>NC_136818.1:15888010-18324761 GCF_951394365.1 Tetrao urogallus | reverse complement strand
CTGCATCAGCCACAGGCAAAGACAGCTTTTGCTTACTTAAGTCTCTTGTTTACCTTCGCTTTCCTATCAGTCCCCAAAGCAGCTTTTAGGCAGTCCCCAGCAAATTGCTCAGTCTCTCCTCTTCCCCTTAGTATTTTAAAGGTTCCCTCTGATCCCAGCAGCAAGTTTATAACCACTAATCCTCTCCAGACTACAGAAGCAACACAAAGAAATCACTAGTATTTTCACTGCTTTTCCTGAAGGGCCCTTGACATTTTCTGGAGTATATTTTATCAAAGCAACAGTTTCAGCTCTAGTTAATTCCCTAGTTCCAGCCCTGTTCAGCATAATCCAGCTGAAAGGAACAAGGGTGAAACTAACTGTGCTTGTTAAAAATAAGCATTTACATTCATCTTCACACTCACTTTTTAGAATGAAATAATATAGCTTTATTGATAGAATATATATTTTAGCAGCTTGGTAACAAATTAAAGCCCATCACTGAAGTACTTTCTAATTCTGTAGCAGAATTACACTTCTGCTGTGGATGCTTCACTCATGTAAATTTGCTTTAAGTTATAGAATCATAGAATCACCAAGGAAGTGATACAATAGTATTTTTACTTATGTTTCTGTAAGAAATAAACCAAGTAGACTAGATGGATAAAGGCATATTTCAGACCCCAGTGATTCAATTTGTTTGAATACCTTACTTTTAACTGTACAGACTCATATTCTGAAATCAGACTGTACAGACAAATATTCTGAAAATCAAGCTAACGTATGATAAGTTTAAGAGCCAGTGCTCCAGTGTAGTAAATAAAATGCTTTAAATTCAAGAACTAGCAGACTGATATAAACCTTCAAATATTTGAGTTCGTAGAACTTCTACTGCAATTTCTTGTTTTAAAACACAAACAGAATTCCTTAACACTCATTGACTTCTTGGAGCTGCCTCACACACACTGAACTGCTTATTTATGCTCCTGAAGTAATAAAGAAATGAAGGACTGTGCTCACACACTCTCCTTTCTAGTAAGTATGAGCATTCAAACTAGCTAAGTAATAGAAAATACTAGGTGTACAAAAACACAGGTTCAACAGAGGGAGTGAAATGATTCAGAGGAACAGAGGTTATGTTATAACAATGCTCATCACACAACACTTGATAAGAGCAGCTCCAGAGATGGCATCCACCTTCAACCCCACACAAGTATGTTGGTGAAAATCACCATGAAGCCAGATAGTGAGCTCAAATTTTCATGACAGATACTGCCCAAAGAAAGCAGACAGGGCCATAATGATGGGACAGATCTGCAGCTAAGTCAGAACATACGTAAATAGGCTATTGCCTAGTCCACCAGAACCTGCAGACAAGAACAGAAGCGACTACAGCCAGGATGGAGAACAGCACTCCTATAACATTTCTCAAACAAGGACCTAAGGCCAGTTGTAAGTTTAAAGCAGAGTGCCTTAAATAGGCAGCAGGTGGGAGGACTCAGGTGAAGCTGGTCAGGGCCATTAGGGGCTATCAGCACTGTAGGACACCTGGCACAAGTTTTCTGAAAATCAGTGGAATGATGCTTTGTGAAGCTCACTGTTTCAAGACATATCATTCACTGTGAAGAACTGAAGACAATTAGAAATAAATTTTAATTTTATATTAGTGTCCCTATTCATCAAGATATTCTTAATTTCATTTTGATTAAAGGAAAATAGAAAATTAATCTTTTTCTGAAAATTTTATAAAATTTACACACTTTAGTATGCCTAAGTCTTTCCTACATGATAGTTTAGTAGCTCTGCATTAAGGATTTTTAAAGCTTTCTTATGGCTTAAATCTTTTCCTCATGCTGCAAGGTACAGAGAAAAATGCATCTTACTATGCTAGTAGAAACATCCATACAAATTCTTTTAAAATCTACCCCACAAAAAAAAAAAAAATCTTACAAGATAGAGAGCTATGAACTTCATTCAGCTAAATTGTGGTAAAAGATATTTCAGATTTTTCATAACTAAGGTGAATGGAGTGAGGGTAAAAACAAGGAGGACAAACAACTTATCAGCTGGAGGCAATCTGCACTGCAGCTGCTATAGGAGAATGAGAGGTCAGGGAGTTAGAACAAAATAGAGTCCAGCTGCTACTTCACTGACAAGTGGGAAAGGTTGCTCCACTTCTGCAACCTAACTAAATAACAAGACTTCAAACATCTCTTGGAGGAAGGAAAACAAATTATTTTCTTATCTAGAAGATATTCAGAATGCACCTAAGATTGTGCTTGAGTATAGTTTGGGAAAAAAGAAAACATCTTTCCAACCCAAGGAGAATCAATCCGTTCCTCAATCTGCAAAAGCAGTGCTTCACAGAAACATGAAAGCTAATGGAACTCAGAGGAAATTCTAACTGGCAGAGGCCTCTAAGAAACACTCCTCTCATGTATGTTAAATGACTCAGTTTATATATCTTCCATCCTAGCAATTCCTCCATTACTTCGTTTTTCCTTGCCTTTGTTGAGGTTCACTGGCAGTAGCTTATTTTCAACTAGTTTAAAATTACAAAAAAAAAAAAAATTCTGCCCTTTTCCTAGCAAAGCACATTTGTAACAGCAGCCTAAGATACTTCAGCAGAACCAGAAACTAAAGGTCACCTTCTTTCTAAGAGTGCTGCACATTTTCTGAGGCCTGCTGTTGGACTAATTCAGAGAAACTGCAATTACTTGACTCGGTGATTGCAGTTTCTCTGAATTAGTGCAACAGCAGGGTTCAGTAAAGAAAGAAAAGAATATTTTCCAAATCTTGTCCAACTCTCTTTTAGCACAAAAAACATGTCTTTAATCCCTTATTAAGTAGGATTTGAGTGCAATATAGTATGGACTTTCAAATACCTCTTAAAATCAATTTTCTTCCTATTTTCTAATTTTTCCTTTCCACAACAGACAAACCTAGTAAACATTAGGAAGGAACAGCCTAACCTATACAAGCATTAATACTACTCAGCATTTTAAGTCTGAGCAATTAAGTCTGGAGCAATTAACTCAGTAACAACTTACTTGACAGTGTTTGGGAAATGACACAGTGTGCAGCTAATTTCACAGCTGGTCAGTTTTAGAACATTTCATCAGCAAGAGCTTTTAATTCAAGATCAATTATGATCTAACTTATATATGATTTTCTAATAAAGTTAGTTAGTGAAATAGTAAAACATTTTTAATAAAAAAACAAGAATCGAAGTTAAATGACACTTAAGGTTAAGTTAAAAACAAGCAAACAAAAACAAAACAAAACACATTCAGGGGCCATGGATAAAAAAATAAATAAGTTTGTCCCTTAGTCTCCATAATAACACAACACAGTTACTGAATGAAAGTTGTAAGAAAAACATGTGCTAGTGAGAAAACCCCAACAAGAATATGGACAACAAAAATTCCACACAATTCATGAGTTTCTCTCCCCCAGTACTAGGTGAGATCATTGGCATATTATCAGAAGTTCACAAACTTTTCAAGATATTAAGGATCCATTCCAATAGACTGTTCCTTTGGTCCAACAGAATGAACTAGATTTAAAGAGATGCCCTTACAAACTGGCATTCCTCCTGCTATTTGCCTCTTTATTGATGCCACTTATGAAAAGCAAGGGTTGGCAGCATGGAAGAGAACAGCAGCTCCGGTTCATTTCTCTTCATCTCTTTTTCCTCTTTGCAGAAACATTTGCTATTCTGTTGTGTAAGCATAACTGATTTATTTTTTGACAAGATACAATTTCATGGAGAGAGAAGCTTAAAACTCAATTATGGTTTACCTTGTTTTCAGAATCCCTTGAGTTTATATCAGTCCTAAATAATACTTCTAAATGGACTTGATGGAAAAACTGTGACGTGTATCTTTCTATTCCCATCAATCTTAAAGACAGAAAGAATGGACACTTCCCTCAAAAGCTCACAGATTATAAGTGCACCTAAAGAATAAAAGTCTTGTACATAGTTTTAAGTAGCCAACACAAACCTAAAATGATTCAACCTCCCAAAAATAACCCAGATTGATGCTGTGACATGATCAGAGAGAGATCAAACCCAGCAGTCAAAAAAGAAAGCAGTTTTTTTCACAACCATTGAAATTTTCATTTTGTTGAGTATTCTTTATCTATATTTCTAGAGAATTAACACTCTATATCTACATACTTCATAGGTCTTTACCACTCGACACGAGCTACATTCGTATCCTTACTGTTGATGCAGTTCTATCACAAAAGGGTCATGTAAACACAAAAGCAGACTTCATTATGAATTAGACATCACCAGCTGTACAACACAATTGAACAACTTTATACCAAATGACAGAATCTGCTATGCCATAATGAGCTCTGAGTATTGGAAGTCCTCAAGTCACACAACACACCACATATCGCAAAAAATACAGGGGAAATTGTTAAATTTCACTTGCAAATCAGCACTAAAGCAACAATAGGGCAAGATGGAAAAAATTTTGGAGCTTTTTTTTTTTCTTTCCCTCCAGTGCCTGGGAGTTGTATCATAAGAATGAAGTTTCTGGAAGCAGGAATGAGATATGAGACAAGCTTACTGAAATATCCGTTATAATGAAATCACAGTTTATATCCTAGGTGAGTACTTTGGAGAAAAGATGTTTACGGTGGTTCTAACCTGCCAGCAGACAAATGGCTGACCTCCACAAAGAGCTCAGGGAGGGGAGCTAACGCTGCTGCTCCTTATAAAAAAGGGCTTTTGGTTTGGTTCATGGTTAGCCAAATGCTACAAATTTCACGATGAGGAAGGTCACGCTTTCAGCAATGCTGGGGATTCAGTAGAAGTTCTTGTGGTGCAGCCTTACATTTCAAAAAGGCATTTTGTTATTTATTTATGAGCATAGGAGTAAATATACTTCAGGGCATATACAGAGAATGCTCAAGGACTCTCCACCAGGCTTAAGATTGCAACTAAGGGTTGGTTTAAATCTGCATATCTCACAGCAGGCTCCAAGGGAGCACATACCATTCAAGAACCAACAGAAAGAATGAGCAGGCTACAGGCTTCTCTGTGCCTCTCCCAAGAGTTGTGAATTCCACGGACATTCCCAAGATATAGCTGTGACTTTAACATACTGGCTAAAATCCTAAGCAGTCAATTCAGATCTGACTGAATATTATTAATTTACTAAAGTAAGAAAGAGTATGTCAAAAGTGACAGTGGGTGGTGAAGCAGGTGGCTGCCTCATGCTGTTAATTACTAGCTCTATTTGTGGTAGAGAGAGAAACTATAACAAGATGCCATTGGCAAGTCTCAAGAAGGTGCTGCTGGGTAGCAATCAGTGTTTGCCCTATTTCCATACACGCTGGTTCACCAAATGTTTCCATGTCACGCACCTATCACTGGGAGGAATTTTTTCAAGGAAAGTTGACTTGCTTTCATATTAAAAAACAAAACAGCAATTCACATTTTGTTTAGCTGCTAATAACTTTGATTAGGATTAAATAGCTTACCTTTTTACTGCTTGCATAATTAAAGAATCACACTGTTATTCCTATGGTTTTTCTTGCTTATTATTTTCCACTGTAATCCATTAAACATGGTATTAGCAGGAATTGGACACACCAGATTTAATCAAGATTATTCCTTATACATCACTGTTTGTGCTTAGAGGGCTACACATCAAGCAGAGGTTTTAGTGAATTATCAGACCTTTCAGTACCTCCCGATTACACTTTCCTTTTTTGATACAACACATAGGCAAGGTCAAAGTCCGCCACTGCACTTGCAAGTATCCTCAAGAGGCTTACAGAAATGGGCTATCTGCTTGTACAAACCATGATTACAAGTGTACTTGCATTATCTACATATTTTGTATTCATGAGATTTACAGTTCTAGGTTGCAACCAGGAAAGTTGTTTCGCTTTTCTTTAAGTCTCTGGACAGAAGGCAAATTAAAAAGTATCATATGCTTACTACCCCACACAATCCTTTGAGCTCCACCACGTTTCCCCTGACAATTCCTTCTCTATCAGTCCATCTCTCTTGGAACATCTTTGCTGACACAGCATCTTCTAGTAGGCATCTTTCAAAATTAATTCTATCAAAGAAAATTTGTTTCTTCCCTTGTACCTAAAGGTAATCGTGCTTCATTCCTCAGCCACAGAGAGATAAATGACATAAATAAATGAACTTTCTCTTCAACACATCATTATTTTGAAACACAACAGGCACGTTTATAGAACCAGATACCGAGCTCACTCCTCATCTCGCAGTCAGAAGAGTAGTAGTTGATGAAACGTGTTGCTATTAACAAAAAAAAAACATTTTCCCACTTAAGCTGATACAGGGTCAAATCCCTACAGTAGGGCATCATTGAGTGTGCATCACAGATTTATGTCCATAAAAACAGAAAAAAGTGTAGCCTTTACCTCCATATCTGTATAATCAATGAATATACAGATGCTATAATTATGAAATACACCAGAGAGCTTGGCTAAGCAGTCATTATACCAAAAGAGAACAGATAGAGAGCTTACCCACATCCTGAGCTTGTTATGAAACTCCAGAGGAGGGGATCTCCAGAAGAGAACCTTCCCTGCCAGTAGTCAGCTCTTAAGTGGGTCTAGGAGAGGTGGAGCTGGGCTTCACCCCTTCCAGCAGCACAGGTGAAGGCAATTCACCTGTGCTCCCGTGGCTGACTCATTGCTCGCCTCAGGTGATAAATCAGAAGTTCAGGCTGCAATTCAGCAGTTCCCATACAATATCTAATAGTTCAGAAGTCAGGGCACTCAGGCTATGAAATGTCTTCAGTTGTCCACTTCAGTGGCCTTACAGAGCAATTAGAGAAATATGTTAGGTCTGCAACGTGGAATTTGAGTGCTAGCAAAGTCAGGATAAATACTTCTGGTGCTACAAATGGATCAGCCTTTAAGAGTGCAAAAATACTACTAGCATCTACAGCATGCATAACTGAATGTTTGTACTCTTTCTCCAAAAATTAAATTAGAGGCAGAGATAAAAAAGAAAATTCCAATCCTCTTGGATGGTGCTTTATTCACTACACCTTACTCCTGTATCACAATCCTACCTCGCCTGCCTTTCATATTATCAAGCTGCAACCTCACGTTTTTCTCCAGCTCTTTTGTCAGGAAAACAGTGGAGGTTAACAGTGTTTCTCTCATGATGTGATACATTCCTCCCTTCTAATTTCCAGGTAGCTCAACTTTTCCCAGAATAAGGAATTTTCAATATAAAGAAGATAAGTTTACTCAGGAGCCTGTAAGACTGTTTTTTTTTTTTTTTTCTTAAAAAGAAGCACAGCCAGATTCATCTAGGAGAGACTTTGATTAAAAATACTGAAATCCCCATCTTTCTTTTTCATTCTGTGTCTTCATTCATTTTCCAGGTCTAAATACCTGATCTGAATTTCAGTAGGACGCTAGCATGACTTTGTGGCTTAGAGGACCGTCACTACTTCTGGAATATATTTTGCTTTGTGTATTCCAGTTCGTTTGCTAATTACATCCACCATTATCAAGTGCAAAATCCAGAACATAATGTGGAGTACAGTTGGCATGTTTGTGCTTAAGAAAATATCATACATACTGGAGTAAAACACACAGTGCTGGAATTGCTCTTCCTCCATGAAAAGCTTCCAACAGCATTATCCAGCTGGTTCATTTATGTCTTCTGCAACTTCATCAGTATTTTAATAAAAGAGAGTGCTTGTTTAGAAAACAGTGCAAGGAAACCTTTTCCTTGACTTAGTTTAGTTTACATTTTGGAAGGGCTTCAATAAATGCCGTACATCAAGTACTGAAGAAAAAACAGGTGAAAAAACAGGTCTCTTTGTAAAACACAGTTAAGTGTCCACAGCACACAATGCTAACACCAGCCTATTTAGCGTTATCTTTGATACAACTCATTCTCTTTGAAACTTAAAATAGGCAATGCAAAACAGAAGATTCTCTCTTGCTGCCAGCAATCAGTATTTTGACCCTGTTAGGCTGTGAAGAAACATTTTCCCAAAGCTGTAACAACAGGCAGATAAGAAATGTATTTGTTCAGAATGGGGAGTGAAAAAGGAAGGTAAGTGCAGCCATGTCTGCCAACTGCTGTAGATGCCACCATCTACAGAAAGGCAGGCTGCAAACTGCCTGTCTGCTCTCTAAGCTGTTGCAAGGGACCCATCATCTAGAAAGAGTCCTCAAATAGCTACCATTAATTCTGGCAGCTCCAAGAGGTAGATAGAGGAGGTGCCTGAAGGACAGTGAGCCCACACTATCAGCATGGAACAGCACTGCCACCTTCCCTGCCAGCCAGTGGAAAGAACAGCCAGCAATTCCCCACAGGCTACTGCCACAGCATTGGTGTTCAGGGCAGACACAGCCAGAGAAGATGCTAAGATACAGGCTTGAGGAATAACCAGTAATGCTGAGTTTTGAAAGATGAGGAAGAAATAGTGAGGATCAAAGGTAGCAGAGAAGATACTGAAAGGGTAAGGCAACTTGAAACTTTATCATTCACTCAACAAAGTGAGACCGCAAAAGAAATGTTCAGTGGAGATTCAGGAGGAACAAGACTATATAAAGCATTCTCAAAAATGAGGAAGGAGAAGATATAAGTAAAATGCGAAAGTTTGTTCTTAGTCTGTAGTTTTGTTTTTGTTTTTGTTTTACTGCAATACAAGTTAGGAAATAACAAAAAGTTTTGTTTTGTTTTTTTTTCTAACTTTCAGAAAAAACTGCATTCTGAATTGGAGCTTCTTTGTAACTCACTGTGAAGCATTTGAATAAGGTAAACCAATGCACAGAGGTCACTTCTCAGCAGAGCGAGTGAACTTATAGCTCTGGATAGAATTCATGCACTGGATAGATTGCTGTCAGTGCTTGAGCTACCTAACCTGAAGCTCTTTCAGGTATCTCCCTGCTGCACTGGAGTCAAGGTTTGTTACTGCAGAATTAGCATAACAAAAGCCTGAGAAATATGAATCTTTACAGGCACCTGTATACCTTCACATCCAGAAGGCTTGCTGTCATCCCACTAATCTGTTATATAGGCTACTGTATTCAGAGAACTGATTTGGGGAAGATGGAAAAAGCTATTTGTTGTCATAGAAACAGTATGACTTTCCGCTGCTGTGCAGGCTGATATGGGAGGATATTATTGTTTGGACTTCTTCCAGGCATCCAGATTGAGAAACACTAAAATGCTTTTTTAAAAGCCCCTGAGATTTTGCCAAATAACCAGATCTACAATTTTCACAAACATATTCAAATATTTACCAATTGTTGTGGTTAAATTTGAAAAGCCCTGGATACAGGAAACACTGTTGAAAAAATATATTCTTTGCTCAAAAAACAAGCAAGTCATGGAGATCTTGTAAGGCTACAGGAAATGTCCAAAACTCTGTATTATAGAAAGGCAATTAAAACATCAGCCAATTATCAGGTAGTTGAAGTTAATATCTTAAAAGCCTATAGTTAATGAGTTCATTAAGGTTAAAACCACAAAAGAAAATATCCCAAGGGTTTAACAGCTGCCAAAGATCACCACTAACTGCAAGAAAGGAAAGATGTTTATGACTGTTCCTTTATGTTCTTTATAATTCAAGAAAAACAGTATCAGTAAGTCATTAAGCACAATGTGTGGTAGTGACTAAACTTCCAAAGGATGCAGCCAAGCAGCTGTGTTCTCCCAATGGCTCCAAGCAGAGACAGATTTACACCTGAGTTACAATTAATAGGCCACAGAAATACAGCGCAACTGGAAGTGTTTCAGATGGTCTCATTTCATTTTGAAAATAGTTTTCTTTTACAGCAACATTCTTTTCCAGAATTTTTTTTCCTGAAGTATTTTCATCCTCCATCCCCATAGTTGTATTTCTTAGTTATAGCAGAGTGCAAAGGTAATTCAGAAGGCATCAATAATTCATAGGAAAAGTAGGGTTCTTTTTATCTGTTTGATTTTGTAAAAGAATGAGCATAGCTAGGATCTCTGTCATGCAGGCAATGAGTTCATCTGAATTGATATCCACCTGTTTTATTGCCTTACTAAAATACTCTTCATTTTTCTTGCTGGAGGAATCTGCTTCTATTACAGAACATCCCTTACTCTTTTCCAACCTCCACAGAAACAGAATACCTCAAGATTTGTTATTCAACTTTCAGCTCTCTCAAGCCATGAAACTGGATAGACATGATATTAAATTGAGCTGTGAGGGAAGTAAAGCAAAACTGCTCAAGGTGCAGCTCAGGTAGGAGTGCTCTTCTGACATTTAGTGTCTGAATTCTCCCTGGACAGCAGCCTGGGGATGCAGCCAGCCAAATTGTCTCCTCCTACACCAGATCCAGCATCCATCCTACATTCCAGCTTCATTTAGAAGGTTTGGGTCTCACATGTTCAAATTAATTGCCATTTCTAGGAGCAATCTAGTGCAGCGTAGAAGGGTATAAGCTACTGGGAAAAGAATAGCATGTGAAAGACAAATTGTCAGTAAAGGGCTAATAATTCACACTGTAAATGATCTTGTATTATGTGTATAATTACACGGAATGGAAAAGCAGGTAAAAGAAAAAAATAGCTGACACTGATTATTCAGACTGATGCCACCTGCTGGAGCTCAACTAAAGACAGGGACTAAAAACACACAGTGATACTAATTTCTGACCCAATGACAGTGTGCGATGCCACAGTGGTTTTTATCCTGTATTCCCCCTCGACAAGTCTGTGTCACTACCAACTGTGGAAAATCCAGCCTAGACCCTTTTCCTTTCCTTCTATATACTAAAAAAACACTTTATAAACACAAAGACCATTCTTTTTCAAGAGAGAAATTATGACTTTTAAAGCCCATCAGTCTGGGCAATGTCAGGGTAGTATGGTTAAGTTGAGGTTGGACTTGATGGTCTTGAGGATCTTTTCCAACCTGAGCAATTCTATGATTCTATGATTCAAATATATTTGATTAACTAGATAATTCATCTGTTGTCAGTCTGTTTATCCAAGCAGAGTAGCCCTGGATGCCCTGCTGCATTTGTAGTTCACTGTCTTAAGAATGCAGTTCTTCACTGTACTGCAGCTAAACAGAGGTGCCTACCACTGGAACTTGTAGACATTGTGTTAATATAAAAAAGCAGTGACATCAACATGTAGGCAAACATGGCAAAGTCCAGTTGGTTTTGGAAACATCCCTCATTTACCAATACAGTAACAACGGTTGTTAGCAGCTGTGACACTGATACTTTGCAAAAACTCACTGAATTACTTCATTATGACAAAACAGTCTTATCTGGAGTCCCTGGACACTACCCAGGAGATGTGGAATGCAGTGAAAAATAACAGTTGTGTTCCATCTAGATATTTGAAGAGCTCTGAGTTGGGTATTTTTCTTCTTTTTTGTGATAAGGACAAATCTGTTCTGATAAATACTACTTCAGATTTTTTTAATCAAAGCTACAGCCAAATTGTCAAAGGTTGCATGGTCTTCCCATTAGATGGCATGAAATGAAGGTAGTTTGTATACAAGAGATAAGAAGGCAGACTGAGACATCAGCAGTCAGTAGTGAAGTCTCTTAACTTGTACCAGCAATTCTTGAATTTCTCTACATGACAACTGTAGGCTTGTGAAATTCCAATAGCTACAAATTTTTCTTCTCCCATGTGGTCCCGAAGAGGTACTTTCCTTAGCTGGGAATCAGATTTGTACAGGAAGAAAATAAGTTTCATTGCAAGATTTACTCCTACTCTCCTGCAAGATCCTCCTACTCTCCTGGAAGCCACAGATTGTACACTGGATAACGTCAGAGCCTGGTTTATAGTCAGTCCGATGAGATACTGAAATGACTGATCACATAAATTGCTTATAACTGACCAATTTGAAATTCTTGGATTCAGAGATTACTTATTTTGCTTCAGGAAAGGAGTATAATGGGTGTCCAAGGGGGAACACATGATGTGCCTCAGTCACAAAATTAATGCTGCAGTTTCAGCTGGGTGAAATCTGGCAAAAAAATTGTATCTTCAGTATCTTCAGCTAAGGAAAAATAATGATTAGCTGTTGTACAACTTAGAACGCCGGCAGTATCTATAATTTTCCCCTCTTACATATCATTTATATAATGCTAGCAAATTACAATGCTAACCAGAAAGGGAAAATCTGGATACAAAACAGCTGATGTCATGGTTTAATATATTCAGAGGAAGGTTAAAAAAAGGACAACGCGATAGCAACAAGTTAAAAACTGATGCTGCAAGTTTTGGTTCTTGTTTGGCTTGTTTTGATTTTAGTTCTTTTTGCAGATTCATAATTTATTGGTGCAATATATAAATTTGCCCCACTCTTGCTTATGCAGCAGAACTTTCCTTCCCAAATATTCCAGAAATTGAAAAAGGTGTTTTTATCTGCCCTCTGCTGGAAACACACAGCACTCTTACCTGTACAGAACAGAAATGATTGCCTCTCCACCCATGCACAGAAGACCAGCTTCATCATGTATTCATATCACCTGTGTGGTGGATTTTATTTAATGCTCTTAGACAAAATAAACTTTGTCTTATTTGTCTAAAATCAGCACTACTACAACATAAATGCTAGGGTCCAATCTAATTCCACTTACACCATAGTAAATAAGAAGTATCTTTATGGAGATCAGAAGAATTATACTGTTACAAAACGGTCTAAAAGAAAGTAGAATTATCTTTTAGAAATGCACCTGGTAAAATGCACATTGCCATGTTCAGAGATAGAGGCATTTTACATATACTATGTCCTTGTCTGTGGAAATAAAATACTGATCTAAGTGGAAGAAATCATAAGTCAACAGAAATAAAATAAATAAATAAATAAATAAAAGTTTACAAAAAAACCTGATTGATATTTATCAATTTTTAAAATAAAAGTTTCATGCAAACACTGTGTGTGTGTCTGATCCTAAGCCTTGTTCACAAGAGCTTGCCAGGCACACATTACAGCAACACTAGGAATGAAAAGGAAAAGGGCTCAACAAAACTACTTTTTGAAAGCAACTGATGCTATTAATCAAAACCAGGGTTAGACAGGCCTACACTATACAGCTCTCCCCTGGAGAGTAAATTGAAGGACCTGTCAAAAAATATACACTGTCAAAACTATACACATCCAGCACTGTTACTACATTACCACACTTCTGAAATCACTCTTCCCCGTAATCAACATTTGAAGCTGTCTCTTTCTGTGAACATTTGCTTTTGTTTCCTTGATTTCCATCAGCAGCCTTAGCTACTTCTTCTTCCCCTTGTTTTGAGGGAGGACTCATAAAGGGTTGCAAGCATCTGAGTGAAAAATATGCTTTTCCAGCAATAACTTATTAGTGATGGCAGTGACAAGACAAGCTTTTCTTCCAATGCTTTTTTTTCATTTAACTCAGGTCCAGCCATGATATGTTCTATGATAATCCTAATCATACAATTCTACTCAACATATAGGAATAAGCATAATTAGGTAAAATTTACAGAACTAACCCTCTAATTAGTATGCAGATTGAATTCTAAAAATCGTACTGCTTCCTTTAGCCAGCTTTGCATTTAGCTCTTCTCCTGTAAATTAATTCTGACTGGCCAAACATCAAAGCCCCCAATGTTTTTCCAAAGATGATCTTTGGGATTATAAGGACTATAAGCAGCATTACAGTCTGTGCTTCACTATATGTACATCATACACTAATTTGGTCAGTCTGTGTGTGTCACCATTCAGAGACTGCATATTATGACAATCAAACAGGCAAAAATACTGCACAGGCCATCATGCAGCACTTGTTCTGGGTTTAGATTGGCTTCAGCTAGTGAAGAGCTTCACCCTTTAAACATTTCTCTCTTACTGCTGGAAAATATCATACTCAAAAACAATCCAGTTGCTTCCTAATTTTATTACCCAACATTGGAATTCTTAAAATTTCTTTCCTCAAAGAAACATTTTACCCCTCATAGAGATCCTGACCAAATTCCATCCTGTGGATTTCAATTTTGTAGCAAAACTTGCAGAAACACTTTAAATAAAACATTAGCCTGTTCTCTTCTACCTTTCATGCTCTTATTGTAAATTAATTTTTAATCAGTTCATAAACCAGACACAGTCCTCCTTTAAGCATATACTTATCACATGCTGTTAAAAGCATTTTAAAAAGGGCAATTTAAGCACATTGCCAAAGCTGCTCTTTAGAAGCCCTCTTATTTACATTTGTCTCTGATATCAGCTTCTAACCATGATGCTATTCTTTTTTACTAGCTTACAGATGAGTATTCAAGCTCTGCTTTGGATTACAATCCATTTCTGCCTTCTGGGCTCACTGAAAAGGATTCTGTATTAAAAAGAAGGCTTTCAAAGCTGCAGAGAGCAGCAAGGAATCCATCTAACCCAAATATTTCAGAAACTTGCTTCTAATATTTTATTTGTTTTAAAATACACAAGTATAAGAAAACTCACCTAACTACACGTCCATGAAATCTGTTCTGTAAGGCTGAAGCTTTTTTGTTATAATAAGAAATATATGATTCATGATTCATAGTACATGAATGGAAAATGACCAAACTTTATACAGTCAATATTGCTTAGCAGTAGCCTTTTCATTATAAACTCTCCCATTGCTTCTGATTTTCCAAACTTGAAGCTTTCTGCCTTCACTTACCACAGAGCTGTCTATCCCAGGCTAACATTTGGGGGTGGGGAGTGGAAATAACCAAAAGTATGTATTTCCCAGAATTACAGATTTATTACTTTCACTGAAAACTGAGCCTAGCTAAAAAGTATAATTTAATTATGTTTAAAAACCACAGACATCTTGTTAAATCTTCACAGAATTTAACCAACACCTTTTTCAGTAAAAATTGAATGGACTTTTGAAGCTGAATTATTTGAGGGCTCTCTCCCATTGAGCATGTTCCAGCACTTCGTACCAGACAATATAACCCTGAGAACACCACAAGGATATCTACCTACAGACAAGGCTGCACAAGCCAGGGCGGGGACTTCCTGATAGTCCCTTGCCAAACCCAAGGGCGCAGCAAAACCCTTCCAACAAATTCTACAAAACATGAATTGGCTCCTTAAGCAGCACAAGATGTATATATCTGTCTGCACACACTGATGCTGCAGACCACAGAGAAGAAACACTGCACCAGGCAACACAAACTGCAGAGGATCTCCTTGCCTCTGAGTTCCCCATTCCCCCCCACCTATGGTGTAAATTTGTTAACTTTCAGGATGAACTGCAAACTCCACCTCTTTCTCTGTTTCCAGGCAGGACGTGACCAATGGGTGAGGCTCAGGAAAGCACCTGGGGTCTGCTGGAGATTTGTTCTTCTGGGACAATGGTGTGGAATACTTGATAAACTGTTTATTAGAGTAGTACCTTTTTAAGTTGTTGCCAAGGATGCCTGGGCCAATCAAATTAAACAAATTAATCCCAGCAGGCATCCAACCTATGACTTGACAATGTGGGACCAAAGTAAGTGTGTGACGCTTACTGGCTTACTGCACCCAGCAGAGGAAGGTAGGGTTTTCTTTGAAGTGACAGTGACTGAGATGGAGGTCATACCCTTCAATTCATGATCAGCTGACAAATATCAACAGTGCAGCACACAACCAGGCATCATTAATCCCAGACAGTTACTTATCTCCAGTGTATGTCCTGTATTTTAACAGTTACTGCTGTTCTATGGGAAAAATGAAATAAAACCCTGAGGCATATGGCCTGTATAGTTTCGGTTGACACAAGCCCTGTACAGAGTAATTCTAGAGACTTAACATCTTACAGACAAACCCGTCGTTGTTAGAAATTGATGATATCTGTTAAGCCATCTGTTCTATTCCACTGCCAAGGCAAAACTGTTCCTTCTGCATATTTATTTGCTTTTTACATTAGTTTTAAATTCTCTGGCAGACAGAGCTTCCACTATTCCCTCTGGGATGTTGGGCTCACCACAGAATATATTCCATTGCCAAGATATTTTTCCTTATGTTCAGCTTAGATTTTCCCCTTTTTAATTTTATCCTATGACCTTCATTATCCACTCTTTGTGCATGTGCAAGTTTCCAAGTTACACCACAAAAGGAACAGATGCTGTAGATATCAAGGACTGTTACATAAATAGGTCTTAAAAAAGTAAAAATTGCACATACACAGAGCGTGAGCTCCAGTAACAGGGAAAAGAGCATCTACTCCCTTCCCAGGGGGTGTCAGGACAGCAAAGCCTTGCATTTCTGAGGTGCTGCTGATAATTACTGTAGTACCACCCAAATTTTCTAGTAGGAACAGATACATAAAAGATTTTGGGCACTGTTTCTTTGTTCCATGTGAAAGCAGCAGCAAAAACTTGTTTCTCAGCAGGAAGCTCTGCAGCGGCACACCTCCTCTGTGCAAGGAAGGACAGAGAGCTGGATGCAGCCTCTGACACCTTCAGCCAACCTTGGCTTAGTGCAAATCAACACCTGATGCTCAGAAAGGATCAGTTGCACAGTACACCTAGCAGGGCTGCTAGTCTGTGTGAAAATCTCAGACCAGCATTTTGTTTTCCATTGGTATCTGACTTTGGAGAACTAGGGTAAGACACTGTACTGCTGTATCTCTGCACTGACTACTTCTTTTTTTCTCTTCAAAATTGATTAACAGCTGTTATCTTTATTGCCTTTCTTCTTTCTTTTTGCCTATTACATCTTTCTCTAACCATACATTGTTTACCAATGTAAAAGACTGTTCTGTAATTAAGTTAGCAGTAAGAGGTTTTTTTTCACTTAAACAACTGTCCACATCCTTGCTAATTTGGGGCTTAAGTGAATTGAAGTTAATCCATTATAAAATTGAATGTCTATTTTTGCCCTGTTTTTAATAAAAGAGGAAATCGTCCGCACAGTCAGATCTCATTGAACTTGTATATCTAAATAACATTCAAAAGCATCTTGTTCGTATATAGTCAATTTTCTACAAAGCCTAGGGTGCTTTTGTTTGTTTTTCCAGCAGATGAAACTGACAAATTTAGTTTCAGACAATCTCACTACAAATTGCCTTTCAAAATGACCACTATTTCTCACAGTTCCCAAAGGCAACATTTCTTACTTTCACGTAAGACAGCAGCCCGTCGCAAGACTGAGAAATACCACTAGCAGAGGAACGAAGTTGAGACAGATAGATACAACAATTTACTGAATCTAGGTGCATGTACAGAGTTTAATAAAAATTCCAGCAATCTGGGACAATTCTTGTTTCCAATGGCACCCTGAGATTCCCCAAGATTCAGTGACAAATTCTGGCTAACCTAGAACTAGGTTTGCAGTCTCATCCACAGTGTTCAATTATAAAAACTACTGTCTCAAATTTTTTATTGCCTTTAGAAGGAGAAACGTGGCAACAGCGTTCTCTCCAGAGGAGAGTCAGAACACGGGTGGAACATTGCTGTCTAGCTGCTCAGTGTTACTTCAATCTTAGCCCCTCAAAACAATTCATAATTTCTGTTAAGCAATGTATTTTCACCAAGCACATGGACAGTTAAAACACCCAGTTATAAGGATTGAAATGTTGACTGTAACAACACTCCTCCGGCTGTCTTTTCAGAAGGCAATTTAGGAACTAGAAAGCCCAATGACACTTATAAATCCTCTATGGTATTTCTCCACACTCGGCTTCCCTGCAGGCTTCATGAATTCTACTAATATTCCACTTTGCATTCTTGGCCAGGTTTTGCAGCAAAAAACTTAAATACTCTAAAATTGTGTTTCAACATACATACGGTCACTTCTTCTGATAGCGTATCTCTCTTCTTCTGACACTTTCAGCTTTTAAAAAAATGTCCATCAATTGCAGTGGGAAACATCACAGAAAAACAAGAGGACTCTAAGATCAGACGGAAAGCTATTAGCTGGCCAAACAAATGGATTTGTCTTGAGTCACTACATTTACGTACGGTCTTTGTAATGAATCTGTGCTGTCCATAGCCAGTGCTATAAGGGATATATGTTAGACAATCAATAAATGAATAAATAAATGGATCTCGTCTTTAATTCAAAACAATGACAAACCCCTGTAAATCTCCAAGCTTGTTAAGAATTTACCAAAAGAGCCTGAACTTCTGCAAAACTAACTGAGGAGAACCAAAAGTACATGCAGGTGAACTTTAAACAATTGGGAGAAAATTTTATAATTATTACTACCTCAATCGAAATAGAAAATAACATTTTTGTTTAATTGCTTTCCTATAGGAAGAAGGCAACAATTATGTGCACTGAAGTAGAGAACTGTTCCTTTTAAAGTCACCTTAACAAGGCAGAAGATTACAGCAAACCACTTACATCATGTTACACTGACCTCTCCTTACTTGCAGACTCTATTCTATGGGTACTTCAGAATATAAAATAATAAGAACAATTCTCACCTAATGCACACACCTACCTACACACATTGCAAGGAATTATGGCAGGCATCACATGTTGCTATTGCACCTTAGCATGATGCTCACAGAAACGAGTAGCTAACTTATTAGCTATGGAAATTGTCAGGGCTGCTTTCCAGACCACTCAGAACACACAGAGATGAGCACATATATACCTCTACCTGCACACGCAGATATGTCCTTGGTGTCCCACTTCCTTTCCCTACAGTTCTGTTTGTCTGTCTGCATGACAGTTGGGTGCCACAGACTGTGTGATCTTGATGCTTTCAGCCCACATGCACAACAAACCATTCTGCCTTTGCAATCTGCAGCTCTTGCTTGGGTTCGCCAACAAGCCCTGTGTTCAGCACTCACGGTCTAACTTCTCAGTGTGGATCTGTTCTCCCAGTCTCATCATAACTAAAATTTTATTCGCAGTGACTGCAGGTTTTCTTTCAGGTCATTAACAGAAACATGAATACTATAACTCCAAGAACAAGCTTGAAAGCCACCTCAGAAAACATATTTTGTGACTTGACAGCAATATTAAATCCCTTCAGTGCATACATTTGATTTTTTTATGTTTTCTTTACCAAAATATCACATGGGACCACAACACTGTGCTGCTTAAGTCCTTGTACACAGCTTTAATAGTTATTAATATAAATTAGGAGAAGGAACAGCCTAAACCTTCCATATCCCACGGTTACTTTAGGAAATACCAGTCTGTGAGTGGAAGAACCCACCTCAGGGCTGCTTTCTGTGCGGGCCGGCAGCCGCTAGATGGCAAGCACTTCTCAGTGGAAAATGAGAAGCAGAACAGACCAGAAGCAGTAATGGGAAAGCACAGAGAGGTGGTCAAAACCGGGAAAAGGGAAGATTCTAAAGCAATGAGCTTTTCCAGGGCCCCAGTGCTGCTGGATGCTGAAGGAGCTCTCTCTGGCTCGCTGCAAGGATGCAGTGTGTCAGGAAGGCCTGTTGAAGAAGAGGGGAGCCGACAGCACTGCAGTGGGAAAACACAGAGCACACATCAGCAGGAGAATGTATTTCATTTCCCACAGCAGTCCCAGAGGAATGTGATCTTAAATTAGGCTTTGTGGCGTAGAACAAAAAAAGTTCCTGTTTGCTATGCTGCCATGAGCTGAGCTGACTGAACAAATTCTCTGAAATTTTTACAGGTGAGAGACCACAAGAAAAGAATTGATAACATAGACAACTCACTCATACTCACACGGAATTTCCTAAGTTTCATCTAGCATGCTCTGAGAAGAATCAAGCAACCACTAAAGAAAGCACCTGTACACAATTCCAAACAGAGCTGGGAGCATTTGTTCTGCTTTTATCAGAAAACTGTCTCCACTATGATGGCAGGACCTTTTATTCACCTGAACTGACATTTATAACAGTGCTTGATAAGTTGAGGAAAGAGTCTGTAACATTTGGAACAATCCTGTACGCTTACAACAATCCTATTTGCTAACAAGTTGATATCTGATAATTGTTGTCCAATTATTAAAACACTTCTTCACAAAGACATCACTGCTTGCTGTGCACAATGCTATTAAAACTGTGAGATATTACTGCTAATAACGTTTATATGCAGGCTCACATCCAATTAGAGACACCCTAGACAGAAAAAAACAATCAGAAGTCTAGAAAAAAACACATTTGAGGAATCATTACATTACCTAGGATCAGTTAGTCTAAAGAGCATGAGAAAAAGGGGCCATCCTGGCAGATTTTTAATTCAGAGAAATCCTCCACAAGCAGAAATGGAAGAGTAAGATCTGTAGGCAGATGACATGGACTTCTATTGCAAAAGAGAATTTTAGGTACTTCAGAAGTAAGGGGAGCAAAGTGCTAGGATGGGAGGTGGAGATCTTGCAGGTTCTTGCCCACAGAGGTCCTCACAATCAAATCAAACATCCTTTGAGCATGACCTTGTATACTTGTTATGATCAAAAGCACAGCAATATCTTAGATGACTTTTCTGTCATCTTTTTTATTGCATGATTTTATGCAGCACTTAAATATTATGATACTGAGAGGTTCATAAAATGTGAGTTTGTAATTCATGACGACTGGTTCCTAAGGGAATGCTTAGCAATGCTTTCCCTATTTTCAGTCACACTACAACCCCACCAGAACACTCATTTCTGTGGACTCTGACCCTGTCCCACATCTGTCAGAATAAAAATTAAAAAATTAGGTTTCAAAAAACTGAAAGAAAAAAATAATTGAGAAGTTCTAGAAATCACCGTTGTTTAAGAAAGATCAAAAATTCAACAGATCCAAAAGTGGTTCATCTTCTCCATTTTAGCACATTCTTTGAGATTAAACAAAATGAAAATGGATCATGCTGGAAAACATGTTTCTCAGAGAATTGCCTCAATGCAGACAGCCACCAATATGGGCAACCAGCAACTTCAGATGCCTTAGCACAGCCATGTCCATGAACAACTGCAGAAAAGCATGGAAAGGCAACTTTTGAAAAATGAGGCCCAATGGAGTCTACCTAGATGGGTATAAAGGATGACATCTCCACCACACCACTGTTCACTCATTAAAATACTACCCGTATTGGTTCCTTTAAATAAGCTAGTACACTTATATTTATCCTGGTTTCAGGCTATTAAATAGAAGTGCATATTCCCATCATGTAAGTCATGTACAAAGATTTGAGAGGCAAAAATTCTATCCGGCAGAGAAAGAGGGTGCCGATGCCCTCAACCCATGAAAATCTCCAATTTCTCTACCTCCTAAACTGCTGTTAAGCATTTAATTCCCTGTCAGTTGTGAGCACCTTTGTATTTTCTGACACAGAGGGAATAACACATCACAGCACTGATTACTCAGATCTTATTAGAAACCATGGTTTAATATGTAAAATGCAGTATTTTTTACTATTAAAAAAAATCCCAAGATTCTGCAGAGGAGTGCACTATAGTTGCAAGGTTAACACAGGAAGTTTATCTCAGAGTCTGTTCTGACCAAGCAGCTCTCTGATTTGATCTTCCATAATGTTCTGCTCCCCAGCAGTTCCCCTGCTCCTCCATCCATAATTTCCCCGTTCTTCTGGTCATGATTTTGTGCTAGAGGTAACAGAGACTAGGCTAGCTAAAGACATAATTGCCAGGAACTAATACTTTCAGAGAAAAGAAACACATTATTTTCATGTTCTGTACCGTACATTGGTGCAAATGTTATTTCACAAAATACTTTAGTGACAACAACAAGAATTCCATTTCATGGAGAGATATAAACTCTCAGACAGCTGCCATTTACTCATTCTGCACTACTCTGGATGCTCAAGAATGAGTGAAACGAATACTTTTATTTTCTGCTGATGTAGACTTTTTGCTTAAATAAACACTCAACCGTGCATGACAGGGTGGGGCTGAGGTTTAGTTTTTAAAGATCTTATACTGTCAATGTGAAACTCAGAGGCGTAATCAGCTCAGCAGGATTTCCCTTTCATGCAAGGAGCAGCACAGGAAAAATTAAATGCAACAACCATTCATTTTTCATTACGGTTTCAACACCACTCCCATGCAAACTGATGGTAAATCTCCCACTGACAGCAAGGGTCCAGGGACGGACCCATAGCTAGCACCAATACTAGGCAGTGACTGCTGAGGGTCAGGTGCAGGTCTGGTATACGTGGGCTGAATTTTAACAACTTTAAGAGAATTTCCACCGACTTGTGCCTGGTACAGATTTGATCCAAGCGCAAGATCTGCATTAAATGAGTATTTTCCCATACAACTTACAGCCCCTTTTCTGCTTTAAGATCCTCTCCATTCATAGCCCATTGCTAATGAATTGTTATATAATAAGGAAGGCTAAGCCAATGTGTCTCTTAGAGACCAGCCAGCAGGACCTTGTGACAGCACACTGAACAAGCAGTAAAGGGGGAATGATCCCTGACCTGCTTAAAAAGAAAACAAAACAAAAACACAGAAGAAGAAAGAAAACTAAAGAAAAGCAAGAGGACAAGTCTTCTGCACCCTGTTCCAGAGAAGACAAACAGTGCAATTTCAGCTTCCACAGCACTTTACATATCAAAACATTCAGTTCAAACAGGAACTGTAATAATGTCTCTGCAACCAAAACAGCTCTGGGTACATCTGCATGCCTGGGGGCAGATAAATGAGAGTGACTGGGGCTGGCAGGACACAAGACAGATCAGGTCTGGACTCCAGATATCCATGTTAGCGCTGCCGAAATTCGTAAACCGCACAAAATATGGTACACCAGCTTAGGCTGCCTTGCAGTTACATGGCTACGCAGCCTTCAGACTCAGAGGACCAGGTCAAAGCACAGGCAGAGGAGCTGTGTCTAGACTTGAAATGCCTTCCACGTGAAAGATAAATTAAAAGCAAACAAACCTCCAGAAACATGTGGAACTACAAATGGAAACAAGAAAGGCAGCCTGTTCTTCTGGTCCCCTTCTGCTTTTCATCTCATTTATTCTTACCTACTTCACCCTTGTGAACTCCAAAAAATTCACAAGGTATTGTGGCAGTTTTCAGGATCAAGGAAGATGCGAGTCCAAGTCTTTTTCCCAAACTACTCTCCAGGTCACGCTCATTGAACTCAAATGCAAATGCAGGCATTGCCACTCAGAATGAGGACTCAAAGGCAAATGACAGTGTTTACATTCTCTTCTCATGTATCACAGGTGACAGAAACTGCTATACCTCAGCCACAACTAGTCAGACAGGCCAGATGTTTTTTGTAATGCACGCAGCAGTAACACACAACCTGCATGAGTTTCCCTGAGTGTCATTCTGGCAGTGTGGGAAAACTGCCTATGAACCCCTTATGAATTATGTTTCAGTCCATTTCTGTTGGACCAAAACTCTATTCAAATTGTAGGGCTCATCTTAAACTACTACCTTCACCTTTGCCTCAAGTTCCAAATCTAACAGAAAACTCTTTCTAAATGTTAAGAGCTGTAAAATTAAAGTATTTCCAGGCTAGCATGCCAAAGTGGCTTCACAGTGGCTTAAACAAGGCCAGTTTAGCAGCCAACTAATTTGGAATAGAAATGAGCAGAAGCATTAGGCATGTTTCTTTCTGCCTTCATGTAAGGAGTTAGTATTTTGACATTCTTTCTGATGCCACAGTGCAAAGTACAGGGATTACAGTATTACCTGAATCTGAAGGTTTTGCAAGCTTTTAAATTCGATGCAAATTATATCAGACATAAAACATTATAGAATTCACTCATTAGATTATCAAAACTCTCACATGTTAAAGCCATCATTGTACCATTTCCAGAACCTGTCCAGACATGGAGCTGCTTGATCTATACAGGTAATGCTCACAGGCAATGCTCACAGGTAACAAGCTTTTTCACTTTTCTGGCTGTGATCAGCAGATCTCATGCATACAAATGTAACAATGGAAATCCTACTTCTGATCTGTGGGAACTCCTCCACTTTCAGTCTCATTAAATTAGGACCAGATTTTGACTACAACGAAACAAAATTAAGGGCATTGCAGCTGATAAATGAATGGGGAGAGAATTCACACTAGTGATTAGCTGCCATTATTTTATGATTAATATAATTTCTTTTCTTACCCATTGCAGAATAGCAATGACATTCTTTTAGAAGAGAAAGAGAATTTTTATTAAGTTGATTTCTCATAACAGAAAGAGTAGAGGCCACACAGGGTGAAGGCTACAAGTGACATATACGAACATGTCTTCAAACACAGCTAAAAATGCTTTGTTATTTGTTTCACTTCACTCTGAAAACGAGTGTGGTTCAGAGCCATGCTAATCTCATTCAGTGCATGGTCACAGTCAAATGGGATGAAAAAAATCATCTCTAGGAATACTTGCTCTTTCTTTAGTATATCCGAGCACATTTTTCTGCTTACAATCCCTTCCATTCCCTAGAGATAAAAATTTGAGTGAAATGAACTTCCATAGGAAGAAAAAATAAAAACTTGTTTTTCTTAATAAAATAATCAAAACATTTGGGAATTGGATCTGATGATCTCCTGAGGTCCCTTTCAACACCGTCAATTCTGGGATTCTGTGACAGTATCTACATATATGCACAAAAAGAACAAGAGATGAGAGTGAAGGCTGATTGATAACCCACGTGAGAAAGCTAGGTCCTCTGAAGAAGCCTTGATTCACATCATAATTACCAGGGTGTCAAGCTGGGGTGATACTGAGCTGTTCAGTGCCTTGATTCTTTAATGACATGTTCCCAAACGGCTGCCCACGGGTGAACTGCAGACAATAACTCAGGCTCTGAGGACTGCAGTAAAGATTGAAATAAACATTATGTCCACAAACCATTTTCGCACTTCTGCTCTGTATATTTTGTAGCTTAATTCCAGTTACCAAGACTTTGTTAGTTTGAACTGTGATGTCCCATAGCATTGTATTCTCACCATACTTCAACAGGGAAACCATCTTGCAGCAACACATGCTTATGTTGTCATCCAAAATCTGGGAAGGAAACTCCAATACAGTATTAGAAAGCGGCATTCCTTTATTCTTCATGAAAGGTACCAGGCAATTTGACAAGCAAGTGCATCTTCTCAGAGTTCTGGTTCTACATTTGAATGTTTAAGACATACATATGCAGTACGCTGGCAAACACATTCATTCTTTTTCAAGGACTCATAAACACATGCTAATGTCCCTTTGGGCATGCTCAGAGGTATCTAGAGAGGTCGAGTGTTCACCTACTTCTTCGCCATTTTTCACCATGAGATTCATCACAGAAACCTTTAACTCACATTCATCTATTTATCTCCAATTTGCAAAATTTCCCTTGCTTATTAGGCCATAGCAAGCAACTTTCAAAACAATATATGTGGAATCTGTGGAAGATGTCCTTGCATCTACTAGGTGCAAAAGATAAAAGCATTCTATTATGACTCCTGCGCTTCTCATGAGGCAACATCATCAAGGCAAAAGGTAAAAGTTTTCTATTATGTCCCCGGTACAAAATTATTGAAGAAAATAAGATTATTCACCCACTAATTGAAATAGGAACAATTAGAACTATCACATATTGGTTCTTAAACTAATGTATTAATCCCTATTGCTAAACAATCCAACCTGTACCAATGTGAGCACACAAACACGGAACAACCATACCATCATAAACACTGCATCCCTGTATTGCCTGGAGAGAAACACAGAGCTGGGCCCTAAGTCCACTTTCCTTTCAGGCATCACAGCCAAGATGTCCTACCTGCTCTCCTCCTGCTACCTGGGGGAGACAGCAGGCTGTGCGGCCGTCCTGCAGATCCACCATAGGACCTTCTGCTCCCTCCTCAATCCCTGGTGCTCACCAGCTGAGGTGTGCAGTGTGGAAGCTTCCTCTGGCAGCCAGCAGCAAGGTCAGAACTGCCTCGGCTAAGTGAAAAATAAAACCAGATTTTCACAAAAATCCTTCAATAAACAGCCCTAGCGCTGTAATTCTGATGAAAGGTCTGGAGGGGAAAGTGTATGCGAAGTGGCTGAGGTCCCCAAGTTTGTTCAGCCAGGAGCGGAGGCTGAGGGGAGACCTCACTGTGACTGCAGCTCTGCGCAGGGAGCAGAGAGGCAGCAGAGTGACAGCAATAGGGCCCGAGGGAGCGGCCTGGAGCTGACGTGGAGCTGTCAGGGGAGGGTCAGGTGGGGGTTAGGGAAAGGTCCTGCACCAGAGGGCAGTGGGCATGGAACAGGCTGCTCAGGGCAGCCAGCACGGCCCCAAGCTGCCAGAGCTCAAGTTGCGTTTGAATGTGTTGGGTGCTCCTGTGTGGAGCCAGGAGCTGGATTCGGTGATCCTCGTGGGTCCTTTCCATCTCGGTGTATGCTATGGTTCTGTGTGTTTCTACAAACACACTTATGCCAAAAATACCTCTAGTTGTTCTCACATTGCCCCAGGTTCACACTGGGGTGTGAGTTTTTGCTGAGAATACTGAGAATACTGGGCAGAGAAGTGAGCACAGCCTCCGCACCCGCACTCCTGCAGTGCGCCTCAGCGGCTGTGCTGCGGCTGAGACAGCTGCAGTCTGTAAAAGCATATAAGTACTTCCTAGCAAACCACTGCCTCTGTAAGAGCTTAGACTGCTTAGCAGTTCTGTGCTTCTCACCTTCAAGTTTTAGACTTAACACCCATGAACCCCACAGCCTCTGCGGCTCCAACAGCACTGCACCGGGGCTATAGAGGGCAGCTGAGCGCTCGCTTTCAGGCGCCGAAACCACAGTTGCCTCACTGCTTTTTATTTCAGGGCTTTAAACTTCAGCTCCCCCTTACAGCATGCGCTTTCTGCAAATAAAGGCATCTGGGAAGGTTTGTTTGTTGGTTTTTTTTTTGTTTGTTTTTGTTTTTGTTTTTTTTTACTTACAGCAGGTTTGAATCATTTTTCTTCCCACCCGCTGCCCTGGCCCCACGCCTCCCACCTCCGCGCCGCCCAAGGTCCCCAGGAGGGCAGCACGGTGCCACGCCAGTGGCAGGCAGGGGAGCCTCGGAGAGAGCGGGAACGGCATCAAGGCAGCACCGGCCTCCAGGAGCGCCTCGGGGGGAGGAGAGGCTGCCACCCCCACCGCCAAGGCCGGTCCCGCGTGGGCGCGCTGGGGCCGGCAGCCAAGGGAAGGCCCCACGGCCATGCACGGAGCAGCGCTGCCTGAACAGGCAAAACTCTGCAGCAGGCTGAGATACTCGGAGCCTCCAAGCATCAAAGTTCTGATTTGAAATACGTGTTTTAACTGGATCTGGTTTCTACCGGCAGTCTGCTCTTTGTCTTGAGCTTTAAATAGCTCGCCTGCTTTCTCTAATGTCCAGCACACTTCCACAGCGGAGCTGGAAGGCTGAGCATTGTGTTTCCCGGCTCTCTTCTCTCTGGTGGGAAAAGGCTTTGCTGGCTGAGCCTTTTATTGTAGTTCATCCTATTAAATCGCCTTCTTTTGTTGTTCTCTGAACCCTCTGCAATGCCTGTGCACTTTTCAGCAGGTTTAGTGAAAAGCAGAACTTCACACTGTATCTCTAAAGAGCTCTGACCCCAGCCACTTCCACTGATGAACAACGGCAAGTTAAAAGATTTCAGCATTCCTTCACTGCCTCAATCGTACGGACAAGTTCCTATCCCTCCTGCCTAAAGTGCTTATCAGAAAAATAAAATACAGCCACTTTCCCATAAGAATTTGTCAAACCTCTGAGCTGAAAGTTAGGAATTACCCCAAGCAACATTTGCAATATGATACATAAAAAGATGAGGGAAAAAAACAGTTAAATACAGTAACATGTAGTAATAGAGTAACATACTGAATATATTGAATTTCTAAAATAGAGAGGGAAAAAAGAGTTAATACTTTTTTAATGTTCTGTGGGCAGCTTTGAAATACTATCTCTGTACCAACATGAAGGATTTGTTCAAAACATGCATTGATCATATAGTCCTATAGGGAAGAGAGAAACTACACACCAGCTACAAGCAATTTCTTATCTTGTGCTTAAACCAGCAGTAAAAGTGGGAGTTGCAATGAAAATAAGAACAGCTAAAGGAGACTGCTGTTTGGTAAACAGCTTATTTTCTTGCAACAGAAATCTGAATGGCCAATAGATTAGAAGAAATCGTTAGACCATAGTTGTGTCTTCTTTGAAAGCAAGAGAGATAATAATACAGGTTTTTAGCAAGCTGTTTTTCTACAATAGTCCCTTCAGAAAGGGTTTTTCAGTCTAGATATTGTTCATTCTTCTAACTATGAAGATAAAGTTGTAGGTATTACTAAAAATATCTCTGGTTGATTTTCCCACCTCCTGCTGACAGTGATACAACAGCAGCCATACAACAAAGCCATACAACAAAGGAGATACTGCAATGGGCAATAAATGACCCACATTGAAATTGTCTGCCAGGTCATTCAGTGAAAATCATCATCGCACATTTTCTTTAACCACATACATTCTGTCTCCATTGCGCATATCACTAATGTACCTCACCTTCGCATTACATAACCATAGGTGCTTTGACAAGGATGTGAATTTCTGTGGGAGAGTGTTATAGCAATCTATGGCAGTGTCCTGCTAAATCAAGAAGTCTCGGTTAACACAAAGCGTACGCGCTTAAGGGAGCAAAATAACATTTAGCGGATAGCCCAGACTGGCACCAGAAGGATTCTGCTGTCAGCACTGATTCAAACCAAAGATTTTTCCCAGGTAGAGACTGTTTTCATTGATGATATCACAGAGCCTAGCAGATAATTTTAGCTCTGTATTCCCCCCTAGCCCACAGTTTCCAAATGTTCATTACTTATAGAAAGTCGTGCTGTCTGAATTGTGAGCCCGCTTTCAGCAGAGAAGAGTGATTACGAATAAGCATTGCAAAAGCTACATACACACATAAATATTTAATCTGGCATTAACTGTGTTTCTCTGATGAGCCATTAAATGTATCCTTGTTGTACTACCCATTTAAAAATGGATCTTCTCAAAGTGATCATTCACTTAAGCTCAAAAAAAAATTGGCCTTTGTGCAGGTTTCCATTATGTGAGTGCTAACCAGGCTTGGCAAGAGGTCCATAGAGGGCTGACAGAGCTTTGTCTCCTTTGCTTTATTAGGACTTTTCCAAGCCCACAGAATTCCTGGGTGTGGTTGATGTGATTTCCTGCCTTTTTGTACTGTGAAGGTAACAGGGGCACTTCTGAGCATAAAAGTTCCTGTTTAACTCAGGGACAAGATTTTTTGGTGGAGTGAAATCTGGCTATGCAGAGCTTTGCTTGATGAGCTCTGTTTGGAAAACGCTGCTTTTGACACATCTCTCAGAATCTGTGGGTGAGTAGCAGACACAGGAATGTGCCACCCTCTTCCTGCTTAGGAGAGGAGATTTGACATGGAAATTCTCCTCAGTGGATGCTCTAAGACTACACTGATCACGTGCCCAATTTTCCCTCAAAATATATTTTCTGTTAATATCTTGACTAATTGTAGATGTTCGAGTTTTAGTTCTTTCTAGACACCTCTTTTTTCAACATGAAGCTTGTACTAGAATAAGTTAGCTGTATCACAGTTTCTTACACCAACCTCATCTTTGCAAGGTGAATTTAATAACTAGTAATTATTATAGAAACAGAATTTTAGAAAATCCCATGAATAAAGTAACAATTATTACTCAGAGTAGT
This sequence comes from Tetrao urogallus, assembly GCF_951394365.1. NCBI lineage: Eukaryota > Metazoa > Chordata > Aves > Galliformes > Phasianidae > Tetrao > Tetrao urogallus. The sequence continues at coordinate 18,295,256 of NC_136818.1, read as the reverse complement.
AATTAAAGGGAAATATCTTGACCCTATGCAATTCTTGCAAATTGCGTAGAAAAAATAATGTTCTATTAGAATAAGTTACACCATCAAGAATGAAATTCTTTCCACTGTAAATGAAAATATGGGATTAGACCAGTTTGTGAAAGCACATTACAGGAACTGAATTTAGATTTAGAATTTAGATGGGCTTTGTTTCTGAAATCCTTGAAGGTTCAGTTGGAGTTGGATTTAATTTTCCAAGAAATATAACAAAACCATTTAAATACAGTAAATATTTTCCTGGGGAAATTCATAACCCCATAAACAAGCCTGTTCTTGTGGGAATTTCCAGCACTTCAGAGCTGAGTAGGTTACATAGCTTTGTTCTACATTTTTGGATGCTTTGTCAATCTGACCCTTCGAAAACAAAATGCATCAGTATTAAGATCTTCCAAGCCAAATTAGGAATCAGGGAATTTTAGAGTTAGGCAATCCCTGTCTTGCTCTTAGCTTGAATATTTCTTACATTTTTACTTCCCATAGTTTTGGTCCTGTCTGCCAGCTCTGTAGTGCAGAGCGACACGGAGGTCCTACACAGGCATACATAGATGAGAAGTAGCAGAGAACGACCATTTTCCATCCCTGTTCTTTTCCTTACACTGGAAGAAGGGCTAGAAACAAGAAAATTAATCAAAGGGCCAGGTTTCTCCTGAGAACACAGGCTACTTTATTTCACTGAGACATTTGGGATAATGTACATTTTCAGCTCTCAGAGAGTTTCCTCTGCCAGTTTGTCACTTGGCCAACAAAAGGACAAAGCTGACTGCCCTTTCAGTGCCTGCTCAAGGCACTCTGGGGCCCGGAACAGTGCTTTCTGCATTGAACATTTCAGAACTGATCACAGCACAACTGGCCTAGCCTGCTGATTTGTCGTGATAGGTGTCTGTAGCTAGGGAGCCTTCTCCTATAAGAAGCGTCAAGAGCTACAAATGGCCTTTCTTTCCCCTAACTCTTATTGTGATTTAATTACAGTTACTGTTCTCTGCGTGAGTTTTTTTCTACATGCATAGACGTGGCCTGACTATGAAGGAAATGGATTTCAGTCATCTTGATCAGGAGTGTAGGAAACGCTTCCCATGGCTCAGTGCCACGCACTGCCGTTTGTGTTTCTTTTATTGCATGAATTACGTAAGACTCTGAGCTCCCTAGCAAAACAGGGCTACCATCACGCAGCCGCTTTCGTGGGATGTCTGTCATTTCCCCCCAAAGGCCTGCAGTGTTATTAGACACGACAGATAAGAGGACACAAAAACAAAGGAAAAGAGAATGGAAGTGACTCACCTGTGGGCTATCAGCTACCAGCGCACAGAGGATGGTGGTGGGAGTCACAATGGCCTGTGACACAGCGGTGCTGCAGCATTGCTCATCCCTCGCCACAGGGTGTCAACCCGGAGGGGGAAAAGTAACCTGGATGCCCTTAAGGCAGAAGAGCCCCAGTTGGAGAAAAACCTTCTTACCAAGCCAGACGAGAGTTCAAATAAAAACCAGAAGCCACATCCCCACACAGTGCCTTTACTTACTGGTAGCATGTTGAGGGCTTTACTTGGACTTCTTTGATTTTTATACTTCTGGTGCTCTGTGTAGATGCGGCTTTATCCCTGACATCAGGCAGTGCTTTTCCCCATAACTGTCAGCACCCTGCGTAAGCTGTCACTGCCCAAGCATGGGCCTAGCACAAGAAAGACTTTATCTGGTGCACTAGTACAGATTTGACATTTTTTTCCAGCTCTGTTCAGGTCACTAATGAAAAGCCTAGGAAGTGAGCACACATGAAATCATTCCTTCCGTACAAGCAGACAGATGGAGAGAAACTCCAGCCTGTTTCCACTCTTTTGTCTTCAGGGCATTTTTGGAATTTCCTTCAGGAAGTGAGGTTGCGACCCAAAGCCTTCCTTACTGAGCAGACTGCAGTTTCCCACAGTAAAGCTTGCACAGTGATGACATACACTATGAGAAGGTGAGCTTTATCTTCGCACTCCAACTGCATCCTGTACAAGTGCCGTGAAACTTAAAAGCAAGACTGAGCGGGAATGGCAGCAAGAGAGGAAATGGAAGTCAGGCCTTGGGAAGAAGTCATGCATCATGTATTCAAGCAGACGGTCGCAGTGTGTACTGCTGCACCAGGTGGAGCTCCAATTGGTCTGCTTCTTATGTATTTCCTGATATTGCAATAAGCTAAGAATTAAGGTTATGAATTGTATAAGTGATTTAAGCTAATAATTTCACTTATTCTGCTCCAGGTGGTCATGGCAACATTGGCAGGCACTTTTTTTTTTTTTTTTTCTACTTGTATTCCACTAGCAGTTGGGAAAAAAAATATATATATATATATTTGTAGGCATGCTACTGTAAGGATTCTTCTAATGGCATTTTGATTGATACAGTGCACACCCATCAAAGATCACAGTACAGAATTCATTTTGTATCTCACATGACCTTGCCAGTGGCAGCATGCATCTTAGGTCTCCACCAACCAGAAAGACATCCACAAAAATAGCTTAATCCAGATGGTACTGAAACCAAGGAGTCATTTCCATGAGTTCTGTCAACAACTTCCATCAACATTACCACACCCAGTGCCAAATCCCCACAGCAGTACCAAAGTACCAGTACTGTGATAACAGAATCTTTACAAAAATCAGTTTATTAATGTTTAGAAGTCAATAAAGCTATGTGCAAATTGAACAACAGAAGTCAGAAACATATTAAATACTATTTTTTAAACCAGAAAAAAAAAAAAAACAAAAAACAATTTAATTGCACTGGAAATTTTACTACAAAAGCAATAATTTTTATTTTATTTTATTTTTTTTTTACAAAATACCACTTCTAGGAGTTGTCCGTAACTGTCAATCAGTCAGTTGCTCTCACCTATCCCAGATATACCACTTTTGTTATAGTAATACTCTAGGTGCGAAGACTCCTGTATCTCATTAACTTATTTACATTGTACACATTCAACCCCATTAACACAGGTTAGAAAACCAGAGAAGTCAAAACGATACTGTAAAACAAATACATTCATTTTAATGACAGGCACTTCTCCCATGAAGCCACGAAGTGATAGAATACAAACAGATTTTATGAACATTAATAAAATGTGCCAAAATGTGTTGCATTTTGTTATGGAAGTGCATTTATCTATAGTCATTTCACTTGAAATCTTACATTTCTGAAACTCAAGGCTTTCTTTTCAGGCGATGAAACCAATCTTTACTTTTTGCCTTTGTCACCTGACACTAACCTTTGCCTTCAGTTTCTATCTCTTTTTACCTCAGTAAAAATCCTGCTGCTGTCAACAGTATTTTATTCTATTAGATTTACTCTCTGTCATCTTTATGAGAGGTGACTTTCAGTTCCACCTCACATTTTGTCACAATAATGCAGTTTATTTAATGCTATATAACAACATGGCAAACAACGCATGGGGCCAAATGCTGCTCTGAGTGATTCCATGAAATCTGATACAGTCATGGAACTGTTTAAGTGAGTGTAATTACAGAGCCCGCTCTTGGTCTTCAAATGTAATATGGACCACCAACAAAAATTCACAGCTATGATCTTGCTAAATAAAACTCCAACAGCTTTGGACTCTGCAAATAAAACCTTACTATTTAACTAAAAGCTCTGGAAGGTGATGTCAAATTATGGCTGCCCGTGGTATAAATTATACCTGCATGATCTCTTTCCTTGTTATGTGTTAAACAAACACTTCTGACCAACTATACGAGCCATCACTAAACCCAGTACAGAAAGAGCTTTGTGTCAGTGGTTTGCTGCAAGTAAAGGAAAAATAACTTCACATTCTTCACACAGGGCAAAAAAAAAAGAAAAAAAAAAGATTAATTCTCCCTTTGCCTCTTCCCCGACTCTCATTCTCTTGCACACACCAGGCATCACTTCCCCAAGGCATCAGTCTTTCAGAGTTACTAAGGAGATCTCAGGATATGAATGCGCCTGACAATCCTGAGCTGCCCCAGTGCAAAGACAAAACATGCTCCGGGGAAATGGATTTTCAAGCCAGAACAGCGTGTCCCATTTCTTGAACTCCAGCCTCGCAAGTGCACCATTGGCCTCGTTAGAACTAATGCTACTCGCTCCTCAGCCCAGCACTGCTGCAGCGAGCAGGAGGTGCCTCGGCTCCCAGTTTCAGAGGAAGGCTCTAAACACCTCCACGGTCACTCCTTAAGAAGATGAGGTAACGTTGCCTGAAGACATGATGGTTTCAGGACGGTCGCCTTCCTCCTTCTGTGGGTGGGAGGAATTGTCGGACTTACTCCGGCTGAACTCCATCCCTCCGATGATTGGCCTCTTGAATTTAGTCCCCGAGTCTGTGGGGGGACATTTGCAGCAGCACAGAATCTTGATGAAAGCCCTTCGCATTTCTTTGTTAGTTAAGGTGTAGATGATAGGGTTCGTGGCTGAATTGAGCACAGCCAGCACTAAGAAATACTCTGCTTTATACAGGATCGGGCAAGTCTTCACTCTACAGCCCACATCCAGTAAAAGCAGGATGAACAAGGGAGCCCAGCAAGCAATGAAGGCACTCAGGACTATGATCACTGTCTTGAGCAAGGCTAGTGACTTTTCTGAGCTCCTGGTAGCTTTGGTAATGTTTTTTCGAAATGTCAGCCTACGGCTCCTAGTCCTCACCATGGAGTAGATCCTGCAATAGAGGACAACAATAGATAGCAACAGGCCTGTGAAAACTGTGGTGCAAAAGAGAATATAGTGCTTGTGGTAGAGCGGCAGCACTGTGGAGCAGTTTGACAAGAGGCTGATGCAGTTCCAGCCCATGATCGGGAGTCCTCCGAGTATCACAGAGATAACCCAGCAGGCACTGATCAGAAGGAAAGAGCGGAAGCTGTTGCTGCCGTTGTGGAGCTTCATTTTCAGCATGGTGATGTATCTCTCAATGGCGATGGCCAACAAGCTGAACACAGAAGCTGACAAGGCGACAAACATGCTGCCCTCCCTTACGAACCACTGGGAAGGAGTGAGGCTGTAAGTTTTGTGTCCGGAGAGCAGGAGGTTGGCGGTGTAAGCCACGCCAGCCAGCAAGTCTGAAAGAGCCAGGTTCCCAATGAAATAGTACATCGGTCTGTGAAATTTCTTGGTTTTCCAGATGGTGAGCAAGACAAAAATGTTCTCTAAGATTATAAAGCAGCAAATGATGATAAAAACCACCGACGTCACTTTTATTCCACTGTCCGCATTCTCATTTAGCTTTCCCGTGTAATTATAGTGCTCTTTGATGACATAGTTGACGTCGGTGTTGGCGAGGCTGCTGACCACCCTCACTGGGGCAGTGGTGCCGGAGCTCATGGTGCCAACAGACACGCAGCACAAACCCGTGGTGGCCCCGCAGCTCCCAGCGCTCCTGCACACGCTCACAAGCAGCAGTCCTGAGAACAAGAGGCAAAGCCTGTGTTAGGGGGTGGCAAAAAAGCATGTAACAAACTAGAAAAGTTCCAAGATGATCTGCTGATTTGATTGTTTGTCAGAATCACAAGTGCAATCACAGAAAAGGCAGTTTTATTCATCTGTTACGATATGCTTAAAAGATAGTTAGGCATACTAAATAGCTAAAGCCAGTAAGACAACTTTACCTGCGCAGGTAAAGCTGGAGTCAGCAGAGACCGCACTGCTGGACTTCTTCCAGCGTGAAAGACCTGAAAGCTGTTCAGCAGCAGGGTCCAGACTAACTTACTCTTCAGCAGGAAACAGTGCACACACAACAACAGAGATTTAGAAAGGGAAATGGGCTTGACTTGCTTTAACTGCAGACGCACAGAAGCCTGCAAAGAAATTACTCGACAGGAGAGCTCGATTCGCCTCTGTTCTGAAAGTCTGAACACGTTTCGGGAGGGGCCGGGAAGCAATTTACTGTGCTGAAGGTAATTCAGCCATGTGCAAGAGAGCATCCAGAGCTGTAAACAGGAGAGGTGCTCCGGCCGAGCAGTAGGGGCATGCGTTAGGGAGCTGGGAGAAGTTGAAACAAGTAAATAGCCCGCACAGCAACCTGTTCTGTGGGTCTGACACAAAGGAAAGGAAAAAAAGAACTTTGTGTTGCAAATAGTTAGCATCATACGCTTTGAAAACGAATACGATTAAGGAATGCAGATATAGAGGGCACTCCTTTTACGTACGGGCACTTTCTAGTAGACATTTAAAAGGAATTTAAGGTGCGAAATCAGGCAGGAGAAGAGCGTTCAGAGCCATCAAATTACAGCCTATGAGGAGCAAAGCCGGAGGGGCGAGTCCGGCGGCACAGCTCCGCGCTCGGCTGCCGCCCCGCTCCCCGCTGCCGCTCGCCGCAGCCCCGCAGCGCGGCCGCCCGAAGCCCCCCTTCCCGCTCCGCCGTTCCGGGCCGTACCTCGCTCAGCCGCGCCGCGCCGCCCGCATGCAGCCTCCGCATCGTGAGTGCCGTCCAGCGACTCCAGCGGCCGGCCGGGGCTCGGCAGTTTTAATGTTCCTGCGGCGAAGGCTCCCCACCCTTCTTCTTTAACCCCTCCCCGCGTACGAGCTCTCCGCCCGCGGGACCTGCACGCCTTTATAGAGCCCGCGGCTGCGGGCGAGAGAGGGGCCGACGAGGCGGGCCCAAAGGAGGCGGGACCGGCGGAGCCGCCGCTCAGTCCCAGCCCGTTCCGTCCCGCGGGACGTCTGCCCTCGCTGCCCGGGGAGGCGGCGTCGCGGTCCCGCTCCCGCCCTGCCCCATGCTGCCGTCTGCCCCGCTCCGCAGCCGGAGTGGCTCAGCATGGAGCGGCGGCCCAGAGGACGCGCCTCGTGCCCCGGCCCGGCGCCTGACGGACACTTGAACAACATCTAAGGAAAGCGCTGATGGTGCTTTCTCAGTCTTCCCACCTGGCCGAGTTCGGGGCTAAAATGGGGACACGCAGGGCTGGCTGGCTGCAGCGGCACAGCCACACGGAACGGGGCTCTGCACCGACTGATGCCAGCACTCGCCCCTGGGTGAGGGATCATTTTATGCCCCTTGCCACCTTGAACACCACTATTTATTGGGTTTTTAACATTAAAAAAAAAAACAAAAACAACAAAAAAACAAAAAAAAACCACATCTCTGAATGTTCAGAGAATTCAAAAGGGTTTTTGTACAGATAAATAAGTTTCAAATTTTTTTTTTTTTTTTTTTTTTTTTAAACAACAGCCCAGTGCCATTATATAAAGACTGAGAAAGAAATGAGTTTTGTAACTCCTCCAAAAGCACCCACCTCAGTGTATGTGATTCTTGGTTACCCTGAATTGCTTTTAGTGCAGAAATTTTCCTCCTCCTTTCTTACTTTGTTCTTTTTAACTCCAAATTGAAATGCAAAATAATAGCACAATGGATCAGACACAACGTATCAGTCTCTTAGTCCACGGCCCCACACATCTCAGTGAGCAGCAGCAGTCATTACAGGGAAGCAGCTCTCCTCTGAAAGAGACAAGGGCAGTGCTGCCCTGGGAAGAGTCCCCCTCTTCTCACATTTATGTGAATCCTCATGCTTCAGTTGCTCCACGCCTCTCCCAGAATGACTCAATAAATTACACTGGCAAACAGACATCGACTCTCCACCACCAAGCTAGAAACTTGAAAAGATGTTCAGCCTCCTGAGAGCCTGGAGGAAAAAGTACAGCCGTTAAATTACAACTGTCAGAAAAGGCATGCAAGATAAATCATGCTCGAGGTTGACATATGCATCCCCTGCAACAGCCTGACATACCCTAGATACTGCAAAGCTTTCCCCTTTACTTAGCTAATCTATAGAAAATATTAAATAAAAGCACATTTGTTAGGCACTCTCCTCTATGAAATTTTTCTCTCATAATTTTAAGCAAGAGGGACATAATAAAGGAACATGCTTTAATTAAAGGACAGAGTGACTCAGGGTTTCAACAGCCAGATGTACAAGCTTTCATGTTTGAGTTATTGGTAAAGCAGCTGAGAAGGCTGCAGCCCAAAGAAGTGATGTCCAACAAATTATTTGTCAGAGGTTGTGTGAAATGGCTCGGCAATTTCAGTTTGACTCCGAACAGCTGAGCATCTGTATTACAAAAAGCACTGTTAAAATTAGATGATCACACACATCTGTAGCCATGTTGACACGTAGCAGTAAGGATGCTGAAATAGCACTTTCTCTTTTCCAGGCAAAAGCAGCCAAAGCAGCTGATTTTGCTCTGAGGGCCGTGTAAAACCTCAATTCATGCAGATTCATGAGGTTCAGCTGCACAGATTTTAGCCTCCTTGCATGGACTGAATCACACACACAAGTAAATTCCAGCTGTTCCAACCAACTCTAACAAAAGCACACTGATAGATGTTCATTGAGGAGATTTATGCCAGGATTATACTTCATCCCAATCAACAGAGCAAGAATTCTTGTCTCAATACCTTCCATCGGCCAGATCCAACGTGAAGGAAACTTGCACTTCCACAAAATATATAGAAGAAATCCAGGGTATATAAAGCCTTTGAAAACTGAGAATGTCTACAGTCAGAGAAAAGGAGATGGGACAACATAATGAATACATACTCTATTATACTTAAGTTTCTTTGATGAACAAAAAGTCTTGTTTTACATACCCACTGGCTGCCTGTGATAAGCAGTGTTCTTGTGAAACTACAGGAACTCAGTGCGGTGGGCACTCCAGAATCCTGGCTATTTCGCAGGGCAGTGGTGATAGGATAACCCCAAGGAATCTCCATACATTTAGTTTCAGTGTCTTAACCCAAATCACACAACAATCTGATGCAAGTCAAACTGATCATTTTATGACAATGAAACCCAACAAAGCTGTGCGTGCACATCTGACAGACTAATCAGTCCCAAGAAAAGGTACTGATATGATCCTTCACAAATTACACAATTTGCAGACTGTGCTGACGGCTGTCAGCACCTACTCATCCCACTGGCATGGGGAACAACACTGGGAATTTCAGAGTACTTTATGAAGAGATCGTTTAAAAAGAAATACAAAGTAAAGAGCCAGAAAATAAGAAAAACTTATCAATGAAATAATCTCCAGCATTAATCCTGGTAACTGTTAATTGAGGAAAAGGAAACAATGCTGTCTTGCAGAAAAATGAAGTATGGCTATTCTCAAAGCCTGTGTCAGCAGCCTCTGATACCAGCAGAAGATAGCACTCTCACAGTGCTGGCACCACAGGACGACTCACAATTGCAACAGATGAGTGTGTGACCATCACCCATCCTGAAAAGAGACAAGAAATCCCACAAGACAGATTTCCAAAGCATTTTTCCCCAACACAACACCCTTATGCACTTTCGAAAATCTTAATCTATCCATGCAGAAAGTCCTTTTATTCACCCTGACATAGCTTAGACCACAAAACAGAGGCATTCCTCTATGGTGTGCCAGGTCAAGAACAGAGATCTTCAGAATGGAATAGTTTTGCTCACTAAGGAAGCACAAAGAGTGGGCAGCAGAATCCCCCAAGTTCCCCTGACTAGAGGAAATTGAAGAAACAATGTAAGTAGTAAGGCATTACAACAGATCCAGAGTTTTGATGCAGAGCTGGAACAAACATACTCTATTTTGGATACATTTGTAAATGTTTACATCATACAGCTGAGAAGAGAATGCTATTCTTACTACATGGCCTATCACCTGCACGCTGAGATTATGACTCCTACAGAAATATCATAACTGAATTATTAATCTGAATGAAGATACTGTGGCATAAATTTAGTACAGAGTATGAAAGCAAGGCCATCTTTGTACCATCTCTGATACCGTGAAGCAAGCTTGGTCAGAATCACCTCAAACATAACATTACACAACTGTTTCTAAAGCAGTGCAGACAATCTTCTAAATTAGGATATCTATATGCTACTTTCAGCTCTGTAAGTTTCATCTCAAAGCCAGGTAACTTCTCAGAACTAGGAGATAAAGCACCAGTGACAGTACTCACATAAAGTGCAGGTAGAAATGACAAGTACTAATTGTCATAGGGACAAAAGCACCTACTCGCTCCAATTTCTGTTAGTCACCCAAACAGTTACACACGTTCTGCACATTGTAGCCTGCTCCCATCTGCATCTTGAAGTAACTAATACTTCACAAAATCTGCCAGAGAACAAAGCACAACGAACTTGCTCCAAGGGGTTAAAATAGCACCTTAAATTATGTACACGCAGGTAAAGCAACTTAATTATAATATTTTGATATAGCTTAACCCACACTGGAAGAACATGCCAGACAGCTCTGAGAAAACAGACAAAACACTTTAAGTAAGCATATTTATATCTGCAAGAAGCAACAAAAACAGAATACAAAATGATTTCATTAGATGGTCAACATGATAGTAAACACAAGTTAGTATTACCAATTTTGATTGTTAATTGGTGTTGACTAGATACTTTGAGTATCCAACAACTTATCCTTCAGTTTAAAATTAATTAAAGTTTAAGTTCACCACTTCTGAAGTTTGAAACAATCCGTTTTTAAGCTATGCTTTCCACAATCCATTTATCCATTTATTTTCTGTTGATATTCATGATGTTCAACAATTCCACATCTTCTTCACTCAGATTAAAATCGAAGCCTGGGTTTGGAAACAAGCAAACAACAGCAACAACAAAAAAAGCAGACAATGAGAACACTGCAAAACGAGAAGCACATGTGTGTTAAGTAATAGCATTCCATAATTTTAAAAGTTTGTTTTTAAAGCACTTACCAATATTTTTAAAAGTTTGACATATTCATTTGTGAGAATTCGTATTTTACTTCCAGATCATTAGGTAAAGCTTAATCCCAAGCAAAAAGACTTGAAGTCATTGGTAATCATTGCACTTAAAGATTACTTACCACTTCACTATTACCCCAAAATCCCAAGACACTGATGTATCTACCATGATACATATTTTTTCCATATGTATTAAAATGTAGCTGGAGTGACAGAGTAATGAAACAATACTTCAGCATTCAAAAAAAATTCTGCAATTTATTTTTTTATTCCAGTAAAACAGACCAATCAAGTAAAAACCTGCTATATATTTTTTGCTGGGATAAACTAAAGATTTAATGGTCATGATAATGCAACTGAACATGCTATTCTGAAGGAACAGATGTTCTGGCTGAAAAATAAGCAGATTTTGGGCAGATTTCAAATATTACTGATTGGTAATAGTGGAGAAAAGCAGAAAAATAAAAATAAAACCAAACCACTCATGATAATTTTCCAAATTATTCAATGGAACTTGCCCCTGGTTTATACAGTGTTCATGACGATCATGCAAAAATCTCAAAAACTTGAGATAAAAAGAATAGATACTTGCTGTTTCCTTAATATACACATATTATATAAATATAATACAAAATGGTCTTTTCTTTCTTATTTGATCATCAAGAAAGTCAATTTATACCACAGTGGATGTATGACACTCACAATTCAGTCTTTTACCAACCTCACCCTGAACCCAAGCCAGCAATTTACCACAAAGTCATCTTGGCAGCAGCATCTTATGGGTACTCAATGGAACTAGTCCAGGAGAACCATTTGGGAAGAACGAATTCACAGAGTAAAAAAAAACCAAAACAACACAACAATCCTGGCTCTTTTTGTTACCAGGAAATAGAATAATTTTAACATTTCCCCGGTCCCCCTCCCAGTTTCACAGACAAGATAGGAACTTCACAGTAAATCATTATACCAGGATTCTCATCCTGAAATCTCATATAAAAAGTCCTGGAAATATATTTTGCCACAGGAAAAAAAAAATGAAATAGAGCAATCATTAATAGGATGATATCCTTACTAACTTGCTCTTGAATTTCTTTCTGGTATTTCAAACTAGAGAATAGTTCTCAAAGGGCTCTGGTAGACAAAGCCCATACAGAGATCACAGAAGATGAATCCTGGGTAACTGTGTACTGAGATTTGGCACAAGTGAATCTGTGCAAGGTTGCTTAGAGAAGTACATTCCACATAATGTTGGCCACGTCTACCATGAGTTAGCAATGGTAATAGACAACAGGAAACAGGGTCAGAATCATTGATTTAAATTCATTTAAGACTTTACACTCCTCCTTTTTCAGTGGGTAGGCCCTTACAGAAAGTTACTACTATCCTCTAATGTCCTGGTAATTAGTCCTGTGTGACGCTGTAGACAAATAAGCATTGATTAAGGACGAAGACTGCATCAACTATATCAGAAGCATGGCTTAGGCTCACTTTAAGGCAGTGCAAATACTTGACGTCTCCCTTCAGAAGCACAGACATCTTGTTTGAGGCTGCAAAAAGTGCCAAGAGGCAAGTATAAAGAAGTATAAAAAAAGACTCCCAACACAGCAAGGTTGGCTTTTCTGTTGCTTATACCCAACTCTCTGTAGTCAGAGATGCGTTCCTCTGAGCTCCAAAGCTTTGGCAACAATGTGGCACTGTGGACAGACAGTACTGTTTGCGTTCAGTTAGTATCAGCAAGAGCTACTCCACTTTTGTCCCTTTTAATCTTGTAAAGTTAACATCAGCTTTCCTCTCAGTGTCCTATTGCTATTTTGTCAAGAAAATCATCTGGTGTCAAACACAGCACAAAAAGAGATGCAGATACTAATGCAGCCTACTTGGCTTAGTGACTCTGTGAGCTTACCAGTGTTGCTGTTTCTTTACTGCATGTGCTAATTGAAAGAATAATGTATTCTGGGGGGACAAGTACAGCAGAAACACTTCTGCACCCCGATAAAAATAAAATCCTGAGGCACACACTTAACAAAATCACTGCCATCACTTTTCAATTTAACACTGTGAGGTGCCTTAATAATCAGAGACATAGAAGATGAAATTCAGAAACAAGCTAGAAAATAACAGATGGAGCCACTCAGAGCCAGACCAAAGCTACTACTGCATACAAAATGGCCTCACCCTTCCACCAACTTCCCGTTTATTTTTTTCCTTTCCTTGTTTGTTTAAAAGAGTTCTCCTCTGTTGCAGTTTAACCCAGCAGGCAGCTCAGCACCATCAGGCCCTTTCACTCACTGCCCAGCCGTGGGATGGGAGAAAAGGTAAAACTCATGAGTTTTACCTAAAGACAGATTGATAGGACAGAAAAGGAAGGAAAAATACAGTAATATATTCTCATATTACTAAAATGTAGTAACAGTGTTCAAAGATATTCAAAAGAAGCGGCGCACAATGTAGTTGCTCACCACCAGTGACTGGTGCCCAGCCAGTCCCTGAGCAGAGCAGACCCGCAGCCAACACCCTCAGTTTTATCATTCATCACCATGCCACACGGTACAGGACATCCCTTCGGTCAGCTGTCCTGGCTGCGTCCCTCCCAGCTCCTTGTACCCCTGCAGCTTTTTCTGGCAGGGCAGTGTGAGAACCAACAAGTCCTTGACTTAGTGTAAGCACTGCCCAGCAACAACTAAAACATCAGAGTGTTATCGACTTCATTCTCATCCTAGATCCAAAACAAAGCACCATGCAGCTGCTAGGAAGAAAATTAACTCTACTCCAGCTGAAACCAGAACACCTTCTATTAACAGTTACAGTGCTCCTGCTAAGAAGACTGACTGCACTTAGGTAGATAATACTGATAAATTGTTATCTTATTTTAAATAATTGTTTATCTCAACTAGAGAGGATTGCCTCAATCAGTCACAACTGTAAAAAATGTACATATTACAGAAGAAAAAGGGCCTTCAATTTTCAGATATATTTCCCTCTTCCTGCTGTCAAGATGGTAGTTGCAGTGATAAAATACATGCACTGCTGTATCTAAAAAAATGGTCACTGTATGAAGGTAAAAGTTCTCTCTCTGGAGAAAACATGCCTTATACATGCACAGACAAAAGGAGGAATTTCAGCCCTAGGGATGAATAGGCATGGTATCACTTGAAGAATACACGCTAGGGATGAATTCTGAGCTTAAAAAACAAACAAACAAACCCACCTTTCAAACATGACTACCTCCAGGGTACTAAACAAAGAAGAAACAAAGAAAAAAAAATGGAGTTAACCTACCTCATCTTGTGTTCCACACTTTTATATCTCTACAGTTGGATAGATTTTGCTTCTGTTAGAGAACATTATTCCTCACTCCTACCCTTAAATCTCACTACTGTTCACTTTCCAATTTTTTATTAGTTATCTACACTGTTATCAAAGTTGGCAGTACTTCAGAAAAGTTCATTTACGTGATGTTTCATGGTCTTATTCTGTAGCAGCTTCTGCTTAAAAAGAAAACTGTTAACATCATCTTTAATGTCAATGTAGTTGTATAGAAGAGCATGAAATGTCAGTCCACTGAGACTGTCCTTTCAGCAACGTGAACAAAACTGAATGAGAATTTGCTCAATGCTCCTAAATTAACTAAGCCTAAAATTTGTGAAGCTGTAGTCAAAGGAAGAAGCTCTAATGATACATTTCAAGCACACAGGAGATAACAGCATTCCAGCCTCCTGGAGGAATTATAGCTTCTGGCAGAAAACAATGGGGATCAGTGATGGCACAACATGCAAAAGAGCACACCACACCTAGAAGATAACACGGATCAACTGAGCCCTAGCACTTCAATAGCTTGTAGTACGTCCAGTTACATTCTGTACATTGTCATACCTAAACTCTGCTCAAGTTCTAAAGCAACTACCTGGTATCAAAGAAATCAGTAGAGTAGCTTACAATAAATCAATAAAAATCCTGGGAAATAACAATAATCCTGAAATAACAATAATCGAGTCTGAACATAAAAGGATCAGATTGAAACTGCTCCTTAACAAGTATGCTTATATAGTAATACTGTTTTTATTTGATTATTCTTCTCATTACTCATTGTACTGTTTAGGTAACATTATCTAGATAGAGAAAATTCTGGCTTGACTTCCTAGCAAAAGCTGATGCAAAAGCAAGAGCACATTGTCTTTGACAGATGGAACCATAAAGCCACCCTCACTGTAGCCTTTAGCTTCATCTATATGTGAACCTGACCGTGTAAGCAGAGCATCTTTTCTGTAAGAACACATTGTACAGGTATCAGTGAGGCCAGCTTATTCTGCAGTATCTTGTTGTTGTTGTTTTTTTTAAGTAATAAATAATACAATAATGATTCAAGAGGCAAATTCAGACAATTTTTCTCTGAAAAGTTTACCATTCGTTGGTAAACAGTAAGTTTGTCTGTATCTCAGCCAAGCTGTGTAGCAGCTCTGCTTTGAAGAAAAACACTGCAGGCTTGGGTACATGCCTGTTGTAAGCCATTTCTTGATAAAAAGTAAGGACCTTTGTTTCACAATATGACTAAAGCAGAACAGCACTGGGAAAACTGCCTCAGGAAGTTCACTCACAATATAAATCATAGTCAGACTTTCCATACTTTTCTAGACACAGGAACTCTTAAAATATCAAACCAATGTGACTAGAAACTCAAGTGGACAAAATACTTAGCAGACGTTCTTCTTAGAACAGATGTGTAAACCACATACACCCGTACCTCATTCTCTTTACACACATATGTATTTTATAACAAAATCAGAGAACAGTCTGTTAATGAAATCTCCTAGACAAAAGAAAAGTGACAAACAAGCTAGTTTTCATTTTTAGTGAGAATGAAACTGTAGAATTTCCAGTAAGAGAAAACGGTCCATAACAACAAAGATGCCTCTGGTTCTTACTCTAGTTCCTGCTCAACTCTTACCCATGCAGGTAGTACACAGATTTCTCTCGAGGTATTCTTACTTTGTTACAACTACAGGCTTGTAAGTAACATGCATAGAACTCTCTAGGTCAATGTAATTATCAGGCAATAAGACATACCAAATTCTTTCCTGTGATGTTAATATATTGCTTATTGCAGTGAGATCATATTCTTGATGGAGCTTTACACAGTGTACTGCGCACTATAAACACTGTAATAGTGGTATTAACATTTTTTTCCACTCAGCTTTTTCTTCTGTGTATACTGCAACCTTCTAACAAAGTACCCGAAAAATTAATTTACAGCTAACACCTGTACCATATGCTAACAGGCAGCATTTTTTTGACATTCAAAGAAGTGATATCTCCTTATGTTCTTGCTTTACTGGCCTGAGGCAAGGTGATGTCATTAACAGAGGGTTTTGCATAGTCTTCACTGAATTATGGATCAAGATTTTATATGCAGATTTAAGATCTCAGTACACAAACACTACCCTTAAAAAATCTTATCTGTTATCACTCTTAAGGATTTCAGAAGTGTTATCATTAATATCAGACATTAAGCTCACAATTATATTCTTATTGCAACCTTCACTTAATTTAAATTACATGGTGTGACTCACTGATCACTGACAAAGAAAAAAGTTCAAACCTTCATTCACACAATAAGGCTTGGGTCCCAGGAAACATGTCTCCCATCGTGCATTCCATTTAGAATTTCAACATCATCTTCTGCTATTGTAAAATCAAACACCTGTGGGAATGCATATGTAGTTAACACTATGAACACAGAGACCATCAGTAGCTTTTCTATCATTTAAAACAAGACTCATTTAAGTTTGAAGGTAATATATATATATCTAATTCTAATCTTCTGGAAATTATTTTTAAATTTTGTCATAGACAAACATCATTCTCCATGAGAATGATAGGCTCCATGGGGCTCCTTTACTCTTTTTGTGACTCACTTTCATTTGTGGTTGGTTTTTGCAACACCCTGGCCTCAAGCAAGGGTCCAAGAAAATAGTAGTATCTAAGGTCTCTTCTGCCAAGGAGAGTTATTAGAAGGTATTAGTACTTTCACGAAGCTATCAAACCAAAGGCTTTAATATGGGTCAATTAATACAGAAGAAGACACAGTTCTACAGTTTTTTAGTACTGATACTAACTTGAAAGCAACCATCTGTCTTCATGTACAGGTTCTTATAGCCACAGGCTTCTCCTGTGGTGAGATCTGCAACATGCATGATGGTGACAGTATTCTCTTAGCAGTTGTATTACTGGGACAATATCACTTCAGAACTGAATTTGCTTTCAGTTGCTCCAGCATGAAAAGATCCTGCAGCGACTGAACTGCTTACAAATGAGCTCCTCCCCATCCTGCATTATCCAGCAATTGCTGCCTGCTCCTTGTAATTAAACTTCGGTCCTCAAAACCTTTTCCAACCTAACCCACAGACAAATCACAGAACTATAAATACTATATATTATATGCTCAGGGGCTCACTGAAGTCCACCTTTCCCCATTTTGACTAGAAATCGTAGAGACTTATACCAACACACCGGAGAAGACAGATTTGTGATAAATGTCAGATATCCGCAATTCCCTGTCTCTCTCCTCTGTGATTTGAGTTTTTCTGCAATACAATCCCTCGGTTGCATTAAATGAATTGGTGGGGTCATAAAGTCAACTCTGTAAAACATATAATTAATCTGGATTTAAAGTACTGGAGGGGAAAAAAGAATATAAAAGAAGAAGAAATTCTTGTTTATTCTCTCTGATTTGGTTCACAACACAGTGCCACAAACATCTGAGCTTGTACCACAGTCACAGCATGGATGTCAGAATAAACAGTCAGAGCAGGAGCTACATAAGCAGACATAGCCACCAGGAGAAAGCCTCACTGCATGTGTGGGAATTCACACTTAAAGCACATACAGTGAATTCAGCCAGAGTCAGAAGGTTGCTGTCTTCTTGCTAAGTTTTATCCCAGTTTGCCAAACAGTTCATACTCCTAACAGACCTGCAGAAGAACAATGTGTTTATGGTTTTATGTGTTTACGGTTTTATGTGCTTATGGTTTTCCCCCACCCCTCTCCCCCTCGAAAAAGCTTTCATACTACAGAAATGAGGAGGAAGCTAATTAAAAACATTTAGTATAAAGAGAGGAAAAAAAAAGGGAGGGGACAGGAGATACTGCTAATCCTCATTCCTTTCCCACTTCTTTGTGCACCCCCTGCATGTTGGGCCCTTCTCAGCAAGTCAGTGCAAGAAGGTAGGGGAAGAGTCAACTCTGACAGGATTGCAACTTCCTTCAGAAGTATATGGGATATCTCCAAAGGAGTTTTGTAGCTTTCATATCATGTCTTTGTACCATGCATAGCACACACATTGCTTCATTTTGATCCATGAACCTACCACAGCCAGTCCATGATTTTCTACAATAAATCAGTAATAGATATAAATATTCATAACAAAAACTCAACGACGAAAGTCGACTGTCCAGTATTCAGCATCCAGAAAGTCTGCGGATATCTTTCTTGTACATACTGATCAAATCTCCAGTTGATTTCTGACATTGATGAATGATATGACCTAACTACAGGACAATGGGCAGGTAAACCCAAATTCTAAAAACAGTTCAGACATCAACTGGACTTCAGTGTGTAACCAAATCTTACCTTGCAATTTTCCTGTATCCTTTCTGCTCTTGTGGACTTCGGAATAGTCACAATTCCATTCTGGAAAACATAATTCTTGTCATTATTGAAGTTTACATAATTTCAAAGAAAATCTTCTCTCTGCAAATCCTTTCAGACATTCCTCATGCCTTCTCAGGTTTTCCTCTCATTTTTCAGAGGACGCTGCCATTTCCATAGGCCTTTCGTAATTGCAGTTGTATGCAGTGCATTAACTTCCAACACAGATTATATCGTTTAAATTACTTCAAAATATTATTTCACTGCTTAGCACTTTGTGTTGAGTAAGAGAAATGAAAACAATACTCCTTACTGTTTTTAAAATTTAGTTTAAAAACATCTCTTCTATTACCAATTCCTTTCATTCTCTACAATCAGATTATTTTCATGTCTAAAGTAGTGCCTTGTTTTGTGTAATACATCTTCCTGTACAGCACAATTAGACCACAGATCAACATACTAAAGGCAAAAAAAAAATTCAGTATATATTCTGGTTTGATGAACAAAACCCACTAAACACTTTTTTTTTTTCTTCTGAGAGAGGTTTTTATTACCACCCTCCATTACCTGTATACTCCAGCGTATGCAAATCTGTGCTGGAGTTTTGCCATATTTCTTTGCCAGCTGAATGATACTCGGATGAGTGAGTGCTTCCCCTTTGGCTAGAGGACAGTATCCTTCAAAAACAATCTCTCTGCTCCTACAATAGTCCACCAGCTCCTGAGGTCTTTGGAAAGGGTGATATTCAACCTTAGGCAAACAGAAAAAAGCTTTTAGTAAAAACCTTCTAAGTACATATAGCAGAAAACATTATCATTGATAAATGAAAATATTTTTGCCCTCTTGCTTTAAAAATGCAACATGAGTGAAGTTACTTCTAATGGGACATATATGGAAGCAATTAGTTTTAGAAGACGTGAAGGATGATAATCCACTCAAAACATTTTGCCATTAATTGGCACAGTAGTTTGCTATGCATTTTATGTTTACCCCAGAAACAAGGTATTTGGAGCAGTTATCTTCCCTACCTGCAGTTGGACCTGTACTCCTGTTCTGCTCAGCGTTTGAGAAATACACGCAAACGCATACTGGGAATCAGGTCATTTTTATGGGCGATTTGATACTCTTCCCCAAAAAGACTGCCTTAATTACTTCTTGACTAATGATCTTTTTTGAGTTGCACAGGCAAGAAGAGGAGGTGGAGCCTCCTTTTACAAGACACAAACCAAAAGAATTTGTCTAGGATGAGGGCCTGACCTCTGAAGCAGTGTGTTGGCATTCATACACAGGGAAAATCCTGTATTCCATAAGTGGTGTCACCAACATATGGAGGAAGGAGTCATGCTGCGGAATGAACTGTGCAGGAGACCCTTGGTAGGAAGGAAGATCACAAACTGCCAAGAACCAGCTAAGAGAAGAAAAACAACAAGCTACAAGGGCATCTACTGGAAAAAAAAGTTATTAGAAAGAATCTCAAGTCACTTTCTGGGTTTTTAATAAAAGCCAAAACCAAACCTCTGTAATAGCAGTCCCTTACTCCTTTTACTTAAAAAATATTTCACAGCTTATACACTGTAAGAAACATACCTTCCTCTGCACTCAGATGAAAGTGGGTGGCATTGATTTTAAATAAAAAAAATACATAATCATGTGATGTGGCTTTGGCTCAGCAGCTGTCACCACTGTTCCAGTGATCTAGTTCTTGAGCATTTTGAAGAAAAGTACTCTCCTGAACAATTAACTCAACACATGGAATCTGGAAAATTTCTTCTGCCATAAAAGGGACAAATGAACATATCCTGTTTCTCATCTTTAGTACATGTTGTCTTTTCAGACAACAATAGGCAGAACAATAGGCTGGCAGTCATTCAACATAGACTAAGAAAAAAACTTGCCCCTGGAAGGCTGGGCTGAGTCAGCCTAACGCTGCTATGATCTAAATTACTAGGTGGACTCAGGAACAAGGTTCAAGCAGCAGACACATCCATGTCTTCAACCTTTGATGTTTCTTGACCTCCGAGTAGCCTTTGTATTTCATGTTTATATTTAAAAGACTGGTGTTTAGGTCATACAGTTACTCACTCGTTTGCAGCTGAGCTGACTAGAAAATATTCTCATCGTTAATTACGCAAAACTGAGGGGAAAAAAAGAATGAGCAAGCAGTTCCTTTCAAAACACTGATTAACAAAACCCAAAGCAAGCCTAATCTACTAGTTCCTTACGCGACTGAACTGTAAGACTGAGCATCTTAGAGCAACACCAGGTACTCTCCCAGGTAAGTATCATTTTACACTGGTAATTAGATATAGATACACAGTGTCTTCAAATGCATTAACACATCATGACTATTGGGATCTAATTAAAAACTTGTTAAGTACTGGCTAGAGGGTGTATTACTCAGTTATTTAAACAGAAATAAGTATTTTTAGAGAGGTTCTCTGCACTAAGTGCAATAAATAGCACAGCTTTGAAAATACTAAATACATTTTTTTTCCTACAGATAAATGCTGAAAGACCTGAAGCATCTCTATAGCATCAGCTGACTTATTCAGCACTTACTGCTAATACACATGCAGTCAAGATTTAGTCATTTGTCTAACATGGGTTCAAAGCAGAACAGTTCCAGGCTGTACCTTAAGATTTAAAACCATGACAGTACATTGAGATGTTCCCTGTTTCTCAAGTAGGCTTTACAGCAAAAACCATGGGAACATACATGGGATCATTTTACTTTGTGCCTTTCACTGATGAGACTTCCACATTTCATGCACTGAATTCTGTCACGCTTTTTTGTCACTCTCTGTTGTGTACTGCAAGTATTTTTCTTCTTAAAAGTGTGACTAAAATAATTAAGTGCATGAAATGAAATAATTACTTCTGTTTTGTTTTGGGTTTTTTTATTTTTATTTTGAAACCTTTCTGGAAGATTCTAGCAGCATCTGAATGCAAGGCACCAGCATCCTGAGGCAGAGGAGACATAGGGCGGGGGGCCAGCATGTGCTTCCCCTCAAAATAATAATTCCTACTTCCTGGCCTGCCCCACCCTTGCTATTTCAGTCACCAAACTTCTCAGGCAAGGGATGCCCATCAAGTAGCTTAGAGAAGGATCTTGATCTATTCTGGCACTCTACCCCGAGTGATTTGTGTGTATAATCCGTCCTATTTAATAAAAGAGTTTGCAGTTCACATTACTGAACTCTTCACAGCTGCAATTTAGTCAGCCACCAGGGCACTGCAAAAAAAAGCACAGATTTTTTTTATGACAGTCATGCTGCAAAGAGAGAAAAGTTAAGCCTAACAGCAATCCTGATGCAGGGACCTAGACTCTCAGTAAGGTCCATGTGACAGTACACTACCATTCCATACCAGTGTGGAACTCATTCCACACCGCTGCAGATCTTTTCATGTGGATCTTTACCTGCATCTGGATTCCAGCCAGCTTCTCAAGCAGAATGCATAGACTAAAAATTATTTTTCCTTTAAAAAAGTGAAATTTCAGCCCAGAATTGAGTTTTCTTCATAAAGGAACAGTTCAAGTGAGTTTATATACAAATGCCTGAAAATCATAGCATCAAATCCTAAAATGCATGTCTACCTCGTACAAATTTACATATTACGGCTTAATATCAACGGTGACATTAACAATATTTAAGCGTTTCTGAGGTCATACCACAGCTAACTGAACTTCCACGGAAGTAAAAAAAAAAGTAAATAAATACTGATGAGCACCTTTGCACAGAATTTGGAGAGGATCCATCTTGTTTCAGTGTATTTATTGCATTAAACGTACACCAAATCAACTACAAATCCTGCAACACAAACCTGTATCTTGTCTCATTCTTCACTGTTAGAATGAAATACTTAGCATAGAACAGTTGACAGTACTTTTAGTAGTAGGCTGCATGCTCATTATCAGAAAATATTTAGTCTTGAAAAGGCTGGTCTTTCCTACTTTGGTAAAGAACATCACGATAGTGTGTTGGTTTTTTTTTTCAGGAACCAAGAAGCAGCACTGCTTACAACTCAATCGGTATAACAGAAACACTGCTTACCACCTGGTACATAAAGACAGCAAAAGTCAAACACACAACTTCATTTCTCCTGTCTTCCTACTTCTTTCTCTTCACAGACAAATAACTTTCAGTTTTAATACCATAAGAACTGTTGGAATTGCACGAATATCGTAAATTCTTTATGATAATTTAAAATAGCTAAACAGAAGTGATTTTCCTTCATTTATGCTTTAAATACTTAGAATTTCAATGTCATCATTGCTTGCAAATGTTTTGTATTTAGAAATAAGTTCACTGAAAGAGTAGGCTACCTTGTGAGTATACACAGCAAAGTTCTTTGGTATCACAAATACTGGGCAATAAAGTTGGAATTAATTATAGCACTTGCTTCTATAGTGCTTCAGTGATCTCTTCATCAGACTCAGCAACAAGTTCCAACACTGAGCAAGGAACAGCACTAAATATTCTTTTGAAGATTCCATAGCCCTGACAATTGACAATTAATGCTATAATGAAAGTGCTAGAAGTGGAGCAGTTTGCAGCAGTACAGACGTTTTTTATTTGGATGTGCTGTGCACCACTTTAAAAAAAAATGACTACTTAAATACAGAGAGATAAATGGAATAGTCCTGGGCACAGACACAAACACTCAACACCAATCTTTCAGAACCACTACGGTTTCAACTTTTTGACTCCTCTTTCAGCCACAAAACAAAGGACTCCATCAAGAAGTAACTTCTGTTAGCAGTGAGACTGGTAACGCTGACAGTGTGGATAAGAGGAAATTTGCAAAACAATTCCATAATTATACATTTTAATCTGTAGTGATTTGGTGGGACACTGAAAAGCTACTCTTATTTAACACAGCAACAATGTCTGCCAAGCTCCAAGGTAAGGTTTGAAGAGGTATATTTCTGAAAAGATGACACAACTGAACCTTGGCAAATTTACGCATTCTTTAACAGGCACAACCTGGTGCCTGGTTTATTTTGAATAACTGAACTTCAGTATTTTCCTTCTTTTTAAGTACATTTTACATTACTCACAATTGTCCTTTAGCCTTCTGTCTAGTGATCAACAAAAAGTAGAGATGTTCTGTCACACTCTGAGCAATCCTTTTATGCCTGTTTCTAACTTCACACAATAAAAACCTGCCAAAAAAGCCTCTACACCTGCTGAAAAGGAAAAAGCATGTGTCTGTACCACAGCCATTCCAGTTCCCTGTTCTATGTTAGCAGAAGTGCACTTTCACTAGCAGCAAGTGGTAGGAATTGGAACAGCTGTCAGTGTCCTGGAAGTCTGCTCATAAGTAGGTGACTATTTAGTGTATCTCCTCATTGGAGAGAGAGCAAGTGTACCAGTACACTTGCATGGATACAGTATCACCTCAGTGGTGCTTTGAGAAATTATACTTAGTATTCAAGCACAGGATCTCCAAAACCTTGTTTACTCTGGGGACACTAAATGTTTAGTGCTACTTGAATTTTTTCCTCAACTGCTTTATCATCAAAAACTGATGCACTAACCATTTGTTTGGGCCTTAAAACCAATCACTGACAACTAGCTGGGAGAACACGGGGGAATGAAAGGATGAAGAATTTTTTTTCCCCAGTTCAAATTGCCTTCCTGAGTGGTTTACAATGCATGTATAGAAATGAAAGAGAGGAAATTGCAGGAGTAAGGCTAGTTATGTTTAGTCTTCCAGGCACCAGGATGGGGAGGAGTGGGTTATTAACCCAAAACCATAACTAGATTCTTAAATCTATTTCTCCACTCACCTGATTAACATGTGGGGTAACCAGACAGTCTTCCTGTAGTTGCTCAAGATGACTGATAAGAAAGTTGCTTACGCCAATTGATCTACACACACCTAACAAGAGGAACAGGGGAAAAAAAAGTTTTGGGATGATTCTGCTTGGGAAGATTGCTTGAAAAATATCACTTTCAAATGACAAAACTATTTGTACAGATCATTTCAGTACAGCAAAACAGTGTAACGTGACACAGAGAAACACCACCAAAATGTACTTTGACAGCATTATCTGAAAGCATGGTTCTGTCAGTCACACTAGGAAATCATTTTATAATCTAAACACACTGGAAACTCCCCAGTGTATAAAAACTCTGGGCTAAATTCTGGGAAAGGCTCCTGCAGTGTAAGCAAAGAACAATTGGATCTCACCAGAATGAAAAGAAGGAAATGGTGTTCTGAACAGCCTGCCAAAACTAAAGAAAAGTGGAACATTTTGCAGAAGACTAATAAGGTGTGAGCAACAAAACACAAGGACACACAATTCAAATGAACTACATAACCCTGCTTTTATTTCTACTAGCTTATTACTGAGATGTTACATAAAACTCAGAATAAAAACTTGAAGTAATAACTAACAAGAACCAAGAAGTTAAAATGTGTAGGAAGTAGAATGTGCAGTAGAATTAGAACAGCCAGGTTTCTCAACCTGACATGCCAATCAAAATACAACGGGATGAGTGTTATAAAGGCTTTTTTTTTTTTTTTTTTTAAATAAACTCTAAATGTGCATGCATGTGAATTAAGTGTGGACAGTTCTGAAGTCAGACACCTCCCTTCAAACCCCAAGTATGATAAAGTACAACTCCCAGTACAGGCCTGCTACCACACTTCAAACCTGACTACTCTTTGACATGTTGATCCTCTTCTGCACTAAACACAGCTCATAGGGAAACCACGTGCAACCAGGCTAGCAGCGGTTTCCTTAGGCTGCAGATTCTGCAGACTATTAATCAGACTCAATTCCTTAGTAAATGAATTTACTGACTGAATTCACATTTCAATCTGCAACTCTGCCTCAAGGTGTGTGCACACAGGAGTCCCATCAAATTCTGCTCCCAGCCGATTATATACACAATGCACACCATGTCTTTACGCGTGTCCTCTTGCATACAAATATCTGTATCCACAAAAAGAAAGGAATTAAGCCAAAAGTTATAGTCATTGGCTAACTTCAGGCACTTCATGTGAAAGGAAAGATTTCTGGACCAAAATTCTCTTTATCCTGCAGTTAGAATTGCCCTGTTTTGAGGTCAGCAGGGAAGTACATGGAGTTGCCTTGATACGGAAGTTCAAATACAGACACACAAAAAGCAACTATTAATGTAACTGAAATGTGGGAATACAAAAAAAGGAAGAATTCTGCTTGATCCAGAATGAAGTTAATGAAAACACTGGAGGAAAATATATAACTATTCCTAAATGTTAGCTAGGAAACCATTCAGAAGATGTGTACATGCTTTATGTATTAAAAAATAACACACTAGTTACTGGTGAGTTGTTGGCATTTTTAAAAATCAAAAGGTTAGATTTACGTAAGCAAAATAAATAACTTTTTCTAGGCTTATCCTATGAAATTATGTAAGTAAAGCAATTACAGTAAGCACAGTTATAGGTAAAGTTACAGTTTACTGCTAGTTGTTAAAAACACAATGTTAAAACCCTTAACAATAAAATTTGCACCACCACATACAAATACAGGCAATTTGACTGCTCTGTTTTCACATATTTTAGCAGTGAAAGCAGACAGACCTACTGCACAGCAGCAATACCTTGCACACATACCATTGCTTTTTAAATGTGTTTTCCTTTGGAGAATATAAAAAGGAGAAAAAATACATGAGCAACTACACACTAGGCAGCTATCACTTGCAGAAATGAACACTGTTCAAGATGCATAAAATAATTAAGTTACAGTCTGCATTACGGCAACTTATATAATCTGTATGTAATCTGCCAGAAGGGGAAAACCCAAGCTTTTGATTTGTACTAACAAATTACCCTGCAGCGTCAATATTAATAAATTATTTTGACAGAGAAGTGAGAAAAACATTTACATTTTTAATACAATGGTGAACCAAAATATCATACACTATTGTTGAAAGCTAAGGAGTTAAAAAAGCATGCTTTCAATTTGCCCTTAAGAACAAAGCTTTTATTTCAGGCAGAATTATAACAAAAAATCTCTTAGATAAAAGATGAAAGCTCTTACTAAACTTGTCCATTCCCACAAAAAAAATCATTGCTTTTTTTTTTCCTTACAGTATTTTTTAAGACATTTTGCTTCCAGCTGACTCCGAGTTGTCTGTCCCATACACTCTTTGCATTCACTGTAGGTTTTTGGCTAGAGATCCCATCAAGAAATTTTGTATCAGTTATGCTTTGTTTCGAATCTTAGTTACACTTACTAAAACTGATATTAAGACACTTCTATGCTTAGTTGCAAAGGCTAAATTCCAAACTGCCAAGAAAAATGAATATTTTCCCACAGAACAGAAAAATAATGACTAGAATTTTCATATTTTTGTGGAAACAGCGCTTTCCCACCTTTTAAAGGGATAACGATTGAACCATTTCACATTCATTAAACTTAGGTATTTTGTTTTGGTAAAATTAGAACCCTTCATTTCAACTTAATTACTTTGCGATTGGTTACAGTCTTATACAGGAAAATTGAAGTGCTTTAGCTCTGATATTAAATTACAAAATGAAATGCAATAAATATGAAAACTATTAAAGTCCGACTGTATTAAAAATTTTATTTCAATGCACGCTGGAAGCATTTGAAACATGAATTTTCATGAATTTGAAACAATGGAATCGCCTGAAAAATGCAAAGTCCAGATTTCAACCAACAAGCAATAGATTTTACTTCAGAGAATTGTTTCCATCCAGCTGAATGAATACTACCATTTTTGCCCTAACTTGTCCAAATCTGGGAAAGACTGCTTCAGAGAATGAGATTATAGAGAATTATTTTCACAACTGGCACTTGCTGAATTATTATGAATGGGGATGGATTAATGGTTGGACTAGATGATCTCAGTGTTTTTTTCCAACATTAACTATTCTATTTTACGATTCTAATGAAGAACTAGAAAAGGATGGGCACAAAAATGAAGATCTAAACCCATTACCTGTGACAATGTATAACAAACAAGATCCATGAAATGATTACATCAGCACTGTAACAACAAAAAAAATTATACATCCTGAGAAAGTCAGTTGTATGCAATAGTTCTTTCAGTACCTCAAAATACTTAAGAATAGGTAGCAGATTTCCTTGTAATTACTGTGCTTTGCTCAGGCACCACAAAAATGCTAAGATTTGGAAGAAGCAGCTGAAGATTGCTCTCACTTACGGGAACATTCATGTAGTGTAGCAGGTTCTCTCTCATCCCAGCCTTTCCCTGACAGGAACAAGGTGCTGGTAAGACATAGCAAAGAAAGCAAGAAGGGCCAGAATGTACTTATATCAGCTAAGCCTTTAAGATGTAAAGATTTTTACGAGTATGCTACAAAATTTGTAGAGTACAATTTGTATTAGGTTCCCCCTTTATGTGAACAAGCAAAGGTGGAAAAATAAGGTTAGTTTACCAGAGAATTAAGTGTAAATGCACCCTTGCATATATGAAAATATTTGCACATGTGCACTAATACATCCAGTTTTGCTGAAAGTGGAGACCAATAACAGTTTGTGGAACAGGTCTCAAAAGTACCAGAATGCTCCAGAAATTAGGCAAAATAAATACATCTTCTAAGCAGGCACTGTGTTTAAATACATTTCAGTCAGCGGATTGTCTGGAAGTCAACTTGTTCAATTTAATTTGCCCGAAAGTTCAACTTTTCTGGGATAAAAGCTTAGAATGCACTAGCTGCAATCCTCTCTAGAAAGTACCTTTCTGAAAGATATACTGTCTTATTTAGAAAGTGATAGAGCTTTAATTCAGGGAGAGAAAGTATCCTCCTCACGTGCTTTTGGGGAAATGAGTGGTTTAGCCCATAGAAGATTTTGACAAACTGTGAGATGCAACAAGCAATAAGTATGCAAATCCCTGTTAGCTAGTAAGGCTTAGTGAGGCTTTGCCCTGCTCTGTGACTATGCACAGACTTCAAGGCAATGATGATGCTTCTACAACTGCTAATAATTGACTGACTAGTGCACAATGGTAGAACAGAAATTTTCAGCCAGTTTGCAGAATTACTCTGACTCTGAAAGACACATTAGAAAACATATCAGAAGGAAGAGAAGTAAGGTCTTCTCCATCATGCACATAGTAAACTTGGCCTTCACCATACAGGTAATTTTACCACAGTGTTACTCCTAGTCTTTCTATTAGAGTGGTTCACAAGTAGTTGTGTTAAGTATAAAGCATTTTTAAAGGCAACCTAGAAGGTGACTGGATATTTTTTCTTTTACTTAGCGTAACATCAACTTAAGCGGAGTTCTATAGACACTGCTGCTGGAGCACAGCAAGTTCCACACCGATACGCAAAGGAACTTCTTCACAGTGAGGGTGATGGAGCACTGGAACAGGCTGCCCAAGGAGGTTGTGGACTCTCCTTCTCTAGAGGCATTCAAGACACTCCTGGATGCCTTTGTAGGGAGTCTGGACACAATGATGTTTGAAGGTCCCTTCCAGCCCCTATGATTCTGTGATTCTGCTAGCCTTGCAGCAATGAAGTATAAATACACAGTCTTGGCATCACAACACTATTTTAATGCAATAGTTAGCCCTATCTTTCCCAAGAATATTTATCAAACCTCTAAATACTCTCTGTAACATTAGCTGTACAAAGTTGAGGTCAAGAAGTTTCTGTAAACGACAAAATTGGACACTAGATTTGCAGAGCCAATTTTCCTCCCCCTGCCTGCTCCCTTCACCAGTCAGAGACAGGAAAATTCCCACAGCATGAACAGTGCCAGTTCTGTTACATGTCCTGTTCAGGCCACAGAATAAAAGCACAAAGATCCACTTTTCACAAGAGGTCAACTGTAGCAACTGTATCTTTATTACAGGAGGTTACACAGGTTGGAAAAGCCCACAGCCTCTGTGATATATAGGTTAAGAATTCCTCCGTAGGCAAATAGCATTCCTTACAGAAATCATAAAGCACAGATTTCAGCACAGCTTGCTAAAGTAATGAATGCTGCAGGCTTAGTGTGTCCCACAAGCAGGGTGCAAGCCGAAGCCTCCACAAATAATGTAGGTGAGTTTTAAACAGATCCAGTCAGAATTGAGTTCTAGATCTATGATATAAGCCTTGCTCCCATTTCACAGATAGACACCAAAAGCTGGCCTAATTGCATACAGGAAGATTGTGGCAAAAGTGATGAGAAGACCCATTTCCTATCCATCACAACAGTACAGGAGCATTACCAGCCTTGAAGCAACTTGCGGGCTACTACAACTCCATCCTGCAGATCACCTCTGAATCATGATAAATTGAGAGGAAACAAAAGTCAAATTCCAGTTCCTGTGACTGAAAAATAATTATGAACATTTTGTTTACACAACAGTTCAGTAGTTATTAAGTTGCATAATGCTGCAATAGGAGCTAAATGCATTTTCAGTCTCCAACTCTGGCTGCTCATCTTCATCACTTCAGTGCAACATCTTAGTTATACTGACATGTTTTTTTCTTGAATTCTGATACACATCAAGTTACATTAAAAAATGCTGCCAAAGGCTGTCTGAGTGTCTTCAAAACTGAATCAATTCCCCTGATGTATATTTCCCTCTCTCATGCCAGCTTTCAGCATGTAGGATCATACTGCAAGTAGAACACAGCTTTAAAAAAGCCTGAAAATATGTTTTTATATTGAGAGCATTTTGAAGCATCTGTTAAAGGCAGCTGCTCGTGAACAGATGGGCAGACTGAGCTGTAAAAGCAACTTGGTACAGAAACAACCCCTGAAGGCAATATTGTCACCATACACTACACTGTGAAGATGTGATCAGAATTACCAGAGACTCAGCTGAATACATAATGACAATCACACTGTGTACACCCTTAAAATAAGCACTCTGAAAGTAGCATGAGCAAAACATAAATTCTAAATCGGTTGTCCTCCCTGTGGCTATGAAGGCACAGTTTCCTAAACTGGGATACTTTGGGGACTTCCACACTGGAGAGGATAATGGTTCCCAACAAATACAAATAAGAACAAACCATCTCTTGTCAATAAAATAACACTGATTTAGCTCAGGGTCTATTACCCTGGGTTTAGTGTTCAAAATTTGCAGAGCAGACAAGCAATACCTTTTCCCCAAATAATGTACATCACTGCTTGAGACAAAATGATCTTTTGGACAAGGACTTCCCACTGAAATGTATTTCAACACTGCCATCTTCCCAAGGCTTCTTGTGTTCAGGTGGGAACCTCTATGCACTTCTGTGTATATGCATATGGAACGTACACAAACATACATTTTCTTTCAGTAAGCTAAATAAAAAGATTCACCCTAAATTTATCAAAAATAGGCTTAATGTGCTAGTAGAAAAAAATACAAATAACACATTGCAATAAATCATGAAACAGAAGTCTGAGGGCTTATTTTTGCACTTAGAATTGCACATGAAGCTTGCTACTAAGAAGAGCAAAGTATGACAAAAGGGAGTAGACATTTGTGCAAATATAGATTTGTTCCCGCTTTCACATCTGCACCAAAACGCCTGATTCAATGGCAATTTCTTATTAAAATGCTGCATGTTGTAAAGACTACTTTGTGATTTTCAACATAAAAATGTGTTGTCATTTCTATACGTCTTTTATTGCAGTCTTATCTGATCAACAGGGTGTGGTGCGACCAACATCCTCACCAACAGCAACCACCTTCAAACCATAAAAACACATCTCTGAACTGTTTCAGATAACAACAAGCCCAGAGACATCTTTATCTGCACAGAGAATGCAGTTCACAGTGTGAAATAGATGTCTTGCTAAGTAAGTCATTTACTTACTAAAAACTTTAATGCAACTTGCACATACACGCCCCTCCATACGATTTCTACCAGCATGAACATTTGTAAAATAAGTATTTGTTGAAATGGAACGTAAGTGCACATGAGTTGTTCATCATGGGATAATATCAACAGAGATATAAAATTATTTTTCAGTAAAGTAAAAGCAGAATACCATCTAGAAATTGGTGTACTAGAAATCTGTGCCAGCTACACAAAACTGTATTTGGTTTACTTACCTCCCACCCATACCTTTAAGAACTGATAGATAATGCAGAAGGAAAAAATGAAGACTGCACCAGTCTGTGCCCAGAAAGGAAAAGGACACAAACATTGTTAAGGATGGCCAGATTTCTTCCCTCACTTGGAATTAGGCAGAACAACTTTTTTCTCAGTTACACTTCAATGCTAGGCTAAACAGTTTCTGCTACTTTATGGCACTTCCTTAAAATCATATGCAAATACAACTAAAACTAACAAATTAACAGAATAATTATTTTCAAGAGTATCTGTTTAACACAGACGATAATTAGAACAGTAAGGAATTTCTGATGCAAGCACAAATATCTCGGTAAGCAAAAGCTTCACTGCTTAAACTATGCAGATAAGGAAAAATCAACTTTTAGAAAAACAGCATTCCCAATTACAGTCAAAAACTAGCTAGAGATCCACATTCTTCCCAGTATTTTTAGATGACGGGACAAGTAATCATGTGCATGTGTGTACGAAGTTTTCAAGATGATGGGCTAACCACAATGCCAAACTCAAGGTCATTAAAGACACTACATATGGAAAGGGTTATTTTGCTAGAAACAGACCAATTACCAGTGAGCATACATAATGACTATTCATGATGTCAAAGCAGTTTGCCCACACTGCTTTCATCTGCTGGCAGACAAATGATGCCTATACAGGAACGCTGCAGTTGTCAAGGGAATGTTTGACTCAATGTATGTATCTTGGAATGGGTTCTGTAGGCAGCCTGGCCTCTGTCCTGAGGAATCAGAGAGGATAATTCCACAAAATGATAATGTACGAGACCACAAAAATTCAAACCATAGCTTTGTCATTACAAGAATCCTAGCTGACTTCAGCTATTACAACAGGAAGACCCAGTTATTACACACAAATGTCTCGCTGACCAAAATAAGGTTTTATTCTGCATTTTTTCTCAGCACTGCTACCCCATAGATCTTAAAAGAAATGATCTATGAGGCCTGTTGAACAAAGACATGTCCAGAATTCTCTGCCTCTCAGTACCGGACAACACATACAGACTCAATTATTCTCACTGTGACATTATGACATACAGTGACAGTTGACTGCCTCCTGTGAAACTGCTACAGTCAAACTGGAGCAGATTAACAAATCACCATACTTAAAACATATATACATATAAAATATATATTAATAATATGTTACATTTCCAGGCTTAATAGCATTGAAATAAAGTAATTCTTGACATTGAAGTTCTAGAGTACTTAATCCTCTGTTAGTAGAAATCCATTTTAACAGCAAGAGCTTTCCTACTGTGAATAAACTGCTAGCAGTTTGGTCTTACCACTGTTTTTAAATTAATCTATTTAGCACTGGTAGAGCCTTTTATTCTGTACCATCAGATACACACAATTTAAAAAAAAAAAAAAAAAACAGTAAAGGAAATGATATGTATTATCCCACAATTATTTGTTCCTAATCATCAGAGTAAAGATGTTTCAATAATTGTTCAATGGAACTTGCTGCCACTCCTCAGGATTAACAAACCCAGGTGCAGAGTTCCAATCCCTACTTACTCTAAAGCTACTACTTACACTAAGGGACAGCACAATTCTCACAGCACAGTTAACCTGAATATGAATACCTCATGAATTAGACGCTGTTATAACTCATTAACATAACGACTAACAGTTCTAATACATTTCCCATATGGTTTAGGGAAGTGTATGTACAATTAATAAATGTTGGTTCTTGATACTGAATGATAAAAAAGCTATCTGTTAGTAAGTCATTCAAAATATGTACCCACTTTTACTGATCAGGACTGGAGCACATCCTTCCCTAGGTTATTATGGGAAAACAGCAAATTTAATCACCAAAATCTGGTTACACTACATAATATTTGAAATATAACAAACTAAAAGCATAACCTTGCCTTGTTTGTAGAGAAGAAATGCTAGAGAGAAGAAATGTATAAAATATAGGATAACAAGGGAGAGATGCCGTTAGGACCATTAACAGACTCTAAGAAACATACTGAAGGATTTAGTCAGGAGAAAATGTTTGGTCTGCCACAGACTCTATAGCTCAGACAAACAAAAAAACAACAACACAGGATTGACCACATTTCAGATTCAACACAGAGGGACTTAAAATCCTGAAGTTGGTAAAACTTGCATCTGTCGTAGTTTCCTTATAAAAACCTCATGGAAATCACCTGGGACTCTGGGAAAACTTATTTACCCTGAAGTGAGATTGTAAGACAATTGCTCAGTTGCATTAGGAAGGTGAACGCTGGATTCAAGCACAATGGAGAGAGCGCTAAAAAATTTCTTCCAAGTGTGCCTCTGAGACCCCAGCCTTGAGGCAGCAACTAGACTCCATTTAGTTTGCAAAAATTTGCCAGCACATTGAACCCAAGGAGCACTTGCCAAAATTGCAGTATGGTAACCAGTCAGCTACAAAGTGCAACAAGACAAATACTGACAAACACTACTCAGATTCTTTCCTGTTTTAAGTTGTTCATATTTCCAGTTAAAAATCAGATCAGGACAGGTGATTCTTTTTAAAGAATGTTAACCGCCAAAAATTGCTTTCGATGAAATACAAGAAGAAGATTCTTAAAAACATGGATAATGTTAAGCCACAGTGGAGATTTCTGATTGAAAGCAAAGGAGATCTCCCCCTTCTGTCACCTAAACCCATTGCTTTCCAGTTAATAGAAGCTTCTGATGTTACAGATAAACCTCAAACTTTCCTTAAGACAAAACAGAGAAAGCACTACAAGGCACTGAAAGATTATGAAAAAGTAAAGTTAAGGATGCCTATATGTTTCAGTGAAAGCTCATGCATCAGTTTACATATCCATTTTCATTTGCAAACACTGCATTCAAATAACAGTAAACCTGCTATTTCTTCAGCCAGAAGCATTTGGGAATTTTCTGAAGTTGGACCTGTTCTAATCTGAGGAGCTTTGCTTAACTTTTCATTCAAGTTTTCTGCTCCCTAAACTATTTATTCAAATAATATAGAAAAATCTTTTAGATTTTTTTTAACCTATCACACAGAGATCTTTTTCATCTGAGGACTGGGTTTTAGCACATGCTGACCCAGACAGGTGCACAGACTCAAGAACCATACTCTCTCCTAAACTGGCTGAGAAGATATTTCAGTCCAAAAGGCCTACAAGCCTTGTTACCCTAGGTCTCAGCTACTACTTGGTGACTCTAAGATGAACATGGTAGAATCCATCTTTGCTTACACATCCTAAAAAAAAAAAAAAACTCATATCTATAAACATAAATGCATTTGACCATTGTGACCAATACAAAACATACTGTAACACAAAAAAAACCAAACCCAACCTGCAAAGACTTTTACAGACTCATGATACTGATAACTTCTGATAACCTGCCTGATAGGGTAGAATCATAGATCATAGAATCATAGAATCACCAAGGTTGGAAAAGACCTAAGAGATCATCCAGTCCAACCGTTCACCTATTCCCAATAGCTCCCACTAAACCATGTCCCTCAGCACAACATCCAGCCTTTCCTTGAACACCCCCAGGCTTGGTGACTCCACCACCTCCCTGGGCAGTCCATTCCAGTGCCTGACCACCCTTTCTGAAAAGTAATACTTCCTAATGTCCAGCCTGAATCCCCTGCCGTAGCTTGAAGCCATTCCCTATGGTCCTATCACTAATGACACGAGAGAAGAGGCCAACCCCCAGCTCACTACAACCTCCCTTCAGGAAGTTATAATAAAAGTTATAACTTTATATTTTATAACTTTATAAATAAAAGTTATAATAAAAGGCTATTAATAATTTACATTACTTTAAAATCTTGTTTGCCTCAGGTAAGTGAAATTTTGTAGAATAAACATCAACCAGGATTTAAATAGAGGTTGAAAGAATGAGATTTTCAAATATCTGCAATCAAAGTGTCTGTGAATACAAAGAAGTCATTAAAGAAAATCTTGTTACCTCAGCTGGACCAAAGACTTCGGTCAATATTGAGATTTTTTTATCATCTTACCAGTCTCTTGCACATATGCATTATTAATCCCATACTACAAACCAGTTTTTCCACAGAGAATTATGTTTAATGTCACTGCATTTCCAGAAACTCCTCAGTGTGGATACAGCTAGTTGCTAAACCCAGAAGCAAGTTAAATAACTTCAATCTTTCCTTCATGAATGGATTGAGGAATATTATTCATTTTTAAATAGACAATCCTTAAACCTGAAGGTTTTTATTTTCTACTGTTGCTTTGCTTCAAGCCGGCCCCCAGTAAACATGCCCTAAAAAAAACAGTATTGCAAACAAGAACCAATGACTACCTGCACCAAAGCCGCATTCAGTGAAAATGAAGAACTCACCCTTTAGCCTAAAACTCTTTTTTTCCCCTCAAGTAAGGATTTTGACCAAGTCATGTATTCAATTTGTACTGAGGCTAACACTTTACTCACATAACACATAGCAAGTCACAAAGATATGCAGTAATCGTTCAATCTTCAACTGAAAGTCTAGTGGTTAACCATGCAAACAAGTTATTTAACATTTTCCTCAGGAATCATTGCATTTCCATCTCCAGAGTGGTTAACTTTTGCATATCATTTCAATAATAGTTTCTGGTTATGGTCAGAACATGCAGAGTCTGCATCCCTTAACACAGAACTGTGTAGGCTAACGTTCAAAGGCACTTGATTCAATCAGACTAACAAATCATCTACAGGTGAGGGCAAATTCACCTAAGGTAAAGTAGACCAGAGCTGGAATACTTAAGCTAACCTGCGTGAATCGTGAGCCTACAGAATGCTTAAATTAAGAAAACGGCAGTGCAAAGTGACAAAGAAACCTAGCTGCAAAATAAATAAATAAATACAACCTCAGTATCTATAGATACCATGCATAGAAACAATGAATAAAAAAGAATTCAGTGATTGCATTTCCAGTGTCTTACTGAAGATCACTGAATAGCTCAAAATCTTTTGCATTAGAAAGACATGAAATAGAAAATCACAAATATAAGCAAAAGCAGAATAAATAAATCAGGATAGGAATAGTAACAGCAAGTGAAAATATAACGTAGTTGCAGCAATCCAGATGGCATACCCAGGCACAAATGACATGTGTTAGCCTAAACACCCATCAGAAAGCACTTTTCAGTGGAAAAGCAAAATAGCTTGCTGAATGATTCACTCCATCTTTGGACTTACGTCACTGATGCCTTGAAACATGAGGTTGGTGGTTGGTGCAGTATTTCTTTCAAAACTTAATGTTGTAATCCCTTACACAGCAAAAAATACTTTTTGCAACCTCCCTATGCTTAATATAAAAAGCAGAAACCAAAGATGTATCAAAGATAATTTACTTTTGTGTTTCCAAATGCAAACCAAAAACACTTCAAGTGTAGAAGCTCAAAAAAATGGGTTTATTACCCAGATAAAACTGATAAAAGACATACAGCATGCAGGCCGTATGGGCAGCACACTACTGCTACAATCACTGTTGTGACTGTTGTGATCAACTTGAGAGAATAGCTCCCTCCTCTGAAAGTTTCTGAAAAAGTTAAAAACAAAGAATTTGCAGTTTGATATTTGTTCCTACCTATCCAGATTGTTTTGTTGACATTTTCTGAAACACAAATAGGTCCTATAAAGTAGCATAGTACAAGATAAAGTGAAAAATGACATCCTAAAATAAATTTTAAAAAATCAAAACGAAATAAAACTTGGTAGTGTGATTTATACTGACAACAGTGGAGGCGACTACAAAGACATTCTGCTGTAACATAAACATTTCAACATAATCTGTAGAATTTTTCAAGGAAGTATGCACACCATTAATCTCACAGGCAAAACTTGGAACCATATTACTGAAAAGCAACATAAAACTCTCTTAGTTTACCAGAATGCTAATGCTGCAATTTTCAAAGAGGCTCAAATAACTGATGTGCTCAAATATGATCCAAATATGAGCACACAGCTCAAATGATTTTTATTTTTTTTAAACACCTTTCATTACAGATTTCCCAAAGCCTAAAACACATCATAATTCCTTCTGCAAAGACAAGTTTTTAATTATTACATTACCTTTCTCATAAAGCTCCTCCATTGCTCTCCAGGTTTCAGCTCGAACCTCCTGATTGCTTTTACCTGGAACATGAGTATCAGGCCAGTGTATCAAATAAAGATCTGGAAAAGAAACGTATCGAAGTCTTCAAAAAATGTCAAATCACATGAAGCAGCACTTTCCCTCCACAGAGGCCTCTAACATACTATTATCAAAACACAACTCCATGATCATTACCAAATACATCCACTCAGTTTTAATAAATTAAATCCTATAAGAATTTATTAGTAAGGAAAGGTGGCCGAAGTCGCACTTTTGCTTCAGGCTTAGGTTACTCTAACTAGAATTTCATGGTCATGTTAGTATAAGCTTTCAACATATAACAGGTCCCATTTAAATTAAAGGGATTTTGGTCATTAGTTTATTAAGACTTGACTACCACCGCAGTGCTACAAGTCTTGAAGTTCAGAGAAGGTAACATTGCTCAGCACGCAATGTTGGCATCATTCTATGACGCTTATTGTAATTTGGGCTTTTTTTACAATAAAAAATACTTTGCAATTAGAAACATACACATTCAGGACTAGAAAGCATCTACTGGATCACAAAATATAGCCCTTCTGACTGCAAGAAGAGTTCATTGAAGTGGGGAAATGGTACCTTATCTCTGATACACAGGGTAAAATAGTCTTTCTGCCAGTCATGCACTAACCACCACAGCACAGCTAGCCGTGAAAGAATAGCAGAATATAGCCATAAGAAACAGAACTGCCACTGTATTTGAGTAAACTAAGCATAGCTATTTTAAACGAGAATCTGTGTACTTCCAATGCGTGTCAGAAAACTTTCCATAACACCCCTGGAGCGATAAGAGCAATAAGCACGTCACAAACCAAACTCTACCACTTCACCTTCGTTCATACACACATTCACACCTGCACCCACACATTTTCATTTGCTGAAGGTATTTCTTCCCCTGGGGGATTACATGAACACAAACATTCTAATTTCAGAGGCAAGAAATGAGTTTATAATAATAATCAAAACAGCTTAATATTAGTCAAGAATTGTATAGCTATCAGTGGCCATTTTTAGGAACAGACTACATTTTTTATCTGCTGAGAATGACACGGACATAGACTTTGTTTTGTTGTAGAGGGACAAAGAAATACTCTGAGGTCTCTTACAATCATATTCTTAATAAACCTAACTGAAAATTGTAAGTAATGATTCACGGTATCAGGATGCACTTAAGAAAATCACAATTGACTGCTGTATTTACCAGCTTTTTAAAGCATGCTTTACAGACAATCAAGTTATGGTGGTGCAGTACTAATTGAGGACCTAAAGTTCAAATGTCAAAACACAGCTGCAGGAAAAACTAACCTTCACACGAGAACAACTTTCACACATTTAAAACAGAGTGGTTTATGACTACTTAGTGATTGTGGCACCTACAGATAACACAATTTCTATTAATTCAGAAGTAAAGGGACTTTTCACATTTAAAGGGCACAGAAATTAAAGTCTATGATTCTGTTCAAATTGCTAACATTATGTATATGTATATATAGTGATCAGCATGAAGCAGCCTCCGAAATGTTATGTATCAATTCATGATCTGAATTGGGTGTATTACCATCACTAGGATGCAAGAAATTATCAAGACATGGTACACCAAGTGTGCTGATACAACCAAGATTAGTCCAGTTCCATCTGTGCATCTGGGATAGGTTAAATTTGGTTGGATATGACAGAATCAGAACAGGCAGAAGGAAAAAAATTGTTTATGAACTCAGCAACCCACAAATCACATTCAAGAAGTTACTTTGAAGGTTTGATCTAAATCCCAAGGAATGTATTCTGCTGCTGCCAAACCCATAAGATTTGCTGCCATTTCTTACTGGTTTACAATGACTGCTAGTTGGAGTACCGCATTTAGAAAACAGAAGAAGAATCTCTGTTATA
Source organism: Tetrao urogallus (assembly GCF_951394365.1). NCBI lineage: Eukaryota > Metazoa > Chordata > Aves > Galliformes > Phasianidae > Tetrao > Tetrao urogallus. The sequence continues at coordinate 18,255,814 of NC_136818.1, read as the reverse complement.
ACCAGTGCCCACAAATTAAAAAAAATATATCCAGTTTCTCATGGATATTTAATCTACTGATTCAAACAAAAACCCTGGAACACTGCTTTCCTAATACCATTTGCCCAAAAGCTCCTATGAGAGAAATTTTGTAACAGTATTGACATGGAATAACTTCTCTTAAAAAGCAGTGACTGCCTCCTATCAGTTTCACAGATTTATCCATTAGCATTATATTACTTTTTGGTGTGGCTACATGGACCCTCAAGGACACGAGTGGAGCTTTCCTTGAGACAAAGACCTTCACTGCACAGTTGGCTGCCAGGCTCCTACAGATCTGCAGCTCTGAAGGTCTGCAAATAAAGGTGCAACTTCACAATATGTTACCTAGAATCTTACAAGATATATGAATCAAGTATTCCTATGGAAATACTGTGAATATGCATGTATTTGGTTAACATATGATGAAATCAGGAAATCTAGAGCAATACTCTGCTCTGCTTTCCATGCTTTACTTCAAGAAAAACTGCTGGCTTTAACAGCTGCTTGAAACTAAATAATTTACTTTCCTAAATAAGCCTAGACATAAATAGCCCTGCTATTACTACAACTTTTCTTGAGAAAAAAAAAAAAAAAAAAAAAAAAAAGGGTATCTAAGTTTAGGTCCACAAGCTTATAACTGTATTTTCCAACTAGTCTTCTGCATTTTTTCTGTAAGTCTCAAAACGTTCAACAAAAAGCTCTCGGCTTTCTTAAATCACTTGAAATGTTCACGTTTCAACATATTGCTACTTTCTGCTTGAAAACCCCTCCAACAGTACTTTCCACTTGGGTCTTTTCAGACAGGAGGAACACAGAACCTAAAGCAGGATGCTTTTTACATCCATGAAAACATGAAAACATGAAACACAATTTTACCTCCTTTCAGGGTCTACTTCACCAGCACGTGTAGCACAGAACATAGAACTCAGTTGCACCTCTTTCACACAACCACAGAATAATTATTATGCAGCCTTTTCTGTCTTCCCATCCTTGTTGTAAAGGTCACCATCCTCACTGACAGATCCACGAATTTCACATGAAATATTCCCTAACACATCACAGTTTATAAATTGTTAAGTTCAAACAAACTTAGTCAGTATTAATTTAGCTCACTATTTCTGACTAATTGGTCAGTCAGGAAGAGCTTTATAAATTCCTGAAACATTAGTGGAAGAAAGGAAAGGAAGAAAAGGAGAGAAAATAGACAAGTGGGAACAGAAAATGAAGTGTACTGAACAGTGGAGCACATTGTGCAGGCACCTGTAATAACTCTTAAATTTGTCTCAATGTGAGCAAAAGAAGTCTCAGAGCTGAACACAGAATGAAGTTCTGTTTATTCCAGACAAAGGATTCTCTCGTTTGACAACAATATTAGTGCAATTCTTGCTCCCACATTTTTGTCCCTTCAATTCCTGCTGAACCATGGAAGCCACGTCTAAAGTGAGTTTTTCCATGAGCACAGACTTTAATCAGTCTACTTACTACCTGAGAAAATAAAAGCAAATTAGAGTACTGAGAGAAATCACTGAGAAAGATTTCCTGGAAGTGAGTCAAATTTTCCTCTCATTGGCATTCAGCACCAGTGCCACAGCAAGCAGAGGAAAAAAGAAAGCAAACAAAACAAGTAGAAAGAAGAGAGAAAGAAACGTGCTATTTCTTAATTTTGAGGACAGGGCTAAGGATTGGAACTTTGATCATGAAAATCCTCTTGTAGTAACCTCTATTTGCACAAGACTGAGAAAGAGATATTAATTCATTCTGCTTTATTCTGTGGTTGTGCAGGAAGCTCAGGAATACATTTCCACAAGGAATAGAGCCAAAAATCTGCATATAAATATACAGATCTTTAACAGATATGGGTTTTGTTCCTACACCTTGCAGAGTATCAAGCTAAATAGCCAGTGAATACAAGTGCACGGTGTAAAGCAAAACAAGGAAGTATGTGTTTTCAGTACACTAACAGGTAATAGTTGATCAATTAATCCTTGTCAGCATAAACATTCTCTCCAATATCATTAGTTTAGATAAGTACTTTAAATTCACCTTCTTCCATTTTCCTTCCATTGTTCTACCTAGCTAGAAAGAACTAAAAGCATTTTGAAATACATAACTTACTTTTTATCAAGTACCACCACTCCTTGTCTGGGATGTGTTACATAAAATTGAGTCGCCTACTGCTGCTCACTGCCTGTCTAATACAATAGCAAAACACCACATCTTTGAATATGAAAAGTTTGTAACCAGGGTATATTTTGAAGCAAGTCTAATATGGTATCAGACTGAGTCTTCTGGTCTTTTTCCCCCAAAGTGTACTGCATCAACAGATCAAACCAAAGGCAGATATCCAGTAATTTTACAAGTATCAATAGTCTCACAAAATAACTTTTAGAAAGGACTCCCATTCCCAGTAGCAGACCACAAGAGCTTATGCATTTTTGTTTCCCTATTAAAAAAATATTGCCAAGTCTGTGAATTCTTGTTCTTCCACAGGTTTGTGGTGTTTTCAGCAAAAAAATATAGCTCTAATTTATTTAGTGAATACTCAAATTAACAATGAAATGTACTTTAAAAAAAAAAAAAAAACTGTACCTTTTTCCATTTTAAAAGATGTGCAACAAGGAAAAATTCTGTACTCTCAGTTATATGTACACAAATTTCCTCAAGAACAGAAGAAATCTGTGAATGTCTAAATTAGGGCAGAGTTTGGCTCTTACAATCTATCTGCAACATAACATTCTTTCCAGAACTCATTTATCTTTCTCGTCTCTACTCACATGGCAGGTATAGCAAATAAGCTATATGAAAAATGCATACCAAGATATTCAACACCAAGCCTTTCACATGACTCCAAGCAGGCTTTTTTTGTGTTTTCATAGCCATAATCACCGTGCCACAGTTTGGTAGTTATCCAGAGGTCCTCCCGCTTCACACCACTTTCTTTGATAGCTTTTTGGAGGAGAGATTCACAGCCATATCTTTTTGCTGTGTCAATATGACGAATGCCGCACTGCCGTAACGCATGGACCACAGCATCATGGGAATAGCCACCTTGATGGGAAGTACCTAAAGGAAGTCAGAAGTGAAAGGTGAGCAACATATTTCATACATTATTTTGTTTTACAAGTATTGCCTCAGAATGTTGTTACTGAATTGCCACTTCACAACAGTAAAGAAATGGGAACTGATGAGTGCCATACAGATCTCTAGGATGGGAAAACACATAAGATGCTACAATGCTGATGCTGGTCAGAAGTAACCCCAACAGAATCAAAGACGAACAGTAAAGAAGTGAGGTCATGGATGAGGATGAAGACCATAAAAGAAAACAGACACATAAAAGAAAAGACCATAAAAGAAAATCCATATGTGACATTTAGTTTTCAAACAGGAGCACAAGATTTTCAGATAAAAATATTAACAATTTTAAAATTATATATATAACTTGAAAACAACTCACTCTGCAAAAAGTATACCCTGAAACATTTACTCTGTTGACCTTGAAGCTCCTCCTGGTAGCTTCAAGATATTACTGCACTGTACAACCCCAGGCTGGGCCATACTGCAGGTGCAATTCACATAATGTCAAACTCAGAAATACCCAAAACAATGCAATCTTACACAAGAGTTAGAGAATGGCTATACAGGGAGTCTTGGTAACAAAGTACTGTAACTCTCATTGCGTAGATATTCACTGGATGTACAGAAGTGCATTTCACTTGTCAAGGGGACGGAAGGAGGAGGAGACTTGGCAGGAAAAGCAGTCAGCAGGAGGACTGCCAGATAAAGAATTGGTTGAGAGCATAGAGGATGGTATTTCTCCTTACCCTTTCCTGTTAGCTGTTTTTTTTTTTTGCCATGAGCCCCTCACCCACTCACCTCTACTCAGACTTCTCACAAACAGTATTTTCTACAGTTTGCTTGAGGAAATGCTCAGTCAGCCTAAGTCACTGACTAAAGCAAGCTTCTAAGATGATGACTTGTATTTAAAGGCCCAAATTCCAGAAGCAGCAATAAGCGTGCAGATGGTTATGGCATTAACTTCAGGAGGGCCTTGTGCAGTTGTGATGGATAACAGCACCAAGCTCTTGAGCCTCTGCTGAATTTAATACATACAGGAATCCAGGCCAAAGAAAATAAAGTGAGATTTGTCTCCAGCTGTTAATTTGCTCCTTCACTCCACACATAGCATTTATTTCTAGATTAAGCACATCATGAAATTATTAAGCGTGTAAGTCCAACCAAACTATCAGAAAGACTATAGAAACAACTATCTTACGCTCATCCTTAGAATTTTCCATGCCTGGACTGGAGGGAGGATGCCCATAGTAATGTGTGTGACTTCCTCGCACACACTGTGACAATGCAGGCAAGAACAAGCACTTATGCTGCTGCAGGGCATATAAAATAAGCCAAGTCTCCTAAGTGCTTATTATTTTTTAAATTCCCGATCTTATAAGTAAAGTCTATGTTATTTCTGTAATTTGCTCACCGCTGGTAGAACACTTAAGATATAATAAAAGTGCATCCAGAGGAGGGCCACAAAGACAACTGGAACACCTCTCTTATGAAGACAGGCTGAGGGAGCTGGGCTTGTTTAGCTAAGGGAAGGCTATGGGGAAACCTCACTGGGGCTTTCAGAACTTAAAGGGAGCTTACAAGCAGAAGGGGGGGACCACCTTTCTACCTGATCTGATGGACAAGGACAAATGTCTTTTAAGTAGAAGAGATTTAAGTTAGATTTTTGGAGGAAATTCTTTACTCAGAGAGCGGTGAGGCCTTGGCACAGACTGCCCAGAGAAGCTTGGATGTTCCACCCCTGGAGGCATTCAAGGCCAGGTTGGATGGGGCCCTGGGCAGCCTGACCTAACTGCTGGCAACCCCACCCATGTCAGGGGATTGATCTTTAAGGTCCCTTCCAACCTGAGCCATTCTATGATAATATGATCTAATCTGGCACACAAAGACTTAGAGAATCATGATATTCTACTCACAACGGGACAATCCCTGATTCATACTTGATTACTAAACTTGGAGTACTGGATTCTTCACTGATTTCAGAGTGATAAAACAACGCTACTATATTCCTACAATTTTGATGTGCCCAATTTTAAACAAAGTTTAAGTGTTTTAAAAGACAAAACTTTAAAGCTCTTTTCTCCAGTCATTGACAGACACTGCAACGGGTTCAATTTCTGCATCATCTAGCAATCATTTCTCTGTAACTTGTTTTACACCAAAAAGCATAAGTTAAATTGCACTTCCAAAACTGCTATTTCAAACTCTTAATAAGTGGTTTTAGATTAAAGCAATGCTAATCTATATGCACGTTCTATACATGTAATTTTTTCAATATTCAGATACTAAAGGAATTTTATTGAAAAATTATACAACTAGAATTTTAAAAAATTACTACACTTTTACATAAAAATCCCTTATAATAAGCTGGTATTAGTGCCAAATAAATTAGGTTGTAATTATTATGCCTGTTTCTGGCTGAATGGACTTCTCCAAGCACAGAATGAATGAAGTTCATTTAGAGGTCTGGCAAATGGACTCAGTCTCTTTTCATGCATAATAGATTTCAGCAAGAACATTGAGGACAGTTTTGCTGGTTTTTTTTTTTTTTTTTTTTTTTTTTTTTTTTTTTTTTTTTTTTTTTTTTTTTAACATTAACCCTTTTAAGGTAAGGGGAGAGAGCAGGAAAGAAGGGGAAAGGAGAATATATCTGTTATTGTTCCCGATTCCATGATGCATACTTGCTTCAAGGAAAATAAAGTAACAAAGATTCACTTGAGGAAACGATCCCAACTGCTTCACCTGCAACAGTTCCAATTCACTACATAAATCAATGTGCAATAGTTTTCATTTAATTTTTTCCTCAAAAAGGAATCAGAACCTACTTTCCCTCTCACTTTCTGGAATAACATGTCTTCACACTCTCTGAGAAATATGAAGATATTATTTATCTAAACATATTACAAACTTCCTCTGATGTAAGTAATTACTGCTACTTGAAATCAGCAGAACCACTTAATTTAGGAGAGTCCATATTAATGAAACTACAGGCTGAATAGAGATCATTTCCCTAACATCAGTTTGCAGTACTAAATTAAAACCCAGCTGACAAACAGAACACCTAGAAAAACATCCATTCTTTCGTACTTTTTTTTTTTAATCTTTAAGTAGACATTTCAGAAAAAGAAATCTAAAAAAAAAAATCATTTTATCAATGTTTACATACTCATTGTATGCATATGATGTTGTCTACTATAATGAGCTTGAAATAATCTTGTTCTATTAATTTTATTTCTATTATTCCGACATTACATAATAATCGGGTCACAATCTCTGTTGATGTGATATAATAAATTCATTCAAGTTTTTGCTATCAGTACATTATTAACTTCTGATGATGAAACATAAAGCATTACTTATATGTGCGGCCAATGAACATACAGCACATTTCAAGGTTCACTGCTCATCCATTCACAGAACCGCACACCCGTTCCATAGACTGGCTCACGGACGGGCAGTCTTTACTCATCATCACTGCTTAATGCTATTGAAAGAGGCAGCCACAGTCTTCCCTCCTTGTCTTTCATCTACTTCTGTATTCATATGACCCCTGACAAACTGATTCAGACTGTTGAACAGACAAAAAGAAAATGTTCACTTTATGATCGCCAAGGGAGCTGAACACCTTCCAGAGGAAGAACCAGAACAAAATTTCAAGAGATGGGGAGAAAAACTGAGCAAGTAAAACTCCTCTTGAGCAGCAGTAGCTAAGTTATTAGATATACTTTTTTTTAAAGCTTTTAGATAAACATTTCACTACTTTTTTTAAGAGTAGTATTCAAGACAGCCAAAAAATTATCTGAAAGTCTTTCTCTGTGAACTTGCCTCCTCAACAAACACGTTATACTGTGATAAACACAAGTTTATCCAAACCATATCCATGCAAGGTCACAGCTGTATAAAAGCTGCAGAAGTAACTGAAGGCCCAGCGTAGCGCTGTAACTCTGACCAACAGGTGCTGCTGCATATGGTTTTGTGTGAATATGGTGCAAGAGGAGCTGGAGCAGTTGAAGCATGTGTCAAAGAGAAGTACACAAGCATCATTTTCAGCTCTGCAATTCTACTCAGGCACCAAGGAGCAGACTACAAGAACACAGCCTGGCCATGGTGTAAGAGTAGTAGAGAGCCGTAACACATTTATTGTGTGTGCAGGGAAAGGGAAGCCAGAATTGCTCGTTTTCGCTCTTCCTGAGAGGAAGGAAGAAATGGCAGTGAGCCATTGTTGACAGAAGTACTGCGTCCCTTCCACCCCACAGAGGGTCTGACTGTGAAGGAAATTCATATCACCTACTGCTAAACTGAGCTACTTCTCTGATCACTGACACACTATTCATCTAGCCAGAACTTCAGAAAAGGAGTTACAACATCAGTTTTGCACACCTCCAACATTAAGCACATGAGCTTTGCAAGCTGCCCCTATTTTCACTGGGATACTGTGGCTCTGAAATCACCACTAAACAGAAGTAAAAATATCATTCAGAAAAGGATTTTTTCCCCCTGTACGAATAACGATATTTCCAGTGAAAAATGCCAACTATTTCAATCATGCAGCTGTCACACGCAAGTATTCTCATCATTGAGAACTTCTCAATTAAATTTTTATGGAAGGACAAATCAAAAACCTAACCTACACATTTGAAAGGCAGACTCTGAATGTGCAATTCACGTACAAATTTCATAAGCAGAGCAGCAGCACACATTTAAATGCCTTTCCAGACAGACTGCCAAATCTTGAAGCCTTTTCTTTCACTCCACACTTTCCCACCACCGTGAGAACTATTTCTCATTAACAACCAAATTGGTTTCAGATGCTCTGCTATAAGATGTTACCTTAGAAACCGTTTGGTAAAAGACTGTGGCTTCCTTCCATAGAAATCTCAAGCAGTGAAAAGACAGATTTTCTGGCATAAATCAAATCCAATTTCTAGGGTTCACTAAACCCTTTCTCCTCAGAATAACGTTTTGTGACTAGATCTTAGCAGTTAATAGTGCACGAAGAACTGCTGGTGTGAACCAGTTTTAAATGATTTTCATTCTCCCCCCTTTGTTAGCCCAACTGAAATTACTTCCAGTACTTATACCTTGATGGAATCTTCAGTTTCATAACTAATAAGGATGATATGTGCTACATATGGCAAATACAGAGACTGACTACAAATATTCATGTTAATTTCTCCCTTTTTAAAGCATTTTCCTAAACTACTGTCTGATAAAGATTGCATGAGCTGACTGACAACACCAGACGTTTGGAAATACTTCACAATAAGTGACAGATCGGTGATGGTATTTTCCTTCTTCAAACTACTTCCACAAAGAAAAAATGATCAAAAGGAAAAAAAGACACAAATATTAAGTCCATACTCTGTTCCTGAGTTGAACATTACCATACTCTTTCCCGCTATACTTATAGTTTTCCATATAATTTACAATAAGCATAATTAGCATATAATGAAGCACAGGGATAATAAAACTAAAAACTGTAATTAACCATCTGGTTAATAATTCAAAACCACAAAATCTCGTAAATATGATAGGAAAAAAAAAACTATGAAGAGAACTGTAATTTATAGTTATCTGTAGCTTACAACATAAAGTGGATGTAAACCAACTCATTCCTGTAGCACCCTAATTGATGCCTAATTTTAACATCATAATAGTGCCCTTCATACCTACCAAACTGCTCAGTGAATAAAGCACAACTGTGATCCATGGCAAGATCCCACTGCTGCGAAATGAGGACACTGACAGGTCTGAGTCTTGCAGTGTCCCACTGATATCTGAGGGCATTCATGAGATTGAAGGGCAGCAGCAACACAGTTATTTGAACTAAAAAGCTACGTAAACTTAAACAGAACAATAAAGAACATTTCTAATCAAATGCTTTTTATTCTTATCACGTAAGAATTTTAACTGTCTTTTCACAAAGTTCCCAAGACAAACAACATTTCTGATAGCCCCTCCTCTCACATTGCACACTCGATCTTAGGCCGGTGTGTGTAAGAATGCAAAGCACACCCATTCAGGAACAAAGGTATGGAACAGAGCTGAAGCTATAGAACTGGCATGAAGCCACAGTGGTAGTGCCCCCCTTTCTCTCCTCTCTGCACCTGGCAATGAGGATTTTGCATCTCCATGCACAGCAGGTACTTCATGTAAACATGAAAGGACTGAAGACAGCTTAGGAACCAGTCCCTGCCTCCCCCAGCTTGGAAGCATGAGGGACTACTACACTTAGGTTACAGCAGCATGTGACTTCACCACTCAGTGCTACCAGGACTGTGGATGCTAAGGAGCTCCAGCAAAGAAAATATCTGTGGTAGATTATCTGCTATATGAAGGCTGAAAGACAAAAATTGGGCTTTTTTTTTTCCAATAAGATTTTGTATCATTCTTCTACATTACAGGAACACGGTGAAAGGTAAAAATTTAATATTGCTGGAGCTCATTTCTCTCTTTATTTCAACCAGGCTGCAAATAATTTGCTCATCTAATGAGCAATTAAAAATGTAAGATTTAAAAGTACAACCATTAGGGCCTCCTACATTTTATTTACAACATCTTCCCACAGAAAACCAGCCTTGGGATTGTGGCTCCATTGACTCTCAAGAATCTGTATAGCTCATTGTTGAAATGTGGGCCTTCATTACAGTAATTATTGGCACTACAATGCACTTAATTAACATTTAGGCCATCCCTTTCTTTGGCATCACGTGCACATCTGTAAGACCAACATTTGTCACAAAGTGACAGCCAGTAGGTTTCACCAAGTTAGAAGAGGCCACATTTTTCTCCGTACTGTCTACAAACATCCACCCACATGGAATATGGCCACATTTTGTACAAATGAGAGAAGTTAAATATATGGAGGCCCTCAAAGCTCAAGTACAACTTCTCAGAGTCAGACTTTCTGAAACCATACATGAATTGAGACAGAAAGATTTATAGATGTGGCATTTTGTTCATCACAAGAGGCTATTAAGGAAACTCGGTAACCATGGCTGAGAAGTTAATTCCTGACAGAATTAGAAAAGAAGAGGAAAAAAAAAGGTTGAAGCACAAAACAAAGGGAAGAAATAAACAGCCAATTCTTATTACAGAGTAAGATTAATACAGAGGAGTGCCATAGGTCTTGGTACCAGGACCACTGTTCCATAAATTTTCTGAAGCTGAGGAAAAAAGAGCCACAAAAAAAGAAAAGCAGTAAGAGTGGAGAACCAGAAGAGAAGTCTTGATTCTGCTGCCATTAAACTGAAAAGCAAAAGCACAATCTCATTTGACTCCAGTCCCAACTGGGTCTTTTTTTTTTGTCTACAGTTAAGATTAACAGCGACTATGAGCAATTTTATGGCTAATAATCAAGAAGCAAATAACTGCATTAGCAGTGTATAATGGAAGGAAATGTTAAAATGCTTCTACTCAGCATTACAATTCAGGTTACATGTAGCATTTTGAGGAAAAAAAGACAACAAAGAAACTTGAGGTAATGAAAGTGGTGTAACGGGATTTTTCTCAAGGAAAACAAGCAAACACCACCAACACAGCAAAAACAATCACCTCTCTGGAAAAAAGTGAGAATAATACTAATTCAATAAGTTTTGTATGGTTGTGATGCAAATAATGCAAAGACTTAAACACTGCAATCAGCAAAGGAAGCAAAAACTCGGTTACAATTCATTGTAGATAAAGCTACAGATGAACATCAGGAATCTCATATACGGAACATCTTGAATTCAGGACAGGAGAGATGCTTCCCCTTGACTATGAAGGGATCACATGTGTGTGCGTCTGTGCATATTATTCTCCTGAGTTGGTACAACAGAGGGATAAATGCAGTAAAAAAGCAATTAAAGCAAGTTAGTAGTGCTATAAATTAACTCACGCCACATTATTCATTAGGACTCTTTTTCACTCTCTCCATCAGGCTTTGGCTATTTGACTGTAAGCTGCTCAGAGCCACACCTGCCTGCTTTCCCAGTCGCAGCGCCTCGCATAATGGCAGCACCCATTACTGAATTCTGTAACAAACACTGCTGCGAGTAATAAAACACAGGCTGTGTGGCATGATAAGGCACAACACGTACAAAAACATGGTTCTCATTATTGATGGTTTTTTTCCCTGAAGCCTCTTCCCATACAAAACTGTAATTCATTTTATACCTTGAGAGGAGATCACGAGGTTATCTTTTTTTTTTTATCTCATCAAGTTGTAATTAATTCTAGCTTCTTCAAGGATTTACATGGAGAACAACTTGACAAGAAAACATTCTATGTATATTTTTGGTACTATTAACACATCTTGGCAGGAAATCACATGCTATTTGACCAAATCTCTGCTTACTTAATCCCATGATTACTGTCTCTTCTTTTTGTTTACATCATAAACAAGAAAAAGTTCTAAATCATTTTGCTTTGCTAAATAAAAACTTAGCTGTAGTGCATACTTTAACAGAAAGCTGGGTTGCCTTAGAATAATCAGCAGGCATCTCAGGAAAGACTGCTTGTTTCACCACTGCCAGCAGCCATGGAGCTGTATTGAGTCAGAAGAAAGACAACAAAGAAAGGGAATAAGCAAGTAAGTAAACACAGATAGAATTTACTGAAAGTACAGGTTTGGGCATACTGTTCCAAGGGCCTTCAGGCTGACCATCAGCTGTGCAGGCTGCATAATGTGCAGTGCTCAAATCCATCGCTCTCACTAGAGGTTATGAACTAACACAAGACCGCTTAACCTCCTGCTTTCCTGTCTCCCCTATTGCATAAAGCCTTGACAAACTTACTGCTCTTCTCCTACATGTTTGGAAGACCCAGGGAACAGTGAAATGGAAATCAATTTGACAAACAGAAAGCTCAGTTAACAAAAAAAAAAAAAAGGAAATAAATCACCTTTTGATATCTGAAGCTTGAACAGAAAAAGCAGATATTTGTGACAGAATGCTATTCTAGACCGCTGTGGCACTCTCTCAGCTAACATGCTCTGCCTGAAAGCACATGAGATGTCTCATACGCTGACTCTCGCTGCTATAAAAGAGGTTTCATCACTTGGAAATAACTTGCATATCTTTCTAATCAGCCTCACAGCTGGCCTGACCGCATGGATAGCTGCGACTATCTTAACACAGCACAACTCTCTCTCTTTCTTTGGAGCTTTTAGAAAGATTATCTAGCAAGAGGCAGCATGCATGTCTACCATCTCAAAGTCGACTTACTCACAGATAACAATTATGTCTGCATGCTTAGAAGGATAAGACAATCAAATCTTAAATCCCGCAGAAAATGCCACACAGAAAATGCCTCCTCATACAGGAAAGTTTTTCTCCACATTTTTGCTCAGTAAACGCCACAGGAACCAAGCTGAACCATGACAGTAAATTTTTCTGAGCTGCAAATATTAGTTAATTGCAGTGAAGTTGTAATAAAAATAAGCCAGTAATTTGTAGAAGAGTATAAAGTGGGAATACCTAGCATAGATCCACAGATAAAGATCCCATTGTGTTGGGCTGCATATCTTGGTATTTAGTGTTGGCCATAAACACCTCTTAATTTTTTTACCTTTAAATCTGCAATGTTTTTCAGCATTTGTCAGGAAAATCCTCAAATTACTTCACTGGTTCCTACATATTACAAGATGCTGAAAAAGCTACAAAATACATAAGAAATTTGTCAGAGTGTTACTCTGTCAGGACAAGAACGGAGAATTGAGGTCAAAGAACCAAACCTCTGGAAAGCTACACCCTGCAGAAAGCACTGGGCCAGAAAATCTCAAATGTAATTGTCTGCCACAGCATTATCCACTTACTGAAGTTTGAGTTCAGGCCTGACAGTCAAACTACTACAAACTGAAATGACTGAAGGACAGCAAGCAGCATGCCAATTGGAGACTTTTTCAGCCTGCTTTTCCCAGTCACCTGGGATTACAATCTTCATGCATAACAATCTCCAATGGAAAAGTGAGGTTTCTGTACACAATTCTGAAATACAGTTCAGCAAATACTGAAACAATGGCCATAAGACGGAATCCATTCTCTAAGAAGGATCATTTAAATGTTTCCGGCATTTGTAAAAAAAAATCTCTAAGTCAACTAAATTGATAAAAAGAGGTTCAACAAAGGAATTCAGTGAAAGAAAAAAAGAGTCACTCCTTACAATACAGAACCTTTTGCTCATTGTATAAGGACTATAAGAGGGGCAGCTACATCAAGTAATGATAATAGACGCTAAACTAAAGAGTTCATAGATGCTAAACTGAAGAGTTCATGCCTTGGGTATACAATAGCATATCCTCACGAGCACACATGCACATGGTACAAGCAGTTATCAACATGTTGTAGATTTTTGGACCCCTTTGCTGATGAACTGAGCTGCTAAGACTTTTTAATTCTGCTCAAGTGATTTTGGTACTCAGAAATGAGCACTATCAGCTCTAGCTATCCATCCTGTGTTTATGGATTAAAAAAACAACTCCTGTTGACTTAAGAGGCTTAACATGCTCCTAAAGCCTCAGCTCTAACTTTGCCCTCCTTACACTTATGAGAATCCTAAATCATTGTTCTGAAGTAAGATAAAGCTGAAAGGGGCACAGAGGCCATTTTATTTGATACTTGTGTGAGTGATTAACCGCAGTATGAGTGATTAACAACTCCAACAAAGCATGTAAGTGCCCCTGATGGGTGTGTTTATCTGAAATACCTGAAATCCTGGGATAGCAAACCAACCTGCGATAAGAGCACATCACAAACATTGACAGGTAAGGGTCCTTGTGCTGCAGAGTGTACTGTGGATGGAAGAGGATTTCGGAAAGATTTCAAAGAGGCCGAATGAAATCCCCAAATGCTGCGTAAAGGCTTCAAGAGAGAAAATAACTCTTCACACTTACAATAAATAAAAGCAATGTAAACCTGCGGCCCTTTGCTCACTTAACACAACGGCCTCCTAAACTACAACTGGCATTGCCAGAACAGATGCGACCCCACGGAAATCTCTTTTTCCACACGTTCACGAGCTCTTAATGAGGCCCGAGGGCTCTCCGGCCGCTCAGCACCGCCGCAGCCCCAGGCGGGAGCAGCCACCGAGGAGGACGCGTTCCGCCGGGGCTGCTCCCGGCGCCTCAGGGCCCGCAGGCAGAACTGCCGGGAAGTAGGGGCCGCCGGGAACCGGCAGCGCACGGCACCGCCGCAGAGTGCCGGGGGAACCGGGGCCCCGCGGCCGCCTCCTGCCACGTTACAGCGGCGGGCAGGCTGTACCGGCGGGCACTTACCGAGCCCCAGCACCGGGATGCTGCGACCACTGCGGAGCAGCACCGCGGGGCAGCCCCCCGGCCCACCAAGAGCCATGCCGAGCAACGCAGCTCCCGGCGGTCTCTGCGGGCCGAGCGAAGCCACGCGCGGAGGGGCGGGGCTACTGCCACCGGCGGCGGTAGGAGGGGTGGGGCGGCTGCGGTGCCCGGGCTCGTTCCTCTTCCGTGACGGCGGGAGGCAGCAAAACCAGGCCCGGCAGCTCAGCCGCCCCCCCCCCCCCTCCTAGGCCAGCATGCTTTATCTAGTCGGGCTGGGCCTGGGCGACGCCAAGGACATCACGGTGAAGGGTTTGGAGGCGGTGCGGCGCTGCCGCAGGGTGTACCTGGAGGCCTACACGTCTATGCTCACCGTGGGGAAGGAGGCGCTGGTAGGTCGGTGCTGCCGGCCCGTCTGCGCGCCGCATTGCCTGCATGGCGTCGGGAACGGGAAAAGTAACGGCGCGTCCTCAGAAACGGCACGCATGCAGTGTTCGCTCGCTGTGCTTATAGGAGGAGTTGGGAGAAGATAAAATCAGCCCTCCTACGGGTCGCGTTGGCGTTTCGACCCCAGTTTTCATCTCAGAGTACGAGCCACACGTGCACAGCTTGAGGTGTTGGAGAGCTTGGCGAGAAAAATGTCTGCTCCGAATTAAAAATAAAAGAACACACGAGAAAACACGTCTGGGGCCTTGAGCCTCTGTCAGGCCGAGGCGCTGTGCTGCCTGCTGGCATCCCTTGTGTCCGGGTGGGCTGCAGGCAGGCCTGGGTAGCGCCCTGCTGGACAACCGGTGATAAAAACGAGGGCAAGGCTGTCTATGGTGCCCCTGTGTGTGCTGCCATGCGGCCGGGCGCTCACGTTGGCTGCTCCATTCGGCACACTGAAGTGGGCTAAACTGAAGTGAATCCATCCCAAGGAAATGTTTTTTGTTGCTGTTGGCTGGTTGGAAAATCGCAAAGGAAAAATGACCGTTTAAATACTTTAACAAGAAGATTAGATTCCCAGTGTAGTTTGGCTTGGTGGCCTGTCTAAAACTTTAATGAGAAGCCATTAGAATTTGTCTAAACCAGCCTTCTGTGTTTTGATGCCACACCTCCTATGAGTCTACATTTTAGTTTAGGTCAAGAGAGGGCTTTTTAGATCTGCAGTCAGTATGCTTTGATTTGCATTGTGGAGCAGTCTCGGAGCATCATTTTAAAAAGGGGCTGAAACCCAGTAGCTGAGGTCTGATATCCAGTGCTGTATCTGTTGGGTGGGTGTTGGAATGAAGCACTATTTCTGTTCTGTACAACTATTATAGTTCTTTCATCAATTGCTTATGGGCAAGGATGAAGCTAGCACTGAGGACTCGGGAGAAGTCAAGAGTAAAATCTTTCTGGACTATAACTGACTTACAAGTTTTATGTAGCCATTAGTATTTGTCATGCTGCCCAAATTTGCTGAGTGCTATTCAGAACAAAACACCCTTGTTGATCTATGCCCTGGAAAAAAACAAGCAAACAGAAAAACAACAGACTTTGATCATGTAAAGAGAATGTGAAAAGTCTACTTAGGTAGACATATGCTCAGGATGGTCAGGAAACATGTTTCTGTAACTAACTGAAGTTGATTCTAACATGCGAACAAGGTGTTTAAAGCATAGGAAGAGGCCCAGTGATTAGTGAGCTGCTGAAGAAAAGTGAACACAATCAAATATGTATTCACCCATATATGTGGCAAAGTATTTCATACAAAGAACTGAAGATGAAAGATTGGTATGAATTTATTCCTTAAGCGCGGTTAGTTGCAAAGTACTAAGGAAACATGAAAGCTGTAAAGATAAGGTTATGGTATAGCTAGCATCATATTTGTATCTGATTTGATGTCACCATTATAAGTAGCCTGAGCAGTTGGCTCTGAGCTGTAAGAAAGGATGCCCTGCAATAGGATGAGTGGTGTAATTACTAGGCCTAGAGCCCACCTACTAGATCTGAATGGGGGTGTGATCGAGCTACATTTCCAGCCAAGTCCTTACTGGAGTAATATGATTAACAGTAATTTTTGTCAGCTTAAGAGCTGCATAATGGGAACCTCGAGTGTTCTAGCATGGGGAAGCACAGTTCTCTTAAGATGTGGGTAAAACAGCTAGGGATCATTGTCCCGTTCTCCTTTCCGGTATCCATGAATAATTATACCAGGAGATACGAATATACTCCCAAGTGTCTTATTGCTGTTTCTTGTTAATTTTGATATCCAGGAGGAGTTTTATGGGAAAGAACTGATTTTGGCTGATCGAGAAACAGTGGAACAAGAAGCAGATAGCATTTTGAAAGAAGCTGATGTTTGTGATGTCGCTTTTCTTGTAGTTGGTGATCCCTTTGGGTAAGCTGAAGCAACATTTTAGTTATTGCTCTAACTTGATCGCTTTCTTCATTCAAGAGGAAATGGCCATTCTGCATAGCCGTGATTCTTAATGAAGAAACAGATTTTTAGTCCAGAATCACTTTTTATGTCTTCATATACTTCAATTGCATACAAAATATACTTGTAGTTGTCTATGCTTTCACCTTACTTTGAGATTCCTCACCCAGACATCCCTTATATATATGAATGCGGGCCTTCTGGAGTGTATAAATCTTTCCCTCAGCACTCACGTATTCTTAATGCTACCTTCTATAGAAAATATTTTGTTCCATGTTTTATCTGCTAGAGGAAAAGATTCAGGGTTATCACATAATCAAGAAATGTGCTGTTTTGAGAAAGTGTTCTTTTAGTTGTGATTAGTACATTTAAACTGCAGCTGTAATTCTCAGTTGTTTTAAATTGAACACTGACTGTTGATTGTACTGTGCTTATGCTTTGATATATGCTAGTCTTTAAAATGGCTTAGGTAGTTAAATATGTCTCCTCGGTTTGGTTTATTAAGCCTTTTGTTTCCACCCCTTACTGCTGTTGAAAGGTATAGTGTTTTCCTATTACCAGGAGGATCCCCCGTCTGTCTTTTTGGTCAGGCATCATCAATCTGTAATGTCAGACCACACAGAAGAGCTTTTGGTGTCCAGCTGGTGATTCAAGATTTATAGCATAGTGCTGTGGGGCACAAGAAAAATCAAATCACTGAGCACCCTGTTTGTGAATGAAAAAACAGAGTTTATGAAAAATAGGAGCAAAGTACATATCTGTCAAAATCTGCCTAATCTGTCATATCTGTCAAAAGTGGCTAATTTCTGTAAACACAGGTTGAAAGGAATTGGCAATAGAATATTACATTAAACTAGTATTTAGAGAAAGGTAATGCTGCATTTCAGAAATATTCATTGCATTCCAGTGCATAGTTAACATCAAAATTAGAATTAGCATGGAGCTGCATTGCCTGCACCCTTCTGCTGTGATCCTGCGACAGATGTAAGACACTACAAAACCTCTACATCTGTTGAAATGGAATTGCTACTTGAAAGCAGTACCTTGATTTGCCACATGTATCAGTAGTTTCAGTGAAGAAATATTTCAATACTGATTAACTATAACATACTTTAGAAAATTGCCCTTTCTTAGAATGAGTTGCTAGTGTCTTATTGCTTATGGCCTCAATATTGCAGCTAGAACTGCTCCTTTGCCTATGTATGGCTGTAAGGATTTAGATCTTCAGGAGGTTTTTTGGAAAGAAATCTGACTGTTTCTGTCCTAAGAGAAGCCATATGAGAGCTGGGTAGAAGCCACGTGACTGCAGCTGATCTTTCAAATATGTTTGCCAGTAAGAAGAGTACTTGGCCATCTTAGGAAACCTCAGGTGTCTGTGGTTAATGGTTAGAGTGATGAAATCGTGCCTTTGTTGAGTTCTCACTGTTATTCACTGTTATGCAGTGTTAACTCAATGTTATGCAGCATTTCTCCTGCAGACATAGTAACAGCCAATGGATGTGCTAGCTAGCAGGAGCCTGACACTTCTAGTATTGTACTGGAAAGCCCACCTTCATCTAGACTGTGCTAATATTTATGTTATTAGTACCCATAAAAATCTTGAAGTGGCATCTGTGACAGAAAATACACCAGCATAGCTGTGGGTGCAGAGGGCTGACTCCACCAAGCTTTTGCTGATATTAGCTGAATGTTCCATGTGGGCACTTCTGCTTTCATCTACAGTCATTATGGACAGATCTACTGGGACAAAGTGCTGGCTGGAGCAAATTTCAGTGAATAAAGCCAGCTGATCCCTTGGTCATTTGATTTCCTAAATCCAGATTCCTCTATTTTTTTTTCCTCCAGTTAAATTGATTTCTTTTTTTTTTTGATGACTCATCCTTACAGCCTTACCAGCTGCTGCCACATTTGTGTTCCTGATCTGCTGATTGGTGGAAATTCGCAGACCAAAAGTAAGGGAAATTCTTTTAGAGTAACTGAACCAGGCCACGGTGAAAGCAGTTTTCCTATTTAAGTATTCTGATCAGCATGTGCTGTTTTTTCCTTTGGAATGGCCAGAAATGTGTGGTACATCTTTGCAATGAGATGGCTGAAGCCATTCAAATTTAGGCAGAGGGTAGGTGCATTTTCATATTTTATGTGGAAAACTGAGTGCCCGTCATGTACGTAAACACATGTACAAGCAAGACACCTTTAAAAATTATTGCAGTTCAAAAATAAGGTTAGCTGGATCTATCTGTACTCAGTATCTTAGAAGGACTCTAATCCTGATTTTGTTACCTGCCAGCCCAGTGACTCTCGATTCAGGCACTGTAAGGTGTTTTCTGTGGGCTCATTGAGCATTGTACACCCAGAACCAAATTAAGTTCAGCTGTAAACTTAACTAGAATTTTTCTTAGTTAATTCAGAATAAACTTGATCACTCGAGACTAGTAGACCCCTTAGTTTGAGAAGTCCTTTGGACTAAATATTTATAAAAGCTGACAGTCAAAATCAAGGCATTGAACAAACTGTGGTGAAATGTGCTCAAAGTTCTTGTTTGAAAGAATTGCTTTCCTAGCATTTCCTAAGTGAGAGAAGGACTGTCTGTGCAGTGAGTAAGGAAATACTGGGGTTTTGCTGAAGTCTGTGCCAAACACAGCTGAAGTTTACAGTTCAACACATGTCCAGCAGACAACTGCAGAAGACAAAGGACAATTGAAACTTTCATTTTCAAGTAGTTGCCAAAGCTACTTTAAAAAGCAACATTTGTCCTAGTGTTAAGAGTTTTACCAGAAAGCTGGGAATGGTAATGTATGAGGCTTTTGGTGTTTTCAGCTGCTGAAGACAACACATCAAAATGTTGTGTGAGTTTTTACTTTCTCTAACAATTAGTCAAGTCATTCTCGGCCTTTTGGCACATTTGTATTGTCCTTTTTGAGTAGAGTTTAACTTTATTTTCAAAACAAACCATTATGCCAGTAATCCTTGGTTACTGTCTTTTCAGATTTTAATCCTTTTCCCCTTCTTACCACAGGGCCACAACACACAGTGATTTAGTGCTACGTGCAGTAAAGTTGGGAATCCCATACCAGGTCATTCATAATGCTTCAATAATGAATGCAGTGGGCTGCTGTGGTTTACAGGTAATATTTCTGTATCTCTGCTAAACATAGAATTGGTGAACTCTTCTGCTGTTGTAAGCAGTGTGTGTTGCAATCTCAAGTTTGAAGATCTGTAGCAATTGTACACTTCTGTTGTCAGTTTGTTAACACTTCCTTTTCAGCATGCTACGTGTCAGCAAAAGTCCCTTTTGATGAGCCCCTATGTGAATAGTAACACTTTTGTTCTCTGCTTCTGCCTCAGGAGAACTGTGATATTTAAGCTGTTTGGCAGATAAAGTTGTGACAGTGGGTCACCTCCACTGGTGCAATTTTTATGAGCGCAGCATGCAGATTCTCAGTGAAATAATTAATGGTGGTGACTATGTTGAAAAATGAGAAGTGTTTTGTAACTGATAATTTGCTCTATCAAATAGTGTGATCTGTTGTATCTTTGCATGTTGTAATTTTAATGGAAATAAATAGGAGGCATTACTTTTGGACCAACATGCATAGTCCTTCCTGCACAAAGTTTGCTTCTGCAGCTGAACTGAGTAAGTTTCCCTCACAACTCCACTGAGGCATAGGAAGTAGGAGTATAGAGCTTCTAGGTTAATTAAAAAAAGAAGATAAGAAAATTACCTGGGAATACACTGCAAACAGTTGTGTGTTTTCTCACGTTTTGAAGATTAGCTTAGTATTGCCTTAGCCCATGCTAAAATGCCACAAAGGAAATGTGCTGTTATTCATTCTGGCAATAATCCTCTTTTCCGTTCTGGCTTGGGAGGGACTGCTTTCTCATAAGTCAACATTCCCAGTGTTGTAAGAAGCATTTTAGGAAATAGGGATCATACTGTGTTACCTGACAGGACTTTAACCAGCTGTATGTTTAATTATTCACTGCACCTCACAGGCAAAATCAGCAAGTGAGGGGTATCTTACAAAGAACAGCCTGTGATTTAGTTAGAGTCCTGGCAGAGATTTGTGACTTCTTCCAACAGTCTGCCTTCAGGTCTTTATGTTCTTGGCCATCTCCTGCCACCATTTCAGTTTTGGAGTTACTATGTTTCAAATGCAGCCTGTGAAGTGTAACAGGGATTCCTCTTTTGCTTCACCACAGAAAAGGCTTGGCTTTTTTTTCTTGTTTTAATCTGATTGTGATACAAAACCTCTTTCTTTCTTACTAGAGAAAAACAGGAAACACCTTTATAAACTATTCTGAAGGCCATGTGCGTAGTGAGCTGTAACTGTTGATTAGTAAAATGCAGCTACAGCCCAGGCTGTTCACAGCAGAACATGTCGTTTGTCACCACGCTGTTGTTTCTGTGCAGCCAACAGCATTCTGGCGGTTGTGCAGTTTTCCTGTACAACAGAATTACTGAAGCAGCTTATGTATAATAAGCTCTGTGACTCTATGTGTCACAAATACTGTTCAGCAGTCTCTGCATATGTAAACATTATCCATGTATGTTAGATAAGTTCTGATGTTTTGTCCCATTTAAAGAGCACAAATCTATTTCTTGCCAACTTGTGATGAGTGAATGTCTATTTTGATTTTCATTTTTTAAATTTTTTAATCTATTATTGTCTCACTCAACTTGAAAGCAGATTATTCTCCTGCTGTACTATTGAAACATGAGTGGTCTGGTCTGCCCACAAATTTTAAGTGATGTGTTCTTAGTTTGGAATTAGCAATAAATAATAGTTTTATTTTCATACGTTATATCTAAGAAAGGTTTCTGTGAAAGGAAGGGGTTCTCTCACTTTACTAGAAGCCCTATTCTGTCTTCTAGGCTTTCAGTTACCATCCTTACAATTACTTCCATTTCTTTCTTCATTTTCATCAAGAAGCTACTTAAAAACATGTCTAACAAGGACACGTTTCTTTTGAGATGTACCCACTTTCCACCTGAATAGCTTTGGAACAAACATCTGCAAGTCCCCTCCTGTCTTTCAGTGACTCATCTTGATAACTTTTTGTCTGCAGTCCAGGTAGCACAATTCCATCCACAAAGTAGTTTTGCCTTTTAACTACTAGCTGATCATTCAAACAAAAAAGCAGTGCTTGCTGTGTTATCTTTGAGTCTGCTAAATAGGTGAATAAGCTTTCTGTATCAAGTAGAGAAGTGTTACTTATAGGTCAGGAAGCTCAAGGATGTACTCGTAGCTTGGCGTGCCCATAGTCAAATAGAAAACCTGTAGTAGTTGCAGGAGCGGAACCTCTGAGTTCCACCTCCACCCTCTCTCTGTGCCTTAATCTTCAAAAATACTCTTTGCTGTCATAGGAGGGGCTTTATGCAAAACACTTTTTATTCACTAACAGTTAAAATAAGCTGTTTCCTATCACTTGTTTTTTTTCTTGACTACCTGCCTTTTAGAAGCTGGCATTTGCTTCTCAAACCAACTAGATGTTAAGTCAGCATTAGTTACACGACTTTATTACTCATGTTTGCTTTGCAACTTCATTTGTCACAGCAAATCTGTCACAGCAAATATAGCCCAGAAACATCCATTTACTCCAAACAGATTTTTGTCTCTGTTCAGTCATCCTTGTTTCAGATTAGTAACCCAAGAGACCTGGGTGAAAAAGTATTGTTTGATATTTCTGGGATGTGTCTAAGGAGCCTACCAAAGACAAGGGCATGTTCCCTTGGAGGGGAAATCCTGTTCTTCCATGTTTGCTAGGAGTTTCAAAGTCTTTTAATAGCTGAATTTTGTTTTGCTTGCAAAACGACTGTTTCTTAAACAGGGATGCAGGAGGCAGCTAAGAGGGAAAATGTGTTCTTCCTTTCTCTTGCTTTTATGTGATTTGTCTCAGCTGCTGTCTGAAGACTGCAGTCATGGAGTGGACTTCCATCAGCCAAACATCCTTTTGTTCACAATTCCTCTCTTAGCACATACTAAGGGAACTGAATGGAGGTTCTTGCTGGCTATCAGTGTTATCTGTTGACCTGCAGTACCAGAAGGAGCTGCAGCCTTGTGGATGAGAACTGTAAAAAGCATCCTGATTCATGTGAAGGTTTTTATGGAATGTCTTAAAAGTTGTTAAAAGTCTGTGGTACTAAGTAAGATGGCAGAAACAGCTAGATTTAGGCTTGAGGTTGTTTCATATGACTGACAACAAGCAAAAATGAAGCTTATCTGATTCCTGCTACCTCCTTGTTGATTATTGTCCCACTTTGCAGGCTGTTCTCTGGTTAACAATGTGTTAGCACAGTAAGAGTCCTTCAACATGGTGTGTATGTTGTGGAGAGCTGTTAAGGGAAAAAAGTCTGACTTGATGATGAATATTGCCTGGCATCACATCAAAACTCTTACAATAAGCATTAATAACTAACGATATAGGTTTGCAGGGGAAGTTCATTGGTATTTATCAATAAGCAACTTGTGTTGATACAAGGTGCTGTACATTCTCCAAATTCCATTGGGGAATACCATTAGGAGAAAAACAATCTGTTGGTGTCCGTCATTGGGATGCCATCAGGCTGTGCAGTATCTTTCTTCGCAGACAGTCATATCATATGAGGAATATATGCAGTGCAACCTGTAGGCATCTTGACACAGAACACGTCCTACAGGATTTGCAGGGATTTGCATGAGTACACAGATGCCAGGTTTGGAAAATGTAATGATAAAACTCCTTTTTACCTTTCTCCCTCGACATGTTTCCACTTCTGAAGCTGTTCTGAAGCTTTAAGAGTGGAGCTAGGCTGTAAGTGAAGAATTGCTTTGTCACCACTGCAGCTGATGCAGCAGTAATTCTGCAAAAGATTCTGTCTGCATTTTGAAATATATATTTCTTGGTTTCTCTGCAGCTGTTGCCCTTCTGCCCTTTAATGTTATCTTGCCTCTTCACTCCTGCTTGCTTTAGTGCATTTCGGAGGGGATGGGGAAAAACTTCCTTTTTTAATTTCCCTATTTAGTCTCACTTGTTCTTTTCATGCTCTGTATTTCTGTGGTGGCTGTCAACACCAGTATTTTAAGTGAGGTCTGTTGATCTGGACAGCTTCAAGTTTCTGATGTCATTCAGCCTGGTCATTAATGAAGCTGCTCTTCAGTTTTCCTGAAATTATCTTTGCACGCAGACTTTCCAAGCTGAGATCATTGAACTGCACTTTTCCTCTCATAGTTTACTCTGGCCTTATAATTAGCAATCGATCCTGCTTATACAAACAAGTAAAACAAGAAATATCATTCACAGAAAGGTTAAAGATACTAATAGAACCAGAAGGTGTCTGATAGTCTTTCATTTTATGTGTGTAAATAAAATATAAAGCTATAGCTTGTTCTGAGCTGATGAAAGTGTGAATTGAATAGCTTTCTGCAGTATATTGTGAGAAGCAGAAAGCTCGAGCAGACAGCCCATGGCCTAGGAGTACAGTTCTGGCTTCCCTTCCTGGCTTTAGTTAGTTACATTGCAAAAGTTACTTCACAAAGCTTTGCTTAAGCCAATTACTGCTTGGGCAGGGGGAGGGGAGTTTCCAGACAGGTCTTTCAAAATGAGCTTTTGAAATAATTCTATGAAGGCTTTGAGCAGTACTGAAAAGGTAAAAACATCAGTTTCCAAGCTGAGAGCAGCAAATGTCTATCCAGCCATTTCAATGAGCCCCTTTGAAATTGTGTCACTTTTGTACTTGAGCAGAATGTGGGCACTGTAACAAACCTGTTTTGTGCAAATGTGATGCTTGAAATGTTTTATGCTTTCACAGAACAAATCCTGCCCACTCCCAAACCCCAGCTGTTTGATGTAGGGTGCAGCACACACGTCTGCTGTGAAACTTCATTTGCTGCTGCCTGTCTTTAAAGTTGTGCCAGCAACCACGCAACTTGACTGTTCCACTGAAAACATTCAGAGCTGTTGTTTGTTGTCATAAACTCCTTCACAATCTCAAAGTGTGACATGATGATAATACATAGCTGTCTTATAATACATCTGTGTTGACAAACGCATGTCCCAGTTTTACAGTCACAATCATAGAATCGTAGAATCACAAGGTTGGAAAGGACCTACAAGATCATCTAGTTCAACTGTCCTCCCATTACCATTGCTAGCATGACTAGCATGACTGTGGGAAGTTTGGGTCCCTGTTCAGTCTTCTGTGGTTAGTGAAGAGCATTTTTTTACCCTCAGTGGGTTCTAGCATTAGTGTCCAGTCACCTGCTGTCTGCCTGGCTGAAATTGGTAACAGATGAATCCTTCAGGTAACAGTGCAATTCTGGGTGTTTACTGCTATCTCTGCAGCAAGGCTTCTATTTGCAGTTCAGTACTTTGTTCTAGATTTCAAGTGGTAAGTATTAGCATGCAGCACAAGAAGCTGCATAGATATGGGATAAACACTCAAAAATTGATGTTCTGATAAAATTCTTATTGTTTCTTGAAAGCAAAGCAGGCTTGCTCTGAAGACAGAATAGTGTCTATGCTTGCCTGTTTTACATGGCTGCAGAGATCAAATGCTAGATAAGTGACATTTTTCTGTCTATATAATTGCTTACAAGGTAATCAATAACAAGCAGTTAAATATAATAGGAGTATCTATTTATTGCTTCAGTTTTACATTACTGATAGATTGTGTATCTGAAAGTTTTCAGCTAGGCAATACATTATTTAAAAGCTTATTTAATACAAGCATGTAAGTTGTGAAGGCAATTCTGTGTTAATAACATATGCCCCATTCTATCCTGTTAGTCAAGTTTATATCCAACTTGGTTCTAATATGGAGCAGAGTAGTTAGAAAGATCTGACTCCCAATAAAATGCCAGACAACAACATTATGCCCATTTCTGCACATCCTATTGTTACAGGGCAGTGGTGGAAGTTCCTGTCCTTCAGGGTATTACAGCCAATAAAGGCTGTTTTATTTGCTAAAGAAAAGCTGTTGCTTTTTGGGAAAAGACTGTGGTGGCTTTCAGATGGCAGGCAGCAGGCTGGCTAGTTTCTCAGGTGGCTACTGCACGTTTCAGCAACTTGTGATGGCTGAAGGTGCTGCCTCAATCATGAGATTAAAAGCTATCTTTGTCCCAGCTGCTCCTGCAGTGAAATTCCAGCAGTTTTGCTTCAGTTTTGGTAGAAAACAGAGAGAACTCCAGCCATGTGAAAAAGAGGCAAAAGCAGCTTGCTCACTCTCTTTTCTTTTTATCTTTCCCTAGAGTACAGTCCTGAAATAGTTAAGTTGTTACATCAGGAGAAATTCATTTGGTTCAACCTATATTTAGTTTACTGGAAGAACCTTTAGGTTGTGAAATGTACACTGTGTGTTCTTATCTTTGTTCTAGAATGAAATATTTAAAAGAGGAAACATTTTCAGTAATGTTCCAGGAATCTTTGAATAAAGGCTGTGCCTAATCAGCGTGAATGGTTAAAATTTGAGCTCTCAGTCCTTGAAAACAACAACTTACTGCTTTGATTCAAATTCTGCTCTGCCAGCATTCAAGCGTTAAAACCAGAACCTCACACCACAGTAAAATAAATGGGTATAGGGGAATCCCCAGGTGTCAGGGTGCTGCCCGAGGGCTCCCTTTCTCTGCTAACAGCACACCCCGTGCCTCCTGTAGTGGGCTAGGAAAAGTTATCCCTTCTTGCAGGTTTAAATAGAAAGTGGAGAGGACAGTCTGTGTAAAACCACTGTTTTTCTGGTAGGCTCAAGCAGACAGAATGTTGGCATGCTGTAAAATCCATTTTGGTTGGCCTCATTCCTGAGCCAAACTAACCAAAATTGATGCGTGTTTTTGCCCATTTTCAAGCTTGTTACAAAAACTTCCAAGCCAAATTCTGCCTTAGGTTACATCTGATGTTCACTTTTGCATCACTGGAAACGATTGGCAGGAGTATTGCTTCAAATGTCTTCACCACGATTAGGGATTTACAGTAATAAATAGCAGCAAGATGGCAAATAAAGGCAGTGAATGTGTTTGACATAGAATCTGTCAGCACTTTCTTCTTACCATATGTGCATTAAAAAAATGTGTCACCTCTCTGATTCAGGCACAATCTGTCCCTGTCTTCAGATCTTCGTATCTGTTATTGTTCAGACAGTAACAGCATTTGCATGGTACAGCTCCCATCTGCAGGAAAGTGCTGCTTAAATATGAATCCTGCTCTATCATTTGAATCAAAGCTTGGGAAAACATTGCAAGTGCTGTAGGTTTGCATGAAGTTGACTAGCTAATATATATTATATTAAAATAAAAAATGGTAATTAAAAAGTTTTGGTGCCAATCTTATTAAGTTTTGCCTTTAACAGACTTCAGAATTAAGTTAAAAAAAAACAACAAACAGAAGGTAGATAGAAAGTTACTGAGCGTTGGAAAGGAGAATGCAAATGTAGGTAAAAATTTTACAGTAGTTCATTAGTCACTCTTTAATTTGCCTTACTGTCAGAGAGTAAAAGAACAATGCCCCTCTGTTAATGAGAAGAAAAGACAGTTTGCTAAAAAAGCAAAACCTTCTCTGCTGTGCTCAGGACTTCTCAAGAGTTTCCCAGTTGTCTGTTATTTTAATACTTTTTTTGTGTGTGTGTGCACTGTACTGGTACTTTGATTGTGTATGTGTGTTGGATTTGTTTTGTTTTACAGTTGTACAATTTTGGAGAGACAGTTTCTATAGTTTTCTGGACAGATACATGGAAGCCAGAAAGCTTTTTTGACAAGATCAAGAAGAACAAGCAGAATGGAATGCACACACTGTGCTTACTTGGTAAGCAGCAGCAGTCCCAGTTCCTTAGCTACCATCTTCCAGTGTCCCAACAGGCACGAGATGAAGTCTGTGATTAAACAGAGGTTCTTAGATAACATATATTTGAAAATATCTCTTGAATTGGAACTTCAATGTTTGTTTACTTAAAATCAATGTAGCCACAATTCATGCTGCAGTTGCCAGAAATTTCTTAATTCCTCTTCAGAAAATCTATAAGAAATGATGCCTTTGTAGAAGACAAATAGGAACAGCAGGCCCATATTTGTTGTAATGATCAGAGTGATTTGAAGCTAGATCAAGCTCAGGATCCAGCCGAGATGGCAATGACTAGCAGCCATCTTTTATTGACTTAATTAGGCCAGAGCTTGACTTTCTGGGGAGCTAAACGGTACAAAATAGAAATGTGGTTAAATGTAAGTTGATATTGCCTTTCCTAAATTATCTTAGCTGATGATCTTTGGCAAAAGGTGATTGTCATGTAAAAAGCTTCTGGACTGCAAAAATCCTTGCTCAAAAACATCTGTGGTAACGGGAGGAATCCAGAACAGGAATATGTGAAATTATCACTGCACGTCAAACTTTTCAGTGCCTTGAATGCTGGCTGTTTTCCAGCTTTGTGAAGTATCAGCATATTGGCAATTGCTATAAGGAAAGATGACTTCACAAGTGTTTAAACCAAGGGCTATTCCAGCCACAACATATTAAAACCAAATATTATTCAGATCTTTCATATAATCATTTCTATGTGCTCCCTTTTTATGTTTCTTTTCTTCTTTTTTTTTTTTTTTTTTTTAATGCAGTACCAAGAGTGTGTTAAAATATTAAGACAATAAAATTGAATTATAAAACTCATATTTCAGGGACAGTTGTAATACCTGCATCTGAATGTAGCTAACTGCTGAAAACTACCAATCTCCAAGTGAATTGTTCCCTTAACAATGGTCATGCTGGTCCATCTATTGATTGCTAATCCAACTAGAAGCAGCAGTGACATAAAAAGGATCAGCTTCAGTACACTTAAAATTTCAAAGCAACTTCACTTACATGAACTGTGCAGTAATAATCTTGCAGCTTTGCATTTTAAACCATTTCTTCAGAGTCACCTTATTAAGCAATACTTTTAAAATCAAGATTAAAAAAATGTATCCAGCTTTTACTACAATGTTATTTCTCAGGCTTTTAAGTACAGATAACATCTGATGGCCACTTAGAGAGATTATGGTCAAGTGCAGTTTCATAAACTTGCAGATGTTCAGAGTCTTACCTGGCCCTTTTTCTTTGCCCAAATCCTCCTTTTTCCCCTAAGAGAAAGATTGTTCTAAATTTTGGTTGGGACAGTGAGGAAGTGCTAACGAAAGTTCAGTTCCTGCATGGAGGTGATGTAATCACTGTCGATCAGTCATTCGGTTTCACCTTCTGCAACCACAACATATTTATCATTTCAAAGTAGTCACAATACCTTGGTTGTGCCTAAGCATGCAAGCATTTAGTTATCCTGTGGGAAATATGCCTACTGTTTTTAATACTTAGCAATATTTTTTATTGATCTTACCTGCTCCGAATTTTGTGATACGTTGTCTTTGAGCAAAATCACATGCACAAAATCACATTAATTTCTTTATAATTAACCTACGAAACAAAATGTAATCCGTATTCCACTTTCCTTTAAGATCTAGTATGTTGCTATAAAGTTTATAGAATATCCTAAACTAATCTGCACAGCTATATAGAAAACTAACCAGGAATTTTGTAAGGAACCTGTGTTTCACATACTGTTTTGTTCTACAGATATTAAAGTGAAGGAGCAGTCTCTGGAGAATCTAATGAAGTGAGTCACAACTTTGAAAATATATGGAAACAAACAATGGTACTTGTAAGGTTTTTTCTGTATAAGGAACAAAGGCTCTTTATCTGAAGCCTCATACTGAATTTACCTGTCTTCTTTTGCACTTCTCAGTGGTCATGGTTTTTTGTTTCCTCTAAGAAGTAGAATTTTTGTTTGTTACAATAGGAATTGGCTTTATTTTCAGTAAATGATTGAAGCTGCAGCAGAGTATAATCTTTGTTCCCGTGAGAAGCAGGTCAGAATGGGATAAGCTTTCTACCTGTCAGGTCAAGAGCTCTTTTATTGCTGTTCTGTCTCATCCTGAAGTAAATTAATATCATAAACTGCGTTCTGAATTCATTCCTCCTTACAGTGGCTAGAAGCAGTGTGAAGTATGGAATACATACCACTGTTTTTTAGCAGTTAAATAAGCAACATATAGAAAGTTCTCTTAAGTTCATTTAACTGTATCTGGAAGCTCTTGTCACACCTTAATCATCTCTCTGCAATCTGTATGCTTTGACACAGAATATAAATAGTTACTTTATACATATGCTGTACTCTGGTCTAAATTAGCATTTGTGAAATCTCACGCTATCATTGAGGTTTGTTTATTTTAGAGTTTCAAAACAAAATCTGTTTGAATCCATAGTTGGCAAAGAAAGAAGCATTTCATTTAAAAATATAATGCTAGTCTGTAATAATCTGTGTACAAGGCATTCAACAGGAAAACAGTAGTTTGCCCTTGAATTTAAGCCGAATGCATCTTTCAGAAATAGTCCCAAAACCTGCACATTGCTTCCAGCAACTCAATTTGTTTTTAAGTTTCAAATGATCTAACAGATGGAGGCCCTGCTGCTTCACAGGTGTGAGAGAGCACAAGAGTCTTCTGTCTTCCTTAAAAATTCCACACTTGTCTCAAGGCCAGTCTGGAAGCCCGGGCCTGTTTAAGTTTGATTTGCTGGTCCACAGACTTCATTTGAAATAAGCTGTAAAAATACCAGGGATAAATAAATGACTTATATTTAAATTACTTTTCTTTCCCTGCAGAGGAAGGAAGATTTATGAGCCACCACGCTACATGAGTGTGAACCAAGCTGCAGAACAGCTTCTCAACATTATTCGGAACAGGAGACTCCAAGGAGAAGAACCAGGTACTACTATTGCAATGCTGTTATTTGCTGCTCCTCAGTTCTCGTTTAGTGGTGAGTCACTGAACTCTACCACCTTCCTCTCCTTCTTAGCATTCTCTTGATCTGCAACGGAACCAGAAGATGGATTTGGCAGAGCTTGAACAAAGCGTACTTAATTGAGCTCAGATGAACAAACACTAATGAACAAACACTTGCAGCTCCAGGAGATTTAGTTAAAACCTCAGTATGGTAACTACTGTTTGCTGTCCAGTTTTAACTGTGAGCTCTTTTATCCATTATAGTTGCAGGAGACTGCATCCAAGCATTTTAGATCAGTCAATCTTCAAAAATCTTAGCTACGTGTTACTTAGATTGGTTACACTACACTGTGCATGAATCTGAGTTGCCCCAAAGCTGCAGGTCTGTGATTTTAGCCTTGAATCCGTATTACTTGTCAAGAGCCTGCTAAAGAGATGTTTATCAAGACCAGACATGAAATCAGAGCAGCTATGAAGATGACTCTCTTCTGTCACAGGAGAAAAAATAGAAATGTATCTGTACTCCTTTTAAAATACTGTCAAGATGAAAAGGAAACTTTCATTTTATCCTTTATGTGGAGTTTATCTGAAGCAGCAGTCTCCTCTTCTGAATGAATTTCACATAACTGCTGCTGCCTTCCCTTTCCTGCTTCTCAATAGCTCTGAGATACACTGTTTATTTTCTTTAAAGAACAAGCTTCATTTTAAACTACTCTGATTGCTAACTGGAAATGTGAGACAGTGGTGTTAAGGTTTGAACACTGAATATTTTTTTCCTCTGTTTAATAAATTATTCTTTCTCGTGACAGTTGGAAATGGTCCCTGCAAGAATTTTGTAAGAATCACTTCTTCTATGTTCTTTTTTACAGAAATCAGTGAAAACACAATTTGTGTTGGCCTCGCACGTGTGGGTGCTCCTGATCAGAAGATTGCTTCAGGCACTCTGTATCAAATGTCTACAGTGGAGTTAGGTGGTCCACTGCATTCCATGATCGTTACAGGCACTATGCATCCTCTGGAATTAGAAATGCTTAAACTTTTTTCTGTAGATACTTCCAATTTTGAAAATAATGCATTTGAAAAGACCAGTTAAATAAAAATGCATATTGAATTTTTTATTCTGTCATTAATTTCATGTCAGCACACAGTTATTCCTCTGAATATTTAGAGCTTGCTTAGATCAAATGAATTTAGATTGTACACAGCTGCAGGAGATAACACTGTAAGAACATGGACTTACTTTAACCTGAGGCTACAAACTGCAAGATACATCTGCTGGTATCAGTTTTGAACAAGTAAAGACATCTACAGCAGTCTTTAAACCTTAAGAATGCTTTGCTTAGTCCAGTTCCTTGGCATCTGCATCTGTCTTAGGCTGATGACCAGGATAAGGTGCGCAAGTACAGAACTGCTGGACCAGATGTGTATGCAGCACCGCTTCTGCTGTAACAGAAGAATCAAGCCTACTGCATGCAGTGCATTTTAGATATTAAATGTTGCTTTTCGATTATCCCACCAACTGAGTAATTCTCCCATCAGTAGAAAATTGTGAACCTGTTAGTCTGTATTCATTTTTACATCTGGGAGAAAGAATACAGATGAGAATACTCTACATTTACAAGAATTCATTCTCCAGCCAGCTGGTAAAACAGAGGAAGGAACTGCACAGAATTTCTTATTTCAGGAGGTTGCCACTTAAAATAGATCTGGATTTCCTCACACATTAATGCTAGCATTTATGAAGTGTTAGAATCAAACTGCAACAACCACAGTTGAATTACTATCAACTCAAAAAAAGTAGACTCCAAAAATTCTCTTCAGAATCAGCTGGTCATACATACTGTTGAAAAAAACCAGCAGACCTACATGCATTTCTTTTTTTTTTTAACTGAAGATTTATTGGAAAGAAATTTGATCCCATATCTTGTCAGCAATATAGGACATTTAACATTTCATATAGACTGTATTCAAGTAAAAAAGATTACATTAAAAATTTCTAATATTGCACTTGGGACCAGTAATGGCTAAGCTACTACATCAGCATTCCAGAACAAAA
Organism: Tetrao urogallus; assembly: GCF_951394365.1. Taxonomy (NCBI): domain Eukaryota; kingdom Metazoa; phylum Chordata; class Aves; order Galliformes; family Phasianidae; genus Tetrao; species Tetrao urogallus. Next base: position 18,223,223 of record NC_136818.1, on the reverse strand, counting down.
TCATATAGAGTCTTCAGAACTTTAGTGAGCTGCCTTGCATCATCCTTTAGATTTTCTTTGCAGGTATTTTGATACTGTACTATTCAATCTAAGCTCATTGCAAAGAACGTTCTCGTAGTTGAAAGTTAAAGGCAAACAAGCTGTATGCAAGCAATGTTTTATGCTACCCAGAACGATTTTGGCAGTTTCTTCATTCACATTATTCCACACTTCAGCCACAGTACTGAAGCAAATCATTTAACTCTTGTTTAAGATCCTAGCACAGGCATGAAAGAAAGACTTCAATGCACGTGGAAAATGAAATACACAACTTCTTTTACACATGATTTCTGCCAGACTTCCACATAGGCAGGAACATATTGTGGCTCACTGAAACAGACAGATTAACCAGTATTCACACATAGTGAAACGCAGTCTTCACATACCAGAGACAAGAGTAGAGTAACTGGCATTTTCACATTATGGCAGTCTCTGGCCAATGAAGTCCCAGCATATACGGTACTTCAAAAAAAGCCTCAACGGGGAGACAAATCCAAAAGGGAATTCCAGCAAGTTGCAGATAGGGATTTTTCTAGAAGTGCACAGGATAAACTGACCACTGAATCAGTGTAAGGGATCAGAGAAATTAATTATTTAAAAAAAAATTAAAATCCCTTATTACTTACTCTTACAAACATACCTCAAAGGGAGGAGGTACTCAGCAGCCATAGAAAGTGGCTGTCAGTGGCTGCTGGGGAAAACAGGACAGGGCTAACCAGTAACTAAAGCTGTTGTTCTGAACTGGCATTGAAATTGTCTCATTACATGAGGCACCATACACTAGGATTTGAAAGCATCAAGGTTTCAGCAACTGAAATCTACATTCAGACTGGGAAAAAAGTCATGAAGTTCCCAATTTGATTGCAGCTTAAATATTCAAGGGTGGAAAACTGCAGTTCAGAGGCAGCTTCTCTTACCTTCTGTCTGTTTACCTTCCTGAAAAAGGTTCACTGACCAACAGAAAACAGATACCTTTCCTTCCTCTACCTTTAAACTCAAGTAAGAAATAAAAATGTTAAGTAACTAAGGTCTATCCTACTAGCAGCAGCACGTTTCAATTTCTGACTAAAAATAGTGTCCTCCACTCTAATGAGATTAAGCTTGACTTTTAGTAAGCAGTATTATGTAGAAATAGAGCCATTTATTTAAATTTGCACTTTCTCTCTTGAGCAAATCAAGCTCTCTCCAAGGGCCACATGTACTACTACAATGAGGGCATTTTAATAACAGGCATTCTAGAGCAGTTTTTTTTCTTTTTAAACTCTTCAGAAACAGTCAAGTCTTTCACAGTATGCTCTCACCAAGTAAAATATCATTTTGCTGTACATTGTATAAAAATGCAATTTGCAGGATTGGACTTTGGTCCGGGTAGTTTTAAATTACTATTTTCTTTCACAGAAAAAAAAAAACACACTTAAATCAGAAACCCTACGTTAAAGTTCAGCTACATGAAAACGTAAGGAAAGCATACTTTGAGAACTTGGCTCAAACTTCCATATTGTTTGCTATGAAAATCAGTTTCAGCAGATGATCTGCAGACACTTATCCATTACTAGATGTCAGGAACCCACACAAGTCTGCTTCAACAAGGTGATGTATCTATTAATGTGCTAGAAGCAAAACCTCTTATAAGTCAATTGCTACATAATCAGCAAAGCAAAATAACTGAGTTTTGATATCCAAGACAAAAAAGGCTGCACTTTCAGCTGCATGGTTTGTACTCTCCTAAAGCCTCAGCCAGTCGCCCCTCAGTAGCTGAAGAGAACCAACAGTCAAATATCATCACTTGCTGACACAGGGGACCTAAGTGTGATTGCAGTTAGCTACTGGGACAGGCCATCTACTGTCTTTTGTAGAACCTTGCAATGCTTATCCTTCATCAGAAAGGCTAAGAAGGCTTAAAAGTCTATTTTGAGTCAGACCTCCCTAAATTACACCCAGAACTGTATTTCACAAAGAATGTATTTCTCATAAAACATCAAGTCCTCCTTAAAAATTAAGGTGGTACATTGTTTAGAAATCAAGCCCTCGTAAGCAATAAAAAGATATAAAAAACTATTAAAATCAACATTGTGTAATTATAACCAGCTTATAGGCTTTTGCATTTAATTTCCTATAATGAAAACTTTTGTAGATACGTATCTTTAAAAACAAAAAAACAATGCACAAACCAAATGCCACTTGGGTAGATGCTCACTCTGAGAATCTGCAGCAGTTGCAGTATTGTCTTTTCATTAAGACAACTAAAACAGCGACCGAGCCCTACAACATGAGCAGCACTAGAATATACTTCAGTAAGTCCAGGAATACTCAGACCCCAAAGATTCTCTGAGCTGCTATAAAGATAATTTAAATCAAACTGAGCTCTTTGATCATGACAGTTGCAATGGAGCTGGCTAGTGCTTGCCTTTAAACATTGACTACAACATCAAGAAATTGCTGTCAAACAACAAGCCACAGTCTACATGCATCTCTACAAAATGATGACTTCCAGCTGTCTTTTAATTACCTTTTCTGTGGCCATACAGGCAAATGATATCTTCAACTGATACAATCAAATTTGCTCAACAGATTCTTGCACCCTGCCTCACCCCATGTAACTTTTCATCCTCCAGCCAGGACCTCCACAGCTGGCAGAGCATCTGCAAGGTGAGATGGGAGGCAGGCCTGACAGAGGAGTGAGGCAAGATGTAGGTCAGTGCAAGCTGCCCACTACACCTGCACCCCCTGGAGAAACGAGTAAGATCAGAAAGCAGCAATAAGGATAAAGAAGGCTTTCAGGACTGGAAGGGACCATAAAGTTTAGAAGAGGTATGTAGCTTTTTACTGCTGTCATTCCTTACTCCCAGTTTTCAGTTGCAAGATCAAGAAGTATAACCCCAAGCTTTCTACAAAATCAACATTAACATCTCTATATTTCATTAGGAGAATTCAGATCTATCAATCTGGCAACCATCAGTATTTTCCCAGAAAGAGAGATCAAAGTTCAGATGCTAAACAGGAGCAACAGAAAGAATACCAGAAACTTCCTCTTATCATGAATTTAGTAACATCAGTGGTAAACAAACCGTTTCTGCAAAGAAGCCTTCAGTGTTTTCCTAGCACTTACTACAGAGACACTGCTGGCTTCTACAGGTGTTGGCTGCTACACTACTCTGTATCAGGTGCCTGAAGAACACTTAAAATCTATAACTGGCATTATTGGCTATGATTTACAAGACAAACGGCTGCCTTGTTTCTCCCTCCACAATGTTCTACTTGTGAAATAATGCCTTCTTACAACACCTTCTCTTACTAATTTATCTACAACAGCACAGTGGAATTATCTGTAATATCAAGTATAGCAGATTGTTGTTGAAAACAATGCTCAGATTGGAAAAATGACTACAAAATACAACTAACATATCTGGAAAAAACAACTTACTCCATTGAGAATGTTTTTTCCAATGAAAACACAAAAGCCTACAGTGAAATAGTAAAAAAAAATAACCATGACTTTTCATCCTGGAAAAGCATAATCTTGAATAACATGAAGAGTGGCCTTTATTTCCATTTCAGGTATACCCACCAGGAACACATCTTCAGTATTTGGAAAGGGAAAAGCTACCTCACCAAACACTTTAACAAGAATTACTACAAGCTGTTAAAGAGATTTAGACTTTCACAGAGATAGAGGGGTAATTTTGTCTGCTCTTTCTTACAGTTTGGAAAATAAAAAAAAGCTTCATGCATTGTTCCCATCAACTATGGAAACAATTCCCTCAGCTGTCTGTTTTTTGGGTGACTACGGACACGGGTAGCATCAGGTAACATCTCATTACTCTCACAGTATGAAGAGACGAAGAATTGGAGTTAAATCTAAATCTTTGACTAAAATAGCTTCCATAAGACGTGTGCAACAAAATACCCAGCTTGTTTTGGAAGTCTCTTTACAATGGCTTTGCCTTTTACCTTCAGATTTTTTCCTGTTTGGTACAATGCAATAATAAGGGAAGTCTAACATCTACAGTTATACAAGTATACGAAGTCCCCACATACATCACTAGTAAATAATCAGACTGCATACAAGATATATTTGTAGAAGTAATAAAACCCTTTGATGCTTCATATTTATGCTGGCAAATATCTCTCATGATATAAAAGGCACTTTGAAAACCCAATATGGTTTGGTTCATTAAGTTTGCAAAGTACAAACAATTGTACAAACATACAATTATATCGAAGCATGTCAGCCATTGTGACATTATGTACAAATCTCCAATTTTGATAACACTGGTTTTATGGGAATGAGCAGTGGTTTCAGCAGCTTTACTGAAGACGTTACAGAATTTCCAGTACCACCATTTTAGTTTCCTATTGGAACAAATGTAGTAAGTAAAAAACCTTCAAAAAACTTACAAGTTTAGGGGGCCACAAAAAGACAAGACCCAGAGTTCATAACATTCATTCCATATTTACTCCTCAGAAGTCAACTTCATCCATAGCCTAAGGACAAAAGTCTATTCAGCCAATTCCAGGCCAGTGATAGAGGCAGGCTCTGTCTTGGGAAGTGTCTTGTTTTATACCATTACAGTACAAAAAACTTTGGTCCAACAGCACAATTTCAGAAGCTCACTACATGGCTGCGACATCAATTTGTACGTAAAGCTGTCTTACTCCTGCCTGTGGAAAAGAGAAGGAGATTAAAAATAACAACACCAAATGATAAAGCCAAAGCAATTTAACTGTACTGACCAACTGTCCACATCAGTAAGCTGCCCTACAAAAAGTCTCAGAATCCTCATTTTCTCTCACTCACCTTCCACATTCAGCAAAACATTTGTTGAGATGCCTAAAAATTTTGAAACCCACACATTTTTTAGAGAGCGCTGCATGAAACACATGGTTCTTCATATAGAAAAAAGATGTATATGTGTAAGTATAAATAACTAAATAACTGTCACATAAAGAAGAAATTTTTTCTTGTACAAGTTTAACTCCTTGAAAACAAGCAGCTTACAGGTTGTAAGGCTGAAATGGAGCAAAAGCACAAGACTATAACACAGGATTTGTGGTTTGAACCAGCTCTACTCTTCTAAGGTTTTAGCACAAAACAACAAGGGTTATCTATGCTGAATTGATTTGACATGAGATGCTAGAAAAACTTTTGGTGAAGGTATGCAAATCATTCCAAAATATTTGGAAATTCTATTAAACTAGGCTTAGATTGACTCATTTAGTTATACCATCAGTAAAAAAACACATAAAAATAATTTAACTCACAGAATCACAGGATTGTAGGGGTTGGAAGGGACCTCCAGAGATCATTGACTCCAACCCCCCTGCCAAAGCAGGTTCCCTACAGCAGGTCGCACAGGTAGGCATCCAGGCAGGTCTTGAACATCTCCAGAGAAGGAGACTCCACCACCTCCCTGGGCAGCCTGTTCCAGTGCTCCGTCACCCTCACTGTAAAGAAGTTCTTGCGCACATTTGTGTGGAACTTCCTATGCTGCAGTTTCTGGCCGTTTCACCTTGTCCTGTCTCCACTCACCACTGAAAAGAGTCCGGCCTCGCCATTCTGCCCCCCACACCTTAGATATTTATAGACCTGGATCAGGTCCCCTCTCAGTCTTCTTTTCTCAAGGCTGAACAGACCCAGTTCACTCAGCCTTTCTTCATAGGAGGGATGCTCCAGGCCCTTCACCATCTTTGTGGCCCTCCGCTGGACTCTTTCCAAGAGATCCCTGTCTTTTTTGTACTGGGGAGCCCAGAACTAGACGCAGTACTCCAGATGAGGCCTCACCAGGACAGAGTAGAGGGGGAGGATCACCTCCCTCGACCTGCTGGCCACGCATCCCAGGATGCCATTGGCCCTCTTGGCCACAAGGGCACACTGCTGGCTCATGGCCAACCTGTCGTCCACCAGAACACCCAGGTCCCTCTCAGCAGAGCTCCTCTCCAGCAGCTCATCCTCCAGCCTGTACCAGTGCATGCAATTATTCCTCCCCAGATGCAAGACTCTACACTTGCTTTTGTTAAACCTCATCCAGTTTAACTCATTTTAACCTCAATGTCAAGCGAGTACTGTGATGGTCACAAGGTGACCTTGAAAGACTAGGCTATACACTGCTAAAGAACAGATTCCCTTCAACCATCTTCTACTTGCTTTTAGCTCAGCTGAGCTGCAAAAACCATCAGCAGTTATATCAAGGCTGATAAAGGTCAATATTACTGAAGAGAAAAATCTACTTGCTCAAACTTACTATCATAAGTCAGGTAAAAAGAGCAACAGACCTTGCTCCCCCAGTTCACCTCCAAGGTACACAGCTCTAAAATTGCAAAGCTACAAAATAGTAATGAGTCACTATAGAATGAGTCACTAGGAAAGCACAATGCTTTGGAGACTTGAGATGTAAAATCAGTTTTGAGTATACAGGACACAATGTTCTGCACAGTCCTTCCCAGAAACTATTCCTTAACAATCTCAAAGTACACAGTCTGCAGAGAAAGCCATGCAGATTAATTTGTACCTGATTGATAATTAGAGCAGTTTATAATGGAATATCTCAAAAACGACCCAACTTTATCAATAAAATTACATTTTAGAACATCTGTAACAAATTCTTCACTGAAACTTGTATCACAAAAGCAAGTATTTGTATTTGTTTTTAGTGAGTTCCCCGCGACTATCATCTTTAAAACTTATGCACATTGTAGGGCTGTCTTCAGTGGCATTTCCCCTGAAAGTGCAGAAACTGAGTATGCTAGCTGCATGCAAATCCCTAAACTATTAATTCTGGAATTTTTAAGAGGAGAAAAATAATAAAATAAAATAAACACATATAATAATAAAAAGTAAGTCACAGAATAATAGAATGGTTTAGGTTGGAAGGGATCTTACAGCCCATCTAGTTCAAACCCCCCTGCCACAGGCTGGTTGCCACCCACCAGATCAGGCTACCCAGGCCCCATCCAACCTGGCCTTGAATGCCTCCAAGGATGGGGCATTAACAGCTTCTTTGGACAAAGTCCCTTTATTTTCTTGGTTCCTCATGTTCACTCAAATATACAAGCTTCATCTTCATTCAGTACGGCTCAGAAAATTACTGCTGTTATCCCCATTAAGTGGCATCAAAAGTTAATGCAGAGGGGTACAGAAATTCAACCTACCTTACACAGAATTTTGAAATTGTTCTACACAGTTGGGGAAGAGAAGCTTTTCAACAGTTAGAACGATACAAAAAATTTAAACCTGTTTTCTTAATAAGGGTTGCAGTGTCACTCCAGGTGACTCTGCTAATGAGATACATACCTGAGTAAAAATATTGTGAGTCTGGCTTAGAATCCACCTTCCATCAGCATCAGGAGCTACTAATAATTTCAAAGTCCCTATGTAAACATCAGTACAGAGGGTCCAGAAGTGTGGATCATGTAAACTGTAAACTCCTTGCAACTGCTGCACCTAAACATAAAAGCAACTTTATATTATTTTTCCCTGAAAATACATGGACTTAATTCCTTACTACAGTCTTCGTGGTTGTAAAGAATTGAAAGCAGATTCTATGTATTGGTCATAATTCTGTATCTTGCTATCTGTACACTGTACAAATATTTTATTGGAACCATTTCTGAAAACTGTGGTGTCCAAGAGAGAAAAATCATTTATTTTGTTGAATGCCTTCTCAGACTCTAACAGCAATTTCTGCAAATGCAGTAATTTTCCCATTAAAAAAGTAGAGAGATTCTATTAACTGGAATGTATTAATATACCTGTAAATATTTTGTGAGGGCTTAAGTTTGTTCTGTCAAAACCATTCTTCCAACTTTAGTAAAAAGCCTTCATGTGGCCACCATAAACCCAGAACCTTTTGAGAAAGGACACTCACTCTACAAGCACATTAATACAATGTACTTCGTAAGTTTGCAAAGGTGCTTCACATGTTCAGATCATGACACATTATAAGGTAAGTCAGCCAAAAGTAACAGGACAAATCAAATCCAGATTAACCTCCTTACACACACTTGTCAATGTTATTTTATCTAATTTAGTAAAGACAGAACTGGATTTTGAGAAACTGTCCTGGACAAAAGAAAAACATCATGCACTAGCAGCACAAGTGACTGTGAGGAAAGACTTTGGGATCTCTTTTTCTAACCTAACATAGCACAAGTTGAGCTTAAGCTACATAATATTTAGGATTTCAGGAAAATAATTTATCTGGCATCTTCACAATCTAGAGAACCTCTTACAGGCTTTACTGGATAAAAAAAATCCTAACATCCTCATGTACAGCTGAGGTTCATTAACTCAGTAGTTTCCTCATGCACAGATATGGCCAAAGTAAGAGCTTACCCTCTGATAGCACTGAGGCAGGGCATTTTCCAGAGATGGAGGAGTTCGCTGCATCAAAATTCCGATTGATTCTTTTAGAAGTGGAACAATACTATAAAGAAAAAAGGAGGTTAGTTACTGTGACATTTTCAGAAGTTGCAGAACAGAGCAAAATAACATTCCTTAATGCTCTTGAATAGTTCTTTAGTTGTTTGATCAGAAGATGAGAAAGTTATCTGTGGCAGGTTTTCATGATAAAAGAATAGACAAATTCTAATGGTGTCATGCTAAAGGCAAGCTAATTTCTCCCTCAATTACCCAGAGACAATCAGACAACATTCAAAAAAATAACTGGTTTAACTGTGGGATTTGGGATGAAATTTTAAGTATCTTAAACATATATGACAAAGTAGCTGATAAGCATAGCTTAAAACCAAAACCTACTTCAACAGCATATCACTTACAAGCAACCATGAAAATATGCAACTGAAGCTGTTTTTCTTTTGTGTCTGGTTTAAGACATATCTTTCTTATGAACTAAAATAATAAGGAGATCATAAAACAAAATTAGTATGCACTAGTCCAGCTATACCAAAGATATTTTGTCAGAAACAGAATACTTAGCATATTCTTGACATGAACTAAGTGTAGGGTCTCATCTGACCTCAAAGATTTAACATTTGGAAGCAATTAGAGGTTCCCTCTTTACTGCATGGCCTTGCTTAACAGCAAATGAAGAAGATAATACCTTTTTTTTTTTTTTTTTCCTCCAAAAGCCACCAGTAAGTTCATATCCCATTTCTATCACTGAAAGTTTACACTTACTAAGCATTCAGTATGTTGATTTTTGTTTAGGAGCAATCTATCATGCTTGGTTCAGTAGAACATCCTAAAACTTAAGACTGTAGTAACTATAGCCTAATCTCAAAACTTAAATAGTAATCTAATTTCAAGAGCATGTAAGTCACTCAATTCTCTACAGCAAAAGCAATGATGCATTTAAGAAGCCATAAACTGAGTTTTTGTGTCTAAAACTGACATCATGGCTGGAGTAAGCAGAGTAATGGGTTCCATTTCTGTCTTGAAGCAGTGCCAGCATATGCAGCTTCCCCTGCTCAGCTCACTCTTTGGATAATCTCTGGCTACAGTAGAATGGAGTCAGAGGTTGCATGGCTCTTATGTAATGAACCACAGGGAGAATAAGCACCCTAACATTAAAGCCTCTCTGGAAATATACCCATTATTCCACTCAAATTCACTGCCTGACATACTCCACGTGGCCTCATACAATTGTGCTGCTACTCCATCAGTTCAGAACTAGGAAGAAGCAGTTAGTGGCAGACTGGAGATATTTAAACTGAACTTATCACCAAGACAAACGTTTAGAAATACATTAGCTGTCTATCTGTCTAAAAAGAGTCTTAATTGGAGTGTCACATTCTATACACAGTGTATTAACAGATGTATAGGGAAAAAGAATTAAAGACTTAAAATTCAGACACACCACATATTTTTCTCCCAGAGGAAGGACAGAAGGCATGGAGAATTAGGAGCTTGCCTTTTTATCAAAAAAGATGAATAAGGGTGAAAAAAATACCCATGAAAGAGTCTAGCCAAAATATGTCTGATTTGCATGCATTTACATTATTGCATAAAACTAATGTGCATTATCTGACAGAATGGACAAGAATTAGCAAAAAGCAGAAGATTTGGAGACAGTCTACAGGAACTTAAGAGTAGCAGGTAAGGCATGTTAACTTAACCTATTCCAAAAAAGAATTTGGTCAGTGAAATTGATTCTGGAAGAGGACACACACTGAAAAGATGAAGCTAAAACCTCATTAATGAGCAGTTCTGCTGAAGATGTCTTCAAACTTACTACCTGCTTCATTCTGCAAACCTGGGTCTGTACAACCAACATGGTGTGCAGAAGCACAAACGCTGTCTCTTCTTGCCAGGAAATGGAGAGTAGTTTTAAGCAGCACATTGAAATCAGTTACACAAAGTCAACTGTTGTAACAAAGAGGTGAATGGTGAAAGACAATCCACTGTATAGGTGGAGCAGTTTAAAAGAGGGCCTTTCTGAGGACAAGATTTCACCCATTCCACACTTTGTAATGGTTCCACATTAATGCCTTTAGAGAAATTTCCTGAACAAGTTTCTAAAAACAGCGCTGCATGAATTATCTTTCTTTTATCAAGACATAATGAGAAACCCAAAGCACAGTGTTTAATTAAATGTCGTCATCTTAGAAGTACAAAGAATAAAGGCAAATCGGGGAGTTGTTTGATACTGTAGGTGAAAGTCAAAACGGTCACAGCTTCCTCATTTAATTAGGAAGACGTTTATCTCTTGCAAAGCTGAAAAGGCCAGAAGACAGCAACACTCCCACAAACACCCTCAGAGCACACAAGGCCATATGCATATCTACATCCAGAGGGACGCTTTCTCTCTCTTTCCAGGTAACCTTTCACTGTAAACAAAAATGATATGACTAAGTACAGAAACCATTTTTCTGAAGTCTTTGATATTCCACTGTTTCATGCATAGTACTGCAGTAGAAAGCCTTTGATTAAAACCCAGAATTCCATCAGTCATTAGTGTGAAATATATGGAGCTGCTCCTCCAGCAGTGTTTGCATTCCTATGCAACTTTTTTCATGCGTGGGTGGTCTCTAAGCTTTGCTACTAAAGCAGATACAATTTTCCAATTGTCTCTTGTTACCAAGACTTGAATTCAAAATATCATGTTATGTTATAAGACAATAGAACCTGAAAGAGGCTCTAATCCTCAGGATATAAACATATCCAAAAGCCATAATAGCTTTCATAGGTAGCTGCTGTGTACAAAATGAGTTAACAGTACGAAAGCACGTTACGCTTTCACAAACATTGTTATAGAGGAAATGAGAGGATTTAACACAGATAAGACCCAATGATACTAATCTGATAAACCACCCTCCCACTATTCCACGCTGCTTGATTAACAACAAAGTATGAAAGCATTACAATCTCGACTGACTTGCATCACAGCCGTTGCAGTCTAATACAGCTTGTGCCACTGCTTTTCTAAGCACGCTTAGCAAGACTCTGGCACCAGCACCATCTTAATCAGCAAGACTGGAAGTAACTGAAGAGTAAAGTACCCCTTAGAATTATTGCCGTCGGATCACAAACAGGAAACTCATTCAGTGCTCTCAGCACTACAAAATAAACAGGATTCTTGAGAATTTTTTGTGTGGAAGATGAACAAACACTGCTAAGACCCAAGCCCAGGTATGGTTCTTCAAATACTGTAGCTGAAAATCTATAGCTGGATTTCAAAATCATTTATTTCTAGTCACCATCCACAAATGTAGAGCCAGGACTGGGAACCTATTTCCAAAATTCCTTTTTTTTTTTTTTTTTTTTAAATTAGGCCATGGTGAATTTTAACCAGCATGAAGGCTATATTCAAAACAAAGATCACAAGTCTAATATTTACTTTTCTAATCTGAAGTGTTATTAACAGCAATAAGGAAAGCATTGCCAAGTCTACCCAGTCTATCTTACTAATACCTGTAACATAGAACTAGAGGTCTGTGCAGTTGATTATAATGGAAATGAACAATTCAATATATGTGAAGTCATGCATGACAGCTTGGGAAGATAAACAAATAGTAGTGTATTTTAACCAATCAGCTAACAAACTCCCATAGGAAAGGACAGCACGTCAGTGCTCTAATGCAACCATACTCAGAAGCAGCAAAATTTTACAATTCCTATTAGTGGGAAGTCCTCAGACAGCATTAAAATTTTCAAGTAACAGCTTGATCAGAATGACTTTTCTCTCTGAATTAGAGTTACTCCTATTTTTTAAGTTAAATCCACAAAGAAAAGATCATGATACTTTAAACAACCACAATACTAATCCCACTTGCTGGCACACACAGGTACTCCATTCCACCCTACAGAAGCTGGTTTAACTACTAAGAGGGAGACTTCTCAGATGAATGGATCACCCTGTGCAAAAAAAAAAAAAGAAAAAGAAAAACAACAACCACCAAAAAACCCGACACTATTGACAAACATTCTTCTGAAACAGCAATTAACCTTTAATCTAAAATCAAATACCTCCTGGAGTCACTTATAGAGGTTGCAAATAGGCCCACAGATGCAGGCAGGAATCTGCACTAGATACTGACTCCTCACCCCTGTAAGGAACCAAAAGCTCTTGCAACTATCAGCTTCAAGTCTTCTCCAAACAATCTTCCCCCCTCACATTTTAAATTCCAGAAGATTTCAGTATAATCGTTTTCCTAAATTAGATTGAGATGTCTTGAAAAATGTAAGGACAAAAGTATTATATATCCTAGCAAAAGTCAGTTGGGCCCCTACTATTACAACAGAAGTTCATCTTACAGTAGGATCTGAAGAAACGTGCGTCAATTCTAGAACACATCACACACAGCATAGTGAAAAATAACGCAGAATAAACAATGGTTTTATATGTCCTGAAGCATAAATGAAAACTACTACTAAAATAAAACGAAGGTTGACTCAAGCACTCAAAACATTAATCTGAAACTATGAGCCATCTTGACCATCTTGTTCAGTCCATTTCAAGCAAAGTCATCAATAATCAAGTCTGTTAGACTGCTCGGGAAATAAAATCTGCAGTTAGACTTTGCTCCACTGCTGTGCCAAAATGTGCCAGTCTGAAAGAAATGCAGATTTGCTTTTACTGACTGAATGCAACTGCACTGAGACTTAACACAGTCATCCCAGAGATTGGTTACAGTGTTGTGGACCAATAGCCCAAGTCAAACATCAAGTCTGAAATCAGGTCAAAGGACACATCAAACAGTGGAATTTTCCAGCCTTTTTAGCAGAGAACACAGACCACATAAGCCCTTCCTAACTACAAGACCTATTGATAGCTTTATTATAAAACCCCTATTATGGAAGTTTCAGCCTTCTCCCAACCTCTATATGAACGCAACAAAGAACTCCTCTCATTCATACGGTACCTTCTGATCAGCTCCACATCTGTTTTGCTGTACACAAAGGTATACCCTTAAAGAACAAAGAGTATGGAGAACAGTCTTCTACCCAACCGTTAACTCAACAGAAGCTTCTTTCCCCACAGCAACTTGCACATTTTCTTTCCAATTTTAGGAGATCACAGTCACGTAATTGACTTTTTCATTTTAAGAACTGATTTTTTAATATAATTTGCCCTTAATGAAATTACAGGAGGTTTAAAACAACCTACTGAACTTATATTAGTGCAATAATTTAATAGTGATGTGGATTTTTTGTGTGCATTTAGCACCTGAAGAATATTGTCCTACTCTGATAAATGGGGAGATTCACATCAACGACTCTGTGAACACTGCAATGCACATGGTATAAACATGCCATATATGGTATAAACATAAGCATGTAGCTGCAGTCAATCATTTGATATTTACCATGGGTGAAGAGACAAAGGTCTGCAGTTATGTTCTACCTGGACTTGTGGCACTCTGCCCTGTGCCACCATTTGAACTGTTGCTAGAAATACCCCAGTAACATCATCACTGAATAAAATGTTTGCTTCTCCAAACTCATCTGAATTGCTTCACATTTACAGTGATCTTGGTAAGCAACAATAGGGAAAGCAAGGAACTACTTGAAGCACTTCCACTAAATCTTAAAAGGAGTAAGGATGTCTCAGATTACAAATACAGCTTTCTCCATGGAAAAAAAAAAAAAATACCAGTCTTGATTCAGCAGGGACAAGGGCATATCCTGTGCCAGCAAGCTCGACTCTGCTGCACTGAAGCCATTCTGCTCCATTTACTAAAGTACATTGGCTTACATAAGTGTGTACTAAATACAGAAAGGAAGAGTTCTACAGCTTGAACCTGAAAAACACTTCCGTAGTACTGTGCCTACAGAGATAATGTGCTACTCAGAATAAAAGCAAGCACTGTAAAACCTAAGCATAATAGATAAACATGTTCTTCGGAGCTGTAATTTGTGCTACTGTAACTAGCATTAAAAAGACTACCAGATATCAACACTTACCTTACACCTATAAGTAACGCTATCAGCATTGAACAAATAGGATCTGCTATCATTAGACCATAGTTCTGCATCAGTATAGCAGATATGATTACACCAACACTTCCAAGTGTGTCTGCAACAATGTGTAGAAATACACCTGCAAGAAATTAATTAACATCAATTTAGCTTGGTATTCTTAAAGCTAATAGAATTATTTCAAAGATACTTTGAGAAGGAGAGTTTCAAGACCTAGGTAACATGATTTACACTTGTTACATTCCTCATCAATTACATACAAATGTAAAATACATAAAGAAAAAAATAAAAAAAACACAAATGTCAAACACAAAGAGCAATCACAGGGTTTCCACGAATCCTTAAAAATATAAAGCACTTGAAAAAATTATATTATTTTCTGCACGTAGAATGAAGGGGTACTTCATGGCATGCCTATTAACTTAAGCAGTGATCTACAGCTAACATTTTTTGTTCATTACTCGCCTACATTATAGCAAAGAAACTCCTATTAACAAAAATGGACCTGTAAGGCTTTGAAAAATGCTTATGTTTCATTAACAGTAGAAGCTGCTTGGCAAAGAGACTGAAGACAAGCGATTTTGAGAATTACTTATTACTGCAGAAATGTACAAGTTCGCTGTTATTTTGAAGAATGCTCAAGGTAAAGAGGAGGAATCAAACTTCGCAACTGCAGTCAAAAATCAGCCTTTGGCGCCCCCTGCTGGCAATAACGGGAACAGTCACTCAGAAACAGCTTGCTGAATACAATTCTCAGGATTGTGAGACTCTTCCCTCACTAACAATTAACTCAAAACAATAAATCAGCATTCTACCAATTTTCTTAAGCCTTCTTTGTGCTGAGTCTGCAGATAATTCCCCTCATAGCAGCCCAGAGGGCCAGGCATCAGGTTTGTGACTGTTACTCACCAGCATTTTAGCTATTGCTGAATGATCCTTACACAGCACCAAGGCCTTCTGCTTCTCACTCTGCCACCATTCAAGTAGGCTGGGGCTGGGCATAACGCTGGAATGGGACACAGCCAGGACAGCTGACCCAGATCAGCCAGAGAGATGTTCCACACTACGTAACATCGTGCTAATAACTAAACAGAATCTTTCTAAAGCAGCTGTTGGCTGGGAGACGGCTTGTTTCCTATTTTCTTTCTCTTCATTTATTGAATCATCTATACCACATTCCAAGCATATTTCTTGTTTGTACTCTTTTGATCTTCTCCCCACCATCACTGCAGGGAAGGGGACAAATGAGCAGGTGGATGCTTAGTTGGTGGACAGAGTGAACTCAGAAGAATACTGGGAAGTTAAAATAAATACTTTCTTTTTTTCTTTTATACTATGATTCAGTTAAAACATGCCTTTCACTTGGAAGTCAGTAAGCCAGTCTTCTCATATCCATCTTTGAGGTACACACACACAAAATGGTGAAGATGTAAGCATTGGAAGAGGTGGAAAATGTTCCCTCGGAAGGACCACAAAGAAGCCAGAAAAACACTCAAAAAAAATAACACAGAACATACCTGGATATGTCAAATAATTACATTGTACAATTCTTTCCATCTAATTTTTGAGCACTTAAAAATGAAAGCTCAAAACTGACATAATCAATAGTTTATATCCTCATAAGCTCTTAAGAGATTATGGACTCCAATTCTCCTTCAAGTGATTATAGCTTGTATGATCATCCTGTCTAAACCAAGTGCAATAGCTTGATGAAATTTAAGGCTCCAATACCCTGCAGAAATTATTATACTGACCTGCATTTTTCAAATACACTCTATCTTAATAATAGCACTTTTTCAGTTTCTAGCACATACACTGCAACTTAGATTTCTCCTTTTAACAACCATTTTCTTTTTTCTCATTTTTTTCCCTCATTTTTTATTTTTTATTTTTTAATTTTTCAGCATCATGACAGAAGCTGAGCCCCAGCTTCTACAACCTCCCTTTTAAGCTGTGTTGACACAGCATTGTCCATACTTCAGTGAATGTCTCAGTGCTAGCCATGCACAGCGTATGCACTCATCTGTTCAAACATGGAAGTAGACTTGACAAAATAAGTGAAAAGTAGCATTCATCCAGAGGCACCACTGCCTGAAATAGACGTGTAATGAACAGTCACAAGCAGAACAGGATTAAACAAATAAAGCACTGTATTTATTCTCATCATACCTTGTAAGATCTGCTTGCTAGAACCAGTCATCCCTTCAAGAGAATGGTCATCTGCAAAGATAATATTCATAATGGCATATTAACCCATGCAAAGGCTCTCTTCTAGTGGTGCGTTCTGTTCTGGTCTTCCTTTCTGAAATGTCTCTCGCAGACAAGATGCTATCACCTTTTGCTCTAGCTTTTGTTTTTTAATGCAACAATTAAGTCTTAAAACATAGATTGTTAAAGAAAGCACAGTTTCACACAACTGTATATTTTATTCATATAAAAATATATAGTGTATCTATGTGCAAATAGTTTTTTTTTTTAAATGAACTTTTTTAAAAAAACAAAAATTGAGAAAAGAAATAATTCCAATATTTAGCAAAAGAAGCCACCTCAAGAATACGAGTCAAACAAAGGAGCAAGCAAGAGTTCAATCATATTTGGTACCAAGGAATATTTCAGTTAAGCCTTGCCCCAAGCATTCAAAACAAGAATAAGACTTGAAGCCAAAAGTGAATAAAAACAATTCTCTCATTCAAGCAGATCAATGCCTCTGTGGCAATGTATCAGAAAAAAAACACAACCCTTTTTTTTTTTTTAAAAAAAGAAAAAATATTGAAGGATAGCAAATGACTTAGGGTGAGGATATAAAATAATTTATTCAGGAATTAATTTGAATATTAAATTGCACCAAATATATTCTTTGTTCCACCAGGAGAGGGCTGGGAGAGCAATGGCAACACCAAGTTCGTGTTTTCCAGCCATATTTCAGTATCATCAATTTTCTAACACAAATATCAACTGGAAGGCGTAAGTAAAGGTTTTTCTATACTCCTGTCACAAGTTGCTGTGCACATTCAGAGCAAAGAACAGCATATTCTTAGTTACTGAAGATTTTAGTTCACAGCTCAGACAGAAAGGGTCAACAATGCAGTATTACAGCAAGGCTTTAATTCACATTATTTCAAACAGCTGGCAACCACACTATCTCTTCTCGCGTAGTAAAGGCTAGTGAACATATTCTGTGTGGATGTCTCTTCAGACTGTTTGTCTTTAAGGAAAAAATTTAAGCATAGAAAACATACAGATTACCTTTCTCATAACCAGCTTTAAAACACATTACAAGTGCACAAGACAATAAAAAAATCTTCTGTTAAACATCACAGTCCATACACAACAAATTAATCCCTAAGTACCCAACAACAGAATTGCTCATTTATCTTTCCCAATACCTTACTCTGTGAAGTCAATTGAGAACACTGGCATAGTAGATTTTTTTCATTACTTTCATAAAAAATTGAAATAAAGCACATAACTGATTTCACTATGTTATGCTATTTCATGCTTTTATCTTTTGCTTGCATATAACAAAGATGACAGTCCAAAAATTTAGGTAGAATAAAACCTATATAACACTTCATCAATCACAAACGAAAAACCATTTCTCTGCATACTTATAAGAATAAGCAGTTAGCAACCTCTCTTCTGTTCAGAAAAATCAGTAATGTCAAAATTGAGTCAAGTGATGCTCTATGACAGTAAGTACTCACCATGGCAATACTCCTGACCATGAGGGAGTCCATGGCTATGGCCATGATCATGAGTGTGTCCATGTTTATGGCTGTGACCATGACCTCTGTGACTGTGACCATGGCTGAGACCTCCATTAAATAGAGAATGGCTGTGCTCATGCCCTATAAACAAATATCAGAGTACAAACGCAAGTGCTGAATAGAAGTAAACTTACATTTGTTTCTCAGCTATTTGAAGTCTATTCATTTTTAGGTCACCTCAAGGCATGGCTTTAAACAAATTTGTTAAGATTAAAATTAACACAAGCTGTTTGAAATATAAACCTTTGTATGTAGCTGTATGAATTGTATCTGATTAGAGAAGTTATTTTAATACAGCTTGAAAAATGCACACAAATTTTGTTACAAGCATGTTGAAAGCAGATAGAAAATTGAAACACTACCGTTCATACATTAAAACTTTAAGCTTCTTCTTTGAGTCTGTATCACAGTTCAGAGGTTAAGCTGGAACTGATATAAATTAGCTTCGCATAAAAAAAATAGAAATAACATTTATAACAAACATTTACACAAAGTTTGCATTTACTATTAAAAAACCATGTAGTTGAAAGCACCTGAATCTTCATCCCATATTAAAATTTGATTCAGACATCTTGTTAATTCTTTCTCCAGGAAAGACACCTCCTAACTACAGTTTAATTTTATTCAAAAGATACTCTGCAAGAGAAAAGATTCTCTTCCAAGAACGTGCAGTAGAATTCATGTTACAGAAAGCAGATTATGGATTTCTAGGCCTTGCAGGTTAGTGGGTGAGAAGCAGATGAAAATGCATGAGAAGTACAGAGGTTACATACTAATGCTAGCGTTAAAACATGAAAATCGATACTGCAACAAGTCATTTGCATTGGATTGCCACTAAAAAGACCTAAAGACATAATACTGAGGCTCTCACTGATGTGTTCTAGGACACTGTTACCCAGGATGCTTCCCATTTAAAAAAAAAAACAAAAAAAACTGAAAATTATAAATGTCCTACCAGAACCATGTGAATGCCCATGACCTCCATGTTGAAAAACAAATATTCCTATAAGATTTACAATGAATCCCAGTATAGAAACTGGAAGAAGTCTTTCATGATGCACGTCAGGAGGTTCCAGTGCCCTCTAGAAATAAAAACAAGAACAAATCATAGCATTTCAGTCTCATCACATTAGTAAAAGGCAGCGAGAAAAGTTGTTCCTGTACCTAAGCAGTTTTGTGCTTTCTTTAATAAGCAGGTATACATAAAGACATAATTAGGAATTACTCAGGAATCCCACACACTAAATCTGACAATGCTGATGTAAATCAAAATGTTGCTTAAGAAGCTACTATTAACATATGGGAAAAAAATGGGTTTATGTCACAAAAAAATTCCAGAATAATTTTATCACCACTAAATACACTTTACAAATAGAAACTGATAGTACACTTCATGTCATTACATACCTCAACACCTTCAGAAAAAATGAAGAATGCTGTAAAGATGAGGAATAAACCATTTACAAAACCAGCGAGTACTTCTGCTCGAACATACCTGCAAAAAATCAAAAGCAACAGCAGATATCACCACATCCACTTAAAGGTGGGAGATCAGAAAGTGAAACTTCAAAACTGAAGAATAATCTCCTACTTCTCAAACAGTTGTGTTACACAAGGAATTGCTAAATAAGACAGAGTATATAAACTACAGACAGCTTATATGTAATGAACTATTTGCCATGTTGACAAAGAAATTCACAACTACAGCCAACTTCTATTCATCTTCCATATTTACTTGTAGTAGAAAACAACAACTCCTGAGATCATTTGAAAGGTAACAGTAATAAAACAGTGAAACGATAAGCGGATTGAAAGCAAGACAAATACAAAGAATTAAACAAGTAGGATACTACCTCAAAACAACCCTAAGCCTTAACCCATCCATCTAACTTCAGTATTCTTCTATTCCAGAGACCCAAACGCAAGAGCAGCAAGAGCTTGCCTCTGCAGCCATTATCTGGCCTAGATGAAAGAAGATTTACAATATTTCCCATTTGAGGTAATCTGTGCATGAATTTACAGTATAAATATATATTTAGAAACTACAAAATACGGTTATGTCTCACATGCTTATTTAAGATGGCTGATGAAAAGTTCTGTTTAATATCAAAAAAGTCACACATTAATTTGTTTCCCTTTTAGAGGGGATTTTTAGTAAAGAAAAATAAATATTTCTTATGTATTTGTCCAATTAAAGCAAAACATCATCAGATTAGTATGTAATTCCCAAGCAGAAAACACCAGACTTAATAAATGGTAGCTGTTCTCTCATATGTGGAACACCAGCTGTTTAAGTGCAGAGCAGTATGCCAAAATAAATTCCTCCTATTGCACCTTGATTAATCAAGTGCTTTCACAGAATCACAAGGTTGGAAATGACCTGCAAGATCATCTAGTCCAACCACCCTCCCATTCCCATTAGTACTACAAGCACTAAACCATATCTCGTAGCTCCTCATCCAGGCGCCTCTTGAACACTACCAGGGACGGCGACTCCACCACCTCCCTGGGCAGCCATTCCAGTGCCTGACCACCCTTTGAGAGAAAAAGTTTCTCCTAATACCCAACCTAAACCTCCTCTGGTATAACTTCTGGCCGTTTCCTCGGGTCCTACTACTTGCCTGGGAGAAGAGGCCAGGCCCTTTTGCACCACAACCTCCCTTCAGGAAGTTGTACAGTGCAATGAGGTCTCCCCTGAGCCTCCTCTTCTCCAGACTAAACAATCCCAGCTCCCTCAGCCGCTCCTCATAAGACTTGTAGTCTTATGACACTTTGAGTTTCAAACTACATGATGCATGCTTATATGAGACAGCTGAAGTTGATGACATCCAGGTCAGAAACACTATGAGCAGCAGCAACCCACCTTATAGCTCAGCTGCTGTTAATCAGTATGACTGATTAATACCACTGCATCACCAGTACTCTTTTATAGGCACAACTGCAACAAGAGCCCTTGAAACAGAACCAACTGCAACAATTATATCCACAAAGAATACCTGGAGGACAGCACAGCTGTGTTCATGGGAACTTTAGTGGCAGTCACAGCTGTTAACAGTAACTACACTTTCTGAATCCTGCTGGGTCTGCAAGGCATGGTATATAATCTCAGGTGCACCATCTGCTAGACTTAGGGCTTTCAGAGATAACTTTCAGAAGGTATAGGGCAACAGCAGTCTGCAATTCCCTGTGATACACCTCAGCTCACCATGTGGGCAAATCCATGACACAAGTGCTGTGCACATGACAAAGCATAGCAACTTCGTGTTCTGTAACCTGGTCACCCTAGTACTATTGCAGAGCTCTTAGCAGTGAAATGTACTCATCAAAAGCAGCACCTTTACTTTACTTTATTTTTTCCTGTTTCTAGGGAAATACATCAAAGATTTAAATAATTCATCTTAAAAAGCATACCTTTGATATAACTTTTCCACGTTCTGCAAAAATAGGTTTTGTGCACACATTAAGGTAACAGCCTGAAGTTTCTTACCCATATGAGAAAGCATCATTTGACCTCCACTTTGAAATAACTGAAGCTGCTAGTCCAGCCAGGAGAGCAGTACAATCAAAAAACATATGAAAAGAATCTGATATTAAACCTAAACTGGAAAAGAACAGAAAAAATATGTTATGTAGGGCACAAGAAAACACAGAGCAATTCCATCTTTTACACACTAGAAGAATACACTGCTTCTAAGCCTCTGGCACAGTTCTGCTAGCTCAGGGGACAAACCCACACCAGACCACCAACGTAAGTATGCTGACGAAGGCAGTTTGTGCGCTGACAAACCTGCTTTTGTCAGCCTAGCGAAGCTGCTTTGAAAGAGTGCTTAGCAAGAAATCCATCTGGCATATGTTGGGATGATGGGTGGGAGGGAATTCCACTGACACAATTCAAAGCCCCAGAGGTTGATACAGCCACAAATAATAAACACTCTGCTTATTAATACCAAAATAACCATGGAATGGTGGACAAGACACGTTCTTCTGCTGTCATTATGACAAAACTTTTCCACAATGTACACAGAATTACTGTAACATCTAAACACCTTTGAAAAGTCTATCAAAGAACTTAACTTTAGAAAACAGCTTAGAAAAAACACCTCACTTTTATTACATACCTTCTAAAGAACTTTATTTATTTCACCCAGTTACCAAATATCTTTAAGCTCTTTCAGCAAATACGTAGGACCTGTAGAAAGCTATTACAGATTTCTATAACACCTACTACACAGCAAACAAGACTTTTTTTCCAAACAAAATTAAGTTCAATTTCTCTGTTCCAGTAGTTCTACTTCCTGACAAAAACGTCATAACCAGAAAAAATCCCAGACTTATCAGGACTATGATCATGAGCGTAAACACCCAGGGACTGCAGGTATTTGTATTACAATGAAAATTAAAAATAATACTAATAATTAATCAAGGCAACGTCTCAGCTAAGCCACAACCTAATCAAACAAAGTTTTGAACATTCACAAAATGCAGCTCACTAGCAATGTCAGCAACACAAGTAACACAAGCTCTGACAGCTGCCAGATAAACACTCCTTCAGAACATGGATAGCTCTTAATAGAAATTTCCTTATGTACTGTGATCAAGTCAAATCCATCTTTTTAATATCAGGGTTTTCTTCAAGTTACATTAAAGATCTGGGTTATCCTAGGAAAGCTCAGTCTAATATTTATTAGAGAACACAAAAGTTTATGCAGAGAAATAAACTAGCATTAAATAAGTGCCAATCTTAAAGGCTCCATATGATGAAAAGCTATCTTTTCAAATCTTTAGCTTTAATTCTCACCCACTGGTAAGGTTCAATTGAGCTATTTTCAATAAATGGCTCACTTCACCTCTCAATATCAGCTGGTCAGTGGATACCAACAGGCAATCAGCTGCTAAGGATCATCCCAAAGCTGGACCAGAACCACAATGAAGTACAGAATATCAGCACAACACATCACTGAGATGTGCTATTTCAGCAAATAAAAAAGGTGAGGTTATCCAGTGACTGTCTTGGAAGGAGTTTAATACATTGATTTTCTTCTGAAGTCCCAGCTATCTCTCTCTCCAACACACTTCCAGTAGCACCCACTTGTTGTTAGCTTCTGATTTATAGCTTGACCAAAATTACTGGTGGCATCAGCAGGTGGAGGACAGCTAGATTCACACCGAAGTCAAACACGAAGTTATTGAACAAACTTTGAATTATTCCACATGAACAAGCTAGCCTTTTTGGCCTAACTGAAATAAATTTTAGAATTAAGTATTTCAGACAAAAGATGCAACTGCAAAAGTGGGTTTGGAGGACAGAGAGAACAAAAATCTTGTTTTATATATTTATATGTGTGTGTATATATATATGTATATATATATATAAATACACACTTCACATACACACGCAAACACATACATCTTTGAGACACTGCAGAAAGGGGGATGGTATCATTAAAACATCCATAGCTGGTACAGCTAGAGACATTAAATCATTCTGGAAAAAGAAGATTAAAAGACAGAAGGCTGGACACATAGGAAGCAACACAACCTAATTCCTTAACAAATTCTTTAAGGGTGGGGTGACAGCTTCCCCCCCTTCCCAAAACCAGGTGACATGTCTAGGAAAACAACTCATTCTCAATTTCATACTAAGAAGCACAGAAGATACAGTGGAGAAAAAAGAAAAAAAAGAAAAAAAAGAAAAAAAAGAAAAAAAAGAAAAAAAAGAAAAAAAAGAAAAAAAAGAAAAAAAAGAAAAAAAAGAAAAAAAAGAAAAAAAAGAAAAAAAAGAAAAAAAAGAAAAAAAAGAAAAAAAAGAAAAAAAAGAAAAAAAAGAAAAAAAAGAAAAAAAAGAAAAAAAAGAAAAAAAAGAAAAAAAAGAAAAAAAAGAAAAAAAAGAAAAAAAAGAAAAAAAAGAAAAAAAAGAAAAAAAAGAAAAAAAAGAAAAAAAAGAAAAAAAAGAAAAAAAAGAAAAAAAAGAAAAAAAAGAAAAAAAAGAAAAAAAAGAAAAAAAAGAAAAAAAAGAAAAAAAAGAAAAAAAAGAAAAAAAAGAAAAAAAAGAAAAAAAAGAAAAAAAAGAAAAAAAAGAAAAAAAAGAAAAAAAAGAAAAAAAAGAAAAAAAAGAAAAAAAAGAAAAAAAAGAAAAAAAAGAAAAAAAAGAAAAAAAAGAAAAAAAAGAAAAAAAAGAAAAAAAAGAAAAAAAAGAAAAAAAAGAAAAAAAAGAAAAAAAAGAAAAAAAAGAAAAAAAAGAAAAAAAGAAAAAAAGAAAAAAAGAAAAAAAGAAAAAAAGAAAAAAAGAAAAAAAGAAAAAAAGAAAAAAAGAAAAAAAGAAAAAAAGAAAAAAAAGAAAAAAAAGAAAAAAAAGAAAAAAAAGAAAAAAAAGAAAAAAAAGAAAAAAAGAAAAAAAAGAAAAAAAAGACTCAACACATGCAGGTAAAAGGTAATAAAAGGTAATTAGGGTGACTATAGTCATAGGTTTGCAATGCTAATGAAGTGCTTTTTTTTTTTTTAATAGTCTCTTGGAAAAGAGGAGTGTCTAAGAACCAAAGCAAAAAAACAAATACCATACTAGCTCTATAGCCAGAAGCCACACAGCCAATAATCATGGCACTGCGCTCATACCTACACGACTTACCACAGGTAACAAAACCAACACAGCTCCACCTCTTTCAAGACTTAAGCAAACATGTCAGAGCACACGGAAGCATGTGGATTTATCAACATTACAGACAATTTGTCCTGCCTAATATGTTTCATTGTATGGCATAGTATTATAGGTACAGAAGTAAGTGGTTCTGCTGCACAAAGGACAGAAAGCCTAGTAAAAGACCAATTTGATTGCATATGATTTTTTTAATTGCCTGTAAATTAAAGGGACACAAAAAGTTGGTGCATAGTGATTGCTAAGGTAAGCAAGTAATCCAATTAACCACTAGTAACACCTGATATATGTAATAACTTCCACTGGAATCCATAGGATAATTAGCAGAAACTCTGTAGTAGAAGAGATTGTATGCAAGTGAGGACACTTCCATAGCTGAATAAGTAACACAGACACACGTGTAGTGATTAATATCTTAGAATAACTCAAGTAGTAGATTTCAACTTTAAGCTCTAAGTTAGGAAAACGTGGCATCCAAATCCATGATGAACATCTTTGTGATCATCAAAATCTCAGAGAAGTTGTATGAGGATCATATAGCTTACTGTTTTTGTCATTTAAGGAAAAAAAGTAACTCAGCAAACAAGAAGTTAGAAATATATAAGAAATAATAATTAAAAAGGAAAGAGAAAACTGAAGCAATTTTTAACTTGTTAGCAACAATTTTGGAGGCTGAAATCATAGATTAATTTTGAAATAAGAGTAATAGAGATAAAGAACTCACAATTATGTGCTTAAATTTAAATGGATAAAAGCCTATTTTTCAGAATCACAATCAAACAAAATCTATAGTCTGACAGCCAAGGGAAGAATTAACTGAGTAATAACGGCAGCTTTTAAATCTTGCCATCCACCTCATTAGCATCACGAAGGACACTGGAAAGTACAAGTCAAGATCATCTTCAACATGCTTCTAACACCTGCAGTATCAAGTGTCACTTGTCATACTCAAGACAGGTCCAGATAGCACTGAAATAAAGGTGTGTGCTCCAAGACAATACTGAAAATCCCCTTCAGAAGCATTCCATTTCTACATTTCTCATGCTGACAGCCAAAGGAGCTGTGCTCTCCAGATATGAGAATTAATTTTCCCTGAATGGCTCTTTGTTTGCTTATTACATATTCATTCTTTCAAGACACGAACCATTCACTTTGACTGTAGAAACACCTCTCTATCAAGGAGAGACTTGATAAAATGCTTTTTTGTTTAAGTCTAAAACACAATGTAAAGATATCAGAAACTATTCACTTGAAATATAAACAAGAGAACCAACTAATGAATATTCAAACCCTAATTTTTAACTTCCATACCAAATGAATCAACATATTCTCTCAATTCCAGTCAAGTCAACTCTTCAAATTTTGGACAAGTATCATTTCAGTTTCTTACCTCTGATGCAGGACCTTTTCTGCTACAAGATTTATTTCCTTCTTATACTTTCAAAAATATTTTGCTTAAAAGAAAGATCAAAAATTTTTATGAACGCATAGTAGAAAAGACAGACTGTGTACACAGAAGTCCACACACAATCTGCAAAGTGAATCAACAAAGTCAAAACTAAGTATAACCAAGGTAGTCTGCACAGTGCAGAGACAGTCTGTGCCCAAAACAAAGTGGTGTTCTCCCCAGTGCGACAGCAGCAACGTCTGTAGTCAAGGTTAAGCATTTTATCGTGTTGTTTGAGAAACATAGAAAAAGACAACAACTGGAAGGGTCTAGCTGTTTCCCAATCTGCACAGCTGCTCTTAAAAGACTCCTGATCAGAAGTTCCAGCAATATGTGCTTGTACTGCAACTTTTGATGAGGGTCTCCGGGTTCAACACACAATGACACACCATTTGGCTTCACACACGCCCACGGCAGATCCCTTGGACTTAGAAATACCACCATTAAACAGCTCAACCAAAGAATCACATTGGATGAAGATGCTAAACGATCTGTTCTCTATTTGCACACCACACAGCTGTGCAGAAGTTACTCTACACTTCCTGATTACGTGTTACTGTAAGTTCTCTAGCAGCCATTTAATCAAGTCCCTACCATCCTTCCCAACTCTGCATGTGCTACGCGAAGCACCACTCTGCTGTACCAGGATGCTTCAAACCTCATTTCTCACTCAGGGCCGAAGCCGGTCAGTTCCTGCCACCCAGCTCGCACTTCACAAAGCGCCATCCCCAGAACGAACCCCGCGGAATCGGTTACAGACCCCAGCTCCCAACGTTCAACCCACCGCCCAGTTTCTCCTCCCTCACACCGTCCCCACGAGAAACCTCCTCAGCCGCCGGCGCCCACCGCCCGCCCCGCGGGACTCCGGACGGGAAAGCGGCAGCCCGGCCCGCCCGCGCAACCCCGAGCCCCGCGAACCTCTCCGTCCCGCCCCGGCCCCACCGAAAGGAGACGTGGCAGCGGCCCGCCGAGAGACGCCGCTTCCCGCGCGCAGAGCCGCCCCGCTCCTGGCTCTGCCGCCGGTACCTGTTACTCCAGATGCCGTACAGCAGCTCCACGAAGGCGAAGGAGAGGTTGAGGCAGAGGAAGAAGAAAAGGTTGCGGGAGGTCTTGTCCGCCAGGATAGACCTAGGAGGGAGCGCACGAGGGTCACGGCCGGGTCGCCGCAAGGAGACGGCCGAAGGCGCAGCCGCTCACCCGACGGCCCCGGCATCGCCCCCTCGGCCCTCCGCGGGGGTTCGGTCGCGGGCCTGGTCCCCGCGGCGCTCCGCCCGGCGCCTTTACCTGAACCATCCCGACACCTTCCTGAGCAGGTTGAGCCGAGGCGGCTTGTACTCGTCGTCCTTAATGGAGAGGGGCAGCATGGTGCCGGGCCGCGACGAGCGGGGCCGGCGACGGGCGGGGCGGGAGGAGGCCCGCGGGCGGCCTCAGCACTCGCTTCCGGTCTGCCGCCCCGCGCCTGCGCGGCCGTGCGCCTGAGGCCGCGTCGGGGCGGGGCGCTTTTTGCCGAGGTGGCGGCGCGCTCCGGCCGCCGGGGGGCAAGGTGGCGCGGCGGCCGCTTACAAAACTCGTAAGCCGAAAGCGCCCTCTCTGCTCCCGCGCCGGCCGTCCCTCGGTGTCACGCTTACAACGCTTCCGATGCTCCACAGTCCCGGCGCCCGCTGCTCCCGAACTGGCCGTCGCGGCGTCCCTACAGAAAGCGCCCGCCCCGCCCTGCGCCCCAGCGGGCTGCGCCCCCGCAGGCTGCGCCACAGCCGAGTTCGCGCTGCCCGCGGCGGCCGGCAGGAAGCGCGGGCCTCCTACAGGAAGCGGGCGCGGCGGCGCTGCCGTGCTGGCGCTGCCGCCGGGCCGTCCCCGAATCACCGGAGCGGCCGAGCTGCGGCGCCGGGCCCGGCCGTGCGGGGCTCAGCGGGTAGGCGAGGCTGCGGGGAGCTGCGGTAACTCTCTCGGAGCGAGGGTTGAGACGCTGCGCGTCGGCTTCCACATCGTGTTTGCGCCGGTTCTGGTCCGAAGGGGCGTCCCGCAGGGGCACTGTTTTGTTTTTCATTCCGCGTTACGATTTCGTAACTTAATTGTCAAAGCTGATCACGGTGCTTTCCGACTGGGAAGCACTGCAAAGCCGATTCGGCAAATTTTGTATCGACACCTAAGTAGCTACTACGAAGCACAACTCCTGCTCATTATTAATATGCAATTGAGTAAGAAGATATGGAAAGCTGAAAGACTTCATTATCACAGTTAACAACGTTTAGATTTCCACGTGCTTTTACACTTGTGCTGATTAATTGTCACTGTAGTGTCGTTAAGCACCGCTGGAACAGCCGGCAACGGGAGGAAGAGAATTTAGGGCTCATCTCTAACTCACATATAACAAAAGCATGCTGGGCTTCAGCAAAGTGCAGCAGCTGCTGCCAGCTGTTCCTAGGAGCACAGCACATCTGTATATACTGTAAGGCAAAGCAACCAAAACTGGGATTGATTTCAGGAATGGTTTCAGCAACTTCTGCAGCTTCACAAATTTAGATAGTGATAGAAGTAGACCTCAGGCTCAGGAAAACATAGGAATGCTGACTGAGGGGCTATGGGCATACATGCATTATTATGTGGGCATTCAGTCTCATCAACTACTGTGAAATACCACATTTTAAAAACTATTAAAGCAATTTCTTGCTCTCTAAATTGTTATAGTACCATTCTTAAATGAAAATACTCCCTTTCTTTGTTCGACTGGTTTTAAAAAAACTAAAATGATCTCCGACGACCAAAGAAACAAATACAAGTTTATTGGGTTATTGCCCTGTATTCTTGTGTAATCCTTACTTCCTGTATTTGCACTGACTTGCTTTCCATTCTGCTACCTGGCATACCCACTAGGAAAAACACACTGTGTGCTTTAAGTCTGTAATGCACCTGGTGCATTCAGTGGGAAGAGAGCCTGAAGGGGATGGGCCAGAAACAAAGGAACCATTACTGGGACTACTTGGCTTAGTGTGGTAACCAAATGTTTATCAGTGGTTCCTGGTGAACGAAGTAATGCATTTGAGTTCTTTTCTAACCAACTGGTTTAGCAGTTTGTTTTGGGAAAGTTCGTTGACAGGCAGAGACAATTACTCATCTGAGCAATAGGAAAAGGGATTGGGTAATTGTCAAGAACATTCACTGCAATCAGTAAGCAAAAAGAATGTTAAAACGCAAAAAAAAATACAGAGTAGCATGGATGTTAGCTGTTTATTGTCAATTGCAATTTCTTTTAATTTCCAGCAGATTAAAAGAACACAAACGAATGTCCCTTAAAAAACAACAGGGAGGAACCAATCCCATCTGGCAATAATGAGGTAAGTTCAGTTTTTTTAAATAATATAATTCATATCAGACACTGTCTATGCACTGTAGAAAGGAGTGATCAAAACTTGTGAAGAAACAAGAATTTTAACTGCTGAGACTGTTCTGGATCACTTCATTTAACTAGAATTCTGCAATGAAAGCCTGAAAATATAGCGGAGTAATGTGTAATATTTACAGGTAAATAACTCCTTAATAGTAGCTTAGAATATTTATCACATATCCAGAGCATACCAACCACACAACTAGGGGAAGAGGAACAGCTGTGAATGACACATCAGTTGAGGTACTAATAGTGGGATGCAGTGACTGACAGGTCTTGCTGAGGCCTCAAGAACTGAGACCACCTAAGAAGCTCTTAGTAGAAGAGACTACCTTTGTAGGAGCCGCTTTGTAAAGTCTCCTATGTAGCTCCAAAAGCAGGAGAATCCAGAAACCCCTGCCTTCTACAACAGTGGCAAAAGGTGCCTCAGTAGAAGGCACCAGATCTCCCCTTTCCCAACTAAGGCACAGCTTGCACAGTGCTGGAATCCTGTTCAAATGTTTTCTATTTTCAGGTGGATGTGTTGGGTGAGGAGTATGAATGTTCAGTCAAATATGCAACTGAAAAATTAAGAGATGGCAATCTAAAGTATTACTTTAAGTTAACTTTGTATTTTACTATTCTGCAAAAATTAACAAAAAGTGAAAGTAAAAGGCAAGTAGACATTAGAAATTAATTACCATAAGTATCTCTCAATAGAGAAAATTGACTAAAGTCCTAAAATTCTCTTATTATATAGTCATTTGCTTACCTGAATGAATTTAGGGTTATGCAAACTTTGCTCAAAGAGAAAAAATATCCATATGTGGGATTAATAAGTTTTCCTTTTCTATCACTTCTTTTAAAGGTATTTTTACCTCTGTAAGCTTCCAGGAAGAGTTATGGGAATCCGCCTACTACGCTTTACTTCTGTGGTGATCATCATCTTACTTCTTGTGGCAGGAGCTTTAACAGCTTTGCTCCCCAGTATCAAAGATGACAAAATACTTAATTTTAAAAGGGAATCAAAAACCCAGAGTCAGCCTGCAGAAGACTCATTTACTCTTATCATGCAGACATATAACAGAACTGACCTACTACTAAAGCTATTAAATCATTACCAAGCCATCCCCCATTTACATAAAGTAATTGTTGTGTGGAACAACATTGGAGAGAAGATGCCAGAAAAGATGTGGAATTCCTTAGGCCCTCATCCTGTTCCTGTTATTTTTAAAGCTCAATCTATAAATCACATGAGGAACAGACTCCAGAACTTTCCTGAGCTGGAAACAAAAGGTAACAAGCAAGTCATCTTACTTTCAGTTGTATTTTTATACATAAAAACTATATGCTTGGTCATCCCACAAAGAAACAAAATTACTCTTTACAGATTCTTAGCAACACCAGGTGAAGCATTTACAGATAGGCAAAGAGCAACATAAAGAAAGGAAAACTGAACTGTTAAACTCACCCAACTGCCAACAGAGCTACTCTGCCTACACAGCACACTCCAGGAAGCAGCCTAACCCTAAGAGATATTCTCTCTTTAGAGGCTGGCCTTTATATGAGCCTATGAGCTCCACCCTAGATCCACCCCTTATGGTCAGGTGAGCTGCACAGGTGCAAACAATTTGCCTGTACTTGGGCCAGCCACACCTCTTCAGCAGGAGCATGACCTAACAGTTCCCCTACAGTGCTATAAAAGAGAGACAGTCTGAGTTGTGCTTTGTAGTAAGCCTTGGAATTGTTGAGCTGTTTAATAGACTATAGATAATGCAAAAGTGGTTTGTGTAATAGTATTTAGGTAGTAGTAGTAGGATAGGAGCCTTCTAGCAAGAGTAAAAGGAAAAGATGCCTTATGCATTTTGTTGGGTTTTACAACTATATCTGTTCTTTATTGTATTTGTTTAGTAAGGGTAAGTAGTTCAGTTTCTCTTCTTATGTTAGTGCATGCTGAAACTCATAATGTACATGTTTTTTGAGTCTCTCAATTTAGACTTATACCATTTGTTTGATTTAATCCATTAATTTTAAGACAAGGTTCTCAATCCTGTTCTGCTATTCAAATGAACTTATTTTCCTGCCTGATTTTTTTATTTCAAACCACATATACTTTTTAACAATATTTTCCCTGCTCTTTGGTTGTTCATCTAAATATTCTTCCTAAGCTGTTTCTAGGAGAAGCACAACAGTAAGGCCTATTTGTTTCAACTGGGGGGGGGAAAAAAATAAGTTACATTACAGACCTAGCATTACTTGTAATTAGTAAGGGTAATTTCACTTACTGTTTTTTTCTCGACATACCTCAACCTGTGTCTGCTAGTAGGATATTAGAGACTTCATTTTCCCCAGTGTTTTTTTTTGTTGTTGATTGTCTTTTAAATGGTAATAGGATTGTGCTGACTGTAAATGTAGAGACTTTAATGTCTCTGGATTTGGGATGTAAGAATATCTTCTCTCTTCTAATAGTCTTTTGTTTGTAACTTAAAGCAAATATTTTTTCATTTATTATTAATAGTATTAAATGTTGTTAATGCACTTTATTAAGTTTGCTTATCTAGAATTTGCAAATAGGGAGGAGGTGGGTAAAAAACTTTGTACTTAAAATTCCTTATAAATTTCATTCACTAAAGAATGGTATTTAACTTTTTAGCTGTATATTGCACAAGACTAATGAAATGATTCAGATCATCAATATAGCTTACGTGTTATAGGAACTTCATAGTTTGTCAAGTACTGCATTGCATGCTGTGCCCATGTATTTCAATCCTTTAATTAAACTTTCTTTTTCTTTAGCTGTTTTAATGATGGATGATGATACACTTGTCAGTGCTCATGACCTTACTTTTGCCTTTTCTGTTTGGCAGGTAATGTTTTTTACCTTAGCAGGCAGCATTTGTGAGTTACAATTGAGATTAATGGCTTTAATTAGAAAGAGCACTACTATATTGTAGTGTTCTACCATTGCTTTTCTTAAATTAGATTTTAAAATGCCCAAAGATTAGATAGTAGAACTTGTGGAAATATTCTTCTACATTCCTTATATTTGTAATCTATAGTTTTCAAACTTGTAATTCTTATATATGCACACATTAGCTGTTGGTTGCTGAACTTAAGTTATGAGTATGCTTCAAAACACAACCAAAAGTGTTTTCTCTAAGAGTTGATTGCCAAGTATGCAGCTGCAAGTTGAAGATAGGTGTGGAATGAGGTGAATTACATCAATTTTGTAAAACTGTACTAAAATGCAATGCTCCTGTAGGTTGAAGGAGTGTATGCCAACAGTTCTCTCTTTTCTGACTGTAAGCTTATGCTCCTCTCATTTAAAAAAAGGAAAAAAAAGAAAAAGATCAAGTCCTTCATGAAAATATGTAATGTCTTTTGACTTCACAGAGTGCTCTTCATTTGTGTATTTTCAATTTCTTCTTCTTTCAGCAATTTCCAGAACGTATAGTGGGATTCATTCCTAGAAAGCACATTTCTACTCCTTCAGGTGTATACAGTTATGGCAGCTTTGAACTGCAGAACCCAGGATTTGGAAGTGGAGATCAATATTCTATGGTTCTTATTGGTGCAGCGTTTTTTCACTGTAAGTATTTAGAAGACTTTCAAAGACAACCAGAAGCTGTTTACACTTTAATAGATGAAACTCAAAATTGTGATGATATTGCCATGAATTTTCTGGTAGCAAAGAATACTGGAAAGCCTTCAGGAGTGTTTGTGAAGCCTGTTGATATAAGAAATTTAGAAAAAGACACTAACAGTGGCTATTCTGGGATGTGGCACCGGGCAGAGCATTTGTTACAGAGATCGTACTGTGTAAATAAATTGGTTAATATTTATGATGGCATGCCTTTAAAATATTCTAATATAATGATTTCCCAGTTTGGGTTTCCTAATTATGCCAATCACAAAAGTAAAGTATAAACCAATGATTTTAAGGGGTTAGATGATGATACTCAGTGAGCTGTACCAAGTACAAGGAAAGAAAGTGTGATTACTGCATCTTGGCTCTCCTTACTTGCAGCCTCTGAGTTTCTTTCATGTGGCATTTTATGTTGTTCCCCCCTCCCACTCTTTCTTATCAATCACCAAGGTAAATTTTCAGAATTTTAAATATATATATATATCTTAATGGTTAGTCATAATAAAATCATCTTCTTCCCACAACCTGAGAAGTGTTTACAACTAGGCCACTTCTTCGGAAACATGCAGCCCCCATAAATGTGCCCCCATACTTCAGTGATCATAATCTGATTTTTTTTTTTTTATTTTTATTGTGTACCTAGCTAAGTAAACTTAATTTTGTTTTGTGTGGAGATGCTTCCTTCCCCTGCTTCCCTTCTCCACACATTTCCTACTGAAACTGTAAAAGGGCTACAACAAACAGACTAGGCTCCTAGATTGCTGTAACTCCTTTACATCTGTATGTTCCTGAAGCTGCTGTGAAGGCAAACCAGAAGAATACCCAATCAAAGCAGATCTCAGTCCTAAAACCATTGCATACAATATCCACTACTGCTGAGGCAGTGAAGAAGGATCTCATTGCTACAGCTTTATTCTTATTAATAATTCTCCTAGAGTTGCTGAAACATTGTAAACAGTTGAAAGGTAAAACTTAGCAATTGGAAATGAAAGAAACACTTGAATACATGAAATATGAAAATTATATATGCAGTCAAATCCATGAGATTGTTTATCAATACTATCTTTAGTATTTAGTTTGCTTTTGGTTTATTGTGTGTATTTTGTTTAAAAAAAAAAAAAATGCCCAAGTAAATCTTCTAAAATGTTTTCTGTACGATTGCTAATGAGAGCATGCTGCTCTACATTTTTTCTAGTTTGTACATTTTGTAATATTACAGGTCTACTTTTAAAAAAACCAATCTTTCACATGAACGATTACTTCTTGCTTTCTTTTATCTCTGTTTTTGGCAGCTATGACAACAGAATTAAAATGTGCAATGAATGTGTAAAACAAAGTGTTTTAAGGTACAGTGCTATGTGACAGGGCTGGACTATTATCTTTGAATTATGTGGCTCGATCAGTGGCAAGAAAAAGCTATTTTTTAATAACTTCTGTTTTATTAGAAACAATGGTAACATAGGAAAAACTTTTTTGCTGTAGCTATTTTGTGGTATGGATGAAAAACAAAAAAGCAACGTATTTTTTTGTATCAGAAGAATCAAATCTGCCATCAAATTTGGGCTTAATCCCACCTACATCAGTTTTAATTTATTTTCAGTACCAGTTCAGAAGTTGGTAATCAATAACAACTCATGTCTACAATACACCATCTACACAATTGATGTATGATTATTTTTTAATAAGTTACCTGGACAAAAACAGTCTTTGAAAAATGTGACATTCTTACAGCTGTTTCTGGATATGGACTCTCTGAGTTCTCTGTTCTCCAGAAAGGGATTCTTTTGTTTTGTTATATCAGTGTCAAAGAATTTATGTTCAGTAAAGACTTCCTAATATTTCTATAAGACTTAAGGAAAAAAGCAAGCTTCATATATCAGCTTAAAGTCTGTTCACTTTTGTTATAAATTGTATTTACTGGGCTGTAGTGATAAGTAAAATCCGAACAGAACTAGTGAGATTTCTAGAAGTGCAACTTGACTAGTGG
Organism: Tetrao urogallus; assembly: GCF_951394365.1. NCBI lineage: Eukaryota > Metazoa > Chordata > Aves > Galliformes > Phasianidae > Tetrao > Tetrao urogallus. The sequence goes on along the minus strand of NC_136818.1, from coordinate 18,187,944 downwards.
TAGCTTCCTGCATTTCATTCATTTATTGGTCATCTTTAATTTCTGTTCTGTGCAGTATTATCTGCTACATTTTCACTATTTTAGTTGTATTTTACCTTTTAAATTGTGAAGTGAACTGTCAACTCAGCCAAATCTTAATCTTGGGCTTTTTCTTTTTCTTTTTTTTTTTTTTTTTGAGGAAAAAGGGATTGTTTGCGGTTTTTTGTTTTGTCTTGTTTTCTTTTTTAGCAGGGAGCTCTTCTGTATCAATGAAGGAATGAATAGAAATAGAAAAGCTTATATTATTCTGGTAAATTTAATTTGTACCTTTGTCAAATAAAATATATTAATAGAATTGTTCTGTATTTATTTCACGTAAAGTTTTGACCAAGTTTTCAGTGTTAGATGTCTGAAATAAGCTCATAAGCTCAACACATGAGCAGTACCAAGAGCTCATTTAAAAATAAAAAATATTACAGGTATTTGCTGGCATATGATTATTTAATTTAGGTAAGGTTTATGTGTGACAACTAATAGTACAAATATATTAAAAAAAAAAAAACAAACACAACAAACCACCACCTGAAACAGGTGAACCAAAAAGTTCAAAGATCTGGCTTCAGGTCTAGCCATTATTCATTTTGCTTAGGAACAAAAGAGGTTTCTTTGTTTTAAAAGCTAATGTTTTTTTTTTTTTTTTATAAGTAATGAATTTGTCCCTGGATGGTTATAGAAGAACCTTGATATTCTTTGAGATATTTTACTAACAATTTAAATATTAACAATTTTTTTTTATTGTGGTAAGAGCTTGTGTAGATGTCATTTGGAAGTATTTGGAATCTAAACATTTATCACTGCCTCTGAGTTTTCTGTAGAAATCGGTGTTTGTGTGACATGGGCTTTATAAGTGGAATCTGAAATACATACTTAAGGAATCTTTTACTGAAAAAAAAATAATCAAACTACTTTCAAATTATTGGTAAGTACAATTCTGTAATTTTTAAAGAGGATTCAGTCCTGAAATTGCGATAAGGCTACAAGATTGCTTCTGTAGTTTAAAAAAAGAAAAAGCCACAAGATGTCACTGTAGGCTTGATCAAATGTTAGAAATAGCATTTGGAAGTGATTATAATGAAAAGTATGAGGCGAAAACATTCTGAAAGCATTTTAAAAGGCTTAGTCATACTATAAAAGCTAAGAGGAAATGCTAGAACTAAAAATCCATTACTATTTAGTACATATTCACAGGGGAGAAGAGAGACTAAGTACTTCTGTGCTTAAAATGTATCTAATTGCCACTAACTGTATCTGCATGCAACCAAAGGAATGTTTGTGATCTTGCCGAAGACATGCAAGCCATCTGTGAGAACAGTTTTTGATAGTGGGACTTCAGTTGCTAGCTATGTGCAAACATATATGTATCCCAGATATACCAACCTAGCTAAGATGTATTTGCAAAGAATAGACTTAAGCACAAAACTAGCTTCAGATTCTAGATACTAGATATGAACCTTGTTACACTGTTCCATCTTTCCTTCTATTGGCAAAGGTACCTCAACTGAAGTTCCTCTGAGTGTGATCATATGTACTCTCAACACATAGTGTGGCATGTGCTTAGAAATGTATGTTGCACTGACTCATAGAGTAAGGGGGATGCTAGGGAGGTATGGTTATGAATCTGCTCCTTAGAGAGTTTCTACCCCAAGACCTTGATTGTGAATGAAGTATGGAGTATGTAATTTATTTAAGGATAAAAGTGGAAGAGAGAGGCATATTAAAGGATGAGCACGTTGATTTACAAGACAAGCAAATAATACCCCACAACAACCTTTTTCAACTTAGTTCTAACACATGACTATGGCCTTGCAAGCATCTTCCACAAAAGAGTACTTAGAGTGATGTTCCTTACCTAAGTTCATGGAGGTTCAAAGAGAATCATATTTGTGTTCTGGAGCTATGAAGAAAAAAAAAAGTGTAGGAATGAAGATATGAATTATTAGAGTAGTACCAAAAATAAGTAAGCAATTGTGAAACTAACAAATGCATGAGAAGTGCTTCCTGTAGTATTTAAGCACAGATTAAAAATGGAAGAGGGGAGTGCTTTGCAGTGCTGTTTGGCTTCACCTGCAGCACATAGAAGGGTATGAAATGGCAGTAACAATTGTTTTTGTTACAAAAAGTGGTGGCAACAACACAGACCTCAGAGCTGAGTAGGACTTTATGTTGTAATGTCTTTTTAAGGTTTTTCTCTTCTTTCCTTTGGGGAAGAGCAGCATCCTTTTTTCTTCTTATGAGAGCAGGTCTCCTGTGCTGCTCTCTGGTGTTTGGGTGTGGGGATGAGCTGTCTGTGGCACTTACAGGCTCCTTCTGAAGAGGTGGGTGGAGGAAAGGCTCTTCTAACGGAATGCTTTTAAAAGGCGGTTATTCAGAAGTTGGTTAATTAAATTATAGGCTTGTTCAGCTATTGAGATTCAACCCCCAGAAGTCAATCTTTCACTTAAAAAAAAAACAAAAACAAAACCTAGCGTAGTGTTACCACAGACTTAGCAGCGTGTGCAAAATGTCTTACCGCGTAGCTTCTCAGTGAAAGGGAATCCCGACCCAACGTGTTAGGAGTTCTACGCGCTAAGGCTGCGGTGCCCTCAGGGCCCCGTTCCCGCCTCGGAGCTCCTCACACACTGCGCGGACCGCGGCGATCCCCGGAGGCGGGAAGGGGCGCTGTCGAGGTGATACCCGCCCGAGGGGCGTGGCCGGGAGCAGCCCTTTCTTCAGTGTGCGCCGCTCATAGGCAGGAGAGTTGGGAAGGCAGCGTGTGATTGGTGGGTCTGCCTGTCCATCAGACGAGAAGGTAGCGCCTGCCGGGCCCGGGCTTCGCAAACATGGGTCCCAGCTCGGGGTATGAGGAAAGGGCTCTTCTGGCCCCGCGCGGTACTTCCCTATGCCCCTTCCTGCACCGAGGCGGCTTTTGCCCGGCCCGTCGGCTCGCTCACGTCCACTCCTCGCTGGGGAGATACTATCTCGGCTCGCCCCCCGCCGTCTCAGATCTCTGGAGCCGCGTACCGGAGCACTGTGTTTCTTCGGGCCGCTCCGCAGAGCGCAGCCCCGGGGCGGGGACGGAGCAGAAAGGAGCGCCGCGGGGCGCGGGGGCGCCGTCCGGGGCCGAGGCTGGCCGCACTCCAGCGGGACGCGGGCGGAGGGCGGGGCCGTGCCTGGCGAACCCGGGGAGCTGAGAGGCGGAGGGCGGGGGGGCCGAGGGGGACGCCCGCCCACCTCAGTCCCGGCCGGCGGAGACAAAGGCTCGGGATCGCCGTCGCCACAGCGCCGCCGGTCGCCTGGTAACCGCCCGCGGCCGCTTTGTCTAGGGGGCGGCTCCCGGCCGGCCGGGGTGGAGCTGAGGTCCCTGCGGGCTATCGCCCGCCCGGCGGCTCGCCGAGTCCCGAAGCCGGCTCTCGCCCCCGCTCCAGTTCCTATGCGGGTGGCGGTGCTCCCGGCAGCGTGGCCCGTGGCGGGCGGTTCCTCTGGGCGGCGGGTCGCGTCCCTGCGAGCGCGCCTCGGCGCTGCCCCGGAGCGCCATGAGCTCGGAGCCGCCCCGCGCCTCGCTGCTCCGCGCCCTGTTTAAGATGGAGCCGGCGGCGGCCGCCTCCGAAGTGCTGGGGGGAGCCTCCGAGTTCGTGAAAGGTGAGAGCGGGGGCTGCGCTGTGCTGCGTTGTGCTGCGCTGCCTCCGCTGCCTCCCTCGGGCCCCCTCCCCTTCCTCCCGCCGCTCTGCGCACTTGGCCGCCTCCGTCGGTCCCTTGTGCCTCGCGGTTCTCCTGAGCCGCCCGCCCTGCTGCCGCTGTGTGGAACGCCTCAGTAGTTTTTCCTCCGCTGCTTTCGGCGGGTTGCGGGTCGACACCTGTTGCTTAGCGGGGCCTTGCGCGGGGCCCGAGGTGGCTCCCGAAGAGGCCCGACGCAGCGGGAGCCGCGGGCCGCTCTGCGCAACACGGCCGTCCGCTGTTTTTCAGATCGCCTCTACTTCGCTACTTTGCGGAATAAGCCCAAAAGTACGGCGAACACCCACTACTTCTGTACTGACGACGAACTGGTCTATGAGAAGTAAGTGTTAAACGGCTTTTTTGGTTTAAATAAAAAAAAAAAATCTAAAAATCCTCCGGAGCTACTAAAATAACTCCAAGCAGTGGCTGAGCAGTTGCGTTGTAGCCGATCTAGGGCAGAGGGTATCTGGGCTGTCAAGCTCTATTATAAGTTGGAGAAGACCTCTTAGGACTAATTACATCTTATTAAATGGTGTCTTAAATAGAAGGTTGCTTGGTGTGACTGCGTGTGAAAAAACAGATCGTTCTTGTGTTCTCCTGTAGCCAGAGTATGAAGTGATCACCTTTCCTGCAGAATCATCCAAATGCAAAACTTTGATTTGTTTGAATCACATCTGCAACTTATTTCAAAGTTTTTAGATAGCACTTCCTGTTGGCTCTTGTAGCTTTTTAAAACAGAAGAGAAAGCATTATGTGAAGTAACAGCTTCTACTGCCTGGAAGACACAGAAAGAGCAGGAAATCAACAGTTAATTTTATTGTGGGTGGAGTTCTACAAAGAAACATGAAATATACACAAAACAAAGTAATAGCTCTGTGCTGTAGTTACAAAGTCATTGCTCTAGATTATCTTCTCAGATAGCTGTTCTGCACAGTCTACCACCTGACAGAGGGTTTACACTATATAGTATTTCTAGAGGGACAAAAAGAAATCCTTTCATGAAAATTGCAACTTTTTTTTTTCCCCGTGGGTTTAAGAGTATCTACTGCATCCTATCCCTGTGACTTCAGTGCTGCTTTTGTAAAGGTGCATAGTAGTTTTCCTCAATTTGTGGCTTATCTTCTATGCAAAGATTACAGTTCTAGGTTGTGGTTTGCTTGTTTTTTTTGTTTTGTTTTTTTTTTTTGTTTTGTTTTGTTTTTTAAACATGCAATTTGAATCTTCATTGTCTTCAGCTGTCTATTTTCTAGTGGAGCTCCTGATGATCCTTTCTCAAAGTTAACATTTGTAGCTTCCTGTTTGGGTTGGGGGTGTTTTATGTAACAGTCATTGAAGCAAATTCAATAAATGTACCCCTTAATCCACGTATCAGCTAACCATGCAGCAGAATGTAACATAATACCACATAAACAAGATAAAGAAGTCTTCACTTTCTTGTATTATCTTCTAGGGTGTATTTAAGACTTTAAGCATGTAACTTGTGCTATGCTTTCTGAGTGGACAGTTTGTAGTCTATTGGGACGGTTTCTAAAGGTATCCTATTTTTGATATAGTAACAGTACTCATCCTGTTGTATTCTCAAAATAGTAAAATGTAATATGAAGTAGAAACTAAGTGACAGTTGTCAGGTGGCATGAATGCATCTGTATAACCTAGCTCTTCTAGATAAGCAGTGCTAAATTTTCCATTGATATTTGCAATGTGGTGTACATCTCTATTAGTGTATGCGATATTTGATAGTAAAACCATGTAAAAAACTACTTATTTTTCCTTTCACTCCCATCTCTAAGGGGCTTATAGTCTCAGGGAAGTAAAAGCAGATGCTGGCAGGGTTACCGTGCTATGTTTTTTACCAGCACCTTTCTGAAATTGGAAAGCTAGTAGCGAAAAGAGAAATAAAATACAAATCAGGTAGCTTAGGAAAATGCTGGTTCTACCTACTATGGGTTCCCTTTGTGCTTTTCAGTGAGCTAAATGTTTGTCTGCTGTACTTCACAGGCTGCGCAACAAAAATAGGCCTTGACACCTAAGTTTGTCTCTAAGTGATAGATAGAACCCAACTTCCAACACCAAGTTGGGACCTGATAGCTCTCTCAAAAATGCAGCCTTTCTGAGGAAGTAATTGGAAATATTTATGTGATAGTGAATTGGAATTTGAAAGTTAACTTAAGGGTGTTGTACCTCAGAATGGTATTTTCTAGTCTTCATTCAAAATGGCCTACCCATGCTGCTCTTCCTCATCAAAATTTCTTGGCTGCTTCTGCTTTGTGATTGAACTAGTTCAATCAGTTGAGAGGAGAAGAATAGATGTCTGTTCAGACACAAAATCCTCAGCACCTATGAGGTATGTAAATAACTGTGTTAACACGGCTATTTGCTGATTTGGTTTTGTTAAGATGTATCATACTAGTGACTAGACAGAGGTACTTCATTGTGTATGGAACTAAGCTGCTTTTCTTTGGGCTGGTCTATCTTTAGTGATTCTTCAAACGGTGAAGTGATGCAGAAATTAATTTAGCTGGCTATAGTGGGGTCAGTTTGCTTTCTTTGAGGCAGTACATGGTTTAAAAACCTCATGAGTATGTGAGTATGGGGTTGTTAGTCTGATTATAAAGAGCGTATCAGTGGATCACGTGGTGCTTATCTCCTTCCTGCCTCACTTCGTTCTTTTTTTCTCCTTACTCCTGATGAGACATAAGGAAGTAATAGTGTAAATTAACAGTGTACTCTATTACAGAAAAGTACTCTAACACTAAATTTGATGGGTCTGGAAGTTTTTGTCTGACCACTTCCTCTTGCATGATTTATCACCAGATTATACCCAAAATGTGATTATGTGCTCTTGAGTAGTTCAGCCTGCGTTTTTAACTCCAGTGAATTTAACAAATTTGTTTTAACAAATTCATAAAATTATCTTATTTAAATGCTGCTACTTTGAAAAATGAAATCAGTGTGCTTTGGAACATATCAAATGTGATCTGATTGGGAGCTCACTAGTAGAACTGTCACAGTTTCAGTTGCATATGCTGCAATTTAAACTGGAACCTGTTGCCGTAGAGAAGTGATGGCATGCAAATTTCCTGTTTGAATTTAGAACGAATTTTTGCAACTCTGACTTCTTACAGCTTCCCCTCCCCACCCAGTTGTTTTGTTTCTGTAAGATGTTGTCAGTCTTTCTCTGAAAGTCTTTGAGGTACCTCCTGAGTAAGTCTGCAGTACTACATGCAAGAGAATAGTCTTGCAGAGTAATGTATTGCAGGTAATGATTGCTTCAGGAAAACTGAGTTAATGAGAAATAATCCAGCTTGATGAGGACTGTCATTTGGCAAATGGACAAGCCTTGCCTTGGCAAGATCTCAATTAGTGAGTTAGGCAAGAATAAGAAGCTTTTTCTTCTCTAAGAATAGTGTCTTTCATGCTTTACCTTTCAGTAAACGGATCTGGGTTGGGAATATTACACTTGACTGGTTAACTTCACTGTCACATCTTTTCATCAAAACAGTTTGTAACATCCTTTCTATTGTTGTGTAAATTTTTCAAGCAAAATTAAAAGTTAGTTAAAACTGGGAGTATCACTTTTTTTGTAAATAATAATGACAATTCTCATAAACTGTGTTTTTACTCGGTCACTTGTAGCTTCACATCTTTTTTTTATAAACAGCTTTTGCAGATCTTATCTGAAACTTAGTGAGCAGCAGCGGAAGTAAATAGTATGATATTCCCTGTGCATCCTATGTTTTACAATGCAGCCTTCAAGCCACAGTATGTTACTTGCTCGTTCCACAGCAGTTTTAGTGTTAGCAATATTTTTGAGTTCAAGCAGAAATACAATAGAATTCAAAACTGTGTCTTCATTTAATGAGTGTTCTTTGGACTTTAACTTGTAGGACATGTTTTTTCTTCTTTGCATACACATATGCAATGCAGCTTCTCTTTCTGATTATTTGAGTAAGGGTTAGTTTATTTATTTGATCAGTGTAAAATGCTGCTTTTCTATGGTTATCCGATAAAATGGTACTTGCATAGCCTGAACTCACCATCCTTTTGTGGCTTATATCAGTTGAAAGGAAAAGAAAACCTTAGCCATGTTAGAACAAACAGAGAACAGAGAGTTCCTTGTTCACTTCCAGTTTTTGGAGAGTTGAACTTCACTATCAAATGACCAAGATTACTTAGCGAGATCAAGTCCACAAAAACAGTGACAAAACCACATCATGTCTAAGAAACTTCCTACCTTCCAGCTTTTATCAGTACGAATGTAAATATATAGAGAAATGAAGCTTCATAAATATAAGTTTTATTAACGGCCTCCGTAAAAATTGGCCATAACAATACTGTAGCTTTTTCCTTTATCATCATAAAATAACTGCTTTTAAATTCACTGCAAGTGAAGTCAGGAGATCTGGAAACTGAGAGTATCATCTTCTCCTTAGAATATGAGCTACTGGTATAATTTTATTTGAAACTCCTGAAGCTCTGCACCTTAGCATTTGAGATGTACTCTCCAGTATTGATTTAATAAATTTTATGTGCACTTTTGTGCTGCCTTCACCAAGTTGATGGAGAGACTTGAGCATCTTTGCTATGAATAGAGACTGAAAGATCTAGGATTGTTTAGCCCAAAGAAGTCTCAAGTAAGTAAACTTTACCAGAGGGTGCAAACAGGACAGAGCCGGACTCCTTGGTTGTACCCAGCGCCAAGAGGAGACAGTGTGTACAAACTGGAATAGGAGATTCTGCGTGAGCATCAGGAAGCACTTTTACTGTGTAGGCAATGAGGCACAGGTTGTCCAGATGGAGCTTTCCTGAGTGGAGATGTTCCGAGAGTTGTCTGGATGTGATCCTCAGTATCCATGCTTGAGCAGGGGGGTGCACTGGGTGTCATCTTGGTATGCCTTCCAACATTAACTGCATTAACTGTGCTGTGATTCATATGGAAAAGATGAAAGCAAATTACAAAGGCATTGAGGATTTCTTGTAAATGTGTACTGGAATAATCTGTTTTCTAGGCTCCAGTTTCCTACTGGATAGACATCTAGCTTGAAATAGAAAACCTTTTACAAGAAAGTTGGTCACTGTTAAGATGATTTGTTTTCCACAGAAAGTATGTTTCTAACCATCTTAGGACTCTTGTACAGGCAAACGCTATGGAAGAATATCTTTGCTGGTACTTTGCTCTCGATGTCTAGAAGTATTGTTTGAAAAATGCTTGCATCTGGAGTAGCTATTTAAGTGTAGATAACTTGGAGCTGCAACTTGTTCTTGGATTTTGAATAAATGGGATCTTGGAGATTTGGAACATACGAGGGGAAATGGAATGAGTACCTGATGTTTTGTGTAATCTGTAACTTCTGTGTTGTTTCTGTCTCCAGATGTAAGCAGTGGAGCGATATTGCTTCTAGAGTTCTGTTTGCTCTATCTTTGACACTCAGAATTGTGCAATCTCTGAGTAGTGGAAAGTGTTGGGGATTGTGTGTTGGCCCAGATAAGAAAGCTCTCAGCAGTTTGTATGTGGCAGGAATTGGTGGGACTAGGGCAGCAGTTAATGCTGTTGGGCATCCTGTTTGCACTCATAGGAAGTGGAAATGTGGGGCATGCTTTGGGATGCAAGGGTGGGAGAAAGAAAACCAAATATGTAAGATTTCAGGACCTCCAGAGTTATGTTGTAGTGAATGTGTGGATTGATACTTTTGTCTTTCATCTGGAAAATTTGTGACGATTCAGCTTATGGTTTGTTTGCCTGTAGCAGCCATTTGTTTGCCTGTAGCAGCTTCTGCAGTGGCTGGTTCTTGTATTGCCTAATACCTGGACTGAGAGCCCGTGGGGCAGACATCTGAGTGTTCTAGTGATCCAGCCTAGGAAGTGGGGAGAGAAAAGCAAGTGGAGAATATTTTTTTTTTCTCATTCTAATTTAGTCTTACTGCTAATTTTTAATAGTAACCCAAGCAGGAAACTGGATCTCTATAACATGTTTATAAATTAGTTTAGTCTTGTATTTAGGAAAATGCATTTCAACTGCTTTCTACAGTTGTTATGGTTAAACTCTTGGCCCAAATAACAGCCAACTTGAGATACTCCTGTTTGGTGGAAAAGAGGCTTTTATATAGTTGTTAGTCTCCAACAAAGCAAGCTTCTTGCAGAGAAGAGTAGTTGCATTCCCATTCTTGTATATGTGCTCTAGAAAGAAACTGCAATAGCTATACTGTGCTCTTGGTTTAAAGTTATTAACTGAAACACCAAAAAAGCTGCCATGCAAGTAACATCATCTCCTCTGAGCATTTGTGCATGGTTACAACTGACTGTGTATGTTCTATCTTGTTTTCCAGTATGAGAATTAGGGTTTGTACCATATTCAAGCTGCTGTAAATACCTATTACTGAATGCAGAATATGTACATACCCTCATATTCAGTGTAGCAGCAGTTCCAAACTTACACTGGTCTGCCCTGAAGAAAAGAATCCTGAAATCTTCAAACAGGAGCATCCTATCTTCTCATCTCCATTTCTGTTGCTGTATCGCAAAATTCATAAGGGAATGGTAGTTTAAAACTACTTAGTACATCTATCTGTGGGGGAAATTTTGTGTACAGCTTCAGATTTCTGGGGCAAAGTGTAAGTAGTTCAGTTTGTTTTTGAAAGATAACGTGGTGCCCTAGCCATAAATTTGTTGATTGTGAAGTTAATACGGAAGTCATTATTAATTTCAGAGACTGCCTGTACATGGTATCCCTTCACTGGTCGTAACTGGGCTCCATCCATTTCTTCCAGATATTGAAGTCGTTTATCATTTACTGCTGTGCTGGGGTCAGCCGAATTCAAATACTTGGTAAAGTTACCCTCTTCCTTCCGACGAGGTGCCCACGGCTTGATCTGACTCATGGCGCCTTCATGTGGCATTGCACAGAACTACAGTCAGGAACTTCTTGAGTTTCTGTCCTGAAGACTGTGTGGTCCTAGACTGTATCTATTTAGCATGTTAATTCCCTGGAATTAAGTGCTTGCATGAAAGAGTAAATTAATGAGCTGATCTGGGGCTGGCTTATCTAGGTAGGTGAAAATTTCTGTGATACAAAACAGCAAATATCTGAAATGATAGGCTGTGAGAGCTGATGAGAAGGGTGGTTTGAGGGGTCGATTCTAACAGAAACCTATGCCTCTGCTCCCAGGTAGCATTATGACGGTGTTTCTGAAGCACAATATTTAAATATTCACATACTGGATTTGGGGGTTTTGCTGCTGTGTAGCTGGAGAAGCATAAGGATAGCAAGCTTCCATGGGGTGAGGGGGAAGAATAATTTTAGCTATCATCTAAGTACTTGATTAAAACAAAATATGATTAAACATCGATTAATACCGTACTTGCATTCTGTTCCTCATATCTGGTTCCCACCCCCGTTGCAAATGACTGTCTCTTAACTGGCTTAAGTTTCAGAGATGTGCTGATTCCATGTGGTGTACAAACGTTTACAAGAACGTCTGGATAGAATGAAAATCTGTTACCTATGAAAGAATTGTCAATGAATGAATACTGGTTAATGGTGACTATATTATGTAACCAGATTTCATTTCTGTGTGTGTGTGTGTGTGTGTGTGTGTGTGTGTGTGTGGTTTTAAGTTTCTGTCTTAAACTTTGCTGGGTCAAACTCTTAGTTGAGAGGCTGACTCGGTATGCTGTTTCTCTTCATTGCTCATTTCCATCCCCCGATTTCCCACCTTCTACTTGTACGTAGCTCTCAAAATTCTGTTCTTAAGAAGAAAATCCGCTGACCAGCTTGGTATTAAATTGAATTCAAGGACAAAAACGGCCTGTTACTCTTAAAGTAGTGGCATGGATAAGATTAAACTCTTCTGTTTAAGCATGTCAGACATATTCAGTTTTAAGGATATAAATTGATGAGTTTTGTAGTCCGCTGACTTCAGTACAGAGCCTTATGTTGTTTGTCAGAGAACTCCTCTATTTGGAGAACCCTGAAATGCTTGTTTCACTTTGCTTCATTTAAAAGGAACATTCAAGCTTAATTTAGTTTGAAGATATATAGTGGGAAAAGCTAAAATTATTAGTGCATGTATCACAACATTGTATCAGTGAAGTCAATGGCTTGTTTTGGCTTGTTTATGCTGCCCCATGGTGTTGTGTAAAGGAATTAGGAGTTGCCAGTGGGTTTTGATTTTATTTTTTTTTTTCATGCCTATATATGGGCAGTAATAGTGGTGCACAACTGACTAAAAGTGCCTGTTCTTTCTGTGTTTGGATTCTGAAAAGTATCAGCCAAGCAGTAGTACCAGGGTGTTAAATATTGGTACTTTTTTTTTTTTTTGGCTGTATTAAGAAAAGCATGGAGTGCTTAATTGTAGCAAATGATGGAAAATCACAGTAAATCAGAGAATTTGAGTAGCTTTATTTTTTAGAAATATCTTGTTATTTCTTGGATTAAATAAATAAATCTATCTTTACATCCATCAAAACAGTAAATAATTTGTTTATTATTGGTAAATTGATTGGTGAATTCATTTTAATCTGCTTTTCCTGTGCTTCTGTTTGAGTTCAATTGTGCAGAAAATTAGAAGTGGTTATGTGAGTTCATATGGCTGTAGTTTTAGCAAATGAGTAGTAATGGAAACCTAAAGTACAGCTGTAGTTCTGTGCTTTAGATGAACTGTGTGTTCAGTAACATCATTATGCTCATCAAAGCTGTATTAGAAACAATTATGTTCCACTGTTTGTTTTTTTTTCCCACCACGATATTTTTTTCAAGAATCTTAAAATCCAAGTTCTATTTTTCCATCATACAAGTGAATTAATGCTCTAAAGATAATACTGGAACATTGTTTTGAGATGTTAGTGCTGCAGAGTGAGAACCTGCTACCTAACCTGGAAGCCATGTTCACTACAGTGTCTTTAGAGCTAACATTTTTAATTATTTCTTTGTAAAGCATGCTTGTTCTTTTTTCATTTAATCTCTATTAAGAATGTAATGAGGAGTTTTGATTTTAAGGTAGCTGTAACTGCTGACCGTATCTGACAACCTTATCTTGGAAGAGATGAGAAATTCTAGAAGTTAGTGACTGCATTATTGCCACAAAAATTTTCATTTGTGTTAGTTATGTTCTGTGATCTTAGAGATACCATCCTAGGAGTTGGACAGCTTAGTCTTTGACCCAGCTAATGAGCTACTGTATTTAAACATTATAACAAATGTTTTGTGCTGCCAGGGATGAACACATTCGTGCTATTATGTGATGTTGTAAAGAAGATGATATTGACATTTCATCGGTGTGGCAGGCAGAGTGCTCGTTCTGGATAGCAATTGGGCCAATATAATTCACTCTTCTTCACTGGGCTTTGTTTTTTTTTTATGGGCTTTGTTTGCTTGTTTGAGAGAACATATGTTTGAAAGGGATAATAATGGAGTAATAAGCCTTACGTTTAGTGAGAGAGACAGAGAGAGAGAGAGAAAGAGCACTGTGAATCCCTGCTGGAAACTTCTATTTTGTACATTAATTTTCCTGTGTGGACTATTGCTGCTCTCTCTCATCCAATGGGCAGCAGTTGCTGCCTTAAGGGGCATGTGAATGTTTAAGGAAAATCTAGAAGAGAGGGATGGGAACAATGAGAAAACACAGAATAAATGAAGAACTCCTAAGAACTTTTAGTAGAAACAAGAGGACTGAGTGGGACAAAAGGAAAAGCAGTATAGGATTCCATGTAAGGTGTGTGTGTATATAGCATGTAGCTTCTGGAATAATGGAAGATGAGGTTAAAAGAAGAAGTGGGCTTAAATTTTAGTTACTGCAGTAGCTGAAATAAAGGGTTTATGTGGTGCACTGTATATATTGTTTACTCAGTATTCCCCAGAGTTTACTGTTGTGCAGTTTTAGCTATCAACACTGTGCATGTTGAAATTTGCCTAGCTATTTTGCATAAATAACATATTTGTTTTCTTTTCACAAAGTTTCTATGCAGATTTTGGACCTTTAAATTTGGCGATGTTATACAGATATTGCTGTAAACTTAATAAGAAATTAAAGGTAAGCTTTGCTTTAAAAATATTGTTCCTATATTATTGTGCTTTCAAACTGAGATAAAACCTGTTTTCCATTTTGAAAGTAATTATTAAGTACTCACTATCTATAGATAATTGCTACTAAGCTTAAGGCTCTTCTTTGCTCTGAATTCTTTTGCCTCTGAAGGACGAAAAAAAGGGATGTGCCATCGTTGCTCAGCAGGTGAGGTGAGGAAAGGATGATTTCACTTTTATATTCTTAGATTTGTAATGAAGTAGTAAATAACAAGACTTAGTATGGCTGTGTGGATGTTTCATGGGTTTGCAGCTAGGTAAGTTGGTCTGTTGGTATGGATAGCTTAAAAAAAAAAAAAAAAAACACCCCCCTCAAAAACAAACAAAAACCCACAACAAACCACAGCAGATATTAAGGCAAACATCTCTGCTCACCCTTGTCTTCTATGTAAAGAACAGTGTGATCTCCAAAACCACAATATTTAAATCTCACTCAGTCAAAAAGTTAAAACTTTGGAGTCTTTCATTTAAATAAAATGTTGCTTGTAATAATGGTGTTCTAGAAAAGTCTTTTACACGTATAAAAATGGTTCTTTTTTTCTGTAGTACTTGCAGAATTGCCACTGCGTTCAGTTAGTTTGCAGAAAACTTGTTCTCCTGCTTCCACCCAAGTGTTATAGATTTAAGGCAATTTTGAGTTGCTCTGCTATAGATGTAGAAAATGTATCTTCAGGTACCATAGTAGCTTTTCTTTTGTCTGCAAAATTTTTGTCCTTACTTTATAAAGTAGTTGTGAATATGGGAATGCAGCATTTATTTTGGAAGATCACGCCAGCTGAGTTTTGTTCTAACACTACTGTCCTGTGATAAAGCCACAAGCCTGGTGTAGATTGACCTTGGCCAGCAACTAAGCAAACAGCAGCTGCTTGCTGACTGCTACTCCAGCCCCGGTGGGACAGGAGAGAGGACCAGAAGAGCAGAACCAATAAGGACTTGTGGGTTGAATTGAAGACAGTTTAAGTAGGGCAATAAAAAGGAAAGACAGGGAAAACAGAACAGGTGGTACTAGCAGCAAACCATTGCCCAAACAGTCTCTGAGCAGCAGCTACTTTTGAATGGCTTCTACTTGATTTTGTTACTGCACGTGATGCTATCTGATATGGCATATCCCTGGTCTGTAGAGATAAGTTCCATCAATTCTGTTTCTCTAGCTTCAAACAGACTGAAATCAGTTTGGGACACGTTTTTATTTATCACACTTGAAGTGTAACTTTGTGCTTTCTACTTAAACTAGAACTATTTTTAATGATTCAGTATTAAAATGTAATGCCTTTATTGTTGCATCATCTGCCCAAAGCAAGACAAGTTGCTAATTGTAAATGGTGTGTAATCATGATATTTTGAAGACCATATATTCTAAAGGAGAAAAATACAGAAGGGAGCCAAATTAAAACTGAATGGTTAACTTTGACATTTGCAGATTGGCTTAGCAGTAGTTAATGATATTTTAATTTAACTTTTGTATTTTTTGACAAGTTTAAAAAAAAAAAAGAAGCAAACTCTCAGTGCTAGGTGTGGAATACAGATTGTCAGGACAGAGAAATCTCAAGCAGATCAGCTGGAAAAGAGATGCTGTCCGTTACTGATCCCAGAGGTTAATTCCAAACAAGTTAATTTAAAACTACTGATGCACAGTAGAGAAGGGTAATCTGATAGTACAACCAGTGGAAAATAATATCTGAATTCAAACAACTAGAGCTTGGAATGCCATCTGAGTAGTGTAGAAACTCTGGCATGAATAGATTACAGTTTGCCTGATTAGAACTACCTTTGAGATAGGCCAGTAGCTGCTAATGTAAACCTTGCTTCCCTAATACATAAAATATGTACTACAGTCTGTCTTAATTTAGATACTATCTGCAGTGGGTAAGCGGGCTTGAAAGGGCTTCATCCGCAGACTGAAGCATGCATCTGATGTGTACATGTAACTGCTAAAGACTTCTGCTCAGCTTCACTAGTCAAGTGCACTGAGTGTGCTTTCCTAATGAAAAGCCTTTGGAAGAAGTGTGGAACAGAAAGTATGTGCTAGGCGTGATAATCTGTGTGGATATGATATTGCAAAAGGAATTTAACGATTTGGAAGGTTTTTGTTAAGTTTAAAATTTATATAAACGGAGGCAGGAGAAATGTGACTATAGGATCTCATTTAAAATACAAGCAAAACCCCACAGGTTTCCTCTTCAATTCTTTCAACTGCATCTATTTCTGTTTTGGTAGAGGGATGGAGCACGAAGGAGGCAGTTCTGCTCCCACCTCTCCTTTTTGGGCAGGCAGAGAGGAGGAAGAAATGCCTGATTTTAAAATGTTCTACTTGACAGACTGCCACTTTGAACTGTTGTATCTTTGTGCTGACTGACTGTAAAAGCAGTGAATAATTCTGTTCTAAACAACTGAAGAGTTTATTCAAATATTATTTTTTTGTTGTTGAAGGTAAAGCACTGAAAACCTAACTGGCCTTGTTATGTTTGTAATGCTTTGCTATGGAGATATAGACTGAGATGACAGCAAGAAAAAATGCTTGGCAATGCTGTCTTCCTACTTGTTCTCTGAATTCTGTTTGTAATTGCTTAGTCAAGCTTTTTTTTTTTTTTTTTTTTTTTTTTCCAATTAAGTTATGAGATGAATTTTTTTCTCCCACTTAAAAACAAGTCTGATTTCATAAAATGATTTAAAGCACTGTCATCTCACCACATGTAAACTTATGCAGACTCAAATTAAGAAGCAGGCATAATCAGAGAGGGAGAAATTCCTAGGGAAATGATTTGATTTACTGAGGATGGAAAAGCAGTAAGGGAAGATCCTGGCAGGCCTATGAACCGTGGGACTAACATTTCTTCTGTGCTGTGTTGTGGTAATTGCTTTAGGACATCTTAGGACATCTGCTTTAGGACAGCTTAAGTTTGAGGCAGATTGCATGTACTTTTTTTTAAAACACTGTTTTCCATGGCTAGGCTGCAAGCATTGCATTCACTGTTACTTAGGTGAGTGCATTTGTGTGCATTTATTTAAGCAGTATTTGCATGGATCTGACTTTATTAAACACATTACAGCAATTTCTTGTAGAGCCATGTAAATAAATCTCTTGGGATCTTCAAGAAGCAAAAATTAATGTATTATAAAATTTTAAGTAATTTTAAAATGGAAAAAATATATTCTGGAATCCTTTCATACACCAATGAATTAGTTTTATTGACTGAAACAAAACCTGCTGCACTTCTCTTATAGCTTCTGCTTTTATTAAAAAATATTAAAAAAGACTGTCTCTGAGTGAGTTCCTCTGAGAAATATCTTGACAGGTACTGCTTTGTTACATTTTGTGTTTCACTGAAATTTTCTTATTGGTAAAGAAAAATATATTTTGTATTTCACAGTGCATCTGTTTTAACTTCTGAAAAAAATAAGGGGGGAGTTGCAACAGTATTACTGTATCATCCTAAACTAAAGCTATCTTCTGGAAATCTCACTGTGAGAGTCTCTTGAAACATTTTTTGATGCTTCTAAGTTGTGCAGTATTGAAGGAAACAAAATCTCAGGTAGAGCTCTGGAGACATTTCTTTACTTAAAAACAAAACAAACAAGCACACAAAAGAAAACAAATTCCACAAAACATTAAAAACAAATGTCCTTAACACTTGTCATTGAATCTTGCCAGAACTAGACTTTCCTCATGAAATTTGGTCAAAATGTCAGTATATTCCTTTTATTGTTTGGATAGGTTAATACTGATACTTAAAGTGTAACTGAGTGAAGAATTTGTGTTAGCAGTAATAGAAATATTCATGCATGCAGCAGGTCAGTTCAGCAACATCTGCCATGAAGTTTGATTTTTCTGTAACTTGTGGGTAAACAAATAGTGACTGATCATATCCTGATCAACTTTTGCTTTGCTTGCTATGCTGTAGACCATTAATTTTGCATTGCTTTTCAATTCTGTGTTGAAGTTTTATTCAGGATTTTAAAAAAGTAAATTGCACAGTTGTGTAATCATAAAGATTTTAATCATAAAGATTAAACCCTTGCATTTTTGAAATTGAAGCAGTGATAATGCTCTACTTTCATTTTTATGTTTTGGGAGCATTTAAGGTGGGTTATCACTTTTTGCATCTTTCTAATACAAAAATTATTTCAGAACTGGACTGACTTTATATATCTGTATGACAAAGAAGTCTGCTCTGTAACATAAAGCATGAAAGATGGTCTTTTTGACTAGAACTTACTTCTGGACAGCTAGCAACTGGCACATACTTTTTGCACTTTCAAGTAGTATTGCAGGTGAACCATAAACCTTTACAAGGAACCTTGCTTTAAAATAAGTAATAGTCAACAAGTTATAATTGAAGTTCTGTCACTGTTGCATAACTACTGTGATGTGATCCCACCCACGCGTCATGGGTGGAACTGCAGTTAGAGAACACTAAAATTAAGAAACTGAAGAGGGAGAAGAAAGGAGGAATCTTTAAATTTTGACAAGTTTTAATAAAAATTGAAAGCTTTGCTAATTAAATAACTACTTATGCTCTGTATGTTTGTGTGTACACAGAGAGATGTTGCCATTGATCTCAAGATATGACCTCTTCTAATCAATAGTGATCATCCCTCTTGGGAACTGTAATCTTATTTAGATGCACTCACTTGCATTGGTTCTCACAGCCTATGGAACTGTGGGTAATGAGACCAGCTTGGAATGTACTGTTAAGTTGCTCTGGAAGATACTATTTCTCTGGGGGGTGGGAGTAAGTACCTCACTGTGATGCGTGCAGCAGTTTTCTCCTGGTGCTTTGGAGGTGCCAAATTTGATTCTGCAGTTAAACCAGTTCCTACAATTTGCTACAAGAATAAGGTGAGCTTTCTCTGTAAGTGAGATGCAGTGGTATGAATTAAGTAACCAAAACGCAATCCTATGGTTACTTTATCTCCTGCCACCAAGTGTCACCTGTGCCAAGGGCAGGAGAAGAAAGTAAACTTGAAGTGTCAAGTAGGAGTTTGAGTACTGAACTTGAGTAACAGTAGCATTGGAATAGAGGCAGTTCTTATAAGGGCTGCTGTGAAAGTAATGCTTTTTTATTTCATTGTGCTGACCCACAACACCAAGGGAGGGATGTCAGTGGTATGGTGGTAAGGGTGAACTTTCCAAACAATATTCTGATACATTTTACACTACTGTAACACCATAAAGTTAAGAGTGTCTCAATCAGCTCATCTGTGTGAATTGGCTAGTGGTAGAGGCTATGTTGGAAAACAGCGTTTTGTACCTGAGAATCTGCTCTATCAAATAGTGTGGTTGTGCTTTTTGTCTTTGAAATAAATAGAAGGCATTACTTTCAGAGCAGCCTATGTAAAAATGTTGCACAATTTTTAAAAATGAAAATACTTTTCAAATATTTAGGAGCGAAGTCTGGTACTTCTGTTGATGTCTTCCTCAAATGGCTGCTGTACCACAAATCTACCTGGAAAAACTCGTGATAATGTTGCAAAATGTACTTAGAGTAGAAATTCATGAAGTAAAAAATATTTTTTTAAAAATTGCAATAAACTGTCTAGTTTCCATTTTTAAATGACAGTTTTCTCTTTAGCTTTAAATACTTGCAACTTGTTCTTATTGTTCTTGTGCTCACTGCTCTTGTTCTCAATGGCTGTTTTGTCCACAGAACTCTGACAGAGGCTTCTTTTCTTCTTACGAAAAAAATTGCAAGACTTCCTACTTTATTATGTGCTTAACTGTTGTTTTTTGTTTTTCTTCCAGGCTTTTCACTTGCATAGCATTTTTATAAACTTATTATTGAAGCTTTCAAAATATGTTGTCTGTCACCCCATATGCAGGTAGTATAGAGGAAGGTTGTTGTTTTGTTGGAGCTTTTCCTCAGAGAAAAAAAAGTTGGTTTTCTCTATAGAGTTTGGTACTGAAGGCATTTAACAAATGGGAGAGCTTAACAATTGCAATGCCTTTCAACAATATCCCTAAGCTATTGTTCAAATATTTACATTAGGAAAAGAAGCATTTTATCATGACTATTTTGATTGAACTGCATTTTATAGTGTATTTTTGCACAGCAAAACTAATATATTTGCTCTGGAACAGCAAATGTTTCCCTGCACTTTTATCTGTAATGTAAGAAGATTGTCCATAGTATCAGTAACTTTTGCTCCTTTAAGAAGCTCTCATTTACATGTCAGTGTTGGAAAGCCTGGACAGCCTCTGAAGGAATTTTTAAAATGTATTCTCAGTAAATGTACTGTGTGATTATTTAAAAATTATTTTTCTTTTTAACAGTATTTCAGTCTGTCAAGAAAGAAGATAGTTTTCTATACCAGTTTTGACCAGCGGAAACGAGCAAATGCAGCTTTTCTAATAGGTGCATATGCTGTAAGTACTGATTGTTGCTTGGATACTTTTAGCCTTCCTTAAGAAATATTTCTTGTGTAAATGAATGTCCCAGGGGATGGCTCCTGAGGGAGGTAGGCAGGCAGGTTGTCATTTAATTCTACTCTAAGCTCAAATTCTGCTATTTAAGTGTTAGACAAGCCTTATCTTTTTCACTTGCAGAAGGAGTGGCACTGGGACATACATGTGTTTCCCATAGCACCACTTCCTTGAATGTTAAAAAATACAAACCACAAACTCTAAAATTGCTAGGCTTAGGATCAATTAATTCTTAAGGTTACAGTGAGATTCATGCTGGAGTGGGAGAAAGCTTTCTCTTAAAGCCTTTAAGTTGTAAGACCAGACCCATCTTGTTTTTTGTTTTTTCTTTTTTTTTCTGTTGTCTGCTGATGATAATGGAGGACCTGATGCATTTCAGCCCTGTAATATTACAGACTATGAGCAAAACACAGGGCTATCTTAGGTACACAATCCCTACTTACTATGATGTCACACAAATCTTGATGATCCTAAGCTGAGATTTGCACAGCTGCTTGTGTGTTGTCATAGCAGTCAAGCTCAAACTTGAACTTTCACCTTCCTGCTTTCCTTTCCAGAATTGAAACAAACTTGTGGAAAACTTGAAAGGTTTGACACTTTACACTGTTTGAACTAGCAAGCTGCTGGCCCTGAGCTGGCATCCATAGGGTCAGCTGACTTGTGGAGGTGTCAGGCTGTGAACTGTGTGTATATTTTTTTCAGGACTGAGGTCTTGCTGAAAGCAAAGTTGAATAAACGCATATGATTATACTGAAAGTCCTTAGGCTGCACATTCTTGCAATGAAACAATTAAACAATGAAACATTTTGCTGTGAGCATGGGGCTAGTGTATAAATGCAAGGAAGAAGATCTATTTAAATGGAAAGATAAGGGAAAAAATAGATTTAAGTTAAATTTTGAAAATATTTGGGTATATTTTTAATCCTGGGAGTAAATCTGATGGAACAACTCCATAAAAAGAAGAATAAAAACTAAGTGGCAGACAAAGGCAGGTAACACTCTTGTGGTGAAGGGGAAGGAAAATATATTTAATAAAAAAAAAAGTCTGAATGGAATGATTGTTTATATTTTAAAACTACAGGGAAAGCTCTCATTTGGCACGTATAAACTGTAGCATCTAATTTCTTTTACTGGTTTGCTCTTGTCTGATCCTACCTTGACCTCTCAGTACATCCTAGAAGAATTGGAATGGCTAGAACTAGCATTTTCTGTTGTCTGTAAATAATGGGTTAAAAGGACCTTATAAGCATTAGCTAGACCCAAGGAGAGCTACTGTTTGTTAATAGATCTTGCAAAGCCAAGCTTTAGGAACAGAAAGGTAAGGAGATATGTAAGATATAAGACAGGTCTCCAAATTGGGAACTCATCAGCTAAATAAGACTATTCCATATTTATGGTATTTAAGACATGAAATCTGGAGCAGTGGTATACTTGGTAGTCTGAATTTGAACTGTTCTTTCAGCAGCTAAGAGGATAAGGACACACACTGGCAAGGGGTAGAAATCAGTCTAATGAAAATTGTGATGAGGAGCACATAGCATCTGTACCATGATGTGACTGCATATGCACTCGTAGAAGGTACCAGGTGGCACATCATACATAAGAGGGGAGCCTTATGTGTAGAACAAGGTAAACCAGTGTGCCAGGACTGCAGGCACTTTTAAGCCAGCTTAGTATATGTTAAGCTGCTTATATCTCATAACTTCTGACATCTGCAAGCAATCCATGTGTGCATTTGATACCATTTCTCTACTGTCACACTAGTAGGTATTCTGCGTCCCTTCTAATTGTTAGAAGATCTAATTATTGTCTTCTAATTATTAGAAGATACAATGCATTTATAGTAATTATTTACTAATATGGTGCTGTCAATGCAAAAACAGAGTCCAGTACCTATAAACAATTTATTTGCAGCAGAGTCACTTTTCAATTAATCTCAATTTAATGTAGTATTGGGAAACAGTTTGCACAAAGGTATCTGATATTATATAAAAATTTCAACCCAGAATTGTATCTGTTGGTGTGTATTTCTAGACTTGCCAGTGTAGCGAAATTTTGCTCACATCCTTTTATAGTAGTTGATTATACTGCCAATAAATTCATAACATTTGTATTCTAAAAAGTTATTTATGAACCATCTAAAATCTGATTTGTATGATGGCTGTGTTGTTGTTTTTATCTACAGAAGTTTAAATTCTATAACCCAGGTGTATTTGTTTCATCTTTGGGAAATGATATTTGCAGTTTCAGAACAATTTACCTCTAAGGGCATTGTTCAGTCACATGCAGTAGTTGTACGTTCTTGGATTATATAATAAGAAGATTTCTGATAATCTAGTCATACCTTCAGTGAAGGACTTAAGTATAGTTGGTGATTCGATCATTTGATTTTATGTATGCACTCTTTAATTCAAGATCTTCTATGCTTGTCTTGGTTTTGATTACACGAGGTTCTGAGGCCAGGAAGTCTTACAGCTTTGAACTCTATCGATGTGTGAAAGTCAATTGAGAAAGCTTGTGTTATTTGTCCTGGTGCTAAAATATTAAGTGCAAAATGAAACTTGGAAAATAGTGGATCATGTTCTAGGAATGGGTTTCCAGTGCTGATTATGCAAATTAGACTGTTTCTTTAAGCAGTTTCTTAGACAAGTTGAACTGAAAGACCCTGATAGCTATTAAAATATTTTAGAATAGTCGTTTTAAAATACTGTTACAAGTACTTTCACGCTTACTCAAACTAATGTTGCCTGGTTTGACTCAACACGTCCTTAATAGTTTTTGTTTGAAACTGAGAGAAGAGGGATGGAGGCAAGAGGGAATAGGTTTGACTAAACTATACTGCAGAGATTGCTTGACTCCTCACTTGTCAGCAGAGAAATCACTCTTGGAGAAATCGTGAAGGATAGTGTGTATTCTCATGTGTTAAATGGGTGAGTTGGACAGAGGTGGAGTTTGCCTCTTTCCGTAATGTTAAGGTGTTCATTATGTTGTTTTTTTGTTCTGATTGGAAGACAAGGAACCCCTATTTGACTGTGTTCTCTACTGTCTGAAAAGTTTTGAAGCCTCTGTGGAAGAGTCTGTACCCTTACAGCTACAGTTCTTCTAAGATCAAAATTTGATCAGTGGACCAAAATCTGCCTTTTGAGTAGTCCTGGTGAAACACAACACTTACTGTGACAAGCTCTGAAAAGAAATCCACTAAGCTATTTTTCCTTTTTCTAGCAGGTGGGCTGGTCATATTTCTTGTGATTACTTATTTTAGTACTGATAGCTTTCTGTAATGCCAGAGAAAAGCCATCAAGTTCTGAAGTTTATAAGTTTTATCGGGTCAAATGAAGTTGAGAAATGGTGAACTAATATCATCATCATTTGCCTGCCATTTGCAGGAGTGTTTTTCCCTGGTTAAAAAAATATAAATTACATTTCTGAGTCCTACCTGGAGCTGTAAGAGCTTGTTCTCTCTTAATCTAAGCATATTACACTACTGTTCAAGTAGTATTTCCTCCTTTGGAAGCAAGTACAAAGGCCTTTCAGTTGTGGAATCATTTGTAACTTTTTAACATCCTACAGAATATTGAGAATTCTATTAACTTGAGATACAACTCTAGACATAACACAAATTGCAAGCATTCTGAGAATGACTGCTGCTTACTTCTGTTTCTGTGTGCTCAAGGCCAGAAGTTGAAAATCAAAGCTTTCAGGACCTATGTTTTTGTTAAGAAAATCATTATTAATGCCTTATATTCCACAGGTAAATGCACAAAGTGAAAGTAGGTGCTGTCTATAAGCTGAGTTGCAGAGAAATGTGTAGGCAAGTTGTGTCACTTAGTTTTCAAAACATATTTGCAGCATACAAGGTATCACCCCAAACTGGATATCTACTTATAAATAATGCACTTAGTATGTATTACAAATTGGATTTATTTTATGAGCAATTTTACTGTTCACACTGCATTTGAAATGCAGTGAGGTGATTTCATCTTACAATTGCTGACTGTGGTGTTGAACCAGTGGATCAAATAGTTTTTAGTGATATCAGAACAAGCCTTGCTTTATTATGCTACATTAACTATAGGCTGGTCTCATGGTAACAGGTTCACTTGCTGAGTTTGACATCTTGTTCGCTTGGGAGTGCTTTGACAATTGGGAATCTGGAACCATTTGTGTTGGAAACGTTTCCTCTGTGCTTTTGTAGGGAAATGTTTCCTTTTTCAACTACTATATTTGTTTTGAATCATCTGAATTTGGGCAGAGAGCTTCTAGTATAGATGCTTGTTTTGCATCCTAATACAATGGTGCATCTGTTTTAAAGTCTCCCAGTTGGGGCAGAGTGAGACTTATTAAAAAAAAAAAAAAAAAAGTATGTGCAGATTACACAACAGATGCTCACAGTAGTTCTCCTATCTCTTGATTTTTGAAGCTTTCAGATGATGTGGGTATGCTTTTTTGACCTGCAGATAGCACAGCAGTTGCTTGTTAAGCTGTATGGAATACTTTCTGAAAAGGTTTGGGGGAAACATGCAAATAGTTAATGACTCTTCAGGCTCAGGGCTCATTTATTTATTTTCCTCTCTTCACCCCTTCTTCTCCCTCCCTTTAGGTAATATACTTGAAGAAAACACCGGAAGAAGCATACAGGACACTTCTGTCTGGATCTAATCCACCATATATTCCATTTAGGTATGTGAGCATCACAAATGGGCCTATATTTTGTTTTTTTGCTATTTTTGGAATATGGAATTTGCTAAATATGCTTTTTTTTCTAAATTCCTCTCCTTTCCTGGAAAATGGCTTCATGTCTGACGTGGAAATGAATGTGTAATGCACAGAATTTTCTTTACTTCTGATGGAATTATTTGCTTTGCTGCTGGAAAAATAAACTGTTTAGATTTAATTTAGTTTTATGTGATATTCCCAGTTTTGCAAGCTTTCAGATTTAAAAAATACTTGTTAGCATGTTTGTGCTTTAGAATCTAAACTTTACTTTGATGTATCGTGCTTTACTATTTAGAATTCTAATCTTCTCGACTGCTTAGCAGCTAACCTGCTGGACTTATGTAGATGATCATTTTTTTTCTCCTGTTTCATTTTCTCAGTGTAAAAGAACAACTACTGAGGTTCAAGTTAAGTTGCTTTGCCTTTGTTTTCAATGAGTAGATGATTTCTAATAATTTTTATATACTCTCTGGAGCAGAGCAACAAGTGAAATACTTCACCAGAATTTTTCCTTTTCTTCTGGAGATTACAACACAGCATTTAAATGGAGTCTAGAGAACTGCTTCTCCCTTTCCTATCAAATAGTGCTGTCTCAGTTGTTTGATTTAGGCAGGAGATTAATAACAATCAAATAGTATTTTTCATATAAGAGTTTTAATAACTAATGCAACCTAACTTTTTCAGAATCTTAGCTTAATTTATTCAAACCTTTCTTTAAAAGCAAAACTTAATAATGTAGGAAGCCAAACTTTTCAGTAGTGTAGGATGTGTGTTACCTGAGAATAGCTTTATTTTGTTCATCTATTCTACAAAACTTATTGTTCAAAATTATAGTAAATTGCTATGTCTTTATGTTCCTTCTCTGCTTCTTCCTTTGTCAAAGAAAAAATTAAGATATGTCGAAACAAGGTACTGACACAGAAAAGAATCTTCATTATCAAGTCCTGAAATTATAAGACAGAAAATTTAGGAGCAATCGTCTTTTTCTTTCAGAACAGTTTCATGCAACCTTTTGTCTTCAAGGAAAAAGTCTACTTACCTATACCTTGCAACCAATCCTTATGAAGATGCAAGTAATATAGTAGAAGTGCTGTCTCTGCTTGACTGGCTCAGAGCAGTGAGAGTAATTGACTCTGATTTCTTGTGAGACTGGTTAAGAACTACAAAGCAATTATGTTAAATAATTATTTAACTTCACAAAGAAAATTAGCATGATTGTAGTATTAATATATCATTAATATTGCAAGTATCAAACAAGTATTCACAGCAGAGCCAGAGTCAAAATTCACAAGATTCTGTTCCAAAATAGAATAGTTAGCTACTCTGGGGTCAGAAAAGGAGAGGATTGAAGGGAAGTAGTCTTAAGCAGGGCCTTCCTGATACTGAAGGAATATGGAGTTGTGAAGTTTGGGGGGAATTTTTCTATATGCTGGAAGAAATAAACATCTTGATTTCTTGAATATTTTTTTCTTATTTGGTGTCAGGCTGGAAAGCACTTAAGTTTTTTTTGAGGGCATTTTGTACTGTGTCAAGTCTTGGCACTGGGTAAAAGCCTAAGAAGATTCTGTTACCTATGTGGTATAGTTTATCACGTTGGGAAAGAAAGCCTTCTAATCTAGCTGTACAGGAGGTGAGAGAAAGAGGAGTGAGGAGATAGATATCTTTACTTTAAAAATATAGGAGGCTAGGTAGGAAATAGGGAGTCTGGAAGTTATGGGGTGGGAGTTGGGGTTATTTATGAATTAAATTTGTAGGAAGAGGCTGGAATAAATACATAAGGAGCTTAAGAATTACTGGGGCTGAGAGAAGGACAAGTAGATTTTGTGAGGGCCTGCAATGGGGCAATCAATGTTAGCTGGGAATAGGAAAAAAATAACATTTCTTTCTTGGTTTTCCAAGGCTTATCAAATGATTTTCAGCTGTGTTCTAAGATACTTCTGGCATCTCTAATACAAAATACAGCGTGATACAGAGACTTGAAGTGTATGAATCTGAGCTGCCATATTAGGTACTATATCTGCTTGGCTTCAGACTATTCTGTGCAAAAAAACCAATCTATGCAGTGAGGAAGTTTGTACTCCTACACAGGTAGCGTCTTGAAAAAGGGCTAAAATGACTTTTACGTAAAATGAAAATCAATACCTGAGTGCCGTCTTCTCTCTTATTCTAAGATCTGGGAGGAAATAACTTGGCTTATTAATGATTGGAATTCAGGTCTTACTGACTTGAGTTTACACTTTGCAGCCTGGCACTTAGATGTTGCATAACTTATGTAGTACAGCTTATCTGTGGCATAGTCTCAAATGTAAGAGTTTTATCAGTGTGCAGTGATCAGAGGTTCAGTGTTACAGCTAGATTATTTAACAGGCTTGTTAATTTGATATGTCAAGTGTCTTCTATTTGGGGGAAAAAAAAAAACAAAAAAAAAACCAACAGCTTTCAATAGGTAGAAGCCCTGCAAGACTGTCAGGTTTTTCTGAGGCATGTTTACATGAAAATATCACTGGGAAATTGATCTACTTTCATTGAGCTCAGTGACCTCAAAAGGCCTTAATCGGCTTAGATCTTCAGCTGGGTTTTTCATCTGAAGGCAGTGTCAGTGAATATCATTCATGGGTGGGAAGAAGTCAGCATACTCCTCTTAAAGATGTATGAAAACTTAATATTTTTTTTCTTTTTAATGGAAAAACCAAAGACAGCGCAGGAGGATTAGGCATGGCTGTATTTGAGAATCTTTCATCTTTTTTTTGACTGATTTGCTAATACTCTAGTCTATTGAAGACTTTGTTCTCTATCCTCTTGCTTCCGCTTAAGAAAACACCACTAACATCATTTTAAACCATGATAAATATCAGCTTTCTACTGTAAAGCTGTTTTAGATTTTCGTTTCAATCTACTCTGACTTCCTACACAAAAGGGAAAAACGGGCATTTTAACTTACTTATATTTCTAGATATGACATGAATTTAACTTCAGTTTTGCTTTTTCTTTTTTTTTTTTTTTTTGACATTCATTTCTTTATTTGCAAGTTCTGAGAAAACAATTTATTCTCTTATTGATGGCATTTGGAGATTTGATGAAAGAGAAAGCATTATGCAGTATTGAGGTCAGCTCTGGTAACTGGGAAATCGGATGTGGGATTTGCAGCTCTATAATACCAGCTCAGATTCATGCTACATCTATATGTGAGAAATACATGAATATTTCTGATTTTGAAGCCAAATAGAACTGTCAGGTAATAGTTGGCAAAACACTGTTAGAAAATCAAGATTTGGCCATTAAAAAAAATAATACTGTAACAAAACACAGAATCAGCCACAGAAATTGGAGCTCCCACAGTGTAATACAGTGCAGGAGAAGTCTGTGTCTGCTCTTCTCTGTTGTTTGGTCAGAAATGAAATCTTTTTTTTTTTCTTGTTTTCTTTAACACATGCTTCAGAGTTAAACAAGAAGGTATAGCACTGTAAATCCAAATTCCTCTGTTTCCATCAGTAAAACTCTGGAAATGTCTTTGTACATGCATAAGTAGTTCCAGCAACTTCTAAATGACTCATCTTTAAACATAATTTTGCACATTAGTTTTTTATAGAATCATAGAATGACCTGGGTTGAAAAGAACCACAATGATCATCTAGTTTCAACCCTCCTGTTATGTGCAGGGTCACCAACCACTAGGCCAGGCTGCCCAGAATGGTGAGCAAAGGAGAACAAGTTGAAGTAGGAAGAATGTGTGCAGTTAATTGTAGTTTCATCTAAAACACTATTTCTTTGTAGTTAATAGAATTTTTTTATTTAAAGTACTCTTTCTCATAACTCTGGTAGTGTTTGCATCTGGTTTTACTGTTGCACAAAAGGTGGATGACTGAGAATTTATGGCATTTTATGCTGCTAAAATTATTATTACTAATTATTATTCTGGAACTTTAACAACGGTAACAAATGCTTCAATGAAATGCATAATAGTGGCTCCAGTACTATGTAATTGGCTTCTCAGATTACTGTGGTATGAAAGTAGTTATATTCACTTCTGTGAAGGCTACTGCTATTTCTGATAGAGCCCAGTATTTCCTGCGCTTTGGCTGCAACCGCTCCAGGCAACTTTAATCTGAAAGAGTGATCGAGTGTGAGAACAGGCTGCCACAGAGCTGGAGTCACTGCCCCTGGAGATGTTCAAGAAACGTTTAGATGTTGTACTGAGGGACATGGTTTAGTGGGGAAATACTGGTGATAGGTGGATGGTTGACTGAATGGTCTTAGAGAGCTTTTCCAACCTTAGTGATCCTATGATTTTTAGTGACAGTCTTGAATTTTTATATGAAATCAAAAGGAAGAAGAGTTTACACGAAGAATGCTGAAGTTGTAGCTATTCTGCTACCTCAATTTTTTTTTCCAGTAAATTCTTTAATTTAGCAATGTTTGGGAAACAAGATCAAATTGTTCTTTAAATACTTACACAGATTTGTAGTGCTTTGGCACGGCTTATGTCTTCTGTTTCTGATCCAGTGAAAAAACTCAGTAACTCAGCCAAGTTCCTCTGCTTGAGGAGGAAGTTATTTAGGTGATTGGGGAAGGAAATGTGTTTTTGTTTTGCTTTAAACAAAGAGAGAATAAAAACAGTGACTTAAAATATCTTAGGCAACTTCCTATAAACAAAAATATATTTTCACTGAGTTTATTTGAAATGCTCAGCGTATTAGGTCAAAATAAGCTTTTTTTTTTTTTGCTAAGGTCAGAATACTGAAAGTGTATTAACTTCAATTTATTCCACAGAATTGTTATCAAGTTGATAAGGAGATTGAATATTTAAAAAAGTTGCTGTTCAACTTTGTAGCAAAATGGCAGAATATTGCACACTGTTAGAATTGTCTTCTATTCAGATTTCTTTAAGTACTTAGTTTTGTGTTTGCATTGTCTTAGTTTTTTGTTTGCTGTCCCTTTTATCAAACTGTAGTAACTTCTAAGTATTTTTGTCATGTATATGTTCCCATTTCGTCCCAATAATTTTTTTTTTGCTCAGATCTTTTTTTGTTTTTTGCTGAAAAATTTGTGCAAAAAAGAAAAAACTTCTCTCTGTGAAAAATAGATAGCCTTTTAAGCTTATTGCTTTCTGTTGTGATATAATCTGCTTTTCCAATACAGTCAAAATACTTTATAGCTTTATATCTTGAAAAACCTTGTCATTAGTTTTGGATGTTAAATATTTACTGGCATGTTAAAATTTCTGTTCTAAAACATTGTGATAATTATTTCAGTTAATAATCTAGTAACCTGGCAGACTTTCTTGAGTGGCCTGCCTGTAATATGAAACTGTAGTTCTTGTAGCTTCTCATTTTCCTAAAATATGCATTTTCTATGAACCTTACTTGCTTGAGGCTTCTCTATTATTTGCTTGTAATATGTGACCAGTATTCTACTGTTAGAACTCTTTTCAGATTAAAGGACCATACCAATACTATAAATTTCATGCTACTTATAGCAAGTAGAGTCTCAAAAGTGAAAGTATCTAATGAAATAATTAAATTTTGAATAAATTATGGATTAAAAATTTATGTCTGAAATCCAGAACTTTTACTGTTCTGATAAATTGCATTTCTTAACATCCTCAATAAAGTAGTTCAGAGCAAAACTGTAAAGTATTTATTCAGTGACTGATTTGGAAGTCTGCCCAGGCAGAATTTGTTAAAATGCGAACTGATCGGAAGCAAAGCTTGAGACGTACTTCTTTTATTTCTCCAATTAGTGTTGCTGTTATTTTCAGTGGTAGCATTTGTTTTTATGTTGGTGTCTCTTCCTTCTCTAATATATTTTGCTTTTTAGTGTTCGTTTTTTTTTTTTTTTTTTTTTTTTTAAAAAGAGAAATTGTTTTTCTAATGGCAGGCCCAATATGAAGTAACTTTCAATTTCCTGTCTTATTAATTTATAATTGTGTTTGGAATCACGCATCAAAATGAGAGCCCTGAAGTGCAATCCAAGCTAGTAGTCAGCTTGTCTTTTCCTTTTACGGAGGAAGACTTGAATAATTTTTAAAGCAAGTTTTGCTTTGTGTGCTACTGACCTTGTGCAACTAAAAGAGAATAGCAAAGCTTCCTGTTTGAGGAGAGCATAAATAATTTGGTCCAAGGCCATGTGGGTAGCTGACATGTAAACACAAACTGAAAATAATTCCAGTATCGTAACTGTGCTCACACTGAGCTATATCCTTGATAGAGGCATGCTTCAGAAGCTTGTAAGCAATGTATTCTAGGAACTTCCATGAGAGTTCTCCAAGAGGACTGAATAACTTGATGATATTCTATTATGTGCTACCTTTTCCTGAGCTGTTAAAAGGATACTTACATTAAATTAATTTGTTGAATTTATAGGGATGCTTCATTTGGGAACTGCACCTACAATCTCACCATCTTGGACTGTTTACAGGGAATAAATAAGGTAATCACTCTTTTCCTTAGAAAAACAGGTTTAAATTGACTTAAAAAAAAAAAAAATGAACAACAACAAACAAACAAAAAAAAAAAACAACCAGCAAAGTACACTTAAAATACATTAGAAAATCTGTTCATGAAGCCTGAATTACTGAGAGCTCTGAGTAGTGATAAATGCAGGGGGTTATGTTTTACTTAGCCTGGCTTTTCGTAGGTTTTGTAGTTCACCTTAAATACGATGTGCAAAAATTCCAGTCCCAGCTGGATAGAATTTACAGACTTAGTGCGCTAAGTTATTTATGAACATTGGTAAAAGGGAATAACATAAATTGATTAAACTGAAGTCTTGTGGACACATAGGTATTCTGAGCACCTTTTAATACATTTTTTGCAGGTACTTGGCTTCACTTGGTTCTGTTTTTTTGATGCCAGTATTTTGAAAATCATTTAAAAAGAATGGGAACTAATGCACCTTCCTGGTGTTTTAGCATGTTGCTTTCAAAATCTAGTCAACTGGCTTTTTAAACCTCTGCTATGGTTTCTAAGTACATATGATACCCAATGTAAATATTAGAAACCTACCAACAAAGTTAGAGAAGGATAATTGAAATTGCTAATTTATCAGTTGTTAACTGATAACTTAAATTGGCCAGACGAGGGGATGAGGCCCTGGGCAACCTCGTCTGGTATTAAATGTGGGGGTTGGTGGCCCTGACTGTGGCAGGGGGTTGGAGATTCATGATCCTTGAGGTACCTTCCAACCCAGCCATTCTGTGATCCTGTGCTATGTTTGTGGTTGTGATCCTGGGGAAAATTAATCTAGTGCTGCTTTAAAAAAATAATAATAATAATAAAAATTATTTTACACTTCATTTGGTAACCTTATACTACATTATATACTTTATACTGTAAGCAAAGATCACTTCCTGTTCACCTGAATTCCTAGTGATCTTGGTGAGAAGAACAGATTATATAAATGGTTCTGTACTGATACTTTATAGACTATTTGTAATTCTTAAAAGAATGGCAAAACAAGTGTCTCTTAAAAAACTGAAAAAAGGACAGATAAAGCTTAATATTTTTAGTTCTCTGGGGGTGGGAAAGGAGCTGTCAGTTAGCAGTAAGACTCTAATTTGTGTGGCATTCTACAGATCCTGATGCTCTGTGAAGCATTCAGGAGCAGTCAGTATAATATATCTGCAACAAACATGTCAAGAGGACTTTGAGAATCAATTTTCCATCTTTTCTCTCCATGAAATTTATTATTGAATCTTTGTCCAGTTCATCTACAAAAGTAAAAACATTTGGAGCAGAAACTGTACGGCTCAGTCTAAAGTAAATTTTAATCTAACTGGGTAAATTTCATTATTCAGATACACCATACATGTATGTGTGTGTGTGTGTGTATATATACATATATATATATATGTGTATGTGTGTGTGTGTGTGTGTGTGTGATTCAAGGGGTTTACTTATTCTGGAGTGCAGCCGTCCAGCCATGCTTAAATGAAATAACAATTTTATAATCTGCTATTTGAAGAAACCTCTCAGTATCTTAGGTATCATGAGAGATCCAATCATAAGACTGAATTGTGTGTTAGAGAAGCTATTTTGTTTTTGCCTTAACAAAAAGAAACAAGTCCTTAAATTTAGCAAATAGTGACAAATATGCTAAACAATAATGTGGTATGTTTTTAAATCACCTTAATCCTAGAATGTTGTGCAATATCTATACTTTTCAGAATGTGTTAGATTCCATATAGATACAAGCCACTGAAATGTATTCCAACTATTCTTTGAAAGAAACTTGTGCAATGAACTCCTTTGAGTTCCTAAAATTGCTTTAATATGGCATTATACCCAAATTGCTGGTATAAAACTGACATAGTTACTAATAGTAAAGTAAATGCTAAATAATAGTAAACAAAATAATAGTAATCAAATACTAAGCAATTTATTTCAACCCTATTAATAGATCTTGTAAGTATAATCTTGCTAACTTCATTCAATCAGTGGAATATGTTGGGGAAAAATGATATCAACAAATCACAAGGTTCAGCTTATACTTATTACTGCTATCTGTAAAGCTTTATCCCTGGGTATTATAGTGATATAATCAGAGTACAACATTAAACTTAAAAGCAAATAAACAAAAAAACTCCTTAATGTTTTATTTTTTGATATGTCCAAAATGCTGAAAAACATACTCAGCCTAGAAATTATTGAATGAGAATATGACAGAAAGGGAATTACTTCTTAATTTGTCAGGTGCCTTACAGGAAAAACATGTAGTCAGATGGAAAGACTCAAAGATTTTAGTGATGTGCAACAAATGTATGTTCATCATAATGTCTCTGAAGGAGAAATGATGAACCTGCTGTTTCTGGACATTGTTACATTTTTTTTTTGTTGTCTGTGTTGTTGATATGTGCAAAATTTAATGTCGTCTTAATGTAAAGACTTCAGCAAGCCAAAAGCACAAATGTTTAGTTATTTCATTTTGATTCTCAAGAACAGAACTGTAAAATGAGATTATAAACCATATTTTAAAATGAACTGACACCTTGTTGCCTTTTAGGCCTTACAGCATG
The DNA here is from genome assembly GCF_951394365.1 of Tetrao urogallus. Taxonomy (NCBI): domain Eukaryota; kingdom Metazoa; phylum Chordata; class Aves; order Galliformes; family Phasianidae; genus Tetrao; species Tetrao urogallus. The sequence continues at coordinate 18,153,984 of NC_136818.1, read as the reverse complement.
GATTTTTTGACTTTAAGACTTTTGATGTGGATGAATATGAACACTATGAGGTTTGTATTTTAATGTGTCTGATTTGCCTAAAATAATTTAGAATACGTAGTACCTCACAGCTTTAAAATGTATTGCAAAAACATTTTTATTCAAGTAAATCTTAGTCTTTGTATGTTTGCTAAGTATGAGAAACCACACCATTCCTCTGTTGGTTAGATATCCAATGGAGGCCTTAATATTGGTAGATACTGAAACTCGGTTCTGTCTGTGAACAATGTGGAAGATGGGTATCATTACAATGTGATGCACAGAAACACTGTAGGCAGCTTCTTGAGATGCTGCAAATTCCACGTGTTACACTTCTTTTATAGCCGTATAGATGAAGCACATCCTGAGCTTTTTTTCATTAGATAGGAGTAGATTAATTAGGATACATCCAAAATATTTACCTAGTGAAGTTGTGAAATGCTAATATAACATTGATTATTCTGCCACCTGTCTCACAAGTGAAGAATGCCACTCTGGGTGCTGCTAGGCCTTTGTTCCTTAACTTATGCAAACATAACTGGTTGAGCTCTTTCTACCTCTGTTTTCAGTAGTGCTTTTCAAGCAATGTTGCTGTAGAGAACATTTGAAATATACCCTTGCTGCACCTACGAGCCAGAAATCTGAGGCTCAAAGTGTGTATTCATCTGGTCCAGAATACTTGGATGGTCTTTCATCTCTTATTTGCCACACTTCAAAAGAAGGGAGAGTATTTTTAAGGGAGTCAGTGACTGCGATGTGGTTATACCAGAATTCGATTTTGGATTTGCCTGAAGTTCTTGCTGTTGCACTGGTTAGTGGGAAAGATGTATAAGCTAAAGATGAACTGAGCATTAGAGTATGTATTAAGCTCTCTTTTTAGAGTTCATTGTGAATTTATTGTACATAGATGTTTAGTACATGTAGGTATAAGCTATAGGAAATATTTCATAAGCACTAAGGTGATAGGGTAAAACCAGGAGAGGACTAAATGGTGGGAAAACTCAGTTTACAACATGCATGTATGCTGTAGTTGGCAAATGCAATAGGTGCCTTCAATATGAAGCTATTCACAAAGCTTAGGTTATCTGTAGAAGGATTTCTATATACTGCAGTGTTCCCTGTTGACTGAGAAATTAGTATGACCTTTGCTGAACTAATTAGATTGAATGAAGTAGTAGCTAAAACAAAGTATGAAATTGCTGCTTCTTGCTGGATCTGTGAATAACAACGAAATGTTTGTTATAAAAGGAATAAATGTGTGGAAACTCTTAGGATTGTATGTGTGTATATACATGTTCTTGTGTGTGTATCTATGGTATATGTTGAGTTGCACAAAATAAAAATCAAACAGCGAAACAGTTGACTAAAGCTGTATACAAAGCTGTCCTATTTTATTCAATGCTTAACATCATTTTATATTGCTCTGAATTGTACGTATGTGTGAATGAATCCTGCTCATTGTCTGAGTTCCAAGTGAGAACTTGGAGTCCTTAATTTGTTTGGCCTATTATTTGTATGTCTTATGCTGCTTTCCATGTGGCAGTCTGATGGTCAGCTTTGTATGTTTAGATGTATACTGTGCTGAATTCCTAAAAACTTAAATACTCCATATATTTGCTGTTAACACTTTAAATGTAGTTGTGTGGAGAAAAGTTGCATAAGACTTAAAGGGAACAGGCTAAAGGAAATTTCATTTCTTTAAAGGATGAACTCTAAAGTTCTTCCGTTTTACTACATTATCAAGACAGCTAATTCCCCTTCTGTTGGTCTTGATGAAAAATAATTAAGTTTACAATTTTCTATAGTAATATTTGTATATAGTGCTGAATACATATGTAGTTCAGAGTTGTTAAGATTTAAATTCTCCACAGAAGCGTATTCTTTGGAGAATGATTTAAGACATAAATGCAACTATAAAAATAATTCAGATTTATTTTCAGAACTTGTTAAAGAGAGTAGAGGGCTACATTATTGAGATTACAGTCTGAAATACAAATTCACTTCCTGCGGGGTGCAGTACTGACTTGGCACAAAGTTCTCTTGTCTTTATGCAAGCTTGTTATCTTACAGGAGTTTTCACTATGTGAGGACATTTGGAGCAAGCCTAATGGGGTTAGCTAAGCATGCAGTTGTTGAATTGGTTACAGTGATGTCCAATTACTGGAATCTTTCACTCATTAAAATGTTTTGATGAGCTGAGAACTAAAAACATGAGCTTTGTAAGGCAGTTAACTGAGTGCCATGTCCTTATAAGTGATGCTGAGAATAATTGTATGGCCAAATGAGGAATGAATGCTGTTCTCTTAAAAGAGGGGGGGTGGGGGGGGGGCGGGAAAGAGGCATTTTCCAGTTTGGGCAATAAAAGAATTTACCAAACTTTTCTGAACTTTCCATTGGAAAGTGAGCACTGCTTTTACAAAGATATGAAACCTGATTTTGATATTTTTTTTTTTTTTTTTTGGTCTTATGTTTTTATCCATTCCTTCTATGATTACTAACTCATCAGAACTACAACAAAATGTAAATTTCAGTATCTACAGAGAAAGGATAATTGTTTTTGCAGGCTAATTATGCTCTTAATTTGTTGTCCTTGAATTGTGTTTTTAGTGCCCACTTTCTAGTGTCTTACAGGGAAGAATTTTTCCAAATTCTTTGATTAAAACATACGTATTTGCCAGTGTTGTTATAAGTTGGTGTCTTCAAACCCTGAACCTTCTATGAGAGAAATATCTTAGATATAGAACCTTTCTGTTTTACCTGAAAACTTCAATAGAATTTGCTGTGGCTTTGTTTTATTAAGAGGTTTTTGAAAAACATCTCCTGGTATGTTAGTCATATGTAAGCTAAATAATTACATCTGAAGTTCTTCAATGCGTCAAGAATGCCTTATTATAAAAACAAACAAACAAAACCTTTTTCAACCTTGTTTGTATAGTTATTAAAATGCTTTTTTTTTTTTTTTCTTTCTCTTGTAATTTTCTAGCGAGTAGAAAATGGTGATTTCAATTGGATTATTCCAGGAAAATTTCTGGCATTTAGTGGACCACACCCAAAGAGCAAATTTGAAAATGGTATGATTCGGGATTTTAATGTGTGTATTTTGATGCTACTCTTTGATTATTTTTTTTCAGCATGTTAAACATTAATAGCAAATGAGCAAAAGATCATAGAGGTTTATGGATTAACTGTCTTCTGCAGAAATAATTGTGCAATGAAAATTTTATGTACACAGAACTCAACTCCCAAAGTGTCTTCTAACAATATTTCCTTAGAGTGACAAAAGTGCTTGAGAAACTCGGGTCCTTTCCCTTTCTTCTGGTGAGCTCCGTAAAGTAAGGGAGCGTGCACTGAAGGTTTTGTAATAAAGGCCAGGAATGACTTCAAAAAGGTAACCTTTTGCACTTGGGATAAACGGAAGAATATATATAATTCTAATGGAATATGAAAGAGAAACTTGACAGACGAAGTAGGGATTTGTTCCAGTTCAAAGGAAAATCTGATGTGATTTCACCTCATTCCTTGTGCTGTGCTCTTTTATTTCTATTAGCTTATTTTCTGAATAGCTGCCTCTTCTGCTCTCTTGTGTTTCCTTTATGAATGGAATGCTGCTGATTGCACAATCTGTCCACTGATGATTTAATCAAAATCTAGAAAATGCATTAGTTGGTTTGTTTCTTTCCTCTGATCACTGTTACAGAACATCTTCAAAAATTTTCTAAATTGTTCCACAGAATTTAGAAAATGTGTTTTATTTTTAACATGTATATCTTAAACTTAATTATGATTAAATTATCAGTAGTGCTTAAAATGCAGTTATGAGTGTAATTACACATTCCAAAGCTAAGTTTTTACTCGTTACTGCCGGATTGGATGGAGCCTGGAGCAATTTGATGCAGTACTTGATCTAGAGGCTGGCAGCCCAGCATGTGGCAGGGAACTTGATGATCCTTAAGCTCCTTTCCAAGCCAAATCATTCAATGATATGTATATATGACTTGTAGAAATGTCCCACAGGATGACCCAGAAACCTGTTTATTCAAGGAGATAGTTGGATCAGGTAATAGGGTTGTAGAGTGGGAGAATTAATGCCCTAATTTCACCTGCAGATTCAATCTATGTAGGTTGCTCTGAGAAGTAATGCCTTCTAGTTCCGTGGGAACTACAACAGATACAAAGAGCACAATGATGCTACTTAACTGTCAGCCACAAAACATTTTTCAACACAATCACCACCATTAGCTATGCTTTTTCCCTACAGATGAACAGGAGACTGCACACTGTGCTTGTCAAAATCTGCACCACTGGAGGTGGCCCATTGTCACCTCTAATGAAACACACCAACCATCACTTCACTGTGCTGACACCCACTGTTTGATTTCCATAAATGTTCATAAACGTTTCCATAAACGTTTTGTTCCTCTGCTGCCATCTGTCACACAGCAACAAAGTATAATAGAATATTGGTGTGAAGGTTCAGTCTCTTCTGCCATACCACCAGCATCTGCCTCTGACATCACAGGCCAATATAACAGGAGGCTTTATTTTCAGAACAGCCCTCGTACTTATTTCAAAATGTTAAATTCATGAATGTGTACAGATATCACCTAGTTTAATTTTTGAGTATAGTTGATGTGCAGGAAAATAATTGTAAACTATTTAGGAATCTGAAAGAAAATTGTATGATCTGGGAGCTAAAATTTCTTAAAGTATAGTATATTTAAAAAGTAAAGTATATTTATTGGAAGCTTATCAAGAAAAAGTTGGAAAGAACGTACTTGGCAATTTGGAAGTAAAGAAGAAGTTAACTAAGTATAATACAAATATTTCTTGCACAACTTTACCTTTGACTGTTGCTCTTGTCTATAATGTAGATCACCAATCTATTTCCATCATGAATGGTGTTTCCTCTTAAAGCATGTTTTATTCTTGTGATCTACAGCTTTTCTACAGAGAAACAGCACTTCTGAAATGTTGAATTGATTTATATCCTTAGCTCTCTAATGTCTTCAAATCTCTAGAAGTAGAGGGTTGCGTGCTAAAAAAGATTACAGTGCTTCAGAAATACTGTGCTCTAATTGTTTTTTCTGATTCTCTTTTAACGTATAGTAGTTTCAGGAGTATTTTGTGGACTCTTTCAATATCAACCTGTTTCTGTATTATAGAGCATCTTCAGTACAAGAATGTTTTCTTACACTTTCAAAAGGATTTTTGGAAGGCTTTTTATTATCAGGGCATTGAGTCTCATCCTCATAAAATGATTGTTCCAGCACTTTTTTTTTTTTTTTTTTTTAACAGGTTATCCTCTTCATGCACCTGAAGCCTACTTTCCCTATTTCAGGAAACATAATGTCACATCAATTATAAGACTAAACAAAAAAATTTATGAGGCAAAACGCTTTACTGATGCTGGTTTTGAACATTATGACCTGTTCTTCATAGATGGAAGCACACCAAGTGACAGTATAGTTCAGAGGTTCCTGAACATCTGTGAAAATGCTAATGGTGCTATTGCTGTACATTGTAAAGGTATGTGCACTTATTTATTCCTCAGACTGAAGTTCAAGATAAGTATTAATGTGTGTAGTTTGTTGTAGGAAAAAAAACAAACACTAGAATTCTTTTAAAGTAATATTACTTTATAATAGGACTGAAAATGCAACGAATATTTTAATGTGCATAGTGAGCTCTTTCATCCCACTCTACTTAAAAAAAAAAAAACTGACATTCCATTCTTCACTGTTTCTTTTTTTTTTTTTTGTTTAGTGTCACTTGCAGACATGAGTTTTAATTGTTACAGACTTCTCTTTTGCATTTTGCTTTCACAATTAGCATTATACTAATTGGCTAGGAAATGCTAAAAACTGAAAGGTTTTCTTTGTACTTATGGGACTGTTCTACATTTTTCTGTAGAGAAAGTTACTATTGTGATGCTAGTATTTCAAACCAGTCTATGTCAGCATATCATCTAGGAAATATACAGAACATGCTTAGTCAAGAAGGATCAACAAAGGCTCTGAAGGGTTGGGTTTGATTTATGTTTAAAGAATTGTGTAAGTTCATTGTAAAGACAAATGTCTTGCTGATCTGAAACAAGAATAGTGCTATTTGTCTGTATTTTATTTCCATGAACAGTAAGCATGTGTATCAGCATAAACAAGTTTATTTGCCAACAAGTTGTTAGTTTGGCTAGAACCCCAAAATTCTGGCATTAATAAGACAAACATCTGCTAATTGACTTGAAGTATAAGTTATGAGGATAGCCTGTCAGTCTTCAGGCTTAGTTGCTGAAAGATGGCAGTATACTTTTCTGGTGACTTAGATGTGCACTTGCTGATCTGAAGTATTTTTGATCTTTCATCTGACTACATAAACCTCAACCTCCACCCCTGAGAAAACTCACTTTTTAAATTTTTTTAAACCCTTATAAATAAGCATATGAGAAGTTAACTGCTAACTCGCAGCTGATGTACTATCTGTAGATTCCTTGTATTCTTACATAGAATTATTCCAAGCACAGCTTCCACTGTAGACATTGATAGCCTCAGAATCTCCCTAATTATAAGCTTTTAACCTTAATCCTTTAGTCTGAATCATTTAACTCTCTAAAAAGTTGCAGTGATATTTAGTTATTGGTTAAATGTAAAAAGCTTTTAGTTCTGTATAAAATTGTCAGTAAAGATAGTTGGCTTATTAGATCTCTGGTATAAATAGTTACTGATATATAAGTAATAACTGACTGTAAATGGAACATTGATGGGAAGGTTCAACCTCTACTGCCATACCACCAAACCACAAATAAAAACACTTGGGGAAATAAGGTATAAATGTGTAGATACTTAACTAACAGTGAAGACAGAGGGCTAGAAAGAGATAAATTATTTTATAGTTATAGATTTGTCTAATAGTGAAGGCTAATTTTGCCTTCTATGCTTTCTCCTACCCCTTTCTTAAAACCAGAATTAGTTTCTAGTTTTGGAGCGTGGCTGAATTTCTTAAGTTACTGACATATAATATATGCTAGTCAACATGCATTGCTGTTTATACAGATAGAGCACTTCAAGAAGAAATACAGGAGAGGAACATTCCCAGGCACCAGTATGTGCTGGGGATCACCTGTCTGGAAAGCAGCTCTGCAGAAAAGGATCTAGGCATCCTGGTGGGCTTCAAGTTGGATGTTCCCATCCAGAGATGGAAACATCAAGTCAGTGATGTCCCCTTGTCGTCAAGAAGGCTAGAATTATTCTTGGCTCCATTAGGCCGAATATCACTGGGTACATGCCTCAGCATTAGTGAGGATACACATAGAGTACTGCCTTCTGTTCTGGACTCCTCAGAACAAGACAGATAATGGGCTTGCTAGGAAAAGTCCAGCAGAGGGTGGTTAAGGTAATGAAGGGAGCAGGGCATCTCTCCTATAAAGACAGTGTTGTAACTAGTAAGCATGAGAGGAGGCATAGGAGGAGATCTTATCCAAGTCTATAAATATGTGAAGGGGACAGACCCCGGCACAGTGGCGTCCTTTGTCAGGAGAAGAGGCAAGGGGCACAAAGTGGAAAGCAAGGGGTTTCCTCTGAACATCACGAATCACTTCTTTGCTATGCAAGTGACTAAATCTGGCACAGGCTATCCAGAGAGCTTGTGGAGTCTCCTGTCTCAGAGATCTTCGAAAGTTGTCTGAATGTGAACCTGAGCAACCCTGGGTGACCTTGCTTAAGTAGGGGATTGGAACAGATGGACCCAGAGGTTCCTTCCAACCTCAATCATTCTGTGGTTAGTAGTGAATAGTTTTTACAGGCGGGTATCACAGCAAATCTTATTCAGAAAGAAAATTAGCTGAAAAAATGTTTGCTGCTCACTGTTGTGATGTGTACATGTGTGAGACAACATGTCATTTTCATGTGTTTGATTCTTAATTTTTAAAGTACTAATGTTGGCCTTTGTGTAAGGGTACTTTCATTTTGTTTTATTTATGGTCTTGTAAGAGCAAGTTCCAGCTTGGTCACGGATTTCTTAAATATCAACCCTTTAAAATAGTTTGAGGTAGAAGTGCACAACAGGATTATCAGTTGCATGTTTTCTTAAAGGTGCTAATTTTTTAAAAAATATGATACGTTAAGTTGCGTACACACAGAACTGAAATTGTGTAGTGTGGTAAACAGAATATCAAATCAGAAATTGTTTCTTCAAATATTAAGGTTACATAACGTTTCAAAAGTCTTCTAATCTTGAAATTGAATTTGATAATTAGAAGATACTTACAACTTTGTATGTGAATGTTAATATGTGTGTTTCTTTAGCTGGCCTGGGAAGAACAGGAACACTGATTGCCTGTTACATAATGAAACACTACAGGTTCACACATGCTGAAGCCATTGCTTGGATAAGAATATGTCGACCAGGCTCTATTATAGGACCTCAACAGCACTTCTTGGAAGAGTACGTGCATGTCATTTGCTACTAGGAATCAATTGCTTTTCTTACAGATCTTTCTGTCTACTGGAGTTGTATATTACTGCCTTTCATAAGATATTTTAAGTTAGTTGAGATTTAGATGAATTTAATAGGCAGCAATCATCTTCTCTGGAGTACTGTACGTTTTGTTGCCTTCAGGGACAGAGGTGTCAAGACTGTGTTTTTGTTCTAAGGGATTTGAGAGATAAAGACAAATGTTTTGGCAATATCAATTTGTATGCTGATATAACATAAAGAGTAAACGTTTGTTAAAATGTTGATGTAGAAAGGATAGACTATATAACTTTAAGCCCATGATGACACTTGAAATTACCATAGTAAAAACTGGTGTTACTTTTCTTTCTTGTAACTAGGTATGTGGCGGTGAGCTTACAGTCTCTGTCAGTTTTCTAGCATAATGTATGAAACATTTTTTACTTGGAGCTAATAGCTGTTAGCAAAGCAGAAATGTATGGTTTTAATATGCTTTCTTCTTAAAATTGTCTGTATCCTTTGTTTTGAAAACAGGTTACAGATATTTAGAATGAGAGAGTCAGGATTTGACCCCCAGTGATTCTAACTGGAAATAATGGACAAAATTATGCTGGCTTTAGTAATGCTGATGTTTATTTAATTGTTTTAATTTCATAGTGGCTTTTACATTGTGTACTTCTATAGCATTCATGATGATTTGAGTTGGTATCCTGCTGATATTTAGCTGAAGGCATTTTCATTATTGTGAGTAAATAATACTATATAAATATAGTAAATCATTATCTGACCTTGTATCTAAAATGCATAGGTTATGAGAGAAGGAAGTGTTACTAAAATTCATAGGAGAAATGGAGCATGAATTAGGATTCCAATTTGCTTTCTACTCTGGAATGGGTGCTCCTTTATTTGAGAGGAGGCCACCTGTTGAAAATACTGTGAATCAAAAACTTTCACAAACCACAAGGGCTCTCTGAAGACGGTTTAAGCTTTGGATGATGGGTTTTTTCCACAAATGAGCACAATTGAGAGGAAGATATGAAATGGAGGATTATCGAGTACTATTCACTTGAGAAAAAGAGGACCCATGTCTTTTATGTAGTGGCCTTTAAATACTTAGTTTGATTTGGTAGATAGGCAGAGATCTTTCAGATTTTTTTTTTTGTTGTTCATATCTATTTTTGTAGTGAAGAGCTGTAGTAAAAGTTGTAAATTTATTATCTGAATTGCAATAGTTATCTATTTTTGATATTCAGACAAAATTCAAGTCACCTGTAGTGTCAAAATAGGAATGAAGAGGAAGGAGCTAACATCAGTTTTAGCAGTCTAATGTAAAATGTCTCAGGACATTTTAGTAGTCCTGGCCTCAGGATTACAATGTTGCATCTGACAGAAGTCTTACAGATTTGCTGTCTGTGCCTTCACAGACATCAAAGCTTCATCTCTATCTCTTCAGTCTTTTGAAAAGGTGATTTTTATTTTTTTCCTTTTTTTTTTTTTTTTTTTTTTTTTTTGTTTCTTGACACATCTCTTGGCTAGGAATGTCTCAAATGACTTAGCTACTGTGAATACAATTAATCTTGAAAGATTTCCAAAGTGCTCAAGTTCAAGAATGCACTCTAGCCTACTACCGTTAGGTGGATTAAGTGGTGCCATTTTCTCCATCATTTCCACTTCATGTTTTCTTAGGATATAGCGAAAGCTCTGAAAGTGTTTACCTTTCCCATTTGTTGTTATGTAAGCTTGAGTAATTGGCTCAGGCTACTGATTAAGGTAAACTTTCCAGTGAAAGTATCTTCTCACTTAATTCCCTAGGTGTTTTTTGTTGTTGTTGTTTTGTTTGTTTGGTTTTTTTTGTATAGGAATTTAATATTAATATTCAGCTCAGCTTATGCGCATTGCAATTAAATGATGATTATTTTTGCCACCTGTCTAAAGCATATCAACTTGAATTTTCTGAAAACTGATGCCAGAGACCTGTTCAGCTTTGCATGACTATGACCCCTTTCGCTGTGCAAGCCAGTAGTAGTTTTACGATAGTCATGTACGCAGAACTCCATGATAATGTGAAGTTGAAGTGCACTATCGTTTATTCTTTATGTATATAAAAACATTATTTTATGATTTTTTTAAAAATGTCTTCTAAAAACCTTTAAGTATTATTATGAATTCCAGTTTAGATTAATTATTTTCCTATTATGGCTTTGTAAAATAACACTTCAGCATCTGTAATACTTTTGACTGCAGACTTCCTAAAGATTCAGTGGTTGTTTTCTGTTAACCACTTAAGATAATTTTTCTAGTGATAGATGCGTCTTTTTTTTTTTTTCAGACAAAGATGTACAAAAGATTCTAACATAAGCAGTCTGTAACAGTAGCATAATTTCATATTGTTTGTGTGCAAATTTATTTATATTAATAATTTGCTTTGAATCCAAAAGGAAGCAAACAATGTTATGGCTGGAGGGAGATCTCATACAATCGAAACAGAAACAGCGAGTAGTTGATGGAAACATTAACAGAGTTCTCTGTGGTTTGAATGATATGTCGATCAGTGACAGCCTGAATAAAGTGCAAGACTTGGATCAGTATGGGGAGGTAAGGATTCATAAGTTTCAAGCAAGCAGAGATGGATCTGACTGTAATAACTAGAACATTTTAAGGTTTTTGTTGCTCTTGGACTTGTTAGTATTTTCTTTTTAAAATGTGATGATTATGAAATCTCAAATTTTCTCAAAACATATAGAAAAAATGGAAAAAGTTTGGATTATATTTAGAAGATTTTTGTGAAGGGAGTGTATAGATCACTTTTTTTAGACTTCAAGTAGGTGTGCATGATTTCAAATCTGCCTTCTATGTTTTTCAGTCTTTTTTTTTTTTTTGTTATTTTGAGAATGGGAAAAAAAATCATTTTTCCAATTGGAAATCAGTTTAGTCTGAGTTTCTAGCTGATAACATGTGAATGTACAGATGCCCATTCTTTTATTGCAGAATAGTGGATTACTGCTGTTATGTGTACACTTACAGTAAGAATTTGACAATTATATGTTTGAAGGAGAAGCATGGACTGAGAGCTACAGTGAACGTACTTCTGTTTCTTAGCCAGTAAGAATTCCAAATGTAGCTTCTCCTACAGCTGTGAGAAGTGAGTTAGAGAAACTTAAAATTCATTTGGTCATCCTGTTTTAGCTCTGTATTAACTAAAGAGCTTTCTTATATGATGTAAAAGACCAGGAAAACAATGGGCATCTTCAAACGGTACCTTTACAGAAATGCATTCAAGATATTCAGGTTACAGTGGATCATATAATAGAGGACTATTTTATACTGATAACTGTTGCCCTTTTTGAAGTTCAATTTGTGGCTTAGAATCTGTAAAGTTAAGTATCTAGATTGCCAGTGAGAGAATATAACACTACATTGGGATGATCTTCCTTGCCTAATGAAAACAGCTGGTACATCCTATATGGATAGGTAAAAATAATGGTTTTGAATCTGAGCTATTCTAACTTTACTGAATCCAATATAGCAGCTTATGTACAGATTCAGAGCATAAATTCAGAGCTTTTTTTCTACTGTAACTTCCTTTGTAGTATGATTTTCAGGTTTTTATAGGTATAATATTAAAGCAGTTAACATTCTGAACGCTATATTTAAAGTGGCATTTGATTCAAGCATCCTGAACTGATTCTGAGCTTAGAGTCTGTAAAAGGCCTGTGTGAACACGTATTTGTGCAGCACCACATTTTATTCACTAGAACTGTGCATAGATGGAGTATTGCCCCATCAATGCACAAGATGGTAGATAAGCCTTTTGTGAAGGGGATACTTAGTACTCGGAAACTATTTTGCTCCTAAGACTATTTTTTTTTTTTTTTTTTTTTTTTTGCTTGCATACTTTTTTTTACCAGTATGATTTTGAAGACAAAGAAGGTGTGGAAACTAAGGATGGCCTGACACAGGGAGACAAGCTTCATGCCTTAAAAAGTCGGAGACGGCCATGTTCTACAACTGGAGCTCTGAGGTAATTATGTAATTCTGAAGTGATTTGCAATTTTACATTCATACCTTGCTATCAGATCTTTATAGAAGCACACAGTCTTGTTTAAGCAGTTGTACTAGTTGTGCCACTTCTGTGGTGGAAATATCCATGCATGTGTATATTAGTTGCAGATTTGTTTTATTAATATATTCCTTTGTTTTCTGTCTTCCTGTTCTGATTAACTACTTACTATTTAGTCATGGAAGATAAAGCAGAAAAATATTTTGAAAACTTCAGATTTATGTTTCTCTAGCATTTTAAAACTTATATTCCTAACAAAAATGTTCTTTAATTTATGTAGTTATTTACCTCTATTCTTTATGTAAATTTTTAATCTTTCAAGATCGGTAAAAATGGAAACTTTAGAATTAAACCTGCAATTGTTTAAACCTTATAACTTTTTAAATAATCATCAATAATTTTTAACTCTTATTAGTTTCATACTTTAAAACCCATATGAAACTTGCAATTAGACCTTAAATAAAGTTTTCCTTTGATTCATAAGATTGCTTCTTTGGTTTCTTTAGGCTGCAAGAAATGAAACTGCACACCAGGTCCATATCGCAACCTTTCAGGTATTCAAGATATTATCTATTGTATTAAATGGAATTATAAATGTTTACCATTCCAGTCTTCTATTTTCAGTGTTCTGAGTTATGCATATTTTATCAAGTGATCAGTAGTTTCAAATTTCTGAGAGATGTTGGGGAATGAACTTTCTTAAACAACTGGAAACAGAAAAAAATTAACAGACGGGAGTGCAGTTTTACTTCAGAGACACCTTGAATTGTCCTTGATAACTAGCACACCCAAGTAGTTTCCCCAGTCATAATTTCTGATATCTATACAGTTGTATAGTGAAGGATAGTCGATTCGTGGCCACTTTATTTCTGTAAAAATACTTATCTTAAAGCCTAAATCAGCTGATCATTGCCTTGTGTCAAGCTTTTCTTTGTAGATGAGATAGAGATACAGCTTAGTGCATACCATAAATATTTTTTTAATATATATACAAGAGATACCTGATGATTGTTGTTTTGTTTTACTTTTTTTTGATAGTTTAATCCCTTACCATTGCATTTAAAATACAGTACAAAAAAAAAAATAAAAAAATAAAAAAAATTGTCACTGTAAAGCATTAATATGAAGAAGAACACATTACCTTCAATTCTATTCCAGCCTGGATTTCTGAGGTCATAGAATGGTTTGGATTGGAAGGGACCTTACGATCATCTATTTCAAACCCCCCTGCTATAGGCAGAGACACCTCCCTGTAGACCAGGTTGCTCAAAGCCGCATCCATCCTGGCCTTGAATGCTTCCATGGAAGGGGGCAGTAACAGCCTCACTGGGTGACATATTCTAGTGTCTCACCACCCTTACAGTAAAGAATTTCTTCCAATATTTAGTCCAAATCTACCCTCTTCCAGTTAAAAACCATTTCCCTTTGTCCTGTTGCTATATGCCTTTATAAAAAGTCCCTCCCCAGCTTTCCTGTAGGCCCCCTTCAATTACTGTAAGGCTGCTATAAGGTCCCTCCAGAGCCTTTTCTTCTCCAGACTAAAGAACCCCAGCTTTCTCAGCCTGTCCTCATAGAGGAAATGCTCCAGCCCTCTGATCATTTATTTTAGCCCTTCCTCTGGACCCGCTCCCACATCTCTGGGGGCTCCAGAACTGGATGTAGTACTCCAGGTGGGGTTTCACAAGAGCAGAGCAGAGGGGCAGAATCACTTCTCTCAACCTGCTGATCACATTTCTTATGCAACCCAGGATACAGCTGGCCTTCTGGGCTGCAAGTGCGCATTACTGGCTCATGTTGAATCTTGCATCAACCAACACTCCCAAATCCCTCTCCTCAGTGCTGCTCTCAAGCCATTCTTTGCATAGCCTATATCTGTGCTTGGAATTGCCACAGTCCGAGGTGCAGGATCTTGCACTTGGATGAATTACTCCAGATGTCTACTCTTGGAGGACTTCTGTTTACCTTTTCTTGGTGTGAAGTATTTTTGCTCTGTCATTTCTTCTGTGCTTCTAGTAAGAGACTTGTACCTGAGGTGTTTTGTCCCTAACATCTGATCGCAATACTTCTCAGTCTAAGGATCAAGAGAATGTCATGGTGCTGCTAGGAGACTTGTTCATTAACTTTTATTAAACTAATATTGATTGCTATAATGCTATCCTTTTTATTGAATAGTTCAGTGCACCATACTTACGGAATTTGGTCACTGATCACATCCTAGGAAAAGCTGTATGTTTCATGCAACTTAATAAAAACTCTACTATCACCAGGAAAATTTGACTTAAAACTTAGTTATTTGACTTAAGAACTTAGTTTTTGAACATATGAGTCTGTATATTGAATATCTATGTGTTTGTGATGTCTATTTCAATCATAATCTTATTTCTTACTAAAACTCTGCTACTTTTAGACTGAATACTGCAGGCAGCACAGAAGGATCTGTATCTCCATTGAAGGCCTCAAAAATCATGACAGTTAATTCATCGTCTGCAGAAAGAATAAGCAGAATTACTTCATCCTCAGGCTCAAATCTTAAAAGGTTATTTTTTTTTTCTTATTTTGATACAAATAGTTATTGAATATTACAATGACTTTCAGTACATATGCAGTCTATGTAGAACTTCTAAGAAGGCTTTGATTTACTTACAACATGATTTGCTGTTCTGCTAGCCAAATTTTGGTTACCTGCACGTTAAGAGATTAATGAGAAATACTACTGGTAAGAGATAACTGCATCCATTCAGAAACAGTATTATGTTGCTTAATAGAAGCTTTGCAAGAAGCTTTCCTCTAAATCTGTATATTACTAATCTTAGAAGAATACTAAGTAGTAACTGAAATTATTTTTGTGAATCTTTGATTAATTGCCATTCAATTCCATTATTATTTTTGTATGAGGTAGTTATGGATGTTAATTAAAATTTAGGATGATGCATTTTTCATAGCTTCTGGGTACAAATATTTTATTTAAAACAGCTAACTTAATCAATGAGGTATTTCTGGACACCCTATTTTTATTCTCAAATTTTATTATTTTTCTTATTGGCTGATTGAAGACTTGTATCATGTCACTGATTTAAGAAATGAGGAGTTCATAAACTTAAATGTAGACAAAATACTTCACAGTAGGTCAGTCATTGCCTGTGCGTTTAACACAATCTCCTGCATGCACACGTGATTTGACAGAGATGAAAGCTGGCAGTGATAACATCTGAGTAAACAGTGTTTGGGAACTCCTGACAAAGAATTCTGTTGTTTGTTATTCAAGAGTGAGAAGATGGGCATTCTGAAAAGTGTGCACATAGCTCCATGTTATTCACCTAGTGTCTTCTGAATTATCTGCTATTTTTTGTATGTCTTTGTACATATATTCTTTGTATTTTTTCCCCACATGTGTTTTCCGTTCAGCGTTTCTATAAACTCCAGATTAGCCAGTTCTCTAGGGAACCTGTATGCTGCTTCAGATGATGAGAGCAAAATGACATCACTGTCCTCTAGGACAGGTTTTTCTGTAAGCCAAATCTCCAGCCACTTGAATGGCAGCTTGCAGCTGCCTCGCAGAAATAACCATGAACTGAACAACAACTTGTACAACAGAAGCAGCAATAATGGCAACAACCTGAGCAGCCAAACCAGTTTTCACAGCACCGTGACAGATGAGTATGCATCAAGTCTCCTTTATGGGCCTTACAGCTCTTCCAGCACAATACCAGAGTCGATCAATTCCTGTAAGTTGGCAGTCACAACAACCCTTTCAGGCATCTGACCAATTCTTATCTTTCTCGATTCTCTGAGTGAAGCTGTTGCAAAAAGAAATCTCAAACTAGCATGATTTTCTGACTTCCTTTAATATTTCTTAACAGCAACTTGTCTGTTACCTTTTTTAATTAACTATCATTTCAACTGCTTCTTTTTCTGCTTCTTTTGAGCATCTGCATTGCAGAGGTTTCATGAAAGTAGTTCATCCCTAAACTCAAAGTAATACCTTTCGTGATATCTTTTTATGGATCTTTATTTCCCTTAGATTTTCCTTTCAGATTATAACATTATTATGGATAAAATTTATTATGTATTTTAATCTTCATGAAGTAATAGATCTAAATAAACTTTTGTATATATCATACTAAACGGAAAACACTGCATTCTGAAAGATAGGACTTGCTTAAAAGATGAGCGCTCTTGGCACGATACCCAAGTTCTTTTCTAACAATAAAGGAAAAGTGTTTTATGTCAGTACATTTCCAATGGTCTCACCATTTTACAGAATCATAGGACTGTTTGAGTTGGAAGAAAACTTTGTCCTTTAGTCCAACTCCCTGCAGTGAACAGTAACATCTACAGCTAGATCAGGTTGCTCGAAATTAGCTTTTATATCTCGTCAGCTTTGCTGCCTTGGACTTTTGTGCCCCTTTTTCTGTGTGAAGGAGTATGCAGAAAGAGGATGCGTGAATAAATTAGAGCTCTTTACAAATTGCAGAGAGAAGAGATTAGAAACAGTTCTGTTTTGAAATCAGAAATAACTGTATGTGCTGATTATCAATTTTAGGGAGAAAAACATTTTTAAAAAATCACATAGAATATCTGGCCTTCAAAGATTTGAGATTTTAAGTCCTACTAATTATAGAAGTTACTGCAGTGTTCTTAATAGAATGTATTGTCTAGAATTAATTGAACCCATCTGTGTCTGTTTACACAGTTGGTATATGGCACCACTTAGTGTTCAGAATTCACATGTTTGTAGCTTGGGAGTATAAGTTTCATTCATTTACATTATTCTGTTGTAGAATTAATTTACATGTGGGACTGAAAACTAGCTAGTATAAAAAGTATATTGAAAATGAAGTTACTGTGAGGGAACTCAATACCTCTTAGATGTTCTGTATTCTAGTTTTGATCTATGTTTGCACTGGAAAAGGAGTAGAGATGCTGTGTTAGGATGTGCATCCACTACATCCACTGGTGGATACTAGCCTATCTGCAAAAAAACGTTAATGTTCCATGATCGTAAGATCACTAGGTGTTCTATCTTGAATTTAAATTTGAATTTGAGCCATGCTTTAAACATCAGCATTAGCTTATTGGCTAGGGACTTCTTGAGCATTACCACATCCTTTAAGTTATACAAAATTGTTTTACCTTTTTAACTGGGCACTGTTTTTACCTGTTATATGGGAACGTAGGAAGCAAACTATATAAATGAGGTTTGTTTCAAGGTGAATGGATAAACCAACTCAGAAATCAAAGTGGTTCTGGAAAAACAGAACTGTTTTGGTTGAACTTGCTGAATTGGTTGAATACTTCCAAGCAGAGATGAGAAGGTGAAAAACTGTTTAGCAAATTGACGATGTTTTATCTAAGATATGACTTTGACTCTTTATCATAAATTCTGATGATTTGGGGAAGTCAGCTTTTCTAGGTAATCCTATTCCTATCTTACGGTGTTCAGCTCTCAGTAGAGGATTGACAGAGGCTCCAGCTGATTATGCTGGAACAAAATTCAGTATGCAAATAAAGGTAAAGAGCAATCGCTAATCTGAACTGAACATTGAAGTGGCAAAACATCATCTTTTTTGGGTTTCTCACTTCAATATTGTTTCTTTTAAATATATTTGAGCAGTAATTATTTGGAAAGTCAGTCCAATCCCATTCTTTTCTGTTGTATTTTGTGTAAACGTGCTGCTAGCAGCAATTCTTTGTTTTATCCAAATTGTAGTTAGAGGTGTATATTATGCATAAATATGTAAAACTACATGGAGAGCCGTAAGGGGAAGGGTTGCTTTATAACTGTAGTGTTGTGAAAAACAAGTTGTTGTTCATAATAGCTCTGAAGTTAGTTACAGGAGTACCAAATGATAATTGAAACCATGACAGGAACAATAGACATAGTTATTCTAAGAGCTAAAGCTTTAGAAGTACTATACCTTAGAAATGTAACTGTCTTCTCCTTTTAATCTCTTTGTACTTTTTTGGTAGTGAGTCTATAAGTGGCTAACACTTGTCCTTCTTGACAGTGGTTTATTTTGAAGACAATATCATTTTTTCATGATAGTTGGTCTGAGCGACTGAATATAGTCACACTTCAAACAGTTTCACATTTCATTTGAAGCTTGGTGTATGTTTTTATTATGTACTGCTACATTCCTTTATTTCCTTATTTTACTGTCATGAAGACATTTTATCTTAGCTTTTTCTTTTAGTAAGTTGAACTCTTTGCATGTATGACTCTGGTTCAAACACCATTTTGATCATGTAAGAATCCTGTACTGTTTTTTGGTGGTTTTCTCCAGTAAGTAGAGGCAGCACTCAGTTTTCACGTGCTGAAACCTGCTTACCTAGTGGCATCCTGGTTATAAACTAAAAGCTTCAACCATACTGTGTTGGAAATTCATTAGGGTGGCAAGTCCTTGCATAAACAAGATACTGACTCTCACTGTTTAATGTCTTGCATTCCTTGTTCTTTTTTTTCTTTGTAAAACAGCATTTAATTGAATGTAATCATAAAAAGTATAATCTTTTTTAGTTGTTTTTTTTTTTTTTTCCCCCATTCCTTATTGGAACCCATTTGCCAATCATGAAAGATTGTTTTTTCATCTTTGGATGTCAGTGGTTGAAGTAATATTTTGCTTGTGGTGATATTCGTCAGTGGTCTTAGGTAAGCTCATGGTCAAAACAAAATAACATCAAGCCTTAATACCTGTTCTTGCAGAATTCTGTTAAAAATAGAATTATTTTCAATGATTCCCACTTCACTGTCTTAGATGCTGAATTTATTTGGAGTCTTGTTAACCAAACCTTAGTATTGATGCAATGTGTTTTTATTAAGTTGCACTTATTTCTAATTGAAGTATAAAAGGTAACACACTTGACAGAAGTCTATCACATACATCAAAAGCTACGTTTATTCATCTAAGTTATCAAGGAGCTCTTGAATGATAAGAGTTATATTCCTGTGCTTTTTTATGAGCAGAATTCACTTACCAGAGTCAGATGTCAAGCTAACCATCTGTGATTGTACAGGTGTTCTTATTTTAGAAAATCACCTTATCGTCTTCATTTCTCTTCAGTAGTTTGTTAGCTATTATACAACCAGTGGTGGAGGAGCATTTTAAGATGGTTAGGACAGTAAGTATTCATTTCTAATCAATGCTCTTCAGTCTCACTAGTCTCTTGAGAGAACAAGGAACTTAATTTAGGTGATGCAAGTACATAATTCTTTCTTCTAGTATGGAAGAAAACATTTTTAATACCCTTATTTTCTCTTTTTTTGTCATTTAAAATTTTACCACCCATTTATTACTACTACTACTATTCCATACTCTGGTTAAAACAAACAAAAATAACCATTCCTGTCCCTTCCATTTGTTGTCAGCCATGTTTTTGTTTTCCCTGATGGCTTTTGTTCTTTCATTAGAGTAAGCCTGGAAGCAAATCCATTTCATTACATCATATTGTATGCTGATGAATTAAGTGAAAATCTTGATTTCATAGAATAGACAACTTGCCATTCTACCCAAGTAGAGTACTTTATTTGCAAACTTATCAAGTGGGATGCTTTGACTAAGCATCAAAGTCTTATTGAGTATAACCATGTCTAAGGTACAGCAATAAGATTTCTTTGGATTTATAACTATTGTAAAAACAAAATATCACTTCTTTATCACTCCTTGTATTTTTTTTGTTTTTTTACCAAGGACTATGTATCTGGGTAGTCTTAAGATGAGTCATATTTTGCTTCTATAGCTGCCATGGAAACTGGCAAGATGTAAAAATCTCCCAAAAAAATAAAAAAAATGAAAATTGAGAAGCATTACAGTATTCTCAAGTTTAAGTATATGATCTTGATACTTGTAGAAGAGGCTTTCTCAACATTAGGGAATCTAGCGGGGTATAAGACATTTTGCATGGTAAAAAAAGACAGACGGTAGCTTATCTTAATTATCTGTAAATCTAGCAGACTGAAAGGATCATTTCAAAGGTATATGTAGATCCTTTTCATATATTCTGATTTATTTTAGTGGATCTTGAGGTGTGGGGTTGTTGTTGGTTTTTTTTTTTGTTTTTGTTTTTTGCTAATTCTTGTCTTCTATACCACTCCTGTTGCAATAACACTTTGGATCATTCAAAAAGACTTAAATTACTTGCAAGTAGAGGCTTTTATCCTAAAAATATCATGACATAACATTAGAATTTTATTTGCTGGAGGAGAGTGTGTTCACTTCCTGATAGATAGACATAAGTGATATAGGATTGTTGCATTTCAGATGTTAGTTTTCAGATGGCTTAGTCCTGAATTTAAATGCATATGAGTATGGTTTTCACACCTAGATGGATCTGTGATTTATTTTCTTTTCCAGGAGGCTTTCAGTGTCTCCTACTGAGCAAGGAAAGTGATAATAATCTAAGCAGTTGCTTCAGCATGAACCTCATTAGAAAGGTATCATTAATGATAGGGAAGTCATCTAATTCTTAGTTTATTTAAATATCAGAAGCTTGGGTATAAAATGCCAAGCTTGATAGTGCTTAAGACCACTGTAGGATTGCACCAAGTGCAATAGATAAAGATAAAATCCACTTAACTTTGTTCTCTCTTCATGGCAATTCAGCATTTCTGTTTTTTTCTTCTTTTTCTCTATTTTAAGAGTTTCTTAAATACAAGCCTGTGACTTGTAACGGTAGATTGGGGCTTTCTGTTTTTAATAAAGCTTTCAGAATTACAGGCTATACTTTGAGTCACTGCAAATAGGAGGTAGGAATGTGAATTTTAAAATAGAAAACTCCTCCATCTGAGATCTAAAAAAAAAAAAAAAAAAAAAAAAAACAAACAAAAAAAACAGTTAACAGGTTTTGAAATATTAGTCAATCTCTTTGGACAGTGTGAGATGTTAAGAGCATTAATTACTTAACAGCAGAAGTCAGAAAAAAAGAAAAACTAATACCACAGATATATTTAATTTTTCAAATTAGTCTGCATGCTGTGTATGCTGTACAACAACTGAGTTGTTAGAACTGTTATCGTGTTTTGGAACTTCATGGGAAGTATAGCAAATTAATCTTACTCTGGGAAAAAATGCTGCTTAAACTTAATTCTTCACTGTATTCCAAAGAGGATTTGAGACATTAGGAAGAGCTTTTTGCTCCTTTGAGGATCATTAATTGAGCAGAAGTTTTAAGTATACATTAATGAAGGGATATTCCTTCTGTTGGTCTCTTACATATGTAATAAATGATATTCTCACCAAAGCTCATGAAGTCAGAATGATTAAAGAACCCAGAGGGGGGAAAAATAAACTCCTCTGACTGTGTATTTAATGCCTGTAGTAAAGAAAAAGAATGCTCTTTACCTCTGCTCTGTTTTACAGAAAATTTAGTATTACACAATACCTTTTTATCAAGTCCATTTGGTACTAAAACCGACCCCTATTAGTCAGTGATATTCAAATCTCTATGTGCTGACAGAAGAAAGACTACCCAGATAATCTCAGACCTTGAAGATGAGAAATGCATATCTGAAAGACAACTTCGGAAATATGTATTTTGTTTAGTTTTGGTGGACAGCAGAAAAAAAGGTAGTGATACTAGAGCTTTAAAAGCTTATTATGTGCTTTTTCTACTTATAGGTTTTGTTATGGATGCCAGAGACCATTTCTACAATGACAAGTTAGTTATAGTGGAAAAACAGAGAAGACATCTAAGGTTCTGAGTTCTTAGGACTCATGCTGGTCTCCAGTAGTTTTCTCTAATCCTACTGATTTTATGCAGTTGTAAAATATAAGGGTGGGATGTAGAGTGTGGATGAGTTACATTTATTATTACCTATTTGTTTATAACCGTGCCAGTAGAATGAAGAGCTCTCAAATAAGATTTTCTGATCATCACAACTTCCTGACCACATTTGTATAGGAGGTAATAAAACATTTGGATGTCATGTGAACCGATTACTGATTTTTGTAAGAAAACTTTAATAGAACCAGTAATGCAAATAAATATAGTAGGCTTGTGGTGCTGTAATTTTTTTTTCCCCTTGGTAATTAGCTACACAGCATGAATTTCCTATGTCACTGTGTGGACCAACACCTAGACCAACACCTCGGTCTTTCCACAGTAGCACTTTCATTCCCATTTGGGATAAATAGAAGCAACTCAATTCTCATAGCTGCAATCATACGTTTTCCCAATACGCCTTTAAGGTATTATCTTAAGGTGTAATATTATAGATTTTTTTTTTTTAATATTCTTTCCAAGGAACTCTATAATTTGGTTTGGAGAAGTGTAGATACAGAGAAATTGATGGATTTTTAGCATCCAATTTTTGAGTTCCTAGCATTTTTTTTTTATTTTTTTATTTTTTTACCTAAATCAGAATGCAGAAATTCAGATTTCCTTCCAACTGTTCTTTTTTTTTTCCTCCTTACTGTCATTCCATTCTTCCCTATCTTGAAGTGCAAAATACATATTAAATACAAGTATTACCTCAATGAGTTTTAATCAGTTTTTCTTCTCTGCACAGTCCCTTCAGCCTGAATATGTTCAGTACTAAAGCTTTGCTGCTTTGGTGAAACCTGCTGAGTTCTTACCGTGGAAATCCTTCATGAAGAAGAATTTAAGGAAAGAAGCTGCTCATTCCGTTGAGGAGTTTTCAATAAAAGTTGTATTAAAACCATAACACCAAGGAACAACTTCTCAACAGACAGAAATTTCTTATTCATGACTACTGCAGATGCACTGAAGTTGTTTTATGGAAATTATTCCTCCATGTTATATACAGATCTAAAATTTTAATGTTGAAACTACTTGAATATATTTCTAATTAATTTCATTATGACGTTTATTAACTTGTGTACAGTCTTAAAATGTATTGAGAGAATATTTTATTAAGCAATATATATAAGAATTATGTAAAAATTAGAATGTTTTAATTTAGTTGTTCACTTTGCTACCAAAATGTGTATTTTAAAGAATTTTTACATGTTTATCAAAGATATTATTTTTTTAATGAACAAGAGGTTTTTCTTGTTTTATGGGTCCATTATTGCTTAAAGGCTAATGTAATTACCTCTTTCGCTGATTGGTCTTCTGATAACTTGGTGGAAGTCTAACTAATGAGACTAGTTATTATGCTATCAACTGAAAGCACTTGGATACATAGTCTGCTTTCCACGTTCAGCTGCTGATGTTCCATGAGGAGATGCTATGAAAGAAAAATGAGTTACATTGCAACCTTCATCTTCATTGCAAAAAGAAAGTAACTTAGCTGATTATTCAGTTAATAAATACTTTTTCATTTTACTTTAAAGAATTGTTTTAACTTTTAAAAGTAGAATGTTAAATTTTGCTATGCAATGTCAACTGCAAAAATAAAGACAGACAAAGCATACTGACAAAGTAGGAATGTTTGTATTTGGCTGTGCTGCACACTTGCATTTTGCAAGTTTCAGTAGCAAAGCACACCGAAGTGAATGTTTGGAAGTATACTGAATTGTCACTTAGTGACTGGATGTTCTATGAACCTTTGAATTTGAAAACTATTGTCAAATATATAGGTAGTTTAAACTGCTGTGTCACACAACAGTTTTGTTAGCAGTGAGGATATTCTTTAATACATTAGCTGCAATTAGGAATGAATCTTTGAATGAAATGATCTTACAGTGAAGTATTAGAGATCATGTAGAAGTTTTTCAGAATTCCACAAATGCGATCACAGCAAAAATAATAATAAAAAAAAAGCATCTGTGAAAACTAGAAGACAAACACAAAACAGATTTGTTAGCCATGAGTTTTTCCTACATCTACAGGAACATGAAAATAGAACTTGTTGATTTATCAGTCTTTGTTTCTGAAGACCTGAATGATCTGCCTTTGCCCTGCAACTGAAGTTGCCACCAAATTGCTACATAGTTATACTGAAAGTGTTAATAAGCAATACTGAGAGCAGCTCTGCAAATCACTGAATAAAACTTACATACAATGCTGTACTTTTCCACAATTGTGTATATGTAAAATATACACACACAAAGTAGCATATGTGTGTGCATACATATATATATATACAACATACTATATATGAATTATAGATTAATGGTAAGGTAATTCTACCTCTTATGAAAAAAAGTCGTGCTTCGTTATAAATTTCCTTTAAAAAAAATTGTTTCATTTTGGAATGTAGATATATGTACATGTATACAGCTAATTGATAATAAAATGCATATATCAGCCAGCTTCCTTGTTTCTTGTCTTAATTAACCTTCATTGGAAAAGAAATGAGTATGAGGGGTATCTTCTACAACTAATCTTTCTAGTTAGTATTCCTGTATTTGTTTAGAAGCATCAAGGATTTGTGACATTTCTAATTACCATATTTTAAAATGTATCTTAATTGAGGAATTGTTTTCCTGGACAAGGATCCTTGTTCAAGTGTAGTGTAACTTGTCTTTTTTTTTTTTTTTTCTGTATGCAATACTTTGATTTAGCCTCACTAATAGTAGGGTCTTTATACACGAGAATGCAAACAACCACGTTTTCATTTAGCTTTTTCTTCTTGCATTGGTGAAAAAATTGTCACAAATGGTTTTATCTTAGCTTAATTCTGTTGACGATTTTCAGCAAATTTGTTGTGTTGCATGATAAATTATCTATGGTGCTTAATATTCCTGTCAGGTAAGCCTGCAATAGATGATGTGGATAGTGTGTGACTGTTGCACAGCAACTCTAAAGGAATAGCAAAGCCTGGAGTAGAACACATGCTTTAGAAGCTTCTAGTGAATGTCTATTCCAATAACACAATAAAGGGTTCTTGTCACTGCAGTGAGGCAATTAAAGGATGTTGATTTGGATGCGTATAGGATATACAAAAGAGTAGTCAATTTAAACATGTCTAGTACACTGAAAGCAATCCTTCCCCATTTTTTTCTTTAATTCTATTGATTTATTATATGATAGACAGCCAATGGACATCTTGTGTTCTTAAAAAACGTGTAATGAATATAGCCAGTACTCTAGCAATCAACAAGACCAAGATTAGCTGGGGACAGCCACTGGTATTAGGAGTCTTTACAATCTTTCAGCTTTTAAGAAATACCTTGAATTTTATTTTATATGGTCTGTTCACTCATCTTTGGACTTCACCAATTCCATTGTTTCATATATAAATGTATCTTCTTGTTCTGGGAGAAAAAGTACACGAGATCTTTAAAAGGAGATTTGATAAACATGTAAGGATGGATTACATAAGCCTAGAGGTCTTTACTGAGCCTGCAATTCTGTGGATAGCGCCTTATGGAACTGTTTCTTTATGCTTTGTGAAGCTTTCTGGTTAGTGAGATATTTCTTGTTACAGATTTAAAGAATGTTTTTCAATTACAGTACTGCAGAAAGAGGAGGATTTCAGTTTCTATAATAACTGTTCTCTACTGACAGCTAAACAATGAAAGGCCTCAAAAGGTTTGACATTTGATTAGATCTACATAAAGCGCAGCAGGCAAAAAATATGGTAATCAGGGGCCTGATCAAGTACATTGCTCAGGTACGTCTTTAACCTTAAGCACATGAGCAATCTAGTTAATTAAAAAAGAACAGATACACATTGTTTGTAATGTATCCATATTCGGATCAATAGTCCTATCAACTACAAACAGGAATCCTTCATTAAATAAAAGATACGCTACGTTGTAACAAAATAATCCACTGACCCATGCTATAATGACCTCCTAAAGTACTGCTTTTGTATTGTCATTTATCAGCATTACGAGTTTAACAGTATCTAAAAATATCTTGCGATATCTTGGTCAGTATACAGATAATATATTATCAGCTGAAGTAATTACTTTTCAAGCCTTAGAAAAGCAGTTTCTCACTTAAACTCACTGCAAAATTAATTGCCATTCCTGTTCTGAAATGCTTTTAAGAAGAAATCTCAATTGTTTTACTCAAGTTTCTTATTAAACCTTGCTGAGGTTAAGGACAGTTAGTGTTTTGTTGCTGTTTGAGCAAAGCGCCAAAGCGTACCTGCGAGAATCCCAGCACTAATTCTCCATCCTGAAAATGAGAGCCAAGCCCTGCTTTCCAACCAGCCTTTGGACTGTGAGAGCCTTTCATTCAGTTCTGCGGGAAGGTGCTTTTGGAATTGATTTGGGTGTATGCCACTGCTTCAAAGTCCATGCTGGTTCCACTTTACCTGTGCACCTAGACATACCAACACTCACCTCCAGGGGGTTAGTGATGCAGGATGTCCCACTAGATGAGACAGGCTGAACCCTCTATGAAGAAATGCAGGACGTGGAGTTTGAGGACCAGCTTCCCAAAATAAAGTGCTGTCTTACCAGGAATCTGTGTATCTATAATGTTTGAAAGATTTAATTTGGAAGCTATATTCTTAAAAGAGCAGTTCTAAAAATGTTTACAGAAAGACAGTATGCTTTTGCTTAACAAAAATATGATCAGAACAAAACAGCTTCAGTGTCTAGTAGAGAAGTCGCTACAGTAAATGTGTTGTATTTCAGACAGAAGTGACTGACACTAGTTTGAAAGCTTGCTGAAAAATGAAAGTCGTATAAATGGGTGAGAACAAGGAAACCAGTACAGCAACGAGAAGAGAGTCAGACTCTGTAGTTCCAGTATTTCTGGAGCGTGATTGGGTTTGGGTTTTTTCTTTTTTTTTTTCTTCTTGATTTAACAAGATGAAAATCTGCTGAATAATTCATGAAGAGTGGAAGGGCTGAATCTTCCTGGAATGATATACAGAGTACGTACTGTGTCACAGGAGGAACTGCAAAGCTTTGTATCAGTTGCTGCCGTTTCTGCTACTGATTGCAAGGTGTTGCCGCTTTTGGCATTTTCACAGCTACAGAATCCTCAGCCACGCTCTGGTCTGCTTACAGCCATCTGCACCCTATGGACCCACCTTCACTAGCTCCAGCCTCTGGGATTTCTAGCCACCTATCTGCCTTGGACACCGTTCTTCTCCGGGTCGTTACTGCTAACTGCATTTTCTGGACTCGCAGCTCATATGACTGAAATCTGCTTTGAGCTCCCCGCCCGCACATCATCTCTCGTGTTCAGCGGGGGGCTGCCGCAGCAGGATCTGACCTGGATGAGGATGGGATTTACGAGAAGTCAGAACTGAGCTGCACTCAGCGCGATGCCCAACGCCTCTTCCTGGAGCGCGAGCTCGCCCCTTCTGCTGCTCTGGGAGGACTCCTCAGGGACCCGCATCTTCCTCTCGCTGCTCTATGCGGTCCTGGCTATCTCAGGGACTCTGTCCAACGTGATGGTCATCTACTTGGTTTTCTCCTTCAAGAAGCTGCAGACCACCAGCAACGCCTTCATCGTGAACGGCTGCGCAGCCGACCTGAGCGTGTGCGCCCTGTGGATGCCCCAGGAGGCCGTGCTGGGGCTGCTGCCCCCGAACTCCTCCTCGCTCCGCTCGGCCGAGTACCGCCTGCTGCGCGAGGGGCTGCTGGGCCTCGGCCTCACCGTGTCCCTGGCCTCGCACCTGCTGGTGGCCTTCAACAGGTACGTGCTCATCACCAAGCTGCCCAGCGTCTACCAGGCCCTGTACCAGCGGAGGCGCACGGGCTGCATGATCGGGCTCTCCTGGGCGCTGGCGCTGCTCCTGCTCCCGCTGCTGCCCGGGCTCTGGACGCCGGGCCCCGCCCCAACACCGCCCCCGCGGCAGACGGACGGCAGCTCCCGCTACCCCGCGCTGCTCCTCGCGCTGGCCGTGCTGGCCCAGACGGCGCTGCTGCTGCACTGCTATCTGGGCATCGTGCGCCGGGTGCGGGGCAGCGCCAAGCGGGTCAGCGTGCTCAACTTCCACCTGCTGCACCAGCTGCCCTTCCCCGCCGCGCCGCCGCCGCCGCGCCGCGCCCAGCGTCGCCTCAGCAGCGTTTCCGTCCTGCTGCTCTGCTGCGTCTTCCTGCTGGGCACGCAGCCCCTCGTCTGGGTCAGTCTCCTCGGCTTCTTCCTGCGGCCCGCTCCGCCCGCGCTGCAGGCCGCCAGCTGGCTGCTGCTCTGCTCGCTCTCGGCCCTCAACCCGCTGCTCTACACTTGGCGCAGCGAGGAGTTCCGCCGGGCCGCGCGCTCCGTCCTGCCCCGCGCCGAGGGCTCCTCCGCCGCTCCGCGACGCGCCGCCGGTCACACCGCCGGAGCCGCCGCCCCGCCCTGCCCACAGCTGCCGCGGCGCCGGAGCACGGCGGGCAGCGCCGCACCGCGCTGAGCGGTCCCCGGGGCCCGGCCGAGGGCTCCTCGCCCCGCCGCCAGGGGGCGCCCGCGGGTACGCGCCGCGCAAGTCTGGAGCTCGCGGCTTGTGCCCTCAAGGCGTTTCCCGCCGCTGGGCGTCGCGCGTCGCGGTTCTCCTCAGGCTTCGCGCCTCGCTGCCGCGACCCGGAACTTCTCCCGGCAGCTCCTCGCCTTTGCGAGGCTCTCGTCGCTCCTTCCTGGTTCCGCGTACCTCTTCCCTATCCTTCTGCTGCTCCGAGGCCGGGCGGCCCGGGGCTCCGACTTCTTCGCCAAGGGAAGGGTTTGGGGCTGAGGCGAGGCCGTGCTGAGGCCGCCTGCCCTCCCTGCCCCCGCCTCAGCGCGGCCCGCAGGACGCCGGCTGGGCTCCAGTCAGCAGCAGCGCGGGCAGAAATTGCGATGCCGGGTAACTATGGCACTGTGAGGTACTGCGTTTCAGCTTTAACGGTTCCAAGGTGAGGCAGACACCTGGGCTCTGAGACGTGGTGCGAGGTTTTGGTATTGATTATAAAATCCTGTTGGTGTTTGAAAGAGTGATTTGAGCGAGTGCTGAGCACGGGGCTGGCTGTGAGCACTGCTGGGTGTCCCATCACGCCCTCCGCACCCCGAGTCTCTTCAGAGCCATTTCCTGTACCCTACTTCATCTCTGTGCTCCATGCAGGACCCTCCTTGTCCCATCCGAACTTTCAGGTGATGCTATCTGTGGGAAATGTTAAAAATGGACATCTTTTTTGTCTTCTCGTTTGGGTTTGGTTTTATTTTTAAATGCTCCTTACGTTGACAAAGGCCTCTGCCTGTGGTGATGCGCTCTGCAGAGCGTCTGGCAGTGCGGAGATGAGTGCTGCCCCCTGAACTTACCATGTTTGCTACCAGCTTGTGTTTCTGTTACATGCGCTGCTGTTGCAGTGGGATTTCACAGCTTCTGCTAAATACGAACAGTGTGTCCTACCGGGGCGGTGAGGGGCGTGGGGCTGCACTGAGTGCTGTCCTCCCCCTTCCTGCCTCTGATGTTGTTCTGTGCTGTTCGTACCTGGCTCCCTTCGCCTTTTGCATGAAAGACTTGAAGAGGGCAGTTCTGTTCTGAATGCATAAGCACTGCTCTTTAAATCAGTCACAGTGCTGCCTGGAGAAGGTGAATGGACGTGGGAGCACAGCAGAGTTCTGTGCAAAAAGTTTATGATGTTGGGTGGCAAGTATGAATACGAGTTTGACAGCTCTTTCGAGAATGTTTGAATACTAAGACTATAAAGAAGAAACAAATACAGCAGGTATAGCATAGCTTGGCCATGTTTTACAGTGCTCCACACTAAAATTATCTTGCCTGATATGGCTTAATTTTCAACAGAAGTTGCTTTTGAAGGAAGGAAGGAATTTCATTTTTTTTTCCCCAAACCTTAGACGTATTCGTATTCTATGGTATGTTGGTGTATTTAAAAATCTTCATACCAATGTTTTATTTCTCTAAAGTAAAAGATGTTGCCATTATCACAGAAAAGATTCTTGAGGTTGGGGTTTGGCTAAGACAGGATGTAAAGTCTTAAGGAAAACTTAGGAGACATTCCTTGTCTTCCTGAAAATGTATCCACATCTTGAAAGCAGCCTCAGCCCCTTAGAAGCACCTGTAGAAAAGTAACAGAAATTTCCTGGACAGGCATCTTGTGCGACCTGATGTAGGGAACCTGCTTTGGCAGGGGGTTGGACGATGATCTCTGGAGGTCCCTTCCAACCCCTACAATTCTGTGATTCCTAGAATCTGAGGCTTAGAGAGTTTCTTCCCCCTACTTGGAGGCAGCATGCCACCTGCGTGACAGCTTTGGAAAGATCACAGGGGGTGGGAAGGAAATGTGGCCATGAAAGATGTACAAGATTTATCTTATCACCAGAGTGCATCTGTCTTGGAGAGTATATATCCTTGCTGTAATCTCACATCCTAATCACAGGGATTGCGCTTTTGCTGGCTTTGTGCAGCAAATGGATAAGGAGAATTTGCCAACCACACCTATACCAATTCTGGAAAATATTCAGCATCTCTGCCAAAATAAAGCTAAGCCAAGGGCCGCCTGAGGCTAAGACCTGATTCTGCTACAAGGAGTTCTTCAGCTGGAACCCATGACAGGAGGAGAATCACCACTTCCCGGCACAGCTGAAGGAACTGAAGGCAGTTGGCAAAGCTCAGTACTGGGACTATCAGCAAAGGACAAACATTAAAATAATGAATTAGCAAACACCCTCTGTGTTTTTGACTATTTAGTCTGGGATAAAAGCAATAACCTGTTTTGGAATTCAGTGGCCATACATTATAACAAACTTCTGGGTTTCTTCCCGTGTCAAACAGCATGCAAGTTTAATTTGAGATGCCTGTGTTTTATATAGACAGTGTTTTAAATGCAAGATGTATTAAAAAATGCCATAGTGTACAAAACTTCGTTCAGCTATCCTTTTGCTATGCATTACTTCCAGAGAACAGCTGGAAATCCCTTTGGAAGTTTGACTGTGAATCTTTGACTGTTTTATTACACTCAGGTGACCTAAATAGTATTACACAGAAAGAGTTTTAATTTAAAGTAATCAAATAAGAGTAATTATCTCAAATGAAGATCTCAGTTTCTCTGAGAAGTTACTGCTCATAAAAGTCTTGTATGCCTTCTTCTACAGCCATAATCCTTGTATTTCAGCATTTTAAATATGGTAACAATGGAAGCTCGACTTAACTCATTTTCTCTTGGTCTGTGTTACTGCTCCTTCACTGAAACAATTGATCTGACTCAGTTTTTGGTATTCTGCTTTCCTTTTTTCAGGGGTGCTAGCAATCCTTTGCTAGTAACTTTTCTTCGGTATGAATTTCTGTCATATTCACACAGCTAATGTACAGGTGCCAGGGGTACATTGCCAACTGTCCTTTAAATTTGCAGGTACAAGGCACATCTGTACTTCTAAAAATTTTCCTTCAAAGTTGTTCAACCAACCGATCTTTCAAAAGATGTAAAGGAGGATGGTGGGAAATTCTATTGGCAAGTCAAGTGAAGTTCTGCTTTGCTCTGACATTGTGCCAAGCAAAGTGAATGAGGCCTAAAGCTCCCCATCCTGCAATGACTGCTCAGCTTCATAAATATCAGGCATTGGCTGTAATTTTGTCCAAATGTTGAATTTATGGTATTGTAGTACAGATCTGTTGCACTCTTTGTGTGCAGTTGGTGCCTATTCCTTTGCTATTTTCTCAGGGCTTCTGGAAACAAGGGCAGCTAACAGTAACATCTGGATAGGTTGTGTCCAGTTGTATTGGTCTGGTTTGAAGCAGTCATTTAGTTTTGTGGCCTTTGTAAATTTGCCTGTAATATAGTCGCGTGTTTTGTGATCTGCCTGTGCACAAACACAGCCTCTCTCTAGAACCAGCTCTATGGGGGTAAAATTGTGATGCCTCAGAACAATAACCTAAGGCAGAAATACAGCTATTTGTGAAAAAGCTTTCAGTGGCTGTTTGTGAAGTTATTACATTTGTGATAGATGTAAAAAGCCATTGAGCTCTGTTCAGTAATACAGGCTTCCACCAGAGCTGGACACTTGCTGCCATCAACAGAGAAGTAAAAATGCACAAGCAGCAAAGTGAGGCTGGATCTAGTGGGCAGGAGGAGATAAAGATGGCAGCGCAGGGCCAGTGACGGTGTGAGCCTGAGAAACAGTACAGAAGTAAGTCTGAAAGCTGAAAGAGGGCAGGGTTTGTGGTGAAATAGACCCTCTCAGATTGTTTGGGTCCTTCTTTGGGTGTGGAAACAGGATTCTGCCTACACTTTCTTAATAGGTGAGATGCACAACTGTATTCCCAACTTTTTCTTTATGCAAAGTATCTCATATACCAGCAAATTTTCATTGATCTCTGGAATCAAAAGAGACTAACAGTGTGCATTACACCAGTGTTCTTATGGACCAGCCTTCTTACGCCTAGCGGCGTTGCTGGACATGTAGGCACGAATAAGATGTTAGCAATCCCCCGGATCCGTTCTGCCACAAGCACACTGTGAACCTTTTTTCCTGACTACCAGATTGATGCTATTTTTAAAAAAAAAACCCACATACAGATTATTTTCAAATGAAGACATTTAAGTGTAGCATTTCATTAAAGAAAAAGTGACAACATATACTTTAGCTTTCTATTTCATCTTAAATCGCATAACTAGATTATTGCAGTATTCTTTAAACTCACAAGTCCCTTTTCCAAATGGCAGCGAAAATAGCTTTTCTCGTGACTTCTAAGAAAGCTACCGTTTTTGCTCTTTTATGTCAATCCTTCCCATGCACTGTCATCATTTTACCAAGGTAATAGTCCCTTTTCTTTCTTTCTTTTCTGCTTTCTTCAGGGCTTTTTTTTCCTGTAGGTTCCTTCACTAAGAGAAAAGTTCTCAGTCCTGCTGGGCAGGGAATGACTCCTTGAGCAGTGTAAGCTTAGGGAGACAAATGTAAGATAAACCTGAGAAACTGAGGGACAAGTCCCTCAGACTTAAGTTTCTACCTAAGTCTGAGTAGCCATTGCAGATTTTTTTTCATTCTGTTCCATAGTGGACAAACACTGTCAATACTACAAGTATTCATGTTTGATTAAAGCTGTTAAAAAAAAAAAAAAAAAAAGAGTTTACATAGGAAAAACAGTTAGAGATAGTTTGAAGGCTGGAGAAAAACCTTTTGTAGTTGGTGTTCATTATGGCTGACTTTTCTAAAGAGACCTCGTTACAGAATACATGCTTCTGTGCAAGTATTCAAACCTATTGCCACACAAGGTAACCTAATGGGCTCTTGAGGCTGGAAAATATGAAATTAAAGGTAAATGAGTCTGTTTTGTGAGTGTAGACCACCTTGTTTGATTACTGGCTATGAGATCAGCATGGGAAGACTTCCAGTGCAGTCTTTGCTTGGCGCCTGCTCCAGCCAGGTGTTCAGGTTATTCCTGAAACTAAGGAACTGAAACAGAATACTGCTGAATCAAGCCTACTTCCAGCTGTTCTGGCTCAGTGCTTTGGGTTTCTGGGAAAAGGACTGAAACAGGGGATGGCAAAAATGCATAGTATTCTTTAAATGCCTTTTTTCTTTGCTTCTGTTGATTGAAATTCTGCTTCAGAAGTTTTCCAGCTCCTTTAGAGGCGACAGCCGATTAAACCCATTTTTAATATGAATTAGAAAAGAGACACAAATGAAGAAAGAATTGTTATTCTCATTAACTAGCTCCTGTTGTTCAGAGACCAAGATAAAAGGGACAAAGACTAGATGCTATTATTCAGAAGCTCCAAGTAAGACTAAAGATGCCTTGTGTTTGGGAGCAGCCTAACCAAGTGATGCAGCTGCTGGAGGGGGGTGCTGTCAGAGCCGCTCTATAGGAGGCTGTCCTGTTTGCCATTTTGGGTGCCAGTTTTCTGAATTGACACCCTAGTACTGTTTGCTTGTGATGCTGTGGTTAGAAAAAGTATTGATAGTTGTGAATAATTACAGTGCAAAAATGGGCTTCTCAGTAAAGTCAGTGTGAAATGTGATGTTTGCAACAGGATGTGACCTCTGTGTTCCATTCTCTTTCTTCTTGAGGGCTCAGAGAGAGCTGAGAGAAGAAAGTGGAGATGTAGGCCTGCGGGGAGATGCAGGCAGGACGGTCCTTGGGGTACCTTACTTTTTATTTATAGTTTTGTGAAGCAGACATCTCAGATGGAAAATTATTACTAGCTGTCTTCAGGCTGTCTGCAGGGTTCACTTGTCCTGTGACATTCTCAGCGGAGAATTAAAAATGCAAATATGCACCAGGCAGGAGCTGTAGCCTGACTTGTTCTGAAGCTGATGATATGATGGGGACGCAATGCCAGCCTGAAATACTAACGCTCAACAAAGTGAGCATTTGCATCAAAAGAAAACTATTTTTAAATAGAAGAGTTTTGAGAGGGAAATCTGGTGAAGCTGGCAGTCACCAGTTTTGAACAACGTTACACAGACTTCCTTCCTGTTTGCTCCACTGAGGCGTCACAGTGAGATGGCCTCTTTTTTGTCTTTTGCCCTTCGTCTGCCTCACCTCAGGCACTGCTGTGCTGGAGCAGCCACCTTCTTCTCACCCTTGAGATTCTGACACTGACTTTTTGATCAGTTCATAAGTGCTGTTTTCCTGATTTCTTATAAACTTAATATTTTTCATTCTGAAATCTAGTGAAGTGGCTGTAACAGTCTTGTAGCTGTGGAGAAAGGTGTAGCAAGGTTTAGCAGAGGTAATATCCAGAAATATTGTTAAGATATTTCATATTTACCTTTGAGACTCCTTTGTCTTCTGTTGCATGTCATCCCTTGCATTTCATCTATACATGCTAGAATAGCTTTACCACAGGAGTCTTCTTTTCCATAAACATTTCTCATTCAATTAATCCTTCTTTGCAAAGTAGTGGTAAAATCTTGCAGGATTTGAAATGTGCAGCCATGTTAGCTCCTCTAGTGAGCACAGTTACGCCTCTTTCATTTGAACAAATATCTTCCTTTTCTCTAGGTCATTTTTCCAGTTTGTGGCATTATTAAGGCTGATGAAATGAGCAAGTTTGGTAGCATGCAACCTGGGGAAACAAAAAGCACAGCCTCACTACTGCTCTTGTTTGACATCAACGCAAAGGCACTTTTCATAACTCTTATTGTGACAATCAGCTTTTGGTATGGTATTAAAGCAAGATAGTAGGACTACCTATAATGTTAATGAAAAGATATAAACAGGAACACAAAAATTCATCGTGAGTACGATGAGTAAATGTAAGCTCTCTGGATTTTGCAGTAGACATCTTGCTGTGTATTGTAACTGTTGTGTACATACTTGCGGGATTAGGCAGTT
The DNA here is from genome assembly GCF_951394365.1 of Tetrao urogallus. Classification (NCBI taxonomy): domain Eukaryota; kingdom Metazoa; phylum Chordata; class Aves; order Galliformes; family Phasianidae; genus Tetrao; species Tetrao urogallus. The sequence goes on along the minus strand of NC_136818.1, from coordinate 18,118,396 downwards.
CACACTCAATGTAAGAAATGATGGATCTGAGCTGAATTAAAGGCATGAATTCATTTTCTTCTATCTCATGCATCGTTAAATATTGCTATTGTACTGTCTAATGATTATCTATATTATACCTGTCACCCGATAGCAACCATGGTCGCTACGATAATGTCAAGATTATAATTACAGTCCCTTCTGTGATGCAGTCATACTATGCTTAAAAATGTATCTTTGAGATGGTAGTATCTCTTGTTTGGCCTTGGCCCAAACACAAATGCATTTTGAAGTTTTTGAGGGAGAACTAATCTATTTCCAAGTTACTAACATTCAAGGTAAATTACATACTGATATGTCTATATTAAACTAACAAAAAATAGCCATTTAAACTACATTTTTGCTTATTTGAGATAAACAAAACTTGAAAAACTTCTTGTCCCTTGCTAAATAGCTCCTTGTCTGTGTTTTGGAATTTAAGAATATAAAAGACTGCAGCTGTTACTCTGAGATCAATGAAATCACTTAAAAACTTGTCTGGCAGCGTGTGTCGGATAAGCCCATCCCTTTTTGTGATCTGATCCATTGCAGAATGCCCCAAATATTCAGCCTGGTCATCTAAGGCGTCTCCTGTGGCAGGGGCTGGCAACCCCTGGCACCCAGAACTGACTGGGAAAGCAGAGGCAGGGTCTGAGCCCCTGCACTGTGGGAATGCGGGCAGCAGGGGCGGGCAGGGGAAGCCTTGCTGGGGTGTAAGAGACCACAGCGCGAGCTGATCGCTGTAGGAAGAACTCGGGGAATAAATTGAATGTCATTGTCTGATATCTTCTTCAGATTTTCTTGCTGTCATTGATCTGTTTTCTTTTAGATTTGTGAGACAACTGTTTATTTAATTCTAAAGAAAAACAATCTTCTCTCGTGTTTATACAAATATATAAAACAGTTCTCTTCCCAAGTATGAAATGGTTTCAAAGAAGCTGTGTGGAGGAATCTTTGTGAATGCCACTCTGAGTGCAAAAGCAAAATAAAGCAGCAGTTCAAAACAAAAACCCACTGCATGTGAAACTAAGGATCTTGTAACCATTTTCTAACATCGAACACGATAAATACTATGCTAAACTACTTAGTAAAATAGCTGATTATGTGTTAATTGTATCGGTAACTTGAAAATAATCGTGGTCACCACAATCAGGATAAAATGGCATGTAGTTTTTAGTATTTTAATAAGATATCTATAGAAATACTACAGTATTATTTTGCTTCCTGTTCTCCTCCCTTGCACAGTACTATATTGAGATCTGACTTTCCATTGATTTTAAAACAAAGAATGTTGATACGTTGTTCCAATGCACTTCTGGTAATATCTTTACATCAGTGTTTGATTTCAAGCAGGAATGTACGTAGCTGTTTCTATGCCAGCCATTCCTAGGGTGACATAGATCCCTATTGTGCAAATACTTTTTTCATACACTGCTGCCAAGAGTTTCGATTATAGCCTTTGGTGGTGTGAGATTGTCTGTAGGTATTCAGGAGGGGTTTCTGTTGCTGGTGGATGCTGTCAGCAGTGAGGACTGCACGCTGTGTATTTTGGGAATCAGACAGCTGTTTGCCTGTGGCCCAGTATGTTATTGTGGCCAGCCAGCACAAAAGTGAGAAGCTGCCTGTTTGTTCTCCCGCATACAAGCCAGTTGCAAAATTCCACAGCTGCTGTAACCCTTTAAAATGTGCTAATTTATGCCTTTTTTTACATGCTGAGTAGCACATTTATTCTCATATCTTCAGAGGCACTTACACTATATGAAAGAGTACACAGGGCAGTGGAATTTCAATTAGTTTGCTCATTATATAGGGCTTAAGGCCTAGGTTGTTACTAATTGTGTAATAAGTTTGGTTGATTTCATGGGAATTTTTAACTGGCCATTCTCTGAAGTGAGGACTGGAAGACATGGCTGTGTCACTGCTCACCATTGTCGAATGTCAGAGCAGTTCATGTAGTGATGCTAGTTTTGACGAGTGGAACTGTGCTTGTGAGCAGGAAATATCCATCCCAGCAGCAAAGAACTCATCGGTGAATTGGGAGGAAAGATCAAGAACTCTGGGATGGCTCTCATGTATTCCCAGCTCATCAGAAGCTGCCAAGGGTACGAGCCAGACCCAGAGGAACTTTATTTGCTGTTCTGCTTTCTTATGAGCTTGTGCCTTTGCTAAAGGTTCTGGATTTATTGCTGTGTGCTTGATAGAGTTACAGAATTGTTGTTAGATCCTGCACATCTTGCAAAGACAAAACCAAAGACAAAAGAAAGCATTGAGTGGGTGTCAGGTCCAGGTGAATACAGAGAAATCCATTACCCTAAAAAGGGTTCCTATTTCACACAGCTTGTAACAAGGAGTTACGGTAGATTATTTCATGCCTGCTTTGCAATTCTTGTTAAAAAGCCTTTGTTACTAATGGAAGAGGTACAGATTCCACCCTTCCTCCCCACTTGAGCAGAAAGAGTTTATTTTGTTTTTTCCTTTCTTGGCACGCCAGGGGATCTTTCAGATCTTTTCAAATATTGCTCCTTTGAGAACACAGATTCTTCTTTAAGAGACAGCCGCCTTCAGCAATGTGAAAGGATTTAGTCATGTTGCCCTTGATGTCCTGCGAAGTTTGTGTTAGTATTGGTATGGGGCCAGAGCTTCAGCAGAGGTGTGGGTAATTTGCCCAAGCATTGGTATGGATTTTGGTTTTCAACTTTGGAGGAAAGGAGTAAGATGTGTTCCAAAGCAAAACATACTTTGTCTCCCATTTAAGAATGAATTATCAGAGGAGTTTCTTGAGGAGCTCAGTGAGTAACTCTTCCCCCTTCTTCAGCTGTATGCCTACATAAATAACCAAGGCTATCTTGAAAGTTATATTAATGGCTCCCTGGGACGTCAAATGATTGTGCTCAGCACAGATACTGAGGTCAGGAAAAGAGAAGCTAGATGGCGCTGCGGTCCTGAGATCGTGTGCTGCTGTCGGGGGAGCAAGATGAACCCGTGCAGATTTTCTGGTCTAAAAGCCAGGTATTGTCAAATACAGGGTCAGAATTCCTAAAATGGAAGAACATGATTTCCACTGAGGCAGTTATTTAGCTTTTGGTTTTTAACGTAGGCAACAAGTTGAATTGCTTAGGAAACTTAAGTTCAAGCATGTGGACAGGAAAGAGAAGACTATGGGTGTAGAATGGCTTTAAGATTACCTACACAGGTAAAACTGTGAGAAATATGTTGAACACCATTCTCCTGGCATTCCTTATGCTTATTTATTTTAAGCAAATACTTCTGCTCAAAGATGCGAGTAGGTATGAAAGAAGGTAAACTTTGTGCTGCATTGTGCAGTTAAGGAAAGACATCTGATGTGGTGTGGGAAATTGAAGGGGAAAAAATTAAATCCAGATCCACTTATAAAACTTTCCTTCGAATTTTTAAGAATGGAGATACAGAGACCTCCATTGCTAATTATAAATGTTGTACAAGTAAATATCTGGAGTAGTTACCGTGGGACAATCATTAATTTATCTTTAGATACATATATTTTCACTTTCATCTGTTCATTCTTTTCACTATTTATAGAACAATTTCAAAATTAAGTTGCAGTCATTTTTAGTTAGCAAATGCACATCGTTCCTCCATTTATACTTTTATTAGTCAGACAAGAATATATTAATAAATTTTTCATTAAAATTCTAAGGCCAAGCAGAGCTTTGACCTCTTTACCGCTACTTTACCTCTGATTAGTATTTAGGGGTACAGTTGGGCAGTAAGAATGCCAAAGTTATTACAAAAATCAAAACACTTAAACAAAAATATCCCTAAGCTCTGGAAATCTGAGGAGGTCTTATTTAATTTTGAGCTTAGAGGGAGTCTCAGCAGTTGAAAATAAATAACATCCAGGCAGCCAGATAACTTTGAGTTTGTAGTGAAGCCAGCCTCCAGGCTTTGTCAACACTATTATTTTGATCAGCAGTGAGGGGGCCAGCACTGAGACATTGCTGTGTTTGAACTGAGTTCTTCTGCTATAGGAAAAGGTTGTGGGTTTTGTTGTTCTTGTTGTTTTGTTTTTGTTAGGGTTTTTTTTGTTTGCTTGCTTGCTTATTTGTTTTTTTACTTTAAGGAATTCAGTAGTTAATGTGCAAACATAACATGCACCCGTAACAAAACATGCAACAAATGGCTGATGTAGTATTTTATCATGGCAGAAGGCAGCCATGGGATATTGTACTGTCCCTTCAGTGATAGTAAAAGTGTGGAAAGCTGCATAACAGATTTGGAAGTGCCAGAAATGCTTTGAAGTTAGTCAGTGGTAGGAAGGCCCTTGAGGAACTTCAAGGGAGCCTATAAAAAGGACAAGGAAGATGAAGTGAAAGGCTTAATAGAATGACAGAATTTTAACCCCTACACAATTGTAAGCTTTTCTACAAATAATACCAAGGACTACCAGCTTGAAGAGCAATGGTGCTGAGGAATAAGACTGAAGATAACAAAATGGAGTTGGAAGGAACAGAAGAACAAATCACCTTTTGAGTGAAACTGAGGTGGTAGATGTAACCGAGATGAATGCGGGGAGGCCACAGGAAGGAATTTCATAAGAGATGCTTCAGGGGAGGCTTAACAGGAGAGAATCATCTGTAAACAGAAGGTGTAGTATAGGAAATGGGTTAGTTTGTAGAAAGCCTGCAGAGAAACAGATCCATATTAATTGGCTGTGAGTTTGGAAGTTTGAAGAACCAGGCTATGAGAGCAAATGTGTTCTTGAATAGCTTTCCCTTGGGCTAGCAGAGACCAAAATCCATTGCTTCAAGTGTGGCACTTTGCTTTAAAATAAATAAATAAAGTGAAATGAATTCCAGAAGAACCATTTCTGAGATCTTCCTCCCATTTCAAAATCCAGTGAATTTACCAGTGCCTACTCTATTGTGTATCTGATGATTCAGTTTGTTTTAGCCCTTGTGCTTACTATTAGTGTACTAGGAGGTCATATTGAAGTTTTAGGAGGAAAACTGATGTCTTCTGGAATGGCTAACTGGAGGGATTTAGGAAGAAAATTCAGAATAGATTATAACAGATTACAAAATCTTTTCCTTCTGCCAACAATGTGTGAAAAACACCACTTCTTGTGAGTGCCTTCTTGAAACTCCACAAACTTCCTGCTTTGCCCAGTGTTTGCACTGAATTGAACTGCCATCAATTGCACAGGCACATGAGCATCCTATGGTGATTGATATAATTCCTCCAGTGTTCATTAACACATGGCAGATTGTGAGTCTTGTTCTTAATTAAATACTGCTAATTTGTTAAAGACCATTATTGATTTTTTGGATTTCTTTTTAATCCTATGGGAATCACACAGTTTTCTCCTTCAAGGAGACTGTTCTGTGCAATGCCTTTTGAGAACTGACTTCAGGTTCAAGCCTTCAGAGGCACTAAGGAATGCAATAGTGCTAGTATATATATAGCTGTAAGTTTTATGCTGTGCTGATTCAGCAATAAGAAGGGCCATTTGCAGAGTACAGTCTGACCTAACAATGCTTCTGTTATTTTCTTTTTCTGTCATTCAAATGCTTTCCTCCAAGAACTCAAGGAAACTCAGAGTTTTTCTTTTCTTTCTTTTTTTTTCTGAAAAAAAAAAAAAATTGTTTTAAAGTAGTGCTGACGTTGGCTGAACCTTCTGCAGGTTCAGTCTCAAATGGATCAACTGAATAGAAGCCCAGAAGTTCTCTAATGCCTACTGTAAGTCAAGGGTCGTGTTGTATATGGAGCAAAATACATGCATGGTGACAGGAAGCAGACTCTTCCCTATGTTTTAAATAGACAATAGAGGTCCAATGTCTAGTTATTGGTGATAGGAAAGTCTCCTTGTTCTGATTTCTGTTTCCTGTAACACTGTACATAGTACATCTCCTTCATGTTTGTTGGTATTATTTATATTTAATAAACATGTCATGCAGCAAATTCTTAAAAATAACTGTCAACTTTGTATTTGTTTTTGAGAAACTGCTGATGCTAAACAAAGTACTAATTTTGGATTGCAGCAACTCCTAAAAAGTACACTCAGCAAGAAATCCCACGTGTTGTTTTTTTTTAATTTAGTGTTATAGGTGAACAGAATTAAACAAGAGCTGATAAATTCAATGCATTTTACAACTGTGAGAATGCAAAAAAAAAGTTCTAAAAATTGCTATGATTTTAAATTGCTTACTTTGCATTGAAAGCTTCTCATTTTAGCTCACTGTCCTTGCACAAATTCATGCACAAGATTGTTTGTCAAAGCAGCATATTGGAAGGGGAAACAGCAACATATTTATAAAATACAAATGGTAGGATGGTTACATTTTGAATGCTGCCTATTTGGAGGAAATCCAAGCAGGGGCCTGTGAAACAGAAGTGTGGCTTTGTGAGCCTTCTTGCATAAAGACTAAGAGAGTACATGAAAATGCTAACGTTTCAAAAGAGTGTTAATTGCTGTGAATTTGAGCAATTACTAATTATTATGAAAGTACTGTGATTGATAGTAGGAATGTGTTATAAATATGTAACATTGTAGTAGATGGGGTGTTGAAGAGGCTCCTTAGTTGGAGTAGTATTCTTCTACTTACTGATTCTGAGCACTGGTTATTGTAAATGCAACTATATTGCAGTAGCAACTTTTAAAAATCACTTTTCTGCTTAAAAACCTCCTTCTGTTAATTTTTTTTTTGTTTGTTTGTTTTTTTGTTTAACATTTCTGGAAGATGCCAAATTGTGTTGCATTATATTTTTATTTTATTTGTTTTCTTTCAATACTCTGTCAATATTTGATATATTTTTATTTCCTTTGAAAATTAGAGGTTCCCAATGGTACTCAGTATTTCCATGGATACTTTAACACAGTTGCAGTCATTCAGCTATGCCTTGTCTTCCAGGCTACTTCTGGAGGGAGCCAGGCTGCAGAGAAGAGTAAGAGCTGAAAACTATTTTTCTGCTTGCCTGTTTTGGATGCAGCCTTCGAGTCTACTACTGCAACTGTAGATAAAGAGACACTTTGTGGAAAGTCACACGTCTTTCTTTTCATCTTCCATTGAAACTTAATTTTGCTGGCTGTAGTAATAGCTTGTATGCAAATGTCTCCAGTCTGTCTGTCCAAGCATCTCTTTTCTTTACAGCTCTGAAATCAGCCACAGCTTCCTCAACTACCTGGAAGACGCCTTCCTATGAGCAGCAGCCTTCTTTCCAGGGCCTCAAAGTTCCCACTTGTTACTCACTTGTGTTTCACACTCTTTTTCTGTTTTCTCCTCAAGTCTAAGCTCTGAGTGGTTTCGTGCTCTGAACTACAGTATTTCTTTTGTGAGTCCAAGCATCTACAAACAGCTTTACTCCAACACAGGTGAGACCTAAGGAGAAAAGAAGAGAATGTTCCCTCATCAGTAGAACAAGCTGGAGAATGAGCCTCACCTCCACGTGTTTGCTCTGCTGTCTGCAGCATTTGGGTGAGGCAGGTGATAGCCTGGCCATTTTCTTTCAGTCTTACTGTATTCTTGATAAATAAAAGAAAAATTCTGACACTATGGAAGGGATGAACATCTCAAAGAGATTAGGTTTTTTTACTGGGAAAGAATAGTTAAATTATTTTTGGATTTTTGGAATAATACAGGCCCCTTCTGTAAACTTCTGTTTATCTCCACAAAACATCAGAAATTCATTTCTCTGTATTTCTAAACATTCCACTTCATCTGTGACTCTGATGTTAGTTTTATGTAAGTAAATTTATAACGCAGTAGTGGAGTGAAGAAGTGAAGATTTTCTTTTCCTCACTTCTACAAGGGTGTTCCCAGTTTCAAACCTCAGTAAATATTTGTCTGCTCTTAGTTCATACGATCAAAACATATGTTCAGAATTATTAAGATGTGATTGGTTTAGTAAAAAGCTAGCTAAAATTTTTTGCAGCAAGCCTGTAAGTTACTGAGAACCTGTGACTTCATTATTTAATGCTCCAACAACTGAGAGGAGTGTTTTACAGCATTTTTATAACCTCATGTAGACTTGCTTAGTGATACCATTGACTTCTCTCAAAGCTCTTTAGGCGTATATGAGCCTTTAGTATGTAATAAAATGAAACTAATTCCTTCACTGATTTTATTCGTTCTTTTTCTTTCCTTGTTCTCTCCTTCATTCTTTCGTGGTTTTTTTTGTTCTTCTATAGAAGTTTTCATACTCCGTGTCTTAGATTTTTTTTTGGTTCCAGTTTTCTGTCTCAGTTGGGAGGGCATTTCCAACAAGATTACTGAAAGAAAGAATAGTAGGAAATCTTAATCAACTTAACTATACTATTTTTGTGCTAATGAAGTAGCTGGAATGACAGGAGGAATTCAGCAGGAAGAGAACAATAGCATGTTTACGCAATACTGGTGAGTAATTTAAGACTAAATTTGGGAAGAATTTGGAAGCGAAAAGTTTGAGAATTCAGTACTGGAAGTTATAATAAATGTAAAAAGGTTAAATACCCTCCAATGCTATGCTACGAAATATAGTTACTTTACTATTTGTACCCATTGGAAGTCTTCCAGATACATCAATAGCAGCTTGGACCATTAATGGCTTATGAAAAAGTAGACAGCTGAGTGGTTTTGCTAACACTTCAAGTATAAGTGAGGAAAATTTTACAAAGGAGAGAGAGAGATTTTCATCAAGCTGAGTAGGAGATTAGCTGCAATTCAAAATTTTGGAAGCTTACTTCTGGTAAGGCACACTGGAAAACAAACAAGGGTGTTGTTTCTGTGATCTTGAAAGGACTGGAAAAAGACACAAGATCAGTTATGCTAGCAGAAATTGTGAGAACCACTGGTGTAAAAAATGATCATTAAATTAAAAAACAAGTTTGGCAGAATTTAGAGAAAATAAATATGCAAATGGAATGTGCTGAAACACTAGTATAAGAAGTTGCAGATGGCTTCATAATTAAGGAGAAAGGTAGTCAAACTGCAATGCTGAAAATGAGGTGAAGAATTAAATACCAGCAAGAAGAGGTTTTGAATAACTATTAACTTCCTGATGAACGAAAGGAAATTTTAAAGATGAGAGCCCAGATACCTGCAGTGACTCTTCTGCAAGAAACGTTCAGAAGTGTGAGTGTAAATGTTAGCTGTTAAAAATGTTATATCAAAAGAGAATAGCCAAGATTTGGTATTACACAGACTTGCTAAGGATAGAATGACAGCTTGCCTTTATCATTTTAGCTTATTGCTGTTTCCTTTGACAAAAGTGCATTTGCAGGGAACCAGAGGCTGCTGAGGCATGTGATAAGTCAAGAAGGAAGTGGTAGTGAAGAAGTTCCTTTGAGCTTGAGAACAATTTTGTGTATATGGAGAAGTATATGCACGTGAGAAGTAGATCTTTCAAGTACTTTTCAAACAGGGCTTCCCCAATTTTAAACTTGCCAAATCAAATTGGGGCATTTGCCATTGCAGTGTTGAAAAACTACTTTGCAGAGGGACACCCCTCTTCCCAGGGGTATATTTCACTTTGTAGCTATCTTTTTGTAAGATTGTTGGTTTGTTTTAAATAAAAACAGGTTAAAATTTGCAGACGTGTGTTTTCAAGAACATCTTAATCCAGAAGGGACTTTGATAATACCAGTGTATTTCATGTAGAATTTGATGAAATACTGACTATGTCTTTTAAAAACTAATATAAGCAGGCTCGAGAAGTTGTGTTTTCAACTGTACTTGTAAAATGCTTATGTATACAGGCATTCATATGCATACAGAAAGATAATGACTCAAAGCTAGAAAATATATCTAAAACTTTCAAAAAATATGAAATATGATGCTGAGAACTATCAGATTTTATTTAGAAGGTGATCCAAAATGATTACTAAGGAAAATGGTAGCACTAAAAACATAAAATTCAACAGATTTATTAAGATGCTTTCAAAATAGTGTTTATTGATAGTTTCTCAAAGCCAAAAAGCTTCCATAGGGAAAAATACAGTAATTCCCATCAACCTGCTTGAATTCTTGTACTCTAAATTAGACAGTAAACAGGGGCAGATTAGGATTTATATATTTGAATCAAATTTAATCCACTTATTTATCTTTAGATCGTCACTAGTAGGTGGGGATGTGTGTTCTGGGAAGGATATAGGGATGCTGTCCAGATATGCAGGAGTGGAGTGAGGAAAGCCAAGGTGTGGATGGAATTGAACATGGCAAGAGATGTGGAAAAAAAAGAAGTGATTCTTTAGATACATAAGGCAGAAGAGGCAGGCAAAGGATAGTGTAGCTGCTCTGATAAATGAGAGGGAGAGCCGGCCTCCAATGGACATGGAGAAGGCTGAGGTACTTAAGTTCTTTGGCTCAGTCTTCATGGACAGTCCAGCTTCTCACACCTTTCATGTCCCTGAGCATCTAAGTGAGAGTCACGGGAGAAAAATCCCTCCCAGTGTAAGAGTGGAGCAAGGCCAAGACCGCCTTATGAGGCTGAATGTGTACAAGTCTGTAGGGCCAGGTGCCACGTGTCCCTGTGTTGTGAAGGAACTGGCTGATGTGGTTGCCAAGCCACTCTCCATCATATTTGAAAAATCATAGCAGTCAGGCAAAGTCCCCTTTGGCTAGAAAAAGGGAAGCATCACTCCCTTAAAGAAAGGGAGAAAGTAATACTCGGGACTGCAGGCTGGTTGAACCTCATGTCTGTGCCTTGGAAAATCATGGAGCAGATCCTCCTGAGAGAGTTGTTAAGGCAAGATGTGGAGGTGATCTGGAACAGCCAGCACAGCTTCACTAAGAGCAGATCATGCCTGACCAATCTGGTGGCCTTCTGTGATGGAGTGACTGTGTCTGTGGAAAAGCAAAGGGCAACGGATGTCATCTACCTGGACTTGTGCCAAGCCTTCGACATGGTCTTGCACCACATCCTTATCTCTAAATTGGAGATATGTGGATTTGAAGGCTGGACTATTAGGTGGATAATTAATTGGCTGGGTTTTTGTAGCCAGAGGTTTTGTCAGTGGCTCTGCTTCCAAGTAGAGTCTGGTCATGAATGGTCATGAGTCCCCTAGAAGATCAGTCTCAGGACTGGTGCTCTTCAGCATTGTTATCAGTAACACAGGCAGTGGAATTGAGTGTACCCCCAGCAAGTTTGCTGTTGATGCCAAGCTGAGTGGTGCAGTTGACTCAATAGGAAGGATGGAAACCATCCATGGGGACCTGGACACTTGAAAAGTGAGGACATGAGAATCTAATGAGGTTTAACAAGACAATCCCAGATTGTATACAGACTTTGAGAAAAACTTGTTTAGAGCAGCCCTATGAAGAAGACTTGGAATCCTGTTGGGAAAAAAAGCTGAATATGAGCCAGCAGTGTGCTCTTGCAGCCAGAAGGCCAGCGGTACCCTGGGCTGCATCAAAAGAGGGGTAGCCAGCAGGGAGAGGGAGGTGATTGCTCCCTCTACTCTGCCTTTGTAAGGCCCCATGTGGAGTCCAAGCCTGCGGACCCTCATACAGGAAGAATGTGGAGCTGTTGGAGTAGGTCCAGAGGAGGGCCGCAGGGATGATCAAAGGGCTGGAGCACCTCTCCTGTGAAGAAAGGTTGAGGAAGTTGGGCTTGTTTAGCTTGGAGAAGAGAAGGCACCGGGGAGACCTCATTGTGCCCTTCCAGTACTTGAAGGGAACTTAGAAGCAGGAAAGAGTCCGACTCTTTGCATGGCCTGACAGTGATAGGACAAGCGAGAAGGACTTTAAATTAAGAGGGGTGATTTAGGTTAGATATTAGAAATAAACATTTTACTCTGAGGGTGGTGAGGTGATGGAACAGGTTGTCCAGAGAGGTTGTGGATGCTAGAGACATTCAAGGTCAGTTTGGATAGGACCTTGGGCAGCCTAATATAGTGGTTGGCAAATCTGCCTGTGGCAGAGTGTTTGGAACTAGATGTTCTTTAAGGTTCTTTCCAACATAAACCAGTCTATGAGTCAGTGATTAAAGTATAAAGCAGCATAGGCCTAATGAAATTTCCTGCTATTTGAGGCTGCATTTTGAAAACCATTGTGTGAGGACTTTGAAAAGAAATGCAAAAATAAAATTGAAAGATTATAGAGTTTGAAACATATTGAGAACAATTATCTTAAACATTTATATTTTACCCGAAGAAATTTCTGAGACCATTGAAAATTATCCTGAGAGCTTAGACAAAACCTGGGAAAGGTGGTACTTCCTAAAAACTTTGGAAAAAGTGTCTGTTCTCTTGGTTTCATAAAAACCTGAGTCATTCTCTCTTTACCAGAGAGAGAAAATGGACTAAAACAAGAGATGTACTTTGGAAGGGACCATGAGACAGATTTTGTTTTAACAAGTCGTGTCAGTGCAGAATTTGAATATGTAATTTTTTTTTTTGTTGTTTCTACATATAGCTGTTGCTGTGGGAGTTTCTATGAAACATTTTTTTTAGCAGTAGTCATATTCGCTAGATCAAGTTTGGAAGTACAAAGCACTTCCATTTTTATTACCAGTACTTGATCCATGACTAATTGCTGTTATCTTATGAGGCTGTGTTTCCGTAAATACACCTGTACGGTTTTAATGAGCATGTTGGAAGTCAAATGCTAACTTTACATCTGAATGAACATACTCATCAATAGCTAGGAAACGAGTTCAATTTAATGATTTTTTTTTTTTTCTTTTAACCTCAGAAGTTTGGAATGCTATGCAGTGGAAATGAGAAGACAGGTCTTTTGTTCTGGTAAGTTCATATCAGCTTCTGATCTGGTGTGTACGCAATGGTCAATTTGCATAGAATTCATAGCTGCATGGCAGCTTAATTTCAGTGATTGAAAGAGTTTATAAACATGGCGTAGCCTGTAATAAGATGAATTTCATGAAGGCAAGCCCTCTAGTATTTATCAGTGTTGAAGCCTTGGAAAACAGGGAGCTGGTTCAGAGTGGGGACTCCGAAAGCATCTACTGTTCTTTGACATGGTTCTCTGAGATGCCTCTGCTTCAATGACTGTCACATAGACATTTGAAGTTCTATATCTTTCTTCCTCAATATTTTAATATTTTGCTGATGTTGATATAACAAACATACTTTTAACATTTTTGAAGCAGACATCAAAATTAAACAAAAACTTGGAAATTACATTAAGCAAGTTACTTGGAAAAATGTTTTCAAGAAAGATGAAAAGCATGTTGCTCAAAAAAGCTGTACAAAAAGCCAGGACTAAAATTGTTCTTCTGGGCATTGACTATACATTACTTAGACTTATGTGTAAATAATAATTGCAAAGGAATGCATGAGCAATCTCTTTGTGAATGCAGCATAACAGCAAGTTGACTTGCCCCCAGATGTGGCATTCTTCTAACTAAGAAACTTAAAGAAATTCTTAGGAACTGCTCCATTCCACGTGCCATGGCATAGTATGAAGTCTTGAAATGTATGAGGTCTTGCAGAATGTGGAATTTTTTCCATATGTTTTGTTAACAAGTGTCATGCATGTATTTTACTAAAACCTATTTTTCTCATTGTGCTTCACATGAAACAGTTCATTTTTAATTCCTGAAGCTCATGCTGTGGAATAGTACCAGATATACTGCATGTAATGCCAGATATACTGCATGTACTTATGGCTGTCCCCAATCATTTTCTACTACTGTTACTTCAGTTATATTAGGCCTGGAAGATTTTTGTTCAGTTAGGGACGCAGAGTAAAGCTGACTAAAGTGACGTATTTCATGAATTAGGAGAACAGATTGTAGCAGCCCTCTGCTGTGTAATAGTATTTAGTTTCCAACTGTCCTAATAATATTTTTCCTTTTAAAAGACACTTTAAATCTTATTTGTTCTTTATTACTTCAAGTGAAAAACATTACCTGCCTGGCCTTCTCAAATGGTTACGTTTAAGAAATATTGGAGGGAAACTTCCAATGACCTGTTGCATTGTTTTAACATTATTTTTTCCCAGCAAAGTCTGTTTCTCTTGGCAGTCATTCAAAATTCTGCAGTTCTTCCAGAGGAAGGGAAGGCTTTATCTTCTTTGAAATGGTCCAAAAAAAAAAAAAATAAATTCAACAGCAAGGGATGATCCTTGCCAATAACTTTACAGGACTCACGTGAAGAAAATCTCCTGAATGTTTGTATGGCTTAATCACTCTGATTATGTGTTTCTCTGTAGAGAAGGAAATACAAAAATGGCATTATGTCTTGATTGCCTTTATTTTTTTTCTGAATGAGTACTATATCCATTATTATTAATTGGCTAGAATGTGAACTCCCAAAATGAATAACAGCATGACAGAGACTAAAATGCATTACGCGGGGAAAAAAAATCAATTGCATACATGCCTCTTACAGGTACATACACAACAATTATGTCGAAGTCAAAGCAAGATATGCATGAATTATTATTTTATGTAATTGAAAATATTCTTCTAACAATTTCTTTTAGAGAAAATTGATACTGAGATTGAGCTGCCTATTTACTTTTATATGGGGTTTATTTGCCCTGTATCTGATATAATACTTCTGAATACTGGCAAAATTCAATGTGTGGGTACATTGGTTCGGCATTTTAGTTGTTTAGAAGGATTCCAGTAAAAATTGGAATGTCATATTGTTTTCTTATTGTTTAAAGGTAGGTCTTTTGTTTTTTGGTTTAGTTCATGTATGGTGAGTATTTTAATCCCAACATGAACAGAGACATGTGTTTCCACTGAGCAAAGACAAACAGGGAGTTTCCATTGGAAACAGCACAGACTCCATTTGCATAAACACCTACAAGCTGATGACACTGGCACTCACCAGTGAAGTGAAAAAAACATATTTATAAATGAGCATACAATTCAGTGAATCTGAGGTAATTTCAACTATAAATTGCTTGTCTTATGAGGAACAGGACCAATGAACTCGTTGTAGTGACCTGAGTTCCTCTTTCTTCCTGTATAATTTCTTAATGGTGAAAAAATAAACACAGACCTAGCACTTACTGTGACACTAGGAAATTAATCATTTATATTTTATGTAGCTTTAGTAGAAGATAACTTATGGGAGGTAGAAAGTCAGTAATATAGATGTAAATCATTAAGTAAAAACTTACTCCAGAAGAAATTATAATATTTGAAGATTTAGGTGTATATATATTTTTAGTATATTATTATTCAGTACATGTGTGACTTAAACATTAACATCTGTGTAAGTCTCACATAATACAGAACATTTTTACAATATTAGGGCAGGGCTTATAGTAAGGGCATACTGTAAGGGGGAAAGAAAATCTTTGCAAAGGGATATAACATGATAGGATCAAACTGCAGATATAAACACCTAAGTGTAGGATATTTGCAGTATATCTGTTTACTTGTTGGCATCTGCATGGGAGCTCTTACAGTTATTCAAATTCAATAAAACTGTTCTAAATCCTGCTGCTAAATGTAGTGTATGTATGTTAAGTAAACAAAAGGAAAGCACAGCAAGAAAGCCCACAGTTGTTTCATGACAAGTATTTTATCTTGTAGATTCTCATAAACATTAGGTTTCAATGTTATAAATATCACAGCATAGGTGAAATGAGGAAGATTATTTTTCTTATCTGAAGAGTAGCATGCATTATGCCTTTATCAGTGAGCATTCATCTCATTTCCAGTCAAGAGCTTCACATTTCCTTGTATTAATTGTGTTTTGATTTCATGTAATAATGCTCTATGACATTTTAGTTGGGAAACTTTCAAGAAACTTCTTGGTTTTTTTCAAAGATAAAATGCTGGATTTTTTTTTCTTTTTTTTTTCCACAAATGCATATGCTCTTGTGTTTACCACTCTTCCTATATATTGTCTACTCTGCATGGATTCTGACTTTTTTTTTCCTTCCCCCCCCCCCCCCCCCCCCCCGCTGTTGAAGGAAGAATATTTGCAATAAAATAACACAACCTAAAGAAGGAAGTCATATCTCAAGTAACGGTACATGATATCCTGTGTGAATAAGGAAATTATTTGAAGCACTGCATGATAAAATTGGCCTTTTATGTGCAGTCTTCAGCATCCGCTGTTGACTATTACTCTGTGTTAGTAGAGCAATGGTAAGTACTGCTGATGTGGCAAACAATCTGCTCCTCAGGCAATTTTGCCAGAGTATGATATAGTCTGAGACCTATGGGTCTTTCTGTCCAGGTGCAGTAAACTGATGTTCATTCTTTTCTGTCCCAAAGGAAGTGTGGAGGAGGGAAGATGGCCTTCCTTCCAAAGGATATTTGCCTTTGCCATAGCGATAGACAAAGCTAATGAATAAATCAGCAAGCAAAAAAAAAAAAAAAAAAAAAAAAGACAAAAAAAAAAAAAGAGAGAAAAAAAAAACCCAAACCACAAAAAGAAGTGTCAGAAAACTTATGGCAAAGGAAAAAACAATGAGAATATTGTATATGTCAGGACACTACTTGCCATTTTATAAACAATTTTCTTCCTATCTTTGTATATTTTACTTGGATATCCTGTTTCTTTCTTTATCCACTGTGTGACATTAGGATTTCGAAAAGGGCTGAGTCCATAGTAAGGTTTTGCATATGATATAGTTGGAGAATGTGGAGATTTTTATGCTGAAGTTGGGAAATGTTTAAAAAGTGATAATAGTAAAATGGTAAATGATGTTTTTCTTCCAAGAATGGAAAAAAACCACATCATTTAAAAAAAAAAAAAAATTGTATGTGTTAGGGATGCACTGTTTTCTGTATTTCCTGTGAAACTTTCTTGTATTTTGAGATCAGTGTTAACATGTGTCTTCAAGTTGTATTGCAAAGCTAGCTTTCACTGTTCAGATTTATTCTTTTAAGTATATTTATTATTTGTGATAAATTTTACAAACTTTTGTGCTATGGCAGAGATAGCCTTCTGAACTGCAGCTGTGCTTCATACTTGAGCATGGGCTTAGTGGTTGATCGCACCTGGAGGTCCCCTAAGAAATACTTAGCAATCTTGTTCCTGTTAACTTCAGTTATACAGATCCTTGGCACCAGAGTTGCTCTTCAGTTTTTCTCTGTCTGGTTTCTAATGGGAGTAAGAATGATGCTTTCAATTTTATGAAATCAGTATGTCATTACACAATGAAAGGGGGACAATGCGAAGTGCAGTAGCGTCTCTAAAAAATTTTTTATTTGAGTCCATTTGGGTTTTAGATTAGGCCAGAATGGAGTTCCAAGTAAGAAGATGACATGCTTAATTTTCTGAAAGCTTTCCTGCAGATATGGGTGACAGCAGTCAGCTTTATGCAGCATATAGTGTAAAGTCAGCAGAAGCTGCTACACAGAAGAAAGAGCTGAAATATGGATATAAGACTGTCTAGCAGCCTGGAAGTACTGTATTAGCAGCAGCTGATGGACAGTAAGGGTTTGGAAAGCAAAAGTTTGGCAGTCTCTGTAAAACTGAGATGCTCAGAAGAGGTAATTTGATGAAGTTCAGTAGCATCCTAAATTCAGAAATGATAAAATTGTTTTGTAGTTGCGTGGAGAATAAATTTTTTATTGTAGGAGTGTAGAGGAGAGCTGTATAAAGTAGCAGCATTTTTTTTCCGACCTATTTACATTATTTATAGAGTTCTGTGAAGCAATGCTAAGTGATTTCTGAGCAACAAACTGGAATTTGTTGGGAAAGATTTTAAGTTTTAAAGTAAGAAGATTCTCATGGTATTTGTTAGAATTTATTTTAGTGGACTTTCAAGTAACTTTCCGTTGTCCGGAGTGTGGATATTTTGTGAAGATGTTAGTGACTGGTTAGTCTGGCATCTGCGCTTACATTAAGCAGAAGATTTTTCAGTATTTATTTCTCTGTAAAGTTCATGGCAAGAATGGTAGATTGCATTCCGCTTTAACAGTGACATTTTACAGCTGCCTTGGGCTCCCGGGCAATTATTCCTTGTTCATTTGGGAATCACAAAGCTGTTCTCACTTGTACTAAACACTTCTGTGTGTTGTAAACTGAGATGTGACAATGCAGGCTACACTCTCTTTCATTCCAGGCTCTTGAAATGCCGTATCCTTAACAGAGCTCTTCAATTAATCTAAACAGCTCTTTTTTGAGAGCCAGCAAGCAGTTAAAGGACAGATAAAACTGGAAGTTCTGTATCACATTTCAATTCAGGCTTCCATAGTCTTTCACCTTTGTTGACCTTAAGGAAATGGCTATGAAACTGATTTAGATTGGTCATAATGAGATTACCAAGAAATTACAGTTGACTTCTTGCTTGATTTAATGTCTATTTCTTCTGATTAGATCCTACCAGGATTTCCAGTTATTCACAATGGTTTGTTTAATAGTTGTGTGCCAGAAAAGTCATGTGCAACACGTAATTTTGTCAGTGAAAGCACTGAAATTGATTGTCTGAGGTTTGGTGACTAAAAAAGCTTGGAAGTAAAAAGTGAATCTTCAATGTCTAAATGTGCATTACAAATCCTGGTGAAAGTAGGTGAATACCATAGCAGGAAATATGTTCATTAAAATGTTAATTTTTATAAGGAAGAGTAATAAAATCAAATATCAAGGTAAGTTTACAGGTGATTGAAAAACAAAACAAAACAAAAAAAAACCAACGACTTTAAAAGGAACATTATACAAAATATTCTTTTATCTCTATCATAATCTGAAACTCTGGTCAAAAATTAATGGTCTTTTTCAATTGTTGTCTACTCCTTTTGATTAGATTGCTAAGAGAGCAATGCTGGCACTCACATTGTAATATTAATGTGATGATGTGGTAGCTACTGGTAGATAGATCAGATTAAGTGAGTAATTGGTCGTCTTCATGGTATTTATATATTTTTAAATACATTATTTTTCCACCTTGCGATAAATTTCTGTTCATTCTTGTAGTCATTCGTTACTAGAAAATGCATCTGAAAAGTTATCCTCCTTTACATTAAATCTGAAAGCCTCATTTTGCTCAATAAATCTTATGAATTCCAATTTACAGGATAAAGGGAAATAATTTTTTCTTAATTTTTTCCGTGGTCCTTATTTATTAATAGAATATGCTTCTATTTGCAAACTGTGTTTTCTGAACTCATAAGCTACAGCAGAATCCATACACTGACCTTAAAGTTAGAGTGAACATCTTTGTAGCACAAAATTCAATACAATCCTGGAACAAGACACCTGAGCAATGAGCAAAAAAACCAGTCAGCTGCTGGGTGTTGGCATGACGTCAGATGATTCCGTGTAATAAAATGTAGTAATAAGGATGATAGTTTTATATCAAATACTTTACATCAGTAATACAGAATCATAGAATCATATTATCCTTATAGTTGGAATGGATGTCTTAAAGGTCATCTAGTCCAACTTCCCTGCAATGAACAGGAAACTCTACAGCTAAATCAGGTTGCCCAGGGCTCTTCTCTTGTCCATTGATGCAGTGGCAGCATCAGAAAAGACCACCAGGTTGGTCAAAAGGGATTTGCCCTTAGTGAAGCCATGCTGGTTCTCCCATATCACCTCTCTGTCTTCTCTGTGCCTCTGTTTAGCTTCCAGGAGGATCTGCTCCGTAATCTTTCCTGGCACAGAGGTGAGACTGATGGGACGATAGTTCCCAGGGTCATTCTTTTTACCTTTCTTAAAAATCAGTGTGGTATTATCTTTTTTCCAGTCACCAGGAACTTCACCTGATTGCCATGACTTCAAATATCATCGAGTGTGGCTTGGTGACCACATCAGCCAATTCTCCTAGGACTCTGGAATGCATGTAATCGGGACCTATAGACTTGTGGGTGGTTGTGGTTGTGAGCCTGATCTTTGCTTGCAGTGGGAGGGACGTTGCTTCCCCAGTCCCCTCCTGTCAAAGCAAACATTTGAGGGTTGTGTGGTAAGCAGTTATCAGAGAAGACGAAGGCAAAAAAGTTGTCTGTTGTTACCAACAATTGCTAGAGTATATTTCTTTTCAGTGTAAGATAGCTGTGCTGTATTCATTCACTATAATTTTCTCAAAATCTTAATGAATTAATCTTTGAACATGCCCCTGGAAACTCTTGTGCCCTGAAGTCACCTGGCTTCTGGTCTTTTTGTATTCAGGATATCACTCCAGAAAAATTGTGTAGGTCGAGCATTTGTCTGGAGTTGAACTACTGAAAGAGAGGTACTAATGTCTGTTGCTCATGCTTGAGTTGGTTGTAGTCAGAAACCAAATCAATGGAGACAAAATTTATCCAACAGAGTCATCTGTTCCTTATGAATTGGCATTTATATATTCTGGAAAATTTCAGGAGGGATCGTCGTTTAAGAAGCATGGGAATGCTGAAAGTCAGATATTTCTTAAGTAAATTCAGCACAAAGCTTTATGCTGCCTGACAGCAATTTCAAATATGCATCACATTTCTCCAGTTGCCTCTCTTATCGCTAGAGAGCAATGTGGTCTGTGATAGAAGCTGACACAACTATGAAAGTCATTCTTGCTCAGTTTTCTATCTGAGACACGGATTTGAGCTTTGATACTTTGCCAAGTAATTGTCTTGAAAGGGAAAGTAAATTCAGAAGCTTGCATTCTTACTGTTGTCTATAAAAACTCAGCTGCCAGTGCTTTTTATCACTTGGCCAATCCTACATTAGGGTATTTCTTCCATGAAAGCATTAACAAAGCAAGTAGCTAAGATGATGCTTACCTCTGGATAGAAAAGAGATAGTGTAAGTAACGAAACAGCATGTTGTTGATTTAGGATAGAGTGCATTCAGGAGCAAATAGGAAGAGTGCGGTATCCTTTACAGACTTGCAACTGGCTTTAAGTGTCATTTTGTTACTGTATGTACACACAAACATATTTTGCTATTGCAAATAGCAAATATTTCTCAGACATTTAACTTTTTGGCTCGATGAAAGTAAAAATCTGTTCATTTTTTCTTATTTCTATTTGGAGGGTTACTTAATATAGAACTTCCAGTCTATTTCTTGAGAGGGAAAAGTGGCTTTTTCTAGAAAAAAGAAATATATTTGTCAGTTAAATGTAAGTAGATTTTGCATCCCCCATCATCTTTCTTACGTGGAAGATTTGAGAATGATGATACTCAAATTCTGCAATGTAAAATCATTTAACTGTTTCTGACATCCATGTAATACTTCTGTCTGTTAATGAGGCAATCTACTTGTAACTTCAAAGATAACATTTATGTAACACATTGCAGCAAAAATGACACCTATACAGCTGAATGCAGCTCTTCAGAATGAGAACCATCATAAGAGAATAAAGAATAGTCTGTGATAGACAAGTTTCAAGATCAGCAGCAGCAGAGCAGCTATCAGTAGGCTGTCTAGGAGAGTCAGAATTCTGAATTTATTTTTCACGTGTGCTATCTGGCCTCTGATCCAGCTAGAATGATCTGCTACAGAACTTGTTTTCATTCTCCTTTTCCTTTCTGGCTCCATAGGGACATAGATGTACCCTCATGACTGAGGAGCAAGGAAACGGGAAACAAGAAGTAACTGATTTCCATTTTTGCATTGTGCAGTATGTACAAATGCTTTGGAGATGAGCTGCTGGCAAGTAATAACAAAGGTTGGTCGGAAGTTCTCCTCACCCTCTTCTTGATTAGCTTCATCTGATGATGTGAAATGTTGGCCTTAATGAAGTACACAACAAATTTACTGGTATTGGGGTTTCACATGGAATGTTGAGAGAATTAAGTAACTCAGTCATGTTCTCTAAGTCTTTTCAGTTTACTTTATCTTTCCATATTCTGGGTCCTACCCAGTGTCTGCACTTTGACCCAAATTCCTCTTTATTTCTTTACTCCCACCATGTTGAATAAATTTTGTCTGAAGAGTTGTGATTCCAGTAAGAGTAACTGACTTGATTGTATCTTAGCCTATTTGGCTCAAAATAAAAATAGGTTTGAGCTCTTGCATCAAAATTCACAAAAAGATTTTGAATACTCCAAATTTCATATTGAATCTGGCTCTTGATACACTTAATATTTGATATTAGAGCACATTTCAGGAAGAAAGCTTTTTTTTTTTTTTTCCAACATATGTATTTATAAAGACAATAGAAGGTCAGTTACTGTAAGTGGTTTTAAAGGATATAAAATGGTTTCAGTTTTAGATCCAGTACCTGTCCACTGGTATATTCTTTTTTCAGAAATGAAACCTGGAATTTCCACAGCTTGTTTTTTCTTTTCTGCCAGCATGAACTAAGAAAAAAGTAGGGACTTTTTATTAGCTGTTATTTTTTTGATAATGAACTTTTTGCTCCTTCTGTGAAATGAAAGAGACAATGCATCTGAGTAGAAGTAATAAATCAGCTATTTTGTTGCCTATGCAAGTTATCACACTTCTATATCACATTATCCGGCATTTTATTTGTATTCTGGGTGTCCTCAAATGCTGTGCAGTTAAACTAACCAAACAGGAAATGGCATGCTAGTGAACTGGTGCCTGAGAAAGATCAAGAAGGAAGTATATATAAAGTATTTCAGAAATTCCAGAGAAGAGAAAGAAACATGAGAAATCTTTCTTGTTTCTTTCTTTACCTTTTTTTTTTTTCCCAATAGATGACAAGTTAGATGTGGAGCACAATTTAAGATGTTATGTGGGTTACAGGATATGTTTGTCTGTGGTTAGAGGAAAGTTACAATACTGGAAGAAGACACAATCCCTTAAACAGACCTGCAGGTAGATCTCATCCTTCCCATCCAGGTGTGAAAATTATAGGGAGACAGTGATGCTCTCCTCCCCAGCTTGGGGCTATGCAGAAATTGTACTATTGTCAGGTGGTAAGAAAGAAGTGGAAGGGAGTTAGAGAAAGAAAAGGGTCAGGGAAGTGCTGAGATTGAAAAATCAGTGGGCACTGAGGAAGGAAAAACAGTATATGACACATGTAGCAGATTGCTGAGTTCATAGTGAACTGAAAAGCTGAGGCTAGCAGATTGTCTGCTGTATAGGGCAGCAGTATTAATGCATGTACTCCACATACATGATTCCTCATTAAAGGTGCTTGGTAATAAATGTAAATATAACAAATATATTTCTGTGTTGGGGCCCTATGTAGAAGTAATTACTCCAGCAGTAGGTATTTTTAGGAGAAATCCCAAAAAGTGACTCAAGATGCTTATATTGGGCTGAAGTGGCATAGACATTTTATTATGGGCATAGGAAATCGGTCTGATTAAGCCATTTTTCTTCTTCTTTTTTTTTTTTTTTAAATCCCCTCTGCCAAGAGAGGAGGACATAGGTCCTTGGACATAAATCACAAAAAAATCACAGAAAGAATGGCAAAGGTTTTAAGATACCAAATTCTGCATGACTTTTAGCCTTTCAGCTTTCAGAATAGCCTCCGGTGCAGGAGACATGAGAAAAGTAGCGAAGAGTGTTTGAAGTGTTAAGTAACTAAAGTGTTGTGTAATGCACATTTTGTTCGAATAGCTCATTTAAGTCGTCATGAAGTCATGTGTTTTTTTGTCTTTTGCGGAAATTAAGTAAAATTTATCTTAAATATTTAATAGGATTGTAGAAGTATCAAATTAAAGCAAATGCTTATCACAGTTCTGATTAATCACAGTTTTCTTTTACATTCCAGAGCAAGTCTAAGCTAAGTTTCAGTTTCCTGAAGGATGTTTGTATTTTCTGACACCAGGCCAAAAATGATGTGTGCAATATTTTCAAACTGCCTTCTGAGACAATTTTTTTTTATCTTGGTTTGTCCACCAAAGCCTGAGAAAAGTCTCTTTTGATTGCTGGATATACTGGAAAGCATGTATTTACATTCCAGTGCTTAAGTCTTTTAATTTCTTGTGCCTTTAATAATTTTTATTACTGGTTATGTTCCAGCATTCACTATGCTCTGCATGTGTCAGAATTTCTTACAGTTGATCCTGTAATACTTGTAAATGTCCCTCTATTTTTTATCACCAGCATTTCCCATTTGCAAGTTGATGCTCAAGATGGTACAGGCAACAGTAAGTATATGTTCTTTTCAAAATACTAAGGAGGCTCACATCTGAGATGGGGGAAAGAGCAAATTTTAAGAAATTTCTGAATGTCTTGGGGCATGTATATGTTCTTTAATATGTATGGTCTAATCTTGCTCTTACCTATACTGTTGAAGATAAATCTAACTACTCAGTATAGTGGGGGATCCAACTCCTGTAAAGTTAATGGCAGCTGTCCAGCTTCATTTAGTGGAAGCTGGAACAGAAATATTTCCTGTTCCATGTTATCTGATGAAGGGTTTGATTGTAGTCTTTTCAACATGCGGATATTGCCTTCTATATTTGTATTTTCTTGTATCTAGAAACCAGCTTCCCAGAAACAGGGAAATTTTGCCTTTTCTCCCTCAGCTTAGATTGTGATTATTAAGCTGTTAAAACAGAGAGAGTGTTAAAAAAAGAGGAGTTTCAACTCCTATTTCTCTCTATCTGTGATTAAAAAGTAATTATTTGCCACTCAACTGGGAGAATGTGCTTCCTTTTAACAAAACCTGATATGTGAAGTGAAATTGCATTCTGCAGTTGCTGTTATCTACTCCAGACAGATTTTGTTGTTGTTGTTGTTGTTGTTGTTGTTGTTGTTGTTTTCTGAATTTTATGAACAGTACTATCAGAACAGTGGTTTTCCTGTATTTCATGACAGTTTTGGGAATTATTTTTTTTCCTCTAATAAAAACAATAATAATGATAATAAATTAATATCTTATGGGATAATCCATTGTGATAGTTTCAGCTTCAGTGAGTTTTGTTTAGGCTCTCTTAGCTGCTTCATATTTTCCTGTTTTATTTCTTTTAGGTAATTCTTTTGTTCGTTTGTTTATTGCTTATATTGAGTACTTTTGTTGCTATTGATTATTATTGTTTTGGAGATATGTTTTCAGCCTGAGATTACAATTTTAACAGTTTTATAATTTTTCCTCAAATCATTACATCTGTTGTATGCGATCATGTTGTGTGTTTTAAAAAAAAAAAAAAAAAAAAAAAGCTTATTATTTTACCTTATCTTTGAGAGAGACATAAACATAATAATCACAATGTGCTTTGCTGTTTCTATAACAGCTTGTACTGCCCAATCATCCTTTGAGGATGAAAATGTAGGGGCAGTTGCAGGACTTCTGTAGTACTTTCTGGTCCTACTGTCACCTGTATCTGATATTTTAGAGCTTGTATTAGATTTGACTGTAAAATCTGCATGGCTCAAAAAATATTGGGTAAGTGTCATGCTAACTTTTCAGCAAGTAAATTTCTTGAGCACTGATGGCATTATTACTTCAGCCTTTATTTTTCCAATGTATTACTCATCTACAAAATAGCAAAAGAAAGCTATGCTCTTTTTAAAATCTGCTTCATGATGATATTTCTTAGATGTCAAATACAGTCAAACTATTATGCCAAGTGATTTTCCTAACACATTCTAAAAGCAAGTATGTTTTGCACTGAATTTCTTGCTGCTTTTATCTAAGTCTGAAGACTTCTGTTAGCTGACTCCATTTTTAGGGATTAAAAATACTTAGCAACATGAGTAGCATCACCTCTGAGAGTGGTAGTAGTTTTCAAAGAAAATACTGTGTTAGGGAACATTATTCATAAGATAATATTGTGAACTCTCAAAACAGTCCTACGAAAATATTTGAACTGAAAGCAAATCTGAATAACATTTCCATCATATAGTCCCATTCAATTACTTATAATTACCCATATCCATTCTCATTATTAAATGTTTGCAGGATCTGATCTTATCTTACTGTTTTTAACTGTACTAAGAACTATAGTACAAGTGTTAATATTTGTTATCCTGAACTTTAAATGTTGTATTTAGAAGAAAGGGGAAAAAAAAGCAGCAGAGGGCGCTGAGGCCACCACACTTGGATCTCTTCCTACTCTGGATTTCCCCGTGCAGGGATTTCCCACTCCACTGAAAGAAAAGCCTTTATAAGGAGCGCATGCAGCAACTAACAGTTGCAGAGCAGCAGCCTCTCGGTGTACTTCTTTGCAGGAAAGAAAGCAAAGCTTTTGAATCCTAATAACAGACATTATAAATGTTAAAACAGATGGGAAGAACAAGCCAAACTGTGCTAATTATTTTGTATGTATTAACAACTGGTAAGTTGGGGAGGTTTATTTGCTTCATTTACTTTCAATTTTTATTACATGTAAAGTGAACTACTGTTTTGTTGCTATTTCTCTTTGTTGCATTTGCTTTTACATTTCAGTGAATACAATGCTAATTAAGTAGTTCTTTCAGAATGTCAAGAAGTTTATTTCTGGCGTTTCTTTGTAGCTTTTCTCTGCACGGTCACTTTCTTGTAGAGTTTGACTAAAAGACTGTCTAGGAGACAACTGTATTACATAACTGTATGTTTAGTTTTTACTGTCATCTCTGACAGTATCAGTCAAGTTTGATACCAGATATTCTCTTGAAAGTTACTTATCATCCCTTCCCTCAAATGTTACGGAGTTTTACAATAAGATCTGCCTGGTTAGAAAAGTTAGATTATGTCTGCAGTTCTATTTTCACTGGCCATATTGATTTATGCATTTTATGCAACAGAAGTGTCTTTTAGGGTCATCTCGGCTGTTAATTTAGGGGAAAAAAAAAAAAGCAATTTTTTGGGATATTTTGAAGATATAAATCATTGTACAATCTGTATTAGTTTAACTTCCACATAAATGTAAACTTGTAAAGTTGTGACCTGATATCACAGTAGGCCATGAGAAAACAAGAATTTTAACAGTGTTGCTGAATTTACGTATATTTCTCCTTGTTGTAGTTAAAGCTTTTGAAATGGAAGTTATACCAGCTGACAGAGTTGTTGCACAGATTGGAGAAACGCTGATACTCACATGCAATACTACTGGCTGTGCATTACCAAAGTTTTCATGGAGAACCCAAATGGACTACCCCCTTGGAGGAAAAGTATACAACGACAAGACATACTCTACCTTAACTATGAGTCCAGTTAGTGCTGAAAATAATAATGATTATTTATGTACTGTCATCTGCAATAAAGAGAAAAAAGAGAAGAGTGTCAAAGTTGAACTTTACTGTAAGTAAAAATGCTCTTTAAGTAGTACTCATTTGCTAAGAAATTATATTTAAAAAATAAATGAATTTTTCCTAGATACTGTAGTTGGCAGTTGTCTGATAGTGCTAGGGTAAGGAGTCTGATATAACTCAACATACATTTCCTTGTAAAGATTACTTTGTTTCTTCTAAACAGACAGGGGCTGAGCTTTTTACCCTGAAAATACTGTATATTCTCATTCTTGATAATACTTGAAAGCTTGAACATAGACTCCCCCAAATGTTTATAGAAGTCGAACAGAAAGAAACTGTGTGGTTTAGATGGACATAGATGGGAAACCTTCAAGTGCAGAGCACTTAATCAAAGTCTTGGCAGTATGCAGGGTTACAATTCAGATGTCTAAATTTGCCAGTATGAAAAAAGGGATGCTACTAGTGTATCTATCGTTACAGATCCCTCTGCGTATTTAGGTAACTGTGTCACTAATTAGGTGCCTTGCTGGATCTCATTAAATAATTTATGATCATATTCTAAAAAATTGTACAAATGCATTTCTTCTTAGTGTGTGAACTGCTATATATGTTCATATCAAGGTATGTCTTGTTATAGAGTTAATATAAAGCTTGATATAAAGTTGCTATGCACCTTTAATCTTGAGTTATTTAATGTCTGGACCCTGCTCTGATGTTGAGTCTAGGGCCCATCTCTGGTAGTCTAAAAAAGTGTGTTTTGTTCTTTTAGCTTTTCCCAGTGATCCTGTCATTAAGACCACTGCATCTTTAGTTGTTGGAGAAACTGCCACTGTCATCTGTAAAGTACATGATGTGTTTCCTTCTGATCACCTGGAATTACTCCTAAAGAAAGAGGAACATATTCTTCATAGCAAAACTTTTGAAGGAGATGTCTGCACAAAAGCAGAAACCAAGACTGTGGCATACTCATTTAACCTCACGACTGAAGACAATGGTAAAGAGATTACTTGTGTGGCCAGATTACAAATTGCTGGTATGGACTTTGAGCCCAATGAAAGGTCGACTTCTTTGAAACTGAATGCAAACTGTAAGTGTTTTTTTCATTAGGGCTTTCATATCAAATAGTGTTTTATGCTATATTTTGTGGAATGGATTTATGAGGTTTGTGCATTTGTAATTTGCATTTTCTATTTACATAATCTATTTTCTTGTATCTATATTTAGATGCAGAAATATCATAAGTAGGATATACCTTTTATTTATTAAATGTTATCTCTGAGCACGATCTTCTAACATCTTTGTGAAACAGATTGTGTTTTCAGGTTTGAAGCCTAGGCCATGTAAGTTAAATGGTTTTATTCAGCAACAGTTAGTGAGAAACCTGTGCACATTGCCTTAGATACCTACTGTTGTTCAGAATTTAGGCTGTCCTGTAAGAATTCATCTGTCACTTTCTTACCTAGGGCTCTGGTACTCAGTCAGAAAGTAAGACCATAAGAACAACAACAATAATATCCAGATAACCAATTATTTTTAAAATTCCCTTGGTATGCTTGGCACTTTCAAGTTTGTAGCCCTAAGCAGTAGGGAGACAAGTGTAAGAGTAAATAGGAAAACAAGTTATTTGTATGCATTGTGCCTAGTTTAGCTTTCAAACCTACAAACTCAGTGTCTGATCACGTCTGGAAAAATCATTCCACTGTGTTATTGGTATCCGTATGATTCTTTTTTTTTCTTGGTAGTGCATGCAGTACAACTGTAGAGAAGTTAATGTTAAAGATGTGCATATCATTCTCCATTAACATGCTAACCTTATATTTCTTATGTTCTTTTCCAGTTGGTCCACAAAATACTTTCATTAGTGCATCTCCGGGAAACTTATCAATGGAAGGACACTCTCTGAAACTTACTTGTGTGACTGAGAGTAATCCACCAGCACAAGTATTTTGGAGAAAACATCTGGCAAAGGAAACCATTCAGCATTTCGTAGAAAACAATGTTCTTTCTATTCCTCATGCCCATTTCACTGACTCAGGACAGTATATCTGTGAAGTAATTAATCCTGTAACTAATAAAACCGAGAAAGCAACTGTGAACATTGTTATACAAGGTATAAGGCTTGCATTTAACTATTATTCAGTAACTAATCTGTGGTTGCATGTTGAGTTGAAAGTTGCTGAAACACTGATAAATAGGAAATTATTGGCCTTTCCTTTTATGTTTTCAGGATTTAACTTTTGATTCATTGCTGTTCCTTATGGGCTATGGTTTTCATTTCTATGCTTAATTTTCAGATAATTCTCTACTGCTGTGCATGTGTGTGCTTCTATACTTTTACTACAAAGCAATACTCAAAGCGATTAAGGAACCTGAAGAAATAGTGCTGTGGGGGACAGTTATTCCCTTGAAATGCCAGTGTCCATAGCATAGATTTCATAGGGACATCTCAGTCCCCTGCTTTGGAAAATAATCAAAAGGATTATATTTTGTTGTTGTTGTTATCAGTGTTACTGCTCCTGTTTCTGTAGAGCCAAATGTTTCAGATAGAATCTGGATAAAAACTAAATGACCAAATACTTGGGTGAGCAGTTCCTGATATTTTTAAAACCCTCTAAATTCAGTTCTATTTTATCCTATGCAGAAATAAAGTAACCAATTATTTTAAGTGGTTGGGAATAGCTTATCGACACATTCCACATTGTTATTTCATTTCTCCCATACTTATTTTTACCACATATTTGTAGTCTCCATAATTCAGAACCATCACAGGTGGAAGGAGGAGAACTCTCTACTCACTATTATGCGTTATGTCTATTCTGTCAAATTTTCTCCTTAAAACAATCTAAGGAGGGCTTTTTCCAGCAGAGCATTGTGTAGAAACATTTTTCTTGAACTGTTGTAGAAGGTTCAGTGAAGAGTTCTGCAATATTTGGAGCACATGCATAATAAGAGAAAATGGAGTCAAAGGATGGCCCTAGTGCCACTGATATTTAGGTAGTTTTAAATAATAAAGTGTGAAATTTTTAGTACAGATAACTTCTATGAAACTGAATTTCTCTCACTCCTTTTAATGGCAAATGTATGCTTGAGGCAAAGAGGCTACGTAGAGAGGTGCCTGTATTCTCTATTGTTGGCATAGGATCCAGTTAAAAGCATACTATGCAAACAGAAAATGCATTCTGAAGATTTTCTGTGGAGATTATATTGCATCTTTGTCTTTCTTTTCAGTTACTACTTTGTATTCTGTTCTTGCAGTTTCCATTCAGGTTATGCCAAGTGCTGACTCCTCAACCTATAATCAGTTGCAGCAGAGTTTCATTTCAGTAGTAAGCATATTTTTTTGCTTTAGTCCTGCTGCTGCTGTGCTGCTGTTTATTGAATGACAACAGTAATGTTGTGTAGGTGTAAGGCTCATTTCTGGCACTAATCCATCTCTTTAACTTTTTTTTTTTTCCTTGTAGCTCCACCAAAAAATACAACACTAACGGTTTTCCCATCGAGTTCAGTGAAAGAAGGAGAAAGTGTTACCATCTCTTGCACAGCTACAGGTGTCCCAGCTGTTCAGGTTATCCTAGAAAAGAAAATAGGTGGTGTGATCACAACCCTTAAAACAGAAGATGGCAAATACACCATAGAGAAGGCTCAGCTAAAGGATGCAGGAAAATATGAGTGCACATTCACTAACAAATTTGGAAATCATTCTCTAGATGTAGAACTTGATGTCAAAGGTCAGTTAAAATAACTATTGTATAGTTTTGTTGTTTTTTTTTTTAATGGATGAGATGACAATGAAATGTCTTTAAAAATACTGAGATGTGTTGCACAGATTCTTGTGTGATATTAGTGGTTATGAAAACTTCTGTCTTGAATTTCAGAGCACAAAATAATCACTTCTTCAAAATATTTCATAAATCCACTTTTCCCCCAGACTCTAAAACAGGATTTAAAATTGTGGAACCAAGTGGAAAGATACTATTTTAGGACTTTCTTTGCCTTTTGTATTTCTTTTCTATTGAGAACATTTTCTATTGAGGGAGCACATCAACATCTGGGTCTGTTGATCTGTGTCCTTTCATGAACACAAATGATTGAACAGTGAGTTTAAAACCAGAGGAGAAGAAAAGGCTCAATATTATGTAAAAGATAAGCAAAATACCTCACCAATTTATAAAATGCTATTTCTGTCAGCTGCTGTTGACTGTGCTGTTTTAAGAACAGCTGGTGACAGTCCAAAACTATGCACTTGGAGATTATAGCAAATCCATTAACTGGATTAGTGCTTTGTATATGCAAACTTCATTAGATTGTTTTGTTCTTTTTGCTTCCATTTGTTGCTAAACTTTATGTTTCTTGTCAGTTCCTCCTCAGAATATTACTGTGTTAGTTTATCCATCGGAAAATGTTAAAGAAGGAGAAAATATCACAATTGTGTGCAGCACATACAGTAACCCACCATC
This sequence comes from Tetrao urogallus, assembly GCF_951394365.1. Classification (NCBI taxonomy): domain Eukaryota; kingdom Metazoa; phylum Chordata; class Aves; order Galliformes; family Phasianidae; genus Tetrao; species Tetrao urogallus. The sequence goes on along the minus strand of NC_136818.1, from coordinate 18,087,024 downwards.
ACAGATGATCCTGAAAAAGGTTAATCAAGAGAAAGAAATAATTCTACCAGTAGCCAATGGAACCTTTACACTCTACAATGTCACCAAAAATGATACAGGCAGATATTTGCTTGATGTTTTCAATGAGGTTGGAAGCAACATCAAAGTGATAGAGATAGCTGTTGTAGGTAGGTAAAACTATTGTCTAAACTTATTTTGTTTGTATGTTCTAGTAGATTTTGTGACAAAGTAGGCAAAACGAGTTCCCAGATAATTTTTGCACAAAAATATTGAAGTTAACCTAAGAAAAAACCCTAAACCAACAACAGAAAAAATAAAACAACACAAAAACAACACAACAAAATGAAACAAAAAATAATTCAAATGAAATAACAAAGCAACTGATGAGGATATGCTTTATTTCACCTTCATATAGTCTGGATGTTGTCTCTGTTACATTAGTTGGCACTGCAGCTCTAGAAAAAGGTGGATTCTAACCATTTTCCTTTGCGTTTTGTGAACAGGGAGGCTAACCCAGAGAGATCTAAATATTGAGCTTGTTAAACATGATCTTCTCCTGAAGCATTATGTTTCCAGGAGGTGGAAGTATCCTTACATTGTTTACTGGGTGAAATAGATAGTATTCTTTTGTTATTCTTCAGGAACTCCATGGTATTCTTCATTGATGATATTAAGTGTGTTTGAACTTGTATAGCATGTTCAAGACCCAGATTCTGGCTAAGAATTATAGTGGTACTGTGGAGTTATTAAAGAGTAGAGAAACAGGGAACAGGTTTTGAAATGTGCTCTGTGGAAGAAAACTGAAAAAATGTTCCAGTTAAGGTCACTAAAATAACTCTACTTTTAGTTACACGTTAAAATTTGTGTAAAAACTGATTCATATAACTTTTTGTATCCTTTTGTCTTCATTTTCAGGAAAATTGGAAAAACCAGATCAAATTATGCCCCTGATTATTGCATTCTCCTGTGTAACAGCAGTAGCTATACCTGTGGTTGCAATTTTGATCTACGTGTCAAGAAAAGCAAAGATAAATGGATCCTACAGTCTTGTTAAAGCATTGAGGCTGAAAGTGTGATTGTGTGAATATATGTCTAAATAGTTCATAATAAGCAATGTTATTTATTGTTGTAACTCTTTCTACACCTATTCCAAAACATGGTAGCAAACAAGTGATTTGAGAACAGTACTGTGAAATAGCAAATGAAATTTTTGGGGGCTTTAAGAGGTATTTCAGAATTTAAATTAAAGGGAAGGTTAGCAGCCTGTCTTAGGAGTAGGTATAGCACTTCTGCATTGAAGCGTGCTAAACCTAGAGTTCCTTGGAGAACTAGGTTTGTACATAGTGTATAAATTGTTACAAATACGATTAAACTGAATTTCAGTTTGTAAAATTGCAGTCTCTGCAGCTGTACATAGACATCTTGTTAATTCAATAATATAAATAAGCGTTATTTGAACTTACTGATTAATAATATTTTATTTTGTATTATTCTAAAGATTGAATGTTTTTAATATAGTCTTTTTGCTTGTGGCAATGTTTGGAAAATGTTCTCTTTTCACTTATTTTGTAAACTGTGTACCTTCAAAGAAATTACACAATCACTGGGTTATACACATCTGATTATTTTAAATTAACTTAAGATCTCAAGACTCATTTGTGAAGCATTGTATTTTAGTTAGTGAAACATTATTATAAATATTACAGAGGAAGGGGCTGGAATTATAAAATAGATAGTTTTAGGACAGCTGAAGCATTTTTATAAGAATTAGTCATTCATAAATCAGTGACAAAATTCTGCTGCTTCATAATGAACAAATTAGACCCTTTATTTTGAATGTAAGCTGCCAATAAGTATGCTTTAGAGATTTCCACTACAAAATACTACCAGTGTGTTTCTTCTAAATCCCCATAGTGATTCTTGCTTAATATGTTGTCAGAATACCTGCTGTCATACTTCCGTGCTTTCATATCCAGAAATCACCTGCTGTGATTTTGTTAGTTGAAAATGTAGTTACTTTTTACCTGTGGACTTCCTCTGATATTTGTAAACTTAAAGAGATCTTGGCGTAGGTTAGTATTACTAAAGAGAAAGCTTGTGTAGTTCTTAAGCACATTTCTGTAGAAGGAGTTATTGAAAGCTTACTATCCTTAGCAACAGCAAGTTCTAGAGTCATGGGAAGTCCTGAGGCAAGCAAAGCAAAGGCACAAGCAAAGCAGGCAACCTAAGCAGAGAGAGAATCTATATGACCTCAGCCATGGTGGTGGTTGTTTCCTGAAGCAATGTCCTTCTCAGGCTGCTCACTGTGGAAAACGAAGTCACTTGTCTGACAATCAGTGCCTGTGTGCATTACCCTCCTTAGTGCCTCTTTTCATCACATTCTCTTTCCAGTGCTGGGAAAATGCCTATGAAAATAGTAGGTCTTCCATGCAGAGGCAAAGATGAGAGGGAATGAGAAGTGGAATTTAATGTTATTCTCTGCTTGCCAGCAGTACTGCTTTGACTCATGTGGTTAGTGATGTTCACTGAAGATAAAACTCTACAAGGTACAAAGCAGTATTAAGTGATCAGGCATTGAGGTGTTGGAGTACTTTTACCCCCAGCTGCCCGGAGCCACTGTGTTAGGCACAACAATGGGGTGCTGGCTGCTCCAAACTTGCGTGAAAAGATCAGAAATACATATATGAAAGGAATTTCTGTGTTATTTACTATCTACAAATGGTAGCACCTGCCCCCAACAGCAAAACAAACAGATGTCTTTTGATAGCTAGCTGCAGGATGAGGTGGGGTACAAATCTCTGTGTCTTCTTCATAGCATCTTCAGAAGTGCTTTGTGAACAGTAAATCGTTTCATGCAGGGTCCTGTGCTTCTCTTCAGTTGGAATGGGAGCTTTGGAAAGTGAGAGTGTAGTAGAAAAAGAGAAGTATGGACTTGGCTTGAAGGAACATGAGCTTGAAGTAGGAGGGTGAAGAAAAGATTGAAGACAGAGAAGGAGGAGAGCTTTGATGGGCTCATGGCATAAATTTCTTGGAGGTAATCCCAAGCAGGTTTATTCTAATGTCAGGCATATCTCTCTGCTGACTTGTGAGCAAACCAGAAAGTATGATTTTTTTCCCTCTATGAAACTTCAGTGCATACACATTTTGTCTCCTGGATATAATTCTTGTTGCTGGAAGACCTGGGAAAAAAAAAAATAATAATAATAATAATAAAAAAAATAAATAAAAAAATTGCATAGGATGTTTCAGTTTGGAGAGAATTCTGAAGAAGGACAGGATATGACTGAAGTTTTCTAAATTGTGAAAGCAGTTAATAGCAAACAACAAATGCAAAATTTGTTTGCTAACTCATATGATGCCAGGACTGCAGGACATCTGGACAAGTGGGAGACTGGTTTAACAGAAATAATTGAAGGTGCTTCTTAATGCTAAATAATTGGAAGCTGCTATTGCTGGAGATTGTGATGGAAGGCAGTATCAATTGGTGTAGAAGGGAAATGGTGAAAAAATTGAGAACTAAAGCTCAAACAAAGCTAAAACAAATACTAAAGGGAATAGGCAAACATTCCTCAGGCCGGTTTTTCATGCTGACCTTAAGCAGTCACTCATAGTCACTCAGTGCTGGAAACATACAGCCATGGTGGAATGATTGGTCAGACCCAGAAGAGTATTTCAGCCTTATGACTTTCTCTGAGAGGGCTTGAGTGAGGTCTGCTTGGGTGAGGGATTTATTAGCTCTTGTGCTGTTTTCCTCTCTTCTGTAGTCTCTGAGAAGGAATAAAAAGAGAAGAGTTGAGTGGGAGAGAATCATCTTGCAACAGCACTTCTGCACTTCTGTATTTTTTCCTGGAAATTCCCCTCAGGTTCCCAGTGTATTTGTGATTTAGATGCACACCTTTATGTCTACATGACTTGTCTGCCCCCTCAGAGTCTCTATACTTAATAGCCAATTATGTCAATAGGGGTTGAACTTTGATTTCAGTAGGCCAGTTTCCATAAACATGAAGTGAGTAAGCAGAGCTTGCAGTGCTCATTTTAGGAGAGGCTTCTCTTGTGTGGGCAGCAAACTTCCTCTTCTTGAAATTATTAGGAACCTTTCCAGGGAATCTCCTCCTCTACAGCCTGATTTTCATATTTCCCAGTGTGTTTCTTCATTTGGGCAGCAGCTTGTTTTATGGGGGTTGAAAGTTCATTGTCAAGTAACTTAACTTTTTATTGAAAATCACAGAAGGGTTATTATTTCTCCCTGTGCTATCTCTCATCATGTGCAAAGCCTCTGCCCTGGCAAAAAGGCATAAACAACAGCTCCAGCCTAGCAAGTGCTTTCAGGAAGGGTCTCGGCTGCCTGGAAGTCTAGGTAAGAGCCCCTGCTATGGGGCTTGCTTTTATGACTGACAGAATAATCTGTAGAGCAGAGGACTGTGAGGTTCACTCAGGTTTTCCCTGTGCAGTTACTTTATAGCTTGTAGAGTTGCCTTTTACCCTGTTGGCCTGTGCTCAAGCACACCAGTTGTCCATGTGTTTATCCCAGCAATACTGTGGGACAGTGCTAAATGTTACAGGTAAAATGAGTCTAGATATTTAAAAGTGATTACAAAATCTGATTCCCTATATCCAGTTTGAGACATGCTCCTTTTAAAATATAAAGTTCAAATAGAAAAAGGTAACTTTTTAAATGCTTCTGGGAAATGCTTTCAAATGATTTTGTAGATACACTGAAGGCAATGTTTAATTTCTCCCATGGTGGAGGTTTTAGTTCAATTTGTTTTCCCTTTGTGCCTTTCTCCCCACAAGACAATTGTATCCTGTAATCAAACTCTCTTATCTCTTTGATAAACTAAACAAATTGAGTTGCTGTAAGCCTACCTTTCTTCGTAAAGTTACTTCTATGGTGAATAAATAATCCTCACAGTCTTTTCTAAATCCGCTCTACTACTTCAACATACCAATTAACACATTAGCAAAACAGCAGTATATGATCTTGAACACTCCTCCATTTTTTTAGATTGTAATATTTTTTTATTGTTCTTCCATATTTGTTAAGGGCTTACAGTGGTGGAAACTTAATTAGTATATTAGTTGTAACTTTTTTAGTTTATTATTTTAACTGTGTTGTAACCCTGTGACATGGCTACCAGTTAAGCCACAAAGCTCTTTGCTGTAGCTAGTGAAACAGTAAATTGAACTAGCTTTTTACATCCTCATGCCTTCTGGTGCACATGGGAGAAGAAAAAAAACAAAACAAACCATAGCACTGCATACGTTAGCACTATTTCTAATGTGCAGCTGAAAAGAAAACTTCAGGCTTGAGGTATAATGGCATCATATCTTGACCTCTAGTGTATGGGCTTACCCTCCACAAATAATAGTTTTCTTGCTTCAATATCAGAAATAAAAATAACATGGAAATAAGGCTGCTTACATTTTTTTAAACTGACAATACATAAAGAAAAAAAAAAGTAAAATTTAGAAATGTATTTTTCCCTCTGTTTATCCAAGTATTGTAACACTAAAGTGAGGTAAAATGGCATAATTCTTTACAGTTGAATGATTCATTTAAGTACTCCTATCTGAAAAGCATACAGACATAAACATTTTAGGGAGATAAGTTACTTTTTGTAGATAAACTCAATGAAAAGGGAAGAAAAAATCCTTCTCTTATACAGCATGCAATACTGGCACCACATTGTTGTTCTGTCTTTTGTTCTAGTTTATAATCAAAATGGCCTTCATGCTGATAAATGAACAGGAATGGAGCAGATAGCAAGACTTTGTGTTGATTAAAGAACGTTGTTTCTTTTGAGAAATTGTGACAGTGTTGGCATAAACCACTCTTTCCAGGTTGTCTAAATTTAAGTAGGAAGCAACAACATGGGAAAACAGTGCTCTTCATACTTTGTCTACCAGCCAAAAAAGTAGTATAGCTGTAGAAGAAGCTAAAGAAGCGTATAGGATATAAGAGAATTTAGTTCCATGTCTAAAGGGTGGTGGTGGTGGTATTTTGTTTTTTGTTGTTGTTAGCAAAGCCCTCTTGTTCCACAGACAAGTGAATTGGATTGTGATCTAATGGATTATCCATCTGCTCAGTCTTGGGCATGATTGAATAGTGAAGTGAAGGTAAGTACTAGCTGAGACTGATGCAGGCTCATCCCCAAGGTTTCTGCCATTTTCTATGAACATGCACATTTGGAATCAGACCCAGGAAAGGAAGTGACAGAGCAATTCCAGAAAGAGACAGTCAAAGGGAAACTACATAAACTACGACATGGAGTCTAAGAGCAACCACACTAGGTCAAAGCAAGATATTTTAACCAGAAGTGGGTGGAAGTGAATGCCTAAAATTGCTGTGGAAACATGAAGTGTATAGTAACATCTTCTCCAAATGCACTCCACACTTCCAGCTCTTTTGAAACTCAGCCTTATTGAGTTTGCTTCTCTGCATTCAGTAATTCGCAGTGGATTTGTTTTCAGTTTGTTTGTTTTGCCTCTTGATATTATGAAAATTTGCAGCATCCACGGCATCCTTGCTTGTAAGGCAGTAAAACACCACTTTGCAGGGTTCAATGTCCTGTACTGATTATGTCTGAGAGTTTGGAGTTTCTGTTTTATATTTCGGTTTGTCATCTTTTCAAAATGGAGGAAAGCTAGAGAAAGTTTGTGCAGTCTTTCAACACTAAACTATCTAGATTTCTAGATAATGTCATGGACTTAAGAGAATGTAACGTGAGGAACTCTGCACAGCATTGCTGCAAGCTGTCAACAGCGGGAGGGAAGGATTTGACAGTGATCCTGCAAAGTATAAGTGGAGGGCTGAATGTGCAATATCTATAAAGGAGTAATTCTCCATGCAGTCTGCATTGCCAATGACTGTAGTTAATGTAGTACAAATGAGTAATCAGAATTACTTTCACATTTGAAGAATTCTCACTTAGATGTTTAACATTGAAATTGTTTTTTTTAAAGCAAATGTAAGCATATTGGATAATTACTTTCAAAAATAAGGTAGCATTTTGTATGATTTATCAAAATGAGTACATGAGTACATGAGTACAATAAACCAACAGCATGCAGCAAAGATGAAACGAGCTCCTTTTGTTGGTGCCTGTTAAGAGCGTGTGATCAGAGCTCAAGTCTGTGACACTTGAAAAGATAAGGTGTCAATTCTGAATCACAAAATTAACATCCCTGCCTGTAGTTAAATGATGAATAACTCTTTTTAGTTGTATCTTTCTTGCAGTTAAAAACTGTCATGCACAGAAATCTGGAAAGTGTGTGATTTGAGTGTCTTTTAAAAAGATCCATCCTTAAGTTCCAATTTTCTCCTGGAAAGAGACAGAAATCTGCAGTCTAGAGAAATTCATTGTAGTGCTGTGTATCTTCTAGATCATCCTGAGATATATTCCATACAAGAGTCGTACACTAAAGCATCTTAAATTTCATATAATATAAATTGTTGATGCAATTCTTGATAATTTTCTAGAAGATATGCTGTATGATTTACTAACTTTAAAGAGGTCACAATTAGATTGAATTAAAATCATTGATTTTTTGGAGAATATACTGACTAAAGGTTTAAAAGCCAAAGTATGGGAAACTTTGTAGCTATAGTAGGCCTACTTTTGCATGTCATTTAATCTATTTTGCAACTTGGAGTTTGTAATCTACTGGTATGTTTAAACACTCTCGTCAGACAGATAAAAAACACATCTTGGAAGGGCAAAGTGTGTTTTCTGGTCTTATTGCAGTCTTTTTATATTTTCCACTTACCAGGGCCTAGAGACAACAGTGTGTTGTCTGCGGTGTACAATAAAAAGACAAGGGATTATATTCAAAAGATACAACAATGAAGTTTCCAGTTTTATGTGAGCAACAAATTGTTCATGGTAAGGATGGGTCAGCACCCAGAATGCGTTACTCAGCAGCAGTAGGACTTCTGTCGTTGAGGATTTCTGCAGTCAAACTGGATAAGACCAAGGGTGACTTAACGTAACTTTAAATTTAGCTTTGCTTTGAGCAGGGCTGTGGACTTGATGAGGTTCCTGTGGTCACCTCATCTTAATTTTTTCTGAAACTCTGTTACAGAGCCTTCATAAGTTAACTTTGCTTACTTCATAGTGAACAATGTAATTGCCATACAGGATTAAAAAAAAAACATTTGAACAGTTCTTTGTTAATAAGTAGCAACCAAAGTTTCTTAGAAGGATGTGAGAAGCACCCCTGCAGGCAGCCACAGGCTTAAAAGCCATGTGCTTTTAAGGTATTAAGCATCTTTATCTCTCCAATATAAATTGCTTAAGTTTAAGTTTGCAGGCATAAGACTCTCTTCTAAATCACTAGCATTGGACATTTGTCTAAATGTCCAGTCTCTTTATGACTCCTGCTAAAGTACTGTCCTCAATTGCTTCCTGTGCATAACAGAGTTTAATTACATACTTTGTAAGAAGTATTTCCTTTTGTCTGTTTAAGATACTTCTGTCCACTTGTTTCTGAGATGCAATACAGGGAGACAGTAGTTTGTAATCTGCCATTTTTCTACTGTTCATTAATGTATGCAATTCTGTCATTTTCTCAATGAAAAAAAAAAACCAACCCACCACTAAAATATCTCTTTTGGACATTTATGTTGAGAAATGCTTTTCATTTGTCAGTAATTTCTGTAACCCTCTTGAAAACTGTTAGTGTAACTTCACCTTTCATAGTTGATCATCAAACTGGTATTTAGTATTCTAAGTGAAGCCCCATCATTTTTTTACCTAAATGAAATAATAATTTTGTTTGTATTATTCTGCATCTCATTCTTTGTATAACCTCATGTTATGGGATATGGCTGTCTAACGTCAACGAAGTCCAGCTTATACCAAAAGAGGATATTTCATACTTCTCATCCCTGTTCACCTATGGTAGGTGAAACAGAAAGTTGGCTATTACTGAGTATTAATATCTCATGCTCCCAAACCTTTTGTTTTTCTTTTCTGTTGGGCTCACTTTTAACTGGGTAAGATCCTGCATCCAACTTGACACGTGGTCTTGTTACTATCTGGGCAAGTGCAGCCAAGTTAGGGGTGGTGATGGTCAGCACAGTGGCAGAGACATCTCTCCCAAACATGCAGCACTTCACAGTCTCTGAATTCAGCTACTCTTGGTTTTGTGACCTGTTTTTTTAACCACAGATGCACACTCAGCAGAGATCTTTACTGAGCTTAGAACAGTGCTTGTTAATTGCTTATTTAGTAAAATGCATGCTAATCTAATGGCAGATTTTATAAACTCATCTAAACAGTCAGTGTTCAGCATGTCACCCAGAAAAATTTTTTGTAGAAAATCAAAGGCAGTTAGCTTCTTTCTGCAAGTCTTTGATATTTATGAAGCCTGACCTGGATTTTCCAAGTTGACTGTAAAATATTTTCCACTTCCTTGAACATCTTGAATGTATTTGATATCCACATTTAGGACTTCCTTTAGAGTATCCTGGACTGAAAATTGTGTTCAAATGAGAAGCATTGAAGGTTGTCTTAACATTCTCTTAAATGTAAAGACCTGCACTGTATAAATAAATTAAATTAAGATATGATGATGGCTGTCTCTCTCCTACCATTTCTCTGTAGTTCTTGGCATCCGCATCCCTTTTAGGATGCTGTAAATGGCATTTAGGATTAGCTATCCATAAATCACCTGTGTTATCAGAAGCCAGTTAAAATATTTATTTATCACCATGGACTTTTGTATCAACTTTTATTGTGCGAGAAGGTCAGAATGCTTTGTTTTTATAAGAATTGAGCAAAAGGGAAAAGTTTTCTGATACTGATGCATTAGCGCTTTTACATTAGCACTAGCATTCCATATAGAAAACACCTTTTCTACTCCTCTCCTGTTTGAAAGTTCTCACTGTTCTGTATTACCTGTTTTGTAATCATAGCAGTAGCATTCCAGGTGCAGCCCTAAACTCCAGTGTGTACTTCTTTGTGTTACTGATATACCACTTCTTGAATGTGTTCTTCCTCAGCAATGGCATTAACTGAGAGACAAGCTGGATGGAATGATTAGATGCTGGGTACACAGGACTTACCCAAGGCTGTGAGCTTTGTCAGGATGGTTTAGTGTTCGTTGCCTCTGGAGAAAGCCTGCTGTCTGGATCCTGGTGCTTCTTCCAAGGATTTTGGTGAGTAGATCTAAAACTGTAGATAAAGGTGTTCCCTGAGTTACTTTCAGCAGTTTTGCTGTGTAAGTGAAACATACTGATGTGTCAGCAGCTTCCCAGCATTGTTTTGAAACAGCAAATTGGTTAAGAACACATGCTATTTCTGTCATCCTGTATTCACTCACTGTTCAACAACAAAACAGAAAATTAAAACAAATTGGGTCAAAACCTGTGACACAAGAACATAAATCTACAGATTGCTGCTGCTTGTCTTCCAACATCTTCTCATAAAGAAATTGCTTAGAAAATATTTTTCCTTTGATATCTAAATTCAGCTGTTTTAAACACACATCTGTATAATATCTAAATTTTTAATGTCAGATGTATCCTCTTAGAGAAATGTGACAATAGTTTGAAATGTCAGCCATACTTGCAGCTATTGAATTCCCTGACTTAAATTTGGGTGTGTGTCACCACCAACAATACTATTATTATTTGTTTCCAAGATTAAATGGGGAAATAATGTCTCTATTTTCTTACAGTTGCAAAGCTGTCCCAGAATAGTTTTTAAGGGATCCTGAAACGTAATTTTTGACTCGTATTTTCTGATGCACCTTTTAGAAATTGAACTCAATTTTCTTCTGTATCCTATCTTGTAACATTGCTTTGTCTTTCAGACATATAAAAAGCCTTCAGTTCTGTAAATCATTTTTTAGGCACTGGGAGAAAGATGATGGGACAGAATAGTGCTCTTCCTCATACAGTAGCAGTTTGAATGCAGACAGATAAAATATACTTAGGACTTTTATGCTGGGAAAGAGAATTTTCTGAAAATTAAGAAAGTTTGATCAAGTTTTCTTTAGTCTGTTTTGTGTCTGTGTGTGTGTGCGTGAATTTTGCATGTCATGGTTTAATTGAAGGTCAGTCTTAATTTATGAGAGAAAAGCCAGTTGTGTTATCTCCCCGGATGAAGCTGGAAAACCTCTGTAATGTAATGCAAGTAATTTTGTGAAATTTCCATCAGAGATTCCTAGCTTCAGCAGTTTTTAGCATATTCTGAGCAATATTCTGTCACCTGTACAAGGAAAACTGAATGAAGAACATTCTACTTTGAAAGATGTCTATTGTCTATGGTCCAATAGTTGTTATGCTACAGACTGTGAAGTTGTTCCAAGCCTCCATAAGTTTCCGTGTATACAGCGGGGATAGTTTTGCTAGAATGGTGTTTGACTGTGTGTTCTAGACTTTTTTATCTTGCTTGAGCCAGAACTCATACATCATGCACCTACACATTGAATCTCATTTTGTCTAAATTGGTTGAGCCAAAGATGTTCCAGGAGAAGTGACTCAGGCATGAAGACTGCCTGGCTCAAATGAAAATCCTATTGCTCTAGATTTTATGGGTGCTACTGGCTCCAGACACGCAAGCACAGCTTGAGCAGAAATTCAAGTACAGCTGCAGCATGACATATGCAAGCATGATTTCCTTCAGTTTTATGTGATTTAAACAACAAATCACTTGATACAGTATATAGATATATCTGTAGAAAAATGTTTTTCTCCTCTGTAAATGGAGAAATAAGGTGAAATCCCATATTGCAATATTTTTTTCTATTTCATAACATATCATTTACCGTAGCTCTTTTTGCAAGCATAGGCTAGTGCTTCATTTCTGGGATTCTCTCTCTGTAGAAATGAGCCTCTGTCAGTTACACTATAGAAGAGGCTTGCAGAGATGTCCTTGGATGCTTTTAGCAGCAATTGTTGTAGTTTGCAGGAAGTAAAATAGTTTTGCAAGGACTAAGGCCAGCTGGAGCCAGCCTGCACTTCTAATTCTGCAGTTTAACAATACTATGACATTGTAATGCTTCAGTAAGCTGTTGTGAATGTGAAAGGAGGAAGAAGCTGCGAAATAAAGGTAAATTTGGGGAGACCATGAGAAAAAGCTCACAAAGCAGGAAATAAATTAAGTGAAAGCAATGTATAGCAGATAAAATAGAAAAAAAGAACTGAAAGTACAAAATGTGACTTTTTTTTTTTTTAAGTTTGATCCTACTTGTCTTAATTTCACTGTTCTTCTGCAAGTGAGTCTGCAAACTGGAGATGCTTTAATCTCCAGCAAACGGGCAACCAGTTTTTCACTTCTTCTCAGGTTCACATTCTATAGCTAGTGATGCAAAGAAAGTGAATTGTGACTATGGAGTGAGAAAGAGAAGTAAAGAAAGGAGTGTGCCTGAATGAGACCATAATTCACATCTACTACATTTCAGAATCTTTGTAGTATGTTACAAGATCACAAGGGGAAACTGCATTTTTTTTTTCAGTTATCCTTATTCTTTTCTGCTGAATTTTGGACTTGTTTATCTTATCCATACTGCTGATGTATCCAGAGCTGGAAACAGTTTGTCAGTGAAACTGGAAATTGCACTTCTTGCAGTGACGTAGTGGCAGAAGCAGCTTTAGAGGAGCAATTGGATTGCAGTGGCTGGCTTTGAGACCCAAACTCGTGAGGAGTGAGAGGACTGGGCTTGATCTTGAGGCTTTATTGTGAACCAGGAAACCAGATGAAGTCTTGCTAATTACTACTGAGCCCTAAGTAGGGAACAATAACTGGGTATGTTCAAAACTCAGTTCTTCCTGCAGTCCTGCAGGGACAACTGTCCATCCATTTGTGATCTTGTAATCTGTCAGACCATCAGCCTTTCCATCAGAAGGATAGAAGGAAACTCTTAAGATCAGGACAAGAAGTGGTAGGTTTTCTTAATTTCTCAATGTGCAAGTTAAAACACTGTCTGGGAAATAGGAACTTCATGTTTAATTTCTTCCTCTGCTAGAAAGGATTTAAATAGATTTCCAGTCAGTAACCACTACCTATTTATCAGGCTGTGGAAGAGAAGCTTTCTTCTCTTTCTGCATAATTACAGGAACAGCATGGGCATTTACACAAAAGAAAGTTTCATTGGTCCTGTTTGAACATCATTAAATTATCACTGAAAACACACATCTAAATTCTGCCTAAATATGAGTTTGAGCTTGTCTCCTGATTGAGGGGCAAAGCATTTGAGTTATACTTATTTTAGAGCATGTATTACATAATAAACAGGATACAGAAATCTGGCTTGCAGTCAGAGAACAATAAATCTTTTGATCCTGGAGGTCACCGTCTTCTGGGATGGAAGCAAACAAACGTGCCCACAAGCACAGTTTCAAAATTATTTGTGCTGACTAGCCAAAATATGTTAAAAGCAAACTAGTTCAAAATTGCACTGACCTTTTCTCTATGACAGTTCTTACCATTCTTTTGGTTACCGTTATTGCTTATTGAAAGTACTAAGGATTAAATATATTTTTGATGTTATAAAGTGTTCTTATTTAGTATATGACTTTTGGAACTATGCTAACCAACTGATAATATTCTATTTCATTACCGCTTATCACGTCTGTTTTCAGCTGTGTAGGTTTTGCAGCTGATCAAAAAAAAAAAAAAAGCAAAACTTTAATCTGTTGATGTAGCCAGAAGTAAAATCACAATGTCAGCATTTTCATACTTTGTACGGTACCTCAGCTTTAGGGGACCGGGTCACACTGCAATAGTTGCAAATTTCAATGGGAGCACCAGCAGCCACTTCTAAAAATGAGGCAATACAAGTGTGTACATATATATATGTCTACGAGTGCATTACTTCAGCTGTCCTTCTGAAAGGTACAAACTCTTAAAAATTTTGCTTCAGTGGTACACCAAGTTTGAAAACTTTGTTCCAGCTGTCATTGATGCGGTGAAGGAAATCAGCACACTGAATGATGTCATCAATTAGCCACATAGGTCTTTCCTTAGCCTTCCAGCAAAACCAGCATCTGAGGCTGATTTTTTCTTTTTTGCATTTGATCTTTTTTAAAAAAATTTAAGCAATTACAAATAAATAAATAATTAAAATTAGACAGTTGAGAATTATTTTCAGAGATTTTTACATTTTTTTAACATTATTTTTTACAGAAAGAGAAAAAAATGATAATATTGTTCAATTTAAGTTCAGAAGACAATTGTTGTGTAGCAAAATCACTGGTAAAGTTGGGTAGCTGCAGTTCTAAGTTCAGAGCTATAATGCAGGGGATAATAAAAAGATGAAAGGTTTGAATGGGTGGAAGGCCTGGGATTTGCTGGGTTTTGCAGAATGTAATTATTTTTTAATTCTTCCTTTGAGCTCATACTGTTCGGCTTAACTCTGGTTCTTCCTTTACTGTTTTACATCTGATTATTTGATTATGAAAGCAAACTCTCCCACATAGAAGAGAATGCTAGCAATCTTGTTCTGGTAAGAGGTATTTATACAGCAATACCAAATACTTAAACATAATGGGGCCGTGTGCTTATCCTTGTTTCTGATGTCTTGCCCACTGCCTAAGGTCTGTCAGCACATGTTGATATTCACTGCTCAGTATGGGGCCAGTGCTTTCCAGTGCTGCTTCAAAGTTACTTCTTTGACTTATTTGGATATTCTGTGAATTTAATAACAATAAATTGAGAATCTATTCAGTTATTATCTGAAAGCAGAATTTTCAGTTCAAAGTTTCCTGTTCTAGTAGATAACTTATCATCATAGGATTAGCATACTGGATTTGGAAAGTACTGAGCAGAAAGACTCTTGTGCAGAGGAGAGGCTATAAAACTACCAAGAGGCATCTGGGTGGTACAAAAACTGGAAATCATGCAGCTTATAGTGTGAGCTTCTCCATATTTTTACTCATTAAGGATTTATAGCTTTTAAGTGGACTTACCAGTAGGTTTCCTAAACTCAGGAACTTTGTTCCTGAATGTACCAATAAATCCAGGATAAAAGGAAAAATTCTGGTTCTGTTTAATTTTACAGAAGGCTGTACTCCTAGTTGTTTTAGCTCATCCCTTACAAACTTTTCTGCTGTCAAATATTAGGGAAAGTAGTAGCAATGCTTTTTGATTTACCTATCTTACTTGATTTTAGGTACTAATTTTACTTCCTATTCTCTCTAATAATGAGCATAAGGATTTTCTGTGTTTACACTGACTTGTTTTTAATTCAAAAAGATGTAGCACCACCTTGACCCTGATGTCTTATATGAAGGGGTCCAAAACTGGATGCAACATTTTCAACATGGCCTAGAAAACAGTAAGTACTTTACTAACATCTTAGTGAAGAGACTGAAATCATAAGCTCAGAAGTAGTTACCAGCTGAAACACATTTAAGCATATGAGAACACAAGGTTCAAAGATACACTTCTTGACAGTAATAGAGTTCAGTCAGAACAGAGTGCAGTATTTTTCGGTTTGTTTGTTGTTATTTTTTGCTTTTTGTAACTGGCTGCATATAATGCCCTTAGTCTTCTGGCTTTGGTCTCCGCATGTCTCAGCATAGTGGCTTTCTCTGATTCTTGCACTCACCTATATACGAGCCTCTTTCATGTAAATACACTACAGATACAGGCTGAAAGGATTAATCCTGTTTCCTTGGTATATAGAACTTGTGAGTCATTGCCACTACTTGTTTAAGCATTATTAAATGTAAGCATCTCAGCTGTATCATAAACACCCACACTGAAGTTTTTATATAAGATTCTAATATGACCTATTAGCATAAGAAAACCCGTGCATACATGTAGAGCAAGTGAAGCTGTGTCTCATCTCTTCCTGAACAAAAGGCTAATACATTCTTACAAGTGATTTAATTGACCTTATCACTAAAAACAATATGATTATAGATTGATAGAAAGGAAAACTAAAAGGCTTCAAGTAATGCTCTTTAATCATTAGCTAATATTCATAAAGTGCAGGAAGTTTTAAAAAAAATAGTTACAAGTTTTGCTTGTGTTTGTTTAAGATATGTTCTACATTCTTCCTAAAGAAAACACTGAAAACCAGCAGCACAAAGAAGTGATTCAGAGAAGTGCTCTTTTATGAACTGGGGTTGAGAATGTCAGACATAATTCAGTGGGTATCTGCTGCCCCCTTCAGACTATTCTTAGTAAAAACAATTTCCAGATAATATTTTTTAAATCAGAAATTAATAACGATCATTTTCTGGACTTGAGTGTGGTGGGTAGAGGGGAAGAAATGTAAAAGTAAATAGATATTTAACTAGATTGTTGGTGAACATTTTCTTATACCAGTGGTGGTGAGGTTTTTTGAATTTTCTGGGGGGGCTTTCCACGTTCATTCTAATAAGCAAGACAAATCTTAAGCAGCTGGGTTCAATAGTCACAACAGAGAAAAAGATCTTAGAGAAAAGACTGAAAGATGGGGGAAGCCTGGAAATCAATTCAAGCTTCTAGAATGTATTTATGTATTTCTGGTTAAGTCATTCTAACTTGGTGATTCAGTACTTCACATGCAAAACAAATGATGACCCATCTCTCTATCTTCCTTTTAATTCAGAATAAACTTTCTTAGCAAGAATCAAAGCCAGTTTGGCAAAAGTTCTTCCTTGCTTAATTCCCAAGCAGAGGATAACACAACTGCGTGTTTACACCTAAATACACTTGTATGTTCACTGGTGTGTAGAAACATGAATATGTGTACATATACACATAAATATATACAACAGTTCTCTAATCTCATCTGGAATTAAGTACTTTCATTAAGAAGAAACAATAGCTTGATGTAAATGTAAATCTATTACCACTAGTAAGCTAAAAGCAACAGTTGTACATAGAAGAACAGACCATATCATAGTTATTATTTTGTGTTTGAGATGTAACGTGGTACATTTTCTAAACTTGCCTGAGAAGTTCTTTTATAAAACTGATAAGAAGAGAATATATAAAAGAAAATTTATGCATGGGGTATTCTTACACTACAAAGGAAAAGAAATTACATTTCTGTACAATTAGTGTCTATCAGTCTCCTAGGAACACAACCTGCTGAGGTAACAGCAAAAATAAATACCAGGCTTTCATGTGCTGCTACTCCTTTATTATTTTCTCATACACAATTTAAGCAAAATAGTTGAGAACAGAGCTACAGATTTGATAGTGCCCCTTATTCCACAACCTAACATAAAGGATCCAAAAGAATAAAGCGTACACATTTTAAAGGGGAAAGGATACATCATCTATGTATTTTCTCAAAACTGAAATAGTTATTCTCTATTTTGGTGAACCTGAATTCTTGAAGTTTCTAAGTGATGCACTCAGCTGCCCAAATACATACACTATATTCTGTTTGCTGTCCTGTCTGTACTCATTTTATTGATAATAGTAAAAAAGAAGTTTCCATTTCTCACACAACAGATTTGCTCAGCACAGCAAGGGAAAACTTGCTATCATCCTTGAAGTTAAATCAAATTGGTTGGATGTGATAGAAGGATCCTACTGTTCACATGTTATATGTCCACTGAACTGTAGTGCAGTGCATTGCTGAGGTATGTTGAGTTTATTTTGCTTTCGAATCTTCCTTCTTTCCTCTTGTTTCTTTTTAGACTCTATAAGTTTGAGTTTATCAGCCCCATTCCTTCGCATTCAATGATGTAGGTATCTTTACTGGGATCTTCCTCTTCTGATTTTGTCACAGTAAATTTGGCCTAAAATAGCATTAGAAACACAAATCACAAATTCAGTTATACATAAGTTTAAATTTTCAACATCTGATGCCCAATGATCACTGTTTGTTTATGCATATTACAGATTGGACTTATTTCATTGAAAAAAATATATTACAGGAGTAGAAGTATCTAAACATTCTAAAGGCATTTAACTAAATATATTCAGTTTCTACTGGCAAGCTCTTATATGAACATTGAAGCTGTTATTTTATCCATGTTAGTCCTCCATGATGAAATTCAGTTCACAGTATCTGTTAAATATAGAGTGAATCTATACAACTGCACCCTTTTTAGTTACTGGATGACAACTGACAGGTGAAACTTCCTGAAGTTTTGGACTCACCTTTGTTAGCTGTTCTGCAAAGTGTATTGCAGTTTGAGTATGAAGTGTAACTGGTCCACTTTTCACTTTAGACACTCCCTTTGCTAATGCCATAAAAATGATCAGCTGAAAAGGGAATGAAATTCTTAAATGAAATTAGGCAAGCAAGATAAACAGCAATACTTCCTAGATATTTGGAATGCTAAATGGAAGCAAATGACTAACTCCTTCTTCCATAAATACTAAGATTTGCAGGAAGGGAAAATGTAAGGACATGGCGCAAAGCCAAAGCATCTGTGGTTGCTAAGGAGCATATGTATTGTATATGTATTTTGCTAGTTGTAGTGAAGTCTGCATCCAGAAACCTCTAAGACATCTGACTGTTCACTAATTCCACTACAGAAGGTATGTGGAAATACAGCCTAATTCTGAAATCTATGTGCCCTTCTTTCACTATTCAGACTTATGTTATTTTCAAGTAATATATATTTAAATGTTCTTGCTACTTCAAGTGAATGTGATGACATATACGATCCTTACTTGGTCTTGTAAAGAATCATCCACAGCTCCACCATGTTTAAGATTCTTAAGCAGTATCTCAGCTGCTTCAATGCCAACCTTGTCAGAATTTTTTCCTATTGGAAATCCAAGAAGTTAGGATGCTACCACTTATTTGTAACATGTTAAAAATACAGAGGAAAAAGCAAACAAACAAACACACCAACAACAGAAATTATCAACTTTTTAGAACTTATTTCTCTACTTTTGTCTCGAACATCCACTTGAAAAAACTCATGTCACATGATGATATACAGTGCATATCCCCTAAGCAGTGTGAAGCATGTAGCCAGCCAGACTTAAAGTCAGATAGACTTTTTAGTCAAATCATTTAGATGAAAAGCACATCTGTTCCTTTAATTTGATAAACATCTAGATTCAGCACTGAACAAAACTTTCACAGGTAAATCACAGAGCATATGTATAAAGTTCAGAAGTATTTTCCACTTTTGTCACTAGGCAGAAGCAGCACAGAAGTACAGAGTGCATGATTTTATTTATAGAGTTTAAAACCTGTTTGTTTTCACTGACCCTTTTTACAGAACAGCATCCACTTAAAAAACAACACTCAAAGTATCAGATCTTGGAACAGGTTAACAAATAGGAATCTTAATATACTATTATACTTAAGTTAATTCTGAAACAGGCATACTTTGCTCTTACCTCTCCTGCCAAGTGATGACCCAGCTAACAAACAACCTGTTGAAGTCTCTGCAACAATGCTGAACAGAAAAAACAGAATATGTATTAGGAACAAAATCACTCACATTACAATTTATTTATCAGATAATTAATCAAGATCTAGCTAATCAACCAGCAAAGTAACCAGCAAAGCTACATGCATTAATAGGAATTATGAGCTCATCTTACATTATTCCACTTCCAGTCCCAAAGGCTTGATCATCAGGTTCTCGAACAGTCTGAATGTTAATGTAAAGATCTCTGATTTCTTTTCTGATGCATCTCACTGCTGCTGCTGACATATCTTTTGCCAGCTAAGAAGATAAAATGTAAAACCATAAATTAATTAAATGATGTAATGATAGCAATACTTTTTCATCATAAGCCTAATTATTAAAGTGGATCTTTTAATAAACAGACTAAAGAGAAAAACAAAGGATTGTTACAATACATCTACAGGCAAGCACTTAGCATCGCTTCTTCTGAGAATTTTTCCCACTGATAATGAACAAGTGAAAGATTATAGTGCTGTATATAGAAGCTCCAATAGCAGTAGAAATTTCAGTAATTCTTCTCCATGTATATGGAGAAAGATTTAATTTAGTCTTGATTTTCTTAAGACCACAGACTGTATAAACAAATTAAATTAACAAAAACAACACACCAAACTGACAACAATTACTATGCACAGGATATACTCTCTAACAGATAATGTATGAAATAACAATAAAAAATAACAACAAGGCGTGTGGGAGGAGATAAAGCTTATCCCATCCCTGCGATCCAGTGGGAGAAAAAGACTGTAGCCAATATTCATAGGGTTGGAGATCTTAAGATAAAACCACCACTCCGCAGCTCTTCAAAAAGTAACACCCTTTTCCTCTCCCTTCCTCTTGTGCTTCTGAGGCTGTGTGTGGGAAGGAGCCCTGAGGTGATCCCACTACTTATTCCCTGTAAACGTACACAGGATGGGAATAATGGAAAGAAGGGGTTCAAAGGATCAAATTTATCTGTTTTGTCTTTGGCTAACTTACCCCTAACTAATTCTGCCTAATTCCATTAACAGTGCTTGAAATGACTGATAATGTCTGACCTCTCTCTCTTATAATGCATTGTAGTTTACCCACAAATATATGAAAAGCTACTGATTGAGATTTAAAATAATCCACACAAAAGTGAATGATACATAGGTATAAAATGCCCTTCAATACATACTCAATATTTTTTAATAGTTATATGAAGGAAGTTGCTTATAGTGTTCTCCTATTTTAGCTGCTACTGCACTCCTAAGCAACAAGTCCTTTTTAGAAATGTCCAAAATTCTATTTTACAGCCTGATTAAACAAATCCATTTAATACAACTACTTGGCTTGCATGTGGAAGACTGCAGAATACAGGAACAGTAGAAGTATACAAGGTACATTACAATTTTGTATAGATTTATGAAGGTGAATACTACCAAGGCTATTATCAGCACTCACTTTTATAGGCAGTGCTCCAGCAACAAATGCTCTTCCATATATCTTCGTCACGGTGCCACGTTCTGTTAAGTCTATTGGACTTAACTCTTTGACTGGTGACATCTGGACTACAACTTCACCACCTCCCTGAGGATAGTAGCCCCTATGTACAAACACGAATCAGATGTAATTAAATGCAAAGATCACAAGGAAACTAGGAAAACAGCTGGGAGTCTCCTCATAAATTTTATGATACATTTTTATGTTCTCTGCTACCATACATATGAATTTTGTTGGTGAGCCTTAGAACTGTTTATAATACAAGTTTGTTCTTTAATAGCATTACCTCATAGCACCTTATTAACCACCAAACACTAAATGAAACTGGCACCTCAGAAAAAGCTAGATAATGGAGCGTCTGTTCAGCATGCATTTCCCTTGAGGGGTAATTCATAGGGAACATTAAAACAGCAGCTGAAAATTCAACAATGAAAAAAAAGACAAGAGAGAACTGTATCACATTCATCATACAGCGATGGTACACACAGGGGCAGCTAATATGCTGTAGTTAATGAATTATAAATTCATCCCACAGGTAGATTCAGGGCACCTTGTGTGCCTCCAGGCTCACTCTGGTTCAGTAAGGCCCATTTCTGTCTCATGGCCCTGTAACTTACCTCTTTTTTACGTCACAATTAAATGTGAAATTAAACTTTTCAACTATTGGCTTGAAAACCTGAAATACAAGCAAATATAAATACACAGAGTGAATCTCTTATGCACTACTGCATTCAGTCTTAAAAAAAAAAAAAAAGAAAAAAAAAAGTTCAAAACAAACATTTCAATTATGTTATTAAAAAAAAAGTTAATCTCATCCATGCAGCTTATTTGAAGATCCTTGTGCTTTATTCAGAATAATATTTTGGATTAAAGGATTCTCTTATGGAAAGAGAAATTCCTAACAATTCACATTTAGTAAATAGCAAAAACAAAAATCTTTGTTTTGGAGTTCCATTATACACTGGTTGCTCTCTACATCCAATACATAAACAGTTTAATATTCTCATGCCTAATTGTGCAATTACAAGTTGCAGTAAGAGCAACAGAAGTACAAAAGTTACGCTGCATACACACACCTGAAAGATGCACCAAGCCAGAGAAATCTTTCCCTACCATGATTGTGTAGTCTATCTGAGGAGCCATCTCAGCGTTTGTCCCACCTTTAAAATGCAGTTCTGATGGGGAAGCAGCAAACAGCACACAGGGCATTGCTACCTGCATCAGCAGACACACGCTCCTAGAAGGAAAGATACTCAAATGTCACACATATAGAATCCATGTAGAATCACAACGTGCCAAAGGCAAATAAATGACCTCACAGAGCATTTATGTATTTGATTTTTAACATTAACAATAACATTACATATTTAACATTTTAACATTATTTAACATTAATATTTTTAACATTATTATTTTTAACAAAGTAAACATATTATTGTTTAAAATTTGCTAAACTAAAACCTCATATCTCTAGCAACCCTGCATATAAAAGTTTTTGCTTTACAATAATTGTATCTTTAAAATAAAAGTAACATAGCTTACTTAGTATACTGACAGTACTGGGAAAATTGTAGGGTTAGATAGCAGGCAGTAAAACAAGAAGGCTTAAGCATAATTTTAACATTTTCATAATTATTTGGTTATAAAATATATAAAAACCTACCAAATTTCCTAGAAGCTGGTCCACATCTCACAGAAGAGAATGCAGGGGCATAGAAAATATGCTTTGAAGTGCATGACTCCTTTATAATCGAATCCTCTATGTTACGTATATAATAAAAACCCCCTTCCAATGTATTTTCTAAAACTAAATTTGATCAACAAAATGAAAGTTATTTCTTAAACACACTCCAAATGTTTGTGAGCCATACTTTTTTACACTAATCCTTCTGTATTGCTGCCTACTCCAGCCCTTCTGTGCTGTTTAAGACATAGAAAAGACATCAGCTCGGTTGTTTAAAGTGTAGCAGCTCAGAAACATGTTTTTCTTAACTTAAAGGAAACTTTCACTTGTGTCTAACCTATCTTACGCTTCCAAGTTCACACCAGTCTTCTTCCCTAGCTGAACTTATTCCACTAATTTTTGCAACAGGTTCCAAGAACAAATGATCCAACACAGAAATACAGAAGAAACACAGAGACAAAAAAAAAATAGTGGATGGAGCGTATTCCCAGATCCCAAAGACCAGTATGCCCTATGGCACCATCATATGAGTAAGTACTACCTTTAAATTGACTTTATTAGATAAAGAGGATCAATTCAATATTATTGTATAATCAATAAATTAATATCAGTATATTTGTTCAGCACCAGGTACGTAATGGTTTTACAATTTCATATTTGCAATTTCTAAGATACTGATCTAATTTGATGCATAGACTCAACAGTTGAAGTACAAATGTAAGAAAATAAGATATGTTTTTAAATGCATGGGCATCTGGTTTTTAGTTAACATTAATCCAGTGTTCGACTTATGTATCATTATAACTTCCACTTGTATGTTCTTTATTAATACACATCCTGCTTACAATACTGGTCCTTTGGCCACAGGTATCAGGTAGCAAAGATATGGCTCATCAACCATGTGTTAGTGTTCTTTTGTTCCTCTCTCTTGTGAGATTTTTAAAGTTACCAAAACCTAATTTATCATGATTTTCAATGTTACCAAGAGCAATTAAGAGCAGTTACTTGCCAGTCATTATCCATGTACAAAGACATACCCCGCTGTTTTGGTATCTGCTATGTGGGTTCCACCTTTGATCTTCCCAGGAGTGAAAGTTATTTCTGTTGAGCCAATTTCTCCGCCCTCCAGGTTCCCTTCACATAAATCTCGAACAATCTCCAATCCAGACAGATGCTGAGGCCTTAACATCACAAATACTAAGTTAAAGATTCATGCAAGCAGACTAAAGTGATGTTTACATTATTAAAAACAAAACAACAAAAACCAAAAACACCAAACATCAACTAATAAGCAAAATTGTAGATTTCAAACAAAGATCAGAAATTCAGTCTGGTTCCTACAGTATTTCTCCTGATCTCACAGGTGCCAACAGGGCAGCATTCTGACCATTCTGGAATATTTAGGATCCTAGTGGGAAGGATACATTAGAGTGGGTCAAGCCTCTTGTGAGTCAGATGAGATGCAGGAGTCATTATCTTAATGGGATAAATGCTTGAAAAAGAAATATGGGATAATGGCAAATGGGATAATGGTGGCAATCCTGAACAGCCAACCTCCATGCTAGGAAAGAGCTAGTAGTTCTACTGCGCATGCACTTCCATTTATTTGAGTGGTTTAAATAGGAAGAAGAAGAAAAGAAAGAAAAAAAGCAACCATTTGTTGTTTGCTTTCCTTTTTCACTTGTGCACTATTTCGTTATGTTCTGAGGACACCACTAGGACTGTGAGGTATGATTTTGTTCAGTAGCTTCTAACTTTCTCCGGGCTATAGGCTGTTAAGAGACTACAGCAAATTACTAATTGACAGCTAAGCCTGCCTGAACATCTGGATTTCCTTTCACAAGCTCCACTGCGAAATAAACCACAACCAAGCAAATGCATATACTGCCCTACGGACTGCTTTCAAGTATGTATAAAGCAGTAGCTTGACTAAGCAAGACTTCTTCAGTAAGCTCAAATTAACTGCCACAGGGCACACATATCTCCTGGATGTGTTCAAAGCCCAGTGATGTTAGTCAAGAAGTGTGAGAAAATAATGGAGTTAAAGAGGAGCAGTGGCCTATGAAGAAGGAGGGTGATTATTCAGTCAAGATGAGAAACACAACTAATGTGTCTGAAGTGTTTGGTGACATCAAAATGAGAACGACTGCTCTGGGACATACAGACAGCACATGTTTTTAACACAGAATGCCGTATCTCTGCAAGTAATGCCTCAGGGAGGCAATATATGATCTTAACTATACATTGCCTCAGATCATGCGAGCTGTTGGGCAACTTGGAGAACACTTCTCAGACCCGAGGGGTGGGGCCAGGGCGCGTTCTGCCCTCCTGGCACAGCCGGCACCGGGGAGGTGCAGGTGCGCTGCCGGCACAGGGAGCGCGCGCAGGGCTGACTGCTGGCGGCTCTCCTGGGACTCCTCCACACTCCGTCCTCCGTCCTGCCGAGGAAGCGAGCCACAAACAACGCTTTCTGAATGAAAAAGCCCTCTTAGAACATCGGAAATGCACCATTCCTGTCCTCGGAAGCGTTTCGGCGCTCAGACAAGGGGCGGCGGCGCCCCGGCCCGAGGACTGCCGCGCTCCTCCGGGACGGCCCGGGAGGCAGAGCGGGGGCCCGGCAGGGTCGTTACCTGAGGCCGGGTTGGCTCCTCCCGGCGCGGATGCGGCGCACCCTCAGCGGCAGGCCCAGCAGGCAGCTCAGCGCCGTGGACACTCGCAGGATCTGCCCGCCCTGCAAGGAACGACGCTCGTCAGGCACGGCAAGGCACGGCCCGCCCGAGCCCAGCGCGGCCCGATGCTCACCCCCTCCATGATGCCGCCGTCTATCTCCACCCTGTCCCCGTCCATGGCTGGCAGCCAGCGGAGCCGTCTCTCGCGGAGGCCCCCGCCGTACACACGGGATGCGGGCCGGGCCCGGAGGACAGCGAGAGCGCAGCGGAGCAGCGCGCTCGTGGAAGCCGAGCGAATCGCGCCGCCGGGTGCCGGTGCCGGGTAGCGGCAGAGCAGGCGCAGAGCGGAGCCTCCCGCCCGCAGTGCGTTGGGGGCGGCACCGCCGCGTGAGGCGCCGCCGGGTCCCACCGCCCGGGCGCCGCGCCGCTCCGCGGGAGGAGCAGAAGCCTTCCCGCCCCGCTGCCGGGCCCTGCCTGGAGAAGACCTCTGCCCCGGGTTCGCGGCCTCCCGAAGCAGGAGAGCGGCCGGACCGTAGCCGTCACGTTTGCGAGCGAGCAGCTCTCTCCATAGGGGCCCGTTACGAGAACTACGCGGAGGCCAATCGCGGGGCTCTGGGAGCGGCCGG
Organism: Tetrao urogallus; assembly: GCF_951394365.1. NCBI lineage: Eukaryota > Metazoa > Chordata > Aves > Galliformes > Phasianidae > Tetrao > Tetrao urogallus. The sequence continues at coordinate 18,061,254 of NC_136818.1, read as the reverse complement.
CCCTCGCGCTACTTGCACTCCTCTGCCGCCGAGGCGCGCGGCCGTCGCTCCGTCAGCGGCTTTCCCACGGGACCCCGACAGGTGACGGCCTCCCGCCGCTCCCCGCGGGCGTGTCTCGGCCCCGAGGCGGCGCTGCCGCCGCCGCCCCGCACATAACCGGGCCCCCGCTGCCGCCCCCCGGCCCGGCTGGTTGGCTGCGGCCGGCGTGGCCGCGCGCGGGTTGGCCGCTCGGTGGGAGGTGTGCGGGGCGTGGGGCTGCCTCTTCCCGGAGGAAGATGGCGGCCGTGACCGCTCTGAGGAGCAGCTGCAGGACCGCGGGGCGCCTGGTAAGGGTAGCGGGGGTCCTGCGGGTGCCGGCTCCGTTCGCCGGCGAAAGCGGTGCGCGGCGTCTGCGCCTCGCCTTCGTCGCGAGTCCCCGCCGCTTCTACCGGCAGCGAGCGGCAGCCCCCCCTGTACGAACGCGGACAGCGCGGGGACCGGCGGCTCCCCTCAGCCGTGCCCCCGGCGCTGCCCGTGCCCCCGCTGCCCGTCAGCTCGAGAAGCTCGGCCTGATCCCCGCGGTGTCGGGCGCCGCTCGTGCCCGCTTCCCCAGGGACTGCCCGCGTTCCCGCACCTCGATGCGTTCCCGCTGGCCGCGTTTCCTGCGAGAAGAGCCCGTGCCTCCCGTGACGGGCCGCTGCCATCCTCTTCTTGCGTTACCTCTCGGTCGTCCGACTATAGCACTGCCCAAACGTTTTGCTGCCTTGCGGCCGTGGATCAGTCCCTTGGTGTAGCGAGGGATCCTTGTATAGAAGGGGAAGCAGGCGTTTCCCCGGAATCCAGCAACCCACGTTCTTGTAAATTAAACTGTGCAGGTGCCTCACCGTGCTTCAGCATGTGAGTCCACTGGTTGTTCTTTTGGATGCTTATAATCTCTAGAGCACGTGCCATCATGAAGACGTTATTCTTGTAATTACTGGATTTTTGGCTGTGAGTAACTTGCTTTAGAATTTGGAAATGGGAGCTTCTTTTTAGTTTTCTTCTTAGCCAAACCACCTGCTTTTGCATTCGGAGGGTCATTGTGATGAGATGAGAGTGTTCATCTTATCAGTGTGGATGCTGAACAGTGTACTTTGGAGTTGGCCGTTTATGGTAGGCATTTCCAGCAGCACATTGTGATTCTTGCTGAGCACTGGTTCTTTTGGCCACCTACTGTGAAGCAGTGTTAACATCCAAGGAATCAGGATGGATGTTTATTGCAATTCTGAAGTATTACATTTTTTCTCAGTATTCTTGCAAACCCTTTGAGTGGTGATGGGCAGGAGGATGGGCTGTGGAGGCGTTACATTGTGATGAGGGGAAGAAAGGAGCCTGAGGTTCTTGTGTTAAGTGGTGAGGAGAGAACAGTGATCTGGAGAGTATAGCATGGCGGTGTCATGGAAGAGAGGAGGACATCGATTCAGCATATAGGTAACTATATAGTTGGAAGTCGAGAGTATTAGGCAGAACAAATCCAGTGTAAGTAAACAACTCGATATGGAGAGCAAGTCAAAAGAGTTCTGTAGAAGATTATCTTTGATGTGGAATCATTGCTTCTGAGCACAATGTACACTGATGGCTGAAGTATGTCTGCGTGTCACAGAATCATAGAATCACCAAGGCTTGGAAAAGATCTACAAGATCATCCAGTCCAAACATCCACCTATCACCAATAGTTCTCAATAAACCATGTCTCTCAATGAAATGTCTAAATGTTCCTTGAACACCACCAGGGTCAATGACTCCACCCCCTCTCTGGGCAGCCCATTCCAGCTTTCAGAGTGACATCCAACCTGAATCTCCCCTGGCACAACTTGAAGCCATTCCTTCTAATCCTATTGCTAGTTATGTGGAAGAAGAGGCCAACCCCCAGCTCACTGCAACCTCCCTTCAGGTAGTTACGGAGAGTGGTAGCTTCTCCCCTGAGCTTCCTCCTATCCAGACTGACCAATCCCTGCTCCCTCAGTTGCTTCTCATAGCTTCTTTGCCCCTCTTCGTTGCCCCTCTGTGGCAGCTTTGTTGCCCCTCTGTGGACGCTCTCCAGGGCCTCAATGTCTTTGTTGTAGTAAGGAGCCCAAAAATTGAATGCAGTACTTGAGGTACAGCCTCACCAGTGCTGAGTACAGAGGTACGATTACCTCCCTGCTCCTGCTAGCACTACTATTTCTGATACAAGCCAGGATGCTGTTGGCCTTCTTGGCCGCCTGGGCACACTGCTGGCTCATGTTCAGCTGAGCATCAACCAGTATCCCCAGATCCATTTCCTCTATGCTCTTCCAGCCACTCTGCCCCAAGCCTGTAATGTTGCCTGGCATTGCTATAGCCAAAGTGCAGGACCCAACACTTGGTCTTGTTGAACCTCATCCCGCTGGCTTCAGGCCAGTGATTATCTGACAGCTTCCATGCATCTCATGCAACTTTCAGTCATTTTTTATAACAAATCTCTCATGTGAGCTGCTTAGTCAAAAAAGATCTGTAACAAAACTGACAATTCTATCAATTCTGTTAAGCTGTACACCATTATGAAATGTAACACTGACAAGAAAGCTTTGACACACTTACACCTCTAAGCTGGAGACAGTGGAGTGTTTTACCATGATTTTGGCATTGTATTTCAGCATTCAGAATAGGCAGAGTCACAGATCACAATATTACTGAACTACTACAGTCAAGGGTGGACACTCCATCAAGTAATCCATCACCAGTATACTGTGTAACAACATTCTGTGCTGAGGCCTGCAGTCAGTTTTTAGGGTAAGCGATTAAGAAAAGCACAATAAACTTCTTCCCAAAGACACAACTCTGAGTGAACTAAGTGGGCAGCACCAATCATGCCCCAAAAGATTTACTGTTTGTTCATTATAGAAATTAGAAGAATATTTGCTCTAGATCAGAGGATGCAATCTTAGTAGCAGGCAGATGCAAAGTAACTCAGTATTACTGACTTTGCTGTGTCCTTTATTAGAGATTGTTTTGTGTAAATATTTGTTCCTAAAGGAAAGGTGATAGTAAGTATAACTATCAATGCTAGATGGAATAATACAGAAAACATGTACATAGTCAATTCAGAATTGTACAGCTTTCAGGATAATCTGCACATTAAAAGTATAATATAAAATCAAATAGTTCAACAATGAGGGGTGAGTGGGAGGGGAATCAGCAAGTTTCATGCTCTGAAATTCTTTGAAGGGATATTAAAAAAGTAAGTTAAAATGAACTTTCCCATACAGGTGTCCTGTTTTCTGGCTCATCTGAGAAGATAATTTCTAAATTTTACAGTTTTGAGCTACTGGAGGTACACTGTAGCACCTGTTTTTTTTTTTTTTTTTTTAATCTCTAAATTAATTAGAGATAGTATCTACAGATCATTTGTTATTTTTATTAACTTGACATCACACAAGGCACCATAACACCAGAATTAAGTGAGATTTAAGAAATATTACTAAATAAGAAAGGGCATGAACTAACTTCTGATGAGATTAATGATAAAATGCTTGTTTATGTCAATGCAAGTGCTACTGCCTTTGTTTTGACCAAGATCACGACCAATTACATGATATTTTAAAGCATACAGCTTTGTACCAAGAATCTTTCAGAAAATTCTGATGACCTTTGAAGTTGATTTCTGGATGAATATAATTACAATTGAAGTTACTTAAAGATGCTTATCTCCTTTACATTAACAGAATTAAAAGGATAACTGTGCCCTCTGTTGTGAATTTCCTTTCCCATATTTAATTCTGATCAGCTTTTGATTGGAATAAGAACTGGCAAAGAAAAACATGCTGATTTTTTTTTTTCTTGCAGTCTACAGGACTCTACAGCATTCACACTGCATGAGAGTATTTCAGATGTCTAATGTAGTTGATATTATCTATGCTTTTTGTGTGTGTGTCTTGGCTGAACTACTTGTTTACAGAAACTATGGCAATTATGAATCTCTTATCAAATGTTGTAATGATTTTTGTTAATTTCTTATGCTATTGTGGCTTTAATTTCCAATGTGTTGTGTTAGTAAAAGAAGTTAAAGACATGGCAAAGTTCATGCCAATTTAATGGTTATTATATATTCAGTAATATTCATTTTGATTGTATTTTCCTAAGAAGTTCTCCATAGAAATGACATGTTCTGATAACTACTGTTGCATCATTAATGCTAAGTGAACTCTGTCTTCTCAGCCTAATGTTTTAACACCTGAGACTTTTTTCCCCCAGGTTTGTGTTCACCACGTTAGATCGTGCAGCAGCATCCGCTTTATAAAATCAAAATATGCGTGCGTGTTTGACAAATCTGCCTTCAACTTTAGTCAGCAGCAGCGATTATTCAGAACATCTGCTGGTAATCTTTTTCATAATAAAATATTTCAATTTGCTCTTTTATGAATGTTATGTCAGTGGCTTGAATATAAATGGTATTTAACTATTTTTATTGTGTACGGTTTATTTTGTCTGATGTCTTACACTTAATATTAAGCAAGCTGACTTTCCTTGTTTTTTTGTTTTTTAAGTTTCAAGTGGCCAAATTGTCCAGTTTAAGCTTTCTGATATTGGAGAGGGTATTACAGAGGTGACTGTGAAAGAATGGTAAGCTCAGCTTCCTTAGAAATACATTAAGAAATCAGCAAGTAGTTTAAATACTATCTGGAATTATCAAGTATCAATAATTATTTCAGAGAGTATGTTTTCTATTGAAAGACTATTGAAGTCCTTCAAGTTTTGATTTCCACATTTTGAACCTTTGTATGTAGTGACCTTTACATTTTATTTATTTGTAATCTGTTATATTTGGGAATAGAAAAGGTAGAGGAAATGGCGTGCCCTAACTGCATTTGTATGTAGGCTTTCTTTCATTGATTATTGTTTTTAGAGGAGATCTAGGCTGAGCTTTAGAATGTTAGAAAAAGTGACAATTCCAGAGAATCCACATGGTTTTGTCCTGTACCCCTTCTCCATTTACTTTCATAGAAAAATTTAAATTGTTCCTAGAAAGGCAGCAAGTAATAGTTTAAGCAAAATCAAAGTGTCAAGTAGAGCAAGACAGTGTTGGAATGCCTTGCTCTTTGTACAAATAGGATCATTAGGAGGCTTGGTTTGGAAGTTACTTTAAAGACTAGCTCTCACCCCCTGTTATGGGCAGGCAGGGCTGCCACCCACCAGATCAGGCTACACAGGGCCCTACCTAACTTGGCCTTGAATGCCTCCAGAGTTGGGGCATCTACAGCTTCTCTGGGCAGCCTGTGCCAGAGTGCCACCACACTGTGAGTAAGGAAGGTAAAATAGGAGGAATATTTCTTTGTACAGGAGACAGTTTCCCACTTCCAGATTTTTTTCTGAAACTGATTATATACTGGTCTTGACAACTTGAAACAGAGACCTTCTTCAGCTTCAAACCAAGTTAGTCTTTTTTTTTTCTTTCTTTTTTCTTTTTTGAGGTGGTTTATAATCTGTCACAAAAAAATTTTCTTAGCAGAAATAATAGTAAAAATTGTGTATGTGATTGTATTCTGAAATGTGTCATTTCACACAAGTGGTTTTGGAGCAATCTGGTGGAAAATATATAGCAAATGTATCAGCTGTATTATCTGTCACTTTATCCAGAATGCGTTTTGTATTATGAGGATATATCTAACTGAACTTAATCTAAAGAATACACACCATAGGTTTTTATTGTTATATTGTTTTATACTAGCATGTGTCTTTTCTCTTAGGTATATAAAAGAAGGTGATAGTGTTTCTCAGTTTGATAGCATCTGTGAAGTGCAAAGTGATAAAGCTTCTGTTACTATTACTAGTCGTTATGATGGCATCATTAGAAAACTCCATTACAATTTAGATGAAATAGCTTATGTTGGAAAACCACTTGTGGACATTGAAATTGATGCTTCAAAAGGTATTGTAAGCAGTTTTTCTCTTGCATATTTTGTGTTTGTCAGCTAGAGCACGTTGCCCAGAACCATGTTCACATGACTTTGGACGTCCCAAAGGGTGGGACTCCACAGACTCTTTAGGTAGCATGCCCCAGAGCTCAGTTACCCTCACAGTGAAAACACTTTTCCTGTGCACTGACAAAGCTTCCTGTGTTCCAGTTTGTGCCCAGGAGGTATTTCATCCTTACACTGCATGTTGCTGAAAGAGCTTTACTCTGTCTTCTTTACACTCTCTCTTCAAATATTTATATGCTTTGATGAGATCCACCTATCTCATCAGAGGAACCATCTTTTTCTAGGCTAAACAGTCCCAGCTCTGTCACCCTTTTTTCATAGGAGGAATGCCCAATCCCTTGATCATCTTTGTTGGCCCTTAGCTGAACTCCCTCCATTACCTCCATCTCTCTCTTGTTCTGGGCCTGGGCTGGATACAGTACTTGAGATGTGACTCCACTAGAGCTGGGTAGAGGGGAAAGATCACCTTTCTCAGCCTGCTGGCAACACTGCTCTAACAGAGCCCTGTGTAGCATTAGATACCTTTTCCAGAAAGACTTGTTGCTTACTCATGTGCAGCCTTTCCTCTGAGAGGCCTATATTTAACTGCATTTGTCTAGAAACACCAAGATAGGTGTTTCTAGCTAATACTTCCTTTGTTAGTTTTTGTAAGAAATTTGAGACTTTGTTCTGCCTTTTTTTTTCAAGTGCCTATTTAACATGTGCCTGAGTTAGAAACTTTAAAGCAAATTCTGAAATTTAACAAGTATCTATAACCTAATTAAATTAAACTTTTTCTTCTTGCTTTCAGGTGTTGCTCCAGAAGAGGATGTTGTTGAAACACCAGCTATGTCTCATGAGGAACACACACACCAGGAGATAAAAGGTCACAAAACATTAGCAACGCCTGCAGTTCGTCGTCTTGCTATGGAAAACAATGTAAGTTTGCTGAATTACATCTTGTCACATTTTATCCCTCTTTTATGTACCAGTTTGACTGACTGAGAGGATATGGATTAGAGGATAGTACAGTGAGGGATGTCTTGTTTTTGAATATATTTCAAATGTGTAAACACCATTATAGAGATGGAGATAATTATGCTTTCTGATGATTATGGCAAGTTAGAAAAGAATTAGTGGGCTTAAAATGCAGGTATGTTACTTTTGGATGGTGGTTTCTAAAAAACAGTGGAAGTATTGGAATGGATCCGTAGGGCAGAGCAGGAAGTAGGGAAGAATTTAATCTCAGATTTAGCTACCATGCTCTGTTCTCCAGACTTATGTAAGAGCAAGTGATAGAATATATGGTCCTTTAAGGACTTTTCTAATTCTTTTTCTGTGTTAATCCACCGTTTTTTGAAAGCTTATGGTGCATTTATTTTGCGAAAAATAAAACAACAAATAGAGAAATTTAAATGACAAATAACTCTCTTCAAATTACTTCATTATTGATCCTGTAATAACGAGGTAAGTAGTATTCACTGTTCTTCCTTCAAGTATGCAATTAAGATGTCTTATGAGCCTTTTAGGTGATTCAAACAATGTTGCATGCCTAGTAAATCACAGAAAGTGACACCTGATGCTACAAAGGCAGATGGGTTCTTTAGAGATCCTGGGTAGAATGAAGATGCTACTAAGCTGTAATTACAATTAAAGCATTACTAGTTCACCAAATTTTTGTAATTAGTGTAGCACAGATTTTATTTATTTATTGATTTATTAATAGTGTAGTGTACAGTTACTCAGTATTTGTTCTGATCACCTGGACCATATCAGGCCAAAATAATAATAGTTAGTATGCAATATAACAGTCACAATCTGGATTTGTAGAAGATGTAAAGGAATATGAGTCACTCCCTCCATCCTTGGAAGAAGCATACCGCAGTGGAGCTGTCCCTGAGCACCAGGGTCACACATTTTGCTGTCCAGCAGTGGATCCATTCCATATCCCCCCTTAAGACTTGCAGCTGCTTGATTTCACAGGCTGTGCTCTGTGTCCTGTTAAGCTTCCCTGTTCTGTGGTGGCTTTGTTGGGTTCATTTTGGGTGGTTGAGTGCCCAGGACCTTCAAGATGCCAATAGGGAGGGAAAAGTTGTCTAGCTACCTGCAGCCTTCAAAGTCAGTGAGGAGAGGGTGAGCAAGGACTAATACAAGACCCATTTGCTGTAATAGATACTGGATATTTGTCTCATAAAATGTTGTTGGGTTATGCTAACAGATTCTTTCGTAGAGCCTTTTGTGATAGGACAAGGGGAAGGAAATGCTTTCAAAATAGAAGAGAGGAGATTTAGATTAGATTTAAGGACAGATTTTTTTTACAAATAAGAGTGGTGAGGCACTGGAACCTGGAACAAGTTGCCCAGACAGGTGATGGACGCCCTGTCTTTGGAGGCATTCAAAGTCAGTGTGGACCAGGCTCTGAGCAAATTATCTAGCCGTAGATATCCCTTTTTTTTTTTTTTTTTTTTACTGTGGGGGAGTTGGGCTAGGTGGCCTTTATGGATCCTTTCCAACTCAAAAGATTCTGTGATTCCATGCTAACCATATTAACAGGGATTAGGAGCCAGGAGTTCTGGTTCCAGAAAGGGAAATAAAATGGCAGATATATTGGATCAATAACTGTTAACCATATTTCATAGTATAGGAATACTTATATTGCTGTACATATGCATATTGCTGTAAAGACAGTGTCATAATTTGTTACATACTTTTCAGATTAAACTGAGTGAAGTTATTGGAACAGGGAAAGATAACAGAATCCTGAAGGAAGACATTCTCAATTTTTTGGCCAAACAAACGGGAGCTATCCTACCTCCATCACCAAAGGCTGAAATTATTGCACCGTTGTCAAAATCAGAGACAGCGCCAACTGCTCCAAAGGACAGAGCGCGCAAAATTCCAACACCTGTTTCCAGACCCATTGTGTTTTCAGGAAAAGATAAAACCGAACCTATAACAGGTAAATCATCAAATGCAAAAATCTTGAGAAATTGTTTGCAGTGAACTGCTGGTGAATGTAACTCAATGAACGTTTGTCTCCATTTGATGGGAGTGTTTCTATTTATTATTTTAAGCGAGAAATAGGAAAACATGCTCTCTGCAAGAAGATGTTGCATAAAGTTATTATTTTCTGATATAATTGTTCGTATTTTGGGCGGATGAAGTTTGGATGGGAGTTGTGCTTGCTCATTTTTAACCCGTGTTTCCTCGGATTTATTCTGAAACAGGTTGGAATTTAGAAACACTTGTGAATTTGTTACAGTTTGAGTCATCATGTAATTAGTTGTAAAGTTATTTCTTTCAGAGAAACAATAAAAGACACAGAGATAAGAAAAAATCTCATTGAAAGAGGAAAATAATAGATTTTAATTTTCAAATAATTGGAATTTCACTCTCAGTTCCAAGAAGTTAATTTTGTTCACATAAGAAGTCAGTGAATATTTTCCAGGTTTTCACAAGGCAATGGTAAAGACTATGAGTGCTGCCTTAAAGATCCCTCACTTTGGTTATTGTGATGAGATTGACTTGACTCACCTTGTTCAGTTGCGAGAAGAGCTCAAACCTTTAGCACAAAGTCGTGGAATTAAGCTTTCCTTTATGCCTTTCTTCATAAAGGTAAGAAATGCAGCAGAACACCATATGGAGTACTAATGCAGATTTTACCAAAATCTTATGATAGATCATTGTTTTAAGTTTGGAGCACACAGATCACAAGAAAAACATCAGCTTTTCTTGTATAATGCATTGTTTATCAATTTACCGTTGGGACTGTAGTTAGGTTAGATAATATGGGAATGGAGAAAAAAGAGCAGATACAGCATGATGCAGTAAGTGAGTAAACATCACTGAGTGTGTAATTTAAACAAAACATATTTTAGAAACAATTGGTAGTTTTGATGACCTTCACTAAAATCAGTCTCACTTAAAATGCCATGTAAGTGTTGCTGCTGGTAGTGAATCCCTCAGATGAATGAATATGTTTATGTTGTTCAGGTGAATTGAACATATGCCTTCTCTGGTTCAAACATGTACTCATGTAGTTGTCATGGTTTCATTTCCAGTTGCTGTCATCACTGGAGGCTTAATGCATAGCTTAATCTAAAATTTCTGATAATGCTATTTCAACTGGAGTCTCAAGTACTTATTTTGCTCACTCTTTTTAGGGGGAATTACTGTTCCCTGCAATAACCAGCTGATTGGAGAGTTTAGAATGAAATTGCTGTGGAATATCCTAACTTTTTTCTTGGGTTATTGAATTCTAATTGTGGAACAGGAAATAACTTGAGAAATTGATTATTACTTTTTGTATGTCTGTCTGACATATGTTTGTTTTTTATAAGTTTTTCCTTCTGTTACTGTGATCATAACAGAATATCAACATGCATAGGAGCATGTAGGAGAGTTGAAGCCACATTTGGTTGCATCAAAGAAATCTAGATTATTAGCCTCATTTGTCTCCCAGTGTTCCTTATCCATGCACTTCTCTGAGTTATCAAGTGTAAGAATATATCTTTTTGTTTATGTTTAACAGGCAACTTCTCTAGGATTATTGCAGTATCCCATTCTTAATGCTTCTTTGGATGAAAGCTGTCAGAATGTCACTTACAAGGTTAGTAAACTTTTTGATAAACGTTGTGAGCAGAAAACCCAAACTAACATTTGATGAGGGCTTTTCAGAATGTCTGAGGCAATTGAATATAAAAACTGTGGTGGTGTGCTGGAAAAGAACTCAAGTATCCAGATTCTGTCTCAGATTAGATTTCATTCAATATAGATTTTATTTCAGTGGTTTATTTAATTGAAGTCATTTTTTCACTTCAGCTTGCTCTCAAAAATGCGTATTACTACAGTGATTTCCTGTTTTCCCCCTGAAGATAGACCAAACAATTGTAATGATAATGTCTAAAATCCAAAGATAGTAATGTTTAGTAATGGCACAGTGACTCTGCTGTTTGGACTCTCAGCTATTATGTACTTAAATCATATTTTAAGCTCAGTTTTGATAAAACTCATTTAATTTTTGTACAAGGTGCTGGCCAAGTACTTCTAGAAAGAAGTCTATTTTCTTAAGTGATGTGTATATATGTGTGTGTGTGTATATTTACATATAGTTAGTAAAACTTCCTTTTGTGCTGTTTTATCAGACTCACTCAGATGAATCCTTACATGCTCCTTCTAGCAAGTATGCATGTTGTGTTGACTGCTTCTGTTAATGTCTGGTTAATGAAACTTATTGTAGGCTTCACACAACATTGGAGTTGCTATGGACACAGAACAAGGTTTAATTGTCCCAAATGTGAAAAATGTTCAAGTCAGTAGTATCTTTGAGATTGCTTCTGAATTAAATCGCCTACAAGCCTTGGGCTCTGCCGGCCAACTGGGAACAAATGACCTCACTGGGGGAACATTCACCCTTTCAAATATTGGCACAGTAAGTACAAGAAAAATGAGAACTTGCATCTGAAAACTGCATTTGAAGTGAACATCTTAATAAAAGTTTGATATGCAGAGAGCAAAATGAGCAGTAATTCCTGCAAGAAGCTTTTCAAATAAGTGATACAATTATTTGTTAACTAGTATCCCCGGCATTTTCTTTTTTAGATTGGTGGTACTTACGCCAAAGCAGTGATTCTACCTCCTGAAGTCGCTATTGGAGCACTTGGAAAGATACAGGTATACTGACTATCTCAGTAATATGTTTAACTCTAGGGAACTAAGGTTGTTTTCAGTGAAAATGTTCTTACGTGTTTCCTTGTTTTTAATTTAAACTTGACTTCTTTCTGTTAAATAAGTGCCTTAAAAAACGTTGTGGTATTTTTAGATGGCTAAGCAGAGACACTGAAGTCTTTCATGCCAAAGTTTCAGCTTTTTCTCTAGAATTCTCTAGCATTCACTCAGGTCTGTATTTAATCTTCTAGTTATTAGGAAACAACATAAACATTTTTTTGAAGTTTTTGCAACGTGGCAATAGCAGTCCTACTATGATTAAGGAGAAAACTTGAGACTTAAAGTATTTTGATAGTATTTAGCTTTATGAGCCAGATGGCTGAATCTATACAGAACTCTGTGGTCACGGCAGTTTCTTATTTTCTGAACTTTGGTATTTAACTATTTAATGCAGACATTTGAGATCAATGCTGGAAATGACATTAATATCAATTAAAAGTACTTTTTACGTGTTCTTCCTATGAGCCTCATTTCAGGAATGCTTTAGGAAAACTGTCATTTTGAGCAGTAAAAGTGTAAGTAATTATTCAGGAGAAAGCTTCTGGGTCAGTGAAAGTTTTCACTACTTCTCTATATCCAGGATGGTGGAAAGTGGATATCGCTGTTTATTATGTTGGTTCACAGAAACAGCATGGGAAGATCTTTCATTTCTGAATGACACTACTGCTGTCTGTCTGACTTAGCAAAATATTTGAATTTAGATTAACAATAAAAATGTGGTTTTGTTAAAAAAATATGTAATATTTCTATTTTTATCTTACTCCTTTCACTGGTTTTTAGGTTCTTCCTCGATTTAATGGAAAAGGTGAAGTATTTAAAGCACAGATAATGAATGTGAGCTGGTCAGCTGATCACCGTATTATTGATGGAGCTACAATGGCCCGTTTTTCTAACCTCTGGAAATCTTATTTGGAGAACCCTGCGTTGATGCTGCTAGACCTTAAATAAAGGAAATCATGGCTAGAATATGCCTTTAAACTGTGTTAGACTGAATAACTACAAAAGCTGGCTTTGCTAGCACATGCCCTTTGCTACTCATATTATATAATAACTTTCTGTGGTTAAAAGTTCTCAACAGATGATATCAGTATATCAATTAATTGTTACTTCTTTTAATTAGTAGTGCTGTATTTTCTTCTACAGCAGGCTGTCAGTAGGTCATGGCACAATTTCTGAATATGGTGATGGATTGTCTTTATTTTGCCTTCTGTAATACATATGATTGTAAGACTGGTGTAAATGAATCACTGATCTACATCTGTCATATTTTTAAACAGGTTAACTCATTTTGAAGGTGAAAACGCACAGTTCTTCTTTGTTGGAAACAAATTTATCTTAACAGATAATATCAAAATTTCCAAAAGAAGTTATGCAAAATTAAATGCAAATAAAATGTCAATTATGCTTCTGCTGTAAGATGTCCAGAGAGCTTTTTGTTGTTTAACAGAGTTAAACTCTCAGGTTTAACTACTAGTCCACTTTTTCCTGGTATTACTTGCACAGGTACTTTACCAAATGATAAAGGGAGAGGGCATATTTATTCAAACATTGCTGATAACATTTACTGATAAATATCAGGGCCTTGAAACTCTCTAGGATATACCGTATTTTTATAGTCTGGAAGTAGTTACAGTCCTTAAATTCCACTATTTTTGTTTCTTAAAGAAAACATCTATTTGTAGAAAAGGAGGATCTCATTAGTTATTGTGACATTAAATAAGTCTGACAGAAAAGAAAATGTACTCTAGAAGTTTGCACCATCGTACATTATTGATGTTCATTTACCAGAACTTGACAGATTAATCTGATACAACTAAGAATTAGCATTTAATAAAAATATTATGAGGAATAACTGATACAAGGCAAAGAATGAAGAGGTTTAAGTTAATGCCTTCAGAACAGATTATAATAGTGCTGCTTTAAGGTAAATTTAAGAGATGATGAGGGCTGTAGTGGTTATTTGGTAGAAGTTAGAAAATGGTTGAATATAAATGCCTTCTGAAAACATAAGCTTGAAACACGCACAAGAAAAAGCAGTTGTATGACCTTAAAAATGAATTTGTAAATTTGACGTTTTCTGCTTTCTTTAGAAATATCAAAAACTGTCTTTACAGGAATATTCACCAGTGTTGTAGACCAAAGTAGCCTGATGTGTTTAGCTGTGAAGATGCAAGATGTAAGCTACCGGGGTAAAATCTCTGCTTCCTTGATGCTGAGACTGAGTGAGAGGAAAGGTGGTAATGTAGGTGGGGAGTATACATGTAAGGTGCTATTTGTAATCCTGTAGTGGTATAAGGTGCCTTTATGAAGTCACTTACTGAAGACTTTGACTAATATGTTGTGCATATCACCTATTTCATTTTTATCAGATTTATTTATTCCTAATAAATTTTCTCAAAGGCACAAATAATTGTAGTAATACTGTTTTTATATGTGAATTTATTTCATGCAGGTGATCCTGTACAGGTGGATACATCTTATTTTAAAGAACGTACTGCACTTGAGACAGCTAAAAGGGCACAGCCTAATGGCTACTCTCCTACAAGTCTGTTACTGTGGTAAGGGCTTAGTCTGAATTGTATTGCGTTTTAGTCTTATGGCCATATAAAAAATAAGTTGAGGAAACAAAAGCATATGATAGAAAGTGATAAAGATCTTGAAATATTTTAGAGAAGAATTTTACTCACAAAAGAAGCTTCAAATTTCTTTAACACTCAAAGACCTGGTAAAAGGAAAGATAAAATTCATTTTGGCTTAACTCTAATTATTTGTCTCTTTCAAGAGGGCAGAGCTTATATTTATATTTTAAAAATTAATTAATTAAAAATACTGGGGGTATTGAACCTCTACCAAAACTGAAAGAAGCAATACCTATACCAAAGAGGTCATTTTTACTTTTGCATAACTTTCTCCTTTGCTTCTAACACATCCCCCCTCAAACACAAAAAATGTGCCCTTGAAGATTAAAAACTATAGCAGTTACTGTCTGTTAAAATAGGAATGGGTGTTCATGTTTTAGTTTTTTAGTTTTCATTGTTACTGTTGTGGTTTACTTTCCATTATGAAGTTTTGTGTGGTAATGATAGAATTTGAATCAAGCTGATAATGACTAAAAACGTTTTCTACTGTGACCAAATGAATGCTATTTTTTAAGTTTTGTCTTCATATTTTATATCCTTACAGTGCAGTCCAGGTTGGAACAAGTCAGTTTTATGACTTCTGTTTCAACCAGTATCTTTATGATAATTGCTGCCTCTCTCTTTCCGTCTTAGTGAAGAAAAAGGTATTAAACATAAAAAATAAAAACAAAGTTAAAATAGTCTAAATAGTCTGTCATGTAACTTCTAGTACTTGTTTACTGTGACAGTTGTTCGCCTTTTATCTTCTCCAATGTCTCTTTGAAGAAATAGAATGTTAAAAATGTTTTATGATTGGAAGCATGTAAAAGGGAGTGGTGAGCAATAACCGCTCTGCATACCATGATAAAAATTACTTTTCTGCCTGGTCTTTGACAATTTACATGGGAATTCTTCATCATGAGCAAAAGCAATGAATAAAATACTTAATTATGTAACACTTCTTCTAGTTTAATTAATCACTGTTACTGATTAATAGCAGTTGTGCAGTACTAAGTATTTTCTGAAGCTCAGTTATCTTGCAGATAAACGCTGAAAGAATAAAACAAAATGCCCAAAGTAACTTACTTCTAGTTTTCATTGTGAAGTATAATGAATTTGTTTTTATTCACTGCTATTAACTTTTATAGATCTTATAAGCAGTTTATGGGAGTCCAGTCGTGTTCTGCAAACTAGGAAGACATTAAGAATGGTAAATGCCGGGGGTGTTGCAGAAGTGCCTCATGTGATACCTTCTATTCTCAGCATAGGCTAAAATTAGAACTAGAGTGACATTGCACTGGAGTCTGAGTGAGAGTTCCAAATGGTTTTGATAGTACAAGCAAAATTTGTACCTTACCTAGGCTCTTGCACAGAAAGCAATGAGTCATGGAAAATCTTTGAAAACCAAATATTTGAGGTAAGTTGTTCCAAACTCTCTCAGGTGCTTGGAGGTGATTTTGGGGGGAATTACGTGGTAGTAATTTGAGTAATTTGTGTTTATTTTACAGCCACCTTTGGGAATTCACTTTTTAATTATCAGTGGCAATGTGATTGTTATGTTCTTATTGTTTGTCAAGAAAATATCAAGAAGATTTGGCAGTAACCCTGGTATTATATAATTAAATATCCTTGAAGGTAGAATCATATACTTAGGACCTTCCGTACTTCATGGTTCTAAAGCAGTGTTTTAGAATTGAATTACATGCTGTCCACTTTTTGCTGAGTGTAAGCTTTCACTAAGAATAAGTACTGATTGTATGGTCTGAGATTGGCTTTAGCAGTGCATGTATGAACGAATTTGTAGAGATTGGAACCTTAATGTATCTTTTCTGTACAACATACTCAAAAGATCTGTAGTTTTCTATCTGAAAATGTCTGAACAACAGGTATGATTGATCAGGTAAATCACTTTTTCTCGATAGAAGACTAATTCTGAAAATAAGGCATTTTAAATTGCAGCTGCTAATTGGAGCAAAAAGGCTCCAATATGGTGTTTTAGTCACTAGTGTTGCATGTTGGGATGAGGAATGGAAAGGTATTTACTAGGAGTACCACTGAAAAAGAAGTTAGTCTTTCAAAGTACAGCAATTAATTGTAATCATATTGATGCAGGGAAGGGAAAGACGAAAAAATCTTCTAGTTACAGAGAAGAAAGGATTGAATCCCTAAAAAGGGATTGAATTCCCAATTGAGTGCCAGACAGCATTGTGCCACATTGTGGGATGCCTTTTGTATCACCTGTCAAATCCTGCCATTCTTCCTTAACAAGTAAAGAACGGTTATGAATTCTTAGTATAGTACAGAAGTATTGGACCAGATTCTCTCTCCCTCTCTCTCTCTTTTTTTTTTTTTTTTTTTCCTTTGGGAGGGGTGTGGGGGATCAAGCCTTGTAAGATGGTTTCATGCTGTCTTTAGAACAGGAATCAATCTTGACAATTTAAAATTAGTGTTTGCTTGGCTGTACCTTTTAAATTGATTTCAATACAATCAGACTTCACAAACAACCGTGTTAGCCAAAGACATGATAAGCATAAAATGACAGTAGAACGTTTTTTTTGGAGGGTGTACTTATTGGGATAACAGAGTATCTTTGCTGCTCTTCAGAAAATTATGTATTAATTATCTCCCTAAGGAAAAGATGATTTCAAAACATTAGCCTGATTTGATTTGGATCTTGACACTCAGGAGGTCTACAAGATGGCGAAAGAGATGTGAAGAGTATGAGAAGTCTTTTTTAAAAAGGTAATGCATTACTAACTGTACACTATACTGTGAGAGATACTATTAAGAAAAATAATACGAATAAATGCACATGCTAACATGTTTTTAGCAATATATCAATTTCTCTGAAGTGCAAAATTCCTTTCATTGCAAGTATTTATACTACCCAGGATGCAACTGTAATGATTAATTACCTGGAGTTGCACAGAACACTAATTTCTTCCTGGAAGGGGAATTAATTCTTGTACCCACATTTAGTAATGATGGTTGTTCTCAGTCTACAATTGTAATGAACTGAAAGAAACAGTTGTTCTCAAGAAGAATGCAGAAGAGATTGTAAAAAGATCCTTCATACAGGTGCCTTTGGGAAAAAAAAGTTCAAAATTGTACATTCAAGTTAGTATTTAATTTGCTTCCCAAAATGAATGTTGAAATTCCTTATACTTTCTAATTATTTTTCTTTTGTCACTATTTATTTTAGTTGTGTCAACATCTTTGATAACAGTGCTGTGGTTTAATGGTCTCCCATGGTAAATTCTCTAGATCATTGCATAATGATTTTGTTGAAAGCCAATTTTTGAAACTAATTTCCATTTTTACTTGTTTACATTGTATTTTATTTCAGAAAATTTAACTGGGTACAATTATTTTTTACATAGAAAGCAATTGGTAATATTCTGTTAGCCCTACATTAACTATATTCAATGATATAATCAAGGAGATATGTCTGTATTTTAGTTTTCATGTCACTGCCCCCATGTGGTAGGTGATACAAGCACTAAGGCGCTGAAATTCACAGTTGGAGTCCTGTGATTGAACCTGAACATGTAAGAATCATGACTGAAACTGCTGTTTGCATTGGATCATTCACTGCTGTGAAGACACTTTGGGAAGTGAGAATACAGAAGATAAATGAAGAATTACGGAAAGAAAAGGAATTCAGAGAGAGGTCTGCAGGAAGGTAGGTAAACTGTAGATGATATGTGGAAACCTAGACTCTAAGTTACACTGCAGAAGACTGGAAGTAGTCTTTCCAAACTCATCCACAGTCTAATTCTTTAGTCTTTACTGCATAGAACTCCCACTGGTTAGAATCTGGCAATACGTTCAGGTCAAACGATCAGATGTGTTCTGTGATAAAAATATTAGCATATACACTAAATCTAATTAATACTAGTTTTTCAATTCTCAATGGAAGCATTAACCTTTGTTTGGTCTTCTCTTCTGAGTAGCCAGCAATTTCACAAAATGTGAAGAAATTTAGCATTTTTGGAACCACTCCTCATTTGTGAGATGTTTGAAATGGAATAACAAATTCAGAAGTCACAAATGGAAAATAAAAGCAGAAAAAGAAGTGGGTTAATTATTAAAATTCTTGTTGTGTTGAATTAAAAAAAAAAAAAAATTCTTTGTTGAAAACAAAGCTAAAAGAATCTCTAGCTGATTGGCCTTGTTTGAGTGAACTTCTATTTGGTGGAACTGAGAGCTTTCTGTCCCACCACGAGATTGTTTCAAAATTTATGACTTTGGGACTGTCACTTTACATGAGTTTACCTTCTATTTCCTGGCTGCAGTGTGATGAAACTGAATAAAGTTTTATTTTCCTTTTGACTGTAAAACTAATCCATGCAGAACTGCAGATGAATTGAGTAACTATAACTCAGTCAAACATTACTTCATGTTCTTATCTTCCCTCAATTGATAATATAATTAACATTCAGAAACAATATTTTTACTCATTCAAAGTACCTGCCTCTTTGTTTTTCCAGTAATACAATGGTTGGTAATTATTGCCTTTATTTACAGCTGCACCACTAATAAATTTTCTTCCCTTTGTAGGTTACTGCTTGTCTGGGAGGAGAGAACCACTTTAGCAAAACTCAAAGAGAAAGTAGTTAATGAAGATGGAAGAGCAGTTTTAAGGATAGAGGAAGAAGAATGGAAGGTATTGTGTATAGGTATTAATATTGCTGAATGAAGACTAAATGACTTGATGCATTTGAAGACTACTGTTTACATCTTTACGCTCACGGTTTGACTCTTTCTAATCATGACTACTTCTAATCATGAAATGCTCATGTTTTGCTTTGCCAACCATGAATTGAGGTACACTGTTGTGAGAATGTAAAAGCAAGCTGATTTTTTTTAGTTTCAAGTATTAAGCATTCCTCTGCAAAAATAAAGCCCAAAAGGCTTTCTTGCATTAGAAGTGATTTTACATTGCAAAATGTGAGTTTAATTAGATACATCTTCGTTTTGTTAATGCACCCAAAGCACTGAAATATCTCACGATGAAAAACCTCTGTGCTTAGGTGCACAGATAGATTTTTTTATTGTTACTTACTTTCTGAGTGACAACGGGTGAGTTAGATTCTCAGATTCTTATTTCTAATGTGTGTAGGGAGTTGGCTAACTGTAGAATCAACAACAGAATGGGATCTAGCAGTGAGGACAAGTTACAGAGCTGGTAGTTTTATCAGTGCAGAAATGCAGGTGCCAGTTCAATGAAGAGAATTAGACTATGTTGAGGTCAGTAAGAGTTACAGCCCTGCCAGCAATACTCTGGTGTTCAATATAGGAAAGCTCTGGTTTTTGTTTGGAATTCGTAACTTGCAAAGACTGGAGTGTTTCTATCCTTCAGCTCTTAACAGAACAGGAAATGTCATTTAGATAATCATTTAAAGGCAACAATCCATTTAGAGCAGCTTCATCCTCAGTTATAAAGCCTGAAACCCTTCAAACAAATGGCAGTAGTTCAGATGTCTAAATCTTGAAAGAGAACAGTCTGCAGATGAAACTGGTGGTTACAATGACCCACACTGATAGAGTTCTTCTTTGGATGTTACTGTGGAGTTTGAGAAGAAGGAAATATTTATTATTATTTTTAAATCACAATACAAAATATTAATGAGAAAACAAAAATCTTACCACCACTTTCTGACTAAACCCATATTCTTGTTTATGAAGCTGAATTTTTTTTGGATTTATATTTCTTGTCTTAGACATTACCTTCCTGCTTATTGAAATTAGTCCATCTCCAAGAATGGCAGCTTCATAGAACTAGCTTGCAGAAAATTCCTCAGTTTGTTGGAAGATTTCACAATCTTGTTGTTCTCGATCTATCCCGGAATTCAATAGAAAGCATACCTAAAGAAATTGGTGAGCTGTACCTTATTTTGTTTTATATTGCTTTTCTAAGAAAATTAACGTTATACAAGCATGCAATTTCTTGGCATTTTAACTTCCTAAGTTTACAGCTGTGTGGTTAGAAAACATTACTTATATTTGGCAGTTAGGTAGAGATCTTAAGGCCACCAATTCCCTATTAACTTTTATTTTTTCTTAAAAAAAGTTCAAGTTCTGAGTTCATGGCGTGAGTTGTTCTTTTCATAAGTTTTTGGATGTTTTGAAGTATTCATCTAGAATTCTGTACTAGAGTCCTGAAATCCTTTCATTTAAATTTTCATTTATTTATGTACTATGAGAACACAGAACTCTTCTATAGCATTATTAGGATAACAGAAAAACATTAATGCTCTATTTCAAATACAATAAATATTCACGTTCATTCTTTCTCATTTGTGCTCTCTGCAGGCCAGCTGACTGGCCTCCAAGAGCTGCTTCTCAGTTACAATAGAATAAAGTCTGTTCCTAAGGAAATAAGTAATTGCATCAGTCTGGAAAGATTGGAACTGGCTGTCAACAGGAATATCAGTGATCTTCCTCTGCAGGTTTTGACTATTCTGATTTATTTATTTACTTATTTATTTTGTGATGTATATTTTGAATTTACTCTGTGTTCTTATATTTGCTTTAGTATTCTGATGTTATAACTGTTCCATATAAATGCACACATAAACAGTATTCATACCACTAATCCAACTGAAGACACATGACAAGGGCAAATATACCTGAGTAGTTGCAAGAGCTAATCTTTGTCTAGATAAATGAGCATACAGGACAGCAATACACTTGATGTTAGTTTAGGCTGAAGATCTTCACTGATTGATTTACCCCACTGTGGATCTGATGCCTTAGCACAGACGAGTTCCCTTTTAAGGCTGAGAATGCAAGTTTGTGCCATTTGCCACCATATAATTGAAAGCATCTTTACCTGGACTTCTAGCTATGAAAAGGTTTTGTGTGATTTAGACAATTGTCAATGTGCAAAAAGTTGAATTAATTTTGTTCTGAGAAGATGCTGAAAGCAATTAAATGAGAATAAAGCAATTGCTTATATACTGTTGAGATTTAATTTGGTCTAAAGTATATGTGAAAGAGACTTCCATCTTCAACTATTAGACCTCGTAGGTACAGAAATGTCAAGTACGTAACCATATTTGCTTCTTCTAGTGTATAAAAAACCACAGTAATGGAGCATTGCAAAATTAAGTCCAAGCGACAATACCCAACAAATCTTCAAATAAAAACATACATGATTAGTCAAAATGCAGAATTTACTAAATCTACATGGATACAAGTGTAGGATTTAATATAGAGCAACAGCTCTTAAAGTAACAGCTCATAGTAAGCAATAGTAAGTACATAGTTCTTTCCTGTTGAGTTCATCATGTTGCAAACACCTGAGATATTTAGTGTAAATTTAGCTTGGTTCTATGTACATGCAAGTACTTCATTTGGGCCAGATTTGCTATCAAACATCTTTTCATTGCCTGAAAATTAGAAAAAGCATTTGAATACATGATTCACCAAAGGACTGAGGTGTTGCAGCACTCATTGAGGCTGGGTTTAATTTTTAATGCCTTGCAGTACTAATGGACTTCACAACACTGAAAGTGTCTTAAGTTCCCTCCAAAATACCGTCCATGCTATATGAACCACAAAAAACTAAATATTTGCTTAATGAAATAGAGCAACTTGCATGGAGAAGCACCAGCTGAGCATAAAATACTAAAGACAGTGATCGTAGAACATAATCACAAACATTTATGTTGGAAAAGACCTTTAAGATCATTTAGTCCAACCCTTAATGTAGCCACTGCCAAGTCAACCCCTAATACGTGTCCCTAAGTACCACATCTACACATCTTTTAAATAGCTCCAGATGATATCTTTAAAAATCCTTTCCTTTATATTTGGGATGTATCTGCATTGTAGTCATGACATTCAGTGTCTCAGCATTTAGGGCGCTCACCCTAAATGAGACAAAGGTGATAAAGTGTAACCACCTGAACAGCTTCAAACCTACGTCCCCAGCCTCCAGGTGAGTGCTATAATTGTACACTGAAATTCACTTAATGTAACTCAGAAACCATTCTGTGTTTACAAACTCCCAAATGTGTTTTAATGTTAAATTGTTGATTTTAATGTTAAATTTTCTTTTTTTCAGTAAACATGACATGAGTGCTGTAATGGAACATCAATACGAAGTTGTATTAAATCTCTTTCCTTTCAGCTAAGTGATTTAAAGAAGCTTTCACACATAGATTTGTGTATGAATCAGTTCACCACCATCCCTTCAGCTCTTCTGAACATGCCAAATTTAGAATGGTTAGATATGGGAGGAAATCGACTCCAGAAGCTTCCTGATGCTATTGACAGGTAAACACAGCTCAAAGCTCACATCATAGTCTGAATAATACTGCATTGAAATTCTAATGGTTAAATCCTGTTTCAAAAGCTATTTCAATATTAGTCTGATGGCAAACTTAAGATTTATTAGCTTTTGTGTGTATTTGGTAAGTTAGAATAATTAATTTCGTAAATAAATAAATAGTACATGTACTGTTACCAAGTTCAGTGTTTCTTGCTAATGACATTTTCAAGTAGCAGTTTAGATAGTTATCTTGGATACGGGATTTTCGTAGAGATTTGTATTATTCTTTATGTGAGTCCTTTATGTGGCTGTTAAAAATAATCAATTTAGAAAATAAAGCTTATCATTTATTCAAATTTTCTAAATCTTGACTGAGGAAATACCTACTTTTACAGAATGGAGAATCTCCATACTTTGTGGCTCCAAAGGAATGAAATTAACTCTTTGCCAGAAACCATTGTTAATATGAAAAATCTTAGTACTCTTGTTCTTAGCAACAACAAACTTAAGGATATTCCTTCTTGTATGATGCACATGACAAATCTGAGGTAAGAAAAAGCAACAGAAATATAATTACCAGCAGATAAGTTTTAAAGCCTCCCTTAAGTTGTGTATCATAGAGTGATGCTAAGGAAGTGGAAAAGGTGTGTTCATGGTTATACAGCATAATTAGAGATTCACAACATTTGAGAATCTGGTCAAGAAAGCTTTGGGAAGCACAATGCATTTGAAGAGTGTAAGCTATGATAGTTACACTCCCAAAGTTTAATGAGACTAATACATTTCTGCACATCAGGGGCACGTAAGCTTGTATAAGCTTTAATTTGTAAAGAGAGGTCTGTAGGCTTTATCTATATAGTCTCAGTTGTTCGTGGGTAATGGTAGCTATTGTGGGGTGTAATGGTTTGAGGGAGAAGGACTCAGAAGTGACATTCTCTTAAGTAGGGAAATGTCTGTTTTATGGGGTTTATTTGGCCTCCTTCTTCCTACAGCTGTAAGAATATCATGGGCACACTGTACTATTACCCTAAAGCAAGCATCATAAACGGTCAAGCCATGGTATACATGGAACAAACCATGGGAGTGGACTAAGAATAGACAGACATTGGGTGGACTTACCTTGCAATGAGAACACAGCATTTGCAACTTGTTCTAATCTGCTTATCTAATCTGGATTATGCTGACAACAAAGTGAAACCCATAAAATAAAATAATGAGAACTGCAACATTTTCTCCCACAACTATCAGCTAGTTATTATAAGAATTCTTCTTCATTTAGTTGATTCTGCTAGTGCGTTGGTGGTTTCAACTCAAGGCTCATAGCATCTGGAAAAATATCCATAAATTCTGTTTCTCTTGTTCCAAATGTTGGCAGATAAATCTTAATTCAGTTTCAAAAGTTCTCTCTGGTCAAAATGTAATGCAAGCATAACCTTCTCCACTGACCTGACAGATTTGTCAACTTCAGAGACAACCCACTGGAGTTAGAGATAACACTCCCTCCATGTGAGAATACAGAAGAAGAGGAGCAACAGGAAATGTTTGGCATTGAATTCATGCACATGTATATCCAGGAGTCACTGAAGAAAACAGGTATGGTTTTTTGTTAATTCCAGTCCCCCTGGAGTGATGTGACAAAGGGAGGCTAAGCTGGGTAAAAAAAAACTAGAGTACGTACACAAATGACACATGAAAAGCCTGGATTAGTATTTTCCAAAATCTGCAAGCTGAATTTAAGGAGGAAGGGGAGAATTCTGTCTCTCCCTGACAAAAACCCAGTCTCCTAAGCAAAGCAGCCCCTACACTTTCATCTCACTTCTAAATTGCTATGTCAAAAAACCCTGCTGCTAGTAATGTCAAAGGAAACAGATTAAATTTCTCTGTCTGCTTAATGGCTTCAGTAAAGGATCAAAATATGCACTTCTAAACAGATGTGCAGGTGGCAGCTTTAAAGAATTCCATCCACTGAAGATATAAAAACATTTTCTTTGATCTTCCATTCTGCATGTCTTGAAGGCTTAAAAACGCTCTTCAGAACCCTAAGCTAACTTTTTTCTTATCCATGTTTTATGAATGAATATTTAAATTAACAAGAATACTTCAAGACAAGTGATTTAAAAATAAGTTTTATTCTTTAATGAATGCTCCTAGAGCTGATGAAATAAGTACCTAAGAATACTTAAATAACTTAGGAGGAAATACAAAAGTATCCTAACCATCTAATTGGAAACAAATTATGTTAATTTCTCTTATTTTAACCCACTGTCTTTCAGGAAATGTGGAAAGCTGCACTTCTGATGCTTCTCCTATCATAACTGCTAATGATGAAGGAACCTAACTGTAAGTAGAAACTATCAAAAGATGCTTCTTCCTAACAATACGGCTTGCAATTAGTTTCAAGTATTCTTAGGGATTTCATTTTTCTAGTAATGAGAACTGCTTTGCATATTTTTAATTTCCAGTCAAACTGGGAAATATAAAACCTTTTCTTGGGATAAAAGAGTAAAACTGGTTTTCTGTAAGCACCAAATCTACTTTTTATACAATCCAGATAGATTTTGTAGTTTTTCTGCCAGTTCCAAATCTGCATCTTGTCACGTCATTGTCTCTGGGACAGCTGTCAACAGGACATTCTCCAAGGACACAGAGGAATCTGTATAGTACTGTAGTGCAGCCTTGTATCCTCGATGTTGTAAATATCTGATCCGTCCGTGATCAATCACAAGTTTACAGAGGGAACCTATCTCCTTCCGCTCTTCAACAGTAAGGAGCCTAGTTTCACAGAGAGGGAAAAAAAAAAAAACCAACAGAATGTGTTAGGAGAATAATTTTGTTAATTAACATTAGCAGTTGAACTTAGAAAGACTACTAAAATCAGTATATTTTCACTTCAAATCAGGCAAGCGTATGTAAATATTTACGTTCATGAAAATTCTATTTATAAAGTAGAATGTTTCTATAGAATAAGTAATTCTATTGCTTCTGTAAAATGAGTTATTTCAGAGACCCAAACCAATGTCATGTTCCAATATCCATAATTCTGATTTTTGTAAGAGTTTTTATGCTAGAAAAAGAAATCACGTACCCTTGTAGAGCATCAGAACCAGTCCCTGTTTTACTGTATATTTGGTCATGCTCTTCTGTGTTGGTAGTGTGATCTTCACTTTCTTCATTTGTAGAGGCTTTGGTTATGGTTCCTCTCATGCCACAAGTGGCCCAGCTACTCATCCTTTGAAAATAATGAAATTCTACTGGTCCAAGTCCTACTGATCTAAAGAACTCTCTGCCTACATAATGTGTCCAGTCACATTTGTGATGGCAACACAGCGCAATAACAATTCCAGCTACAGGCTTAAAGTTTTCTTTGTTCCTTTCATTGTCATCATCATTTGAACTGTTAGAAGCTCCTTCTGCCTTATTCTTTGTACGTTTTGGTGCAGGCTCTTCATCTTCTTCATTACAGCAAGTTGCATAACTTTCTACCAAACATCTCAAAGCAAGATCTGAGAAAAAAAAAAAGAAAAAAAAAAGAGAAAGATACAGAAAATAAGAGCAATGAATGTACACCTTGCCTTTACTTACATAGGCTATATGGCTGCTGGGAACATGCTTCCCTCAAAGAACAAAAGTGCATCACAAGCCAAAAAGCAACAACTTTGAGGATAGCTAAAAATAAGCGGCATACTGTGAAAGGATGAAAACTTTATATGATAAATGAATATTATGAGTTCTGTACAGCTATTAAGTTCTTATTCTCTTCAGTCTTTCTTCTACCCCAATCAAGCTGAAATATTTTGATTACCAGACTGGCATACTTATCCTTCCTTAGAAAGCATGCAAATATTGCTCTAAAAGTTTCACATCCAGGACACACTCTCTTTAATAACTATGCTTCTTAATGTCCAAATGTTTATGCTTCTTAATAATACATATACTTCTTAAATGTTTAACTGTGTCATCTTTGCAACGATACCTACATAAGCTTTATACATGAGAGGTCTTTCTCAACTTAGTTAAGCATGTAACATTAGGAAAAGTGTAATGGTTTAAAATTATTAGGACAGAAAGAAAAGTTCTTATTGTTCGCTTGAGATATGCATTCAGACAGAGCCAATATACATTAAGAAAGAAAAATACGCTAGGGTAGAGATGATGGTGCAAAAAAGAACATACTCTCAACCACTGACAAATACATGACCCATGCCCCACACTATCCTTTGGTCTACTCCATAACAAACTAGAAAGGTTTTGCTTCTGTCTAAAGTAAAACTTGTCTACTATTATCCATTTTTCTGTTCTATTATAGCTAACATATTTATTATAGAATTTCTGTATTCACCAACAAGTAGTTACAGGGAGAGAAAAGCGTAACTATTTGGAAGATCATTCCCTTCGGGATGCAGGGCTTAATATCCTGTTGTCCTGTGGTTAACACATATCATGCATACCTGTGGCAGCACCACACAAATGTTTCCCAATTCCTACCACTGGTAGTTTTTTCTTCTCTAAAATAGGCACCTTATCTGAAAAATAAACAAAACGAAACGCACAATGACCTGTATTACGTTAGTTGGGCAAATACTTGTTCTGGATAATTTTATTTCAGCACATTTAACAAATAAATGTTTACCAGTACTAAAAATGCAGTGGTTTGTACATAGAGTTATAAGCTACTAAAAAGATACTATTTTTAAATGAAAAGCAGCAGATTCTGTGTCTGAGAAGCATATGGTTAGGTTATTCTTTAACATCTCAGCCCTGGCAAAAAGCAAAGAATATATTTTAATGCTGTTAGGAAGCAACACTATTTTCTTCCCAAGCAGCAATAAGCAAGCAGCAGTAAAATGAATACCAGAGAACTCTGGAATTATCTGTGGCTGAGAGATTAGCTCCAGAGAAAAGGTTATTTAAATACTTTGCCTTTTATTAAAATGCAGGATTGGAAATGCAGGATTTTGCATTTAAGCTAAGATAAATTTATCCATTTAACTACTCCAGTCTTCCCATACTAACTATGAAGTGCGAGCATGACATCAGTGCAGCTCCTGAAGAGAGCTGTTCCTACATACTGCATAGTAGTGATTTGAGTATTGTGCAGTGATACACGCAACTACACAACTTATTTCTTTCTGCACACGTAAAACTAAGGTGTATAAACATGCAACTTCTAAAAAACAACAGCGTATTTCTTATTTTGGTGTTTTCCACCTATAATTCTAAAAAGCAGAAAATTTCAGGTTCTCGCTTAATAATTAAAATTGTTACTTTTTATATATATGCACTGTTGATGTGTCCAAGCAACCACTGAGAACCTGATACACATAAGCACGCTGCATACTAACTGACTCGATATCCAGTATTCACTTCTAAAATAAAGCCTCTATTTCAGAGGTATAAAGGTCAAAGAAATAACTTACTTAAACATAAATGCTGAATATCAACTTGAAGCCTTTCAAATATAGAATCTCTCTTTTTATGTTTTCCATCCACCTGTGTAAATAAAACAGGATAATTAAATAGGGCTGTCTGCTAATAATTACAGCTTTGCTGCAGCTCTTAGTGACCAGCTTTAGTAACTTTTGAAGTTAATTTCCAACATTAAGACAGCAAGAATTTTTTCTAATAAGTGTACTATTGGCAAAGTATGGAACGCACACAATCACACTTGTAGAACTTGAAATGTTTTAAAGACTTCATGTTATTTTGAAAGATGCAAAGCAAATGTTAACAGCTTTGATGACAACTGTTTAAAAATTATACTCTGCTAATGTGACAATATCCTCTTTTACCTTGAATCTGGTAGTTGCCCTTTCTACAAGCAAAAATTGAATATTTTCAGTATCTTGTAAGGCAATATCAACCCAGTGAGACAGCTTTCCTCGCCCAGCTCCAAACTCAACGAAACATCTTCCTGGACCAAGCAAATGTAATTTTTCCATGTTACCTAAAATAGAAGCCTACAAATATCAAAAGATTATTTATGAGCCATGCAAATATATGATGATGCCTGATTAAAAAAAAATCATTATTCCACCAAACTGCAGAAAACTTTTTCAAGTCCTCTTTCCTGAACAGATTAGGAAAGAGATCCTGTATGCACACAGGAAAAGAATTATAATTTCTGGCTAATGAGCATTACCCTGCCACAGAACTCCACTCAGTAACTCCAATTTATCTTAAGTCAATATAAAAATGTATAAATGAAAGCTCAGAAGAACTGCACATTCTACTTCAGTAGCCCAGTTAGCCATTACTAACACCTAGCAAAACAGCTGTTCTTTTATATATATGTGCTAGTATTTGAAAAGGTTTATATACATATATATACTAGTATTTGAAAAGCACAGAATTATAAAGCATCAGATTTACTCTGTATAAAGTATCTAACACTGTGCACATGCAGCCATTAGAACGGTTACACCTTTCTAGAGACATCCATAGCAGTAGCCATACCTGTTGTTTCAAGTGTTTGAAAGCAGAGTCCCCGTTCTTTGGGTCATTTAAGGCTCCCTCTAAAGCCTGGTGAGAGAGTACTTGTTCTTTAAGGTCAGGTTCCAGACCTGCACACAAAGGCGGAATTTTTCAGTATAAGTTTGAAGTGTTTCTGGTTTTGCAACACGTATGTTTCAAAACTCATGTTCAAGGTATGTTGCCACTCATATTCAGATACAAGCTCAAATTATGGCAGGAACAAAATAGCCATTTGGGAGCCTATCACTGTAACTTTGTAACAGAAATATATATTTTTTTATCTGTAGTGGTTTTTGAGCGGAAAACAACAACAACAACAAAAAGCACAGAAGGAAGTGAAAGCAGCTATATGGACAAAAGATCAAAGTTCTATCTTTGCTTCAACCTAGTTTATTCCGCTGAGTAAAATGTAGATATTAGAGGATTGCCTACATCTTAATGACTTCAGATTTGTCCAGTATCAAGTTCATCTCATCTTTTCATAAATATTTAACAGCAAAAATAACAAGGAGACATTTATTCAAAATGTATTATTTTTAGTATTAGGTGAGCTCACCATTACTTGCTTTTTTCAACTTGATAATTAAGTTCTCAAGCTCTTCTTTGGATAGGGAAGAGAGAGTTACCTTTAAGGAAAAAACACAAAGGCAGGAATTTTTTTTTGCCAGTTTTTTAGTCATACCATAAATGGCAGTATGCTATGTAGGGCAAAAGCTTTAGAACAAATGAATGTACTCACTTGATTTGCTGGTATTTCTGCTACTTCTTTTACACCTGCATTAATATCTTGAACAAAGTAGACCTTTAAAAAGCAAAGAAAACCAATCTGATTCTATTTATTACTCTGAAGCAAAAACTTAATTTCTTCAGTGCTTTCATCATACCGTACACAGCAACAGGAATCCACTGCAAAAGAAGGGATTCCAAAGGAAAAAAAACCTATTTTCCTGAAGTCTAATCCTGAGTCCCCAGCAGAAGTTACTGTTCTAGCACATTTTTACAAGATTAAACATGTTAATAAGAACTAAGCTGTTAATGCTTTCTAGGCTGGTCACAGTGACCACAGCTTTACAACTGCAGCAGTTATTATGTTGTTTTGGAACAGCTGCTGAAACATGCATCCTATCCTATTCATTCTTTTAGCACTGCCTGCATCTGTCAGCCAAGCTTTCCATGACACTGCTAATCTGCACAAAGCTGGCAGGGCTGGGTTAGGAGAGCGCCAGAGGCAAGGAAACAACTACAGCTCCCTTTTAGTTTTGTTTTTCCAAGGCAAAATGAGAGCTGTGCCACTGCGAGAGACCACTCAGAGAACATTTTTTTGTGAAAAAATCCATTCCACGTTTTCATTTATAACTAAGAGAATCAAAAGTTATGCCAGACTACAGTAGAAGGGGATACAGCAGACAGGGAGCAGAAGCAAATTCCATTTCAGATCAACAAGTGTTCTCCTGCCATGCTGTGCTGACCGCAGCGCCTGCAACCGCTGGGCCTTCCCTTCCCTATGGCACTGCAGGGGCTGCTGCACAAGGCTGTCATGGGCAGGGCAGCACAACTGACAGACACTCACCGGCTTTGGCTTCTCTCTGGAATTACATTTTTTTAAATGTTTTTGTAGTTGGTCTTCATACACGGTACTGAAATCCAAAGAGAAAGGAAAAGCAAGTCACACCAGTTGTAGTGAGATCTCTGATGTTTAAAAAAATATATATATATATTCTGCATATACTTACTGTTTCGGATCAAGAGGGCACGGAATTCTTTTCCTGTCATTTTCTTTCTGGTTAAGAAAGTTTTAAACAACAGGTCAGCGTGCATTCAGTGCTCCTGTCGTACAGAAGCTGTTGAGGAACATCTGAGAATCACAAACCATCTATTCAGGGGGGTCTGGAGAAACGGCCGGAACCGAACGCTCCAGCAGATCCCAAACCCGTAACTGACGGCGACGCCGCCGCAGGCCCGAGCCGGCGGTCCGTCCGTGCGGGACCCGGGTGCCCGGGCTGCCCCTCCCCTCGCCCCGGCACGCGGTACCTCCTGCTGCCCGTGCTCCCCGCAAAAGCGTCTCCCGGGCGCCGGGACCATCTTGCAGAAGCGCCTCTTTCTCTGCACGAAGAAGGCGCACCGCCCCGGCAGCGGGCCAGCCCCGGAGCCCGAGCCGCCGCCGGCCGCCTCCCGCTCCGCCATTTCCTTCCCGCCGCACCCCGCGCGCGTTGCCGGGCGCCATCTCGAGGCCCCTCCTCTGCGGGAGCCGAGCGCCAAACTCAAAGCGCAAGATGGCGGCGGAGCTCCTGTTCAACGGCGAGGTGTGCGTGCAGGCGCGGGGCCAGGGCTGCGAGGAGAGGTGAGCGGCGGGCCAGGGGTAGCCGGGCGTCGTCTGCTCGCTGCGGGGAGGTTCTCGTGTCCCTTCTGGAGGAGTTCTCTTTTCGCTCCTCGCTCTGTGTCGTGTCCTAGGGATCGTGGGCCGCGGTCCTGCCGCGAGGCCGCCGATGGGGCCGATGAAGGGAAGGACTCGTCGGGAGCGGGCCTGGAGGCGTTCCGCGGCGTTGGAGCGGCTCTTACGGGCCTCTTAGAGAGACCGGAGCGGCAGCGGGTTGGGGGCGGAGGAGTAACGGCCTGAGGGGCGGCGGGGCCGCGTGGGTTGCGGCCCGAGCCCGGAGCCGTGGGCCTGCCGCCGGGCGGCGTTCAGCGCGTCACCAAGGCGCCGCCGTTACCCCACGGCCGCCCGCCTTCTGCCGGCGCCGCTCCCGCCGCCTCCGGGAGCGTTTCGGCGCCCGGTGCTGCCCGCAGCGCTCGGACAAGGCCGGACACGACACCCCGTGGTCGGATCGCTTCTGCGCACCGCGGGCGGTTGTTCGGGGCTCCTCAGGGAGCGGCAGTCCGCGCGCGGCCGGATGCGCGGGTTACTTTGCGTGAAATGCGTTGAGACGTAGAGAATTTCCCTGCCGTGAGTCTTAGCCGCGACACGCTGTGCGTGCGGGATCGGAGCGGCTCCGGCCTGAAGCGCTGAGCTGCGGGAGCTGCGCGACGGCGAGGAATCGGGGCTTCAACGGCCGTGCTGCGCTTCTGCGAGCGGCGGTAAATGTAGGCAGGATTTTGCAGAATTGCCGGTTTTGGAAAAAAGGTTCAAAGCTTCTGCACTGCTGCTTGAAGTTTATGGGTAACGAGCAACAAAGCTGCAAACAAAACCGAAAAGCCCTGAGCTGACTGAGGAGCTGTGCTGGTAACTCCCGGGCAGCTCAGAGGCAGTCCTCAGTTCTTGACGTTTCTGCCAAAATGTCTGAATGCCTCCCGATTCCTGCAGCCTAGCTGTGTACTCGTCTTTTGAAGACCATTTCCTTGGTTTATTAACGAGTTGCACCTTTTTGTACGCAGGAGATTAAATGTTCGAGTGAATATTGAGCTGCTGTCAATTTCTAGCCCTGTTCATAAAAAGGTTTGTGGATTAGTTGTATTTGTGTTTTGCATTGTTTTATCTGTATCGCTTTATATGGTGGGACAAATAGGCAAAGGGAAAGCAGAATAAGATGTTGGTCTGTTTGTCGTTTGAGTTCTGTTCTTCAGAAACTGTAAGATTAGAAGCACGTGGGGACCTTTGGAGGAGCTTAAGGGCACGTCTGGCCCTGGCTCTTATTTTGGGGTGTAGGGCACCAGCAATCCTTGCAGAGACCTCTCCTTGACTAATGAGAATGACAACTGCTGTGTGGGTGCAGCATCTTGTTTTGTATCACTGTGTGTGCTGCTGTCCTTGAATGCTTGGAATTAATCCAGTGGGGCAGGAAAGAAATAATAAATAATAATTAACACAGTCTTAGGAAGTCAGCAATAAGATTACTCTTGAGGATTATAAAATCTGTTTTATGTCTGATTTGTCACTTCAACTGTATTTCTACCTATCAGGATGTTTACGAGCGGTCATTAGTTGATGGTAGAGTTAATGAAGGCTGGTGTGTGAGTGCAGCAATTTATTGTTATTTGTTAAAGCTTTTGCTAATTGCAGCAGTGGTAATGCTGTGAAGAAACTGTTCAGCTAAGAGCTCTGTGCCGTGTCTCAGCTTGTACGAGCAGGAGCCTTGACAGCCTCTTGCACACAGCAACACTAAGAGATAATGCCCTGTGCTCGGATCAGTTCTTGGCACGTGAAGCCAAGCAGAGTTCTTATCCTTCCCAGCAGCCTGTCCAAATGGTTGTGTGCCATCAGCAGTTCTAGCTGCCAGCTCACCTGTAATTGCTGAGTTTGTTTTTAAAGTTCCAAGAGCTCTGTTATTGTTAGCAGTACCGGAATTACTGAAATGTATTTCTGTTCTGTGTGTGAGTGATGGTCACAGTGCAGCTCCGTTGGAGGAGCTGGTCAGTTTTCTGTTTGTTTGACTTTCTCTCTGTTGGGGCGTATTAAATTCTTCACGTAGGTTTGAGCACCTGGCAGGTACTGGTTGTACCTGGTGTTTTTTATGGCCCCAGCTTTGTAATGAAAGGCTAATGTTGACAGAGAAGGCAGCTCTTCCAAAATGCTGTGTAGATTTCCAGTGAACAGATGAGTTCATTTTTAAAAGTTAAGCAGCATAATGCTGCAGTGTTCCCCATGAGTGCGCCAGATTCTAGTGGTACCAATTTTGTTTGCTTTGCTAAGCTCTGTATTCAAACAGATGGGCTGCTCAGAAGGTGTTGTCTCTAATTGCTAGGAGCAGTGTGAGCTAACAAGCTGGCAGTTATGGGAGTGATTGTGTTTGTGATCAACTGCTCGCTCACAAATGGGATCTGCACACTCATTAATGACGGGAGGAAAAACTGCAAATAATTTGCAAATAATTTTCTTTACGTAAAATAAGAAGACACGTAGGATTTTGAAATATTGCTGCTGAAAGTTGAATGATTTTTGCGTTGTTTTTGTGAGAAGCAGTTTTCCTGAGTTGTTTCCTGCTTTTTCCCCACAGTATTATTTGAAATGGAGATCATGTTAAATGTTGATGCTTTCTCCTAAATTAGTTGTCACAATTCTTATCTTACTTTTGGTTAAAAAGTAATAGTAAGCAGGCTGTGTGCAATACTGCTTTACAATATTTGAACAGACGGAGTGGTGTGTGGAGTTTGACATCGTATTTCACTCTCTTTTCAGGATTTGGCTGTGAGACTGACTGATGATGCTGATCCTTTTTTCCTTTATAACCTTGTCATATCTGAGGAAGATTTTCAAAGGCAGGTGAAGTTGTAATGTTTGTGAGTGCTTAAAAATGGTCATAAAGAATGAAATAAAGCTTTCAGCATGTAAAGATTTGTCTTAGAATTTGATTTCTAGCATTTCTCACTTGTGGATTGCTGCCTGTATTTTGGCAGTGCTGCTCTCTCCTGCTTGTGGAACAGCACAGTGCAGGGCAGTGAGCGGCTCAGCGTGGTGCGGATGTGTCAGAACCGGACACGCAGCTCCCTGCGCGGCTGCGGAGCCGTGGCCCATCTCGCTCCCTGCCTCTTCTGTGTACCCAGCTGCTGCTTAGAGATTGTTATGTTTGTGTGCTCTCTGAAGAACATATTCCAAGGGGAAAGTATGCTTGCATAAACACAGATGTACAGACTTGAGGCCTTGTCTTCTGGATCTATTTATTTATTTATTAATTTATTTGCATTCTAGTTGGGCACCACATGCAAACAGTTGAGGTCCTTTTTCCTTTATAAAAATAGCACACCATATATGCATGTGATCAGTGTGAGGCTCCAAGTAAAAGTTGTTTTTATAGACACATGAGCAGAATTCATCATATCATTATTCAGTTGTTTCACAAGGTACGGCTTCTGCATGCACTCTTGCAAGTCTTTGAGTTCATTGCATCTGTGGTGAAGGTGCACAATTAAGCGGGCAAGTGGGCAGGTGGTGTCTGTAGCAGCTGAGCATCCCCTCATCTGGGAAGCATTGTCCTTTGGTGCCCTGTGTGCCCCTGTGCTTAAGGAGGACGTGCAGCTGAAGGAACACTTGTTATAACTTTCCTCTGTGCAGCGCATTTGCAAGAATTCTTGAAGCTAAAAATATCTTGGATAATAATGAGCAGAGGATGGGATTGCACTTCTTCAGTGATCAGGATTGAAAATAACACGTCAGACATTTATGACATGATCAGAATTGGTTCAATCTACTTGTGTAAACAAAATATTCTATTTTTAGGAAAGAAATTACATTTGGATATATTGCTAATATTTTTTCCCTAATCCGTTTATGTAGTTTAAAATCCCAGCAAGGTCTCTTGGTGGATTTCTCTGCTTTCCCACAGAAGTTTATAGATCTGCTTCAACAATGCATTCAAGAACAGAACAAAGATATCCCCAGGTGGGTAATAAGAGTACCATATTACTCTGTGCACGTGTTTTGAGTTTATCATATTTGTCAGTGGAACAGGGATATAATGTAACCTTTCCCTGAAGCATCAGTTGGTTGGGTGCTGCTGACAGAGCCTGAATGTTAAGAAGTCTCAGCAGTGGTGTTGCTGCCTGATGATCACCTCCTTAGCAGACGTGCAGGGACGCAGCACTGGTGTGCTGGGAAGTGTTGGACAGTAATGGACAGGAGTACAAACAGATTGTTCTCTTTCGCAGGGGAGCAGAGTAACAAGGCATTCTGACAAGAACTTTCTCTTGCTTTCATTTCAGTGTTCAGATATAAAAAGGGAGGGGGCAGACCTGAGGTGCACTCCTGTGTGTAGTGGGCTTTGTGTATGTGGTTTGGCGTGCGGGTGCTGAGGAAGTGCAGTGCAGCACACGTGGCTCCAGTAGTTACAGCAGCTCCTGCAGTGCTGTGCAGTGTGAACTTAACTGGCTGATAGGATACCTGAAAGTGAGGGGCCTGTTTTCCTTTGGGAAAGGCCTGATCTGGTTTGGGAGAGAGTGTAAGAGGGGCTTCTGAAAGTTTTCAGAAGCTCAATACTCTTTTTTTTTTTTTTTTTCCATCTCTTGATAAAATATACAAGCATTCCAGTTGGTAATTATTTATAGGAATTAAATGTCTTTGTCCTTTTCAAAACAAACACAACAGCCTTTTATTGTATGTATAACAATGTATTTTATTTGAAAACAGCTTGTAGTATCTACAGCTTCAGTAACAAAAATGTTACATGTTGGGTTATTTTTGTTTTCCCCCAGGTTTTTGCTGCAGTTAGTTTCTTCAGCATCTGTTCTAGATCACACACCTGTCTCTTTAAATGTAGTGGAGACCAACCCTTTCAAACATCTTACCCACCTCTCGCTAAAATTCCTACCAGGAAATGATGCAGAAATAAAGAAATTTTTAGCCAGCTGCTTGAAGTGCCTGAAGGTAAAGTGAAGATTGCCGTGGCTGCAACAAGGCCTTGATGCTATGTGTACATAGGAATGGTTTTTCATATTTTTTTCAGTCTTATTACTTCAAAAGTATGCACAGAACTGTGTAGTTCGGTTTGTTTTTTTTTTAACTCAGTTCATGTATGTCACTGCATGCACTTATTTGGCTGCCTGTTATCAAATTAAATTGTTCATTTCACTCTAGCAATGAAAATCTTACATATGCACTCAACCAAGTGCTGTAAGTTAAACTGGCAGAAAATCAGGTGTTTTACAGACATGTGTGCTGTTCAGCTGTTGAATGCTTCATCATCTTGTGCTGATTGTCAGATCAACGGCCGAAGTGCCACCCTGTGAGCTTTCTGCCTCTTCGCAGCTGAGTGTAGGAAATCACAGGTGTGTGCGCGTCATTCTGAGGCTCCATGGACTTCAGAGGGCTACTGGCTCTGAGCAGCAACTCACAGTGTTGGTGCAGCTGACAGCGTGCTACGTCTGAACACAAAATCAGTGATCTCCTACTGTAACTGTCGTCTTTCGTAGCCTGGTTCACTGCGCTGTGATGTTGATAGCCACCTAACAAGCCATCTTAACCAATTACATTCTCAGTATTTCACTTATCTATTACTAATAGAACTGCTTTGTAAACAAGTCTTTATAAGATTCTGTTCCCTTATAGAGGGATTGAAAGCATAATGCAGGATATTTTCCTTGCCTTTTTCTCTTGAATGTACATCTTATGGCTAATTCAGTACAAAGTTTGTTTCATAAGATGCTTTTTCCACAAATACTGTGTCTAAGCAGCTACATACCCACTGTGTGATGATAAAGTGGAAGCTGAATACTGATATTTTGGCATCTAAGATTTAGTCTTGATATCGATTTTTACATAGGAGGACAAAATGACATTGGAAGAAAAGCTTAGGAAAACTGAAGAGGATTCTACCAGACAACTGAGCTACACTCAACAGGTAATGTACATTTTAACTGTCTGTGTATTCCGTGAATGGGTGGAAATCCTTAGATTTGCAAAAATTGTGAAACATAACTAAATCAGAAGGCTTGCAGAATATGCTGCTCTGCTTTTTGATTTGTTTTTTCATAGTCAGCTCAGTGGTGGTTTCGCATTTATGCTTTGAAAGGATGATGATAGCTGTGGGTCAGACTGCACAAGTACAAAGGTGGCTTTTTGACCAACGTGACACAGGAAAAAAATTCCATTAAAACTCCTATCGTGGAGATTTTTTGTGTAATGAAATACTTACCTCATCTTTACAGTTTCTGTGCAACTGGGGCTACTAGATGGCTGAATTGGAAGGGAGAATTACAAATTGAAGAGGAAAAGAGAATTCTGATGACCTTGGGGTTTTTTCTCCCTCCCTACGAGAGCAGTTTGTTTAAAACTTCTACAAGATACAGCGCTAGGAACAGCAGCAGATTGTTTTATCGCTCCTAAGTTGGAAGAAAATAGAACTGGAAATGAAGGTTACTGTAATGAAAATGAAATGAAAGGCTGCATTCTTAAAATCTATGACACTTTTTCTAAAATTCTGAATGGTTGTTGAACTTGAACAGAGCTTGTCAGAGAAGAGCCGAGAACTGGACAAACTGAAAAATGAGTGGACATCTTACACTGCTGCTCTGACAAGCAAACACACACAAGAGCTGACAGCTGAGAAGGAAAGAGCTCTCCAGGTATGACAGTGGAAAAGAATTCACAGTATGCTGATGTGAGCAGTTTCTCAGCTTAATCTTCAGTTTCACTGAATGACCGTTCTCATTCTAGGCACAAACTCAGTACCAACAACAGCACGAACAACAGAAAAAGGAATTGGAAAGTTTGCACCAGAGGAGTATTCAACAATTGCAGAACAGACTCTCGGAACTTGAGGTCATCAATAAAGATCTAACAGAAAGGAGATACAAAGGAGACTCTGCGGTCAGAGAACTGAAAGCAAAGCTCTCTGGAGTTGAAGATGTATGGCTTATTAATTTCCCTCACCAAGATGATGATTTTGAGAGCAGTGAGGCTGCCTGCCTCTGCTTGGAATAGAAAATATTGTGACTTTTTTCTACTTTATGCTAACTATAATTTATAGATATCTTTTTAGATCTGCTTTCGGCTTATTTTTTTTTTCCGAAGAATGTTAACCAATTCCTTCCCAACGTTCTAGGAATGTCAAAGAGCCAAGCAGGAGGTGGTGTCACTGCGTCGAGAGAACAGCACTCTGGATGCTGAATGTCACGAAAAGGAGAAACTCATTAACCAGCTACAGACCCGGGTTGCTGTTCTGGAGCAAGAGATCAAAGACAAAGATCAACTGGTTATTAGAACAAAAGAAGTGCTGGATGCAACACAAGAACAAAAGGTTCGAGTTTCAGAATCGTTATTTCTAAAGCTCTGTAGAACCTTGTTAACTGAGGTCTCTCAAGGTTTCTGGATAACCAGACTACTGGTGCAGCAAGGAAGCTTACAAATGTTGTTAAAGATGCTGAATTATGGCATCCAAAGTCTACTGGATTCAGTTTGATGAAGGCGGCTCCTGTTGCAATATTTTGTGGTACTGCTTGTAAAAGTGGGTGAATTGAGAGACCTCTGTAATTTAACTAAAAATCATGGACTGATTGTAAAAGAGTTGCTGAGGTTCTACTTACAGTTCTAAGTGGTGTATATTCCATAATCCATATGGAATTTATATCGTTACAAAACATTTATAATTCTTTTGTAGGCGATACTGGAGGAGAATACAGACAAAAAACGAAGTCATATTGAAAAGCTTGAGACAACAATTAAGTCACTGTCAGCTGAACTTCTTAAGGTTTGTTGGAACTGCCATTCATTTGCTTTGTCTTGCGCTTTCAGGAATTACTTTGAAAATACTCTTTTTTTTGTAGGCTAATGAAATTATCAAGAAGTTGCAAGGAGATTTGAAAACCCTAATGAGTAAATTAAAATTGAAAAATACAGTAACAATTCAACAAGAGAAACTATTAGCAGAAAAAGAAGAGAGACTTCAGAAAGAACAGAGAGAACTGCAGGAGGCTGGACAATCTCTTCGAATGAAAGAGGAGGAGGTACTGCGATGGGTTAACCTGCATCCTGCACGTGTTACTGTATGTAGGGCAGTTAGTCGGTGTGTTTAAAACCCTTACAATATTTGTTAACAGCAATGAGGTCTTAATTTTTTTTTTTACATAAGAATTTACTCTTATGCACTTAATGTTTAAGTGCATAATCAACATTTCATTTTTTTCATGTTAAACTGACTTGCGAGAGAGATTCATCCACATGCAAGAAAATTAAAATCCTGTTGTTGGGGGTACAAAGCAACGTATCAAATGGACTGATAGGCTTCAGAAGGTATATTCATGGGAAAAGTTTGTGATGGAGGCCAGAACAGTAACAGAGTGAATTTCTCCCCTGCTTAGGGCCCATTCCTTATTTAAACATGGCAAAATGAAGGTCAGAAAGGTTTCCGGTTGCAGTCTTGTCCTAAGTCCAGCTACAAACAGTTTATTTCAGAAGAGCTATCATACTGATTCTGCATAAAATTGAGTTCTAACTTCTTTAAGTAACTCTAGAACTTCTCTGATCCTTCACTTCTTATTTATATGATAATTTTTCTTGAGTTTTTAATGAGTGCTACACTTATTGATGGTTTTATAATTAGCATGGTGATATTGCAGGTTTGCAAGTT
Source organism: Tetrao urogallus (assembly GCF_951394365.1). Taxonomy (NCBI): domain Eukaryota; kingdom Metazoa; phylum Chordata; class Aves; order Galliformes; family Phasianidae; genus Tetrao; species Tetrao urogallus. Next base: position 18,021,227 of record NC_136818.1, on the reverse strand, counting down.
ACAAGAACAGCTGGAAACTACAATACAGAAACTGGAAGAAAGTAAGCAGTTATTGAAAACCAATGAAAACGGTATGTTGATAGTATTTTAATCTGTAAAATGATATGATGATTAAGCTGCTACTGACAAGTAATGGAAGGCGACTTTACTGAGATGTCTGCTTGCTTTGTTGCGAACAGTCGCACTTCCCTCACACTGTTGCTTTTCTGTGAGGAAGGGCTTGACCTTTTTTGCATCTCTTTAGTAATTACGTGGCTAAACAAACAGCTGAATGAAGTTCAGATGGTGAAGAAGATGGAGACTCCCAGCAGCACGCACGGTGGCATTAGGAGTGCCCTGTCACCTCACGGCATGGTAAGATACGAGTGCGGATAACACTCCTCATTTCTTCAAATGCATGGCCTAGAAAAAGCCTTTTTTCTTTTAATTCGGTATTGGCAGTTTGTTTTGCTGTTATGACATCAATGGTCCCTGGAGTGCTTGCGGAGGTGCTGGCCCTAGGGGTTATTTTTGAAGCTCTTACTTCTTAAAATTCATCTAGCAATGCTACAGCTAGCTTTGAGAATGTAAAGGTGGGATGAAAACAAAACAAACCCTCAGTGTTTGTGTTGTGCATGCTTTGAAATCCATACAAAAATCATTAGTGAATTTTAGGTTTGGATTATTTTGGATTTTGGATTGGATTATTAGGGAGATTTACAAATGTGAAAATACAAAATTAAAAAAAAAACACCTCTGACTATTTTTGTTAAGAACAAAGATAGCTTATTGCTTCCTGTACTGTTTTGTCCCTGTGTGTACAATGTCTGTCTGTTAGCAACTAATGAGTTTCTTAGTAATGGAAGGGTATATTCAAGCAAAGTCTGACTTACAGATACATGCCTTCTAATTGGTTAATATATTAAATATGACTTCTTTTAGCATAAGCTAAAATAGCAGCATAAGTTAAAATAGTAAATATATTACAAGTTTTAAAAAGCTACCGTTTTCCTTAAGAACAGACTCTTGGAAAAGGTTTGTTTTCCCTCTCATTAGAAAGAGTAACCTGGTTTAAGTGTTAACTTTGCCGATGTGGCTACTGTTCAGCAAATGCATTCCAGTCATTGTTCTTCTCCTTTACAGATATATTTTACTTCTCTTACTAATGCATTCTTTCTCCACAGCTTGACCGACCTTCCTTTCCCAGCTCAGGAATCACTCATCCCATTTCTCCCTTCTACACCTTCCAGAAGCTGGCAGAACCAGCGCGTAACAAAAACACCAGCCCCCACTGCCCAGTCCCAAAGGTAGGCATTTGGGCTTCTCTGACTGAGAATGTAACAGCTTAAAAGCATCAAAGCTGCTGCTTCTGAATCTTTCTCAGAATGCATTAATACTTACTGTATATCCCAGCCCTGCTTAATAGGGGAAAGTACGATTACTAGTCAGCATGCTTTTCTGTCCTGCAGTGCTGTTCAAGGTAAGGAGAACTGAATCCTCACAAAGCCTTCTCTGAATACCAGCTGCTGCTGCACCATCGTGTCTGGAGTAGCTCTATGTAACCTGCAATTCCTTTGTTTCTGCAGATCCAATTTAACTCACAGGTCTCAAAAATAGATCAGCATTCAGATGTTCAGGCAGTGACTGCAGCAACTGGCCATCCAGCAAATAAGGAAAAGTAAGTATCATCCATTACATTTCTAGCTGCTTTTTCCCTCTTTTATAGCGCCCTTTGTCTTGTGTGGGTATCTGGAATTGTAAAAACACTCCCAATACCAAGCTCTTTCTTTGAGCTGCTTTTTGTCACTCCCATGTTTATGAATTCGAGTTGTAGTCAACTTCCTGCTCACTAAGCTTGGTTCGTACACAACAAATGAAGACTTGCTTTACAGGAGGAGGTCCTGCATCAGTCTGTCCCTTCTGGTAACAAGCCTGTGGCTACCAGCTGATAGTCAGACCGCTAGCTGCAGATGGTTCTCATTTGCTCAGTCATAGTTAACAGCTGAATGATAAAGTTCATAAAAACTCTAGTTCTACTTCAGTTTTTTGTTGAATGAGCCTCTATCCACCATTGCTGCTCATTTGCTGTTAACTACGTTTTGTTTTATTTCAGTGGCAATAACTTGGGGCTGGAATCCAAGTATTTCAAGAAAAAAGAAGACAGCATTCCTTTACGAGGGCTTAGTCAAAACACACTTAACTCAGGTATGTTTGGAAATAGTTAAACAAGACCTTATTTGAGATACTTAGAACCATAACTATTGTTACCCTTTATGAACACTGTTGTGTTTCTGCTCTTCTGCAGAGTACTTGAAACCCTACTTACCCAAAGTCCAGCCATCGCCACCAGCCGCAGTGACAACAGCCTCAGCTTATTTTCCAGGATAGTAGCCAGGGATATTAAGAATTGTCTTTTAACTGTTTGGGGGATATGAAGATGTCCTACACTGACATTAGTAAAGGTATCAGGGTGAACTGACAGTTTTATCTGAATCCATTTTCTTTGAGAAAGACACCTTATCTGGATGCCTTTTCAGCTGATTCAGAAAAGACAGAGCTTTAAGCAGCCTCAACCTTAATGGTAACACCACTGCACTTCACTGAATTAAGTGCTGGATTTTTTCCTGGCCTGTAGTCTTCCAGAAAACCCAAGTAAGTGGCACTGGCTTTTTTTGCTATAGTATTTAACAAGTGTGACTCTAACCAAGTGTATTCTCTGGTATTCCCTGATAGGAAACATGATTCCTTACAAGCTTTCCTCTAGGTCTTTCACAGAAATGATGTTGCAGGTAGTTTTCCAGCACTTTCTGGACTATGTTTATTTTAATAACAGTCAAGCTTGTGAGTCAGCACAACCCCTTCCTCTCTAGCAGTTTTAATTTTGAAACCTTGCTAATTTGAATTGCATATAAATTTATAAATACTGCAATGGAAGATCCTAAATGATTTATACCTTCGGTGAAAACAGAGGTTTAAGGATCTCAGCCTGGGTTGCCCTAACTTCTTACCCGTCTGCCACTATTACATTTCTAACAACCAAGCATTAAATACTGTAAGCCACAGTATCTGAATAGATGAACTAAAGCTGTCTTGTATTTACTGATCCTACTTTACAAACGTAATACGGCACAGAAATCTACTTAAAATATTCTGACATTCAAATTGCAATGGACTAAACCTATTCAGCACATTCTACTATCCAGGTTCAAATGCTAGAATCGTGTAACTATATTTCATTCTTAAATATGGCAGGCAAGTACTTGGAACACCCAAAATACACTTTTATTGCAGAGCCTGTCTACATACTTCTGTTTTTAAAGATACTTCATACCTTCGATATTTAACTGCAGCTGAGGACTGTATATTTAAGTGGTTTGTTTTGCAGTGCAAAATGTGTACATTTGTTTACAATCAGCACCGTGTTTATTTGCATCCATTTGTTTTGAAATGTACAAGCTTCTCTAGAAATATTAAACGCTTATCAAAAACTTTAAAACATTACTTTTCAGAGTATTGAGTTACCATTTCCAGTACTGGGACGTGCCAAGGTGAGGTGACGCTTTACTCACCTTTCTGTGGACTTTGCTCCCCACACACTGCTGCAGTACCGGCCCAGCGCTGCGCTGCACGTAGGGTCCCCGTTTGGCAGCCACCCATTTCTGAGGTGTTGTGTGCTCGCACTGCTTGTTCTAGGTCAGCATTAGTGGGTATAACAAGACTTCAAAGGATGTGAAAAGATGAACAAATTTCAGAACAGGAAAGGCAGAACTGCAGTGCACTGAATGTGAACTGCCTCCATAAGCACCTATATTGATGTAGATCATATCCATGAGAATGCTGAGGAACTGAGGGCTGCAGCCAGTTGGTGCTGCCAACCAGAACAGGAAATAGCCGTACGCTGAAGGCAGCCTTAGCTAACAAATAGAAACACTCCAGGCTTTTCTCAGACCTACTGAATAACAAATATGCTGTATGACTTTAAGGTTGCAAATGACATGAACTATTATTTAAAAATTCATTAAAATATTCAGCTTTATTAACAGTATATTTACATATTTTTTCCTGCTCTTGGTCAACCATGGTGAATGTTCAAAGGTAAAAAAGCATTAAGCGATAACCACAAGATGAAAATGTTTTAAACCTATACAATACTTTATACACAAATTTATACAAAGGAACACTTAAATAATACAACTGGACACAAAAATATACACTTTTAGAGAAATTCACATCTGTCATTGTATAAAGCTTTCTTCTGTACTAAGGGGTCCTGAAAATTTAGGACTAAAACATTAGCTCTGTAATGTAAAAGGGTTACTGTGACAGTCCTCAAAGGCCACTATATAGAGCACACTGACGTATTCAAGGCTATCAGCTTATAGTTCAGTCTGTATTCAAGTTTTGAGGTCCTTGTATGATTACACAAACATCAGAAATATAGTGGTATAATAAACAGTATTTATGAAAGCAGAGTTTTAGAGCCCATATTAAAATCTGGGGGCTCAAAACACCCACCTAATATTTAAACAAAAGTTTGATACTACCATTTGTTCAAAAATAGAGTAAATGCACTTACATAAAAATAACTTTCACTGTTCAGCAAGCGTGCTTGTAGTTTTTATATTAGTACAAACTTTAAAAAAAAAAAAACAAAAAAAAACAACCAACAAATCCACCATATGACTTCTTCAAAATAAATGATACCAGTTCACCTTTTCCCTACTTGAGTACATTTACATTAAGGCTTTGAATCATCTGACCCAAGATTTTACAACACTAAAATGAATGGGTCCACACGGATGCTCGTATGTCTCACTGAGACTTAGCATGAGTGGAATTAAAGCTCACCACCTTAAGGAAACAGAAGGACACATGCTCAAACCTTGACTATATTCTTTTGTCTCCAAACTAGAATGTAAAGTTTAATAGTAACAGTATTTCATGGCAAGAGATAAGTACTTAACTTTTAAGAAAGAAAAAGCATATTATTAATGTAATGGCAACTTAATCTTTGGAAGTTTTTTTTTTAATTTCTATAAATTTCATGCAGAAAGATAATTCTGAAGATTACCTTAAGAAACTCTTTTTGATGGAAGTGGAATGTGTATCAAAATCAAACCGCTGATGGAAAATGTCTAAAAAGTCTTCTAGATTTTTTTTTGTCATACATTTGTGTCTTGTAGTAATGGTTCTTTAGCTTCACCAGGAGCTTGTGGACTGTGGGGATGGCCATGACTGCCACAGTGTTTCTTCCAGTTGCTGGATCGTACAGTTAGGTTGGTGTGTTCAGGAATGAACAAGGCAACAAGCAGTGCCAGCAGCACAGAGCATGCCCCAAATAAGAATGGGGGTCCAGGAATTATAGAATTCTGGAAAAAAGCAAACAGTATCAACACAAGCTATTAAGCCTTTAGATGTGTTAATGTACTAAGATGGCTAAACTACACATTTTGTAAGTGAAAGCAGCTTTTTTTTCTTGCTACGCTTGGCAAGATGACACTTTGCCTCCATGGGGAATCTTTTAGAAGAAAGCTGGACAGATTACATCTTAGATTTAAGAGAGGGAACATGCCATTTACTGCTGCTGCTAACTTCCTGTCCTAGGGCACGTTCTGTGAAAGAAAATAACAGTTGAGCAGTAGGAGATTTTCTGTGCTTTTGGGCATTTGCAGCTGGACATCAGCTTGTAGAGCATGCTCCTTGGGAAGCAGCAGGACAAGATTCAAGTCCAGCATCTTCTCCCTGCTGACCTGAACTCTTGCCTCTCCTCTCAAAGTGCCATTTGCCATCTAGAACTAAAACAGGTGGCAGTGCACACAATGCAACTGTATGAAAGTGGTGCAGAACAAGTTCTGCAGCCTGAACAATGAGCGTTTCCAGTCATTGGCTTTCACTGCCATCAGAAAACAGTCTTAAGAAACCACCATTAACAAAAAAAAGTACCAGAGAAAAAGGAAATGAGGCAGAGATTCTGCTCTAAAATTAACCAGTGAACCAGAGCTAGACAGCACTGAGTGTAACAGCTGGAAATAAGCATTGCCTTATCCTGCTGCAGCCAGTACAGACAGCTGCTCTTTTTTCTTATTATCAGTTAGGAAGTAAAAAACAGAGGGCTTGGCTAAAAGACTAAGGAACACCACAACTACAATGCACAACATGTGAAAAGTAAATACAGTGCTAGGGAACTGCACAGGAGACAAGAAAGCTGCTACTAATCAGTCTGGTTTTTTTTCCTTTTCTTTATAAGGTCTGTTGCCTACTGGATCTCTTTCAAAGAGAAATTAACCACAGTACCTATTTAAAAAAAAAAAAAGCTCTGTGAGAGTGATTTTAGAAGCTGTTTTTACATGCTTCATTTCCATTCAGCGTGATGAAACGTAGCACAGCATCATACTCAAGAACTAATTCTGGTTTAGGAATCAGTAAGTAAAGGAATACCTGTTGTAAGTGGTATTGTGTGACGACAGTACCTCCTGATGGCGATTCAGGCATAGGGAGTTCATTCAGTTCAACATGAAATATGTAGAATATGAAGCCATAAAGCGCAGGTCCCAAACCATTACATAAGCCTCTAATTCCCGTTATCATCCCTTGAACAACACCTGACAACGACAACGTATGCCGTCAGCTATTAATATTCATACGTACATAAACAGTGATTTTAATTAAGCCTTTTAAGCCAACGCAAGTAGGAAAAGTGTCACTGGTGCTGTACCATGGGTAGCATTAACAAGGGTACAGAAAAATGGTCCTATGGTATATTCAAGGCTCTTTTTCCATGTCCCTGCAGGCCTAGAACAGTATTTCCTATGCCATGCCTATTCTGAGACCTTGTATAGCAAAGGAAGCACTGGACAACAAAGCTAACTTGCATCAAATTAATGGAAATAAAGAGTGCATTAGTGTCACTAAATATTTTTCTGCTGTTGAGAGTTCCTGAATGTTCTGCCTCTGGGACAGAAGGACTTAAAATGCACACACAGCTTTAACACAGCTTGGATTTTTAGAGTTTCTGAGCTAGGCTCAAGTGCATGGGCTACCATGGTAACGGGTGAGTCGCTAGATACATTCGGCTTCATGGATTTCTTTGACTGGAATTCAGAAGGTTAAGGAACACCTACCTTGTTGGTCAGCATCAGCAGTTCGTGACACCAGTGCACTTACAGCTGGGAAAGTAATACTGGACATGGCTGCAACAGCTCCTGCTGCCCACATCATCCTGCAGAAAATAGACTGAGGTAACTACTCCACAGGGATAGAGTCCTGCAGACAGAACATGTACCATGTATCCGTGTATTCGTGCGTACACAGACAAAAGTGTCTCTCTTGGGTAAAGGATAAAATGCAGAACAACATTAATTCAGATGTAAAAATGAAATGTACGTACCAAGGTTCAGACCCAAAGCCGTACCATGCAAGCTGTAGTATTTGAAATCCTAGACCCAGTAGGATGGTGTTTTTATTTCCAATGGACCGCATGAGCAAACTCAAAACTATTGTCTAACAGAGCAGGGAGAAACATACAAGAAAACAAAAATAACATTTTATTCTAAATGTTAAATACATGCAAATAAATAAATGAATAAAAAAAGCAAAGTTCAAAAGCAGTATTTGCCAAGTAGGAGCCTTGCCTGTACCAAAAAAATCATCAATTAGATGATTAGCAAGTAACATAAGCTCTCTCTTTTTCTAAACAAAAGGATTTTGTTATCCCAACACAAAGCACCTTGCGTATTAATGAACTACACTCTTATCTGGCAAGCTGTTCATCTAAGTAAGTTAGTTAAAGTAGGAGTGTTATCAACTGTTAGAAGCTTAGAAGAACAGCTACAGAAAAGGTGAGTGAGATTTCTGGATCCAGAACATGGAAGCTCTCCATAGTGCTTAGCTCCTCCCAAGTCGCTCAGTGAAATACTCAGCAGTGACTCACCTGTGCAATAATGGAAAGAATTCCAAGGACTGCTATAAATGCTGCAACACTTTCAGATGAAAATCCCATTATCTAGGTACATAAATAACAAACAATTTGACAATTGAATGTTAAGTGCACATCATGTCATCACACACATCAGTCTAAGAACAGTCAGTGCAGAAGTTACTCAACTCCAGGCTAACTTAATTTTGTTTTTTCCACCAAGTAAAATATAAAAAACTAGAGAGGCACAAACAGAGAACCAGTGAGTGGTTCTGTCATCAATTAACAAAGCAGTCTGACAGAGTGAACTTCATAATCCAACAATAACATAGTAACAAAATATGAGAAACTGAATGCATTTATTCCTCTGTATCTAAAAACAAAAGAAATCCTATCTGCAGAAGTACTTAACTGCTGCAAACTTTTAAATTATATTTGATACCTATGCTTTTTGTGTTGATTCAGCAGCACTGTAACCTGCTGGTAAATTTACTGCCATTCAAATCCGTATCAAAATGTTCGTTTACCTGTCTGAGGTACAGGAAGAAGCTGGAATATTGACCTGCCTCCGGGAGGTAGGAAAGAAAGACTGTGATGCAGATTAGCAGCACTATTGAGTCCTGGCCAACCTTCTTCAAGGACTGCAGCAGGAAAAAACGTGTTGGAAAATATTTAGTTGTCATATTCAGAAAAAGTACACCTGATAAAAGGTACTGAAAAGCATGTCAGCTAAGACACCTAAATATTTAGCAAGATCGCTGGCAAAAGCGTCAGCAGAAGTGCAAGATTAAAGCATAAGCTTTGCTGTTTTTTTTTTTAAGCTTGAAACATAATAAATTCAATCACTGTATTTTCTTAAAAGCTCAGCATTTTCAAATATGACATACTCCATTATTTCACAAACTTACTGCAAAAGGGTCAGCCTGTTCCCAGGAAATGGGCGCTCCCCAGGACGCCGGCCTCATCTTCTCCGGCAGCGATTCTGGTACAGCAACAAGAATAAAACAAATGTCTAACAAGGCTATTGCCGTGGCCAGGACCACAACCAAGCTGTCTCCATAGACCCGACCAAGGTAGGCACCGATGGCAGGGCTGGTAACTAAGCTTGCTGCAAAGGTTGCTGAAACCTGAAACAAAGAACAGTTGGTAAGGGTTTCAGTGATAACATTCAGAAGTGTTATTACTTACTTTCCCTGGCTTTCAGAAGCCTTCCCGTTTTTATCAGGTAGAGATTAAAGATAACTTTTTCCCTGGGTCTGTGCAGTGTGTATTTCTGACAAAATTTTTGAAGAAAAAGATTTTTTGGCTAACTGGACAGCAGTGTGAAGCTCATGGCACTCTTAAATGTTTCGACATGAAGAGGTTTAATTAATTATGTAGCTGCCTGCTGGTGTCTTTGGGAAGTTGTACTTCATATTGGTGAAATAATATTTCAATTAAAAACAAAACAAAACAAAAAAACCACTAGTAAAAAATACCCACATTCAAGGCATGTTAAATTTAATATGCTGCTTAACCCAACGCATTATAATGGAACTCCACAGAGCAGTTTTCAGTTACCTGTCTTTGTGGAAAATATTACACTGTAAACCTCTGAAGGACCTCCATCAGAATCCCTCAATTCCTGACGCATACATACAAGAAGAAGCAATTTAGTTCCTTATCCCTCGCTTTCAGCTATCCCTGCTGAGTATCATCAGATTCTGTAGCTCGAACACAAGAAATGATTCTGCTAATCCATAATATATAAGCCCATGAAGGCTCCCGAGATTTGCAGGTTACTGGGAGAAATGGAGGCGAATCAAGAAGAACTTAAGACAGATGAGTTACCTGGCTGCATTTTTTTGAATGGAAATATGAATGGAGACAGCAGCAGCAGCAGTCCCAATACTGCAGCGCCAGTTCCAAAATGATCCAAGAAAGATACTTACATTTTTTAAAAATGACAAGGTAGTTAACACTAATGTGAGCTCCCAAATTACTCTGTTAGCACTGATGATAACTCTAAGAAAGAGAGGCTTTAACACAGTCATATTATGTTTAAGGTAGAGTGGAATATTCAAAAGGAGCCACAGAACCGGGTGACTATAATTTAACCCTACTTCAGGCTGAAACTGACTTGCCAAAAAAGAATTGGAAATATCAGTTTTTAAAAGCTTTACTGACTGAAGTGTTAGTACTGAATAAAATACAAACGGAGCAAAAACCCAACCAAACAAAATAGCAACCATACCAAACCGTAGGCCATGCTTCTTTCATGTTCTTGGGTTATGTCTGCTACATACGCAAAAACCACAGAAAAGGTCACAGCAAAAACTCCAGAGACAGATATAACAGCGAAGTACCACCTGAAAACATCGTAAAAACATAAGTAAATAATCAGAACAGCTAGCTAGGAGCAAAAAGTCTTGAAATCCAAGTACAGCTCAACAGTAACTGTCTTGTCCATCTTTTCCTGACAAATACTACAATGGACTTACAGCAGTTGTACAATTTATACAGTTGGGCAATTTCTTTGTGCACCGACCATAAACAGCATAATTTTGTAACATGTACAAGAAGCTGCTGTGATTAAGTTCTTATAGGAAATGAAACGTTGATGCCAATAGCCAAAAGCAAGTCAAGAACTCGAGTATCTTGAGAACTTGGGCAGTAGATCTCAAAAACTAGCCCTATCTTTATGCTAGACGCTACAGACACTAGTAGGATGTCATTAGAAACATTAAGCTACACTTTGAAACAAGCTGCCCCACAGAAGGGATGAAGTAGCCACGAAGAACGCGTGTGACCAGAGAGTAAAACTGAAAAGGGGATGGAGCTACCTGAATAGTTGCCTCTGCCCTGGGTCAGTGCAGTCTGTTATTGCAGCTACACCCTGAGGTACGGCACACGGGTAGTCTCCAACACTGAGAATTCTGACTCATGCACTACCTGCAGAATGTATGTGCCAGTTAAGAGCTTACTAAATTTGCAGATGGTGTGAAAGCTGATGGATTTTAAAACTAGAGAAGCAAAACTATAAAACTGCAGTAACAGTTTACAAATGGTTACTTCACGCCTAAGTTTTTCTTTCTTGTAGTCGGTTAATTTCAAGATTAAGTGGCCACAGTAATGACCCATAGTAAGTAGTGGCTAAGCAGGGCAGCAGCTCACACAGGCTACTTCAGTTTGCAAAGTTGGGGGAACTGAGTCAGTCTCCTTCTGCGACTGGGTGACCCACCTGGCGATGAGGGCAGGGCTGTTCACGTAGTCTGCCCAGACTGCACAAAGCCTTTGACACTGTCTGCCACAGTGCTCTCCTGGGGAAGCTTGCAGCTCATGACCTGGACAGATACAATCTGCTGTGTGAAGAACCAGCTGCAGGGCTGGGCCCAAAGTGTGGTGATAAAAGGAGTTAAATCCAGCTGGTGCCTGGTCACAAGTGGTGGTGGTCCCCATTGGAACATACACGGGCCCATCCTGTTTCTTATCTTTACCGATTATCTGGACAAGGGGATTGAGTGCACCCTCAGTAGAAGTTTGCAGATGGCCAAGACAACCAAGTTAAGAGGAAGTGTTGATGTGCCTGGGGGGAGGAAGGCCCTACAGTGTGGATCACTGGGCTGAGGTCACAGCACTACAGGCTTGAGGCACAGTGGTTGGAGGACTACAGAGAAAAAGGACCTGGGCATGTTGGTTAATGCTCAGCTGAATGTGAGTCAGCAGTGTGCCCAGGTGTAGTCAGCAGGAGCAGAGAGGTGATCGTCCCACTGTACTCAGCTCTGGCGAGGCCGCACCTCGAATACTGTGATCAGTTTTGGGCCCCTCACTACAAAAAAGACACTGAGGATCTGGAGTGTGTTCAGAGAAGAGCAACAAAGCTGGTGAGGGGTCTGGATCGTAAATCTTATGGGCAATAGCTGAGGAAATTGGGATTGTTTAGCCTGGAGGAGGTTCAGGGATGACCTTATTGCTCTCTACAACTACCTGCAAGGAGGTTGTGACAAGGTGGGGGTTGGCCTCTTCTCCCAGGTAACTAGGTGATAGGATGAGAAGGAAAGGCCTCAAGTTGCACCAGGGGAGCTTCGGGTTGGACATTACAAAAAACTTATTCTCCAAAAGAGTGGAGTGAACTGGAATGAGCTGTCCAGGGAGTTGGCTGAGTCACTGCTCTGGAGGTGTTCAAGAAATATGTAGATATGGTACTAAGGGCAACGTCAGTAGTAGGTGGACAATTCTATGATTTTATAATACAAAAGCCTTAATGTTACATGGAGCCCAAACACTATTTTAATCAACAATACTAGAAACAATATTTTTCTATAAGAAAATACATAAGATAAGAACCTACACAAGGAACAAATAAAGTGTGAGAGAATTCACTAACCATGGGCTGATCTTCATTAGTGGTATTGGTGCACAGGTGAAAAACACTGTTAGCAGCAGGAAGGACTTTCGTCCCCACACGTCAGACAGGGCACCTATGAGTGGGGCACTGAGGAATGATAATAAGCCCTAAGTGAAACAAAACAAATTTCAGTTAGAACTGAGCGCTCAGAATCGCGACAGCCATCCATACCACAAACTGATGGCGGAGTAGGCTCTTTTTCTACTACAATTAACGACTACAATGCAGCAGAAAGGCGGTATGGTCAAGCATTCCTAATCTGTTCCATGTTTGCTAACACGTAAGATAACTTTTAATATCTCAGAGCTACACAAAACTCAAGACAGATGATCCATCAATACAAGAAGTTTCAGCAACTGTTTTATTATATTTGTTTTATTATATTTGGAACTCACATGAGAGTAACTGAAAATACCCTAGCGGAGCACCAAGTTTTAACACCATGTGTGTCATTTGGGATTAGTCAACAACACACACACCAACACACAAAGCAGTACCATGAGTAAAATGATACACATTAGCTTTGTTGGCAAGACTTCATTCTCACATTCAGTTTATACTACTAAAGCTATACTGAAAAATCTCTGAAATGTTTTTCTCATTGGGTGCAGTCATTTCTAAATCCCACCCATCATTCACCTGAAATTGTGATTACTTTTGTCAGCCTACCTTTACTCCTTGAATTAGACCATTCATTAGAAATGTGTGTTTTGGGAAGGTTTCGTGCAAAACCTGAAGAAAAAATTTGAACACTGTTGTTCACACAATATTACCAATAAATATTGCTCATCATGCACCCACTTTCTATAGCGTGGCATGCCCACAGCATTTTCTGTTTTCATGGATCATAGAGAGAGATTTTAAACTGTAAGGCAGCCAAAATTATGCAAAATTAATCCACACTAAGGAAAATGAACTCAGTAACCATTATTATCAGGTTCACTATCTAACATCTTAGTTACGAGATATTATTGAAATTACACAGAAAGAATACTCCAAATACATTACACCAGTCACCTCAGATAAGCACAATTTATTGAAGGGGGGAAATAGCTAAACAGCCTCCATCGCCATTATTGCTTTGCAAGGAACAGCAGGGTAAACACAATGACAAAAGTGGCCTTTGGGATACTCTGCGGATATTCTCTGTGCATTACTGAGAAGTGTTAGATACAGTGGAGCCTCCCCCTCAACAACAGGCACGGTCTATCTGCATTCTTTTAGCTGTAAAATACCAAAGTGTGCATTTTTTTCCTGTACTCTGACTTTGAGGTTTTAGCTTTACTTGAGGGAAGATTCAGTTCTTTCACACTTTGGGAAGCACTCATTTCAGTCAAGCTCAATATCTGAAAACTAAACATACTGAAAACAGAGTACTGCACAGAAAACCTGGAAACTTATTTCAACTGGAATTCTCTCACACTACTGCTGACTGTGGGCGGATGCACAGGCAGAGGACAACACCATTCTCAAGTGTCTCTCCCAGGTCAGAGACTACAGCTGAGGCAGGCTGGTTAAACAGGCACTGATCTCCAGTCTACTTGTGTTATCCAAGATGGTTTCCATTCAGTGGTTGACACAAAGTTTGTATCCAACAGACTAGTCATGGTTACCAACAGCTCACAGAACTGCACCAAGATTGCATTTTAAGAGGGGTTTGCTTGGAGATCTGTAATCTTTGTTACATCTAATTAGTAAATATGTGTCACCTAAGAGACCAAATCTGAACAGAGCAACCAACTACACTAGAAAAGAATTTGATACAAACATGCTGCTGTGAATGTTTTCACTAGTCACAGGGAGGCTCCAAAGCTCATTTGAAGCACAGCTACGTCAGCCAAGAGCTCCCTATACACACACACACCTGCAGAATTTTACCAAATTTCAAGTTGTTTTGTCCTTTGGCTTCTAGCATGCCCATGTCTTGTAGCTCCTTTCACTGCTGTCCTTCATGTTTTGAGTCAGAAAACATTTACAAGTAAGTGTTATCAGAGTTCCACATAAACATCTGTCACAGTGTTATATTGCTTTAATTAAATAATTTTGGATTTCTGACTCTATATAGAAATCAAAGAACTCTTTTCATATGCATAACAGAGCAGCTCGATGATGCACAATTTTCATTTAATTCAGGTATTTGAAGCCTTTGCAGTAATATCCAGTTCCCAAACAGCAAGAAGGAACTTAAGCACATCACTTACCACCAGAGTGGGCGCTGTCAGGAGTCCCCAAGCAAAAAACTCCAAAAATATCACTATCACAGCGTGGTAGACACTGGGTGAGCCTATTCCTTGAGGCTAAAACAAGAGGAAAAGCAGGACATTAAGGCATCTAAGTAACTGTCATAGTTACAAGAAATGCATCTGAGCACTGTAAACAGAAGGGTTAAGAAATGAAACGGAACTCAAAAAACATCTCAGAGGAGCTGCTCAACCTAATGTGCTGAAGTGCCTGTATGCTTTGTGGAGTACAAAGTGCACTCTCATCTCAAAGAGAAAAATGAAGCACTTACACTGTCAGTCTGGAAAACAAGGCTGCTACTGAAAGCAGAAACACTCTTTGAAGGACTGCATTTTTTTCTTCCTTGAGAAAAACATTTGAGCCCACGCAACGCTGCACGGAAATGAAATTTTCGTAACTTTAGAACGCGGCAGTATCCACATTCAGCTACACCAACATCTAATCACCTACTGTGCCAACCAGCATGGGGCATTTCTGTTAATAAAACACACCACGGCCAAGTGCTAAACCTTGATAACTTTGAATCAAGAAAGAAACTGACACAGTGGCTGCCAGAAGCAAATCTCAGGGACAGGACTGATAGTTTTCCAAATACTGCTAGTAATGGGCTTCAAATGTAGGAAGAGGTCTGAAAAACGGGTTTAAAATAAGAAACTTCAAATTCCTTGGTGATTTGATATAATTAGAAGCAGCTCTGGATGAGAAAAAGAAGAGTGTGGGAGGGAAAACCTGCTCATCTCATATGTTCTAAAATACTAACTTGTCAAACAAAATTCTGCATTTGCAAATTGAGAAAACAGTGCACTACATATTTTTATAAGAATTTAGTATAAATAACTCATCAGAAATGTTGAATGTGCTGTATAACCTTAAAATGCAGCCTCAGCATCCACTGTCCCAGCTTCACGTAAAGATGTGTTGCCAGCAGTGGCACTGACTTGATGAAACCCAGCACTGCTACAGAGCAAACAGTGCAAAGTCCTTGGCTCCTTTCTCTAGGAGGCTGAGGGGGACCTCAGCAACGCGTATGGATGTCCGACGGGAGGAAGGAAAGATGACACACCCTGGTGTTGTCATATATGCTCAGTGACAAGACTAGAGGCACAAACTAAAATACAGGCAATTGGACTTAAACTTGACACCAAGTGGAAGCAGGTCACCTAGTGAGGTTGTGGAATCCCTGTCCCCACAGCACAGGTAGACACAGCCCAGCACACACTGCTCCAGTGACCCTGGCTGCAGGAAGCGGGGGGCAGGTGGATCAGAAATCATCGGAGGTGCCTTCCAACCTCAGGTGCTGTACAATTTTAAGGTCAGCTAGGTAACATTAGAGTCTTTAATTACAAAATGTACGTAAGTTGTATCCAGCTTTTCTATCTGGATTCCGATTTATCTCAACAGAAAAAATATAAACCTTCTAAACAATTGCAGGAAATAAATACAGAAAACCACCGTTCAGCCCTACAGCTAAATCACAGTTTTTTTAAAAGTAACTCTATCAGTACTCTAAAGGTAAGCTGGAAAAGGCCCTTCATATTGTGCCTTTTTTCTTTCCCAAACCCTGTTCAGCAAGTGCTCACCCAGATCTCTGCTATTTTTTCAGTCTTACTCTCTTACTGCAGTAAATTAAGTCTTCATAGGTACAGAAAGTGGCTATAATTACCTTGACTTCCCACCGTTCCTTGCCCTTTCCACCCACAATCCTTATTTTAGTTTTGGATTAAAATTTTATGCGGCTCTGCAGAAACCATATGAAACTCAGAATAACTCATAAGAATCTCAGCTGGGTGCCTCAGCCTGCTACAAGAAATCAGGTTCACTCTCATCTTCCCTAGACTGCTTTCAAATTGCCACACCACCACACCAGCTACCATGCTGGGGTGGCAGCAGTGCTGTAACAAACCACCACCTGACCTTCCAAGTACCACAGGTCAGACCTATTCCCATTCTGTCAAAGCAGTGCCCATCACACATTGCCATTACGGTGGCAGAAGCAAAAATCCAGTGGCATCAAGATCACTGAGTTAAACTGCCTTTCTTTTCTATTGCCAGTGCCCACTTCTCACAGGTACTGTTAGTAGTTCTTATCTACAACACCAGATGCAATCTAATCACACCTAACTGAGGTGTAACTCTTAATTCATCTAATGAGTACTTAAAAAATACATAATCTTATCCTAGGTGAATTCCAGTAGGTCGTAAAGAAAGGCAAAATTATGAATAGCAAGGAACCACACAACTGATGTTACCACCTCTCCTTTTGGTCAGCCTGACCACAAACACCACTGCACGCTGCTTTCTGTGATACAGCTACTAAACTGCAAAGAGTAATACAAAAATACCAGTTTTAAAATAGCAGTTCTATGGGATACTGCTGGCACAGTCATCCTTGTCAAATTGTAACAGCGAGATTCTGAAACTATTTACTTATAACAGTGGTCAGCCACAGTGTGCTTCCTCCACGAACTTTTATATAATTCATGATGAAGGGAAACAAATCTAATTACCATCACCACAAGCTTAATACTTCAGGAAGAACCATCCTATGCCAAGTACCAAGATGCTGAACATGCCACTAGCTCCAGCCAGGGCTCAGGACAGAAGCACAAGGCCCAGGGCCGCCTCCATGCCAGGTGCAGGCATCCAACCGGGCTGGCAGGGTTGCTGGCAGCAGGCTAAGCTCTGTGAGAGTGGGCAGGAGACACGCTGTGTGCCAGGAGCACATCACCCAGAGCCCGTGGTGCCTGAACCAGCTGAGTTTACAAAGTCTCTGTATAATCAATAAGGTGGTGAACACCAAAACACAGGAATAATCAAACATACACCCAAACCTGCCCATGCCAGGAGAGACAAAAGGGGCAGAATCAGCAGGAGGGAGAGGCTGGGGGCTCTGGTCTGCACAGAGGCCAGAGCACAACCAATGAGACCACAAGCAGCACCACAAGCTGCTCCAGCCTGCAGTGCTCAGCACTTCGCTGCATGACCCTGCACAACTGTAGAGCTGGGAGAGGTTCCACAGGGCACTAAGTGGATACTTCTTCCCCTTTTTCTTTTTTTTTTTTCTTTTTTTTAATCTCTCTCTTTGAACATCAAGATCAGTAAATAGAAGTTACAATAAATTAAGTTCCTCATCAATAAACTATTTACCCTATGACAGTGCTTTATTAGGCAGCTGCATCCCCTTGCAGGCAAAAGTCACTGAGTTTTCTTTGATGTGAAACGGCTTGAAAATAAACCAGTGAGGCTGGAAACTGTTCACTCAGATGCTAGATTAATGACTGGTTTGCTAACCGCACACGTTCAAGACACAAGCCCTTTTCATTTACCTGTTTCCCATCGTGTCCCATAGCACATTGGGCAGACAAAGAAACCAGGAAGACTGGGGACGGAAGACCTGACAGGATGTTCCAGCACTGAGCAACAGTGGCAATCCAGGCATATTAAGTTCGTGCTGGCATTATAAGGATGTTATACCAGGTAGCTTGAAAGTTTTAAAAACATACAACCCTTTCTGTCTCTTGGCAAATATTAGTTGAACGATGAAGGGCGCTTCGAAACACACTGTATTTTCATCAGCAATTGATGGTTCCAGAGAGAATTCACTCCGAAGTGCACTGTTACATAACAACCAGCCCCCTGCTCGTTCCAAAAGGCCATCCACTAGCACACGTGCCACGCCAGCACCAGCCCTCACTCCATCACTTCACGCAGAGTTCGAGGAGGCCCCCGGAGGCCGACGTCCCCGCGTTAAAGGCTTTCTTGAAATAAAAACACTGCGTTAGAAGGGTACGCATCCAATCTACAGTACTGCACGGCAGAAAAAAAGACCCACAGGCGACGTGTCGTCAGCAACCACTTACAGATCAAATCAAAGATCGGGCTCCAGCTGCCAAAACGGATGACAGGCCCCTAGAGCCGAGCGCCCGAATAAAGACCGGCACACGGGAGGAGGGCGGGCCGTCGGAGGAGCGGGCCGTCGGAGGAGCGGCGGCGCAGCCCGGCACCCACTGCTCCGGAGCTCCGGCTGCTCCCTCACAGTACGGAGCATGCCGCCCAGCCTCGTGCCGCCCCGGCCCCACTCGGCTTCCACGCGCTCAGCCGCGCGGCGCGACAGCCTCAGGTGTCGCGTTTGCTCCCAGCTCCCGATACGCCGTGCTCAGCGCGCCTGTGGCGACTCCGCACCACGACTCACGGCCGTTCCTCGCGCCGAGGCCGCGCTGCGAGAAGCGCGGCGCGAACCGAGAGCGGGGCCGGGCGCCGTCCCGCCGCACGGCGGCTCCGGCCGAGGCTCGAAGCCCGCAGGCCGCCCCGCGCCGCCACCTCCCGTCAGCCTGCCTGCCTCCCCCCCTCCCCCGCCCTCCGGCCCCGCCCGGCCTCACCGTCCCTCCGTCCTTAATGATGATCTTTTTGGCCAGCATGATGCTGCGGTTCACAGCGCGTTTCTTCTTCTTCCCCCCCTGGGTCATTTTACCATCCTCCCCGGGAGGGAGCGGGGGCAGCGCGGACCCTCCCCACAGCCGGGCCTGCCCGTCCCTCCCGCGCGGCCGCCGCCACCCCTCAGGCACGTTCCGCCATCTTGGCCCGCCGCCCCGACGCAGCCGCCGGCCGCCGCGCATCACGCGATCGCCCCATTGGTCGGCACCGATCACGTGAGCGGGGCGCGCCGTCTCGGCTGAGGCGCTCGGAGCCGCACGCAAGCGCCGCGTCCCGGCCGTCGCCGCCCCGCCGCTGTGGCCTTCCGCGCCTGCCGGCGGCGCCGACACTCGCACGCAGCGCCTCGGCGTCGCCTCCCTCTCCCAGCCCCGGCTGCCTCTGCCTCCAGGAGGCCCCGGGTCCCAGCTCCGGGAGCCCGAGGAAAAGGAGCCACCGAAGGTGGTTCTCAGATATGCCCGTCAGGTGTGCGAGGACGCTTCGAGGGCCACAGGATGGAACCAGAGATAACCCGTTTTACAAATCCGACTGCAGGCATTCTGCATTCTCACTGTCAAGTCCTTAACTCTGCTTACGAATGATTTAATAACTGTAAATCAGCAGGCCATCTCGGGCTCCAGCTCAGCACGCTGACAGCACGGAGTGGGCAGGGCTTGGCCTCCACAGGGCGATACGGCCGCTGCTGGAGAACATCGTTGAGAAACACCTACTGCTATTCTTTACAGCATTTACTGGTCCGCAGCTCATCTACCTGCTTGTGTCCGACAGCACAAACACAGCACTGCCTACACCAACTCTGCTACAGGCACACACCCAGGTGCAGCTCTCTGCGGAGCCTCTGTCCCCATACCAGTGTTTCTCCGTGTTCTTCCACGGAGCGCTTTCTCCACTCAGTCCTCCATCTTCCATCCCTATTTCCACATATTGCTGTATCCCCAGCTCCTACAACAGCCTGGTTCCTCTCACAACCGTGTTCTTACACTCCCCATCCCCATCACAGCGGCTGCGATGCTGACTGCCACTCAACACAGCCCCGCACTCTCCCTCAGGTACAGCACGGCAGTGTTAGCAAAGGGCTGCAAATCACCTGCCACCTAAGTTCATCTGGGCTTAAGACAAACCATTAGCCTTAAGATAAAGCATCATGCAGCTTTTATCTTGGTATGCCATGAGGCAAAGCCCTCCTCAGAACCACGGATTTATTCTGGTCTCACACGGAGACAGAGGCATGCAGCAATTCAGATCAAGATACACAGAGAAGACTTACTGGTCCACCACGGAGAGACTGCTATTATCAGACATTTGTTACACGTCTTAATTAAATTATGTTAAGTATGCGACCATTCTGTAGAAAAATCCCATGCTCCATGGTTCACTCCATAGGGACCTAAGATTTTGGCATGGTTTCAAGGCGGCTCCTCGAAAAGAGTGCTGCCACATTTTGGTGGGCAAGTCACATGCAAACACATCATATGGAGGAAATTAAAGGTTAAAAAGGTTACCACAACTAGATGGCAGCATAGACATTTTGTGACTACACTGATTAAGCAGCTGATTTTTCGTTCATACAATGTCATTAGACCATCCTCTGTTATCCATATCATTACCCAAAAAATAAAATAAAAAACACCAAGTTTGCTTGGTGTAGACTGACCAGGTGACTTTAGAGAGAATTCCTAGATTTAGAATAAGCTTCAGATAAATACAACTTGCTTTTGCTGTTGTGAATCGCAGCCAGACACACACCTTCAAACTGCAAACTTCACTTTCCTATGTAAGTCCTGACACAACTCGCTCTACCATGGATTAACTGAGACAAACTCCTGACAGACATTTAGTTTCCTGAAGAAAAGAAGCAAGAGTTTTGACTGTTACATCCAAACACCTGCACTGTACTGTTCAACCTTTCATACGAAGTATAAAACTGCTGGAAACACTATATATTAGAATTGTATTCAGTGTAGTTACACACTGATCAACATACAAAAAAAATCCTAACTCTAGCTTAAAAAATTTTAAAAAAAATACATTGACAGGAAAGAAAACTTCAGAAAGCTAAGAGAAGAGTTACTTACAGCAACAAATATGTTTAGCACATAAGCGATTCTTACTCAGCCATCAATTGCCAAGGAAATGAGAATGGAAGACTACAGGCACAAATAAAAAATGTCATGGCCAAATTCTACTCCTGGATGCAAATATTTAGCAGTCACTCAAGAACGAACACTGACCTGTAGACTTTTTTTGCTCCTGCAGAGTTATAAATTCACCTAGCAGGAAATAATTAGGTAAAGGTATAAATTTAACTGAACAGGAAATTTGGATTCACAGTAACCTGATCAGAAGTTATCATCTGATTTGTCCCATTTATCTTCTTGCATTTTTTCCAGTTAAAAAACCCTCATTCTAGATACCTAAAAGTATATAATGAGCTCACCTGGAAAGAGAAGAACTTTTTAGTTCAAATAACTTCCTGTAGGAAAAAAAAAACAAACATCAGCATTAAAAATGCACAGCACAATAAAAGCAGAAGTAAGGGTACACTTGGATTTTCTTGCGCTCCCAGAGATGTGGTGGCACACCACGCTACAGGTAAACACACCTGCCTGTGCACACACAGCTAACTTGTTAAAATAATCTCATTCTTACAAAAGGAAGGAAACAACAATCATCTGCCTCCCTCATAATATCCAGCAAGAAACACACAGTGAGTAACAACTTCAAATCTGTAAGAGACAATTGCTTATATACAACACAACATACATGGTGATATGGAAATATATTAAAAGATGAAAGTTACTGACAATAAAAACCATAAGAAATGCAAAGTCTCATTTATCAATATTAAAACAGTTCAACAAAATCCATTACAGTCTCTCGATTTAGAGCCATAAAACTAAGTCAGGAACACAAAACAATATTATGATCTTAAAAATCTGAAAAAGGACCACATGAATAACTGAAACATAAGTATATGCTAACAAAATATAATCATTTCTTTGAGAAAAAAAGTAAAACAAATGTCTTAAAAAGTTAAACAGGTATTATTTTGTACAAGCAGGAAATAGAACACGAATCTACCTTTTATTATTAAAGCAAACAAAGAAGTAACTTATGTTGCAGTTTGTCTAAAGCAAAGAACTTTCATAAAACTATACAGTTATCAGAATTCCTTGAGAAAGAGATAACTGGGCACTTGTGGACAGCACAAAATTACAATGGAAAATATTACAAAAGGAAAGTTTATCTTACCATGTTAGATTTAAGAGTTTTCACCACTGAACTGATGATTTATTTTGCTTTGAGGAGAGTTCTAATAGCTGACTGGTATTTCACCATTTATCAGGTATCCCAGAGATTAAAACAAACAAACAACCCTACTAAATATCCAAGAATTCAATAAATACTGATAATCCCATTATGTAAGCCTTTAAAAAATGACATAATTCAAATTATGCAAATAAATACCTCGTTATAACATTATAAATATTTAAATAAAATTCTGTTGAGTATGGATTAGCCTCCTAAATATACAACTAAACTAAAAAATCCATTGTCTTAAAATCAGAAACATAGATCAGAAGGACAAGATCATTTTTTGAATGTTATACTCCTACAGACCACTTTTAGGGCAGACTCAAAGCACGCTACTCCCTGCTTCCCAGAGCCAACTAGCTAAGTTTCTTTGGTTAGTTAATGAACGACAGAAGTAAAACTTCTTTTTCCTCAGATCCAAAAGTACCCCAAAGGGAAACCACACTTATGCTCTCAGATTGATTGATTTCTGTAGCAGTTGCAACCTTCCTCAAATCTTTCACCATCGCAAGAAGCATGCAGAGCCTTCCCTCTCTCCAGAATAATGCTTTTCAGCCTGCAGGGCCCTCAGGCTCTGTAAACAGCTGAGGAAAGGCAGCTAAAACTGCAAACTCTTATCTCCTTTACAGTCACAAATGTGTAAGAGATTTACCATTCTGCTAGGAAATTTAATGGACTGGAAATTGACAGTTCTTGATCTACAGACAGAAATTACTGATCCCTAATACAGTACGTACATTGTTTTCCAAGGCTGTAAGATGACATCCTATTCAGAAGCAAAGATCACATATTCCTGTTACTTCCTAAAAGCTAATGCTTAAAGACAAACTTGATGCACTTGATATATTAAAACTGTGTAATCGTTTGGCCTATTTGATTCCTTTCTATGCAATTGGTTTTACATTCTGAATTTGCTTCTCCTCATTCTTGAGAAACTCCTCAACAAAGTATCCAGTTATATGACCTGAACATTTCCATTACTGTGATTTGTGCTTCATGAAATTAAAAGTATCATCGCTGTGTAGGCCAAATATTACTACACTTGTCAGATTGTTTCGGTCACACATACCTCCAATGCTCTGCATACATCTGACCTCACGTTGCACTTCAGTGGTGACAGGACTAAACGTCATTTTTCACTTAGGCAGATTGAGGATTATAGGTGAAAGGTTAATAAAGTAGGATGCTAATTTAGGGTAACATTAGACAATTTTAACTACTGAGTAGCATAGCTCTTGCAATTATGGCATGCTGGGATTCACAGTTCAGAAAGCTTGGTAAGCCCTTGGCATAACTCTGAAATTTCTTCACTGTCTTGCTCTGATGCTACAGACATAATTCATGTAATCAACAACAAAGGAAAAGACTATTTTCACTTGGCTGATAAAAGCAGATTTTTTTCCTTTTTCTTTACAATATTTAATTAAATGTTAATTAAATATTTAATTAAAAATCTCATAGTCCTCTTAGAGAATTCCTCTGTTTGCAATCCACAACTGAGTAGTTGTGGAAAAGGAACGGAGGTAGTTTGGTAAAGGTTTTGAAACATCTCTCTCTTCACATCATATTCATCAGCACAAGGAAGAAGTGAGATAGAGCAGAGGGAAAAAGAACAACAACAACAACAACAACAAAGGTTTTTAACACTTGACTGAATGGGAAGGGACCACTGATATGTTTTTGTACAATGCATACATACAAGTACGTAATGAATAGGTAAGAAGTCACCTACATTAATATCCATTGTGAATAGGTCTCCTAAAACCAAGTGATTTTTAAGCCTTTTCTTTGTTTGTTTACCGTTCTGGCATTGTTTTTGTGTGTTTCTTTCTCAGTTGGCTACATGCAAGTACTTCAACAAACAAAATGTTTGATCTGCATATGTTTCTTCATGAGTTTTTTCTTTTGGTTGAAAACAAAAGAACAGTATGCTTTTATATTTATCTATTGCACAATTCGGTACTTTTTCATTCTCTTTCCTTTTAGAGTAATTCCACTACTAGACTGAATAGCCCCACAGAATCCATTTTGGTCTGTTAGCTCAAAGACTCCCAAAACAAAATTAATAATAATAATGAAAATAAAAAACTCTAATTATGCCATTACATACAAATGTACTGAGACAGACTTTGAGAGTTCATAAGTAAACAACAATTGTTAAAAAAAAAAAAAAAAAAAAAGCCTCTCATAAAATACAGTACAGTACACAGATAATACACCACAATAGCTCAATCTGGAGCTGCAACAGACAACAACAATGCATTTAAAATATTTATTATGGGCTTTTTTTTTTTTCTTTAATTGCAGGTAAAGAAACATCCTCAGGGGATATTTAAAGCAAAAAGAAAAAAAAAGAAACAAACAAACAAAAAAAGCAAAAAACCCCACTACACTCTATAGAAGTTCTACCAATAAGTTGATTTATGATCAATAAAAATAAAAAACAGTGAACATAACATCTCAGCAAGCACTCCATTATAACCCACCTCATAGTGCCAGATTACTGCAGCAAACTGTGTCTTGTGCTCACAGAGTTATTGCATCTGCTGGAACACTACAGGTTATCCTCACGATGGCTGAAGTATCTACACAGATTTCCAGCTTTCATTCTCAGTTTCTCCCTTTGTGTACTGGTGAGAATGTTAACATTCTTACAACAGCTTTATATAAGCAACAGAACACAGATCTCTGTTATTAAATCAGCCTTCTAAAATATAAAAATATTTGTTATTGTGAAAATGTCTTTCAGTCATACTTCAATTTCCATAGTTTTAATAAGGAATACCTAATTAGAACCATCACTTTAGAACTATGATGTGCATTCAGTCGACTTCATGTAAATAGACAAACAGTTAAAAACATGTACTAACATTAAATACAGTCAAATTGCAAAAACATACAATCTGACAATGTTGTCGTGTGCTCTTTCAAAGAGTGCATAGGACAGAGTGCAGCAGTCAATACAGTAAATTCTTTTGATGCAATCCCAGGTCAAAGCTGTAAACATTCCCAATTGCAGTTTCTTGGAAACTTTTTGTTCACTTCAAGTTTTTATTAGCAAGTTGCACTGGGCTTTCCCCTGTCATTTTTTTCCACCTGTCCCAGTCAGAATCATCATCCATCTTTAACCCGTTTGGCTGTTCAAAACTACTCATAAAAATTTCTTCACTCGATTCAGGGTAGTAATCCTTCCCTTGCAGTGCACAATGGCACCTTCCACATGCCATTTTTAGCAAGGCCCCAGTGTATGATCTTGAGAAGCAGGTTGAAGTAGTCAGCTATGCCTTAATGGGATTTCCTGCAGGTTTGGGATCATAACCATATAGGAAAGTAGCTGCTATTACAAGGATGGCTCCGAAGAAAAAGACACTGAATAGAATAGGAATGGAAGAAAAAAAAAAAAAAGTTAGCTGGTTTTAGTTAATGTGATTGTATGCAGTACAGTCAAAGAAAGGACACCAAACCTGTGGGAATATAGAAAGAATAAATTATATTCATCCCATTTATAATGGAAAAATGTCCACGTATTTCTTGGGGAAGAATGCAGGAAAATGTTGAAATCTGTTATCTGCATCCAGGTAAGCAAAATAATCTATAATTATACTGACATTCTGAAAATTAAACGTAGTTTCATGGAATAACTGTCAAAGGTAATCAGACTGACCTTTCATTTCTATTCCTTTTGACTAAAACTCTATGCAAAATGCAAGCAGAAGCTAAAGAAGTGCAAGTACTGTAGCCACTCAGCTGTTTTTAATATTTGATACACATCATGCCTTTGGAGCTAAACATAGCTTTGAAATCCAAACTTGTGTTAAAACTAGTTTCTGCTGCCCAAGAACCAGTTGCAAGTCAGTCTATACTCAGTTTTGGCAGCTATGAGAGTATTTTTATAAGAAAAACATAATAGACACCCTTTGTGTCGTCACAAAGGGGCCTTTCAAATTGTTTCAGTAGTTACCAGTATACCTTAAAGAAAAGAACCTCGCTGACAACCTGATTTTCTGAACACTAAAAAGACTGTGGTACACTACATGATAATACTTCAGAGAATACAGTTTGCTTACTTCAGACATGATCTACTGCAGGAACTTCAAGCACTTCAGCATTTTATATCTATTATCCCAACCAAAAATGCGTGTTCAAGTGAGAGGAACAACTAGGAAGTTCACATAAATTCAGTTGGCATAAGAAAATACTAAAGATTAAGCTTTATTAAATGGGATGGTGGATTCAAATTTTACATCCTGTGAGTTGGCTCTCCTTCATTTAGTTATTCAGCAATTTCTATTTTCACCGTTTGCAGAGGCAGCTAAGTTACTTATTAATTTCTATTTGAGCACACAGAACTTCTTATACCACTTTCCATGTTTATTTTAATAGGAGGCTATTTAGAATTTAAGTCTGACATGTCCCATTTTTAAGCCCCCACAGTTAACTCTAGTTCCTTTTTTGAAAGTTTAAACAAACTCGTGCTTACATTGTGCATACTCCTTCTGGTTAAAAAGTTTTTATCAGAAATATTTTTATACCTTGAATGTGTAGCATATGTGTGATAAATTCATCTTCACTATAAGCAAAATCCTATTAATACATTTAAAAATTAGAATATTACTTTTACACTCCATACCTTAAGAAGAAAATCACTCTACAATGTATCTTTGTATGAAACACAGCTCCTAAAATGCTGTTCACAAAACTTGGTGTATTGCACCTAGAAGCACACAGCATTTTTCTCTCCTTCTTAGTCAGGTCTTTAATAGAGAATTGTTTAAAAAAAAATTTTAAAAATTAAAAATAAAAAAACACCCTGGTTTTGGGCTTCTGGGTGCCTACTAATCACTGCAGTAGAATTTTCTGCATACGACTGGAATGATACCCTCTAGGGACTGTTTAGAGAGTAGATGAAGAGCAGTATAAATAGATCATCATCACTACTGTTGTTCACTCATAAGTCATCTTGCAATGAGGTGACTTGCAGAAGATATGTCAGTTTAGGAGACAACTAATGAACAAGAGTAATCGCTTTGTCTCAGCTCTTACTCAGCGACAGCCAGGGAGAAACTGGTTCCAAGAGCAGAGCGAAACACAGTGCAAGGCAGTCATCCGATATAAAGAGGAATAATCTTAACAAACTGAGGGAAAGCAGATGAAAAGAAAAGAACATAGAGCCTGGAAGAGAGAGGTCTGTCAAAAGCTGAGACTTGAGATTCAATTATTCCTTATCCGTGGGAGCTCTATCTTACAAAAAACTTAATCTTGATAACTATAGTACAACATTTCAGTACTAGTTATGTTATGAAACTAAATTTTCTGTGGAAGTTGAATCTAACTATTTTGTAAGGCTGCCTTTCATTTATTTATTGCTGCTGTTATATCTGATAAGCATTACGTTTTCAATCACCGCTTTCTTCTGTACATGTGAAAAATAATTCTTACCTCGTGGGGACAAAATCCTGAAGCCAGAAATAGGAGATCAACGTTGAAAGTATAATAGAGAGAGAAGTTGCAAATCCCTTTAAAATGTTGTCTGCATATTTTATAACAGCAGCAATCACCAGGCCTCCAAGTGCCTGAAAAATATTGAAGGTTGGATTTGTAACACAATAATTCCACTGAGAATATCTACGTTAACAAAACAGTCGTGTTTTAGGAAAAGCCTCTGTCTATGTCTAGAAATGTTACAATTGTTTTATGTTACATAAATCCACTTTATTCCCCAATAGAGAAGTTATCATACTATTAAATACATTATTAAAACATGATTAAAATTAGCAGAAAACATTTGTACTATACATTTTTAGCTGTGGGAGAAAGTATGTATTTAAAATATATGTATATATTTTTAAGCATTGCAAATGAAATAATTTTTGCAAATGAAATAATTCACAAAATTTTATGTTGCACAACAATCATATACCTGCTCTGAATTTCCAAGTTTTTATTTAGAAGCTTTTTCTAACAGTGCTACATCAGACTTTTGACTATAGACATCCCAGTAGCTTTACCTACATTCATTAATTTCCCCAGCCATTTACAGAAGGGAAATCTCCAAATGACAGAAACATAATATATCTTACCTGTAGAATAACAACTATCCAAGTAAGTTTATTATATCCTTGAAAAAATCCATTTTTGGACAGCTGCTCTCCATCATATATATATACACCCATCAGACCAAAAATGCTGCCAAAGAATCCTGGAAGTACAAAATTCATTTATAAGTTTCAGGTGAAAAACATGCAATCAGGTTTCCTGTCCTCAGACTGCTTACACACATCTGATTTTAAAATAGGAATGCTACTTGCAGCGTCACATCCAAATGCAATCAGTATTCAGATAGGTAATTTCTTTTAAAAAGCAATTTTCTACACTTATCAGAAGTTCTGTCTGTCTCCACTAGGAGTTTTTCATATGCATATCTTTCATTGCTTTCTACTGAATGAAGAGATTTATCAGTTCACTTAGTTTACCAGTAATGTCAAAAGAAGCAACTGAGATTACACAAGAAGTTTATAATTCAGTGAGTTTTCTACTGTTAGGTTTTCTATTGTTAGGAGGGAAATTTTCTGTAATCCCTACAGGAATGAAAGTGATGGAGACAATAGGCTCTATTCCTCTCCATTCTGTAAAAAGCTGAGCACTATTTTCATTGCATTCCCTTCCATCTGAAAAGAAGGACATTGTTTTGAGTGAAATAACACCTTCTGCTTGACACAAAATACTTCTTTTTGTAAAGAGCTCAGATTTGATTCACGATAAACTAATTACTTCCTTCTTTTTTTCCCCCGATTGATCTGCTAAAATAGAGGTAAAATAATGAGGTACTGGTACATATTTAAAAAACTACCCAACTTTTGTTTCTGTTTTTTCTACAATCTCTAAGGATATGAAAATGAAAATTAGGTTCGATGTAAGTTTTTTTTTGTTGTTTTGAGTAAAGCTCTATTTCAAAGCTCTTGCTCAGGATTCACTTGCTCCTGAATGATAGTGCCTTAAGTGAGCAGGAAGGATACACTGAGGTGTTCTTGAAATTAACTGTGCTGCATTAACATCTAGGCTCTAGAAGATACAGAACTACTTTGGAAAGAGAAGGTATTCCCTTACTGATATCTGCACACTAGGTAAGAACATTAAAAGTTAGGATGAACGTTTGTACATACGTACACAGTTATTTGGTGATTATTCACACAATTAAAACAAACTGATCTTCATACTGAAATAATCATAAATTCATTACCTCATCTTTTTTCACAAACATGCATGCTTTTTTCTTGTATTAAAATTGCCAACCTATAAAAACTGCCTATCCAGGCAAGATAAAAAAAATTCTGTTTTAAAATAGGTTTCAAAGCATTTACTTAGGAACATATTTTATTTTAATGTTCCAGGTTTAATGTCGCTCTTTCCAAAAAAAAAAAAGAAAAAAGAAAAAATATGGAGGAAAGGATACTAAATGTACTTATCTGATTAATCTGTGCAAAAGACACACAGGACACACAAAATCTGCACAAGACAATATTCTTTAGAGCATATTAACTAAAAATCAATTGACAGATTCCATGCAAACTTACAAACACTATAAAAAAGTTAAATCAAAAACTAGGTTGACATCAGAAAGCAATTCCTAGAATTCTCTTGTGTACTACTCATTTATTAAGCACATTTATGCAGACCACTACATTTTTGATAGTTCATAGTCCCGCGAATTTATTTTAAATCACAATGCAGTACTCCTGCTCTAAGAGATAACTAAAATTAAACTTACCAAGCTGAATGTTTCTTATCCACACAGACTGCTTAGTTTCCTTTAAAATTTTCTCAAAATAAACGCCTGCAAATCCACTAGAAAAGCAAGCTATAAGAACTGCCATCAGGCCTACAAACTGAGATCCTGCTGAATGCTCCTTAGCAGCTGTTGCTTGAGAGTCTGAAGGCCACTGGATGTAAAAACAGTGATTTTAACAATAAGTTTGAATAAAGTCACGAGCATTTATAGAATGCAAGATATTTTTTTAAGCAACAATAATAATTACTAAATGCAGACAATCATGTAACCTTTTGTATTTTGCATCACCAATGCTTTTAAAGAACTGCAAAGACATAACTTTTCTTACTACATGCTTGTAAGGAGCACAGCTGTGCCTCACCTGGGATAAAATCCATCATCTTAAACAGGCCTAGGATTTTACCTGCCATTTTGCGTAAGCCAGCACCAACCCTGAATTCCAGCACTACTCATCTGGTCATTCACTGTCATTGACTTTTGCCATCTGTCAGTTGGTTACCTCCTCTATACACAAGTGCAAGTCAGGACACCACTTAGCCCAGATGCCTTTAAGATGTGATAAACTGTCGTAGGTATGTGAGTCTGTTCATGATTTTGCATACAACTAAAACAAGCTAGATGTTGTGAAGTATCTAATGCTAAGAGAATAAAATGTAGTGCAACAGAAAAAACATACTGAAGATCTGTTAATTTCTGCCAGCATGTTTTGCTCTTATTTTTAGTGATTAAATTGAAAAAAAATCAATAAAATTTAATCCTTAGTTTTTCTTTTCATCTTTAAGATTTACAACAAGAATTTCTAGAATACCCTAAAATCTGCTAAAAACTCTTAATCTCTTATCCCACAGTCACTCTAAAAACTACAAATTCCTATACCTCCCATCATTTACAAAAGATTTTGCTCTTGAGAAAATTTAAGTTAATTTGTCATGCTGAAACCATACATCATAAGGTGAGCAGCAGGACTGTGCCATCAGAGAAGATCTGTGAATCCAAACTAATGTCAGAAGTGCACTACAAATACTTTTATAACTGCTATTTGCAGGCCAATCCAGAGGCACCAGAACTCAAGAAGAGCTCTTATCTCTTGCTTTTGAACCATTTTTGGTGTCCTCCAGCCATGGCCAGTTGTGGTACAGCTTCTGCTGTACTCCAGTACAGTGTGCAGCTGATACGACCAGGAAGCTGCACAATCAGGAAGCTGTACAATCAGTATACAAATGCACGTTCCTTGAGTAAACACACACTGCATTTATTTACCTGCACAAATGCCACTCCTGTCATTAAAATTACCAACGACAGCCACTGGTATATACCCAATTTCTTGCTTAACATGGACACGGAAAATAGTGCTGTGGTAAGAATTTTCAGTTGATATGTAACCTAAAAGAACCAGAAGCACTTATTACCACATAATTCATGTTTGGTTTTTGAAACTTACAGAGCAATCCAGATGTACAGTACCTGGTATGTGGCTGCATCTAGGTTTGACAATGCTACATAGAGCAAGTTATTCTGAAGAGTGTAAATTCCTGAAGGAATGGCAAGTTTAAGAGTTTCCATGGGCTTATTAAGAATTTCATCATGCAGCACTCTGTTCAGGGTCCGTAAATTGCACTCTACCAAAGAAACACATAAATAGACTTGTAGACTAAATGGAGAAAAGAAAAAAATAAAGAGCAAAGTTCTGTTCTCCAACACTAATAATTTCCCCCTTTCTATATCTATCACTGCTATCACAAACCCAAAATACTACAGAATAATTGTCTTTCATAAACCTGAAAAAACTCTTGGTGTAGTCTGGAATATCAGAACTAGAACAAGCTACCTGGGGAAGTGGCTGTGGAACTAAACTTGCTGAGTTTTAGTAAGCATGTGGACAGTGCACTCAGACATACAAGATGATTTTTGGGTGTTCCTGTGTGGAACCAGGAGTTGGACTTGATGATCCTTGTATGTCCCTTTCAACTTGGGATATTCTATGATTCTGTGAATTATTCAATTGATGTTAAAACAAAACTTATATTTGAAGCTGATAACTTAAAGATACCACCTACAATGCAGATGTTCAGGAGCCTACGGAATCATCAACATTTATGAATGCGCAATGTTATCTTTAAACTGTTGAAAACCTAATGCACATGTCAAGGAATTGGGTAAATGCAGTATAAAACGTACAGAATGAAAGTAAATCCAAATTTTTCTTTTGAGCTTAAAACTGCACTTCTTTTTGTATTAATGAAATTGCTATTTCCCTCCTGTATCTGCGCGATTTTTTTATAGGCTTCAACACATGCATGCTTCAGACACGCAGCTTTTCATTTTGTCCTACTTTTATTTATAAATTTCTTAAAATACCTGAGCAAAAAGCAGCTTCAAGCTGCTAGCAGAAAATTTATTCTCATACACCTTAGTATGCATAGTTATTTAAAGAGAACTCGCTTCAGCAGACGTAATATTCTATTGGTGTGTTGAAAAGTGAAGTATGACTACAGTCTTCCCAAGGCTGTCTCTTTAATGAGAAAGCAAAATGCTTTTTTTGTCAGCCTCTACTCACGCGGCTGCCTTGCAGTTCCCATTACAATACAGCATATTGATTAAGAAAATTACTTGGTGCAAAACTGAATACATACTGCTGTCTTTGTAGACCAGTAGAACACAGGACAGAATCTTCAGAAGTTCAGCAAGAACTACTGCAGTAGAGGACAAGTAACGAGGTCCTTCTTCTTTCAGTGTCCGAGAGTAACGCATTGTCAACACTAAACTTGTGGTCTGAAAAACCAGGATGCCCAGGGAAAGGTATTTTAAATTGGTAGACATTTCTTTATTACTTTCTTCCTGAAATAGAAAACAAGTAAACAAACAACAAATCAGGCTTAAAATTTAATACTGCAGATAGACATTTTCATTTGGAATCAGCATATTAAGTTAGCCACAGACCCCTCCAGCAAAGGTAAACAACCAATATTATCTGATATTTCAAGAGAAAAAGGAGATTATCACTTCAAAAATGTTTTTAAATACATGATTAAATATGGGAAAGCATATCTGGACATTAGACGAGGTGGCAGCTACAGAAATATTCCTTTTAATTTCTCATCTGTGAAAAACAAAACAGTCAAATAAGGACTACTAACTTATAGTTACCTTTCCAAATACTGGTTCCACAAAATGAATCTTTAAAGTTAATCCAATCACAGATCTCTTTACACAGAGGAAGGCTCAGAAGATATCTTCAGAATAAAAAATAAAAAGCCCCATACTGCAGAATGCCCAGTATTCCCACAGCAACAAGCTATCCCCAGAATGGAGCGCTTCTCATTCTCCCACCTCCCCAGAGTTTTCCAGGTTGCAATTTCTGCCTTGTCAGATAACACAGCATCAGAATAAGAGTGAGTCAGGGCTGTCCTGACAGGGTTTCCTTTGCACTTTGCTGCCAATTAACACCAAGTAAATGCAAGAAACTAGAAGTATTGCTGCTTTTGGAGACAAAGTTACAAGGCTATGTTACCACTGCTACTCAGAACATTGTATCATTTTTTTCTGCTGTTCTTTATGTATGTTAAGTACAAAGACAACCCGTACACAGAAATGTTCTTCATAAAAAGCTTACTGCCTTCCCTATCCACTTATTCAGAAAACCAAGCGCTGTTTTTATAATGCCAAAGCAAAAGAAAACCAGTAATTTCAAGAGAAGTAGTAACAAGTCCACATGTTGCATGCAGTTCTTATTTCCAGAAGCCCAAAGCTGACGTGCGTAGTACATATTGGATGCCTATGCCAGAGCTGTCCCTGTGTACGTATGTTTCACATCTACAGGTACACGGAGCTTGACTCTTAACTACCCACTTTTATACCCACTGCTGAAGCACGTGCTCATACCTCTAACTACTCTGCAGCTGAAAACAAAGCGTTTCCTCACTGACACAACTTCTCTAGTTCAACAAGGATTTTTTCAGAGATCTGTAGAGAAGTGTCATTCAAACATTCCTGACTTGCCCTAACCTGTCTCTAAGCTTCAGGGGATTTTCTCCAGTCAAGCATACAAGGTCACAAGAATATCTGTATAACATCAGTATTTCAGAGACACTGCAGTAACCTGCCAACAACTACTAACTGCCAAGTCACTGAGATGTGAAATATACACTCGTATCCTAACAAATAAAATTGTTTACTTCAGAAATGGTACGGCTGCAAAAACATTTGTAAAAGCTTACTAGCAAAGGAGAAAGAAAAAGATGCCTGGATGCAGAAACAGATGAAGCAATACACAATAATTCCCTTAAGGAAGCTTAACAGAAGATGCTTTTATAATAACCATGACTTCATTTACCTCACTGAACAAACAAATACTGTAAGTGCAGAGGACAGTATAAATCAGACAGAAGTATCAAGATGACAGAGAAACAAACTGCAGCCAAAACTCACTATTTGCTA
The DNA here is from genome assembly GCF_951394365.1 of Tetrao urogallus. Taxonomy (NCBI): domain Eukaryota; kingdom Metazoa; phylum Chordata; class Aves; order Galliformes; family Phasianidae; genus Tetrao; species Tetrao urogallus. The sequence continues at coordinate 17,986,733 of NC_136818.1, read as the reverse complement.
ACTTTTTCCAAATAATGGGTTCCGATAGAATAACCCTTTACATGAAGATAACTGAAATTATGCACACCCAGGAACCAAATGAAGGAGATCTTTTGGTCAAAGAGAAACACGTTTGGAGCAGGTATTTGCTATAGCTGCAAACAAGGATGAGAAACAGAAGCAGTTTCACTGAAGAGATGTAGAGGGACATGAAAGGTCAGAGCTCTCACCCTGGAGAAATGCCAACAGAACAGGGAACACAGAGGTAGAAAAGGGAAAAAAAATCCACCAAGAGAAAAGACACAACAGAACTTCATACAAAGGTCCACCTGTGCTACAGGACAAAGCTGACAGCAAAATGAGCATTTAGATGCCAACACACCATTTCTTCCAGCCATCCCATCTACTCAATTTTTTAGTATTGAGACCTGACAATCTGGATACAGAAAGAACACACAGTGATGATTAACACAAAGTCTCATAAAAGCACACTTACAGATGTTTCTTTTCACTTTTCAAAATGCTTCTGAACAAAATACAGATAATGGGAACATATTTGCTGAACTAAGACTAAAATATTTACATTTTGTGAGCCTGTAAGGTGACAAAATATTTTAGGACTTTCTCAGCACTCAGAGTTCAGTAACTTAACTGAAATAGGTCACAAGAATAAAAACTAACACGTGCACTTCTTGTCATACAACCATCTATTTATGCTTACAGTGTGAAGGTGTATCACCATTACATTGCTCATGAGCAATTATCAAAACATTCAGTACGGAAACATAACAACATGCACAGCAATGTAACAGACCCACCGTTAGGAACACGTACCAAATCATCATCTTGAACTATAGTATTTTCTTGATCAGTAATCATGATTAAAAAAAAAAAAAATAAAAAAAAAATAAAAGGAACTTCTCCCACAGTAACACTATCAATTTAATCTTGCTTCCAGCAACACAGCCACAAATCCAATTTGTCCTATTCACCGGGCTGCATTCTGAAGCCAGACAACGTATTTCTAAAAAGCACCAGCAGCAGAACACATTCCTTTTCAACAATTCACCAAAGCAAATCAAGAGTCCAGCTTCATAGATGAACATAGATTACAAGCTCTCTTCTCAGTGGTCAGCATGACACGTTAGCAGAGAACAAGCAGTTTCATGTGGAACTAAAGCTAATTGCTCCACAAAGCAGGAACTGCATACTTCTGAAACCTACGCACACCAATAAAATTACCGCCCTCTGCTGAGCACACACAATACCTTATCATCAATCCTTGTCTCTCTTCTTTTATAACAGTTGTATATTAGCTCACAGAACTTGGTGCAAGCTGGGGACTGGATCCCAAAGAGGAGCCAAGTACTGAACCTGACACAGCTGAACTTTGTAACAGCCCACAGCAGGGCTGGATTCACACATCGCTAGCAGGTGAGACACTCACCCAGCTCCTGCTACCCTTATTGCAACAGACTGTGCAGTCATAAACTGAGTTAAACACTGTCTTCAGTAACAGTCCACACCCTGACAGTCTTAAATCAATAACGAGATGAAAGTTCCCAGCACACTGCTTGTACACAGTCAGTCCTCCTGACTGATTGCTTACCTGCCTTTGGACAAACTACCCAGCGCTCCGCAGGCCACAAAATCAATTTACACCTGCTAGTTCAAAGGCTGGGAGTCCAGCTGTCACAGTATTTCTCAGGCCTTACTGGGTTCCTTATCTTCCGTTTATTAGTCCAGGTAAAAGAAAAAAGAAAAGGAACTGCTTCTATGTAGTTTAATTGGTATGCCTTGAGACGCACCCTACAGCAACGTGGAACACAGGGGAAGAGGCCAAGGGCAGCCTGTGTGGCAAGTCACTGTGGGTGCTGTGCTCTGCACCAGTGTGCAGAGGCAGAGTGCAGAAGGATGCTCCACAAAGAGCTGTTCTCCTCTCAAATGTAAGGGGGAAAGACCAGGAAAAGGATTTACAGCACGAGCAAATGATTTAACAAAAATCGGTACTGTAACTATTCAGCTCATAAAAAGATCACACTGCATGAAGCTTTAAAAATGTCTTTTAAAAGGAAGCAGATTTTTTTAAAGTGAAAAATCAGCAGTTTCCACTTCGTACCATTAATTCAGACAGAATGAATGAATTTCTGATTTGCAGGTTTCTATTTCCTTCAGTAACTTTCCACAACAGGCTAACATTTCACACTTCAGGTTCTATTTTTCTATCGTCAAAGTTCTCTCAGTGTCCCAAGTTATCTAATGTTCCACATTCTATTTCATGAACTACCTGAAATACTAGAAAGCAGTCACCATACCTGGCTCACTTTTAATTAACTTCATTAAATTTAATTTTCACTGCATTTCTGGAACTTCAAAAGTATATACTAATATACATATAATATATATACTACTATATATCATAGTTTCTACCAGCAGCTAGTTCTTGACTCCTCCCTACCCTTACACCAGGCAAGTTAAATCTGAAAACACACACTAAAAATCCCATGGATTCTTATGCTTCCCATGTTCTCAGTGATGGCACTACACAGACTGCATTCTTCCCAGCCCACCTGTAAAGCATTTATTTTCATGCTGAGGTTCCCTTGGCACAGAAGTTACTGCTATGGTTTGCTCTTATTCCACTTTACTATGAGTGAGTTTAAGGTTGCCTAACCAAACAAACAGCACTGGCACTTTATTTACAATACAATAGAATGCTGAGCAGAATGAGACAATCAGACTCTTAAAAATGCAAAGCTCATGAAGTTGTGTGTGCCACTGCACAAGTTCCATGCCTAGGACCTGCCAGAAAGCAACCGCCTACCCTTCCTTCTGTAAGGCAGACTCAGCGCAGAGTCCATGAGCTCGCCCTGGTGAAACAGGCATAGACACATTCTGGCACATTCTCTGAAATCAGGATAGCAAATTAAAGAAACTGGACTGCATTCTCAGAAGAAATTTGAACCCAATACCAATACTACTCCCACACAAATATAATAAGACGTCAACAAAGAGGAAAAGCACAAGAGGAAGGTGGGGTAAGAGCCACCTCACAAAACCTGAAGAAAATATGGGCGTTTTTTTGTTGTTGTTGTTTTGTTTTCCCCCTAAAACTCTGCCTTCTATGCTTTAGTAGTGCAGTGCCTTCTTGTCAGTGCTGACAACACATGTAAAGTGCAGCTTTCTGTAACACAGCTGTACTTCTCAGAGGGAAATTCTACTCCCATACATCTTTTTTTCAGAAGCCAACATGATCTTCTTTACATCTACATCTACAGCTTCTGCAACAAATATTTTACGTATGGAAATAAATATCCTAGATGGAGCAGAGGGTGCAAAGACCATTCAGGATCTACTGAGTGCTGCTCAACTGGTTTCTGAACAGGATTTCACACACACAAATATTTAACCTCTATCATTCAACAATGCACTTCTATTTTCCCTTTTGCTCCAAATACATAAATCCTTCACACATCAGTCAACGTCCCATTAAAATTAATAACGCTGTAAAGCTTTGTATGAACCCCACACCCTCTCACTTTTTGACACCGTTTTCCATCTTCCTCACACCAGGTATGGGTTTCTCTACTGTTCCCCCCATAAGCAAACTGTAACTGTCAGCTTCCTTCCCACACGCATACCACTTTTCAACTAAACCACTGCAAAACACCTCATTTTAGTACTTACCCTGCTCTTTCTCTTGCGTTTCAGTTTGTTACTCATTCTCCTTGCTTGATAGCTTACAATGTGTACTATTTTTCTTTTTAGGCGTTACAAAAACTAAATACACCAGCACAGTTTTCTCCTGTCTTTTCTAGCAGAAAGTAACAATCTTGTTGTTTTCTTTCTTCTCTCTCTCAAAGGAAGGTTCCATACAGTAGCATTTTCAATTTCTCAATTTACATTTAAAGGAATCTTGTGAAAATAAAAAAGTATTCCTGTATTCAAATAATATTTGATGAGAAGAATACGTCAAGTATGACACAGCAGAACACTGACAGAACTCTGAACCCTGGCTTTCAACGACGACACTGAGACCTTTTAACATCAGCAAGAGCAGATGGGTTACACATTAAAATGTAACTGCTGAGGACCAACCAGTGATTTCTTCTTAACTTTGGTTAAGGTCAGGGGCAAAGGACCCTGGAAAGCTGTACCAGTGATTCACCGACAGAAAACTGACATTGCCAAGTCCAACAAGAAAGATGCAATTACATATTAACTAACACCTGTTTCCAGATAGTGCTTCAACTTATTTGGGACTCAGGTCAAGTTTTCTTCAATTTGTACTGAAATGCTGATTTTTTTGGACGCCCTACAGAAGAATTTTTGTTTTATTTTTGTATGGAAAAAAAGTTACAATTCTAATCTATGTATAAAAAAGCAAAGTTGGGAATTATGAATCTTAAATGTAATAAAAATCTTCACTGTGGCTAAATACTCTTTAACCCCTCTGTATCTGCCAGAAAAACAACAACAAGAAAACTAACACGAACTCCAACCAACACAAACTTCATCCTTCACAGCAAAGCTAAGCACCCAGATATAAGATTTTCTTGGATTGACGAGAATTTAATTAGATGAGTGTTAAAGAAATCACATACTGAGCATAAATATTCAGTGCTCCAAAAATGCAGGCCCTCACTGAACTAAACCTGACATCAGTACTGCCTATAAGATAAATGAGTTCTTATATGTGCACAGTAGAGCAATAGTTTTATATTGACTTAGGCTATTACGTCAGCGCCTGCTTGCCAGCGCAGAAATTTGATACAACCTGCCTCTCCTTTTCAAACAGTACACACACTGCATTCATTGTACAGATCACAGTATGGAAAGATCCAGGTAGTGTGCAAGAAGCCATTCAGTTCTGGGTTTTAGCTCAAGTCCCGATTCTTCTGCAAGCACAGGAGTGCAGCATCAGGCTGAGATGAGCCAGGCGCTGCTCTGCTGCAGCTCCTGCAGACGCTCCAAGGCAGTGGCATGGCTCAACGTGAGGTGCTGAGAGTGAGTGCCTAGTACTGCTGGGGTTCAACTGCAGCTCACAGTTCATCTATTTCTGAATCACTAACCAGGTTTGGGACAATTACTGGTATTTACACAAACTGGGAGAAGAACCCCCTGAGAGCAGCCTGCAGAGAAGGACTTGGGGGTCCTGGTGGACAAGAAGCTGGACATGAGCCAGCAGTGTGCACTTGCAGCCCGCAAAGCCAACTGTGTTCTGGGCTGCATTTAAAAAGGGGTGGCCAGCAGGGAGAGGGAGGTGATTGTCCCCCTCTACTCTGCTCTTGTGAGGCCCCATCTGCAGTAGTGTGTCCAGGCCTGGGGCCTCCAGTACACGAAAGACATGGAGCTCTTGGAGCGGGTCCAGAGGAGGGCCACTAAGATGGTCCGAGGGCTGGAGCACCTCTCTTATGAGGAAAGGGTGAGAGAACTGGGATTGTTTAGCTTGGAGAAGAGAAGGGTCCAGGAAGACCTCACTGTGGCCTCCCAATATTTGAAAGGAGCATCTAAACTGGAGGGGGAAAGGCTGTTTACGAGGGAGGACAGTGATAGGACAAGGGGGAATGGTTTTAAACTGAGACAGGGGAGGTTTAGGTTAGATATTAGGAGAAAGTTTTTCACACAGAGGGTGGTGACACACTGGAACAGGCTGCCCAAGGAGGTTGTGGATGCCCCATCCCTGGGGGCATTCAAGACCAGGCTGGATGTGGCTCTGGGCAGCCTGGTCTGGTGGCTGGCGACCTTGCACATAGCAAGGGGGTTGAAACTATGTGATCATGATTGTTCTTTTCAACCCAAACCATCCTATGATTCTGTGATCTGTGATTTTGTGTGCTACAGGCAATGCAGCCACCCCCAGACACAGCCACATAGCTTGAATACAGAGTGAAAATAGGTCTGTAGAGTTCTTGCAGAAAGCCAGTCATTACAAATAAGTTTAGACAGCTAAACAGTGAACAGAAAGGGTCTGAGCAGAAGACAAGAAGGTAGAAATTTTCAAACGGAAAAACTCCAATCTCTTGTCTATCTTACATTCTTAAGCTGGTTCCTAAGAGGTACACGTCTTAAGAATCCCCCTCCCCCCAAGCTAACTGTGCAGATCCCTGAGCTCCAGCTGGGGCACTGAGCCCATGGGAAGCACCACACATACAGGCACAAACTGAGGTAACTGATGAAGAATAAGCCATGGTGGCAAGCAATTGAAGAACAATAAGAGAGAAGAAGATACATCAAGCAAACCCGTCCCAAAGATCAAGAATGCGTTGTCCTCATTTAACAAAGCCAAAACCTGAACTATTTTAAGCACACAAGTGATTTCATTCACCTAGGTAGCTGATTAGGAGCCTGGAGCGTCTCAAGCATGAGGAAAGGCTGAGAGACCTGGGGCTGTTCAGCCTGGAAAGGAAGATCAAGGGGAGATCTTACCAATGCTTATAAATATCTACAGGGTGGGTTTCCAGGTGGATAGGGCCAGGCTCTTTTCAGTGGTGCCAAGCAACAGAAGTAGGGGCAACAAGCACAAACTGGAACACAAGAAGTTCCATATAAACATGAGGAAAAGCTTCTTTACTTTGAATGACAGAGGAGTCTCCTTTTCTGGAGATATTCAAAACCCACCTGGGCACCTTCCTATGCAACCTACTGTAGGGAGTACAGTACCCTCTTGCTTCAGCAGAGGGTTGGACTCGATGACCCCAGAGGTCCTACACCTCCAACCTTTGTGATTGTGTGATAACCAAGACAAGGAATTAGGCCATACAGGCAGCCTGTAATGGACATAGAGCAGCTTCAAACAATACATTGCTCTAAATAAATCAAATTTATACTTGCTATTACCACAGTCTGTTCTCAAACCTGCATTTTCACTGCACATTCTGCTTCCATGCATCTGAACACCACGCACCCAAAACCAGCAAATCCATGTCTCCCAGAACTGTAACTCTTACCACAAGTTCATATAATGCCTAACAATACGTAATGGAACAAAAAAATTACAGTTTTCTGAAGGAACAGATTATTGCAAATCAGTTTATCAACAGCTATCCTGTGCTTAATATTCACGCTACAGCCTGTAAAAATTATATGGTGCTGCTTATTCCTATGTAAAAGAAAAGTGTGTATTATTGAGCTACAACCAAGCCCAGTCATCAGTCATCAGGCCAGGCTGCTCCAGCAGATGTCTACACAGCTACAGCTTTTATGGAGTTCTCTGCTGGGTACAATTGAATAGGTGAGGCCCACAGGCACTGCAGCATATGCCAACAGCAATGTGCAGTGCCTGTGAAGAAGGGCAGCCCCATGGATTTTAGATGAAGCAGTCTATCAATTGACTGTTTGTTCCCAAGCCCACTCTATCAGCCTGCACAGCAGTTCTCTGAGAAGTAAGGGTTGCCTTTGATCCCAATCCTTCTACACAGAGGCACTGTACCAGCCCAGCTTCCCACTCCAGTGCTCCTTTGTAGAAGTTTGTTGCATACACTGCTTACACCTCAGATAACACAGCCCTCCACTGTAGAAAGCAGCTTCAATCTCTAGAATTCTACCAAATCAGTTTGCAAAACTCTGCTCTGGCTTCCAAGTGTTTGTCACACTTACAACATACTTTACAGAATTCACTAAAATACAACACAACTTGCAGTTAGTACCTTTTGGGGTTTATCTTCCACCTTCCATTCTATTTCATAACATATCTCATTCATTACTTTAGCATTTTAGGGTGTTGTTTTTGTTTTTTTGTTTTTTTTTTTTTAATTGAGCCCTGAGCTTTGTACCGCTGGAGCCCTTCTCAAGCCAAACTCCCAGCGCGATGCCACGCACACACCTGAGCGCGCAGATCTCCCGCCCCGCCGCACCGCAAGGAGCCGGGCAGGTGAGCCGCCCCGCCCCGCGGCCAGCTGCCTCCACACAGCCCCACCTTCCTGCTCCCGCCCTCCCGCCCAGGCCATGCCGCTCACTGACACCTCTCGGTCTCCCCCTCCGTCCCGCTGTTCCCCTCTCTCGCCCCGTCCGGCCCCAGCCCTCCCAACAGCCCGCTTTCCATTCACCCCCCGGCTCAGACGCCTCCCGCTTCCACGCACCCCAGGCCTCCCTCAGGCCTCTGCCCCCAGACCCGCGTAAGTCGGCCCGGCCGGCCTTCCGCCGCCGTTCCCTGACCGAACCTCCCACCCGCGGCCCAGCCGGCTCCCAGCTCGCCCCTCACCGCCGGCCCGGCTCGCCGCAGCCACCGGGCGTTTCCGGGTGCCGTCCCGCAAAGGCTCCGGCTGCAGCCGTGGCCCCGCCCGCTCCGTTCCCAGGGCCGCGGCGTGCCTCCCACCCGGCCCCGAGCCGCTCCGGCGGAGCGCGGGAGGGCAGAGCCCGCGCGCAGGGCGGGAGCAGCGCCGCAGCCGCCCTTTGCGGCCCGCCGCCAGCGCAGCGGCCACCTAGCAACGCGGATCGAAACGCACGGGAGCGCTTCCGCCGAGGGTCCTTTGCGTGGGCGCCGCTGCAGCTGCGAGGGACGCGGGGGGTTCGTGTGAAAGCCAGCATCGGTTTATTAAAGAAGTGCAATGCCGGTTCAGAGCGGACGCTTAAATTAAAAGAACGTTAGTGCGTAGGCCAAAGAAACAACTGTCAACCAACTGGTGAAGATCGTATTGAGGCTTTTTTTTGCTGTGCAACCTCCATGTTGGGTATGCATTTGTTTACATTCCACTAAAGCCGATAGTATGATATTATTTTAGCATCCTTTTTGCCATCCCATGTAGGATTGCTCACGAGAAGTTAGAGGTCATCTTTATTGTATGCAGCAAGGGGCAGTGACAGTGCTCAAATTAAGTTTTGCAAATAAAACCATTTGTCTGACATTCTGTGTTGGTTACTAACCAAGTATTTTCTAAACAACTGTTTCTCACACCAATCAGTTTTCAGGTAGGTGTTCATCACATTTTCCACTGGACATAAAAATAATTTAATGAAATCATATAGCTAGGGTACAATACGCTCTCTTAAAATGGTGCTTAGAACACTGACAAAAGTAATGATATCTACTAATGACTAAACCCAAAGAAACTAATGAAAGATATGACATAGTAACCAGACATGGAACATGATAGCCCAAGTAACATCTGACAGTTTGACTGCATGGTGATGTTTTTGTTGTTGGTTTTTTTTTTTTTTTTTTCCCCCGACATTAAGTAATTAATCTAATATTACTGCATATAATCCACGTCCAGGATGTCGAGCACATCTTCTGATGTTCACATAGACCACTTTGATGTAACAGCAGAGAGTGCGAAGGCACTCAAAATGCTAAACAACAGCAGGAGTTGGGGACTGGAGTGTTTCCCAGCAGAGCTCTATAAAAGCAGAGAACAAGCACGATAAGCCAAATTCAAAACAGATCTATTCATTACTATTACTAAAAACAAGTCGGTTTTTAAAAAATCTTGTTACACCCTTCTATTACATAGATACTTCTGACAATAAAAGTCAACAATAAAAGTCTCCATGAATGTTCAGCAAGTGTCAACAGTTGTTTGTGTGTGCCATTTTTTCCTCATGGAGAAATTCACTTTTGTTTCCTATGTACTTCCATGGCAGACACCATTCTGTCAGGCTGTCCCTCTGCTGCCATCTGTAACATGGCAATAAAGTGTGACAGAATATTTTTTGGGAAGGTTCAACCCTCTACTGCCATACCACCAACACTGCCTCCAACATCAAGGGCCAACATAATAAAATAGGAGGCACTACTTTTGGAGCAGCCCTCCCACATGCTCACATATTCTAAAATACTTATTCACATACAGGAAATTTGAAAGATACTTCACAAATATAAACAATACTTTAATTTTTCTACAATACAAGTATGAAGACACCAGCAGAAAAAGCTTACCACTTGACTACCCCCTGAGGAAGGTGGTTGCTGCAAACAAACAAATAACAAGTAAGGAAATCTAGAAGCATTACCACTCTGTGTTTCTGAAGACACAGTTTTGTCCATAATCAATAAAATTTTAACAACTTAACCCAGAGCATAGTTTAAGCTGTTTAAGAAGGCAGTAGGTTTAGACAGGTAAAGTACACACTGTAGTTACACATTCTCTTCATCCTGTCTTATACTTGAAATTAAAAAGTGCAGGGGAGGAATAAGTGGAATGTCATTGCAAGACTCAAGAATCTGGTTTATTAAAAAAATAAAATAAAAACAACAGTGAAGGATTAACAGAGCAGGGCCTACAAAATCTACTTAGAGAACAGGAATTTAAAATTGGAGGCCAGCAAAATGCAATGGGGCCACAAATCACAACGTAAAGCAAGACAGATTCAGACTTAGAATATAACGGATACTCAAATAGTTTTCCCAAGTTAAGGCCATATTTTTCACAGCAGCTTGTTTAAATATTGTTTAATCCAGAAGGAGCTCATATACGATGTTATCTGCATACCAAAGCACTCATAAGTTGCTCTATGAACCATCTATCTATTAGGTTCTTTGTTTACCAAGAAAAGAAGAAAACGCTGTGATGAAAGCTTTCTTACCTGCTTTCCAGAATAAGTGCTTCCTGAGAATCCCTGTAAAGTAATAATAATAAGCCATTTAGTTCTATTGTAATAGACTCCTCATGAGCTGTGTTTGAAGAACACACATTAGTCTTGAAAATGCCCTAGTTTTGTTACTGATTTTCATTTTACATTTTTCCTTGCAGCTTTTTTCAAGTGAATGGTATCGTGTAAGTACAGCTACCCTTTTTTAAATTCTATTAGCAGTTTCAGAGGATTTGCAAAGCAATGCATCATTCTGGCTGAACTACACAATTTGAAACTGAAATAGTTACCCTAATATTGAAATTTATCATTTGTAATAAAATTATCCAATCAAATTTATTCAAACAAGTACAGAGATATCTTTGCTAGAGGGAAGAATGAAAACATCTTCATCCTAAGGTTCAAGATTGAACAATATTTTCCAATTTTAATTTATTATCTGGTTTTCTCAGGCATTTAACATTAACATTGTGCTCCAGTTCTGCTTGAAGAAAGCTTTAAGAAGGAATCTAACTGGAAAAAAAAAGTGAATACTTAAAAGCTAGATATTCTGCAAGGGTCTTAACAAGTTTTCTGGTGAAGCAGTTCTGCTTATTTGAATAAAACTGCCAACACAAAATCTCACAACCACTGACTTGTAAGAAATGCCATCTAATATGGTACACAAAATGTCTCCCCTTTGTGATTCACGTGGAATAAAATGGAGCCGTTGTGTCCCCTTGTTAACCAACAGGTGGATGTATCTTACTTTCTATAAGAAAAGCTAACTCTTTGCATCTCCTACCACACAATGACAAGATCTAAATTAAGTGGTTGAAAAGCTTAAAATGAAAATATGAATATACATGTAATAAAGTAGCAACTATTATGACCTTCAAAAAGAAAATACTTTTTTCCAAGAAAGGCAGGAATACTTACAAAGACAAATGCATATGAAATAATTGAAAAAGTGAACACAAAGTTTACTGAATGAATTCAAAGATCGCTGAATTTAAACAGAAATAACTGTTCTGAAGAAGTGTCTTATTAAAACTAAAGATCTCATTCTGTAATTACTAAAAAAGAAATTTAGAGAATGACAGAAGAAGTCCACTTACAGAGTAAAATGATGACTAAATACTTTTCTTATGAGAAAAATATAAGGCAAACTTGACAAGTTTTTACTTACTGGTTTACCATGTTGCCGGCCTCCAGAATATGATGAGCCCTGTAAGAAAAAAATAAAACACCTTTTATTAGAATACAAAACATTTTATCACCATCTTCAGGCCATTCAGACATGTGCCATACTTAGCACAAACTAATTTGACTGCTGTTTGAACAAAATGTGATTGGGATACTTAAAGCTACAGCTATCCACTACACATCAAAACAACAGCAATATATAATTCTGAATCAAGAAAGCAGTGTTTTAAAACACTGCTTGAAAGAAATGCTTTACACAGAGGAGCAATCAATTGATTCTAACCAATTACTTTATTCAACTTGCTTAAACTACTTTAATCAAATTTTTTATATCCATTTACCTCAAAGGCTCAGGAAAACGAATACAGATTTCAGCATCAAATAACTGACTCAGACGGTAAACAAAAAGCATTAGGAGTGATGGGAAGAGAATTCACTTACCTGCCCACCATACTGGCTGCTTCCTGAGTAAGAAGATCCCTATTAAAAAGAGAAGAAAAAATAAAACCACAAAACCAGAGGAAATTTAAGTATTTGCAGAATAACAATGGTTACTCTTTTCTGCTGCACAGAATGAAATATCACAGAAAGACCTTGTGACTGAGATAACAACAGGAATGTGGAAAGTGTATTAATCTAAGAAGATGCAATGAATCACTTCTGACATAATTCTTCTATATTGCTGAACAGCTGAAAGTAGTACATTTGGCAATCACAAAGATCTGCTAAGTCTAGTCTTTGAGAAATATCTGGACATAAAGCATCCTTCTGGATGGTTCTTTGCAAGGGAAGAGAAATTCTATTTTATCTGTGAATCTCTCCTAGGTGAGGTGTGCATTCAGAGAACTTTGTGTGGATTTTTTTCCTAATTATTTCAAATAAGCAATGAAGAAGAAAAATGAAATTGGACTATTTTTTAGTATCATTGGATAAAACTTTGGAATCACAGTAGTATCAATGGAAAATATATTCCAATTTCTTATTAGGTAGCTAACAAATATAACGGATGCCTATTTGGGGCAGTAAAACTTCTCATTCTGTGACAAACTACTAAGCCACAAAAGATATATAAGGAGATGCTTACAGTAAGAGATTTGAATTGCAGCTGAAGATGAGCAAAGTATTATTATTATGGGGAACACACACAAATTTCTATTTTTAAAGCAACATATATTGGTCTGTTTTGCATCATATTTCTGTGTATTAAATCTAAACAAATGCAAAAATTATTACTAATTAATACAATTGAAAAATAACACAGAAAATAGCTTTTGAATTTGGTGCTATAGCCATGTGAAAATGAAACATGAAAATGAATATTTAAATTATCACTTAAAGTAGCACTGCAGAGTTAAACAACTGAAATTGCAATCTATAGAGCTACTTTTCATTAAAGTTTATCAGCACTATTTCATGTTTGTTACTAACAGTCCCTGCTTTCAGACACCTAGTGAGCATAAAATGACTGACTGAAAAACTTTCTGGCAGTTAAATGCACAGCATAATATTTTTCATTTAATAAGTAACAGGTAGGAAGAACATTTTGAAAGAGGAGTTGCTTGCCTGTCCTCCATACTGACTGCTTCCAGAATAAGAAGAACCCTGTAAAAGAAATGTGAAACTCACACCTTTTGTTAGGCTTTTTTTTTTTCTTTTCTTTTTAATACTACCTGGCACCAAAAAGTTAAACCTAATCTAACAAACATTTACAGCACCAATTAACCAGAAGAACATTACATAGTCATTAACAGAGGGACAAATAGCTCTTTAATCAACACACCATATTAATGGTTTATGCAAAGAGATGAACCCTGTGAAATATTATTTCAAGTACTTTTTCAAAGTAAGCAGGCTTCTAAAACTACAGTTTTGCCTACTACTAAAATTTTGTTTTCAATCAAGTCAACAGATATTTATAAAAAAATATAACAGAAATGTAAAGGGACTGATTTAATAAAAAGCCAGATACACTTTATGGAAAGCACTGTTCCTATTTCTGTGACTAAGCTCAGTATTCAATCGCTTCTGGGAAAACGTTGCAAAACTGAGCCACACTTACTTATCTAATCTGTATCAGTGTGAAACAAACAAACAAAAAAATGCTTACTTACCTGTCCACCATGGTAGTTGCTTCCTCCAAAAGAGCCCTGTATTTAACGAAAAATAGCAATAGTTACTTCATTAAAAAATCAGTTTCAGGTAGAGTAAAACCATAGGAGAACATCTTGACCTAGCACACCGAGGAAGTTATTTGCACTGGTTACTAGCATACTTTTCTACTTTGCTGATCAAACAAGTAAAGGATTTCATTTCAGCTAGTCCTTATTCTCTCATATTGCTTGCAAAAAGAAATAAGCTGACAGTTTATGCGCTGTTTTCAACAATTCTAATACTCGGTGGTATAATCATGGCATGTTCTTGCTTGATTTCATAATCTGAGAAAGGGAATAAATTTTGACAAAAGATAACTGAAAATTTCAACAAGGCAGGTATGTTGTTTTATTTTTTAATATTTACAAAAGTATGACAAGTGCAGAATCATAGCATCCTTTGAGTTGGAAGGGATCTCTGAAAGCCATCTAGTCCAATTTCCACGTACTAAGTGAACAGAAACATGACAATAAGCCTAATTTTTTAAACAGGTTGCACTTGCATAAATTCCTGGAAAAAGTTAATTGGAGAAAGGTAGTTCCTTGGGAACTTCCTAGTTACACATTACTCTGAAAGTTATAGAAAGACAAAGAATACTTACCGGGCTCCCACCAGGACAATGACATCCACCCTGTATTACACACAAAACAAACAAACTTATTTTGTAGAAATTATAAGAACGTAAGAAGATTTTGAATTAAGTCAAACACTTATTTTGCTATTGCAAGAAAATTAACTTAAAACAGACTCACACTACACCCTCTGAAAATTAGCTTCTTTTTCTGTCTATTGTCCCTTCAGGCAAACTCTGCGCTTGCTGATTGATGGTTTTTTGTTTGTTTGTTTTAATTTAGTCCAAGTTGTTGTTTAAGTTTATAATAAAAATCACACCAAAATTGTGAGTAAAAAAATTCTGAGCAGCACTACAGAAAAATAATTTGTTGTTTCCCTCCCCTAAAAGAAGCTAAAGTAGCTGGAATACATGCAGAACTCATACATGCTACAGATGTTATGGAAAACACTAAGGATTACTTTCAGTGGAGGCCTGCAAGATGCTCTAATCTGATAAAAATAAGACATGGCTGAGGTTTGCCATTCGGTCTCCCAAATGCAACATGGATGAAGAGGGCATGAAGATAAAGACAACTGACATTCAGACAGATGGCTACTCTGAGCCTCTGGGATCTCTGAGTGACATGTCAGAAGAGAACAGCATACTACTTAGGCTGTGGGCAAGAAGGACAGCTGTGAGGAAGAACACTTCTTGTGAAGCAAAGCTACAGAAGGTAAACTGAGAGTGCCTGTAATACTAGCAGGGCTGAATGGTGTTGAGAACATAACGCATACCTGTCCACCAGATTGGCTGCCTCTTGAAGGTGAGCCCTGGAATTAAAATAAAAAAAGAAACAAATTATTTCTGTGTTACTGAATAACATTCTCACTTATCGTAGCTGGTCCTTCATCTTTTAAATCACTTCTGTTTAAAAATTGTAATAAAAAATTATCATTTGAACAAATCAGCTTAAGGAAGCATTTCCAATACAGCAAAGCAGACCCCTAAAGCATTCTCTCATATCATCACATTTCACACAGATCTATTCTTCACAATCCTTAATTAATTTGGCTTAAAGCTACTTTGTCTCAGAATGTTGTTTTACTTCCCCGCTCAAAAAAAAGTACAAAACTGTCAGTTTTCTTACTGAACTGTTTACCAAATTGCAAATACTATGAAGGTATAAGTTTTACTTGTCTGCTACACTGTCTATTGCAATAGACAGTTCCTGTTGGAGCCATACCATAAAGAAACAGGAAAGCATTTGTATTTATTGCATGCTTTTAAATGTATAGCCTGTTATTGAAAAATGCAATTTTATTTGTTCTCCGTGGATTTAAACACCACTGGAATAAGAATTCTTTCTTTAAAGCTATTTTAAAATATTGACTTATTGTTTAAAATTGCTACACAGTTTAAAATAGGACAAGAAAGTTTAAATTAAAGGCAGCTTCAGGCAACTGTGCATGGCCCATCTGCAAGTGACTCACTGCTCAGGGCAGATTTGTGTGTTTCATTTTCCTGCATGGGCTGTCACAGAAGGTGTCACATTCACCCATTCTGCCTGAACAGTGCTTTGCTTTAAGCCAAGCCTTTACAAAGGACCTTGTTTTTCCACAGAAAAGAAGACAGAAAGATGAACAACTGAACAACAATCCACATGTAGGAAAAACAGTTCTCACCTGTCCTCCATACTGGCTGCCACCTGAGGAATATGGACCCTGACACAAAGAAACCAATTATTTCTATCAAAAGGGCTCTTTGAGAATTTTTGAAAGAAAGGCTACTTTCTTTCTCTGTTGTACAATGAAAAATTATAGAAAATCAATCATATTATTTTTTTGGTCCTATATGAATTAGGGTCTGTCTGTAATGTATGAATCTTCTATAACACTGATAGCACAGGTGACCATGAGCTATTATTATTCTACACACAGTTGCATTTTGAGGGAAATTACTTGACTGAAAATTTTTATCTTCTAATTCCCTTTCCAATAAATCTGACAAGAAATATTTGCAGAAGCCAAGTGCCAGTTTGATGAGGATTTTGCTGTATAAGAATACACCACAACACAACACTAGGATCCCTCTCAATCCTCTTTCACCCCATAAGAGCACAGACGACCTTCCCTTAACAACACTTAACCTGCCCCTCTGTTCCCTTCCTGAGGCACATCACTTCTCTGACGCCAGCTCTCTCTCAGTTCTGAGAGAAGTGAGGTATTTCATTGGTTGAGGTAGAGGAGAAATATAACCCACTTCCAGCCGCTCCTTACTATTAGAGAGCTAAGGAACCACGACAGTAGCAAAAGACAAGTAGGTTCTAGAATGAGGAGAGTAAGTCAGAAGGTAGAACAAGGCTAAAAGTGTATTTAAGGTGACACAATGGAAGTACTGGCCTGTCACAGTTTTTGTATTTTTTCTCACCTGTCCTCCATACTGGCTGCCTCCTGAGTAAGGTGAACCCTGAACATCAACAAAAAAGAAACTGAAACTTCTTTTTATCCATATCGTGAGGCTTTAAACATTTTTCATCAGCCTCATGAAGTACTAACTTATTTCAGAGAGATGTGACACATTACCCCAAGGAACTGTATTCACATACAATTTTGTGACCTAGTTCTGCAAGTGTCAGGAGCCAACTGAGTCAACCACATGATTTACTCTCTATTCCTTCTTAATCTTAAATATCTTAATCTAAGCTTATTTTGTTTAATCATGGTAGCAACCACAATGCTACAATAATGGATTAATTAAGACTAACTTACATTAAGTTAAGATAGACAGGTGGGTAGACAATCAATGCACTGAAGTTATGCATAGGTAAAAAATATTTAAGGGGACTATTAATGCTTACTTGTCCACCATAATGGCTGCTTCCATAAGATGGTGATCCCTGGAAAAATATTAAAAATCTTTTTTTTCTGTTTCACATGGCATAGATGATTGATGGATATCAGAAGCAAAAATATCAGTATTTTATTATTTCACTGTGGGTTTTTTTTTGTAATCTTCACAGAATAAACTTCGCATTTTGTCTTCTTTTAATACACTACAGAGAATACACCACTATAAGGCCTTCCCAACACTAAACTGAGATATTTATCTTGATAATGTTTTACTCCATAAGAGTAAAATATTGGTAAAATACATATCATACAGAAATATTGAAAGTACGAGCTTACTTGTCCACCATATTGACTAGCTCCAGAAGAATATGACTCCTGTAACAAAAATGCCAAAGACATGGAGTTATCTGCTGTAGGATTTCTTAAATTAAAACATGATTCTCAACAGGAGCAAGATAGCAAGATAAGAGTGAAGACAACTAGCAAGACTTTCAGCATACTTTAATTACTAGATTTCAAGGCTCATGCTATCACTTCAGGAACACTGAATTGCCAACTCATACTGTTTGTTACTCTTGTATTTTAAGAGCTTCTGTTTTCCTTGATAACTATACAATACGATGTCATTGTAATCCTGACAGCACTTGATCTATTGCTACCGAGCTATAATAAGGAGACTTCGCTGTCTTTGTAAATATCATGATATAAGTTATTTTCTACCTTGCTGCTCCAGATTCCCCATTTCTCTCAAAGAGAAACAACAAAAAATTATTTGTGCATAATCTAGCACATGCCCCTACATACCTCTGAGGCAAGTGCTAACCTGATGAAAGATAATCTACTGGAGAAAAATCACATATCCAAATGAAATTCTACATGCAGATAGTGTAGAGTAAAACAAAATATTATTCAGCCTAAATCAAGTTTCTTTACCACCAAGCCAAAAAGCATGGCTCCACAAACAAAGCCTTTTTGCCTTGACATGGGTTGTTTTCTGATTTTCAGGCTTTTTTTTCCACGAATCAAATTCTTTATTTCTGGTAAATCACCATATGTCACTGCTAATTATCAAGCTCAGTATTATCCTCACCTCTTCCATGTCACTGTGCTTGTAATTTTGAGTCAGAGATTCAAGTAGTACACTTTAGCCATCAGTTGGGATTCTTCATGGTACTCAAACACTTCAGCCATAGTCTCATTCCCTCTGTGCCTTAGCTTGAGGACTTTCTACCCTACACTAAAAGCTGCCACATCAGCTTCCACACAAGCTGTAATTGAAGTGGCCAGTATTTGTCAGTCCTTAAAAGCATTGGGGCAGAGAACACAGGAACATGAAGAAGTGCTTACCCGTTCATTCTGACGGTTGTAAGATGGCGAGGTGGAATCCTGTAAAATATTAGAATCCAGATATTTCATGGTAAATATTTCAATTTTGTCTAAGCAGAAGGCAATGAAAACTACTGCTTTGTGTGACTTGTTGAGACAGTTAAATTTGGAGGCTGTAGGATAAAGCAGCATTCCTTCAAGGTCTGTCTTTGCTCACTTCTGGGAGAGTGGCATTTATTTATTTGGAAACCTGGATGTCAAGGCCAAAGTTAGCAAGAAAGGGTTGGCTAATTAAGGGATCTCTGAAAATCAAATCAAGTAATTTTATTGACACATCAGACAGCAAGAAACCTCCTTGAAGAGGGAAGAATGGATTTATCTTTTCTTTTTCTTAATGAAAGAAAGTTGACTTGAGATCTAAAATGCTGTATTTCCATTCATTATTTACCACATCTGTTTGGTTTTTTTTTGTATTAGCTACAGTAGGCAAGTTCCACAAAAATAAAGGCAACTATTTGACATATCAAACTCAATGACAAATTTCATTAACTGAGTTTTTGTTCTTCAAATAAAGTTCCCACATCAAAACCAAAACTTCTTCAAAATGGCAAGCTGGCTCTTCTTTCAAAACGATTACTTACATAGCTACTGTAACGGCTTCCTCCAGAATAAGATGTGTCCTGAGAAAAATAAATCAGTTATTTTTCCATAACAGAAGTTTTTTGAAGGAAGGCTTCTTGAAGGACAGTAGTACATACATCTTTCTAATACATCTAGAATTTTATCTAGATATATAATATCCACCAGAATGGCTGCTTCCACAGTCCCTTTGAAAAAAATCAGTTATTTTCCTTCAAAGAATCTGACTGGAAGATAGGTAGCTTATGCCTTTCAGTTTAAAATTAGTGAACATGCTAAAGAACAACATACTTGCAAAAATCTTTTAATATCCATTCTTGCAGAGTTGTATTTTGAGTACTGCTGCTTTTCCACGAGATCTATTAAGCTCACTAAGGAATGAGACAGTTTTGTGGCTAGTACATCATGCTAAGCTCTTATCAATAATGTATACTTAATAAGGAATCCTTAGTCTGCAAAAATGGCTTTCCAACTGCACTGTAAAGAAGATACTAAGAGACAACATTCTGAGATAGACTGCAACATACATTCCGGAGAGATCTAAGCTCTATTTTAAGTACACATAAGCCACTTTTCCCTGCTGAGGTACTGGGAACATCTATACATTGTAGTCTGGATCAGGAGTGCAACTTTGACACAATATTCCTGATAGTTTCTAGTTCCTACAATTTTGATTGCATCAGGAAGAGTACTCAGAGGCAATAAATTGGATGCTGTTCAGATAACACTAAATTTCAGCACGTTCTCTAGGGTTGCCTTCCAAAAGTAAACTGACATTTGGGTTCATTGGATCAGATCTAACTTCCTGAGACATGTGAACATCAGTTTCTGAGCAATCACTATTCCACTCTGTAGACCTGTTTCCATAAATCTGCAGTACTTGTTGATACGTAGCCACTATGTTCCCTCGTTCCTTATACACAATCCCTGATTCAGGACTGACATCTGAAGATGGCCAAGTCAGTATAAAAATGCCTCAGACCCAACAGGTAGTTCCATAGAAAACACATCTCACCATCAATAATATGAAGGGTAAGAATTACTTTCTGACTGTAGATATATACACATTCTTCCTTCTTGCAAGAAAGCATAAGGCTAGTTTTATTTATCACACAGTATTAATTCTGCATGGTGCACTCATGTAGCTGAGTCTAATCTGGCTTTATATCAACTAGCAACCTGAAAATAATGACACAGATTTCAGTGCTAGGTACAGAAAGATCCAAGTGCTTTTTCTCCTTTAAGTGCCATGCATATGGAGCCAGAAATGTACTGGTGTGACTTTCTAAAGCACGAGGAACAGAACAGATTCTGAAGATTCTTAAACAGGTCTCTCCTGTAAAAGAGTTCTCATTTGTACGAGGAGGTTAACATTAAGAAATTGCTGACTTATGAAATGCTAATCTTTTTCTTGCAATGAATGACGGAAAAGGAATACAAACAAAAATCTGTGTCCATAAGACATGATTTGACGTGATTTCGAAGAAGGCAGTAATACTGATTCCCTAAATACATAATTATATTGACATGCACCTGTGTTTCTGCCAAACATTTTTCATTCAAAGACTTCTGCTTGAATGAATACTATTTCAGACTGAAAGACAAGCTGAGATGCAAAAATGTCCTGTGTATATTTTTTTATAGTAACTGAAGTGGGTTATTTTTTAGAAGTGTATGACTATTCAATGCTAACTCTTTTTAATCTCTCTAACTATTATACTGACAAAACAAACGCAGGGTACCCTTAAAAGGCTGATAAATACTGCTTACATTAGAAGAGGAATTACTTCTGAGTGAGGAAGATGATCCGCTCTGTAGGGGAGGAGAAAAATAAAACAACAACAAAAGCAACAACAGAAAAAGTTAGCCCTTGTCTTTGATCAAACAAAAAATGAAACAAAACCTTACAATGTCTCTTCTGTGTTCCTTTAAAGAAAGAACATGACAATCTGAACTTGAGTTACACTTAAATTTCACTTTCAGTAACTTGCCAAGAAAGCCAATAGTCTTTCTGCGGCCTGTAAGACTGTAAATCACAAAGAATTGCTTCGTATCTACCCATGACTGATTACCTAGAAAACAAGAATTCTACCCAAAGTGTGCAAATGTCCTTTATATACAGCAGGATGATTGACCACATACTACTTGCTTTGAAAACCATATATTATTGTATTTAACAGATTTCAAATACTCTAGAGGAAAATCATTACTACCTTTCTTTAAAATATTTAGTTATTAATTTTGGAGAAGTATATATACGTTTCTATAAATACTTTCATAGCAATAGACAGCCATTTTTCAGAGAATACATCATGCTGTCAGCTGCAGACATGTGAAATCTCGGCATAAGAAATAGACTCTATCATGTCAGTGATGCATATTGTTACCAAAGGAATAATGAATATAAATTTGAACAGTACATTCAAATAGATAATTAAATAACTTAAAAATAAATAGGCCTACAGATAATTTTCCAAATGATGTAAACATTCTCTTACACATACATGTACGTATAAAAACATAACAATAAACAAAAATTAAAAAACATACAATAAACAAATAACACTTACAGAACTTACACCAGAGCAATCACATCCACCCTGTAAAGAATGCAGAAAATATTTTAAGTTCTCAAGAACAGTACCAAAATGGACTCTGGTTACAATTCAAGTTATTTCTGCAAATCCAGTCATGCAAACAATAAAGTTACATTCATATCTGCTCAAGTGCTTTCTAGAACATAATCTATTTTTATTCTTTTCATTGTCTGCAACTTTTCCTGCACTTACTGCTCTGGTGGGGTAAAACTTTCTAATTTTATCTTTAAATTTGTTATCAACAATCATTACCTTATGAACTGAACTCATCAAAAGGGAAATGAAAGTTTGAGTGCTACAGAAAAATTGTTGGTTATTTCCCTCCCCTAAAAGAAGCTAAAGTAGCTGGAATACATGCAGAACTCATACATGCTACAGATGTTATGGAAAACACTAAGGATTACTTTCAGTGGAGGCCTGCAAGATGCTCTAATCTGATAAAAATAAGACATGGCTGAGGTTTGCCATTCGGTCTCCCAAATGCAACATGGATGAAGAGGGCATGAAGATAAAGACAACTGACATTCAGACAGATGGCTACTCTGAGCCTCTGGGATCTCTGAGTGACATGTCAGAAGAGAACAGCATACTACTTAGGCTGTGGGCAAGAAGGACAGCTGTGAGGAAGAACACTTCTTGTGAAGCAAAGCTACAGAAGGTAAACTGAGAGTGCCTGTAATACTAGCAGGGCTGAATGGTGTTGAGAACATAATGCATACCTGTCCACCAGATTGGCTGCCTCTTGAAGGTGAACCCTGTAAAATGGTTATATTTTTATTTATATGATCATCTTTAAGTTTGACTTGTCTGTTTGACAAAAATATATTATCTTTTACTCTACAAACTGTGTTTGAAATAATCTATAAGATTATGAATCTACTCTTGTCTACAGAAAAAAAAAAAGAACAAAAAATTGGGCATTATCAATTCTACAATATTTTCTTGAAACACGTACTGGGGGAGATTAAAAAAAAATAAATTTCCCACCTGCCCACCATACTGGTTGGTTCCTGATGAGAACGAGCCCTGAAAAAAAATAAAAATATTTACTTTCTATGTTAAAGATACACATTATAAATAATATTATTACTTTCATTTGTTTCTTAACATCAGAATGCCATTCATTCCATGTTAGCATTTTGAACACTCTGCTTACACTTGGATATATATATAAAGCTACACAAGGAAGAAGTATTTAAACACAAAAAAAAAAAATATTCCTCATAAAAAAAATTTCAGTAATGCAGAATAATCTTTTTATGTGTGTGTGCAACAGATACTTCAAGTGAAAGATACAGAATGTTAGTATTTACCTGTCCACCAGAATAGCCACCACCTTGAGAAGATAATCCCTGCAAAAATAGACCCTATTTATTTCTGTTTATAATGGCTTCTAGAAAACAAGACTGTGTTGCTGAATACTTGTATACACATTTTTATAAAATAGTTTTTCATAAAATTTATCATTTCTTTCACAAGATAAGATTACAGATGTCATGAGAAATTCTAGAAGTAGACAAATAGGCATAATTTACTTGTCGGGATCACTTTTAATAGAACTGCCACTTGGGGAGGGAACTGCAAATAATGAATAAAATAGATGCTTACATGTCCACCTGACTGGCTGCCTCCAGGGGAATAAAAATCCTGGAAAAATGTATTGAAAGTACATGAAAAAAAACCAAGACTTCCTTTCTTTTGTATTATGGAAAGATCATGATGGAAGCTGAATGTTCTTTCTTATGTCTCCACATTCCTTAATTTTCTCTCATGGGCTGTTCAAGAAAAAGAAAAATTTCTTTCTGCGTAGAACAGCACATGCCTCTTTGTCCCTGCTGTTAAACGGTCTTTTGGTGACAAGATATTTTTGGCACAATGACAATTTCTTGTACATCCATCAAAATCATTTCCCAGTCACTAAATTTTCATATGAATTAATAAAATGAGTGCCAAGTAAAAATGGGAGGAAAATGGAAGTCCTCATAAAACAGCATGAAGCACGAGAAAGCACAGGGTTTTGCATAGAATAAATGCTGGACATGCTATAGTATGGAAGCCTTTTGCAGCAAGACCATGAGCAAAAATGCACAGGAACCTGAACAAGTAAATTGTGGCATGGTGTTTGTAGTGGTGAGTCTGAGATTCAAGATTACACCTCAGCCATCAGCTGGGATTTTTCATAGTCCTTAGCCACTTCAACCCTAGCCTCATTCCTTCTGTGCCTTAGCTTGAGGACTTTGTCTGAAGACTGCCATATCAGCTTCCACACAAGCTGTAATTCAAGTAGCCAGTACTTGCCAGTCCTTAAAAGCATTGGGGCAGAGAACACAGTAACATGAAGAAGTGCTTACCCGTTCACTCTGACGGTTGTAAGATGGAGAGGTGGAATCCTGTAAAATATTAGAATCCAGATTTTTCATAAAAATACTTCAGTTTTGTTTACGTAGAAGGTGATGAAAACTACTGCTTTGTTTGTGTGACTTGTTGAGACAGTTAAATTTGGAGGCTGTAGGATAAGCAGCATTCTTTCACTGTTCAATTCTGGGAGTGGCATTTATTTTTTCTCAGTTAGATATTCAATACAGAGTAATAAAGAAATGAGGTCTTATTATAATCCATTGTTTTTGGTTGTTTTGTATATTGTGAGCATATACTAATGTGGAACTTCGTCAGAAAATGTGAAATAAAGGAAAAGAGGTTCCCTAGCACATGCTACTTCTAATAAGCAATATAAAAAAATGCATGATTGTTACAAATCAGAACTGTTGTAAAGTTCATGTGTCAAGTCCTTAACATACTTTAAAATAAGTAAAAGACATAAAAGAAAATGGAGTTCTAAATAATCTATAGAGACAATAATTATTTCAAGAAGTTCTTACAGAAACTTACTAATCAACGCAGATTATTAGAATATGCTGTAAAAGAACTCTTGAAGGTTATGAGATAGGTAAAGGTCCACATAAGCACCTAGTGAACTCAAAAGGCAGTAAATTTTGAGATTGATTTACTTGAGTAGGATTGCTTACACTGTAATCAGATTCACTAACTCCCATGGCAGGTGAATCCTACAAAATAGTAGAAACACATTAAAAGAAAATTAAAAGATATACTACTTTACCTGCTGCTTAAACAGAGAAGGTTAAGAAACAACAATAACACATGCATACAAGAACAGAATAAAACTTTCTTGTCAATATGTTATCTTTCAGGAAACATTTTAGATAAAGTTGATTTGTGAAATAAACTATTCTTTACATTCAAAAAACTCATTTTCTATGATTTGTTTGTAGGATCTACAATATAAGTAGCAATAAAAAAAATCTTTTCAAGAAAAACACCTAGATTATGTCTTATTTTTAAATAAATTATTTTACATGTCTTTGGGTGGTTAAAATGTATTGCTTACCAAAAAAAAAAGTAGTCCCTACGAAATGGTTTTATAATAAAGTCCACATAAATAAATACAGACTTATAAACAGTATGTCCATTCCCCTTGGGCTTCTGCACAATAAGGTGTGTCAAGTAAATTCACAAATTACTTTTTCCTTTGAATGAGCTGATGCAAAAACATTAAGACAAAAAAAAAAGTGCTAATAAGAGGACTGACAGTAGCATATTAAGGAGGAGAGTGCATATAGCATATAGTGCACCACCTTCCCTCCATTACTGAAAATATTAGGAGTTGTAGATAAGTAAATCAAAGTAAAAGAGAAACAGAAAGTATCAGACAGTCATCACTAAAAATAATTGAAATACAGAAGGCAGTACACGTAAGAACCAGCAACCAACCTTCAGCTTTTGATGCATAAAATAAATTATATTTACCTGACCATAAGGTCCAATGCCACCATATGCGGAAGATCCATCCTGTTCAGATAACACAAATCATTTTCATATTGCAAACAGAGATTTCATTGTAGAAGCATACAACTGTAGGCATCTTTTTCTGGGGAGATTTAAAATCTACAAATACTTACTGAGTTCTCAGAATGCATATTGAGCAACTCAGTCATACACCCCTGTAAGAAACTAATTTTAACATACTAATTTAGCAAATTCTTAGGACTAACTGTATTTCCAATTTGGCAGAGACTTTCATCTGGCTGATAACTCAAAGTTCATAGAATGGCTTGAGCTGGCAGGAACATTAAAGGTCATCCAGTTCCAAATCCTCTGTCATATGCAAAGTTAAAGTTTTGTTGTGATCAAGCTGCAACCATTGGAAGCACCTCACTTTTTGCATACTCTCCTGTAAACTTCCAGGATATAGAGTATATGTAATTTCACTCCTTAAAAAAAAATATATCTTTGTTAAAATATGAGAGCCAAAATATAGAATATATATATAATATATATAAAAAAAAAAAAAAAAAAAAAAAGAGGATTTACCTGACCATAGGATTCACTTCCGTTATCGCTGACAGAAGAACCTCCCTGAACAGAAAATAAAAAGTGCAATCTTTTTAATCTCAGACTTATGGAAGTCTGCGCTGACTGGACAGTAGGACTCCATGATCTCTTTTAGTCCCTTCCAATTCTGCAATTCTATGACTTTACAAGAGAGGAAAAAATCTTACCTGTCCGTAAGATCCACCAGGAGAGTAGGAAGACCCTCCCTGTACAGAAAACATTAAGTTATTGTTTTGTAGTTTAAATGTCTGATCAGTAAAGATGCTTAGACTTCTCCCATGCTGGTACAGCAACCAGAATATTTACCTGGTTTCCAGAATAAGAGCTGTGGGAATAACCTGGGCCTCCCTGAAAGGAAAACAACAGACCAGCTATTTTCTTGCAGGCAAGATGAATGCACCTCATTTTCATTTTATACCCTTTCTCCTAGTTTTGAATTAATCTTTAGTATCTAAATGAAAATTAAGATCAATATTATTAAAATAGAAGAAATCTTCTGGCAGCAATTTTCGCAACCTAATAAAATATGATTTCTGTAAGAAACTGCACATACTGTTCTGTATTGCATACTATTCTGTCAAACTTCACACTGCTAGGTGCTTTAGGGTTGATGTAACTTAGCCTCTCTAAAAGACTATTGTCCGGTCTGTGAATACGATATTCTGCAGCTCCCATGGTACTGGTAGTATAGAAATCAAGATAATGGGGATCTGGGTTATCCTAACAAGGGTAGATGAACAACTACCTGTCCATAGGATCCTCCAGGGTAGAAGGAAGATCCCCCCTGTGCAGAAGAGGACAGAATGCGTTACTAGTTTATGTTTGTCTACTCCTTCCGGAAAGGTCTGAGACGGATAGGGTGCTTAATCTGAATGTTCACCTGGTTACCAGAATATGCACTGTGTGAGGAACTTGGGAATCTCTGAAACGAAAGTATGGACCACCTATTTTCTTGCAAATAGGATGCTACAAATAAATGTACCTGATCTTCAATTTGGGATAAAATTGTTAAAGAACAAGAAACTTTATAGCAATAATATTCTCAGCAAAATGAGACAACTCTTAGGAATTTCTAAACACAATTTAGTTTTGTTTCTGTTGTTGTTGTTGTTTTTGTTTTCCCTGGCAGACTTCATGTTGTAGTTTACATTATGGTTGATTAATTTGTTAGAAATTAAGTAGGGTGTTTCCTAACAGTCTCTACACATGGGGAGCTTAGGAATGAAGATACTGAGTCTGTGTTGACTTTACAAATGAGGAAGAAATCTTACCTGTCCGTAAGATCCACCAGGAGAGTAGGAAGACCCTCCCTGTACAGAAAACATTAAGTTATTGTTTTGTAGTTTAAATGTCTGATCAGTAAAGATGCTTAGACTTCTCCCATGCTGGTACAGCAACCAGAATATTTACCTGGTTTCCAGAATAAGAGCTGTGGGAATAACCTGGGCCTCCCTGAAAGGAAAACAACAGACCAGCTATTTTCTTGCAGGCAAGATGAATGCACCTGATCTTCATTTTATACCCTTTCTCCTAGTTTTGAATTAATCTTTAGTATCTAAATGAAAATTAAGATCAATATTATTAAAATAGAAGAAATCTTCTGGCAGCAATTTTCGCAACCTAATAAAATATGATTTCTGTAAGAAACTGCACATACTGTTCTGCATTGCATACTATTCTGTCAAACTTCACACTGCTAGGTGCTTTAGGGTTGATGTAACTTAGCCTCTCTAAAAGACTATTGTCCGGTCTGTGAATACGATATTCTGCAGCTCCCATGGTACTGGTAGTATAGAAATCAAGATAATGGGGATCTGGGTTATCCTAACAAGGGTAGATGAACAACTACCTGTCCATAGGATCCTCCAGGGTAGAAGGAAGATCCCCCCTGTGCAGAAGAGAACAGAATGAGTACTGGTTAATATTTGCTACTGCTTTTGGAAAGGTTTGATATGAAGCTTCTGAATTGGATGCTTAATCTGAATGTTTACCTGGTTACCAGAATATGTGCTGTATGAAGAACCAGGGGCTCCCTGAAGGGAAAATAACAAAAACAAAAAAAAACACAAGTTATTTTTATTGCAAACAGACATTCAAGTAAATGAGTCTAATTCTTGGTTTCTCTTCTTCCAAAATATTTTCTCTCCAAAGGAACATTCCTGCAATTATTAAAAGAGAAGGCTGATAATTTTCATTAGTAATGAAGAAACCTGTTCCTGGGTCTTTTCAGGTTAAATGACCTGTAAAAAGTAATACCTTTTCACCTAAGTTTTTCTACCTGTAGAAGAGTATGTTATGCCTGGTAGACTCTACACTGTTACAGATCATGGCCCTGACCATGTCCTTGGTATTTGCTAATATATTTAGCTTCCGAAGTGTAAACAGAATATTGATCAGATTTTTCAGCTCACCACTTAAATGACAAACACTATTTACCAGTACATTGTATCCATTATTATTTATACATTTGCTTCATGTGCTGAACAGACAAGAAAATTACGGTTGGGCTGCTTCCTCAGAGAATTTGTAGACTGAGTTCTTGTCTTTAGAAAAACTATGGAGAAGAAGTGGGATAACTGCAGCATGACAAATTTTCTAGTCCACATAAGAAAAACCATTATTTCCCTTGGAGAGAGGAAAAAAAAAAAAAAAAAAAAGTATTTACATTTAAACCTTAATAAATCTCATTTTAAAAAATTCATTAAAATGCGCCTATTCTTTGCCTCTTAATACTTGTTTTATACTGCTCCACTCGTATTTGGAGAACAAGAGCTGAAAGTACACTTCACTGACAAAGAACCTTCACCTGCACTATGAAACCAGTTCAGCCATAATGTCCATTTAATTCCTAGGTTAAATTCCTAGTCTTTTCCTGACGCAGAGGCACTGCCTGAGAGACAAGTGCCACTGCCACTGAAGTTGCAGTGATTCTCTTTATGAGAAAGAAATGCTTCAAATATTGATATAAGAGATGAACATTTTAAATACTTATCAATTTTTGACATTTTTTCCACAATATTTTATTAGATAAGTGAGAAGTACAAGGAATCTAATCTGAATGCGATTAATTCTTGTGGTTACTGTGGGACATACTGACATGGTTTTTTGACAGTAATGTAAAATTTGCATGTAGCAGTCAACAGACAGCATTTGTATTACAACGTACAGATAAAGAAAGTTAGTGGCCAAATGGTAATTACATACTTAAAGTAAAAGCCACATTTATAACAAAAGTTACATTTCATTGTATATAATTCTATCTATACTTAGGAAATTATCAATAATTGGTTTTACCTGTGTCCACAATTACAAGGCGATTAATTTAAAATATTCTATTATGTAGATGTAAGTATAAATTAAGGAAAAAGAATCACCTGTCTAACACCACTGCTTCCATCAGGACAAATGCAACCACCCTATAAATAAAAACAATGAAACTGTTGCTGATGTATGGAAATTTGAAATGATGCCTTACTTCATATGCCAAACTATATTTAGAGGAAGAATGATCAGAGGACTGCAAAGTAGCTGTGACTTTCCTACAACTGAAAAGAATAAGAGGGCAGCATAGTTTTAGATATTTAATGTTAGCTTTAGAAGTTAAACTGACATGACATCTCTCAGTGCTGTCTCAATTTTAGATGCTTCATCAAGAGAGAGCAATCTGGGAAGTCAAGAGTACCAACATTCATTTACTGATAAGCCATGTGTGAAATTTAAAGTGTTAAAAAGCAATTTCATGGAGCCATTTCAAATAAATGTAATCTGAACAGGGTCATTTAATTTACAATTTAATCTGTAACATAACCAAAGTTCCATTGCAAAATTAGCGCACTTAAGCTTTGACTCCTGAGTTTAATTAGTTAAATTACCAGGAAGCTATCTGGACAACACCAGATAACAATAGAGAAATATCTAACCTGACCACTTGATCCACCACCAGTTGCAATGAACGATCCACCCTGTGAAGAAAACAATCATTTTTATAGAAGCATTTTATCAGATCTAAAGTATGTCTAGGAAAAGAATTCAATGACTTAAAAATACTGCAGTGAGATGTAAGGCCACAACCTTTGTATGACTTCCCCACACTAAACAAAATTATCCATTCAGAACTTTGGAACATTACAAAAATGTAAATTTTCACATTTATATTAATGTTTCTCAATTGAATTTCACAAATAAATTATTTAGTGACTGGGTAAAATACATACCAAATGGATGCCAGGGAAATTAATGAAAAAGCAGTACTACTCATTGGAACTCATGGATCTTAGTATTATCAACTTAAACTCTTTGAAACAAAGGACTACGCTAATGTTATATCTATTTAGTGCTGGGCATAGTGGGAGTACAGACCTCTAAGAAACTGATAGGTAGCACTACAAAACATGAAGACTTTTGCAACAGAAGTCACAACATGTATCTTGTTACCAAATTCCAGATGAAACATGAATATATATCTGACCATTATCCTTCACTAGTTTTTGTTTCTAAAAATCAGATTTTGAAACTATTTATTTTGCATAAGGATTAATTATTTATTAAGTGTAGGAACACAGAAGGTGTTATATTCTGGGCCCTTTGTCATTATTCATTTCTGTAAAATTCTAACAGTATGGAAAAAAAATTGCCAACTACAGATAAATTAGTGGAAAACAATTTTCAGAAATTGAAATATAATTTATGAGGAAGATTCCTGCAATAAGATGACGCAGTAGACATTGTGTTATTACCTGGTAGTTAGTGTGGCTGTTGTTTGAAGTAGAGGATTCATTCTGTAAAGTAATGAGAAATTACTCATTTTTCAGTGAGGGTAATAAAGTAAAATACACAGTTCTACTGGAAAAGAACTACCTAACTCTAAACAGAATAATCTGTTAGAAAAGCTGAATTTTTATGCTTCTTTTGTATGTACACTAAAGTAGCTGTAACACCAGCAGTAGTTCATAAAAAGTAATGAGTATGGTTACCTGGACATCATAATCTCTTCTGCTTAAAACATGTGACGTATCCTGTAAGAAGAGAGACATTTGATGGTAAGAGCCTAGCCATAAGCCTTTTTTTTCCTGTACTCATTATTTATAATTACTCCAGATCATTAATGCACATATTGAGTACAAATGACTTATTATAAAAGATAATTTGCTCAATTTTTGTAGACTGTAATATGACTGGAAGGTATATAATACTGTATCTGTACGTCCTTCATATAACAGAAAGCACAACAAATTTCCAAGCACTATGTTTTTACTTCATTATTATATCTTCAGCTATGTCTTGACTGCCCGCTATTTGCAAAACTTATTAATTTCAACTAATCACAGCTCGGAGGAATTCTGTATGTACTTCTTGAAGGACAGAAATTTGAGTTGCCCTGTATCTCATAACAAGTTTCCATGTCAGGTATTTTTTTCATATTATATATATGATAGGCATGGACACACACACACCTTAAAATAAGACACCCAAAAAGAGAAAATGGACAAGCTCTTTTATTTTAGTTTATCTTTAAACACAAGAACATTAACTAGGTCAAACACAATTTGGGAAAAAAATAGGGATAATTATGACAAATTAGGCATAATTTGGATAATAATCCTGCAAAGCAGTGGAAGAAAAGAGTTACTTACTCTGACAACAACTTTCCTCTTCACACAGCTAGAACTCTGCAATGAAATCAGAAGCTATTTATTGTTTTATAGATGGAGATATCCCCACAAAGTACTTTCTGTAAAATTCTATCTAAAAATGTCAAAAATAACATATTTAGGGAAAGGAAAATGTCTTCCTTGAAAACGACATCTTGGTTGGCCTCATTTTCAACAGATGATACAGTGGTAGATATTTGTATCAGATAGTTTTATTTTCAAATAACTTTAACATTCGTAGATTAGCTTTGGAGCAAGAGAGAAAAACATCATTTATCTTCCAAAATCGTTGTACTGTAAAAATAGGAATGCAAAGCTCATCTGTGTATTTCTTCCTCTGCAACCAGTTTCAATTCAGACCTAGCTGCACCATAATGCATGCCTAATAAACAGTGAGATAGAAAAGTCTGTTTTTAGTGTGGCATCATGTCCCTCCTCCACTAAATTCAGTATATTTGAAGAATCACAGAATTGTAGGGGTTGGAAGTGACTTTGGAGATAAACTAGTTCATTGCCCCTGCTAAAGCAGGTTCCATACATGTTCACAGGAAAGCAAAGAGCAATTCCAGTTTTGAGTATATTTGCCTGAACAGCAACAAAATCAGAAATTACTAATGTAATAGAAAGGAAAAATAGGGAAAAGACTGAAGCGGTTGAGCGCATGGCTGACAATTGAAGAGAAGGAAAGTAGATGATGACAGAAGATTTCTTTAGATGGCAGTTTTAAAAAAGGAAAAAATGAGTTTCTATGAACGGAAGGCATGAAATAATTGCTTTGTCAATCTATCCACTTAAGTCACTATTCCTGCTTGCAGGACAGAAGGAACAGTCAAGACAGGAGTATCCCAGAAGACTATCATATATGCAAGTTTAATTTAAAACTAGTGGCAAAAGATTGAGACAGCGACATGTCTCGCATATACAGATAGCTAATTCCAAAATAACTATCCAGTCAAAGTGCTGAATGGCCTATATCCTGAAGGGCCTAATAAAAACTCTAGAGTACATTCTTACAAGTATTGTGCAGTTTTAGAAGATTGTGCCGCAGCCTTGAGAACTAACAGAAGGAATTGAGTACAGAGAAATATAACATCAAACAATCTCACTCCTTGATTGTTTTTATAATACCCTTCATAAAGTTAATTAATCATTCACTACAAGTAGAGACACATAGATCCAAAGTAGAAGTGATCGGTTACTAACACTGTCCTCAATCACAAGAATAACAACACCATAGGTGAAGAAAAACCCTTACCCGACTATTAGCACTATAGGTAGTGTCATTCTGGAAAAGAGAAAGATCAATTATTTAAATACAGCAAGCTCACAGAAACTCAATTCTTTCTAATGTTGTGTACAGACTTAAAATAATTTAGCACTAAACTTAAATTGGTAATAATAGAAAGTGAAAATCATGTTGTCTCTTCATCTCTTTTCCATCTTTCAAGATATGCATTCAAAACTTGTCTATGGAATTTGTAATTATTTTTATAGTTGTTTAATTAGTGTAAAGTGTATCCTTACATTTTGGGAAAAAAAAAACATCTGTGCAAAGCAATGGAAATCGTTTTATTCATTTCATTAAGGTAAATGCATTTAAAAGTACAAAATGCATCAGTAAGCACAGGTTTTCAGTAAGAAAATATGCAGCTGCTAAAGCACCTATCCATGCAAAGACTAAATATTCCCTCCAGGAAATCTGTTCACAAGACTGCATCTCATAGTGCAATATTTTCTCATCTATATGAATAGAGTTGTGAGGAAAATATATTAGAGAAAGCATACTCACATCATCACAGGCATTGGGATTATCATCTGAGAAATCCTGGGAATCCTACATTGACATCAGATATCCAGTTATTTCCTCAGTAAAATGGATAGTTAAAAAGATATTTGATCTTGCACTCAGCAAGACAGAATCGAGGCTCATGAAAACAAAAAACTGCTTGCTGAGTTAAAGTTTCTAATAAGAAAAATGGTCAAGTACATGGTTGCAATAGTTGCTGACAGGGAACATTCCACTCTTCAGAAGAAGAAAAATGAGAAAGAAATAAGAAGAGCATAGAAATTATTACACTTTATTAGATCTAAGAGAAGATGACACAATAAAGTAGGATCTACAAAAATCTGCAAGAAATAATACATAAGAAGAAAGAAAGAAGTAGTTACCTGACTATCATAATAGCTGTCGGAAGAGGATGATCCACCCTTTAAAACATATGAAACAAAAAACATCAGAGAAAACTAGGTTACAGAAAACCCAATTTTGAGCAGAAGCTCAAGTTTGTAAGGACTGATGTATAAAAAGAGAAATAAAGCGATACTTACTTGGCCACCACCATAGTTTTGTGAGTATGATCCACCCTTTAAAATTAACCAATAAAAATCAGAGAAAATAATGATACAGAAAATCTAATTTTTAGCAGCGGCTAAAGCTTGTAGGATGTGATTTATAAGTATGGAAGTAAAGTAACTTACCTGACTGCCACCATAGTTTTGAGAAGATGATCCACCCTTTAAAGCAAACCAACCAACAAACATCAGAGAAAGTTACATTACAGAGAAAAATACAAAACAATTTTAAGCAGAAGCTAAAGCTTGTAGGAAGTAGTGTGTAATTGGTGAAATAAAGCACTACTTACTTGGCCACCACCGTAGTTCTGTGAGTATGATCCACCCTTTAAAAACAAAAACAAAAAAAAACAAAATAAAAACAACAGGAAAAAAAAAAAGGAAACAACCAACCAGCATCAGAGATCATTAGGATACAGGAAACATGATTTTGAGCATAGGCTGAAGCTTGTAGAATGTGATGTGTAAGTAAGGAAATAAAGCATAACTTACTTGGCCACCACCATAGTTTTGAGAAGATGATCCACCCTTTAAAGCAAACCAACCAACAAACATCAGAGAAAGTTACATTACAGAGAAAAATACAAAACAATTTTAAGCAGAAGCTAAAGCTTGTAGGAAGTAGTGTGTAATTGGTGAAATAAAGCACTACTTACTTGGCCACCACCGTAGTTCTGTGAGTATGATCCACCCTTTAAAAACAAAAACAAAAAAAAACAAAATAAAAACAACAGGAAAAAAAAAAAGGAAACAACCAACCAGCATCAGAGATCATTAGGATACAGGAAACATGATTTTGAGCATAGGCTGAAGCTTGTAGAATGTGATGTGTAAGTAAGGAAATAAAGCATAACTTACTTGGCCACCACCATAGTTTTGAGAAGATGATCCACCCTTTAAAGCAAACCAACCAACAAACATCAGAGAAAGTTACATTACAGAGAAAAATACAAAACAATTTTAAGCAGAAGCTAAAGCTTGTAGGAAGTAGTGTGTAATTGGTGAAATAAAGCACTACTTACTTGGCCACCACCGTAGTTCTGTGAGTATGATCCACCCTTTAAAAACAAAAACAAAAAAAAACAAAATAAAAACAACAGGAAAAAAAAAAGGAAACAACCAACCAGCATCAGAGATCATTAGGATACAGGAAACATGATTTTGAGCATAGGCTGAAGCTTGTAGAATGTGATGTGTAAGTAAGGAAATAAAGCATAACTTACTTGGCCACCACCATAGTTTTGTGAATATGATCCACCCTTTAAAATAAACCAACCAACAAACATCAGAGAAAGTTACAATAATTTAAAAAGAAATTTAAGCAGAGGCTAAAGCTGGTAGGATGCGATATATAAGTAGAGAAATAAAATGTCCACTTACTTTGCCACCACCATAGTTTTGTGAGTATGATTCACCCTTTAAAATAAAGCAACAACCAAGTTCAGAGAAAACAAACATACAGAAACCTCAATTTGAGCAGAGGCCAAAGCTTGTAGGATGCAATATATAAATAGAAAAACGAAGCATTCACTCACTTTGCCACTACCATAGTTTTGTGAGTATGATCCACCCTTTAAAACAAACAAACCAACTAAAATCAGAGAACGTTACGATACAGAAAACCCATTTTTGAGCAGAAGCTAAAGCCTGTAGGAAGTGACGTGTAATTGGTGAAATAAAGTGTTATTTACTTGGCCACCACCACAGTTTTGTGAGAAAGACCCACCCTTTAAAATAAACCAATCAATCAACACCAGAGAATATTAGGATACAGAAAACTTGCTTTTGAGAAGAAGCTTAAGCTCATAGGAAATAATTTGTAATTGGTGAAATAAAACACTACTTACTTGGCCGCCACCATAGTTTTGTGAATACGATCCACCCTTTAAAACAAACAAACCAATCAAGATCAGAGAATATTAGGATACAGAAAACCCGATTTCACAAAGAGGCTAAAACTTGTAGGACGTAATTTGTAATTGGCAAAATAAAGCACTACTTGGCCACTACCATAGCTTTGTGATCCTCCCTTTAAAATAACAAATGCAAAACCAATGTCAGAAGAAATTGTGATTTCATTTGGGGATTGTAAAGCTATAATAAACAATTGCTGGAGATTATTTTAAACAGTTACAACTTTCTAGATGACAGTAACTGCAATTCCAGCATTTTAATCAAGCATGGTACAGAACAGCCACCTAAGAATGCAGAACAAATCTGGCGAAAATTTCTTATCAGATATGATAACAACTTTTGACATAAGGAAAATCAATTTCTTCCTACCTGGTTGCCACCATAATTTTGTGAGGATGATGATCCACCCTGCCAACAACAACAAAATTTGAGTATTACAACATAACAGATACAATATTGATCAGAGCTTATGGGATCTGTGTGAAATAAAGTCTCATTGAGAAGAAATAATAACCTAGTACTTACTTGGCTACCATCATAGCTTTGTGAGGAGTATGACCCACCCTATGAAAACAATGCAGCAACAGATATTACACTTGTAGAGCTGAACCGTGTAACAATGCAGAGTTAAGCTTTATGAGGTTATAGAGTCCTTTCTATGTAAGTTTCAGTGTTGATATAAAGCACTGGGGATTAATTAAAGGAGATGGGGAGGTTATGCAATAATCTACACCCTCATAAATAACAAAATTATACTATGGATTAGAACTTATTAGACAGTTTTGATCAGTGGATAATAGGAAGCAGCCTACCTGGCTACCACTCTGAGATCCATCCTGTAAATTGAACAAAAAATTATATAAAAAATTTATATAAAAAAAAATAATTTTTACACTTACTGTTTGACTACAGATTTAATGAAACTTATGATATTTTTTCTTTCAGAGGAAGAAAAAGCATAGGCAAATATGCAATGAAGGTATGATTTCTAACTTAGTAAGCGTGGATTGTTAAGACTGCAAAAGTAAGTACACCATGAGACACATGGCAAGGTAGCACAAACGTGTTCTTAGTTAATTCCTACTAGTGGTATGTTTCATTCAGAACAGTTTCTAGAGAATGCAATATTTTCTTCTCCTGTAGAAAACCTTATTTACATGTATGGAATAAAAAACTCCTCTGACAGCATTAGTACATAGGAAGCTTCAAGATATAGGGGCTTTGAGGAAAAGGATTTAAATAAAACACTCCATATGTTCCAACACAACCCCTTTAAAAAGGGATATAACTTCTCAAAGTGAAATAAGAAATGTAAGTAGAATATTTGCCATTTGGTAAAATGGGGCTGAGACTTCATCGAGAAAAAGCAAGAGGAAGCAAACCAAAGAAGTTCTATATTTCAATGTCTAGCAATTTTTAGAAGGCACAAAATTTAAGTAATTACTTTAGTTTTAGAAATAAATAACTTCTCTTTATAAAAAAGTTTGAAAAATTCTTATTAAAAATTTATAATAAAAATAAAAAAGGAATTAAAAAAGAGAAAAATATTGGTTTTTATTACAGATTTTTAGCGTTCACATAAATGACTTCTTTGAAAATGAAAGAAATCTTACATGATAGTGATTTTTGGTGTTCCAGCAGTAAAAAATCATAACAAATACACACTATCTACCAATATCTCACTGCACAAAATCAGTGAAGAGTTGAAGTACTCTCACGAAATTCAAATGGCACTCCTAAAATGTGTTCTCAGAACTATGAGCTTCTTCCTTCATTTACATAACGTCTCGAGCAGCTCTGAAGTTGATTCAGACATAATGTTACGGGAAAAAGAAAAAATAAGGGGATAGGAAAATGGACACGAAGTTCCTGTGGTGCTCCCGCATATAGGAAGCCAGCTCTAATCCCACAGTTAGTAAAGATTGCATGGATTTGCACTCCATGAATCTGAGGTCAGTACCAGCTGAGTCAGCAGCAAAACTAATTTTGGATATGATTTAAAATTAGAGGAAGAAGTCTATTTACCTGGTGGCAGGGATTGCTATCATACGAAGTACCCTGTCAAAAAAAAAAAAAAAAAAAAAAAAAAAGTAGCTTTCTTGTTAAAGTTCCTAACAAAACCGAAAGTTAACAGAGTTTAATGAGTTTAATTTTATTTAACCCACTCAGTCAGTGGCTCTATCCTCTTTCTATTCCATATCCACCTACTTATAAGCATCAAAACACAGATAATGAAAGCAGGATTATTTGGTTGCAATGTGGAAAAATGAGGTAGTTTTTTGACTGATGCTTCTGTTAACTTATCTAAGTTCTTCTTGATTGGCAAATATTAACATCAAAGATTACATTGGGTAATCCGTTTAGGAGCCAATAGTTAGTGCTGTGTGACCCCCTACCCCAGAATCTTTCTAGATTCACTCATTACAGACCTTAGGTAAAGCTACTGCCTTTCATTTCCCTGTTTCGGGTATGTTTTGGCTGCATGCATCCTTCTTGGAATTGCAAGGTGTGAAGCAGTACAATGTGTTCTACTCTGGTTGCTGCCCTCCCGTTATAAAAAGCACAGCTTTTCTGCTAAGTCATCTGTGATTCAGCTTTAGTGGAAGCAACACTTTCTTCAGTGTTTCTTCACATTTCTTCAGTTTCATTGCTGTTACTGTATCCTTGCCCACTGATACATATCACCAGTACTCTTGTATTGCTTCTTATGCTTTCATCCATGCATTTCCATTCATATTTTAGTCGTACTAATCTTAATACTTTTGCTAGAGGTTTCGGTACTTATCTCTATTAGTCTCACTGCTTTCCTCAATGTATTCATCTGGACTTCAATTTACTGTCAAGGCTGCATCCATGCCCTGTTCTTCACCTAGGATCTTATCACTGGTAACAGTCTTTACACTGCTGTAAGAATACGAGTTGAAATGAAACCAGGATATCAACTACTGACCTAACGAGTCACCTTCTTTACCTATTTCATCCTACATAGAGAAACATCCAAAACTCACTCTAAAACGGTTACATCTGTCTGCTCAGTAGGCAAATGTTCTTCTACTTGTTCATCTTGCATGTAGTTGTATATATGAGAAGCCACTTCATTTTGGTTACAATGATCAACAAATCTTATCTCTTGTAGACCTCTAATATTTTAAGATATTTTCATGTACCAGCAAAAGATTCCTACTAACAGACATTATACAGTTTCTTGAAAAATGTTACTAATATATAGAAAGCAGAGTCTAGTTTTGAAACACCTTGGAGAAAGGGCACTTACTTGTCCACAACCTCCACTGCCACCTGAAGAAGAAGACCCACTCTGCTGGGGAGAAAAAAAAACACAAAACACTTCAGTAATTCAAATATAATTTTTCCTCATTTTAAATAAAGAAATAAATTTTAAAAGTAATTCAGCTGTCTGTCTGCTTAAAAGAATGAAGACTAGCTATGAACTGCTGTGAATTTCCTTGTAAAATCTTGTGAAGGTAAGATGACTATAGGTACTCCTTTCTATGTGAGAAAGACCTTAGTCTTTCTGTAATTGCTGTTGAGCCTGTTGTTCCCAGACCCATATTAAAAAAAAAAATCTCACTTATAATGACAACTTAGTCTGTTACTTCAAGAAACAAACCTCATGAAAATCTCAATGTACATATGAGGACAACACATGTATGCATTACATTTCAGTGCAATGTAATTATTATACGAAAATGAACTTTACACTCAAGAAGAAAATTTCCTTTAAATTACATATTCTGAATGACAGCTAAATGCTTTTGCAGAGCCATGGCACTTCACTTCACAAATGCTGTATCCTGGCCAGTAATTAATTGCTACTTACCTGTCCATAGGAGGTGCCACCTTGCGGCTGATAGACCTGTAAAAAAAGCAAGAACCCATTAATAAACTAAGCTGTACTCTTCAAACCACACAGAAAAGCTGTGTACTTTTTACTGTGTGGTATCTTGGGATGACCAAAAAACTGGGAATATCTTGCAACACCGACGAGGAATAAAACCAAAACTAAATAAACAAAAGATAAACATTACACACACACACACAAACCTCAAGCCAACAAACAATGAATGTTCTTTTGAAAGGCAGATCCCTATAGAAAAGTTCAATATATTTCAGAAAAAAAGCCTCACCTGGCCATAGGACTGGCTGCCTCGGGAGCCCTTTAAGAAAGAGTAGAAAATGACCACCTTGTCCAAGAACGTCATTGTTTTATAAGGCTTTTATAAAGTGCTTAATGATTACGCAAATACAGCTGGACAAAGGTTTCCCAACAAGGCTCCTCCTGAGCCAAAGGAGACAGAGTAGTACGCTATCACCCCTACAGCGTATCATCCTACTATGGCAAAAGCCATAACTCAAACTGGGACTGCCAAAGGAAACACTGAAGAATCTGTCAGTGCCACTGATCACAGAGAGATCAGCGAAGAACTTTAGAGAACACATGCAGTTTGCTTACCTGTCCGTACGAACTGCTGCTGATAGTGTAGGTTGGCCCACCCTAGCACAAGGAAACCATTTGGTTAGTATCCTTTCATAAGGGACCATTCTGCTTTAGCAAAAGCAAATAGCTACATCCTCAACCAGTGCAGGGCAGAATGAAGAGCCACAACTTCCTCCTGGACATCACAATCATAGAATCTTAGAATCATTAGAGTTGGAAGTGACCTCTGAAGGCCATCTAGTCCTACTCTCCTGCAACAAACAAGGACACCACAGCCAGACCAGGTTTCCCTCATCCAGCCATGCCTTGAAAGTTTCCAGGGACAGGACATCAACCACAACACTAGGTAACCTGTTCCAGTCCTTCATCATGCTTCTCGTAAAAGATTTTTTCCCTTATATTTAACCTACATCTACCCTCCCTGAGCTTGAAGGCATTTCCTCTTGTTCTATCACCACAGACCCTGCTAAAGAGCCTATCTACTATTTTTCTGTAGCTCCCCTTTAGATACTGAAAGGCTGCTACCAAGTCATCTGGCAGCTTTCTCTTCTCCAGGCTGAAGAGCCCCAGCTCTCTCAGCTTGTTCTCATAGGAGAGTTGTTCCATTCCATGGATCACTTTTGTGGTCTTTTTCTAGATGTGCTCCAACAGGTCTCTCCTGTACTGAGGACTCCACATCTGGATGCAGTACTCCAGGTGAGGCCACACCAATCCAGAGTAGAGGGGCAGGATCACCTCCCCGACCTGCTGGTCATACATCTTTTGATGCAGTCCTGGATGGCTTTCTGGGCTACCAGGGCACATTGCTGGCTCACGTCAGCTTTCCATACACCATTACCCCCAGGTCTTTTTTAGCAGGGCTGCTCTCAATCCTTTCATCCACAGTATATACTGGTAATGGGGGTTGTCTTGAGCCAGGTGCTTGTATTCAGATTTGTTGAACCTCAGAAGGTTCACCTGGGCCCACTGCTTAAGTCAGCCTAGGTCGCTCTGAATGGCAACCCATCCCTCTGGTGTGTTGACTGCACCCCACAACTTGGTATCATCAGCAAACCTGTGGTGTGTGCACTCAACCCCACTGTCGATGATGCTGATGGAGATATTAAACAGTTTTGGCCCCAGCAGCAACCCCTGGGGGATACCACACATCATCAGTCTCCATCCAGACATGGAGCCATCAACCAACTCTCTCTGGACTCATTCCTTCAGTTAGTCCTTTGGACATCAAATAGTCCATCCATCAAGTCCATATCTTTCCAATTTGGAGAGAAAGATGTTGTAGGGTACTGTGTCAAAGGCCTTATTGAAGTTGAGACAAATGACAACAGTGGCTCTTCCCCTGTCCTTTAAAGCAGTGACGCCATTATAGAAGGCCACTCAGATTGATCAAACAGGATTTGTCCTTGGTGAAGCCATGCTGGTTCTCCTGTATCACCTCCCTACCTTCCATGTGCCTTAGCATAGCTTCCAGGAGGATCTGTTCTGTGATCTTCCC
The DNA here is from genome assembly GCF_951394365.1 of Tetrao urogallus. NCBI lineage: Eukaryota > Metazoa > Chordata > Aves > Galliformes > Phasianidae > Tetrao > Tetrao urogallus. Next base: position 17,944,646 of record NC_136818.1, on the reverse strand, counting down.
CAGCACAGAGGTGAGACTGACAGGTCAGTAGTACCCAGGGTCATATTTTTTAGCCTTTTTAGAAATGAGTATGATGCTTCCATTTTTCCAGTCACTAGGGACTTCACTCATTTCCCATGATTTTTTAAAAGTCATAAAGAGTGGCTTGACAACCACATCAGCCAATTCCCCTAGGACTCTGGAATGCATCTCACTGGGACCCATAGCCCTGTGGATGTTCAGATTCCTCAGGTGGTCATGAACCTGATCTTCACTTATAGTGGGAGGGAACGTTACTTCCCCAATCTCCTCCAACCACACCAAATGTTTGAGGGCCATGTGACAAGCAGTTATCGAGGAAAATGGAGGCAAAAAAGTTGTTAAGTACATCAGCCTTTTCCTTGTCTGTTGTTACCAGCCTGTCTGTGCCACTCACTGGGGGGAATACAACTTCCTGGACTTTCCTTTTGTAATTGAGGCACCTGTAGAAGCCTTCCTTGTTCTTTTTGGCATCCCTAGCGAAGCTCAGTTCAAGCTAGGTCTTGGCTTTCCTGACCCTACCCCTAAACAGCCTTGCAGCTTCCTTACACTCTTTCCACAATATCTGTCCTTGTTTCCACTGCCTGCGAATTTTTTTCTTACTGTTCAGCTTGACCAGCACAATGATGCTGAATGAGATGATTTCAGATGTCAGAATTCCATACAAATAAATAGCATGTAGATAATTTATAAACGTAAGAACACACTATCAGAGAAAAAGTTGAAATTCTGAGTGATTGGTAATGCTTTTGCAGTGCCATAGAACTCAACTGTCTTAGATGCTGTATACTGGCTTGTGATAGTCTATGCTTACCTGGCCATAGGAAGTACCTCCTTGCGGCTGGAAGACCTGTAATTAAAGAAATCAATTCAAAATTATTTTATTTGTGAGGTAGATGCAACTTTCACTTTTATCTCTTCTATGAAAAAGGAGAAGAGTAAGACAGAATTCACTGTTTCTGAACTAGAATTATTTCGATGTATGTTATTCAGGATTAATTTCCCAGCATACTTTACGTATATAACAACAATCACGGATTAGTTTTACATCTCAGATGAGGTGCTAGGCTTGTGGAATCTTTTCAGGACGTTTAAAGGATGCAACACTTTCTGGATGTTTCTTTTGCCTGTTGATTCTCAGAAGCTTTTCTTAGATGGCCAATGGTAGCCGCAATGCTGACACGTTCGGATTTTTGATGGGGTCTGTTGTATAATTCCCTTCCTCTTTGGGGAAATGAAGGTGGCATATTTGGAATTACCAAAAATTCCATTAAAAATATAAATTAATATAAAGAAAACAAAATGATGTAATAAAAGTAGCAGGTCAAAGAAATTAGTCAAGGCTGCTAATATCCTATAAAAAACTTTTAGTAACAAAGACACCAAATAATTACTAGCTGCTCACGTAATCTACCTTCAGTACAGTGTCATAAAAGAGGAAATGTTTCACATACAAGCACAGCTGTGCCACAGCTGTCCGAGAGAGTTATGAAGACAAAAACTGACAAAAAGGATTTGAATCACCTTCTATATTTCTTCTACTTTGACATAAATTGTAGGAAAATTTATATCTACCTTACAATGCTTTAATTCACATATTAACAATAGAAGGACATATCTTAGAGCTGAAGACTATAAGATCAAGTCTGCCTGCAGTGGAGAACCTCAACCAATGTTTTTTTAACTCCTTAAACACTTTGTTCTGTGATTGAAGCGGACAATGAAGAACTGACTATAAGTTTGTTTTACCATATCAATCAACTGGAAGAGAAACAGCACCGAGGAAAATATTTCTACCATAAATTTTCAAATTTAATGTCCTTTTTAAAAGATTATAGAGACAGGAACTCATGCTTTTGCAGGTATCTACTGAAAGAAATACAACTATCATTTTCGCAATAAAAGTTTTGAAATGGATTTGGAGATCTGTTTTAGAACTCAAAATAAACAGAGAAGAAACATCACTTGAAGCGATTTTAAGTTCTGCAGTGCCTGAGACACTGCTTTCTCAAATGCTATATACTGACTAATTCTTACCTGGCCGTAAGAACTGCCAGGTTGAAGCCGAGAGATCTGTAACAAAAGCAAGAATTCATTTGTAAGTAAAGCTATAGATTTAATAAAGCTATGGCAAAAAAAAATAAAAACATTGCCCAATAGATATCCTCCATTCTATATTCTGTTTTCCTATATGGTAATCCTGTGAGTTGACCAAAAACCAGGAACTACCCTGAAATACCAAGAAGGAAAAAGCAAGAAAGTTTGCAAACAAACAAACGACAAAAAATGCTCAGACCTCAAGCCAACAAACAACGAATATTCTTTTGAAAGGCAGATCCCTATAGAAAAGTTCAATATATTTCAGAAAAAAAGCCTCACCTGGCCATAGGACTGGCTGCCTCGGGAGCCCTTTAAGAAAGAGTAGAAAATGACCACCTTGTCCAAGAACGTCATTGTTTTATAAGGCTTTTATAAAGTGCTTAATGATTACGCAAATACAGCTGGACAAAGGTTTCCCAACAAGGCTCCTCCTGAGCCAAAGGAGACAGAGTAGTACGCTATCACCCCTACAGCGTATCATCCTACTATGGCAAAAGCCATAACTCAAACTGGGACTCAGACTGCCAAAGGAAACATAGAAGAATCCGTCAGTCCCACTGATCACAGAGTGATCAGCGAAGAACTTTAGAGAACACATGCAGTTTGCTTACCTGTCCGTATGAACTGCTGCTGATAGTGTAGGTTGGCCCACCCTAGCACAAGGAAACCATTTGGTTAGTATCCTTTCATAAGGGACCATTTCGCTTTAGCAAAATTGGGGAGCCTGGCCTACACTAAGATAGCCTTATGGTTGTGCTATCTGTGATGTCTGTGGCACTGAGCTCCAGAAGTCAGAGCTATCCTTGGTCAAACTTCTCACTACTTGCAGTGGTATAGATAATACTGACAATTTTTTCCCTCCCTGTCCTCCCTCACCACCACTGCCCAAGAAATTGGAATACTTCATCTTTTTGTTGACACCAAGAATATTCTCATGCATTACTCCACAATCAAGTTTTTTTTATCATTGTGTTAATATTTTAACCCATTTATTCTTCCTACGAGTAGCTTGAAGTAAGGCTGAAATACCTTGTTGCACATAAGTATGGAGTTATGATTCACTATCATTCTTCACCCTTCACAACTTATGGAAATTTGTGGTCTAATATACATGGGTCTGCATCTATCAGTATAGGATTCTTCTTGCAATGCTGAGCCTAGAAACACTTCTGACATGGTATTATGACTTTTCTACAGATTTTAAAGGACACATTGTGATGAACAGTCATTTCACTTCAACTAATGACATACAGAAATACATTTATGAATATTTTAACCAAAAGGGGCTAAATCAATAACTACAGCCAAAAAAAAAGAAAACCAAAACCCAAAGCAACTTAAGTACCTGCAACCTGTGAAATACATTTACATACATGTGTAGGAAGATATCATTATTCCGAGCCTATTTTAGTGAAATCTAGAAGCATATTTCTACTCCTTTTCAATCTCACTTACCTGAACATAAGTAGCACCGCTGCTTTGCTGCCTTTGTCCACTCTATACAGGACAAAAAATAATGTTATTCATTTTAAAGAGGAATTGCTTATGTACCATGACTAAGACACTATTTTTAAACCTACGGGACAGTTTGAGTGAGTTTATGTCTTTCCTTGCTTTATTTATGCCATCTCAATGTGCCACAGTGATAAATACTTTGGCATACAAAGATACTTCACGATGACAATTATTTATACAATACATTATGTCATTTTGTGGTATTTCTGGGAAATTATAATACAGAGGTTTTCATGTTTTGTATTTACAGAACACAGTTGCAATGACTGTTGATTAACAACCAGAAAGTACAATCACTTTTTTTTAAGTGCAGAAACACATCTACTTTATCACTGTAGTTCGTGTACCATTGATTTAAGATATTCATACTCATTTATCCCCAAATACATGAGTCATTGCATAGTTTACTGAGGCAGAGCTTGAGACAAAGCACAAAGACCACGAAGAAAGAACATCTACCTGTACTATGATCTTAGTAGCAGAATTGCCCAAACTCTGTAAAACAGAACAGGAAAGAAAAGAAATTTGATTTGTTAAACAGAAAATTTCTAGTTCTACTACTTTGCTTGGGATAATAAAGGAAAGGGGAGCACATATAGTGTATTAAGCATTGTATTCTGAAAACCCAGTACTAAACTAGTTAAAAACTAGATAAACTAGTTTATCCTCAGCTCAGAAGGGGAAGGAGCCCCACACTACTGAAATAATTTCCTATGCCTAAATCTCCTTCTAAAAGAACTCTTGAAAGAGCACAGGCTACAGGTTTTTGCAGTACCAGTTAGCACAGTTTTTCCAAATTGGGTGAGTGAAGCTGAGACATCATCACCAATCAAATACCTCACAATCACCTGTACATCAACACATACCTGAATTCAGTTTCTGTCTTAGTCAATTACTGTGATCAGTTTTGAGTTATGAGGGACAAACTTAAATGGGTAGTAGACACCATTTCAAAGTAACGGGTTTGACCCCACAAGGCATATGTCACCATTAGAGAAATCATTAAAAAAAAAGAAAAGTATGCTTACCTGGGGATAAGTATGACGCTGCAAATGAAAACAAAAATCTTTAAGTATTCTGCACAAAGGCTTGTCTAAGCAAGATTTTGCAGCACAAAAAGGGCCCTGTCTTTTCGGTGCAATACACGACCAAATGTGGAAGAAAGATATAGGAAGGATAACTAATTAGCAATTGATTTTAATATTCATTCAGGTTGGAACAAGTTTGAGTAGGAAGAGGACAGATGAAAAAAAACCACACATACGTATCAATTTTGACATACAAACTCACTTTAACCACATTAAAGAAAAACCTTCTTTTGGCTGATTATGAGCCAGTAAGTGAAGTGGAAATCTACTAGTTTAAAAATAAGAATAGAAGTGAATTTACAAAAAAAAAAATTGCAGTGGAAGCAGAAAACCAAAACTACTCAGAAACACGGATATTATATATATCAAAACACGTGGAATCTGAACTTAATCAAGTATCTCCGGAAGTGGTAACAGCAATCATAGAATCATGACTCAGGTCAAATACTCAGCCTGTCGTATCATGTAGATGCAGTTACTATCTCACTATTGTCTTTCCCCAGAAGTAATTATGATCCTAGGATAAACCCTGTGTGAGAAAGATTTGTATCCATATGCATGAGAAATCTTTCTGACAAATTAAAACATGAAGCTACTTAAATGCTCTTTGAGTCAAAGCTTTGAGAGTGGTAGAGAGAAACTGCTTACCACAGGTGGAAATGGGTTGCTGTTGGGGATGACCACTATCTGCAGACAGAATGGAGAGAGCTGTTTGTTTACTCATCACAGGCTTTCTTTAAATACGTTAGAAAAACAAAAAATGCTGAATTCTCTAAATTTACAAGCATAGATAATAACACTATGGATGATCACCTTTACAAAGTATTACTGTTTTTAACAAAAATTCTTAATGTACACTAGCAATGAAAGAAGAATGTATACACAAGAGCATACGGAGATTTGCTTCCATTCAGACAGTGACTCAGCTGTAAAGGCTGTAATGTACTACAACCACTGGCTTATACACACATATATGATGTTTTTACTGTCCACCAAGAGGTAGAAGACCAATCCAGTTATATTCAGTGTTCCACTACAGGAGTAATACTGGCTTCATTTTTTTAATAACTTTGAATGCAATAGTAGTGCCTTCTGCTTAGGTATTCATGTTTTCCAATCAGAAGCTTTTCTTTTTTTAACTGAAAAAAATATCATGCAGTGGTGTAGAAAGGAAGAGCTGATGTTATCACAAGTAAAGAATTCTAACATAAAGGAGGCAGAATTTCTTGAAATGTAAATTATCAAAGAATATCAGTACAGTTTGAAAGGAAGAGGAAATTTAAATGCAACGAAATTAACTGTGAAGACAAATGGTCACAGTGTGTGTTTATTGGTCATAGCTCTGAGCTTTCTGGGGAATGGACTGAGAGGAATAGTCTATGTAAATATTAAGAGACAAATACATGAATTTTTATCGATTTCATTTTCTCAGACTTACCTTAAAAATCATTAGAAATCTGTACCCTTAAAAGGTCCATTTACATCACAATCAAAACCCTATTTTTTAAATTAAAAAATATCTATAAAAAATTGTGAAATTTTAACATTTTAGATACAGGTAAGTCAACTGTCAACAAAAGCACTGCTGCACAGAGAAGCAGCATATGGCAATGAAGAATCAAACCGATTCCACTCATACAAATCAAAAATTTCTAATAGTACCACAAAAATAAAGAAGTCGTGCCAAGTTACAACCATATGAATTCTTTCTCTTTTGAATTAAAAAGAAAAGGCACTCTTACCTTCTTACTGGAATCTGAACTACTTGCAGGAACAGACTGTAAAGAATACAGGAAGACATATTTTGCTTAGGTTTGTTTGACAAATTAAATACAGCACTATCTCGCACAAGAATGTTACAGATAATTACAGTATTTTCCTAGATTCCTAAACAAAATAACATTTTGAAGGAAAATAAGAATGTACAGGTAACTGACAAATGAACAACAGAAGTAAGACACTTGTTTTATTTCTTTTCTCAAACACTAAAATGTTTTTTGGTAATGAAAATAACTGCTGGTAGAAAAAAATGAATCTCTTTTACTAAACTTCATCGAAAAAAAGCAAAATCAATAAAACAGCCACTGAAAAAATAATCTACTGTTGAAACACAAGCTGGTATAAATAGGAAACACCATAAGAATACAAATGTTTCAAATGGAGCATTACATAACATGCAAATTCTTCTATTTTATCAAACCACAAATACAATTCCATAGGTAAAGCCACAAAACAAAGGTAAATATCTTCTAACAGGTATGATATTGCAGTGTACTCTAAATGTATAAACCGTTTATTGAAGTCATTTCCAGATAGAATAGGTAACTATTTGAAGACCCTTTTTCCCTTCCATATATTTTATTATTATTCAGAAGAAGTTGACTGCAGCTGCTTAATATGCTGACAATGAAAGCATGTTGGAGAGCACAGTTACCTGGCCGTAGGTAAGACTGCCATATGAGGATGCACTCTGAAAACAAAACATAAGTCAGTTCTGTATTTCCACAATCATTGGTTAACTATATCCTGAAGTCATTGCTTTTCTCCTTAGAGTATTTACACTTCAAGTGAACTTAATTTTAAATATTTAACAAATCAAAGGTAACACAAAACTATTCTGAAATTGCTTGACAATTACAGCAGTAAAGTTTTTCAAGCATTCTAATAGTCACAAAATTAATGTTACTATATCACAAATGAAATTTATTTATACTTGCATATTAAACAAAGATAATAATTTAATAAGTATAATAACAATTTAATATTCCAGAGTTAACAAATCTTACACCTAAAGTTAAGCACATGATTGTGTGTTTTTCTTAGCTAAGGTTTCATTTCAAAACAGGCAGTATAAAATGTATCATATTTCTGACAGACTCTTTACATCCTTTCATTATTTTTAAAATAGAAAATAAGAGTTAAAAATACTTTTTTCCCTAAACTGAGAAGGAAAGAAATGACATTGATTATGTTCATATCCCTACTAAATATAGAGTTGCTGGATTTAAACACAAAGATCATTTAAGAAAAATTACAGGACTTACTATGTAATATCTGATCAGATTTGCAGTAATAGATCACACGCATTAAGAACTAAGAAGGAATTCTACAATTTTGTTAGACTAACAAGATTTCATTGAGACAGTGAATGTGTAATACTTTTAATTCTTGCTATGAGTTTCAGAATAGTACCTGAGATCACCAACATTTTCTTTAATATGTTTAGGAAAAATAATCTACCTCCGTATAAGTAAATGTACTGCAATCCACAATCAGGAGGTGAGTGAATAAGCATAAGCATAGTAATAAGTAATTAGTAAATAAATAAGCAAAAAAGTACAAGTAAAAATAAGTAAACTTATAAGCAGCTTACATCTTTACACGCATTCTGGCTATACGCATTGGCAGCACCTCCCTAGGGAGAAAACAGACCAAGCAGTTATTTCTCTGCCATATCTATCTTACCTTCAGACAATCTCAGTATTAACTGATCCTTACATGGAATTTGTAAGGAACAGATGATAAGGAGAATACAATTAATACTGTTAATGTGTGAACACCCACACATCATAAGTAAGAGCAAGGCACACTATCACTTTATGTATTAGGGAACATACAGTGGAATTCAAGAAATATTTTAAAACTCCCACTATTGGGAAATTAATAGAAATAAATGGTAAGGATTTAAAAAAATGCTTGGAATTCAAACATTGACCATGTAATATACACCTACAGAGAGATGGGAAAATTAGGAATCTGAAACTAAATATAAGGAAGAGGAAACTCTTTCCTTATTCAGAGACAATGAAATATAAAAATAAGAAGGTCCACCATATATAGTAATAGTTCCCATTATAAAGCAATCCTATTATTAATAAACGCAATAACTCTCACAAAACTGTAATTCTGTTTTTCCTTTGTAAAACTCCAATACACTCCAAAACATATTTTGTTTTACAAGAACTAATGACATGAATGTTTCACACTTTTGGAAACTGTCCTTATTGGTGCTGAGCAGTCTCAACTACTGTACCGTGAGTGCTTAGCATTACAACTACAATGGCCATAAAATGATAAACAAAATATAAAGCAAGAAAAATAAAGATCTTATTTTGTAAATGCTGAAAGGAAATCAAAATTTCCATTATTTGGCATAAAAATATTTTAGCCTGTATGACCACAGTCATCATCTCAATACAAATGCTTCTGAGAAGTGTTTGAGCTGCTCAGCAACGTTACAGCACTCTGCCATCTCTGACTGATTTCTGAAAGAATTAATAAATTCACAAGTGTCCATGCCACACGTGAGAGGAAGTGGCCTTAGTTATTGTAGATATCTGTATCATGAATTCCTAGAAGAGGAACAATTTAGAATGTGCAGACCAATTTCAACCAGTCTTGTCTACTGAAAACAGAGAACTTGTCTGATGAGCATTACTTTAGTTCTAAATAATAACCCCTCAGTGCAAAACGTAACCCTTCCAGTCCTTTTTTTCCACTAAAAGCAATACATTTCTAGAAAGCTTTGTAACATCCCAGTTTCCCAACTACTTCATACCACTGAATAAACCATAACACTTTTCTTCTAGCTTTCTCCATTATTTTCCTCTTGAAACAGAAATTTCTAAAGAATACTTACATAAATAACATAATTTAAGTTTCTATAAATATAGTTACATCGGCTATAATAAAGTAAATATGAGAACAGTTCTTACTGGGACACATCCACTCTTGCTTATTGTGTAGACTGTTCCACTCTGAAGAAAAAAACAACAAACACCAAAGAGTAAATTATTCCTATGATTAAAAAAAAAAAAAAGCAGGCAGAAAAGTTTCGTCAAAAAAAAAAAAAAGAAAAAGAAAAAGAAAAAACAACAGAAAAACTCCTGATGTTTATGGCACAAAAAGCCAAGCAGCTGAAAATGTGCACAAACATCTTGTCCCGTGGGACAAGGAAATGCAGGAGTTACCTGCTCAATCACAACTGTCTGGAACACTTATTTTATTATGAAACATTAGCCATCTTCTGGATTTCATATAACACTGTCATTGGTCAGGCAGCCTTTCAAAGTTCATGGGTGTTATACTAAGTAACTCATATTTTAGAATAAAAATAATAACTTCAGGCAGTTATATGACAAGATGAAAAAAATAGCCTTTAGAAAAGAGAATGCATTTGAATGAAAGAAACACAATGAAGAAAAGTCTAAATTTAGCACATAAGTCAAAGTAATCTCTCCAAGTCTGGTAATTCCTCTTACAAGTAATGGAAATGGCCAAATTTACCAAATAATTCACTAATAAATATAATTACTGGTAAGTAGTCAGAAATACATTCTTGGGAAGGTCAGTTCAAGAAATTTAGACACACGTCAGAAAGCATTTGACAATACAAACAGGCATGTAATGTAAAAACACAATCACCCTGATCTGACCATACGTTTATCTGACTGAAAAAAATTCAAGTGATCAGCAAGAATACAGATGTATTTATGTCAGAAGTTTTAAAAGGCTAACCAGGCAATGAAATCCCTGAACATTCAACTGCAAATATAAACCTGTGAAACAAGTGATGTAGAAATTATGCTGGCATTTTAACACACGCATGAACATCTCACAAAGTTTTGAGAAATTTTGCAAATTGTAGAGAAGACTGTGAAAGTACAATTGCTCCTTTTGATTACCAAAATATGAAATTAGAAAAATGCCCAACCAATCAATTAAAAACGAGTACATTTTCATTAAACCAGATGTCTCTAAAATACGGATGTTCAAAGTTTGTATTTCAATAAACATGCATATGCACAGGTAGGAATCCTATAGAAATATGGAAGAAATTTGTCCTTCTCCCATGGGTCAGGTTAATGCTCAGTAAATTTGGTTAATCCTTGAAATCAGAGGTGGTGAAACAGCTAATAGGTCAAAATGCTGTCAGCAAACTATTGAGTTCTACAGTGCAGCCTAGTCCAGATACTGCACATACATTTTACTGGAAGAACAACTTCGGCCTTCTCTTAACTAGCAGAGACATTTTATCACCTCAGTAGTGTTTTCAAACTTTATTTGTTCAAGGTTACTGAAGGAAAATGTACGTTGGAAATTAGGATCCTTACCTGACCACTAGAATAGCTGCTTTGAGAGGAACCGGAAGGTTGAACCTGTAAAGAAATCAAAATGTTACTTTCATTCAAGGAAATTGATTTTCATATAAATCACTTTCAGGAAAGAAAGATCCACCTTGTGGGAAAAAGGAGAAAACACAAAGTAGTTTTACTGTGACTTTATTCTTTCAATACTATTATAATGATTTCAGAGGTATTTCAAACCAATCTATTCAATTGGTATAAATTAACATAATTGTACTGCTTGCCGTAGAACATTCCCACATCACCTCTCTTTTAACCTGTCCTCATATAGCATATCCATCATTGAGAAGCAGGTCTCAACTGGTAAGATCATTAAATAGTGTCAAATTATGCAACATTCAAATGAAAACTTTTTAGTGATATGACTACATAATCATTAGACACTACGAAATGCAGAGCATGTTTTCTGTGAGGAGGGAAAGAGGTTTTTTCACTGAGCTGAATGACAATTTTCAGGGGAAAAAATCAAATAGGTTGTATATATCTATATGATGATTTGAAGAGTATGATGCTTTAGAGCCATTAAAATAAACAATAGTAAAAAGATGCATAAACAAAGAAGTAGTACAACTATCAAGATAGAGCAAAAATAAATTGAACTACCAAGGGATAAAGATGCGATGAGAAACAGCTTTTGTCTAGGTTTTTATATATATACATATATATATATGTATATACACACACATCCCTGCACACAATTGTGTTTTCTTTTTTTTTTTTTTTTTTAAACAAGTAGCAGTAAATTGATATCTTTACAAAAATAATACCTACCACAACACATCCACCTTGCCTGGTGTACGTCCCTCCACGCTGTAAGAAATTACAGGTTCAAGTTACTGTTTGATGATTCTTTTACAAATAACAAGTGATTTCTAAAAAGAAACTAAACAAAATTCACATTTGTGGCCTGAGTCAGTTCTTGATTGCTTATAATACCTTACCTGTTGTAATAATCTCATTTGATATTTAACATTATCTCACTAAAATAGTTCCAAAATTAAGTACAAAAATGTAAAGTTCTCTCTAGGAAAATAATTTGGATACTATGATAAAACCTTTATGCTGCAACTATGAAATAACTGGACCAACAAGACAGGAATCCCAAAACTGAGGTAACGGAAATCTGTGAAATTGTAAATACTTTGTTCTTACCTTGCTGCATTCAATTTCTATCATTAGCTGGGAGAAAAAAAAAAGGAAAAAAGAGGAAACAGTTACAAGTTAAGGAAAAAAAAGATTATCTGAACTAACATTTGGTGAAGCAAAAGATGATAGGATAAGTGTTCAGGCAGAGTTAAATCATAAGATGACATAAATCAGGGCTGCTCCAGTCAAGACCAACATTACAGATTTGAAAATATTTTGTTTACTTAAGCTGCTTATCTTGTTTAAGATGCATAATATAAACAATTCCTGGTCCATAATAAATAAATGAGCAAATAAATTTATAATAATACTTATTTATGGCTATAGTTCCAGGAACAGAGGCAGCAGGAACGTATATAACAAAAGAAAAGCAGAAGAAAAGCAGAGTCCTTTTTATCACCACCTTTCCTTTTTCTCTGTGACGTGTATTATTTTGATAACTAGATTATTTGCTTCTTTGCTTCTATGGGAGATAGAACTATTCACTATAAATTTTTTGTCAATTTAGTAAGAGGATTAAGCAGTTAAAAGCATTGAAAACATCTGATGATTACGGCCATCTTAATGAATACATGACATCAAATGTATACCTGGCATCAAGTCAGAGATATTTTAACTGATTGTAGAAATTTCTAGTATGTGAATGAACTCAAAACTTACCTTCCTTTTACTTTTTCCTGTCCCATTAACTGACTTAGAATGCGTGGATATGAGAGTTTTGCTTTCAATTCCAACCCAAAATTTCTCTAGATCTTGAACAACAGTTGCACTGCAAAGGAAATAAAGCTATTTACTTATCTTTTAACAAAAAATCTTCAGAATAAAATAGCAATAAATGCTTTTTTTTCCTCCCTCAGTCAAAATAATCTATATCAATTTTGAGAGCCATGGAGAAGTTTGAAAAGAATGGAATCATTTTCCAGAACACTTATGGCAAACTATGGAACAAAAATGCCTGTGACAAAAAAAGGATGTCAGAATCCACATAGAAATAAATTTTAAAGGCAAAGAAAAAGAAATATTATTTACATGAACTGAAGTTCTTTAACATCATTTGGAGCAATCCATGTTGTTGTAATTTTCTGCTTCAGATCAGAATTTGCATGACTTACTGCTGAATTCTGCAATTAAAAAGAAATTATAATTATATAAGAGAAAAGTGATTTTTATCTATACTTGGGTAACTGTCTTTACTACATCAGGTAATGCTGATGTCCTTCTAATTGTCCTTCTATTTATTGTCAGATAGTTCTTATGTTTGGTTTTCATGAGTCTTTCTCCATTAAAACTTTTGCCAAGAGCGAACACATACCGTGATGTTATGACATTCCAAGCCTTTTGTGTTTGGATCCGTAATTTTGAAAGTACCAACAGGAACATCTCCTCCTGTTTCTCGAGCTTGTAGATTAAATTCTTTAAATCCAACATCTTTGAGGGCTTCTAGGGTCACTGTGATAAAAGACATTTTGAGAAATTTAAGTTTCATATATTATCAAAACCACTTTAATGTTTAACATTTAATTTCCCCCACCCTCCAGAACATGACCGAACGTACAGAAGTTAACTTCTTCTTAAAAGTTAAAATCTTATACAATTCTTAAAAAAAAAAATTAAGACTTATCACAGTTCTTGTTGATTGTCAAGACTGACAACAAAGGGAAAGAAAGAAGTTTGAAGAAGCATTTGAGTGTAACTAAGTGTATGAGAAAGTAATGGGAAAACTACTGACAATTTTAAAAAGTAATTCTGCCCTACTAAATGACCAGACCTTTCTTATTAATTTGATTTGCTCCCCTGCGTACCACAATGATGGTCCTGATGACTAGAACGTTATTTATTTTCTGTCTAATTAAGCCCACAAAAGTCAACATTGAGAAAGAGCATTGCATTTTTTCTACCTCTTTTAAAAAACAAAACAAACAAAAAAATGTTTGCCTAGTTTGAATTGCAAAACCTTCTTTTTTGATGTATTAAAACTGGAAAAAATGAAAGCTAAACAATTTGTCTCTCGCAGTTAAAAATGAAAAATCAATAATTACACACAATTTTACTGCTGAAGGAACTGAAATGAAAACACAGAAACTGCAGAAAAGGGCAGTTCCACATTATGAGTATCCAAACTGAAACTAAGTTTTAAGAAGCAATATCAGAATTGCTATGACGTATCATAAACGTGCTCAGATAATGCCAGTATTAGGCACTTTCACAAATAAAATCAGAACAATCCTTTGACTATGTAGATGCGTGGTACTCCTTAAAAATGAGTGTCAGTAGATAAGAATAGATAAACTGGGACAGTCAAAGCAGACATCAATCATATCTAAACAATTCCACATTTCAAAACACCTGTATAATTAGCCTTTTAATTTGCCATCAATTTCAGTCCTAACTCACTGCATAGGTGGGATGGCACCCAACACTTTAAAGGAAGCACAGATGCAACTGTACGTTTTGCCATATGGCCTGTCATGGGTGCAGTAGGAGCAGTACACTCATTGGAAGGGCAGCCTACTGAAAATAAGTATGGGATGCTTACAACTTGATGCAATAGAATCATATGATGGCTTGGGTTGAAAAGGACCTTAAGGATCATCTAGTTTCAACCCTCCTGCTGTGGGCAGGGTTCCCAACCACCAGGTTGCCCAGAGCCACATCCAGGCTGGCCTTGAATGCCTTCAGGGATGGGGCATCCACAACCTCTCTGGGCAACCTGTTCCAGTGCATCACCACCTTGTGAGTAAAAAGTTAATTATGTGGTGCTAAAGTGTTTTTAGCCTTTTTTTTTTTTTTTTGTCTAACCACACATCAAAACTAGTAGCATTTGGGATTTAATATCTTAGTCTCAATAGATCTAGTATAACCTCACAGAACAGTCTGCATACATTTAAAGTCCACCCACCATTCTGTTGGCAATACTGTTTTAGAAACAGATCTCAGTAATCAAACAGCAATCCTATTCTTAGAGGAGTTATTCAAATGTATTTTTCCAAGAATGAGAATTATAATAGGACTCTAGTCCTCCATTCCTCTCCCTAGCTATCATTTGCCATAGACACCTGTCTGTGTACAGAGATCAGGCAAAATAGAAGCCCAGCAGAGCAACTGCTATGAACAATGCTTACAGAGATCCAACAATGAAAATGAGATACATTATAACTCACTTCTGCCTCTGTATTTGTTATACCAAATGATTAAAGAAGCACTCTCACGTCACTAAAGCATGACAGCACCATGAGATGGCAGCATAGTGTGGAGAAATAAGGCTCTCCAGAGAGTAACTCAGATTAGGAAGATAAAAAGCCAAAATAGCCCCACCTCCTGCAACTTGATAAAATCTGGGATGTGACTCTTACAAGCATGACTCAAAGCATTTCACTCTTGAGTTGTGATAGACAGTATCCTGAGTTTTTATTTTCTTGTAAGTTCACAGCATGACCATCACCCCTAGGATCTCTTTGCATTGCACACAGCTGATACAACTGCAAATGCCCAAACGGAATGTTAGACAGCAACAACTTATTAGTCCAGTTTGACCAGCTGTCTCATAGGATTTTAATTCTGTCACAAAACTTACAACGTGAAGTAAAAATACAGTTATCAGAGAGGGAAAAGAAAAAAATTGAGAATATAGTTTTAATTATATAAATGTGAAAACATATATATACATGAAACATTAAAAAAAAGAAACATCTCAAATACAGATGAATAAGATTGAAATAAAAAAATAATTAGATACATCAAGAGAGAAATGGGGCAATCCTGGTTAAGATTGGTAGTTCTAGAAGACACAAAGATTTTAGGTCATTCAGACTATTTTACCTTGGATTTCATTTCCTGGTTCAAAGCTATCAAAAGATACAGCAATAATATATGGTGGTGGAGATGTCTGTGGTTCATCTTCATAGTTTGGTAACAGAGAGTCACAATCAATTGAAGTATTTGCATGTGGAAAACCAAAGATTCTGGGCAGAAATATCCCACAGAACAAAAAAACTAAGCAGAAGCGTGTCCTCATCTGTGGAAAAGAAGAAAAGATTATAGCAGCTGCTTTTCAGTAGTTGCTAACAAATACCTGCCCTTCTCCAAAGTAAGAAGAAGAAGAAACCTAGATAGTTTGGCTTTGTTGCATTCATATACTTGGAAGAAAATAAATTAAGTACATGTAGACCTTGACAAAACAGTGCAATAAATGAATGAGTGCTTTCATTTTAAAACACTGAATTATTAACTGAATCTTAAATTCTCTGGTCACATGACAGCAATCCGTAACTGCATTATGGCTTAAGAGTCAAAAAGGACTTACACAAACTTCCACATTGTTGAGCTGGCAGATTTAGCCCAGATCTTCATACAAGAATTAAAATTTAAGTCTTGTTCTCTCAAGCTGTTTTTTGTAGCGATAACCATGACTAACAAGCTCTATTTTGATTGCTTTGCCTATTCCCATTTCAAACAACAGCCAAGAAATCTACAGTTAAATGCCATGGAGAACTCTCAGTTTTCCAAAATAATTGTTTCCTGAAGGGTTTAACATAAGACCTTACAGTTCTTTGGAAGCATTTCAAACACAATGTATGAGATGTAGCCAATTCGTAACATCTTCCTGTGCATCTTAACTCGTGCATGAGCACATAAGATCATTTGGTTTTGTATGAGCTAACTCAAAGAACAGAATAACCAGGAAGAGCGTGGGTGGAAATCATCAAAACAAATTTTATTTTTGCACTTATCTCTGAAGTGAACTTAATTTTTAAAAAGCCTGTGAATCAACAGACTGAAGCTTTAAAAGATTTCCTACAAGAAGATGATAAAGGTTTGTATGGTGTCACAATCAATAAGTGCAGCAAT
This sequence comes from Tetrao urogallus, assembly GCF_951394365.1. Lineage (NCBI taxonomy): Eukaryota > Metazoa > Chordata > Aves > Galliformes > Phasianidae > Tetrao > Tetrao urogallus. The sequence continues at coordinate 17,927,785 of NC_136818.1, read as the reverse complement.
CAGGAAAGTTATATATGCTGGTTATCATGTCTTTAAAGCAGATGGAGCATACCCCTCCCTAAGTTCTCCTGAAAATATCATTTAAATAGGACCCTTGTAAGCATTTTTTCCTGGTATCGCAGTCTGCTGGGTGCGGCTGTCCAATTTCTTGCAACTATTTTAACATAGTCCACCTCTAATTAAATTTTAAGTACAGTACGTAGGTGCTATTATATTAATAGATGTGGTAAACAGTGATTTAATATGAACCAGAGTACGTGTTGTTGAAATCTTTCTCTGACTCATGCTTAAGATGGAAAAAATCTGTTTTTAACTAGATGTTCTACTTCAAAGCAGAGAGTTCTTAGCTGGGATTGGAAAAATCCAGAGCTGCACTCTTCGAAAGGAAACTTCTGAAACCTCTTCTTTCTCCTTTTTCTGGTAATAATACATCCAGAAACAAAAGCAGATGAAAAATGGCTGACTTGTCTTCTCTTTGCATTAGCTGTCTGTGTAAAGAATTAGAGGGCTACCCTAAAAGTCTCATGATATCATCTTTTGGAACTGAGAATGAGATGAGGAAGAGATGTTAGCATTTTACAAAATTCCAAGTCCAGACTTGAATTCCAGTACCTATTCAATGAAGTTATGGTATCTTCCAACAAAAATGTACATATTTTAAAGAGAAAAATGCTTAAAAAAAAAAAAAATAAAATAAAGTGGATGGTAATTATTTATTAAATAAAAGCATGGAATTCAAGGAAAAAAATATTTTCAAGATTCTAACTAACTTAATGAGAAAAAATAACTGGTTCTTTCGGGTATACATGGTCAATTCCATCTGAATATTCTTATCTGAGTTGCCTTCATAACATGGAAAAATTCTAATTCTTTCTAAAATCACATATAGAGTTTCATCTTCCCATCAGCCTGTACGACTCTCATCTCTGCAGCATTTGAGAGACGCTACATTAAGAATCCTCGTCTTCATTTAGTCGAATATGACTTCAGGTCAACAATTACATCTGAGTGGTATTTAGTTTGCTACTGCATTCAAAATCTGGTGGACCTGGGAAGAGACACTTTGGTGGTTTTGCCTTGGGCAAACTTCTGCACTGAAACAAAAGTTGTTTTAAAAGCCCTTAAACATAGAGGATTTCACTAATAAGATAAATTCTTTTTGTGTCATTTGAAAAAAAACAACAGTTCTGACACAACTATACCGCCAGCACTTCAAGACTTGGTCCCATATGTCCTTTCCAACTGATTCTTTATGAGTATTTTTCTCCTTTCTTTTCTCCTCCTAAACATTCCTGGTAAGCCGTAGCCTTTAGCCGCTGAGAAGAACCCTGACCAGTTGGCGTGCACCCTGTCTACCACATCCCCAGCAACACACCTTATCAATCAAGCGCTGATGTGTGGGCATCCTCCGGTCCCTCAGAGGTCAGCGTGGATGAGATGCAGCTCAGGAGCACAGGTGCTCAGCAAGATGAGAGAGAGGAGGTGACTGGCTTGGCCAATCCCTGGCAAGGCAGGGAGCCGATGTAGCCAATCGTGCCTCTGTCTGGAAATTAGGACACCGCAGGTGGGACTCTCCTGCCCAGATGGGGCGATGACAACACACCTCATGGATGAATCATGCCCCCTCTGACCTTTAACTAGGCATTAGGGACAGGTAAGGCTTCTGAAGGCTGGCAACCAACTAATATGTTGATTAAAATCTGCAAAATTGTGCTATACAAAAGCCTTACTAATATTTCATGAGCAGTTTGAGTAAAATATTCTATGCTAGTCTATTTTGTTTGACCTCAGAGCATTCTGCTGCTAGCTTTTCACATTCTTACTGCTTTTCATTGCAAAAGACATGGGAAAATTCAATTCATTGTAGTGATGCCAAGTGCTTTTTCATAGCAAATAGTAAATGAGGCTGTTTTTATCGTGTCTCTTGAAGAAAGGATCTGAAGCTATAGTGTCTGACATGCACTGAAAACTAAACAGACTTCATAAGTATTTTCACAATCTCTCAGCTGAAGATTAGAAAAAGTCCAGAATCAAAACAATGCATAACAGACACTTTCATTCAACCAGGGAATACCATGAAATCCATGAGGCTAAAGCTGTTTGCATGAAAATTCTTCAATTTCTTCATGTTTGTGTATTTAAAATACATTTATAATTCAGAATGCTGATGGCATTTGAAGAACATTACCTATTTTTAAAAATTAGCATATTTAACTGTATTCTTCTCTTGTTAATCACCTTTAATTACTTTATTTATATTATTTCATTATGAAAGACACTACTTCCTATCTACTACTGTCCACTGAGGAAGAGATCACAATCTTCCACTCCTTACTGTACCACAAAACTTACCGATGTTATAAATAGTCATGAAAATGCATGCTAGACACCACAAATACAACAGCATACTGCCAACACAGTCAAACAAATGACACAACAAAGAAATGTCAGTTGGTAGAACTAGAGACAAATAAGCACACAGCTGAGATATTACAAATGTATATGTTCAAGACCTTTCATGTATGAAACACTCGGGCCTCTCCAAAGACTAAACCTCAGCAGAAATACTGCAGTGCCTTCACCACCAGCCAGATACTGATGGCTGACCAGAGCCCCCAGAACTATTTCTCCTTGTAGCTATGCACAAGACTGAGTACTCAATGAACACTGTGTTTGGCAGGCAGATTTCCAAATGCCAGACAACGAATTGCTGCAATCTTGATAACATTATGAAAAGGCATAGATAAGACAAGTAGTATGCTTATTTTGGCTCTAGCACTAACAAAATACTGTACTGTGTAAGCTGGTAAAATCTCAGACCATTCGTTTACAATGCGACAGTTGTAAACTTGGTCTTCCAGCCCCTATACAACATTATTGCTTGTGATTTAATTAAAAACAAATAATCAAAAACAAACAGTATTTTCACTGCATCAAGCATGGGACTTCATTCAGTAATAACTTACCTGTACTCCAAAACTGACACTGAAAAGAAAGTCTTTCTCAGGTCTCCATACTTGAAAGGACAATTTTGAGCTCATCTGCTGACTGAACTAGTGGTGGCTTTCTCACTCTGGTGAAACTGTGATTGCAAAGTGTGCTATGTACCGAAGCTACAGTGAAAGTGCAGATGAACTCTATGCTGTATGCATGTGGACTTCCCTGGTGTTTGGAATGCATATCCTTTCTTTAGAGTAATGACATTAGATCTGTGACACCAAGGGTGCGTCAATTCATTTTTCAAACTAGTTGATCAACAGGAGAGAGGGGTCAGAGTCCAGCAAACTGGGAGGAAGGATCCCTGCCAGACAATGGGTGAAAATTTTAAACGATACGTGATGGACAAAAGGGAAACCATCTACTCACTCAGCCAAGTGTTATCTCCTTGATATATGCAAACAGCAGCAATGTCTTGTTTCTCTCAAAAGCTGTTCACACAAAATCAGACTAAAGCAGCCTGTTTCCTCTTCTTCACTGACATCAGGACCTCCAACTGTCCCTTTATTGATGAAATGAAGATAACAATCTCCAGCATGCTCTGCAGAGTGTGCACCAAAGATTAATTCTGAGCTGGCAAAATATACTGCAGCCAAAAATGCTAGAAAGAGTAACAAAGTTTTATCTATAGTCAACACAGGTATATAAATAACAAGGTAAAAAACGTAAGGGTTATTTTCATCAGGCAGGGTCTGGTATCCTTACTGAATTGCTTTGGTATTTCCAGTATGCAGTATTGATAAATCACTGCATCTTAGACTTTGCAGCAGAACTGAGAATCTGTTAGCTTATATACCTCAGGTGTGCTAGCAGATGAAGCAAGGCAACAAGTAACTACTCCAAAATTTTTCAAGAGGAAATGCCTATAAAAAGTGCAAACTCTCAACTGTGATTTGTAAGATTACAAGTATGCACTGCGCCGAGAATAAGGCTCTATCAACTGTGGAAATCAAGCAACATATAAATCACTTACTATACATCATGTTACTAAAGGTCAGGTCTGTGGATATGAAGATGTGAGATTGTAACAAGTCATCTTTCATGGAGAACTCTGAACTGATTCTACAAAATAATAAAATAAGCAGGAAGGGAGAGAAACTCCCCACACACTGTTCTTCGTAATTCTGACACAGAAAAAAATACTACTGAACATACTTTTCTCCTCTGAGTTGCCAGATGCCCTTTAAAGACCTTCCAGAACTTTTCTTTATTCCCTTCTCGCTCAGAAAGGGAAGGTCAAGAAAAATTCCTATAAACGTTAAAAATAAAATTTGCTTTCTTAATGCTTACTTCAAAAATGAAAAGGAAATTTCTGCAATTTAAATGAAAATACCATACATGTCCAATCAAAATGCAAACGGTTTGTACAATATTTATGCCATTAAGACAATGTTACCCAAGCTGCAATCCTACAACACACTTTTAGTAACTGGAAAGTACTCAACTGAAGTTTAAAAATGCACTTTTGTGATCTAAATTTACTGTTGAGCCTTCTTAAGCTATGTGAATTATGTCATAATGAATATGAAGACATATTTATTTACATTTTATTTACAAACAGTACTTTTCTTCCTTGCCACTCTTCAAAGCCTGTTTCCAAGGCCTCTAAATATTCCCACATTTATTTTGTTTATAGATAAACATACTTCCTATATTGCAGTTATTCTGTTCTTAAATATCCAGCGACACATGATACAGTAGAATTCCATACTGCTCCTAAGGAAATACATTAAATGTACTCTTGATAAATTTGTAACCGATAATTTAGCAAAACAGTAATTAATACTTTTCAGAAATAAATATTAAAACTGCTATTTCTCACATATTAAAATTCCTTGTTCGCTTTAATGTATTTATTGCCTTTTCTCATGTTTGCACTTTTCTGGTCTGACTTAAACCCAACCAACATTAATGTAAGCCTGGTACTCTGTAGGTAACAATAATGGCCTACACCCTGAAATTCTTCGTTAGATGATGTCAGAATTAGTGACTAAAAAAAACAGTTTCAGTTGACTACAAAAGAATAGAAATGGAGTGATCAAACAAACCACTTCTACTGATTTATTTTTTTGACACAGCAGAATAAGGGTGAAAAAGACTGGGTTACTGATGGCACACGGTTATGTGTTTCTCAGGGGAAACACCTGATGTGGACAGCATATACAACAGCAATGACATATGAACATTGCATCATCTTATCTTGTGTTGTGCAAGCTACCAAATGGTATTGTCCCTATGTACTTTTAAGGTGAGTCTTTGGGTGTAGCTGCAAGCTTATGCAATACTTCATACAAATGACAGTAAGTAGAACCATTTGTGATTTACCAGACCCTATCTTCAGATTGAAGAATTTAATGGGAGACATCTGCAGTTAATGCACTGTGCATATATGTAGCATATATGCACATACTGCCCTTTCATGAATGAGCAGCGAGGATTTGGTGGTGATCAGCTTTAGAGAGCTTTGCAATCCAACAGTACGGGGTCAAAAATAGCATAGCTACATGGCGCAAAGCACAGGTGGGTATAACCTTATTTTGATAACGCACGTTCATCAACAAGTTTTGACTGTTTGCGCTAATTGAGTTTTGGGTTACTAGACAAAAAAGGAATTGTATATCCGTAACTTATCACCCTGACATTTGCACAACTACATGACCAGATATAGCATTTGGTATTAATAATCATGTAACTCACTCTTAGCCCAAGAAGGAGATTGTCACAATAGCGGATGTCCTTTTGGTTTTCCAAATTGATGTACACCCCTAGAATCTACTTCTACAACATTGTAACCACCAGGACATTTATTATTCATCTTTACGCCAAACCAATACAGGATGCCCTTTTGTAAGAGAATGCGATTTTAGCTTCAGAGGTCTAAGGTCCATCACTTACAAAAGCCAAAAAGCAGACATCAAAGAAACATGCATACTTTCCTGTAGGCAGAGAAGCTGTCTAATTTCACCTAATAACGAGTGCCAAATTACTTGAACATGAATGTATAAAGGAAGCAGAGGCACAAGGGAAGATATGATGGACTTACATGGTTTCTGAAAATATCAACTTGCCAAGCAAAAGCCATTTAACAACATATATTTTCAGGATTTGATTAATGCATTATTTGATTTTGTACAAGTTTCCAGTAACAAACATTAATGCTTACATTGTATCCTTTCTATTCACCTTTGAACACACCTTTCAAACAGTAATGAGGTAATTCTCAGAGCTCCTTCTGAGGCAAGGAAGTAATATTATCACTATCTAACTTTACAGATGAGGAAATCAAGACACAAAGGGATTAAGTGACTTGGTCAAGGTCATACAGAAAGTCTGCTGCCATACATGGTGTGCGTCAGTCTTTGTCAGCACTTAGTGACACTCCCTGAGCAGTTCACTCAACTCCTTTCCCTTCGTAGAGGGAGAACCTGTAAGATTTCATAAGTATCATCTTCTACCCCAATCTTGACTAAAAGAAACACAGCCAGTCTTGGTGAGAATCATGACAAGCAAGATTTCAGTTAATGACTTTTCTGTTATTTCATTCAGGAATCTTGATTATCTCCTGGATTGTACCTTGCTTTCATCTCTGCCAAGAATTCCTCCTAATGGACACCTCTAATTTAAAACTTCGTAGCTAGGCAGGATAATGTTGCACAGACTATACAGTAAATACATAAGGTAATTATTTTATACATGAATATGTACAAATTTCTCTCAGAACATATTTGAAATTCAGAACTCCCAGTTTCTAAAAAAGAAAAAACAATTTTTCTTCTTTCTGTAATATACATCAGACAGGTAGACAGATAGCACGTTCTCTTCACACTCTGTACACAAATAAACGTATTTATACACATACAGGGAGAAGTCACAAATAGCAGAATACCCCCTGTATAGGTGGTTACACTACAGAGCTAAAACTGTAAGCACGTAATCCTCATAGTCAATAAGAGTAAGGGTAATATAAAAAATTAAAACCCATATGCTGAAGATTTTCACTTTTACAGCAATTTTCAAGCTAAATTCTGACTTTTTTCGTAAGATCAACCTGACAGACAATAAATAGAGTAACCAATTCTGTGAAATAAAAAGAAGAGGTCAGTAACAGATAGTCAATGTGGATTTTGGAAGAACGTGATTAAACTATAAGCAGAAATTAGTTGTGCTGCACAGAGAAACATCACTCTTTTATCTGTGGTAAGGTGTAAATTGAGAAACTGAACATAGCCCCGTGAGTCAGCAATTAAACATTGGCCTCATCACGTACAGCAAAGGAATTTCTGGATGGGCAAAGACGTGATCTCTGCTTTTTTCCCCACAGGGTAGTTGAGAAAACAACATCAAATCCTGTGCACCCATACAATGAAGACTGTGTTTTCCTCACCTGAAACAAAGATGCTGAAATACAGCCACAGCCAAATTGAGGAGCCCAAGAATGAACTGGCATGCTCAAGACTCAAGACCAGATTAATAGCTGTTTCTCCACTGCTGGTCACACTCAATTGCTGGGGGCTGGTGTTACACCAAACTGCTGAAAACACCCTTTCCCTTCCTCACTTTCTTCAAATTCAGGTTCAGATTAGTGCAACCTTTACAATCTGTCATTACTTAACATAATTCCTACGCCTCTATAGCTCCATTCCTCCATTATATTAGAAGTAGAGCTGCTGCTATTTTCTTATGTCACTGACTCAGTAGTCCAACTTCTCAGTTCGAGCATTAGCAGCACTGCTACAAAATCAGGAATGCCTTTTTCGGGGGGCCAGAAGAGCCATTTTGTGAATGAAACAGTAGGCACAAGAGCTGGGGGAGCTGCCATCTATTGCTCTGTCACCAATTTCCTGTGTGACTCTAGCAAGTCACTAATCTCTATATGCCTCACCTAGAAAATGGGATAATAATATTCACCTATTTCACTGGGAGGCTTAATGGTTGTGAAATGTGCTGAGCTCCTTGGATAGAAGGAAGCTGCTGTTGGAATAAACAGTAATAGCATGATTACGGTTGGTGAGAAGGTGGTAGGAGAGTCACTTCGTAACATCAATATCATAATTATGCATTACACATACAAGACTGGCTAATCAAGTGAATCAGTTACCAAGAAATTTGTGGTTTACTTCAGTTAAGGCATCTATGCACACTATGGAATCCCAAGGTGAAAAGTTAACACCTAAGCCTGTGAAAAGAGGTACCTTCTTCAGAGGACGACGCATTCTTTTCTCTACTCCTGGAATCCAACTGAAAGCATCAGCTTACAAGAGGCTTAGAAACACGTCTAAGGGCTCTGAAACTTGCTCCAGACAAGTATGTGTCATTCTATGACAAAACAGTTGTAGACGATAGAACAGGTATTAGTTCCTTGTTGGTATTTTTCTTTCATATTTTAGAAAACATTGTGCTTTGAACTCAATCTGCCCTTCCCATACTCTTAAGTGAGAACACAGCCATGGATTCTGCAAACCTATGTGGAAAACTGTCTAATCCACGAAGTCAGTGGGAAATGTAGATGCTCAGCATCTCAACAAAAGTAACGCAACAGTTTTTAGAACTTTTCTGTGGATGTGGGTAGCAAATGTAAGACATGCATACTGGGCAGCTCAAACATCTCCAAGGCTCTCCTTTTCAGTAACTCACCTTCACTCTCTTACTAATATTCAAGTCTTACTGTTGTTCTTTTGTTCATTTATTTTTAAAGGTTTTAGGTTTACTTTCCTTTAATTCAGAAAAGAATGTGACATCAATAACTTTCATGCACCTTTTGGCCAGCATCACACAAACAATATCATAATTATCTCCTACTAATTCAAATAACAAATTCTGACAAAATAACCGACACATTGTTTAGGGACAACAATTTGAAATTTTTGCTTCTGTTTCCATAGCAATCCGCAGTTTGTTAGTGATAAGGAGCTAGTTCTCGTCAGCTAAATCATCTCTTTTGCTATAATGCTGATAGAATATCAGTGAAAGTGTAGCTATCCTCTTCAAATTAGAAGGTAAATATGTTTATACACATAGTTTGTAAATAAGTATTTCCTGATACCAGCTGATACCTTTTTAAAAAAAGATATCCACAAGCAATACCCACCATACTTTGTCTACAAGAAATAGGCAAATCTTTTCTTCAACTTGAAAAAGGATCTCCATTCACTTTCACCTAACACGTTTCTGAGTAATAAGCAATTAGAACTGTATTATGCAGTAGAGAAAACAGTATGCAAGGGAAATTATTTTCTAGAGAATACATTCTTGAAGGTTCTTATGGCTCTCACAGGATTACACTGCAGAAAAAGAATCTTGTAATATTAAGTGGCACTAGAAACTCCCTATCAAAGCAATAAAGCTTACACTGCCTTAGCGCTTCAACTGAATTTCTTCTAGGAAGCATCTGTACACAGGATATTAATATTTAGTTTAAAAAATCCTGGAAGTTCAAATATTCTGTCAAACACATGACAATTAGGTATCTAATTGATTTTTAAAATTACACCATCCTGCAACCTCCTCAGCAGCACAGCTGAAAAAGTCACATTTTGGTTACATTTTTTAATGATCAGAAGATCCCACATCATGCCAGTGTGTATTAAACTGCTGTCTGATTGCAAAGTGATCGATTCTGAGTGGAGCCAAAAGATGTCATTTAAATGGATTTGTAAGTAGCCGCACTTTTGAATTCTATCAACAAATGACTTGATTCATGTCAACCCAACTAGAACAGGAGACCTGTTATAAATTGGAAGTGGTCAGCAGCCCAACAGGTTAGAATATTCATTCTACCACCAGCACCTTGGGAAACACACGTGAAATAGTCAAGCCCCAAAGAAGAAAGAGTTACCATTTACAATACAGTTTTCAGTTTTCAATAACTCAGCCATAAATGAGTACTGAAATAGGAATCTGTAACACAGGACTGCTATGGTTGTTACTGCTTGTAGTATCTGAATAAAGCAAATTCTATTAGTAGCAACATTTAGCATTGTAAGCAAAAGACAATTATGAATGATTAAGTTAAATTAGATGTAGAAATATCTGAAGGGACTGTCCTGGGACTGTGGCTGTTTTCTGCTTTTTTTTCCTGTGCTCTGAAAAGACTGCGACAAGAATCTGTTTAATATACATGCTTTTTGAAATGCTCAGTTACCTTGCCTGACAAACCTTAGCAGGTATGCCACAGGACAGAGCATTAAACCCATGAAAAGCCCTCACATTAACTGTTTTTCAGGAGCAACCTGCTTTGCAAACTGTCATAAAATAGGTGCACTGAGACAAGTCTTATCCAATATCTGAAATCAAACATCCACCAAAGCTAGGGATTGTCTTATGAAATGTGGAAAAAGGGTCTGACTACTTGGGAAGAATACAGGAATGTTGTCAGGGTCTGCAGGGATGCAACAAGGAAGGCTAAAGCCCGCCTGGAATTAAATCTGGCAAAGGGGATAAAGGATAATAAAAAAGGTTTTTTCAAGTACATTAACAGTAAAAGGAAGACTAGGGAGAATGTGGCTCCCCTGCTAAGTGGCGGGGGTGTTCTGGTAACGGGGGATGCTGAGAAGGCGGAGATACTGAATGCCTTCTTTGCTTCTGTTTTCAGTGAAAAAGCTCCCACTCGGGAATCTGAGAACCTGGAGGTGAGTGAGAGGATCTGGGGAATGGAAGACCTCCCTTCTGTCAGGGAAGAGGTGGTCCAGGAGCGCCTAGGCAACACCAATGTTCACAAATCCATGGGACCTGATGGGATTCATCCACGGGTGCTGAGGGAGCTGGCAGAGGTGGTTGCTGAACCGCTTTCTGTCATCTTTGAGAAGTCTTGGAGGACGGGGGAGGTGCCTGAAGACTGGAAGATAGCCAATGTCACTCCAGTCTTCAAAAGAGGCAAGAAGGAAGACCCAGGCAATTATAGGCCAGTCAGCCTCACCTCTGTCCCTGGAAAGGTGATTGACCAGCTTGTACTGGATGTCATCTCCAGACAACTGGAAGAAGAGGAGGTTATCAGGAGTAGTCAGCACGGGTTCACAAGGGGGAGGTCGTGCTTGACCAACCTGGTAGCCTTCTATGATGTCGTCTCTGGCTGGGTGGATGGGGGGAGAGCAGTGGATGTAGTCTACCTTGATTTCAGCAAGGCATTTGATACTGTCCCCCACGACATCCTTATAACAAAGCTGAGGAAGTGTGGGATAGATGAGTGGACAGTGAGGTGGGTTGAGAACTGGCTGACTGGCAGAGCGCAGAGGGTCGTTGTTGGTGGTGCAGAGTCCGGTTGGAGGCCTGTAACTAGCGGTGTTCCTCAGGGGTCTGTGCTGGGTCCGGTCTTGTTCAACATCTTCATCAATGACCTTGATGAGGGGATAATGGCCACCCTCAGCAAGTTTGCTGATGATACGAAGTTGGGAGGATTGGCTGACACGCCTGAAGGCTGTGTTGCCATTCAGCAAGACCTGGATAGGCTGGAGAGCTGGGCAGAAAAAAACCGGATGAGGTTTAACAAAAGCAAGTGTAGAGTCTTGCATCTGGGGAGGAATAATTGCATGCACCGGTACAGGTTGGGAGATGACCTGCTGGAGGGGAGCTCTGCAGAGAGGGACCTGGGTGTCCTGGTGGATGACAGGTTGGCCATGAGCCAGCAGTGTGCCCTTGTAGCCAAAAAGGCCAATGGCTTACTGGGGTGCATTAAAAAGAGCGTGGCCAGCAGGTCGAGGGAGGTGATCCCCTCTACTCTGCCCTGGTGAGGCCTCATCTGGAGTACTGCGTCCAGTTCTGGGCTCCCCAGTACAAAAAAGACAAGGATCTCTTGGAAAGAGTCCAGCGGAGGGCCACGAAGATGGTGAAGGGCCTGGAGCATCTCTCCTATGAGGAAAGGCTGAGTGAACTGGGTCTGTTCAGCCTTGGGAAGAGAAGACTGAGAGGGGACCTGATCCAGGTCTATAAATATCTAAGGTGTGGGGGGCAGAATGGCGAGGCCAGACTGTTTTCAGTGGTGAGTGGAGACAGGACAAGGGGAAACGGCTGGAAACTGCAGCATAGGAAGTTCTGCACAAACATGCGCAAGAACTTCTTTACAGTGAGGGTGACGGAGCACTGGAACAGGCTGCCCAGGGAGGTGGTGGAGTCTCCTTCTCTGGAGATGTTCAAGACCTGCCTGGATGCCTACCTGTGCGACCTGGTGTAGGGAACCTGCTTTGGCAGGGGGGTTGGACTCGATGATCTCTGGAGGTCCCTTCCAACCCCTACAATTCTGTGATTCTGTGATTCTGTCTTCCATGAATTTAGAATCTGCAGCTCTGAAGTGAAATCATATCATACAAGCTCCAAACATTCGCTTCCAGCACAAGGAATGCACCAACAATGATGTATAAACAGACATCACTAACAGATTTGTACAAGCCTAGAGCTGCTTACTACGATAACAGACATTTTGAACTGAGAATGAGCCCTGCTTTTGACTCAGTAGGCAGTGCCTGTCATCAGGGCCTACCAATCAGCACAGAAAAATGTGAGCTTGGCATGACTGAGGTTGCATTTCCACAGCTGGAGTGGAAAAACCAGAATGGGCAAGGTGGAGACTATTAAATTCTGGCCTATTTCTTCTACTGAAATTCTCAAAGAAGGATTTTACAGGGATGAGGTAGCATACAATTAGCATGTAAAAATAGTAAAAATACATAACTCTTCTCAAAAAATGTTAGGAAGGAGAATGCGTATGACAAGTTTCACGAATTTGGATTTCATAAAACTTGGGAAAATGTGAAGAGGCATCTAAGAAACTAAAGAAAAAGTTGATTTTGCCCTAAATCTTGCTCTTGACATTCATATCCAGCTATAAGAGTGGAGGAGAGGATACAATATTGTATACGCTGCCCAGCTCATTCTCACACTCTCCAGTTGGTTCTCTTTCCTAATTGCAATTATAAGAACTTAGTAAGAGTATACCATACCTTGTTGCTACAGAAACTACTATGCCAGCACTGTAGAACTCTTATAATGCATAAACTCTATGACTTGCTCAAATGTATAAAACAACTTAAATATGAAAAATAAAAGATGAAAATTGGAGCTGGTGAAGCAAGTAATCTTCAAGTCCTCCAGTGGACTGAGTCCCAGGAATGAGAACTGTAAGCAGCAAGGAATTTCCAGTTTAGTATTTTTAAAGCTTCAAGACTGTGTGACCAAAACAGCACTACAAGATTGAGAATTCTACTGTCTTCAAATACAACTCTTTCGCATTCACCTTTCAGTACAACAAGCAGGTCTCTGAAAATCATCAACTTTCCATCTTTCTCCCAGTGCAAAGCCTCAATGCAGACAGTTGCAAAGGCAAATCATACGTAACAATATGATTGTTGACCTAACTGCTGTTTGAATGAAGCTTACTCCTTTTGTCCTGCAATCACACTGAGTGTTCAGTAGGTAACCATAGGAAAGTAATAATATCACATTACAAAAATTAAATTTAATTGTTAATCATATTTGTGATGTAAGTTAATAAAAATTTTAAAGTAGGAAAATTAATATTCTTTACAATTCACATATATAACAAATCTGAAAAGGTGATGTTTGTGTGGTTAGCCGCAAGCTATTTAAAGTTTTGCATGTTTATAATTTATACTTTAGAAGTGTTCAAATGACTTTTATTTGCAAAGCGCTGCTTTGTTGGAAGGGTGCAACCCGAAATCCAATGGCTGACCCTGACCTGGTGGTGGTGATGAGTTGGAGCCCTAGGGAACTGGGATGTCCCTTAAATTATTATGATGCTGGCTGAGACATCACAAGATTTTATGACCTCTTAGTTAAGGTAAACTTTGTCCTCATTCCCTCAGCACAGAAACATAGCATTAGTATATACACTTTCCCCAGTATACTGTAGCAGACTTATGCAAATAAACTGGAATGGAAAAAAAAAACAATCAACCAGAAAATTCAAATTAATTTGGTGGCTTTTGCAAAATAAATAAATTTTAAAAGAAGTATTTTAAGAAACACAGTATTGTCAGTTCTCATAATTCAACAGTGAATCTCTTTAGGCTGAGAAGTGATTGCATAAGAATATCAACTTTCGTCTTTTAATTCTAGTTATATAAAAAGAAATAGAAAATTTTATCTGTTTTTTAAAGACTGAGGACAGAAACTACTGTTTTTAAGCCTCGTATATTTTCAAGGCTAAATTTGCAATCCTTGACATCACCTCATTGCTTTTGCTTTGCAAGCAAAAGAGTCGACTCTCCTGCTGCAAAACCCGCTCGCAATAGATAGGAGACCGGGCAAAAATGTAATTGTGGAAATGACAACCTGAACAACTTCTAAGTGGCTGAGAGAACTCTTTCAAACAACTATGTAGTAATTTCCTATATTTGTTACTATATTTAAGAAATGCAAACAATGGTAAATTAGAGAAATGTTTTCTGTGTGCCGCTAGCACAGAAAGAACATGTTCAAACATTTCCAAGCACAAACATTTAGGTAGATTCTTATTTTAATCAGTCTTTTTAATTCTTTCTGAAATGTGAGCAATATCAGACCCAGATTCTGTACACAGGATGCAGTATAGCTGAGCTAGACATTTTTTACCATGGTACAAAGTCTGGAATACAGAGCTACTGTGAGTTGTTATTGCAACATGGGAGCAGGTTTAACCCTTCTGCTCCTGAAGAAATAATGGTCCAGTACAATCCTGATTTTCTACTAAAGCAAACAGGAATGGTGGAAAACATTTTAGTGTCTAAAATCAGAAAAAGGACAAAAAGATGGGAGGCACATAAAAATAACATCTATGTAAGACTCAGTCTTCAGTATTTAACAACTACAGCAACCTAGAAACTAAAACCCTAGTGGCATTCTGATTCCAAAACGTCACAGCACATTTATTCTGACTCTACACGTAGGTGGAAGGGGGAGGGATTCAGTAGGGAGGGATTTGTGAGAGGGAGTGCTTTGTGTTGAAAACAGGATATGGCGAAACAGCTTCATTAGGCTTACCCTATAATTAACTTTAGGAGCACATTGGGCAGCACCCTAAGGACACTGATATCTACTCTTTCCTGGCTTTGTGCTCCAGAAGCTCCCACTGAACTATTATAATTCTAGACCACAAACTTTTCCAAGCCCTTCAAGGTCAATAAAGCAAGTTATTCACTGCATTGCAGAGTTCTAGACCAAAGTATTCATCTTGAATTGGACTACTGTGGACTTTATAACACACCTTGGTAACCTGAATTACTTCCCAACTAATGACCTATCACCTATTAATATTATTTTGGAGTTTAGGATAGGAAAAAATGAACAATTGGTTTGCTTGATACGTGGAAAACCAGTGAAACCTACCAATTTATAGTGTTAATGAAGAATAAAAATTAAAAGCATGACATATACTCTAAGATGGTCTAATGTAATTTCAGTTAGGAAGACTGGAAATCACTAATAACCTGTAGAGAAGTTCAGTAAAAAGCAACACTGGTATTAGAACAAAGATTAGAAGCAAATTTAAAGGTACAGAATCTTCAGATACCTCTTATTTTTCCCCAGTAAAAGAGTTAGTAAAAAATAATTAAAGGTTAAACAATGTGAGAGAAAGTGCATTAATAACTGATGGTGTCCTTTTTCCGGTACTCAAAACCAGGTTCCAAAAATGAAGCTTGGGAACAAGTAGCAGCAATGCCACTGCTAGTACTGAAACAGTGATGACACTTCCAACTTGTAAGCACATCAAAGTGGGACACAGTATTGTGATAATGAGAGGGCATCCGCCTCAATCTGTCTGTCAGTCTACATGAAGGACCCTTCTATGCTCACAATTAATGGAACAGGAGAGGTGTGGATAAACTTTCACATGCAAAGACTATTTACTGATGTGGTCTGGGAAACAAGAAGTTAGGTGTGACAGGCTTGAGCAATGCCTGTTACCATTTCTGCAGATAGCTTGCTGCACTGAAATCAGTCCTGTGATGCATATTTCCAAGGGCTTGATTGGGTGGAGTTGCATTGTAACTCATTTTCAACTTTGTACCCAAACTATTTTTGCAGTTCCAAAAGCAGTTTTATCCAAAGCAGCTGACAGTTATATGACAGGAAATGTATTTTTAAAAAAATGATGAGGAAGAACACAAATGGCACAGGAAGAGCCAAGTTACAGTGCAAATGCTGTGCTTATTCTCTGTTGATCGTCTACGATAAGTGTGCTGCATACCAATGCCTGCACATGATGAGATTGGTAGCTGTCAATAACAATCTGCACTTGTTTCTTCTGAAGCAGCAGAAGAAAAAACTGGCTGGCTCAACCAACTCAGTTATACAGTTGAAGATTTCTGAAAGACCTGGAACTAGAACTATTTCTTGAGCGTAAGCTATTTCAAACTTTCACATTTAGACGTGAGTGCATCTCAGATAGCTAAGATTTGTTATTGCTGACAGTCAGTACTTTCCTCACACCCTTAACCTGTGATAGCTGTAGTCTGTGCAAGGGAGCATTACTGCATAAGCAATCATACGACCCTGACACTAACACCAATTTTACGTACTTTCAAAACAAATGTACAAAATCAACAGTCAGGAAATGCAATTTCTACCTGAATCTTCACTAAGCTTTTCAAAGTCATATAGAATTCAAATTTGCAGAACTTTTTACAGTGACTATTGTTGGATTACTCCTAGATTTTCTGACATTTCTGAGATTACATAATCTGACTTTATTTCACCATTTTAATACATGATAATCAGTATGATGGATCTTACCACAGAAATGCAGCAATTAGAACCACAGAAGAAAAGAATAACAAAACAAAACATGTTCCTTACGGCCTTTTTTCTCAGAGGTGTTCGATTCTCACTGTACTGAATGTATTTTCAGAAAAAAAATAAAAATAAAACCCAAACCATTGACAACAAAGTAGTGAAAAAAAGATAGCAACCAGAAAAGACATGGTTGTGTTTTTAAGATTTTGGAAACACTACCATCATGAGTCTGGTTATTTTTGAGAAATAAATTACATATCCCAACTTCACTGTCTTCAAAAAAGAGATCTGTATTCACACTTTGCATAAATGTGCATGAGTTCAGATTTTTTCAAAGTCTGGAAGTTGCTTCATTAATTGGTCTGAAGCTCACTTGGGTGACTTCTTGAAGTGAAAAATTTCTGTTTCATATTTCTTTGAAGAAGGCTATTGATAAATTACAGCGAGGGGGTACCATGGAGATGTTACACGTATCTATTGGGCTGTGCTTCCACTAGAATGATTATTTTAAAGAATTTTAAATTTCATGGGATAATGAATTAACATTTTCAACATTAACGTTTTGTTTAGATTCTTTAAGTCAGCAACAATAAGAAGAAATCTTTTAAGTAAATAAAAATGACATGTGCTATTATGACTAGCTTACGCTGAGGACAAGAAAACCTGGGGGCTTTCACATACTACCTTAATACAAATACATTAGTGTTCAGATTCGGACTTGCAAGGCATAAGACAACCCAAAAAATAATCTGTTTAGTTACAGACTTTCTCAGTAGAATCAGCTGCTCTTTGTTGTTTAATGTTTAAGGGTCTCCTACTAATATGCCAGAACTGGGATGCAAGTCAACCAGTTAATCAGTCTAGAGAGTTCCACATGTATTTTTTGACTGCTTACCAAGATTTACCATGATCTTCCATTCAGTCCACATAGCAGAGAGAAGTCATCACAAGATGTGCTCTAATGATGCTGTATAATTAGGATTGCATGGAGTTTTCACTTTCAAGGGCAGAAGCAGGTGAAGTTCCACCCCTTCATTAAGGGAATACCAACACAACAATTTCTATTCAGAATTCTTAACATATTTTTTCACAATGAATTTGAAATCTCTCTACCAGAAGGAAAAAAGTAACCTACTCACTACAGTCAGTTCCCCAAGATTGGAACAGTCTTCTATTTTGTTTTAAAATACTAAGCAAAGATGGAATCATAACTGAAATAAATAAAAAAGTGAAACATGCATGACAAGTCAAGCACAGATTCATTTTGCTTAGAAATTCCTGTAGGACATTCTATCCTGGAATAAAATGAAACCTCTTATTTACTTCACTTATTTACTTAATTAATGTAAAAAATATATAGTATTTATTATTATTACTAATTAATAATACTATTATTATTACAGTAAATATAAAAATATTTAGTGCACCTATTTTTATTTTTTTTTTTAATTCCTATAGCAATAGGTAGTAGTGGAGCAACAGATGGAAGTATTACAGAATCACAGAATAATTCAGATGGCAAAGGATTGCAGGCAATTAGTAACCCAACGCCATGTACATCTGTTGGATTACAGGTGTGAAGTCATATCTCACATAACCTTGCTAAGGGTTATATCTAGTTGGTGCCAAAAACCTTCAAGGATAGAGACTGTGCAACCTCTTTGAGAAAACTCTTCCAGTACCTGCATACGTCTCTTTATTTTAGGAGAACTCTGCTTATTTTCTGGAAGTTATATACATACATACAGAACTTTTTTTTCTTGAAATTAGCCTCAGAATTTTGACTCAGAAAATGATTGCTTCTTCTGAGATTGGAAAACAGGAAAGAATACAAGAAACGTATAACATAATACAAGAAAAGTATAACATGAAACGTGAGCTTGACTGTGATGTTTTGAAGACATCTTTGAAGTTTGAAAATGAATAATTACATTGCACTGGAGTACTAACTAAAGGCTGAAACATCTAAATTTAATCAAATTGGAATTAAATGCTAGCAAAATATAGGCTTCATCTATTAGGCATGCAGAGTTGATTTACACTTTTCTCTATATTTCAGTGGTACATGACATTTTGTTTTGATACAAATGTTTTATCACTCTTGCAGTACTATTTAGACAAAGAGACAGCTGGGTTCATGTATTTCATATAAAGATGTTAATAATAAGGTAGTTCCTAAACCTTACTTTCAAGTGCTATATTTTTGCTTTGAGTTTGGATCCAATGTTATCCTGGGTTTTAAAATAACATTCAAGCCTAATTGTATGCCTAATGCCTACAGCATTTAACTTTTATCATACAAGTTAGCCTTGTCTTTTTCTCAAACAACATGCTTAACTTGATGGCACTAATTTATCTCTGTATGCTTGAGGCACTAATGGTTACGATTTTATAGGTCTAGGGAAAAACTGCTGATAGAGAGAGGAGGCAAGAGCATTCCTTGCTTTATTTAGTACAGTTACACTTTCAGACACACGCGTACTTACCAATCTGCAATTGTCTGATTGGGATATAGTCTGTTAATGCCTACCAATATTATCCCAAGCCCGCCCATCACTTCATCGTCATAACAAAAGCATCTAACTTCTGTTAGTCATTCTCACTGAACGGCAATCAATACATATCATACAACCTGTTTTGGAGGACAGAGCCTGTTTACAGGAAAGCACAACTCATAGGGAAACTTCCTGTGAAACTGAGGAAGCTTGTGAGGAAGGTATGTATAAAACAGCCCTTTTGCAAGAGTGGTGAAATGTACATGCTCTGTACATCGGATAAATACAGCCGTCCTTAAAAGTTTTCAGAAATAGACAAGTAAAACATTTCACACTAGCAGCACTTGCTCTCATATATCCTTCATAAAAATTGTTTGAATTCAGAGTTTACTTTATTACAAACATCTAACAAGTTAACCAAGGTAAAGACTGTGGTTTAGTGTTGTTGGCTTATTTTCTGTTTGTTTGTTTGTAAGTGGCCACTCTTCTTCCATCCAATTGTCCCCTTGTCTCTTGCTATCACTTGCTATGCCTAAACATATGATTATCACCTTCTGGAGGCAGACACAAGGTATTTTGTCTTTGAAGCACAATGAATCCTAATTAGGTATAATCAATAGTAATTACAGTTATGTAATGGAAAACAAGATGAGGAAAAGGAAACAGCTGACATCATAACAATTACTTTGTTTTATGACTGGTAGGGAAAAGTGTGAGAAGCCGGCCACTCATGGAAGCAAATGCCTATTTATTTGGCTTTCCAGTGGAGTAGAAAAAGCAAAGTTCAAGTGTATTAAGTGTCACTAAACATGATTTATAACTTTAGTGTTTACAAGCTCTGAAGTGAAGCTACGCTTTCTCTTCACCTGAGGTACAAGCAAGTACCTCCCTGAGTTTGCTGCTGTAATCTCTTTGGTATGCAGCAATTACCACTTACGTGTCAGATTGGAAGTGTTGCATTCCTCTGCTAATAATCCTCTCCTCTATTTAGCCAGAGGACAGGGAGGAGAAGGAGGTGACTCCAATGGAAAGAACAGTCAGAGCCACCCAGCGTTCCAGTGGAAGAGTGAAGAAGCACCAGGTGTTAACCTCTCTGAGTATGACTTAAAAGCTCTCCACATAGAGTGTAAAAGCCTTCTACACCCATGAGATGCAAGACTAATTGCTGAAAAATTGAATGGAGCTCCATGACACGCTTTATGTTTATACAAAGCACAAAATTTGGCATTCCCAGAAACATTGCACAATGCTGTCTTGCTAACACAAATCAGTTTTTTTTTATTTTGTTTTCTGACAGGCTCACATTTAAATGCTACACACCCGAAAGGTAATTACATGCTACAGCTATTTTTTGCTTTACAGACCATGGAGAAGTCATGCTAAGTCTGTATAATGGTATCAGCAAACACACACAGGTATGCATTTATGCATACATATAAATACATACATACATTTGCTAGTATGTATCATCACAATACTAGCATTTCAGAAAATCAATAAATAAAAACATGTTTTATCTACGTAGCTAAGGATAAAAGAATTTCAAAATAGATCAGTAGTTTAAAGGAAAATAAATTAATGTACAGGTAGAAGTTTAAGTTATTTTAAGATTCTTAAGTTAATAGACAACTGCGTTGTTCTGAACGAGATGGCAGAGCTGGGCAACCTTCATATTTGATCTTCCTAGTCCAGTTAAAACAAGACAATACATGGAAATCTCATCTTCTTAGTTGCTGTTCAGCAGCCTTATGCAATCTTCAAGACCAAGCAAAACTGCTTTTAGTTCTCTAATTTGATGACTATATTTAAATCACTATTAAAAAAAAACAACCCTGTCAAAGCTATGTTTTCTCCACTGTCTTTACTACTGTTGGCTCATATTCTGTTCTTATGCTAACAAAGAAGTACTCACGTTAATTTTAAAAAGCTTGTTTAAAATAAGCTCTCTCTATTGCACAAATTCCTGCACTTGCTGCAACTTGTAGAGTTATATAAATGCTAAACACAGCATTGTGAAGACCTAGAAATACCAGACTCAGTTCTGAATAGGTATAAGAGATGCTGCAGAACATGGTGTCAAGGAAGACTAGATGATCTTAAAGGTCCCTTCCAATCCGAACCATTCTATGATTCTATGAATACTGATTAGTTAATTGTTCCACAGAAAACCTGCTGACCATGGAGGCTGATGGTACAGGGTTTCAGACAGCTATGCTAGATCTGTGGTGTGTCAGCTTATAACAAAAATCAGCATAATAAGTAAGTGTGGGGAAAGTTGGCCACTCCAGGTTTTAGATCCTCTTCCAGAACTGTCTTGTGTTTTTGCTCTGCAATAATAATCTACTGTCCAGCCTTCTCCAGGCCATCAGATCACTGCAATCAGGTAAAGGTTTAGCTCGAAAGGACTTGGAAATCAACTTTGTGTTCTCCCGGTCTGATGTTCCATCTATTAAACAGACTCTTTAGAGAATGATTTTTTTTTTTTTTTTTTTTTTTTTTTTTGCAGTGAGTTTGAATGCAAGTGTATGATGTGGCATACGCAGCCTAACTGATATCCTAAATGATGGTTACAGTGCCACACTATGTTGAGTACAAGGTGTAATTGCACAATCATCCTTATGAAGAAGTATTCATCTAAGCTAGTATTTCAAAGACTTTCATGCTTAGTATGAGTTTGTTGAACAAAAGGATAGCATCCTTTTAGGAACTGTAACAAGAAAGAGTAAAATAAACATTCTTCATATGTCTTTTAAATAGGTTTAAGAAGTGAAAATATTTGAGAGAGTCCATTAATGGTCAGATATCTAAGGACCTCCTATTAGTGATTTACCATCCTACAGCGATTCACAGATTGAGAATTTCTGCAAAAACTCAACTATTAACTATAGCTCCATACTCCTGCCTCTGTTTGTATAACCTATGCATAAATATGCCTGCTTGAAAGGCTTAAACCATGTCCAGATCCGCAGTGTGTGATATTAATTACATACTTGAAACTAGGTCACTGCCTACAGCTTTCAACAACAATTCAAACTAAGTACGAATAAAAGGATAAAAGAAATGAATAATGGGATCTGAAAAGGTAAAGAGGAAAACATTTAATAAAGGTGTCTCAAGTCAGAAAGAAACAATGGAGTAGTCTTGTAGTTAGGTAAGCCACAGGATTCAGCTTTGGAGCCATTCACTCAACTTTATATCTGTGGTCACAAATTTCAGGCTTCAGCTTTAATTTATGAGGGTTTTTTTTTGTTTGTTTGTTCGTTTTAAAGATTTCCAACCATTCCTCCATCAATGTGAAATCAAAAGAGCCAAGATGAGCTCATTGCTTCCAGTAATATCAATATAATAATTATTATTATTATTTGCTTCAGAAAACATAAACCTGTTGTCTACCGACATAAATTATGGAATTATCTTTAAAAAAAAAATTATTCCAGCCACACTGAAGTGAAATATAAATTTCATACACCAGCCCCTTACATGCCAGAAATTATCTACTGAATGCAGCAGGACAAATAACATCACAAAGTCATCTGATGAGCGTTTGAGTACTTCATCAGATACTGCCATCCAACAATCAAGAGACAGACCTGTTCTGGACCTTTAGAAAACTATGTGACATTTCACAACTCAGCCAGATTGTGTCCCAGAGTCTGATCAGCTGTACGGACATGACAGGATACAAGAGCAAAGCAGCTGTAAATTCTAAGAGAGCAAGAGTTAGTTCTATAGAGTTGGTTAAGTCATTAACTATAGGCAATGATCTAAAGACATCCACAAGTAGACCTCAAGACCTACTGCAAAGCAAAACGTGAGATTGGGCATGGTGTAAACTGCTGCGTAATCTTGCTGTCCACCTGCCAGGGATTACACGTGAGGCACATGCAGAGGGTGTACCCAAGGTCTCAGCACTTCTTATGATAATCCTGCTAATAGCACAGATATAAGTAACTCCTGATGAGTATAGCTCATAGAAGAATATACTGGTGTTACTGATACGTTGTTGGGCATGATCTGAGCAGGCAGAATTGAAACTGTACAGGAAATCAAATCTTGACATTCTGTTTTTAAATGTTTGAGTTCTGCTGAACTTAACACTGTATGTTACCTACAAACTCATTAATATGAGGTACAACATGACAACAAAAGCAAAACATTTGCTGTTAATTATACCACTGGCAACAGAAGCAGCAATATTTAGAGATCCCAACCAGGAGCAGCAAGAGTGATAGTTCTTTGCTTAGACTACATCTTTTTGGCCAAGCAGCAGTTTGGCTAGCAGTATTATTTTAGTCACCAGAAAAGGATTACTGATTAACTGAGAGGGACAGTGAAAATGATGGAGATGTAGAACCGAATCAAAACTGCTCCCAAAGAAGTACTTTAACCAGCTAGCACAGCTGCCACACACTTCCAGATGTCCTGAGGACACCAGAAGTTTTCAGGGTGCAACAGCCACAGTTTTCCAAGAAAGAAAACTTATGCTGCAGAGACGCTTTAACGTATTGTGCAAGCATCTCTTCAGGTAATTTATGTCAAAACATAAGTTAACCTTAACTAATGAAAATAAACTAGTGTTAGCGGTATGTACTAATTACTGTCACAGCTACTTAGCATTTCAAAGCTTTCTCTGAGTTTCATACCAAATTTATAATGTAATGTAACATACAGTAAAGCATTGATACTAAAAAATGCTTACAATGTTGTATCCATCACTTCTATTTTTTCCCCCTCATGTTTGAAAGCACGTACACCAAACGTTGAAAGAGTATATTTATTACCATCAAGTATATAATCATAAATGAAACATAAAGTTAATTCTGAACATTCTCTAAGACAAAAGTTACTATTATTGTAATTAGTATTGTGAGTCACTTTTGTGTATGACATTAAAAGACCCTAAAATGGGAAGTTCAAGCACATGAAACCCTAGGGTTTGACGTAGCACTTATGTCTTCACATAGTTCAATGATTTCGGGGAGAAATTCATAGGAGTAAATTTACTATAACGAAGGGTGAAGTGAAGGGTAGATAAATTGAGAGTCCAATAAAATATCACAGTGAACTAACTGAAGAGCTTGAAATAGAGCTTAGAAAATAATACAGTTTTGACCACATTCAGATGGAAAATGTTTTTTTCAGCCTCTACAGCTCCTTTTCTCCTGAACTTCCAACAGGAAAGTACTTATTTTTCAAGGATGAAAACTGTTTTACAATTGAAGCAAGTTTGGAAATGCACCTAGATTATAATGACTTTAGCATAAGTAAAACCAGAAAAAGAAACCGTAACTTATTTTCTAACCATACTAAAAAATATAATTAAAGTTTAAAAATTGTTGAAAAAAGTTTCTTTGCAAGGTTTTCTCATAAGCTGTAACCCAAGCCCCATCTTTTTGTATTCAGATGCCTCATGTCAGAATTCATCTCTACAAATCCCCCCCCCCAAAAAAACCCCTCAACAATAACAAAGCAATATTAAAGAGATTATTTCAAAGAAACATTAAAACAAGTCAAGCAACATCAGCTCAACAGTTTCAGTGAGACTACACAACGAACGAGGAGCTAAATATGAAATGCTAATTTACTTGCCAAAATCATTCTAATGAAAGCCTTTTGAGCATGAAACTAACTAAAAGCAGAGTTCTTATCTATTAGAAACCGCTAAGCATTTTCATTCATACAACATGAATGTGACAATCCAAAATGCTACCACACAGTTAAAAACACAAGTACTGTGGAAGATAAAATGCCCTTTTATTTTCAAGGCACCTATGATACGATAAGCCATTGCGGTAATCCTGCTAAACAACAGGCTGCAAAACGCTGCCACACAGGACACCAGGTTTGCCTCCTTCCTGCTTCCTCCATTTGAAACACTCTGGAGCTAAGCCAACATCCTCCTGATCCCTCCTTGCTATTTTCATTGGCCTTTCTCTTGTATCCTGCCCCTAACCATCACCTCATCTCTCTCTATCCAGAAGGATTTGCTGACCATCAAGCAAAAGGCCGCTCTGCAGAGAAGCAGTCCAGATTAAAACAGAGGTTCCACCTCACAAGAGATTTTAACAAATCCCTTTCAATTAGCAATTCTGCACCTCTCCTTCCCAACAGAAACAACGAAAAATTAAGTGCTTCATAATTTGAACTCAGGCACCAAAAGTGGAACACAACAGACACCCCAATTAAATGGGGCCTTTTATGCTAAATGAAGAAAGAGAGAAGAGGAGAAAGAAGAAATGGAGTTCTGAATTTCCACATCACAGCAACTTTCAGTTTAGAGCAGTTAATTCACCACAGATACAAAATATGCATCAAAATTTGAGGTTTAATTGCCTGCCTCAAAGCTTCAGCTGCCAGACTAAAACCCTTCTTTTTTTGAATGTTTTTAACTTTTAACCTTCTCTAGTCAACCTTCCAGCAGAAACAACAAAACTTCCCAACAACAGCAGAGCAAAACTTTTAACACTTACACCTCATTACCAACTAACTTTTAATATTCTTACAGAGAATGTTTTTTCCAATTTGATAAATGCACAGTATGAAATCTTTTGGGAACACATCAGAATACACCATCTGTTCGTTAGACTCCCCAGAGGAACTGACCTTCCTCTTCATGGAAGGAAAAACCAGCTGTGCAGGCCTACTTTAAAGAACCTACCATGACAATGCACCTGATCACAATGCAGGCTCCAAGCCTGGAGCAAACAGTAGCTTGTAGTCTTAATACTTTTGTTTTCTACTGTAAGCACTGTTTGTAAAGGTGCCTAAAGCCAAAATCATACAAAAGTCAATCTGCAATAACTCATGAGCTGAATGCCATAAAAAAAAATCTGCATAGCAAAATACTTAGGTTAGAATTACCACTGTTATTATGAAAGATCTTCAATGTATAATTATTTTCAGGTTTCATATTAAGTATGTTTATATATAAACAAAACATCTAAGAAGACACATGAATGTAAGCAATTATAGAATAATTTGATGAACTACAGAGCAAACAAATTAAACGTGTAATGTATGTCTGGCTTTAAAACCAAGCATTTCCCACTCTGTAAACAAATTCATGGACTTAATGACAAAACAAATAAGCAATTTCCTGATCTTTTTAAACCAAAACCTCTTCAATCAATACTTTAAAACATCAAATCAAAGACGTAAACCTTTTCTCATCCCCTATATAGAAATTTATTACTGAAACATTTTCTAAGCATCTAAAAATTACGATAATCTTGAACTGGGGGAGTAGGAACAGAGACATCAGACATTACATTACAGACAGGCATACATGGCTGTACAGAAGCATGGAGTCTTTCTCAGATGAAGAGCTGGAGAACTGAATTGCACAAGACTTCACAATGGAGTGCTGCAAACTGGCACCACCTTCTGATATCAAGCAGGAAATATTATTTTTTCAGCTATGATAAAATTTCATGTAATTCTTAATATATACACCATTCCCAATTTTCTATTGAGATTTACTTCCAGCCAGCCCGAAGTTTTAGTCTCTAGGTTACCATATTTTCAAGAGAGATGGTTTCTAAAATGTCACCCACAACACTGAAGCCATTCATCAAAATCTCCAAAATTTATTTATCAACTTCTTTAAAAATCACATTTATTCCAAGATGTTTTTAGAACGATACTATAAAGCATTTTGACAACTGTTAAGCTACTAATGCCCTTTGACCCACTATTCCTGCTAAAGCAATACAATCTCATTATTTTCATACACTTCAGAGTGTTATGGTAGGAGCCATAAGTCCTCCTCCTAAGCCCCCTATTTCATACCTATCTTTCACTATATGTTATTAAAGCAGATGCCCCTCTCCATACATAGGCTGCACGTAGGGCTCTTACATTAAATAGATCTTGTCTGTAATTTCATAGTACAAAAAAAACTTTCCCAGTGTACCCTTCAAAAGAGCAGTATATAACAAGACCCAATCTCTCCTCCTATAGAAGATAAATAATTTTATCAAAACATCAAATCTACATTTCGCGTAAAAAAAAAAAAAAAAAAGGAATGGATTTGTATTGTCTGGATAGGAAGTGATAGTAGGCACTCTTTTACCTATAGTGCTACATTCCATGCAAATGAATCACACTACTCAGAAAGGCATACGATTGTATAGAAGTGCATTTCTTTTTCGAAGAAGCCTATAGATAGCAGCAGTCCAGAAGGTTCCAATAGAACTAGAATATAAAACGTCAGATCCAGACACACCCCTGAAGCTCTGCTTTGAGTCACAGCTGTGCCTACAGTCTGTGGAGAAATTGTAAACAACTGCTTCAGAAATGCAGGTTGAAAAGCACGGGGTGTATTTTCGTGGAAGCTCGGCAGTGTGAAACGGACCTTGCCCACAGCTGTGCCGTTGCACAAGAGCTGACAAGCTGCAGCCTTGCTTACTAAGAACCTCTGTGAAACACAGACCGCACGGTAAATCTCACGGACCAGAAGCAGCAGTCTACGCTGCCGCGTTAACCAACAGGTACGTAAGCTCCAACGTTTGCACATCAAGCCAAATATTCACAGGCAAAAGCAAAAACCAGAGCACTTCCAACACACCACGCTCCCGCACACCGCGGCCCCGCCAGTCGCCCCTGCTGAGGCAGCTGAGCCTCCCCGCGGCCGGACGGGGCGGTGCGAGCCACGGAACGCCGGCCAGGAATGACGTTTCCGCAGCGACTTACCGCACGGCCGCTCTAAGAGGGGGATACGGGTGCGTGCCGCCCGGAGTTTTAGCGCTTACCGCCCGCCCGCCGCCGGCTCCGAGGCGCTGGCATGGCTGCCCTGCCGCCGCCGAGGCAGGAGGCGGGCAGCCGTGCCCCAGCTCGCGCTCGTGCTCCCGCGCTTCCCGCCCTCACCGGCCCCTTGGAAAGCATCGCTAGTGATGGAAATGGTGCACAGAGAGCTAACGCCTGACTGTGCTGCGCTACAACAGCTGTTAGTCAGTCGATGGGTGGAAAAAGGAAAAAGACAAACGCTCAGACATAATCTTAACTCTTCTTCTGTTGCTGCTATACATTAATTTTCCCTCATATTAAAGCACTTTTCTATGACTAGAGCTATATTTATCAGTGCAAAAACAATATAATAAACAAGAATATATCCTGCATGTATCTACATACGCAGGTAATTTTATCTTTTAAAATATTATTATTACATTAGAAAATGAACTAGCAGAGGCAAATAGACACTCTTTCAGGAGAGGAATTTGCACTGCAGTGAAGTTTCCTGTAGCAGCATAGGGACATTCTGATGAGCAAGTTCCCAACACAGAGAGTTACTGAGAACGTATGTAAGCTGACATCTTGCAGATTGCTTTTCAGTCACAGCTCTTCAGATGCACTTCTCATTTTTAAGCATATCCATCAGATAAGAACAATTTATTGTGCCAGAGAAGCTAAAAAACATACCTTGATGTAACAAAGGAAATATTACCTGGGAAAACTGCAAATTCTAGTGACATAGTAAGAAATAAACCTCAATATGATTAACAAGAATTTTGTGAAGATCACTTTTTTGTGTGTGTAAGAGGCAAAGAGGCATATAAAACATTTCTCATAATCCGTTCCTGACATTTTAGTAATTTTTTTCATCAACAGACAGCTATCATGCATTATGCCAATAAAAGTCTCCTGTACCATGCATCGCAGCAGCTCAACACCTGAGATGTAATATACTCCATCTTCAATCATAATTTCAAGTACTGAACACTTTGGCAAGGGAGCTCGTAAGTTTATTAACCTTTCAAAGTGCAAATATAGCCACTCTTACAGTTCATTTGTCTTCAGTCTAACTTGCCCTTAAACCCATCTGGAACATCTCCCTGATGAAGGCAGCACACCTGTACTCTACTTCAGACAGCATAAACAAACTTAAAACACGGATAAAATATTTTCCTATAATAGTTTGTTTCAATTACATCCTGTGCATATTTTATTTTCAGAATGTTGTTCAACAGCAAGAAATACATCATCAATTTTGCTCTTTCCCTTTATCATAAAAGAAGCAGTGTAACCTTCTGCCTGTTTTTGTCATTAATCACCAGAGAGATGGTAATTTCTGCTGCACTTCTGCCAGACACCCCCTCAGACTGGGAACAATGAACAGAAGTCAGTAAGGGTGTCAAAATAATTAATAACGTATGTGTGTTGCAACTTGTTTGGGAATAGCTTATAGTGAACAACTACATACAGTTAGCTTGCTTATTCTTACTGGTGACATTTAAAGAGGTCTAGAAATCTCATTTTCTCCAGGGGTAGGTTAATATCTTTTCCTACTGACCTTAACTCCACTTGCTTCAGAGCCAGGATTTTACTAAGAATCAAGGACTGAAGTGACCATGTATCTTCAGTAACAGAAGATATATAGCCATCTTCGACATGCAGGCAGTGCATTTTATGCACATGCATGTTTCTTATGTTCTTATAGTGAAAAACAGATTTAAATTAAGAAATGTTGAAATGTTTGCTGCTTGGCCCACAGCATATAAATCAATTTATCAGTGGATTATCACAGGATACCTCATCACTGCTCAAGAGTTAACTCAAGAATAGTTTAAGATTTTTAAAATATATATTTAACTGCAAAAGTTCACATATGTAAACTTCTTTCTGTAGTTGCATGATGGAGCGTTCAACTGAACACGTTCAAAAAGCCCATCCGTAATGCAACTGAACAGACAAAGTAGTCTGTCTTTATTAATGTACGGTGCCGTAGCTCAATGCATACCAAATTCAGAAAGGTTCGTCTTTAAGCGTGCATTTGCAAACATCCATTTAATCTTAAACAGACAAAGAAAAAAAACAAAAACAAAACATGAGCCCTCTTCCTCATACATTCAGCTCAGTGAAGAACCACTCCAGTTTGCTACGTGTAAGATTTTGATTTGACAAGTCTAAAAATCATAGCTACCTAAAGTAAGTTTGTGCATAATTAGTCAGCATAGGAGCCAGTGACTATCAGCATTTTTTCTAGTCCAGATGCAGTTTAAGTGATAGTGCAAGCAGGACATTTCTGTTGCTATGTAAGCAAAATGTTCGTTTATGCCCCGTGATGAGAAGACCACAGAAGTTTCATGGAAAAAAAAAAAATCAATCAAAATAAACTTCTACAAGTCATAAAGAATTTCAAGGATAACACTAATCGACCAGGCCTGAGTTTCACAGCTAAAAGGACAATACTGCCCATTTTCATTGGTCAGTTCTGGGAGCCCTTTCCAGGATGATCTGATAAAAGAAAGAAAAACAAACAAACAAACAAACAAAACCAAGAGTATTGTTGTTAGATTACACACTGAAATGAACATTACATTGTAAAAGTTTTAAGAATAGTATTTCAGTAGGAAACTTAAACAATACCTGTATTCCTACAGTCACGGTATGTTATTTAATAACTAAGCTCCAACTCAATTACTTCTGCTGCAGAAAATTGCAGATTTCTGTGAGAATGTAGATTCTCTGACAATAATACCTGAAGTTATGCTACTAGAATGATACTCCTGTTTCCCATTCAGTAGCTTGAAGTACCAGTTTGAAGAACCTATGTTATCTTTGAGATAACAAATTAACTGGATTACCTATCCAGTTTCAAACTATACTTGAAACTTGATGATGGTGCTAAAAAGTGGTGAAGGTTGGAAGATAGTGTGAAACCATAAACCTTCCTCCTCCCCACAGATTTGTTTATGTACAAATCCCTTTTCTTCCTTACATGATTAGCTAGACAAACCCTTCCATCATAGACTACTGAATCCAATTGATTGTACCCCTCTTAGGGGTACAAATGAATGCATGTTTGAAGTACTACCAAACAGATTATATGGAAGGGTTATCAAGGGGAAGACTTTTGTTTTTGTCTCAAATTCTTAAGAATTAACAATATAATAGAAAAAGCAATTTGTTTATTTTAAGAAGGAAACCTCAAAATGCAAAGGAACATTTCTGTTGTGAATTCCTCTGTCTTCTTGGAACACCAATATTATTAAGTTTTTGAAGTGGACAGACTAACATATTAGATATTCCACAAAATTAGTTTTCTCTAGTCTTCACGTGAGTAAATATTATTAATTCCAAGTATCTATGAACAGCACTAGATCTCAATTGTACTTTAAACCTGACTTGA
The DNA here is from genome assembly GCF_951394365.1 of Tetrao urogallus. NCBI lineage: Eukaryota > Metazoa > Chordata > Aves > Galliformes > Phasianidae > Tetrao > Tetrao urogallus. The sequence continues at coordinate 17,896,444 of NC_136818.1, read as the reverse complement.
GATCTGCAATAGGATTCATAGTGGCCAACTTTGTATGTAGAAAACAGATGCTATTTATGTTATAGTCTTTGATGTAGTAAAAATAAGTAGTATATTACTGTACGTGCAATCAGGTAGTAGATACCACCAGTCACTGAATATTTTGAATCTTAGATGGTATTTTACCTTTCAAGGTGAACATAGTGGCGAGAAAGGACGTTCTTTATCATAACCACAGTTTTTGCATATATCTCTGGACCAATCAACTTTGAGAAGTACAATTTGGCACGAAGAAAATATCCAATCGGCCACACCCATTCCTAAGCAAAGATAGGAGATGATTATTATGGCTGTCAGTTCCAAGGAATGTCAGCACTTATTTTGAAATTCAAGAAACAGCTCTTACAGGCCCTTGGTGATAATTAAAACCTCTGGCTACGTTATAGTTGTCATTGTCAAGAGCATTATCATATACTCCGCAGTACACCATATCACTGCAAGAAAAACAAACAAACATAAGCAAAACATTAACAGAAATAGTGTACACTATGCATAGCAGAAATGAGCCAAAAATTTTTCATGGGATTTACATTTAATAGGGGTTTGGTCAGCAGGTCCCAAAATTCTACATTTTGCATAACAATAGAATTCCAAATACTATTCCAAATACTGTACTAACTAGGGGGAAAATTGTTAAAATTTTCAGATGACTTCTATAATTTCACTCCTATGTTTTTATTCAAATTGTAGTGCTATGCACTGTATGATACTGAATTTGCATTTTGATGCCTACTCGTATATTTTGTGATAACAAATTTGAATTGCTTGCTACATGGCATCCAAAAACACCTGGAAATTGTCTACATAAATAAGATCAACTGCATGGAGTTTTAGAACAGTAAAATACTCATTTCTTGAGTATTTATTGCAGCCTTATTTCACAACTATATACAGGGATTTTAACAAAACATAACTCCCCAGATGATAATTTCTACTGCCACTTATTCTTATGTTTGTTATACTTACTCTGGATCTAAAGTTTTCATGCCCAATGGACCAAGTAGTTTTTCCTCTGCTATCCTCAGAGCTTTCCAAGCTCTCTCAGGTGTGAACAACTCAGGGGCCTAATAAAACAGAGATTTACTGAACTCTGCATATGTACGCACACAAGACTATGCATATGAATGTTGAGGATGACAAAAACCTCTCATATTACTGAGTGAAAATACAATTACACTTCCAGAAACTAGAGACAGAGTAACCAAGAGAAAAGCTATAAGTTACTTTGGGTTTTATTATCTATTTTAAGTAGACTTGAAAAACATTTTTATAAAAATAAACAATCCATGCATTTTAGCTAATCTGAGGGGAATTCATTAGCAGGGGGTTGGATTTGATAATCTCCAGAGGTCCCTTCCAATCCCTGCAATTCTTGATTCCTTGAGTCTGTGACTCCCCTCCCCCCGATCTAACCTAAAACAGATAACCTGAACTCTCTGAAAATACCAAACTCTGCAAATTTATCCCAGTGATAAATTTCAACAGCAGTTTCATATAGGTAAGTTCTGGCAAAGTTACACTTTTATCAGATATTCTAATATGGGCCAATATTAAAAGCAAAGACAAGAAAAAACACTTTCAAAATTTCTTCTAAGCAATATTTATTCCTGATATAGTGCCATGCAGCTGAGTCTTATAATACATGTTTAGTTCAAGAATAAAATAATGTTACGGGTAAATGCTTCTTACTCACTACTCTTACTTACCACGACCATTGCTATGGTAAAATTTGGCCTGAGTTGGTAATCACACCATGGACTTGAAGCTCCATAGCTGTCTTTATAAATCCCACGTTTGTGAACTAGATTTGGATGTTTTTCATTTTGATCTGCAGGGTTCTCAGAGACAAAGAAGAGTCTTTCAAAGTGTCCTTGAATTTTTCTGTTCCATTCATCATATGTGATGGTCTCCTCCCTTCCTGCAAAATATTACACAAAGATTTTCTTCAAACCCCCAACAGATGCTTATGGCCAGCTCTGCTTACTACTGTTTTACTTAATATATTCCTAACACAAGCAAGGCCATAGAAGCACTGCAAAAAAAACTGAAATTGAATTATGCTGCAGATCAACTCTGTCACCTGCACAATTTCTTAGAACACAGCTTTTCCTCACTTCTTTTAACTAGCCAAAAATGAACAGTATGAGTTATTATGAACTATAGTAAATATTTAATTGACTAAGTCTAAAGTTTACGTTCAACATTTTCAGCATGATAACATGCCATCTTTTCTGTAGTAGCTTGTATACATACTCTAGGAGACTACAAAAGGAATGTCAAATCATCGGTACAAGTGTCCCTTTTAAAAGCTCTCGCCTTCTGAATTCCTGGCACTTAATGTAAGAGGAGCACACCTTGTCACCTCTCTCCACCTGGTGGTTCTCCATGTCAGGTGCATAAGCTCATAAAAGAAGCTCACTGTAGTTTCAAACAAGACAAGAAAGGTGTCTAGAAAACACCAGACAGCAACTGCTTGCAGGAACACTGAGACAGTATCTCCTTATTTAAGCACAAGTAAGTTTCTTTTTCAGTAGACCAGCACCACATAGCACAGGTGGATTGCACTGTAAGACACCAATGCAGAAGTTCCGTATCTAATTCTTAATTTTAAGTTAACATAGCCATCCAGAAATATTGTGTTTGCAACACAGATAACAGAAACAAACACAGAGTTCAAACAAACAATAAAATGGTTTAGTATGGGAAAGTAAAGAAAGTATGATTATCACTACTTCTACTACATTTTAATAAAAACTAACACTAGTATTAGGAAACTGAGATGTACATTTATTTTTGAAAAATTTAAATTCCTCTTACTTTTTCAGATGTTAGCCTGCAGACCTATGCTAGGAATATCCTTCCAATTGAGATACACGTACATCTTAGATAAACAGTATATCAAAAAGGACAATACTACCAAAACTGTGATATGGTATGCCAGAGGACAAAGGCAAGCAAAACAACCACAACTAGAAACTCCAGTGCTAAGCCTGCTATTATGAGCCAATAGATTGTAAGTCAGTTTTAAAATGGATTAATCAGTTAATGAATGAAATTTAAACTTAAAGAAAATGAAAGACAGTAGGGAACACACAAGCATCAAATTCAATCTAGAAAAATCACTTACAATTCTGGGATAATAGGAAGAAGTCTGTATCTACACTTCATAATAATGCTTCACGCTGAACCCTGAATTGTCTTTCAGATTTTAAGATATTTTGAAGTGACAGGTAAGTTCATGACCTTAGAATCTGGATGTATAGGAGAAAGCCCTGTACTCACATTTTCTAATATAGAATAAGAGAACCATTCAATGAAATGTTTTCAAGATTAACTTTGACTGAATGGTAGAACAGCTTTAGAAATCATTTATATTCACCTGAGCCCCATAAACTCACTGAAGTAACTCAGATCAGAGCAGCATCCCTATGAAACAGAGGGGACATCTAAAGATACTTAGGTCTTGTGCCATTTTAGTTCTCTTCCTTGTAATGAATGATGTGCACCATTACGATACATAATGATCACATCACCAATATCCATTTGAGAAACATGGTTTAGGCTCATTCTTTCAAAATTCTTTTGAAATCCACACCATATTATATGCAATAAAACATTTCATACATTGATCCAATAATCGACTCCTAGTAATTTTAGTAACAAAAGAGGTGACTTATACAAAATACTTTACTCAAGTTTGTTTTTTCCCTTTCATGAATAGTTTTGATAATCATTCCTGATGTAATATGGCCACCAGCTCATATGACTTATTTTCATACTCCCATAATAGATTCATGACATCTGTTCAATTTTACCGTATTTTTTTATGGTGACGCCATGGAACGGATATTCATTTTTCCTAGACAAATCCAGCAACCAGCGAACAGCCGACTTGCACAAGCCAACAATCTCCACAGCAGAGCCATCTCTAAAACAATGTTTTGAAAGTCCAAGAATTACTTTAAGAAGGCTATTTAATATACAGATTTTTTCCAGTTACTTGCAGAACTTTAAGCACCTTATTTAAGTAGTGTATTTTTTCCCCCACTGGTTCTGCACATTGTTTTTTATTTAAAAAAAAAAATGTATTTTTTATTTTGCCTCAAAACTGCATACCACATGTATGAAGAACTGGCATGTGCATCCCCATCATCATCTCCAGACATTTTCTAGTACATTATGATATTTTAACACAATTTTTTCATCACATTTTCCTTGCTATTACTTAAAGACTTCCAAGAATCTGATAACCTAAACTAACTTTGATTAGTAAGTAGTCACAAGCCATTCACAGCATCATTCACTTTCAGTTTTCTCCTACTAGCTTGGAATACATATTTAATGAAGAGGGCTAGAAGGGAGAAAAAAAACATAAAAACTACAATTTAGAGGAAGACAAAGTGTACAATATGATAATCTAAAAGGAAAATTGTACTTCCAATCCAGTCCCTCTTACTACAGCCACAGCCTGTAGTAAAGCATAAACCTGAATGCTGAAAACTGGTCTATGCAAATAAGCAAAGTAAATGCTTGCATTGAAGATATTATGTATTAATAAAATGAAACTTAATACAAATATTAGGTGAAATTGCAAGTCTGCAAAAATACTGCACTAAGCTTGCAAAAAAATGTCATTAATAAACACAAAGGCATGCATTAGAAATATACTAATAGTCGCTAAGACTACCACAAGAGCTTGTGCTTTTACTTCAACACTGTTACCATGAAGAACTGTTTCCCAGAGGAAACCTAACATAGATTCTTTATGAAAAAAGACAATGACACTTTACTGCTTTTAACCCAAGACAAAAGTTTACAAATCACACAAGCAAAAAAAAAAAAAAAAAAAAGCCAGAAACAGGGAAACAGCAGCACTAGACTGCTTTAAATCTGTCTGTTTGGATATATAATTTGCATACCACATACTTGCACACCACACTGCCACACTATTTCTCCCTATCTTATAATCTTATATAGACTTTTGCCATCAGTATAAAGCAAGAAAATCACAGGGTTTGTTTCACTAATCACGTCATATCCATAGAGTTGGTTACAGAAGAGCTTGATTTCTAAATATTTTACCCTTCATTTTAAACTTTAAATATTGCAGATATTCTTATATTTTAAAAAATAAATATTTAAACCAATTGTCAAAAGTATCTCCTGTAACAAGAGGTCATACATCATCAGTCCAGATAACAAATATTTCAACAATCTACTATTGCAAGTATTCAAGTTTTCCTAAATTGTTTTACTACTTGTCGTTCAAAGTTTACTCTTTACAAGGAGTGAAGTCCATGCTAGGAGATGAGCACTGCCCCCACTCAAAAAAAAAAAAAAAAAAAGCAAGAAGGCTGGGTTTTGTACCTTGGAGTAGCAGGGATTCCTTTGTTGCGAGCTCTGTCGCTCTCTCCCATTTTATCCATCCAAGTGCCGCAATTGAAGCGGTTGCCTCCAAAGACAAAGCCAGTTTCACGGTCAACACCTGCTATTATATTAAAACCTGCCAAGCAAAAATATCACGTGTGAAACCTATATGCTAAGAAAACACAAAACCCCAAGTGTCTGCCCCAGCACAAAGATCCTACAAAAACAAAAACCCTGCAGAAAAGAGAGATCGGAGGTGGGTTTTCACAGGCAGCTGCACTTTTTGCGTGAACCTCTAAAATAATTTATCACAATTGCTGAAAGCAAACAAGCACTTTCTAAGCATTAAGTGCACTTATAGTAATACTAGAAATTAAGAAATTTCCATTAAGAAAACCATCACTTTTTCAAAAGTAAACTCAATAGCTTAATGTAAAATAATCAGATGCAATATTCATAGTTTGAACTGCATAGCAAGCGTGCTATATATATACTTTTTTTTTTTTTTTTTTTACCTTCATCTCTCATGTTTTGATCTATTTGTGGACCAGCATTTCTTTCTCTGAAACTTATGCCTTCCATGTGTCGTTGCATTGCCTCCTGTATTACTTCATAGAGTGGCTGATCCTAAATTGGTTGGCATAGAGAAAGGTAAGATCAACAGACCTAGTAAAAAGGCTCTATATAATGTGCAAACAGTAGCAATTCTTAGCTTCTATGATACTTAAGGAGAACAGCATCTAGATTTTCAGCAGCATCTTTATCAATATGATACACTTAAAATAATTTTTAGAATTGTGCAATTATTAACATTAAATTCTTTTCAAAACTGAAAGGAAATAAAAATGTAGAATATATTTTTTCCATACTCCCACCTCACATCTGTCTAATCGAGTAATGCAAACGTAGTGGAAAGTATCCAAGACATAATTCTTGCGGATAGATAAGCTATAATCTTTCATAAAAATTACAGCTGTGTTACAGACTTTAAAATCAGAAGTCATCTTTACCACAGTGCCTGCAGGCTGAGGAGAAGAATCATCTCTTGGGTACATCCTAGAAACGGGACACCTGAGAATGTCTAATCCATTTGGAACAATCTTACAGTAGTCCTGGATACACTGAAGCCACCACCACACAGCATCACGGCAGTTGTATCTGGCATGTGTTCCTTGGCCAAGCAGGTTAGGAATGAGACCATGTCTTAAAGTCCCACCAAATGCTAGAATTATGTTTCTTAAAAGAAGAGAACAATCTTAAGTTACTTCCAGGCAATTAGTGGACCAAAGATTAATTACAAAGCATACAAGTTTATCTCAATAGCAAAGTTGAAGAGAAAAACAGTATCTTAAAGACGAATTTGTAGCTTCCAACAAAATGTTTCGGCATGACTTCATTTAGTATATACTTCATTAACAATAAAAAAAAAAATCATTACTTTAGAAACTTCCCAATACTTTTTTTTTTTTTTTTTTTTTTTTTTTTTAAGATGAAATATGTAACTCCTAATATGGTAAAGGTAATTTCCTTTTTCATGGGTTTGACTCCTTTGATGTCACAGGGAAAGGTTTCAAATGACATTTGTTGTTTTTTATTGTCATTTATTATCTTTATATCAATTCAGGTGGAAGTGGGAAGTAAGGGAGAGCAGGATCAAATGGGAAATTCCTATTAAAATACAAAGAGGAACCAGAAACTGAGGTTTTGAGAAGTTTTTATGCTTTGCATAAAAGATGAACTCCATCTGGCTTTAAATTACAAGATAAACATACTTGAAGACTACAGATGTAACTGCAGACGGGCAGTATTAGTTGATCAAGTGTACTGCAGCATAAATACATGCTAATTTAAACCAACTAAATTCTATATCCATATCCCGTGGAGTGCTGCACCCAAATTAAAAAGATTAATGCAAGATTAATGAAAATTGTCAGCTCAGTAAGTCTGGCTTATATCTGACTCATTTATCAGGTTAAACATTTGCATGTCACACACAGATATCAGATAATAACAATCCACAGTTAGCTGATTTCCAGTATTAGACTAGATTAGCAGTCACCAAACAAAAAATTATGAGAGGAAATAGTATCTTTCTGATCAAAATGGAAATCCCTTGCTACTTCAAATTTTTAAATAAGTTACTGCTCAGCAACAATACTTGAAATAATCTCGTGGTTTAAGGACAAGCGGTAGTGTTATGGGTTAGAATTGCCTTATCTATATTGAGCATCAGCTGAAATACCAGTGCTCAGAATGCAGAACAAAGCAATATAGAGTATTTTTCATTTCATTTACAAAGAACTCACAAATCCACCTGGGGCCACAGAAATTTTATACAGTACATCAACTGTTTCTAACAGCTTCCATGTTCTCTAGGGTTTTGAGAGCGTGTCTTTTTCCTAAACACCTGCAAAACTATTTCTATCAGCAGAAAGAACTAAGCACCAGATGCTCTTACCTTGCTTCTATATAACGTCCCGTAAGTAACATTAGGCCTCTAAGTGCAATAAAGGTGTCCCTTCCCCAAGAACGGAAGATTCCAGAAGAGAAGTGAGGTAAACCTAATAAGAAATGCTGTTAATCTCATTTACGGATGGGACAAAAATCTCCAGCAGACATGTCTAACACGTATACAGAAAACAGAAGTAAAAATATATCCGTGTGCAACTGTAGATTTTTCCTAGAATTGTTCTAAGAAGAGTTTGTTGTATTCTACAGCTTTAAAATCATGCAATAGACTATCGTAATTGATAACAGTCACATTCAGTTGCTGTTTTTTATTTTGTTTACACACTGCATAGTATAACCAAATGCCATCTTTTAATTAAAATAATGCCACCACAAAAAAAAAAAAGCCATAACCAGAAAAGGAACAAACAAAAAGCTAGAACAGTGACATGATATATAATGCTTTGTTGGCAAGAGTTTACGTTCAAAAGCCATGTCACTTCAGTAGTATAAAGGGAATGACTAGAGAGCTATGAATTTCTTCAGCCTAGAAATACTCTCAGTCACTATAAAAGGAATCCTGCTTCTCTTTTGGAGCGATTCCTAGAACTACATTTTACAGCAGACATTATGACATAACTTTATGCTTTAACTGTAAAATTTCTTTTCTTAATTGCAACAGTTAAAGTACATTTTTTGTCTTTTCTTCTATTTGTTAGCTTTCCCAATCTAACAAACAAGAAATGCATTATGGTGGTAAAGGTTCAAAACAATAGCCTGCTGTACATGCTTGTTTAAACAAAACTGTGGCTTCTGTCACTAGATCACCTACTGTATTTGCTAATGCTCCAATACAGCCTCTGCACATCTGTAATTTTACAGAATATGGCAACAGCAGCTTGAGAACAATGATCCATTTACTAGTTAAAAGTATCACAGGCTCAAATATGTGATGAGAATATTTAAGACCAAGTCCGTCTGTATAATTAATCTCTGTGATTAAATTAAGTGAGCTGTGCTTGTCTGTGCTTCCAGGCAACACTAAAACAGCCAAATGGAATGTTACTCGAAACCAGAAACTAAAAGCAGTACAATTCTATGGAAAAGACATACAGCAGAAAGAGCAGGAAAGGAAACCCAGCCAGCCAGGGGCCATGGAACCTGCAGATGCTAAAAGTTTCTATGGTTTTTAAAAAAAAAAAAAAAAAAAAAAAAAAAAAAAAAAAAAAAAAAAAAAGGAGTGGGCCAATTTGGAGAAAAAAATTAAAAGCCACTAAACACAGTAAATAATACTTCTGGCACAGCAAAGTGCCCACTTCCAAGACATGCTGGCAGAACATTTGGAGAAATAAAATGCATCTACTGACTGCTTTTATGGTCTTTCCTAAGCAACTATTGTTGCCCCTTTTGGAGAGAGCTCAAGACCAGAGATTCTTTTGGTCCATTAATAGCTCTCATGTCACTCCTAAAAACTTGTAAGCAGTAAATCTACGCTTGCTATTCATTACAACTCAGTTCTTAAATTAACATTTTAAAACAAACTAGAACCTATTATGGGAAGCATTATTATCCCAATCAAGTCTTTTGGACAGAAAGAAAACATGCTTGTGGATCTCCGTAAATGGAAAAACTGGATAAGTTAAAAGTGTTTTAACAAAATACTGAGAAGCTTTTTTTTCCCCCTGAGAGCAAAAGTAAAATGGTTATCCCCCAGAAGTACTGCTAGACAAAACTCCATTCTTTTTAAACAGAGAAACATTCAACTTAAAGGCAAGTTAAAACACAGGGGAAGAGTAAGGACAAAAACAACATTTGAAATACAGCTTCTGGTATTTAGATCCCAAAGGTAGTGAAAGCAACTCCGATAGTTTCGAAATAAATATAACTGTTCTATAAGAACTTATTTTTCTTGATGTAAATGTTGTTCTCACTTACCAGCTGCTAAAGTAACACAGCACTGTTCTTTCTTATTTGTAATCTCATTCAGCCTATAGGGAACATCATGTAAGGAAGGAGACAGATCTGGCAGACACGCATATTTTCCTATCCCACACATCTGGATTGAGCCCAGGGAAAGGTGTTTAACAAATGTTGATCCATTCTGCACAAAGCTGTAATACAATATAATCAAATTAAGAAATATGTGCATACCAAAATATCAGTGCCCTTTTTTCATTTGCAGAAAAGTAAAACAAAGGTTATTTTGTTTTAATAATACACAATACTATAAAGTGACAGAATCAATTAGTGGATTATGCATTAACTTTGCACATAAGATTTAATTTTTAATTTACTTTTTTTTCCAAAATAGCTGTCCAAAGTTAGCCTTAAATATTTAACTTATTAATGCAAATGGGAGTGTTTACACGTTGAATACTTTTAGGGAAAGGCACAGCAAAGTGAAATTGGTTTAATTTATTTGATGCCTACATATTGATCTCAGACCGCAAAATAGGAGAGAATATTTTTAAAAAGCATTTTTAAAGACCTCTGCATCTGTATATATATCTGTATATATATCTGTATATATATATATATATATATATATATATATATATATATATATATATATATATATATTCTTCTCACATAATAGAATCCTAAGTCATTAACTCATTTAGCATTTTGGCTAATATAACACAGCCTGCAATCCTGACTTTTTTCATAAAATACACAGTGTTTTCCACATGGTATCACAGCAATACCAAATCCAACATCATTACTTTTCATGAAACTATTTGTTGAGAATATTCACACCTAGAATAGAGCTGTCATTAAATTGATCTTCCTTCCTTTTCCAGGAAAGGGCACTGATAATTTCCAGAACTAAGGGCAAAAGAAACATTGAACAAAGCACCAGAAGAAATGCAATCTCTTTCTCCCAGAAAGCACTGCAGCTTCACTAAAAGCAGCACCAAGATAACCTCTGCAATGCTTCAGAAAATGCTTGTTATAAGGTTTTATCCTCCAACAGTACAATGCCAGCAATAGTTATAAATCCAAATCCAGGATAGAAATAGCAATTAAACCTTCCAAACCATCGCAGCTAAAAGACTGATTTGATTTTCACTACCATATTGCCATCTTCCATTGGATAGCACAAATACAAAAACAACATTTAAATGTCATTCTTCAACAGATCAAACATAAAAGTTGCAATATCTCTACATCACTGACATGCCAAGCATACCTAGACATCTGATGCCATCCCACATCCAGAAGAGTTGTGTATGCACCCACTAAAATGGCATCAAAGTAACATGGAATAAGGTAACGTGGAATTTTCTTCAAATACACAAACATGGCCTTCAACCATTTACCAACCTATTAAAATATAACACTGTTAGAAGTTGACAACACTGGAGTTCAAAAACAGTGCTTATAGGATATATTTGGTTAAAGCATTTATTAGATTTTTAACAGATATGAGAATGCTACAGTCTTTCTTACTACATTAATTACCTGAGTTACCCAAATAAAATCTTGTGAAATGAATAAAGCAATTCTCTTGTAGGAAAGTAAAGATGTTTTGTAATGTGGGTATGCAGGTAACTTGAACCTCAGTGCTTGATGGGGCAAATCTTACTATAACTGCATCATAATCATGTATGCCTCAGTAGTATTTAGAGCCCTTTCTGAAAGAACTCGCTTAAAAAGATGGCTACTTCATTTTTATTTGATGGGAAGTAATTAACAGGGAAGGAGGCTTTCAAGCTTTTATGTACGAGCTAAAAAAAAAAAACTCTCCATGCCCTACATATATTCTCCAGCTCTCTTTTGTAATGTATTCTTAAATAAGTTCAGTGCAAAGTAAGAAAACCACATTATTGTCTTAGTCTCCCAGAAGAAACTGCCTAGAGAAGTAATATTTTATCGACAGACTGAATCTGAAGGGCAGGTTGGATCTGGCCCTGGGCTGCCTAGTCTAATATTAAATGTGGAGGCTGGCAGCTCTGCCTGTGGCAGGGGAGTTGGAGTTTGATGATCCTCGAGGTCCCTCCCAACCCAAGGCATTCTATGATTCTATGAACTTGTTAACAGTAATAATGAAAAACAAAGCAAAACAGTCATTTGAAACACTGAAATCATGAAATATATCTTTTCACTCACTTCTGCACAGGCTCCTGCACGTGAAATCAGACGATTACTGACATAATCAATCATCCAGTCTCCAGATCTTAAATTATTACATAATGGATGTCCCAAATCATTCTTTGGTCTAATGTCTGCCATTACTGACATTAACCCTGAAGAGATAAATCCAACACAGTATTATAGGACATATAAATAACACAAACAGAAATTATGTTTCCAAGAGGAAAAGTTACAAAGCAACAGATAACATTAATTGGCTTTAACTACAATACTTCTCTTGATCTGCAGAGAGAGTTAGGATACAACTCATTTGCTGTTTCCTCAGAGTATATCCTACACAGTCACAAAAACCCCCATGGAATAAATGTTGCTTGATGAAATTCATGCCTGATAAATGACTGACACTCCTTAGTTATCCAGTAGTGCCTCTGGTTTAATAAATGACTTCTCATATTAGTTTCACATACATTATATGCATTTGCTGTTTGTTTTAAATGCCAGAGACTGGTGTTTAAAACATGTTGAAATTAATTTTTTAGTCAGAGGATGGTGAGGCACTGGCACAGGTTGCCCAGAGAAACTGGATGCCCCACCACACCTTGGGGTGGGTTCAAAGCCAAGTTGGATGGGGCCCTGGGCAGACTTATCTGATGGGTGGCAGCCTTGCTCATGGCAAGGAGGGTTGGAACCAGATGATCTTTCAAGTCCATTCTAATCCAAGCTAATCTATGCTAATTTTGTGATTAATTTTGAATTCTAGAATACTGGGAAAAAGTTGTAGTTCAATTATGTTTCTACAATTTGATTCCCAGGGTTAAAACACTGATTAACATGATGAAGCAGAAAGCACTTATTTTTTGTCTAAGTAGTAGCACTAGCCATTAAATAGTATTAAAGAATGATCTAGAGGGAGGAGCTCTATTTTATCCATTTCCCTGACAGAAAAAAATAGAATTCTGAAACTATTACCTTGGAGACCTGCATACTTCAGGGATGACCAGTTTGGTATATTGTAACAACCTCCACCATCTTCTTGTTCTTCTGACTCACACCTATACAGCACTTGATTTAAGTCAGCCAAAGTTAGTTTAGATGCAATTCTGGAAAAGCAGAAACAAACAACAAAACACAACACACTCCACATTAGGAAGTCTACTTTAAGTCACAGTTGCACAGAACAACAATGAAAGAGCCTGGAAACCTTTTAAGTATCAATTCTGTTCAGTATTATACATATGAAAAGAAAATCTCAGTTTTATAACAATCCAAAAATCCAACGATAAAAACAGCAACAAATCCTTTCTTTAAATTTTCAGACATTTTTGCCTCACTGTAGTTCTCATTTAGAAACCCAAAGAATACTTACGAAGAAAATAATGTTTTTAATATAGGTGCTGAATGATCATCAGGAAGACTCCCAGATTTAAAGTGAGGACTGAACTGAATCAGATGATTGCGAAGTACACCAACAGCTTCTTGTGCCTTTGGATCAAGACTAACTCTGAAATATGAATGTATAATTTACAGAATGAAGTACTTATCATAACCATTTCCCAAATCTCAAAAACAAAGAATCCTAGTATTCTATTTTAACTAGTACAGCCATTTAGCAATTAGTAAAACATACCTGAATACTATTACACTTCCTGGTGTTAAATTTTCAAATTCTATTTCTTGAACAAATTCATTTGGCCCTTTTATGGCAGTTCCAGCTTGCTTTATAATTTTACTGTCTTTAATCTTAGAAAAGAAAACATATTCACAACTGAAAATCAATGTCTTTTTTTTAAGGTAAAAAAAATCATAACAAGATATTACATTAGAACACAGATGAATAAGGATAATTACCTGGATATGCTCTCTGAGCTCCACTGTGAAATTGGGCAATCCATTTATGAAATGTTCATCTTTTTTGTAAGGACTAGTGCTTTTCTCTATAGTTCTAGCCTCAAATACTACTTCTTCAATTTTTCCTAAGAAAAGCAAAACCATGTTGCAGCTATTAATATGGAGTAAATGAGAGCGAACACTTTTGAATACATGAACTAAAAAAAAATCAAGAACTAAAAAACTAAATATGTAAAATGCAAGCCTCTATGGTACAACAAAAGACTAACTAACAAAACACATGGGAAGTGCTATAAATAACCCATAAAGCATTCATTACACACTCATCAACTATCTTATTTTAAAATTGCATTTCTTTTCATTCTATGATAAAATAAACCATTAAATCAATTATCAAATGGTGAACTAGAACTTGTTATTTTTATTGTTGTTTTTTAAAGCATTAGACTAGTTTCCAAGCTACAGATATGGATGGTGTATTTTCAAAGAGTAACAACTTACATTTACGAACAGTAATTCCTTCCAGCACCCTGTATCAGGTAATCAGCTAATCAACTTCCTCTTCTCTTACCATTTCATAAACACAGATACATGGGGAAGTTACAGCAGAAAGTTGTATGAAAATATGAAAACCTTTGAAAATCCCAAGCAAGTTTGTTGTTATTTCTTTAACCACCCTTGGTGCACACAGATTAGTACCACAAAAGTACTGTTATATGCTGAAAATTGTCACATTAAGTTTGTGTGTTAAAAAAAGAATAGGAATACCTTGAATTAATACACACACACATGCACGTTATTGCTCGCAAAGAAATCTGATTACCTGGGATACACATTTCAGGTACTTCTTTACTGTAGAAGGAAGTCTTCGGATCCCTGAAAGCAGTTCTGCTTACAGCCACAACAGACTGGTGGGTGTTAGGGCAATGTCGTGTCACTGCCACTATATCTTCATCAACTTGATCTACATACACCTAGAAAAGACATATCATTACAAACAGGCTCATTCAAAATATAGATATAGAAAATCAAATTGTTACCCCGTGTCTTGCCTGATTGAAGCCTTTAGTTCCCAGCTCCTGATGCAGTCTGTTCATGGCTAGCCTTCCAGCTAGAATTCCTGTCTGGAAATTAACTTCACCAGAATTCAGGTGTGCTTGTGGATTCCAGGTTGAATAAAATCTCTCTTCAGATACTACAGAAATCTGTAGGGAAATTAACTTTTTGCAAATATCAACTACACTTAAAAACAAACAAATGGCGATTCCAGTTATGTAATCAATTCAGATTTCATATGAAATTAGACAACCCAAGGAATGCTAACTAGTTAACTGCTTGGAATTTAAAACCAAAATAAAAACATGCTAGAAACGAACAAACGGACCCATGAAAAACAAAAACCAAAAGCTCACAAACCGATACCAGAAAAAACTCAGTATTAAAATACTTAGAATCAAATATATGTTTTTAAAAGTAATTTAGAAGTTAAGCTGTAAACACAGACCTGGTGTGGTACTAGTTCATCATAACCTTTGGTGCTTCCTGTAGCACAACACGCCATGGAAACAATCATTGCACTTGGAAGTGCATCATACGCAGATCGGTGCTAGGATTAAAAAAATAAAATAAAATCACATACAAAACAAGTAAGAAATATAATTCATCCCTCCTGATTCAGCACATAGAAGATAAACTCAGTTTAGTAGAGGAACTAATTACTTACCATGTGCTTATAATTTTCTCAATAACAGATTTATTGATGACTTACTACAAATGCACTAGCAAAAGCAACATAAGAGCAATCCTCAAATATAAGCATTTCAGTTCACACCATTCTCTCTCTTATCCTCTCCTGGAAAACAGGAGTGTAGGAGAACAGATGAACTATCATACAAAACCAGTTAGCAGCTGGAATGAAAGAACCAAAACAGCTCACTGAATAGTCAGTAGGACTTTTGTTTTTCACGTTTTCAAGTTTTCACCTCCAGTGAATCAGTTTTCTAAATATTGCTGAGAAGGGAAAAGAAAAAGCATGCAGACTGCAACAAGCCCTCCCACCATTCAGAAACATCAATTTAGAAAAGAATAAACAAACTCTGGTTTCCGATTTACATGCTTACCTGAATTGGACACTCATTGTCATGTGTAATATCCATGAAGAGCGCATGCGCTATTCCTGGCACCAAAGGCCGCAAACGTGGCTGAACAAAAGAGCCAACAGGCTCACCTCCAAAACGATAAACCAGCCTTCCCTCTTCATGGCTATTATAAGCTGTCATGGCCTCTACAGAACAAAATAGATAAGTGTTTGCATAAGAGTTGCTACCATACAGCACAACTGGCACAGATGTTAAATGCAGAATTTTACATTTTTTATTTTGGTGCGTTCAAATATCACATTAAAACTTTTTTTATCCAATATGGATACACAAACTTGAAGTACTCTGTTTACTATACTGCATAAAAGTAGGAAAGGGACAAAAGAGCTTTTTTTCCCTCTCTGGTTTCCCCAGAGGATTTAGGAAACTCATGCAACAAGTCAGATCTGATGCAGCACTTGCATAGCGGAGCTGTGCTACAGTTTCTTTTCTCCCTCACTGTAACAGAAGTGAAATATTTAACCTCCAGTTAATACTGTAATGTTTTGGGGGTTTTTTTGTTTTGTTTTTTTTTTTTTTGTTTTTTTTTTTTGTTTTTTTTTTGGTTTTTTTTGTTTTTTTTTTCTGAGACTCAAATACATTACATTGAATATGAAATTAGCAGCATGTAATCCAGAAAGAATCTTTTCTTCAATGAAAATCCCAATCCCATTCTCTATAATCTCCAGCTGGAAAGTTCACACCAATTTCTTGCATTGCACATGCACAGCAAGCCTACCTCTTATTAAGGAGGTAATGCCCAGACTATTCACAAAGATATTGTCCAGCTCCTCATTTCCTGTGAACAGTTCAGCCACTACAAACAAATCAGCTCGCAACTTTCTAGCTGTGTCCAGCATGTACTGCAAAAAGCACAGCCAAAAAAGCCACAGAAAGGGGAAAGGTAGACATAAAAGAGGACAAATTTCAAAGCTAGGCAGAGATTGAAATAGGAAAATGCCATGCACCAAGGATAAATAGAAAGCCAAAATTAAGTAATTTAAATAACAGTTGAGGATGACACAAACATAAGCAAAAATTAAGGTTTAAGATTCAACAGAGGAGGAATTAAGTACAACATGAAGAAGAGAAGATAATTGCATAAGCAAAGAACATAAATATGTAAGAGAAAAAAAAGCATATCAATGTTAGTTTCACATTAAAAACTCCAAACCATACATAACAATCCTCTACAACTTTCAACTGCTTATTGTACCTCTAATCAGGCTGGTAATTCCCAGGCGGTTGACAAAAACATTGTCAATGTACTCACTGCCCGTGAAGAGTTCAGCTATCACATAAAGATTAGGTCTGACTGATCTGGCTGTAGCTAGCATCTCCTATAGATCATAATACATTTTTAATGGAAGTCATCCATTGTCAGCTACGTACAGGCAATCATCAGTGTGAATGTTAACCAAATATAAATGCGTTCTTCATACATGCGATTCATGAAAATAATCATAACAGGTAGCATTCATAAAATTGTTTTTACTCTGTGGAAATTTACAAATTATCTAAATAATTCTAGAAAATATCCTGAAGATTTTAAGCCAACTACAACTTTGTTTTTAAATAAATGGTGCAAATGCAAGAACAGGATGGAAAAGATCTAGTAAGCCTTCAAAAGTTACTATTCCGAAAACAGTAACAAGTGTACAAATGGTGCAAGTGTTTAAAAAGCTGCATTTTAGAATCGCAACTTCTGTGCGCACACATCAGCTAATTTGAGTTCTTCACAGATCTAGGTAAGCTCTGTGCCAAAGCTAAGACATGGCACAGAAAACTACACAACTCAAACCTGTGTAAAACTACTTTACTAGTTAAGTACAATTTCTGGATGTAGTCAGCTCCGTAGGGAGCAAGCACTAAATCTAAGCAATAAGCCTGAGTAAACTTTCTGCTGATGTTTTTGCCAACATTTGAATTATGAAATGTAGAAACCTTCTGGTCTAATTCAGCAACAGTGAAACATATATGGCAAATAAACACTAATAATGTTTACCAAGTCTTAGAAATGACCATGACTAGAACTGACATACTAGATACCAGCAGTGATTGCATTTCAGTCTGCAGCTGCATGAGAGAAGTTTCCCATACCCATCACTGCCTTTGGTGTTTCCGCTGAAATAGAGAATGAAAACATACAATAGCTACACCATTTTGCTAACTGTTCAGAGTAACTAGAATTACATCTAAATATTGCCAGTCAAAAACATTGTCTAGACTGAGGAAGCTTTATTCACACAAACCCTGTAGATTTTGTATAAGCAGAGGACAACTTATTTCCCATTCAGAAGCTGCTTTACCATCAGTGTGCTTAGTTTCACGTACCTCAGCTACATGAATAGGTGTTGAGTGACAGTTGTCAAGACGAACACCATGGAAATATTTGGCAGTGATTTCAGTGTATTTTTTCATATGTGCCCAGAGGTACGGGCAGTCTTCCGGTTTGTTACCATACCGCAGTTTCACACTGTCTCCCCAGCAAATAAGCTCTCTTCTCAAGTACACATTTGAACCTGAAAGGGAAATAAATGCACTGTAGTATACATGTTGGATCGAATGTGTACCAAAAGATGTGGCATTTTGTCTTCTACTGCTTAAGAGTAGGAGGATGCTGTGATTATGAGTAAAAATTCTAACAACAACCACATTAACTCAGAATCTATATACCTTCTACCATTGTATAATTTCAGACCACTCCAATGGAATAATTGAATTCAGTAGTAATACTGAAATTCTCAAGACTGACACTAAATTACATTTATTTCTTTAAATATGGCAGTTGTACTCGAGAAAAAGAGCAATGAACGTGGCGAATTCAACAGCATAATACTTCATTTCCAGAAACTTTACAAAGTTAGTCATTTATAAAACAGCATACATATGAACAGAATCACTAGTTTGGATGTCTATGCTGGTCAAACTCTAAAAAGCACTTCACTTGTCATAAACAAACTGCCACAGCCACAGTTCAGAATATAATCTTTTGCTAACAGCAGATTGCAGTGTCATAAGCCAAATTTCTTAAGTACTCAGGTGGATAAGTAACTTAAATGGACGAGGTCTCTAAAATATTTATCCTCCACAGAACCTAGTTTTATTTTACCTTCCTTTTTTTGGTTTTAACTTCTTTTTGATGTAATCTACTAAAAGAAAAATAAACAACACTGTATAAATTGGAGTTCAAGTGTATATAGAATAAACCTCAATTTATGCCACAGTTTTAACTGTGGCAAAGACTTAAACAGTCTTATCTAAAAAAGTGACTTATCTCCCATATAAAACAGGTATTTGACATGGCAGTATTGAGATATTTTTTCCAATGTTATTTGCAACAAGTAATATCTGAGCACAATAAAATGGAGTTTTCAATAATTGAAGTGCAGCAGGAGAAATACTGTTGTCTTTGAGCCATCAGTCTTCTGAAAGTCTGTTTATATTCACTGTATCAAAGCCCAGTCAAAGCATGAATAAGCTCAGCATTATTCTGGATAGCTAAGACAGAGCTGCTGCATCGCTCTCAGCTATTTCCAGATTAGCTATACTGATGTTACTTTAGTGGTTGAACCTTGGATTAGATAGGAAACTTATTCATCCAAAAAGCAATCCTGCCTTAGCAAAGAGATCATCATTCAGTCAGACTAATTCCATAAGGCTCATGTCATGGGCATATACAATGACAGATACATAATAAGAACAAGCAGCTAGCAGGAAGAAAGCAGGGATTTTAAGATGCTTCTGCTACCAAAAATGTTAATTTAGGCACAGTCTACACTGCAGTATCACAGTCTTGACATAGAAACTTAAACAGAAAAAAACAATTTTCTTTGGATATACACTAAGCTTGTTTAAGTTACAAAACTAGCTGCGTTTCAACTGCTGTACTCATGCCCTTATGTATCATCTCCTTACACTGCTTTATGGTACAAACTATTCCTACTGAGACTAAATGTGGGACACAAGTACATGAAACACAAAAAGCCATAGATCAATTCAGAGACAACACAATAACAAATTACTAAAAACAGTGGCCAAAAGAAAAAAAATTCCCCAGGATTACCCAGAAAAGGCAACAGAAAAACACATACAAAACACTTATTATCTTTACTGATGTGTAAAGGAAAAAACTAATAGAAGGCAGTGAAATGGCTACAGATTATATTGCAAACATAAGGTTCCACTGGCACATTTCATTGTGGATTATCAAATGGATTATCTTCTAAAGCAGACACAGCAAAATCTGCCTTTTTTGAAATTTAATTAAACTGGCCATTATTTGATTCAGTTTACAAATAGCATTGCTATCCCCGAAGAAGTTAGTATGCATTTTCCTGAATGATAAATAAATACCCTATGATACCTTTACAAGTAATCCACATACTTAGGTGGATTAATTTTCTTGACAATGCCTGCATAAACAGGTATTATGAACCACACACTGAAGGTGCCCCTAATGCAGAGCTGACAAATACCTGGAATGAACTTAAGTCAGGGACAGAAATAACACTGTTAGCAGTCAGCTTTTAACACCAACATCAATATTTTCAGTTCAGTCACTAGCAATCCTTCACTCTGTGAGCATAAGGATGGTCCTTTCTGTTCTGATGCAGAATATGGGCTACAAAGAATAGAAAATAAATGGATCAACACAGTCTCTGCAGAGAAAGACTGTTCTGTCATCAATAGAAACTGAAGTTTGACATAAAGTACTACCTAATCTCATTCTCCTCCCAGTAAATACTGGGGTTTTTTTTAAGACATCTTTATTAAAAAAATATAATCGCTAAATGTCTAACTTCATAATAGTTAAGTGTAATTTTCAACAACCTCGCCCTCCTACTGCCCTAAAACCAACCCAACAAAAATACTCACCAGTATTCTTCATTCATTTTTTTAAATGTAATTGAGGGTTTTGAAGAAATTATCTGTGAGCTAGTATTTCAGAAATTAACTATACAGCCTTTCCTTTAGATTATAACTACCAGCAATTTTGCAATGACATACCAATGTTTTTTTTCAGTGTGGTTCTACTTACACAGTTATGCCGAGAGACTTCACAATATACCAGTCACACAGGGAGCAAAGGTGACCTGTTCCTTTGCCACCGATGCTAAGATGGGAGGAATGAGTCCCTCTCCGCCATCCATCCCAACATCATCTCAATTGCTCACCTCTCAACTGCCTGACTGGTGCACAACGGATATTTCAAAAAGTGTTTTTGCTCACTAATGCAACGTACTAATATTCATGATTCCATCATGTTACTTTTCTACTGCCTCATGGAAGTGCCAACAAGTAGCAGTGTTGGAAAAGAGCACAGGGTAATCAGCAACAGAAATAGGGGAGGAAAGATGTCCTTATTTCAGTGGCAGAAAGCTGGTAATTTCTGTCTCAAATCTTGTGAAATGGTATCTCAAATCTATTTTTTATAGTTACTCTTCAACGTGCTGAATAGAAATAGAAGTGCTATACTTAAGAGTATCTGCCTGCCATTTGGCTTGTTGTAACTTTATAGGAATATTTGTGGGGAAAAAAGTAGACTAAATAAAGTAGACTAAGCATTTAGCCTATTTGTTATGCTTTAGCTAGAATATTAAAAGGTTAACAAGACTATTCAAATTTATTTTACAAACCTGGTTCTGCAAAGTTTCTAAGAGGATCATCACCCATAACCCATCCGTTATGGGCCATGAAATAACAAGCTTTATCTGGCTGATGCATCATACTTTGTTCTTCCTCCACAGTCAGGTCTTTGAATGGATAAGTAAAATACCTATGGAATTGACAGGCAATTAAAAAAAAAATGCGTTAACTGAAATCCACTGTCTTAAAAATTAAAATATCTGCTATGAACTGACTTGAAGACAAAAAATACAACTAGCTGTTGTTAGAAAAGTCACTATTATTTATTGGTTTTTTGTTTTTGTTTTTTTTTAAATCATGTTTTGAAGGACAAAGGATGGAGGCAGTCACTATCTTGGTGTGAGGTGGTAGGGTAAGAATAAAGTCACAGCCCTTCAGATACATTAGTGGGACCAAGTGCATCAGACTTCAACCTTTCTAGTTCCACTCTTTTTCCACCTAGAAGAGCAATTGGCACTACATAAGGTTCTAGTGTGCTCTGAGCACATTTAACACCCTCCAACATCACATTTGTTTTTCAAATCTTTTTTCTTTAAAATGTAGACAGTTTATTGATGAAGTAACATTTGTCTATGGGAGAGAAAAGACATAGCTGTATTTACAAATGTTTACTGTTAGTGAACTTTACATTCACATTCCCTGAATAGATTCTAATAGTTTTTTAGCAACAAAAAAAATAATACCTGGTAACTAAAGGATATTTTCTACTGATAGGGCCTAGTTTAGGACCATGACCAGCCAGACGTTCATATACCACCGTTCCTGCAAGACAGTTGACAGCCTAGAAATAATTAGATTATGCATTATTAGAATGCCTAAATTTATTTGCAATGCAAAACAACACAGCATTTAAAACACAGAAGCTGTAAAACCTGCTCTTGATGATGATGAATCTGCCTGTATTGCTCAGCATTCAGTTCCTCAATTCTCTTGCGAAACCAGTTACAACATTCTTCTATTGCACCTGGTCCGTTGCTTAGCAGAAAGTAAAAGCAGAGAGCAATTAGAATAATTTAGTTTTAAAACAAGTAAATGAAGCAAGATGTTTATCTCTGATTTTTTTTTTTTTTTTTTTTGTAAATTTAACTTTACAAGTAAATTTTAACTTGTGGTTAACAATACAATACCTGTGTGGTATGAACGTTGCCAGTGCTATGTTCATATCTACAGTACAACCAAATCTTCTATAATCAGGGTCTTGAACTATTTGAAGATGTTGATTCGGATCAGACTTAGTGCCTATTTTGCCTGACGACAAAAAGAAAACAGTATCAATAAAATAGAAATTACATATAGAAGACAGAGAACTTACACTGTTCAAGCACAAGCAATATATGGGTAGACAAAAAACTTTGAAGGAATAAAGAGAAGAATATTTAAGGTATGACAGAGTTGGCTACTCAAAAATATTTGTGCTCAGTTACAATATTGGATTCTGATGAAAACAGTAATTTATATATTTTTTAATTCTCCTCTTTTCTACTGAAACTGCTTCCCAGACTACTAAGCATAGTCTTCAAAGACTTTACCAGGACTCAAAAAATCCTCATATGTTTAGATCAGCGTGGTAGATTTTTCACATAACAACAAGCAGGATTATTTGGTTTTCCAGCTTGGGCCTTTTAGAGTTTACCCATAAATTTTCTTGAAATATAAATAATCTGCCTGCTTTAGCAACACACTCTTCCTTTACCTTTAGTTAGAAGGGTTCTAAATTGCTGCACAGCTTTATTAACATCCACTTGGAAAAATTCCCACAGTTTAATTTTTGGATATATATCTTCCCAAATGATTTTACGGATACACTGTAAAAATAAAAACTATGTCAGTTGAGGCTAATGATTAATATAACCAAAGAAAAGCTAAATGCTCGTATGAATCAATCAGAGGGAAAAAATACAGGAATAAAGATTTGTTTTGTTAAATATACCTGCAAAGTACATTTGCTGTGTGTTTCCACAACAGGATTGTGGATTGGTAATTCAGATTGGTAAAGGATTCAGCTATTTACAATGTTCATTAGCTTACATTTAATTCTCATTTACTTACATTCAGGTGATGATCATTTTCTATCAAGGGAGGGACTCCTTTATCAATACACCTTCCATCAGCCACCATACAGCTCAGGTGCCACAGAGCTCTGTCTAAGACCCAGGCTGGCTTCAGGTGAGGAGAATTTACAAGGTTGTAGCCACATTCTGGATGCATCCTGAGCCACTCGCTGTTAGCAGCTTATTCAACAAAGGGAGGAAGGAAAAAGTACTCATGCTGAATACTGAGTTATTTTATGCAGAAATCTTAACAGAAAGCTAAGCTACTGCAGTATGTTTAAATAGCTCACATTTCAGTTAAAGTTTTCCATGCTAATAGACAATAGCAACTTAAGAAGATCTGTGCATCACTGATAGCTATTTGTACCATAACACAGTTGCAGAGATTGCACAGAATCTTTTTGTTACATCAAAATATGTAACAATATCAGCAATTCTAAACCAGTATGGAAAGAAAAGTCACATTTGTTTTGCTGGAAATAAATCAAATAAAGGATCTGAAAGTCCCATTCTGTGTTGAAAGTAAAATTTACACCCCAAATCAAGATTTATAATGGCTTAAGGTGTTACATATGTTTTCATTCTTACTCTTATCTGATGCTACACATGCACAAGCACACAGAGCAAGACATAGGAACATACACATCCCTCCAGAAATAATCAAAGTGTATAAAGTTGGACTTGTAAGAATGGATTAGCTTGTGTTACTAATCAAAGGCAGCTTGTGTAAATAAATGAAAGTATAGTGGTGGGAAGGAATGCCAGAGCGTCTCACACTGTCTGTACGTGGCAAACTGAACTCTAGTTCAGATCAAACATGAATGTGTCTATTTTCTGACTGTATCCAGTGGCATCCACAAGTACCATTAGGTATGAACTCAAAGTTAAGAAATCTTAACTTGAAACTGAGTGTGAAATTCTGGTGTAATTGTATGCATACAACAATAGGAAGTTAAAGCATACAGAGCAACAGGAACTTTAATTCTTGAAATATGACAAAGAAGAAAAAGGTTTCAATGATTAATTTCTATTTTTAAAACTGTTCTAATCATATAGCTTAACTGAAAAAAAATTCAATGCACTTTTTAAATGAATCTCTGCACCTTAAAAACAACATATGCAAAAAAATAGGTGGTGTGTAACAAAAAGTTGCTGCTCATGTTTTATGAGAGTTTTTAAATCATTCATCATAGAAGACATCTTAATAACACAATAGGTTAGAAAAGCAGATAAAGTATCAAATAGAAGAAATTAAGTAAATATTGCACTGAAAACAGGAATAGTAATTAACATGCCCCAAATCGTAGCAGAAAAATTAACAACTAAAAAACCAGTTTGCTTACTTCCAAGTCCATACAAAAAAAAATATTCGAAAGTAAAGAAATGAATGTACTTTCCCACTCCGTAGTTTAGAAGAGCTATTCATACACCCTCCTGCATTACATTTCAAGACCATTACGAAGATGGCAAAACTCCATGTTTATAAGGTCAAACTACTTCTGGAAGCTAAGATCTTCTTGGTTTAAAATGTCACGTACAACTAACAGCACTGTACTTAATTTAAAGCTACATAAAGTAGTGATAAATTCATGCTGATAAAAAATATTCTGGGCCAATCAGATCACTTTTTTTTTTTTTTTTTTTTTTAAATAAAGTATACGTACAATTTGAAAAGCAAACAAACAAAGTGACCTCACCCTCAAAAGCCCAAACTATCCTCGTCTGCTCTTTCAGCAAGAACCACAGTTTATTACAAAGGACTTTCATGAGTAAATACAAGGAGTTCTAAAAAGGCAGTACAGTCTAAATCTACTATGATCCTATTGGGGGGGGAAAAAAAAAGTCAGCAGGCCTTCTACTAATTCTGATGCATAGAGCTACATTTTGTGATAAGAAGAAATGCCATCTGGTTATGCCAAAAAAGGTTTTGATGGAGTATCAGGTAGTATTTCTTTACAGAAAAGTAGTTAGGTATTGGAAGAGTCTGCCCAGGGAAGTGATAGAGTTGCCATCCCTGGAGGCATTTAAGAGATGTGTGGATGTGTCTATTAGGGAAATGGCTTAGCAGTGGACTTGGTGGTGATAGTTGGACTTGATATTCTTATGGATCTTTTCCAGCATAAATGATTGTATGATTTATAGCATCAAAAAAAAAAGTCTGCTTCTGGAGAAAAAAATTGCACAAAGCAAAGCTTGTGATTACATTTGTTACAGATAGCAACAATACTCACAAACAAGTACAAAAAAAAAAATTCAATAGGAAGATGGAGAATTAGAGAAAACAAGTTCTAAAAGTCAATACATCTTTATGTAAAGAGGATTACCCTATTTCATGCTGCTCAAAAGACACATTTATTGTTATATAAACTAAACAGAAACAAGGTCTGGTAGTGATGCTCGCTGCCTAGGACTTGTTTTTCCCTTTATGAAGCCAAACAAAGGTGGTGTTTGATGTCACTAGCCAAGGGCTTGGAAGTAAGATTTACAGAAGTGTTAAATTATTGCATTTAGACAACAGTAGTCTCTTCTGAAAGAAAGAAATGTTTTACTTCAGCTCAGAAAAGAATTATCCTTTTTCTATCTTTGGGAAAAAAGTAAATGCAGGTGAATACAGTATTCTTATTTCAGGTTGCTTGTTTGAATACACTGAAGGGAAAACGATCAACAGGGCTCATCTAGGCAGTTACCAGGCAAAGGTTACGAGTTTATCTATGACATTCCAACTAACGTGCCAAAAGTGCATTCATCTACATCACACATATGGTCAGGCCATGGTTGCTGCTTTCAATAGAAAATAACAGAGACATTAACATAAAAAACTGACTCCCACCACTCTCTATTATAGAAACATTCTATACCTCTTCCCAGTGGAAGAAAAACACAGACATTTAAGCTTAACCACTTCATAATGAAACTCAGCTGGCTGACTGCACAGTAGGAACAGTGGGGAAGCACTGACATTTTATACAGCAGTCTTAGCTAGAAAGAAGAAACTAGCACAGGTACTGACTGCTGTAAGGTGACAGCTCATGAGCTGTGTTACAGCTTGAGAGGATTTGTCATGAGACAACTCTGTGCTTTAGGCCTTTAATGCAGCCATGCTGTGGAATTAATAACTGATGTGTAGTATTCACAATCCACTCAAAATAACTGACTACACATTTTATGTCCTTCACGTCCAAATAAATGTGAAACATTTTATAGTTAAATTATCAAAAAAAGCAAAGTCAAATTTCCTTCTAATCAAGCTGTACATAAAGAGCATCCTAAGTACTTATTTTTGCATTTCAGAAGCACCTAAAATATCTACCTCCACCTGCATGTGCAAAACTACAGCTTTAGCAGTCAGTGATCATTTACACACATTTCTGCTCATGCTAAATCTGGCACTTAACGAAGTTGGTAGTCAGCTGCAAATCAAGAGGTTCTGATAGTTAACAACCAAAAGGGGGAAAAAAAATCATTCAATTCTCATTGTGAGTTCAGAAGCTTGAAGCTAAATACAGTTTGATTAATAACTTAAGACAGAATCTTGGTCATTTCAAGACACTCAAACATCCATGCACCACAGTATAATTTTAAAAATAGTTTACTCATCCATCCCATCAATGAAAAATAATATGGACTCTGCTTGAAAACTGACAAAGTCCTTCTGCTAATGTAACCAAGTAACAATGTGTCTGCTTTCAAGTATATACTGAAGTTCAATAATTAGTTTTGACTTAAATATTTCTGTCCACAAAAACATTTTCCTTGGTAGCATACAAATACACAGGATCTCAAGCACGTGTGAGACAAACTAAATTCTTTGTTAGTTGTTAAAGTGAAAGAAACTTTTTTTTTTTCTGATGAGAATGTCAAAAACCAGATTCCCTTCAGACACAGGGTTAATCACACTCAGAGTAGCATTTCAACAAACAGACAGGGCAAACAACAGGGCCCGTTTTACATTGCTGACTGATTGGCTAAGAATGTTTAGCAACAGTCAACACCAAAGAACTAAAGCAAATAAAAGCTTGTAATTCACAGAAATCTATGATTCAGGGTTTTGTTTTTTTAAACATCAGAGGACAGCGACATGAATGTTAACAGAAACTTGTTGCTCTGTCATGTCACAAGAATACTAATCAGTGCAGTCCTCAAGAGTGTAAGATGAAAAGTGCATTTTAAACATAATAAAAATTCTTGTAATCCAAATAACTAAACTTACAGATAACGAAATACTATGACTGACTTCTCAAGTTTGAGAACAATCTCGCTGTCCCTCTCTGCAGGGCAGACAATGTTAGCTACAAACAGCATTTAGATGCAAGACTTCAGTGCACCAGCACATTTATGCTTAAAAAACAAAACAACAAAACTATCTACTTCACCACCAACACACAGCCGTAACATTTCCTCCACTGCTTAATCCTAGTCCCTTGTCTCTATTCTGATTGTTTTCCGTGCATTTGAAACAATTAGAGCAGTAAAAAAAAAATAAATAGCAGCAGTAATAATTCTGTTATCAAGAAAGTAGTCAGTTTAAGCTTGTTACATTCATTTTATAGGCTGAAAGCTGCACAGCACAGATCATAAGCGTGGTATGAAAAATACAGACACACACAGTTCTTTAATTCCATCTAAGAAAGGCTCTATTCAACTCAAGCAGCAATACAAAATACTCTTACATCTGTTATGGAGACTATGTAATATCAATGATTTTTTGAGGGGGAAAAGTTAAAGGAAATAATGAAATAAGATTATAGGACAAACTTGGTTATTCACATAGAAATCATACCAGTATGATTGTAGACTACATCTGTGATGCAAAGCATATTCCATTCATTTTTCATTTTTTCCACAAGAGCTCCTATATCGTTCCACGTGCATTTTTTGTTATGGCTTGAAAATTCAGGATTAACTTCTAACTGATCAGCCAGTGAATAGCATGATCTAGACAGTCCAAGCTTCTGCAATGGTGTAAAATGGATCATGTTGTAACCTATGAAATAAGAAACCATTGATATCATAAGAAAAATCAAATTTCAATATAAGAAGTTAACAGACAGATGCATAATAAGTTACAGTTATAGCATATACATAAGCCTAGCATTTGAAATAGCCAGTATAAATTAAATCTGAATCTTTACTTTAAAATTCTAAATAGTAGTTTAAAAAATTATCCTCTATTTTCTACAAACTTCATATCTATCTGAAATCAACAGAATACAATAAAAGTATTAAGAAATCCTGATTTTTTGCACTACTGCAAATACTTAAATTTGATTACTTAAATCTACTGACTTAATCTGTTAATTAAAATTAAATTTGGGGGAAGATATTTGATCTACAAACTAAAGGACTAATGAACTGTGAACTCAGTTCAACTTTGTTTGCTTGTCACAAGAGTAATTTAAAAAGTGCATCTTTTGATATCTATATTGGCATTACCTGTTTCTTTTGCAACTTTAAGCCTATTTTCCCATTCATGGAATGGTCCCAGACACTTAGCGAGGAATGTCTGGAGTGTAACACAGTCCAAAGGCAACACATGGTTATCGGCTCCAACACGCAGAATAGGATCCACAACTATGTAACCTCCACCACTTTTCTCATTACTAGGAGAAATAATTTTCATTGGTATGATAAACACACATTGCACCAGTCAGTTTCAGAAACAAAATCCAACAAGCACAACTATTTCAAATGCACAGTAACTCAGAGGATAAAGGATTGCAGGTGGGTAAGCAGAAACACTGGAGAGAGGTTGATCTCCTAGGCAGCATCTCTCTATTGGGCTTACAACAGCTGCTAATAAGAACACCATTAGCACACAGTTTTAAACTCTATGCAAGTAAGATAACTTTGTTACCTGGGGAGACAGAATACTGCTTCTTCTTTTAGAATATGGATGGAAACAAAGAAAACAGGACTGCCTATCTTTTACATAAAGACCTCCATTTGGAGCATTATCCAGGGAAAGAGATCTGAGCTAAATGTCCTTTTAAGCCAGAGGGAATCTAACCACCAGCTATCTTACAGGAGCTCAGAGTACTAGGCCATTACAGTTACCCTCCTCTGTTGAAACAAAGAAGGAAGTAAATAACGTGAAGTAAAGAATGACAAAGCCTTTATGCTAGAAAGATAGAGAACAACCTCCTATTAAGTGAAAAAAGTACAAATTAATCAGTTATGTTTAAAATCTAATGACTGAAATCTGGGAAAACTGTTCTGCTTTTCCAATATTCACAGCTGCAAATTCTCCAGAACATATTTGTATCAGAAAGTTTTCAACAACCTCAACAGCCGTTGCTATTGAGCAGATTCAGATAGATTTCATTGTTGTATATTAAAAATGCATAGAAAAAATTATTATTTTATTCTTAATAGCAATTTCTTCAGGTTCAAACAAACCAAAGGAGCAGATTGCATTATGGCTGTAAGTATAGTTCACTTACCCAAGACTAAAATAGTACTGATAGGACCCAGAAATTTGGAGATCTAACTTGCAATATTTGTCAGAGTCATCCTCTTTTCCTGTGGGATTGTGCCATGATAACGTTCTGAACTTATGGCGATCAAATACTTCTCCAGAAGCTGGATAGTTTGTACACACAGTAACATGCTTGCCTTGAAGAGTTGGGCCCAATCGAAACTGGAGTTCAAACCCTCAAGAAAAAAAGAAAAGAAATCTCAACAGGAGGACTGGACATTCCTACTCTCTAATAACAAACTCTACTTCGGTTTTATGTTAAGAAGAAAATGCACTAGCATATCTGCCAAGACCTTTTGCAGAATGGTATATTTCTACAGCATCTTTTCCTCCTGCTTTCCAAGTTTTTTTCTTTGCACTCTCTATTGAAGTCTTTCTCATTTCTTACTGAGCGCTTTTTGTCTCCTATTCAATTTGTTCTACTTTGCTTTATAAAAAGTGTTGGAAATAAAATGCAACAGAAGTCACAGTCATCAGACTACATACAATGATGAAAATATCTGGAAAAAAGGAACAAATTTGAAACCATAATAATTCAATTTCCTTCATTCTCTACTGAGAGAATTCGCTGAAGTCTACATTCCTTACGGTTTAACTGCAAGGTGATGGATATCTGCTTGTAATCTACAGGGTACATACCATTGAACAGAGCTCAGCAAGTTTAAGTGAGCTTTGTATACATGCTGCAACTCACACACACTTCAGGGAGAGCTGTATTTAGAATAAAGATACCCATGATAAAGGCACTACAATTAAGTTCAAAATATTATAATGTTAAAACTTGCTGTAGTCTGTTCAGCTGGCTATGAAGAATACAGTTTAGCTAGCAGGTTTCAGAGTTGGTATTACTTGAAGGTATGAGAGCCTCTTACCATGTACCTAGCTAGTCACAGGGTCCTTTCAAGTGACTGACAGGTACAAGTGTTTGCACTCTGCTGCTGACTTTTACTGAATTACACACCAGTCATGAAGGTGGCTGTAATAACAGTAGTAGCTACTAGCCCTAATGGTCTACAAAATTGTAATTTTAAGTAAAAGAAATTTGTGTATTTGTAAATAGAGAAATCTTTTAAATAATGAATTTAAAAGATTGAACAATCCTAGAACATGCTATCTTAAATTGGAGCAAAGTAAAACAGACAAACCAACCCAAATAAGCGCTCATCGTATAGAATCCTAGCAGATCTAATATGAGAATTCAATCTCTGCGTAGATGTAAATCAAAGTCTCACCAAGCTTACACCTTCTCTTATTAACAACTACTACACCAAGAACTTCAGGTAAAACCAGTGGTTTTAGGATCAGAATGTCTGATGTCACGTAAAATGAAGCTCATTTTATTGCCAACAAAAACAAATCTTCCATGAAAAAAATCACTTCTGAAGGCTTAGTGCACTCCCTCTGGTACAGTCCTGACATTTTATTGCAGGGATGACTAAAATTAGAGCACAGGGATATATGGCATCAATATCTAATTTCCTGTAACAGTTATACTGATATGAAGAACGCCGTGCTCAAAATTAGCCATGCCCTCTCAGAGACTGTCACCAGCAGAGGTGTTCTGAATGTTTGATAGGAGTGCATTGCCGAGTCCCTCTGACAGAACTTACACAACTGGGAGGAAGATAATAAGGGTTGGGGCCAGCACTGCACTTCTTCCCTAATGACATTTTTAGATTATGTTGTCAGAAAGTTTTAAAACTGATATACTTGAAGGGAGTTCTTATTCCCAAGAGTCAAATCTCCATCCTCTTTACTGAAGTACTTAAACATGAGACTCCAACATAAAGTGAAAATAAGCAAAAGAGTTTCATGAGCAATAACAGTTGCATCATGAGAAAAAGGTTGCTAAATAGACTGGCTTTGACTTTAGAACCTGAATTCGCTGACCAGCATAATAATACACCAGTTCTAGGTGGGATTGTCTCAGGGAATATACTTAAGAACACTTTCAAAGAGAAATATCAAGTTCATATTAGTATGCAGCCAGAACACCAATGCAGCACAGGCTCGGGAAATCTGACATGCAAGATAAGATTTAGGGTCCTGTATTCTCAAACGTTGCCTCGAGCATTACAAAAGGTTTCTATCTTTACTCTGTTTCAATATTATTGTATTAAAGACGAGGTGTTGTATAACACAGCACAAATTAACACTACAGTTTGATTTATGAGGACGTTTCAGGGTCAGTACAGTCTGTTCGTGCAGGGAGAGCCTCGGTCCCACAGGGGTCGCATAAAAAAACATTAGAAGAGGGAGAAGCGCAAACAGAGCCCTACCACAAACCAGCCCCGGCCTCCCTCCCTTTCTCGCTGTCCGAGGGCGGCGGACAGCCCCCGCCGACCTCCCACAACCCGGCCCACCTTGCTCCAGCCTGAAGAGGGTCTTGTCCAGCTTCTCCATCTCGTTGAGGTGCAGCACCCGCGTCTCCTTATGGCTCTGCATGGCTGCCAGCGGCCGCTCGCGGCAGGCTCAGCGCGGGCGAAAAGCGGCGAGCCCTGCCGGGAGAACACACACAGACACACACAGCCCCGGTCAGCGGGCACCCGGCAGGCAAGCGGCCGGCCGCTGGGGAACGCCTCCCGCCTCCGGGCCAGCTTACATCTTCCCTAGCCCCGGGGCGAGAAGAGACGGGGCGCGGGCAGGGAGGAGGAAGGGAGCACCCCGCCCTCCCCCGAACGGCGGCACCCGAGAGCGGTTCCGACCCCGCAGCTGCCGCGGCCGCCCCCGGGAGGGGGAGCCTGGCACCTGTCACTCCTGCCCGCCGGGCCCCTCACGCAGCCCTGCCCGCGCGCCCCGGCGCCTTCCATACTCACGAGCGGCCCGCAGCGGCGCGCGCGCGGCTCCCGGTGAAGGCGGCGGCGGACGGGGTCGGGACAGCGCAACCGCTCGCGGTCCGCAGCTCCGGGCCGGGCGGCCGCTCGCGCAGCCCGTAAAAGCGGCGACAAACGCCCTCAGAGCGCCTTTCCCCCGCCCCTTTTCTTGCTTTTCTGAAATAAACTTTACCGGTTCCGCCCGGCCCCGCTCCGAGGCAGGCGGTGCCGGCACGGCTCGCGCGAGAGCGATGTTCCCGCCCCGAGGCTGCGGCCGGGCCCGCCCCGCGCTGCGGATGGAGCCGGAGCTGCCGCTCGAGGCTCAAGGAGCGCGAGGTGGCGGCGCTCTATTTTGCAGCCGGGACTCCCGGCAGTGCCTCTTCCGTACGGTGCGAGCGAACGAGCACGAGAGGCTGCCCGGCGGGGAGCTCGGGCTCTGGAAACAAAAGTCTGCGCGGTGTAAAGGGCGTTGATGACAGCCTGGACACCCGACGCGGCTGCCGCGTTTGCTCCCCGAGCGCCGCCGCCTTACAGCCCGCCCCGCCTAGGGGAGCCCGGCGCCGAACGGCGTGCAAAGGGCTGTACGCAGCGTGTGCCGAGGGCTGCCAGCTCTAGACAGCTTTCGCTAATCGAACGCGAGATGTTTTCGAAGAACGCTGTTGCCCGAACGGCTGTCAGCAGGCGGCCCCGCGGCGTAGCGGCTGCCTCGGCCCTGACGCCGTGAGCTGCTCCCGCTGAAAGGTCAGTCTATTTTTATGGTCTAGAACTGCATTTAAAAAAAAATTGCTTCTCGATTTACAGCCCCTTCGCTATACTGTTTATTTCCAAAGATAGTGTACTTAGGGAACTGGAAGTCTACAAGACCATTTAGATTTAACCATTTGCTTCCAGTCACCCAGTACACCTCATAGCTGTGTCTTGCTGCAGGGCATTCCTCCTGCTTCATTGCCCCTAACTCAGTTTGCTAAGCAGGCACATTCTACGTGCAGGATGACTTGCTGAAGCAGAAGCGCAGTTCTATGCACACCCTGTTCTCTCTGCATTGGAGTAGATCTAGCAAAAACACAATGTAGCCTTTGAGTGCTTACAGAGGATTTTAATGAAAGAGTGCAACTTTCTTATACCAGCAAATAGCAATAGGACAAGAGAAAATGAGGGGAGGTTTAGGTTAGGTGTTAGGAAAGATTTGTTATTCAGAAGGCAGTGAGGCACTGGCCCAAGGCTGCCCCATCTCTGGAGGCAGCCAAGGCCAGCTTGGAGGTTGGATGGGATCTGGGCCCCCAGATGGTCTCTTGGGCCACTTCCAAACCAAGCCACTCTATGATTCTCCTATGAATTTTCAGGAGGTATAGAAGTAAAAAAAAAAAAAAAAAAAAAAAAAAAAAGAAAGCAAACTCAACAGACAAAGTTAAGAGATATGACCATATCTGGTCCTCAGTATCCAGAGATTGCTGTGCTACCACAGAGCCTTGCACCAGTGCCTCTGCCTCCAGGCTTTCTAGAGGCCTATCACATACTGCAGACAGGGAAGGATATAGAGATCTCATGAGATGTCTGCATGAGCAGTGAACAGTTCCAAGAGAGGAGGAGCAAATAATACCTGTGTAATCACATCCTTTGCATATATAACTGCCCTGAAGCACATGTTTCTGAAAAACAAGAAAAGCTAGAAGGCCATTCCTGGGTACAATTTCACTAGTACTAGTAAGACTGTCTTCTCTACTTGAATTTCCATTGTGAGTAGGAAAACTCACTTCAGTAACTAAATCTTCACTGACATCTGGGCAATGCATACTTTGAATTCAGACATATTTTAGAATGCATCCAGGTTTATGTTAAAGAATTTGAGTCCACCAGGAAAAAAATTATTAGGAAACAAAACTAGCATACAGCCTCTGATTCCAAATCCTGAAGCTGTTACATTGGCCAAGATTTATGGCAGTAGCTAGAACAGACATCAAGAATCTAAATGAAGGACTTGATGCACTACAGAACAAAAGTTCAAGTAACATTAAATAACATAGTAATTAAAGCAGTGTAATTTCACTGGCCATCAGTAAGAAAAAAAGACTATTAGAAGGTTACTGAATGAATATCCCAGCTTTTCTAATCCTCTATGTCCATCACTTGATATGCTGGCAAATCTTTAAAGACTTCGGGCCTGTTTATATTCAGCAGTGATAAATTAAGCATGCTTTCTCATTATGGGAATCACACCAGCAAAATCTAGCATTGTTAACATTGCACAGAACACAGCCAACAGCAGTTACACATAGCATTTATTGCACAGACATCTAAATGGTGAATTTCACAGTGCCATTTCATCTTCATGAAACACGTGATACGCTACAGTAGGAAAAAGTCAATAACAGCTTCAGAGTAAGAATGGACACCATATCAATGTCATTTCAAGGAATTTTTTTTTTTCCCCAAGCATATTCAGAACCTTTCAGGTTCCCCCCTTTCCTTCCATACACACCCTCCTAGTACTATGTTCCTTTCTACATTCTGTTCCACAGCACAATATTACAGAATACTTCTCCTAGGAGTGGCCTCTATACACTTTCGGGTCACACTTGAGTCCTATTAGTCATGGCTGCCTTAAAGATTAACTTGAAGGTGCAGCAAA
This sequence comes from Tetrao urogallus, assembly GCF_951394365.1. Taxonomy (NCBI): domain Eukaryota; kingdom Metazoa; phylum Chordata; class Aves; order Galliformes; family Phasianidae; genus Tetrao; species Tetrao urogallus. The sequence goes on along the minus strand of NC_136818.1, from coordinate 17,860,892 downwards.
GTAGAATACTTGCAGGACAGTATTTTTTTAAAGAAAGAAACAACTCGCAGAATAGTAGCTCCCTATAACAGGGAAAGTAAATTAGCACAGAGAACTTAACTGAACTTCAAGCTGCCTATGTACAGGAAATTATTTGATTTCATAAAATCTAAAGTGGTTTTAGCATTGTTTTTCTCAACGCCTCACTGTCTGATCTGTAAATTGATGAATACTGCACAAAGACACAAACAACAAGAATCTCTAGGTTATTTTTAATATCTCTTCTAGATAGAACAGATTGCAATAGTTTGATATGAAAAAAGAATAGTAGGCACAACTAAAATAGCATTCATAAGTAAGAAATCATATGAGATGGAGAGGCTAGGGCAATAATTTGTTCTTACCAAACAAATAAATGCCTTTTGCCCCACCCGGTCATCTGGAAGCAATGGTTCAAACCGCCAGAGCTGAATTTGGAGCCATCACAAAGTTTTGTACTCCAGAAAACACTTATTTTTACGGTTTTGTTTTTATTCCCACCTCTGCCATTCTCTTACTCTGAGGTTTCAAACAAGTCATACTTCCTGCCAAAGCATCTGTATAAAGCTACACTGCCAATAATTATTTGAATATAAATTTGTGAAATTTAATGCATTATCTTTAAATAAGTCCAAAAAAGATTTTACTGTTGTTAACATAGCTATTCATGTACTTGATTAAGATATATTTGACCACAATGTAGCTAACAATGTCACACTGATTTGGTATTATGTTCTACTGAGAATGTCATGACTTGGCACACACGATTTTAAACTAAGGATTCGAATGGTATTCTTGTATCATTTAACTTAGCTAGATGTAAAATAAAGCCACAAGTGCCAGACCAGATTTTTTTATTTAACAAGTAGAATTTATTACACCAACTTGCAGCATTTTCATTTTACTGTAGATTGTTCCAGTTAACTCTAGTAAGATATACTGAGACCTAAGACTTCAGATGATCTATTCCTAATGTAATTCTAATAATGTTTTGTTGAGTGAAACTGCTCTTTTTTAATATTTCCTCCTCAGAAGTAAATATTTGAAGTGCTTCTCAGGCACTCCATTTTTCTTCACAGTGCTCCTTCTTATTGTATCAAACTGTCACAAGAGTACCATGGATGTTTTCATGGTCTATTGAAATAACTATTCTTAAATCTTATCCAGATTTGAAAAGCCCAGCACAGCTGATATATTGCAGATGAACAACATGGAACAGTTTTTAGGTACTTTAAAGTCTCTGCAAATATTTGTCTGAAACTGGCTAAAGTAACAGCTCTTGCAAGCAGTCTCAGTCTCAAGTCCTTGCAAGCATACTCCGCTATTACCACACAATTACCTCACAGGGGTGCTGTGCAGGTACTAACAAGCATGCCACTGCATCTTGCAAAGAGCATTGCTCATTGAAATCCCCAGGGAAAAAGTAAATGTTCTTTAATTTGGAGCATCCACACACACAAAAGACATCTCAGTTCCAAACAAAGAATGAACAAATTCTCAAAGGAGACAGAGTAAGAATTACTCAGAGAAAGGTGGAAAAACTGGACATTGGTTTCTTGTGGAAAGCCCTGTAAAATCAGATTGGAAGGAATAGAAAATTAATTCTCAGTCCCAGAGAAAGGAAGTCAAAAGAAAAAAGAAGGGCCAGCGTGCAGAAAAGCATTATACTAGATCTCAATTCATTTTGTAGTTTCACATGACAGATTGTGTCACCAAGTGTTAAGTGCCATAAACTGAGGCACTTGTTACTCAGTGCTTCTACCAGCAAGTTGCTCCCTGAGAATTAGAATAAAAGCATCTCAGCACATCTTGCAGGTATAATGAAATTAATAATAAAAATAAATACCTCACAGAAGTGGTGAAGAATACAGAACCTCAAAGAAGTTAACTGTTCAGTACTTTTTTTGAAGAAGCTTCATATGTGCACTTCAGATAAAGTGATGGGCCACATCCCTTGAAGTGGGCAGAGTGATTTTATTGCAGTACTTCATCAACTGACTTAATTATGTTGCATGCTGAGTTAGGCAGGAACTCTAGGAAAAGCAGCATGTTGTTACTGTATTATAATTCCTGGACAGACACAGCTCAAATTGCTGTTAGCAACCAAAATCAATTCTATTATTTCAGGTAAACAAACAAGTAGTTTAAATTACTTTTATGCCAAAGAAGAAGCTCATCATGATACAAAGATATTCCATACATATGAAACAATATTATAGAAAACACAGCAATAATAGTAGGATAGTTAAACCCTAGGCTACAGTAAGGGAGAATAAACCCAAGTGCAGCAGCCACAGGCACACAAACAAAGGAAAAAAAAAAATCACAGAATCACAAGGTTGGAAACGACCTGCAAGATCATCTAGTCCAACCACCCTCCCATTCCCATTAGTACCACAAGCACTAAATCATATCTCATAGCTCCTCATCCAGGCGCCTCTTGAACACTGCCAGGGATGGCGACTCCACCACCTCCCCGGGCAGCTATTCCAGTGCCTGACCACCCTTTGAGAGAAAAAGTTTCTCCTAATATCCAACCTAGACCTCCTCTGGTATAACTTCTGGCCGTTTCCTCGGGTCCTACTATTTGCCTGGAAGAAGAGGCCAGGCCCTTTTGCACCACAACCTCCCTTCAGGAAGTTGTACAGTGCAATGAGGTCTGCCCTGAGCCTCCTCTTCTCTGACTAAACAATCCCAGCTCCCTCAGCCGCTCCTCATAAGACTTGTGCTCCAAACCCGTCACCAGTTTTGTTGCCCTTCTCTGGACACGCTCCAGGGCCTCAATATCTTTCTTGTAGTGAGGGGCCCAAAACTGAACACAATACTCGAGGTGCGGCCTCACCAATGCTGAGTAGAGGGGGATGATCACCTCCCTGCTCCTGCTGGCCACACTATTTCTAATGCAAGCCAGGATGCCGTTTACCCTCTTGGCCACCTAGGCACACTGTCAGCTCATGTTCAGCCAAGCATCAACCAACACCCCCAGGTTCCTTTCCTCTTCACAGTCATCCAGCCACTCATCCCCAAGCCTGTAACTCTGCATGGGCTTGTTGTGGCCAAAGTGCAGGGAAAAAAAGGTGCCTACCTTCAAAAGGCCTCTGGAACAAAGGAACCCCCAGCAAAACACTCTTACTACACCCCTACTGACCCTTAAATGAGGTCTGGGAAGGGTGGATCCTGTCTTCACGCCTCCCAATCACTCAGCAGCATTGCATACACCTGAGCTCCCCTGGGTTGGCCCTGCCTTCTACCAGGGGCTCAATCAGTACTTCAAGTTGTGACTTAGCATTTCTGCTACTGGGTATTTAAGCTGTTGATGAATCACAGCAGGGACAGAAAATTGAAGTAATTTTTTGTGGTGTGGGAGTTGTTATTTTCCTTTGTGGCTACTGCCACCAAGTGGCTAATTAGTGTATTTGATTGTAACCCATAAATACCATTTCTCTTTTACCTCTGGATGGGAAATATTTTTATATATATTGTATATATTATGTATTATGTATAAATATGTTTCCTAGAGCTGTTTTTTTTTTTTCTTGTATGTGATGCAAAAAAATTAAAAATAATTAATAAAGGAAAGATGTTATTAGTAGATAAGAATTGAGCCCAAAGGAGAACATATGCAGAAGGAGTTTCTCTGGAGGTCAAAGAATGCGTTTATCATTTTGTTGGTTAAAGGGTAAGTCAGCTGATAAAACTGCTGAATTTCAACATTTGCTGAAGTTTAATAAAAGGAATTAAACATGGAGAAAAAGATTTCATCTTCCTTTGTGACTTTTACCTTCATTTGTTGTCTTTTAGATGGTTAAAATCATTTCCATGACTCAAGTTTCCCTTTTGTTTCCCTTTTCTTTGTGGAGGGGGAGGGAGAAGGAAAAAAAAAAAAAAAAAAAGTGAAAACTGCATTGTAGGAAAAAGACCTCATCCTAAAGTAATTTTTTTTTTACTATTTTTCTAATATGGACTTAGCTAAGGCAATAAAGCTGAAAAGCTTTAAAATCACTTGATTTAAATTCAGGCACGTCCTGCAGTGATAATTTCACCAGTAACACAAAGAAACTGTTTGCTTAGTGCAGATGTATATAGAACCTGAGTGTGGGATGGCCTTCTAGAATGCCACAGTTTTACTGCACAGTTAGATTAATAGCTAAGAGGAAAATTGATTATAGGGAACTACATAATAGCATGGGGTCTGTTCAAAGCTGGCTGTATGGCTTATTGTTTTCCATGTTACTTTACGATTAAAAAACAACACAGGTATCAGTAGATGCAGTGGAATCTATAATACTTAATTTTCAAAATTATATGTTTTGCATGCTTTCTTAGTTCTTAAGCAACAGAGATTTACCTTTATGTTCTTACTGTGCAGTTATCTTTGCTTAATTACTTTTGCAATTATATGCTTTTTCTTACTTTCTTGTAGCCTTGTCAGAATCTATGCAAAAAAAAAAAAAAAAAAAAAAAAAAGAACAAAAACAAACAAACAAAAAAAAAAACAACCCACATCAGCTCCTTTTTATATCTGATGTTATGTTATTTTCTGTAACAAAGGAATTTGTTTGCCATTTGACATAATCTTCCTCTGATGTAGTTCAGTAGCAGGTTACACAACTTTATTTCTCTTCAAATTTGTAGTAGGAATAAAAGCTGACCTCCAGCCCTCTATGTCTTTAACTGACAATGTGGTTAAGGTAGAAATCCCTGCTTAGCAATAAATACAGTATTGTTAAAATACATTAATACAGCTATAATTGCAGTACATTTTACGAAGATACGTTTGTGGCCTTTTATAGTTCATGTTTGAATTTGCTCCCTTGATACTACTTGAATACTGATGCTTAAGAACAAATTAACATGCAGTATTACTTCTGTATACTTTTATATTTCTAACTGTTTCAGAGGCATAGACCTCATTCTGTCAATGGGTCAAGACCTTAAAATAAAATCTTCAACATTATTTGGATATTAATTCATACTTAGATTGTGTAAGCTGTGAACTCGGATTTTGGAATTCTGCTGTATTCAGGTGATGAAACTTACAAAGAAAAAATGACTAAATCGATGGAGTTTGACACCACTGGGAGTGCTCAGACTTCCTAATAGTTGTCTGAATCACCCGAGTCTCCCATCAAGTATTCATTAACACAAACACAATGCTTCTGTTCTGTGGGAAGGTGAAATTCCTGTTCTGCAGAAAGCAGGTAAGGGCAAACTTCTCCTTTCTGCAAAAAGCCAGAAAGATGTGTCTAGAGGTGTGTTTGTTGAAGTGTCTGACTTCTCTGTGAGAATCTTCTGGAAAATGCTTAATAGGTGCTTCTGTTTCAAATGGTTGCTCTCAACAAACAAACCATTATTTTGTGTGCCAGGTAAAACCAGAGGATCAGTTCTGCCAACAGAGGTCACGCTGTAAGCTCAGCCAGTAGGAGTTGTGGCGGCTCTACTCGTGCTTTGTAGGGTGGGCTGTGTGCAGTAATGCTGTGTTTCTAGGAAATGATTACTCTTGTTCTGCTGTTGTGTGTGAGCAATTGAAAACTGGGTAATATGAAGAGAGATAAATTTCAGAGCAGGCTGTGTATCTGTCAGCTTTGCCAACAAAGATCCGCTTACAAACAATACATAGTTGCTTCCTTGATTAGTAAATCTCGACTGTGCAAGCACGTCTGTACGAGCATGCAAACAGCACTGCAAATAAGCTCGGCACGGCAGTGCTTTTACAAGGATAAGGTCTGGCTAAAACCTGTGGGGCGAGACTAGCTGCAATCAGTGCACCCCTCACCACCCCCGGTTCTCGGAGGCAGGAGAGAAATCCCGTAGCCGGGAAGCCGCATCCTACAGACCCGTGCCGAGGCAGCGACGAGAGCTGCGCCGCTGAAGCCCGAGCTGCAGGCGGCGCCTCCCCTCAGGCCGCTCCCGCCCCTGCGCGCCGCCAGAGGAGCGCCCGCGGCGGAGGGCGGAGCCGGCAGGTGAGGGGCGGTCGCGGCAGCCCGCCGTGCGGGGACGCGCTAGAGGGAGCGGGCTGTGGGAGCTGCTGCGCTGCCGGCCGGACGTGCTCGAAGCATAGGTACAGCGAACCTTCCGAAAGCTATCTGCACTTACTAGAATGGCTAGAGCAATTATGAAGCAGATTAAAATCTGGCGAACTTTTTGAAACGCCTCTGAACTGCTACGTTACACGCAGGCGTTTCCGAATCTCTGTAAAGAGCTTCTGGGCGTGTTTTCAGTAATGAGGTTTAAGCATTAAATAAGAGCTGTAAAAGTAGGCTCGGGCTTAATGCACCTGAAAGCACAGCGCTCGAGTTCTTCTGGTGTCTAGCTTGCTTCTTAGTCTTCTGTAGCCATTGCTATTTACTTTGTTTTGTTGTTAATATGCAGTGGATGTAGCTAAATGAAGGCTGTTACAGTTGATGCTGTGCTTGAAATTGTTAGGGTAACTGAAACAGGGCCAGTTCTACATCAGCCTGCAGCTTAGTTAACAGGGCTTTTTGCATAGGTACAAGTTTGTAAGGTTGAGGTCTTAATGGTTTATTCACAGAGCAGCTGTTCAACAGAAGATTAATAAAATAATTAGGTTGAAATCTTTCGCTCTTGTTCATTCTTGGTAGAAGATATTGGGAAAGAAAGGGAAAAAACAGGCAAAACCTTATCACGTTCCCTTTTCGAGAATGCCTACCCCTCTTCTAAAAGAAAGTATCTTTTCAGTGTAATCTAATAAGCTATAAAATCATGCTTTCTATTTGTTATTTGTTGTTTGAGGAGTAAGGTATGAAAAGTTTGTGGCTATTTATTTATTTTTGTTATCCCTGTAATTGCACCAGAAGATAATTGCAGTAATGACTTAATATGAAATTGCTCTGTGGAAGTTCAAACCAAAGAAGCTGTGGGGGTAGTGCTTCGTTAAAACTTTATGCAATTCAGCTGAAGTCTAGAAGGTTGTGGGCTTAGCTGGGGGGACAACCATAAGATATGTGCCTTATCACTCATAAATGTTTTCTCTGTAGCATCTGGGTTCTGTTTGTTGTTGTAGAACTTCCTCTGATCCCGATAATGATAAAGATTAACACTGAGATGCAAGTCAAGTAGAAGTTAAATGCATTATATGTTCACTTACTACAAGTAGAAACTTAAAGGCAATCATATTTAGACTTCATCACTGTAGCAGAAAGATTGGCTGTAATGTAAGTACTTGTATTTAAATTTATAAAAGTTTGTTTAGAAAGAAGTTAGAAGTCTTAAATTTCTCCTTGAATGTCTTCAGTGTAGGAAGAGCATGAGGATGAGGCATGTATGTTTTGTCGTCATGTGAGTCTAGGTGTGTGTTCCTTTTTCCATTTTGAGAAGTAAGGAATTATTGTGAATGTGAATACTGTCTGTTTTCTGCCCTTGCTTGTGCAGCTGTTCTGATACCACAGCATTTAAGTGAGCAGGAGAAATTAACCCGAGCTCCTTTTCTCAGAGGGAAAAATGATTCTTGAACAGTATGGTTCTCTGTTTCTGTTTTTTAAGAATGTATTTCAAAGGAAATGTGGCAAAGTATCATGTGGGCAAACATCTTTGGTTCTTACAGCTTATTCTGCTTTAGACAGCTTTTTCCTTTCCTGCTTGCCCCTTTCTCTTATGGTGCTCAGGAGATAAATTTTGACCATGATGGCTTTTATTCCTTTTGATTGGCAATGTCTTTGTCTCGCCTCTCTTCTCCCTCTCTAAAACTAACCTTAGGTTTCATACTATGCAGCTAATGAAGTTCTGTTAAATAATTGAAAGACAATTTCTGCAAAGAGATCCTATGTTTTTGTGGGCATTGTGCTCATGTGCTCTTTGAGTTGCCAGGGCTTTCTAAGCTTTCTGTGCCTGCAGAGACTAGGAGTCTTTTCAATACAGGAAGAAGTAAGCTTAAAGTGTGCAAATTTAGCATGGACCCTGGTTCCCTGTGTTTTCTTCAGAGATACGCTGATAACACAGAAACACTGCCATACAAGTGCTGTGTGTTTATAGATAGCTGCCCCAAGAAACATCTCTCTAACTTTTAATTCTTCAGTTGTTTTGTGGTCAGTTCTGAAGCCACATGGTAAATATCTAAATCAGGCTGCCAAATTAGCCAGCTGAAGGTGAGTAACTGTGACTTCTTTCATCCTTTCCTTCTTGGTGGCTGAGGGAAAATACAGCTGCTTTTTGTCTTTAAAACTGGATGGGTTTAATGTATCCATCTAATAGACCACTGAACTCCTTCCTGTGTTTTATACAAAGCCTGTTGGATAATCCTTTGCAATCCAGTTACTAACTAAAGCTGCATGGATGTTTTTTGAGACTTTTCATAAAGATACAAACTGATTAATTAGCTACAGAGTGACTGATGTTATGATAGTGTTTCCTGTCTTCATTCAGCATGTTTTACTCTGTAGGTGGAGAATGTGGAGTGCTGGAGTATATTTACAGGTTAAAAGGGAAAAGAGACTTTTCAAAGCAACTGCGTAACAAGTTAAAGAATAAATTTTAATCTGGAAGGTGCTATTCTATTTAAAAAAAAAAAAAATTCTCTCAATTCCCTGGAAGTACATAGAGAAGATTACTACAGTTAATCCTCTTTCAAAAATAAGAATAAAAAAATAATTTAAAAATTGCTTCTCAGTACAGCACTTCTTTTCCCATTGTGGTGTTGGGCATTGTTTGTTCATCTGCAAGCTTTTGAGTTGAGGGAATCTGCCAAAGAATATTACTTGTTTCAAATCCTTACCACATCCTCTGCTATTTCAACTAGAATGTGAACCTGCTCTTTTTTCTTGTCTCGTTGATATTCAGCTTTATCTCTTCTGGCAGCAGCTTTTTTTGAAGATTTCTTTAGATGTATAAGTGAATTTAATACTGCAATTCTTCTGAAGCTTAGTTTTTAGTCTCCCAAAGACTTCCTTAACATACAAATCTCCATCAATGCAATTTATTTCATTATTTATTTTATGTATAATATGTCTATAATAAATATATATATGAATATATATATATTTATTTCACTAATGACATCTTTTTTTTTTCTTTTTTCTTTTTTTCTTTTTTTACTTTAGATATCAGAGCTCAGCTTGAAACAGCTCTGTGCCCTTCTTATCTTCACAACCATATGTGCTGTCAGGGAACTTCTTTACCTGATGTTTCTTATCACTTAGTGCAAAATGGACATGACTCTTCCATAAAGCAGACTCGTTTGCCTGGTACATGGTTAACAGCTCCAGCAGAACAACTTTTATTTGGTCTAAGGATTGAAAGGATGGTGTCTTAGTTCTCCTAGCCCATTGAACATAAAAATTCTGGTTGACCTAATCTTTCTACAAATACCGGGTGCAACTGTAAGGCCTTCATGCTGCTGAGTAATGAAAGATACCACTGCTTTTCTGAAAACAGTATTGTGTCAGAGCAAATCATCACATAATAAATTCTGAGATTAAAGGGTTCTTTTAACTGTAATAGGCTATTCAATAACATGACCTCACATGGTTTTTCATGTTTCTAGTTCCTTAAAGAAATCATATTGCTTGGATTTCCAGCATCCAAAAGAATTTCTAAGATAGTATTTTGCTTTTCTGATAAAAATATATTTATTTGTCTATCTCCTCGTATCAAATTCATGCCCTTCTTCTTGTATAAAATCTTTCAGACATCTGGTAACTTTAGTCTTCTGAAGAAAGAAGAACTTGTCACCTGAGAGTTCTTTGTCATATGTGGAGAAATAGACACGAGTTGTGGAAAGAAATAGCAGTCTGTGGTGATACATAGCTTGGAGCTATGATTAAGAAATGAGTGGGAGTGATGTTAGCTTGGTATTTCCTCAATACTGTGGACCTTTATACATAAATGAAAACATTTTAAGATTTCTCTATACTATATATTTGTTTAAAGGATTTATTTATTTATTTATTTATTTATTTTATTTTTTTTTAGAGAATGGTATAGCTGTAAGTAAAAGAATTTTTTTTAGTGATCTTTAAATTTGCTAAGAAGAATAGCCCATCTATTCGTTATTAATACTCTTGAACATAAGAATGGCCTAAAACTCAATATCCAAGAATGTTCTTGCAATGCTCTGGTAGTTATTAGAATTACAATAAGGGATTAGTGTTTTCTCTTATATACTTTTGTTTGTAAACAGGTTTCTAAAAGTTAGTATTGAACTGACTCTTATAAGATGATTTGCAACCTGCAATCCAAATGTTTATTGTATTTAATTGCTCATTCAGATGGAGCTGCCTGGCCTTGCTTTTGTTGTTCTGATGTTTGTTTGCTTCCATGCATCTGTGGATGGATATCCAAATGGAAAAGTAAGAGAAGCCTGCACTAGCATGGTGCCCTGTCATGGTATCTCTCCAAAACTGTCGCCTGAGCATGTCATTACAGTTAATAGGACTGAATTTAAACCTGGGGACAGTGTAGAAGGTATGATCCCAATTATAATTTAAAAGCTTAATTAACTGTTTCTTTGTACTTTAGTATGTCTTTGCATGGGTAACTACGCCAGAACTGTGTAAGAAATTGAGTCTTGTTCAGTTGCCCCCTTCAGCAGCCACTCAGTGCTTGTGAAATGAGCTGGTTGTTGTGGAAGCATTTCATTTTTTCTCTGCAGGATATTGCAACTTCCTTTTGTTTTTATTCTTCAGTTCAGCTGTCTGGTCCAGATTTTGAAGGATTTTTCATACAAGCTCGGGATGCAGAAGACTTGGACAGCCCTGCAGTTGGTTCTTTTGTATTAGTTGACCGGAGACATTCTCAGCTTCTGACATGTGGCCATACCACGGTACAGTCTACTATCTTAAAATGGGATGTTGGGCACTGTAGTATTTGTAGTAGTTCACATATGTAATAGAGCAGAACAAATCTTCCTACTCTTATTTTTGAGCTCAGTAAATCTCTCAGGAAATTACTATAACTTTTATTATATAGGCATGGTTCACTGCAATTTTGTCTGACTATTTTTATGAGCTATTTAAATTCTCTAGGTCATGTAATACTACTGTAGTAAGGTGTAGCAGGCATAACACAACTTGAGTACAATGAGTGTAATGTTCTGCATTCATATCATTGTGCTTGTTCTTAAAAAGATGAGTATGTGCTCTACTTGCTTTGAGGAGGAGAATTATTGAGGACAAAACGAATGTCTTACAGCGAGGAAAGTTTAGGCCAATTATTGTGGAAAACAAAGGCTAGAACAGGCCATTAACTGACAGAACTAATACAAAGGATAATGTTAGTGGAGCTTTCTTCTTAACAGGTTAGATCACAGTCTCGAGTATTTGTTTTAGATGAACTGGTTTAGCCTCACACAAAGGATTGACTCTGATCATTGTTTCAGCAACCAGCTCAAAATTTATGAACTTATTTGAGCTGGACTGAACAAAGTTCTCAAATTTGCCTGGATGCATTTTTCTTTCTCCTTGTCTTCCACTTGATACCTATGGAATCCAATTATTCATTAGTACTTTAAGGCCAATGGTATTGTTGATCATGATTAACTTAAGAAGTTTTTGCTGTGACTGTATTTGCAGGGTAATGGTGCAATAATTCAGGGTTTAAATTAAAACTCTTTAGTGTGTATTCTGTGTAACTTTTAATATGTTTGTTTTCAGAATTCAGCTGTTAGTCACACAAATAAAGCAAAAAAAAAAGTTGTAAAAGTTTATTGGATTGCTCCTGGAGATGCACCAAAACGTGTGCGATTTCTGTAAGTAGTCCTAATGTTAGTTCTGGCATATTAAAATGCAGAAGATGATGAACATGTAGCATTGTCTGTAGCAATTATTGACCAGCAACCGGGAAGGGTCCCTGGACTAATGACCTGAAATGTCAACACGTACACTGTAGAGTCTACATTAATGCAGGTGTTTGTTCTTTAGGGAAATCTGTGAGATGCTCATTTTATTTTTGAGATGAGAGTAGAATGGAGTTCTGCAATTTGGTATTTCTAGTTAACTGATGAATTCTTGTGCATATATGGTGCTGTAATACACAGTGTGAATCTTTTTCTCTGTACGTAATATAATTCTCTTCCATTATACTGTCAGCTTTTTTCTGGAACTAAGGGATATAAGTGAAGTTATAAATATCTGTCTTCTAAGACTGCTGTTTGTGCAGGAAGCATGAATGTAAGGAACATGCAGTAGGGTGCTTTAACATTATTTTTCCATTGGTATTTTTTAGGTATTTTCCTACTTAAAACACAAGAAATGATAGAGGCCAGAAATATGCTACAGGAACAGCTTTTTTTTTTTTTTAAATAACATTCAGCTGTTGATGTATATAGTACTGATCAAGTGTGTGTGTGTGTGGGGGGGGTTTCTTAAGAGCCACAGTTGTGAAGAAATACAAGACTTTTTGGGTGAAGATTCCTGGTCCTGTTGTTTCTCAGCCTAATGCACCATTCTCAACAACACCCTTGTACACAACATCAGAGGCTGTATCAACTTCACATTCAGCTTCCTACTTAACAAAGCCTGTAAGTAATTATAAACCCAGGAAGTGCGATTTCTTATGCTTGTGATGAATGGAGTTTAAGACCCATTGATGTGGTCTCAGATATTCTGCCCCTAGATTGGTAGAAGGGGGAAGATAAAGATGAGTAACTTGTGTACTGGATACTAAGAGCTTTAGATGTCCACTTTTTGCATTAGGTTAATTACATTGAATCTGTGTGGGTTAAATGTTTCACATCACACATAGGCTAAGTTATAAATGTTCTCTCAGCTTTTTAAAGGCCAGATTTAAAAAAAGAAAAATAAATTGTATATCTGAGAAAAGAGGTGAGAATGGACTTCTTCTGATCTTGATTCCAAACCTCCTATTTAGTAACTGCAGGTTCAGAAAGTTTTGATTTAATCAATAGTATTGACTTCTGTTTCTTGTGTGAGGAAGAAACACTTGTGGACTGAGAAAGCATCAGTAGTTGATTCAGAGTAACACTGATTTCTAATGCATGTATTGTCTCATTGCTTATCAGTGGGATTTCTACTTTTAAAAAGGAAACAAAGCTGGTCTTCCTTTCTTTCCTACTCTACAGCTGATTTTGACTTCTCAAGATTAAACTAGGATGTTTTCCCCAAAAATTTAAAGTTACTGAATGAAGTCTTTGAAGTGGGAATTCAGTTTAACTAAAAATACATCTTACTATGTAAAATGGCAATAAATTCTCCCCTTTGGTAACTGTAGGAGTGAATTAAGAAATTGGTATATGGGCATAGATAGCATACAAGGAAGTGGAAATAAGTGCCTTCTTCTAGAGTAGGTTGAAAAGGGAGGAAGGAGAGTGAAAAACCCTCATTGCTTATGTCATATTTGTTTGATTAATATTCTAGTTTAATGCATCAGATTGTGGAAATACAAAGTTCTGCCTTAGGAACCCTTCAAACTGTGATCCTGAGAATGCTTCCTGCTTTTTCCTATCCTTCCGTCAAGAGAGGAGATCAGTACTTATTGAAATGAGTGGTCCCAGTGAAGGATATTTAGCATTTGCACTGTCCTATGACCAATGGATGGTGAGTATCCTATTCTACTTCTCTAGCTTCTTTTGTAATCCTGTAATCCTCGTAGAGTTTCAGTGGTACCTTAGCAAAACATGCATATGGAAAACTGAAATATTTCTAAATTGAAAACAAAGGCATTTCTTTCTTATAGTGCCGAAGAAGAGGTAATGACTTTTTATATGTGGTGTGGAGTCTTAGCTTGAAGCTGACTTTCTGCAGTAAATCCCCTTATGGATATCTGTCTTCACAGAATCCAAACTTAGTAATAGTACAGTAGCTGTTTGGAATTCTTGGTAAGATCAATCTTGCTTTGCTACCTAGAAGAGAAAACCAAATCACTATTTGTTCAAAGCTATGTTGTTAAGTTTTCTGAAAACCACTTGAATTTCAGCATCGTTAACGTGAGGGACTCAATTCAATCTTTAAAATGTATTCAGGGACTTTTAATTGCAGTTGAAGTGAAGGGAAAATGCTGCTGACAAATATGAAATCCATAAAGTAACAGTTGTACAAAGGAGATACTTCTTATTTTCATGTTCCTAGTAAAAGAGAACTTTGTTCTTAAATACTTTATATCTATATGGCTATGAGAAACCACTTCTAACTAAAGAGCTTTTTAAAATACCATCAATATCTGACTCCTATCCTTTTTGGTAAATTTAGTAGAATTATAAATATATAGAAGAACTTCTAATAATGTTGTCACTTAGGGGTAGATGGGTAGGGTAAGTCATGATGTGCCTGTGACATCTGTTTGGCTTAATGTGGGTCCCCTGTAACGCTGAGATGTTTGGAAGATGGGAAATAGCTTAAAAGCTAGAAAACTTTGTCTCGAGTCTTCTACTATACCTCTGATCAACACTACCAATTTGCTGTATGTATTAAATCAGTGTGCTTTAGGAGGTTGCCAGTAGGAGTTTTTACTAATCTATAAATACTTTTTCCTTTTAAACTTTCTAGGGTGATGATGATGCATATCTGTGTATTAATGAGGACCACCATGTTAGTGTAAGCACTGCTTACCTGAAGGGACGAAGTCCTCCTGTTCTGGATTCAAAGGTATACAGAAGCATCTAAACTTTCAAACAAAAATGGGTTTGAATTGATGAGTAGTCTATGACTGCTTTGTGCTTTTATTTTGAAAAGCAGTTTTAAATAGTAAGTTAAATGTAGAATTCTTTGAAGTGAGAATGGTTAGGCTTTTTCTTCCTAGGAAACTTTACCTTTGGAAGCCTAAATGTATTTTAAATATAAGTGATATGACGAGAGAACTCAGTACACTATGTCCCACTAAGGAGAGCATATTTATGAGTTGTAAAAACTTGTGGTAATAAATACAAACCTTTGGTTGCTACACTGACTTACTGACGTACCTTCTAAGTTATTATACAAAAGATTTTTCTTTCCCCAGATCATTGCCTCATCATTTCTTTGTGCAAGTGATACTTGCGAGGCTAACTTAAAACTACTTACTCTCAAAATTTCTTTGGATGTATTAGCACAGCAAAAGGTGAAGCAAAATGAAGTCTTGACATTTTAGCTAGAAATATTTGCTTAACTAGGGGGTTTAAAGCAGAAAAGTGAGTTAGGACCTCTGTAGTACATAACCTTGTTAGAGTGGTGAGGTGCTGGAACAGGTTGCCCAGAGAAGCTGTAGATGCTCTATTCCTGGGGTGTTCAAGGCCAGGTTGGATGGGACCCAGGCAGTCTGATCCAGTGAGTGGCAACTCTGCCCATGACAGGGGGTTTGGAACTAGATGATTTTAAGGTCCTTTACAACTCAAGCCAGTCTTTGGTTCTGTGACTGCTGATCTTACTCTTAACACTTTCTTATGGTTGTACTGGGCTTTTACTTTGTCTGTGTTCATGGTTCTACAGAGAAGGCTGGTCATTTATTTGCTATTAATGTATATCTTATCTTGAAAGCAGTTGACCCAAATTGTGATGGTCTGACACTAGAGTTAAACTAGATATTAGGAAAAGTTAACTTACTATGGGGGTTGTCAAACACTAGAAGAGAATAACTGTTAAGGTAATTGATACCTGGTGCATATCAGTGTTAAAGAAGCATTTAGATAATGCTCTTGATGTGCTTTAACCTTCAGTCATCCCTGAAGTAGTTAGGCAGTCGAACTTGATTTTTACCTTCCAACTGAACTGTTTTATATCCAATGCTCTGTTACTGTATTACGATCATCTAGAACTGCAGAGGTGAAAGAATTACCTCTTGCTTTTGTTAGTGTAAGAAATGCTTTATCTCATTACTTGAGATATCATAGGAATACTGTTTGTGTTGCCAACTTGAAACAAGCTCAAGCAGTGGTCTTCAAAGCAACAAAAGAATTGTTTGTCTGGAAAAAATGTTTTCTGTTTCACAGAATGCTCTTGAAGATGTGTCATGGAGGCTTGTGGATGGTGTTCTTCAATGTTCTTTTAGAAGGAATGTTAGTCTCCCTACATATAAGGGGAGGTTTAACATGAATGCCAGTTACTACATCTTTCTAGCAGATGGGGAAGCTAGTGAAGGTAAATCTGATGTGTGGTTGCTTTTATTTATTTATTTTTTTATTAGCTCTAAATGAGTTGCCCCAGTATAAGATACATTATCTGTAAAAAATTAGTATCCAAACTAAGGAGTTGATTTCCAAGCTTGTGTGAGTCACTTTGTCCAGTCATCTTTATTGTCTCTCAGGTTTGCTCTTGGAAAATAAAGTAAGCTTACTTGTATACTTGTGCTGCATACCCACTTGATCATAGCAACTTTTATCTTCTTGAAGGCTGGGTGCATCCATTTTAAAATGGAGAATAGCATCAGCAGGAATTATTCTTCACATCTTGTGTGTGTAGAGATCTGTTTTCTATGGAGGAATGATTGGTTCTTGTACGTTAAGTACATACAAGGTAGATTAGAAGACCTCTTCAAATTTTGATTCACAAGCTGCGTTCCTACCTTATTTCATGTTAGATGTTTTGTGTAACTAGCCTCCATGGTCACAGTAGGGTTTAAATTCATAAATAAGGATTAGATTTATTTTGCAAGTGCTGTAACTCTCATATGCCTTAACTAAACAATTTTATCACTGGTTAGGTGGTCCAATATATAAACATCGCCATCAGCCTCTGATCACCGATGGAATGTACAATGTCACAGGCATTCCTCAGGATATTGGAGGTTCCCGCTCCCCGAGACTTATCAAGGCTCATGGTAAGCTGCACTTTTTAGCTTTGACTTCCAGTCCAAGATCAGCTGAGACTAGAGAGCTGTTTTACTCACTATTGTATAGTAGGTATTTCCTCTTGTCTTTCTGTTATTGGCATTATACATACTGTTGGATAGCAAGATCTGAGACTGTGAAGTCAGAGTAAAGTTATTGTTTTCTATTTCAAGAACACTGCTACAGGATTTCCCTCCCCTTCTATCCTCCCCAGGTTTCCATCTGAAATGAGAATTTTATCAATTGATAGTCCAGAGCCAAAGAGAGAATTATTTTCTCAGTACTGAAATGTAAACCAGGCTCATGAGAGAACTGTCACTCATTCTGTTGAAAGCTTGTAATAAAGGTCAATTATCTATTCTTTGTATAAGCTTGTATAAGCTGCTCCATCGTGCCAAGAGTGTTATAAACATCTTTATATGGATGATCCTACCTGTTAGCAAGATAAAATGCTACAGAATTTTAGACAGCACTAGGTGATTAAAAACTTATCAATGGCATATTCTGACTGTATACACACAAAATAAGCCATTAAAACACAGACTGAAGCAGTATTAACATGCAGTTGAATTAGTCATAATTAACTGTTTCTTTTTTTTCCTGTTTTTCAGGTGCACTGATGTTTGTTGCTTGGATAAGTACAGTTAGTATTGGTGTTGTTGTTGCACGATTCTTCAAGCCTGTCTGGACTCATTCATTCTTATTTGGAAAAGAGTTATGGTTTCAGGTGTGCAAAATCTCTCCCATATCTCTAGCTGTATGTTCTGCCTCTAGTTGGCAAAATTAAAACTTACTAGATCTTAGAAATAAGAGTTCAAATTTGATGTTGTTTTCTTTATTTAAACTTGCAGAATAACTGCAAATCAGAAATTTACCTACTTCACTAGTAAAAGCAAAGTCCAAAGAGGCAGCTAAGAACATTCTTACCTACAGATCATTAGATGTATTTTAATATTTACTAGAAAAGTTATGGAGTTTCTAAATGTGAACTTCATTTTTCCAGGTGCATCGTACGCTTATGTTGACCACCGTTATGCTTACCAGCATTTCTTTTGTATTGCCCTTCATATACCGAGGTGGTTGGAGCAAAGTAAGTGTAGTTTTTATTTTTAACTCTTACTAATATAAAAGTAGAACCAAATGAATGAGAAGTAGGTCCATTGCTGATTGATATGTTATAACTATTGTCAAAGAAATTTCCTGTAAATCTGTTAAGAAGGCTGACTTCAGATTCTAGCAAAATAGATGAGGGATGTTCCCACCTTCAGCAATAAGTGGGTAAAATTCCATCGGATTTTCCTTCCTTCCACTTTCTCCCAAATGAAACCCTTGGTTACACTGGGGTTCAGGCAGGGATCTGTTGCTGTCACCTGTATGTTACCTGATGCAAGGTGATTCCAGAAACAGGGAAGTTCTCCGAGAGAATCTCTAGAGAGAATCTCTATTAAAGGTGGGATACAAAAGTCACAGGCATGAGTTGATAGCTAGGGAAAATGAATAAATTCTTTTCGAGTAAAACTAGAACAAATGGAATGAAAGGGAGAAACCAGTATTGGGAAGAGTTAAGAAATAGGCCTTTCCTAGTGATATGTGGTTGAGGATGAAGAGTTTACAGCATTGCTGCTACAGTAATACCACTCTTCTGTTTAGGTGGAAGAATTTCTTTGTACAACAGAAAAATGAGGCAAACCCTGAGCAGACTTACTCATGCCTCCTTCTCCTTTGGAGAACCACCTCCATTCAGCTGTGTTCTGTCACCATTGTCAGTTTAAGCACACTGCTGTTCTACCACTATGATTTACTTTTGCTAGCTTATGTAAAATTAACATATTTCTGATATTTTTTCCTATATCTCTATATGGATAAGATATTAAACAAAAAATGCTTTTATGTTTAGCAAGCAGGTTTTCATCCGTATCTTGGCTGTACTGTGATGGCTCTGACAATCTTTCAACCTCTTATGGCAGGTTTCAGACCATCTCCTCATGCACCAAGGTACTCACAGCTAACTTATTAAATTTTAATCACAGAAATAAAATGTTTTGTTACCTGCTTTAGATAAATCTTTTCAGTATCTGTTTTCAAGTATTTTTTTTTTCCTAAACATAATAAAATGCTTTTTTTTATTGCATAGGAGGCAATTGTTTAACTGGTTTCACTGGAGTATTGGTACAACTGCTAGAATACTAGCTGGTGAGTAGGAGTGATAGTTGTAACTGTCTTTTATGTGATACGAAGAAACTCATGCTGTTAATTATCTAGACTATTATTCATCTAGAGCATCTATCTGGACATCCAGATGTTGAGTTTTTAGCTCACGTGATGTTTTCTGGTGTGAGGTAAGTTATTCTAATTTTGAAACTGAGGAAAAAACTAACAACAAAAAATCCAAAGGATTTAACAATATTATATGGTTTGTGTTTTTCCTACACTCAGCCCAGTTTAAGGTGGAGATGCAAAATGTGTTGTCTTACCTCATAGCTTTCACTTCATAATATGAATTCTAGAGATTTTTCTTTCTCTTTTTCATGGCTATCTTCTGCACCTTTAAAGGAGAACAAGTGGCTCATAATACCAAAGTGACTTGGACAAATTTGTTCTTACAGTAACATAGCTCAGTATTGCAGTCTTGTTTAACTTACAGGACTACAAAATGGTTTTTATTCTCTTTGTGGAGAAAAGGTTCCACATTCAACTTAGTCACAAAAGTTTCAGTGACTGTGGTCATCCTCATAGTCAGAAATGCTCATGCTTTTATGGCTGTGAAGAGCACTGTGCAGGATAAAAACTGATTTTCTGGCCTTCTTTCTGTTTCCATACCCATTCATACAGGAAAAGCTTCTTAGTTTCACAGACTCCTTTAACCTCACTCCCCCAGAAACTCTAGGTATTTTGTGGGAAATCTGTTCACAAAAGTGTGTTAAGAAAATTGTTTTATTTGCCCTGACACAGCACTCAGCATCTCTTCATCTCATTCTTACTGACTAGTGGTAACTATGTTCTTGGGAATGGATCTGCCTGCACTTGACCTACCAGACCCATGGGACACCTATACAATGATTGGTTTTGTAGCCTGGCATGTTGGTACTGATGTTCTTCTGGAGATACACAGCTACTGTCTCATACGTAAAGGTACAAGTCCAACTGGGCTTATTTTCACCTTGCTTGCAAAAGATCTGAGTGAGCTGAATTTCAAGAGGTGTTTTTTAGTTTCTAACTTACAAGCTGAAGGGAATAACTAGGAAATAATGGTGCACAAATTCATATAGCAATAAAAAAGTTTTCAACTTTTAACTCATAAATGTTTTGTTCAGCTCAGATCTCACTATCTTGATTCATTCTATTGAAAGACAACTTTGTTTTGTCATCTTAATGACCATAACCTACTTTTTGTAGGTCAACCCAATTTGTTTCTGCTGTAAAGTTTGTGAAATGTCAAATGACTTCCAAGTGCTTTTCAAATTTGGTGCTTTACAGGAGTGATTTACTTAGTCATAGGGTCAAAACTTGTGCTATATGAATACAAAAAAATGCCTTCCTCTTAAGAGCAGACAACTGTATTTTTTTCTTCCACATAACAGTTGAACTGATAGAGGATGACAGAGTACAGATATTGCAGTCACTCACATCTGCAGAAGCAGAAGTAAGTAACCATTTTTACATACCTACCATGAGATGATGTTTTCAAAAACAAATAGGAAGGCTAATACTTCTGTGGTTTTACTTGTTTTCTTCTATTCTCTTGCAGGGTAACCTGTTTAAACAGATTGTGTTAACCATTTATGTCTGTGGAAATATAATATTCCTCATTGCCTTCCTGGCAGCAATCAACCAAGTATGAAATAAGAAATGGAGAACTTTGCAGTGAAGTACCATGCAGCTGAAAAACATGCAAGGAATACTTTCTGTTGTGTTTACGTCAACACATCCTTGAAGATGTGGTTGAAGAGCAATAGCATGTGTACAAGCAAGAAAAATTCAAATCAATAGAATGCTGGAATTCTGCAAAAGCTGCCTTCAGGTGTTATTTTTAATGGGAGTCTTTGCCTGAGTAAGGAATGAAGTGTTTTTTTGTTTTTTGTTCTTTGTTTTTTTTTTTTAAGTATAATAATTTACATGGTTAGTTTACAGGCTAAGAAGAGTGAGAAGATGCACTGAAATCACTGTTTTGATAGTCACAGTTCCCTAACCCTTTTGGGCGTATTACTGGGAAAACTGGAAAGTGTGATCCCAATTCTGTGTTCTAATGACATGGTTTGGCAGTCTCCTGCTTGTGACAACTTTGTCCCACACAAAGGGAAAAAAAAACTTACTGAAAAAAAAACTGTCACAAATGCTTGAGCTAAACATTGAGCTAAACATTGTTTATCTTTGCAGTTCAATGCAAAAATTATTCTCTGCTCTAAGAGCAGTGCACATTTACAGGGATAAGGGCTTGGGAACCTCGGTTCTTTAGTAAGATCACCATTTTTATCATTCAAAATATTGTTTTGTTCTCTCAGTGCTTCCAAGGCATAACAAGGAAAGCATGTTTGCAAATGTACATTAAAAGCTAGTTCTGCTTATCCAAGACTCAAACAGGAAAAATCTATGTGTGCATGTACTTGTTCTGCTGTCTCTGGTCACTTGTTGCTTCTGAATTGCTGTTTTGTATGAATAACATGGGGCTTATGCAACTTGATTCTTAAAGATAAGTGAAAATATTTGCTCAGTTATATTGCAGTTGTATTTGCTCTATTGAATGCACTGCTGAAATAGTGATTTGGAATCGACTTCAGGAAAGTGCATCTCCCTTTAGTGTTAAATGAGCATTCTTTGAGCTGGTATGTCTGACTTTTTCAGAGACGCTTTTTTTAGTCAGTAACTAATTTATCTTAATAACATGGTATGGGGAATGGAGGGGAGACTATTCTCAACTTCTTTGGTTTCTGGCTTGCTTAGAGATTGAGAGTCACTTTTTAACTGAAATCTCATAAATTAACCCTTATTATACTAATTATACTATGCAGTAAATGCTTTGCTTTTTTTTTTAATTAGTTGTAAAACTTCAAAGTATAACTCTACCAAAGGGTTGTTAACCTAGCTAAGAATAAAGGCATTGACAAATAAGATAGGACCCAGTATTCACTGTTATAGATACAAAACATCATAGCAAGATCTCTCTGCTACCTGATGCTCATGCCTAAGGTACTTCCTGACTAAGACACTAGTCAGGAAGTTGTTCTTTCCATTAACTAAAGCTGTCTAGTTCAGCTTCTTTTTTTTCTTGAAATTCACAATGCAGCCTGTTGCAAATATAAGTTATTCAGAATGTATCAAGTTTGTGGACAGAGATCTTGCTTGCTGAAGTAACATGCTTAGTTATAAGAGTCTTTACAGAGCTGGGATTAATCCCTTTTGTTAGCAGCATAATAGATTACAAGTGAGTGAACCTCCTTCCCTCCAGCTGGAGAATACAAGAGAAGGCTAAGAAGAAATATGGCAAAAGTCAGGCTGAAGGGCAACAAGCATTTTCTTTATGTGAGGTTTTCAGTTTGTTCTTTGGGTATCTTTGACTTCAAATATGTAGGAGTCACGGATCTATCCAGCACTAAAATTTTGGGAGCTCTTCAATATACTCAGTTTACAGAAGAAAATCTCTACTCAGACATGATAGATGGCTTTTGAAATTAAGTCAGTGGCAGCTTCTTTCTATAATACAACAGCTGTGCTGCGTTGCTTCATTCTGATGTGTAAGTGGGGGGTTTTAAAACATGAATGTAAGTATCTTAATAATTGTTTCTCTTTTAATACAGTGGAAACACTATCAAATAAAAATTAGACTAGTTTTGCATAGTAGTAATCAATCAGTGTTTTCATTGTAGATGCTTATTTTACAAATTAGCAATTTGAAAAGCAATTCAAATGTTTCTTGGAGAAACTCTTGAAATTGAGTGTTAGAAATTGGATGTTAAAATGTTTCTTTACTGTGGAATAGCTTTTTCCTGAGAGCTACAGTTTGCAGACTTGTTAGTTGCTCTTAAATAATGCTCTTCCCTAGTACTAGTAATAATCTGTAGTTTGTAATATAAGGCATTTCCTGACACATTCCAGTATCTTCAAATCAAAGTCTTGTTAATTTTTTAACACCTCCCTGCCCACCTGCATGACTAGTAAGAGGAATCAAAGTGATTGTATTAGAGTGACTCTCCCAAAATTTCTGTTACAATCTTTGAAAATAAAAATAAAACTATAAAAATGAAAAAAACATCGTGCAAGTGTTTGATGGGGAAAAAAAAAAAAGTAGCAGGAAGCTTGGTTCTAGAGGCACTGGTGGCTTAATATTGTTTAGAAGGAGACTCCTGGCGTTTTTCTTCATAAAGGAGTCCTGCTAAAGTTGAGAGAAGTTTTTATGAAAAGATCAAAGTTTTGATGTTTCTAGTCTCGGCTTAAGCTTCTGATGACAAATCAATGATATCATATTTCAGATTGGTTCTTTCTAGATTGGTAAATTATCCCTATCAAGTAGGAATTCACTTCAAAATACAGCTTATCTGCTCTTGAAAGCTACAAATAATGTTTCTTGAATATGTTTCAGAGAAAACTAGGTGGTGCAAATTGCTTAAATGCGTTTGAATTTATTGCTGCTTTGCTTTACTTGAAATCTTTTTTTTTTTTTTTTTTTTTTTTTTTTTTTTTTTTTGCAAGCAGAAGTTTGGGTGCAAGATGAACAAAGATTGGAAAACATTTTTAATGCCAAACACTGAACTATTTGTTTGCTTTGGCAAAAATCATATGTAGAGACACATATTGGGTGTAATGCCAATGTTTTTTCTTTTATTCAGGTTTGAGAAGGCTAGAGAGATCTTGCCTGTTATTTTCTATCATTACTTGTAACACTGTGTGGCGCTCTTGTTCAAACAACATTTTTATTTGCCCACAGTGTAAAGTTCAGGCACGTAAACAGCCTCCAAAACAGGAAGTCTTCCTAGACAAAATATTCATAATATATCTCAAGCTTTATTAAACAAATGAATCTTTAGATTCGAGCCGGTTCATACAGATAGACATAATGTCTATGCTTAAGCTCTGTTGGAACAGTAATGACTTGCTTTCTTTTGGAATTAAGCTGTGCTTTACACATGAACATCTTTTTTTCCCAAACAACTTAAGATGAGTGACTGTCATGGAGCAAGAGGCATGATCTGCTAGTACTCCTGAGAAATTCTCAGCTCAGATCAGTATGACCCTAAGCTTTAGGGTGCATGTATGTGTGAAAGGCAGAGCTGTTCCATACGTTTTCTGAAGGGAGTGGTACAGCAGAACAGACACAGGAAAAGTGAAGAACCTCCCCCACGAGCCCCTACTCAGCCAGATGCCAATCTAAAATTTTAAAATTCTGCCAAGTTGTTCCACTATCCAAGAGGTTGGTAGTAACAAATCAGCTTGTGCTGTGTGTGGTGTTTTTATACTACTTTCTGTTTTTTGGAACTGAATTTTACCTGACAATTTACTTAATATTTGAAGTGCTGATGTCTTCTCAGTTTCCTTCCTTACTATTTCTGTATTGTGTTTGCCAGATCATTTAAGGATATTACTGGGGAATGCAGAGAATGAGTGCCCAAATTAGTCTGCTTCTGTTATAAAAGCTGCCTGTGTCACTTTTTCCTACTGTCTAAATTATATCCCATTGAGAACTTGTAAAATACATCTTAAAACAAAACAAAAACAAACCACTGAGTGTAAGTGTCAGAACTAAGCAGTAACAGGAAAACAAATGTCTTCAGAAAAAAAGAAAATTTCTACAACAAATAAAGTCAGGCTAGATGTAGAGAAAATGTAATTGTTTATTCATTTCCATCTCCAGGTAACCATCTTTCACAATTCCTAAAATCTGAGATTATCTGCTCACTGTCTACTTCAGACTGGGACCACCACCTGCTTAGAGGCTTTGTCAGCTGATTGGTACTGTTGTGCCTCAGTATGAGGTAGCGGCTTCATTTTCCTGCTTTGAAATGAGGAAGGCAAGCGAAAGTTATTTCTGTTCTTTGGTAGTTATTTCTGTTATTTCTACAACAGAACAATACAACCTGACCTTTATCCACTTAGCGATTCAAACCAGTCTAAGACCTACCAAAAGTAATGCTATCATACTGATTTGAATAGAAAGATGTAGAGTGATGAGGCACTTTTTCCCCAAGAACCTGGTATTAGAAAAATGACTAGCATGTGACTTTCCTATGTGTAATTATACCTTATAGCTACTCTAAGTGCTGTAGCCTTCCTCCATTGTGGAAAGAATGACCATGTTGAATGGTGGGACTCTGCTGCCTGTTGGGGACCCATACCCAGCAGCAGCTTCCCCCAGAACAGACCTGTTGCAGCTGCAGGACGAGCCATTGACAAGTTGGTTTCTGATGGGAGATCTGCACTAATTTTAGCTCCCCTGGCTGATGAAACCTGCGGACTAAGCAATAATGTTAATGACTGACAGGCACTGCCTGCCTGGCAACCAGCTTTCTGGAAAAGTAACACTTTGTGTAGTGAGCTAAGGAGGTGAAGCCATGCCTGGGAGGTCAGGCTGTTCATAGTGTTATGCATGGGGTCTGTGAGGGATGGGCAGGAAACATGCATGTGATGCGGGGAAGGGAACAGGATTTTAGCATTGCTGTGCTGTCCTATATAGAGGAGAAGGAAGGGTGGACTGTGGTGCTCTAGAAACATGGCTAAATACTTAAATGTGGGCTTTACTATTTTAATATTGTTCTACTCTTAAAAAGGAATGCTTCAAATTTTGGACAAGATACTAAGTTTGGATATCAGCTTTTATATAGACTTTTTTGCTGGCCTCTATCTCTCATACTTAGTTTTTAACTAATGTTTAAAAAAAAAAAAAAAGGTTCGAACATCATTTTCAATCAAACATCAGACCAGTATGCTTTAAAGGGAACAGCATCCTGTGAAATTCCCTGGAGGTGGGTTTTATCTGCTGTGTATGTAGCAACAATATATTTCTGATTGTGGGGACAGGTTATGTGTCTTCCCTCTTGGATATACACTGCATTTATGGTCTTGGGCAACTTTCTATTACCTTAAAAAAAAAAAAAAAAATTCAGGAATTCATTTATGTCTATGTGGCACAGTCGGTCAAAACTAAAAGTCTGTTGGAGTCCATCAGGTTATGCAAAGTGCAAAATAACCCAGATGCATAAAACAGAGGAGCAAAACACTAGGCATTAAGATCCAAAATGTATACTGAAGAAACTCCTTAGCTTTACACTGCTTTGAGTAGTAATTTCTACTTCCATGTCATACAGCTGTTAAATCACCTTTTTCCCCAGCTTTGCCATTCTCATCCTCAGAGCTGAAAAAAAGAAAACAAAGCCAGTGTTATTTTAAGTCAAACTTCATATTTCTGGTACTAAAATCACTGTATTTAGAATAATGAAGAATACACATACCTCCAATGGTGAATCCAGCAGAATAAGCATTGTTTTAGTGTTACAGAAAGAAATTAGTAGAAGGCATTAGTTCTGGTTACTTTATTGCAAAGTGAGCATATATTTAAGAAAAAAAAATCCCATTATTGCTACTTGAAAATTAGCACAGCTCTCTTGTTTCGTTTGCTACCTTCACTAACACATTGCAGACAGATGGTATTGTCCTTTACAAGATGCTGGCAGATTAAAAGGATGCATGAATAATTAAACAAACCCTTTGTTTAAACTGAACTCCTCAGCAGGAGCTGTAACTGCTTGGAAACCTTTCTCTTTTATGTTGATATTCAGAGAACTTTCCTTTTCCTGGCGCAATGAGTCAGGGTGGCAGTTAGTCATATTCCCAAATTAAATCTGACAGAGCAATTTATGTGTATAAACATCAATATGGCTATAGTCTGTAGCTGGATATAAGGTAGATTAGCTCGAAAGTGACAGTGCCGGGCAGATGATTAAATGTTAAGGTTATTTTTAGAACAGCAATATAATGCTTTCGTTTGATACGTAAGAGCCTCCCCCACTAAGCTGTTGATCTGAGAATGCAGTGGCAATAATCTTCAGCACTCTGACCTGGTAGTTTGAAGAGTCCCCCAAAATAGCATCTCTTCCCTACACTCTGTGTACTGGGACACAAGGAGGTCAAAGCAGCTGTTTACTTGATTTATGTAGGTCAACAAATGTCCAGCTCAAATTCTGTTTTGATCTCTGAAGCTTCTGTGGTTTGCAACAACAGACACCTGTGTGTAAGCTTATGTGATGGGACTGGAGATGTTAAGCTTGGCTTACAAAGAACTGAGTACTGTCTGCAGACCAAAGAATTCAAGAGGATTTGAATCTTGCTTGTTGGGTTGGGAGAACAATTTGTCTGAGATGTCATTTAAAAATGTGCCTCTGGACTATTGATTGCTTTGCCTTTTAGAGCACTACAAAAGAAAGTGGTGCACAGGACACTTTCTTTATTAAAAAGTTTTCTTGCACAGTGTTTAGCACAAATGGACAATTACACAGTTTTCAAGGCTGCATAGCTTCCAGTGATAAAGCTAGCTTATGTAACCAGATACCTGCCAAAAGCCTTGCACTTTCACTTCACATGAGACACTGCTGTATACTGTCTGGGAGCTTTCCTGCTTATTCAGCTTCAGGTTTTTTTTTCTTCTTCCAGTTAACCCATTATGCTAGCTCTTGTTCCTTCACAAGGGCTTTTATTTTCCATAGTGAATATTTAATCTTCAAAACATTTGCATCACTTAAGTAGAAAGAAAATACACTCTAATAAAATGAAATGCTAGCAGGATAACTATAGTGTGTCCATCCTTCTCACTTTGGCATTTCTGAAAGCATGTACCAAGCTCACAGGGAATTGAAAATTGCTACCATATGGAAGAGTGTCCTTCTTGTCTGCCGCCTTGGGGCCACGCTGAAAACTACTTATTTGATCCCATGATTTCTCTGTCTAGACCGGTACATGGAACATGTTCTCTGCTTCCTAGTTGTCCTTTGCCATCACTAGCTTTTCAGTAACTTCCTCTGAAGGTTCATTTCTTTTCCAAAGCAACATTGTCACATAAGGGAACCTGTCCTGTGCTTTCTTGCTTTCTGTTCCTTCTGAGAGCCTTCAGTGTCTGTTTAATATTAAAATGCTACAATTGCTTCCCAAAGCTTTCGTTTCAGAATTTTGGAGAGGATTACTTTTGTTCTATAGCTTGTTGTTTTAGGAATGAAGGATGAGGGGCCAAAAATCATCTTATTTCTTTCCTTTTCACTGGTGGTGTGCAGGGTGAACCTAGTAGGCTGAAGCATCAGTGACTGGTTTGAAAACCAGTGTTTTTTTTTCCTCTTAAGGAACAATGCTTTGTCATACATTGTTCTAAAAGTAAGAGGCTTTCCTGGTTTTGTTTCATTTTTACAAGTAGCAATAGGATTATGGGACTGCTTAGGAAAAATTGAGTCATTTCCTGGCTTTTTCCAGAGATCAAAATGCCTTGAGGAGTGATGATAAGTAGGTGAAGGGACAAAGAGGAAAATGGCTTAGTTCCGTAGGCCACTGGGAACTTCGAGGCACTCAGCTGGAGGCAGTGCTGAATACTGGGGTGTATTTTTACCTTGATGCCATTGCCTTAATTACTATTAATTGGAACCATGATTTTTCATAAATTGCTGTATTCTCTTTGGCATAGTAATTGTAAATAAGTGGGTAAGAACAACAGAAATTGATAGAAGTTTCCAAATATCTTTGCTATGTTTGCCTCTTCCTCTAAAGTCAGCACTAGTTTTCCACAAGATTCCAAAAAAGACTGTTCAGAGACTGAGTGGCAGGGAAAAATGAAGCTTCGAAAGTTTTTTTTTCTGGGAGATAAAAATAGGCAAAGATTGTTACAGGCAGAGGTGCTCAGCTAACTTTTCAGCTAACTTGTTTGTCTGAATGGAACTTGTAGCAGAAATGCTAAGTCACAAGTGATTGAGCACCTGGTGGAAGGTAGGGCCAACCAAGGGAAGCCCAGGTGTGTGCAATGACCCTGAGTGACTGAAAGGGGTAGGACCAGGGTCCACCCCTTTCAGACCTCATTTAAGGGCTGGCAATGGAGGCAAGGGTATTTCACTGGAGATCCATGCCTATCTGAGGCTTTCTGAAGGTAAGCAGCCTCTTTTCTTTGTTTCTGTGCCCAGGACTGTTGCGTTTAAGCAAGTCCTCCCTTGCTGCTGCCTAGGACTTTGTCCCTCTGCTGGCATTGTTGTGCTTTCCGTTGCATTACAGTACTTGTGGTTTGTGGTTACTTCTTGGAAACCACTTTCCCGGGGTCTATTCCACAGAGCAGGCTGTAGGATGAATTGTTTTGATAGCAACCAGCTTCTAGATGGAGGGGGGGGGGGGGGGGGGGGTGGAGCGTGGATTCTCTCTCTCTATTCTATCTATAGATATGCGATGGAGGATAATTAAGAGACTGACTCTCCAGAATAATGTGCTGGAGCAGTTGCTGTGGAAAGGCCTATCTTGCCTGTGGCTGGCCACTGCTGCTTTCAGCTGCTGGCATAGAACTGTTGGCAACAGCTTTTGCTCCTAGGGGATTTGGGGAAAGCACACAGGTAGCAGAATTGGTGCTTGAGGGAAGCAAAGGTCCTTCTGAGTGATAGAAAATTCAGTGACCTGATTGATCAGAAGTGCTGGGCAGCACTGCTGGTATTTCAAGCTGTGTTGTGCATGACTGCATGATGTTGTTGATGCTCCTAATTTGAGAGCGCTGATTAACAGCTTTTCCCTATCAGTGCAGACAGTTGCACAAATACTTGAAATTCCTTTGATATCCAATGCCTGATTTTTGGCTTTGCTTTTATTGTAAATAAATACTAGTCTACTACTACTAGGCAGGGCCTTGTACTTTCACTTCTAAATTGAAAAATTACTGAGAATATACGTGTGAAGAGAACAGAGGAAGAGAATACAGAATCAGATCTTCTGGCCTCCCTATCTGGCCTCCAACTCAATGGTTTTTTTTCTTAGTGTGGAATATGATTGCTATCTGAAATTTGATCTGTAAATACTCTTAAATACAGTTTAATTATATGCTTTAAACTACAGCATAAGTATGCTATTTTTCTTTCAATCTTTCTTGCTGTTATTCTTTCAGCCTTTTATTATAAAACTTAGTAGTAGGAAACAGACATCTGAATGTGACTAGATAATAAAGTGTTAAGAAATAATACTGTTGACTAACCAAATGTAGGAAGGTAAACTTTCATCATTTCTCAGAACCTATAAAGATTAGGTTAAAGTCAACAAAAAAAGTTAAAACTTGCATAGGTGTTGTTAAGGCGAGGCCGGAAATGTTGATTTCAGAAAAAATGCTAGGTATGGCTTGTTTTTAAATAGTCTTTCTGATTTAACGTGCAATTTAGATTATGTGGGAAGTACAAAGAATGCAGATAGGCACAAAAAAATTGCAGTAAGACAGCGTTAAAAAGCAGTGCTGTTAGACCTAGTAGAAATGAAAACTATCTTTCTAACTGAGGTAGTATTAATGAATCCTTTAACTGTAACTTTAAGTAGGACCACTTCTGATCTGTGAAAATCACAGAAATTCTTTTTTGAGATTGGTGGTAGTTATCGCCCCCAGAAATTGGATATGGTAACTAGTGCATTGCTGAAGATGA
Organism: Tetrao urogallus; assembly: GCF_951394365.1. Taxonomy (NCBI): domain Eukaryota; kingdom Metazoa; phylum Chordata; class Aves; order Galliformes; family Phasianidae; genus Tetrao; species Tetrao urogallus. Next base: position 17,830,538 of record NC_136818.1, on the reverse strand, counting down.
AATTGAGCAGTACTAAAATGCAGATTAGAATTTGTTAACAAAAGAGCAAGGAAATGATTAACAATTGTGTATTGGTCCATTAATTGAAGTACTGAAGTGAAGTGGCTGTTACCAGATAGAATAGTATCACTTTGCTACATAAGTGAACAGCAGCGGCATGATTTTCTTTTTCTGTTACCTGTTAGTGAAGGATCTTCAGTACCATCTCCAGGCACCTGGCTCTGAAGATGAACATGGTCTGTAGGTGAGCTTAAGCGTTCTTCTTGTTCTCGTAGGGAGATGGAATTTTTGTGGGGTGCATTGTTCATGTTTGTGCCTAGGCTGCTCACGGGGTTTGTCTGTGTGACTTCTGTGGTTTTCCTGCTTGGTGGCTGGTAAACCTGACTGTAGTGGCCGACAGGATGATATGATGGTTTCTCAAATTTGCTGTCATCATCGTCATCATCAATGATAACTAATTCTGCACGGATAAGCCCATCATATCTCGTCAACTTCTGGTCTGCTTCTGTGTCGTCATCATCAATGCGCTGATAACCCATGAAAATCATTGTAACTGGTTCTGAATCATCCACGTAACATGGCACAGCTTGGACCATGCGGTAATGAACATCTTCCTCATCTTGAGGTGCAGGGGATGCTTCATTAGGATGACAGGAACTTAAATGCCTTGTTTCATCCTGTATTTCTGTTGTATTCTGAAAAGTTTTTAATTCCTCGTGTGCAGCACTTTTCTCATTATCTAGCATCTTGTTCTCAGGATTAACATGTACTTTCTTCTCTGGATCCGAAAGTATTGGAGAGGGAGACTTTGGTGTTACCTTTTGAAGATTAAGCCCGTTCTCTTTGTGTTGCTGTATAAAGGGTTCTGCCACAGGGGAAAATTCTGTCTGACTGCTGAATCCATTTATCTCTCCTTTGTGTGTGTCCTCCAGTTTCAGTCCAGAGATTAATTTGTCTTTCTGAGGAGTAACTGGCCTGCAAAACTTGTTTGCAAACACAGGCTCATGATACTCTGTGGGAGACTGGGAATTTTTTTCATTTGCCTGCCTTAGAAGGTCTTCCACCTCAACAGGAGCAAGTTCATCCATCCTATTTTGCGTTGTGCTGCCATTTGAGGACACTGCATATACTGACTTCCTACCATCATCGTAGACTTTAATTCCTGTCTCTTTAAACTCGTTTGAGGGAAGAGGTATTGTTGACAACACTGTGCTTTCACCTGTCTTCATGTCTTTTTCAACTTTCATTTCCATTGCAAACAGTGCTGTTGAAAGAAACAAGTACTTAATCTGATGATGAAGCAGCTGGGAGATGTTATAGAAGAGTCCTGACTGATGCAGAATAAATGTCAGACTGAATTGGAAAACATGTAAAAGTGTAACATCTGTAACCAATATACTAGGTTCTCATTTTGAATCTCCCTCTTCTGTCAAAATTTGAACTGGAGAAAATATTTCTTATTGGATTTACCTCTTGGAGAAAAATAAGCTGCTGAAAAGCCAATATTTGTGATGTGACTGACTGAGAAAGCCAGATTTAACGTTGGCTTCTAGTGGTGTACTTGGCAATAGCAATTGAAAAACCTTGACATGCGACATTAGTTTTGGGCGCTCAAAGGGGCTAGGAAGAAATAATAACTTGATACTGGCTGCTCCATGGGTGTAACTACTGGTTATAAAACATGAAGGGGGAAACTAAAAATTATGATAGGTAGAGGAATAAGTTACCAGAGGGAAGTGTCGGTGTTGAAAGCATTTGATCTCAGTTTCAAAGGTGCAAGCTGTGCACCAGTGTCCCAACTCTCAGTTTTGATGACATCACTGATAACATAATATGGCTTCATTGAGAAGAGCATTGTCCTGTATTGATAATACTTATTCTTTCCTTAAGGCTCATTAGATTCAAGGTTTAGGAAGCTTTTGCAAACACTGGCACCCTTTCCAGTCAGTGGTGAGCAGTACCTTTTCTCTTTTCTTCGTCATCGGTGGTAGTGTGACCTGCTCTTCTCAGTGCAGAAGGTCTGAAATGCTTGGGAAGGTCGGGTATGTTGGCATATATGTAGTCTGCTGCCTCTGAATAAAGAAGATCCACTATGAATTCATTTTTTACTGGTTTCTATAAGAACCTTTTTTTTGAATTGTTTTTTGAGTAAACATACCTCCTTCAATTCCTGCTCTTTCAATCTTCACAGACTAGGAAAGAGAATCATTGGTAAATGTGGATTAGTCAACTTCAAAACTGCAAGGTAAAGAAAAACACTGCCTAGTTATACACATGACTTCACGATGAGAGGTACCTAAAGATGGAGTCTGCTCAGCTGGATCATGGCATGTGGGAAAGAATTTTTTTTTGTCATCTTTCCTAATATGATCTCAAGTCACACAAAGTAAGATAAGGCATCAGAAAGTTAACAGTGAGACGGCCACACACTGTGGCCCAAACTGGTTGTCTTCAATGATTCTCAAAGGCTACAATTTGATGTTCCAGTTATGTAACTCTCATCTTATTTTTAAAGCGTATGTGTATTGTTAAGAACAACTGGAGAAATGAAGCTCAGTTTCATCAGGACTTTTTTTTTGAGGTTTTGAAATATCAAAATGACCTTTAGACAAAAGTGAATGATAATGTTAGGTAATGTTTCACTCTCCCCTCTCTAAGGGGAAAGTTCGATGAGGTTTAACCAGTCACATTGCCTGAAGGAGTGCAAGTTGGTCTCTGCATCATTATGACTATCTTTTGCTGTGGTGCAATGTTACTGATTGGTGGCAGTGCTATTTTCTTGTTATGTGCTATGAATGAGTAATATGAATTGCTTTCTGACCTCCATCCCTTGCCCCAAAATGCAAATGGAAACATGGGCACTTGAACAGTATAATTTCTTAACCCCTCTTTATGTTTGAACTACTGTTGCTTCAGAAAAAAGTTCATGACCACTCACGTGATCTAGCTAGTTCTTGTTTCCTTAATTATGACGATGAATGTCTAGTGCATTCTATGTCTTGAGTAAATTTGGTACTTACCTTGATTATGTCTTCTGTTGTTTTCTCAACTGATTTAAGTTTCATTAAAATAGCTTCTTCTTTAGCTGAGACTTTAATTTCCTCTTTTTCAAGGGCCTCTATTTCCTTCTCCAGTCTGCAATTGCAATTCATTTTGATTTAATACCATGTAGAGAGCAATATTGCAGATTCAGTTAATGTTGAATGCAGACATTAGGAAGGCTAGCTGTAAATCTCGCTCTGATATGGAATCAGCTTAGAATTTCACATGCCTCAGAAAAAGCAGAAGGTATTCTCAAAAAAAAAAAAAAAAAAAGAAAAGTATGTGTTACAGGTTCCTTCTGAGCCCACTGTGAAAGCAGCGGGTGAGATTATGTATTTTTCATTAGGGAGTAAGTAAGGAACACATACCCCCTCACAGGATTTCCTCATTTTAAGCAAATTTTCTCTCTCCATTGTCTCAAGGAATTTGATTGTCTCCTGTGTAATTACAATATAGGAAACAAATCTAGTTACTGACACTAGGGTTGTGACTTTTTTTCTTCATTCTGCAAGTGTACTTGCATCAAAAAATGCTAACTCTTCAATTGTAAATGTTGACAAGAACTAAAGAGCTATAGTAGGTCACCTCTAGTGATGTTCTAGTATACAAATTAAACTTCAGGAGGATCATGCAAAGGAATGTTGTAGGCAATATAGAAGCTGTAATTCCACCAGAACCACCTTTATCCATTGAAATAACATTGCATCCATATTTCTGAGAGAGAAAATGGGTATTATGCTGATATAGCAAGGCTTTGTTTGATTAACAAAAATACCATCTGCAAGTACTCTTAGTAGAGTTAAATTAGGTAAAATAGCACTTAACTAACTTTCTAGTATGAAAACTCAGTAACCCAGAGTGGTAAAGGGCTTTCTGAAGGTAGGTTCAAAGTCAGCAAGATAAGTCTCTACAGTTTTGCGTATGTGAGTGTCAGTTCTGGGATTTCAGGAAATGAATGTAACCAATGCCTGATGAAAAAGCTTAAGCTTGATTCTGGAGATGAAGAAATGCAAGATAATACTGACCTGAAGCTGGAGGGAGGGAGATTGAGAGAGTTATTGCAGCATTTCTCACAGCAACACAGGCTTTTGTCTAGTCTAAAAAACTTAAAATCACTTAGCTTTAAGAGTTCCACTTAGGTTTGTAAGCTAAGACATTTGCAGCCACGCGATTGTTTCCTAGCTGTTGATCACTTCTTGTGTATGTGATTCTCTGGGAAGTGCTCAAATCATGTCTGGAAAGCATTCATTTTCAGCAAAACAGAAGTAATGTAAGTTGCAGTGGATTAATTTGTCAGGACAAACAGCCTGGAAGGTTTGTGTCTGCAGTGCTGCTCAAGTAATGTCCTCACAAGCATTACAAATCCATTTGCATGAGAAATCGCGTAGTTCGTATAAGCATTGACATATCACATCAGGTGATAAAATGTGCATTTATGTGACATTTTCTGCATTAAGAAACAACTTTTAACGGTTCATTTTTTTTTCTGATTGCAGCTAAGTCTTGTCAGTGTGACTGCTTTACAAAGACTACAAGCCTATAACTTAATATCAAATACACTAACTCCAAGTTCTCTAGGTCAGCACGATATTCAGGACTTGGTTCATCAGTCACATTTAGTATTACAAATCAGAAGTATCTTGTCAGTCAAGACATGGCTCAAAGTTATTTTCTTTAAAAGCTCTCATTATGTAAAAGATCAAAGCTCAATAGTCAGAATTTCTTTTGGGCCGTTGACCTGTACATTACTTAACAGGGGCTACTGCTCCCTTTCTCTCCTCAATTTGTTATATGCTTAAGCTATGCTATACAGTTTCTTGTACACTAAGTAAAATTTTTAAGGTATCTCTTACTAACGTTTTCACTTTCTTAGCACTAAGATGCTTGATGAAACACTTCTAGTCAGGAAGGTCTGGGACAAAATATCTTGTCTCTGTAAACATGAGAAGGAGAAATCTATGCCTATTCAAGGTATAACCTATAAGGTAAAATATCTTGGTCAAATTCTTTTCTCTGATGTGACTAAGTGGCAATGATATTAGGGAGGTGTCCCTTATTTTTTCATTTTTGTAGTTAAGATGCTCATTCTGCTGAGGCACGTATTTGTTGAGATTTAGATAGAAGCTTTGTGTTGTAGCCTGGTAATCTTGGAAGTAGCTTCTCCGTCCAGAATCAAGTCCCTAATTCAGCTCTGAGCTGGAACTTGATCTCCTGTATAGCTTCAGTATCCTTGTTCATCTCTATCTTTTTTGGAATTTTTTTTTTTTTTTTTTGTTTTAACTTAAAGGAAAAACAAAACAAAAGCAAATTTCAGACTGTTTTGTATTTGACTGAAATAACATCCCTCATTGTTTTTGAATCTGTCAGAAGTTGGTGAATGAAGGTTTAAGGCAACTGGAAATGACATCACAGATGCTACGATTAATCATAAGATGATCATATCTGAAGTTAAAAATATATGATAGACTGTATCCCAAAATGCTAGAAAAAGAAAGCACTGTTTTACTTCTTTGATTCTTACCAAAGTCAACATCAGTAAAAGGAATCTCCTCTTTTTATAGCAGTAAGCAGACACAGTAGTTACATGCAAGCCAGCAGAGAAATATTATTTAACTTCTCTATGATAATTTGAGGAGTTTGAATAACATTGTGATTCTTGCCTTTTCAAACTCAAAATCATGAAACTGTGCCAATAGATTTTTGTTTTTGTTTTGTTTTGTTTTTTAGCTGCTGGTGAGAATCTTTTTTTTTTTTTTTTTTTTTTTTTTTTTTTTTTTTTTTTTTAAACACAAAAATGGTATCTCAGACCTTAAAACTGTGATGTGAAGAATAGCATGTTCAGGATGAAATTAAGAAAAAAACAAAATACCCTTGCAACTCTATGAAAGAAACTAATGCAATGACTGTACCATGTTTCTGCACTTATAAAGAAGTATCTAATATTTTAAAATGTATTTTTACCAGAGACTTGATTGCAATATTATAATGCCAAAGATGTTTATAAAAGTTCAGAAGCATAATGAACCAAAGGATCATTAAGTTTTGCTGTACTCTGAACTCTAATTGCTGCTAGACACAGGTAGAAGAGAAATCCTGGAAAGATATACTGAGGGGAAAAATAAAGACTAATTCAGTGCTCAGTGGGGCTAAGGAAGAACTGTACCTCTCTCTCTGTGTGGAATATTGCAATGAGAACTTGTCTCTTTTATACATGCTACCAGTATTAAGATGTAAATAACTTCTTGGTTCGTTTTCAGAGGATATTGTTTGCATGCATGCTAATTCAAAGAAATCAAAGTCCTTTTGACTTCATACAGTGGAAAAGTTTGACTTATCTCTTTCTAGCATTTAAGTCTTTAGAAACTTCCTAAAAATGTCATTGATTCAGGGTATTTCGTAGTTAATCACAGTTTGTGTTTTGAAAGGTTCTAGCAGCTGCACCGGTTATTATTTACAATAAATCCTTTGAAAGAGCTGCTGCATCTTGCAGGTGAATTAAGTATGATGTAGTTACTGTACGCAATCAATCTTATGGATGGTAAGTTATTTTAGAGGGGAGAGTAAGTAATACAGAGCCGGGTTAAGCAAGGGGCTTTAGAAGCTGAGTTTCTAAGTTGTAGGTTCCTCTGCCAAATCAGTAGCTGAATTAGAAATACTACAGTGTATACTTGACTGCTACTGGCTACCAGCTCATCTGTTGCAGTTGACACCACTGCCTCTCTAGAAGAAAAAGGTGTACAGGTAAAATGCAGATAGCAGGATACCAGACCAAGGAGAAAAAGCAGCTTAGCAAGTCCTTGCATGTTTTGAGGTGAGTCAAACGCTTCCTTGTAACAGCTCTGGAGTCTATGCACCATTAGCCTGCCTTCAGGTATCACATTACGAACTAGATGAGTAGTCCTTAGTTACAAGTTGCTGTTTAGTGACTAATTCTGTCAAGAATGAACGTTCTTTGCTGCAAATCAAGTGATAAAACGAGACTGATTCTTCGTTCACTGTATTCCCTGACATGAGCCATGCACACATGGCTGATTATGAGCTGCACCATATAAAGATGGTGAGAGGAAGAGATGGTGTAAGTGTTGTTTCTGTCTGTAGCCAGAGTGCTGAGCTACTGTAAGGTGACACAGGCTACCCTCTATTCACTGTTTTATTGTCGATACAAAGAATAGAACCTTCCCTTTTATCTTGAAATGCCCAAATCCTAACTGATTAGTACATAAATGCAAACTCTATTTGACATCCAAGTAAAGATTATTTCAAAATGGGGGCCTATTTAAGAAGGTGAAAGAAACGCCTCTGTTGGGAATAACATGCCTACAACTGCAAGCAATTCTCTCAGTAGAAAGAAACAGGCTGTTATGTGGGTACTGGGAAAAAATCTTTAAAGCTTTTTTTTTTTTTTGAACATTGAAACTGGAAAAACAGAATAATTATCAGAGTGGTCAGGATCTACTTGAAGCAACAGTGAAACATAATAATCAAAGGCGTGGTAGAAAGAATTCCATTGAGCTTCTCGATATGCCTTGTTTTTACTGCTTGACAAGTATATACATGAACAGTATAGCAATTTCTGACTTTGTTCAGAGATGTGACTTCATTTAATGTGTGCGAAATCAGGCAGGCTTCTGCTAGCTTGAGTGCTATCTATGGTACAACAAAAGTATTGTGCATGTGTGGTTGCAGTTATGTTTTGTGACTTAGTGGACTTTGTTCACTTGACTTGGACTTGATGTTATTAGCTTTTCGTGTCTCTGACTGGTTTGAAACTGAGTGGGGTCTGAACAACAAGACATGGTACCTGGAAAGACTGCACAGATGCTTCTGTAGAGGCTGTTGCCAGAAACTACTGAACACTGGCAAAAGTATAATTCATAGGTCTATGTGTTTGATAAGAATAAATCTGCTTAACCTGTTAGTTCAGAGAGTTTTCATGTGATTCAAGATCTGTTCTCTCTTCATTCTTCATACATAAAATCTAATATTCTTGCTGAACTCCTCTGTATAGCATGAGGATAAAAGTTGTCAAAGTCTCTAAGGTGTACTGATTACTTAGTAATGGGAGTAAATATAACAATAATGAAATTGTTTAAAGGTCTTGCTAGGAAAAGAAACATCTAAACTGTTCTTATAACTTCAACAGTGGTATAAACTCCTTTTCCACTGCTGATTGTTTCAGTAGTGTTTCTCCATTGTTAAGTCCATGGTCAGGAATTGGTCAGTGCATTTCTGCACTGATTCTCATTTCCAGGATGCAGATTTATCTTGAGCTCTGTCTTGGCTGTTGTTTGGTGCACTTTTTTTCTGGTTACCATCAACACTAATTATTTTCTGTTTGCTGTACTGCAAAACGCATCCATGACAGATGGAAATACTTGCTACATATCACTTTGTTGTACTTGGGAGGTTTCTTATTGTAAAAGCGAAGACTGTCATTTTCTGTTACATTTTCGGTTATTTTTTTACATTTTATGTTTATCAGTTGTCTGATGCATTTCACTCCAAATGAATGAGCTATGAGCTATTTCTAGAGTTAGGAGTCTTTTTAAGGAGGTGCAGAGTGGGTGAGCTTGCCAGGAGAAGCTCGCAAGTAAGACAAGTTAGTTGATGATACTGATATTAACAGCAGGTGGTTGTGGAAATATTTAATTAACCATGGAGAAACAATCAATTCTAAAAATACTATGAAACATTCAGAAGTTTCAGTAAGCCAGTGTAGTAAAATAAGTAGCCTTATTTTTGTAAAAAAATAAACTATGTTTGTAATAGGAAGAGAAAGGCCAGCATATGCAATCAAACATTTAACATTTAATGTACAGTTATGCAAGTCAGATACTTCATTTTCATCATTATTTACATTGCTGGTTTATGGTTGAAATCTCAGCCATCTAGATACAAAAACATTGTTTGTTTTCATTTGCACGAAGTAGCTGTGGATGTTTCATCTTTGGAGATGACCAAGGCTGAATTGGATGGGACCGTGGGCAGCTTGACGTGGTGGGTGGATGGTGTGGGACCAGCCCACAGCAGGGGATGAGAACTAAATGGGCTTTAAGGTTTGTTCCGACCCAAGCTGTATGATTATGCAGGAAAAGATGCTTTATGATTTCTCTTAAGTGCAGGATTATAAATAGGAGGCAGTTTAAAAAAAAAAAAAAAAAAAAAAAAAAAAGTAACAAAACAAAACTGGCATCCCTGCATTTGGCCTACAAGGAAAAGGTGCTTTTATTTTTCCAGACAATGTCAATCAAGTCTCTGGCAAAAATTCAAGTAGGGATGTATCAGACACATTTCTATAGTTAGGCTAGTACAGGCTCAGGCATATACTAAGTTTATGAGCTCAGGAACTTCATCTTATACTTGTTTGGTGTAACTTGTGTGCTTATGTGATGCAGTACTAAGCAGACAGCCTTCCCATTCACAGTGAGTCTGCAGCCAGCCCTTGGCATCTTACATTTGTGTGTGCATACATATGTAAAATATACACGTCATTTAAGTAAGCAATCAAGTACAAATGAATGGCTTGGCACTCTTATTTTTCTTTCCTTAAAGCATAATGTGTTTAGACTCTTTTCAATGCCTTTGACCACCTTCTAAAGTATTTAGAAGCTTCTAATTCAGGTAAACTTCAAAAATGTATTATCCTTCTCAACTCCAATGTGGAATTAAAACAGAGAACCTAAATCTGCCTGTTAATGTACCCCTACAAATTAAAGGAGATTTTCAGTTTTGAAGTTCTATTTTGATTACTGTTTTCTATTTGTAACTGTGATAAATTCTACTCAGGCTATAAATAGCTTATATGGCTGCATTCAGAGAAGTAAGGTGTATGCATTCAGAGAAGCATGGGCACGGTAGAAGATTAAAACTAGAAACAGCACAAATAGAAATTAACAGCACCAAACTGAAGACAAAACAACAATTACAAGACAAGCTTTAAAAGACTCTTCAACTATAGCTAGAAACTCAGGATTCTGAGATGTTACGAAGACATTATATATGACTATGTATGATCTTCAGCTCTTTTTGCTGAAATCTCTTGACTAGTATGATAGGATGGTTTTTAAGTCTCAAACCAGCTTTCCAAGTCTTCCCAGAAATAGGATGGGGGAGTTTGCTACCAGTGTTACTAGGAGGCAGCTCAATTACAATGACTTGGGTGTGGGGCGTCCCTGAAGTATGTTATCAGGTAACAGATTAGACTTAAATGCTGGAGATTAGTACCTTTCCTGATGAAATAAATACTTCAATGTTCAATAAGGAGGTGCATGTATCAGAAGTCCATGCTACTGAAAAAGAAAACTTTCGAACATTTACAGACCTCCATTGTAGCAGCATTGCTTGTTTTCTTAGGTGTCATCGAATTAATTGGCAGCAGAGTAGATTATATTTAATTCTGCTGATATTATCCTTCCCACAACAATCCACACACCAAATCTGGATCATGACTTCAAAAAAAACAAACCCTCCTCACCAAAATTATTAGTGCACAAAGGAGACTTCAGCTACATGTCCAGCTCTTACTCAAAGTCGTAGCATTTTTTTAAAATCTAGTCTATCCTCCTTAGTACTCAGAGAAGCACTGAGCTGCCAGTGGGCTGGTGCAGAGCAGCTGCCTGCTTTGTGCAACTTCCCTGCCACTCTGAGGCCAGCCCTTCCCCACACATCTCCTTTTCCTGGTGATCACACTGTCATGGGGACTCATCTCACATCTTTATAATCACCACCTCTGGGGATGTTTTCCAGAGCACACTGTCCACACTGTCTGTTTTCTACTGCTCCAACAAAAATTCTGCAGAGGTACCTGAAAAGCTCTGTTGATAAATGTTTTCTAGCAAGAAGTCAGCTTAATTATAGGACAAATGGGAACCAGAATTATCATTTGCATTAGAGAGATGGACGTGACAGGTTTGCCAGAAGTGTGTAAGAGGACAGTGGAGGGAGAGGAGAGCATGGAGGAAGGCACCACTGAACTGAAAGAGTAAGAAATAAGGATGATGATTCTTTTCTGAATCTAAAACAACAGAAACGTTTCCACTTGGCAGTGGTTGCTAATGGGAAGTACCCGTTGGTGTGCCTGGATCTGTTCTGTGTGTTGAGCCTTTCTGTTTTTGGGAAAAGCTACCTTTGCCTAAAAGCATCCACAATTACATCCATAGTAAATAAAGGAAGGAGATGAGGAACTGCCTGTGTGGTTCAAATTCGGCCCTGTGTGGGAGGGCAGCACGATGGAATGAGATTTATAGTGGCATTTTTATAAAGGTTACAAGAAGGACCTTCACTGCGACAGACTTCTGGGGTTAAAGTGAGGACACAACAGTATGGAAGATATGCAAGAATAAGACAAGTGATAGGCAAGCTAGGCAGCTCGTACTGGTCAGAAGTGCTGAGTTCTGGAAGAAGTCAGGTACAAAAAGTTGTGCAGGATCTACTGAAACAGAACTTCTTACGTGACTTACTGTTATTTCAAAATTTTGATTTAATAACGTCTATCTCAAAGTGAAACCACGCTCAGTGATTGGCTTACCATCAAGTACAGCATGACGAAAGGAATACTCTTCAAAATATTGTGCAGTTTAAGAAAATTCACAACATAGAAATCTGCGTTTTGTGGGCTTAATTTTAGTTGACCAGAAAATTGAGCAGGTTGCTTTATGCTGCACGTCGAACCACTTCTATTTAGCCCTCACTGACACTGTAATCTTTCACAAGGAAGAGAGAGATTTTTAAGGAAGGACCATTTTAACTCAGACAGAGGGGCAGCGGTACTGCCCTACCTGGAAATGTCATCTTCCAGCTCACGAGTTTGCTGTTGGTCCTCTTGATTTTGCTTTTGCATTTCTTCCTGCTCTTTTGGTGTGAGAGAACTGAAGCCATCCAAGAGCCATTTTTCTCGTAATGCCTTTTTCTGATGGGGAAAAATAGAGTTGTACTTTAAAAACTGGGCTAATCAGAAGTTTATTGTATTTATCTTGCTGTCATAGATGTGTTTTTGTGCTGTATCTAGCATAAGGCAAGGGGTGAAGGGGCAAATGCCACTGAAAAAAAACAAACACAACTGAAGATGCCATGTTTCAAGGTTGACTTAAAAACAAATTCAGTAAGAACACTGTCACATTTGATTTGTTCATCCAGTGAAAAGGTGGAGGGTATCAGTTGCTACCTGTAACAGATTAATATTTCTGAAGGTCAGAGCACCACTTAGTAAAGTAAAAGTTTGGGTCAAAGCATACATGTTACAGACTCACGCAGAAGGCTTCAGTCAGAAGTCACCTGGTTCCTTGACTGATGGTGCTACACAAATGCTGATAAAAGATGAAAAGCTTCTGTAAATGAGATTGTATGGGGTGGGGAGAAGAGATCTACAGGGAGTCAGTGATGCAATGATATCTCCTGAGTTTATAGAGAACTTGGGTGATTAAGTATTTTATCTGGTGAAGAGTGGGACTGAAAATGTGAAGCCTGTGATGTTGATATCTGGTTAATGTACCTGCAGACCTCCTACATGTTTAGAATCCCTACTCTTGGGTCAGTTCAGGGGTCACATATCTATGCTCTGATCTGTTTAGTGCCTGTGGAGATTTTTGTACAGTAGTGGCTTGTAAATAAGTGTCTTGCATGTGTATGTATATAGTCTAGCTAAGTAGATCTGTTTTCAAATTCTGAAAAATCTGGCTGTACACACCGATTCTTATGGCCACTCCACAACATCAACAGTTGCATGTGAAAGTAATTCCATAGTTCAGTTACTTTTGGGGAGAGAAATATTAATGGAGATAAACTTCAAATTGGTAGGTTAGAGGTTGTAAGCCAAGCTTTCTTTCTTTTCCCTTCCTTCAGTTAACTTGAGAATATAAATCCAGGTCTGCCTTAGGGAAGAAGAGCCAGAGCTCTTCAGTGAAACTTCTTCAATAAGAGGGAAAAAGTATGCATATAAGGCTTTTAATTAACTCTGATTTCTCTTTGCAATTTAGATTTCTTGAGCTGTCTGATAGCCATGTTTTTGTTTTTTTCTTTTTATCCCTCTTTGTAGCTTTGTTAATTGTAGGATAAGGCTGAAGACTAAATTGGATTTTGACCACTGCAGCTTTGAGGAAGAGTAGCACTAGCGAGAAATCTGTGTTACTCTCATAGCTTCTTGGAGGGTTAGCTGGGGTCTCTACCTGCCTCCTGCACACTGAATTATTTAGAACACTTCTTCCTTGTCTTTTTGCTGTGAGGTTTCATGTGAGGTTATTACTGAGACCCAGCTGGTGGTAGAGGATGCATATGGAACCTTACTGCAGTTAAATGCACATTTTCAACTGGCTTTGTGTGTGACAGCTGTTCTGATAGAAACTGCAGGTATAACAGGCTTGTTGGGAACTGTGGCACTCCTTGGTAGTATTATTTTGCAGCAATTAGGAGCAGTGCTTACAGACACGCTAGCCCTGCAGGACAGTATTGCCTCACAACGCTGGATCCTAGGATATCTGCAGGAAGCAGAGGCTGCTGAAGAATTCAGTCTTGAGCCTTGACCCTGGGTTTCCTCGGCAGCCTTTTCCAACTTCATGGCAACGGTATTTTAGGCTCAAATGAAAGTTGCAAATATTTTAATGGGGTGGTTTTACCCGATCTGGTAGAGGCTTGTAATTTGGTATTGGCATAATTCTTATTGATCACAAAAAATATCCCTCTCCCAAGTCAGAGGGAGCACAGCTATCACCTCTGAGTCAAAGTATAGATTTTAGTGTTAGGAAGTACTCCTGGAAATAGGAGATTTTAATCCTGCTGGGAACTGACAGTTTTGCTCTGATGAGTCAAAAAAATAAATCTCTAATGCCTTGTGAAAACTGCAGCAAGGCTGATACTGTAGTCCTCAGAAACTGATAATATCCCTTGAAATCAAATCAATAAAATATGTGTTTTCAGGTTAGACCCAAGAAAACAAATTCCCTAAATGCAGATGTAACACTGTGGTGTTATTTTTGCATTTTCCTAGAATAGTTTGCTGCTGCTCACAACTACATATCATGAAATTCCACAAATTTTCTTAGCTGCATCTGGAAGAGTGACATGTTACATAGCAGAAACACCCTTTGAACAACATAGAACTTTTAGGTGTTTGTCAGAGAGGGCTGCTCTGCAGAAGCACTGGCACAGTTGTGCTGTCAGGTTTTTATTTTTCTGCTGACAGCATTTCCTTCTGCTGTAAAGCATCTTCAGTGCAGTACTAGGTTGTGCGTGCTTTACCATGTTATAGCTCTAATATGAAAGCACATTTCATACAGGTCTTGTTACTTCCAAGGAAAAAGATGCTTATACACTCTGATCCGACAAGACCATGGAAATGTCCTGAATTCTGGAAAGTGATCCTTTTCTTCTGTGGTTCATTGTGACTAATGTATGCAAATTCTGTGAATGATGTCCTAAATGTGCTGCTGGGTTAAGTCCACTGTAATTAATTCTTGACAAGGTTGAACCAACCCTGAAAGGTTTCAGCTGTGCCTTTGGAAGGCACAGGTGTTTTGAATTTGCAGGCTTTACTCTCACATTGTAACAGCAGTTTATCTTAACAGTTTGCTGAGAGAAACAAATGCCTCCCTGGAAGCTGGATGTGGCTCTGGGCAGCCTGGTCCAGTGGTTGGTGACCCTGCACATAGCAGGGGGTTGAAACTAGATGATCATTATGGTCCTTGTCAACCCAGGCCCTTCTATGATTCTGTGATCTGTGTAACAGTGGGAGTTAGGTCATCACTCTTGTGTTCTGTTAAAAACAGTAGTGATGAATAGGGGGATGTCCAAACAGATAACTCTGTGTCCTTTCTTTTAAGAAGAATGAATTATTTTGAATTAATAAGTCAAACTTGAAATATAAATTGCAGCACTCTATACATGAGGAGGAAGACAGACACATGTTCATTATTAGTCACAATTTTGTGACTGTTATGAGATTTGGAAGATATTCCTTTCTCACTTAGGTAATAAATTATACGACTGTGTGTACTCACAGTCACTATCTTGCAATAAAACCCTAAGCATGAAGCACTTTCTCATTGGCTTGCCTGTCCCAGTAAACTAACATAGTATAACTTGGCTTGACAGAAAAGAGAGGGTAGATGAAACCTGGGAGCAGGTGTCTGTTTTGAAGGGGATTATGTTTTAAAAATGCTCAATGAGATGTGCCACACCCTAAATACTGCATTCCACGTCTTGCTTGAAAAACTTTATCTCCTCCTACATAATAGTGCATTTAAAATACCATAATTGCCTATTTCTAGAAACAAAAATAGGATTTTTTTTTTTTCTTCTCCCTCTGCCTGAAAACAAAATAGTTCAATTATACCTCCTGATTATGCCATTTTCCATACTAAGTGAGGTTGCTGTAGTGGAATTAGGGAGTGAAAATATCTAGTCTGAAATGTGAGGCTTAATTTTCAGCTGTGAATTTTCTGATTTGGATCTCATTTTATGCCATAAAAGTGACTGAGTAGCATTAGCTTTTAAGTATGATTTACGTTCATTTATTTATCACCAAAACTTGATGCTTATTAGAGTCAAATGGAGTCCTGCCAAGATTTCAGAAAGCCCTGAAAATTTGATAGTAAAACCATGACTTAAATGCATGGAGATTTGCATTCCAAAACTCTTATTCAAGTTGAACAACTTAAAGCTGTGTCTTTAATTATATAAATCCAGCAACTTACCTTTAAATGCTGGTGTTTCAGTTTTTCCTCTTCTATTTTTCGACGCTTCTGTGCAATTTCTTCTTGCAGTTTTCTTTTGTCCTACAATTTAAGAGAACAGAAGAATGGTTTACTTGGTGCTAAAAAGAGTGTGTCTCGTTTGTTAGGATGATGAGAATAAAGACTAATGCATCCCTCTTAAGAGACAGTTTATTCAAGAGCTGATGTTTTGGAGATATATAATCTATTCTTTGACCTTCACACCTTTCCTTAGTTAGGAAATATTCCTGATCTCAGTGTATAATTGGCCTTTAAATAACTGATCGTTAGTTGAGTGAAGCATGACAAGAACTTGTGTTTACAGACTGATACAATATTTAAAGAAAGTAAAGTCTTGGATAAGGTTTCTAGCCAGAGAATGAACTCTTGATTTATAGTATTAAAAACATTCCAAGTTAATTTAAATGTCCAATAAATATTAGTGGAGATATGTGCTAAGAGTCTGCAGTTTGAAATGCGAAGTAGTACATAAAAATTCTGCACTGAAAGAAATTATTTTGAAGGTATCTGCATTATAACTGAGTATAAAATTAGAAACCTGTTCAGTAAAGGGTTCTTTTGTCTGTTCCTCTTGTTAGAGTGATACACTACTTTTCCATTCTGTATTTTTTCTCCTGAATTTTTCTACTTCTGTCCTTCAGTGTTCTAGCTGTATTTTAATTTTCCTAGTTGGTAATAAGCACCTATTACACAATTATCCATACAAAATAGGTTGAAATATGTTGTCTTTTGTATAGTTAGTCAAAGAAAGCTGAAGATCCAATGCCAGAAGCTAAATTCAAGAGATGTAGAGCATGCAAACCCTGTGTTGCCAGAATAAATTTTAGAACATTACATGACACTTCCTACAGTGCACTGTGTGAAACGTAGTCTACAAATGACATCTTGCTGTACAAAGTTTTGACTACTCATACGGTGCAGTAGATGTTTGCCCCTATGTACCTAAGGGATCCATGCTTCCTCTGAACTCCACGCTGTGCTTCTGAATGGAAGTTCACTCATGCTCTTGGGTTAATATGGCCAAGATTTACTTATTTGGAAAAAGCTGCTTAATCACTTTGCTTGCACATCAGTGTAATTTAAAACTTGATCTTTTGTCCTAATTTTCACTCCTACTGAAACATGTAGGACTTCTTCACTTTTGACTGTAAAGAATCATGTTTCAAAGTGGGCCTTTCTGAAAGAAACGGAAACGCGCCTACGGAGCGGTGTCTTTCTAGCTATCTTGTGTGCCAAGTCTGCAAGTTTGTGGTACCCTTCCATAGCTATGCCTATGTTGGTGTGCTTGGTCCTGTGGCAGATGCCATATGCTATTAAAGCCAATAGAGCAGCTCACGTTCTAGCAAACATGTTTTGCTTTCATGTCGCTTTCAAGAAGTGGTGCTTGGTTATTGAGAGGTCTTACCTGGAGGTATGGATGTGCATGTCTAGTGGCGTAAGACAGCAGAAATATTGTAATTATAATCTTTAAGTGTTTCTATTGTTATTCATTTTTCCTGTAGGAAGGAGTATTTGAGAGAGGATTGAGCCTAGGGTTGCTTGTTTTTCCTCAGTGTGTTTGCTACAGCAAACACTATGGTTTTATTTTAAGATATGACAGTCTCCACGAAGAGAGCACATGGAAGCTACAAGTGTTTCTTTCCAGAGCATGAGAGTATCAAAATTTGGAAACAATGGGTTTTTGCTTATTGCTGTGGTACACACAGAAGACATGAAAGAATTTGAAGCCCCCTAGTGGCTGTGAGAGTCATATGCTGTAAGCAAGTCAGACACTTAACAGCAGAAACCAATTAGCTTTTATTGCAAGTGTTGTCTACTGCTATGTACACCCAAGTCCCCTTTGCTATCCTCTTTTAGATCTTATACAATGAACATTTTGTTGGTAGCTCTTCAGATTTTAAGATAGGTTGTTTGGGAAACATCTTCCTAAAGCCATGGAATAACTTGCTCTCAAAGTGTATCATATTCTTGCACAACTCAAACTGTTGATTCTCGAAGCTGATGATAACTTCACTTTAAGATCTTTCATTTCTGCAGTACACTGAAGCAAATGCCCTGAGTTGTTTCAATTAAATGTTACGAATTGATGGACATCTACCAAATTAGAGAGCAAATAGTTTATGCAGCAGGTGTAATAAATGAAATTGTGGCCAGAATCCAAGCATGAATTCCTGTAAGACACTGGAAGCTGCCACAGACTTCTAATTTTATATATATATATAGATGTGTGTGTGTGTGTATATACATATATGTATATATACACATATATAAAAATGTGTGTGTGTATTTGTGTGTGTGTATATATATATATATATATATATATATATATATATATATATATACATATATACACACATATACAAAATCCAGTATTCCTCTGGTAGCAAAGTTGCAGACAAAGGATGCTAGCCTTGTTATGTGCACAGAAATCCTTGGCAGAGTGCTGCCCCTTTTGTCCTGACAGATACCAGGAAGTATTAAAATACTGCAAGGCCTGGATTTCTTCTCTGCAGCTCTAAAACATTTCTTATCTTTTGAGCCTGTACACTAGAGACAAAGTCCAGGTTATGAGTTGGGTTTAAACACCGTTAGAGTAAACAAACAAAATTATCTAACTGACCCCCCTCTCCTTCCCCCCCCCGAACATTTCAAATGACCTTATTGTGGGTTTCAATCAGTAAATATGATAAATGGACCTACTTCTTTTTATCAGTTGTTATCTATTAAAGACAATCTCAATCTTATTCAACTCCTGTAGATACTGAGTTCTCACACCTTTCAGTTCTAATGAGTTTTGTTTTTAATTTTGCCAAATTCTGTTTAATACTTTGGCAACTGAATAGTTTGGAGTGGAGATGAAATCAGAGGAGAATTTGGATTTAGCCATTGATTTTCAGAGTCACTTTAAATGTATGTGTGTGTATATATATATATATATTTTTTTTTTAATAACTCAGTAGTTTATTCAAAACACAGACTTCTGAAGTAAATTCCCCTTCAGAAACAGAAATGATTTTAAGTCTTCAGTTTTAATTTCACTCAGCCCTTATTTTTCCCCCTTTGGAAAACGACAGGTAGGAATTTGCTTAATTTGAGCTTCTCTTTTTTTCTTTTTAAGGTAGAGCATGAGTTCAGCAATTTTGTTTAATTCCAAAATGCAGAAAGGAAAATCTTTCACCTCTCCATTTTGTGAAATAGTAAAACTGAGTTGTTCTGGAATTCTCTATCTGTCTTTTGACCTGCTGTCCTTCAAGCAAACATTCGATTGTGATGATAGCAATACGTATTTTAGACTGTCCAGTAGCAGCTTGTACACGTACTTTCACTACTTTAAATTCAATTTGAAAGTGTAACACAATCAGTAGTAAGATCAGTGCAGGCAACTTAGCTGTCTTGATCAATAGCTCATAAACCAGGATCAAAATGAAAGAATTTCTAGAGAATGTATTTTTTTCTTTCTGATGTGAAACATTCTTCAGGAAATGCACAGTGACTCATTAATACATTGTTTCTAAGCTGATTTTTAAAAGCAAGTTAGAACTATAAGCACTTACTGTTATGGCCTGGAGTCTTTCCTTCAGCAATTCAGTTTCGTCCATTCTAGAAATCAAAAACAGACAAGTAGTGGAGAAAAACAGAAAGAGACCATAAGCAAAAGCCTCTTGATGGGGCTGCAAAAAACAGCTGAGGTGATTTAATCCAATTCCAGAGCAGAGGGAAGGCAGAATTTTTGACTTGTCGGGAGAGTCCCTGAACAGACGAGCAGATCAGTCCAGACAGACGCATGTAATGAGGGTGTGTAGAAGAGGCAGACGTGAAGAGTGCTGGCATGAGTTGACTGACAAGTTGGAACAGTGGAGCACAAACCCTTTTCCTTCAGAAGCTGCCAACTCTTTGTTTTAATGTGCTCTGTTAGCATGCCATTGCTTCTTTAACTGTTAAATGCCCAAAACAGAATCTGCCAGGGCCATGGTAGAAATATCATTATGTTTCTGTTTCTTTCCTTTCTGCATGCCTCTGGTGGCAAGCAGATATTGTGAACTTAGGTATTTTTATTTCTTGTGAAGCTTGTTTTACCTGTAATGTTTTAATCTCTTGTAATGCTAGCAGTGTAGCTGGTGTGGGGTTTGTAGGGACAGCACCTTTAACTTGATTTCCAAGATGGATTTTTAGAGAAGCTGTATGGATAGCTGGAATAATGTTTTACAGATACTAACCTAAATGAAATGAATTTTAAACAGTCAGCTATAACGTTAAATGCTAGTATTAGCTGAGCTGTAATTGCTCAGATTATCTCAGACTCAGTGGAAGCTTTGTCTAAGTAAGGATTTTGGGATCATCATTTCAGTGTCTAAAACGACAGTGCTGTGTTAGGTGACTGCAAAATGACTCTCACACTGAATTTCCATTCTGCTGACTTGAAGTTTTTTTTTTTTTCCTGCGTGCTTCTGCTGAAAACTGCATTATGCTCCTCAAAGGAAGGTGTACATTCTGACCTTTCCAATTCCAGGAGTGGGAGTCAGCCTTCCAACATCAGCTTAGGAAACTTGCAAAACAAGTGGAACCGCCTGCAGTGAAATCCAGTTGTGGAAAAAATACTGACACAAAAGCAAGATAAAGATAAATTCAAACAGCATGAAGTTGTAATGTGAATCTGGACTCTCTTACTCTCAGTATCATGTAACTCAAGTCTTTGCAAGGGTGCAAGGACACCAGCATGAGAGTCAGCATGTTTTGTTGTTTTTTCTTTCTACTAACACATTGAGATGACTGACCCCAGCAGGATTGGGTGAGGTGTTTTACTTTATGTGTCAGTCTTGGCAAATCAGGCTCATTACTAGCAAATTCTCTAAGATGCTATGAGACTGAATACTTGAAGTTACATACTCATAATCCAACACGAACAAATATTTAATTTCAGTTTCCACCTTTCTTACGCCATCCCCAGTCCACATACCGGAGCAGACTCCTATTCTCCACACAGAGACTAAGGATGCGTTAATGTTGTTTTCTGCTGTGATCCTCCCTGAGGATTTGTTCAAACATGCAAGACCCCGTGCTTAATTCTCCAATGAAGATTATTATTTTTTGTAAATATTAATATATGCTTCACTTGCTCAGCACCCGAAATTTAAAAAAAATTACCACATAAAAGCAAATAAGGAGTTCAAAGGCAAGTGTATTGAGTTATATCAAGAGCTAGATTACATAGAAATTTAAATGTATTTAGTTCATGGATTTGAGAATAAGCTCAACTACTCTACTGAATTAAAGATACTCTTGCTACAGAAGCCAGTAGAGGCTTTCTGTTTAATCTTTCTTAAATGAGTATGGACTTCATTTCTTCTTTTGTTCTTTAAAGTTCATCTTAATATTGAAGTGCTTATGTGGATTTCAAAGTGTTTAAGCATAGTTAAAGCAGCAAATGATTACATCAGAAATAGAGAAGTATATTATCTGTTGTGATATAAATGGGATTCAGTTATCAGTGCATGAAGAAATGAGACCAGTTTTACAGGTTCAAAATTAAAATAAATGGGATTACATTGCTTTGAATTTCTATGATCTAAATTATTTTAGTTTTGAAGCATAAGATTAATAATTTAAATGTTAAAAAAACACCTTACTTACAGATGTTACGTATTTACAGACCAAAAAATTATTTAATGTCATTCCCTAAATTGAAAATAGGTTTTTTAATAAACCTGAAGAAGGCTATTTAAAGCCCCCTTAAAATGTTTTAAATCATATATATTCTCTTGCTAGGTAGGCTCTGTTGTTCACTCAGTAGGTTGTTTTCCAGTTATCTTAATCCTATTGGAAATGGGATTTATGTGCAAGAGAAGAAATGGACCAGCTGTCACTCTGTCTGCTGCTTAAGCCTGCTTCACCAATGGGAGTATCCACAGGGTCATGTTGTCAGATGAGTGAATACTAACAGCTGTGTTTTCAGTAGGCAAGATTCATTAACCTGTGTTTCTGTAACTGGCAATTGTTTTTTTCCTTGATTATCTGAGTTATGCAGAAGATGTTTATTGTATGGCTGTGTGATACAGGTTGTATTTTTGTGGCTTCACTTCTTCCCTTGTTCACTTGCGTTTTGTACTGGATGCTTAATACGGGATTAATAGTGAGAATGCAAAGCATGCGGTAAAGCAGTTGAATTATGAAACGAAACAGAAAAGTGGGCTTAAATGTAGGAGAATGGAATATCAAAAATCCAGAAGTAGGACTACAGAAGAACTATCTCAGTGAGAAATGCAGATTATATTGTTAATTTCTAGAGCAAAGACTGAATCTTGGCACAGAGAAATCCCTTCTCTTCAGAACTGATGCAGCTGTCCCTCTGTAGGCTGTGCCCTTTGAACAAAACCATCCTCAATTCTACTCTCAATTGTCACACTATAATTTTCTTTGGAGGAAAAAAAAATCATTAACCTAAGGTAACACCTGTATGATGAATTATAGATTATTGTAGTAAACTGTTCCTTCTAAGAACAAACATCTTGTTAAAGGTAAAGAGAAGCTTTCTCACACCTTTTGGAAAATACATATAAGGAAGTGAGTTTGAAATGAATAGCACTGAGCAGATTGTTACCTGTTGGAGACAGCTGTACTTTTTGGAACGATTGGTTGCTAATTTCACAATTCATCTTTTTGTACATCTTAAACTGTTTTGCTTCTTGATGAATTGCTTTTGTAGAGCTGCTTTTGTAGTTCCTTTTTCTTTTTAGGAGTAGAAGAAGGGTCTCTCTTACGCAGAAATGAAGTGAATTTAGTATTCTTACAGTGAGCAAATGCACTGTTGCTGTGCATGTAGCCTTGAATTTCTGACAGCAGGGGAATGAAGAGGGGATAAATTTTATGGAAGGTCCCTCATTGAAAATGCCATAGCTTTCTGTAAATTAACCCAAAGCCCTGGTGTTTGAGATACCTCAGTTGATTGACGTGTGGTCTTTAACATTCAGAATTAAGATTCTGCTTTTTAAAGGTGAAAAATATCCCAACAAGAATTAGAAAATCTGAAAATCTGAAAACTTGTGCTTATTCTTGATGAAGTAGGTATAAATGCACAGCTAACATATTTAAGCAATTTTACTTGGAATTTTTGTTAAAGGCTTTCTTATTGGCTTTATGTTATTTCATAGCATTTCCAAAAGGAATGAGGTTCATTTGTTTTATTTAAGTGCTGGTTTAATGTTTTCAAAGCTGAAGGCGGTTTACACCATTAGTCTGCAAAGTACTTCCAGCTGGTTCAGTCACCAGCGTGTTAATGTTGCACAGTAAGGAGAAAACAGCGTCCAGATAAACTCTGGTGGGTTCATTGTGGTGCTGATTTTCTTGACTAGAAAGTGTAGCTGTACTTATGGATGGAAAACTTACCCATCTGAAAATGAAATACATGAAGTTGAAGGACTTCAGTAGCAGCACCCATTGCAATGCATCTGTTTTACTTTAAACTGAACTCTCAATTTTGTCAGGCATCCATAAAATTGTGAATGTTAAGCTGAACTGATAGGTGTTTCATGGAATAACATCTGTTCTTAAAGGAGAAAAAAGCTTTAAAATGAGAAGAACCTATCAAGATAAAGTTGAAAACTATCCCAGAATGTAGTATTTCATATCTAAATACGTATAGGCATACATGTATATTAGCAATTAGTAAAGATACTTGGTATCTGTATGGGAATATATATAGATGTAAATACTGCAGGTAGGGCTATGTGTAACTACCACATTAGTCATGCATAGCATGTTCCATGGGGGACTTTTCTCACTGTTTTCCTTCCTGGCTAAAATATCTACAACTCTATCAGTTTCTGTAGGTCTCTGCACCTTTAATCTAGCAACCTGTTTAGAATATAGGATTGCTTGGACATTACTGAGTGAGTAAGAATTAATGATGCTTTCTTTAATACTTTAGTTAGAATCCAGATTGTATTAGTTTGTATATTGGAGGTAAATTGAGGTGAAAATGAACAGAAAAAAAGCCCACACAAATGCCCTTCTATTCAATTACACAATATTAGAAATCATATAAAAATAAATTGTGTATATTTCTAGGATTCTAGAGGAAGTTCATAGCATAATTTCTCTTGAGAGCTCGCAGAGGTTAAATTTTTGCCTTGAAGGCCTGTCTTGGCAAAGCAACACTTGAAAAATGTTATTAACTACCAGGCAGGTCTTCTACTGTAATGTATTTCTTACATCCTCTCACTGAAGCAAAAAATACCCTAGTGTCCCAGTTCTTACAGCTCCATGAAGCTAAATTCTACCATATTTTCTTGTTTGAGTAGACACACACCCTGAATCTCTGTGAGGAAAAGCCTTGAACTATTGTGTTTCTGTTGCTACAACTCCCTTCCTGTTGCTATTCATAACCATGAATATATGAGTCTTTAAAAATCAAACTAGAGGAACAGCTCTTGGTCATTGCCTTCAATTGTTTTCAAAACATTGATTATTTTTACTAGATCTTACAATAAATCTCCTTGTTGGTTATCTTTCAACGTTAGAGAGAAGTTCTTGGAAGACAGCATGGTCTTTGCTGTCTCTTCCACATCAGGTGTGTAATGTGCATTATATGCACAATGGAGTTGATCTATAAATGTTATTGTGACAAATGATTCATCTTGCTCCATTTTCTAAAATTACACAGTGAAATTTGTCAGTCTGTCAATAGTTTTTTAGTAAATTAAACATGTTTTGGTAGCCTATTTCATGTTCACAGACACTTGTTGCTCTTGGTTTTATGTATTTTAGAAGTGTTTTATGAAATTCAGAAAGTGGGAGGCTTTCCAAAGCAGCTTTAGCAAACTGCGTTTCTCATTTAAATATCGCATTTCAGTGAATAGTTTAAATGTAATTGTAGTGACAATGAGCATCAGATTCTTAATAGAATTGTTCGAGTGCTTCTGTAAGTGATAGTGTATTTGTTATTATATATATATATATATATATATAGATGTATTTTAATGAAAGTAAGTAAAAACACAGTTTAAAATACTCAGGATTGCAGCCTTAAACATTGTGGAATGCACTGATTGCAACTTAGCATTTTCCAGCTGCTGCAGATATGCATGTCTAAGAATAGTGCAGAATTTTAAATCCTACCCAGACAACTGTGTGGGGAATTTTTAGCAGGGTTATGAAAGTTAGCTTTAGCTGTGCAGTTAAGTTGTTTCATTACAGGAAATCAAATACCTCATGACCAGGGTCAAATTCTGGAGAAAGTAACAAAACTCACACTGTTGCTGTTTGTTGTAATGGAAACTGCATGATATATTCTTCTGATTCTTGTTTGCTGATGCTCTTGGAGAGCACAAACAACTGTAAATGGTGTTTGGACTGATACGAGAGCAGAGTAAAATTAGGGCCTTGTAGATTAACACTTTGTGTTTGCAAGTATTGTGCTCTGAGTAAAAGTGCTGCTGGTGGAAGTCGTGAACATGCAGGTGATTTGCTATAGAATATGGAGGTGAGATAAGAATTCCTTAGCTGGGAGAAACCAGAAGACGCCAGAAGAAAACTAATGATGGTGAAGCTATTCAGCAAGCACTCCTAATGACTGGCCACTTGTTTGCTGCAGATTGGAAGCTGCATATGTTACATCAGTTGATTTCCATTTCCAGAGGCGTGGGCAAAACTCTGCTCCCCTGAGAAGCTGCTCAACCAGTTTGTACTTGTGGCAAGGTCTACCCTGAATACTGGAGCTTGGGTGTTCTGCAGGACTGGATGTAATCTTGTCTGATGGCTCCTCAACAGGAGGAGGTTCTTTCTTCACCCACGCTTCCAGCCATGTTTTCCACCCACTTTCCTTCCTCATCTGTGAACTAATGAAATTCACTAATCTGCCAGGAGTATAATTAAAACAAGACACCACCACAACTAAAAGCCCAAATCCTTGAAAGCCCACTGTGCCAGCAGGCTGAACAGGCTCCCTGAGAACCATTAAGGGCTAAGAAGGAATGGGATTCTGGCTGAAGGTGGGCAGGGAGAGATGGACAGAGATGTGACTTTTGGTAGCAATAAGTTGCTGGACGAACTCAGCTATCTTGCAGACCTTAGGCCTGCCTTACCACTTACTCCAGGGATTGAGAGCTCTTACACTGACATATATAGTAAGCATGTATGCTTAGTTATTTATCTGAAACTTGAAACTTTTCACTGCTGTGAAAACATGATGACTTCAGACTCTAGCAATCCTTCCTGGACTTTCACATATTCTCTATCCTGCCCTGTGGGTGGGCAAGAAGCATCCTCATACAGTTTGCTTTTTGTAAGCCCTGCCCAATATTAATGTGGAAATGAACGTAAAATTATGCAAAATTATATTGTTAGCAGAGCTGATAAGATTATTTATGGGAGATCACTCTTGTTGCAAATGTGGGCCTTTTTTCTTCAGTGGAGCAGACCTCTTTCACGCTGAGCGGTTTGTTATTTGGTAGCAGTGGCTGAGAAAACTTGGAACTTATCAGTTGTTAAGACTGTCAACTTCAGCTGCTCCCTGTTCCTTCATAGTGATGGTAGGTTGTCTGTATAACACTGGGATTTTGACTGAATGGCTGGAGCCTATCAAGTGGAATACTGAGTGCGAGGAGCTGAAGCTGAATAGTCATCTGCGTGCCTGGGAGAGTATGTCACCATGTTAGATTTTCCAACATTCAGATAATAGCACCTGCAGTTAACCCCTTATCTCAGAGTGGTAATTATTAACAAGAGAAAAAATTATTGGTGTAATAGGATTTTCTTTTTTTTCTTGTAAGATATATTTTGATTGCCAGGATTTGTAGACTTTTTTCATAGTGAAGTTTTCTTACTGGAAGGATAATAGTACATTCCTTCTCTTCACCTGAATCTGAAGTGGATAGCCTGAGTAATATTATACTGCTTGCTTTGTAGTTCCTTGGGGTAAAATTACATGAGAAGTCTGAACGGATATAATGACTGCATGGTGCTGAGAGGAAGCATCTTGCTTCTCTCTCTCACAACCTCCTGCAGCTTACTTAGCTATCAGCTCACTAAGCTGCCGTGGACCAACCAAGCAAAGCAAGTGGCTATTACTGAGCTGGTGAGTCACATCGTTGCCCAGAGAAGTCTGATGAGTGACAAAATACGGCAAAGAAAGAGGGTTAAAGGGTGGAACTGTTTGGCTACTGAAAAACATAAAAAGGGGGGGGAAAGAGATGGGAGGAGTGGGAAGAAAAGGAAATGATGCTAAGCTGTTAGATAAGCTTCACTGTTCTATGCAAATTAACCTTAACACAATGCGAGAATGTTGTAATTCTTTTTTTCTTTTTTGAAGGCTGAAAAGGCTTTTCAAATGCTTTTGGCAGATCAAAAGTTAACATTTTATTATGATCCATGAATAATGCAAATAATAATAATCTAGCTGCAGGTTGTATGAAAGAATATTTCAGGAAATATGAAAGCTCTTCTGCTGTTCCACTTCTTATCTGGTCATATCTAGAGAACTTCAGGCCTTATAATCATGAAGGCATGTGTCTTTATTATCTTTCAGCCCTTCATTCATTTCATAATTCTGTAAATATCTCAATAAAATATTGAAGCCATTATTTCAAATTCCTATTCTATCAGTGTAGAAACAGCTGAAATAAAATAAATTACTTTTTTTTTTTTTTTTTTTTTTTTTTTTTTTAAGAATATCCTGCCACCAACACAAATTAAACAGCTTCTGCAGTTAAGAGGGATCTCAAGGAGTAATACCTCTTCTTGACAGAGGCAGTAAATGGCTTTGTATTCATTTGACCTCAGAGAACTTCAGAAACAAATTTCCCTTGCTAGCAGAGCTGGTAGATCACTGACTTTATTAAAAATTTCTTTCAAAAAATCAGGTTAAAAATATAAAACTCAACTTTTTAAATTGTGTGAATTCTAAAGAGGTGCATTATAGAGCAAAGTAGCAATTTATGTGCATTATGAGCAAGTATTTAACTACGTTCAGCTGAATTTGTCAGCATTCAGATACTTACTGGGAGACCTTTCCTGAAAAAACACATGAAGATGTGTACTGGGGACTTTCAGAGCTCTGAGTGCTACATCCTTGTATTAACTGGGTCGGTGATGGTTGAGCTAACACTGTCTGTTGTGTGCTACCATCTGCAAAATAGCAATTGTAATTGATGATGCTTGTAGTGGAATGTGTCTGCTCAGTGGCTCCTGCTAGAGGATTGAAAACAACTCTTCTTCCAAGCTCTAATTTCTTTGACTGCATCCTTTTGCCTTAATTATCTTCTCATTATTGCAGCTTTAACAAAACCAACATCAACTCCTGTGCTGCTATGTGGTACTTTCGCCAAACTGACAGCGCCTACTCCAAAAAACCTTGTGAGCCTCTTCTTCCTCCCCACTTAAACATTATCCTAATGCTGTGTATTTCGCCTGTCCTTTATTAATCCTATAAACCCTCAGCAAATCTGTCTACCTCTGTCAGTGTTTGGTGGGGAGGGCACTGGCAGATCTCAGTGTGCACCACCTGCACTTAGGGACAGCAGTTTGAATTCCCTGCTTCAAGTGTCCCTTGCTTAAACACACAGGGCAGCTTTAAGCACTCATAGGGCATTCTGAAAGTATTCCTTGCATACTAGTCCCTTAGGTTGTCTTCTAAATAATGGCTATTTAATTAATGCTTGTGGTGTTGGACTCTTATGGTGAGTAAAATTAAATGGCAGTTTTGAAAGCAACATGAATAATACAAGAATAGATGTATAGGACAGATTTTAAAATATTATAAATACGAATGAAGCAGTGAGGATTTCATTCTGGTCACACAGTGCTATCAAAAGAGAAAACTGAATCAGCATAGTATCTTGACTGAACTCTTGTTTCCCTTCTGGTATATTACTTTTAATTCTCTAGTTAGCTTTTTCCTTAAAGTACTTATACACCTGTAGTTTTCTAATTCCTGTAGGTAAAAGATATCTGCAGTCAAAAACATTTGTTATGAAAAGCAAATATACTAGAGACTGCCACAAATCTTTCTCTGCTAAGTCAATGCTTTCAGATCCACTTTCTGGTATTTCTTCCTTTTATTTCCCCCTTATAATCCTATTTTCACTCTGTGTATGAATCCTATAACATCATTATCTAGGTTAACATCTCAGATCTGATTTTGCCTTTAATTTGCTTACTTGACTAATTGAGTAGCCAACAAACTGTGATCTGGTTTACAGTAATAGTCCTAGCTAGTGAGACAATGATCACCCAGTCTAATTTATAGTTACTTCTAATACCTAGATATGCTCAGTTTCAGGCATGAAATCGGGTGAGAATTATTTTAATTATTTGGTTTGTACGTCATTGATTATTTAATTATTTTGCCATTTTAGTCATTCTGAATAAGTGGAACCTCCTGGATAATGAAAATATTTACAACTCACGAATGAAGAGCCATGTCTTTCTGTGTGGATGCGCAATGACTAAATAGTTGCAGATCTGCTGTGCATTCTCACTTACCTATAGGTTAAATTGGTAGTTTGCCTGGGTTGATCTCATTGTGTTTAAAGTTTACAGAAAGTCTCTGATGACATCTGCCTCAAATTTGTTTATTTAAAAAACAGAGTTGTCTAATTAGGCTTTTTTTTTCCCCTTTCGAATTCTGGTATTGCAAGTCACATATTAACGATAAAACATTATGTAGGAAGAGCTGAAGATCTATATTCTTCCATATACCATGAAAATTCTCAAGTAGAAGCATGTTTTACTTTTTTCTCTGAGAATCCCTGTGTGGGACAAATGTAATTTTGCTATGGCCCACTGTGCAATTCAGAAATGACAAATTATGCATGTGTGTTCTTCTAACAAACTGAACCTTTTTTTGTTTTTTGAATTAACATGTATGTAATATATAATAAAATGACAATACTAGCTTGCAGTTAGTAGTAGGCCCTAGTAGCTAATACAACAGGGCAGTATTAGTGGTTGAGGTTTTATGTGCCACAGTGGGAAGATGATGTGAGCTAAAACGAACTGTAAGTAGTAGACTTTTGTACTCCCCAGTTTTTTAATCCATGGGGCATTTTTAAAAACAGAAATGGAATGAAAGAAACTATATTTAAAAACATCTGATTCAGTTGGTAAGATCTTCCTATTCAGGTATCTTGATCAACAGTTCTTGCTTTAGGATTAGGATACTGTATAGGAAAATAATGTCATTGCAAATCCTTCTTCGTCCACTCAGTAAGAATTTAAAAAAATGCTATTTTCTTATCTTCACTTTTGCAGAAAAGTCTTTCACAATAGAAAATTCTGATGTAGAAGAATAATTTGGCATCATTCTGAAGAAGAGTTGTGTTATTTTTTTCCCAGCACCATGAGGGATAAGAATTAGTGTTCAAGGTCCTACAGTAAATGAAAAATGAGTGCTGCTACATGGGAAAGATGCAGTTCATACATCAACTTCATCATGTTAAAGCTTAACAGCATTTCTAGTGGCTTCTAACAGACTGTGTTATCGAACTCTCATGGTGTTTGAAGACAGTGATAGCCTCAGAATCTTGAAGCCCTGGCTGGGGTTTCTTTCCTTTGCAGATATAATTTACTCTTGAATGGAGAGGAGTAATTTTTTTCTTTGCCTTTCTTTAGGACAATAAGTAGAAATGCAGTTGTTAACAAAAAGCTATTGATTTAAACTGCAGCGTATAGTATAGCTTAAGATTCCTCAGAGAGATGTATGATGGTATTAGAAGAGAAAAATAATATGATCCAGAGAATTTTTGGCTTGTCATCCTGAAGTCTTTTACAGGGAAAGTGTTGGATAGGGTGATACAAGGTCTAATCTTCTATTAAAGGAAGGTGATCTAGTGAGTACCAATAAAGGGAAAATAATTAGTCATGCTTATTTGATGTTTCTTCCGGGAAAGCAAATAGAGTTGATATATAAGAGCTAAGCTTACGTAAAGACAATCCAAGAACACAGAGACTGGTAAAAAGGAAAGACAACGGTTCACTCTCATGGCATGAACTGGAACTAGCAGGCTATGTACTCATAAGCAGCAGTCATTTCAATAATCTCAGGTGCAGGGTCATATGTTTAGGAAGGATAAAATTCATAAGATTAAGGCATTGTCTTGAAAAACATTATCCTGAATCATGCTGGATAATTACATAAATATTAATTTTAATAGCAAGCCCACAGCTAAAATGCCAATTTTGCTGGCAGTGTTTCCAAGAGGATGCTAAAATCTTACTGGAATTATAGAAAGATTTAACAGTTAGAAACCATGTTCTGCAAAAGGAGTTCGAGGGATTCTTCAGAAGCACTTCATAAGAAATGGAAAGTTGACGTAAATGATCTTCCTACTTTAGCAAAAAGGTAATTGAACGTGAATGGATGTTGAAATGTGAAATTTATGCACACGAGATTTTTATTAGGAATGCTGAGCATTTAATGTAAGAAGATCTGTGCACAGTCTTGCTGCAGACTTTATGGAAATAAAGTGGAATGTGTAAAGTAAAATTGTGAAATCTGTGGCAGAAACTGGAAAATTTCTTAGCGTGGTCTGGAAAATGACAAATTAGGTGGTACAGAAATGGACTCATACAGTGTTAGCTAAACTTGCTTGTGCTGTTCAATACTGTCTTGGCAATTAAATAAGAGTTAAAAAAAACCTCTTATGTGAAGCTGCTATTCTCATGTCCCCAGCCATTCTGCCACCCAAGCCCACTGAAACACTCTGCTCTACTCCTACTTTGCTAGAGCAGTTTTCAGGTTTTGGGAACAACCAAGTTTTCCTCAGATACTCAGCCACCGCCTTCTGGCTTTAATTAAGTACCACTTGTTTTTCTTTGAGAATAAATGTGTTTAGTAACTGAAATACACAGGCAAGAGTGCAGGTAGGAGTAGGATGCTCTCTACTTAAACTAATTTGGTATAAAATGTGTACCTTAAACAATACACATACCTTAAACTAAATTTGGCTTTTACTTAAACAACATAATTATATTCAGTCCTTAATCTATCAAGTATTGTTATTCAGGTTATTTAGAAACAAATGCCTTACTGTATAATTGCAAATGCCATTTACAGGAAAATTTTAAAAGATTCCTTATGAATTTTTGTCAGTTTTTCTCTGACCTTTCCCACTGCCATAAGAATTCTGAAAAATTGTAGCATGTCTGAATTTGCTAGTTGTTACAGGTAGGTGGTGTTTTTTGGCAGTCAAATGAGAGCATTTTGGCGTCTACAATCCCACTGTATAGGTTAAAGACCATATTTACAGAACGTGATTTTTGTGACAGCTGTTGAATGCACTTGCTTCCATCCTTCTTTCTTGAAACTTGCACAATTTAAACTGTCTTTATAACACAGAACAATGGATTTTTAAATGCAGACTGGTTGTCTCAGTTTGGTGGTATTAGTAATGAAATGAAAGTGTAGGGACAGTGTGTCTCTTCATTATCTTATCAGAAGCCTAGCTGGGGCACAACAATTTGAATGAAATCTGAATTATTCAGAATCCAGCTAAAATGATGTTTACTCACTTGGTAAAACAGATGTTGAAGAAATCACTTTAAACTGCACTTTTAGCTTCCAGATACTGATACAAAATAGGGATTGCAACTGACAATGGCTGTAGTGACATACTGCTAAAATTTTGCTACCAAAATAAGGGCTCGCCCAGCCCAGAAGAGAACTGAAACAACTGCTCGATTCCTGTTGAAAGCCCTGGCACTCTTAAACGAGTGCTTACCGTGGAGTATGAGCTGCTTATGTTTCAAAGTGTGTCTCTTTTATTTCCATTGCTATAGGCTCCTGTGCCTTTCTGGTCTTTACAACTTATCTTTTCATGAATTATTTTGGATGGCTTAGACCCAGCAGCAGGCTAATAGACTGTAGTCATCATTAGCAAATGTGATTTGCCCTTGAACAGTCTCCTATGCTAATCTTTCTATGATATCACCATTCTTTTTCTGGGAGTAGCTGCATTTGCTAAATGCAACCTGCCCCTGTCAGTTTGCCAAGGGGAGGTTCTGCTGTGAGTTAGTACCTCTCAAAAAATGTCTCTTTGTGGCTTGGCTGACTTCATTCTTTGTGCGCTGAGACTGTGTATAGCAGGCTGTCTTCATAGAGGGCTACAGTTCAGATCTCGTTTTTGTGTCCTTACAAATCAGTAACCAGACTCATTATGCACTAGCAGATGACAGTGCTTAGTTTGGTGATGAGGGGTGGCATTTTTCAGCCTGAGAGACTGGAGGTTGAGATGGGGGCTGCCGCAGCATTTCTCCTCCATCATAGCTTCTGCAAGAGTCCTTGGCTGTTCTGAGACAGAGCAGAAGATGCAACCCAGTAAGCAGGGCTTCTGCTAAATCCTGAGCCTCCTATAGCACTCAGGGTTTCCTTAGGGGTCAGCCCAATGGCATGAAGAAGAATTGCCTGGAAGGGATAGCAATTCTCACTTGGCAGAAATTCCATCTCAGCTAAGTTGCAGCAGTGTCACTGCCTCAGTTTAATCTCTGCGACAAGGCTGTTTGCTGCAGCAGGCACAATTGCTCTATACAAAAGCATTGCATGGGTGCATCATGTTCAGAACACAGGCAGATTTTCATGAGTGCTCAGTCAACTCCTGTGACACTTATGGGCTGTTTTCTGAAGACCCAGAACAGGGAGCTCTGAACAGAAACAAGCTCTAGAAAGTCTGCCTCTGTCAGCAGTACAGTCTATTTCACTGTGCAACAATAATCAATTCATGCAGGGAACCACCACAAGTTCTCTTGTTTTTAGAGGGGCTGTTAATTGGCTTTCAAAAAGAAAAATGTGAATCTATGATTTCTGAGCTTCTAGTCGGATATTTAATTCCTTCTGTCTTGATAAACGGTATTCAGTGGTAATTACTGTACGGTGTATATACAACACAAGCAACATAACGTTGAGTAGAAGAGATAACACCTCTCTAGTTGCCTGTACGTATCAGCAAAGTGTATATTATGATGTTTTCTCAGGCACATCTCTCTAACTACCCCTTCTTCATCCAGGTACTGATCACTGACAGAATGCAGTCTGCGTAGCCTCTTCCGAGATACTGGATGTTTTGTGAGCCCTTGGACAGGCAGTAGTGTCTGCAGTGATCTTAAAAATTAGAAAATAAGGGGACCTTCGTAAAGATTTATCTCTGAATTGGTGGTGTTGTTCACGTGCTACCTTTTCCAATAATGTTAGAGTCTTTATCTGCTTTGGGCAAAGTGTGCTGTTAGAAAACAAGTATTTAATCTACCTTAAATAACATTATATAATTCAATGCTTAGTGTGATCAAAGATCATCTGGAGCTACTTAGACTTAGCCTTCCCCTCCCTTCCCTTTAACTGTAACTGTATAGCTCATTTTAAAACAGTTTTGGGGGTTTTTTTAAGCTCCAATCTCTCTTTATTCTTGACTTATTTTATAGCACTTAGTATTTTTTCCAAAACTGTTTTTCCTATTGTGAAAGGGCATAGAACACTACCTAAAGAATTACAGAGTGTAAGGGGAGAGATGGGGCATGGAGGTTCATGGTCTCAAACACACACTACATGAGAATAAATTGAAGTTTCTCGTGAACAGCCATAGGGATTGACAGAAAAACTTCTGATGTTGGGAGACTTGGTTGGGCTGTAGTACTAGCAGTGAGTGAGATGGAAGAATAAGTAACCCCAGAAAAGGGTATCACAGACCAGAGGAAAAAAAAAAAAAAAAGCAACAACAAAAAATATACAAGAAGCCCACTACTTCCTGTTGATTACTCTGATTTCATTTTATATTTAATACCTTTTCACATCAGTGAGTAACTTATGAATGTCCCTTAACAAGTTTGGAAACATCAAAATAGATCATGCTTGAAATTTTGGAAGAAATCTTATTACAAGGATAACCTCAGTAACATATAAAACAGTAAAGAGATTGTGAGAATCAGTTTGTGGTGAATTCTAGGAAAAAGTTGACTGATGTGTGAGAAAGTAAGTTTCTGAAGAAGCAGTGTCCATGACCCGTAGTTTAGTCTTTTGTCTGGCCAAGAGCAGGTACATAAGAGCAACATGAAGGTTCTTTGATCAGCAGTTCTGTTCCCACGCTAGGAATGAGGCAGGGCTTGCTCAGCTGATGCCTCACTCTGACGCATAAATTGAGTTAGAGGATGAATATGGAGCAGGAGTTGGTGTGGCATCAGTGAGAATAATAACTGAGTAAACCTCCACCAGTTGTTGCTTGTAGGAGAAATGAGAGGAGAGGAAGGGTGACCAACAGCACATCTAGTGTTACTCAGCTAGAGTGAAGGGTGAACTATCAAAAACAAAGAAAGAAATTGGCTTTTCTCCAAGGATAAACCTGCTAGGTCTTGCATGTGTCAGCTGTCTGAAGTCGATGAGTAGATTCTACATGTTTTGTCAGATCCTAGCAGGGTATGGACTGCCTATAGAAGAAGGGTGGGTTGTGTTCTGGCTGGTAGAGAATGGATGACACGGTAGGTTAAGTATGGAAACAACATAATGACACAATCATCAGGCTGCATAAATCTTAGTGAGAGCAGAAAGATACTGTTTGAGCTGGGATTTTAAGAGAGGGTTCTCCCTCTTCTGAGGTTTTGACATGAGAATGCTTCTTCCTGAGTGTACTAGCAATTCTCTTGTGTGTTTTTGTACTGGGTGAAACTAATGTTTTTATAGAGCGGTCCATAAGTGGTTGTAAAGCATGGCTCTGAGAACCATGTGAGCGTGAACACACATTGCAGTTACTGATCCAGATCCTTCAGGCCTGCAACACAGTGAAATTAGCATTAACAAATCATGGTGGCTAGGGCTTCATTATATGGAACCTGATCCTCATTATACAGAGCCTGATCCTCTATGTCTAATCACCTGTTCAGATGTAGCCTAACTCCCCCTCTTCATGTGTGCTCTAAATAATGTACAGAATCAGACCTGCTATTTGTGAGCAGCAATGAATGCTGTTGACCACCATGAGATTTCAGAGGGATTTAATCCCCTGAGTTACAGCACAGAGTTTGCTCTCAAGGGGAAAAAGTAGCCTTAATTATTTTGAGAGATCAAAGTCATTAAAGAAAGGCCTGGCTGTGCAATTTAATTTTTCTTTTTTTAACATCCCCTGGGATATTGCAAGCTTGGGCTGCCAGAGGGGAAAGCTAAACAGCTTAGCATTTCATGTGCACCAGGGGAGCCAGCAAAAAGAACATTACTCTTTTAATGTTCAAAATTGACTTGAAAACTATAAGTGATTTTCAGTGGCGTGGGTAAGTTAGGTTTTAGCTCATTCATAGTCTCCTGGGAATAGTTTTCTAAAATAACTTTTCTTGTATCTTTCTAATACCACACATACCAACTTTATCCTTCTCAGCATTGACTTTGTAAGAAAAATTGAGTATCACTGTCTGTTACTTTGATGGATGTTAGGAATAATAAACCACCTTTATCTGTCCTCCACATAGGAGCCCTTGTAAAGTTCCTTGTATATGGGAAAAACCAGTTTCTAATGCACTTCAATTTTCACCTCAAAGAAGGTCATTTCTGTGTACTCTGTAAACTTCTTGGAAAGAACATATTTGTTTTGAAAGAAAAATTCTTGAACATCAACCAAAAATCTCACTTGGAGGATGAACTATGCCCAGGTCTGCATAGACTGAAGTACACGTTCCAAAATAGCAGTCGTTCCTTATTAGTATAAGCATCCCTAAAATGCAGTTCTTGAGTAGTAAGTTTGTATATATGGTTTAGGTTTTGTTTTAATATGTAGAAATACACATTGATATATACATTGTAATTAGAAAACTTTCTTATTTCTCGGTCCCAGTTTAAGGAATCTCTTAAAGAATTTGCTGACTCTTTTTGGACTCTACTCAGCAATCCTAGGGTATGGTGGTCTCAACTGTGTAGGGGCTGAGGTGGGAAAGAGCACCAAGAAATGAACTGCTTGTAGCTCAAAACATGTAATTACAAGCTATGTCTGAGCAGATTCAAGGTCAAGCTTAATGTCTTGAAACAGAGGAGGTTTATGGGAAATGATAGCTAAGAATTAAGTCTATAAAGAAATATATCTGTTCCTGCTCAAGTACAAGACAAGCTGCATTAATGTGCTCTGCTACGTTGAATTACTCTGCAGGGAAATTATCTGCCAAGCAGTTTTTTAGAAAAGAGAAATTTTTAATTTCTGACAGCTGCACGTGGTCAAATGATAGCTAAGGTACACATCAGCCAGGCTATACTGCAGTCAGCTGGGAGCACTGAATTTATTGCATCACGGGAGAGTCTTTCAGCTATCACCAAAACAGGACCAAATTAATTCTTTGAGTAGTTTTGAAGTCTGAAGAGTTATAGTTGTATCAGGGTCTGAATTTCTTAGTACATTGTTTGTGCTGAATCTTACAGGAGTATCTCTTTTTGAGAACTTCTAATTGAATGCAGTGTTTAGCTGGGCTTTACATTGTTCATTATGAGTTACCATCCTGCCTGTTCAAAAGCTGCACTTGTACAGGGTTGTTTTTGCCTTTTCTCAATTTTCAGTTAAACTTTTTTATCTGGTAATTCCCAATACTGTGATTTCAGCATCATGTAGTTCCAACAGGATTGACAACGCTTACAACCTACACCAAGTTGCAAATACATGGAATTCCAGTCCATGTAGCAGGTGAATACTTACCTAAGGCTATCACACTGAAACTCTGATGGACAAAACTCAAGCTTGGAGAACAATGTTTGCTAGTTTTCCCACTTTGTTCTTCCACATAATAGTGCTATATTTTCCAGCTCTCTGTTTGCTCAGCTAGCTTTGCCAACACTAGCTATTTCCAGACTAATGGAAACTTTCCTCTGAGTGAAGCACGTTATACTGTCATCTATTTGAAAATGGAAAACATCTGTAATCTTTGTATACAAAGAAATAAGATCTTACCACAAATATAGAAGCAAAGCACTGCTTATGCCCAGATCTTAAACATATATTTGAAATAGCTGTGAGCTTGAAAAAGGATTGGGAATGTAATGAAGGATGAGTATCCTTAACATCTAATCATAAAAGGAAGAAATTTATTCTCTTATTTTGCTTCTTGAGCTTTTTATTCTCACAGGAGATGGCCTTTTGAAAAGGAAATGTGTCAAACAAGAAAGGAAGGCATTTAAGGAAGAAACCTGATTGTAGCCTGAATTCTTGGCTTGGCCTTATCGCATTCTAGATAGAGTAATGGAAGATGAATAGATACACATCCAAATTCAGCTGCTGTCATCAGGAGAAATTTGGAACTGGGCACAGGAGCCACATATCCACCTCTATGTGAAGCTGTTAAGGTGCAAAGTTCTCTGAGCCTGTGTCCTGATGTAGGTTGGTTGGTCGGTCCTGTTCTATGAACGGTAATGCTTAGGTATTATGGATGCAGTGCCAGAGCTATCTGCAGAGAGACTGTGTGTACTTTTTGGGCCAGGGATTTGTGGTGCTACAAATCAGGCTTTTTTTTTTCCTCTTGACAGTATTTTCAGACCTCTCAAAACAGCACAACTGCTGACTTCATCTTTTCCCTGCAATCTACAGCTATAGTGTGGCAGAGTGTTATGTTTAGGATATAAAATTCTGATCTCTTGAGTAATTTCTCAGATGTATTTATTGTATGGAATAACTTTACAGTTAGAGTAATTTTGTAGATTCAGAAATGCCTCAGTTTGAATATACAGAACCACAGAAATGAAGCTACAAGAGGGCACACAAAGATGTTCCAATCTTGTGTAACAAGCTTTAGATAGACCAGATTTCATAGTTACGTATTATGATAATTGATATGATCTCTCTTTGTTCTTAAAACCAGAGTAGAAAAGGGAAATACCAGCTGAACAAATAGTTTATATTTTAGCTTATATATATAATATATATAATATGTACCACAAAGTTAGTCACATGTTTCTGCAACATTTATGTAACAACTGCCAGAAAAGAACAAGTGAAGAAACCAGCATGAAGTACAGATTCATTTACCTTTATTTGCATATTCGTATGAGCTATGCCATTGCTAGAAATAGTTGCTTTGCAGGATTAGTGAGTGACCATCCACCATGTGATAGCTGGCCTTCAGCACAGATTTTTGAGAAGTTCAGTTTTACCTATTTGTTCTCATTAAGAACATTAGCTGGAAGGCCTGTCAAATGCTTTGTCAATGATCCCTCTAAAACTTTTCCTGTACTTGTTAATTGCCTCAAAATAGCTATGGCATGCTCATTTCAGGGATTTAATTACAGGCTAAAGTACAATATTATAAAATAAAGCAGGAAAAATTTCACCTCTTCCTTCATTATTTAATTTGTCCAGAAGTCTTTACTAAGGTTTTTTTTAATGCCTGGTTTGTCTAAAGTAGAAAATGATATGAATTTAAAGAATTAGGCTATTAGCGTAGCATCACTGAGCTTTAGTTCAACGTATACCACAATGAATCCATAATCTAATACTTCTGAACTTGTTTGCGCTGCTCTACACCTTTTAAATGTTGGACTAAACACTATCATCTATTTAAGTGCAACACTTTCCTATGCTAGGAATATTCCCTTATTGGAGCCGGGTAATCTGAAGCTGTTGCTGTGCCTCTAAGTCAGCATACGAAATGGGATGATTGAATCCTCCTAGCTAGTGGATAATAGGTGCTACTGATTAGAGGTTTCCCTTTCATACTTAATGCTTGCCATCTAGCTTTTGAGAAATTTGATTTATGTAATCTATTTAGCATTCAGTATGGAAAGTTATTTTAGAATGTGCACAAGCAGTATTAAATAGAATAAAAGAACTGTGTTGGCTATAGTAAAGGAAACCTTTCCAAAAGGATAAATGAAGGTTCACTGCTATAGGTTTAAAAAAGCTGTAACTACACCTTCATGGTGTTTGCTAGGAATGACATTGTTCACAGACCTGTATGGAAATGTACAGTGGTGAAGAATCTGAAACTACATTTCCATACCAGATTGTGAGTTCTGCTTGGAGTTCCAAAACTTGCAGTGTCTTTGAACAAATGGAGAAAGATTTCTTGAATCTGTAGTTCTGAGCATGTATTGTGCAGATGAGTTTACTTTGATTCAAACGCCTCCACGAAGTTACCTTTTTTTTAAACAGAAAATACTGGAAACACTTGGATATGTGTTGAACTGTGATCACCGGCACTGCTGCTGCTATGTAACACTGCTGGACATTGTGTGCATTGATAGACTACAGTCAAACAGGCTGTGATTACTGTCACTTTGAGTCAGTCCAGACTTCCCTTAGTGCCCAGCCTTCCTCTCTTGAACACTTCTACCTTCAGATTTCATGACGTGACCTGTTACACCTTTTCTTTCCTGCTTCCTAATACTTATATTAACGAAGGGTCTTGCTGCTTTGTGCACACATAAGCTTTGTTATCAGTTGCGCAGCATTTGTGACTGATTACACAAGTCCTAGCCTGAATTCTGAAGGTGATACGGATGGTGCCAGGCAATCGCAGCTCTGCTCTTTGCTATCTGACTTTTGCTCTGTATAGCCACATTCTGTGTACACAGTCCCACAAGGAGTCCTGTTGCTGTAAATGTCTCTGTTTTGACAGTTAAAACAGTGTCAAAATACATACAGTGATACAGTGAGTAGCAGTTAAACTCTTTCAGAACTTCAAAATGAAATGAAATCCCTCAGGTGTGTATTAGTAAAGTCTTTTATTGTTATGAAAAATTTTAGTGTGCTGTTGGAGATTGTTATATGGAATATCTTCCCTTTCTGCTCCTTCTGAACATTCCCTTTTCTGATACAAAATCGCTGTGAATCGACTTTGTGATAAAGTGTTGCAATTTATGTGAGAATCCATTAGCTTTAGAGGACAAGTCTAAGACTAAGCTTTATGGGAGCCAGGGCTTGCCAATGAAAATCATAACCCACGGGAGATAATTGTAGATGTGATTTTAAAAAACATTTTTCTGGTGCAAATTAGAAAGGGAATGGCACTAGATCACTGCTGAAAAACTGGAAAGCCTTTATATTTTTGTAGATCTTGGATTTCTGAGATGACTTTGTCATGACTTTCAGCCAACAGGAGCAGATAAGCCACTGGAACAACTTCAGGCATTCTTTCTTTAGGAAAGGATGGGTATCAGTGACAGTTTGTTGGACTGAATCTTACAGAATTTGATTTCAGCCTTCTCTGAAGGCAGAATATGCCTGAAGTTAGGTTTATTTTCATTCTTTAAGTCGATGATGTTTACACAAGCGTGATCAGCAAAAATCTTCGCTATGTGTTCAATGGCATCTGCTTAAAACTTCTCAGATGAACTCAGCAGATCAGTTCTTTGTTGAGGTGGACATTCTGAGATTAAACTAATTATGTACCAATGTTGATTAGGATTTTGTTGGAGAGTGTCATTCCACCAATTCGATAAGAAAATTTCTGCAGTTTATAATGGATTAAAGTTAGATTTTAGATTGCTGCTGCATGCAGAAAGTGGAGATGGGAACCTCTGGAGGGCACTTTTACCATTTTGAAACTGATGAATTGCCCTAAAAGTGGCCGACTCCCTCTGCTGATTACAGAGCCTCTTTGTGCTGTGCTAATTTTCCTGTTGACAAAACAATATCCTTGGAATATCCTTGGTTTTTGGTTTTGTTTTGTTTTGTTTTTTTTGAATGCAGGTGATAATAACTCTAACGTGTAGGCAAATTAGATTCCACAGACTTTGAAAATATGTTAGCTGAATGTTTCAACATGAACCCAAGCATTATGTTACATTTTCGTGTTAATGTGTACAGTCGTTATATTTCTAATGTGAGCACTCAGTACTTTTAACTCTATTTCAACTGCTGATTACTGTCAAATTTAGAAAAAAAATGAAATGCCGTCCTGAAAGAGAACCAAGCTGGTACTAAGATGTCTGTTAACCCTTTGGCAATGACACACAGTCAGCACTGGTATTTCTGACAAAGCTCTGTGAGCCTCACGGCAGGCAGATATGGAGTAATCTGCCGTTTCTCCTTCTCTCAGGAGATTTAGCCTCATCTGTAGTATTTGGCTTGAATTCTGAAACTTTAAATAATTCTTACACAAAACTGATGTCTCATTTATACCTAAAAATTCTGGAAATAACTACTTTGTCTCTTTCTTATAGAATATGGAGCCAGATTTCAGCAGCTTCCTATCAACAGATTGTTTAGATAGTGAGACTAGAAGTCTTCTTTTTGTATATTTGTTTTTCTATTTATTATGGGATTCTACCTTGCCTTTGAAGAGATGTAAACAGATTAGGGATTTATCTTCCTCCGTTTATCTGCTCCTTTCTGCATCATTTCTAAAAATACTAAAAATTCTAAAAATAAGAACAAATTATTTTATTTTAGACTAATTTATGTCAATGACTTCTATAAAGGCATTTTAAAATTCTTATTCATAATTTCAACATTTTTATAACATCTTGGCATATTTTGCTACAACGTATGCACAATTTTATCTTCACTGATGTAAGATAACACAGATGTCCAGTTCTAGACCAAAAATTGTGATATAAGCACATCTACCACTAATACAGGGTTTGACAAAGTGTGCTGGTAATTCACACATTGTGTTTGTAGACTTTGATTTTCCTTTTTCAGCTGCATCTGTTTGCTTTCTGTGGTTGGCTCTCTTTGTGGAGTAATTTCAGTATCTCTTATGTTGTGCATGGTGCATTGATAATAGAACTGAGATTCTGCATTCCTAGAGTAGATATAAACCATAGGAATCTATGTAGGAACATATTAATTAACTTTGTACCTAAGCATATCAAGGAAAAACTCCATATATTATGCAATATGCATTATTTAAATGAAATAAAAACCAATAACAGATAAAGTTAAACTAGTGAGGAAGAAAAAAAAAATAAGGAATTTGTTAAATTTGAAACTGGTTCATAATTCATCTGTTATTTATATAGAAAGTACAAATCTCTCTACCAAAACTATTGACATCAGAGGCTATAATTTACAATAAAACAGGCAAAAATGTCTGAGGTTATCTTTCTTCCCTGAGAGAACACACATTCTTCTCTGTCTGAAATTATTCCATGTGATTTGACAAACAGAAGTAGATTTAGAACAATCGGATTAAATTTAGCTACGTTTCAACATTCCTGTCTCTTGTTTGCCACCTGTCTTTCCATCCTCTCTTCCTGCTTTGCTCATCTCCCAAGAGCAGTTACAGACACACCAATATTTTAAGATTAGCTGAGTTCTAACTTTGAAGTAAATTCTGTCCACTGTGAACTGGCACAAACACATTAAAGCTGTTCTGGATTAATCCAATTTGTTTTTGTCCTGCCCTCCCATATCCAAAAGCATAACTCAAAATTCAGATTCACATCATTGCTCGTGTATAAGCCAGGATTTTTTTTTTTTTCATAAGAAAGAGAAAAGCATTATAAAGAGCAGAATCAAAATACAGTGGGAAGGCAGATTATGATTGTCACATTTCCTAAGAGCAGTATACAGCCTGAAAAGATTTTAAGAAGTGGGGACCTTACCTTTTGTGTCCTTGGTGTTCAGAAACAAAAGCATCAGCCTGTATTTTGTGTCACGTTTCTCACAACCACTTTGCAGATGGCAGAGGACCAAAAGATGTACAGTCTGAGATAAATCCGCTTGGTGCTACGTTATGGTGCTTTATTCATGCATGCATCCAGGCAAAGTCTGACCACTTTGTGAA
This sequence comes from Tetrao urogallus, assembly GCF_951394365.1. Taxonomy (NCBI): domain Eukaryota; kingdom Metazoa; phylum Chordata; class Aves; order Galliformes; family Phasianidae; genus Tetrao; species Tetrao urogallus. The sequence goes on along the minus strand of NC_136818.1, from coordinate 17,787,102 downwards.
GAAAAGCAGATGGAAAGAGATATTTTAGTAATGGCAGGGTCTGAGAAATACTTGCTAAAGATACTTCCTCTAAAAATCAGTTTATTATCCAAGAGACCTACTGATTTGCTTGCTGGTTATATTCTAGTAAATATTTAACTTGCTGCATAAGAAGCTTGGGTCTGTGTGATTTGTAAGCAGGTGCAGCTCTTCCCTTGGCATTTATTGGAGCCCTTTGTTCTGGACAAAGCCTAACTAAATTAGTGGGTGAGGTAAAGCGTGATGACTTACTGTAGTTGCTGGATGTTAGGCAGGTGATAAAAGTTGCTTTGAATGCAATGATAAACTTTCATATCGTGAACTATATATCTTGACAGTCTTCTGGAAAAATGAGAGTGAATGCATTCTAAAATTGAATGTCTGTGATCAGGAATGTTAAATTTTCTTGCAAGTATGATGAGTGTGCTATACTGGATGTGGAATCGATATGTTTTGCTTCATGCAAAGTTGCTTTAAAGGCAATAATTTCGTGGGAACTCTTCAATTTTTCTATGTCACCTTCCACGGCACGTTGATTTACAGCTCCTGTGGTATGTGAAGAATGGAAGGAAATGTGCCTCCACGTTTGCCAGGATGCCACACCTGGCTCCTGAGGCCACAGCTCGGACTGGGGAGGTTCACCATGTACCTCCGAAACAGAATGTCTGCATCAATCTGCGAAGCATTTGCCCAAAAGAACATGCGGTTTCAAATACTGGTGTTGTATGTCAGATTGAAAAGTCGGGGAAAGAGTTTTAGTAAGCACAAGGAGCTAAGGAGGCAGGCAGGCTGGGCACGGGCCACTATCGAGTGACCTCTGCCTTCTGCAGTGAAAGTTTCAAGGGCTGGGAAATCTGCAGCGTAAATCTCTGAACTCCGGCGCAGGACAGCGACCTTTAAAGAGACCTTCCTTTAAAAAGCATTCTTCAGTCCGACGCGTCGCCGCAGCACCGACCGGGCAGGCACGGTCGAGGGAGAAAGGGTCGAGAGAGAGAGGCCCCTCGCTCCGCAGCGCACTGCGGCTCCCCCTGGCGGCGCTCCGTGCTGCGCGGCCGCTGTGCCCGGCCGGGCGCTGCCCGTGTCCTTGGGCGCTGCGGGGCGCCGGCGAGCTTAATCGTTAACTGCTGGTGCCTCCAGCAGCTGTGCCTGCAGCCGTGTTAGAGTCCGAAATCACTGAAGTACCCGTGCTTCTTACTGCGATAGAAACAAAATAACTTGGTTTGGAGTATTTTTCTCTCGTAGCTGTTATGATATCTCTGAAAATACACATGTGGGATTCTACATGTCAGTATAAACTAGTATCTAGCTCAGTCAAGAGCTGTACATATGCAGACCTTTTGAAACTGGGGTATGTTCCAACAATGTTGAAATGCAAAGCACGTCCTGACTAAAAATCAATACAGGTTTGAAAATATTATCCTTGATCATTCAGAACTGAGCCACTCAAATGGGTAAAGAATGGCTCATCTGGCACTGCATCCTCTCTCAGATTAGTATTCTTGTTATTAATTTATATGTTATCTTTAATAATATCTTGTTTAATTTTCTGGTGTGTGAAAGCGACCCAACCTCATTGTGTCATTTCCTGTGTCATTTTCCTACAAGAAATAGTGCCAGTCTTTCATCTGAGACTGATGCACTGCTCTGATTTGCAGCGATAGAAATCTAGTTGCGCTCTTCTGAAGTGCGTAAATATTTCCAAACAAATATGTGACCTGGATAGGGTGGATCACTGGGCTGAGGCCAATGGAACTTTGGTCACAACGCTGGGACCGAGTGGCTGGAGGACTGTGCAGAGGAAAAGAATAGGGTGTTAGTTGATACTTGTCTGAACATAAGCCAGCAGTGTGCCCAGGTAGCTGAGAAGGCCAATAGCATCTTGGCTTGTATCAGAAATAGCATTGCTAGCAGGAGCAGGGCAGTGATCAACCCTCTGTATTCAGCTCTGGTGAGGCTGCACCTTGAGAACTGTTTTCAGTTTTGGGCCCCTCACTACAAGAAAGACACGGAGGCCCTGGAGTGTATCCAGAGAAGGGCAGTGAAGCTGGTAATAGGACAAGATAGCACAAGAGGCAATGGTTTTCTAGTTGTGCAAGGGGAGGTTCTGTTTGAATACTGGGAAAAACTTCTCCAGAAGAGTGGTCAGGCACTGGAATGGGCTGTCCAAGAAGGTGGCTGAGTCACCCTCTCTGGAGATGTTCAAGAAGTGTGAGGATGTGGTACTAAGGGATGTGGTTTAGAAGGCAACATTGGTGGTAGGTGGATGTTTGGACTAGATGATTTTAGAGGTCTTTTCCAGCTTTAATAATTCTATGGTTCTATATACAATATATATACAATGGCTAATATTTTCCAGCCTATTGTAGAATTCTAAAAATAGATTGTATTGAAGTTTTCATTTCTGTCTGAATAACAGAAGAGTCTTATTTATCTCTAGGCATAACAAAATACGTCTGGGTTAACTCTGTGTGACAAAGTCCGGACAAGCTGGGAGTGGTTAAGATCTTCAGTATGTAAAAAACCTCATTTTTTTGGTGTAGTTCGAATAACAATGGAGGAAAATCCAGGACACCAGGAGAGAGGGAGTGCTGGTTTTTAAATGGCACGTGTGGGCTAACACACTCTTAGTGCACAGCTTTGTGATATATGCCTCATAGCTGTTCTTATTCAACTAAAATTTGAAAGCAAATTTTATTCTTAGAGGGAGTAAAGCTGCTTCAAATTACCTTATTCCATTATGTCTAATTTAAAATATTCCCTGCCCGTCTAGTTTGTCTTTCACATAGCTTCATCTCACAGTGGAAGATTCATTCTGATACCACTTTCAGAGGTATATTTCTGGGTGTGGTGTGAAATACATTTTATTCCTCGGTATGTTCAGCTGTTAGGTACAGTACTTCTAGTGTGCTCAGATTAGTGTTCTAGTTTGAATCAGGAATGTGCTTTTGCAGTCAATCTGCTTGTCCTGTTCTTGTCCCAGACATGCTTTGATTCCCATCGTGGAGAAGTCTTGGTGTGCTTTCACCGGATCTCTTTCGGATAAAGCTGAAGAGAACGCTGTGTCCTAGGACCACATTAAATGTTCTTCAAGTGCATTAAGCCCATAATAGGACCTGATAAGCTCTTGTTTGAGGTAACCCTCAAAAACACGTATAGCAAGGATGTCAGGTAGTCAGCAACAACTTTTACAGATCTATTTCTAGTGAAGCCCAGTCCTTGCTAATGTGTTTTTTTGTTTTTTTTTTTTTTCTTGTAGTACATTTTCATTTGTTTCATTTCTGTGACCTCACACATCCATGTGGCATGTTTTCTTTTTTGAGAGAGAAGGAGAAAGAAAATTGGTTCGTTGCCAGAGCCAAGTCTGAGGTTTTACAAAATACTCAGCAGGAAGCTCGGTGTTGGGGTTTTGAATTGCCTGAACTAGAGAGCATGGAATTGATGGTTTTTGGGATCAGATTTCTCCAAAATGTCTCAGGTACTTGATCTGGAGCTTAACTTCAGGCTTGTCCATCCTAAGAAAGCAGGGGAGCAGAGAGAGATGCAAAAACATGTTTTCCAGCAAGCAACAGGGAAATGACAAGAGACGTTTACATTTACAACATTTACATCTTACACTGTGTAAATAACAACTTCTGGAATCTTCTGGAATCCATTTTCATTTTTTTTCTTATGTTCCCAAAAACTTCCTTCAAAAAGAAGTTACATGACCTTTGAATGTCATGTTCCTTCGTGTGGTATCTTTTGGATGTTAACATGTCTGAATGAAAAATAAACTTCAGTAATGATGAACTAATGCAGTCCTAATGAAATGCCCCTAGATGGACTGGAGTTTAATGCCACGGCAGCATAGCAGATTTCTGGATTTTAATGAGATAAACAAAATAACTGGCCTTTACATCATACTGTTAATAGGCTGAACCTGATTAAATTAGAACAGAAGCAGTTTGTAGACTGAGACAGATAAATTGTGAAAACACCAAGTTCAAAGTCAATGACATGGCAAAAATTCCAGGTACAAATCACAGACACAGGAGAAAAAAAAAGGTTTGTATATATATATGTATATATATATGAAGCATCGACGTACATATGTATATATATAGATACATATGTACGTCGATGCTTCATATATATATGTATATATATACATATATATATACACATATGTACGTCGATGCTTCATATATATATGTATATATATACATATATATAGATACATATGTACGTCGATGCTTCATATATATATGTATATATATACATATATATAGATACATATGTACGTCGATGCTTCATTGTATTTATTTTTTTATGTGTTTTTTTTTTTTTAATTTCCCTCAAAAAGGTCAACTCAAGCTCCCATGGGTTGTAATGAACTCTGAAATGGAATGGGCAAAAACGTCAGCTCTGAATTGCTCAAGATATTTGATTCCAAACAAGACAGTAATATTTGTTGCCTACAGGACATTTCAGAGCAGGTTTGAGGTGGTCCAGGTTTTCTAATTTTTACCATGATTTTGCACTTGGAACTCCATACTATGGTTGAATCTAGCTTAGATGTTTGAGGTTAATGTATCTCCATCACTTAAAGGAAGAAATTGATGTTTCTTAATGTTTGAGGCAAATATTTAGGTTGAGTACCTATATAGTAAAGGCATTTTCCAGCCAGAAGATCTGTTCAAACAAATAATTTGAGCTGAAGTTGCCAAATTTTTGATGTGCTGTTCAGACATAAAACACGCTCTGACTGCATATAGAAGTCACTGCGTGGCTTTTTGTATCCTGGAACCGAAAGGCCCAAGTCTCCAGGCTTGGAGACAGGTGACAGGTGACAGGAAGGCTCAGTGTTTGACTCAGAGGATTATTTTTTTTCAAATATTTCACAAAAATGACTGCTTATTTTAGTTGCCTTAGCTTAGGAGACTGCAAAAGTGCTCGAGCCAAGACTCAGCAGAAGCACCTGGTTTCTGAGATCTGCCTCACAGTGTCTGATGTTGGTTCAGTGCCCCTCGAAGGATGCTTTGTTGGCTGTTCAAATGCATGAATCACAGACAGCAGGGAGTCCTCAATAAGAAGCCTGCAAGTTCTCCCTCTGAAATGATATCAGCCTATGGATAGGGAGTCCTCTAACAGAAGTTAGGACCACAGTGCTTTAAATGAAAGATCTGTTGGATGCCAGTCCCCCTGAAATTCAGCTTCTAGACATTTTAGTCATTTTGTTCCTCACTGGAAATCTGAGGCAGGAAATCAGCCTCAAGATGTTAGTGTAGCAGTGTGTTATTAACTCCTCTTTGCAGCTGGATGAAGCCTTGAAAAATTTCAGATAACATTGAGCTGTCTTAATGAAAGAGCATTATTTTGTAACTGTGTTGTGTACCAAGCTAATAGCTTCTTCAAAAGTTTGCTTTGTTAATTGGGAAGCACTAAAAGCTCAAAACCACTGTGAAGGATATGTTAATCAAAATTATTAATGAAATGTGATGACCTCCACATAGATGTTCCCATACACAAAAATAAGGGCTTTGTAATTGAGATCCATTAAATTGTGGCTACACTGGCTGAGTTAGCAGCCTCAGGTGCAGACTGGCATTCAATATTGCGAATTTTTTGCTCTGTTAGCTATATGAATGGGATGGGAAAGAGAGCTATAGTGGCATTCTGTTCTTTACTAATAGGAAGGTGTTTAAGATGCAAATGGAAAGCTCTTCTACCTCCTCTTTTAATACATAGAATCTTCAGTCCGTCCTCACTTCTATTAAAAGAAATTTATTCTTTGAGACTGAGCTGTGCAGATTTCTATGCTACTCAGCAGTTGTGCTACAGTACATAGATCATAGATCTCATTCCCATGTAAGGACACCTCTTTCCTTCTGTAGCAGAAACTCATTAATTTTAATGTACACCAGTGAAGCAGCTGAGTGGGCTTTGAGGTCTCCTTCATAGCAGCATGTTGTGTTGCTTCTGCACCACTGAGCTCATTATTCTTTTATTAAGAAAGCAAGAAGGAATACAGTGTATATACAGTCCTAGTGCTATCTTCCTCAGATATCACAGAGCATCAGCACTTTCCAGAAACACAAACAGCCTGCTCAAAAAATGAAGTGAAGCATTCTTTGTTTTATTTAACCCACAGGTAAACGAATATGTGGCACAACTGATCTCTGCTTCACTATGTCCTAAGTTCCTCCTAAGCTTTGTGGGTTAAGGCTAGGAAAATTGGCTGTGTACAAAATAAATACTAGAGATGATATATACAGCTGATATAGAACCTGCCTGCTTTTCCTCTGCAAATACCTGAACACGTGAATGTAAGATATTTCCTAAAGTCTCCAATATTTATCTGTGCTTACTTAAGTATATATTTTCAGAACTGTTACATTTGCTCTTTTTCTTTAGGACTGGGACTTTCAAGCTTTGAGAACCCAGTTCCATTTCTGCCAGTTCCTAAATTGGTTTGAAAACCTCAGCCCAGTTCTGCCAGGATGCACGAGGGAGGCACTCATTTAATATTCAGTTTCACTGGAGCATTTTAGGTAAGGCACACAGCGGTGCTGAAGACATGATTGATTCAGATCTATTTCAGACTGGAATTCAAAATGGAGATTAGATTCAGCTCTCATATCTTCCAGCCTGTTTTCCCCTCCTCTGGTCTGTCAATACAAAAATGAATAGCAGATAGAGAATCTGAAAATTTCAGAACAGTCATCTGTAGTACTCAGACAAAATACCTGGTGCTTCCTGCATATCCAATATTAGCCACGGTTTTATTTTGTTCATTAAATATGCTTCTGTTTATATTCAGTTTTGATTCTAAAGAATTCTTCAGGATTCAGCTGCAGGAATTAAATGCACGCAGAAATTTAGATTTTTAAGATCAACTCTTCCTCCTCCTATTCTGTTTTTGTCTTGTCTTGGAATAGGTTTGTCTCTCCTTAGTGTGTGTAAATATGCCTCTGTTTTAAAATTTATTTAGTTTTTCTGGTTTGCCCCAAGACTTGTCAATTTTGATTTACAGGCCTGAAAGTTTATACTGAAAGTATATGCAGCAATTCCCTGAATACCCTGAAAAAATGTGCATGCCAAGCTCCAACAGGGCATTATCTAACCTACCTCTGCCAGGTAACGGTTCAAGAAAAAGGATGAAGAAAAGCATATTGGAATGTCTCCCAGTAAAATCGTGCTCTTATCTCCCCATGGTGATCAGAGTCTTGTAAAGAATTGCAAGTGTTAGCCCAGTTGATTCTGTGAGTGTGTGCTGAGTGGCAGAGGCTATGTGTTATGTTTATTGGTTTGCAGTTCAGTTTGCAGTCTGTATACCACAGAAGCACACAATGTAGCATGGCATCTTTCTGTTCTGCACTGTCAGGTGGAGTCGCCAGGCAACCTTGCTTCCCTGTTCTTGCTACCTGTGTAACAGGTTGGGCAAATCATTTGGCAGGTAGACAAAGCAGCTGAGCATGTTCTGCTGAGTAGACTTTTGTCTGACATGGGCAGAGACCATAGGGCTCCTATGAAGAACAGAGAGTAGACAAAAAGCCCAGGCACTGGAAATGCTGGAAGAGAAAAGATTTTCGAGAGAACCCACAGTGGTGTTCTATAATCCAGAGATGAAGCAAAGTTCATTGTATATTCTCCTCCCCTGTGTTTGCTTTAATGTTAGTGCTTTCATGTTCACTGAGAGTTTTAACAGCCATCAGAAAACTTCCAGACTGACCAACGCTTCTGAATCTTTGCACAGTGCTTTGGTTGCCAGTTGAAAGGGAAGAAGGTGAAGGTTGTGACCTCTTTGAAGCAGTGTGGCTTTAGACCAAGTGTAAGCTAACTGGAAAAATTCCACACCCTCTCTGGGCAGTCTGTTCCGGTGCCTCACTACCCTCTGAGAATTTATTCCTGACATCTAACCTAAATTTCCTCTCTATTAGTTTCAAGCCATTTCCCCTTGTCCTATCGCTATCATGATGCCCTTTTACCATTATATGTTTTTACCATGTAAAAGGTCAGACCCCCTCCTTCTTGTAAGCTCCCTTCAAGGCTTCAGAACCTTCTCTTCTCCAAGCTAAACAAGATCAAGTCTTTCAACGTTTATATAACAAGAGGTGCTCCAGCCCTCTGACCATTTTTGTGGCCCTCCTCTGAAGCGGCTCCAATAGCTCTGCATCTTTCTTGTCCTGGGGGCCCCAGGATTGGATGCAGTACTCCAGATGGGGCTTCACAAGAGCAGAGCAGAGAGGGACAACCATCTTCCTCTCCTTGCTGGCCTCCACTCTTTGGATGCACCCAGGATACTGTTGGCCTTCTGGACTGCAAGCACACAGTGATGGCTCATGTCCAGCTTTTTGTCCATCAGGACCCGCAAGTTCTTCTCTGAAGGGCTGTTCTCCTAGACTATACACATATCTGGGATGGCCCTGATCCAAGTCCAACATGCAGATATCTACATTCCTCAAGTAAGGATGACAGTCAGGACACTAGGGGCTGGCATGCTAAAGATAACTAGATTGTTATTGGGAAACCCTTGGTGGGTGGTTGAGAGGCATTGGCATCAGAACAGTTGATCTAAGAATGAAAAGACCCATCAGTCAACATCCCCTCTCTATACTGAGTGCTAGTTAGGTAAAGGGAGCTGTCTGCCTTACCAGGAGGCTGGGTAAATACACTTGGAATGTGGTAGCTGGAGAGAATGGATTGCTGCTTGGACAAAGATAAATCCTAATTATGAAACATCTTCAGGAAAAGCAAATACAAAATATATATTATATATATATGAATATTTTGCCCAGGGAAAAAAGCAGGTGTAGAGATAAGAGTTATAAAATGTCAGATTTTATGAAAGGAACCAGATGATGGCAGCATAGAATGCAACAGAAGACTGAGAAAATTCCTGGGTTAAGTAACAACAGAACTGTCCTTGAAAATGGAGTCAGAGTTCAATCTTTCCATCTCATCCCTCACTTCAGCAGAGGCTTTTGAGGTATAGGTTTATGGCTCTGGGAAGGAGAAAAGAAGACAATTACTGTGTTCTGTGTTCGTGTGCCAATCTTTCATAAGCTATGCAATAAATCAGCTCTGAAGTCTTTTCTGTGTAGCATCAGCGATAAACAGTTCTGCTTGACTCTTTTGGACTTAGAAATCATGTATTTTTTTCCTTAGCAGTGTAAATTCTTCTAGAAAATCCTACTGCCTACAAGTCTACTTTGCTAATTCTTGTCAGCAAAATTAGTCTGTAACCACAGCAGTCTCCAAGATAGAATTTAGAATGTATCTATATGTATAATGACAAATACAAGCTGGATACACACTAGTTTTCAAATGAAAAGCTTAACAGCCAATATCTGAATCATAGATGCTTGACTCAGTCGCCTAAGAAACCAACACCTGCTTTGGTCCTGTGATAGAGAAGTGCAATCTCTGTGGAAAAAAACTCAGACAGTCGCACTGGAGCACTGTTTGGTTGTACTGGCAGAGGACAGGATGATCACTGTGCAGGGGCTGTTTGCTCTAGATCTTCTGGTTTGTATTGGCCACCAAAGCAGGTAGTTGGGGTTTAGCACAACCCTTCAGAATTGCTTCTGCAGAGGTAGGCACACCATCTCAGGGGTTGCAAGCATGTAGGAGAGTATTTTCAAGATATGTAATGTTATGAATTAGTGTAACAACACAAGGTTACAGCCCATTCACAGCTGCTATGTGCTAGGAGCATTTGGAAATGGAACTGTACCTCTGTATGATGGTAATTCTCAACCTTGAGACAAGTTCTGGAAGCTGAGCTGCTCCAATGGTTTTAATTTAAACTATGTTGGTTGTTCCCCTCACAAGTTCAAGTGCTTTCTGAAATAGTTGACTCTTGAATTGCTGCGGTGACTGGCTCTGGCTCTGCAGATCTCAGTTACTGTGCAGTTGGCCAGCCTAGTTTCTAGAGCTGAACTGACTCTTGTGAAACCTACAGAAACCTACACAGTGCAGCTCAGTGGGAAAGTGCAAGTTTCAGAGAAAGTTGACTTTCCAGTCCTGAAAGATCTAACACATAACAGATGTCTGATGGATTCCTCTGGCTGATAAAATCAAACTCAAACCATGCAGTGGTATCAGTGAATAATGTATGCAATCTCTATTGACAGAGAAGCTAAGCTCTCATCTAGCATACATGTAATAAAACAGGAAGGAGAAAATTCCTTAATGGAAAAACAAACAAGCAAACAAACAAAAACAAACCTAAGATACCTGCTACTACATGTTCTCCAGGACAAACTAAAACCAGACCTTGCCAATAGAGACAAATTGCTTAACATCCATACTAGAATTTGAAGATAAAAAGTAGTGTAATTATTTATATTTTTACTACAGCAGCTAATATTGCTCTCCTAAATAGATACATTGGTATTTTATGTTTAAAGCATACTAAAAAGAGACTTGTGTGAAATTTTTCTGGAAAAGAGTGAATGATGTGGTACATTTATCAACACAGTAATAAAGCATTTATAATTAGACCCTATACTTTGTATATGCTTCAAGGAGAGCAATTTCTGAGTCAGCATGTGGCGCCATTAAACATTTTAAAATGTAGCTTAATAATAGCTTTTCACATCCTTTTAGTTGAATGTGACTTTTACTTTAAAAATAAAATGAAATAATTTTTAAAAAATTGGTCCTGGAGGTTGAGTGTTCTGTATTCATGCCATTCTGTATCTCTGATTGCAAGTACTACAATCAAGAGAGTGAACAAAACAGGACCACGAAAATGGGCATCATAATTATGGAGTGATGCTGCTAGTGCACATTTTCCAAGAATGGTAATTAGGCACATGTCAGGGGTAAGCACACAGAACCTCAACATATAGCTGTGCCATTCCCTCCAGAGATGTCTGTTTCTATTCATGACATCCTTGCAATCTCTTCTAACCCATAATTTTCAAGACAGCCAAGCATTGGTGTTTGTGTTGTGCAGTCTCTGCTGCTTTTCCTTCAGAGCAAACAGGAAATCCCAACATTGTATCTCACCACAGTCAATTTTAAGCAGTTGAACTTCTCCAAGAAAACACTTTGCTCCTAATTTGTAGCTGGTTCAATATGCAGAAGTTTTGCAGCTGACACATTACTGTGCTGATAATGCTGTGCTCTTGGCTACAAAAGGTAACGTGTGTTAGATTGAGGACAACACCTGCTGATGGTGTCCTACAGAAGCTGTAACGCTGTCTTTACATCTTTCTGCTTTTTAGGAAGAGGAGGACCACAGTGGCTAGTTTATGAAGCTAAACACAGCATTAAGAGTGCTGTTACGTTGTGTGACCGTGTGACCAGGCCTGGATTTCTGCACGTGGAGGACAGCAGTTCTTCAAAGGAGAAAATCAACAGGCAGGAGATGGCAGCTGAACTCCTGGGTTCCTTGTGAGCCTTCATCACAAAATCCCTTTAAATGAAACTACAATTACTGTTTCATTTTAACTGCAGTGAATCATCTTGTAGCAAGTTCTTCTGTGGGTTCTGTAAATACACAGTGTAAATTAAATTAAGTTGCATGCCTATTATCTCTACTTACTCTTTGATTTTTTGCATAGTGTTTAGAATTGTCTTTTTACAGCACATAGATATAACATGAATACATCTACAGGAGATAAGACTGATTCTAGGCTAAAACAAAACATCGATCTGAAAGTGGTAGAATGGTATCCAAAGAAAGTGAAGTTTTTGTGTAATGGACATTACTTAGCAATTTTACATTGTTTCATTTGAAAACTAGATACCATTTTCATTGCCAATTCTGATGTACAATGCACTCTATCCTGCATTCTTTCTCTTCTGTTCTTTTTCTTAGGATGCACAGAAATAATACTTTATTTGAAATAACTGCTGTTGTGATAATTCTAATGTGTAGTGATACGCATGGCAGTACCAGAAACTGTCCAGAACCTCTCAAACTACCTCCCAGTATTAAATATAAGAAATAGTACAGCTTTTCTTGGCCACATTACTTTTTTGGACAATGATATTAAAATTATACATATACATTTATTGCTTATATGAACAGTAAGTCTGCAAAACTCATATTTAGTTATATATTTATGCTGTTTTCAGTGCCTTATATTTGCAGACCATTTTAAGTAATGCATTTATCAAAAGGCAGAAACTAGCTTTCATAAATTATTATTTCCTGTAAAGGGTCGAATTGTTAATTGTTCAGTTTAAAACTGTTTTGTGACTACAATTTGTCAACCTATATTCCTTTCACATGCTATGATTTTATTCTTCACAGCATTGCAAGTTGTTTCATAGCATTACTGCATGCTATTATATTTGCCAAGTTGTACCCCAAAGGTATTTGCATTTCAGTTCTGAGCGAAACCCTTCCTGTACAGCAGGTGATTTGCAAGTTGCTTTGTGATATTTCCCGATAAAAAGTTCTATGTAAATTATCTTTACTACCATATGGCCTGTTCATGTTCCCAGTTCAAATCCACTGGGAGAAATCTCTCAGCAAAATCAACGGAAGTGCATCTGGTCCACACACAGGCTACAACAGAAAATTCTTTTGGTCTGATTAGTCTTTCAATGGAAGTTCAAATAAATCAGATGTAAGAAGAAGCAAAGCTGCTCAAAAATGAAAACCACTCTGTGATGTGTTTGAGATATGCCAGAAGCACTTCTCAGTAGAGACAAGTATAACAGATTATAAATTGGCTTGGTCAGAGTGAAAATCACTTGTAAGAGCACTGTTTACAAACCATCTGGATTTTCAGGTCAGTAGTTTGCTGCAGTAATACTTGAGACACTGCATATTTAAGCAGAACAAAATGGATTTTACTAAGTTCTCCTTCTCCTTTTTCCTTTTTTTTTTTTTTTTTTTTTGGCTGACCAGTGTTATGCAGGTGCAAAAACAAATAATTTTGGTGCAGCTATGCTCTGTGCTGCTTTAGTTGAGGAAACAAATACTTTCACAAAGGAGATATGCCAGTTGTCATGCCAGCAATGAAGGCAGAGTTTGTTTTTGCTGCTAACAGAAAAGCATGCCAAATTTGTGTTAGTGTTCCTTTCCATTGCAGCCACTCGTAATCTGAAAACATTTTCAAAATAAAAATGACAGTGCCAGTGAGAATGAATGAACTTTGACAGCAGTATAATGAAATGTGTGGGAGGAAGCACTCAATCTGTAGAATTTGAAAGAAAATCTAATTCCATCTCCAGTCCTTCAAGATGTGGTATTGGGCCAAGGACTCTTAATACAAGTAGCAACAGTGTACAGCCTAATTCAAGCGTGGTGAGAATAGTCTCTTCTGGTGCATGCAATATTAATTCTCCAGGGTTTTCTCCATCTGTTGTCTTGTATGCTTGAAGTGTAACCTCTTTGAGGCAGGAAGCAACTTTATTTCATGCATTTCTGTGCCTACCTAGCACAGTCAGACACTGCTGGGGAGATATAATCACTACTGTAGTACAAGTAACAATCTTTTTCCTTGTAGAAGTCACAGTGATGAAAGAATAATGATATAACTTATGTTTATAACATATTTCCTAAAAAAAAACAACACCAGAACCAGATGTATTTTTATAAGTTATTTCCTAAATACAGATGTAGGTTTGTTTGTTTTTATAACTGAAAGCAGGTGCAGAAGTTACCTCATTACTGTAGTGAAAATCTAGATTTTCAAGCAAAATAAGTTGTGAAAATCTAATGACAAACGAAAGCACGAATTTACCAAACAGCAGCAGCAGAAGAGACCTTCTATACAGGTAAGAAGCAATATACAGTAATTGTGGAACCCACAGGGAAGGAAAAGGAAACGGCTTCTTGTCAGCTCAGCTCTGATAGAACATTACCTGATTTGCAAAGCACAGCCTTCCACATCTGCCACCCTGCCCAGGCAGAAACACCTCCTTCTCCATTGCCAAGTGCTGGGAACTGGGCTGTCTCTCTGTGGCTCTGATAGGAATATTCTGATCTGCAATCCTTCTGCAGGAACAAAGGCAGCTCATGTGAGCGTACTGTGGGTCTGTGGTGCTCCGGTGTTTGTAGGTCACTAATTAAAGACTGCAGGGAATTATTAGGAAAGGGAGAGATGGCTGATCCATGGCTTGAATCCGTCAAGTCAAAAGTGAGTGCCTGTTGGTTTTGAAGTTCTGTGGGCTTCTAAATATAATAGCAGAGGATTTACTGACTCTTTGTGGACCTTACGTATCAATCATAACAAAAATTTACTTTTGGTCATGGAGGAATAGTGAACTATGGCCATTCTTACAGTAGCGCAGTGCATTTCCTTGGATCCATAACAGTGCCCGTTGTCCCGAGTTTTGTTTTGAATACCAGTTTTTGGACCAGGGTGAGCGCTGAGATGCCGGCTACAGCGGTGCCTGGTTCCAGAACGTTCTAGTCCGTTCCAGAAGGTTCTGCGCGGTTCTAGAAAGCGCTGTGCAGCCGCAGCCGGTCCCGCCTGGTGCCACAGCGCCCCCTGCCGGCAGAGTGCAGCCGGGCAGCGGCAGTGCTGGTGCCGAGCGCCGCGCAGGTGAGGAAAGGAGAGTGGGAAGCAGCAAGGTCGGAGCAGGGCCTGCAGCACGTAGCACTAAGGCTGGGCCTCCATTTTGTGGCTCAGAAGAAGATGGCTGTGGCCAGGCAACGGGTGAGTAGGTGGTGTGTGGCTTCCCACATCTTCCTTTCACGTTAGGAAGTCTGGTTGTGGGCAGGTGTGCCATTTTAGGCATGCTAATGCTTTACGGTCTGAAGTACAACAACAAATAGGAGATGTTCTTTTCTTTGCAGAGCTCCCTATTAATTTATTTCACTATTAAAAATAAAATTTATTATTCCCCTGAGTGCATCTTGTTTGACACAAATCTGGATGGCAGAATCAGGGCCTATTCTGAGCTATATGGAGTACAAATATGTGTGCTTTAGGGACTAAATCCATTACAGGGACTGGAGGTGACCCAGTGTCCTCCTGTGTTACAATGAAAACAGTGAGAGAGCTCTCCCCAGGTTTTGTTTGTTTTTGTTTTTAAATTGGATGTTACAGCAACTACTTGTACCCTTGGCAATTTAACAGAACGTAACCAAACTCAGATCTCATCAGGTTTTAATTGTGTGGTTCAGGAGTTATTAAAATAAGCCATCAAACAGCCCTGTAAAGGCAATCCTGTGTACTTCAGTGCACGGGGCTCATAAAGATAGGTGATCCCTAAACGCCTGAGCACAAATTAGTCTGGGTTAGGTGGATAAATAGAGAAAAGTTGTCCTGTGGTAACATACAACCATAAGAAATTGTTCTCTAAATATTCTGGTTTTAGTTTTCAGCTGGTAGATCATCTTCATCTGCAGGCTGCCCCTCCTCGCCATGTTTTCCATCAGAGATGTGATGTAACTGCACTGTGCAGCCTGCAGTGTTTTCACACCCGTGTGGGTGTGCCTGTGCAGGGGAGGCCCGTCTGATTGCAAATCGCAGATTCACAGGATAGGCAAATTGTTATGTAACTGCAATAAGGTGTCTAATCTCCCTTTGCCCAAAGCTGTTATACACAGAAAGATTCATGGTGAGTGCAAAGCAGTTAAGTTGAAGGTAGTGCCAATTATGCTGCTCTGTACCAGCTGAGAACCAGGCCACCCTAATAGGCCACCTAAGAATACCTTTTTTTTTTTTTTTTTTTTTTTTTGGTGACTCTGTGATGAAGCAAGCATTGTTGCCTCAAGGTCCAGGTGTGTTCACACATTTCAGTGCTAGTGTTTTCAATGTAAAACACCTGTGAACCAAATAGGACTGGATGTTTTTGCCCACCTCCGGTGCAGCTGTAGCATAGACAAGAGCAAAATGTTCTGCTCGCAGCCGTGGGGGTCTGCAGCACCCAAAGTTCTGGGAAGATGAAAGTGGCTGTTTGCCGCACTGGGCAGTGAACTTGCTGTCTGAAGGAGATCTTGAGTATACAGCAGTGTTTTGAGATTGAATGGGGTGAAAGACCTGACTCTGTATATGAAGAAAAAAAAAAAGTCTAAATAGGCTGAATGTGTGGAAGAGGTGAACGTATCTCTAAGGAATGCTGAATATTTTAGAGCAGTGTTGTAGAAATGTGCCTTTGTGAGACCAACAAGCTCCTGGCCTGTGTTCCCACCAGGGGGCAGGACGAGACAAAAATTAAGGCATTATTAAGGGGTAAAAAAGCAATAGCCCTGCTTTTAGCAATTGTTCCCTTCGGTTTCTGCAAAGCCACAGTACCTGCAGCAGTATGGCTAGCTGAGTGAAAGAAGTAAGCCCTGTTTTTTGTTTTGTTTTGTTTTGTTCTGTAAGCAATGCTTGGCTTCTGCTTCAGTGAATGTATATGTATTACTGCTTCTAAGGTGCTCTCTCCTCATGAGCATAAGCATTTTAATGTTATGTAAACCTGTATCATAAATCTGATTTTTTTTTCCATATTGCAAAAAGCTGGCTGTTACTTTAAATCCCTTCTGTAGCATCTTAGCTCTTATTTTTCCTGAGCACAGTTTAGGGATTATCCACTTCAATGCAAGGCTACAGCACTATATTGTCCTTTGTAAAAACACAGTCACAGGAGCCTAAGGCTTATGCCATGCCCAATTACAGGAGAACTCTGACATCTTAAGCATTGCTCGTGTCTAGAAATAATGCAGACAGCAGCCTACTTTCTGACATATTGTTGTGACCCACTGTGCAACAATGGAATGAACCACTGGCTGAAGACTGTTTAGCCCAACCATAATACAGGTAGTTGTGAAGAGCAAAAATTAGGTTTGTTCATGCAGAAGTGGATGTGCTTGGAAGAAATGCTGTTCATAATTAATTATGGCCTAATCCCAGATGATCTGAGTGCTCAGCTCTGAGCAAGAAGATTGTGAAAGTCTTTTCAGTAATTGCACTACAGAATGTAGTGTATGTAAGAGGAGGTGAATCGCCCAAGAGCAGAATTATATTAAGTAGTTCCCAGGCCACTCCAAATCTATGTGTGAGATGTGAAACCAGTAGCTGCTATCTGTGGATGGCTGTATATTATTGCTTGCAGCCATATTACCTGTATGCTACCAAAGTTACCAGGTCCCAGTAACTGTGGTGAGAATAAGTGGCCTTTCATTCATCACAGAGTTGTACAAGAATGAGAAGCCATCCTACCTCTTCACTTTGGCAATGAAAAAGTAACTGTAAATTGTGTGCTTAGCTTTGCCAAAGGTTTTCCCAAGCTTAAGGGATGCATTTCTGCATGTATCAGCAAAGCAAGGCGGAGGAAGATGGTCTGTGATTCTGTGATAGTGTATAAATGTATAAATTATCTATAATTATATATTAAGAAGTTTCTGATGTCAAGTGGTTGAAGCAACTTTTGTACTACTGTGCTGAAACTTCTTCGGGAAACTCTTGCATTGAAATGTAGAAAAATAGTAACTTGTTTCAAACAGTTGTAGCCTGGTAGTAAAAAGGAAGATAACTGACGCTTAGATTTAGTGAGCTGAAAATTGTCTAGTTCTGTAAATCGATGGAAAAGGAAATATTTGACCATTATTCCTGGCCCTATTCATTCAAAAAGCATTAGTCAGCCCTCCAAATGAGATTAAAACATTTATTGAGATTCTTCTTATTTCCCTTCACTTTTGCTTGTAGTTGTGTTTGTTTTGTATTTTAGGCTTTCCCCACTGGCTACTGATGTTAAAAGCTTCATAAGAAAAGCAGTATTTGTCCTTAACAGGGGAGATGTCATTCTTTCAGAATTCTCTGCTATTCCAGCAACTGACTGGGATAATGAGGGTGCAGCAGGGGAATCTCTGGGTACTTTTATTTCCAGAGGAATGAGTGAGCAAGGAAAAGATGGAGGTCTGGATAAGGCAAAAGTGAAAAAAAGTGCTAAAGGGGAAAATTTCCTTGGGCATATTAGTATGCACTAACTTCCAGAAGTTAAATATTTATACAAAGTGCAAGCCAGAAACAGTACTTCAGCTTTTTATTTTTTTTTCCTCAGTAGAACAATTCAGAAAGTTTCTTTGTGTGGAGGAGTGTAAGAGTTGGCTGTAACTCCAATTCAGGACGTTTTCAGCTAAAAACATTTGGCAGGCAACTGAAAATTGCCAAAGCAGCTGCAGAGGCTGTTCTGTTCTGTCCTGTCAGTGCCTTATTCCTTGCTGTTCTCCCCAGGGCTTTCCAAGGGCTGGACTGGGGTGGTAGTGGCTCACTGCGGTGCTGCTCAGGGTGCTCAAAGGCAGGGAAGGCCACGATACTCATAATTGCTCTGTGTTTCCTCATCAGGTGATGAGCTGGAACAGGTAGTACGTGAACTCATAATTATCTACCTACTAGGCAAATAGCGTTTTGTTGTGTGGCAAGAAAATATATTAACATGGCTAAGACATGCTTAAGTAATAAGTGCCCAGACTTGAAAGTCAGGTTAGTGATGTACGTCTGTTGGGTTACCTGGATACAGCAGAGATCAGGACTGACCTCAGATTCAGCGGTAAATAAAAATGAAAAGAGTACTGAAAGCATGCACACCTTCGGCATAAACGCATATATTTCTTGAAGGTGTGTTTCAGTGATCAAATGTGCATCTTATCTTTTTGGACCTCAAAATAAAATAAAGCAAATCTTGTTTGTAAGTTAATTGCAGATTATTAACCTATTTAAGCTAATTATATAATATGAAGTATTCAGAATGTTAAAAATGTTACTTTTTTTCCCCTAACAGTCTGTAAACTCTCACAAATTCAATGTCATGGTTTTTAGCTCTGAATTGGATTTTGAAATTTATTTATTCTATAATGCTTCAAAAGATTTCTTAGATAATTATTATGGGCCCTAAATGGATGTCACTAGTGAACGTTCAGTTACTAACTTCAGGTAAAGTAAAAGAGTCCTTTTCAATGAAAGATGCCAGAAGGAAACTGGCACAAGTTTGGTATTCACAATGTAGTGCAGTTCAAATGCTTTTTCTGTTTGTTTCATAATCCATGTATTCTTGATTTTTTTTTTTTTTAATGTCTATCCTTTATATAAAAGGATATCACTTATATATATATATTTAAAAAAATATTATTTTGTTATTAATTAAAAATAATTGACAGGAAAAATGAAGGGTTGGAAGTTGATCTACCTAAGAAGAATGATGGGAAGATTTGGGAGGATTTAACACACGCTGCTCTGAATTGTTCCCAGTGACACCAAGAAGGTGCGATGTTGATGTCAGGAGCGGAGGAGCCGTTACACTGCATGCATCTTCTGGTGCTCTGCCGTGGCTGCTTCCAGGATGAAGGAGGTGCAGCCCTGAGTCTGTCTCATTGCACAGGGGTGGCTGTGAAAACACGGTCTGACTGAGCAGTGTTCCTTAGATACAATTAATGCCTTATGGATGCAGTTTGTGTTTGTTGTTATTATTTTTTTTTTCTCCAAAAGCAAGGCGTAATATGGACTTTCACATTAGTTGGCAGTAAATGGTCAGCTGTAGGAAAAAAGTAGTTAACAGAGGAAAAACTGAGTGAAACTATAAAAAAATTGTCCTTGATTTCTTTGTAATTATGACAGTTAATTCAAAGTTTCCTCAAAGCCCTACATACGCATCTTCATCTGAGAATCTCAAGAGTGCTAGAAACATTAATTAAATAAACTTCTTAATAAATCTGTGAAGGAAGATGGATAATTATTGCACAATACTCAGAGTGATAAGGCACAGAGAAGCATTATACATAATGTTAAATACTTCACTGGTATCTGGAGTAGTTACTGTGCGAATTCTGGCAGAGTTAGGATCTATGAACAGGCTACAGAAAATAGCCCCTTTCAGGGTATCTTCATTTGAGAACAAGAAATCATTTTCTGATCTTGATACTCTTCTGATTGTTGAAGCCAAAAAGCTGCCAGACATGTCAGGTGAACAGCAATCTGAATTTCCATAGCTATGGGGACTGTTGTAAGTATAAAGATCTTTTATGAAGAATTAGCTTCCGTGAGGTATTTTTCTGAACTTCTTCTGATAAAAACAAATCCAAGACAGTCTTCGCTTCTCAAATGTTTTTCTAGAAGTTGTATTACATGCAGAAGCCTTGACATATGAGTGCAGATAATGGCTTATTTATTAGAAGCAGTCCTGTCTCAAGGAAGTTGTATTTGTTTTGAACAGTGGCTTAAGGATGCCCAAGTCATTATTTGTAATGCCAATGTTGATTCTATTCTGAACTATCTGAATTCTTTCTAGCATGGAAGTTATATTTTGGATCATAAAAAAAGATTGAAATACTGACAAAAATGTAAAAGATTGTGTGCAATCTCTGCTGTATTTTCATGAAAAAAAGCAAACCATTATGTCAGCTCTCAAAGCATATGTGAGGATAAATTAGGAGGGAAGAAGGAACTCCAAAAAAAATCCTTCAAGGCAGATAACTGAGTATAGAAATGTACTGTTACATTTCATTAACAGTAACAACTGTTATTATGCTGAGGCCACCAATACCAACACAAACACTACAAAGTGGTTACAGTTACTTTTCCTTAGGTGCTTTTGTTGAGTTTGAACTGGAGCCTTGATTCACTTCCTTGTCTGCTGAGCTACAGGCAGAGCTGACAAGCCCAGCAGAGGAGGAAAATTGCAGTCTCTCTTTCTTCCTGTGTGTATAGATGGATCTCGGGGTAAGGAGACTCTTAGAATTTGGGGCTAGTCATCTGCTGCTTCAGTGGGCCGTTCACCAGCTGTGGAGTTTGCAGAGAGGGTCCAAAGCCATGGTCCTTCTTGGCTAGGTATATAAGTAGAAGGATGCAGAACAGCACAGCTCCAGTATTCATAGACTCTTGCTAACTAGGGAGTTGTGAGGGAACGGTGTGATAGAGTTCCATATAATCTTTACTAAGTAATGTCCACTCTTTAAGCATTAGCTGTGATGTGCTGAAAGTAATGGCTACGAAGGCTGCTGTTTGTCTGTGTGTGGCAGATCGAGGCCAGTCCTGCATCGCTTACTTTGCTTGCCTGCAGTGCAGCCACAGTGGCTGGGTCTTCCCTGGGGCTCTGATATGGACTGATTTCAGAGCTCTTCAGAATTGGTTCCACACATATCTGCTTTTCTTCTCAGCCTCATTAAGGCATGAATTTAGATGCTTCATTAAATATACATACAATTAGCTCAAACTAAGGGCCCTGATGGCTGAGGGAGAATTTTTTCTCGGGTGAAAAAGTGTAACGTAGATGCAATGTACTCTTTCGTTAGGGGGAATGGGAGTGCTGAGTATGAAGATAATCTGTAGATAAATGCATGTATGTCATGTGGTTGGAATCTCCTTCAAATTTTTTTATCTTCCCTTTCTCCAATAACTTTAATTATGTGTTAAGTACATTATAAAATAATTGTTTAATGTTGATGTTACTGAGAAAACAGAAGAAAAAGAAAAGACATAAATCTAACAGAAAGGCTATAGATATCCTCTCAGCTTGCAGATATCTTCTTCAGCGCTGTTTCCATGGAAATTATTTATAGTGCCTGGAGGGAGTGAAGTGCAGGTCACAGATCTGCACAGCTACAGTAGGCTCTCAGCCCGGGTAGGCGGAATCTGACAACAACAAATGGGCATATCTTTGAATGGAGCAGTTCTGCTTTTAGAGGAAAATGTAATTTTGAAAGAAAATATTCATCTCTATGGCAATTTGAGTGAAATTAGAACGAAGAGCTGTCAGTTTTCACGATGAAAGCAGCTTCCAGCTCTCTTCCCTCTGCTCCCCTTCCCCTACTGCTTGAAATCACTAAGGGTCTCGTCACACTTATGAGAGCAGAATTCTAAGTACCATGTTGGATAATCACAGTGTATTCCAGCTTGCCTAATTGCTTTACCTGGGATATGCTGAAGCAGAACATCTACATTGTGCTAAATGCTGTGGATACTGCCAATCATCAAGGAACATATTTTTATTTATATTAAAATATATGTAATAGAAATCATCTAAAAATATACGGCATGGTTTTTTAATATATATTGGTATGTGTATCACATGTAACTTTTTCTTATCCTAGAGCTACAGAAATATAATACAGAACAATTTCTGTGGCATACTTCTATAGAAGTACAAAGAGGTGAACAGGTATATAGACTACATTTCCAACTGAAGTATCAAGACTTCATTTTCTCACCAATTACTCAGCAGTATTAGTGTAATATTAAGGGGTTTCTTACCCCTTCTTATAAAGCAAGCAAACAAACCACCATCAATACCTTCAGGAGTATTTTATAAGCTGGGTACAAAGCCCAGCTTGTACTGGACACAGCTATTGACTACCTCTCATTACTCTGTACCAGGTGATTACAGTATTAAGCCCTACATTGATTTGACAGAATTGGCTGCACCTGGGTGTGGCACATTGCTCATTAGTTCTCACATACAATGCAGAAAGATGAAAAGGCCCTTCCAAGTGCAACTCTATTGGTTTTAGTTGTTTATAGATGGCTATTTGAAGGTTCGATCTAGATGAATGCTTTTTTTTCTATCCATGGTTACCACAATATGATTCTTTTACTTGAATGTACTACTAACTACAACAAAGAAGTGGTAAGATTTTCTTTTTAAAGAAAAATTTGGTTTAAAAACTAAAGAAGGATTTTCTTTGGTGTTGGTGGAGGACAGATTTAGAGTTTATGATGAACTTGGCAAAAAGGAGATCTGAGAAGTAAAGGAAGCAATTCCATAAGAACAAATGCGATCACCATGCTAAGGGAAGAGTGATTGTCTTTACAGATACAGGATACAGAACTAACGTTAGATAGAAATTCAGATGCGTAGTGTATTTTAAAAGCTTTAGAAACAGCCTTTGCCTTCTGTACTCCAGGCAAAGAATTTGAAATAGCGTTTCTGTTGGGCTAACAGTGTTGGATGGGTGTGCCATGAGGGACCTTGTCTGTCAGGGGGTAGAAAGTGCTTTGCTGGATGTCTACTCTGGGTCCAGCAAGCTAGGTATTAGGCACAAAAATGTGGAAGAATGCATCTCTGTCATTCTTCATCTGGGAGCCTATAAGTGTGTGTGCAGAAGCCCTCGGTGTGAGGGCTCCCAGGTAATAACAGATTATTGTACATCCCAGTAGTTGATGCTGGACTCTGGAAAACTGTTGATTTGTGAAGCCTGTACCTTAATTTGGACCTGAGTTCTTTGTGAAGGAACTTGGAGTCCACAGGCAGACTGAAGGCTAAGTGCAACTCCAGGTTTCTTTAAAATAGCAGAATTTCCTGCTGGAAAATGTCAATGTAAAATGACTTATGGACAGTTGCAGTGCATGGTCAGGTATATGATCAGAAAGCATTATCGGTTGATGCTACCACAAGCAATCCCTGATTTGGTTATGCCATCTTCTTTTAAACTTTATATCAGCAATACTCAATACCAGTGAGGTGATGAGCTTGAATGTTTGTACTTTGTTAGCATTGAAGAAGCCATTTTCTTGCTACACAAAGCATGGTAGTAGTGAAGATTTTTTTGGAACAAAGAAATGATCCTGGAACACATGATCTGTTTGCCTGGAATGGATTTCTTTCATGAGTTAAACCAGGGGTGACAACTTGCCATGTCTGCTGCTTATATCACACAAGTAACTTCTGTGATGTCCGAGTGCAACAAGAAGTTTAATAATTTCAGAGGAAACTTTCTTTTTATTTTGAGTCTCTCATTCTTTTCTTTTTTCTTGAGAAGTTTTTTATTCCCATTGTCTAGAAGTGAAATAAAATTGTCCCTCTTACTGATCTTTCTCTTTTCCTTTGTTTGACTGACATAAAATTAGCTCATCTAGTCTGTGTGCCTTACATAATCATAGCTTCTCAAAGAGAAGAAAAAGATTGAGTTTGTCTTTTCTTTCTTAAAGAATCTCTTTACCCATAAAACCAATTCCGCACCAGTGTTGTGACAAGGTCTCTATACTTTTTTTTTTAATCTAGGTTTTTTTTTTTTTTTTTTTTTTTTTTTTCCTTCCCTTTGGAAGATACTCTTCCAATTAGCACAGGTTTTTTCCAACAGTTCAATTAGGCAGACCTCTTTATCAACTCAGGTGTAAAAACCTTAGTGGTGTCTGCTGGCTGGAGGTTAAGTATTAACTGCTGCAACCTAGAAATTCAGCACTCACCTCATTAATCCTTTTCAAACCATCTGTCATAAGAAGATGCAATATGCAACATTACATTTTATTTTATTTTTTCCCCTTTCGGCATCTGCAAATTCGTTCCTAATTCTGAGAAACGTGCTGTTAAATTCAGTAATTTTGTGGCCATGCTTTTGTGAGTTTGGATATCTTGACTGCTCTTTGTTGTTTCCATTGAAAGAGGCTCGATTTAAAATCTTTTCTATATGGCAGTAAGCAGTTCTTCACTTGTTATTATGTTTTCTTGTTGGGATGGACTGTTTTGAACAGCAGTGTGCTCAAAGCTGCTCTCCCTAGGAAATGCTTTTGGGAAAAAAAAATGAACAAGACAGAAGTGGCCCATATGGTCTCCTCTTGTGCAAAATGTGTTCAGATTGCCACAGCGGTATGGAGTTGGTATGAGATGGAATGCAAATCTTAAATATGTTGTAGCCTGCCCATAAAGGCAGCGCTGCTTTCCTATAGCCATGGACTGAATGTGGGGAGCAGTAACAGCTGTAAGCCTTTCCCAGAAGACATGGAAAATGGAAGATAGACTATTTAATGTTTTATACAGTAATAAAGAGAATAACTGATAGGCAGTTGTAGGGCGTTGTAGTGTTACAGAGTGGATGCCGTGCCCTAACTGTGATAAGAGATTCATTAGGTAATGAATTTGTCTGTTATTACTGACAGTGTTATTGTGAAGATCTCTACTAGTTAACTCTTGGAGACTCAGTTTTGTATTGATGGGAATAGCTATTGTAAGAAAAAGCACTGATGCACTGTGATGGCTGCCTAAACAGGGCATGCGTGTTTTTCAGTTCAGCAGCATACTGAGATGCATGCTGATCTCTTTGCATTATTACTGAAAAGGAGCCTAACTTTCTTCCCAATAAACAAGATGGACTCCTTTGCTTTTCTCTTTGTGCTTTAAAGCACTTTCTTTGTAAGGCTTATGTCAATAACAGTCCTCTGAACAATACATTTTTAGCAGAGCATTAATCAGCGATGTTGTTTCGCTTCAGGTCTTTGATAAAAGCTTGTCTAGCAATGTAGAAACGTCTTTTTTCCTTCTGCAGATTGAAATAGAGAGATGCTGTTTCTAACTGTATTTTGCTCACAAATTCCAACACTCATGATTGTAGTGGGATTTTGTGAAGTGATTGCTTTTTTTTTTTAATTTACAAATTCCTGAATATAAGCAGTTAGAACCCAGCATGCATATCCCATGAGAAGGTCCAAAATATGGTTTTGTAGGAATGAAGCAATATTTTAACCCTATAGGATCTTCCTATTCTGTGTTCTTTCAGTTGTATAGCATCTAGACCTGTGTTTCATTATAATACTGAAGTAAAGCTGGATGGTTTCAACTCCGATGTCTTGATAATGCTTTGACATAATAGAAATTTTTCTTCGCCTTATAAATTGCTAAGAGTGCTCACTGAACAAAATGTGTCAGTTCACTGGACATTGCTCTGTGTAGAGACTGAAATGGACCACCTGCTAGAAATTAGTGCACTGGTTAGCTTTACTGCTACATGGGAAGGGCAAGAGAAAGATCTTGTACTCAATTCATTTTCCTAGGTAATAGTTAACAATGCAAAAAATTAAAAAACAAAAAACAACAACAAAAAACCACACAAATCAGAATGGTGGAGATTACTATGGCCTCCCACAAAGATCTGTACCTGCTTCTAAAAATTTTTCATGCTACGTAGCTACCTTCGGTTTTGCTTCCCATTGCATCAGATCAGCTTAATCTTTTTCATTATTTTATTTCACTGAAGTGAAATAAGTAACCATAGGATGAATGGTCTCTTTTCAATGGATGAGTCTGCATGCTTGTCAGCCAAGCAGAAGAGCACTACCTATTGGTGTGGCTAGTGCTTTTAGACTCAGTTTGCACAATTCTACCTATTTTTCAAAATTTAGGCAGCCAGGCAGAGTGATTCATGCATTTCACAGTTTACTTTATAAGTGAATTTAACACATTTGTCCTGAAGTTGGTAAGAACTCTGAGATGGACGTCCCTGATGAAATATTCAGAAGAGAGCTGGTATTTCTGTGCTTTTCTATACTACCCATTAACACGTGGTAGCTCTAGAGAGACATCAATTATACAATACCTGAGATTTTGTTATAGCACTTCAGCTTCACTGCTCTTCCTCTAGAGCCTATTTTACAGCAGCTCATGCAGTACCATTAGGAATGTACATCTACTCCTGTGTGTTTGCATAGCCAAGCCTTACAAGCCTGAATGGGCAGAAATAATAATTCCATGGTTTGCTGTGCTTGCAAGGGTACTTAATTCTGTAGTCAATGTTCTGGCCTCTTGTCTCTCTGGGATTTTGAAATTTCAGTGCAGTAGCTGATACGTTTGATCAAGATGATGTACAGTGCACACTGAAGGATTCTAGGCAAATAAATAGTAGGCTGTCTTTGGCAGGAATGTATATTTAAGAAGAAAAATCCTTACTATGTTGAAATGACCATGTGCTGTGGGTACAAGGATGTGCCAGTTACCTCTTGGAGTTTCTAATATAATTATAGGATAATTATGCTGCTCTGTGACAAAAATAGACATGATCAGTCCCTAAATACTATATGTTTGCAGTGGAAAACAAATGCAGTCAGTGCTCTTGGATTCTGTCAGATAAAGCTGGCACTGAAGCAAGGGTAAGAAATGTGTAGATAAGTCGTGTGACTGATTTCAGCTTAGATTGGCAAGTAATATAGAGGTGTACAAAGCAGAATGGTTAGTTTTTCTTATTATATAGCTCAAGCCTCACCTTGGACTTGTTAAAGAATAGCTTTGAATGAGTTATATGTAAACAGCGTTTAATCATTTGATCTGGGGAAGCAGAAGTAAGCCATTCTGTTGCTAATTATACAGTTCGTTTCTGTGTTATTGGTTATGGAATCTGGTTTGCTTTGTACTGGTGTGAATATCAGGAGAGCTTTTGTCTTTTGAATTACAAATGGAAAAGAAAACGTTGGTACAATGTTCACATCTGCAAGGAAATGATGTTTTCATCACAGCATCTTTTTGCAAAGACTAGGGCAGTAGAGTTGTGTAGTCCAACCTCCTGCCCAGTGCACAGTTAACCATTTCCCATGGCTGCCTCTTCAGGGCTCTGTTTTATCTTGAAGACCTCCAAGGATGCAGATGGCACAGCTTCCTTGAGGCGCCTCACAGCCAGGCAGTGGGAATGTCCTTCTTAACAAACAGCCCGAGTCTCTTGCTCTCTTACCATACACAGGTGTGAAGGGCCTGGCTCTGTCTCTGTAACCTCCTTGCAGGCGCCAGCAGGAGGCCAGTGAGATGCGAGATATGCTTCAGAGCTGCAATATCTGTTCAAAGCAGTATTCCTGGAACAGTTGATTTGTTCATCTTGAATGCTGCATAATAGTATATGAAGTAGCACTTAGATCAAACAAGGTGGACTGTGGCATCCCTGAGTATTTCTGCTTTTTAAGCCTTAGATTTTTGTAAGATCAAACTTTGAGTGGTAAAGGTATGCAGTGTATTTTCTGTCTTCCAAAACTGATTTTTAAAACTCTCAAGAGGGGAAAATAAGAAAAAAATAAGTTTTAGTTTTTCTTCAACTTGCAATTCCGTTCAGACTTGCATCAGTCTGGCTGTAAAGTGTGTATGAGAATGTCAGTAAGAGCCTTGTCATAACAATCACATTGGTGCTCTTTGCAACCAAGGAAGAATTAATCATTCACATTATGTGCAAATGACTGTAAGGCTGATTTGTTTGATTATTATTATTTTTTTTTAAATTAAGAAGTCACAGAGTAACAATTTCTTACACTGGGATTTTTACACTTTAGATCAACTTCTTCACCAGTGCGACAAATAAATGAGACAGTGGAATATGAACTAATGCTTATTCCAGAGCTGACATTTTTTTAACTTTAACGATAAGGAATAGTATTAAAATAAGAACAGGACGAATTAATTTCTTACATGCACACACGCAGCACTGATTAATTTCCTAAATATATAATTAATGAATTTCAACTGCTTACATCAGCCCTGGCTGGGGTGGCAGGAATTTTAGAATGTATATATTAAGGGCAATCCGTATCTGTTGAAAGGCAGTTGCAAAATAGTGCCTGCTGCCCTTGTTCAGCCACCACCAGTGGGCTTAACAAAGAATGGCTTTGCTTCAAAGACCAAACGCAGGGGTATGGCATTTTTCTTGAGTGTGTTTGTATGTACAAGTTGGCTAAAATAAAGCCACACTGCAAACAGTGGAATTCCATGGGAGCTTTAGAAAATGGAGTGCTGAGTACACAGCCTAGGAATATAATATTTTTATGTGAGCGGCAGGAGTGCTTTCTTGCAGCTCCATTCAAATTAGTGGTTGAGAGGAAACGCTTTTACGGTTATGTACCGTGTTGAGGAGATGCACCTGTTGCTGCACTACAGCACTGCGCTGCTTCTGCAACCGTGGCAAAAAAGAGAAAAACTGACTCTGAGAGTTGTAGCAAATAATCATGTACTGCAGTGGTAGAATGCAATGCTGGTGTACTTTGCCCCACTTGAGATGCCTTGGTGTGAAATGAGTTGTTGATTTTTTTAAATTTCTTTTTCAACGTTCCTACATTTACATTCCAAATAATGGATTCTTGCTGTTTTTTTATTGTGGCATATTTTTTTATTTTGTTTAACTAGTCATTTTATTTTTTGGACTCCTTCTCTTGGTTTATTGCTCTTTAATTTTTGCACGTATTGTCTCACAAATTCCTGTGATGTCTAATAAACCTGGCAGTGACTGCACATTACAGTCAGAAGCACAAATCACATGAGCTGTGGAATCTGCACCTCCACACAGTAACAATATCAATATAACTGTATTTATATCAATATAACGGTACCACCAAACATTAACTCTTCCCTCCCTCTACTTACAAGTAATAAATTAGTTACTTAACACAAGGCCTGTGAATTGAACCTATTTTCACTTCTCCAAAATTTGGTAACATTCTCACCAGGAATTAGAGACCAAACGACAGCGGCGCTTGATCTGATAAAGTGCTGTGAGACATACTTTAGTTCTGTGATTTCCATTTCAGTTTACTTTTCTCAAAACACATTTCACTTCATTGCTTGGTCTTCAGCAGGGCTGCTTATTTCTCTCCCCCTTGCTTTGTCAGGCTGTTGGATAAGCAGAGCCACCTTTGTTAGGCATCTGGTTGCTACCTTGTAACAGCAGCCACTGTGAGTGTTAATGGAATTAAAGCAGAGCTCTGATTTGACTGTCACATCTTAGCTCTTAAAATAATTTGTCCATCTACTTGTTTTAACTCACATCTTGGCACTGTTCAACCTTTTGCTTGGAGCAGTGGGAGCTACAGAGCAGTAACTTATTTGAGAGGTTTGGGAGAGATGACTGTGAAGACTGCACAGAGAATGTTTGTTTTGAACATATTTTTTGCCTTCCTACCAAAAATGAAGTAATGAGTTACTTAAAATCCCTCCTGAGTTACAGATGAAGATTTGGGTGTTGTCTGTACAGCAAGGGCTGGTGCTGTCTGACGGCATGTGGTCACACAGGGGCTTCTAATCTTACCTGCTTTCTGACTTCTTGCAAACAAAATCCTTCTTGCTCTATTTGTTGAGTCTCCCTTTAATTTTAGCAATATTCATACTCTTCCTCTCATTGGTGATTTTTACATTTCTAGTGTTTCTGGGTTCCTTAAGTGATGCCGTAGATAACAAAGAGCTGGTTTTCTGTTAGCCTTACAACGCAAATGGAGTACTTTCTTCTCTTATCTTTACAAGGGAGATTTTCTTATTATTACTGTGACTAGCTACTGGATGTACTTTTTTTTTTTTTTTTCCTGAGAATTTAGCACATTTAGTTTTCGAAGGAATTATAAACTTTCTATCTCCTGAGTTCTGTTCTCTTGTTGGGATATGGGAATACCCCAACAAGAACAGCAAAACTAACACAAATGTATGAATTCAGTGAACAGGAAAAATCAACTACACAAACTTTTAAACAGTTGACGTATGTTAGAACCACTTCAATATATATTAATGTGTTTTTGAGCCTTGGGCTTTGAGCTTACTTTGCAGCCAAGTCTCACTACTTTGCTGACAGCTTGCCCGCAAAGGAAGCGGTGTGTTTGCATCAGGTCTGAGCACCCCAAGTGGTACTCAGGTGTGTGCTGACCATGTTTACTTCTGTATGCTTAAGTGCATGTATTTAGCTGAAAATTTGTCAATTCAATGATGGGAGGAAAAAAGATTCATTATATAAAAAGGCAAACAAATACTTTACAGGCAGGAGTTGTGGAATATGTATTCAAGAGTGCAGCAGGAGTCTTAACATCTTTTAATTGTTGCCTCCAATTACTTTGAATGTTCATCAAACATAGTCTTGTACACATAAACTCAGTGTATATACAGGGAACATTTGTAACAAATAGGCCCTGCTCTCAAAAATCATTTATTCTGAAGTAAAAATTGGTGGTAGAGGATGCTCTCACTTCATAGGGTACAGGCTTAGAGGCTTAGGATGCTGATCTCATAGAGGCCTTTGAACTGAGGTTTCCTTTCCAGTATTTAGCTGGCTATAGTTGTATTGGTATCTTCTTTCCTTACAATCTGTACTGATTTTTTTTTTGTAGTTTTCTTAAATCTTACTAAATATGAATGCAGAAGCAAGGAAAAATATCATCTATTGATAGTTTTCTGAGTTACAGTTTGAGAGCTTATGAATACTGTATGTTTATTGCTTTTATGAATCAGTGTGGATGGCACACTGTCAAGTGCAGACAGCATGGTGGGATGTTACATTATGGAAGCCTTTCTTTCAATGTTCAAGAAAATTAAAAGAAAAAAAATAGTCGGAGGGAAAAGGCTCGATTAGGAGTGTGGGAATGGCATGCTGCATGCAAATTAAGTGACAGCATGGACTTAGCCTGATACAGAATGATTAAAAATTTGTGTACTTAATCCTTCAAGTCTTTATATACTTTCCCATCATGTAGGAAAATTCCAGCTGAGAATTTTGGGTTGATCTGCACAAGCATTAGCTTAAGGATTTTGGGGAACTGGCATTATATTACTAAAATCTAAACTTCTCATGCAATTCTATGAACCAGGAAGGATTTGAAATCTCAGCTGTGTTTTTTTAACAGTAAAACTGTTTTCTAATTCTATAGTTGTTTTCTCAGCTGTTTCTTGAGTGCTTCTACCAGGCTTTAATATTGCTCTGGCTACCAGCTGAGTCCCTAGGCAGCTCTCACGAAGCATTAACAAGTGTTTGAGAAACAGTCAATTGGACTGTACAAAATAAATGTTGTGAACTTGGACATCATGTAAAAGATTGTTCTTGTTTCCAGAATATTTTCTTGGTTTGCAGTACAGATGTCAGGTAATGTGTATCCAAAGAACTAAGTGCAATAAATGTTGGATTTGGAAATTTTCCTGTCAGTAGCACTATGCTTAGCCCACCTGTCATTATCTACCTCAGATTTTTTTGTTTTTGTTTCCCCAGTGATTGTGCATTTTAGTCAAGTGCAAAAGAGAAGCAATTAAGAAGGCTTTTTGTGTATAAGATACTCTGTAGGCAGCTCTCTTGTTGGAAATGACAATTTTCCCCTCTACATGTAGCACTTAATTTACAATAGGCTTGATTGTGCAGATAGAGTTCTTATTCGCTGATGCATTTGATGAAGAAAATAAAAATATGGTTTTATATACTTCTTCAACCAAGGCAAGTAATTTTTAATTGAAATAATAATTCTTTACAACAAGGTAGGAAATTGCTTTTCCCATCCTATAAATCTTCACTGTCCAAATGCCTTTTTAAAATTTTAGTGAAATTTGAACTTTTGCAAATATTAATGAAATTAAAATATGGAAAAAATATGGTAAGAACAATTGAAATATTTAATTTCATATATGCACGTGCACAGACCCAGTGATGCAGAAAGCAGTTGCTCATCACCTGCTATCTATCTGATGCCCAGCCAGTCCCCAGGCTGTGGCTGCCTATCACAACCAACTCACCTCAGTTTCATAGTTTTTTTTTTGGTTTGTTTGGTTTGTTTTTGATATTTTTTTTTAAAGATGTCACAGTATGGAATATTGCTTTAAACAATTTAGGTCAGCTCTCCTGGTTCTGTTCCCTCCCAGATCTTTCTATTCTGCAGATATTCCTGCTTGGTCAACTCCAGTCAGCCGTCATTATTTGTTCCTTGCTTTTTAATTATTATTATTTTTTTTTTCCAAAAAAAGTGGAGCTGCAGTCTCTTGCTTAAGCATTCACATAAGAATCATCACTGAAATATTTTGTATGGAATACATTGGGTGAAGAAGGACAAGAGAACTTACAAATATACCAGCTGTGTTCTGCCTCAGAAATATATTGTTTCTGAGGCACCAGTGTTTGGTTTGCTGGATTCCCCTCCTGATTTGCTTTTTACGGCTCCATTAAGCACTACCTTATACTGTCTCATAGAGTGTGTTTACGTCTTTGTGGAAGAACTGAACTTGTAGGTCAGCATTTTTTCTGACTTCCTGTGCTACTGAAACCAATGGATTTGGTAGGAGCCCTTCAAAATACATTAGACAAGTTAAAATCCTTAATTGAAGATCTCCAGACAGACTTGTTAAATATTCTGTTGGAGAATGATATTTAATGAAAGTTTTTATGTTTCACACCATAACTTGATTAGTTTTTGTAGGTATGACAAATTCTGGACTTCAAATGGATTAAGTTTTTGTGCCATGGGTCAGAATTTGTTCTTCTTGACTTAGAATTAAAATATTAGATAGAGGATTTCATGTAAATCCTTACTTAAGTATGGTGAAGATTAAAGTGAATTCTGATTAACATAAATCTTGCAGTATCTGTTCCCTGGTCCTCACAGCTGCCCATAGGAAACTATTTATTTATTTAAGAAAAAGCACAGAGTGGTTTATTAGTTCATCAGAACTTGTTGGGACAGCCGTCTGTGAAAAGCAAGTCCTTCATGACTTTAGGCTGTACAGTTCCCTGAGCGGGGAATCATAATCTCTGTGCATTTGTCAAATGCATGGGAAAATCTGGTAATGACAAAATCCTGTACAATAATTCTAGTCTTTCCTTCAAGTCCCTTGGTTTGATCCTCCCAATTCATATATTCTCCTCTATTTTTTTTTTTTGTAAGTTGAAATTAATTATTTTCAAAATTAAAGCAAATTCAGATATCTACATAACTAACCTAAATATCATTCAATGCTTTCATTAAGTTCAGTAGAAGATGCAAATATCCAGAACTTATGAAAATGAAATTTTGCTCCTTTGGCTTTAAGTAGGTAAAAATGTACTTGGCTTTACATGACCCATAAATCCAATCTAGATACTTAGATGTGCATTGTGATTTAACTTGGACACCAGCCTTATGCATGCCACTTATGCTTGAAATGTCCTCATAGCCCACATTCAAGAAATCTAGTCTGAAAACCCAGGAAACTAGGAAAAAAAAATAGTAATTAAATAACTAAAAGTGAGCACCAGTATTTAACTCTGTTTCCATTTATGACTGGCTTAAAATAAGCATTTATTCCTAATTCCAAAAAGAGAAGTGTGTATGTGCATAAACACAGTGGTCAGTAGTGCTTGTAAAAGCCTCGAAGTTTTTAATTATGGATTAAAATGTAGTAGTGTGTTTCCTTCTACTATGACCAAAATCAGGGTCCACTATAACATGTACAGTAATTGTTCCTTTTGGTGCTTACATGTATGCCCTTCAGAAAAAATATAAGACTTAAGGATGTGTTGGCCTAAATTGTGTTCCTGATGCTGTAGTTTTTGATCTTTCCTGTGTACTTAAAGTTTCGTCTTTGCCGTTACCACTTTTCACTTACATTGCATAGAACATTCCTTCAAACATTTTTAGTGAGGCTGTGATAAAAGGTACCAGTAGTAAATGACATACCTGATAGCTTGCTGGCTCTGTTGGTCAGTATTTTTCTAGAGAATTGAGATTAAAAATTCTCAACTGTGGGGGCTTTGCACAGCACATGGCGCTCTTCCTTAGGTACAGTATTTTTCTCAGGGTAACCTTGTGCCCTTCCAGCAGTGCTAGGACTCTTACTGCTACCTACTTTGTGAACAAATGATTGAGGTCAAAATCGCTGTACCTTAGTACTCATATTGAACTATTTGGCTATTAAATTACGTTTAACTTTCCACTGTGACACTGAATGAATAAAATCAGGGCTCTTAAAGCGTGTCAACCTAATATCAAATTACTTTATCTCTTCTTTCCTGTGGTTACAAAGAAGGGAAGGGGAAACCAATTGCAGGCTCACAAAAACAGAAGAGAAAATGTCTTTTTGTTGGAACCCTGGCTTTTTCAAATGGATTTGAGAACTGGTGTGTCCTATAAGGAATTCTGATTTAACCAGCTTGTAACTGTAAATTTGTACAATTATGTTTCCTTCTGCATAAAAAATGTTTTAACACCAAACAATTTTTTAAAAATAATAATTTTAGGCTGTGTCACTGTGGGTGGGTGGATGAGTGGACTGTGACATTGCGTATGACAGGCACCTGCCCTTACAGAGCTGTCAGGCTAGTGCTTTTAGCATTACTGCTTCCAAGACTGCGGCTGTTATGAGAGTTCTTGCAGTAAAAAGCAGAAGGAAAGGCATGTAAAATTTCATTTTGAACAAAGCTGAGAGTTCAAATGATATTTTGTCAATAAAATTACAGATTTTCTGGGGCATTAAGAAACTGGCTGTGTAGAGTATTGGGCAAGATTTTATGTTAATTTTTGGAGAGAAAAAGTATTGAAAGCCTAGATGTTCTCATATGTGTTGTGTCTGATTTTCTCTTGCCTTGTATTCTTGTAGTTATTAAAATCTTATTTGGAGTCTGTGATACTTATTCATGATACCTGCTGTGTGACTGCGAGAGAGACTGCACAATGTGTAGGAAAAAGGAGAATCGTTAATCTTGTTTAGAAACTGCATGGTATCCCATGCCTTATTTCATCATTCCGGCAATGCTGAGAACATTGTTAGCACAGAATTATAATGAGCACTAGATAGAATCTATATTGAGCTGCAATATGGAATATTTCCTTAAGCTCAGTCTTGGATACCACAGCTATAACTTGGGCATTACATAGCTGGTTGGTTTTTTGTTGTTTTCTTTTTTAATCAATTGTATAAATTTTCACTTTCAAATGATGAGTTGTATTTTAACAGCTGCACTTGAATAACGCTCACACTTTGATAGTGTGTTGATAGTGTGTTGACTAGGGATAACAGGCTGCTTTGGTTTACAGTAGGCTCAGATCACAGATACGCTTCAGTTTTTCAAGGCAAACTCAGTAGGGAGATAAAATGGACTCATGGTGTACTGCTGATATACTGCTCTGGTCTTGGTTTTTCAGCCACGCTTCTGTAATTGAGACTACTGAGAGTTTTACTACTGATAGAAGAAAATGGTATCTGTCCATTGTTTTCTGCTTAATTTGTTTTCTGTTTGGCTATAGTTGTATATGATTTCACAGTGGGCTGTTCATGTCTGCATGTTGGCCCTAGCACGTCCTTTGTGAATGGAATGTGGAGAAACATTATGGAGTCTGTGTAAGCTTCTGGAAGTGCTTACAAAACTTGACTGCGTTATTTAATTGAAACATCTGGTCTGCCAAGGTAATAACTCACCTTAGTGTGTACTGAGAACCACTGGATGAAAATAACTGTGTTATTCTAAAAATAGTGGAAAAACATGTAAAATCACTCCGAGAAAACAGAAGAAGGTTTTAAATGAAAACAAAAATGAACACAAATAGTATATATTAAACTGTTAACTCTTTTTTGCAACGTGAAGGAAATTAGGTGTGCAATTATGAGTTGAGATTTGTTTCTTTTAGCAAACAGGAGAAGAACTTAGAATAAAATTTTCTGATGTTTTGAGTGGTTACAGTGTGAAATTCACTGCTAAAAAGCAAGCAGAAATGTAGTGTGCTGAAGAAAAAGAGGCAAAATTCTTAATTCTCACATTATGGTGTGGAAATATTCTATTAGAAAGTGACAATTTAAATCATGACTCCCTCCCTGTTCTGAATGGCAATCCATCTGAAATCTGTGTTATGGTGCTGAGTTCTGCGATCAACGTTGCAAGTAGAAGCAGGGCTTGGGGTGAAGCTAACTGCTGTGGGATTGCAGTAGATAGTGGCAGAGTTTAAGAAATGAGAAGAGAAATCTTCCTTGTGGTTGAAAGAAGCTGCTGGATTAGATTGTTTTTCTTTCTTGTTTTCTGCTTTGTAGAAATATAAAAATAGCAAAATCAAATGTGATTTCAAGCCATCTGTTATGATAGCAGGTTAAAGATTTTTTTTTATCATTATCTACAGCAATCATAAGTAAGACCAGTTAAGTGATGACAAATGCTGAGTTCTGTAGTTATTGTCAAACAGATGAATACCATGAGATACATGATTTTAAGACACAAACCTTTGATGAACATGCTGAATATTTAATTAGGTTTTCTCTGTGTTTCATTAATTCAATTCTGAAACATCGCTGAAAAATGAAAAGAACGAATTCAAAGTAATGTAAATACTGGAAACTTTAGCCCCATTTGAAATCATTGTTCTGCGCAACTGATAGCTTATGTCATTTAGACCAAGGTGGAAGTTGCAGATCTTCTGCAGTAACAGTAAATCTGCAGTACTTTACACACTCTTCTCATAAGATTCTTTTGTCTCCCTTTCCTTTTTGATCTTTTTCTTCCTTTCCCTTTTCTTCTCCCTTTTCCTACCTCTCAACAGTCACTGACAGGCAAATAAATGTCCCTTCCCATGGTAGGAGTATTGGAACTAGGTGTCTTCAGGGTGTCTTCCGACTGAAACCATTCTATGGTTCTTGGTTTGCTCTAGAAGTTTTTGGAAAACATTGCTTTAATGGATTTAATGATTACTCTGAGCATGACCAGAGGATTTAGTCTATTTTCGCTACTTTGCCCTATTTTAAAACAAATCAATACTTGCTGCTTTGTTTAGGTTTATTTCATCAGGTATATCTCACAGGTTTAAACTGAATGTGTAAGTGAATCATCCTGTCTTGTGAAGGGAAATAAGGCATCACATGGGCATACCACCTGTCCTTCCAGTGATGGGTTCAGATACATTTTCTTACATTTGCAAGCTGTAATTATCCTCTATTACTCTAACATACTTTTACTGACACACTGGACGTATAGAATTAATTTATTAGTTGGTGTAATTTATGAAGAAGTTTAGCAGTGGTAACATGCTATAAAGATAGGACTGGAATACCTTCTGTGTGAGATCTCCGTGCACATGGCTGTTTTTCAGTAGAACTGAGTGGATTCAAGATAATTCTATCCAATCTTAAAGGGAAATACTAGATAAGTTTTAGGAAAATAAAATTATTTACTGTCTTCAATTTATGAGTTTTACATTTCAACTATTGTGGGGATGCAAAGTGTATGTTTGCTTTTAATCAAGCTTATATTTTTATAAAGCTCTGCCTTTTAAGAAGTAACTGGTTGAAGCAATTTTCTTGTAAATCCTTAATTTGTCAGGTACTTAACTGCTTTTAATGTCACATTGCTGCTCTAAATGAGTCATGAAGAGCAGCTTTTTAACGACTTGTGTTTCCCAAGTTGCATTTCAGGGTTTCTACCAGAGGATCTATAAACAAGATTTCAGCTGGAACTAGAAAAGAGAAGTTGACATTAATATTTTGGTACAATCCTAAGTCAGTGTGCAAGAGTAAACAGAAGTGATAATGGATTTCTTTAACTAAGAGGAACAGTGCAGAAAGATAATGTCAAGTTTTGATCATTTTTATTTCTAGTGTCTGTCTTTTGCATACATTGCAATTGCTCTTCAAAGTGGAAGGTATCACCAGAATAACCTATTTCATCAGAGATATCACAGAATGGCTGTGATTTCATTTGTAGCTCTGTCACATTTTCTATGGACAGGTATTTAAGGGCAGTGATTTTATGAAGCCCTGTTGTATTCATGTGGCATTGTAACAGCTGCAGTTTTCTTGAAACAGAATGCTAGGTAAGTAAGAGCAGAAATGCTGTACATTTTTTAAAGAAGAAAGTTTTTATCATCTTTCCATCTATAGCCAAACTGTTGATTATAATAA
The DNA here is from genome assembly GCF_951394365.1 of Tetrao urogallus. Classification (NCBI taxonomy): domain Eukaryota; kingdom Metazoa; phylum Chordata; class Aves; order Galliformes; family Phasianidae; genus Tetrao; species Tetrao urogallus. Next base: position 17,748,885 of record NC_136818.1, on the reverse strand, counting down.
ATTGTAGAGAAACTGTTAGAAAATGGGATGGTAAGTGTTCTTGCAAGACCTGATGTCAGATGCCAGTACAAGGTGGCTCTGCTTTAGGATACTGCTGTCGTTTGACATGCCTAAATTAAATACAGTTTGAAGAAGCCCAACGTTTTGCCATAAACACATTCCTTGAGAACTCTGTGAACCACACAGTTGAGCAGCTGAGGTTTTTCTCATGTTATTTCAGTGATATTTCTGCTTAGTCTTCCATATCTTGAGAGATTTTCCTCTCCTGAGCCACTCAGGCACTAATTCTTTAATTCTTGAGACAGTTCTGATTTTTACTTTGAAATTCTATTCAGTCCTGGATACAGCATACACAGGTAGAAAGATTATTACTCTCAAAGACCATCATAAGTAATGGGAAAACAGAACATGGTACATTAGAAACGTGTTTTGTATATCATTTATACCCAGCAGTAAAGATTGAATTCCATTTTACAGAATTACAAATTTGAAGAATGCTGAGGAATGGTGGTAAACAAAAGGGGGAGATGAGTCCTGAATTTACAGAATATTTCTTACATGTCTCTTGCAACAGCCAGCTGGTAATTATAAAAAATGGATGTGCATTAATCTAGGCCTTCATTTCAGCTAATGTGCCTATAAAGATATATTGATAGATGGTATATTTTATTTACTGTGTTTAACATAGTGCTGTCCTTTGTAACTCCAGTATTTTGGTGATATAATTATTTCAGCCACCAGGTGGATGCGCAGTCATCTGTTGTGCCTGCAGCGAGGCTGCTGCCGCTGTGCTGACTAGAGAGAGAATGTTGCATTGCTCTTTCAGACTGTTCAATCTATTTCAGAAATCAGTTCTTTTTCTTTAGTCCATTCTGTGAGCGTGCTGTACTTCTTTCCCACCATAGAGATGTGTTGCTGGAAAGGGCAAAGCTGCTCCCTCCCAGACTTCTTTGATCTCAAGCAGAAATGTGTTTTTGTAAAGTTAGGAAGCTTGCTTTTTCCACTGTGTTGCACAGAATCAGAAAAATAAATTGCAGAGAATAAAAGAATAAGCATCATGGGACTTTCTCCATCTTTCTGAGTAACAAAAAAAGCTTCCCAGCTGCCTTTTCTGGAAGTGAAATCAACACAAGGGTTGCTGTTTGGCTACATTTAACGGATTCAGCATCTGCACTTGCATTTAGTGTAGTAAAAGCCTGAAAGTAATTTGAATGTTACTGGGACTAAGCTCTGGTCTAGTCAGTTTTCAGCACTTTCTTTTACAGTTTTGAATATGTAAATTTGTGTCTAAATACAATATGTCATGCAATAATGTCAGCTAATTCTTACATGGGCCAGGCTGGAGAGTAGAATCTGTATTTCAATTGCACACCAGTGTCCCTTACGACACAGCTTACGCAGCACTCCTCTCAGTTTGGCGCTGTATTGTCTAAAGCTCTGAATGCGCATTTCATAAAGAGCATTATGTTGTGATTTCATTTTAATTTAGAGCAAAGCATTTGGAAAAACTTCTTACACTTGTTAAAAACTTACAGTATTTCAACTTTAGCCTTGATTTCAGGATTTTGAAGAGGTTTTTAAAATTATGCCCTACAACTGTTTTCAGCATATCCTGAAATAATGAGTATAACAATAACAAACCAAAATAAAAAGTGAATTAAAGTCTAAATGGTAATTTAGAATGTGCATGTTTTTAATTACTTAAAAAAAAAAATCAAATGTTTTTTTTTCTAATATAGGAGGCAATAGTTAATTTCATACTGAAGTATCAAATATGCTGCTAATGGAATCACCCAGATCAGATATTCACTCTTTCAAATACTGCCTTTCTGAGGAAATTTTTTAAGGCAAATGTAGCTTACTGCATTGCTATCCTGTGCTAGTCCGTCTGCTTAAATAAAATGTGTTTATTTATCCTGAATGCTTCAGGTAACCCTCAAGATTAATTCTATGAGTTTTATGTGTAATAAATAAAATAAGAAATTGTCTTTGCTAACTGTGTTCGCTTACACATCAACAGAACATCTTTTCCTTTTTAATAGTTCCTTGATGAGAAAATGACTTACCTTTCTTACTGTATAATGTAATTTATAAAGTATGAGCACTTTCTGGCTCTGCAACTAGATTGTGCATCCTTTAGAAGAGAATGACCTTCATCCAGGCACCCAAAGATAAGTTTATTTTTCTCAGGAAGAGCGGAATGGTTGTTATGACTTTGCAGAGTAGCCTAGCATTTCATATATCACATGCAATGGGAAAGAATATGCAGTGAATTATTAGGCTGCTGCTCTGATGTTTGGTGCCCAGCAAGCACCCATTTAGTGTCCACATACATGAAAGCCCAAGCACACTGTGCTTTCCATGTATATAGCATGGAAAAGAACAAAGCTGTAAAGTTCTGTTGGTTGATTCAGACAGGGTGGGTGATTATTTTGCTATTCAGCTGACATTCAGGAGTTTTTCCTACTACCTGGATCCTGTTGTTGGCTTTTGCGGGCCATAACTAGTATATAATCATTCATTGCTGGCAGTAGGGCTTGCTACTATGGTTTAATATGCCTAATTCTGTTAAGAATGATGTTTTCAAGTGCATATCCTTCTATATGATAAGACATAAAAGCAAAAACTTCCCATCATTTCATGGAATGAATTATGAATTATCTCTGAGTTGGCTCTCTTATTTGAGATCAAGTTAATCAAAGCATTAAAGCCAAACATACAATTGATGTATGTAAAGAAGCATTTCTACGTTTACAGAAACCTCTGAAAGAGACATCCTAATTCAACTACAATTGGAGTTTGCAGCTAATATTTATGACCTGAAATAGGAACATAAAAGTTGAAAGATGAACGAGCATTTTTCCTCTTTTTCACAATATGTCTTCACTTACGCATTTAAGTTTTGATAGACTGTTATAGTAACACATGGGGAATCCATAGGATTGCTGTTAGAAGCATTTAAAGGTAATGAATTCTTACTGTTGGATGTGTCTGGTAAAGAAGATTATTGTGAGAACATAAATTAAAAGAAATGGAACAAATGTAGTTTGCCCTGAACTGTGAAATGAAAGAAAGGAATTGGTACAGCAAGGTGAGGTGATGCTAATGTTGAGAATGACTAACTAGAATGAAGGGGAATTTGGTCATTATGTGGCAGATGTGAAACGTCCATGGAGAGCAGGAAGATGAATATAGAGCAATGGACTCCAATTTATTTGAAACTATGAAGTTGCACATTAGTTAATCTGTGAGACTGGTTTTCATTTCATGATTGTTTACCTTCTTGTAATTCAGCACATCTGTTTTTATCATTGCCATCTTTTGAATCTTGTTCTAAACTCTGTTATCGTTTTATGTGAACTTCTTGTTTAATGTCATCAACTTGAGTGTACTGACAGCACAGTGAATGTACTTCATCTCACAGAAATTTTTCAGATATTCATGTGTGTAAACTGGTATTAGGCTGAAATTCTTTGTATAAGTAAGTGTCTAGTATCTAGTATCCTTCAGTACTGATGGGTTAGACCTGTATTGCAGACAATGGAGAAAAACAGAAGACATAGATATGCAGTATGGAGTGATGTATAGAAAAAAGTGTAAGCATGGAAATGAAGGAAATGAATGCCCTCACTTGGTGACAACAGTAGCATGACTACAGGAAGTGTTCGTCTTACAGTTTGCATTTAGATGGCAGTAAAGGGGAAGATATATATATAACTTGTGTGTGTGTGTATATATACGTACATATTATTCATATTTTACAGGAATTCATAGTCTTTATATATAAAAAGAAACAAAGTCATAATATTTCATCAACCAAATTTCCATTCTGTAGTTTTGGGTTAATTCAGAGGACTTCAGGATGTTTCATTTGAATGGTAACTTCTTTTTGTACATCAGCAAATCACTGAAATATATGAAGGGTTTTATTTAATCTTATTTATTTCAAGATCTGACTCAGAACTGTTTACTCACTTAAGACTGTTATACCTCCAGTTATGCAAAATGTAAGAATACTGTAAGCCTGCATCCTTGTTAGCTTGTTATTTTAAATTGCAATATTAGCTTTAATTTTGTTCTTAATGTTACAAAACACTGGCTTTTCACTAAATAATATTATTCACCGATCGCTCCAGCTTTGAGGGCACAGCCTAGATCCAGACTTAGTTTCCTCTTTAAGAGTAGACCATAGAAGTAGGCCACATCATATTGAACTCCCAGTGGGGGGTGAAATGTGTCAGAGTATTTTGGGGGGGAGTGTGCCCACCTGTAATGTTGACTTTATTTCTGGAGAATCAGGGACTGTAGCAGGTGACCTGCTTCAAAGTTGTGAATTCAACCTTAACTAATTTTCAAGAGCAGACAAACGACTGCATTTGGAAGTTTTGTCTGATGCTTTGCTTCTTGACATTGCTGCAACCAGCTGTGCTAGATGACAAATTTCAGAGAAAATGAAACTTGCTGGTGAATAATGTCGGACTTGTACTGAAAGAAACAGATCTGAATTGTCCCCAACAGGTCATTTCAGTCTCTTATAAGTGGGACTGTGGGAGTTAAGGCAAAGGTTCCTTTTCCTCTTCCAGCTGAGACATCGAAGTTACCCATGTAGTCTTAAAACTTGGAACAAGCTCAAATGCCTATGCTATGAAGACAAAGAGGTGTTTGTATTGATGTGTATATATATATATATATATATATATATTTTTTTTTTTTTTTTGTAGCATTGCAGTGAGAAGAAGTAGATGTTGCTGAGTACTTCAGATTACTGTCTATTCAAAGCTGCCAGTGTTTCCTGTATGTAGTATATATACTTTCCTATTAATGTGATTTTTTTTTATTCTTAATTAATCTCTTCTTGAGGGCTGTTGACCACTGAGTTTTTTCCTGTGTATGTGACTCAAAATTCATCAATTTGGAATTGTCGTATTTCATTTAATGTAGTGTGCTGAACTGATAGCACATAGGCTTTTCTTCTTGGCATTTGAGGATGTTTTGGGGATATACAGGGAAGAAAGATGAAAGCAGAGAGGTATAAATCACTTACTGTTTCTTTTTCCAAGCAGAGGGTTGGCAGACAAGCCAAATAAAGGTTTATGTCTGTAAATCTTAAATGGTATTTCTGAAAAAATAATAACATTCAAATTGATTCAAAAACATCTTCTCTGCTGAAAGTCAATACAAACATTTTAAATGGTGAAGAAATAATATTTTGTACTCTTGTGCCTACATTTTATACAGGCTAGATTTCTTCTCAGAAGATGTGAATGTTGTCAATAATGTATTATGAAAGTCCACCCTTGAGTTTACAAATTCACATATGAACCCTGAGGCATCAACTTGAAAAGATTTAACCCATGATGACAGCTCTGAACAAATGATTAACGATAACAATAGTATTGAGCTGTGTTAGAAGTGGAAATGTATGTCTGCGCTAAAAATATGTGTAAAATGTAACATTAAAAATCATGGATTAACACCTATATTGCGAACCTTTCTGTGAGATTCCAGGAAAGAAAAATCCAATTACATTTTTGAGAAAATTAGTGCTGGAAGAGCGGCCAACATTGTTTTAATTGTTAGATAACTAAACTGAAGCAATTACAAAATCATTGAGCATGAATCTGGTATAACAGTCATTCTAACTAGGGCTACACTGACCGCATTAAAGTTATTTCAGATTATGCTGAAATAAATTAATTCTTAATTTGAATATTAAAGTCTGACTTGATTCTTAGGAGATCAAGCATTTGATATTGCTTGCGAGATAGAAGACATATTTTCTAGGCTTAGACAAAGCAGCTACATCTAATGCAAGCATGCGAGTGGGGATTTCTAACATATCTTCACCTCAGACATTCTCTAGTTTATTTTGTGCTTCCTGAGAGTGGTGATGACTTTCACTAACAAAAAGCCTCGACACTGCAGTGTGATGGCACTACTTGTGCCTTGCCTTGCTAAGATCACCGTGCCTGTGTACCTAATTCATGTGCTGAACAAGTCTATTAGGGTCAATGGTTGCTCCTCTGGACAAATATCTGCACTGAAACTTACTTTCAAAAATCTGAAATTTTTGCTTTTCCAATATCTCCTAAAATGAAAAGAATGGGAACCTCTAATCTTTGAATAATAATCCTTAGAGATGACTATGGAATCAAACTGTGAGAACGCCTCTTCATTTCTATAGCGTTTATAGCAGTCATCATGCTCTTAGCTTTGTCTGTGCTGGGATACACCCTGTGACAATTATGTAGATGCTTTAATGCAAGCCAGTCTTTCAAATGCAATGCAATTTGTAATATTTTGTGGTAAGCATTATTTCAGTATGACTAATTTATAGCATGTTCCTGTGGGGACTTTCAGACTAAGTGACAAGCATAACTTGAGAATTCAAAGCCACTATGAAACATGTCAGTTTGCAGCAGTGCAAATGTAGACACTGAATAACTGTAAAACTAATTTTATTCCTTGTAAATAAATAAATAATTGTTAACAGAAATGTCATTGAGCTTAATGGGTTCCTGAGTTCACGCAGTTTTATCCAAAGCTCCTTTTAAAATTTGTTTCCTTTGACTTCAGTGGATCTTTGCTATCGGTTTATCTACTGATGTTTGTGAAAATGCAGTGATTTTTTCTTTTAAAAGCTGGAAGGCTATATTGAAAAAAAAATCATTACAATATTTGACCAATTATTATACATTTCGCCAAGCAACAAGTTTTTGAACTATTATAAGCTATACAAGGGCAAATGGTTTTAAATTAGAAGAGAGAAGATTTATATTAGGTATTAGGAGGAAATTCTTTACCCATAGCTCTGGAACAGATGGCCTGAGAAACTGTGGATGAGCCATCTCTAGTGCTGTTTGACGCTGGATTGAGTGGAGCCTTGGTCAGCCTGATCTGGTGGTTGGCAACCACTTCATGGCAGGGAGTTGGAACTGGATTATCTTTAAGGTATAAAAGCCATTCTATGATTCTGTAACTTCCTCCATTAATCAGCTGTATTCTCCTTCACTTTCTGGTATTCCAGCACATTACCAGTGCCTGCTATCTGTCATCAGATTTCTTCCACAGGGTGAAGTACAAACTAAGATGTGCTTTGCAGGTTTCCCATGTAGTCAGTGATATTGTCTCCTCTTTTACTGTCTGGTGTTGTCTCAATAGAACTCTCCCTTTCCCATTTGTAGTCTGTAACCTTAAAACATAAGAGAGTGAAAGTAGGCTAGACTTCTCTAAAAATCCCCGTGTAAATCTCCTGTTGCTGAATTCACAACGCAGTGAATTCTAAGAATCCATCATCTGTTGATGAGTTATGTATTATTTCAGTTCAAACTGATTTCCTCACAAATATGAAACAGGAACTAATAAAACGTGAATGGAGGAAATCCTGGAACGCTCATTTATTTTCTTCACTGAAGTTTGATCCTGTTCCCTTTTATTTCAGAGACTTTAGATCAGGCCCTATTGTTAACTACTGTTCCATTCTGTTTCCCTGGTAACGTTTTATTTTTAGCTTCTTTATTCTTCAAAGATGTGGCATGGAAGGTTCGTTTTGAACATGAACAATTGTAATTTTATTTTAAATGTTTCATTTCATGGGCAAGAAAAGAAAAAAGGAAAAATAACCCACCTAACTTGTCCCCACAAAATATCTACAAATATCAGACATTTTTTTCATGGCTTCAATGAAAGATTTTTGGGAGATAGACTATTATGAATTCATGTATTTTTAAATATTGTCTGTTTGCACATTGGAGGTGGTTCTGATTTTCTTTGGTTTGTAGAAGGTTCCATATTACCAATAGTACAGTGATTTAAAGAATTATTGATTTCAGAGAAAAGAAGAAATATTATTTACTCATCTTTAATGCTAGTCACCATTACTGTCTGCACATCTGCAGGACAAAGTAAAGGATTTGTGGAGATTGGATCTGCTTCTATTTCTAGGCTCTATTTAATGACGTATACTTGTACGACCATCTGAAAGCCTTGCTTAAACAATTCTTTGGTCTTCATAAGACTTCTTTGTAAGAAATGAGGCTAGCTCTTAGCTTTTAGACTCCAGAAATCATTACGTAGTAGGATTTTGTAGGAGGTTGCAGATTTTTCTTCTCTAGTATTATCTGCTTGTCCATTTGAATGCAACAGTCTCTCTGACTAAAGAGCAAGTGTAGAAGTTGATAAGAAATTTAATTTTTCATGTATTGATTTGTCAAATAATCGTGATTAATTTTAACCCTTTCTCTCAACTGAGAGGCCACATTAATGGCCACACTCCCTGAGAGGAAGCTTTGCTTGTGGGCTTTTGGTACTTCTGAAGAGAAGGAAAGCAACTCTGCTACATAATAATAAAAATAAAATAGTTCTATGTAAATACAAGTTCAGAACAACTATTTTTGTGGATTTTTTTTCAAATTGTGGACAAAGCAGAACATACAAATATCTGTTTTAAAGATTTCAGTACTTTTCGAAGTAGTTTGGATTTGGATTGCAATTCACCCATTAATAGATCAAGGACTTTCTGATTGTCTTTCACTCGAGCTGCATAGGAAAGATGATCTGTCAGAATTTATCAGCAGATGAGTGATTTTTTATCCTCTTATGTAGGCTCCTATTTATAGTATTTGTCAAGCAAGTTCCCTCCTAGGGGAGGATTACCATATGAGCACTACGTGGTGTGATGAAAGCCTTAACATAACTCAGGCTTTGTAATTTCCTTTTATCTGAAATAATTGTCATAATAAGATATAAGGACTAAAAAGCTCTTACAGTTCTGACTGAAAATCTTGTGCTATTCAGAAGGTGCCTTGGTTACAAGCAGATGCTTCTGTATTCCAGTAATTGTGAAATCAAAGCTCTTCAATAAATGGAAAAGAACCCCTGATTTTCCCTGTTGCTAAGGAAATGGTAAGAGAGAAATAATCATTCTTTGAAGAAATGACCAATTCTTGTTGTAAGATGTCATTCTCAGTATTTCTTAGCTCTGTAGCTTCATTTGTCCAAACAATTTCAACTATGTTTGAGGTAAGAGAGTCTGATAAGATTTAGATGCTAGCTGATCCAATAAGATCACATCACTATCTCTCAAGAGATTAAGTAAAATGATGAGAAAGTGGCCGGTTATGGTCATTGGCCCATCTTATCTTCCACATCCAGGAGTAGTGCTAATGGTAGTTCACGGGTTGCTTTCTGCCAGAGTTCCTTGTTCTCTTTGCATGGATACATTTTTTTTTTTTTCCTCTTACAGTAGGCCTTCCTCCAAAAGAAGGAAAAGAAGGAATTATTAGAGTTTACAGAGAACAAAAGCTCATACAAATTTCCTGTCAGTCAGTTGTATCTGATGTGCAGGAAAGACAGACTGATTAGGACAGAGGGTTAGGACATATCCTTGTTTCCAGCTAGAACATTTGATTTCAGAGTTTTGAATTTTAGCACTGAGAGGAGAGCGAAATTCTACTGCTTGCATATGTTGGTGTGGGTTACCAACTAGCCCTGCTTCTATTTTTTTTTTTTTTTTAGGGTTGATTACTTGATCTGCTTTCAAAGACACTGTCCTTTTTGAAAGCAACATGTGCTGGTGCTGTGGATTATTTGCACTTCACTTTTATGAAAGAGGAAAAAATTGAGAGCAATAAAAAATAACTACCTTGAAACAGTATAGCTTTCCAGAAGTGTGTCAATCAGCTTTTATTTCTGTAGGCATAGAGGAATAAAGCTACTAGTGTTGAACACTGCCAATACAGTGGTCCTAATGCCATCTCATTGGGCTGAGGTGTAGTATTCTATCTTGGGTTATGCACTACTTCTGTGGCATTGAGACTGATTGCACACAAATAGGATAAAAGAAAGAAATGCAGCCTATTGTACTGAGGGTTTGGTTTTTTTTTTTGCTTCTGTCCTTTTGAATTACATTCTTAATTAGCACTTTTATCTCTGGTCTATACAAATCACACTCTAGGAGTGAAAACAAGCCCAGTCCAAGTTGAGGTTTCTTTTATAAGACTCTTCTCAAGCAGTTAATAAGAACATTTGAAAAAAGATGTAGATTTGAACTTTTTGTTCAGTGGAGAGTTATTGTAATAAGCAGAGATGTGGAGTAATGTAATTCCATAGACCAACAGTGCTGAACCAAAAAGCAAGGTGAGGAATTAACAAAATCCAGTGGATGCTCAGCAAAATGTCTAAAAATTTATGTTTATTCAATATCAGGAAAGTATGTGTCATCTTAAAAATGAAATTTGAAAGTACTTTCAGCTAGTTTATGCTTAATAGGTCTGTGATACATATCCAGAGGCCTCCGCTTGCATGAATTGTTGGGTGGTGTTGGTATCAGAGATGTATAGACATTACAAATATCTGAACTTCTGGATTAGTAACTTCTTAATTCAATTGAATTTACTATTCTGAAAGGATGAAAGATTTTTTCATTAAGGGGGAACAATTACATAAGATTGATTCATGCTTTTTAATGTAAGGTGTTACTGTGTAAGCTACTTCCAGTGAATACCATCGTGCAGTGAATGCATTTAAATGAAGCACCTTGTTTTGATCTCACTAAAGGGAGCAAAACTGAATAATTTTCAAACCTGTCACTTTTTCCCATTTAAATGTTAGCACCAGAATTCTACCAGGAACTGGGAGTGTATGGAGTATTTGATTTATTCCTTGATTTGAAATAGCTGTTTAATGTTCTCTTTATAAAGCCTGGCTTGAACAAAGACAGACATTAACTTTGTTTGTGTGTATATACACATATATGGTGCTAGAGTAGGATTCCCTTTCTTTCATTTTGAAAATACATTTTGAATGGGGGGACGCATCTTAGTTTTGTTCACTGATACATTCTGTGCTATAAGATCTGTTAAGAGATTTTGTTTTTGGATTTTATAAATCAGGGTTGTAACCTCTTTAAAACATTCCTACCAAATTACCTGTGAACTGATCTGTCATGTAAAACACTTTCATAGATTTATAAAAAATGAGTTATGTTAGTGTCATGTTTTACTTGACTTTTCACCTCAGGGACCTCTGAAGCCCTTTTAAAATTTAGCACAAAATAGGCATAAGTTTCAGTTTAATCATTCATAACTCCAAAAACTGTTCTGCATAAGTAGATACAAGTCAGCAATTTGAATTGGAGTCAGTTCACTTTACTTAGGGGCACTGTTGCTGTAACCAGAATCATCTAAGAAAATAAGACAGTTTGTCAGTAGAAATAATTTATCTACATCTAATCTAATCTCTATGTCAAAGGTACCCTTCATAGAGGAAGTTCATTTCTGGCCTAAATGTAGACATACAAAATGTGCCTTTCAAACTATTTTTACTAATTGTCTAATCCATTGAAAGGATCATTCCCAGAGGAGAAATCAAGACTTAGAGCTCAGCTTTAAGCAGTCATGTCCTAGAAGGGTCTGATTTACTCTGCAGTCTACAGAGTGGATGTATGTGGCAGGCTAAGACATGACCGTTAATTATGGGAAGTCAATTGGCTGGATAAATTCTACTCTTTCTGGCTAAAAAAGACAAAAAGCATTTTACACGAAGTCAACTTCTTGTACAAATGCAATATGTTTGTGTATGATTACATACAAATAAAATTGAAAATCCTGAAAAAAAATGCTATATACTGCTATTTCACCATACAATCACTGCTATAAATACAAAATAGGAATAAAACACCCTGGATTTGGAGTGATAATGGTGGAGGCTCACTCTATTCTAGCACAGCTGATGTAGATATAGTAAAAGGATGAATCTTCCTCATGATGAAAATTTAAGTGCCCCTCTCAAACTGTGGTGCTTAGCTGAAGAAAGACTTTGGTGTGTACACTGCAGTAGCCTCTGTCCTGCTGGGCTTCTTTACGTGTCTGAGTCAGTGACAACTTGCATAGTGATGTAATGTCTAGCATTAGGCTGATTGCAACATGTGTGAAATGGGACCCCTAAGGTGACATTCAGTTCAATTTTGTGTGTAATAAAATGAGGTTGATTGTTCTTGATACAAAATTACTATAGAATTGCTGTACCATGACATCACCTAATGCAAGCAGGGTAATGATGTGCCATTGCGAATTGCAGAAATTAAACACCTAGGAGCTCCCTGTTATGCACTTTGCCATGCTGTATCATCTTTCAATTTTCCTATTCAGTACATACATCAAATTTAACTGTCTCTTTCTTAATTTTGCTTTCTTTATTATTTTGACTTCCACCTGTATTTCTTGATATAGAACACAGAACATCTTATACATTTATCAACAGTGGCTTATTTTTTCCCTCTTTCCCTCCTTTCCTACTGCCTCTCTTTGCAGTGTTGCTGTTAGGCCCAGGTCAAAGCCTACCTCATCTTGCTTCGGGACCTTCAAAGAAGCATTCCTGGCTCAGTGATCGGGAAGTGTGCACTTCCGGGGGCTTGCAATGTCCCAGTCAGCATCAGGAGGTTACCCAGACTCTTGTGCTCTTTCCCAGGGTCTCTCTGACCCATACTATGGACATTGCTGCCTGTAACTTTCCCAGGATACTGAAATGTGTCTGAGACAGACCTTGTCCACTGACTCCAGACATTATGCTTTGCACAACCTCATTCAAGGCATCCTTTTGCTCAGGCAAATAACCTGCTGCCCCATGAGAGTCTTCTGCTGGCCTTTCATGAAACTGGTTGCTAATACGGTGTGGCCAGAGCTTTCACCAGCCCTGACTATAAGCACAGTATTCTTCCAGTAGCCACAGAAGGAGCAGCCACATATCTGTACGTGAACTTCCTTTCTCTTCAGAGGGAACAAATGCTTTCCTAATTCTTTTGCCTGAGGTCCCCCGTCTTACATTATCATGAAGGTCCTGGCAGACAAATTGCCAAGTGACCCAGGTCTGCCTCACAGCTTGTGATGACATTGGTTGAACCTAGAATGCTCTGGCTGGGAGTGTGGTGTGTGTGTATGCAATGCCACTGTACCCCTCAGCAGCGCTTTGCTGCCTTGTCCCCTTGCCACCTGAGGGTCACCGTGCTGGAAAGGCAGGAAAATACAAAGCACAGCCTGCATGAAGGCCTGAGCACACATGGGAGAGCTTATCAAGGTCAGTTTGCTTAGTGCATTGCAGAGGCCCTTCTGTTGGTCCGTACTATGCCGTTGGCAGCGTCTGCTCAAGTCTCAGAGTAGTGCATTCCATCCCCAGCACTTAAAGGCCCTGCTGATGCCCCTTTTTGGAGTGTTTGAAGGCAGGCTTGGAGACAGTGTTTTCTTTTGCATACCAGGTGTGGCTTATAGATCAGATAGTGTTTTTGACAGTGGACTGCTGTACTTAAATTCTTCACTGTTGCTAGTAGTAGGGTGTTTGTCACTCTGATGACTACGTTCTGCATCCTAACTTCTTCCCCTAGGGAGAATCCTTCCTCTTGGGATTGCCCTTGACACCTGGCCTGTTGTCATTCACAATCCAGTCAGAACCTCATCGTGTCTGGCAGCTCGGCCCCACGCTAACTAGCAAAGATGATATAGAGACAATAGGAGCATAGCACTCCAGTTGGTCCTGCAAAATGATCTGGTAGATGTGTCGTGATGGCATGAAGTTCTCAATTCATTTTATGTTTCTGTACATTGTTTTTTCAGAGAGACCCTTGTTTTGGTTCTGTTCTTCATGATTTCTTACTGCAATGCTGTGGCTTGAGGTTTCCCACTAATAACCCCTTCCACATATCATGAGAAACCTAATATTGGAAAATAATTCTGCTTCATCACAGATGAGATGACTGAACATCAATGAAGAATTTTATTTTTATTTTCATGATGTTAGCACAATAAACACAGTAGCATTGATCTGTACTTATTTAACAAAATACATTTATAGCAATTTACAAATTCTTTTCCATTTTAAAACATTGCATAACATTTTATTAAACACAATACTTTATATAGAGAGTTCTCATTTAAAAACATATTTCTGAGTATTTCCTCTTTTCAGTAAAGCATAGCCTAACAAAGAAATTCGTGCCTGTTAGCAAGTAAGAAAATCAGAACACTAAGAAGATGTCACCTGTAAATTTATTTAATTTTAAATTAAGGTATCAGTGGAATGTAAACAAAGAGTAATTTTACAAAAGGCTCCTTATCAAATATACATGCAGAGGTCTGAGTTCTAATGTATATATTATTACATTTCTGCTCTCTAATGTAATATAATTTGATAAGCCATTATTAAAAACAGTAGCCTTTGGCACTTTGAGTAAAAAAGAATATATCAATATTTATGTAAAGAACACAATTTCAATGATTACACAAGAGCTTTAAAATCTTTTGTTAAGAAATAGGAAACCTTAGGAAAAATATCACACTGCACTTGAAATAGTGCAGCAAATTTTAGAATAGTAAAAGCAACACATATGCCAATATATATCTGACTAAAACCAAGGAATAAAGAACAAACACTCCCGCCAGGAATCCTGCAGTTTCTAAAACAGCTAAATTGCCAGAGGGAATATTTTCTAATCTTTGCTTTATTGCCATTATTCTCTATTTTAATTTTCCATTATTTTCAGGCTCATCTACTCATGTTCTTTTGCCTTGCACTCACAAACTAAAGCATGATTGCATATTATTTCCCTGCTTTGATAGGCCAACAGTGATTGTGTCTTACCTATTCCTTTAAAGCTAATTTTACGTGCTTTATCACGTACTCAGACTAAACTAAATCCAAAGGTTTTTTTTTTCATTGCAATCCAAGTGTTCATAATTCCTAGGACCCTCATACAAAATTTGGTATTAAATACCAAGGAATAAAGGTACTTTATTTTAAAAAGAAAAAAAAAAACCAACCCACCAACAACAAAATCCTGATTTGTAAGTTCTAGAATCTGAGAATGCATTTCTAAAAAAATTGCTTTTTTTTGTACCCTGGCATCTGTGATTATATTTCCCAGCTATCATGCCATAAAGCATGCCTTCAACATACAAAGTACCCTGGAACCCAACCTGTTATCCCCTTACATGTAACCTGCAGAACGTTTCCCCCTAATCATCACATGCATGATGGTATCTTTGTCTTTACTAGTAGCAAAATTGTGGTCATTTCCTTAAGGGCCAGCATTCTTCACAGCACTGAGTGATGGGCAGGTGGGGGAAGCATTGATAGGGCTGGCTGATAGCTAAGCCTGGAGCACCTGTATAACCGTAAGGTATGTAAAGCTTTACATCGACTACAAATCCATTCTTCTGTGCAGATTAGCACACATCACCCTCTTATTTATATAATTAGTTAGGCCTAGAGTCAGATTTGGAATTTGGTTGTGATTAGTTTTTTGTTGTTATTTTTTGGTCTGTGTGTGTTGTGCTGTTTATCTTCCTGCAATGGGATGATTCTTTCTTCTGCTTGGCTGAAGCAGGCAGGGTGGGCTTTTCCTCAAAGATCTGTGGGGTATGGTTTGTAGACAAGTTCTGACTATGCCATATCATATGTATCTGGTTATCTGATACCCCGAATAAGAAGATGACTTAGAAAAAATAAATAAGTCCGATGCAGACCTGATTTACCTGATTTAAGCAGTAGCTTATTCAGTAAGGGGACTTCAAATTCATTCCCACCCTTCTTGGTGGGGGAGCAAGTAGATGTCTGTTATTAGCTCTTCAGAAGAATGAGGAGCTACACAGCATGAGCATTACCCATGGCTTCCTCCATGGGTAATTGGGTTTGTTCTTTAAGTCCAAGACATTGAATGAAACTTTTCTTCTAGTATGCCCAAGATGTGCTATGTGTATTCCTTTCAAAGTTCATCAGTTTAACAAGTTTTGGCAATGGAGGGCTTTAGCAAACAAGCTTTCTTTTATTACATCCGAAGTTTAATTTACTAAAGTAATTTGTGTTCTCTCAGGTGCAGAGACCCTCCATGTTCTTAAGTGGCAGTGGTGAGGGAAAGAATATAGTCCCTAACAAGGTTCTGGAGGGTGTCTCAAGGAAAGTGAACAGAAGTAGTGTCATAATGCAACACTCATTTAGTGATTCTGCAATACCAAGGCATTCCATTATTTAAAGCAAAGCACTAATTTCCTAAATGGTGACTGGGGTGAAACTTGTGATTGTTCTTGTGGCATGCTAAGCAAGTAAGCTGAATGACTGCTTTTAATTGTGGGCTATGACAGTATTTACTGTCTCCTTTGAAGCTGATCAGGAAACCAGCGGTTTGTTTTTATTTTCTCATGGCTCACCTTTCACATTTTGCAGTTGTAGGTGTCAAACATTACAAAGTTAAAAACTAACAGAGCAATGGAAAGGATTGTTTGGAAGTTTAAAAATGCAAGATCTTAATTACTTGTAGCACTTTAAAAGACCCCTTAAAAACATAATTTAAAACAGTTCTACAAGTTAGCCCACTAAGAAGCAGCGTCTTCATTAGTAGCACCTGTTCTTAAATAAAAGTTGAGCAGTAGCAGCAAAACTATTCAAAATAGATAGTTATTCCATTCTAATGGAACGTCACCTACACATTTTTTGTTGCAGTAGACATCTTAAAGAACTACACAAAACCTTTGCAATCTTTGAATGTGACAGATCCACTATAACAAAGCTGTAAATATTTCTTACGCTAAATGAATGCAGCCAGCATCATCATAATATTAGCAATATTATTTTTAAAGTAACTGCACATCAATATGTCATGTGTTTGTAGAGTCTAGTAAGTATGCAAATTTTCAAAACATGTAAAGTTATCAGCACCATCCTGTATTAAAGATGTGGTGCAAATTCTGCAAAGGTGAATATATACCACTGATACAGCATTTGCTATGAAAAATTCAGTCGATTTTAGACACAAATATAAATAAAAAAAAAGTTGGCACATTCAGGAATTAAAGTGTCTGTGTTCAAGACTGTTATTTTAACATTGCCCTCAGATAAATGCTTTGAGTCTGAAGAAGCAAGTTGTATGAAAACGTTTCACATTAGTTAGGTTCTGGCGTTGTGCTTTTCCCCCACTACATGATTTCCATAGGCTCATGCACTTTGCACATCAGCAGTGTTCAGCAACTTTTGCGCTGCCGGTCAATCATTTGGCACATAAAGGTAAATATCAACTCTAAACAAAGAGGGCAGAACCTCTGTGAAGATTTGTTTCCTTTGTGGTGGTACAGACCAGCTGATATGTCTCCTCTCATTCCTTGTATGCCCGTGTGGGGGATGTGCCTTTATAGAAGATGTTTCTGGTGTTCTCTGGACTGCTCCCTCGTTCAGGGATTAAAATGATGTTACCTTTTCTTCGAAGTGTTGAGTCCCTGCTAGAAGAAATGGACAGGGTCTCTGAGCCAATCTCACTTCCTTCCACTGGTGTGACTCTTATTGTAGTGATACCATGATGGTGATGCTCGGTGTTATCTATATTGCTTCTTTTCCTGTCACCTGACCCATAACTGTCTTTTAAGGAGTCACAACTCTCAGAATCTCTGTTGAGATCATTTAATTCATATGTCTGACGAAGGGTGACTTTTTCGGGTCCTTTCCATTTCCATGATCCACTTCCTTCACCTTCTGATGGCATCTGAATTACAGGTCTGTTATTTTCGGGATGGGCCTCAACTCTGACAATGCTGCTTGGCTCATGGTCTGTCAAGGTTTTGTATCTGATGGCTCCAGTACAAGTGACTGTGCTTCCCTCTGAACTCTTTGGACTGCCCTGAAGCACTCCTTGCTGCTTAGACATGGCTATTACTTGCATGATTCTTGGCTGGCTGTTGCTTCTACATGCGACACTCTTCTCAGCAGCTTTCAGCCATTTAGCTCTAGCTGAACTGCTTTTGGGTGATGTGTTCACATTCTCTTGAGTCTCTTCAGGAATATGTACTAACTGGGAAGAGCCAGGACGTGACTGAATAGAGACCCTTGGCCCACCAGAAAGACCGGAGTTGTTACAACCTGGTACACTACCAGGTTGAATTTTCAGGTATTGGCTACTTGGACCATGGTGATCACCATTTACACCCACTCTGGAAGGCTCTGAGCTTGACCTCATTTCTATAGCCCTTGGTGGTGACTGGCCAGATTCAGTCTCTATTACTTGCAGTGACAGCTTACGGCTTTCATTCTTATTCTTCCACTGGGAAAGCAGCTGTTTGGAGCGGGCAGAGTCCATAGATGCATGAATTGTTGCATTTCGTCTTGCTGGATCTTCCAAGGATGGTGTGTTGACTCTTGGCAGAGTGTTGCTGAAAGTTACCATGTTTTCCTTTCCCATTGGGCTTCGTGGTGTTATGATTTCTACATCAGCATTTGCTCTCTTGATGTTAGTCAGAGAACCTGAATCTCTGTGGTTTCTATTAAGGATGCTTTCTGAACGGTGAGAGACAATGCCATCAGTGCTGCTACCGTTTTTACCTGGCAGGATTCTATTGGCATCTTGACTGAGGTCTGTCAAGGACCTTAGAGGTTCTCTGTGAAAATTCGGGTGAAACACATTCTCCTCACTCGGCAAGAAGTTCCCCACAGCATACAGGCCCTGATATTTGAACAGAATCATTAACAAGTAGTTATGAAAAAGAGAGAGATTTTTAGGTATCTTAACTACATTCTTCTGTCTTAAATATTGAGGGATAGAATTAGACCACTTTAACTGAGAGTTCCTTCCAAGTGTATCCTTATCTTTATATTCTAAATTCTCTATATATTCTCAATCTGGTAGGTAGAGGTCTTAGTAGGATAACAAGGGAACATATTTCTTGGAAATAAACACTTAAGGAAAGTATTTAGCCTCCAGTAGTGCTCTTCTTATTATAAAACAACAGATAATGCTGAAGAAAGAATATTTTGTTATGAAAATATAAAACTAAATATTTGTAGTCTACTGCGTGAAGCTATTTAACATCTACAATACTGTCTGCTCTGATTTAATGAATCTTGTTCCAGCTCAAGTTGTGCCGTGATTGTGCCCTTTTCCTGCATAATAACCATGTAGTACAATATCTACACGATAGAACAATTTATCAGCTTTAAATCAAATGCATTCCAAGCTGTGCATATCTGTTACAAGATTTAATTATACAGCATTTTCTTATTCAATATATTTATTGTAAAATGCTGTCAGTTTAAAGATTCCACTGAGAAAGTGTTCTATGAAAGGCTCAAATGTCTGACTCAATCTTTTAGGTTACTTGATCAGTATGTCCTTTTTAGAGTCATTTGTAGTTTCACCTATCTTTCCTCTTATTGATGTTTAGCTTTAAGTGCAGATTTACTGACCGCTGGGTTTCCGAGACAATGTGCCTTTTAGATGTGTGTTGTCTTCCCCATGTAGTTATTGCATGACCTAACAAAGACCACACTTGTTTGTAGATTTCAAACATGGGAACAACAACTGCATTTATGAGAGTCTGCAACAGCTTAATAATTTGAAATTATATACTCAACAGAGTGCCTTTCTGCTCACAGCATAATCATAGAATCTGAATTAGTAACTTGTGGGTTTTTATTATCTTCTCTGGTTGCTGTCATTGTTGCCACTGTGAAATCCATTTTTTTTTTTCCCTGGTAACCTTTGTAGGCGACCTACATGTGCATTGGATTATTACAACACAGAGAAAAGGGGGACAGATTATGAATTTATTATTATACTAAAATTCATTGTTGACTTCCTTGGGGGCCAAAAGCCGTCCCACCGATTGTTATGACTATTTTATTCACTGTTACATTGTCAGCAGAAGTTCCTTATTGCTCACAGGAACCTGGATTGACACAATCATGTTGGAGATGTATTACAAGCAGCAAGCAGAAGCATCCAACATTTCCTCCAGTCAGATACAAACAAGCCTATCTTACGTGCATCTTTCCAACACCCTTCTGAAGTGCTCCATCTGTTTCAGTACCGTACAGATGAAGTGCAAAGGAGTAACCTGACTCAGGTATCCAATTTCCCTTGCAAAACTTCCCCAAAAGCTCTAAAGAACCACAAGGGGTTGATATTATCTTTGATTTCCTGCAGGTTTAGTAGTTCACTCAGTGGAGTTGCTGTACAATAAACCATTTTTTTAATGTGATGTGAGCTCACACTGGCAGCAAGTACTGGTTAATCCAATATTTTCCATGTATTATGCTTTGAAGTGTGGAGTAGAAAATATGTATCTTAAAGAAAGTGCATCATGTTAGAGCTGTTTCTGCATGTAGTACTAGACTATTATATACCAGTTGGTGCATTCTCTTGGCACTTTGAATTGAAATACGTATTTGCTTTTCCCTGTTTCTTCTTAGAAGTGATTACCCTCAACACCATCATCTTCAGCACATTTGGATTACATTCTTAATTATGGTACATTACCATGACAAAATATTTTCATTTAAAATACCAATACCCTTATTGTATACATATGTTTTATTCTCTAAAATATAACAACATCTATGTATTTACCAAATAGAGAGCAATTCCTCCTCCAATGAGAAAGCCACAGTAAACATCAACTGGGTGATTCTTATATTGAGTGATTCGAGTCAGACCACATATAATTCCACAGATGATAAAAGCAAAGACCAAAAGTGGCTTCAGAAGTTTTGAGGAGTCTGTTAATGTAGAATTGAAGTACATCTTAAAAAAGAAAGAGATGAAGAAGCAGTTACAGAAACTGAAATTTACCTCAGAAGATATATGAGTTTCTCACATCAAATATTTCTTGGACACTTAAATCGCTGTTACACTAATGTTGAAGGTAATCAGTTTAATTTTGTTTAGCAGCCTTGTTAAAATCTACTCAATTACTATAGGAAGATCTGAAATCACAAGGAATGGATTTCTGAAAGCAGAGGCAATGTTGCTTATTGATGTCAATTAGGATAAAGATTTTATGCCTAAATAATTTTCATGCTCAGAACCTAAATGTAAACGTGACTAAGCAGTCCCTGTGTCAGAAACATAGAAGCCAGATGAAAGCAATAACTTATCACCAGATGCTTTAGAGAGCTATTTCTCAACTGGGGGTGAAAATGGGAGGTAAAGGGAGGCAAAAATACTTCAAATTTTCACTCTTTCTCAGGCTGAAAAAGTACTGGCAAGTTCCTGGTATGCGTGCAATTCTATTAGTTTGATTAGTGAGTTGCTGTTGTTTTTCCCACCCCTCTCTGGTTTTATAGCATGAAGGATGGAAAATTCTTTTTAAATTTCAAATAGGTGATCACTCATACATATATGGGCCCCCATGCTGAAGAAATGTCAGTGGTCAGATATGGGAAATCAGCTATAATCACTGAAGCATGTTCTAATATTTCCTGCTAATTACTGGTTTTTATTGCCTTGCTTTGCAGTAGCATCTTTGAGGCCTCAGAGAGTGGTTGTGCCTGTTCATCAATGATGCAATTCTATGGAGGTCAAATGAAACTAGATCATATAAAATGTTTGTGCCTTAATGCCTGAAGTTTAAAAACAATGAGTCAAGTGAAGAGAGCAGCAAAGGAAAGATAAAACATGTAAAGGCTGATTTGAACGGTAAGTTAAAACCGTCACCTTATAAGATAAATACGCATTGCATTTTATATGTGAATAACATGAGGCATTAAATACTTTAATAGTACAATGGATAATGTTGCTTCTTAACAAAGAGTGTGAAGTAGTCACATATTTTCTGTATTCTTTATAGAACTGCTTTTATTTTAGCTGCTGATAATTTCATTTTGCTTTTAAATTGACAGGATAAAAACTCATATCTGTTCAGAATGTCCAGGCAATACATCACTGTAATATGTGCAGCAAATTACATTCTGACTTTCGTCTTATTTAAATGAAAATGAATAGAGTTGATTACTCACCGAAATGTACACTGCTGCAAAGGCTGCCAGGGTGGCATGTTGAGATGGGAATGACTTTCTGCCAAGGAAGGACACTCAAATTATGTTTCTAAGTTCAAATATACTGTGCTAGTGTTCACTTGAAAAAATACACTGGATGATACAGTAATTTCAGCTGGCACTTCCTAGGCAATATATGATCAATCATTAATATTTACTTTCAAGATTTCTTTTCTATCATCTGGAGAAAGAACTAATCTTAATATTTAGCATGGAATTATTTTTGTGTGCTAAGCATGGTAGGTATACTATGAGTGTGAATGAGCTCTAGACTGGATGCTTGATTTTAAGAGGGACATTTCTCTAAATTTGTTTTTATAGATAAATTTCCATAATAACTTTTATGCGTGTTTCTAATTATACAAAATATTTAATGAGTGAACCTGGTTCTTATGATTACTCCTACTGGCTTCACTTGGACACTTTGATGTAAGAACTTCTCAGCTATGTATACAACCTGGATAGTCAGTCCCTACCTTCGTCTTTATTTGCTCTTTGTGGTCTTTTTTTTTTTTTTTCTTTTCTTTTTTAATTTTATCATTTCATAACGCAGTAGGAGTTAATGGAGCGCAAAAACATGGAATGACTTTTTAGATGTTAACAAGTTCCTTTCTGAAGCACAGAACAAGAGTGTAAATGAAAATTTGTCCAAACTATGTGGCAGTAGGCAAAATCTTATTTTTCTTATTTTTCTTCTAAACCCATTTCTTTCTTTTCTTCTAAACCCAATTGGCTAAAAGTAAATTAAATTTAAAAAAAAAAAAAAAAAAAAAAAAAAGGTGAGAATGTAAAGAAGAGATTTTACATAGCAGAGGCAAAAATTTAGCTGGGTGTGGATTCAGTAACAGCTATTCTATGAGAGACATCTAGTTCACGGCTTGCGGAAGCCCTGAAAAATTCTGAGCTCTAGAAGTGAGTACTTCAGATGTGTATCAGTTTACAGCTGTACATTTTTCTCTTTAAATGGCATGGATGTGTAACATACTGACTGTTTTGGTGAAGAAGAGTATGTCTTTCCTGCAGTCACAGGAGCCACTTTCACCTGAGATAGGCTGAAATAGAAAGCTCAGCTTGGGATAAATGCTTCAACAATCATTCAAGGTGGTTTTTGAGAATCTAGCTGGGCTGCATGTTTCTGCATCCATTTTTTCTAGCAGCACTGCAGCTAAGTTAAAATAGCAGAGATTGAAATATAGTCCTTTGCTCTTAGATGTTTTTCTGCAAAGGAGCAGATTCTGGTTTCTAAATTTATTTCTTATGTATTGTGCTTTGTCTGTTCTAAATAATTCATTCGTAACGAAATGTGTGAATGTAGGTCAGTGTGAATGCCACACTGCTGACCTGAATTTGAGCTCATGGCTCCAGCAGCTCCTTGACTCCGGCCAAGATAAAATCAGTATGATTCTTTTTTTCACTTACAGACAGACCAATTTTTTTCTTCTCCTAAGCAAGCCTTTCTCAGTTTGTGTCCCTGGTTCAGGGGAGGGCAAGGGGGTAAATATATGAAAAAAATACAGGCGCATATAATGTCTATCAACTCCTTTACTCTGTGCAGGTTTTAGTATAAGCATATATTTACTTACAGTCTCTGTGGAGTTATTCTGTAGGTTTGATTCTATGAAGTTTGGTACCACTCAGAACTTAGCCTAAATTTGGTGGCATTTTGCTGGTAAGATACGTCACTATGCTACAGTCAGTTTTCTGTTTGTTCTGTTTTCTATTCACATGCTTTTAGAGCTAGCACAGTATGTGCGCTCTGTGTACTTTCTAATGGTGACACTGCTTTTGCTCTTTTCAATTTGCTATCTGTTCATCTAAAATGAAAATAATTCAAGCTAAAAATATGTAGCCTTTTTGCTTGGCTCTTTATTGAGGAGGTGAACAAAGATCTCAAAGAATACATGCCCTGGGCTCATGAGACAGTATATCACTCTGAATGCTCATGCATGAGGAATGCATGGAGGGGGAATAATGATTAGAGAGTCATACTGAGTCAGAACATCAGAAACAACAGAGGATAAAGATCTCACTGGAGATCTGAATAGAAATGATTGAAAGAATTCTTTGAAGATTAACAGAGGAAAAAGGATGAAAGAAAAAAGGTACTGCAGAAAATTAATTCATAAGGGAGTCTAGAGAAGAATTTCTAGAGACAAAATTTCTAGAATGTACAAATTTAAAAATGAAGGCCATTATAAATGTCATAAGAACAAGTCCCTTAAAAACTGAAATTGCTGAAGTCAAATTAGTCTCCTGAGCTAGAGAAGTTATATTGTAACTCCCATACTAGGTGACTGAAGGAAGTACTGAACCAGTAGCAACTGTTGTTTGCTTTGCTGAAGTTGTCACAATTATATGAAAACAAGAATTTGATAAAGGAAAATGACAATAAAATTTTAGTAAGGCGAAACCAAGGGTGGGATCAGGTGTGTCAGAGTATTAAGCAAATATGTTCTGTATGATAGGAGTGAATTTGACTTATTAGTATATGGTTGTCTTCCTAAGAAATAGTAACACAAAAACCCACTGCTTAATCTTATCTGCTACAACTGTTTCACTGGTGTGTTTTGTTTTGTTTTGTTTTAAGTGGTGATATTTAAACAAATATGATTGGAGTTTTTGGAATGGCTGCAGACAGCCAAATCAGGGCATTGTGTTTGAGATGATATCAAAATGAATGAGAGCAATTGAGAAAATTTTCCTTCCTATTCAACCTGTAAATGTGCAGCAGTTTCACTGGGAAACTGTGTAGTTGCAAAAGGTTGCTTGCAAACATCCAGATTCAATGGCAGTATCACAGTAGCAGCAGATGGTTACAAGAGAGAGGTGAAGGCCAAATTATTTAAGCCAAATGAAGATACAGTCATGCCCAGATACATAAATAACAAAGATGGCAAATGAATCAGAGTACGAGCCTCAGCCGACCAAACGTATTTAAGATCAAATAAATAATTGAGAATCTTTAAACGCTAGTGAAATTGGTTTGTTTCAGTGAATAGAGTCAGATTAGGAAATCTGCTGTAAGATACTTTACAGAGTGAGTGATTTCACGGTTCTGAAGTATGTCAACCACTGAAATCAATGTACATAGGTTGCTCTGAAAGTAGTGCCTCCTATTTATTTCCATAGAAACTGCAACAGTTACGAAGAACTCTATAACCCTATTTGATAGAACATATTCTCAGCTACAAAACACTTTTTTTTCCCCCTACATAATCACCACCATTAGCTATGTGTTTTTGTCAGAAATGAACAAGAGCCTGCAAGCTGGGCTTGGAAAAATCTGTACCAGTGGAGGTGACCCATTGTCACCACTTCTGAAATGCACCATCCACTACTCACTATGCTCACATCCAATAAGAGTGTCCATAAACGTTCAGCACGCATCAGTGAATGTCTGTGAGTGTCATTTTTTTTCTGCATAGGGGGATTCAGTAACACACCTTTGCTTCATACACGCTTCCATGTCAGACACCACTTTGTTAGACTGTCCCTCTGCTGCCATCTGTCACACAGCAACAAAATGTAATGGAATATTGGTGGGAAGGTTCAACCTCTGCTAACACTTGCCTCTGATGTCATGGGCCAAAATAATAAAATAGGAAGCATTACTTTCCGAACAACCCCTGTAAAAGCAAATAAACTAGGAAAGATATGCCTTGGTGATACAGACAAAACATTTTAATAATATCCATGTGACAAAAATGCAATGCTATAAGGCATAAAGTTAAAACAGAAACTAGCATCTTGACCTGCACAGAGAACCACAAAAGACTGCAAAGCTTTAGTGAGGTGGACAGGACAGAAGAAAAGAATACTGCTTTCATGCCTGCTAATTGGATACACAAGAAAATTATGCATCTCAGTCAGTAACAGAAATCATCATCATTTCAAACATTCTGTAATTCTGCTGTAATATTATTAGAGAGCAGGACATTTTTAAAAAGCACCGTATGGAAAAATTTTGAAGGACTGCAAAAAAATGCAAAGAAATGTGATATAAATGACTAACAAGAGCTTAAACTGGTGTGGAAAAGACAAGACTGCTATTGTATTCACTGAAGCGCTTTGTGATTTCTCCTTTGAAGGAAAGAAAATAATTAACTACTTTTAACATGCTTCTGAATCTGACAAAGATTTCCAAAGCCCACAGTTGGCCTAATGTCTTCATAAAGAAAATTAAACATCACTAAACAATGCTAATGTTCTCTGCTTTATTACTTAAAGCAAAAAGCAGAACTCATACAGACTTTATCTAGAAAAAGATAGAACCAACCTTCCAGCGTTGATAATATTAGCATCAGCTCCTGAGCATATATCTTCCACAACATATGAGTTCTCTGAGCAGGATACATTTAAGGATGTATAGTTAGGCTTGCAGACGGTCAGGAAATATGGTGCTTGATATCCTGTTGATAGCTGTATAATATCAGTAACAAGAGCAGTAGAACAAAGACCAAACACATGAACACCTAGGAAATAAAGCAATAAAGGTTGTTAAGTTTATTGTATTTATAAATTAAATGAGTCATTGTGTAAAATGCACTCAACATTTTACAGAGATCTGTGGCTCCTGTAATTGGGCTTGTAAGAATTCAACTGTAGCATAAGATCTGTTTCCTTTATGGAATCTTATTTCAGATGAATTCTTTAATATAAAAATTAAGATTATTTATGCTTGTTTTCTTCCTATGGATACTTAATATTTAGTTTTGATGACCTGATATCCTCCAATATATTTTTTTCACAAAACTAAACTATATTGGAGCTGCTTCTATTTAGAAAACAAATTTTAACTGTCTGTAGTACAACCATCTATTTAAGTGGAGCATATGTGCTCATTCTGTGCTTGGATCTGCCCATTGGAACGTTTTACGTTTTAATAACACAGCTGCCCATAGAGCAGTGCTCTGAGAACCTGATCTCTCTTTATTATTAGGGACTCATCAGCTGTCAATAACTTTGGCGCATCTTCACACGTTACATTTCTTGAGTACCAAGTCCTCACCACAATTACAAAAATTTTTCTTTGTCAATGATCTATTTTATGATCCTGTCAGATTAATAATGTCAAATTCACAAAGCAGCTAATTCAACTTTTTAACTGAGCATTTGCTAATTGCTGTTTCCCTAAGGATCTACCTCTAGTTCTCAACTTGTATTTATATCAAATTTTCATCTCAAACCTAAAAGAATGCTGAAGTAATTGTTCTACCAAAAATAAACTGCAAATCCAGGGTATGAATCAAAGATGAAAGTAATGCATCCTTGAGCTTTCTTTGGTGATGGAACAGGATGCCATACTGGAGAAGCTCTTCTTATGGCTGCGACCTACAACCCCCTCTGCTCACTGCTGCTCTTAGCAGGATATGCTTTATTGGCCATGTATATAACCTCTCCTAGCATTGTCTTCCTGCTTGCCAGCCTGTAGACACCTAACATGTAGTCCACCTAGGAAGTTTTCAGTCTGCTGTCCTGCAGCCTGTCTTTGCATATGTTGCCCTCACTGATGAAAACTTTCTGGAACAGAGACAACCTTTCCTTTAGCCATTCATTGGCAGAGGGACTTCATTGTGAGAGTGGAGCAAAGTTCAGCCAGCCTTTCAATCTCCACTTTATTAAATACAGAAATAATGCAATTCATCACATCCCTCTCTATCATTATGTTGCCAGATTCTAGCCCTTTTTCAAGAGGTAGATAAACATGTAACAGAAAAAGAATATCAGGGCTACTGACAGGTTCTAACAGGTTGTTACTGTCATGCTGAATGCTGTATCAGCTGGGTTGAATCCTTTTGATACACTGAAGACAGGCAGGGGAAACTGTGCACTGAAACCATTAAAAGGAAGGCAGTGCAAAGTGAGCAGAGAAGGAAAAGCAAACAATTATTTTAGAAAGACTGACAATGGACTAGAAGAGGAAAGGGAAAATGGAGAACGTAGATACTACTTTACTGAGTGCGGGGCTGCTTTCTTGCTTCCCCTTGACAGTTTCTTCTCACATTTTCTGGCAAAAAAAAAACAAAAACAAACAAACAAAAAAAGCCAGTGACAGCCCTGCAACTGTTCTGAAAGGCTGTTTCAGAAAAGGAAATCTGCATGGTGGAAACTGAATGTACACAGAAGGCTCTTCTTTGTGAGTAACATTTGAAACCCACCAACAAATCTGACAGCTCTTCTAAGAAATGAATTGAAGTTGCATCCTCCTGCATTAATATTGGCCTCTGTTCCAATCCCATTTCTTCTTTTGGACAGGCAACAGTAGAGAATTCCTTCTCCTACCATTATCTGCAACGACAAAGAATCTCTTAATTTAGATGTAGCAATTACTCCTAAGACAGCAGTAGAATTTAAAGGGCTGAAATATTACTCAGACACAACTGATATTTTCCACTGACACGTACATTCCTTGAAAAGATGTATCAATATGTAAACATTCAGTAATTTAGTAATTTAGTAATTCAGGCAATTTAGCCTGTGTGAGGGCAACAAGAAAGTGGCACTGACATTAAATCCAAGCACCATAAAGTTTTGAAAGGATACCTTTTATTTTATTAATATATTTGTGTAAAGCTCTCAGTGGAATTGGAGCCTTGATCCACAGCAAAAATTGGATTCTTCTACAGTAAAAACATAATGATCAGCAATTCTTGCCTTTCACGTGATCCAGAACCACAGCAATATCTTAACTCTTCTTAAGGTGGTTTTAGCCATTAGTTTTGGCCTCATGCCTAGTATTTACTGTCAGCTTCTAATTATGTGGTAGCCTAATCTTCCATAATTAATTAATTTGGCTTGGATTTTAACCAGGTCCACAGCAGTAGAATAAATTCTGTCCTTATGCTCTGAAAAGATATCATGACTTAAGACACAGGCAATTGTAAACAGAAATAAGGAGAATATAAGTGAAAACACAGTGTTATTTGCTGGAAAATGTGGATCTATTTATAGTTTTGCAGTCTCAGGTTTTATTGTTTTTCCTGTTAAGTATTGCAGCTTGAAAATTGTGCGGGGCTTGTTAGGATTCAGAAAAAAATGATGTGTTGAAATATTCAAATGGAGGGGGAAGTTCTCACCACTACTAGAAAAAGTCATAGTCTGTCAGCAGATGAGAAGTAACGTAGGCTTTGCACAGGGCGTACAGTACAATTAAATGCTAAAGCATCTGAATTCAGAAGAGTCTGACATTGTAATGATCCATGTTTCTGCACACTAAGATCTCTCACTGGCATTTCCTGTGCTTTATGAATACATATAGAAAATTTCTCAAATCCCACAAGCTGTAAGACATATGCCAATAATACACGTGGTAATTTTCTGTATTATTTTTGGGCTACAGTACAGACCTGGTTAAAAGCAGTTGCTACTCATTAATAATGTATCACCAAGCTGCTCATATTCTGACAAGAGTTTCCGTTCTGCTGAAATCATCTTCTCCCTTTGCATGAGCCATTAAACCAGTCTCCTTCTGTCTGCTCTTAACAACTAACTCTCAATTCAGATGTGTCCCAGTGCAGTTTGGGAGAATGAAACTGAGTTCACAGACAAGGCTGATACACCTTACCGAGCAAAGCTAGTTCTAAAAAAAGTGATATGTTCAGTGCAGTAAACTTAAAGCTGCCAATAAAATAATAATAAAAAAAAGTGATCTTTTAAAGTGTTGTATCAGTTTCTTATGATACTCTGTCTGTAAACAGTTATTAATATTGTACAGCATTAATGAATGATTATAACTATTTTCACTCAACTGTTGATGCTTTTTCTTAACTTAGTGCCTGCAGTTAGGATAGTGTAAATGAAGTGCTACAGGGAATGCTCTAAGAGCTGTGCATCTCCTTTTGCTATAGGAGGATAAAACTGAAATTAAATTCCTAAAGTAATTAGTTTGGGTGATACCCTGCAGCCTAACTGGAGACAGAGCACTTACTTTCTTTATGCCAACTGGAACCCTGTTCAAAATCTTCAGTAACTAATGGTGCACCTCAAACTTACCGTAATTGATGGTCCAGCAAAAACCAGACTAAGCAACATCAAAAAGGGAACTGCTTCTTGTGTAGGTTCAATATATGGCATACTCAGACTCTTGTCATAGCAATTAAATCCAGAGTGAACTGGCTTGAAGACATCAGTAAGTTCAAGAAAATACAGGCTAACAACAGAAGATGCCAATATGGGCAACTAGAAATGAAGAAAACAAAAAATTATAGAATAGCATTGTATTTGCAGAGACAACATTCTTAATAAATCACTGTAATGTTTGCTGTTTACATCCCACTGCTCCTTACTATATTTGTTTTACCTTCTATAAATAATCAATTCTCTAGAGATATTATACTGTTCAGTTGATATCAAGTAACTCTGTTGTCTACCAAGCTATTTAAAATACCCATTCCAATTTTCAGCCCAAATAATTCAGCATTTTCATCCATGAATCATTAATGGACAGGCTTTAAATTTAATTTCGTTTCAATTGTTTCAATTTTTTCAATTGTTGTTTCATTTTAACAACAATTGTTGTTTGTAAGTACAGTAGTGCAATCTCCTCTGTGAGGTGTCAGCTTTCTGCTGTTCATCCTCACCCTTTTTGGTAATTTAGTTGCCATATATATGGCAGTATTTATACCCAAACCAATTTTTATTAAGATTCACAGTAAAATTTAAAGAAAAATACAAGATAATAGAGTGTTTTGCCTTGGCACATTCATTTTGTAATTCCATCAAAAAGCAATTACTTTTGATAAGATTCAGTCTGTGTAGAATATGATGACTGTATTCACAGTTCTTTTATCCTCTAGCTACCAGTGAATTTAACTTTCACAGTTGCTTACAGTAATTTATTAAGACTTTAGTTAGCTTTCCTGGGGTAAATTTACCCCAGCTTACCACTATCTTCTGAAAACACAGATGCAACCAGTAATTCTTACAAGAGAAGCAATAGCAAAAAGACCTTTTGAAGCCATTGGGTGATAAATGAGTAGATAGGGCAGCCCCTTCCCTAGGATGGCCAGTGGGAAGGGTGACTAGTAGCATGTGCGATTTCTCTGCATGCTACTAGTGAATGCATAATAAATGATCAGAATTTTTGTTTGTTTGTTTATCATTTTCCAGAGTTCTCAGTCAACAAGGCAAGGTTGCAGCCAGTACCTGTGCCTCCTCTGCAATTCAATGACTCCCTTCGTGTCTGTAATAATAAAGGTACCTATGGATAATGTTAACTGCCTGTCTGCTTTCTTTCCTCTTTTATTTGTATTTTGGCTATCACATTAACTTTTCCTTTTTATTAACTGCTGCTGAAAAGGAGAAGTTTGAAACCACTGAATAAATTTGCTAAGACAGATAGAATAATAACAATCGGATAAGGCTATATCATACATCTTGAGAAAAAAATACTTCTCTTTTACATCAAGCACCTCACATTGAAAGGAATATGAACTCTCCTGACATCATTTCAGGCATTATGAAACTATATTACCATTGCAGTCTTCAGTATTTACAAACAATTAAAATTAATTGCTTGATTAATATTGGTATCATTTATCCCATTTTATATTAACATTTTAAAAAGTGATAAAACTGGATAAATATGTGTACTGGAAAAATGATGAATAAAAACTTAAAAAACTTAAAAAAATGTAAACTGTATACGGCAGAGGGACAATGATTTCTTGCATTCCTTAGCTATTTTCAGGTTTTCAAACCTTGTGATCTCTAAATGTAGAGTTTTTTGTACATAAAATGTGATTTTGTTTGGTTAGGGAAGAAGGATACTTGCTAAATTTCTCTGAAACAGACTTTTTAGTACACCTTAGGATCTGTTTGAAGTGAACAGATTCTGCTATCACCAACAGTGTTTTTCTGAACTGAATCTTCTGAAGGTGAAAACCAGAAAATTTTGTCTGCCGCATTATCTTTGCTCACGTTGATTCCATAGTAATCTTACCTAGGTAGAGAAGCTGTGATTGCATAGCAGGGGAATGTTTATTGGCACCCTAAGTGAAGCTAAGTGCTGCGAACACTGAAAAAATAAGACTAGGCATCTAATAAGTTTGCTTCAATAAGTAGTTTATGTATACTTAATATATAGGTATACTTAACAGTTGGTCTTGTTGATCCTTGTGGGTCCCTTTGAACCTGGGATATGCTCTAACTCTGTGATATGTGCATTGAAATACCGTATTAAAATATATATATATACAATGTGTAACGTAGTAAATACACAAAACGTAACATTGAAATATATATAATAATAATGTGGATACATGTCATATAGCATGACATACATTTACTTCAGTTATGTTGGAATAATTATATAAAATGTAACTAAATTGAGTTCTGCTTCCTACTCATTACAGGAAGATGTCTGATTCTTTAGCTGTATGAATAATTCCTTGATTCTCACTTCCTGCTGGATGTAGTCCCTATTGACTATACTGCAGACCTGCATGATTAGTTACCATGACTGTTTCTAGTCATTATACAGGTGTACAGAGAAAAAAGAGGACTTCCCTAAAGTCTTTGTGCTTCCCATTTTTTTTTGTTTGTTTGTTTTGTGGAACTGTACAGAGATTGTGCAATTATCTGTGATAAGGTGACTCCTGTACAGAAGGACACTTCCCTGATGTGTGGGGTCTGGCACAGTCTCTCTTGTTCTTCCTTGTACATTGAGACTGCAAAGCATTTGAATTCATGCACACAGCAATTTCAGTTCTGCACAGCATTTCACTGTTAAGGTATTTGCGATGTCTTTTATTATTACCTATTTGAAAGTCATACCTAAATGGCTTGGCCAGAGTCAGGGTCCCAGTGAGCTAAATGGCCAAAATGAGAAAAAAGGTCCGGTACCCTTCTGATATCTCTTCATCTAGGCTTCCCAACAGGTTAATTTCCTATGGTAGAAATGCAGGGCAGGAAGATGCATGGAGCACCTTGCACTCAGACTTTCATCTTCAGCGAGTAATCTTCCTTTATTCTGACATCAAGAAAAGGAAAGCCTCTCCTGAGCAAAAGGACCCTAACTTACCCATAAGTCCATCTCTGCTTTGGTTATGGTATTCTTAGGCAAGCAACTGTTTCAAGCAGTAATACTGAACAATCATAAGTAGGTGGCATCTGAAGTGACATTTTATTGTGAATCACTGAAATACGAGATGCGGACACTTTTTTTTTAAGTTGCTGTATGTTAGCTGCAACCATATTGTCAATTACAAAAATTAAGGAATTGTGACAATCCATTTCACTGTCTTACAGCTCCACTACGGGACTCCTATATTATTTCTGACTGTAATTAACCACTCTTCTAAAAGAAAAGAAATAACTCTAAGGGACTATGAATCCCCAACACAACTGCTTACAATTCTAATGAATAGGCTATAGTCAGTTTGCTATATACAGTATGTCAAATCCCACAGGAAATTTTTCCTCCTATCTTCTTTAAGCTATTAATATAAAATTCATTTTAAAAAAAGGCCAGAGAAAATTGAACATTTCTAAAACCTACAAAACAGTATAAGTGGCTATTTAATGTATGAATATTTATGGACTGTTCTCCTTAAGGCAGCAATAGTTCCATAATTACAGACTTCAGCTCCCAACACCTTGAAAATGCCAAATATAATTAAGATGTTATAATGTGTATTGTTTTAATTACAAAATGGAACAGGAATTTTCCTATTCCTAAGCAGAAAAATAAGCTCCCCATATATGTATTCCTACTTTCTTGATTGGCTATTGGGTTAAGATCCTTGTTTAGCGTGTAAGTGAATAAATATATCTGTAAATGTAGAGTTTGACCCAAATAGCCAAATTCCCTTCAGCATGTGAGGGAGTCAGGACTGTAATCAGCATAGTAATCAGCACTGCTGCTGATTTGGAGATTTTTGGTTGTTGTTTTTCCTTTTTTTAAGTAGTATTTATCCTTTTCATTTCGTAATTTTTCAACAATTAAAAGGCTTCATTACGCATTAATACTAATGCATTCCAAAGGCCTTGCTAGATGTAGTATGATGTTGATGATTTCTTCTTCTTTACTCTAGGATGCAATTGGGTTCATTTTTATGTTTGCAAATACTCTTTCACATCTTGCTTTTCCTCTTCTTGATCTGTGTGTTTGTATTACATCCTCGTGGTTTACATGATGTACATTGTTTTCGCACTTTGTTACTGTTAAATTAGTTTTAACAGTTTCCACTTCTTTCTCTGACTGCTGGCGGAGTTCTTAGCAGCCTTTGAGATATCCAATACCAACATATGTCCCAACTCCTTGTCCTACATCTGTACTTCTATATGTTGTACTCTCTATAATGCAGGAATAATAACAGACATCTTGCAAACGAGGCCAAGTCTTAGTGGGGAAATCCTCTTATTGGAGTGAGTCATAGAATCATAGAATGCTCTGGGTTGACAAGGACCATAATGATCATCTAGTTTCAATCCTCCTGCCATGGGCAG
Source organism: Tetrao urogallus (assembly GCF_951394365.1). Taxonomy (NCBI): domain Eukaryota; kingdom Metazoa; phylum Chordata; class Aves; order Galliformes; family Phasianidae; genus Tetrao; species Tetrao urogallus. The sequence goes on along the minus strand of NC_136818.1, from coordinate 17,714,634 downwards.
GGTCGCCAGCCACTAGACCAGGCTGCCCAGAGCCACATCCAGCCTGGCCTTGAATGCCTCCAGGGATGGGACATCTGTCTCTGAATAGCATGAGGTTGTCCTTTGGGCAGCTAGGCATCTAGGGCATTCAGTTTTGCCTCTGACCTTCCGACAAACACACTCTCATTCTGAGGGAAACATTGAAGTGTTTGCTGTGGTGTTAAACATAGGATCTTTACTATTCCATGGAGTCTCTACAAAGCTCTAATTTCTAATTGAAGGAGATTTCAAATCCTCCCCTTGGAGAATTCCCAAATGATCAATACTTCACTGTAATCAGGTTTTCTCTGCAAGTGTCATAAGAAGTCAGTGGGAATTAGATATTGATAGCGTCCTAAATAACACAATTGAGACAGAGAAGCTCAAACAAAAAAAAAAAGGTGCAAGTAAGTATTACCCTCTACTCCCATCCCTATTTCTACTCTACATTAAAAGAATATGCAATTGGATACAAACATTATTTAAATCTCTATGAAAATTAGTAGATTCTACAAATTTTCTTTCCCTAAAACTGCATGCTTGTAGTTACACATCTAATTTTCACTTTTGCCAGCACGTAACTAGGCAGAGTCCGTATGTATCTTCAAGAGAATATCTTCAAATCCATGAGCTTTTCTGAGAGTGTAACCAAGGAGTATCACACACTCAGATGGTTAAACGAACTCTCTGGGATGCAGCTTTATGACCTTTTTTTGCCTTGCTTAAATGCATTACAGGTATTACCTCTTTTCATGAACATCCAGATCTTGTCTTGTATTAAACTGTGTTAGTGGCTACCAGCAGACATTTTGAATATAAGTTACAAACATGATTAGCATGGGCTATATTTCAGTCAAGCAAATTGGGAAAAAATGAGATGCCTCTTGTGCATTAATAGGTAGATACTGATGTTTTGGTGCAGTGTGATAACCAGAATGATTAAGTGATTCTTTGAGAGACAGGATGCAAGCACAAAGGCTGTGGAATTTATTTGTTTTACCTGACTATGTATGACAGGCAGAAAAGAGAGCAGCAGGATCTGAGGAATCAAGCCACAACTAGCCAGAAGTGGAATAAAAACAGTATGGCTATCACACATGTCAGAGTGCACTAAGGGGCACTTGGTAGGATACTTGGATATATTTGGAAATAACTTCTAGACTCAGGTGGCCAACGAATTCTTCCGTTGTTAGGTTATTCTGCAACTCTTCCACAACAGGCAAAGAATTCCTGAACACAACGGCGGCCTTTTGGTATTTCTGTTTTCTTTCAATCAGGTGATCAGGAAATCTATTTAGGCAAACAAGTAAATACACAGAGGATTGCCACAGAGATATGACTAATGAATGCCACCAGTTTCTCATTAAATCAATAGCAGACAAGCATTTGGAAGAATGATGGTCTATTTAATAATTATGTTGTTTTTACTGCAAGGCTGTGGAATTGTGGGAGATTCTATTAAACTGTATTATAAATGTCAGTCCTCATGATAAGGACTTCATGGTCTAAATGATAAGGCACAGTAGATGAATGAGACAAAGAGAGGGCTATAGTGGGGTGGAGGAGGCAAAGTATGTCTATTCTTAGCTAGCTGCCAACAGTGATTGCAGCTTTCAACCTCTGTGGCTGTTGTCCTGTTGTACTTTGCTGAGAGCTTCTTGAGACAGAAGGACAGGTTTCTTTTATCCTGTCAGGAATGAATACTGAGGTCATGACTATCATGTCTAAATACCTTCCAGAAATATGACAAGCAGGAAAAATAATACTAGGCAAAATGCTGCCATTTTTTCTTGCTTTTTAGAACCCACGGGCTACTTTGTAGGATCCCCAGTGTGGCTTCTGCTTAGCTTCACCAGTGCTCTACCTTTGCCCTTAGTCAGACTGTTGTGCTGAGCTGGGATTAAGACCAAGCACAAGCTTAACTGCATTGCAAACTGGGATGTCATGAGGACTTCTTAGAGATGGTACAGAACACAGGATGTGTGTAGAACAGGGAATCTGTTTAACTTAAAAGTCAGATTTGTAGATTTTTTTGCTACGTTCTAAAAAAATTCTCGTATACTCATGTTTGCAATATTAGACATTCAAGCTTTTCAGAAGCTCAGATTTCCATGTGTATAAAGGGTGTTTTGTTTTGTGCTTTTCTGTCTAAACTTCAGTTTCTGCTGTTTCTTGTACTTGATTTTGGATACAGACTTCATGTAGTCCAAAGCTAGGTGTAAGGAACTGCCTTTTCTCTGAAGAATTTTTACCTAACCATTGTCTATGCTTTGTGAAAACTAATTGCGGAGACATTATGTGGTCTTTCTTCTCCCATATTAACTCTATTGGATTTAATTTTGACTCACAGCTTAGAATCCCAGGTGCCATTGAAATCTATTATCATTACCATTTTGGAAAATTACATTATGCCTATTTCCATCATTGATTTTAGAGTTTAATTGAATTGTTCTGTGACTACCAAATTAGAGTGTAGCTTTAGAAATACAGCAGATATCCTTGTGCAGCTCCTAAAATCTCTTCATCTTTTGCCAAATGTTGATGGAAAACCTCTCAGCAAAGCGTAAGACCAAAAATAAAGTTGATACATAAGTGATAAAATTTACATTTTCCCCCTGTAAATTTAAAAGTCAAACTGATGTATAGTAATTCTAAAAGGGCTTATTTCTCAATCTAAAATAATTTTAAAAATATTTCAGCTTAAGTATATGAACTTAAATGTGAAATAAACTCTTAGACAGAAATTTTACATCACGTGAAAAATACCATCAACGTATTCATCTTCAGTGAGAGTTCAGAAACAGTTGATGATTCATTATTACTTATGATTATTGTTAATTATGATTATTTATTAGTTATAATCAATGGGTAACCACAGTGAGATTTAAGATACTGCACACCCGCTTGATTTTGAGACTTCTTTTATAGTGGCTATTGTGGAGTTATAGTAAAAACAAGAACAGCAACATTCTGAAAAGGTGGCTTTTTGCAGGTTGAAGTGCTACTAAGTTTCAGCTAAAAGTTCATTCAAAAAAAGAAAAAAGATCTAGCAGTTAAAGCTGCCAGTGTCTACATAATGTTACAATTTATTCTATTCTCCAAAATACACTGTTTCATGCATACACAGGTCACCCTGAAAGTAATGCTGCCTATTTATTTCCACTACAACAGATAGAAAGAGCACAATAACACTATTTGATAGAGTAAATTCTTAGCTACGAAGGACTATTTTTAAACATAAGTTGTGCATTTTTACTGGTGGTGAACAAGAGCCTGGGTGTTGTGCTCATAAAACTCTGCACCAGCAGAGGTGACCCACTGTTTCACAGCAGCTATGATGACATCATTGCTAGGAAAATGTTGCCCACAAAGCCCATCTCTTAATGGCCCAAGCAGAAGCAAGTCAGAAGGCACCAGATCCAGACTATCTGGTGTGTGTGATAGCACAGTCCAGCTAAGACTTGCAGTGTGCCCTGTGGTCTTGAAACTGGTATGGGTTCTGGTGTTCTTGTATTGCAAGAGAAGGGTTGTCATCTTCTCTGGCCTTCTCGGGAAGTTCTAGTCTTTAGCTTAATCAGTATTGTGATATAGCAGTCAGAGTTGATAGTTTATCTGGGTTCCAGGAAATCAATCCAGAAGGATCATCCCTTTCCTATCCCAAAAGACAGTGAACATCATCTTACCCACTGAAGGCTGCATCTTGAACTTTTTCTTTGATGAGGAATTGGCATGGTGCCACTCCATGGACTGCTGTTTTGACTCAGCCTCATAGCGGTGACACAAGTGCCCCTCTACTGCCATCTGTTGCACATCAGCAAAATGTGATGGAATATTGGCAGAAAGGTTCAGCCTCTGCTGCCATGCCACCACCATCTGCCTTTGACATTGTGGGAAATGATAAAATAGGAGCCATTACTTTCAGAGCAGCTCTCATACAAAAATAAATAAATTCTGTGGGTGTTGATCTTTCTCTAGTGGCTCACTCCTATGCTCTTTGGTAACTTAATTTTTAATTTTGGCTGCAGATTTTTAACAATTATAGAAGGAAATCACAGAAAGGGTCATAAATATTTCTATTTTTGGAACATGTAATTGTTTGGAAAATGAATCTCCTCTGATTTCTAACATACTAAATCTTCCTTTTACTACTGGGTATTAGATCCAAAGGATGATGAAGGACTGAAAAGAACAGAAAAGAGATTCTCTTTCACCATGGATGACTTAAACTCTACATTGGCAAAGCAAGTAGCCAAACACAGACGGAGACCTAACATGTGGCATTATTAATTTTTTTTCCAGGACAATATTAGCACAGCCCTGGCCCCTCCTTTACGCCACTCTTTTCTGCTCATCTGCTAAAATCCAGTAGTATGCAAGCTGAACAGCTCTTCTGTAGAAAAGGAAGTGATAGCGAGGATATAGCACTGACGGTTTAGTAAGTGAATGGCTGTTGCTTTTAATAGCAGCTTTCTCAAGTCTCAGACTGGCCCTTAGTATTCTGGGGATGCTGGTCTCCAATGCAATGTTATATGCAAATCTAATGTCTATCCTGTGTGAGTCAGCCACATCACAAGGTCAGCTCAATGAGCAGGCTCTTAAGTGTATTTCTCCTCCCCGTTCCCTTGCACATTGTAGGCTCTTCTGAGAGAAAAAGTAATATACATGTAAAGCATTGTGCTACTTCCACAGTATGGGGATAATTTCATTTTCTACAGTTTGTGTGTGAGTTTTTTCCCCTAAGACTAATTCAAATATAGCAGAAAACCTACTTAGGTAGAAATGGGACTCCAAGTAACAGCAGTATAATTTAATTCTTGCACTAGATACAAACATTTTGTTCTTAGGAAGGAAGATTTAGTCCTAGAGTGCACTCTCCCTATGCACTTATTCTAATCACTGCACTTCCTCTGATTTTGTATCTTGTACAGTCACACCTGTGCACAACTTTGAAGTGAAAAAATGCATAATTTAAATGTGGTGGGTCATGCATAGCTGAAAGGCTACATAAAACCCTTCAGATGTGACTGAGAGGTGGCATAGGGCTACCTTCTGATGTGTACAAACATCTGACATTTCAAACCTAGCTCTGCCAGTATATATTAGAAGCAGAGGGAGAGGAAGTGTTTGGTGCTAAGACACAATGAGTATTCCCTGAATGTATTTATTTCAGTGGAAGTTGATGACCCATGTTTTGCAGGCTGGATTCCTATGGTCATAACAGATACTTGTTCTTTCTGCTCATGCCACTGTTAGAAAAATTCCATCTCCTCTGGGGACTGAGAAAACCTATGTGATCACTCAGGACATTACGTCCTTCAGCATTCCCACATGTGAGACACACAGTAATGCACTAGTGCCACTGAAGTCAAAGGCAAAATTCATTGTGACTTAAGGGGTATAAACCAGGATTTTTTGAAGTGAGAGGGCACAGGTGAAGAGTCTTTTTATTTCACCAAGAATATATTTCTCCTGCCTCTAAATCATGGCTATTCTCTCAGTAATAGAAACTATTTAACTCTGGAAATTTTCCAAATTTGTATTAAGATGGGAGATGTTTCTATTTAATCAAGAAATGAACAGGACGCCTGGGAAAATGTTGGAGTTCCCATCTCTGGAAGTATTCAAGAGAAGTGTAAACACAGCATGAAGGGGTCTGGTTTGGTGATGGGACTTGGTAGGTTCAGGTTGGTGGTCGGACTTGATGGCCTTGAAGGTCTTCTATAACGTAGGTGATTCTATGATTTTTTTCTGCAAGTGTATATACTTACAGCGTGCTCTCAATGTACTCTTCGCTGAAGAGAAACAATTTCAGGGTGGAACTTTTTCTAGGAAGTACTGATTTTCAATATCTCCCATAAGGGCGGACTTCTTCACACATCCCACCAAGCCAGAGGGACTTTCAGTTTTCATTGCAAGCTTTGACTTTTCCAGCTATAGAAACAAAGCTCAGACAACTCATAGTCTATGGAACCCTAAAATGTCACAACCGTAATTAGGAATAAAACAGGCCAGGCTGCCTGGCAGTGCTCATTACCACATGCCTCAGGTAATTGAGATTCACAAGGCAGTATAAAACTATTCAGCTCTCAGGATCAGAGGTACTGCTAAGCAGAAGTCTTACCAGCATTTTCAAATGCCTCTGAAGAATTATTATGGTACAATAGGGTAAATTGATGAGTTTTTATGAATCATGAAATTGAAATTGTTACTTGAAAATGTGTTATGATTTATTTTATAATGCTCATTTGTTTGCCTCTGATTTTTTTTGGAAGATGATCCATCCAAATTTTTTTGAAGCTCCATCTCTTCCTTTCAAATTTTTATTTCCTTTTCATTTCTAACTTTCTGAAGCTCTGGTCTGATTCTCCTTTTGCATTTCTGTGTAAATGAGAAATAGCTCCAGTGATAGCATTGATTTTAAAAAGGGCATATTGGTTTTAAGTTATAAATCTGCTGTATTAAAATCTGCTGGTTTGATATTTTTGAAGTAGACGGAAATGAAAATTGGGCCCAATAATTTTTTTAAAGTTAACTGTCAATTGGACTGCTTACATTTTTTCCAGTTATTAAAGTTGCTGCCATTAAACACTTTCATTTATTTGTTAGTCTCATACATATTTATTCATAAGGATCATAAGGGCAGGAAGACCTCAGTGTCAGAGCTGTATTTGCCACTATTTCTAAATATCAAATCCCTCTGAAGCAGAAAACCTGTCTTTTACCTGTTCTTTTCTCTCTCATGCCTGAAATAAATCAGTTAATAGTTATTTTTCCTCTTTCATTTAATCATATACTATTTTCTTTGGAATTTTCATTTCTTCTTTGTCGCAACATAATTTTTTCTCAACTTTTGTATAGTGTTTGAGAGAAAAATACTCTGTATTTTACAAATACATCGTAACTTATTTTCTAAACAAGTTATTTTTTCTTTAGCCTAGATTTTCTAGGTCCTGATGCTATATGGGAGACAGAATACTGTTTTTTTTTGTTTGTTTGTTTGTTTGAAGGTGCAAACTTAATTTTCGGTGCTTATTCACTGCAATTTGTAGTGAGGAGGGACTTTCTGATACGAACGGAACACGCAAAATGGAAGTGAGTGGGTGGCAGAGGGGGAAAAAATGACAGCAATTAGAGGAATGAGCTAAAAATCTCGTTTCTCATCATAATTTCAACTCCATAATATTAAAAGCTTTGAAATTGAGAAAGCATTAATCAAATTGGGTAAGTTTTGTTTTTATTTATTTGGCCTTTGTAGGATCATAACTTCCTGCTCACAAAGGAGATCTATATTACATAGCAGTATCAGTCAAATCCCTCTGTCAATTACACTTGGGAATTTCTAATGCCAGTGAAATTATATTTTATTTAATCCCTTTATGGAAGTATAACTCAGTCTTCAGTTCTCCTTGAGCCAGTCACAACAGAGGAATGTAAGCCATCCTTTCCTTTTTCTGCTGCTGCTTGTGTGATGGCATCTGCCTCTGCTGCGAAGCTCCAGGAAGGCATTGACATCAGTCTGATCGGAATTAGTGTGCATGTGGGTAAATTCAGGGTAGGTGTACATAGGAAATACAAACTGTTTAAGTACCATCTGAATTGCTGCCACCAGTTCACTCAAATGATTTGTGTACTCACCTAAAATGTGGGAAATTGATTTAAGTCCTCCTGCTCTGCAATGGGAGAGGAACAATAGCTCAAATTTTCCTAGTTAATGGATAGGCTCAGGTGGATGGCAGGTTTTTTTCCCCTCCTAATTGTTGCTGTTATTTGTATTGAATACCTAAATGTTCACTGTCTCAAGAGGGGGCATAAATCTGCAGTTCGAGAGTTAGAACTCACTTCTCAGGGAAAAGGGCTCCTGCAGCTTCTAAGTTCTGTTCCTGTGAAGGAGTCACATAGAAGTCCTAGCAGTTCATTAGTAGCCCACTCTTAACCATGAACTCTGACTCCCTCTCAGAACAGCAGGGCACCGAAGAGGCTTTGCAGCACTGATCTCCCCTGCTTTTGACTTCTAACTGTAGGTGACCTGTTGAAGATTTTTAGAACATAGAATGGAGAACTCATCTGCTTCTTGTGGGAACAGTACAAAGAGCTCAGTCTAACTTCTGCACTTCTTGCAGGATCATTTGCATTATTCCTTGTAACAGCTACAGGGAGCTTCTAGGGGAACTGCAAGTGTGGGATTAATATTATAGAAGGCAACTCTTGTGAGCAGCAGGGACACATTTTGTAATTCACGCTCTGTAATTCATCTTGTCTTGCTGCAGGCCAAAGCACAGCCCACCAAACAGTGTGGTTCTGTTGTGTCTTCCAGAATCTCTACATTGTGCCTACATTGTATCACCGTCATTCCCAAGATGAAGTCTAGTAATTTCTCATCCTTTTGGATTCCCTGAGCAACAAGGATGGCACAGAGTTAGGATGCCCCCTGACTTTGTAGGAACTTTTCCAATTTTCAATTCTCCCTTCTATACAAAGCTAATATAAGTTGTATGACACAGCAAACACCTTTCATCAAAGAGTATTTCTTGAGCAGGCCTAGTACAGTGATAGGGTATGCATGATGCTTCCATATGAGGAGCCTGTGCAAAGCTTTCCAGTGGGTGCTGTTTACTTTGGGTTATCTCCCGGTCACGTCCAGGTGCTCAGGGAGGGAAGGGGATAGAGCATGTGTTATTTGAAACTCCTTCTGGTATTTATCTTCTTTACCTTCCTGAGAACCTCCAAAGCCCTTCAAATGTACCTTAAAGTAATTCTTTCTCTGTATTTCCTCCATTTTTTAAAATTTTATATTTTATTGTTTTTATATTTCATACATTATGTACTGTATATGTGTTCATATCTTTATTTAACCTACCAGTTATAATTAATTCTTATACCATATTTTACCATTAAATTCTTTACCATCTTGCCCTGAGATATTACACGATGCCTCACCGTGCCTCAGTCGCCTTCCTATTAATGAGGTCATCTGAAACACTGTGCTCAATCCGTAAACTGTTTTTACTCCCTAAGCTTAGCCCATGCCTACCTGTGATCTTCTAGCAGCACCTACCCGGCTGTACGCCAGGCAGCATAATGCCTGCAAGCGATGCACGGAGCAGAGTGCCTCTGCAACTGCACCTGCTACCAGCTGAGCAGCCATAGCAGGTTTTGCTCTTTAAGATGTGCACAGAACCTCATTCCATTCTAGCCCGTGCATTTTTAGCTCTATTAGAGATAGCACGTAATCCAGGGGTTGACAGAAAGACGCCACTGATCATCATATTAAGAACATTTCCATTTTCCTGAGCATTCCTTTCCAAATGTGATTTTTATTCTGCCAGAGAAACACAAGTTCCGTTCACCTAGAAGCTCTTCTAGAAACATGTCTTCCTCTCGAGAGGTCCCTGGGTACACGGCACCATTTGCTTAAGTATCCTTTTCGCGTCCCAGCAACTCTGAGAAATAATTCCCTCTAAAGAAAGCCAGCTCTTCGCGGTGGGCTTCGCCGCTGATTGCGGGAAGAGCAAAGCGCGGCGTGAGGATGCCGCACCCCGCGTTGCGGGAACAGCGCTGAGCCGCGCTCCCTCCGCTCGCGGTGAGCGGCGCTGCACAGCGGAGCGCCCCGCGGTGCCCTCCTCTCACCGCCGCCAGCCCCGCACTCGGAGCCATCCCAGCGCGGAGCCACGGCCGGTCCCCGAAGCGCCGAGCGACCACTCACCTCCACGAAGTAGAAGCAGGGCAGGAGGGTGACGCTGTCCTTGGTCACTTTGCCCTTCGGCCGCTCCTTGGCGGACATGCTGGCGGGCGCTGCGGGCGGCCCCGCGGCAGCGCTCCCCGGCCGCTGGCAGCCGCCCGCCGCGGTCTCCTCCGCCCGCCGCCGCCAGCGCGTCCCCGCGCCGGGCTGACGTCAGGAGCGGCGGGGGCCCGGCCGCTTAACTGCTTCGCTGCGGGGTTCTCGTGCGGCCGCGAGGGAGGGGAAGCCCCCTGCAGAGCCAGGGGAGCTCTGGCTGCAGCCGGCGGGAGAGCGGCAGATGGGCGGTGCGGGACTGAGACACCTGCGCGGGATCCCGGCGGGCGTGGGGGTGCACGAGGCTGATCCAGGGTGAAACTGGAGCTTCGGTCTTTGGGAAACAGCAGTGGGATGGCTCTGGGAACAGCGTTCCTATACGGCCGACGTTCTCTTGCGGATGCGCTCTGCGTGAGCTCGGCACGCTGATGACACCTCACCCGGCCCTCGTGCCCGTCAGGGGACGTGGGGCAAAACCGAGCGGGTGGTTTCTCTAATACGTGGAGTACGTGGTGCAGTTCCCGCTGCAGCCTTAAAAGGAATGGAGTTAACCTGAACAATTGTTTCCATGGTGAAGTGTGGTACTTTGAGATCCTATCTATGGATCAAAGCTTGCAGCCTTTTGTCGGTGAACTTCTGGTGATGTCAGTGAGAGGTATCCTGGATATGGCCTGCAGACTTCTGTGAATGAGGTAGCCTTGTCATTCCACTACAGCACATTAATGATGTGTGCAGAGCTCCTCTTGTGCCTGTAAGCTTGTGCTGTGGCACTTAGCTTTACCATTCAATGAAAGAAGTGTGACTCAAAAGGTCCTGTTTCATTTCCTGTCCCTCTTGCTTTGGGGAGTATGGGAAATAATGTGCTGCCTTGTTCAGTCTCCAAATGGACCTTAGTGCTGTAGCCAGCATGCTGTGGCAGAGGAAGTGAAGATTCCACCAGTCCCTTCTTTTTTCTAGCAGCCCCTCAGACAAAGAAAGTTTCACCAGATGTTAAAAGTAAAAATGCAGTTGTCACTCTTCATGCCTGCAATAAATTTTGAAAAGCAAATCCATAATCTGACTCCAGGTAATTGAAAAAGACTCTTCAGAGCTCCAATAGGTTTCCATGCCAATGTGTGATCTTGTCCTAGCTCTGTCAGCCTGGAGTTCTGGGCTTCTCTGGCCTCAGAGGTACCAGGGACTTATGGTGACTGGAGAAGAGGAGGCAGTGGGGGCTCTGGGCAGAGGAGGTACCCAGGAGGGATTCCAGGAGCAGAGGAGGTACCCAGGAGGGATTCCAGAGAAGGTATGTGTTTGGCTATCAGGCAAATTGCAGGACATCATTCTGGGCAATGTGTGTGGGTGTCTGGTTTTGGTTCTTATCAATTAGTATTCTAGCCTTTAAGTTGAAAATGTCCCTTTTTGTTGGCCTTGCTGTTGGCTTACTTCACATAAAACAGCAAAAGTTCAGCAAGATTTTGCTAATGTCAAATTGTTGTTTCCCAGTTGCTGTAGTAGTTAATGACTGATTAGCCACTTAGAGTTGCACTTACTGTATCAGCCTCACTTGTTCAGGAGTCTGGCTTGGAAGTCATGAGTGCAATCTATCAAAAATTACTGATGAGTATTTTGTTTACTGTGTGGATTGCTTCACTCTGGAAGAATAAGAAAGACAGGGTGCTTTGCGGTAGAATGAACTGAGATCTCACATGGTTATTTAATTCTAGAAGCTTACAAAAGCTGTTGTTAATTATGTTGTTATTGTAGTAACTAAAGGCTAATTAAGAGTCTAACTGTGATAGGTACAGTAAAACACAGGGAGCCAGCCTCTATTTCACAAATTTTTGCTATAAATAGGTGTGTGGTACGAGGCGTGTGAATGCTGTAAGAGCAGGAAGATTTGTGTTAATTCTTTGGTTTTGTATCTCACTGTGTTATAAATGTACTGGTTGAGGGAGTTAAGAGGAGGCTGTGTATGATTTGGCAGAAGTGAAGCAACTGTAGGCAATAATATGCATGTGTGTTCCTAAAGAAGGTGGCTGTATGGTGGGGGAAGTAGGTAGTCAGCAGTGGCCAAGGATATGCCACTGTGTTAAAGACTATCTCAGCTGTGTGGTTTCACAAAGTAAAAAGTATTGGTAGTAAAAAGATTCAGAAAATGCTTCCTGTTTATCTCAGTCAAGATAGTCTTAGAAGGAAGTATGATGATGCATGACTTATGCATACTATCTACGTGCAGGATGGGTCTTAAGTACAGTATCTGTATTAATGCTGATGGCTTTTTACCCACCTTCAAGCAATCTTTGTAAGATGTCATGGAAAATGTCATGGAAATATGTGAGCAAAAAGCAGAAAACTGTTTTTTCGGGTTGGTTGGTTTGTTTGTTTGTTTGTTTTAAAGCATAAAACTGCTCATGCTTTGCTTCAGCAAGACCAACTGAGTTCCTGGAAGAATTTTAAGTATCAAAGAAGACAGGGAACTAGAAGATAAAAAGCGAAGATCTGGAGTGTAAGCCTCTTCTGACTCATCTGGAATAAAATTTTAAGACAAGAGATTGATTCTTGCTCCAACATAAGGAAAACTTGGCTGTCAGTGAGTGCCTCTGGTGATTTCAAGCTGATTGGTAAAAATTCTCCTTGCAAAACCATCGTTCTGTTAAAGAGGTATTATTGATGGACCTTCTTTAAGTGAAGAAAGAACTGTTCCTTGCAGTTCTCAGGCAGCGAGCAAACACGACAGTTGTTAGAAACATGGTATGAAATGACTTTCCAGCATAGCCTGGTGTGTTGGCAAAGGTGCACTGTAGAGAACTCAACTGCAGCTCATCATCTCTTTATCCTACTCATTTCCTTCTGAACCAAAGTTTGTCTATTCCTAGGCTTTGGTTAGCATTGGGCACAGGCAGTGACTGTAGCGTCACTACTTCCATGGGGAAAGAAAGCACACTGCATAAACAGGAACCTTTGCTGTATCACTGGATAAATACCCTTGCAGATGCAGGATGAAATAATTTAAAGAAAGAAATGGAATGGGTAGAGAGCCAGCAGATCCATGGCTCTGCAGATCCACTGATCAGACAATGGCACTGAGTGGTTTGTAGAAAGCAGAAGTTTGGCCAGAGGCTGCAGCTGCAGTTACTGTTGCTTGATAGTTGAAGGAAACCTCCTTTCCTTTGGCTGTCCCTCAATTTTCCTGCTCAAAGGTCATTTCTGGGGCATGGACCAGGGTTACACTTTCATGTTGTAGGGATGGATTACTTGCTTTTGTTTTTGCTTTTTTTGCTTCTTTTTTTTTTTTTTTTTTCCCCACTAAGCATGGAATAGATGATATGGGCTCATATTAAAACAGTAATCCTCTTCTGGAGAAAAAAGTGGCATATGGGAACTGGTCTTTGCTGTTCTGCTTTGCTTGACACTACTGAATTCAGAAATGCAGCAGTGCGTGTGTATATTTGTATATATACACACACACACACACACACACACACACACATATATATATATATTTTTCCCCCTCAATCCCTCAGGAAAACTTCTGGTCGGGGAAATTTGCTTTGAGTATTGAATTCACATGTTACTCCATAAGTAAGTCTGCCCTGTGCAAGTGAGAGATATTAGTTATTTTACAGTCATACATTTAAGGAGTTGTTGTGGTTGTGCCGTAGAAGTTCTTAAAATTATTTCATGGACAGGCTTTCTAAGCTTTGGTGCAGCTGCTTTGATATAGTCTGATATTTGGAGGAAACAAATTGGTGGCTCCCAAGACAAAACCCATGTCAGACCACAAAGCAACATCTTTTCTAGCATCCTATCAAGGGATCCTGTAGATGCACCTGATAAATGGGAAAAATCAAGCTGAATGACAACAAGGACATCCCTTTATTTATTAGCACTAAGTTTTAGTAGATTCAAGATTCTTCTTTCCTGATTTTTTTCATATTAAGCAAAATTTCTGACCCACCTGTAACTGCCGTGTGTGCAGTGCAGAGCACTTTTGGATAAGTCTCTGACAGTACAGGGAGATCCATAGTGGAACATGTTTAGAACATACAAAAGATCCACAGTGCAGATGGAAGAGCTAAATTCCTATTTGAATTTGTAATTGCGTCAAGCAATTGTTTCTCTACCATGCCTAATAATCTCCTGTTGCTGTAAAGCTCTATTTTCTGAAGTCTTTTCTTTGACTACTAGATATAGGTCACAGCTTTGAAGAGCATATGACTGAATGATTCCTGTCTTCTCTGCTGCTTTTTACGCTGCAGTGTTTGGTCTAGAAAAGGAATTTTGCATTTTTGCATGAGTCATGATGGAATAATTCTTATGAATCTGTGGCTTTAAATACCATCTAGGAACACACCTATAGAGTGTTTTTGCAGACATATGTGCCTGTGCTTTTTGGCGTTGGGCCTGTTTTGGTTTGGAAGCTGTATGGTTGTGAAAGCATAATGCCGGACTGTGGTTTCTATGAACGGTTCCCCTTTGTGTCAGGTTTAGCAGTGAGCAGTTATGTGGCTTTTAGCGAAGCTGCAATTTGCGTGGCTGATGTGGAATATGGTAAAATGAGTTTATGTACGACATGCCTGATAAGCTTTTATTCTGATGCTAATATTAGCTTATACTTGGCTACCTGCATACATCTCAGAATGTGAAAATCCCAGATTGCTTCTGGAATATCATTGGTTCTTATATGCAACTTCAAGTATATATCAACGAATTACAAACCTGTATTTCTGCAGGGGCTTTCTGCCACATACGTTTTGCTTGACTCTGGGCGAGTTGCTTCTAACCAGATAATTAAACATCAGCCATTTGCTGCACGAGCTGAGGCAGAGGTCGAGTGGAAAACTGCAGCCATGTAATTAGCCATAGCACACACTGGTTTAAATGGAAATGCAGAGGTCTAGCAGGATTCCTCTTTGCCCTGAAGTTTGTGTCAAACACCGTGTCAGAAAAGTGCTGATACACATCTGACGTTTGGAGGAGTACTGCTACAGTCACCTGCTGATGTTAATCTGGCCTGTCCTGATTACTGCATGTTTGTATATGACCTTAGTTTGCCATTTCTCAGACTCTGTTATGGTTTTCTGATTAAAATATCATCCCTCTCAAAAATGTTTTTCTTAAATTAGCATGCATTAATACAACATTACAGCAGATTTTAATGAAAAAATGTAAGCTTCAAATTCTGTGAACAAGACAAATCGTGTGCATGGCTTTATGAAAGAAATTTAACATTCAGTGATAAAAGCAAGATGGTGACTTATTCATAGGAGGTAACAGGAAAAGTATCTAAAATACTAAAATATTTATTTCCAGAGTGTTCTTAGATGTTTCAAGTTCACAAGAGACATTTTTTTTTTAATCTTTGTAATATTGAAGTCCAACATTAATTTTCCAATGAGAGCATCAATTATTTTGAAAGCCTGTAATTACAGTGCTGTTGGTTGTCAAGGGCATAAATCAGGTGGCCTCAGAACTGAAGAAAACTCTTTTCCTGCACCATTAATCACTCATTTTCACTGTTATTAAAACAATGTCTTTAAAAACTTATCGTATCTGTATGCGTGCTATAAAAATGTTTTATGCATGTATGGAATCTTAAGGCTTAGATGCAAAGTGATATTGGAGTGAAAATGTCAGCTGAAAATGGCTGCAGTTTCACAATAACAGTCAGTATGTGTTAACATTGACTGTTTATAGCATATGGCACCAGAAAACTATCACTGAACTAATAAAGAAAGGAAAATGATGAAATGCATATATTTTAAAAAATGTACATGACATTTGCCATGAAAAAAAATTTACATCAGGCAGTAGAAAAACTCATTATTAATAAATGTTACACACAGATAGTGCTGCACAAAAGCCATTAGTGAAAATAACTGAGGATTTTGCAGTTGATGTTGTGAAATTTTGTCTGGCAGTTGTGCCTGCTGAGCAGCGTAATGACTGATAGGTACACATCTTAGACATGCTGTGGTACTCTGGGTAGTTCCTAGTGCAGAATATGGAGGTCAGGCAGAAAGACATTTGGCTCAACAGTTAACACTGCAGTGCTCAATCTTTTTTCAATGTCAGGAGAAACTGCAAATTGCAATCTTGTTGTTGTTTGCCGGGATCCACTGTACATATATTCTGCTGCCTGTTTGCACTCAGCTGCCTGTTTGCATTCAGCAGCTGCAGTGCTTCCTAGGAATGTGCACTTGCTAAATGTTGAGGTTGATAACACTGCCTATGTGCAGTGTGTGTAGTCCTGTGATCCTTAGTTGTGCATGTAGTTATTTGGATACGCTCCAGTTCCTCTACATTATTGATGAATAAAGGCTGAATACAGTCAGATAAATATTCTTTCTATTCTACCTCAAAGTGTGGTTTTTTTTTTTTTTGTTTGTTTGTTTGTTTTTTCCTGTGTGATGAGTAGAGTGATGAGAGAGTAGAAGCTTCTGAGCTTCTCAGATAAGGATATTGCTGGAGTTCAGAGCACAAGTCCTGAGTAGGGGTGTTATGCACATATGCACCTGTGGTTCCAAACTCTGTAATCTTATTTTTCATGCCACTTTGATTTTTCTAATGCAGCTGCTCCTGCCTTTGAAAATGAAAGGAATGTGTTTTTCAAAATGAAGTCAAGATTGCCTGCATTACCACTGGTTGCTGATATCTTGGTTTCTGAAATAATATAATTGAGCTCTTCTTTTCTCTGTTTACCTGTTATTCAAATAGTCTTTTGCTCTGTTATTTCAAACATTCTAGGTAAAAAGCAACAGACAATGCCCTAAAAAAAGGGAAGCTGTATGTAGTCACCAAAATATCAGCAGTTAATAATTAGTTTATATTAGCGTTGAAGTAAAAAATAACTTATGTATAGGACACAATGTGGAGTGGTTGATAGGCATTCAAAATTATTCAAAGTTTAAATGCAGTGGTTCTGAAACAGTTATTCTGAACAATATCTGCCTTACACTGTTATAGTGAAACAGATTAAAGAGGAAGTAATATGAATCCAGGAATTTGGCTTTGGGATTTCATTTGTGTTCAAAATTTCCATTTATTGACCTGAACAAATCTGTGGGCAATATTTGCTCTCTGCTTCTGTGTATAAAACTGCTCTTGTAGAATTATGCTTATGCAGGGAAACACATAAGAATGTATTACGTATGCTGGTTTTTTTTGTTTTTTGATTCTCACACCAAGAGTGATTTCAGTGGAAATAGTGAATTATTTACAATAATTATGGTAAAAAATATTGTTTATAATGACTGAAGTGGAATTTTCTGCAATATAGCAACTGTTCTCAGCCTGCTAAAATCAGCTGAAAGTGAAAGTCTTTGTAACAAATACACTGGACTTGCTTTCCATCCCAGCTGAGCAGAGAATTCTGATAATTTGTGTTCAGGCTCAGGTTTATTATATTATTAATCTAAAATACTGATTTAGCTTATCATGGTGTAGCAGAAATTCTAAGTCACAGCTTGAAGCAATGATTGAGCACCTGGTAGGAAGGCAGGGCCAACCCAGGGATGCTCAGGTGCATGTAATGCCCCTGAGTGACTGGAAGGGATGGAGCCAGGATCCACAGCTTCCCTGACCTCATTTAAGGGTTAGCAGTGGAGGTGAGGGTGTCTTGCTGGAGATCCCTGTATACCTGAGGCCTTCTAAAGGTAAGTGGCTTCTTTCCTTTGTTTCTGTACCCACAGCTTTTACATTTGAACAAGTCCTCACTTACTGTAGCCTAGAAACTTGCTACTCTTACTGTTGCATTATAGTTGCGTTATACTTACTCTGTTGCATTATAGCATTACTCATGGTAAATGAGTACCTCGTGATTTAGTATTTTTATTCATAATTTACTTTTGTAACTGGAAAAATGAAATGTGACTGATCTTTAGAAGACCTTAACTTTGCTGGAGTAGCTTATTTGGTCAGATACACCTGGAAAAGTCAAGGTAACTAAAGTCCAATTTGGGTTCAGTGATATTGACAGAAGAGTTCTGTTTATGGTTCTTCATTTGGAGAATAGGAATATATTTTATATATATATATAATACATAGTTACGAAACTTACTTTCTGCTGGTATAAAACGCAACTATCTTAAAAGATCCTGAAGTAGAAAACACACGTTTCTTTAGCACAGTGATGGGATTGTATTTTGTAAGCTGTTCTATTACAATTTGCCCAAAATGGCTATGACACCTGGCATCTTCTGAATCTTGCTAGTGTCTTCTACCACTAGGTCTAATTTCCATTTCTTCCTGTGCCAAAAGCTAAGAACAGAGTATAATAAGATACAGACTAAATGT
Organism: Tetrao urogallus; assembly: GCF_951394365.1. Taxonomy (NCBI): domain Eukaryota; kingdom Metazoa; phylum Chordata; class Aves; order Galliformes; family Phasianidae; genus Tetrao; species Tetrao urogallus. Next base: position 17,696,567 of record NC_136818.1, on the reverse strand, counting down.
ATTAGCCTAATAACTGAAGGGAGATTATTGTAAGTAATGGTAACAACAGTAATGAGAAGGTATCCATCATGTAAGATAGTGTTTGTGTGGTTTTTTTTTTTGGTTTTTTTTTTTTGTTTGTTTGTTTTTTTGTGGATTTTTGTTTTTCTCTTAATGCAATTCTTCATTTTCTCTGACTGGAATATCTTAAATGCGTTCAAGCCACTGTGACTTTTTCACTGAGTTTCTAGGGATGTTAATTATTAGGTGCAACTTGCACAGAAAATGGGGATGTTTGCTTGTTACTTGAGTGATGTGGACCATGTTCTGCTTATAGGTGTGCCTGTGCAATATGTGCTTGGAAGTTTATTAGGTTGTGATTTTTATGATTGTACTCATTCAAAACATGTTTTAAAAAACACTCAATTACTGATGAGTAGTTCATTTAAGTAAGTAGACTGCTGTGATAAATAGATGTATTTGTGTGCTTGGGAGCATGTTCATGTAACCACATACAATGTCTAACTTTTAAGCTCTGCGTCTAAGTTCACTCCTCGTTCTAATATGTTCCTACAAAAATCTGCCTTTTTTTTTTTTTTTTGTTTTTTTCAGGTGGCATTTGAGAGTAGGTAGGTATTGCTGACGGTTTCAACCTCAGTTTCCATCTGCCTGTCCTGTGATAGCTTGTTGATTTTGTAGAATATGTGGGAAACATAGTTTAGCAACAGGGCAAAGCAGAAGTGCAGGTTGTATATTTGCTTGAGCTATGTGCAGTTTACTCCACGACTTGGCAAGTAGGTTTTTGTCCTGAATAGCTGCTCCTCTAAACATCAACAGTGAGATAAAAAAGAACCAGAGATGAGCAGGAGATTAGCCATATCTGATGACTAAACAAATAGTTTTAGTTTCACGTTTGTCCATATAGCATCAGGCTATCCTTAAGCAGTCATTCCTGAATTTGACACAGACTAAAAAGAAAATGTCTACACATATAATCTGAGAAGTTTATGGTGAAAATGTTATCTAATGTAAGTGAGGTAGATTGAAGTGCACTTCTTCTTTGCTGCCTGTGGTAATTTCCTGTGGAAGAACTCAGCAATGCTAAATAATAGAAGTACTCTAACAGCCATAGCTTCTGCCTGCTCCTCTGTCCTGTGGGTTAGTTGGTAGAGTTCTCCTGCTGCCGTACATACAGCTGCAGAATGCTCCTCCACCTACTGACGTGTTTCTAAACTGAGATCTGACTTCCTGATAGCTTCTGTAAGATCAGAGAATTATGCTTCCTCATCTGCTTTGCTCATGTAATTTGAGGGAAATTAGTCTTTCTCATCACTTGTAGATGTATATACCAAACATAACACCTACTTTAAATACATGGGGCCAGCATAATTTCATTGGGTTGTAAATGTTGCCTCTGTGGAAGGATCAAAGGCAGGTTCTGTTGATGCTCTGTTCTGTTCTTTCTGGAAAGACAAGAAGATGCTTGGGGTAGACCATCTAAATTGCTTTAGGAGAGGGAATGCTGTGCAGCCCAGGAAGATTCAGCAGCTGTTCCCAAGGAGTTTCAACCTGAGGAGAACCTTGATGAATTATATGCTGAGATCTATGAGAGGGTAGATGCTCCTTTAGAATAATATGGAAGAAAATAAGAAAATGGCTTCCATGGAAAAACTATCCAAGCAAGCTGTCATCTGACCATGAAGCAAGGAAAAGTGACTGACCTGATGCTGCAGAATGCTGTAGGTTCAGGAAACTGCTAGAGATTTGCTTTGTTAAAAAGTGTTATTGAGCTTTACAACTTATTTAACCCAGGCACTTGTGAATCTATTGAAAGCAAGTCATTCCTTCCGTGGAATATTACTTTAAAAATCCCGCAGCATTTAAATTACTGGGACCTCAAATTAATCCGCAACTTAATTAGATATCAGAAATTATTTTAAAACTCTTTTTCTTGTATGGACCAATGAATATCATGCTGCCCAATTTTCAGCATGACCCCTATATTTCACTAAAATAGAACTGTTTATATATTTAATCTACCTAAAATTAAAAGACAAACTATTGGATTTTAAAAGAAACAAAACCCTTAACAGTATTTTCTTAATTCCAAATTAATCTGAATACACAATTATGAAGCTTGCTTCATCTTCCCTGCCCCCAATAGTTCATGTATGTTGATTGAGGCATTTGTTTGAGTCTTAGGAGACAACAACAGAACATCAATATCAGCTCTTGTTTGGTAGAATGTAATTTTCATGGGTTTTTCAATACTATTATTTGCCTTCCTGCCCTTGTACAATGCTTTCCAGATACAAATTATAATGATAAATAGGGAACTGTGACCAATGACAAATTGCATGCTTAAAAAGTGGGAAAATGTATGATGGAGGTGATATTTTTATTACTGGTTAGTATGTTTTACTGTTCTTTAAATGAGCTCATTCAACTCTATAATGGTAATAATTTATTTCCAATATTTTTCTGCATCTAACACACCCCTTTGGCTGCAGAAAGGATTAGCGTTTTATGAGAAATTTTACCTTTAATTAATGGCAATTAGTTAAGGGTGTGGGAATATTTCCCTTTGTTCCTGTTGAAGTTCAGGTAGTCTGACCTGCTGTTAGAAGATGCTAAGGGTTAAGGATTTCATTACAGAAGAAGTAAGGTAAGTAATCAGCAAAGCTTTCTTGTTTACATGGATACCACTTGATGAATATGCAGATGAACATGTCACCATCTCAGATACCAGATGGAAATTGTTCGTGACTCTTAGGTATGATCAGCAAGTTTATTTATGGTGCGAAAGCAAAATTAAAAGCAGCGGCTGCACCTATCATCATAATTAAACCAGGTTAAATACCTCCACTTTTAATCATTGCAGTGTCAAGATTATGACCACTGTTAAGAGGATAGAAAGTATTAGCAACTTTACAGAGCTCTAAGTGGATACATTAATTTGCTAATGGATTGGTTGCTGAACCACTGAACATTGATTTGTCTTGGGATATAGATAGAAGATTTGTAAGTTTGAAGAAGGTAATTAAAAAGGATGTGATGACTTGGAAGCAAGTATCACTATAATGTGGGTCCTTTTCTTACAACACACTTCTTTGTTTTCCTTTTATTTTAATGCTCTTTATATGCTTATATGTTTTCTGTTCATCTCTCTTCCCTATCATTTCCCCATTTTTTTTTTTCTTGCTATTTCATTGTCCCAGTTCTGTTACTGTCTTCTACACTCTTTCTTTCTTTTCTTCTATCTTCGTGCCTTGTTCACTCTCCCCTGCATAATTCTGCTTCCTTTCCTGTCATCCTTTTCTTATCCTTTTCTCTCATCCAGCTCTTCTGGTTTTCTATTTTAATCTCGCCCTCTATTGTTTACTTTCACCATGTCTATTTCCAAACTCCCTACGCCTTTCTATATAGTGCTCCTTTTCCTTGTTATACTTTCTCCTGGATGTTGCCAGCCAATAAGCCTGTCTTAGGGTAATTTGCTAATTGAGACAGTAAGCAGAAATCAAGTGACCAAACCCTGAAGAGAGGAGCAATATGACACCTTTCTTTTGCTTGTGTCTGTTTTCATTGTACTACTCTGAATATTAACTGCAGCAATGTTCACTGGTGATTGTGATGCCAGTTTCCATTTCTGCAGGCAGAAGTGGTGCTGGGAGCTGTCAAGGTAGGCTGCCTAGCTCGCTGTGTCCTGTCCTGTTCTGCCCTTCAGACTTTTACCCCCTCCACTCCTTTGCTCTCAGCTTTTCAAGGAACTGAATGCAGGCGTAACCAGAAAGCTTCTTGTTTCTCTGATCCTAGTAACTCCACTGTGGGAAGGTATCTGTTGATCTATGACCTGCTGATAGAATCCGGGATAGCAGACTAAAGGTGCTGTAGTCAGAATTGTGGGTGGGTCAGGCACAACTTTAGCTGAAGAAAAGGAACCTAGTAGAAAGAAATATCTGTTGTCGCAGTGTTTAGCGGGAAGAACATGCAGTTTCTACGAGGAGATGAAATTACAGACAGAATACCAGTGTCCTGCTTTCCTAATTGCTCGCCTAGCTAGAGTTCTCAGATATGAAGATATGCTTCTTATCTGGTTCATACCATCCAATTTGATTATTTTCAAGTATTGGTGAAAATTCATTTAAAATGCACTTCTCTGCATTGATATCAACATTTGGAACTGACACTTGAGTGCTCTTTTTTTAACTCTGTTGACCTAACCTTTCATTTCAAAGAAATGTAATGGATATCTAGTGTAGAGCATCAAAGATGTGGTGACAGACATTGACAGCAACAAAGAGTCAACATTTGCCTCTTTTTGCTTAAATTAGTATTTGTTTTATGGGTATTTTCAACTACATAATGGTTATTCTTGTCTAGAGTATTTTCACAATTTGTTTTAGGAAGCAACATCTCTACACAGATTAGAGAAAGTGTTGATTTCTTTAGTGTGCTTAATTTGTACATCTGAGAATTCTTTGTGTGCAGTCAGTTTGTTTCTCCAGTGCCTCCTCAGTTTTGCCACTTGTTTGTGTAATTCTTTCCAAGAGCAGTGAAGGACTATTTCTGAAACTCAGAAAAATCTGACTAAAAAGCATCACAAAACTCTTCTAAAAGTGGGAAGGTGACAATGGCAAAGTGCATGAGATGTTTGCTTTTTGTTCCATTAACTTTGTCCCGTAATGAGTTGTTTTTTGACTTCTCACAAGCTGTCTGTGCTGAACTTTGTACTTTTTACAATGTCCTTTTTGATGACATGAAGGTAATTAAATTAATTTCTGTGAGATCATTAAAGATTACCTTGACATTGCTGTAATTCTGATCTTTAAATATTCTGATCACAAGTTTTTTTTAACAGGGTTGATGGGATTTAGGATCTTTCAGGAACTTGTTAAGATATTGGAGCATATAACAAATATGAAACTTTCCTCTCTGTAATCATTGATTGTAGACAGAGTCTTCTTCCCAGAGGTATTATGGTGATCCTCCAGTAGAATTTTTAGAATCAAATGTGTTAAGAGCTTCATCCCTTACTCCATTTAAACTCTTCCAATTCAACTATTATGCAACAGCAGTATGGCAGTTGTTCGCTCCTTCCTTGTCACCAGAGTATCCATATTATATAGAAAGATCCCCAGGATATGGAGGACCTGAGATTGTGCCTTCAAATACGTGTTCTCTATGGCAAGTAATTTTTCAATGCAGTGGCACTTTTTTAAGGATACAAAGGGATGACTTTTTGAGTAGATATATCACAGCAAGGGAGAAATATGGATTATTTTTACTACTGCTCTATGAAAGAAGTTATCATATAAGTAGAGTATTTTATCAGTTTTAACTAAACTTGAATTTTTGAGTACATTTTTCCTCAGCCTTCTTTGGGTCCCCAAGGAAGCTGATTTTTATGTGGCTTTGTAACAAAAAATATATTCAGTTGTGAACTGTTAAAAAAAAGTGCTCTTAGGTATGTATATATTTCTGGCATGTTCAGTAAGGCAAAAATACATCTTCTTGAAGATAAGCTTGAAGGTTAAGTGTAATATTCTTTCTTTTTTTCTGTAGGAGCTCTATGGACTCTAGGAACACAAGAGAGAATAATCTCCACATGTCTCTGTAGGTGTAAATTATGTATGTTTTCAGGTCACTCCTGCTACCACAAAATCTGAAATTTGTAGCTTACTCTATAGAAAGAGTGAAAGAACTTTTTTTTAGTGTGATTTGCTGCTAGTTAATCTAGTAGAAGGGAGACTTGCAGTAATGTACAGAGCAGAAATGTGTGGATTTCTGTTATATCTAATATAATGTGGCATGCATTAAATTTGCACTAAATGGGAAAACAAAAGGTCTTCATAGCTCTTCCTCAGTCTTGCACTCTTCCAGTTCCTTCAAATAACCTACTCAATGTCCTCATTAGGAAACTCTAAGTACTAAACTTCTTAGGACAACATCACTCCCCTCAGTAGTTTCCCTGTAAGAACAGTTGAAAAACAGGAACCTCAATTCCAACCTTGAGTGCTTCACCCTGAGAGGTAAAGTCATGCTGGATCCTTTTCTCTAGTGAAATCTCATTAGTAATTCATGTGCTGCAGATGAGACTTACTCATGGCTGGTAACATCAATCCCTACAAGTTATATTGAATTGCCCCCTGTGCTTTTGCCTTCTGCAGATTTGTGACAGTTATTGATGGGAGTAAAACCCAAACACTTCTGCCCAAATGCCCAGCAGGGTATATGTGGAAGCATTGGTCAATGCTTACACTGAGCAGAGGCTACAGCTATCTTATTTTGGTTCTCAACTGGTCTTGCTCAACAGTGGAATAACTTGCATGGCTAAATGGCTCCAGAGAAGCAAAATGAAGCTTGTGTACCTGTGTCTTTTGGCTTTGCTTCTTTGAATAATTACATTAAGTCATCTTTATGAAATGGTGATGTTTCACTGAGATGCCTAAAAGAAATGCTTTCTCTTCACATCTTCACTTGATGACCTTGCCCCCAGAATGATCCTGTTTTCAGGCTATACTTACAGCCTGCGGACACTAATGGTATTTAGGAAAACAGCTATGATTCTTTTGAAAATGTATTGCTTAGCAAATGATAAGAATGATTAAAAAAAAGAAAGACCACCACCACCAAGAAAAAAGTAAGCAAAGCAAAAGGAGTGTTTGCATCCTTCATTTCTTAGTTTTTTTTTTTAAAGTGAATTTTTTTATGATCAGTGGAAGTTACTCAGTGTCTGCTAATTGGTATTGTGGTAGAAGTAAGAATTCAGACCCAGCTGAAGCTAATGAGAAGGCTCCCACTGAGTTCAGTCAAACCATGAGTTAAAGTATTTCCCCAGAGACAAAAAAGTTGAGGTCCCTGTGAAATGGCTTACTTAATCAAGGTAAAGGATACAAAACGGATACAAAAGAATTTAAATCGCACATCCAGGAGACTTGTATTCATGTTGTTACACGTGGCAATGCAGTTTTTCCAGAGTTGCCTGAGTGTTTAAAAAAAATATTGTTTTAATTTCCATTCTGAAACTTTGGTTTATTGGTAAACTTTATTGTAATAATGATATTTAATTCCTACCCCCAATATGGCATACTTCATTTCAGTACCATGTACTGTCAGATCATTGCTAGAAAACTTTTTTCTGAGCAGAATGAAAAACCCAAGGACAGTGTAACAGGAAGGAAATCCTTCCATCTCTCTGCATGAATGAACGGAAATGTCAGCGTAGATCTGACATTATGCACATGCATAATGTATATGTTTTTCTTCGGATTTTTCTCTTGGTTAAATCTGATTGTGAAGGGAAATTGTAATAAAAAAAAAGACAACTGGAAATTGCTAATATATGCTGCTGTAAAATGTTTTGAATGTTGTTAAATGGATTAGCTATGCCATTAGAGAGAACAGCTGTGTTCTGAAGCAGGAAATAGCTTGATTCTGCTTTCATTTTTGTTTTAAGACAGTGGAAACTAATGTAAGACTGAAGTCAATGAATCTAATGAGTCTTTCAAAATATCTTCTTGGTATGAACTACTCTGAACATCACCAACTTGTGTGCAAAAACTATTAGAACCATATATTGCTGGGATTTCAGAGTAGCTACTTAAACTTTCAGTAGGATTTGGGAGTACAGTTTAGCATTTCATTTGATGTCTTTAGGCTATGTATTACAGAAGGAAAGGATTATCAATTCTACAGATTTGTAGATCTTCATTTAGTAAAGTAGTTTGCACTTAGGGGTATGTGTTATGGTGAAAGTACATGAGGTGATGTGGAGAGTAACTTCATTTTATCATTCATCTATTAATTTTCCACTATGGAATGTTCTATGACCAATTGATTTTTTTTTTTTTTTTTTTTTTTTGTGCTATCAGTAGTGCAGTCAGCTCTGATTAATGAAAGTGGCTGCATAAGAAGAAAGGCGCTCATTGTAAAACTATAATAGACCTCCTTTGAAGAAGAACTAAGGGACAAATTTACTATTTAACTGATGATATGAGTAGTGTACAGGTTGCATTGTCTTTGGATGCCACACAGGGTCTGTGATCTCTTCATTCTGTCATACTTTTTATGGCTCGATTCTCACTTAGAGCTGTATTCTTTCATGATGTGGAAGTTACCGACAATGCACAGGCATCTGAATGTGGATTAATTGTCAAAGTTTAGTTACTCAGTCTCTGGGATTTCCAAGTAGTTGAGACAGAGGTGAGAGAGCATATGTGAGGGGGGGAAAAAGGCATCTCCAGGAAGTGATTTAGGTTTTAAGAGGACCGGATGAGGTTTCTGACTTCTGGTGGAGCTAGAAGTTCCTAAGTGAGCTGCAGTTAAATGATTAAATATTGATGAACTCAATCTTTGGTACGCATTTTACCCTCTAGGTTATTCCAGGGAAATCACATCTCCTAGAGTGTCAGTATTAATTTGAGAAGAGTGCATCTTACATGTTCTGCACTAAACTATGACCCACTGTGAGTTGAAGCCTTTAGAATTTATCTTCAATCATTGTCATGCCAAATCATGTTTTTAGTGGAAACACATATATGAAACCTCATAGGAAATATGGAATTACAACCTCATTTCACAGGATGGTGACCTCCTTGTTACAGCAAGCGTGTTCAGGATACATCTGCACTCTAACTGCAAAAGCTCACCAGGAATCACAGAATCACATATTTGCAGGGGTTGGAAGGGACCTCAAGAGATCATTGACTCCAATCCTCCAGTAAAGCAGGTACCCTACAATAGGTCACACAGATAGGCATCCAGGTGGGTCTTGAATATTTCCATAGAAGGAGACTCCACAACCTCTCTGGTTAACCTGTTCTGGGGCTCTGCCACCTTTACTATATAGAAGTTCTTCTGCATGCTACTACAGAAGTTCCTGTGTTCACGTTTTAGGCCATTACTCTTTGTCCTATTGCTACACACCACCATGAAGAGCTTGGACTTATCCATGTACCTCCCACCTCCCTTTAGATAAACATTTATCAGATCTTCTATGTCATCTCTTTTGTAGGCTGAACAGACCCAGGTTCCTCAGCCTTTCCTCACACAGGAGGTGCTCCAGGCCCATAAGCATTTTTGTGACCCTCTGTTGGACTCCTTCTAGGAAATCCCCGTTGTCTTTGAACTGGGGAGCCAAAAACTGGACACAGTAAATGATTTTATGGTTTTTGTTCTCCTGTGGTAACTGGTACAGATAGTTCAGTGCAGAGGGATTTTATTCCCCAAAGACTGAACTGGAATGAAAGACTTCATGCTAAAACTCATGTGCTAAGAGGCCTGTGTTTTCTTAGGGAGAACTAGTTACTTTACTGCCCACTACCATTAAGCTTCTGGGTACTAAATCCTATATTCCATGATGCAGGGTTTCAATGCAGAGCGACCTTAGCCTTATACCCAATATTCTACAAACTTTCAGTAATAGGATCTTTTTCAGTGATAGGAATTCAGTAATAGTAATTTTCAAATTATTGAATTTCCTAACTTGGACCTGACCAAAAAAAAAAAAAAAAAAAAAAAACCAACTCCCATTATCACAAAAATAAAGCAAACCAAAGGGGAAAATATGCATGGTATAGCACAGTGTGTTTTAGCACCTCTTGTCTTTAGCTCTAAAAGGCACATTTTGTATTTCAAATTGCTGGTGCTGTAATTAAGATATGTATTTTTATTGAGATTACATATTCTTATTCTTAACAGTGCTAAAATGCTTTAGCACAGTCTTAAATCCTGAATGTATTACCATGTAAAAAGCTGTTATGACTATATTCACAGAAAAGCTCATTTTTGCATGGATAACTTGCCATGTGCTCTCTTCATGGCTACTCCACATCTCCCTTTTGCTTAATAAAAATCAGTGAGAGAAAGATAAGAATTTAAGAATATATATAAGAAATATAGGATTTTAAGAATGATGTGCTTCAAATCTTGTTTTAATTAAAGTAGATTTATTGAAATAAATGCAACTTTCAGGCAAAAGAGTAAGGAATTCCTGTTTATAACTTGGTTAGGAACATGCAAGACTTGTACCATTCCTTTAATTTCCAATCCTGATGCTCTACTGTTCCTTTTCTAGTAATTTTTCATTCTAGTCTTTCAAATTCAATGCAGAGATAAATATACAGCAACTGTGTGTTACTTACAGTCTAAGAAGAAAAATAATGATGATGCTAGCCATTGCATGGATACTTAAATGAATGGCTGTTTAGAGAGAGCCTGATGTTTTTGTTCTGTTATGTTCTGCTGTCTCTGCCTGCAATTACAGTTGTGAGATCAGGGTGTGCATTGTCTATGTGGCACGTTAGGGCACTTCTCTTACCTTTGAATATTTTTACCTTGTGAACAAATGAATTTGTCATGCATATCACTAACTGTCATGAGGAGTAAACCCTCAGTTTGTTGGACAACATCTCTACCTGCAAAAAGTTAATCTCCACTGAGTGTTTCTGAGTTTGATTTCAGTCTTGCGAGATCTATTTTTTAATAGGAGGGGAGGTTGTTTCTTACAGTAAATACTGAAGAATAAAAATCTTGCTGAAATGTAAGGTAGCCTGAAATTCTTTAAATTTTGATACAGGTGAAAACATTTTTCTGTGGACAAGCTTGTAGAGAAATGACATGGAGATCTTACAGGATTGAAAAGTAAACATCATTTGAAATTCAGTAGGAATATCATTGTTTTTCTACAATAAATATTACTAAACAGTACAAAGTATTTTTAGTATACATTTAATTCAGTGAGCATTTCTTGTGGGGGATCACTATACCATCAAGGTTCTTGGGTTCTTCTTTGGGTTTATAGCTATAGACAGCCTTCAGTTCTGATTATGTCTGTTCACATCTCATCTGTTGTTTCTCCATTGTGCAGTACTGTATGTTGCCCACATACACTTACGCTGGAGTTAGTATTTGTAGGCACTTTCTTTCAACTAAGGATGCTTCTTTGTAACTTCAGTGTTTCATGTGAATCAAGCCACATGTGTATTTTTGCACTTGTAGCTAGTCTGCTTGTTGGAACTCAATGAATAAAAATGTTAGTGTATGGGAGGGAAGGTGGTATGATGGTATGTGTCTCCTGTATTGTGCTATTGCCCTCTGTTTTGCAGTTAATGACCATAAAACTATCAGCAGGTGAATGGCTAATTGGGTATATTTATCTATAGTACTGAGCACAAAGATCTTTTGAGGAGAGCATCCAAATATGCAGTAAAGAAGTAGTAATAGTTGTTTGTCATATTGTCTAGACAGTATATGTTACAAAGCACTGAAAGGTGTACAGACTTGATTCTTGTGAAAAGGATTTAAATTGGAATAGGAGCTGATCCACTTGCAGTGGCACACTTCAGGCACAATTGTACTGTAGTGGAGTAATCCCAGCACATGGTCAAAATCAGGCCAGTCAGATTGCTTTTATATTTCTTGTCAGACTCAATTAAATAGCTGTTTCAAGTATTTACCCTTTATGGTGGTATTGTCTAGGCCTGAAAAGGCTATACTTGTCTTCTATACTGAGGCTCTGTTTTGTCTGTATTTGCCTCCTTTCAATATTTGCTCTGTATCCTGGAGAGCACTTGAAACAGAAGATGGATGCAGAGACTGACATGCAGGCATGTTTTTAAGAATGTATTTAATGAGACAGAGGGTGAGCATTATTCTCAGTGCACTCGAGCAAAACAAGTTGCAGTATGTTGCTAACGCAAAGTGCACGAGCACATGAACACAGTATGCTTCCCACTCTGCTGTCTCCTTTTTCTGTGGTGTTTGTTGCCCAGAAACTAGAAGGACATGAGCCATTTTATTTCAGGCTCTGCAGCTCCTCAGTGCAGGCACATTATAGATTTTTTTTTTTTTCTTCCTGCTAGGAATAATTGTGATTTCCAGAAAATTTTATGAACAGAAATTTTGAAGCCTGTTTCTTCTCCTTTGTGGTAAATGAATATTTTAACCTTAATTTCAAGGCAGAGGTGTATATTTCTTGGAATTATACAAAATGTGCAATTGCTGTGTTGTTTGTGGGCTGCCAGCAGTGCTGCTGGGCACTGACAGCAGTGAGCAGCTGCCTGCATGCAGGGCTGGAGCCCTCTGCTGAGCTTGGAGCTCTTGCAAGCAGAATACACGCATTGGTCTTCTTTTTGAATTCGCCTTCATGTATTGTTTTGTTTTTGCCATTTCAGGCTTTCCTCCATTTCTTTTTTTTTTCCATGACGCAAGATCACATTGTTAGTATTTTTATCCAGCCTCTCATGTGTTGGTAAAATACAGAGGTCTAGTGGAATGATGGTATTGGCTCATCTTATAGCAAGCTCTAGATACACGGACATTCCTGTAGAAATGCTCTTTTAGGAGGCAAAGAAGTGATGGTCTGGGAATTTTTGTTTCAATATGGCAGAAGGATGCCAGTACCAGAACTTGTTGTTGCTTACGAGTACATGTTAGAATCAACAGCAGAGTTTAAATGATGGCACTCCCAGCCATGCAGACAGGCCTGAGAGCTTGAACCCAGTCTGTTTCTGAAAATAAGTGCCGTGCCATTGCAGTAGGTTTAGAGTGGTTCAGCATCAGCCCATGCCAGAGAGTAGATAGCATTTCAGCAAGGCTCCAGCACTCCTGCCTGCAGCGGGTTCTGCTGCAGCATGGCTGATTTGATGTCATGTGGCCTCTGCCTTTGCTTGCCTTCTCCAGATGGTGTGGGGTGGCCAAGCAGGAGGCAGCAGTGGTGGAGCTGGGCTGGGCCTGCAGTTTGGGCAGGGCCATGAGGGTGTGAGGGAAGGTGGCTGGGCAGCACTACTGCAAGTGTAGTAGGTCCAGGCTGGAGCTGCAGGGGTGAGTGTGGGTAGTGGCAGCTGGGACATGGAGACAGGGACACAAAGGTCTAGCTGCACTTCTGGCCTGGTATCTGAAACAGCCAACCAGAAACTCAGCTATGGGAGATAGAAATATGTTCTCTTTCTCTCTTTGAAGTGTATTGATCTGTGCAATATCAGTATAGCAGTGATTTGCATTGCTTCTTCCTTAGCAACAAGGGTCCCTCTGCCTCAAATGCATGCTTGTATGTCAGTTGGCACTGAAGATCCCTGTCAGGATTTTCCGCAGCATTGACACAGTGCATCTTGAAACACAGCAGTGAATCTGCATCAGGCCTGCTCAGTATGAACCTGAAGGGGAAAAAAAAAAAAAAGTTTTTTTTTTTAAAGCTTTTTTTTTTTTTTTTTTTTTTTTTTTTTTTTTTTTTTTTTTTTTTGGCCAGAAGCAGAAACATGCCATCAGAGCTCGGTAGAGACCCCCCCAGTTGGTGAGCACATGGTCTGCTGCCCCAGCCAGCGCAGCACTCCTGAGCGGAGCAAGCTTGATGATTATAGGCATTCGTAGCACAGCTGGTGGCAACTCACTTGATGCTTGAACAACGTGATCTTCTTCAGTAGGAGCATTTGATTTCATTGAAGTACGAAAGTTAGTTTGCCTATGTGGGTACCTGATTCTTATGGAAACTTTCTAAAGGCTTCACGCTTTGTATCTGATTCAATTAATATTGATTTAATAAACTTATAGAATAACAAATGTTGCTAAGAATAGTAACAGTTTAAAAATTATTTAATTACCTGAAATTTTCTACTCTCCAGAAGAAAAGTACCAAGGAGATTGAAATAACCTGTGAAATGCTACTTAATACATAGGGGGTTTAAAATATTATGAGAACTCGCATAGATGAATATGGTGATGAGTATTTGAAAAACTAATTGCAGTTGAAGACTTCTCTACTGAGCATGATATGCAATCTTGAATCTTCAGAAATCTTCAGTGCATGGGACACAAAACAGGCTTTACCTTTTTGATGTTTGGTTCATGAGGGTATTTGTATGGCTTAGAAATGGCTTTTTGCTTGCAGTGAGTGTTGAATTGGTATGTAGATAAGGAGACAGCGCATCACAGCTGTAGCAAAGTGGGATGAACTCCCTGGAAAAATGGGATTTGATTTCTAGAGGCGTTCATCTAACAGGATGAATCTGTGCAAAGCTTGCAGAATGTAAACAGCAGGGCTTTCATTGATATCAAAGAGCTTAATGAGTAGGAAAGAAAGTGTACTGGAAGGCATAGATGAGATTTTAAAATAAAATATTCTATATTTGCACTTTTTTCCAATCTTTTCTTCTAATGTGTGATTCCAAACTCACAAATAGTATGTGTTGACAGAAGATACTTTTTGCAGTAGAATTTCTACTTGAAATGTATGAGGGATTTGGTGCTTTTCCATTTTCAACTTTATATACATTTGTTGGGGTTTTCTTTGCATGCACAGCAACACCAAGAAAGCTTTGGGGCATAAAGTGATCAGCTGCTCAGAACGGGAAGAAGTTCATCCTTTTATCAAATAGTGTGTTTCTGTAGCTAGTGCTTTCTGGAGTGGCAGTGGTTGTTTAAAAATAAATAAATAATAAACCTAGATAATCTCTGACCTTTTTCAGTATTTTGCTCCTGGGGTTCCTAAGTTGTTATGGAAAACTAATAAATGTAGCAACTGTTGATCGATACAAAACTTGCTGCCTTTACATAAAAAGTTCCACAGAAGGTATTTGACAAAATCTCGAATGTAGCAGGATTTGTTGCACAATGTAACTTTTTTATAAGCATGAAAAATATTAGATGGTGTTCGTAATACTTATCAGAAAAATGAGAAAGTATTTTTCTCTCTAGCCACCAGTAATTCCTTAGCACGGAACCTTTTTTATCTGCAGATAGAAAAGTAGAAAAGTAGCAGCAATTCTATTAAATGCAGCACTGACTTAACGCTTGTGTGTGCTACTACTGAAGTTCTGGATTTGCTTTGCTATAGCAACTGGCATCTATGATGCTCTTCTACCTAATGTATTGCATTACTCCATGCTGGACACCCTTGTACCTGGTGCACTGTGTGGTGATAGCTAGGCAGCTTTGGATGGGATTTCAGAGGACAGTTTGAAGGGGGGTAGCTTAAGTTGGTTGCTGAATTATTTTTTTTTCTACCTAAAATGATGACCAAAAATAGGCCTAACAGGCACATTCTTTCTTGGGTGTATGACACTAGTGCACTTCCCAGATTGACAGAATGTAAAGTAAGGATTTTATTTCTGTCCCAGAAAAATGTTACTACTTTCCTAGTACTTGTTATTAAAATTTTCATTAGGAAGACAGTAAAAGTATCCTAGGCATAATACTACAGTTTTTACCTGCATCGTCCTTCTATATATTTTTAAAACTTCTTTTATTTCTGTGATCATCAGGGAGTCTGAAGCCATCTCAGGAGGTTAGTGAGCCACGTGGTTAGTTTTTTTCCCCAAACCTATGATATCAGCTCATTCTGTCACATTTTTTGCTTCTGGTGAGAATTGTAGTGAGATAGACAGGGAAACTGAGAACCTGCACAAACTTATGCTGCCCTATATTTTTCCTGGAGCTGTCAGTTTGAAGTGGTGAAGCTGGCATGGGATGCGCACACCTGTGGTCATTCTTGCATAGCTTTCAGCTTGACTGGAAAAGAGCTCTAGCTACTTCAGTGAAAATCTGTAGCATTATGGTAGAAATCTCCATTGTGTCTTGTGTTCCCACTCAGGCTTACAGCAGACTTTCAAAATTTTGAGCGATGTTTTTAACAGTATGCGGATAAAAAGTGAGAGCCAGAACAGAACTGGCTTTAGGAGAGATAGCAGGAGACTTTGTAGTAGAGCAGAACAGTCAGATATATGTACTTTATTCCATGTTGACAGATACAAGTTAAAGCTCTGGAAGTACCGAGAGTGCAATTGTATAAAAAAAATCATACATAAAAGTCTAAAAGGATGTGAACTGTCCTCTGGGAAATGACAGAAGCAGATCAGCATCTAGGACATGAAAGTCCTGCAGGAGTCAATTCTTCCTTCTGTTATCTTAAAGACGCTTTAAAATTCACTGTTTGTGTAAATAACAAAGTAGATGTTCAGAGCACTTCCACTAACACCTTGCTAGCTACTGAGTCTGGATGGCACCAGTGTTAGCTGCTTCAAAGGCCATTAAAAAAATATAAATTATATCAAGAAATTATGTCGCCAAATACTTTAAATTATGCACAAAAAATATACAAAGTGATATTACCGAAGATACAAACCTGTTTAAAAAATAGCAGAAGATGTATTTTTCTGTACTTCATGCCAAGATTCCAATTTATGTTTTTCTTAAGAGAAGTAAAGAGATCTCTAGTTTTCTCTCTTTCTGAAGGAACCAGGAACAGCAAAGATAAATCCTGAGTAAGAAACATTAAGTTATCTTCCAGGATCTTTCAAATACCACAACTGAAGTTGTCTTTACAATCTCAGTGTTAGATAGTCACTGCCTGTTCTATTATTACTACTCCTACCTATCTAGAAAAACGTCTATTCACAATACATTCTCTATGAAAATATGCAGCAAGACATTAAGCTGCTTTTCCATACATCTCTTGTACTGCTTTTATTGCAATAGTATCTAGGCCTTGGAAACAAGCACTGTATTAACATTTGTTAAAAGAAAAAAATTAAAAAATGTTGACTATATGAGACAAGAGTATGCACTTGTATTATTTTTTACTGTGTTTACTATTCATGCTTTTCAGGAAAGTTAGCTAAAATCCTAGCAGAAATATAAATCATAGCTGTATCTAAACTATTAAGCTGGATCATGGCTATATCTGTAGTTTAAAAAAAAAACCACACCTTTTCAAAGGTCATTTTTCAATAGAATGTGTGCTAAATTATGAACTGTGTGTTTAATTGTGTGAAAGTCATTTTGGTTTGCGTTTCCCTTCTCCCACGCATTTGTTCTTCCAGGGCATGCTAAAGCTGTCAGTGGTTCATTCAGATGAATATAGGTCATTGCACATTTTCAAGTACTCTTGTCCCAGTGGTCTCTGTTAGCTAGTCTAAATTCTCTTAAAAACATTTCCAGCTAAATATATTTTTCTTGTAAGTGTGGACACTCTTATCTGAGGCAACACCTTTGCTTTTTTTCCCCTAGTTCATTGTTACTGATTTTTTTTTTTGAGTTACGGGATCCTTACAGCAGTGACTCTCATTTGCTATCAGTCTGGACAGTAGCTAATATATTTGGAGTACTACTGAAACTTTTATGACTATTACTAATTATGCAATTTCTTTACAAACTGTAACAGAGATGCGTGGCACTGCAACATTCATTATCACAAAGAAACTCACATAGTTCATAGCAAGGTGCTTTCTAACAGCACTTAACAGGTCTCAGCCAGTTGAAGTGTTTTTCACCTAAATGCATGAAAATCTATTGATTGCAGAAGAAAATCATTCAATTGTTCTGAAAGAAAAAAAGAGGTGTTTTAATAACATAAGATGTTCTAGTATGAATGCTTTAACTTTCTTTGATCTGTCTTAGGTTATTTGACAGTAGTGGTAGGTGAAAAAAATCTATTTTTCATAGCAGGAGAGCCTTTAATTTCACATGTACTGAATAAGCTTCCTGTAGAAAAAGATTGTGTAATGTGGTAAATATGCAGCAATCTTCTTGCAAAGAAAAAGTTAAACAGTGGTGAAGAAATAAACTATTAATTAGTAATTGATAGAAAGAGGTTTTTTCCCATGTTGTATTTCATGGAGGAGGGGGAAAAAAAAAAAAAGACAACCAGTCTAAATAGTAGGTTAGCATTACTCTGCCAGATCACTCAAACTTTATTTTCAACCACTTTTATGAATTATACATATACTCTAGGGTAGTCACTTTAAACTGCTCTGTCAGTTCATACAGTGTCCCAGAAAAGGGAACTGTACAGAAATGTATTGTCCTAGAAGTAGCCATGAATGGCACTGTAAGGTCTGTGCAGCTTTCTGACTCTCAAACCTTTTTTTTTTTTTCTGTGAGAATATGAAGCAGATGGTCTTTTTTACTAGTATCAGGAAAGTCCTCTGGTTCTTCATCTGCAGAAGAATTATGGAGTGAAAGCTCACTGAACACTGCATTCTCCTGTCTATGCTCCAAAGGACAGTCAAGCAATCAGTAACAGGGCTGTAAATGTTCTTATTTTTATTCTTGTTCTGTTTTTAAAAAAAAAAAAAAAAGCATGTTTCAGGATTCAATGTCAGCCTCCAAACACAGACACAGAGTTGAAACACAAGGCCATCTAGTCTGTCTCTGGTTTCTGACTGTGACCATTACAAGATGCTTAATGGAAAAGTAGGAGAAATAGAGAGTATACTTCAGTGATTCAGGTGCCCTGAATTTAGTGATTAAGAATCTGAAAGTTCAGTTGGATCATCACATTGAAAAGCTAATCATGTCCTCAGTTCATGAGTCTAAATATCTCCAGGGGCCTTTTCGTAGCTTTAGCTTCCGCAAGAAGCTAAAACTTTCTCAAAAGACTTTATGAAACAATACATCCATTTTCCACCAGTCATTCATTTCTTAGCCCTATGATAGCAAGAGAAGAAAAGGCCAGACTGTACCTCTCAAGCTGAAAACTGCACTGGAAGTAAGCCTTCATTGAGGAGCAGGTAGCCTTATATTTTCATGAGGTAAGAACACTTAAATGGACGTTTTTAGCAACTGAATTCAGAACGAAGATCACACGCTCTTGACGCTACTCAGTAGGACTACTTTCACACACTGATTTTGATCCAGATTGATTGTTTCACTGGCAGTAGCTCTTCTAATTTCTCTATAGTCTGTCACATCTTTCTATGAGATTATATCTTATTATATTTAGGTTTATATCTCTTTCCTGGCCGGCAGATTCTTTTTAGATGCTAGTATCCTAGTCACATCTGCTGTTTCAAGATACTTTTCTGGTAGAGGTTCTTTTTCTTCACACACTCAAATCTCATGTATTGCTCACTATCTGTTTTTTACATGATTATGGTTTTTTCCTTGAAAGTCAGATTTCTTTAGCCATGTCATTCACTTGCGAGATGCTGTCTTTAATATTATCTTTTTTCTCCTTACTGTCACCTCTTTTTAAAAGTCCTCTCATCAGAAAAAGTGCCTATTAATATGGCCAAACAGCATAAAACCTTCTTTCAAAGACCTGAGGCATCTAGCAGTTCAATTTAATCTTTTATTTTATAAATGTTCTTTCTCTTGGGGCTGGAAGAATTCCATTAAAGAACAGATAAACTAGTCTTTCACAGCTGACAGAGGCATCTGGGATCCTTTTCTTGGTGTAATTCTTCAGTGAAATTTTTCAACATGAAGTAGGATTAGTAGATTCTCCTCACGTGATTTCTTTTTGTAGTCTGAAACGTCTATTCTTGCTTCTGTCACACTACATATCTTTCCTCGGGATCATCTGATTACTTACCTATTGACCCCTCTTATTAAGAATTTCTAATCATCTGCATCTGTTTTTCATTCTGTAAATGTGCATCTTCACTTTTCCCTTAGCTGTTATTTCTTCAAACACAATTCTTGTCCTTTTCTGATCTGTCCTAATCTACTGCATCATGTGGTTGGTCTTATGATCCAGTTGTGCTTATTTGCATTGTCTCTTACTCTCTTCTTATAGAGCTAACTGCTCTTCTTTTCCACTCAGTGTCTTCCAGTTTCTTCCCTTTCTTTCTTCACAGTGCTCTTTCGACTGGCTGTCATTTTCTACTGCCTTGTTTTCATGGCATGAGTGACCACTTTCCTTTTGAGACTTTGTGTTTTAGATCCTCATTTTCTTCAGGGATCTACAGTTCTTGACTTTTTCACGCTATATTTTATCTTATTCTCTGTCATGTCCTTAAATCCCCTTTATAAACTTGATTCCATGTACCCATGGCAACAGTCACTTCGGATTCTGTAACCAAAGCAAGTGCTGAATTAATTCCTCAGTGCTTTTCTTGTTTATCAAGTCACATACAAATGGGGTAACTAAATTTTCATATCTGATGACTCTCCTCTAAAACGGAGCCCTTTTTCTAAGACCCGTGTTAAGACCTTTTAAGGAAAACTTAGTGGGTATATTCCTTTTTTTATTATTATTTTTATTTCTCTGTTATTGTCAGACAATGTTAGATTTTTACAAATTCTTTCACAAATAGGGGTTATTTATCAATGTTTTTCTAGGAGAAGATCTGAGTTGCTTCTTGACATGTCTTGGAATATCCCCAATTTGATATTCCATCAGAATGTGATATTTGGCCTATTTCCTGACTCTTTGTTGTAAAAGACTTTCCTTTTATACCCTGAAATGGTCATAAATTCTATTTTGACCAGCATTAATTACAGTTCAGAAATGCGTTCACAGATCTACCCTCTATTCATGTGTTTCCAAGAGTAAAATAAGGTATAAATATGCTGAGTTGAATTGCATTTGGCATTTCCAAAATGGTGTGGGTTTGTATGGTGAATTTTTTTGGTCAGCATTACTATTTTTTCCCACTTCTGTTTCCAAATAAAATAGACAGATATACCACCACATTGTCAGAGGATGGGCTCTCTGGAAAGTAGATGTTGAATATTTGTTTAGGATACACTGAGCTTTGGGGGTATTCTTCCCAGAACGTTTAGAGAAGAAAGCCAGGAATAGGCAACGTGTATCTGGGATGGTGAGGGAGGAAAAAGTAAATTGAATTTGTTACCAACCATCTGTTACTCCCACAGAAACTGCTGCCTTGTGCCTGAGTGGTTAAAAACATGAAACAATGCAGCAGGTTTGCTCTGAAGGGGTGGCTTTGCATACCCTTGTCAAATACTCCTAAGAAGGTATGAGCATTCTTCAGTCAATAAGAACAGCTTGCTCCAGTGAGTGTAGGAAGGCAGTGGTGAGTGTTGGTAGTAAGAGCTACTGAGCAGCTCATGACAATATATGATTGAATGCTGTGTAAATTCAGAGTACCAGCCAGCACATCCTGGTAACTACATAGGTGTTACACACGTAGCATAGACAGTATCAACTGTGGAAGTAGGAGTGGAAAGCAGAAATGACTACAGGTAGAAAGTTGCTTAATAGTTAAGCAGGGGTGTAAGTGTGTATGGGATTGATTAATCTCATGAGAAAGCTGCTAGTGTGTTTTCTCACATTAGTAATATTAGAAAGAATTTGCTTTTCTGATTGTGCAGATTGTGGAGAGGACTAGTTCTCTTAGCAGAGTACTCCCCTACAAATAAGCTGTATCTTGACCATCTGTTGCCAGATGGAAGTGTTCTACTTCTGAATCACTAGCTGCAATGACATACTTAGAAAATGAATCTTTCATGGATAGATCCACGGCACAAAACTGCGATGACCTTCTTATACACGTGCTGTAGTTATGTTTTCTGTTTACTAGGTCTAAAGTTACAGTATGGCCGTATTCTCCTGTGAGCATTTTGTTATTTAGAAGGCATTGTATCTTGTGACTTGCACCTGTCCCTACTGAGGTATCCCAGTTGCCCAAATACATGATGTTACTGAAAAACACAAACTCACCATACAGTTTCTATTTCATCTTTGTATGTGAAATCTGTGAATTTATTTGAGGAGTCTGTAAAAGTCTGCAGTGAAGGGCTGTGGAGGCAGTGCTCAGGCAGGCCTAGAACACCTTGCTAGTTGGCTCATACACCTCCACCTACTGGTCTGCAATTACATTTTCCCTGTGAAAAAAGTCCATGTTTTTTTTCTTTCATTCCTTAAGATTTTTACTGTGAGTTTGTATGTATATATGTGTTTATTTAATGAATGATGGTGATTCAGAGGAAGAAAAAAAAGAGAAAAGCTATTAATAAGCTAAGTGGGATCTTTTAGTTGTGCAGTAAAATTTTAAGTTCTCCAGAATTGCTCTGTTTTAATGAAGTATAAAAATGATTTTCATGGTTATGATCTTTGAAGTTTGTCTCTTTACACATGGTGTTATGCATAAAGTAGGTCTTATTCAAGAGTTGAGAATTGTCAGTGAATTTTATCTATTCAGAAATAATGCCAAGTCTAAAATGTTGCATGAGATGAACTGACTTATTTGGCTGGAAGGAAACAGAAAAACTGAATGGAATGTAAAGGAATAGTTTATAGAGACTTATAGGTGCTAAGTTCTATCATGCTGATCAAAATGAGAAAAACATGATAATCAGATTGCGGCAGTGACATAGAGACTCTCATTGGTGATGTGGTGCATCTCTTTAATTTAGAAAAACTGCATCTTCTCCCATCTGCAATAGCATCACATCCTCTTGTCAGTACAGAATTTGCTTACATATTCACAAGAGGAAAGTACTCAACACATTTTAAGATAAGTTTAAAGAATAGCAGCAGTTAAACACTGGGAAGAAAACCAGTATTGTTAGGCTCAGGTTCCCAAAAGTTACCCATCAGTGGTTCAACTCAACTTGAGGCGCAGCCATTAATAAATACAAATTAATTTTTACGTGTGTGTGACTGTAGCAACTTTTGCTTCTCCTTTGTGTGTACTTTTGGTGATCATCAGAGTAGGTGATCTTTTTTTTTCTTGCAAAAATCACATATAGGGAGGTACGTGAAGTAATTTCTGTTTGGTACAAGGTGGAGCTGAACCTTGTAATAGAAAAATGGTCTAAAGTCTCATACCTACTTTATTTTTTTAGTTATTTCTTCAGGACTTTTGGGACACAAGACTCGTTTGTGCTGTGTTTAAGGCAGATACAATGTTGCTTCCCTCTATCATGGCCTCTGTCATTCATCCCTCCTACATTGGTTGTAGTTGATTTAGTCTTGCCTCTTAATCTGCTCCTGAATGCCCAGCAAGACTATTTTAAAAGTTCTATGTATCCGAATATTTTGATTCTAAAAGAGAAAAAGGTGAAGACAACAAGCTATTCTAGGGTCTATATGGGGAATTATTCCAGATGGTTACGTTACAGCTATTTCTGTCGTGTCTCCCTGCAGATTCCTGCAGTCAGCTGCCTAACCGTGGGAAGGTGTTTTTGTATACGCTTTCTGAATGGGAAGTACTTTCTGCTCTTATGGTGGGCAGTCATTGCTACATTCATGTCAGCTGGAACTTCATGTCAGCACAGGATTTTGCTCCTTCGTTCAGTAGAGGAGTCTTTATTTTTGTTCTTTTAAATGCAAAACTACAGGATTAAGACTTGCCTTGATTTCACAAATGAGTCAATTTATGAAACTCTTTTGTTGGTTAATTCCATATTAATTTGCCTGTTTGCAAAGTAAGTACATTCTTCCTTCATCTTGTTAACATAAAAATGACCTTGTTATTTCTGATAATGCAGCTTGTTGGGCAAACTTAAAACCTATCACTAAAACATAATCCAGTGAATCCTCTTCTTCCTGATAACACTTCTTACTATTTAAAGTCCTGTGGGAGATTTTGATTTGCTGTTTGACAGACTTATAGGTCCTCCTAATATTAATCTTCAAACAGCATATAATCTAAAAAGCAGAAGGGTATAGTTTCTCTCAGTTTTAGCTTTCATCTCTTGAAGTAATAAGATTTCCTCCCAGTACCATTTCAACTGTTTGTTTCACAGTTGTTTGTTTTTTTTTAAACTCATTCTTATAAATTTCAAGATAAGGGTGCATCATTTAGATCTCAGTATTGCTACATATGTACACTCATCAGAAGTCCAGCAGTGAATGAAGAAATTGGATACATTTGTACAACATTTGTAGAAATCACTGGGGCAAATATGATGGTGATTGTGCCTCCAACACTCATAATGTTCTGTTCTGCACTTTATTTACTTTCCACCTAGATTTTGCTGTCTCTTGGTAATCATTGAGGGCCTGACAGATGACACAGTGGTTATAGATTGTTTTGGTTATAGATTAATACTTTTGTGAGATGGAAAGGTATTTGGAGGAAGTGGCAGAGGAATTGCTCAAGCTTCAGAGGGAAAGATGTCATGAAGTTCATGACTAAAGATTCACCAGTTAGTAGCACTTACTAATTTTCAAGTAGCAAAACAGTTACATGCATTTGCTTGCTCTCACCACAGTGATTTGCAATTGTTCTTTTTGCTCTCAGATGATAGCAGCCTACTTTTACGTAGTTTAGATTTCGTTCACTTCACACTTCGCTTTTGGATGTGCATTGAAATGTTGATTTTGATTTTTGTGTTCTGTGTCTTAGTTACCTGAAACAGCAGATATTTCTCCAGCATCTTGACTGTCAGTATGAGCTGTGTTCTACATATTTTTGCTACAATAATCTTAGGAGATCAATAAAATTTTTCTACTGGAGAGAATTGGCTCTTTGCTTACTCTGGCAGATCTGGAGCCTGAAAGAAAGATCATTTGTATTTTTTTGAAATTGTTTTTTAAGAGAAAGATGGTTTGTAAAAATGTGTTGGCTGAGTCACATTCCTTAGCATTTACTATTGAAAAAGAGAGAGACTATGTTACAGGGAAACCCAGGAGACCTGTAGGTGTCCCTGAGATTTGCTGAAGACAGTTTCTACTTTTCCCAGAGCTATATATATATATATATATATATATTTTTTTTTTTTTTTCAATATGCAACATTTACTGTGTGGATGAGCAGGCAGATAGCACTGATTTTATGGAAGCTTTGCCATGGAGAAACTTGCTTTGGGACTTGACAAATTCATTCAAGGTTTTTTTTTTTGTTTTTTTTTTTTACTGCAAGTAGTAGTTTGTCATTTAATTGCAGTATTAATGATGAATTTCTGAAGTACTTAGACTGGTGGGAATTAACATAGAGCAAAGCAAAACCACAGTTGAATCGATTCATGTGGAACAAAGTGAGAAATATTGCGGTTGCATAGATGCAAAGATATTACAGTTAAGCACCTTATTTTCAAATTGCCGTCATAAAGCTAATAGGATTTCTTCATTTGTCCTTCCTATTGTTCATTAATGTTCACTAATAATGGTTTCTGGGAATAAGGTAAAACCTAATTAGACTATAGCATTATTTTCAATCTAGTAACATTCTGATTGTTGTTGTTGTGCACGATTCAGTGTCTCAAAACAATAGGAAATTTTGCTTAATTGTCCAAATGCACCAAATGTGTTCTTAAATGAATGCTAGGTATGTGCATAAAGGTCTGCAAATTGCATCATTAGATTGCAATCTCCTTTAGCACACTCATACCACTATCTTGCTGCATGTCAGAATCCAGTGGTATTTCCTACCATTAAAACATTCTTAAAAGTGTGCACAAATTGCCTTTTATAAAAAAAAAAAGTAGAAGACATAAGATTTATACTGACAAGTACCATTTATAAAACTGAAAATAGATAAGTAACAGACCAAACACAGCACAGAAGCCATGTTTGTGTAGCATTTTTGTTTCATTATTGACTCCAGATACAATAAGACCCTGTCTCTTTCATTTTAAACACCTCTGCAGCCAGAGCTCTAGGCAGTTATGCAGAGCATATTGCCTTCCTTCAGATGGAACAATTATCTGAGGGTGAAAATATCCTGTTTTCATGCTATCATTCAGGAGGTTACTGCCATATATATATTTCCCAGGTATTTGATCATGATATCTTCTGGTGCTGTCTTACTGAAACTACCAGCTGGAAGATTAGGAAAGTAGGTGAAACCTTTGTGGGGAGGTGGGGGAACAGACCTGAAAATGAAACCAAAACAAAAACTCCCAGTAAGAGGAGGAAGAGTTACAGGAAGGAAGGAATATACAACTATAATACTGGGCACTGAAAAGGACTCCCCAGGGCAGTGGTCACAGTACTAAGCTGCTAGAATTCAAGAAGCATTTGGCATTGGTCCTTGACATAGGCTTCAAATAATGGGTGGTCCTGTGTGGAACCAGGGGTTGGATTTGGTGATTTTTATTTTTATTTTTGTGGGTCTCTTCCAACTTTTGGCACATGTATAACAAGCTGTGCAAGGTGGGCAATACCAGGTTTCCAAATTGTCTTCAGGCTGACTTTCACCAGAAGAGGGACGTGGGAGAAAACATTCATACAAATGGCAGTAAATGGATAAAACAAGTAATAAAGATTTGAGTAAATTTGGGGACTTCTTTTCAGAGTGGAAGATGCTTGAGTTCATTTTATGTGGGAAACTTAGTGGTGGCTCATAAGCAGCCTTCATTCCAAGTTGCAGAGATGCTGTCCCTCAGCCACACTCTACTGTCCTGAGCTCCTCCTGAGGGCGTGTGCCCACAGTATTTTTTCCAAAAAAGGGAGAGAGAGCACAGGTATGAGTATGACTCCCTTGTCTAGCAGCAAGGCAGACTGGTTATGGCATATGGCAAGGGCAGGCTTGTCTGGGGAACTGATCCTGTAGACTGTGGTTAGGCATCTTCCCCAGAACAGCAGATGGAGGCAGGCATGCTAATGCATACAGTGGGTTACTGCCAGAGTAATTGTTTCATAGGCTGCCTAGTAACTAGTTACAAGAAGAGATTTCCTATTACTAAAACAGAAGGAGCTCTTTTCTGAGATCTATTTATAGGGATGCTTGTAGCATTTCTGCCATGCTTTCACAGGTGGCTTATTGATGTCTCATTTGGGTTTACTCATCTTCCTCCAGATCCATAGCAACAAACTGTGGAAAGGCAATTTCACATATGGTATGTGTGTGTTTCAGCAAGTGTCTGCCTCCATGTTACAGAAAAGGAAGCTTTGGGATACACCACAGGGTCTACAGTTCATCCTCGTTTTGGTGCGTTGAGAGTTTTAGGCATTGGCTAACACAGACCTGCAGTACTTAAGTGACATGAGCAAAAATGTCTCTCTCTTGTGGTAGTGTGTTGGAGAAGAGGAATCTTTGTTTATTCTTATTCCTCAGGTAACAGCTGAAGAGCAGCTACCTATTGGTCCTTAATGCCCAGAGCTTGTTCTAGTCTCTTCAGTGTGCTCTCAACCACTCAATAAGTAATAAATAACTGCTATGTTGACATCTCTTTATTGAGCTGAGCCTGTAGCCCAATCTACATAGCTGTGCATGCACATCTCTGTATACAGTATTAATGCTTATATAATATAAGCATTAAGTGTTATGAGCATCAGTAAGTCCCTGGGACTCACCAAGTGAAAACTTAAATCCAGTGGAATATGACCATGGAGTTTGCCCTGGGATACATACAAATAAATTGATTAATAGCAGAGCCATCGTCTTCTATTTGCTTGATAAATAAGTTCAGCCTTTAACAGTCTGAGCGATTTCAAGATGTGCCATACTTGCTTGTTTATGGAACATTTTCTTTTTTGTTGCTTTGAGTAAACACAAGTTGAATACAGAAAATTACTGCTGTGTTTGATAGCACCAAAGACTGTGCTAAAAATGTTTGGAGTGACAGGAACCAGCTGATAAGTTAACAGCTCCCAAGGAGACCCCAGTTGGTGCAAGCACAACTCTCACTGAGCAGAACAGTATCTCTGTCTCCACATTTTACTGATGGATGGGATGGAAGCCCTGTGTCATGCTCCCCAGCTGTATTTGTGAGAGGAGGGGGCATCCTCCTTGCTCAGCACACTGCTAGGGCTGGACTGTACACACACAACACTGTGTGTTTTCCCAGTGTTGCTTGGAAGCATCAGCCTATATGGCTGAGACCTGTATGAAATACAGGCAGAGCACAAGATGAGGGAAGTCCAGAGGCAGAAGTTAAAGAGGAGTTGGTTGCGGCTGACTGATGCATCAGAAGAAGGGAAATCAAAGAGGGATTTGGGAGAGGCACAGAAGAGAGAAATGGAGAAGCAGGGAGATGGATGTGCTATGTGAGGGAAGAAGAATGAGGAAAAAGTTTAAGAGAAAAGAAACTGGAGGAGAAACGCAGGGAGACAGGAAGAAGAGATCATAGAAAAGAGTGATTAGATGGGAATGAACAGTAATGGGTAACAGCTGAGAAAAACAAGAGAAAGCTAAATGATTCTTTTTGTATGATTCTTTTTGTATCCTTGGGAAGACAGGAGAGAGAATTTATTTTTATTTAATATTTAAAGCACCAATTTTAATCAAAGCAATTATTTATTTTAAGAAAGAGAGATCTCAAAGGGCTGCCTAGCACATAAAAGCATGTTTTTAGTTCTCAAAGATGCTAACTCCTCCTGAGATTTTAAGTTAACTTACTACTGGACTCATGGGCTGGCTCCTAGGAGCATCATATTTACAATGTGTGGCTTCTGCTCATCTTTTTCTGCAGCAGAGAGTAGCTCTGCAGGATTTTCTTCTAGGCAGTCATAGCTTTTTTTTTTTTTTTTTTTTTTTTCCTCTTTCTTTGACTGCAGGTTAGGTTTGTTTTTGTTGTTGTTGTTTCGTTTTTAAGGAACTATGACATTGTTTGTATTTGTGATATTAAGAATAAATAGTGTGTGGATCCTCTAGAACCAGAAATCTACTGTGTTGTGATTGTGAGACGTGACTTCACAGCTTGGTAATTCACTGTAGTCCTGTGTTCTCATGCTTCTGTAGAAGCTTGGTAGACTGAAAACTTTTAAGCCTTCATTCAGTTAATGCGCCTCAACAAAACCCTGTAACATAAACTTTAAGAGCATACTTCAATTTCTTTGAAGTCAATGAAACCTAGAAAAACTCTGCTGAAAAGAGATAAAATATCTGTTTGGAAATAGAAGAGGTCGAATTAAGTAGGGATGTGAATAAAAAATTTTATGTGCAAATCATTGCATAGGTACTCTTATTTAGGAGAAAAATGGCTGGAATCAGTTTAGTATAATAGTAAAATCTAAGTTAACTTGAAGCTCCCTCATACCAGAAAAAAAGAACGATATGTGCAGTCCTTTACTCTGCTGTATTTCTCACCATTTCTTATTTTGATATGCTTATGTTCTATTTAGGCCTATTATAGTCTGTTGCGAGCACGCTATTCTCAGCAGTGCTGGCTTCTTACAGGTGGATGTAATATAGTTTTGTTCTCTTCACAGATGAACATGATTACAAACAGCAGGCATGCATCTCAGAGAAACCACACGGCATTGCCATGCTTCACGCTACTGGAGGTAAAACAAACTGTAGATAAATTGCTAAGTATTTGGGGTGTGTTTTTGAAGGAAATGCTATTAGTAGCAACTGATTTATATTTATCAATGTATTTATGTTTATTTCAATATGGACTGTTATCTGTTAGTTGTCAATCTCTTTTTTTGCAGTTGTGAATAAAATTGTAGTCCCTGTAACTGTTTCTCAGTGCTTTCATGAGAGGCCGTGTGAAAAGGGGTCTTTAACTCTACAATTTAATTTTATGTGGATTTAACGTTCTGAAGTTCCAGAATCCAACAGAGTGAAGTACCTCTGAGCTGGACTCTTACGGATATTGGTGGAAAGGGCTTGTTAATAATACTCAGTATGGAGGATGTTTCATTTATCAGTCTTAAAGATGAGGAGCGGTAGAACAGAATGTTATAGTGGTTGTTCAAAGTCTTTCAGTATGTAAGGAATGGGAGACTATAGCAGAAATGCTAAGTCACAACTTGAAGCAGTGATTGAGCACCTGGTGGGAAGGCAGGGCCAATCCAGGGGAGCTCAGGTGCATGCAATGCCCCTGAATGACTAGAAGGGATGGAGCCAGGATTTGCCCCTTTCCAGATGTCATTTAAGGACTGGCAATGGAGGTAAGGGCGTCTTGCTGGACATCCTTGTGTATGTGAAGCCTTCTGAAGGTGAACAGCTTCTTTGTTTCTGTGCCTACGGCTATTGTGTTTGAGGAAGTCCTCTCTTGTTGCTGCCTAGGGCTTTGCTACTCTGCTGTCATTACTGTGCTTCCCATCGCATTGCAGTGTTACAGAGACATTTGGGAATAATGCATATTGAGTATTGAGCTCCATTTGAAACACTTTCCTTTAATCTTGATCGTATTTTTGAGACTATTCTCAATCACAGAATCACCCGGGTTGGAAGGAACCTCAAGGATCATGTAGTTCCAACCCCCCTGCCTAGCAGGGCCACCAAACATACACATTTAGATCAGGTTGCCCAGGACCCCGTCCAACCTGGCCTTGAACACGTCCAAGGATGGGGCATCCACAACCTCCCTGGGCAGCCCGTTCCAGGGCCTAACCACTCTCCTTGTAAAGAACTTCCCCCTACCATCCAACCTAAATCTTCCCTCCTTCAACTTGGATCCATTTCCCCTAGTCCTGCTATTGTCAGCCCTTTTGAAGAGTTTACTCCCCTCCTGGGTGTAGGTTCCCTTCAGGTATTGATAGGCTGCAATGAGGTCACCCTGCAGCCTTCTCTTCTCCAGGCTGAACAAGCCCAACTCCCTCAGCCTGTCCTCACAGGGGAGGTGCTCCAGCCCCCTGATCACCTTAGTCGCCCTCCTCTGGACCCTTTCCAAAATCTCCATGTCTTTCTTGTACTGAGGGCTCCACACCTGGACACAGGACTGCAGATGGGGCCTCACAAGAGCCGAGTAAAGAGGGACAATCACCTCCCTGTCCCTGCTGACCACCCCTCTCCTGATGGAGCCCAGGATCCCATTTGCCTTTCGAGCTGCCAGAGCACACTGCTGCCTCATGTTAAGTCTCTCGTCCATCAGGACCCCCAGGTCCTTCTCTGCCGAGCTGCTCTCAAGGACCACTCCTCCCAGCCTGTACAGGTGCCTGGGGTTCTTCCGGCCCAAATGCAAAACCTTGCACTTTGCCGTGTTGAACCTCATTAGGTTCACCCGAGCCCAGCTTTCCAGGCTGTCGAGGTCCCTCTGAATGGCATCCCTTCCTTCCACTGTATCAACCGCACCACTCAGCTTGGTGTCGTCAGCAAACTTGCTGAGGGTGCACTCAATTCCCTCATCGATGTCATTAATAAAGATGTTAAAGAGCACCGGTCCCAAGACAGACCCTTAGGGGGCACCACTTGTTACCGGCCTCCACCTGGACGTAGAGCCATTGACCACCACCCTCTGTCTGCGGCCTTTCAACCAATTGCTTATCCATTGGGTCGTCCACCCATCAAATCCACTTCCCTCCAATTTGGAGATGAGGATGTGGTGGGGGACCATGTCAAAGGCCTTGCTCAGGTCCAGGTAAATGACATCGGTCGCCTTCCCTACGTCCACCAATGCCGTCACTCCATCATAGAAGGCCACAAGATTAGTTAGGCATGACCTTCCTTTGGTGAAGCCGTGCTGGCTGTCTCGGATCACATGCTCATTCTTTATGTGATCGAGCATGTTGTCCAGGAGGATCTGTTCCATGATCTTCCCAGGCACGGAGGTGAGACTCACCGGCCTGTAGTTCCCCGGGTCCTCCCTGCTCCCCTTCTTGTATATGGGAGTGACGTGACCCTTCCTCCAGTCGTCCGGGACCTCACCTGACAGCCACGACTTCTCAAATATGATGGAGAGCGGCTCGGCAACCACCTCAGCCAGCTCCTTCAGGACCCTGGGATGCACGCCATCCAGCCCCATAGACTTGTATTCATTCAGTCTAAGGAGGCACTGTCGGACTTGCTCTGCCCTTACAGTGGGGAGGGATTTACCTCCTTGGTCCCTACGTAGAGGTTTGGGGATGCAGGGCTCAGGGACGTGAAAAAGACTAGAGTCCTGGCCACCAGTGAAGACCGAGGTGAAGAACTCATTCATCAATGTAATTAATTAAAGCAGACACTGCTCCAGTTACACCTGCCCTGCAGTGGAGCTGGAGCTGCAGCATGGCACAGGTCTGTTGGGCACTCTTTGAGCCACTTTAGGATGGATCACTCAGCCCCGCCAAGAATTCAGTAGAACTTGCCACGTGTGCGGTTTTTCAGAGTGGCTTCCATGACTGAATGACAACTGCTAACCAAACTGTGCTAAAACTAGCTTAGTTGGGTTAGATCCCGCAAAGATATGGATCAGGATGCTGCACAGCCATAGCTGTGAGTGTGGCCAAGAGCACGCTGCTTGCAAACATCTATGTGATGATGGCTGATATAGCCCTTCAGCCCCAGTGAAAAATCTTATGCAAGCATTTAGATGTGAGTTTATTATTATACTATAGTCACACAAGTTCTGTGATATGAGGTAAGGAGAAGGGCAGCAAGACATCTACAACTAGTTCTGGGAAGCCAGCACTGGTTACTGTGGGATGCCCTGATAATAC
Organism: Tetrao urogallus; assembly: GCF_951394365.1. Classification (NCBI taxonomy): domain Eukaryota; kingdom Metazoa; phylum Chordata; class Aves; order Galliformes; family Phasianidae; genus Tetrao; species Tetrao urogallus. The sequence goes on along the minus strand of NC_136818.1, from coordinate 17,664,652 downwards.
ACTTAGAGACATCTGGTAATCAGAGAAAGGATGATATCAATAACAATATAGCAACATGCCGTGGAAAAGTGAGAGGCATAGAAATTGTGACTTAAGTTAAACTCATGAAATGTTGGATTATTTCTTTTTATCTGCACATTTTGGAAGTAGAAGTTGCTTCCATGTGAATAGGAAATTGCTTCATTGCATGGTATTATTTCTGTCACATCACTTCAGCTAATATTGTAGCTTGGCAATTTATGTTCACTCTTTTCAAGTAATGTTTGTGATCCACTGTGACACAAATCACTGTGGATCCACTGGCTTTTTTTGCCTGTGCTATGTCACACTGAGACAGCATCAGAGCGGATGATTTCTATATGAAATTTAACTGCATTAAAAGATCCAAAAGCCTGATGTTGTCATGGTACTATTACATAAGTTTATGTCATAGAAGTCACTGGGAAGACAGTAAAGAACATCCAAATCTATAAATGGGCATCAAGGTGACATGATTTCCATTCTTGAATGTTGGAGGGAGCATTCAACCTTATTTATGTTCTGCTTCATCAGCTGTAAAGTCTAAAGAACAGTTCTATGCCCACTTCTGGTAAAATACACAGATAGAAGAGAAGAACAGGTATGCAGTAGCAGTACTTTATAATCATTTATTAGCATGGCTACCCAGGGTAGAAAAGGTGCTCCAGATATGTATTAGCTACAGTTTTTTCTTAAAGCATCTGGATAAGCTAAGTATGTAGTATCATCTGAGCACCTAAGTCAAGGCATTTGGGTGATGAGAAGGAAGGTCTGTGAGATGTCTTAGCTTTTCTTTTAAAGTCTCATGGTATGTTCTTTACTTCTATAGCAGAAGTTAGCCAAACTGCATGCATCAAAAACATAGTAAAAAAGCAATTGTACTTTTGCTTATGTGGTAGCTGGAGAGCAAAACAAGGTGTTGAATGAGGATTCAAGTATCCACAACCATGCAACCAAATCCTCTCTGCTGATACAAGGGAACAGCAACCACCAGGTGCCAGTGGTAGTGACTGTCCTTTGGTGGTGATTGTCTCCTTGTGGAGACCTGATGCCTGTAATGTTTTTGTAAGACTGGACTGACTGGCACAGAGAACGTTTATTTGCAGGGACGCATTAACAGCTAAGCTGTGTGTAACTTCCCAGCCTGTACTTCAAGAGTTTGTTTTGTGTGAGAAAAAGTAAAAATTACTTTTCCTGGAAAGCTGTTAGCCTTTATTTCTTAGGTATTTGAGCAGGTCTTAAGGGGATACCGAATATAACGCAAGACTGTATGCAAATTCTATCTTACTTTTCACTGGAACATCTGAAGTGCTGTTGCTCTCTGTGCCTTTTGTGTCTTGGCAGCACACTCTCCTGAGCTCGCTGGTAGTGACAGGGAGTTAGTCTCAGCTGCATGCTCTGCACAGTTTTGCCCATGCTCACTTCTCTGCCTGGCCAAGCCCTGGCTGAAGGCTAAGTGAAAGTCAGTACCTCAGCCCTAGAAGACTTGAAGATGCTGGCTGGAAACAGCAGCAGGGAATATTTACATTACATGTTAGCCAGGTTCTCTTTGCAGAGAACATGACTTTTTCATGAGCAGCCTGCAGGTTAGAAGTAAAAGAAAAGGTGAAGATCAGAGTGATTAACATTAGAGGAATGCCAAGTGTAGTGTTTCTCTTGCAACAAAGAAGAGTAAGTTTTTTTACACTTAGAGCTTGCTCTCAATCACTGGCTCAACTCTGCTAAGCAGTGGCATTTCAACGGATTTCAGTAGTTGATAGTTAGCAGACTAACGGATGATAATGTACTTGTTGGAGCTAGTTTCTATTCACTTGGTCTTTCTAGCAAAGGTTACTTCATACAGATTTTTTCCCCTAACTTGTTTCTAACTTATTTCTAACCTAATGAGAAAAATGATCTAAAGATGTACAGAAACTTCTAGTAGTATGAAAAGCAGTCTCAACAGACTTCATTCTTCTGGTGATATTAAGCTCTATAGCTTTCAAAATGTTAGCTTTTCTCTGCAGAGCAGTCTCATAAGCTACTGCTGTCAACCGTTCAGAAAACATCTGTCCTCTTCAACTCACAAATTTATTGAGAACGTGCACCTGGGTATTCTGTCATCTTTTCCAGATACCTTCATTAGCACTATTCAAAGCAATGAACCCTGCTTTTATTGCTTGATCCTAGTGGATGGGATTTGGAGTCTCAATCCAACTACCTAAGCTGGAGGAAAAAATATACATTCTGTAAGACTTTGAAAGCTCAAAAGCTGAATGTGTATGGCAGAACCCGAGCTGTGTAAACATTTGTTATTTCCTGTTATTGTCAAGAGCTTCTGCTAGTTTAAGGCATTATTTATGCAGTTTCTCTTGTTCTTATTTTTTTCTATCAGATGTTGAATTCCTATGATGTTGCTTCATTATTTTTTTCTTTCTAGCAATTTTCCCATTTAAAAAAGCATCAGATTTTGAAAATAATCTCCTCAAATCCTTGCAGTATCGAAAGTTAGTTTCCCCAGCAATACCAATTGATGACAGACTATAAATGTAGATTCCTAAGGCCAGTTACTGTCCAAGAGCACTCACTTTTCAATTTTACTTTGAGACCAGGTTTTTTTTCCTTCTTAAAAGACTGCTGTTCTTGTAAACCTCTGTGGTTTTAGATTTAGGTATTCTATGAAAAACATTAAGTGGTGCTATTTAAACAGAATTGCACAATATGACAATTGATATTATCTTTTGTTTTCTTTTTCCACCTCCAGTTATGCATATAGATGTACTTACTGAAATTTTAAGAGATGTAATTCTTTCATCCTGTATTCACCTCTAGAAATTACCAAAATTGCCTTTTTGAACATGGGTTAGAATGTCTCTAATTCTGGCAGTGGGCAGATCCTTTAATGTATGCATCTGTGAGACTGTTACTGACGTCTGTACTTCAGATAGCAGAGCTGCATTCATAAACTACCACTCTAAATTTTGTGAAAAACTTACCTTATTGCATAATGGACTTCCACATTCTTAGCATGCAGCCCTGAACTGTGCTTAGCTATACTGATAGGTTTTGTGGCTTTGTCTTTTTTTCAGTCTTTACTGGAGAAGTGGCAATACAGCAGTGTTTGGGGTTTTTTTGTGGCTTTTTTTTAATGCTTCTGAAATGATCCTGATCCTGGCAGACATTTCTCTTTGTCTTGGTTATGCACTCTGCAGGGCTCTTTATGCAATTTATTCCCCATTGAACTGTGAGCTTTCTCATAGCTGAGAATAAAGATGACTCAGACAATTTATGGCTGATTCAACAGTAGGAGGTCAATCTGAGTTTCTCCTTTACCCTTTGGGTTCTAAGGATTTATTTTCTGCCTAAGAAGAGCATTATGTATCATATCTCTCTTGTGTAATTTTCACAGTCTACAAATTTCTTCTTTCTTCTCCTGGCTTCCAATACCTAAGTAGCTTGTCAACAGTCTTAAAAGTTACAGCCAGTAACATACTTAGCGAAAGATGCAGAAAGTAGTTGCATATGAATAGGTAAACTGCAGTTGTATGAATTTGTGGTGATGTTGAAATGCCACAAAAGGAAGAAGTAAAAAGCATTTCACATCTTCCATTGAAGTACAGGCTTAAGAGCCATCACTTATCAAGCATCTTTATTTTTTAACCTTCAAATATATCTTCTCTTTAAATCTTTAATTTTTTTTTTTCTTTCCCCATTGGATCCTTGACATGTTTCACTAAATATGTATACTAAAACCTGCATTTAGACAATCAAGGTCATAGTGTCGTTTCTGAATTTAAGTGTATTTGTTGGTGTTTATTTATTTCCATTCAAAGACTTGCAATCCATTTTTCATATGGAGCAAGATACTTGGTATCATTATGCTTCAATGTGAAATGAAACTGCACATAAACAAGGAAGTACAATCTTAAAATGGCATGCAGATTTGGTTCTAATAATACTGTTATTTTTGCTCTCTTCTCCACAGTTTAGCTCTTAATGTTCTGCATAGCCACTTGGATGCAAAATGTAGATCCTGAAAGGAATTGCACAAAGAACCAAGATTCTGTTAGCATCTCTACCCCATTGATAGTAATAAAAAAGCAGGTTTTTGATGTTTTAAGGAAATGAAAACTGTTACAAAGCTATGCAGAGCTTTGAGTACCGTACACATATGAGAACTACCAGAACAGGATTAAATATACAGAATCTTTGATGGAATTGAAATTGTACAGACACTTAATAGGAAGAAGAAAGTAAAAAAAAAAAAAAAAAAAAAGCAGCTGAAAACCCCTCTTATAAAATATAGCTTTCAGTGACTTTTATAGGTAGTTCTTCAAAGTGGTGTTGGCGGAATGCATGAGTTTTGAAGGAGGGAGTAAGTGAATTGCTCTGGCATTCTATCATTAAATTTTTCCAGGACACTATAGATTTATGACTGACTGCCTCCTATAACCCCCTGCCAAAACCAAATAAACAAAAGTTTTTTGACCTTTTAAAATTTTGCTGAATTTTGTATACAGCTTGTTTAATGAAGTGCTTGTAGGGTAATGCCTCTGTAGAATTTGTTAGTCCTCCATTCCAACAGACTCTCTTCCTTTGCAGAAACAGAAAAGTTTCCTTCACAGAGAGCCTTGTGTATGTTATTGACAAATGTTGATCAGACTGTATTTACTGCAGTTTGTTAAAATTGCTCTTGAGTAGAAATTACTTCATGTGAGTTATTCTTGCACAACTTCCTTTAAATTGCTAATTTCTGTAGCTCACTTTAGTAACATTTTACTATGAAATATGTGTGTACCACAGTATGCATTGGTTCCATATTTGTAGGCAGCAGTAGTGCACTGTTAGAAATAGTCTGCAGGAAAGGTTTGGCTATTTGTGTAGTATTTTCTTTTCAAGAAAAGCAACACATTTTAATCCTTTGGGGCCACTATCAAATAAACTTTTAACCATATCTAACAGGATGGTAAACATTCAGAGAAGGGCATTTTAACACCCGTCATTCACTGGGCGCAATGCAAGTGTAGGAGAAAGAAGTGATGCTTATGAAAAGCACTAATTGAGCTAATAAAACTTTTCAGTATCTTCTACTGACAAGATAAACATTGAAAAGCTAGTGCTTCTTCCAAATGGATAAAACGCAGTAAATCAGTAAGTGTTCTTTATTCTCAGGCAATTTCTGAGCTTGGCTCCAATGAAAAAGTAATACCCTACTAAGCAACTTCACTGTAGACATTGTTTATGTTGTTAAATACTTGTGTAACAGGGAACCAGATGCAAGTAAATGTCCTGCATGTGTGGATTGTGTTAGTCACCCCAGGTGATGCAGAAATGAGCTAGCTCCCCTTCTGTATTAATCCTCACCTGCTGGTAATGAATGCAATTGGAGTAGTCAATAAAATAAAGAGGGTGCAATTTCTCCTGTTTCTTTTAATGCCTCTTTTACTTTGAAGAAGTAAATCAAAGCACAAGAGGGCAGAAAGAAGGGATGATAAGAAGAGCAGCATCCACGGGAGGTAATCTTAGGGGAAATTAATCCATGAATGAATTTATTCAGAATTGTCTTGAAGTCTGAAGAAATTTCCAGATTCTTCCAGATGCTCTTCTCCCTGATGCAGTGTTTTTTCCAGCCTTGACCATGAGAAATACAGGAAGAAGAAAATTCTTAGCATTGAGTGAATGTACTTTGGTTTAATACTCCTTCTGGCCAGAAGAAGGGATGGAACCAGGAGTTGTGTGTTTGTAGGACAGGAACATTCCTTTGTTTTGAGGATATTTTTGTATAAGTAGGGATATTTTCAGACAGTGTTGGTATTTTTAAAGAACTTGTCTGTCATAACTATTCCCGTTGGTTTAAGTTTTAATGCTCTGTATTTCTTCATAACTCCCACACTAGTGATGTTTTTTGTGAAAACTGAAATGAAAAGATTATCAAGGAGTATCTATTCATTACACAAATCTAGTAGGACACAGTTATCAACGTAGGAATAAATTGGTGTGTATTAAAAGCAATGATTGTTTGTCCCTCCATTTTATTTTATTTTTTTCTGTTTTGGGTAAGAGTTTATGACAGAATCTCTGTGTCAACACTGTCATTACCCTTGTTTCTGAGGTTGCTTATTGCAACATGATTGCAGGAGAGCTGTGATATTGAATAGTGAGTGTATGATTAAAACTTGTGTGGAAGATACGCATGTTTTTGTGTTATCATCAGGTGGACTTTTTTCTAAAATTACTTTTAATGTCAGCTGTGTAGCTCATGCCAATGTCAACTGGGACAAATTTGAAATTGTGCAATTTCTCCAGGGTAATTTTTCTTTTTATCTGCTAACTGAAACGTTAACTGCAGTGCTCCTAATGAAATTAAATGCTGGACACCAGGATGCCTTATAAGCTAAATATCTTGCTTAAATCCCATTTGGATACTGTCCTGATTACTTTAGAAGCAGTATTTAGTATGCTGGATATTAACATTGCTCTATGAAGAGGTTAATGCTATAAAAACGATGTGTCCTAAGATGGTTGTATCTTTTTAGCAACTACCCACTTCATTTCACTCTATCTCAGTTTTTGTGCTGTGTTAGTGGGAATCTGATCCGTAGCCCTTATGTTCTGTCCTTACATCTCCAACTGCTTTTAATTTCTCTAAATTAACAGAAGTCTTATTGGAGTGAAAGACCAAATGCTAAGAATATTTTAATGTCGCTCTTTTTTTGAGGTGTACTTCACATTTACTGCTTTACCACATTCCAGTCTATTCAAAGTAAATGGACCTTAGATTCTTCTACGATTGATAACTTCTGGCAGTGTGAAGTGAGGAAGAACCGCATAATACCTTAAGACCATTAGAATAAAGTCACTAGATAGACATATGAAAAGAAATATTTGGAATAGTTCTGGCAGGTAGCAATTGAGCCTCTAAAAAGAAATACTGAAGATATTTTATGTTCCTTGATTCTGTTCCTGCAATCTGGCCTTCCCATCCCTCAGCCCAGTGGGGCTTGCCCACTGCCCAGCCTAGGGTCTTGAATGTGCCAAGTCATACTGTCTGCTCATAATCCAGTTCTCTTTGTAGTGCCCTACTCTCATGCCTGATGCTATCTGCTGTGTGAGCTGTTGAGGTGCTGTCTTTTAATCCTGCTCTGATAGGAGCCTACAGAATACCCACTTACTGCGTTTCCTCATGATAAACCTGTAATTTGAACTCGTGATACTCTTGTCAAATTTGCTGACGAGCGGAAAGGGATGTCTTGTGACTTGTGAACAGTTTTATCTTTCCTTCTGAATGGAAAATGGAAACAAGAAGTCCAGAGGGATATATAGTTCTCCTTGTCTTCTGAGACAGGTATATCTGGAAGTGTTGATGATCCGTAGAGCTGAAGCATTAACTCTTTAATCCCAGTTCGTTATATGACGTTATGAGGAATATCAGTAACAAAAATCATAACACCATGACACCAAGTTAGAAGAAATATGGTTCTATTTTTAGATTTGAAATATAATGATCAAATGAATTACATTAATTGCAGTGAATCACCACTAGAGTGGATTGTAGTCATTAAGACTAAAGATTACAAATTTGTAGGTTGTAGTAAATTTGCTATCAGAGAATCATACCAGAAATAGATCTTGGGGGATTCCTAGGGGTCATGTAATCCACTTGTTCAGAGCAGGGCTGACTTCAACATTAGATCAGGGTGCTCCAAGCCTTGCACGGTCTGGAATATCTCCAAGAATGAAGATACCCTGTAGAACGAAAGTATAAGGATGTCTGGAAATGGATGGTTTCTGCAACAGTTGTTGTGTAGAGTCTAGTAATTCAGAGAAGCTCTCTGACTACCTGCAGCATGGGCAGGCCTAATGCCTTGTAGAGGTTGCCCTGTAAGTCCTTCTCTGAGTTTAGCCACAGAGCCCAAAGGGATGTTGTGGAAATGGCATTCTGCAGGGGGGAGCTCCCCAAAGTACCGAAGTGCCTGTCCTGCAGTAGGCATGAGCAGTAGCTTGGTGGAAAAAACACTGTGGGAAATGGTATCCTTGGCATGGTGACAGTGGCACTCCGGGGTTATATGAATGTTTTGTGCCTTTGAAGCTGTATTTGTCATTCAATCTCAAGTTTCCATCTTCCTTGAGTTTTCAGCCTTTTCTGGATGCTCAAGAGCAAGCTATAAAAGGTGTTTTTTAGAGCAGAGATTCATGAAAACATGAACGTAGAGTGAGTGTTCTCATGTTGAATGGAAACGTGCAATACCTTTGTTTCTTGTAGCTCTCAGGATCATGAGTGGTGAGGGCTATATGAGGGTGTAAATGAGCTGTGTCCTGAACAATGAGTATTTTGAATTGGTCTTCAAGTATTTTTGATATTGTAAAGTTTCAGAATAATTGAAGAAAATCATAATCTCTATTACTAGCATGATTGGACAGACATCTGGTAGCAGTGAATTTTGTGTTTAATTGTTTAATAAATTCTGTGGGCTTTTTCTTTCTCCGCTAAAACACAGTACACATATCCTGAAATTCCTCTTTCTGTGCTTTTCATATGCTTTTAATTTTATGAAGGGATGGAACTTGGGGATGTGATTTCAGGTGTAATGCTAACGAGAAGTGTCTAGTATAATTTGTAAGAACATAATTCGTTCTATCACACAACTGCTTGCGAGCTTACCCAGTAGAAACTACAATGAAGAGTGTATTGGATGTCTGCCAGGACGACCTGCATACACTTAACGATAACGAGATCTGGAAGTATGCAGTGATTATTGTGCATGATTTATGATATTAGTCTATTTGTCTTTCCCTTTTGAGAGAGAGTTAGAAAGTGGGTTGATTTAATCTAACACACAAGCTTGTGCTTGAAAGTATCATTGTAGTCCTTTATAATTTACCTGTTCATGATACTATTGCGGAGGGCCAAGCCTGGTTATGGTGTGAGATATCTGTGCAAGTTTTACTATGCACCTGCCTCTGAACTGATGAATCCACAGTGTCGGAAGGATGACCTCATACTTGTGTACTGACTTGCCAGTGTGACAGTCTAACTATTTTATGCAGTTCTTGGATGCTATTTAAGAATGGGATTTAAAAATCAGAGCTTGGATTCGTCCATGTAGAGTCCAAGTTATAAGACATCAATCTTACAAGCACACAGAGGATGATATTTCATGTGAATTTTCCTGCAGATAAACCAGATCTCCGTTACTTAATCCAGAAGTGCTGCAACCTCTCTAGCAACTTTGGCTGTTGCTCACACATCTCCGAGCAATATGTTCATTGCCTGCTTAAAAGCACTGCATGCTACTATACTACAGGTGGCTAAACTGTGGGTGAGAGCATAACCACAAAAAGGAGGCTGAATGTATTGAGGATTTCTTTTCTTCATTCTTATGTGCTTTTGGACAAAATTTTCATACAATACAGAATCTTGATGAGTGGGTAAACATTTACTTTAAGCACATCCTTGTAGTGTGGATATACAGAATATTTAACTGAGAAGCTGTATTAATTGGCCTCACTATTTACAGTAAAAAAAAAAAAAGGTACAAAAGAAGACAAATTGTAGAATGGCAAGACTGCCATATTCAAATGAGTGAAATTCAGTAATATGTAGAGGGAATTTTTTGAATTGGTCTATAAAACCTTCAGGCATTGTGCAAACGTCTGAACTAATTTTGAATTATATATAAATTCTAACTGTACAGATGCATACAGTACATTGCATAGGGTAGGCCCATGTGACTTCTGTCCTCTTGATTACTGCACCAGAGTAAGTGCGTGCTCTGCTTATATCAGCTACTGATTCCATAATCTGCTGCATCGGTAATTCAAGGTATTACTGGTTGCATTTGAATGGGAGGTTCCACCATCAAAGAGTTGTTAAAGAGGATGATATTCTGGGTGAATGAGATGAGGATGCTTATTCCTAATTTGTATTGTTTTTATTGAACCAATTATTCTAAAGATTAACAGGTTTGCAGACATTTTGTAAAATTCTGCAGTTACTGAAAACGTATTTAGAAACCATCACAACTTCATAGTTGTGGTAACAATTTTCTAAGTAGGAGGGTTTTTCCTAAGATTATCTTAGCTTAGATTAAATATTTTTTCTAAGGACATTCAGATGCCAATGTTTCATTTTTGTATTGACAAAAGCATGTTCTTTTTTTTTTTTTTAAATTTTAATTTTTGTTTTTAAAAATTATTACTTTTTAGTATTTTAAGTTGACAGCATGGTAGTATAGTAGTAGAAGTGCTAATGCAGGCTTTAGTTCTCAGGATGTGCTGGCTGGTGGTACTTAATGTGCCTCTGGCATCCCAAATATTCTGTTCTAGCCCGTGAAGAACTTGTAAGTAATAATACTTCTCCTTAATTTGAAGATAGCAAGCAGTTTTATGAAGACTTAATATCTTATTGATGTAAACACTGACTAGGCAACTAATTTGCTGTGGCTACTACTCATTATATCCAACTCAGTCATTTCATTGTTGCGTTGTCCTCCTCCTCATTTGTTTTATCTCCATCTGTTCATTCTTTCATTTACTTGTACTGCACTGTATGAGGTGCCCAAGATTACTGGGGCAAAATTTTGCCTTCTGTGGAAACAGGGTCTAGCTCTACGTGACACTGCAAGGCAAATACAGTATTAATGCTTATGCTACTATTAATTTTACTACTTTTTTTTCCCTCCCTGTGTGATTCAGGAGAAGTATAATTCCTATTTTGGAACTAACTTAGTGATGTGGAGGTGAAAGTTAAGAGTAAAATAGATCACATCTCACTGCAGTCCTTTAAAAGATGGGTGGTAGTCTAAGCTAGTCATCAGAGCTTGATTTATTGTTCTAAGTGGTATCATCAGGCATTGGTATTTCTCAGGATGGGATGAATGGCACTTTGAGGGAATGATTCATCCTGCTCTAATGTAGTACAGCTTAGTCACCTGCTGGAGCTGTCTCTCTATGTGAACTCCATGCTAGGACCATATGAAAAACTTACATTAGATGTCTAATTTGTCTGAATCATATTGTGGGTGTTTTGGGAATTAGATTCCACTTCTGATTCTTCACTGTGCTCCACTTGCTAGAAAATTATTTTTCTCTTGCATTATGATGCTCCTATGAACATAATTTTGGTTCCAGCTTCTCTGCTGTGGAGAGGATTGTCAGCCACTAGATCAGTCTGTCTAGGGTGGCATCCAACTTGGCAAAAGCCCCAGCCTTTAGGATTTTAATAACCATTGGATGAAGTTTCTGAAAAGCTTTTCATACATCAGAGATACCCTTTGCTTCTTAAGTTAGTTTGTGGATAAGTTTTTATGCAGGTCTCTCTCCATCTATTTGCTGAATTTGCCTTGATAAGCCAGGAGGTCTCTAACAATTCAGTTTGTTCTTTCTCTTCATTGCTGTTGTATCATCAAAATAGATGCAATATTCCCCTCTGAACAGGCTGGTTTAGTGTAATGTGAAGATGTAACAGGGAAACTTCCATGGGGTTGCTAAATGCATCTTTATCATTCTGATAAAGCATGAAAGAGAAAAGTAAAAACAGCTGGATGACTTCATATCAAGTTTTCCCATTAGGAAAGCTTTGTTGCGTTGACTGTGTATCTTTACTGCCTTTTGCCATAGAATTGATTTATAACTAGAAAATTCTTTTAAAAAGAAATGATGATATAGAACACATGAAGGATTAATGAATTTGTTTTTGAATTGGAAATATGTCCTAGTTATGGGGGTTGTGATTTCAGAGTATTACAAATCACTGGAGCTAAGGTTTCTTTTTGTCTGCATTGCTCTCCATTGTATCTCTTGAGATGATATTTCACTTAAAATTAAGTAGCAAATGAAAATAACAAGATGGATCTATGACAACTCTGAGGAGAAACCCCTGCTCTAAGATCAGAGGAATTATTCCCAAGAAAGTTTCAAAACCAGTCTGTCTGTCGTCAAAGGTCAACCGGCAATTTTACCAGTACCCTTCTGAAACTAAAATCATTGGTTCTGGGCTTTTTTCTGCCATTCTGCTGCCACTGCATATCACTGATATAAATCAGCAGGGAATGCTGTAATTGCAGAATATATTTAGCTGCCTGTGTTAGTCACCGAAGGCTAATGTGTTCTTTCACTTCTATTTGTTCCATCTAATACATGCTTACGTATTTAACTGGGCAACCAATGAATATCGTGTTCATTATAATAAAAAGTATAGCTCTGGTTTCACTTGATCAGCTAAATGCATATTTACAAAAGCAAGCCAGTGATGTGCATGCCATGCTTTGCAGGCTGTTTGCAACAATGGGAATTTGTTTGTGACTATTAAAGTATTTGCTATTATTATATTTCTGCCTTTCATAATGCTTTCAGTGTTGTAGTGTTGTCTGGAGCTTGGACTTGCCTTGCCTATGCATTTTTAAGCATTTTAAAAATTCATTTTGTAACAGATTGTATTCAGCTACTGCAGCAGTCAACTTATATAGGCAGAACTGTAGCAACCATCAATTACATGGATTTTTTTTAAATGTCTGCAAGTGAGACAGAAACTAAACCACACTGTACCAGCTGCAAGAAACTAAGCCTTTCAGAGTGCTCTGAACCAATCCTTTGGCAACATGCAAACAAATCAATGTGCTATTAAAAATACCAAGGACAACAGTGGAGCAAGAAATCTTTCTCAGGTTCTAACGTGTATTAGTAGTGCTGTTGGGATTGTTGTGGTGATTGTGCAACACTTATAGGGTGTTTTTTTTTTCTTTAATTTTTTTCATTGTGATCAGAGTCTTGTATCAATGAAGATTTTAAATCAATTGGTAACTTTAAAGCTTCTCTGCAACTTAAATCTTGTGCTTTCTAGTTTACAATGGCAAATTCACTTGTAGTATTTGAAGCACTAGATTTAGCCAATAATACAAGTGAATACTGCATCTAGTAGATTTATCCCTTCCTGTTGCATACGGTATGTTTAAATGCCTGGAAGCCAGACCTTAGAGCTACAATAGCATCACTGCTGTAAAATTAGAGAAGCATGGAGAAGACTATTAAAGAAATTGAGAGGCATGACAATGAGGAGAATCTATGTTTCATCTAATGGCAGTCAATATCTACTTGCTGTCATTTGTGTAACATCAGAAAAGGCAGAGCATTGAGAATATGGATATACATACAGCCAGAAGTGTTAGTAATTTAGCTTAGACTGAAAGGATGTGGTGAAGATGGAGTCAGATTCTTGTCTTTGGGTTCCCAGTAATAGGAGCAGAGTCTGAGGCTGGGACAGAACGCAGGATGTTCTGGTTTAATGAATGGAAATATTGTCAAGGGTTGGACACTGGCATGGTTTGTCCAGTGTGGTTCTGGAATCTCTGGCTTTTGAGATATTTAACAGCTGATGGCGTGGCCCCAAAAAGCCTCTGCCCGGAGCTGTGCTGACAAGGTGGTTGGGCTTTGTAACCTCTAGAGATTCTTTCCAAAATCCTTCAGGGATTTTGACAGCAGCTTCACAATGCTTATAAAGCACTTCTGTCCTCTCATTCCTATGGCACTCCAGGTGTATCTGTAACACAGATTTAGACTCCTAATAGCAAAACTTGGAAATATTTTATTAGCTGGATAGTGGAACTTCATCATGCAGCAGCATACTGTGCCATAGTCACAGATGTACATGAGGAGCTCCCGGTGTTCCTCTGGGGCATCTGCTCGGCTGCAGCTGAAGAGCTGAGCACACTGCAGTCTTGCTACTGGATTTGGGCCTTATGCCTTCACAATGTAGCTATCTGTTTGTGACCTATAGGGGGAAATTAAGATGTATGTGTGTTTGATAATGGATATTAGACTCCACACTAAGGAAATGGGGAAAATGAAGTCTGTGCTAGGCAGAATTCACCACAAGATGTCTCATGTCTCACTATGCATTATTCACAAAGGTACGCAACTATGCAGAGCAGACTGCAATGCAAATGGCATGATTCAGATTATTCTGGGGGGTATGTTAAGAGCATACAAAAATAGACTGGATGTGGAATCCAGAAGGGAAAAGCATGTTCTTCAAGGGCCAATTAAAAATAAATACATGGGAACTGACAGCGCTGAAGATGAACAAATCTCTCCAGAAAGGAGAAGAAAGCAAACAGTTAAACCCAAAGTGCAATGCGAGAAGAATGATTGCACGTTAGAAAAGCAGGGCTATCCAATGCAATTTGTTATTTCTAACAGTTGTGATTCAGTAGGCCAAGTGCAATCTTTGATGCTAAAGAGTCTCTTACAGGCTGCTGCCGGTGGTAGCATGGTGCGGTGCAGGGATGGGGGTGTCTGGAAGGAACTTCTTGCCTGTTGATGTTCAGCATGTGGACCAGAGCCTGCACATGGGTGATTCTGTGCAAGCACAGGGCGCAGTTGTTCATTCTTTGGATGTGTAGATAGGTATTTTTAAGTGGAACACTTTGAGGTTTGAGTCTGTGTGATTTTTTTTTTCTGGCACTGAAACAGGCTCACGTTTTATTTGGAGGTGCTACTTGGGCTATGGCAGCTATCCGTTAGCTGCTAAATGAAAGCTTTCAGCATGAATTCCTTTAGAAGTTATCCGTATACGGAAGAGCATATATTGCCCGTTTGAGGCTTTTAACGCCGGCACACACAGCTACCAGGCGGGGCCGGGGCAGCCGCGATGCGTTCCGGGGGCGAGGGCAGCCCCTCTACCGCGGCAGCCGGGGCTCTGGATTCGACTTCTTTGCTCCCGGGAGGGCTGAGGTCCGGCGCCGCGGTGCTCCCCGGGCGGGGCGGGGCGGGGTGAGGCGGGGCGAAGCCGCCCCCTCGCCGCCGCGCTCCGCCCGCCCGCCCGCTGCTCGAGCCGGCGCCTCGCTGGAGCCGGTACCGAAGCGGCGGGCCGGGCCCCCGCCAGCCCTGCCCTGCCCTACCCCGCCCCGCCGCGCTCCCCGCCCCGCCGGCGTCCGCGGTGGATGCCGCCGGGGAGCGGGGCCGCCGCGGCCGCCGGAGCCCCCGTACATGCGAGTGCCCTCTCCGCTCACCAGCATGCTTTACTTCCAGATGGTGATCATGGCAGGGACCGTGATGCTGGCTTACTATTTCGAATACACGGACACCTTCGCGGTCAACGTGCAAGGCTTCTTCTGCTACGAGGGCGCGTACCGCAAACCGTACCCGGGCCCGGAGGACAGCAGCGCCGTGCCCCCGGTGCTCCTCTACTCGCTGACCGCAGGCGTGCCCGTGCTGGTGGTAAGCAGGGGGACCGCCGCGGGCTGCCCGGGGCACGGCAGTAGGGAGCTGCTGTGCCTGGCCTGCGCCTCGGAAGTTTATTTTTAGCATCGCTTTATATAAGCACCGGATCGTGTATTGGCGGTCCTGTTTGGCTGGCTTTGGGGTTTTTTTAAAAAAAATATTATTTGGGTGGTTTTGTTTCTCTTTGAAGCGTGTGTCAGGTGCAGGCAGATGGCTACCTGCAGGGACTTCTGGTTGTTGGCTACCACAACGAACACTTCACCTGGTATTAATTAAATACCAATCCCTCTGACAGCGTATTTATTTATCATGGAAATGAACTGCGTTGTCAATGGATTAAATCGCTTTTGCTCAATTCGGTGATCTCCATATGTTACAACTACCGATGTGCATGCAAGCTGAACCTGTGTCTCTAATGCACTGTGACCTGTCGGTCAGGTTTAAATGAATGCATCAAAAAAGAAGTTTATTTCACTGTTTTTTTTTTTGGTTTGGGGAAAAAAAGCTAGGAGGGAATTGTTGCATGCACTGTTTGTGTTGTCAGAGAACGAGGGCATCAGCGTCATTCAAAGATCCCTGACTGGGAAGGAATGAGATGGGAGTATGCAGCCATCAGGGCTGGATTAGATGCAGTGTTACTGGGTGCACACACAGTTACATGGACACAAACTCCCTGTAAAGAGTTCATTTTAGTGGACTGTTGTCAGTAGAAAAAGCAACACACCTTCACAGGAGGAGGAGGCCTCTTAAGGCAGTAGCTTTAATGGCTGTGTACTTTTTCAGTGAACTATAAAAATAAAATCTGGGAACAGAAAAACTTCATGAAGCTGATGCTGCTGTAACTGCAGACAGCATTCTGTTGAGCACTGAGGTAGCATCCAACAAAATCACATGGTTGGGGTCAGCTTTACTGTTTAAGATATCAGACTGCAGTCATTTACAGTGGATTTGTTCTTTTTTTCTTCTACAGAATGAACTTCTTCATTCTAGAGAATGAACAATCTTTAGCAAAATATGCTGTACAGCTGTTTGTTTTACTGTTCTTTGTTTTAATATCAATTAGTTGACTATTTTGTTTGTCTGCTTGTTTGGTCTTTTGAACCCTTAAATGCTGTTGAGATTTTGAAGGTTATTTTGTTGGTGTTGTGTGTAATGTTTGGTTTGCTTTTAATTATTTCTTATGTTTGACTCCAGATATCATGAAGATTTTGTCAGATGCTCACGAGGAGCTCGCTCTTTCCTAATGTGTGTCAGCAAAATGGATTGGTTGTTTCCATTCATTTCCTGGGTGTTAGGTGATTACATCAGAGAAATCACCATGGCATTTTGGTTTGCCAGTTTTGTAATTAGCCTCAGTAGATGCTTAGTAATGGAATGTAATGGTATTTAACTATTCTTCCTCTTGCTATCTTAACTGTCTCAGGCAAATGAGATGCACTGGTGGGTCGGGGCATGGAAAGTCACATTGCAGGTGACTGTTGCACTTTTTAATTTTAACTTTTATTTTACCAAATGGAGACTTCAGCCTCTGAGAATGTCAACCTTATGACTTCAGCAGCACCAAATCTAATCATTAACATTATTAAATAAAGGCAAAATCTTTCAGCCACAGACACAATTCTGTTCTGATTTTCCTTGGGCAGTCTTCCTAGGTTTAGTGCTTCATAGGACAGCTGCTCTATCATGCATGAGATGAAAATTGTCTTTCACCGAAAGCAGTGATGAGGGCAATATTTCTACTGAAAGCTGCTTGTATGCTTTTAGCGGTAGTAAAACTCCCTTGTTAAGGTTTCACAAGGATTAATTGTGTTCTGTTCCATTTTCTTTCTGTTTTGTCTAAAGGTATTTTGAACATAGGTGCTCTGTGTATTTTTTCTTAATAAATGAAATATGTACTTGTTGCATGATTTGTTTTTATATTTCTGCCTGTAAGGATGCAAACACAGACCTATGAAAAATATGGATTTGAATGAATGAAAAAGTACTATGATTTATGGAAAATTCACTGCTGTTTTCTGAATTTTTCTCTTCTGTTGCATTTTTTTGTCACAGTATTCTGTTAGTCCAAAGCTTCTAACTAGCTGCACTCTCTAGTGTAACGCTTATTTTTTTAATGCCTACTAGCTTGGCTTGTGGAATTAATGCTTTTTCTGGAGTTTTGAGATAGATCACTGGAGGTTCCTTACCTTGGTGTTCAGGCTAACAATTAATTTTATTTTATTTATTTATTTCTTTTCTAGGATTGGCACTTCTTCCATTGGAGCTACGAGTGCTTCAATCCAGATTTCCCTAATGTGACTCCATAAAGGGCTCCATTGCATTGAATTTTCTTTAAGTTGCTCTAAAATGAGAAAAATTGGATTTTCCAAGTGACTTTGCTCTTTCCACATACTTGCTGTCCAAAATCTGAAAAAGTAAAGTACGAGTAGCTGGTCTGTCCTGGTGAGCACCTCATCAGCAGTGGGTGCTGTGAGCTGTGACACAGCTGCTTCTCCACTGCTCTTGTGCCAAACCAGAGCTGCAGAAGCAGACATGCAGTGTCTGCTCACAGGGCGCAGGCATTTGCTGAAGCATCAGTCAGGATCTGGGTCATTTGACAGGGTTGTACCTGTGAGCACTGTGCTAATCCTGGAAGTTCTCAGGTTAGTCTTTCAGATGGTGCTTCCTAGTAACACGTTCCTGCAGCTCTAGTGCCACATCACTGCCACACTTCTGTTCTCAATTCTGCTGCTTCTCTCGCCTGCCAGTCCCAGGTCATTCCAGGACAGCCACAGCTGGTTGTCAGGTCACAGGTCTGCAGGGTTTGGATCTGGCAAATGGAGCCCTTGCCCAGAAGCAGAGGCTGCTTGCTGAGCAACACTTGGCTTGCACTGCTGCAATATAGGGATCTGAAACTGGGTCTCATACTCTGCACTTAGTATTTGCTGAATTTGAATTTCTGGTCTTATGTCAAGTATTTCAAATGTCTCCTATATCATGTTGCAGCTAGCGAGAAGTTAAATTGTGCTATTCACTTTGGTGGACAATTTACTGTCCATATATAGAGGTTACTGTTCAAAGTGCCTGTAACTTCATAGGCATAACAGCAGTTGGAGGAATCCAGCAGTTATTCTGTAGAATGAGAATTTCATCTCCCTCTTTTCAGTTGATTTCCAGTCTCTTGAGCAGAACACATATATATTGTTGGTTTTCAGTCTATGTTGTGTGGATTATTTCTAACGGTTGTATGTATTTGTTAACTCTGTTGCTGTAAGTTCTTCCACTGCAATGACCTGAATGATGTCTTTTTTCTCTTTCTTTTAATGGCTGTATACAGCTGCAACTTCCTATGTAACAAAACATGCTCCATTCCAATCTAATACTAATATTTATGGAAGGTTTACAAAGTCACCTTTGGGCATAGGTAAAGTAATTCTTTGGGTGAGCTGATGTGTTTATATCAGAAGCATAAGGCAGATAAACAGTAGAATGTCCTATGTAATGTTGATGAGGTTGCTGTTGCTGTCAGAAGTGTGTGGAAATCCAATGTAGGAGATTCCAGGAAGAGAGGATGAGACTCCCATAGAGGCAGCACTTGCCACGTGCTTGCGACTTCCCGCTTGTCTTGGTGACACAAGTTGAAAGAGTGAACACTGGCTGGGCATGCCTGTGCTTCTACTGTCTGTAGCAATGACAGCTGGAATGCCCAATACCTTTTTATTTTCTTTCAGCACTTGAGTCAGGTGTAAAGGTGACAAGCAATGTGTTCTTGATTTGATTCTACTCAAATATGCAGTGAGTGTAGATGTATTAGTTGAGAGCTGTGTGCTATTTAAGCCATTTCCTAAAATGCCAGTTCTTGCTCAGTGGGCCGGTTGCTTTTTTAGTCTTCTTATGACAGATGTAGCTTGGGAAATTTACGTCAGGCTAATCCTTCAGCTTCCAGATAGAAATGATTGTAAAATTCTTCTCAGAATCTAGAGAGCAATCAATTCTGCACTGCTTCTTTCTAGTAGATCTTATTAATTTTGACCTCTCTATGATACCGTTAACCGTGCTCAAGGACTCTTTCAGTGAGTCCAAATGGTAATATGCATCACCTGAAATAAAAATAAAAATTCATCTAACACCTGGTGTAAAATTCAGTGTATCGGACTGATGATGTACGCTGACTGCTTGTTAAAGTCAGGAGGAGATAATGACACATTTTCATTAGGATGTGCAAACAGTTTTATTATGCTAATGTTGTTTGTTTTTATTTCCAAGTAACAAGCAGATAATTACAGTACTTACTCATAAAACATACACTTTTATTTGCCTAGATACTCATGTATTCTCTATAAACCAATTAAAGACTGATTTGTTTTAGCATAATCCTCTTAATAGCATCATTGAAAACAATATCTTCAATTTAGACAAAGTGTTGTACTTTTTAGATCAGATGAATTTTTAAATTGACATATTTCAGACAAGGAATTAGTGTAAAAACAAGGACAACAACAAAAAACAGATGTTCTGGCCTTCAGGTTAGGTTTGGCGAGTAACTTTCTTCTTACTGAATTTTGAGGAATTTTGAAACCTGTCCAAAACAAACAAACAAAAAAACTGAGAAGGGAAAAGGGAAACATTGTTCACCTATAGGATGTAGGGTATCTTGATTCTTTAAGAAACAACAAGGTAACTGGGAATAAAGAGAGAAAGGAGCCATCTTTTGAAGGCACAGCACAAATGTCAGAAGTCTCTCATCTCTGGTGCCTTTGCTGATCTCTCAGTAATTCCAGTCCAGGGCAGGTCAAGAATAGATGAAGGATGGGCAAAGACCTGAAGGGGATGCACTGCTTGTTTCCAGCACATAGAGCTGATGTGGTTGGGCATGTGCCTGTCTCCCTTCCTTTTGAATCTGCTAGTTTCTATTTTCCTTCTTACACCTACAATTCCATGGAGTGTGATACCAGGGCTGAGCTGATTTTGTCAGACTGAGTTTTCAAAATGTTCTTGTCAGAGTCGCCTTAGTTAAGCTGCAGTTCACTCTGAAATGATTTTACTCTGATATAACTTAGTGCTGCACATAAAAAAGAGTGCTGGCTTGTGATCCATTTCTGGGACATGAAAGTACTCTGTTATCTCTTACAACTTTAGGAAGAAAAAACCCCACAACTTGAGAGTTCTGAAAAAGGAATATTTCTGGAAATTTGTTGTGCCAGGAGTTTATGAATTCCCCTCACACCTGAGAGCTTCAAATGATTTTCATTCCTGGGCCTCAGTCAGAAGAAAGCACCACCTTCACAAATATTTCCTCTGTCTATTTTGAGCATTTTTTTTTCCTCCTTCTTGGCTGTTACTGTACTTGTCAGCAGCTCTGTGCAAAAGGGCAAAAAAAAAAAAAAAAAATCTAAGAGTGCATAGTGAGGTTTTCAAATGCTTGTTTTCATACACATTTTCTAAGGCAAACGCGAGGAACTGACCAGCAAAGTGCTCAGCCTACCCTAACACTCTTCTCAGAAGCAATGAGTTGCCTTGGTAGGTACTGACCTCCAATATCTGAGTGTCTCTGTGTCCTGTCTTGAAAATAGTAATGATAATGCAGCTGGAGATTATTAGTAGATCAGTTTTATCCTCTGAAAGCAAATAGAAGTATTGTTAATTATATCAGAAATTGTCTTCTGCTTCTTACTGTGTGGGGTGTTTCAACAGTCCTGGAATATCTTTGAGAGCTTATGTGTGTGCTCTTTTCTTGCTGGCACATTTGACAGACAGCTGTTTAGGCTTTGCATGAAGAAGCAATTGCCAGAATCCTTTGTTTACTCTGTGATCGAGTTGTTCCTGAAGGGACTTTTTACTCTCTGTCTTCATAACTCTTCACTCAACCTGCATACACAGGTGCAACTTCTTTTATTTCTTCTTCCTCTGTTCTCACTTTTTTTTCCCTTCACAAAACCTTTTTTTTTTTTTTTTTTTTGGCAGAGGGCAATGCTGAAGCATTGAGGCTATTTACCTCATCCTCTTCCTTTGTGAAGGGGCAATTGCATTGTGACTTTACTTAAGAACAAAACCTACATCACACAGTTAAGGTCTGCAGTAACCTTGTGTACCAGATGTCAGTACTGACCTTTTGGGGCACTTAGCAAGACAGATACATAGTTTGATAGTCTGATGCTGTTTTTATCCAAGAGTGAAACCACTAATTGAACAGAACTGTAACCAGGAGATACAAAAAAAGATTCGCTACCATTGTGGGCTTTGTCGCAGTTCTTTGTCTGTCTTCCTCTTATTCTGTGATCGGCTACATGAATGATGCCAACTAGTCATGTGTGTACTTCCAATTGAATTTATAATTTCTGCTGTGCTTGAATTTACAAACAATTACCATTTACAAACGTGATCCATCTTGAGGCCATATGCTTCATCCCTTGATGGGCTCTCTGGATGGAAAGTGGCAAGCAGATGTGAGCAAGGCAGACAGGGTGCTGTTTGCAGCTGCTGAATGGCTGCTTGTCCTATAAATGATGCACTTACATGTAAGTGAGAAATTGTTAATCCAACTGATCCTGCACCATACGAGTAGGGAATTTGTATGCACAGTTTGTAATCTGAAATAGTAGGCTCAAAGTAATAATCAGCTGCTATATCAAGCAGTTCATGTCCATTATGCATTGTACAGGATTGAAGAGATGAGTGTCCATATGATGCAAAATAACAGACCACCAAAGTAGAAATTTAAGTAGTTTTAGCAGTGGTTTTCAACCTTCAGCACTGTGATGTTTAAAAATCTTTACCGTATTCTTGTAGCTTCTCTCAGATACGTTGAAGTGCTTGGTGGCCTTGCTTTCACCATAAATGGGTCTTATTTATCTAAGGTGCAAATACCTCATAGATTATATCTGCGGTGGATATACCACATCACCATTATTCAGAAAGTATCCTGGGACATGGTGTTCCGATGATGAATATCCTTTGTGAATATACTAGTGTTAATGTTTGTTTTATGGTACAGCAAATCTGGCTTTGGAAAAGGAAGGCAAAAGTTCTGACACTTTCTACTTCTGATGAGAAGTCTGGTTTTGTTCATATTGCTTCACCTCTCCTGCAAGCGTTTATATACAAGGGCCACCTCAAAAGTAATGCTTCCTATTTTATTATGTTGACCTGTGATGCTAGAGGTGGATGTGGGTCTGGCAGTGAAGGTTGAACCTTCCCACCAATATTTTGTTACGTTTTGTGACTGTGTGACAGGCAGCAGCACAGGGACAGTCTGACAAATGGTGTCTGATGTGGGAGTGTGCATGAAGCAAAGGTGTGTCATTGTATTCCTCCATGCAGGAAAAATGATACCCACTAACATTCAGTGATGCTTGCTGAACATGTATGAAGATGAAAGAGGGGTGTGAGCTCAGTGAGGCAGTGAGGTACGTGTTTCAGCTGTGGCAATAGTGGTTTACCTCCACTGGTGAAGATCTGCACAAATGCAGCATGCAGGCTGGCGAACACACATAGTTAATGGTGGTGACTATGTTGAAAAACAATATTTTGTAGCTGAGAATTTGCTTTATTGAACAGTGTTATTTTACTCTTTGTTGTGTTTTCCATGGAGAAATAGGAGGCATTGCTTTTGGAGCAATGGAACCTACATAATTATATCCAGCGTAAAGCAGTAACAAATCTGCAGTAAAAAAAAATTACTGGATATATTAGTTTTTATAAATTTAAATCTACTAGTAATTCAAAATTTGTTCAGTACCTCTTTAAAATTGGATCTTGATCCTGTATTCTATTTCCTGGATAGGAGGCACCATAAAGCTAAAAAAGAAAAACAAACCACTGTCTTGTTGAACTCTAATGAAAGCAGTAAGCTATGAATTCCACTTCTGCTTGCTATTTTGGACAACATACACTGTTACTTGCAATTTTGCATGCATTTTATTAATATTCTGAATGCTCTCTATACAATTATAATATGGTGATTCATTAATAACTTATATATTTGCATTCATGTACAACCAGTTATGTGTTCAAAGGGGTTTATTCTTTATGAATAGCATTTTTTCCTCTGCAAATATGACTTGTTGCCTCTTACACGCATATGGTTAGGGACTTTCAGAAAAAAAATAATTAAAAAAAAAAAAAAAAAAAAAGCCAGCCAACTGTTCTGCTGTTCTGATTCTTTTTTACAAAACATATTAAAACACCTGTTGTTTTATGTTGGAACTTTTCTTGTTGTTTTCTTGTTGTCTCTAGAAGGGAAGTCATTAATTGTCATTCAATCTGTGAATGATATTATGAGGATTTTCTTTTGTCAATTTATATCTTGTCTCTTTGTAAATCAAGAATTAAGAATTAGAGTCAAGGTGGAACTCAGCTTCACAGTGTAGTTATTTTGGATAGTAAAAGAGATTTCTGTGACATGTCCGTACCAATTTAATGCTCTTATTGGTCAATGGACATGACTGAATTAATTCTGCTTAAAGATTTGTTAATTATGGGTCAGCTGAGCTGCTGTGACCAGCCACATACCTACCTACAGCCTTTGGGGAGAATGAGATAAAGGATTTTAGCTTGATCAGTTTTAATTTAAGACCAACCAATACAAGCTACCTTGTTGGATGTTGTAGTGCGGGTGCACAGGCTGCCTGCACACACAGCTCTGCTCATAACTGGCTCTAGTGTGGTTGGCCTGCTGCTGCCTGCTGTCTGCCCTCCCTGTTCACAGCCATGTTCATCTCTATGCAGAGCAGTATGTGGACATGCATGAGTTTTAGCAGTATGATCACGTTTACATAGGTGGAACGTGGTGTCCAGAGCCTCCCAGCACCGTGGTTTTCTGTGGTGTGTGCCCTCGGCAATGTCAGGGTGCCCCATGCTCTGCTGAGGCTGCTCTCAGGCTGCAGCTGCTGAGCATCTCACGGGTGTGAGCCTGAGTGCCTGAGAGGCCCAGGGAGGTAGCAGGGGCTTGTGCTGCACCATGCCATAGATATGCACGTGGCAGTGAGAGGGACATCCTGCCTGCTGGGGGCCCTCTGTGCCAAATGCTCATGCTCGGCTCACATCAGCACTTGGGTGACTCATGGGGAATCTTCCAGAATATTTAGCAAAGGCAGATGAGATATGTAGGCGGGCTGACCTTAGGGTATGTGAGTAGTTTGTGGATGTTTGCAGCTGGCAGAATAGGAGTAGGCTGTGAACTGTGTCAGGCTGTGCAGTAATGAAAGGGTCTGGGCACCCAAGCAGGATGTCGCCTTTGCTACCTGGGTGTGAAATGGTAACTGTGAAACTGGGCTTCTCTGTAAAGCTTTGAGATTTCTGCGTAGAAAGAATTGTACTATTTATTAATTAAATATCTTAGCATTGGTGGGATTTCATCATGTGACTCAGTGCTGCCTTGAACAGAAAGGCTTTCCTGAGAGGAGTGACATGTATGAATGAGTGTGGTGCTGATAGCACCTTTTCATTGAGCCATTTAACGAGTCAGTATTGTGGTTTTTCTAGGAATTTCTTGTGTTTCTGAATTGAATTGCGATGGCTCTGTGACTTCTACAGTGGAAGAAATCATAAAGCAGAGGCTATTTCTTAAAAAAAAAAAAAAGAAAAAAAAAAAAAGAAAAAAATCATTAAGAAAAACAAACAACAATGACAAAAACAAACTCAAATCTTTGATATATTTACCTACATGTGTGTGTAAAATGTGCAGCCAGAAACAGCCAGGTTTAGAGGGTTGATTTATTTTATAATTGAATTCACATACTTTTTAACCTTGAATGTCAAAAACAGTGGAAAAGAAGCCTGAAGAAATTAGTTCACCACACCAGAATACCTAAGAGTACCAGCATATGCTAACCCAAGAAGGTTAGCATATTGCAGAGTGTGTAAAAGCACCTTTCAACGCAGCATACTTTGAGCTTAAATTGCTCAAGTAATGAAAGATTACATTCAACCCTGATTAAAAGCAGAATATGTATAAATATATTTATGTAACAATTATATACTTTGTCAAATACTCATATATTGTCTTCACAGAGAAGACCAAATGCCAAGTCCTATAAAGTCTACCACAAAGACAGTGTCAGAACTTCGCGAAATAGATGTGAAATAGATTAATTTATCCCTCAAACATGTCTCTCACCAGTTGAGCCTCTTTTGAAATTGTTTGATAAAGACAGCAACTTGTTAGCTTACTGTGTAGTTCTGTGCAGAGAAGGTGAGCTTTGCTGAGGAAACCAACATGCGTGATTATATGAGTGGAAGGAAATAGAGGCACATGTTGGAGAATAGTAGCTGGGATTTTTTTTGGCTTACAGACTTTGCAATTAGTTTTCAGAGTACCGTAGCCTGCCTAAAAGAGCCGTTTTTATGCTCTGCTGTCTTCACAGCAAAGTATACAATCTCCCCTCTGTTTTGTAGGCATTTCCTGTACTAGGAATTTTTTGCTGAAATTTCCCACTCTTGCTGCTTCTGTTTCAGCTCATTGGCTGCTGTGCTAATGAGGGCACTTGGGACTTCCTCTTAATTCAAGCATTGCATTGTATAAACTCCTAAACAGGGTCAGACAACATAGTGTTGCCAGCTGCACATCTGCAGCCATCTGGATTTGTGGCAGGAGCGCTAAAATAGACATGGTGTAGCAGAGTTGAAAGAGAGACAAGAGCAATGTAAGTCATATTTGCACAAAACCCTAAAGTAAATGCCCAATGTTTGATCTGCAGTACGTACAGAATCGTTATTGAGACGTTGCATTTGCATACGTATGTATCAAATAAAGAGCGATGGGATGTGCTCTAAAAAAAGCTTGTTGGCTCATTCCTTGCCATTGCATTTTTGCAAGGAGATTTAAGTAAACATTAAAACCTCTGATAATCAAACAACTCTCTGCTCCCACTTCTATGCCTTCATTAATAAACATCACTTGAGCATATTCATTTATTATGATATCATTATTAAAGAGAAATAATTGCATGCTGTCAAATTACAGCTCTCAAGACTGAGAACAGAGAGGCAGGTGAATGGTGACCACAGGCTTTTTTACCTATGCTTACCAGCTGTTAGGGGACCACCTGAGTGAGGGTCTTATCTCCTTTCCTTTCTGATCCTTTCTCATTGCTCAGCATCTCTAGTGAGTACACCTGGAATTACACTGTGGGTCTCCTGGAAGATAATTCAGATGTGAAATGGTTCCATTCATTTAGATTCCATGACAGAATTGTCCATACAAGTTGTAGTCCCCTCTTCCATGAAAGCATTCATTTGTTCATTTGTGTTAGTTTGATGGCTGTTGTTTTTGTGTCGTTTTTTTTCTGGGTTTTCTTTTTTTTTTTTTTCTTTCTGCTTTCTTGGGCAGTAGAAGTGTGGGTTTTCTGCTCAGTGTTTCTAGTGCTGTTTCTACACTTAATATTTTGTACAACTGAAATGAGACAAATCAGAATAAAGTTCTCATAGTTCTGGATCAAAGTTTTTGCATGCAGTAGTTTTTTGAGTGTTTTTAACTCATTTTTAATGACATCTGGATCTTCTGGAATTGTTACTCGCTGTGTGAAGGCTTTTTTTTTTTTAAGAAGAGTTATTTTTAGATAATATGCTTATCTGTGAGCACTACGATTCTGGACTTCTCTTTCTAACTTGCATGATTTAAAATACTAATTTTGAAACAGGTAGTACCACCCCCTTGTAAAAATTATAGGTTTTGTTGGTTTTATTATCTTCCTGGTATGTCATTTATAGCCTAAAATATATCTTCCATTTTGATATATTGTTTTTTATCTACAGTGCCGTAAGTTTTCGCAACTAATCCTATTAAATTTAGTGGGTTTTTTTTTACTTTTGATTTCAGCTGGAAAAAGCTAATGACCTGTATGTTTTTGGCTGGCAATTATGTTGTATCCTCAAGATTAGGATTGAGGAGGATAAAGTTATACAGAGGCTGTTATAACTCAAGTGGAGCTAGTCGTGCTTTCAAAACTCTTTGATTGTGAAGATAATTTTTAATTTAAAAAAACATAAAATTGTTTTATTGGGTTATCTACTTGAATTTATCATTATAGGTCAAATGGTAATGGACAGTAACAGAGAAGTCGAGAACAATTATAGATATATTTCTTGCAGATGTGTATTTTGTCACAGTAAACCAGAATACAATTTTTGTGGAATCTTACATGTATTACTCATACAAACAGCCTGTTTGCATGATAAGTATATTAAAACACTAGAGTGCTTATGTTGATAGGGTAGTTGGTCCTTTAGTTTCAGTTGCTTGATGTCTATCGAATTTCAGTGAAAATGGATTTCCTTGAGCTGGTCTCAGAATAACATCTGTATGGTGTAGCTGGCCTTGAGTAGAAAGACAGTGTGAAAAGCAGAAAATTCAGATGGTCTCCTTCCTCTGAGCCTCTGAGAACAGTTGGCTCTAGTCATATACTGACTGTAAAACCACCAGTCTGTGACCAGAATCTTTAAGAGATGCCTTTTTACGTGATCAGTTTTCATTCAAATGGAGATGAAAGAGCATTTATGTTGAATTTTGCGTTGGATATTCATTCTGAATAGGAAACCGTAGTTGTGTAGACCACCTAGGCTTTAAAGCAAGAAGTAACATAGCTGCTGGAAATGATCATTGGTATGGGATTGTTGCCATTAGTATTGTGTTCACCTTGGAATAATGTTCTCAATGTGCAAAGATGGATTAAGAAACAAACTTCTTTCAAGATGAAAAAAAAACTTTTTTTAATTGTTTTTTTGGATATCAAGACAGTGAGAGTGTTTTACCAAGACCATGCCATAAGGAGCTACAGGTTTTTTTTTTCATATTTCACTTAAAGTTGAATAGAAGACATTATTTCTGCAGTTGGTTCAGGGCTGAAAACATTACAGCGATGCTGCATGGAATTTATATTCTCATAATGAGGAGAATTGGTTGGATTTTGAACATTTTTGTTTTTCCTTTACAAATACTACATATTAAATGTTGAAGCAAAGCACTTGGGAAAAAAAAGATGTGGAAAAATTTGACATAAAGCTGCTGTTCAAAATCCCAAATGAAATAATTACATGTACTAACAACTTTTTTCTAGTAACCACTTGTAGATCCAGAAACTGAAATTAATTGGTTTTTTTATCAGATTAAAAGTCATTTTCCTAACTGTGTCAGTTAAAGGAAGTATGGAGCTTGGAAAGTTTGGATAATTGCTCCTTCAGGGTTTTTGTTTGTTTGTTTGTTTCCAAAAAGAAGATGTGAACTTAGATGAGGAAGTCATTTAAGTTTTATATAACTTTATCTGGAGTATTTCATCCTGAAATAATTACTTTTTGAAATAACTACTTACTTGCTCTGTTTGTTTTTAGAAGGCAGTTTTGAATTCATTCTTTCCTTTCTCCATCAGTGTTTTCAGATCAAAATTTTAGATGTGAATGATTTTCTCTAAATTATCCTTGCTTTTATGGATGTTTTTTATTTTTAAATGGAAAAGCTTTGTCACGTGGGGAATAGAACAATTCTCACCTAAGTCTGTTATCTGCTACTATTTAGGATGTGTTCTTCAAGAAATTGTCTCAGTACTGTGAAACCATGGCAGTGGTAAGTTAGTTCTGGAGCCAGGTGCCAGACAGTTGGCTCTCCAACTGCTGTGTTACCACTACTGAGCTTTCCTAGTTCCTGGCCACATCCAATCCTCTTGAGAACTGCAGGAGAGAGCATCTGATCACTGTTTATGTCCCAGCGACAGAAGGCACTCAGATGAGAGCAGGGGATGCAGGCAGTGCTGGCACTCTCCTGGTGCTACTTGCTTTCCTTGCTGCAGCATCCCCAGCATAGCCGAGCTGGGCCTTCTATGCAGTGGCACAAGGCTGCTCACTCAGCGGTGTTTGGTGACTGTTTCTCAGAAAGATCTCTTACATAACCAAGCTTTGCACGGTGCTGTGTGTATGATTCCAGCGACGGTGACGGTGCTGACATGCAGGCGCTGCCTGCCAGATGACGCATGCATACTCTAGAGGAGGAGAGATTTAAATATACAATCAATTGCTCAGTTAGGGAAAAAGAGAAAGGGGGAAAAAAAAGGATGCTTTAGAGACACTATAGTTACATATTCAATTTTTTCTGTTATACAAT
Organism: Tetrao urogallus; assembly: GCF_951394365.1. Taxonomy (NCBI): domain Eukaryota; kingdom Metazoa; phylum Chordata; class Aves; order Galliformes; family Phasianidae; genus Tetrao; species Tetrao urogallus. The sequence goes on along the minus strand of NC_136818.1, from coordinate 17,635,365 downwards.
AAAATAATGAATGGAGATGCTGAGAAGTGAGTGATGAAGCTGGCGAGGTATCTGTGGTTGCATGCTCCCAGGCTTACCTTGAAGCTCCCCAGTTTATTGGACCACTAGGCATACTGATATTTTTCTTTTGTAAATGGCCATGAATGCTGAAAACCTTATTAAAATTTTGATACTCTACTTTAAAAAAAAAAAAAAAAAAAAAGAAGGGCATATTGTTTTAAAACAAAATTTACTGGAAAAAGAATTGCTGTTACCCCCACCATTTTTTCTCTACAAAAGCAGTGTTTGCCCCATACCTTTTCCCTATGTCTGCAGAAGTTGCTATGCAATATGGTACTACACCATCATGCTAAATGCAAGAGGGATGTTTTGTATTTAATCAATAGCAGGCAGACTTATCTAAGATTTATTATTTCATTTTCTTCAAAACTACTGGTCATTTTTTACTGCAGAAAATGTGCTCCTGTGGAAATCAACCCAGGCATTTACTGTCAGTTTAAGGAAGCAAGAAGAAATGAGAACAAGAAAAACACAAAGAAAATGGCCTCAAGGGAAAGCTCTGCATAATTAACTTGAAATTGCTACTGCTAGAAATACTGTTGCTGCTTTTTCTTGCCAGGGCTGTCACCTCACAGAAATTTTAGCTTAGAGCGGGGAGTGGAGCTTATCTGATGATCAAGGTTTTATGTGGCTTGATGCTCCAAACTCTAGAGACCACTATGCTGTGTGGCATATTGCTAAATGGTAAGAAGAAAGGATAATGAACAGGAGCAAGAAACCCTATTAAAGTCGTATTTTTGAAAAAATCTCACCCCAACTTTTCAAGTGGAAATCTCATAAGTGAAATAATGGGAAGATCATGCAATTTAAATGATAACAATTTGTGTAGAGATCCAGAGATAACTGTCAGTTTGTATTGTTTCAGTTTGGATTTCTAACTTCCCTTTTCCCTTTTGCGAAGGTTGTGTGGGGAAGTTTGTTTTAGATCAAAAGGAGGATCTGTGGGCTGAGTGAGATGCCCATTCTCGTTATGGAGAAAACCTCGTCATGCTATTTCTTGCAGATGGTCTCACAGAAGCCTTGGTTGGGGATTGAGTCTTGCCTGAATGAGTGAAGTACAATGCGTGAAAAAAGGAAGTAAGAAGAGAAATTAGAATGTACAATATTGTCAACAGTTCTCAACTCAAACACATCAAAACATGGATGAATATTTAGTAGTCTTTATAATGCAATAACTGCTTTTCAGTGTTACTCATCTTATCTGAGCGGTTGCTGTAGCTACAGTGCAACCCTGGGAGTTGGCAGAAAGTGAACCGTGTATTCTACCACGTTCCCTGGCCTGCATTAAATATCTGATGAATAATTGTAGATTCTAAAGCAGATGTTAGCAGGAAATGCCAATGAATATGTACACATAAATTTCTGTCCTAATCCCAATTAAAAGTGGTCACTATTATCAACCTTGTTTCAAGCTTTCTTGTTTAAGTAATTTAATATGTCTCCAAATATCTTGTCATCAAATGCATATTTAATCCTAATTTGAACCTTGGGGTTTCATAGAAAGTTACGCCATATATGAGAGAGTAATTCCATAAAATAAAACTCATTAGTATCTTATTAGTGCTGATTGGAGGTCATTAATTTGCATAGGTAGATACTGTTATAAACAATATGTGATATAGGAAAGGTTTTTGTGGAGTCAGTTTAGTGGAAAATCAACAAGGTCAGAGCTGCTGCAGCTCTAATGTTTGGAATGAGTCAGGCTTGACATTTCACGTTGAGAAAGCTCAGGCTGTGTAGAACCAAGTTAAGACTATATTGGAAGGATGATTTTGGGAAGGAGAAATCAGATTTTTAAATTGACATGCAGTGCTAAAACTGGGAACAGTTTGCCTGGATTAAAAATAACTAATACAGAAAAAATATGAACGTATTTGGGAGGAAGAAATTGGTGTAGAAATGTGTGCTAAATGCTGCAAGCATCCTATGCAGTAAACAAGAAAAGGGACAAATACTGCTAATCCAAAAACATCATGGAAAAAATCAGTTAATAAGTTAGTTAATCAGGAGCCGGAGGTGAAAGAAGTATTACTTTTAGATATCAGACCTCACTCCTTCCAGACTGAATTCCTGTCTGTTGAAAGGGTTAGCACATCACAAAATGGGTACGATTGCCATGGAGATGATTAGGAGAACTTTGCCCATGTTTTAGATTTTCCGTTTGGCCTCTGCGTAGCTCTTATTTTCCACGCTTCCGTAAAAAGAGAGGATAATCTGAATGCTAGTAATGTAGCATATATTAAAGTATCTTCATCTAGGATGATTTGTATTCTTTCTATTACTCTTCATACTGTGAACCGAGTCTAAAGGTGTTCTCCACAGTCACACAGTGAAGCTGCAGTAGGATCGGGAGGTGGCCTCTGCCTATCAGCGTTTAGACCAGTGCCCATTGGTTGGTCCTTCTTGTCTTGCTGTTTTGTTGTTGTTGTTGTTTTTGTTTTTGTTGTTTTTGTAGCAGCTATGTACACTGCATTTTTATCTAAGGACTGGGAAAATTATTTGTATAAACATATGTATGGAATCATAGGGGTTGGAAGAGACCCCTGCGGGTCATCTAGTCCAACTCCCTGCTAAAGCAGGTTCCCTAGAGTAGTTGCACAGAAAAGCATCTGGGTAGGGTTTGAATATCCCCCCAGAGAAGGAGATTCTACAGCCACTTTGGGCAGCCTGTTTCAGTACATATCCAGTACTGCATTTTGTATTGTTACTGTTCAGGGGAAAGACTTAATGAAAAAACACACAAGTAATTCTGTTGCCTTAAATGCCATTTGTTTACTTGTTGTTACTCACACATGGAATGCAAGGGACAGTGATGGTCTCTGCAGTCAAGATACAGAAATTATTCTCTCCTGAAATATACCAGGTATACAAGTCTTGGTAAAATGCAAGAATGAGAGAGCTGTTCCTTTTCTTTATGCTATTGAGAAAAATGGTGCCGGAGAGAAGGAGGAGAAAGGTCCCCTTGGACCTACGGAAGCTGAAGATTTTCCTTCCATTTCTGAAATATCATTAGGCTGATTACTGAGATGAGCAGCACTTATGCAGAAGGATGGAGGAAGGGAGAATTGCTTTTCTGAGCTGCCAGTACAGAAAAACACAGAATCTGTATTTATTGCCAAATTCCAGAGGGATTCTATCAAAAGAAAACCACAGAAGCATAAAGATAAATGCCTGTTGTTCTCAGCGGCGTATCCAACTCACATTACTTCTGAGGATAGAGCACTAGCCCATTATATCAAATATTTAGTCACTGCTGAATTCTTCATCGTTCTGACCCTTGCACCTATGTACCCACTCTAAGAGCATTTTCATTCAGCTGAGAATGTGAATGCTGCTCCCTGCAATTTTTGGAGTAGTGGGTTTTCCTCGTCCAGGTCATCATCAAAAGCGGGGAATGTAACAAGTAGAAATGGTTGCTAGCAGCAAGGGCCCAGATGAAGCTGATGAAGGCAAGGTTTTGGAAGGGAAGGTCTCCTTTTGTATAACTGAATGAGCAGCTGTCTTATTTGCTATCCCAGCTTCTATGGAAGCCGGAAATAAGAGCCTTTGTTTGTGATCAGCAGGTTCAGGGAGTCTTCCCAAAACTGGAGTGTTCAGCTTGCTGGAGTATTTTCTGTTTATGTTCTTGCAAGAGATTGAGCATTTGAACATAGGTCATTCCAAAATTAACGCCTCATTTATTTCTATGGCAAATACAATAGATACAAAGAACACCACAATGCTGTTTAATAGAGCAAATTCTCAGCTACAAAACCCTATTTTTCAACACAGTTGCTACCATTTACTAATCTGCACCAGCAGAGGTGATTCTCTGTTTGAACAGCTTTTGGGACAGCTTCGTTGTTAGGAAAATCTTTCCCACAGTCTGTCTTTCATCAGCCCAAACTGATGAAGTCAAAAGGTGCCAATTTGAGACTATACAGTGGGTATAGCAAGACAATCGATTGATGATGTACTCCATGTCCTTCAAACTGTTATGGGGCCTGGCATTAAGTCACAAGAGATGAGTTGTCTTCTCTGGCCTGACTCTGGAACGTTGAGTTTTCAGCTTAGTCAGTGTTGCGATGTAGCAGAGTTAATGGTTTGTCAGGATTACAGAAAATCCAGACAGATCACGCCTTTCCCATTCCAAAAGACAGTGCACGTCACTTTATCCACTGAGGGCTGCGTCTTCAACTTTGATGGGGAATCCATATTTACCACTCCATAGAACTGCCATTTTAACTCCAGCTCATGGTGACACCACATCTTGTTGCTGGAAATGATGCAATCCAGGAAACTGTCACCTTCAGCCTGATGTTGGTTCAATAGGTCCTGACCTATTTGTATACTGTGTTCTTTCTGTTCCTTTGTGAACATTTGTGATATTCCAATGTTTCCACCATTGTTTCCAACACATTAAAACTGATATTCAGCTCTGTGCATGGTTGCCTGGCTATAATCCTCTGATTTGCCCAGATGAACTGATTGAGATGCTCTTCATTTAATGGTGTGACAGCTGTGCATGGCCATCTGGAACACAGCTCATTTTTCACATCACTGTTGCCACTGCTGAAACGCAGCACCCACTGCTTCACTGTGCTCACATTTACTGTTTGATCTCTGTAAATGTTCAGCAGGCATACATGAATGGTGATGGCCATTTTTTGTGCATGGAGGAATTCAGTGGCACAGCTTTGCTTCATGTTCCAACTCTACCCCTCTGTTGTCATCTGTCACATGACAACAAAATGTAGAATATTGGTGGGAAGATTCCATCTTTGAAGCCATCCCACCAACTTCTGCCTATGATTTTGTGGTCCAACATAATAAAATAGGAGACATTAGCTTTGGAGCAGCCCTTACAAATCACATATATATGCTGGATTCTGCTTTTTCCTCGAGTCTGGAAATAAGCAGTAATTTTACTGAAATTATTAGATTTGGGAAAAAAAAAAAATCAGATAAATACAGAATGTTCGGGTTACCTAGGCCTGGATGTTTAATTATTCCAGAAGAAAGAATGGAGTTGGTGTGACTCACCAGAAAAACCTATGTGTTCTTCATCTTTATAAATTGCATTTGAATTGTTTTTTAGTTTTGTTTTGTTGCATTTCTCATGAGACCTGTGGGAGTCATCGAGCTGACTCCTTATTGTTGTCACAACTTTGATAAACTTGAATTCAAGATTGGGTGATGTTTCATAAGCATGCTGAGAGTCTGTTAATTAAAAACAGATGAAGGAATTGTACTTCAGTATGCTGAAAATTTTCTTTCATTGTAGTAAAGTGGTTACTTATTGGATCAGCTGCTCACATTTCTGTTTTATCTAAAGAGGCCACAGTGATCTGAAACCAGTCCGAAGAAATAGATGAGTGTTTTTGTGACAAACTGAATTTTGCCCATTACACATAACTGCAGAATTATTTTGTTATTTGTGCCACATTATTTATGGGAAACACTTCCTTGCTCTGTATGTCATAATTTAGCTGAAAGTCATCTGCATAGACCTAATAATATTTAAGTAAGGCCATTAATTTGCATTCTTCTTGTTGACAACAAAATGTGTATATGAGCCGAAGCCATTTTCCTTAAACTGTTTTACTGTGTGTTCTTTGTTTTGTGCGGTGCTGTGTGTAGAACTGTTCAGATCTATAGTAATACATGGCAAATTTTATAATTTCTTTTTAGTAAAAAGTTTAGGAAGACCTAGGTGGTTGTCTGATTTGACAACAATATTTCTTGAGTTTGTGTAATTTCTTGAGTTTGTTCAAGGCTTTAATTTGCTGGTTGTCGTTCCTGATTATCCAAGTGTTACGTACCTTATGTATCAATAATATTTGCTACTTTTCATATTGAAGAGAGAAAATACCTTTCTTTTAAGTTCTGCAGTGAATGAATGTTGAAATACAGTGATTCTTCTATGCCACTTTCAATCATACATGTTCTACTTGCACTAAAGCTTCAACATCATTGACTTAATACATGTTTACAGTTTGTAGTTGGTATTAGAGCTGAATAGAATAACTGTCGTAAGTAAATTAGGAGTCACATTTTCTTCCACAGGTAAATACATGTCTTATAGGGAGTATTTTACATTCACTATCTACATTTTTGTTTTCTTATTTGTGAGCCCTTTTAATTTTCCCTAAGTGTAACATGTATGAGCTATAGACAAAATAATTAAAGTCAGACTTAATAAATTTAGTTAGCAAACTATGAATCAAACCCTGTAGAGTACTTTCTGGCAAAGCATTCCTTCAGCGTGGGCATGAGCTCTGCTGTGAATGTTTTCTCTGTGTTCCAAAATCTAGAGTCCACCTTTGTGAAATGCTGAATGTCAGTGAGAGCTATGAGGGGAAGTGCTGAGCATCTTCCAGGATTGGCCCTTACTTTCATTCCCATCCTGTGTGTTATGCAGTTTGTTTTTCTTGAACTAATACCTTTCTTTGTTTTTCTTCTCATCCTGAAAACTAGGCTATGTTATGTTGATTTCAAGCTCTCTTAGTGCAAATAAAGTAAAGAGGGTCATATGACCTATTTGCCTCATAAGAAGATTATCATACAGAACTTGGTTCACTTATGTTGTCTTTTGTTTTGTTTTGGTTTGTTTCCTTAAGATGAGATAGACAACTCTGTAATGTTAGTATATTTTATTTACTGTAATCTGATGTACCATTTCTCTCCCCTTTTTCTCCTCCCCCTAAGATTATCGTTGGAGAAACCGCAGTGTTTTGTCTACAGTTAGCTACAAAGGATTTTGAAAATCAAGAAAAAACAATATTAACTGGAGACTGTTGTTATATAAATCCACTGGTGCGCAGAACCATCAGATTCCTTGGTATGAGCAAAATTAATGTTTTCATTTTCTGAATGCTGAAGGTGATTAAATATGTCTTAAGTTTGACCTGGAGAAACTATTCAGATAACACTACAGTGTTTCATGTATAGTCCTAACTTGGGTGCAATGAATTCTTTCCTTTTGGACAGCGAATTAAATGTCTTGGAAGAAACAAAAATCACTTTGCAGAAACAGTACTAAGAACGGAAAAACTTGGGATCACAAGAGAGGGGGAAAAAAAAAAAGCAACCAGCAGGCCTTGACTAGTGGGAGATGGAGAGGGGAAGTATCTTTACACCAAATATATGGTTAACAGTTCTCTTTTGGCTGTGCACACATACAGCAGCCAAAGCTGAGGACATCAGTGTATAATTGTGTGTTTTCAAAGCCTGCCTAGTTTAGGTACTTTCTTAGCCTGGAGCATGTATTGTAATCTATAATAGATAACTGTATGAAAACCACTGAGGTCAGCTGTAAAACCCACCTCCCCTGACTTCACTAAATTTGAGATGTTGTGCTTTCTACTTATTTCATAGTAAATGTATTTTGGAGGGGGAAGTACCACCTCTCAGAATGTCTGCTAAATACTCACAGATGCTGCTTTTTAGTATGTGCAAGGATGTCGCAGCCAGACTCCATTTGTCTGCTGTGTGTTTCTCCCTGTTGGCTGTATCTGAGGGCAGCAGCTGGGGAGCAAAGCTGCAGGGCAGCTCATCCCGTGTGCCCCCGTGCGGGGGAGGGAGGGCTGCAGCTGGGTCTGTGCGTGCTGTGCGTGTGCCATAGCCGTGATGCTGTCTGCCAGTGCAGTAGCTTACTGTCACACGGGAGTTCTGGAGTCACTGAGTGGGAAACTGCCCTGCATAGAGCTGGAGTTATGTGGGCAGTCGTACTGAGGAGCTCCTCCTGCTCCTATTTCTCTGTACAGGGCTTGTGTGTGGCCAGAGTCCACCTGGTGGGCTCTCCTTGCTCACAAAAGTGAAGCTAGGGTAGAGCAGGGATGAGTAGGGCTTCTGCACTGTTGCACCAGCCGAGGTGTCGCTTCATGTTACTCTCACAGAACTGATGTGGCTGCCTGTTGTGCGTCTGCATACACTCTGGGGCTTGCTGGAGGGCCATCCTGCACAGCACCTGGGCTGGGTACAGGCCAGTGCTCATTACTGTCGAGCTACTTATGGTGAATCAACCAGTGTGACATTGCTGATCAGACAGAATCCCAGGAACCATTCTTGGGCCTCCAGCTTTGCAGATGGAGAAAAACTGGCCTTGAAAGATGCACGTGCTTCTGCGGTATCACATCTGCTGTGGTGTGCATCCATTAATGTCCTTATCCTCATGGTGCTACAGGAATTGGGAGCTGACAGAATTCACATTATACTCACAGCTAGCTGTAGAGTTGAACTAGGGAAAAGGCAAACTGATCTGCCTATGGAATCCAGGAATCCTGTAGCTAAGGTGGAGTTTGAATGTGTCTGCTGATTTGGCTTCCCAGTCATGGTGGTTGCTGTGGTTGTATTTTCTTCCAGAGTTTGATTTCTGCTTCCAAAAAAATAGAAAGAGACATCAAAATAGGATGTATCTATTTTTGCTTTTTTTTTCCCACTAATCAGATAAATGCATTTTTATTCTTATGAACAAATACACATGCTTAATGCTTTGCTGATATGTCTTATAAAAAAAAGAGAGTTAGTATAAGTAGCTCCTTGAATATAAGGATCTTTAACTCACTGTGTTGATATTATGATTAACGTGTCATGCATAGAGATGCACCCAATAGCAGACAGATAAAGACAACTTGTGCATGGCAATATTAAATTATTCAGTACTCAAACTTACAGCTGAGAGAGAAAGGAAAATGTTTGTCCGGTATGTGCAATGACTTTTCAAGTTACTTCACCATTCAGTGTGCTTGACTTCTTTGGCTTTGAAACAGGGCTATAGGGTGGAGAATTTACCTCTGTTATTTCTGTTAGGTGAACATGGACAAAGGCTAGATGTTTGGCTAACTGCCCCAGATAGCTGGGCATGCATGGCTAAGGGACCAGGAAAGCAGGCTTTTTCATGAAAGATGAGTGTACTCCTCTGAAGAATGGAGACAGAATCAAGAGTGTGGGTATATTGCAGTGTTGCTTCTGCCATTGGATAGGAAGATATCATCTCCAAAATCATCAAGGATCCTGAGGGTATAGTCTTGTCTTGTGCTTGAGGATGGCTCACATTCTTAAATGAAGGGAGCTGATTTATTACTGTGATAAATAATATAATATGTTGTCCTGGACTGAAATTGTCAGGAAATTTAACTCTTTGTTTCCCTCTTTAGGAATTTACGCGTTTGGACTGTTTGCTACGGACATCTTTGTAAATGCTGGACAAGTAGTAACAGGGAATCTTGCACCACATTTTCTTGCACTTTGTAAACCCAACTATACAGCACTTGGATGTAAACAGTACACACAGTTCATCAGTAGTGCACATGCCTGTACTGGAAACCCAGACCTTATCATGAAAGCCAGAAAGACATTCCCATCCAAAGAAGCAGCTCTAAGCATATATGCAGCTATGTATCTGGCTGTAAGTATATTGTACTGTTTAATACCACTGTATTTTTGAGAGAATATTGACTCAAACTATTTGGAAGGGGAAGAATGGAGGGAAGGTAAGACAGCTATTGACCAATTTTATGCATATAATCCTTCTATGTGTTACTGTGAAAGCTTTGAGAATTTGGTTCATTGGACTTAATTCTGACAATTACATGTGTACTTATCTTTGCAGGTGTAGTAAGCCTTAAAAGCTTAAAAAAAAAAAAAAAAAAAAAAAGGTTTAGGGCCATGCTGAGAGAGGATAAATTGTTCAGGAACGGTTATAAACTTAGGATAACCAGGTTTTCAGTTTATTTTTCCTTGTTTCCAGGGAGAAGGAGAAGGCTCTGTTGTATGGCAAAGGGAAGGGGGAAAAGATTGTCTGTAACCAACTGGTAGTAGTCTCTTCCTCTGTTTTAACCCAGTTCAAATTAGTGGAATTGCATGTGGCAGTATTTGTTGGTGGGGTAAAGCAGAAGACTGGGCATACGCAAATGTCTGATCTCTACAAGTTTCCTGAGGAACCATGTATATCCACAGATACCAGAACTGATATCTATAGGTACTGCAGTTCTCTTGCAGTGAGTTTGGCTCTGATTCTGCATTTAAGTGGGCTACAAGACAATCCAACCTTTCTTCCCTCTCTTCTTTGTCACAATGACTGATGAGTAGGGCTGGGATAAACTGCTGTTTGCTGGGTGGCATGAGAGCTGCTGCTGAGGTAGTTCAGAAGTGAGAGCAGTAGGAATGAACCTTGCTCAGGTAGCTTGGTGCAGTGTTCTCTGGCTTAGTCTGGAGTGCAGGTTGTTCCATCTGCAAGCAGCAGCACGTGTTCTTTACCAAATTTTCCTTGGAGCACCCTTGTGGAAATTTTCCAGCTGACCTGGGCCTGCATCCACAGGTCTTTATAGCCCACTGGAAGGGCCCAAGGTTTCCTTCATGGTGTCAGTGGGGAGTAGGGCAAGTGTATGCCTCTGGTAATTTCAGGAGTCAGCCCTTCAATTCCTTCTGCATGTGAATAGTGGTGTGTGTGTGCCTGCATATGTATGTAGACACATGTGAGTGTTCATCAGTTTTTAACATACATATTTAATGAGCTGACTTTTAATCTTTGTTTGATCTGGAAACTGATACATGCCAGCTGATACTTGATATGTGGCAGTGCACCAACACCATGCTTCTGGGTATGGTTTCAGTGCCAGTGCTTAAAATCTGCATCCCTGATAGTAGCGTTTACTTTAAGTTCCTTGTGGGCAATGCTTTCTTGGAGATTTAGATTAACAATTAGCTCAGGAAGGTGTTAGCTGCAAATTAGAGACGAGCAATAGTATTCTGTTCTAACTTGTGGTAAATGTAAGACTGCTAATAGTATCATCTTTATTTGGCAGATATTTGAGGCTTTGCTTCGCTGAACTGTACATCCAAATTTGGTGCAAACTATTTTAGAAAATGTTCAGCATTCTACATTTTAATTGTTCCTATTTTTCTCATCCATCTGTAAAGTTGGATTTCCACTGTTGCCATGAGTCACAGAAAACTGAAGGAAGCCAACTGTTCAGCACTGCAGAGCAGAAAGGAAAACAGTATTGACACATTTTAAAAAGAACAAGTAGGCAATTACTAAGACTTAATACCTAGTGTCGTGGCTTTTGTTACAGCTACAGTGCTTTATGCAAAACTTACGTTGTCTGTGATCAATAATCAGTTAACATCAAAACTGGAAGCTGGTGTGATCTGTTTCATGACTTTATAGTCTTTCAGTAACAGCAGAAAAGGATATATCCTGTATCATTAGTGTATCACTGTGATGCATGACAGTGTCATCATTTAACTAAAGCACTGTAAACTGCTGACAGGACTGATGAGTTGTTCTTGTAGGCTGCCTGAAGAACTAATTACTGTGATGTATCTGCTGACTGCTAGCCTACACATTTAGGTCCTTGATGCAATATTGGCAGTCTTTTTTTGTTTTTTTTTCAAATCCAGTTGCACTGTTGCTGCTAAAAATATTGTTTGTTACACACCAGGCAGAGAAATGCAATGTTCCATTATCTAGGGTCATGTCCTTACAGTGTCATGATGTTTATTGGGAAAGTTGGCTCTGAATAACAACTTTCTCATCATTATTCACTGAAGTAGAATGTTTAAACAGTAGCCCAGTCTTTGTATGAACACTGGTACAAAAGTTATTGAGAGCATGGACATAAAGACCTTCATATACTACTCAGCTAGTACTTCATAAGCATATAATTTCTGATACAAAGTGTGCTTTCATTTTGTTTAACAGAAATGTTTGGGTGAGAGGGTGAGATTTTTACAGAATCTTTCTTGGACATTTCAGCCAGCTGTGCACACACCAAAACCAGCTTAAAGATACAAATAGGCGATGTGCACCCAGCATCTTGTTAGCAACAGCTTTTTCATCTAAGTTCTTAAGCCTTCCTTTTTCACTCCTCCCCTCTTTTGTGAGTGGGTGGCTGCTATGGTAACTCTGAATTCCCTTCCTGCTGGAAGTACAGGCTTTTGTGAACAATTATACTGCTAATATTTAGACCTCTCTAGCATTTGCTTCCATTGCTTTTCTGAGTACCTATCAAGAAAGGCTTAACAACTGAAATGATAAATGGCAGCAATGTGCTTAGGTTTTTTTCTCTACCCTATCCAAATGTGAATGCTTCCAATGATTCATAACTTATTTTCTTAAGACTTGCAGGTTAATTTATCCCTTGCATACCTGAAACTTCAAAATGAACTACCATAAATATGTTTCAAAATCTCTACCCAAAATGGCTGTTATCTGGATATCTCCTTAGCTGATTATTCAGCTAATCTTAAGTCTCCTTTGTGTGTGAATGAGCTAGAGTTGGATTACTAAATTCAGTGCAATCAGCATTCACTTCTTATCAGCATTGCAGTTTCTCAGTTGGTACAGCATCTGCTGATGTGGATATTAAGGCAGATACTCCAAATTCATTAAATTGATATAACTGTATAAGCTACATTTCAAGATGCATAAGCTAACATAGCCTGGATGATTAGAGATACATTTTGAATTTAGGAAATTGTGTATATATTTGCATGAATGGTTTTGTTTGTCTTTTCCCCAACAACGAACACTCAGAAATGAGAAGTCATGAGTCTTTCTATTGGTAGGATTTCAAAGTGATCTGTGAAGATGTAGTCAATCTATTCCCATGGATTCAATATGAGACTAGTGACTAACAGTTGTCCTTTGATGTTACAAATATAGGGGATTGTTCATTGCTAGCTGTAGTTTAAAATAAATTCTAATTAATCATACAAAACTTTGCATTTTCTTGCTGCGTTGGATAAGAAGAATTGACAGCTGACCTATCTGAAGCGCAGCTTTTGAACTTGGTTCTATCAAATACATTTTAGACTTGCTTTAGATTTGTAATGATAGAGGAGAAGGTTTTATGTTTTGATAATTAACATAGTCCTTAGATGTGCAGGCTGCAATTACAATCTCAAGCAGGGCTAGCAAATACAGCTGACAAATAATACCTCCCTATATGCAGAGCTTTTGTTGAGATCTTGATCTTCTGCTTGGCAAGGTTCTGTCTTCTAGCATGCTGCTGTATCACCCTTGCTGTTCAGTGTGTTTCTAAGTCACTGGGAAAAGACATCAAGGCATTCTGGGTCACAGTGTTGGTAACATGCCACTGCCTAGTGTCTCTCCTTGATCCGGTCTTTGAGTCTTGAGGTTTCATGTAATCTGTGAAGACCTTGTTCTTGAAGCTTCTTTATGGGTCCCACTCAGTGGGTAGGTGACAGTGGCGTGGTGAGTCTCTCTTGATAGGCTTTGAGTGTTGAGACTTGAGAGAATCATCGTATAGAATTTGCTTTGTTGTTTTTTTGTTTTTTGTTTTAATAAGTTAAAGATTAAAGAATTCTTTTGGCTGCTTTTCAGGGATTTTCTTTTCACTGTCTGTGTCTCAGTGAGCAAAAGTATCCACTGACACTGATTGTACAGCATATATAATGGTCTTCATCTAATGGATGCATTGATTGCTTCGGATTGGATAGCAAATAAACATTAAAATTTTGTTCCAGAGATTTACCTAAAGACCACTGGAGATTTCTTGTCAATCAGTTCTTTGTAACAATTCAGTTGCTCAAGATAATAACCTCTGTAGCCTGAATCAGTTCTTGGTAATAGTTTGATGATCTTACGGTCTTGATACATCGGAGAATCTCTGTCTCCTCCAGTTGTTTCAAGTTGCATCTGTAAAAAACTCTTTGTGGGACAATTTACAGTGAATTCCAGCATTTCTAAAAGTTTTTTTTCCTTTTTCCAATCCACAGTCTTGACTTTGAAACCCAAGTTTGCTTGATGTTATCAATAGTTACTGCAAAACATATGAAAGAAAAAGGAGAAAGCCTCAAAAGAACAACAAATAAATCATCAGTGAGCATTTTTGGTTGCAGTATGGCTCAAATAAAATGAGAATAGGACTGTTCTTTGCTCTGGTAATAATTTACCCAATAGTTACTAATTAAGGGACCTGAAGAGCTTTTACAATGTCAGGCAGGATTCTGACTAAAGATTTAATTTGCTTGTAATCTGCAGTCCACTACACCTCCTACTTTTTCATCTTTTTGATCTCTGAATATCTCTTTTCCTGTACCTATGATGAGGGATGTTGAAATCTGTGCACTTCTAAGGTGGAAGGTGTATAAGTTACGACTTATATTTCTTGCTACTAAATTATACAAGCAAAACAAAACTTGGAAATGTGTATTTGGAGCTCTGCCTGGGAGGAATCAGTATACAGGCACCAATCTCCTTTCCACTTGCCACTTCATGAGTCATTGTTCTCTGCCCACTAACAGACTGGTTTGTCCCTTTGTCAGTTTCCCCCAACCATCTGCTTCATGGAGGACCAAAACAGCAAGCATGGAGGACATCTTCCTCCCCATACCCTGGGAACTCAGTCTAATGAACCAGATAGGAAAACTAACCTTCCTCCTAGTTGGTGTGTCCAGCCTGATGACTAGCTCCACTCTAACCAAGATGGGACTCTGGGACTTCCTGAATGTGTGCATGTATGTGCATTGCTTTTCCTCTAGAATCAAGAAGAAAACTGTTTTATTATATTTCATTTTCAACGCAGTGCAGAACTTCAACTCAACTGACTGCATTAATATAGTACTTGAGCTGTAAGTTTAAAAATGGATGTCTGTAAGTCCTGACTAGCAGAATTCTGTTTCTTATGCAGAGCTTTTCAAGAGTACAGGCTACATTTTTCCAGAAGTTTTGCTGTACTTCTCTTGACCCTTTAGTGGAATACTGTCCTTAATATCTCAATGGCTGTTCTTTAAAGAAAAAATTAAAAAGTAATCTATGCTGTCAGAACCCTCTGATTATTGTTAATAATGAACTGAACATGGCAATCTTGACTATGTGTATAGGAAGGGACTTGGCACATGGGAGTCTTTGTTAGTCAGCAGCAGGAGTTTCTGCAGTTGTTTCTGCTTTCTGAGTGCTTTGTTTAAATAAGGATTTGAAGGATGATCTTGACTCTAAAAAATGGTTCAAAGAATTTTCTGCAGAGTACTCTTCAGTTTAGTTTTGTATTAAAAATGTTGAAGTTTGACTGAAATATTGAAGAATCAATTACTAGTGTTTGCATTGCAATGCATTTTAACTTCATAAAAATTTAGCATCTTAGGTGATGACTAGTTGTTATAAATAACTGAGACACATTGCTACTACCTGCCTGAAATAAACTAACAATTTCTTATCAGTTGATTTTTCCTTCTCAATATTCATTTTGATTTTGCTTACCCTAAAACAGGATTTCATGCAGGATAGCCTACTGCCACTGACAGTCACCTTCACCCAAACAGTGTGTCAGACTTGATGATCTTGCTGCCTATTCAAAATGTTTTATTGAGCACCAGATGTTCTAACATATAGCATTAATGAGTGTAATGGTGGTAGTATCTGGAAGGACATTGGCACGGAAAGCTGCTGAGTAAACTCAGCACAGGCTGCTCTGTAGCTTGAAAAAAAAAAAAGTGGACTAAAACAGTGGAAGTGAGATTTGAATTCATCTTGTCAGCATTCCATGTAACTCACCGAGAAGAGTTTGCTAAACTGTAAGGAGCAAAGGTAAAAGCAATGGGAGAAATACTGTGTCTTAAATGAGCTAGTAAGAGAAAGGAGAAATATGTGTTGGAAATAAAGAATTAATCTCTCTTTTTAAAACCTTGCTCTGTCTGCACTATTGGAAAGGTGTTCATTGCATGAGGTACATTGGTGATGTGTTGCAGTATGCTGCTGTGATTTCAAGTTACCTGGTTACACTGTGATTCTTTCTTTCTGCCATGAATATTTCTTTAGTGTTTTGAACAAAACAGCTGGCAGATGTTCTTTGCAGGCATGCTCTGACCGGTGCTTCCTTCATTTCATTTGATTGATTTACTGTGAGTGTAGCTAATCCTTCACTAAATTATTGCACTAATGCATAACTTGTTGCTGAGCAAATTCAGGTGAAATTTCAGACAGTACAAAGGGTTGCCTGTTAACCAAGGAGCTACCAGTTAGTGCAGACTCATCTGTTTCACCTTTCAGGTTCAAAATGGTGACACTACAGACTGTGAGTTTCAAGGGAAACCTCACGAAGAAACTTCAGTTCTTCATTTTTTAGAACGATAGTACTTTACCTAAACATGAAGCTTAAGGACTTCAGTGGGTTAGCTGCAGATGCTGTGGAATGTAAATACTAATTTTCCTCAAAAGCCTATTCAGTTGAAGTGCTATTTTTCAGGGTGGAATTTTAAAGCACCCTTAATGTCAATATTGAATATAAACAAGAGAATGGAAGTTCAGAGTTTTGAAATTCATTTCCTCCATTGGCCTGTCAGAGCTTGTGCACCTAACCGTGTCGCAGAAGAGCTGCTGCACCTCCATGCATTGCATTTAATCCAGTAGTACTTGTAGACCATAAGACTGCAAGCAGGGCAGAGGTAGAGATCTCAGTTTCTTGGAGGATGTATAAAAAACTCCTACACTAGGATTGGTTTTGGGTACTGTGGGGAATTGGTACTAAATATCCTCAGATAGCCTCTGAGAAGTATGGGGACGTATTGGTCAAGCACTTGTTGAAAGTGCCACATTTCATTTTTAAAAGCAGATATTGACATCTAGTTCACTTTTCACTACATTTGGTAAGTCTCAAGCTAATCACATGGAGAAGCTACATGTGAGGAGGAAAGATATTTACTAATAAAACTAAGGGTCTGATGTAGCCCCTGTCAGGACAGGGTTTTTTCTATTACTGCCAACACTAGGCAGTGAAAAATTAGTCCCTCTATTTACATCTCTGCATAAATAAATAGCTTGATATGATAGGGTTGTCGAATAAATAAATAAATACAAACCCCAAGATGCATAGTCTATTTAAATCTCTAATATTTCTCTAATATTCTGTTCACCAGTTAGTGGGATGTATTATACATTGGTATTAAACTTGCTTCTTTTCTGATTTTCAGATGTACATCACCAGCACGGTAAAAGCCAGAGGAACAAGGCTTGCAAAACCTGTTCTGTGTTTGGGCCTAATGTGCTTGGCTTTCCTTACTGGAATCAACAGAGTAGCAGAGTATCGAAATCACTGGTCAGATGTAATAGCAGGATTTATAATTGGAATATCTATAGCAGTGTTTTTGGTAAGTGTGTATTTGTCACTTTATTTTTTGAAAAATATCAATATATTAGTTTGTATCTCCTAACCCATGTTGGTAGACTTGACTTTTCGAATGTCCATGAGGTGTTTCTGTTTTGTTTAATTATCAGTTTCCTTAGGTATATTTATGTACACTCAGAAATGTTGAATCAAAAAAAGAATTGATCAGATTGTCTATTTTGATTCCCTTATAAGCCAAACTGTAGAGCTTCATCCACTAATTTATTTTACATTAAGCCCCACATTAAACAAGCGCATATTTCTTAGAATAATAACTATTCATATTTTAAAGCATTACATGCAGTAGAGGGATGCCTACACTGATCAAAGAATGAGTAGCGTTTATTTTCTGGCTTTAAAGTAGCCCCC
Organism: Tetrao urogallus; assembly: GCF_951394365.1. Lineage (NCBI taxonomy): Eukaryota > Metazoa > Chordata > Aves > Galliformes > Phasianidae > Tetrao > Tetrao urogallus. The sequence goes on along the minus strand of NC_136818.1, from coordinate 17,617,825 downwards.
TCTGATTTATTTATTATTTTTTTTTTCATAGTAATTCAAGTTTAAATTGAAATTCCATTTTATCCAGTCAAAAATTCTTGTTTAGTCTTCTCATTTTTCTGGAGTCGTGTTCCAGTACTGAATCTGTAATCCTAATTATTAATGACCAGTGTCTGCGTCAGAAGGCTGCCACTAATGTATTAATCACCTTCACCAATAACTTCAGTGTAAAACTGCAGCATAATGTAGTCGTTGCTGTTTACTGTCTCTAGTTTGTCTGCCTGGCAGCTTGTATTAGTACTAAAAATAACTGATTTTTTTCCCTGTGAAAATACTTTTGATATTGATTCTGGGATCTCAAGATCTTAAATCTCAAGCTTGCACAGGGATGGCTGAGGTGGACTTTTTCACTCATCTGATAAATGTGAAGGCAGCTTTAAGTCTCTTTTAAAACACACTTGCTTGTGTTTCCAAACGTTCCTTTCCACACAAGGTGTCCTGGTGTAGTATTTGGTTGCGTGCTCTTAAGTTTTTTGTATTATGTTTTTGTCCTAAAGTCATGAAAGAAAAGAGAGTAGACAAGAAGTCTGTTCCAGAACTTTTTCTTATATTTTTTGGTGTGTTCTGCATAAACTTCTCTAAGTAGAATGGCATCAAATTTAGTTGTGTTTTAAAGACAATATAATTGGAAAAAACTGCCTTAGTTGAGTGTCTTAATTAGTAGAACCCCCTTCCCCTCCCCAAGCAAAAGAACATTGTATGCCACTTTCCTAAATGCCTGTGTGAGTCTCACTGCTACACTGCTGCTGGCCTGAGCAAGTTTAGTTTAGTTCAAACCTGGGCACAATTCTTGCCTTCTTGTCCTCCCTTTCTTACTCTGCTTGAGAAATTCTTTGCTGGTCAAAACTTACATGGCATTAGCCCTTTCTAGAAGCATAAGATTGTCACATATTTCATACATACCATGGACATCATTCCCTTATAAGGAAAGACTGAGTCCTGGGGCTGTTCAGCCTGCAGAAGAGAAGATTGAGTGGGGATCTTATTAATGCTGATAAATAACAAAAAGATGCAGTGAATTGGATGGGGCCAGGCTCTTTCTGGTGCTACCTAGTGACAGGACGAGGATAATGGACCCAAACTGAAACAAGTCTTTACTCTGAGGGTGATGGAGCACTGGAACAGGTTGCCTAGAGAGGTTGTGGGGTTTCTTTTTGGAGATATTCAAAACCTGCCTGGATGCCTACCTGTGTGACCTACTGTAGGGAACCTGCAGGATGATTTCTAGAGGTCCTGTCCAGCCCCTGATTCTCTGCTTCTGTGGCATTGATTCATGACACTGATGATAATTAGTATTATATTATTTAGATTGGGTAATGGATTTGCTTTTAGATAAGAGAGCTTTCTTGTTCTTGGATGATGCATGTATAAAAAAACTGCTTAAAAATCTTTTGTTTTGTCATATTAATTGTTTCCTATAAAACATGAACTTCACATTTGTATATTTTTGCTGTAAGCAGTGACTAAAGCTAGTGTCAGTTCTGCCTAATTGTGGGTGTCAGGATCAAAGCTCAGTTGTTCCTTAGCAATTCTGTTTGTCTTCTAATCCCTTCTAGGTTGTTTGCGTGGTAAATAATTTCAGGGGACGTCAGCCAGAACATGAACATTCTCATACGGATAATCTGGCCCAGATGCCCATGATCAGCATACCTCGAGTAGAAAGCCCTTTAGAAAAGGTAATGTCTCACTTTCTTAAAAATGTTATAAAAAAATATGATTTTGTACTTCAGCATGCTAGCAGTAGTCTCTTAGGCATGAGTAACTACTGCCGTGTGATTAAATGTTTTGTTTTTGTTTCTACTAGTAAAAAAAAATGGCTTTGCAAAGATGATGTAAGTGTTAGGCAAGGTTCTGTCTAAATAATACTGAGAGCAAGCAGTCACTGAAAAAAGGTAATATCCAAATAAAGAGAACATTTCAGGCATTTTTACCGGAAGTAAAGTTAGAACTACAAGCAAAGTTTTAAAGCAGTGTTAATTTATAATCACTTTCCATCATTACTTATTAAAATCTCTTTTGTTATACCCATGCTTGAAGATAGTAAACAATCCTAAACATTTTAAGTTACCAAAAGTGTGTTTCTATGGCATTCTTTTAAATTGGTGTTACTGCTGACATTTTCTCCTACCAATTGTAAGAATAAATGTTTTTAACCACTTCCTAGTCTATGCTTGTCACTTGAAATGGGCAGAAGTTGTCTTTTACTGAAATTGCTGCCAGCAGTAGGTTTTTTATTTATTTGCTTGGGGGGAAAGATTTCTTTTCAGGATAATCCAACATGTCTTTTTGAACCAAATGTGTCTAAGCTACTTCTACTGATGTTTTGTCACAAGGAGGTCACAGTATCATTTGCTTGAACAAGAACAAGCATTTAGATGATGAATGTGTATCTTCAAAATAATCCATTCAGTAAACTCTCTGTAAAATGTCAGAACAAACAAGATGTCAGTTGGCTTAGGACATACCATGTTAATAAGCATGTCTTATTTATGTGCTAGGCTTTCCTACAGTAAAAACCGTTTGTGTAGCTCAAAAGCCATCATAGATCAAAAGTGTACATTCTCTGCAAATTCTGCTTATAAGAGCTCTAGTGTTTGGCTGCTGAAATTTATTTTATTTTTATCCTGAGAATTAAAACCTCAGTGTTTCTACCTAATCTGACACTTTCTCATCCATGACAAACTGTTTTCTTTTCCAAATCCTAGGTCCAGGAAAGCTGAAATAATGTGGGGAAAGCAATGGGAGGGAGGCTGCAAAAATAACGTTTGTGAACTTGCCAGAACTCTTACTATATGAATGGGAGTCTTTCCTTCTGAACTCTCTTGGCTCCTGTGATAGCGGAGGATAGCTCTTTGCTGTCATGGGACTTCTCACTTAAATCAGGGAGGGAAGTGCCAGCAAGGTGTTATAGTTGATGAGATCTTAGTGTATAGATTCATCTTTCCTTCTGTTGCAAAGTCTTTGTTCTCTCCAGACCGAGAAGATGAAATGGGAGGATGAGTATGTGCACTATTTCAGAAATGCTTTTCTTCTGTTTCCGCCTACGGAAAGCTTGAACTGGAATTAGCAAATAATTGATGAAAAATCTGCTCTTATCTGAGTGCTGCAGGTGGTGAGATGTTTATTTGTTTAAATGTCTGGTCTAAAGATTTGTACAGAAGCCAGAACCTATTAAATAAAAGGCACTAGGAATAATACTTATGTGGAAGTAGAGTCTAAACTGAGCCATCTCAATTAACTGCTGCCACTTCAAGAATTCATAAGTTGGTCTTTGCTTTTTAACTGTATTCTTATTTTTGTTCTTTATTTTCCTCTGGAGAGAGGCGCTGGATGATTTGCGTGCTACTTGTCTTTTACCTACTCTAACCATGTGCAAATTACTTTTTGCTGCTTCTCAGCTGGTGCTGTTCTAGTTATAGAGCCTGAATTCATAAACAGTTCTATTTGGCTTATTTTATATTTGCTTTTCTCTATTCTCAGTCTGAGAGCTTCTGTGCCAATATTAAAAACAGCCTTCATAAATTAGCTACTATTAGCTATATTAATACTATATTAGCCTATCATAAATTAGCTACTAAGAGTTAAGACTAACCAAAGTTAGGGCTGAAGTCACAGGCTAAAACAGTTTTGGGATGAAGCAGAGCTGCTCCTCTCTTACCAGTATTTTAAAATAACAATATGGGCATTTGGGAGTTAGCAATTCAAAGTTGCTGCCCTAAACAGTAACTTCATTAGAAATGCATACCAGATGGGACCTCTCTCTTTGCTATTTTGTTTGAAAATCACTCATAAATGAATAAGCACATGGTCCATCAAACAGACCTGGAAGCACCTCATTTTGTGTTTCAAGGTCTGCTACTCATCTGTTGCAGTGCTGTTTTCCTGCTGAAGAATGAATGTGCTTGGTATGCTCTCTGTGCTTTCACTGTCTGAGTTCTGGAGGAGGTCAGGAATCATCTATGAAGTACGCTCAAGCAGGAATACGTGTACTTGGAGCATTCTGAATTTTATATTCTGCTGGTTAATGACAAGAGTAGATCGCTGTTTGCATGCCACTTGTTCAATTGCAGTGTATGCAGATGATTAAGTTGTTCTGCAGAGGTACCCACATCTTATGCACTCAAATAAAAGAAAGTTGCAGAGTGTCTCCTGGAAGTACCTTGGCAGAGCTGGCTCAGCAGTGCAGACTTCAGACTTATTACTTTCACCTTAACTACATTCATCCTTAGAATTAATGAAAAGAGTGAAAGCCAAGAAACCTCATCACTCACCCATCTGTTCCTTTTTCTCTTCTGTCTCTGACCTTCATCATCTCTTTTAAGGCAATTTGTGTTTCAGTCAGCTGGCACTCTGCTGCAGATGGGAGGCCCACTTGCAACCACAATCAAGGCAGTCAAGGTTTTTTTTTTTCTTTCTTTCTTTACTTTTTTTTTTTTTTTTTTTTTTTTTTTTCTGTTGCAAGAGTTCCTGGGAAATAAGAATATTCTGGGTGGCACTCAGAAAACTTTGAAGTTCAACCAATACAGTCACAGACTTTTTTCCTCTTTTGAGGGGGAGTCACACTTATTATTTCATGCTTGAAGTCACCTGAAATTGGGCAGGATTTACAGAGGGCTGGTACATGTCTTGTAATGGCTGCTGACCCTGCTAGACTATTTATGGAGATATTGTAGCTTTGAAAAATCAAATACAAAGGAAATATGGAGCATTTGAGGAAGAACTGATGCAGTAGATGGAATAGGTTATAGAGGTTTTAGAAGAAAGTGTTGAATTAGGATAGGCACTGTAGTTCATCTCCTATGGGATGTTTTCTATGTCTGATCACCAGGGCTCTGCATCTGCTCAGTATTATTTGCACACTGCTCTGTTTAGCTGTTGAGCAGAATTCATCTCCAGAGCCTCTGCCTGGCATTCCTTTGCATTGTTTCTTCTATTGGCAATGTCCAAGCCATGTCCCCAAACGCAGTTCTTTGTTGCAGTGAGGTTGCTTGTGTTTCAACGGTGGGACTGGCTCTCTAGCTGACTGAGACTGCAAACAGGTAGTTTGCAGTCTTTACCTTCACAGATCGGTCAGCTGTGGTAGTGGTGGTTTAGTTTGCCCTTTTTTTTTTTTTTTTTTTTTTTTTTTTTTTTTTTTTTTTTTTCCTTTTTTCCTTTTTTCCCATTTTTCTGAAGCATGGTTTCAGGTTTTATTGATGGTGAGTATTTGGAATTTCTTTCAATGCAACCTTCTTGATGGCTCTCATACCAATAAGATGCCTTGTCACCAAGCTTGCAGGCTGAATGCAAAACGCAAAGATGTTTTAGGTCATTGTGCTAGGAGAGAACTGGGGAGAAGACTTGTGTCTAATTCTGCTGATCTAAGATATTTTAGTTCAGAAGTATCCAAATACTGTTGTGTTGACATCCATAAGAGTACACAGATATCCATACCGGTTGTGTTTTAGTATGTGCGTGTGTTTCCAGCACAGCTTGACTAGAGCCCATGTGCTGACATGAGCTTGTGGGCTGATTTTCTGATTTCTGGGGTCATATTGGTTCTCTTTAACAATAGAGTGTGTTAAAGGAGACAATGTTGTGTTTCAACACAAAAAGACTCTAAACAATTTTGTTCCAGTGTTAAACACTTCAGTTGGCATTCATGTCCTATTCTTCTGATTCAATCTATTTATATTAGGGGATTATAAAAGAAATTTTTGTTTTTGTTTGCATTTTGGTTTTTTTTGCATTTGTTTTTGAATGCAAACTGTGATCACAATATCTAACTTTCAAATAGAATTGTATTTAAGCATAGAAAAAGGAACAATATATTCAGAGTGACCCCTCCAATATGCATGTGATTAAAGAATCAAAGAGTTAGTAACAACCAAGAAGATCCCTTGCAACAAAGCTCCCTCAAAGCACACCTCATTAGATTCTTCTCCTGGATCTCAGGAATGGACTGTTTAGACCACCAGCACATAAGTCAATAAACGTGTGTGCGAAGGAGCGCACTGAAGTGTTTGTGTCTGGACTTAAACCAGAGACAGATGCAGTGCGCTGGCAGCGTTCTGTGCAGGTCTGCAATCTTTTAAAAGAGGACCTTCACTTTGAATTCACTGTTTTCTCTAAAAGTGTGACTTGTTCAGCAAAAGCATAAAATATGTTTTACTGAGCAGGAAGATCTTTGCAGTAACTAATCAATAGTTACTTTTTGCCAGAAGCACTACTGTACAATTTTTTGAGTTAATAAACACCATTGTATGAAAGACTATAGGCAATTTTTCAAAATCCTGTTTTTGAAATTGGAAAAATCTTAAAGATGATGACTGTTACAAATATTTATAATTGTATTAATGAGTGCACAACAGAAAAAAAAAAAAAAAAAAAAAGATTAAAAATATTAAATATATACTATGAAAGTTGCAAACCAGTAAGAAACTCACTATGGGTTTTTTTTCAATTCTTTAACATTTTAGAATAGCTTGTAAATAGAAATTAATTAAAATTTTAACAGAAGATATACGGATATGGATAATCTTCCCCCAGAAACCTGCACTTAAGGCTTAGCCTTTTAGACTTTCATTTTTCTACTAGTGGTGAGGGAGCATGGTTATGAAGCATGCTTTGTTTGCAGTGCTGACACCAAGCTGATGCTGTCGGTTTAGAACAAACGATACAAAATCTGACATGTCTGTCTGTGAAACTGTGTCTGCTAAGTAGACCCTCAGCATGCTCTTCTTCTGAGTGCTGTAGGTTACCACAGAGTTGAGAACCCAATGTCTTGTGCATGCTTTTTGGCTTGTCTCTTGCACCTGTGTGAATCTTCAGCTGGTGATGGTTAGTATCTCACACTGAAATTTTTCAAAGAAGGATATTTTCTTGGTGTTTTATTTTGTTGTTTTTTTTGTGTGTGTGTGTGTGTGTGTGTGTGTGTGTGTGTGTGTATGTGTGTGAATTGTCTCAGAAAAGTTTGTTTATGGTTTTGTATAAGCATATGAAAAGGCACGAATACCCAGACAGTTTCATGAATCAGTATCAGTGATTCTCACCATTAGAAAGTCATTACTTTTGACCTAGTTATGCATCGTCTTGCTTAATCCCTTGGAAATGAATCCATGAGTCTTCACTAGAGTCCAAATCAATTGCTCTCCAACTGGGAGCTTAGCATTTCTCCCTGAGGATTTACTGAGGAATGGGGATTTTTTTTCCTGTGTGATTCTGTTCTGTGTTCTACATATGCTTCTGAGGATGGTGACCGGCTCATTTTGGAGGTAAAGCTGGCAGGAGTGCCACATTCACCTTTATCAAGTAATAGCTACCAAACCCTGGGTTAATAGCACTTGAAATACTACTTGGTTCTCTGCATCACTGGAAAACGTGTGCTGCTTAGAGAAAGGAGTATTATGTAGTAGGAAGTGAAATAATTGATTAGAATAAATAATGACCAAAACACATTTTTTCTTCAATTCCACATTTTTCAACTATTTTGCTTATTAAAAAAAAGAAGAGTAATTTTAGTCTGATCCTGACTTAAGTTGTCAGGATAATTTTCAGATCTAAACAATGAAAAATGCCAAACTTAATAATAGCCTCACTGTAACTCCAGGCTCATTGAGGTTGCCCAGTACATCCTCCTTGCTCTGCTGAAAACAGACCAACAACTGAAATGCTTTGAGATGCTTGTATTTTATTTTCCAATTAGGAAATCTAAATTTGCTTTTATGCTTCAGAATCCAAATCTGTAAACAATGACTAATGGCTAATATTGTTTACTGAAAACATTTTCACAGGAAGTTGCATGCTGATTGTTTTCTTTCCTCACACTTTAAAAAATGTCTGCTAGCTATGGTTTAATCATTGCTGCTTATTTTAAAAAAGGAAAGTTATGTTTTGGAAAAAAAGTACATAGATACATATGGTTTGGTGTTCCTCACCTATTGAGGCTGTCACAAAATGCAGCAAGGACGTTGCTAGAGCTCAATACAAAGGAAGAAAAAGAAAAAAAATGCTCATCCTATAACTTATACGGCCATGGGAAGGTATGTGGAGGAGAGATTCCTTTCTGTAATGTGAAAATTGAAGATGCTCATTTTCTTTCCTCCGGCTCTTTGAAGGCAGACAAATATCCAGGCAGTTTAAAGAAGAACTAAGAAACAAACTTCTGTGGTGGCCACTGTTTCCCTCCAGCACTTTCTATGGTGTGTGGTAAGAGAGTTGCTGAAGGACTTAGAGCAACTTCCCTTAAGCAAGAAAATGGAGATGCATCCCACTCTCTAGGATTTACCTAGTCCCTGCCTTCTCTTCAGCTGGCACAGACCTTCTCTATTACATTCGAGTCTCTTCCTCTGAAATGTCAACAGAGGCATTTGCTTAAGTTAGAGCAAGAAAAAGTAGCAGAATTCTCTAGGATTCTGCAGTTTTACTGCATAGAGTTCTGTGTAGTATCCTGAGACATGTTTGTGTTCATAAGGATTGTTCTGGTGAAGGAAACAGGAGGCTAGCATTGCAGGTGAAGAGGACACTAGTGATTCAGAAGAACAAATTTGGAACTCAAGTTCTCAACTGCTGAATGCCATTTAATTGTCCCTCCCATGTCACTACTTGCTTCTATGCCATCAAACTCACAGGGAGCAATTCATCTTTTTAAAAAACATACAGCATTAAAATTGTTTTAATACCAAAATAGAATATTATGCTAGAAACTGTCCATTTCTAGGCATTTTGCTTTGAACTGCGAGTAAGAGAGGAATAAAATTACAGCAAGTTCAATTTTTCACATTATTTAAAAAATACATATAAAACTAAAATATTGTTGAACCCTTACATCTTAGTGCTTTCTTCAGTACAGTTACATATACAGTCATCCAGCATTTGACAAGAATTTGCTGTGGAATTGAGTGAGAGCACTACAGTGAAACCCAGCTTTATTTACCTTTGTCTGCAATACATGGCAGGTATGAGGCTGTCACTAACACAGAAGATGCGACAGTTTTCACAGTGGTGACTGATGTCTACATGTGTGGTTTCTGGGTTTTTATTTCTTTGTTTTTCCTTTAACTTGTAGAACCACATCACGGCCTTTGCAGAAGTCACATGATGTTGACGCTGAGGTATATTCACTCCATTGGACTTCATCTCTTTTCACAGCCCACTCACGATAATTGCAGTGTAACAAAATCAAGAAATTTTTAAAGTCCTCTTTCTGACTTGATTTTTACATCGTTAAAATGATACCTACATTTTGAAGATTTCTTAAATATTAGAACGTCACTTTACTTTCTAGCAAAAATATTAACTGTTTACTTTTTGATGGAATGGGACGAACTAAGCACTAATTACCTTTATCTGACACTACCCTCTATTTTGGCTTCTTGTTGTTTTTTAATGGTTCATGTACCTATTCCAGTAGTACTCCATACTTTGATTTGAAATTGATTTTTAAAATCTGCATTTTTAATTCAGCATGAATTTGTTTCCATTTGAGCAGTTTTAGTGTATAAAAACTAGAAAAAATATTACCTTCTGTATGAAAATGCTGTTTGCACATTGTATTACGCTGTATTCCATGTAAGATATCATTCAAACAATGTTATATGTAAAACTGGTGCTTCTGCTTTTGAAGAGAAAAAAAATGCCAATTTTTACTGTAATAAGTATTGTATCATAATTAAAAGTTTATTTATTTGGATATTTTCCTGACATAATTGTAGTTGAATTGTTGATTTGTAGCTCTTGAATGTCTTGAATGATATATATGTATCTAGGTTAAAGAAATGAAAATTATATAGAAATTTTGATCATTGATATATTCTTTATTACTAATGCTATCCCATGAGAGGTTAAGAGCTCCATTCTTAGCTCAGCATATCTGATGGGAAGCCCTGCTATCACAGATCACTTAAACAAGTTACTGGAGGAGCCCTGCATCATCTCAAATTTGTTATACACCCAGATATTATGCTGGGAGAATGGAGTGCTAAGACAGGAAGAGGGTCACTGATACAGTGAGGAAAAGTGCACGTTTCTGTCCTCCTGTTTGGAGCATTTATGGAAAATAAGCAATGGCTGCATTAATTTACTTCAACTGGAGTGACTGAGACAGGCAGAATTTATCTCTAGGAATCCTGTCTATCCCTGTTTCCTTTTCAGGGCCATGTTCTTGCAACAAATCCTCTGTCAGACTCTGCGTTGCTAACAGGATTTTTTCCTTCAAATTCGTACGGTGTTCTTATATTGCTGTTATCACTGTGAAAAATCAAATTGAGCCTCCCCTTTAAAAGACAGCCTCACTTGACTATTCATAGTGAAGTATGGTAGATGCTGAAGATATTCTTAACTGCCAGAATGTTTTCCTCTGGCAACCACAGTTGTAACACTAGCACTATAGACACATTTAAGATAGAGAAGTTCAGTGTGGTCCTTGAAAGGAGTACAGAATTCTAGGCCTTAAGTTTTCCATAATTCACTGCATTTCCTCTGCATTAGTCATTGGGAGAAGATATTTCAAACATAACTGTAGAATTGGATGTATATTTTTCTATATTGAATTTTATTGCGTTCCCGCATAGCTATCCGTGCAATTTCATTTTAACTTCTCTTTTCACTAAATGCAGCTACCTAAATATTGCTTGGAAAGCAGGGCAAAGCCAAGTCTTCTTTGAGTGCAGTAGAGCAGTGTATCCCGTGAAGTCATCATACTAAGCTGAGAATTAGAGAATAAAGAAATATATCAGCAGGGAAAAAAGTCGTAGAATAGAGCCCTTAGCTACAATGGTGTTACTTAGGTGATTGAAAATCCACCTTTATTAGGCTACCAGTTGTGTTTACAAAATTGTAGTAGGTCCAAAGTTTGTATCACCACGTTAGGCACACCTACCCTTCTCTTATTAGTATAGCTTTCTAGGGTCCAAGGTACTAATGATCTCTGTGTGTAGATTTAAAAGAAATTCTCACTCATTTTTGCATGGTAGCAAATTTACATTTTTTTAAATATCTGATTTATAAGATTACCAAGAGATTCTTTTATGTTAAAAGAGATGACTCTTTTCCACTGTACTGTATATCATCAACTTGTAACTGGTCTCTTTCTCTCTCAGGATCTTTCCCAGTCAAATATTTGGGTTAAATTTATCATATTATCTCTGTGAACCAGCAGTGAGAAAACAGAGACACTCTGCTGTATAATGTATTTTTAAATAAAATAATTTTTCAATCATATGCAATGTATTTATTTTAGATATCTGCTGTAGATATATGTTCATAGCATACATACAATGAAATGATGATTTTAAAGGGCAGCTGCATTTGGTGATGTATTTTCATAATTAACAAGGAGTTCTCAGTTGCTTTCCCTTAAAGGTTGTTCTGTGACACTGAAAAGCAGGAGTAAAAGAGCTGTATTGCAGAAGTGTCTTCTGCCTGTTGGTGAAGGACTCCCTCCAGGATGTGGACAGGTCAAGCTCCAGATCCTGCCTTGAGTGATTTGTAGAAGAGTAAGAGTTTACCTCTCCTGCGGTTGCAGTGGCTCCGCTGCCCTTGAGCTTGGGTGTTCACTCTTCCTTTCTGGACTTTCAATAGGAACAGTGTATCGAAATAAAAGTAAGTTGGTATTTTTTAACTAACATGGCTTTTTTATGGTTGCTTTTTAGAAAAATCGCAGTGAAGAAAACAAGCATCATCCCTTGCTGTAATTAGATTCTAGCTCAAAGTAGTTTCCAGTAAAAATTTGGTATTTGAACTATTTCAGTGGGTTTGAGTGCATCTGTTTCTATGATCATTGTGGACCTTTTGTTTTTATGATCCCTATGAATCTTTCTATATGTGCTTCAGTTAAACAGTTCCACTCTATTTGTAAATAAGATAAGCATCTTTAATTCTATATGCTGCGGTGTTCCTAAAAGAGGAATTCATAAGGCATATGGGGACACCAGCTGGGCTCATATCCATACCATTTTAGATTCCCTTGTACGTATTCCGTTGTTTGTTCGTAATCATGAGCTGCATAAGACATACGGCAATAGCATCTGGGCTCACATCTTTTCAGCTTTTAGAAATGTTCATTTTAACAATATGTATTAAAAGAGGATAATGTTGCTATTTTTCAGCTGCAATTTTCTCTGCTGTTTGCTATTGCTGTCTAATTTTGTTGCTGTCCAAAATCACGAGTGTGGCAGTCCATTTGCATGTTATGTTAGCAGGGAGCTTTTTATATTCTTCTGAAGTCTAATTTTGGTATTTCTGAGCCTTGCCACATTGAAAGAGAAGTGCAGTACATTTTAGAAACAGCCAACCTGAGTCTGTTTTGAGCAAATGCATCCCTTGCCATCTGCATTGCCTTGGCCTCAGGGATGCTCAGGAGTGTTTATAGGCAGGAGGGCTGAGGGCTGGGATGGGGGAGCAGGCCTCCTCAGCCCTTTTAGATCCCTGAAGCCTCTCTCAAGTGCACCGAGAGATCTGCCTTTGATGAGGTCAAAATCAGATCTGGCTTTAATTTAACCTGAGTGCCAGGTTTTCCTATCACACCCCAGCACCTGTCATCTCCCCTCAGGTACCTCTGGTACTGAAGGGAGAAGCTGGACAGATCAGGCAAGATAGCAGCCCTAACCTGAGATGCTATATGAGTGTGGCTGCAGCTGGAGCCGATGGCTGCCATTTTCTCTTGGTCCAGCAGGACAAAAGGGTGGGAATCTGTCGTGACTTCATCTCCTCAGGCCTTTCTCTAGTCCTTTTACCTTCCACAAGGGAAAATAGTAAAGGAAACTTGGCAGATAGATTTGTCCTGTATTGTCCCCCTATGTGGATGAGTCCTAAGCCTCTTATTTTGCCAGAGGAGCTCTGCTGTTCTAATATCTTCCCCAGTGACTGAAGCCACGGTGTGCGGTAACCAGCTTCCTGAAGTGATCTCATCAGCAGAATAATCATCACAACGTTAAACAGTTTCTGGAGGCTTTTTTAGTAGGTGGGGTTTAAAGCACTGCCTGGTGCTTGGGATGGAACTGGATATAGCATTCTGGGATCACCTGTGAGGCCACTGAACCTGTCCTCTGAGACAGGGCTTCAGAAGAGCCCCCAGTAAGGACTACAGTCCCATAAACCAAATTCTGTGCATCAGTGTTCTCATTTGGCAACATGCAGATTTATATAAATAAAAATAAGAAACCAAGCCCTTCTTCTGTCAAATCTCTCACTAAATAAGTGTTATGCATAAATACAAATTCTCTGTACCTATAGGGATCTCATGGTATTGCTATCTTTGATGTGGTTTTGAATGAGATTCTTGGACATTCAGGATTGATCTGAAGTAGGCAGGTATCCTTAAGAAAGAGAGTAATCATGTCTACAAGTGTTAAGTAAGAACTTAAAGAGCTATAAAATGAGAAAGGGATAAATTTCAGGAGCATGGAAAATGCCTTCTTATACTCATTAACAAATGTCAGGTAGATTTGCTGCATTTTTCTAATTAAAAATTAAATTTTGGCATTTCTACATTTTTGAAATACTGCAGTAGAGAAGTGCTATTCTTAGTGTACTCCTTCTGCTATTAAATTGTCTGCTGCTTCATTCTCTTTTGCTACTGTTTCTTAAAGCAGCAGTTACTACTCCTTCCTAGCAACCTCTATCTATGCAGTAGCAACTGACAACTTAAACATATCTATTCAAATATTCTAAAAATAGGTCTGATGCAATAAGAATGAAACAATCATTTAGGAAAACAAAACAAAAGCCCTTTTGACTCTCACTTGAGGCAGAGGGTTTGAAGCGAGTCTTAGCAGGAGTGCAGCGAGACCCTTGCCTTTTGACAGAACTTGCAAAGTTGCCAAGATATGGTGATAGATATTTTTGAGTTTAATACCCTGTTTTTTTTTTTGAGAAAACAGTGTTAAGATGTAGTCTTGGAACATACAGTTTTCCAGAGACAAATAAAGAATGTCCTTATTTGCATTATATTTGTTCCACAGAGTCACACTCAAAGACAGTGAGACTGTGCAGAAGAGGAGGAACAGAAATGCTAAACAAACTATGTATTATCAATGGAGGGTGAGAGTTGTTCCACTCTGAGTCTTTTTTGGAAGTAAACCAAGTGAACAGGGACTTAGTATCAGCTGATAATGTGACAGTTCTGTTGCCCTGTGTATCCTATGGGAATATTTTCTACTTATAATGTATACATTTCTGTTAACTAACTTTTTTTTAATGAGAACAAATACAAGATGTTTGATCTTCAGTTCTTTGTCAGATTAAGAGAAGCTGGTGCTCCCATGGCACTGGACACTAGGCTGCTTTTTATTTTCTGATGATGTGCTTTCACAACATATTTAAGATAAAAGGGCTGCAATCTGCTTTTTGAGTGGAATTTTTCTTCAGGAATCTGGATGCTGAAAGGAAGAGCCAGCCTTCCTTGAGCATCACAAGGTTTCATTCACCTACAAGGTTCTTTGTGGCATGCTTAATCTCAAGTGGCTTGATTTACAGACATAGCACTTTAGTCTGATTGTTGTTTCATTTGGAAGGAAAAATTCTGAGAAATATACATGTCAACACAAAAGGAAATAATATTTAAACGTGTTTTCATCCTCATTGGCTTTCTGTATATCTGCTCCTTCTGTTATACAGCTCTATGCTCTGTCTTCACTTTTTCATTCTGCTTCTGGCGTCTGTATTTCTCATTAGATGCTGCATAGCACTGTGTCACACTGTGTAATGACCAGCAAGTGCAGACCCTACAGATAGTGGTCTAACAGTTGTGTTACAGGCATAAAAAATGACCTGAATGTGTCACAAAAGCAACAAACTAAAGGGATGGCAAAGTTGTACAGGGCCATGTGTATTACGCGTGCTGCAATCGAGCAGAAAAACAAAAGTGGTCAAGAAAGGCTTAGATAATGCTCAGTCTGTTCTCATTTGTGCAGTTCCTGGTGGTAGTCAGAGGCCTTGTTCCAGTTTTAAATAGGAGATGTAGTAAGGGGTGTTTCACAACTTTGTATTTGTTACAATTAAGACTATATGTTTCTTCATTCTTGCAAAGGTATGTGATATTTGGAAGCAGAACTCTAGATATGATGCTTTCCAAAGAAAGCTTCTTATGTGGAGCTACTCAGAGGAAGTCATCAGACCACCAAAGATGTGCAAGAGACAACAGACAAACCTGAAACATCATTCCTCCCTTTCAGCCTACTTTTATCCTTCTAATTTGAGAGGTCCCTGCTTGAAACCCACACCCTACCCTGGTCAGACTTTCAATTAGAGCTCCAATGCAAGCCACCGGATGTGAATCCAGCACCTCCTCTCCTGCACAGCTCTCCTCTCCCCAAGACTCCACTCCAGCTGCACTCACAGGCTGTTAGCAAGGCTCCAAACACAGCTTTTGCATTAGCTGTGAAGAGAACACAGGACAGATACAGCTTCCTCGTCACTGCTGTTGGACAGATGGAGCAAAGATATGCAGCCATCCTCCCCCCAACTAGGGTAAAAGAGATACCTAATGTATGCAGCAAGACAGCAGACTGGGGGAGACCAAGTCTTAGTTGCTGATGGGTATTTGCACATTTGTACTCTTACATTGGTATTACTCTTCCTGATAGACCTAGCTGTGACAGCAGGCTGCAAAGTCGTGCAATCAGTGGCCAGCCCCAGAACAGGGAAATGCTCTTTCACCTGCCAGATGGAGACTGGATTTATCATGTGAATTTATCAGCTGTTTCTCCCCGAAGCTTTAAGATGTCCTAGCATAGTCTGCTTCCAGGACAGTATGTTGTCAGAATAGGCTTTTAGTCTGTTCTTTCTTATTCCTGACTAAGAGATAGATGTGATTTCCATTAATTCTCTGTAACAGATGCTGTCTTTTTATATATATATATGTGTGTGTGTGTGTGCCTGTTTCTTATTCTTGATTACTTTTTGAACTTATTCACTCTTCCACATTGGACTTTTATTGCTTTTATTACCAGATGGCATAAAGAGCTTTGTGTCATACATTAATCTAGCTTTAAAATTTTTCCATTTTCCTTCAGCATCTTTTCTGGTTTTTATGCTTCAGCAGCAGTTGGTGTTTGTTTGCAGATCAGTATTTGCTGTCCACATGTAACATCTAGGCTCTCATCTCCCTGTGGCAGTGGCAGAACTTGGAAGTTCTGCTATTTTGCATGAGATTGGATATGAGTTCTGTTTTCCATGTAGAGGTACAGACAAGGAGGAATGTCAGACTTGCCAAAAGCAGGGAGAGCCCTCCCTGTCCTGGCAGCAGTTTGCTCATGTCTCTTTTTGTGTTTTCTCAGTGTCCTCGTGGCTCTCTGTGCAGTCACACAGATGGAGGAAGCTCAGTTACAGGCAAGAGTGGTCCTTTGGGAGCTCTTTGCTCCCGTACAAAATGATGTGACAGTGATACAGTACAGTACAGTACAGTACAGTGATAGCTGTACTGTGACGTTCTAAACACTTCTGTTTCTTTATCAGAAGTAATGTTGGAAACACAGAGGCTGCCTAATGCTTTTTAATTTTCTCTTGTCTACCTCTTCTTTGGAACGTGCATCATGATGCTTTATCAGTGCAAGTATTGTCTTATCTGTTTTCACATCCATTTCTCAGATACTAATGTCTATGTTTGTACCAAGGAGGGAGAACAATATTGACTCTCTTCTCTTGTTTTACTCCCATCCTGTGGTGACTGCCCTGTTACTGTTAGCCACTGTGACTTCAGTTGCATTTTAACAAAGACCAATATATATCAGCGGTAGTACTGGTTATGACTGAGTTTGCCTTCTTACTACTTACTTGGCTACAAGTTTGATGTGATTTGTATCTGTTAGACTGTAGATTCTTTGCAAAATTAATTGTCTGTACCTGCAAGCCACCTCATTGAATTGAGAT
Source organism: Tetrao urogallus (assembly GCF_951394365.1). Taxonomy (NCBI): domain Eukaryota; kingdom Metazoa; phylum Chordata; class Aves; order Galliformes; family Phasianidae; genus Tetrao; species Tetrao urogallus. Next base: position 17,600,938 of record NC_136818.1, on the reverse strand, counting down.
TTCATCACAAATGGAACCTTTAAATATCAATCAAAGTCTTTGGTAGACACGTTTGTCTGTCCCACTGCTGTGCATAGTGTCTGCAGACATGGAGCTGTGGACATGGCACTGAGATGCTGCAGGCCAAAATGTGCACATGAAAGAACAGGCCAGGATGCATGAGTATCTTGTCATGCTGGAAAATGGTGATGCTGTGAAATGGGTTGTATGCAAAAACAGTAAAAGGTGAGAGAAAGAAATTTAGCTAAGAATATTAACAGCTATTCTGATATTACAATAAGATTCTGACTGTGCACTGAAATAAAGAAAAACAAACAGAAGCTTAAGAGAAATCACCAAAATGCAGCTTTTCAGACATTTTCTTGAAGAAACCATGTAAATGCAAAGAAATGGAAAGAGATTTCTGCCATTTCTTTTTAGACTAAGCATTTTGCTTTGCCATCCTGTGCAGAAAAGTGCAGTCTGTCATCAGTGTACAAAAGTATAAATTGACTGTATTTACAGTATTTATGTATTAGAGATTTGTTTTCTGATCTGTTGCCTGAATGGAGTCCATCGTGCTCACTGTGTGCAATCAAGAAGGGTTTTGTTGGATATGGGTGTGATGCTGCTGGAACTCCTGATATTTGCTAGATATAACATAGCTTCAGGGTTGGAGGTGATGAGTAAATAATCCTTCATTCACTGACTCTTATCACACAGAATTGCTCCAGCAAAGAGAGATTAAAGCCAAAGAACTGTATTTCCTATCTTAGCAAGAGAAACTGCCTCTGTTGGTAATAACTTTATAGTTTATACAGTTGTGAAGCTTCTAGATAAATGAACAGGCAATTCAGGTGGAGTTTGACTCTAAGTATAGCAGTCTTAATGTTTCTCACTGCTCATTTGTTTCTGAAGAGATCTAGAAGACGGATTTGCCAGGCAGTGGCTGAAGGGACTTGAGGAAGGTGTTTCTACAGCTGCACAAGAGCTAACTGAGCATTTCAAATAACAAGGTAGGTACTCCACCTTATGAGCCTTTGTAAGTGTGAGAAATTGCTATCAGAGCATCCACTTTGGTGATCTGTTAACACAAGTGGTGACTGTGGTATCTAAACAGTGGGTGATTTTGACTTGCTGGATGTTGACTAACATGGTTGCCCAAGTAATAGGAACATACTGGAGTATGACTACTTTTTCAACCAAAACAACTACTTTGGCTCTTATGTATTCATGTTGATAGACAAGGGCCTTGTCCCTTGGCTGGTCTTTCCTGATTCCAGTGAAATACTGGTCAACACCTAGGAATCAAACCCTAGGAAACTTTTTCTTTTCAGTAGCAAAGAAGCAGCTCTTGGAATTGGATGCTATTCTTGTCTTCATTTCTCTGTTCTGGCTTTTCATGTCTCAACTACTATCAAAAAAGCAAAGCATTTCAGCACGAATGAGAACTGACCCCATCCTTTTCTTCCCCTATTCTTAAAAAATGGGATTGTAAGGGTCACCTTTGGTACAGATGTAAGTTTCTAGTAATGTTTTTTGCTTTTCTAAATGGAGTTTAGTCTGAGTTTCAGACCAAGATCCTAGCCATTTTGATGAGAAGATCTGTAGTACACTTTGTTTTCTGGCTAGACTCCAAGTATATTCTGCCTGGCTTAATTTACTCTGTGCTGCCAACAGAATGACATAGTTTTCACTCCTTTTTCTCCCCTCTGGTATCATGTTGCTATGCACCACTAAAGGAGCTAATCTAAGACAGTCACTGGGCAAAAATGGTGATGGCTGAAGTGCTATCATGCGCTCAGTATCCAGTGATGCTGTACTGGATCAGGGCTCGCTAGCTCAGGGAATGTTGTTACCCACGTCCTTAGATTACTTGCACAAGAGTGCTAGATGCAGAATCTGTGTCCAGACTTCTTTGAGCATGAAATTTGTCTCATGTTTTCCCTGTTTTGAAACACTTTCATGAACCGTGAAGGAGAACTGCATGGAGAAATATTAACAATAAAGCTCCATCTGTGGGAAAAGAGAACCGTACGTTCATTTAAAAAGGTAGCTTATAGCTTCCTCTGTTTCCTATTTGCATACTCTGCAGCCTACTTAGCAGCATATTTCCAGGTTTGGTTGATATCTGGCAGAGATTAATGGCTAATATTTCTTCCACCTTGGGTTGAGTCTTGGGAAAATAGAATTAACTGAGGGATAGTGAAATAAAGACATAAAATGAAATACTTATTATTCTGAAAACATAAAGGGGGGAAGGGGGGAGAGAGTATAGAATTGAGAATATTGAAAGAGTGTTTTATGCAGGATGTTTGGTCTGCAATGTTCTGAATATGAAAACTAATAGCTTGTGCTTTAAATGCCTTTCCTTATAGAAAAATCACATTCTAATTCCTATCTTGTATGGATCTGAGCTTTATTATTTTGCAAACTTGGAAATTCTCTCAGCACTTATTAGAAGATGTTACTTCTGAATGTGTATGATTTTACTTATTAGTTACTTTTATACCAATGGGTCTCTTTCTGATTACTTTGGTCTTGTATTTTGCCTGAACAGATGTTAGTAGAACTATATTCACAGTGCTAGCACTGCTGTCTTGGGCTTTTCTAAACTCTTTGTAGCAATTTTACCTTCTTTCTGCATTTTTAGGCCAAAGTTCTCAAAGGCATTTTAACACCTGAAGGTTAGTAATTTTTTCAAAGGTATTAATTGCCCATATCTAAATGAATGAAACTATATCTGGATGGAGCAGTTAATATTAAGCTGAACACTTGGATTTGGGCTTTATGTGCTGGCACTTGTGGAATGACTTTAACAACATCAGCTTGAAAGATGATTTTACTTCTTTTTTTGGCTCTACACAGAGAAATAGGATGCTGAGCTATGGAAATAAATTATTTAGGGCAGGTACAGCAAAGGACTTCCATGCATTCAGAAGAGCTCAACTTGAGATTTTGGATATATCCCAAACCCTTGATGAGCTCATTGGACACAGCCAGCATGGGCTGAAGGCAGTGACATAGTGGGGGCAGAGGCAGCCCAAACAATCCATGCAGAACAAATGATCCTGGAAAGGTTCCCAGGAATGAAGAGTGTAAAAGCAGAGATTATACGTTGTTCCAGCAGTGCAGTGCAAAAATGGGCAGTTCTTCAGGAGGCAGATTCTTTGGGCCAATAAAAGGTGCTTATATACCATAGCTGGAAGATTTGCTAGAGTATCTAGAAATGTAAAAACTTTAGCTTGCAGTGGGAGTTAGGCGGATTAACTTTTAGGTGCCTTTGAAAAGTGCAGTTTGTTCTATTCTTTTGAGAATTTTAAGTGGAAGCGTCATGGATTCTGTAGAATCCTTTTGACATGGCAGTTTCTAGATTTTTTTTTAAATCTATTAAGCCCTATATTGAAATAGTGCCTGTGAAATAAAGAAATCTTCATTTTGCCTCTATTATGTATGGCACTATGTTTACTGTCTAGCCTTTTCCTGCTGCACTGTAAGAGAAGGAAATCCCTTTGTGCTGCAGTGTACTTAGTTTGAGCTACTTAGCAATATTTCTGCTCCTGATTGTCTTTGAAGAAACTAGAAAGAATACAGCAACAGGGCTTAATTTTCCTTTGATGTTGTTTTGAAACTTTCAGTTTAGGTAGACCAGTATCTTTCGGAAGGAGGATAGAGAAGTTGAAGGAGCTGAATGCCTGTTTGGCATGTAGGCTGAAGGCTGGAGATAGATATATATATAAATGTGTATTATCTATGGAAACCTGTGCGAGCCAGTGGGAAGTGAAAGCCTGTGACTCATCCCACATCCAAGAGGAGTTACTGTAGGATGGACAGCCTTTTGGGGGACAGAGAGTCTTTGTGCTTTACTTACTAACAAAAAAATTGCAACATGATCATTCATATTTTCCAGTGCCACCATTTTTTCTTAGTGGTGACATAAAGCAAAAGCTGGTTTCTAGAGCTATATTTGTGGCTTTCATGATGCTGCAGAAAAGGTAATATTTAACCTGCTTTGGAGTACAAACTGGATTTTGACTATCCTATCAGTTTGCTATGCTTCTTTAATGGTTGTTACGTACTGTCATGATTCAGTCATACAAAACAAGTTTTCCTGACATTTTAGAAATACGTACCTAGAAGTAATTGTTAAATGAGGTCCCCACTGTTAGTTGGTTAGAGCCATGTTTCAGCACAAGGGAAATTTGTCAAGTTACAGAAAATGCTCATCTTGGGGGACAAAAACACAACAATTTAATATGAAAATGCTATCAGGCACTAACTGTGAAAGCACCAATGGTTCTGCTGTAATAACTTATCTTTGTGTCTACAAGCATTCTTCTAATAGAAAAAAATGATAATAGTGATTATGACATACTATGGCATTTCCACCATTATTTCATTACCGAACAATATTCTATGTTAGAAAAAAAATCTGTGCTTATATGCAAGCATGAGAATGTTTCTCTGATGTTCAAGTGTTCATTTAAGTGGCAGCTTTACAGTCCTCACCACCAGTCATTCACAGAAACTAGCAAGATTTTATTAAAAAGTTTTTAAAACATTTGTGATCATTTATGCTCCTTTGTCCAAACAATCGAGCATTTAATTTATAGAACCCTGTAGCAATTACACTTTGAAACAACCAAATCACACAAAAGCAGAGCATCTTCTATAGTGTAATTAATATAATGAAATTCCTTTTGAGATTAGTTTGTCTTTTTTTTTTCAGGTAACATAACCCCACAATCTTTGTTAAAGTATTGTGACTACAGAATTACCCTGGTTATCCTTTCCTTGTTTCTGTCCCACCTGCCCATGGTGCTGTAATTCAATACCAGAAAGCAACAATATTTTTGTTTTATTTGATAGCCAGTACACATTTAAAATAATGCAGGAGCAGTACTCCAGTGCTCATAGATGATTCACTGCAGTGCTCCACAGTGTACTTGCAATTCTGTTCTCTTCATGTCAGCTGCAGCTGTTATAATGGCACATTGTGCATTTACAGCCTGAGATCACTTGGAAATAAAAACAAGATTTAGAATACTTCTAAGCAGTAAATAAGCGAAGAATGATGTTCTCCATGCTCTTTACTGCAGATGCTTTTTGTTTTACAGGTGGTTTCATAACACCTTGGGGCCTACCTAGCAGTTTAAAGGTAACAGTGTCCAATTAAACTATTCTGTTTCCCTCCACACACCACCTCCCTGAAACAGCCTGGTGGGTGAGGAACCAAACAGAGCATGTGGAGATTTTGTTTTTATTGACACAGCATCAATACATTTTCTGTGGCACTAAATTTGCTGCCAACTGAATAATATATCTTTCCTTTTCCCCTCTAGGGTAGAAAGTAAAATCACTTTTTAGGGGAGCTAGGAGTAGAAGGAGCCTTATGGGCAAGAAATGAAAAGGGGAAACTATCCTTACTGAATCATCCACCTTGTTCCTTTTTTGGAGCTATTTCCAACAAATTACCGAGTATTTATTTTAATGGTTATTGCTGACAGTAGTGAGCACAGTGTGTGTTCATAACCACTTACAGTTCTCTGTACCCATGGGTGTCACAACAGTCTTTCTCTCTTCTACAAAGGTCTTGTGGGGCTTCTTGTTGCTTGTTCTTCTGCTCTGGTGATTTTCCCCTGCCTCCTGTCCCCTCCTGTGGTTCAACAGCCACTCCACTATGTGCCATGGCAAACAATTTGTCTAGAAAACTGAATTTCTATTAAAAAAAAAAAAAAAAAGGAAAATAAATAGCACATGGTAAGTCTCCATGCTTGGTGCAAAATCCCCACAGAAATCCTGCTTGCTAATGCTGTATATTAACGCTTCAAGTTGAGATAATGAAATAAGACTATATCAATTTGTCCTCTTCAGAACGTAGTACAGAGTAATTTCACAGAAAAGTCTGTATAAATTGAAGTGAATAACTCATATAATGAGATTAGCTTTTGTTTTTATATTTGGAATTCTCCCAAATGTATCCATTTCTCAAGTAAGAATTTTGCAAACCAAATTTTTCCCAAGTAAGCCTGCATTCAGTTTAGAGTGGCAACAAATGAGAGAGGCCATGGTGAAAATAAGCAAGGGAGGAGAAGCCGTAACTCTGAGGGAGTTGCAGTCATATGTACAAAGGATTTCTTCTGTGAGACAAGCTTAAAACTGATGACTTTTTAAATTAACTCCAGGCATCCATTACCATAAGATTTTTCTGCTGCTAAGAGCTTAGCATGATTTAAGAAAACTGATCAGTTGTATAGATGATGAAATTGTTCATGATTATTGTAGATGGAATTTCAAGCTTTTTGCAATATAATTTAACTATTAGGCTGAGGAACTAACCATAGCACTGAAGAAAGGGCTTCTATCAGATTTTATATTTTCTCTTACCCAAGCTTTTATGAAAATCCAGCACTGATACCTACCAGAGATAACAAACTGGATTACATGGGTTGGTTTTAGTCTGCATTCTAAATCCTGCATCAGAATTTGGCTATGACTTAACAGAAATGTTCACAGTTTGGTCTGCTGAGATTGGAAGCGAGCAAATCAATAGCATGGCATCATTTCATCTTTCTGCCTCACTAAACATGCATACGCTTCTTACTGATAGATTTTTTGTTTGGATTATTTTGTAGAAGTGGTTTTGGTTAGTAATATAAGTACAGGCTGAATGGTCACTATAACAGGGCAGTATTGCAAGTTGGATAAAAGTGATTTATGTAGCTAGTATTAGTGTATTGTACATAAACAGGTAAAGAATATAACATAAGTCATAGCAGGGCATCATGTAAGGAGTGGACATTGGAGTCACTCCCATGGTATCTCATGTTCTCTGCATTTATAATGTATAATACAATTGCTCTGCATTTAATTTATATTGACAAGTCAGGAAAGAGACTATAAAGAAGTTGGAGGTGAGCACTGTTTGATCTTCCTATATTATCACATTCAATATCAGTTTGGCCTACTAGTCTTCTGCATAGGTTGCAAGGCTCATCTTTCATCTCTGAGATGCTTAGCAATTGCTAGAAATCAGATCTAACATTAATGTGCTTTGCACTAGTCAGGATAAGATGTACAATGTTTCCACTTTAAGCCAGAGTGAGAAGTTTGGTATGGGGAGACAGACTGGCTCAGTTTCTGTATTGGTGTGCAGTCTAACCGAGGGCTGTTATGGCACCTGGACCTCATGCTTTTCCAATAACTCATAAACAAAAGTAATAAACTGCTGAATATCTGATCAACCCCAAATCTAGCTTTGCATGGATTATAATTTTGATGTGCTTAATTATGTGCACAGTTGTAAACGTAAGGAATACTGGTTTGTTTTGTTTTTTTTTGGCAAAGATTCGTCAATGTGTAAAATTGTACAAAGCACCCTGGATTTTCATACATGAGACTTCATTAATTCCTTACTGCATTTTAAAAAGCCTTCCTTACTTGTATTTCTCTTTGTAATTGTCTTTACTAAAGGAAGAGTAGTGTGTTCAAAGGCAGTCATTTAATTTTGATAAGATCAGAACTGTAATATTTTTGTTTCCCTGTGATCTGATCTGTCTGTTTCTCTCAGGTTTCAGTGAAGCACACTCCTAAAAAGTGCCATAGGCTGCAGTCCTTGATGTTAAGATGCTGTTCTGATTAATAGTCAGGCAGCCAGCAAATTAGAGCTGCTGATCCCCAGATGCTGGGCTGGAACTCCAACAACAGTGCAACAGCCAAAATGTAGTGAAGTGGCCAAAAGCAGTAAATAGAGGTCCATGAAGTACTATGTCGATTACCTAGGTAAATAAAATAATAAATACATATAAAGTAACTTGCATAGACAACAGTAGCTGTAGCTTACCTGGCAATCAGTTTGTCAGCTATTTTTTCTATCATATAACAATTTTAACAGTGATAACAATGTGAAAAAAAATCAGTAGTGTTCTGAACAAAATCTTATTTCAAATTTTAACCCTTATCTACTTGACCTACTTGCTAGTTGCTGGGAAGTCCATCATGTACTTAATGAGAAAGTACTGTAAATTTGGAGGGGAGGAAAAAAGAAACTGCGTGATCCACATAAATAATGTAGTTGAAACTCTGATTTAAATTTAGTGCTCAAGTTAGCCTTAAAGTCAGCCTTAACTGTAGAGTTGCAGCTGGCACCTCATAATATGAACACTTAAGTGGCCTGTTGTATTGATCCTCAGCGTCCACAAATGAAGCTATAAACTTTCTTTAGAGCTTTGCTTCTGCTTCAATGCCTGCCCGTGATTTAGACCAGCAGACTTCACAGTAGTTCTGTGTTTCCCTGGATGTGTGGAAATTCCCAGAGCAAACCTGCAAACATCCTGTGTATTTAGCTCTGCAGCTGTGCAAACAGCACAATGCATTTTCAATATTCTGGTTTAAACAAGCACATGGATAATTGAACTTCAAAGCAACAGCTCTGCTTACTCTTTTATGAGCATGCAAATTACTGGTGTGACTTCTCACCGGATTGGGAGCTTAGTGGAACAATCAGTCTGATCGAAACCCACCTCGAGGCGGGAGTGCAGTCAGGGGGATTTCTGTGAGGCTAATCCTTGCTTTGCTCACTGGCAGGGTGCAAAATGAATGGCAGCCTGCAGTTAGCAAAGTTTTTATGTTTGAATCCCAGTACTCTGTATGGTTTCTTGCCTTCATAGCCTACATTACTTCTAGAGCAAGAGTCCTGATTCTAGCACTGTTTGCAGAGATCAAGCATAAGGATAGTAGGTTAGATGTGGAAAAAAATCCATGTCTTCTCAAAGATTTGGTGTGGTTGGATGAAGTGTTCAGTTCAGCATCTTTCAGCAATTCTCTGCTCAAAGGTTGTTAAAATGTGAGACAGATTTGGCTCCTGTATTTGTATTTCCTGGTCTATTTTTCTTTAAAATGAGCTTTAGCTTGGTAAATACCCACTACTTCCTCCTCTGAGTATTACTATTGTACAGCCAGTTTGTAAATGAAAGGCTGAAAAATACACTAGGTGTCTCAAAGCCAGCCAAAGTGATTTGCCATCTTCTTTTCTAGTTCACTGAAACAGATATGAATGTTTAACTTCCTGCTATTGGGAAGCTCAGCTCTAATTCTAATATAGAAACTCTAATATACAAAATTAAGTCCCAAGGGAGAGGAGAGGCAAAAGTGTGAGGGCACTGTGGAAGCTATCTCCACATAGACATCTAAATGAACTGAAATAACAGAAATTAAAAAAAAAAAAAAAAAAAAAAAAAAAAAAAAAGGAAGATAATATTGTGAATATTTGAAAATAAGTGCAAATTTCAACTTTGAGATGCAATTGGAATTTGCATGAAGCCACAAAAAAAAAAAAAAAAAAAAAAAAAAAAATATTATGGCCTGTATTTCCAAGCAGCTGGTCATTTGAAATAAAAGATGATGTTATTTTCAGCAAATGCTGAAGATCCATGGGCTGAAACTTTGCAAGGAGCTGCCTTGCTGTTCTTTAGTCCTAAACATCGCAGGGGATGTAGCCCACAGACACAGGGGTGCTCTCATATTGACCTTTGAACATGACCTGAGAAAGTGAGGCAGAGCCCCGCTGGGACAGCACTGTGCAGTGTCAGCTGTGGGAGGCAGCCCAGGTCAGTGTCCCACTACCAGCATGCATGTCCCCCCATGAGAGAGAGCACGGAGCTATCAAATGATTCCCTCAGTGGAAAGTAAATGCTAAAAGCCAGTGCAGCCATGTGCAAGCATCCTGAAAGACATGGCCTGCTGGCACGTCTTTAAATCTGGCATTCAAAATTGCTCAGACAGATGGAACAAAAGTATGTAATAAAATGTGACATTTTATTTTATCATCCATGTTTGTTAAGTGAATTCTTCTGATTATCACCACTGTCAGGAGCACTGAATGTGAATCAGATTCTGACAATTTGCAGTTTATAAAAACTAACTCCTGCGGTCAGACAAAAAAAAAGAATAATTAATTGCAGGATGCACATTCATGCGTGGAATCTGGCCACAGTGGGTGACAGCTCAGCCTAACAGAAAAAAAATGACATGATTTGAAAAAGTCACAGTTTCTGTAGTCAGTCATTTACAGACTACTGCTCAGTATTAATTACGTACTTCATAGTCTTCCTTATCTAAATATCTGTACTCAAGACATGATTAGAAGATCATGTTTTCCACGCTGTCTTCCCAGTAGCTCCCACTTGTTTGGTGTGTAACTGAGCACCTTTCTTTCTGTCTTCCCCAACGTCCAATCGCTGTGGTAGCAGAGCCTCTTCCTCACTGTTCTTTGCTTGCTGCTGCCCTGACCACACTCCCAGAGGCCAGGAGCCCCCCCTGGGCCGTGGCGGAACTGCTGGGGTTTAATTTCCCAATTTTTATCCCAGAGAAACTAACCCAGAGATCCAGCACTTGCTGCACAGCACTGCAAACCAAAGGAGGAGGTGGAAAATTGGCATCTACACAGAGCGAGCCGGGACACTGGGAAAGATGGCCCCTCATGCCTCCTTTTCCAGTTTGGTTGGGGATTTTGACAGCAATTGTATCACTTAATATTCATTTAGTACTAAATTGGGAATATTAAGCAGTATATGATTGATCTTTTAATTGGCAATTAGATTAAAAGCAACCTCTTCATTGCAAGGGAGATGTCATTGGGAACTAACTTTGTATTTGGCAATATTTGCAAACAGATTTACTGAATTTTATAGGTGACAATTTTCTGGGGCCTAGACCTGTATTTGCTGTGACTGCGTGCTCCTCCTCTAAGCATGAATAGTTTACATCCCAGAGCCATACCAAAAATACGTGTGCAGAGGTAAATACTAATTCCATGGTAGCAGCAAACTCAAGCCCCCCCGCCTGCCCTGAATGCTGGCCATCTGAATAAGTGCACTAGTTACATCATTGCCTGAAGAAATAACTATGATATTACTAAAATTTTTAGTCATCTTTTTCCTGTGGAAACAGTTTTCTCACTGAAGAAGTCAAATCAATGAAGGAAGCGCTGTCACCTGTTAAAAAGGTGCAGAAACAATCCCAAGTCTGGGGACAAAGGCATTTCCCAGGGGAGGGGCCACATTCCCTTGAGTGTCTCAGTAACAGAGGGATTTATAGTCAGGGGCACTTGTTTGTTCGTGGCTGTTCCTCTGGTGAGAGAGAGGGTGACAGCAGACGGGGCTGCTTTCAGCCAAGGAGCATTGCACGGAACCTGCTGATCCTGCTGGATTTCAGCCTCCTGAAAGCTCAGCCCTCTGTATTCCTCATCCCTGTAAACGCCAGACTCTGGCTGCAAGTTATATCTGAAGAATATGTGCCTGAATATTGCTGGAGATTCTCATTTGAATCTCCCCAGTCCAGCATTGATGCTGACTTCCTGCTGGTGCCAGCATCAGTGCCCACAAGGGGAACAACCGGCAGCGTTGGTGCTTTTAGCAGCAGCATTATCTCATTCAGGCTTCTCACAGCTGGCTACGTAATCGTGCGTACAGCATTTCACTTCAAGGAGCTTGTCACTTAGGCAACATGTGCTGTGGTGCTGGGGAGTGGAGGGAGCACGTGAACGAAGGCAGCAGAGGCAGCTCATTGGGTCACAGGACAGGCAGCAGGCTCCTTGGTAATGTTGTCACTGCTAAATGGGTTTCTTTTAGCCACTAGCTCCCATGTCTTTCCTTTCCAAGCAGTCTAAAAGTATGCACTTACTGGGTGTGTATATTTTTCTCTATTTCTGACCTTGTAAGTAAATATTTAAGAGCAGTTTCAGCACTGGATCACAAGAAGAGTTTCCACTGGGGAATGTGTTCTATTCACTGGTGGATGAAAGCGTTGAATCATTACCACTTGGGTTTTTGCAAGCACCTCTGAACGATACACAGACCAAGAACTTTTTGCAAAAATTGTTCAGTAACATATTTCAAATAATGAATATTTCAAATAAATTATTAGGAGCCACACTTGACTAAGAAAAGAGGCAAAATAGTTGATGAATTTTTCATACAGCTTTACCGTTAATATAATAAATATTACATGGTACTGGAGGGAAATGAAAGATTTTGATATGAAGAAAGAAATTAACTATGAAGAGAAAGCACCTGAAAATTGGTGAAGGTGAATATCCAGATTTGAGAGAGCTGAATAATAATGAAGCGATTTCCAGGCGAAAAAATATGACAAGTACAAATCACTTTGAGAGGCAAAATACTCATTCTCTTCGATTCTTTCTCAACAGAGAATATACGGACTTCCCAAACTTTCTTTGGTTCTATTCAAAAATGAAAGAAGACCCCTGAAGATAGCTGGGTGAGAACACGCCTCAATCTGAATAAAGGGAATTATGAGAGCAGCAGAACTGATATACAAAATGGCTGTAACATTTGGGGGGGGAAGGAGGGGGGAGGAGGAGGGAAGGGGAACATTTTGAATATCAAATTATGCTTTACTTTTAGTTTGCAAAGTGAATTTCAGCTTAATACTGAACTAGCATGATAGGGTAGTTTGTTTTTTGAAGACAGACTCCATAAGATTCCTGGTGTGCTCTGAGTAGGTTCATTCTGCAGCATTAGCAGCAGTGCCATTAAGCATGTCTGAGTGGTCAGGCAAATCTGCTCTGACATAATGCTTCAAGCAAAAATGGCATTAATTTCTCGTTGCTGTTTCACTCAGGTGCAGTGTGAACAGATTCTAACTAGTTTTATCAGCTGACTGTTCATTTTAACATTTACAAAATTAAATATTTATTTTTAATCTTGTTTTTATGGGAGAGGCAGTTAGCTTTTTTTCTTTCCAAATCCCTTCCTTGTTACCATCCTTTTTAATGGTGCATAGAAAGTGGAAGAGAGAAGAGAGGAAACAAGTTTTAAATAAAGGAACAAAACACATATTCCAGAGTTTAAAAAAAATAAATTCTAAAAGTGGAATGGAAAGGGAGATGCATTACATATTTTTCTCCATTGGGGCACACTCTGATAAATGCCATCCCTCAATTCGATTTAATAAAATAAGTTCCACTTAATGATGTCTATAAATAGTTCTCATGACCTCAAGAATAACACACTAAAAGGACGTAAATGCTTTACATTCGTCATTTCTGCAAATGTCTCCTTTACAAAATATGTCATGGGTGCACCAGTCTTCTCATTGGACATTTCCCAGCCTTGGCATATCAATCCATGTTTTGCACATCTGCTCCGAAAATGTAATTAGTTATGCCCATATGCTAGAAGTACATTATAAAACTTAAAATACAGGAAAGGCTGAGAGGCCTGACAGACTTTCTCCTTCCTATGTGCATGTTGTCGAAGACTAAGAAAAGCATGAAGCTTTTTTTGCCCTCTGCCACAGGGCAAGGATGTCATTGTGTCATAGGCAACTTCAAGAGATTAGATGAACACACTTTGTAGTTAATTCTGTTAGTTCTGGTCATTTTGTTAAGGGGCTTATAACTGAAAAAAGATGGAAATATTTCCCATATAGAGGTACCTTCTTGCCCTGTTCATTAGCATAGTTATGAACTTTGTAAAGCAATAAGAAAGATAGTCGGGATCCTCAAGTTTTGTGAAAGAGGAGATCCAGATGAGAATCTCTCGCTAATTTAAATGATTACCTCCTGTAGCAAATGCAGAAGCTCTGAGTGTGTTGGTCAGCTTTTTGACAGCTCTGCTCAGTCTTGCTAGCATGTGGCAAAGTAAACTAGTGACTAAACTAAAGCAAGCAATGTGCTGCCCACTAAAAGTTGGTTCAGTGACTACTGTTTTCTTGTTTTTTTCACTGAAATCCAAAACATTGTCGTACTGTTTACAACCCTAAATAATTTGTGGCCATTTGGCATTACAGAAACACCATTTTAATTTAATCTCTAACAGCACGTTTAGTTGTTGCATGAGTTGTTTAATGACTGTGCACTTAAAAAAAAAAAAAAAAAAAAAAAGGAAAAAATAAAGCCCTTTCAAATTATTACCATTCTTTTAGTTCAGTACGGGGTACAAAATCAAACTGTGGTACCTCCATCTTCATACTTTACTTTTAGGGTTAATTTGGAAAACTGAAAAGCTCTCCTGATTTCCTCCTATCTCCTGATAGAGATTTAGCTTTCTTTATAAGCTGGCTATTTTAAGGTCTGTTTACAAGATCACAATATGTAACATCATTCAAAAACAGTATGAATTGATTACATCCTTCTGGAGAACATGTAGCAGTAGAATAGGCATTTGTAGCTGCTGCGCTGCCCTATAATTAACGCCTTATTGCTTCCCTTCTAAACGCATGTTGCTACTGCTGGAAAACAGCTGAGATGCTTAAGATGAGACAATGGAAAATATTCCCCTCCCTAAATATACCCCTACTCTTTTTCTGAGAAATGGCGTAACACTGCAGTCACTACCAGATAGAAGAATGAAGGCAAGATATGCGTTACATATTTTTGCTTCAGTTTATTTTTAATGAGCAGTTTTCCCCCAAATACTATTAATAATTTGAATTTTGCTTAATAGGGAGATCACATGAGAACAGCTAAATAGAATCTTTGATGTTCCCCTTCATTTCAGTGGATTCTGGATCACAGCATAGTGACAGAATGCTCAATAATCTCATCAGGAATATTCATGTATGCCAGAATGAATGAACAAACCAAAAAACAGGAGGTTTGCATAGGTAGAATTACTTAGGGAACTCAGTTCTGCTCTGAGCTGGTTTCAGATTTTTGGAAACTAAAAATAAAAAATATTTCCTTCATGGATGAGGGAGCTAAACATCACCTGCTGGCTTTATGGGAACGTGGTGGTCCCATATGATGCTCGGCTGGCCATTTTATGAACTGTTACTTGTGATCCCACAAGCATGCTATAAACTAGTTGGCCCACAAGCAATGAATTAAAACAATATAACATCTGGATCTGTGTTATTAGGGTATTCCCAAGGAAAATCTTCAGAACCTTGCAATATTATTGTAATAAATACTCTTGATAAAGTAAAAAGCAGATATAATGTTGTTTTCCATAAAGGTCAGCTGTAAAACAGATGATTCTAATTCTATAAATAGCAATAATTTTCATCAGCTTTGTCAAACTGGAGATGACTTTCTTAGCAGGGAAGCCAAAATTCCCATAGCAGCCCTTAAAACTTCAGGTGTAACATGCATTCGGTATACGTAGCAACCTGTATAAATGAGGAACAAGAACATTTTGAGTTAAGGGTTAAAACACAACCTAAATGTAATGGAAATCATTAAAGCAAATACCTATTAATTATATAGGAGGTATATTTCTCCTTTCATACTATTTTTTCTCTTCTGTATTCTGAAATTTATACATAGACTGCAATGCAAGTGACAGATGACAGTTATCTTTGTGCCTCTACTGTGGTATCCATGGAGCAATGCCACCAAGAGCTCTTTTGCCCTCCAGCTCCCTCTAGCCCATGGTAGAGGTGCTGCTAGCTAGGGTGCCCTGACCTAGCACACCCTGCTCTCCATGCCACTGCCAGCTCCTCTCATAATGGGCCCTATCTCCTCTCCTAGCACAGCTGCCAAAGCCCTGGTTGAACCTGGGAGAGGTGCTAGGCCTGAGCAGGAGGCAGTGTGTGACCTGTAGAAAGTGGCTTTGCTCCCTAAAGGCTTGTTAAAAGGAGAGGAAAAATGAAATCAGGGATTTTCTCATATTGGTGCCTCTGCATTTTAGCCAGTTAGGGCATGGTCCTTTTTGTTAACAAGAGTTAGATAAGACTTGCTGGTTTGACCCAGAATATTAGATATTCTGCATAGGGCTGATGCTTTTCTGTATCGAGAGTCTGCTTTGATAGTAACTTGGGAATGGAGAAAAGGCAGGTATAAAAAAAAGTTAGGCTCAGTCTTCAGCAGAAATCTATTTCTTCATCAGCTGTACCAATACGTGACTGAACGAGGCACAATTGTATTTGTGTAATAATTCTACATTCTTCTAACAGTTGTGTGCTGTCTAAAAATGTGTGCCTCCAACAAGGGCACGATCATCATCACAGAATGTAAACCGGCTGCTTTTCCTGTTCTTGCAACTTTCCTATTGTAATTCTTCATTATTTTTCTTCTGCGCAATGAGATGGTAACAAAATATGTGCAACCATAGGAATGAAATTATGTGCTCAAAGGCACCTGTAAATATTGAACAACTTACTTCTCTACGTTAAGCTGTCACAATTAATTTGCACATAAAATCGGTACTGTCCTATTAGTGAATTAGCACAGAGTTTCCAAACAGCCTCAGCTATTTTCTCTTGAACCCAATTTAAAATGGATTAAATCTTTTTCTACCCTTGCTTTAGATTCCTTTTTGTCAGCCAGGTTTTTTTATTTATTGCAAAAGATATTGCTAGTGGACCAAAGCAGACAAGGCGCTAGATTCCCTTAATGGTTCTTAAAGAATTACTCTCCATTTTCGCTTTGTTTTATGGAATTGCAGGCTGAGTTTTAGGTTCAAAGAGTCTCTCTTTGGCTTGTATTAGAAACTTTGCACTCTTGTGTGAGATACTGCTGAAGACAACTGAATGAACTGAACTATCAAGTGGTAAAAAAAAGAGATAAAAAAGCATTAGTATCTTGAAACCTCAAACTGCTCATCTAGGCAGTATGCAGTGTTCTGTGCTAAGTACAAGCTTTGTGGAGTCCCAGCAAATCTTCTGGGTTCCTGGGCAGGAGACACAGGTGATCAGGATGTCTGCTTCTGGCTTATAACTGAACAGCCAAACACAGCGCGCTGAGTATATGAACAGCTCTGTGCATGAAAGCAAGAAACTTTGTGATAGTTGTACACATACAGAGCTTCTCATTCTGCTCTCATTTTAGAGACAAGGTTTTCAACACCTACTGAAATCACTTGATTTAAATGAACGCAATTCCAGACAATGTATAATAATAAGTCTTATTTCTTTTCAGTTGCAAAAGAGCCTTATGAGATGATTTACTTTACATTAATTTTAAGGATGAAATAATATCCTGCTATAAAATTTTGCAAGCATTTATTCTTCTTGTCAACTCAAAAGGCAGTTCAGTTGCCCTTTAAGTTGATTTATTACTTGAGAACCAGTGAATCCTCCCCACCACGTGGTATCAATGTTGCCATGATTAAAAGGAAGGAAACAATTCATCTTGGTTTGGATCTGACAGCTAATGGCTTACTTGCAACTCTTGATTATTAATACAGACATAATAATGCTCAATTCTTAACTAACCCTGTAAACAATACAATTATCGGAGGAAATAGTCTGCTAAAAACCACTGTTGTGTCACAGTCTAAATCAAAAATGTCAGAAGTCAAAGTATGTATTGTCGCCTGTAGGAAAATTGACATTATTCTTTTCATTATTACACCTGTTACATTTTAAACAAAGACATTCTTTTGGAGTTCTGCATTTCCTTAGCCATGGTATCTTTACCTAAACCAGGATGCAGCTTCACTTCCCAGGTCTCCAAAAACTCTGAAGTGCCCCAGAAGTCTGTGGCTGTCCCTTGAGGTGCAGGTGTGTGGTCATCCCTGATTTCCTGAGAGTCTCAGGATCTGTTGGGCGGCATTTTAATGAAGCACTCCATATTCAGCAGATGCTGCTGTGGGACAGGGCCCTTCCTCGTATCTCAGTGCTGGCAGGGCTGGAGACAGGCACCAGAACGCCCGCCCCTCAGTGAGTTGTGATGGTCTCACTGGGAGCCTGAAAGCTGGGCAGTGCTTTAAGTATGCTTTGCTGTCCAGGTGCTTTCCACTGAGACTGTACAATTTGATCCTTTTGTCACCAGTCAGTCCTACCAGTTACCAGGTAGGTGCTCTTCCATTTGTCAGAACAGGTTTACTTGGCCATTTTCTTTTTCTTTGAGTAATCTTAATAACATGACATAGGGTCCTCTTATATACACTTCTGCCCTCATCTATTCTTCATTAAGCTACAGGGGATTGCTGTGCAATGCAGGAGGCAGTGCTGATAAATAATATTTTAGTGTGAGTTCGGCATTTGAAAGAAATCTCCTTCATATTCCTCCTAGCCTGCAAAGCTGCTGGAAGGTTGGTTTCATGAGTGATTTGTGCCAGCATTATCTTATTTTAGTGTCTGTCAGTGAAATCCTGCCCATAGCAATCAGGCATGTGAAAGAATTTCCACATATAAAGCCTGAATATTTTGAAAAGTTCCTACTTCTACTGCAGCCTGAGAGCAGCAGGGGTCCGCAGCTCAATTGTTGAGCCCACATTCATTTCCTCTTCCTCTGGGTGAGCAACTCTCCACAGATCACTTCAGGCTTATCATCCCTAGCAAGGACAGTGTCTGCACCAGGCAGCCTCTCGGTGCTCGCAGTCACTGATGCCTCACAGCAGACTCTGCTGTACCTCTTAGTGGCAGTGTGTGCTGGTTACAGCTCATCTGCTCTGTTGCTGAGAAGAGTTTTGGTCATTTCTTTGCATGTGTTTTCAGTCCAGCAGAAAAGACAAGTGCATTGTTTACAGGCTGTAGCTATGAAGCACTAACACAGAAAGAGGCAATGACCTTTTCTTGTCTCTTGGAATTTTTCCCTCTTTATGGTCAAGCCACAGACCACAGATGCTAAACGTGGCAGCCCTGATGGCCGTGCAATCACAGTGCTGCCTGAGGAAGCTGGTTACCCAGGCTGTGGCTTACCAGTAGCTAAGGTTTGCACACAAGTTCTAAGAAAAAGGCAGCTTAAAAAAAAGTCTTCTAAATAATATTTTGATCTGTGCTTTCCAAGTGTCTGTACATAAGTTGAGAGTGCTGTCACAAGTGCTTCAAAAGCACCTGACCAGTATCTTATGGCAGTGAGATGGGAGGCAATGCTCTGTCCCTGGCACTGGGCAGACGAGGCATCACTGCAAAAGCTGGAACTGCTGGGCCCAGCGAGAGGCTCTGGGCTGCACAGCTGGCAGTCACCCCCGTCAGTCCCTCTGTGTGTGCCAGAGCTCACTGCTCATGGCAAACACTTCTAACAGGTCTTGAAACAGGGTGGAAGGTCCTTAGGAACCGTTCTCTGCAGTTGCCAGAGGAAGCCTGTAAGCTATGGTGGTTATATATTTTCTAGATGGTGATTACCTAGCTAGGAAACTGCAGATACACTTTGAATTTTCTTTTTTATGATAAAACAATGACATTGTTTTTAAAAAGAGATATCATGTGAGTTTGAGAATAAGCCACACTGAGCTGGATGGGGAACTTTCTAGCACTCAGAGCTGTTGTTTGGAGCTCTCCACAGACAGAGACACTGACATTGCATTGTTTATGCACACTGCTTTTTTTAGACACTTAGAATCACTTCTTCACTGTTTAATTAATTTCAGAGGGAAAATCTGCAGAAGGAAATAGAGGTGTCCAGAACGAAGCTCTTGGCTGTATGTAAGAAAGTTGAATTCTTAGTCACTTTCGGCACTTCAGAAATCATCTTAAATAGTTGGGCTCTAACAGTCTGCACACAGCTACCTGAAAACAGCAGAAAGAATATCCAAACTATAAGCAGATTGACTTTGAGTAATAGAATAGTTTAAACACTTTCCAAGCATTAGCCTAAGGAAGCTGAAACTCCATAACAGAAAAATCTTTGGAAATAGGGCTAAAGACACAATCCGTTTTCTAAAACGGTAAGTATTGGAAGTATTGGCACAACTCAGAAAGAACAATGTTTGATTGTACTTAATAACAGGCCTCATTTTTCCTTGATACTGCTACTAGAAAATCAGAAGAATAACAACTTGACTCAAACCTCTACATGACTACTAAGGTTTAGTAGTCTAACTAGCTAAAGAAGAAAGTAAATGAAAAATAAATCCTCGACATAATGAACTGTAGCCCACTGTTTTCAGGAAGGATGTGAAATATCTGCTGCTGCTTTGATCTCCAAGTGCCTCAGAGAGCAGCTCTCTGCTTGGGCAGAGCATGCTGGTAAAAATCAATGCAAAGCACATTTTGGTATTCATATCCCAACCAACCAGGCATTGCCCTTTCTCAGAGGAGCTTAAATTACATGCATACTACTTAATTTTTGGTTGAGCTTAAACAATTGAGTCCTTCCAGGTAAGCCTGCTGAGGCTCCTTCCTGAATGTTCTTTTCTCTGGCACTCAGAGTGTTACTGCTGCCTGTCCTGCCTGGATTCCTGTTTATAGGACTGTACACTACTGAGAGATTAGGAGCTAAAAAAAGCAAGCAAAATTCAGAATTAATAAATGCAAATTAATGCACACTGGGGAAAAGCCAATTCTCCTATATATACACACTGATGGAAATTAAATTATTTAGTAACCTTCAGAGTAGCTCTTAGTGTTATGAAATGGCAGCTCAGCATTCAGTGGTACTTTAAAAAATGAATCGGAAACAGGAAAGAATGTGAAGTATAATTGTGGCAATGTGTTCATGTCTGGTGTGCCTGCATTTTGATGACTGGTTGCAGCAGAACTAGAAACTACAGAGAAAACCAGCATCAATGAGCATGGATGTGAAATGGCTTTTGTATGAGACGGTATCAGGCTAAGGCAGTTCCTCTGGGAAAGAGGCAGTACTTGGAAGTCATGCTAGAGGTCGGTGGCATGGGGTAGTCAAACAGGAAACAACTGTCAGCTCTTCTCTCAGTTTAAGATGCAGAGGGCATGATTTGAAATTACTGTAGCTGGTTTCAGAAATCACACAGTAACTTGATTTTTCCTGCAAATTGAAATCCATTGATATCCAGCGTGGTAAATTGTAAAAGTTTAGATGCAGTAAAAATAAAAAAGGACTACGGGTTTTAAGCACATTGATAGAAGCTGTGACGTAAAAGAAAAAGAGCAGCATGGATATTGTGGGAAAAGAGCACACATCACTGCATTGACCATCTCTGCCCTGTGAGCACTGACCTGAGCACCTGGTCCTGGTTTGCATGATGAGCTCCTTATGTTTCCAGGCTAGGAGAAACCATGCTTCCTGTAGTATTTCACAAGCATCTTAACTACTACTTTATAGCTCAGAAAATTGAGTCAAACTTTCATTAAAGCTTCAGGGGTGGCATGAGAGCAATCTTCTTGCTCTGCCTAGGTCACGCTCATCATTTGTTTCTTACAACATTCAGCCTGGGCACGGTCACAGCCAGCCAAGTGCAGCTGAGAGCTGAGGAGCTGAGTTTGCTGAATGACCCAAGCAGGATCACAGATTCTCACCAGAAGATGGTGAGGGCTGACGCTGGTTCCCAAAGCCAGAGCCATAGTGAGGCGGGGTCCGATTTCTGTGCTTCATTCTCCCCAGGTTCAGACTTAGGTTTGCTCCCATTGTGACTGCCAAGGAAAAAGAACAACTGCAGCAGTTCTAAGTGCAGTGTGCCAGACCTTTGGTGGAATCATTCAGAATCTTTCAGTGCATTGCTGCAGCAGCAAATCGTTTTAGCAAAAAACTCTTTTCCTTTCTTTTCCCTTTTACTTCCATACCAGCTCTCTGAAAAGGGAAGTTAAGCACAGTGGGAAGGTCAGCTGTGGGAGTAAAAGGCTATTCATTGGCCTCAATGCTGCCAGCTCTTGCATTGGCAGGATGAGTGCTTTGACTAACATGATGTCTCTGCATATACAGTCTGCATGAACTGTCAATCTTTTATCTTTTAAAAAAGATCAAATGAAAGATGCTTAGTTGACTTGTAAATAATACAAACTGTAAGCTGCATTAACAGCACTTTAAAGCAGTATTAATCTCACAGAACAGCATCTTCCCATACCACTTTGCCATCAGGTGACTAGATCTATTAAAATAATCCTGAACTGCTCCTTCACATCCATGATACAAAATTTTACAAATACAAGCAATTACTCAGTATAGAGAATATAATATGGAAGCTACAATGCCAAAATAATTCTGACAGAGTAGAATACAGAATGAAGACAGACTTTCCTTATTAAACTTTTTATTAAAATTGAGCTTTATTTTACATATTTAAAATACTTTATATCCAAGTTATGCAATAATGTATGAAAAAAATTGAATGTGAACACTTGCATAAAAATATGTAAAATCATGACTAAGCAATATAAAGCAATATAGAGCATGTTCCAAAATGTATTTCAGGAGTAGAATACCTGAGTTTTCAATAAGCTGGTTTCCTGCGTTTCACTGATTTTAACAGTTGTATTTAAGAACGTATCTGATCTCATATAAAGCACTTCTTTGGTTGAGAAAAACTTCACGGAAAAGGTAGAGATCAAGCAGAGATATTACTCAAGGCCTGTCCTCAGAATCTTCTTCCCCATGATGATCCACTGTTTGAGATGCTAGGAAGGACTCCCATGTAGCAAGGCACTTAAAAAAATCCACAGATACATATTAATATAGCAGACTGACTTCTGTAAAACTGGTAGCCAAGGAGAAAAAGCAGCAGAAAAAGAGTACATATGCATTGTCACAAGCTGTTTTTGTGGGACCATGGTAATAGCAAAATATGGTTTCCTAGGCAGCTCAGTGATATGCAAAATGTTAGCCAGCACGCTGGGTGAGCTGTAAAGGTCACTTTTACATAATGACAAGCACACAGTGTGAGCATCGTAATTGTATGTGTTAGCATGGGAGATGCTAACACTAATTATGCTCTTCTTTAATCTCTCCCTTTAGTTACAGGCAAAGACCTTCTCCAAATAGAAAGCACAGTCACACACAGTTCCTTGGTAATCTCTGTGGATTCCTATAGCATACCCAAAATTCTTTCCAAGTTAAATTAAAACATTTTTTTTCTAAATACACAGATAATTTGTTTTTCCCCTGAGTAATGAGAAAGAAATGGGACCAGAAAGGCAGGGGGCTGAGGGGAGACTGCCATATTTACAGCAAATGTATTTCTCTCCTAATGAAAAACATATTAATAACTGTACAAACTATATATATATATATATATAAAATATATTATATATATATATATTATTAGAAGCAGTATAAGTGAAAAAATAATGATAATAAAAATCCCCAAATGAATTGTAGTTCAATTTGGCTTAAATGAGTTTTGGCAGCTTGTCAAACCTTTATAAATCAGAAGTTAGTATTGAGGATCATGGCAAGCCTATTGCTGGGTAACCCATGATGTGCTGATGCTTGTTACCCAGCATACCATGTTTCTGCCATTTCACATCTGTCATTAAAACAGTGGAGCCAAACTCATGCAATAATTCTGTTTTGAAATGGAAACATTCTAATAAAACTTTGACTTACACACTCATACTTATTGCTATTGATAATGCAGCTCATCTGCTTCTTACTGTACAGTTTTTTCATGAAGAATCTGAAATATTCATAAGTAACTCTTCTGAAAATCTCAACAAATTCTCTTATATTAAAACCTGAACAGCATACTCAGTTAATTCAAACTTTGAATTAACTCAGCCCTGAAAACATCGTAATTTCCTAAGTGAAAACTCTTGCCATAAGCCATTCAAGCTACAATAATGCACTACTGCCCATCTACCTGCAAGAAGACAATTGGGCTGATCTGACAGTCACAAATAATGATAATTTATGAAATTTAAGAGCAAAATGAAGGAGGTACATGAATGGAAGTAGAATGTAGTTGTTGGAATCCGTGATGGTATGAGGAGGCAGGATCAGGGACGTCAATAGAAAATCTAACAAAAGATGGCAGCAGTTGTGCCTCTGAAGACACAAAACCAAAAAGGGGCTGCATGATAATGCAAGAGATTAAAACATCTACTTGATTGAGATCACGAAGAAAAAGTACGTAGGAACTTGCTTTCACATGGGTCCTTTGTCATTATCAGACATGTTAGAAAGTCATTATCAGATATGTCATGTTATTTGCATGTTGTCCTCCACACCACATAAACCATAAACCTACTCCCTCAAGCTTATTTCTGTGATCTTGACAGATCTAATCTCCTTTGCTTCTTGCACTGCACAACACTGTGATGCTGAGAGCACACTGAAGGTTTGAATTACTGTGAAAAGAGAGGAGTAACTGGATAAGACTCACAAGGAAATCTGCATTTCTTCACTGGCCTTTTGGAGAAATGTTATTTTGCAATGGTAAATCAGGGAGGAGCAGTGAAAGTAACGCTAGCTAGCATGAACAGTGATCTGCAAATATTGCAAAACGGCTTCTGACTTAAAAGGTCTTTTTGACCTTTTGTTGAAAGCCGTTAAGGTTTGTTCAATAGAGTCTCCCTTTCTTCATATGACACTGTGGCAGCTGCATCTATCTGAGGTGTCTGAGCTGCAAGGTGGCTTCTTGGTTTAAATATGTCAATAAGCCAGCTGTTAGAAATGTGTTTTCACTGTGGTGCTCATCCTCAGATTTCTATTTGCTAGAGCCCAGACTGGACTGCCATCCTAGAAAGCTGCAAGGCACATCTGTTTTTCCTAAGCTTTTCCTAGGTGTGAGACAAGAAATAATCAGTTTCTTGAACAGTGTTTTGTTGGCAATGAATGAATGTTGGTTGTTTTTTTTTTCTGAGCCACAGTTTAATTTATACTATGCAACTTCATATTTTGTCATTTTGGAATTTCAGTAATGTGTGGTAAAGTACATACATCATCTTTACTGTCTTGAATATAAAAATGGATCCCTATTATCTTTGCAACACTGAGCCAAAACACATGTTAAAATCCAGTCACACTATGTTGCTTCTCCAGATAGATACAACTTACCACAGTCTTTCCACACAAGGATGCAGAGCATTTTTTTCAGTTACACAAGTTATTTGGATTTTAATTTATCCCCATTTATATAACCAGAACACATTTTCAAAAATGTAAGAGCAATGGTGGCTCATTTCACTGTCAGACATCACAGTGCTGCTACAGCTGACAAGTTTTATAATTAACCGTACCAAAACAAAAGTAGGTCTCTGTGCCTTAGGCTCAAGCTTTTTATATCGTGAAGCATGAACTGCGTAAACGACATTTTGTTACTGATGTACACTTCAGCCTTATTACAGAATGCTTTTACAGAGTTCTCCTGGGAGGGTGAAAATGGAGATCTAAACACAGGATATGTCCACTTTCACAAAAGAGACAGAAAGGAGACAAAAAGAAAAACCAAACCCTGGAAATTAAACGTGCGTGCATAGTGTTGAAATTCATAATCCAATTATTTGTAAAAGCCCAGCAGAATACATTAGAAAATCTAAATATACAAAATGAAAGAACTTAAATAGGCTATTTTACCTAAAGTATTCTGATTACTACTGTTCTGCACATCTGTTCTGCAACACCATTTTTAGAAATAGCAGCAAGAGGTTTTCATATACAATTGCACTAAATCTAATCTAACTAAAAAGGAGATTTAAAAATAGAACATGTAGTAGGGATGATAACATAAGCAATGTGTCATATGCCATGTGTTCCAGTTCCCTGTTTTCCATGGTTAATACCTTAAAAATATCCTTCGTGATGACATTTCCTAGACTAGAATCTGCAAATGAAGTCTTCTGTTTTTGAGAGAGAGTGCCTTATAAGCAATGAAAAACCAAACTGGTGTATTTGCTGGATTTACAGTGTCTGAACAGTATTTGGACAGTGTTCCTGCTTACTCCAGTCTTGTTTTATTTTCTCTGAATATGTTAACAAAGTTTTTTGCTGAGAAAATTAAATACTTCTTTTTCCTTGATGCAAATATCCTACAGATTATGGCAAACATGAGGAAAAAACAATTGGTAAATGTTTAATTGCTGTTGTTCTTTGAAGCCAAAGTACATTCCTGGGTGCCTGGATTGTTGGCTAATATGAACCAGGATGACTTCAGATACACTAGTTAAGTAACAAGAACTTTGTATCTTGTTTTGGTTTGAGTAATGCTCTGTCCTAAGGGCACTGGAGAATATCTGTACCTAGCTTAATGGAAAGACCTGGTGACAATCTGCTCTCTCAGCTGTATGTTCTGCCCTGTGGTTAGTTTGTGATTGCAAACACTGGGAAGATTGTATGTCCCATGAGCTAAGAGGTGTGCTAATTCTGGCCGTTGTGTTGTACCTAGGGCACGGGAAAAAGCAGTAAATGAAAGGGTATGGCACTGAGACACACTTCAGTCAAGGATTCTTCTGTAAGGCAAACAAACTGATGTTTTCTTCTTCAGAATGAGAGGTCCTGATTTCAAATTAAAACCTTCTCTTTTCTTTTTTCATAAAATCCTTCTTACTTAAGCAAAGCAATTACACTCATTTTAAATACAGTAAGTTCTAAATCTTGCATATGGAGAGACTTAGCATGTATTCAACTCTTTTTTGGAAGAGAAAGAAGAAAACTTCATGAACTCCTGAGACCAACTACAGGAACTGCAAGTGACTGCTCAGTCATGGTAATACTGGGCTGTTAAATGGCATCATATGCAGATGTATTGTGCAGATTGTACAGTATCACAGGAAAGACTTTGTTCTCATAGGTCGGCACAGAAGCACCCCATAAACTTGAAACATTGGGCTTTAATTAGTGTCTGTTACACTGAGAGATTCAAAGAGAGTGAGATTCCATAGCTGTAGAAACAAAGGAACACTTCTTACTCAAATGCTTATCTTAAAGGTAGGACTTCATTTTTAATGGAAAGCATAAGAATCATATTCTGATGCTCAGATTTCTGAGAGTCCCTTCCTAAAGTTTTACCTCTAGGTAGCAAGCACAGGAAGATGCTAATGTTTTGTTTGTTTGTTTGTTTCCTATTGTATTCAGGACTGTAGGACCTATCATTTGTAATATTAGGTCTTCTCCAGTAATTAAACATTAGCAATAACAACAGGTCTCAAAAAACAAAAACAAACAAACAAAAAAAAACAACCACATTTTAGATAAAAACTTCCCAAACTCTCCAAATTAATTTTACCAAATTCTCTTGAATGCCAGAATTGAGATAATGATTTTCTGCTAAAAAAAAAAACAAAAAAAAAAACTGAAACAAAACTTGATGAGCCCTCATGTTTCAGCCAGGGTAGCCTAATGTTTGTTATTACAGCAATTATTTTTTTCTAAAATCTGGATCTCTCAGGACATAATAGGAAAACCATTTAAAGTTTTCAAGAAAAGCACCAACAAAGAACAATGTCTCAGTGTAAACTGACTTGTCCAGTATTTCAGAGACTACTGAAAAAGAGCCATTGGTACCTGTGGAAACAGTTGAACCATTTTTCACATATTTAACTTAGTGATAATAATTTCATGTATGCTATGAGCTTTGACATCCTGAAATGAAACTCTAATTCAGTGAAAAGCATTTTTAGACAGGAAAGAGACAAAAAGAATTATTTTTGTGGTTTGATTTAGCTAATCATTCATGAATAAAGTATTCCAATATATTTAGCACTGATTTAACAGACGTATTCATGATAAAGAAACCAGAGATCATCAGTAGCTGTAAAAAATGTGAGAGGATGCCAAAAGTTTGCTGCCTGATTTCAGAAAATATTTTGATCTTCATATGTAACAACAGATTGTCAATGTCCGCACATCTCACAGGCTGCATCCTAATTAACTAGACTTGATGATCAAGAGCTCTGTCTTTTCAATTATGTTCTAACAAAATGATTTGTAAAACCAGGGCACTGATTTTACATTGAGGCTAATGGACAGCTCATAAAAAGATTGGAACGTGGGACTGGAAGACACAGATATCAACATATATCTGTGAAAAATACTGGTTTTTAATTAGTAGATGGGCAACTGCTTTACTACAGGAGAGTCTGAAAAAAATCAAGATACTGGGATACTTTCAAAACAAGCACAACATAAGCAACATGTTGCCTCTGAAGAAACTTCACAGAATGCTTAAGAGATTTTGTTACATGTATTCAAGTTCTGCTGGTTAGAATACCTTACTTGGAATTTTTACCAAGAGTGATAGCTATGCCATTTGAACTGAAATTAAAATTGTATCTCAACCGTTTTGCTTTCTTTCCAAAGCAGTCAGTTTCAATTATAAAAAGATTTGATTTAGTAACTGTATCCATTTGTGCATTTTGAAAAATGTGCCATAAGCTTTTCATATTGACTTCTCAAACTTGTATTGATGTTACCATAGTAAAGTCCGATTGGTTCACATTCCTCAGAGAAATAACAATGAGAACTGTCTGAGTGTGCTGTTTTAAAAGGAACCACATTTAAATGTTTCTCCCATGTAAAGTAATTTATAAATGTGAAGCCTTCCAGAGGGCTTCTTCACACAAACTGCAAAAGTCACTGCAAAAGGCTTCCAAGCTGAAATATAGCACCTGACATTCAACCCAAAAATATCTCCCAAATTCTTGTGGTTAGTAAAACAAGACTGCCCTCTGTTGTTGATGAACTCAGGATCAACCACTTGGGTACAAATAAAATATGTTTTGCTTAAAACAACTCAACTTAAGGAGACGGTCTCTTTCTTCCCACAAAAACTGATTCTGAAATTAACACAAGTTTGGACTAAAATGCAACATTTATTCTTTAGATACAATGCAATGATTTCTCTGCTGAAATAATCAGTCAGTAATAACTACTGCTATGAGAAAGGGTTTTACCTCTTCATAGTAACGGAGATTATTGTCAGCCACATTAGTGAACGCTGATCTCATATCATACTGCATGTTTTGCTTCCACCTGTCCCAGTCTGCTTTCAGTGCATTATTGGCACATTCCACTTTATCTTCAAGTTTCCCAATCTCCTCTGAGAACTAAATACAAATTGTAAACATAAAAAATAAAAATATAAAAATCAGTAGAGTTAGCATTTTAAAATTGATTGGAACCAAGTGACTGTAGTGCAGTAAAGTGAACAGAACTGCAGAAGCAAGGTTGGAATTAAAATTAGCACATCATTTCCTGGTGATAAATGATTTAAAATTTTATTCCTAATGAATAGCTCAGTACAATTTCTGAAATATTAATAGCAGAAATTTGAGACAAAAACTAAAATGTTGCTGAAAATATTTTTTGTTGACTGGGAAGTTACAGACTCTGGCACCTCTTTGCTGGCACCCAACAGTAATGCGTCTAAAAAGGAAAACACTAAGGGCTTTACTGGAGCAAAATCAACTTTACAAATGAGATTTGGCCAGAAGACTGAGGAAATTCTGATAGAACTTTCGGTGACTTCAGGAGAAATCAGAATGGGGGGGAAAACAGCAGAAATTATACTCAGATTTCTTGCCCATCACCTTGCAATCCTTTGGTGTGGAACTAACCCTGGCGTGACCATACAAGGGAGCGAGAAACACCAAAGTAGAGAAAGAACTTAAAATGCAGGATTTCAGCAAAGCAGGGACTTTTTGAGAGATCCAGAATCAAAAACTTGAAGGCAGCTGCTATGCAGCCATTATTTTCCTCTAATTGCTGGAGATGCACAAAGTGACTCCAAGCTAATGGGAATTAGAAACAGACAAAGGGCCTCTCTCTAGGGACTCTTCTAGTCCTGTCACTGATTTTGTACCTATTGTCATTTGCTAATCAGCTGTGTCAGTGCTGGCTGGCACCCAGTTGCAGAATGAGACAAATCTTCTGCAGCTACAGTGTGAATGAATGCCTTAGGACTGCACAGCATCTGTCTGAAGCAAACCTAGGGAGGTCAGGCACAAACACCATCTATAAGGATCATAAAGCAGAAAAAGCTGATCTCCTTATATCGTTTCCATTGCAACTCAGGTACTGTACATCTTCCTCTTATTCTTTTTACTTTTCTATAAGGCAGAGTGCTCTTTCATCATACAACTTCTCTGTGAAGTTGGATAGCTCTCCTGTTAAGTGCCACAGAGCTGGTGCTTTCATTGATAGGAACTTCCAAGTCTTCTATAAGACTTTCAAGGAATGCTTAGGCTATTCACACATTGCAAGAAAACCAGGCTTCAGAAAAGGACATGGAAAGCTGTGGTCCACAGCCTTCAGCTCCAACCATACAGAGAGGGTGCCATAGCTGGAGGTGCTGCAAATAGCAGAAACAAACTGAGCAACTCTGTCTGGAACAGAGATGGAACCTGAGCCCAATCGTTAAAATTGGAGGTATCAGGGGAAGATGACAGCTCATACACATTGCTTGTGTGACTGTTGTGAAGAAGAGACATATGTTTTAACCAAGTAACTCTTGTGTGTGTACATTTTCACTATTCAGTGCTCAGAAGTCCTGTTCACAGTCCATATAATCAGTATAAAACCAACTCAGAGTCTGACAAAATAAAATCCTTATGCTCAA
Organism: Tetrao urogallus; assembly: GCF_951394365.1. Classification (NCBI taxonomy): domain Eukaryota; kingdom Metazoa; phylum Chordata; class Aves; order Galliformes; family Phasianidae; genus Tetrao; species Tetrao urogallus. The sequence goes on along the minus strand of NC_136818.1, from coordinate 17,570,864 downwards.
GTTAGGCAAAAACAGAGTAGCTAGGAAAAATGAAAGAAATTTCAACCAAATGTTTTTTCCAACACTCCACGATACAGAGAGGAATAAACATTTTTAGTTAGACTTTATTTCTACACTGACTTTCCTTGCCACATTTCTAGATTCATAAAATATTGGGCACTATTTAAGAAGAAAATGAAAAAAATATTATTTCTACTTTACCGAAAAGTTAAAGTTCAATTATCCAGCTAAATCAGTAATCAAACTATGGGCAAGAGTAATTTCATCAACTACCAACAGCGTATTCAACATGAAAAGGTTAATCCAAAGATTAAATATGGGGAAATTACCTTTAAAGATATTGCAGGCAACTGGATTAGGTATCTTGGGCATGCCCCAAGTTAACTGCCTTTCCTTCTAACACTAAAAATGAATGCACACAGAATACTGAAAATAGTGACTATTTGTAGATGATTTAGAGTAAGAAAGGCAGTTGAATCCATTTTCCTGCTTTTGCAAGAAAAAACAATTCTTATATAAAAATGAGCTAGACTGCATGGTTAAAGAAATCCGGTTTCAAAGTCCTAGTATCATCATCTTCCCTTTATCTTGACCTTTGTATCTTTAAGGCATTTATTTTACTGTTTGTTTTTGTCTTGCCTTTTCTAGGAACTACAGTTTTCTTCCATGGTGTAACTACAGTGTGATGTGGCAGGCAGGCAGTTCTACAAAATATCCGCCTGGATATGCAGTTTAAGCATCACCCTCTAAAGCCCCCCAGTGTGTATCAAGGTGGGGGCTGAAGTTAGGGTCTAAAGACAGAGTTTTGCCACACTTCTTCATCTCAACTAGAAAGGTTTAAAGTCTACTTTTTCACAGCTGAAAAGAAACATACATACTATCTTCTTCAGCTGAAAGCAGAAATCAACAAGTGGCTTGGTTTCTGAACAAGTACATCCATGTAGTGTGTACTTGTTTTATAAGGTTTACATTGTTACAATTTATCCTACAAATTAAATAAGATCCTAAATCCATTTTCTTACACTGACCTCATTGAGGCATCTAGAGCAACAAATTAATTCTTACATCAGTGGTTCCTGCAGGAGGACAGCATGGTGCTTACCAGATGTTGTACCACTGGACAGAAGCAGTAAGACAGGCCTGCCAGGGCAGAAGGCTACCAGACATGAACAGGGTGACCTGTAGCCAAAGGGACTTGCAGCAATAGCTAAATTACCTGCTAGGTGACATAAAATTATATAGTATCTCAATATGCCAAACAGCATTACCTTGTATCTACTACATGAATTAATCCTTCACTTGGACATACTAACCCTGCTCAGCCTGGAGTAAAACATAATATACATTCAGAATGTGAAAGCATCAGCATTTAGCATTTCTTTTCTTCACTTCAAGCTTGAATAGCAGAATCCATAAGTCGGCATTTAAACCTGTCAGGTTCTGTCGGAACAGATTATACCAACCTTTTGTCAGAATTAGCATTAGTACTTGCAGCAGTATCAAATCTGTACCCAAGACACTGAAGGAGGCACTGGTTACTCCTTTAGAACAGAGCATAGGAGCAGTGAAGCCAAAATGGTAGCCTCTTTACAGCCAGAGCTCTGGAGGAAAGAAAGGCCTAGATGAGCGGGAGGGCATTCAAACACCCCTCTCAAAAATCTCTGTCAGGAGGCTGCATCCAAAATCACAATCTTCAGACCTTCCGTACTTTGAATAATGGCCACCTTCAACACCTACATTTTGATGTGGGAGGATAATTTGGGGGTTTTTAGAAGCATCACAGGTACCTGTCCTAAAAGCCCAGTAGGAGAAGCATGTCTCAAGAAAATGTTTATTCCTAGCCAATAAACCTGATGTCTTACAAGGTTTAATCTGAGATTACAGTCTGTCAGCTGCACTGACCTTGGGAATGTTTTGCACTCTCTTGCTGTATAACTGCCTGCTTGCTAAATCACTTAATGTTTGCTGTGACCATTGCTAAAGATCTCACTGCCTTTTATCAGCTCTAAGGACATGCTGAGATTCCGTATCTACGGTGGAAGTATACTTCAAATAAGATTAGAGTTCTTGCAAGTCACTGTCAGCAGAATTTCTGGCTACCAGATAGCACTGACAAGTCCAGTCTGATGTCTGTGAGATTATTAGAAGCTACATAGGGTATGTCTAAAAACAGAAATGTGCAAATAAAGCCAAAGTCAGCATTTGACACCAATTCCAATAACAGCACCTCTGTTTTCAGGCTTTTTTTCCAACCTCTCATTCTGAAAGCAGTCTGGATAGAAGTGTCAGGAAAATAAGTCAACATGTAATAAAAATTAAAAAACAGCAAAAAACAGATTCAGAAAACAGTGAGAAGTTACTTGAACAGTTAAAAAATAGCAGTGCAAAAGTCTCTGTGGCCAAGCTACCATTAATGGAGAAAATCTTCCACTTCTAATGAAGAAAAAAGTCAGCAGGATGCAGCCGCCACTCAATTAGAGAAGACAGGATTTTATGATCAGACTAACAGACATCTGCTTTGCTGCTCTGATGAGACTGTAAGAAGAGTCAAGATCTCAGCATTTTTTGAAATGAGTAAGAAACAGAGAGGCTGGAAAGATAAAGCAAAGATCTGTACATCTGGGTAACCACACAACCCACAGGGTTTTACCACAGCGGTACCAAGGAAATGCAGGAACAGTTAAAATGACCAGGTTCAGTGGAAGCAAGGACAAACATCTCATTATGGAGCACAAAGTTGTCAGTATCGAATCAATAGTACAATCAATGCAATGCAAAAGGGAAAATTATTCCTTTTTGTCTATAACAGCTGAAGAAAACCTAGTGCCAGCATCTTGTCTGAGGACTCCATCAGATTATACCAGAAATGCTTTCTTAGAAGGCCATGTCCTGCCAGGCAGTGTCCTTTGGACACTGGTAGATAGCAGTAAGCTATATATTAAATATTATTATATATAATAATATAATAAATATTATTATATATATTATAAGCTATAAGTAAGCTGCTAACCAAGCTTTATGAACTGCATTTGAGCACTGAGTCACTCTGTGCAAATGCAACTGTTTTTAGCAACAAACTATACAGATGGGAAGTACTGATAAAAGGGATGCAATATTGATGCAAAATTGATTTAACTAACTGTATACAAATAACTTGAGCAATGACCTATAACATGTCTTCTGATCAGATGAAGATCTTAATATGTACTCTATCTTCACATGCAGTGCAACTAAGAGAGCTGATCCGTGATACAGCCAGCTTGAGACCTCACTTACCAGTTAATTGGCCAGGACATAGATACATATATTTTGTAGATAGACTGAGAATAGAAATAATGAAGTAAAAGTTTGCTTGAAGATGGTCTTTGCTGATTCCTACAAATGTGAAGTTAGTGTTACGAAACTTGTTAATTTATTACAAAGAGTAGTTTGTAGTTTCCCTATAAACTTTTAGAAGCAAAAAGCAGAAATGGTTCTCCTGGCAGCCAGTGACCTCTCTGAGTCCTACAGGCTGATTCCCAGATGTGGTGATACCCCTACACATCCCCATAACCCATACGAGCCAAGGAAACCATACGAGCCCCTGCTCTCCTTCATCCTCCACTCTCTGTGTTGCTCAGAGGCTGCCACCATTCGTGCCTTTCAGATTCACAGGTTTTGCCTGCACCCACTGAACCTTTTGCACTGGTGTTCTGCCTGCAAGGGTAGGCAGGACGGCTGGGAGCCGCCAGCCTGGGGTCACAGCTGCCAGCTGGTGGGGACACCATGCCAGGGAGCTAAGAACATGGTGGCCAGGTGGGGAGCGGGCAGTGGGCAGCGGGTCAGCCTGTGCAATCTAAGGGCAGCAAGGCAATCTGCTGGCTTTGCTGGCAACCACAGGCAGCAGAGGACCAAGACCCATCTTTGCTGCCCAGCTCCCAGCCTGCTGCAAACTGTGTCCCACACTAAGGACAGGAGAAGCAGCAGGAGAAGAAGAGAAACAAAACAGATAAGAGAGTAGAAAGGCAGTAAAATGAAAGGACAGTGTAAGCAAATAATTTCTGCTTCAGGAAAAAAATGTAAGTTTTTGCTGGCTGTTGCATTATACAGAGGCAAATTATTATGAAATACAGTGCAGACATCACAGATATCAGATAGCAATAATATATTCCTACTTGTTCTTTTAATTGACAAGAAATCAAATGAAAATACACACCTCGACTGCCAAAAGGTATCTAAACGGCACATCTTTACATGAAAGCTAATTGCAGCAACTAATAAAAAATATCTGAAATGTCAAGGACCTTCTTCAATGTACTAAAAAGCTGCAGTGAATAATCACTAGTTATTAGTCATTTTTATATATTATTTATACTGTATGATACTTGGTGCTAACAGCTGGAGGACATTATTTAGGTGTTAGAGCTAAAAAATAAAGTTTTCAAAATGCCAGTTCTGTTCTTCATCGGATCTGCAATGTGCACAGGTGGTAGCAGAGCAGTGTGGGAAACCATCCCAAGACCAGCACTGCTTTGTGCTGCATTGCACACAAGCTGACCAAGACCAGAAGCAAGCTGGTGGCAGTGGCAGGAAGGCAAGCTACTGAGGCTGTGCAAACTCAACCTGCTGAGCTTTGGTGATGGCTTTGAGGATGCTCAAGTCCATGTGCTAATTAGGTATGACTGCATTAGAATGAAGGTGTCAGCTAGTAAAAAATATCCTAAAAAATAACCAATCCTGGAAGAAAGGATCAAGAAATTTTCATTTTAAATATGTCTCATGAATGGCTTTGCTTTTTCTACCTCCTATTCCTCTCTTATGTCAACAGAGCAGCAGCCACAATAGCACTGCAGCAAGTCTTACTTTAACTCTCAGTGTGGAAGAATGCTGAAAATAAGCTGCTGTGCCACCTGCACTGACAACACATGCTCCACTGGGAGTGTGTCCTTTGCTGTAGCTGCCTATCCACTGAAGTTTTGCTTTTTTCTCAAGGTTGCCTTTGCCTGGCATGTGTAGCTACAAAGTCCCATGGTTTCCCAGAGGAAGTACAGGACACAGAGACACCATACAGTTACAGTGCATGGCTTCACAGGACATGCATTGTTCAGGGGATTCACTTTCTGCAATTAGAGTAAGGCCTGGAATATTTCAGCATTCTGTACAAAGACATACTCACCAGATCCTTGTCTGCCTTTTTATTGGCTAAAGCATCAACTTTGGAATCAAGCTCACTTTGAATTTGGTCTCTCCTTTTCAAAACACCCTTAATATAAAAAAATAAATACATAAATACAAAAAGAAGAAAGACAAAGTGAATATATTCAGAAAACCACACAACATAAATTAAACAAGACACAATTTAAGAACTTTGGCATGATACAAGTACTTTCCTAAAAAGCAATTCAAAATCATGTAGTGAATACTTATTTCTATCTATTTTTTATCTTGCATGTTTTTTTAAGAGTCTTAGTGAGTCAAAAGTCCAGGAATCTGCCATATAGGTATCACTGCTAACTGGATGAAGAAACCAGCAGTAGCAATTAACTTCATATCAACACAACCTACCATGTATTCATTTTGAAAAAGCAACATGAGTTTGTGCAACCCAGTATCCAAAGTATGTTGTTTGAGTTATTTGAGTACTGAACTCTACTTGAGTAAAATCAGATAAAATTATCGTGAAAATGGTAGCTATAGTAACTTTGATATATGTGCTTATTTCCAGTGTATGAAATTATTTCCTCCTGTAAAACTGCCTTACAAGTACTGAATTTTTAGCATAGTGTCAAAATAGATAGGGAAGGAAATGCTACTTGTTGTTAGACTACTAAACAGGAATGGTATTACAGATTAAATTTTTATTTCTGATGTTCATTTGCTCTGTGACCTTGAGCAAGTCTTGAACATTTCTCTTTACCTGAGTTTCCGCATCTGCAGAAGTACACTCAGGTGTGATTAACTCACAGAAGGCATTAGTTCTTTTAAAAAAATAATCAAACGAAGGACAAATATAATTACAAATCTAAAATACCTCCTCTTACACTACTTTGCTGCAACTGATTTTACTTCTTCATATAACTAACAGATTTCCAGTATCTACCTCTAGCATAGGGCATGTTGAACCAGCAGAGGACCCAAGCAGCTCTACCTTCTCTAGCTGTCTTGTTTGACTGTGTTCTTTCTGATATCTTCTCAGTTCAACACAAACGACATAAAAAATGGAATAAAAAAATAGGAGCTGAATTCTTAAATAATTGTTCAATATTTCTTCTAGAACAGATATTCACTAGAAAAGCCTGGTAAACCTGACTTTGGACAGCTCTGAGTAATACACTGGCAGTATATACTCACATAAATCTACCTTTCAGTAGCTCAAAAAATCTTTTGTTTAGATAAATATAGAAAATGTTTAGCTGTAAGCACAGAAACAAAATAAATAGGTCTGGAAGAGCTGTCCATCATGTTACAAATGCTTTATTTTTCTTTTTTTCTGTTTTTGTATTTCTTTTGCCCTTTTAAAAAATTATTGTTTTGATTATATGCTAAATTTTATCACAAATACTCCTTAAATTATAAGACAAAACCCAATGATTTTAATATTGGTATGTTACAACCATAGGCAAGTTCTGACTTCCAAATGCAAATAGAGGGACTGTGTTTTATAAACATATCATCATATTTTTATAATATTTTGTATAATTAATGCTATTCTGACACAAAAATCCTCAAATAATTGCATGTGGACCCATAGCTAACTTACTGCTGCAATCTATATGCTGAAGCTCAGCGGGACAGAGTTACACTCTCCAGATTTGCTCTGCCTCTGCTGTGAGTCAGCTAGAAAGGAGCCTGTCTCGATGTAAATATTTAGCTACAAATTCATCTCTGCCCTCAGTTTTCAGCTAAACTCACAGCACTGGAAAATACAAAGTCTAATCCATTGTACCTTCTGCACATATGCCAATTATGTTAGTGAAGCAGCACATAAAGGTGCCTGCAGTGAGGGGTTAAAGACACCCCAGAAATCAGGTTTTATTAGTGTGTGACTTCCCCTGTTGTATTTTTAATATGAGCAGCCCCCTCTCCAAACTGTGAGAGGCAAGTAAGTTATAGGAAAAAGAAATTCATGGTGAATGAAAGGAAAAGAGCAGTGGTTGAACAGGAATGAGCTAGAGGAGCAAGACTTTCCTCATTAATCCTCTGGCAACTTAACATTGTGTTGCAAGCACTTGGACGCTGCAACCAGAAATAAAATGAAAACAAAGAAAACAAAATAAGCAATGAGCAACAGAAACTTGCCACTTTATGCAGTAAGAGCCAGGGTGTCATTCTGTGATTTATACAGAGAAATCTCCCTGCTAGGCACAAAAGGGAGGACCTGTACAAAAGTGAGCCAAGCTGTACACAGGTCTTTAATAACATGAGGGATGGAAAGGCTCACAGGTAATAGACTTAGAAGTTCTGAAAAATAAGAATTGAAGGAGGAAATACTGCAATTTGCTAAGATACTCATCTCTTCATGCTTTTAAGTACATTAATACCTACCTCGACCTACCTGCATGTACATTTAAATAATACAGCCTGTGAGATACGGAATATTTTGTATGGTTTCTCTTTCAATGAAACTAATCACTGCAGCACTAGTTTCTAACTTTCAGAAGCTAAAACTATTGAAAAATGGACAGTGTTCTGCCCAGTGCCAGTAAAAGCCTTTGCTGGCTGAGTTATCTTGGGCCTTGCTGTACGCATGGCCTGTAGCACACTCCTGCTGCCCTGTGAGCTGGGTTCCGAGCAGAGACAAAAACGGATACTGCAGCTTGCCTTGGGATGGCAAATCCCACAAAGATGTGTTTGTAGACATTTTTCGCTTTCTGAAGGCAGAAGAGTGGGAATTATGACATGCTAAAATTAGTTTTGGAATTATGTTGATTATCAATCAGGACAGATTTTTTATATTCTCTCCAAGTGTAAGAAAAATACATCCATAGAGGGAACCGAGAGCATCAGCTTATGGCAGAGACTAAAACAGGCTTGTGACACGGGGACTGGAAGCTCCCTGCTGTTCTAGAAAAAGAAGTAGTAATTTAGGAACATCTCCTAGAAAAGGAGAAACTTCTCCACTCCTTCTCCCCCGCACAATCTGTTACTGCATATTTCAGCAATGTCAGAAGAGGTCTTTCTAAGCTGCTTTTCCTTGAACCTTTCTGTGCTCCAGCCCTACCACACACAGCTCTAAAACCAGACTTTGGTACTGCTACCACAGGCTCCCTGCCACACAAACTACTAAGCAGTTCTTGTCTGAAATGGGTGCCTCTTGCCTGATTGTTAATCAGGAAAATGGGACAAACCAGATTCTCTGCTAACAGACAGCCATCCCCCTGCCGTGCACATTTACTAACAGCAGAACGGTGGCCACAAAATATTTTTCATCAGTTACGGCCTTGCTTCCAGAATCTGTCAATGGCCTAAGACAAACTTCACATACTGCCAAAAGCAATCCTTAATGAAACCTTACCATCAGAATTTCACTGTAGAGAACGTACTCATGTATGATTGGTAGCAGATTTTCAGAGAGCCCGGCCATTCGTTTCTCTGTAGCTTTGCAACATTTGTCAATGCAGCTGGCGACGCCTTTTAGGGAGTCTGCTATATCTTCTTCTGATGCTGACCAGAGTGTGTGGATGGGGCCATACTCCTTCATCTCATTAAAATACTCTTAACAGGGACACAGACACAGATTAGTCTTTTGTTCGCTAACAGATGTCTAAGTGGTACTAACCACAATCTCCTATTTACTGTGAACACAGCAGGGAACAGCAGCTTTATTTTAAAGTCCCAAAAGGTGCAGACAACACAAGGAAGTTCATTCCAGTTCTGTATTTGATATCTTCTTTAGAAGTTTTTATTAATCTAAATAGATGGATGCCACAAGAATTTCTTCTCTTGTGCATCTATATCAAGAGATAATTTGTGGAAGGCCCCAAAGTCACTGTGATGTTTGGTAGAACTTAGCTTGGGCAAGCCTGAATATGACCTGAAAGCAGGATGTATTGAAAGCATAATTTTAATACAGTTGAATTTATAATGAAGAAATATCCAAACAAAGATGGACACACACACAGCTGTGTGCTGTGAAGAATCCAATATCTACTATGAACGCATTTCAACAAAAAAGCATCCATGCAAGATGGAACTGAAAATCACATGTTAAGATACTACAAGCAGGAACATTTTCATGTCCTCATCAGTGCACCCTGCACACTGGTGCTCTGCCTTTTGCTATTTGGAAAATCTAGAAAGAAGATTTATTAAGCTTTTGGGACCATGTCAAAATTCATAAGGTTTTCCAAGAAATATTTTGGTGCTGATCACTTGAATCTAAAGACCTCGGCCAGCTAGTTCCACTGGAATGAGCCGTATCAAAAAGAACGCTTTTCAACAACATGTATTTTCACTTATTAAGACCCCTCTAACTAGGCAAGGATGTGCTGAGATCTGGCTCTGCACGCTAAAGTACTGAGTCTCAGTTATTAGAGAACACAGTGTAGCACTTCAACTTCTACACATTAATGTCCCTTAAGTGCTGACCAGTAGAATCAACAGTAATTAACAGACCTAGACTGAGACCAGTGTTAAGCTTGAAAAATTAATAATTTAGAGTTGCAAGTTGGTGTGCAGGCTGCTGTTATTTAAGGAAAAGTATGAGCTTGTAATCCTTCTCTCTAAAACTCTTCACACACAGTTTCCCATGACAGAAACTACTGCCAACAGTAAAGCTCTTGAAATTAAAAAATAATCTACTTGGCTAACATGTGGAAAAAAACAAAACAATGCAGAATGAAACTAAAAAAGACACATATGGAGTTCCAAAATCTACACAGCATAATAACAGTATGAGACAGCACAGAAAACTGACTCTTCACATTCCACTCAAAATACAAAATGTCACACAGCTCTCCAATAAGCACAATAAAAAGGTAGCCATACTTGTTATGTTTCTTATTTTTAAGTTCCCTTTTGGCAGGTCAATGATGTGTTAAAACCCTCCCTATTACCAAGCTGCTCTAGTTAACTTGAAGATCTGCCAGAACAATGACTATTTTGGAAAACATGGTACAAATACAAATCTCCCTTTTCCTCTGTTTGCTGGAAATAACTATTTTGCTTGGCACAATGAAAACAAATTTACTGTTTACAGCAAGTCATTTGCCAACATACCAATTTCTTAAACCCATTAAAAATATATTTGTTTTCTACTCACCCCTTTCTTCCTTGTAAATTCTATGAGCTATTTTGTCCAGTACGTTTATTTTGTGACTAAACGTTTCCATATAATCATTCATTTCTGTAAACATTTCAGGACGATTTTTAACTCCTCCTCTTACTGAGGATGCTACAGCTCTTACGGTCTGTCCCATTCTGCTCAGCAAACTTGGACCCTGCTTCTTGTGCGAGGAGAGTTCCTAAAACCAGAATGTACTGTGTTTACTTGCACATACATATTTAAATTGTTTAGAAATAATAATATGTGATTTAAAGCTTTTTGTTGTTTTTAAACAAAAACTGCATACACCTCAATGGAAAAAAAGACAAATCAGATGTCTTTTTAGAGGCAAAATCTTACTCTAAGATTTTCTGAACAGACATAAAGATATTGTGCATTGTGCTCTTACAAAGAATGACCAAAGGGGGCAGAAAACCTTTACCCTTTTGTTTCGTACAGTGAGTTGACTACTTTGCAATCTAGCCTCTGGAACAGGAAAACAGAGGTAAATATTGCATTGGGAAAAGCAACAATGTTCCTACAGGAAGAAGCAATCCAGCTATTTTTTTTTGAACAGTTTTTACATCTTGATAGAATAACCTAAAGTTCAGAGAATGGCTCTGAATACAAAACTCGGATCTTCACATACATCATATAGTATTGTGAATCTGCCACAGAAATCCAAACACAGCAACAAAAAGTGCTGTGGAAGATACAGTAATACTTATGGCTGCACAGAAGATAACTAAATGCACAGAAGAAAAGGCTTTCTTGGGGAAAGAAAATTCCAGAAATTCCACATCTTCTTCTGACCCTTCTGTAACAAGCCATCAGAGGATGCTGTTGAGTACTAATCTAGGGAGGCTCCTCATACACCACTACTGACACACCGTGTGGTTCCATGTAACTGTAGATAAAAATAAAGCCATTTTACCCAGGCCTGTGCAGTAAGAAAAATTTTGAAGTCTTCATTAAAAGTTAAGGTTGGGTGATCAGCAATACGGTTCAAAAATTTATGTAGAGCTTTTCTTCGAGTCTCAATGAATTCATCACTAAATCGTTCCACCATTCCTTTCATCACAAATTTTTCTGGCAATGGCTAAGGAAAGAAAGAAAAAAACATACGGTATAACTTGCACAGTATCAAAGATATTATAATAGCTTTTCTACTTGCTGAAAACATAGCTATGACCTTATAAAAAACAGCACATAAAAACCAAATTGTTTCAAAGACAAACATAAGAAGTACCCTTGCAGAATTTTTAATTATCACATACACATGCATATAAAGCTACTAACGAAAAAGTTAGTTTAATGTTTGTCAGATTTCAGAAACCCCACAAAGACCTCAAACACCTTTGTATAAAGCTGGGGCTAGAACACAAATTAATAAAAATAATATATGTTTTAGCAAACGAACAGGAATAATTAGTGTTGGATGTGCTTCTTCAAGTTTGCTCTTCAACCAAAGAAAATCCTGATATCGTCGTCGGACCTCATATTCACAGGAGTCAAATTCACCACGAGATGTCTGAAAACAATGAACAGAAAACACAGGTCCATGAAGTTAGAATAGTGACTAAAAAGCACAGTATCGTTTTACATCTTGAATAAAACTACATACACAATTCTAGTTTGCCCATGCTATTTGCTTGCAGTTTTTAAAGCACAATGATTAATTGTTTTAGGAGATAAAACATAATTTTTTCAAGAAATCAAAGTTCTACTTAAAAAAAAAAAAACCCACAACAGATTGACTTCAAATAATCAGTCCGACAGTGTTTCCAAAAGATTTTGATCATTACTGTAGTGTGATGTTTCCCTTTTAACAATCACAGTTATGTTCATTGCACTTAGGGCACTTCTGAAGGAGTTAAAAATCAAAGAGTGAGGAAAGCCCATTTTTTAGCATTTTGGAAAAACCAGAAAGAGCTGACATATGTCCCTGAGGCCTGCTGACACCATCCAACAATCCCTGCTTTCAACGCATGAGAACTTCAGCATATCGTAGCACATTGCCCATGTTGTTTAACGGATTCTTCAATCCATCAACCCCAGTTTTGTAGCCCTTTGTCAGAGCTCGCCAACAAATCTTTAATACTTAGAAAAAATGCTTATTACAGCACTGCAAAATCGCCAAACCATGGGATTTTATCATTGCTCCATCTTCTGGAGTCAAGCTACAAAGAGCCCAGGTGTTCAGCAAAGTGATGCACTGTTTAGCATTAGTTGTTGCACAGAGATTTACAGTGTGACGCAAGCACATGGCAAAAGAACTCACTCACACTCTTGTAACCTAAACATTTTTAAGGACTGAATAAACTTTCTAGGTGTGTGGGAGGAATGCTTTTACTTTATCATCAACAACCAGCATTCTAATTAAATACGATAAAGAAGGATGAAAGGGATAAAGAAGCAAAAGCAATCCACCTTAAAGCCCTTCCATATTTGCCTGCAGAAAAGATGTTCATTCATCTACAAAAAGATGCATGAAGTGAAAATTATTGCTCACAACCTAATGAACATAGCTCTCTTCCTACCCTTTAAATATTTTATGAGGAATTGATAAGTTCTCTATTTAAAGATGAATAATTCCCATTTGAAAATTTGGTTTTAAATGTATCTTTTAAAAAGAACTCAAAGTCAAATAAATGAACACAGTAATTCTTAAATCACAGCCTGCAGAATATTTGCTGGTAACCCCAAAAGAGCTGGCTGGTCTCACAGTGCTGTCTTTCCTCCTTATTTCCAGTAAGCAATTTGCATTCAGGACAGCTGAAAATGCACTATGTTGTTTGCTAGTATTACTTTTTCACTCGAGAATTTTGGGAAATGATATGCAACTGCAGGTTGGAAACAAACTTCCAGGTGACAGTGGGCACTACAGTTATTGAAGAATGGAGCTGAAAGACTTTGCAGCAGGTGTGCTTCAGGCAAGGCAGCTCTTTTCTCAATATAAAAAATATACATGTGTGTATATACTTACACTGATTTTTTTGTTTTCAGAATCAACTGCACAGTTACATATGATTACAGTGGTCTATAACTCATAGCAGAGTCAGAGCACAGTTTCAGTTGGGTAGTAACCCAGAGAATGGTTCACAAGAAGGCTGAAAATGCTATCACTGCTACCTCCGTGAGGCACTGAGGTTTACCCTGATCCTCATCTAATAGATGCTTACCTTTGTGACTACTCTGTATGTAATAAATGTTTCAATGGCTGTAATGTGGCTTTCAGGGTCATCAACAGTAATGAAGAGATCTTTTAATTCTGGTTCATCTTCAAATTTATACTGGTTTATCATAGATGAGGGGGATATTGGCATTGAAGGACTGAATGAGTTCACCTCAGCCAGTGATGTATCCTGCAGACAGGACATGAGAACATCCACATTGAAACATATTTATACACAACCAAACACATCTTGGATGCTAAAATGGTAAGTTTTAAAATAAAACTTAGGACAGACAAAAGAATTATATGATCTGTGACAAGTCTATTATTCTCTTCAGTATTTGCTTCAGTGAGGATACAAGGAATGAGATTTATTCTAGCACTGATCAAAGCAAAACGGTACCTTCTGACAAGAAATTGATGCACAGCTATAGAACAGAACTTGCCTGTGGATGCTAAAATGAGTTACGAATACAAGCAGCCAGTACTTGTGCAGTTTGATTACCAGCTTTGTTAACATTGTTTGCAGCATTACTTCAGGACTAAGGAAGTTTCAGTTATTTCTAGTAAGCTGTACTATAAGAAATTATGACTTTAAAAGACCAAGACAAAATCCAATTTTGAGTTTTTATTGGAATCAGATATTTCAGTTTGCACATATTTTAGAATAGAATTTGAAATAGAAAACTTTTACAGAGACATGAATTTACTCTTTAAATAGGTATGCATGTAGTATAAAACTGGTGTTTAATTTCTTAATTAAATTAAATCCACTAACTACGGAAAACAGCATAATATAAATAATATATGTTTTAAAATAATGACAAAATCATCACAATATTTGAAACATCAAACATTTTATGTAGCTTTTCTAATATATCAAATGCAGTGAAATATTTCAATGAACAACAAACTTTAATATTCATCCGTGTTTTCAGAAAGTTTCCTAAAAATCTGCAAGACATAAATAAAAAATAGAAGTGCATGTAGCAAAAATAAACTGTAAGACTGCTTGAGGAAGCATGCTTAATGCACACACTTCTTTTAAAGCAAAGAGGTCATAGTGCAATGGGCCCAGCTAATGGGAAATCGCTTCTTAAAGCTGACAGAGCATGAAAATTGCATTCTCTTTTGAAAAGTTTAAGAAGCTGATATGCAAAATTGAATAAAAGCTGAAGGTTTCTGAAGGAGGTCAGCACGTGGATGAGCAGCTGCCTCTTGGGTTGGCGCACCGGAGGCTGACCAGCTCCAGGCCCCTGCTGGCAGCTGGCAGGGTGCTGAGGAGCTCACCCCACACAACACCTCACTGGCCACCTGCAATGGAAGATGCCTTCTTTTTGGGGGGCTTCTCAAGGCAGAAGCATCCTTAATTCTCTGCAACATCAGCAGCTTGTTTCAGGCTCGCTTGAGCTACCTTTCCACTTGCTTTACAACACAATAAAATCAATTGCTTGTCTAAGCCAATGAATAAGCAATATAGAATGGTTTGGGTTGGAAGGGGCCTCAAAGATGACCCAGTTCCAACCCTTCCACTAGAGCAGGTTACCCAAAGCCCCAATTGCCTGGCCTTGAGCACCTCCAAGGATGGGGCACCTGCAGCTGCTCTGAGCAACCCGTTCACAAGGCTGGCTGCTCTCCTGCAAGCAAGATAACCCTAGTGGCAAAAATTGCCCTTCGTAGTGCCTTGCTGACTATGGAGCATGCAGAAAACAGATGTTGCTGATGAGAAAACTGTAAGATGTCAGAAGTAGGAATGTATGAGTCCACACAAACCAGAGCTGTGTACTGTCATGTGGGACTGAAGAGTACAAGACTGGTGTCACTGAGGCTGGCAAGAATTTTTTCCATTGGCTTCAACGGGGCCAAAACTATCTCAGGGACTTGTTCTTCCCCCTTTTCCTGCTCTGACCCTCATTTTCTACTGCAAACTCTCTCCTTTTGAATCTATCAATGTACTCTCACACATATGGAGTAGAAAATCATATTGGGAATTATGCACTGAAAGTATTAATATACCAGACCTTCTATTCTATAACTCTGTGATTAAAGGTGATGGTTTTATTATATAGGTGCTTCACTGTATGTCTGTCAGTTACTTGACTTCTTTTACTCAGGCTGTTCCAGCCCACAGTTTCTGTGCTGTATGTGGTCAGCCCTGACCAAAGCAGTGGAGGATGAATACAAAAGCTGTGCTTTCTCTGCTCTACAGCACCAGCTGCCTATGCTCTATGTGGAGAATGAGCACAGTTTCCCAAATGTGCTTGGGTGAAGTGAAGTACTGAGAAAACAAGAAATTTCCAGGGAAAGAAAAATGCATGTGAGCATGCATGGGATTTGAATGGCCATTGATGAATAATGACAATTCAAAGCCTAATCAAGGTAAATGTGTTTCATGCTGTCTAATTTCCTACAGGTCACCAGTATCTTCATGTTTCCTTCCTCCTCAGTTGCTACTAAAAGTTGTACAAGCAGGTTCTGGAAAGCATGTTTTTATATGCAAGGGCTCACAAGTGTGCGATCTGAGAAATAAAACCGCAACAAGAAAAATCCATGGAACAAACAAGTCTTCTGTTTCGCTGCTCTACACCCATTGTGTCATCTGCATATGAATGAGTGCATGTGAGTTTTAAGCACATCTCTTCTTTACTTCAGGTTTACTTCCAGCAGTTCTTGAAAGAACACGGTAAAAAAAAAATTAAAGCTAGCTTTCTGTTCTTCTATACAGCTATGACATTGAAGTTGGAACTATGTTTTTGTGTATCTGTTGTGGGTGGAAGGAATTTTGTGGCAGAAAAGAAAACAAGCAAATGTTCCCATTCTTGGTTTAAAAAATTTTTCATTTGACTGAAATTGGCCACTAAGACTCCAAAATTAATATGGGATAGAAACACTTATGCAGTAGGAGCAGCCTCAACGTGGGCTGAGCACACAGCCTGCAGCTCTCTGGGGAAACCATTAAGCCCTGGAGTTTGCCAAAACACTGCTCCTACTCAGAGCATGGACACTTGGCTCAAGACTATCGCCATCAGGCAGAACATAGAGCATGCATCTGAGACCAGGGATCCAAAGCAGGTCTGGAATCAGGGGACATGATGGCAGGGTGTCTTGTAGGAGAACAGCTCAGTTGTTGGAGCATTCTTCAAAGAAGGAGAGAGATTCCTTGGCTGAACACTCAACTTTTAAATCAGGCTCAAATCCTTGATCCACTTGTTCCAGAAAAAAAATTGTGCAATTCTGCAGTGGCACATACATCTTTCCTACAAGCACCATGAAGAAAGTTTTCTGTGATTATGGAAGAGAACCAACTCTAAAACATTTTAAGCATTAACCAAACCAGCTCTGTCAATGCCATGCGAGGGCACCAGGAACAAGGAACAAGAGGACTACCAGGGTGAGTATTGCAACACAACTCATGAAAGAAAGCAGGTTGTGGTGTGACTCATAATTCAACCTTGAGAAGTTGCTTCTGCTAAAATGACCTCAGAACTTTCACCATGGTGACGGAAACTTGGATAAAATGAAATGCAGGTTACATCAGAAAATGGTTTATCAGAGCTGCTGAGTTAAGAAGCCAGTCTGTAATATTTGAGATATGTCACGGGATGCTGGCTTAATGGTTATGACACTGCCAGGTCAAATGTCTATGAATTTTCATACAATAAAAACTTGGCGACTACATCTTGAGTAATAACTGAGGGTATTGAGGCTGACAACTTTTTAAGAACCTCATTTTTCATCATTGAGATAGTTGGTCCGTTCCACTGACTAAACTTAGAAAAATGAAGTTGATGCAGCACCAGGCACTGAGCACTGCGCTTCCTCTGCATCCCGTTCAGCCTGCCCACGTTACACCACTGCCTTAAGGACAGCAGTGTAAATTAAACATGAGGAGGTCTCAGGACAGTGTGTTACAGACAAATAAGTTTTACAAAAATCAGTCTGAAACTACATTTAACCTGTCAGGGTCCCTTTCGTATAACGGATGCATGCAAACAAGCTGTAATCCCAAATCACCTCCACAGATTTTCATAATCTTGAAAGATCAGCCCTCAAATTGAAGCTGAAAGCAAACTGTCAATTTCTGGCTGATACACAACCACCAAAAGCAGGAGCCCAAGACTTGCACATAGAATATTCTTGTCTGCAGAAAAAGGTCATCATTCTGCATGCAGTAAAAATTGTTAAGATTTACTATAAGCAGGAAATATTTTGCATGAATCTGCATGGAAGATACTTAAGGATACAGATGTTTGTCCGAGAGCAGGAGTAGTAATATGAAATACTAGTTTTGTTTTCTGTTCTCAAGGAACATCACGCTTGACAAGCAAGCATGTCAGTATGCTGTATTGACAGGCATTGAAACTGCATGCAGAGCTGCCCAGGCTTGCACCTGCCTGGAAAAGGAAAAAGGACTCCAGGTGAGAAACAGCTAACAGTACTGAGCACTAGTTTTGTGCTCAAGTTCAATGAATGTGATTTAGTTAACTCTAGTTAGGCTTCAGAAAAGCACAGGTAACTTGGTAAGATTTAGCCTGACCTTTTGCCCATTATATCACCTAACAGTACCCTTGGCTTTAAAATCCATCAATTTCAGGATTTTACTGCAGTCAGTTTAAATAGGTCCCAATAATCAACTCTTATTCCAATGGTTTTTATTTACATTTACAAAAAATTGCTTCTTTTCCATAGAAATATAGGAGATATATCTTTAATTCCAGTAACAATTGATCCCAATGAAGAAGCGGGATATCCCATTTTCAAACAGGAAAGACACTCGCAGTTTCTTTCCCCGTCGCACATCCTGGAACGCAGCAGTTAGGAACTCACAGAAGACGCCCAAGCAGAAGCTGCCCTCTCCGGCGGCTGCTCAGCGCCTCCCGGCCTCCCGCCGTGCGGTCAGTGCGCTAAGGGGCGCGGGGACGGCGCAGCCCCGAAGCACGGCGGAGCGCCCGGCAGCGTCCCGCCGAGCCGCTGCATCGTCTGCACGCGTAGAGCAGCCGCTGCCCCGCGCCATGCCCGGGCCGCCACGCTTCAGGCATTCCCGGCCGAGGGCTGCAGAGCGGTTCCATGCAAGCGAGGCCGAGCGCGAGCCCGCCCCGCCCGTCCCGTCCCACCCCGTCCCGTCGGCAGCGGGGGTTCCTCAGCCACCCCAGTCCCCACTCGGTCCCGGCTGCCACGCGCACCCGCCCGCTGCGGGGGAGAGCGCGGCTGGGCGCGGCCGTACCTTGCTGAACACCTCCAGGTCGTCCTCGTCGTCGTCGAACGCCAACACCTCGGCGGAGGCGGTGAGCAGCGGCGTCTGGGCCGCACCGGGGGCACCCGCGAGGGGCTCGAGCCCTCCCCCGCCGGCGGGGGGCAGCGTCGGCTCCGGCGTCCGGCCCTCCGCTTCCATCCTTCCCACAAGCGCGGGCGGCGGCCCCACCGGAGCCGCTCCCCGGGGCGCCGCAATTGGCCGCCCGCCGCTCCGCCGACCCCGGCCCGGCCCAGGGCAGCCCCGGGGCGCGCCCAGTGCGCAGGAGTGGAAGAGGCGGTGGCGGGAGGGCCCGACAGCCGGGACGGGGCGGGATGCGGCGGGACCGGGGCGGAGCGCGTGCCCCGGGCGGGCGGGGACGGGGCGTCCCTGTAGAGGTGGTTGGAAGGTGGGGGCCGCTCAAAACGCCC
Organism: Tetrao urogallus; assembly: GCF_951394365.1. Classification (NCBI taxonomy): domain Eukaryota; kingdom Metazoa; phylum Chordata; class Aves; order Galliformes; family Phasianidae; genus Tetrao; species Tetrao urogallus. The sequence goes on along the minus strand of NC_136818.1, from coordinate 17,551,785 downwards.
GTACGTGATTTCGTGGAGGTGTGGGGGTGACGGCTGCGTATGACCGGGTCTCTCCGAGATCACTGTGGTCTCGGCCACCCGCTGGTATCTGCTCACCGGGGGTGTTGGGTGAAAGCGGTGGTCTCTGCAAAATGGTGAGTCCTGTGTTGAGCTTAGGAGAAGCAGCCACCGGTTTGTTTCCTGGGAAGTCTTATGGAGTGTCTCAGCACAGACTGTGTGCCTGGGTTTTATTTCCCTGCTCCGGGCCCGTTTCGCTGTTGCAAGCCCAGCCGGAAAGCAAAACTTACTCCTGGACCCTCACGTGCTCTGGGTGGCCTTTCTGCTGATGGCCGGTCTGGGGTCCGGTCCTCAACCTGATGACAGAATTGGAGGTGACTTTGGCTTTTACTTAGACACATTAGCACCATATCACATGAGAAGGAGTGTGGGCTCAGCCTAAAGTGAGGGGGAACTCTGTGAATTCCTTTGCAGGCCCTCTAGCAGGCAGGCTGTACAGTGTACTGCCCCTTGGTTCTCAATCTGTCAAATTAGAAAGGGCCAAACCCATAATCAAATGAAGGTCTTTCCAAAGCCACTCGTTTACGTAACACCCGGAGCAGTTGGTGAGGACATTCATGTCGGGCTTCTCAATGGAGTGTTGAGCTACAGATTTAAATAGAGGGAAAATGAACACTGAATATTCACTGAACCGTGTTAAGGAGAAAGAGGGTATGCATATGTATTTAATGTGTAGCAAGACACTTTGATGTTTGAAGGGGAAAAAAAAAATAGAGAACAAACATCAGCTGGAGCTCAGCGTGCTGCCGGTGGAGCCCCGCGGAGAGCTGCGCGCTCGCAGGCGGCCGCCACCAGGGGGAGCTACAGCTGTGCTCCGCCCGGCTCCGCGCCGTGCGGCCGCGCTCCCACCGCCTGCCCGCCTGTCTCCTGCAGTCCGTGCTGCTCCTTCCCGGCCTCCGGCTGTCCTCGTGTACCAGCTGCTGATTGGAAACCGGTATCGCGAGGTTACTTCCCTTTCTAATCGGTTCTTCGTACGTCGGCAGTAAGAGGGGGGCAGTCTTCTGACTGCTGATCCGCAGAGGTGATGGATGAGCATTGTGCCCTCTCTGGGTTTGTTTTTATTCCTCTGTTTCTAAGTGCCAGAGACATGCCGTGTTTCTGAATGAAGCACCCGCAGCCTGTAAAATGCCATGTTTTTTATGTGTTTGTATTTAAATTCAGGTGTTATACTCGTGAGGCAGTAATGGAATAAAAGGAAACTTAGCAAGGACCAGAAATGCAGACGGCACGCGTTAGGGATGATAAATAAGGGACAGCAGTCAAAAAAAGTATAAAACTGATCTACTGCAGTCTTGAATACTAAGGCTGTCATCTCTCTCATACTAATTTTTCAAAGTTTTACCATTCTCTTGGGTTCTTTATTTCTGTTGGAGAATATACTTTAATTGGATTTTTTTTCTTTTTATAGTTTTTTATTATCTCATTAATCAAGCTTAACAAGATGTATTTTTAGATTGCTCAGCGGTGGTGCTTTGCTTTCTGGGCTTTATATTTGAGGTACCAGTCTGTGCAAAAAAGGTATTCATTGTCCTTTGCTCTGGGAAAAATTGGCATATAAGAGTCCCTTGGAATTTCAGTCATCACCAGAAGCTGTGCTGGAACACAGCAGGAAACTTTCCTGTCCTCACTGGCACCTGCCTGTCCCATGCCTACCCCAGCTGTGCCTAACTGATGGGAGGGCACAGGGAACCCAGCTGTGGCTTCTGGACATCCTCTCTTCCCCAGTAAGGCCCAGCTACCAGCATTTCTCTGCCTGCAGGATTTAGCAAACAGAGCTCTTTACAGACTCAGGAATTCGTCACCAATTTTCTGGCATAGGAGCAGAGACAACTGTAAACAGCTGAATATTTGAGACACTGTGGGAGCACAAACACAGAGTTACAGCTAGCAGAAGCTATTCACAAGTTTCTCTTGCGCTATTTCAAAAGTCCATTGCTGTAGATCTTGGGTTTCTGTGTGCACGTGTGTGCCGGGGATGTGCATGTGTAACCACAAATATTCTTCCCTGAGTTTAGGTCTTGGTAATAAAGATCAATATGTCAGAAGTCTTCATGCCGTGAATGTTACTGCCACACTAGCTATTGCACTGAGACCATACTTAGAAATATTTTGGCAAGGAAATGTTATACGTTGTAAAATATGGTGTTTTCTAAGTAACTGTTCAGTTGCTGTGAACTTCTGTGAAGTGTTCCAGGCCCTCCTACTGGGGAACACTGGGTGCAGCACTCGCATGTGCAGGGGCTGTGCTGCAGTTGCCTCCAACTTTTATTTATACAGTTAAGCCTGAAAAGCTGTTTTGTATTACAAAATTGTCAGTGTTGCATTGCTTGCATTTCCCCTTCTTCCTTGCTAAGAGTGTTGATCCTCGCTAGTAATCCCTTCCAGAGTTGCTTTTTCCTGAACAAATTAAATTTACAAACACCGAAGCAGAACCGAGCTGTTCCTTTGCTCTCATGTGCAGGCTGCATGTGATCCCTTTAGGGCACAATACCACTTTGAATACTTAATGTTGACTTGTCGAGTTTCACCAAATGCACAGTGATATGGATGGGATTAAATCCTGTTTGATTTCCTGTCCTCCCTAGCCAGGCAATGGGGGGTGCGGAGGGCTCACAGTGTTTTACACTGTTCCACCACTGAAGTGCAAATAATAAGCATATTAGTGAATCTGCTGACATCCAACACCTTGGCACAAACGAGAACAGTTTTCCAGATCTAAAATGCATTGTCAAATAGAATTCTTGTCAGGGTTATCTAATGTATAAGCAGAAGTCATTACGTTTACACCCAGAAGATAGTTTGATGGTGAATTAAGGGCTGACCTTCCTATCATACTCTTTATTAGAGCAGGCTTTACTGTAAGCTCCATATAATGGCTCAAAATCAGGTTAACTCTTTGTGTGCCACGCCTGAACTGGTGGCAGAGTCAGAGTGTTAAAGCTCTTGGGTAAGATGTGCGTGCGTGGCTTTGCTTTCCAACTGCGTGCTGTGCTGAGGCTGAAAGGTAACTCTTGCTCTTCTATTGCCTTCTTGTTGTTGCTACTATGCTAAGAATAGGAGGTACTTTTATCGATGTACTGTAAAATGCTTCTGTTGGTGGGTGAATGCCAGGCTTGTTTATTTCAGAGACCATCAAACGGTCTTTGTTTTCTGACTACCCAAAGGAAATTACAGTGTAGTGTTCTCATAATCATGTTATCTTTTTTTATAGTTGCAGATCAGTTTTATGACATTGTAGACGCACAAAGCCCTGATCGATACCTAGAGACTTGCTATACTTTTAAGTTATGTGACTCTGCCAAATTTTAGACATAAAAATATTCCAGGTAAAGCATTATTGGGTTTTGTAATTTTTTTACCACATCTAAAAACAGTTGCTGAGCTTCATTGGATGTGAAAGCATTGATTTTTTTGGTAATACTTTGAACTGCTGTCAGAGTCAGTCTGTTCTGATGTGGCATTATCTCTTCTGTTGAAGGAATAGTTTCATTTTTCCAAATAATTGCTGTTCTTCTCATTTTTGATGAATAGTGTGTTTAGCAATCTATATTTTATGGCGTGAAATATTGGAGTGCCTCTGAGTCTGAAAGTATCCAAGAAATATATTAATACTTAACATACCTCTGAAGGTTTATCAGATTAATTTGATAAATGTATTGAAGTTCTTATCTTACTTTTCCTGATGTCGAGTCTGGGAGCTCTGAACTTTTGGTAGAAGGAAGGGGATTAACACTGGGCCTCTGTATTGCTTGTTTATGACCAGGTGTGGTCCTGTCTGCTAAATAACTGGAAATAAATGACAGCAACTGATAGGAACGTTACGCATTTACAGATGTCTGCTTGTAACTGAAGTTGAAGAATGAAATACCTGAGCTGTTGCAGTGCAGTCCACATGCTCTGCAAGTGGTCTGCAAGTGCTCTGCAAGCCTGTGTGATCTGTGGCGAGAATCTCTTGGCGTGGAAATGGGCTGAGCAAATTGATCTGGGTGTTGTGTCACGGGGCCAGTAGGCCTGACGGAATGCTGGCAATCTGCTACAGAAGTCTTTTTGGCTAGAAATAGGTGGAGAATTCACTGCCTGTACTGGCCTCACCGTCTGGCACAGTCAGCCAAGAGCGGGGTAGCAGTGCAGCCACCAGCTGTTGCCAGGGGCCCCGAGGTGCACAGGCACCCATGGCAATGCATCCTGCTGCTGCAGCCGGGGAAGCTTCTCAGCCTTCTATGGGCACAATTTGCTTGTGCTTGGGCAGCTAAATCCTGGGTGCTGTGTTATTGTAAAGGGCAGTGTCTCAGGGTAATTCTTGGTAAAGTATGTCCCTTTTTGTTCTACGGAGATCGGAAAATGTAAAAAACTATTAATGCAGAGGAGAAAGTATACTTCTGGATGGTGGATTGTGGCCGAGAGGAAAGAATGCAAGCAATGCAGCCACAGAGAGGAATTTTAAAGCGTATATGTGAGATTGCCAAAATGAAAATTGCAGCCAAAAGAAGTGAGCCAGCAGTCTAACTACAATCGATATTCAGATTAAGTAAACAATTACAGCCTGCCAGGGAAACTGAAGTGTCTTCAGGTGTAAATTCTGGTTTATTTAGTTTATTTACCTTTTTTGCCATTTATGAAGAGTGGGGTTTCTTTTATTTACATCTTTTTGCAGCCTGCAAGGTAAAGGCGGTGTCAGTTTGTTACTTATTCCCTGTAAAGAAATGATACAAGCCAGTTAATAGTTGAGGTTATTTTGAAAATCTGACTACCAGAAAGTTACAGAAGTGACCAAAACAAGTATGTCTGAGTCGATACAGTTAGAGAATGTTGGAGAAGCAGGCGTGGGAATAAATAAAACATGTAATGGGGTAATATTAGAGTACTTTATAATGCTGACCTTGCCCAGCGTAGACCCTAGAATGGAAACAGTTGTGTTTGCAACATTTGAGAAGTTTTCTCACCAAATGTTAAGATGTGGAAAAGCTCTTGCATGATAACTTGGCAGTTGGTCCACCAGAATATAATTTCTCTCCTTGCAAGGTTTGCAGTAATGTTGTTAAATAGCTCAACGTTGTTTTAATGCCATTAAAAGATATACCTAACTCCAAAACAGAGCCAAGACAGATTTGTAGATGTAAGAATATTTCTTACGTTCCAGCTCAATCCCTCACTGGGAAAACATGAAACCAGTAGCATAGTAGGCAACTGTTCTACCGTAATTCCCTTATTTTGTATTTGAGTGTGCCAAAATAGCTTCCTCATGAAAATGAAATGAAAATGAAAAATATCAGTTGGTCCTTGTGGACAGAGAAGCACCAGACAGTATTTGTGTCCTTCTGTTCAGAACAAATGAAGTACAAAGACCAGCTACTCCCTGGTCTGTCACCACTGTGTGTGTTGCTTAGGATTATCTGAGGCACGTGATGTATCAGGGGGGGAATGCCATATATTGAGATGTAGCAGAGCACGCAAGAAAACAGAAAAGAAGGCTTCACTAATTTTGTAGCCACATGAAGAAAATTCTTTCATTTTATTTCCTCTCAGCATGGTGGTTTTACTGTGAAGAATTTGGGAGACTTTCTGTCAAGTACTGAGAGGCACCGGTGCCAAATGCTAGAAAAGAGTAGCCGAGGAAACAAGTTAAATATCAAGGTTTTATGCCAAGACATCATCCAGGATTCAGTGTGACTTTGGACAGCGTGGTCAGACTGCAGCTGCAAGAGCTGTAGACCACATCAGAAAGGAAGTGTTTCAATAGATGCAATTTATGGTAGTGGTGCAAGCAGTCATATGCTTTCTGCAGCTTGCTCTGATTTACTAGATGTCAGCAGTTTTTGACTGGGCCCCATAGATGTGAAGGGCCAGATTTGCCTGTTTCTTACAGGGGAAATAATGGAATTAGATGCATATTTTCTTCAACTGATTTTGTACTTAGGGATGATGTGGTGGCAGAGCATTTGAGATGTTGACCCAGTAGATTTGCAAGAGAACTTGTGTTTTCAGTGAGATTTGTGGATGGACTACAGTGCCAAAGTACTGTGTTCTGGTGGGCTGCAGCCAGCTCTGTAGTTCTGCAGCACTGCCACTTATTTTCCACAGATAGAAAAAGTAAAAGCTCTTAAGCAAGACGAAATTGCAGGGAAGAGTGGGTGTACCTCTCAGCTCCTATGAGTTAAATCCCTGCTATGTTGGATGAACTTGTACACGTATGAAAGGTCTCCTCTGTATTCACCTTTCTGAGAAGCATTTGCTGGATGGGTGCTGTGGGAAGAGGAAGGAAGAGGTAGAGCTAGAGAGGTCAGTTCTTCTTTCCATAGGTGTATCATTGTGCTTTCCTTATCTGTAAATTAAAGCTGCATGTTTTTTGTTTGACTTCACTGAACTTCTAAATCCAAAACAGACAATATGTGTTTTTTTTTCTGTGTGCTATCACATAAGACAGCAAATGAATATCTATTAGACTGCAGCCTGTGGCCAAATGTGCTACAGGAGTTGATTAGATGTTCTGTAGGAATTCCTATTTAAATTGACTTAATGATTTGTACTACCAAATTTCACATTTCTATTTTGTATATGAAGCAGGCTAGAATTTGAGGCCAGTAACTGTTCTTGTTCTTATGTGACATACATGAGGAAAACAGATATTTATTAAGCACAGCAATGAGCAGAGAACAATTGGTGGAAAGGGTTCATTTTCCTTATACGTTTCTAAGGGGACTTCTGGGTTTGCTTAGTGGAGAGCTCCACTTTATATGTTCTGGCTTCTCTTGAACTGATAAGCAAGCTCTGCTGATGCAGCACTCAGTGGCCAAGCATAGGAAAACAATCACAGGTAAACTTGTCAGTTTGTGAATCAGCTGGGAATTGCTTCGACTTTTTATTGGGTTATAATAGCTGAGAAGTGTCTTCACCTGAATTTGCACCTCTGTGCTTAAGAAAGCCATTGTGGCTGCCAGAAGGAGTTATGTGAAATATAGAAGACTTCCATTTGGTTCCTGCTCCACCAAAGTATCTCCTGTAATTCTTAGTAAGCCCCATGGTTTCTATCTGAGGATAAGGATAAGGCAACTCAAGCTGGTTTGGGTATCATGCTGGAGCACTAGAAGGCCGTCCTGGCATTCAGCTATCTTCTCTGCTTGATAAGAGCTATCAGATAGATTGGAACAAATCTCTTTAGCCATCTCTGTGCCTTCTTAGGGTTTAGGAACAACCTCTGACAAGATTCCTATGCTATAGTAGAACCAATGCAAATTTAATCATAAAGCAATGAAGAAATTGGCCTGAGGTTCCCTTGGGAACATGCGACTGATATGTGAATGCCTTTTGCCTTTATCCTTGGATTTACCTGCACACCTGAGTGCAAACATCTGCCTATAGATGCGGGGAAAGGAGGAGAAAGGAGATAGCCAAAACAAGGATGATAGCCATTAATTTAAATCCAGCTGAAAAAGTCTGAATAATCCTCTGGGTACTCGTCCTATTAAAAAAGTATGATCTATTGAATAAAGCATTCCTTCTCATTATTTTTGTAGTATGGAAAAGCAGGTAATATACAGTTCAGTACAGAAACTGAAGGAATGAGTCACCAGTAAAAGTATGGCCTGAAATGTGAATAGCTTTAAAACAAAATTATGCCCATTTAAAAATGAATCAGACAATTTTTAGGTAACTGACATTTGAGAGGAATGGATACAAATAATCTCAGAATTGATCAAAAGGTAAATAATGAAATATACTGCTTCATAGTAAGGAAGCTGAAAGTAAGGAAATAGCATTGGTAAACTGCCTTTGGAGATTGAGATTGACATAATTGGTAAAATGAGCCTGAAACTGAGAAATGGAGTTAAGACAGCTTTTTGAACTGCCAAACCTACCTCTAGTAAACAAAAAGATGAGTTCAGATGTATTCCAGTGCTGAAGGAGCTAACTGGACATGGAAGCTTGGAGAGCAAGAAGAGAAGAGAATGGCATGGATAGCACTGGTTGGGGAGGCCAGTATAATCCAGCTCCTGGGGTTTCCATGGATGGATTCCTTGTTCTGTCATTCCTGCACTGATGGGTGCACCCACGAGTGATAAGTGCCACCAGTGCATGTGGCATCTCTGCAGCTGAGCAGAAGGAGCCATTGTATGTCTGGGAGGGCAGTGTTGGATGTTTGGAGAGACAAGTGCTTGCACAAGCCAGGTCTGTGCTTCAGGCTGTAGTTAGGTTCTGTAACCAGCAGAAGGATTTTGAGTTATCTGGATAAAATTTGTTTATGATCAGGAAAGAGTAATTTAAATGTTTTTATGCAAATATGGTGAGCTGGAGCAGCAAAATGCAGGGTGTTAGAAGGATTGGAAAAAGAGAGAGGGAAAACAGATCCCCATATGAATGGGACGTAGCAATCAAAGGATAGCATGTTAATTTTACAGTAGGTTAAAGAGTAACTAGTGTAGCTATTCTGTTTGAATGAAAAGCACTTCAGAATCAGAGAAGGATGGCTAGTAAATTTCTACTGATCTTGTGAGTCTGTAGGATATTCTTGGATTGGATTTAGTTACCAAAAGGAATCTTTTTAAAGCACTCCATGTTTTAATGTTTTATGCGTGGTTAAAGCATTAAATGAGACCAGCAGTTGTGACCAAATGGTTGGGCAGCCTTACACGTGGGAGTACTTAACTTCTTCAGGGTAGCTGGGAGAACAAACACTAATGATACTATTAATGTTTGTTTATTTCTAAATAAGAAATAAGACATAATTTCTAGAAATAAATATTATTATTTATTTCTGCTGGAAATAGCTGACTGACTTTGCTGTTCTGGGTGTTGTGGTTTGTTTTTTTTTTTTTTTGGCACTCTTCTAATTAGAGGCCAACTTTAATATTTCACTTAAGTAATGAAGATACTGTAGATGAACTTATTTAGGAATGTATTTTTTGTGATTCAGATAAAGTTAAATGATAGGATTAAGACCAGTAGGTCTGTAGCTGAGGATTTCAGATGGATTTGGAAGATTAAATCCACCTAGACAGCTCAGAAATATCTGAAACTTTCTTACTGAGAAGTTTGAAAACTATATAGAGTTAATACCCAAAACAAAAAAAAAAAAAAAAAAAAGGAAGCATTGTAGAAAAAAATTCTTAACTGGACAAATGGCTATATAATAAAAATAAATGAACTGAATAAAATAAAGATTGCAAAAAAAGTCTGACAGCAAATAGATCTATGCGAAATAGGTAAAGAAGCATAGGAATAAGGTGAATTGAAAAAGCAACAAGCATCAAGCAGAACTAGACCTTATCCCGGATGTTGAGCATGATAAAATTACCAGCCTTAAGTAAGCGCTCACAGAAACAAACTACTAGGAAGTGCATAGGAGCACTGTTCAGAAGCTGAGACCTAAAGAGTAAGAAAAATACTTTATTCTGTCCTCCGGAGCTGATGATACTGACTTCGGTAGAAAATGGAAGTTGCCTAACAGGAATGTGTCCACAGACCTTAAAATAAGAAATCATTGCAAGATGAGCTACAAAATGTGAAAATTTGGGCATAGTGAGGGCAGTGATCAACTGTTTCCTGGCCAGAAAGAAGAAGGGGCTGGCTTGTGAACTCTCCTACCTGATATACGATATGTATATCAAATAAACAGTGGTTAAAGGAGAAGGAAAGGTGGTCTAGGTGGTTATAGGTCTTTAGTCTGATCTTGAGGTCTTAAAACAAATTTTGAAAGGAATTCTTCCTATTCCACCAAAAGCATAGATTTTTTTTTAAGATAAATTTCTTCCTATTTTACCACGCCTGTGGGCTCAAACACTTCTGATAAGATTGTACTTTGAGGTAATACTGGGCATCTTTTTTAAACTGTTTGTGCATGGATCAGTCTAGCACTACTCCTTAACTCCATGCCCATAACTTAGTTTGGTACAGAACAGGCAGATCAAGATTTGTACAAGCATGGATTTAAATTTTTTACTTTCTCATTGAGTACCCAGAGCTGAATTATGGAACACAGATGATGGAGTTTCTGTGAGATTCTCTTCCAGCTGATATGGAAACAGCTAGCTCTACAAAATGATCTGAACTTTCTTCTGCAGAGTGATTGAGAGATTACCAAGAAAGCATTTGAATCTACAAAGATTTTCCTGTAAGAGTTGAGCTCGCTAGGCACATTTTTGTTCTGGAAAGTAAGTGCTTTAAGCCTTGTGCTGGCACTAAGCATATGTTAAGTTGTAAACAGCAAATTGTTTAGAGGAAAAAAAATATTTTTATTTTAGCAATGCTATTGTAAATGAGGTGTAAAACCACAGCAGACCTTCTCCAGAAATGTTCCCTAATAAAAGAAATTCTTTCCTGACTATCAGAACTAACAGCTTGACTGGAAGCATCCTAAATACCTCATTCTCTGTACTAAATCTACAGGCACTGCATGAAAAAATGGACAGTTAAAGACTTCAGCCAGATACCAGAACACAAGTGACTCTTACATTTCATGATGAGTGCTCTTCCAGGCCTTTTGGGATAGTCCACTGGGCTGAGGCCTGAGCAGTTCTTCATGGAATTGAGATGAAAAATGTGGGGCATTTTTAGAACACGAGTTGTTTTACTGTTAAAATTAGTGTTTACAGTGCTTATCACTGTTGAAAATAGAGCTGGCAGAGGACTGTGCAATGAATAAGTTTAGGCAATGCTGATAAATTAGAAATAAAACCTGGGAGTAGAAGTTGTTCATAGAAGCTTTTAAATCTTCCAGTTTCCCCAAAATTAAATATCAAATTGCTGGTAACTCTTGGCATCCTTTGCAGATATGGAGTTCAGATACACTCATCACAAGTGCTTATCATTAGAAGGAGTGATTGTGTCATCTGCAGTAGAATCATTCCACACCGTTGGTGTTTCTTGGCAGAACGACAAGTTTTAACTTGACATTGTGTAACCCCTGGGAAAGAAAGTGAGTCCTACCTTTCCGTGAATAATTCATCAGTAAGGCAAAACACTGACTATTCCAGAGAAGTAATCCTTTCTTTCTGGGGAAAGGAGAGGGGTACTAAGACCACTTATTTTATTTTATCTTTTTATTTTTTTATTTTTTAGTGTATGTAAATTAATCCATGTTGTTTTCCAAGGGTTTCTGGAGCCAACCAGCTTTCTGAGAATGTTGGATTGTTTGGAATTAAATAAAAATGCTGGTAAGGTCACTCTTTCTCTCAGAAATCCAGCCAAGTAGCTGTTTAGTTAAAATGTGCTAGAGAATAATTTCTAATGACAGGGTTATACTGACATTATTAGCCATGGCATACAGACCACATATTTAATACCTGACAGACCTGAAATTGTCCAACGCCTTTTTTCTGGAAAATGTTGTCTTTTGTATTTGCTCAAACGCCGACAAACTCAACATTCACAGATGTGATTAAAGGAGCAGTGAAATATTTACAGTAAGTCATTTTGTCCTATTTTTAACTTAGAAAAATTTTGGGTTTTCCATTCAGCTGGATGAACATCCCTATTGCAAATAACAAGCTTAGAAAGCATAAGTTGAAACATAAGACCCAGTATAATATATTTTTCTTATTTCAGGTAAGCCATTCTTAGGTCTCCTCTTTGAAGGCTCTACCATTGCAATTTTTTTTTTTTTTTTTTTTTTTCACAAAATTTTATCAGTAGCAGATGTTCACTTTATTCTTTTCTTATTCACTTCTAATATGTATTTTTCATGCCTTCTAGAAAAGGTTGGATATCATTTTAAAGCATGTTCTTGATAACAGGCAGGCAAGGGCTGGATGAGCCGTTCCTTTATTCATATGTGCAATATCTTGGGTATTCGAAGGGCTCTTTAGTGATCCCTTCCTCTAAGAAGCTCAAATAATTCCTGGTATTTTATTAATCTGTCAGAGCAAGGGTTGCTTCTGAATTTATCTTGGTATTTCTGTCTGAAACTGCTGTGCAGCCTATGCTTCAAATTGCCAGCATTAAATCAACATAGTTTTCCTCCTCATTCTTCATCAATTTGTCATATAGATAAGCCCACTACCTGCACAAGCAATCTTCCATTATCCACTGTTCTTGCTGGTTTCTTCCATATACTTCCATCAACACCCACAGAGGCTTTTTACTCTCAAATATATTCTGTCTTTTTCTCTTCAGGTTTTTTAACTCCACTGCTTAAGATGATGTCTGCTGATAGCTAATGACTCTAAAAATTGAGCGTGTCATATGACTTACTTTCTCAGTGATATAGCTAGGTGGTTTGGACTTTAGTCTCTTGACATCATATAAAGGAAATAGGAAAAGAAATCTAAGTCATTTTTAAAAATGCACAAGAGAAAAAATGTGTCTTGGTGACTTTTGTTATTTATTTTTCTTTATGGTAACTGTAGCATCCACATTTCTAGTTACTGAAACTGTACACACTGAAAATTTACCTAAGTAAATAAATACACATTACCCCCCCCCTTATGAACTAGGGAGGAAGTGTCCTTCGTGATCAGGTTTTCATCCCCATGAAGTTTAATCATTATTCAGATTCCTGTTTTGTCATGTATTTGCTTGTTCTTAATTGTGCTTCTGTGATACGTGTAAATGTAGCCTCCATAACTCAGATTTTTTATTTGCATCATAAAATGGTAAAGAATTTCTAATGCCAGTATTATAATTGAGCACTGTCTTTGAGAATATCATGCCTCATTTTTCTCCATGCTGTATCGGCAGTGGAGTGCTATTGTCCATCCTGATTATTTCACTGTATTTGTAGGCAGCCAAGGAAGGAAGAAGAAAAACAGCTGATATAGATTAGGTGACCTGTTGCAGATCACAACACACAACTTTGACAGCATGAGAAGGAGGTACACAGCCAAACGTACCAAGTTTGGAGTCATCAGAAATGTAACCCTCATTTTTAGGAATAGGTGGAAGGTTTAAAATTGACTTGAATTTTGTTTTTATCCCGTTTCTGCTTCTCTGTGTAAATAACTATTTCCAGCAGCTATTGTAAACCTCATTGAAATGTTTTTTAAAAAATAATACTTTTTAATTATCATTGTAATTTTTGTAAGTGTTAAAAAAAAAAGCATAGGAAGAAAATCTCTGCAAGCACTGCTTTTCCTTCCTTAGAGCACAAGCACAAATCAGATGGGGCATATGCTTTTCAGAGCGTGTAACCTCCAAGTGTAGGCATGCTGGATACCAAAAAAAGCTGCTAGACTTTTTACAAGGAATAGATTTCTTTGCAGAAGAAAAGATTAGCAAAACCATCAAAACACCTGAAGAAAAATAAATTCAGAAATAAAGCAAATGGGGGGCAACTCTAGAAATGTCTGTAATTATATAGAGTGTTTGCACATAAATACTTTAAAGGAGATATTTCCTCTTTCAGAACAGACAGAAGCTGCTGATTCCCTCTGCTTCCTTATTGCTGCTGCGGGTGCCCCAGGCTTTTTCCTCTAGTGCAGCTGTGCTCTGCTGAAATAAATGGCACTTCCTGGGGGCTGCATCTTTAGTTACTGGTACAAGAGTCACTATAATGTGCACTGAGATATTTCAATAACGCTTTCAAATGACTATTAAAACACAACTCTGAATAATAAAATCGCATGGTTGCAGACAGAGCTACCAGTGACACAGCTACCTACAAATTATTTCCTTCAAAGAGGAGCTAGTAGAAAAATTGTACAGCAGCATGGAAAAGCATAAAAGCCCAGATGCGCAGTGATGTGGTCTCACTGCTGGCTGCCTCTTCTTCCCAGCTCCCTCCCTCTTCTTTGTTTTGATTTACAGTCTTCAAAGTATGGAGTTCTCACAGCTCAGCTCATCTATTGCCTCTCATTAAGGGGAATAATCATTTGTGCCTAGCAGTACGAAGTCTGGAAAAGCAAATTCATAACATACCAATGTCTTCAAGCTGATCCAAGTTATTTCCTATACAAAGTGAAATGATACTGAAGAACTGTAGCAAAGAGTTTCCTTCTCTATCCTAACATCCAGCTGCAAATGGATCACACTGAAGTTGTTTTTGATGCAGCAGGTTGTTGGCTTCTCAGGGCTGGGACACAGGGCTCATCTGCCAGGGGGTTTGCAGCAGCTGAGGCTGTTGATTTTAAAAGCATCTGGGAACACATTGCCTGGCTCTGAGCACTTTGTATGTCCAGTAGGACACCAGTGTATTAAGGCAGCAATATTATGAGTGGAGAGAAATGCACACCTCTTAGGGCAATTAAATAGGTCTTAAAGTTCTGATGGGTGCTTGGAAACAGTCCCACAGCAGTTAACACTGTCTGGCCACGGGCTTTTTTCCTTATCATTTTTTATTTTACTTTTGCTAATTCTACCCTTAAATACATCTCATACTTTGTCACTTCTATTTTTTTTTAATCTGAGCAGTTAGGCTTGTCATCCTGGGTCCATGAAGGTAACGGAAGTGGTATCTATAATGTGAACAGGAAGATATAACACTTCAAACACCAGCGTATTTTCCAAGCAGACTCTATATTCACAAAATGTTAGAATTTAGGCTCTTTCCAATAACAACCAGGACCACCTCATTAAATGCCATGTTTTAGAACCATAGAATCACCAAGGTTGGAAAAGCCCTCTAAGATTATCCACTCCAACTGTCCACCTTGGAGACCCTTTCCCAGCCAGTCCTCTTCATCCAGCTGTCCCTTAAAGAGAAAGCAGATACAGGTCTTGTTTTTAAGTTATTTCCTCTCTGCATGAAAGTAATTTCTGTTTCACTCTTCACTGTACATTTCCCAGAGTATGTAATATCTGCTTAAGTATATCAAGACCACAGATTTGTACTGTGTCGTTTGTGTGGTTCGTAACATTTGCCCAATGGTTAAATCTTCTGAATTCTCTTTTTTTTTTTTTTTTTTTTTTTTTTTTTTTTTTTTTTTTTGTATAGGATTTCAGTCTCATCTTGCATTTTAGATAATTTATTTTATCATCAGAACTGTCAAAATTTGTACTAGGTACTTTGGCACTTTGCCTATTTAATGGCCAGTTTATTTAGGAACAATTCAAGTTATCTCCCATATATTTCTAGCATGTTTCAGACAACAATCTCCACACTATTTGAAAAATCAGTAATTGAAACATGAACTATATGCTACTTTGATAGAAAGTATTTTCTGGTTTTGTTTTCTGCTTGGGGAGGAATCAAATTCCAGCTAGTGTGGTCATTTATTCTCCCTCCGTATTTTATTTCTGGTAGCTTGTTCTACGTAACTGAAGAGTGGTGTTAAAGCCTCATGAACACATCCAGATACCTTTACATGTACATGCTCTGCAGATTTGTAGAGTTACCAGAATGAAATATTTTTGAATTTGATTGAAATTTTTTTGAAAATCCTTTTGATTGAAAAGGATTGAAATTTCTTTAAAGCTTGGATAGGATTTTGAATTGTCAGAGAAGAAATGTCTGCATTTACCTTCAACTGATTCTATGCTATAGTAGAAGGAAATGATCCTCATAAAGATGTCTGGAAAAAATAGTTTCTTTGATTCTTTAGTAGCTTAAATGCATCACTTAATTTCACCTGTCTCTGTGTATTTGTGCTTGTGAATACAGCAGGATTAACATGTTTGGGAAAGTTAAGAGCTGCTGTAAAAAAGACAGTGGATAGTTACTCAAATTCAGCATAATTGAGATTAGAGATGCAAACAACTGCTCTTGGTATTGATAGCTGTACCTGATGTTCTTTTGATGATTTGTGTCATTTTTGAAAATACATGATTTTCAAGATGAAGCCTTTTATTGAGCTGTCAAAATCTTACAGTTCAGATTTCAGAAATAATCAAATTACACCTTATATACTTAACTAAAGAGACCGAAGTGCTTTTCACATGCAGCATTGCACTCAGCACAAAAACAAATGCTAATGTGACTATCTGTACAGGACCAAACTTTAACTGAGATCTGGGGTGTTGCCATGGCAATTCCAATTGTTGGAAAAAAAAATCCCTTTTGTGCTTCATTCTGACATTATATTGCAAAATGATGATTATGAAGAAACGCAACTCAAAAGGGGAAAATTCTCCTTTTGAAGACGTAAAACATACTTTCTATCCCATTTACTTTTTGTGAAACTCTAAGTATGTGCTCAGATTGCTATAAGCTCTGTTTTTTAAAGATTCAGATACATTTTTATTTTTCACAAATTGCCATAAAACATAAAACAGAATGTTATTCCTTCCAAATGTAATAATCTACAACATAGGAAACTCCAAGACATATATGTCATTTCCTATGCAAAATATCAATTTCTATTGCGTTATACTGCAGACATGGACTTTTCTGTTACTGAACAATGCTGTCTGCATTAGCTGAAACGAATACGAAACTTGCCTATGTTATTTATCATCTATATAAAGTATAATCAGAATAGCTTGTAACAGTCAATAGATTAGTCATTTCTGTTTCTAGTTATAAAACTGTTTTTCTACCGATACATCTCACTATGAGAAAATTGATATGGCTATTACCTATTCCTTGCTAAATCGATATAAAACAAGCTTTACATTAAAAATAAAAAAATAAAAACAAACAACCATACACACACGCACACAAAACCCAAAGCACAGAAATGCTTCAAAAGAGAAACAAATGAAAGGATACGGATAGGATTTGGTTTGCACTGCAAATCTGCACTGAAGTTTACTATGCATTCCTTTATGTGGGGAATGCATAAAATGGAAACATTTCCAGAAGAGAATTAATTCTTGAAGTGCTGCATTGCTGTTTTATAAATAAATCATTGTCCTTTCTCTATTGATCACTGGAACAATCCAGTCGAAGAATGCTGACTTAGTGAAACCCTTATTGGTGTGTTGGATTGAGAGAAAAATCCTGGTAAGTGGACCCAGCAGTGGAGAAGAGGGAAAAGCCCACACTGGGTTGAGATCAGGTTTGGTACATTAAACCTGGCTG
This sequence comes from Tetrao urogallus, assembly GCF_951394365.1. NCBI lineage: Eukaryota > Metazoa > Chordata > Aves > Galliformes > Phasianidae > Tetrao > Tetrao urogallus. The sequence goes on along the minus strand of NC_136818.1, from coordinate 17,534,840 downwards.
TTGATTTATGTCTTACCTCCAAAAAACATGACAAAGAAGCTGATTTCTACCATGTCTTTCTTTCTTTCTTTCTTTCTTTTCATAATATCATTGATCAGGGGGAGTACTAAATACAACACTGGTTGCAATTGATTAATGCTGAAGATCTGTGTATAATATATTCTGATTTTTTTTTGTGGAACATAACAACACATTCCAAATGTAATCCAGACTTTTTATGATCTCAATAATATTTTTGTGTCAAGAAATAAGGGTTCAATTCTTTCAGGAAAATGTTAGGTTAGTTAGTAGACTCGTCTGGAAAAAAACTGCAAACTGCAAACTGAGGTGAAATCTGAATTTTGTTTGGTTATCTTAAAGATCACAGCTTGCCAGTCTGACAACTTTGTGATGTCAGATTGTCCTGATTTGTCAAGATCACTAGTATCAGGCCCCAAGGCTTTTCTGGGAGGAAGAATAACCTGTTACAGAAATAAGCTGAGAAATACTTTTTCTATGTGTCTGTATGTTATCAGTATTGCATTTTAAAGGTCTATAACTAACAGAACACAGCTTTTACCAAATCCTGTAGGAGGTGTCCCTCTCAAAACTACACTCACAATGTCATTTCATTATCCAGAAATTTTAGCAAGTTCTAGAATATACATTTCTTCTTTTTGATGCAGTGTGATCTACCAGTAGATATGGAACTGTGTTGATGGCAGATTGTTCAGGGACTTGGTGGTGCATAGGTTTTCAGGCGTGTTGTTATCACATTACTTTTTTCTGTTTCCCATCAGTTACAAAACACTTCCAGGATGCAGGTTTGTGAAATACAATTATTTATTCCGCTGTGTGTTTTGTCTCAAATGTGGCAATTGGAAGCAGCACATGCTAACAGCATCCTCCCCCAGTGCAGGCTGGCTGGGTGGTAAAAAACACAGTATTAGCAAGCTTTCTTGGATACAACAGGGGCACACGGTGTCAAGCAGAAGAGCTCAATGTGAGGGACTGCAAACCTGAGCCAGGAGGTGAGCTGAACCCTGTGATGAGGGGTAGCTGGGGCATGCCAGGACCCCTCTCTGCTGTACACCCCCAGCTGGCCCCAAACTTCCCCAACCTCAGCAGTAAATCTGGAGCAAAAGGAGTTCAGAAAGCAAATCTGGAGGCAGAGGAACAAACCAAGCCTGCCTTGTTGCTGTCATGGCAGAAGCACCTGGCACAGCCCTTGCATTCAGTGATGGGTAGCATAGGCGTGCCCTGCCTTTTCCCAGTGCCCAAGTATTGGTCCTTCTGTGCCTCCTGTCAGCGTGCTGAGATACCTGCCACCATATTGAATGGAATAAGTGGTGATTTACTTAGCTATATGAAACAATGCAATCTTTTAAACAAACAGACGAGCACAGCATTGTTACCTATTTATTGACCGTCCCCATCTTCCAGCTGAAGCGGGGAGTCTGACCGCTGACCACTAGATGACACTGTTGTATAACGCCGTGCTCAGCATTAATGGCGTTAACAATAACTAATTTACTTAGGGAACACGTATGTGTATAATTAGGAGTCATCAATGTCTTTCTTTTAAAATAAAATAAGTTTACCATACCCAATTAGATATTTCTTAAAAGATGAATTTCATTCTAATTGAGTAAAGCTATGCTACTGGTTTAAAATATAGCAAAGGATGTATTTGTGTCTACTTTCACAGTTTCCATGTATTTTTAGTTCTTGCAATAAATGGATCTGATTGCACCATTTAAATCGATGCTCTCTCAAACTGGTATGACATAAATGATTGTTCTGTCATTGGGATTTTACTGCCATTGTTTTCCGCATGTGAGGTTTGTTAGTGATCTCTCTCTTAAATCTCATTCTGTCTTTCCCCCTCCTCCCGAGTATGATCTTGAATCTGCATGTTCTTTCCATCAAGACTGAAGTAATCTATTTAAAGAGCCAACAACTGCCACCCTGCAGGACTAGAGCCTGGCCACAGGCTTCCAGGCAGCACCCGTCAGCAATCCCCGGCGAATGAATGAGCTCCAAAATGTCTGTTGTGTGAGGGGTTTCTTTAGAAGCTCAGATTTCCTTTAGCTGAGTGTTGCCCATGGAAAATCTGGTTTGTACAGACGTCAGACTAAATTCAGCCCAGGTGAAATGCAAATTTGGTGCTTTTCTATAGGAAAATTGCCTTTAAGCTTTTGTGTGAACTCAGAAGGATCAGCTAGACAGTGCCACACCCAGTGTGGGCAAGGCTTACATCCCTGCCCAAGGAAATTTTAATGTCAGAATTTGCTTTACCAGGTGAGTTCTGAATATCCCCACCAAACACCGTGTCACTGCCCATATTGGGGCTGTGCTCTCTTTACAGTTTCTTCAGGTCAGTAGGAGGTTTGATACAGGTGATGTTCCCATCAGCCATGGTGACTCCAGGCAGGGCACCACTGCTTTCGCCTTATGGCTGTTCCTGTCATTCCATTCCTGCGGCTGCTTAAGCAGAGCTTGTCTATTAAATCTTGATGGCATTTTTGAAATTAATTTCAATGATTTTCTGGAAAAAAAAGCTACTCCCGCAACAAAATAATGACAAAGTCATCTTAGAATAATTTTCAGAAGATGGTTTGTAACTACACAGTACCTCAGAAGTTTTGACTATTACCCTATTTGTGCAATGGTTTTTCTGCTATCTCTGTATCTCACATGCAAGATTAAAGGCTATTATATTAAGTCACATTTCTGTCTTATTTATTGAAGTGTTGTTTCGCTAAATAAGGCAGCAATGATTTGAGCTGGCTAAAAACCTGCTTGAAAATTATCTTTCAGCAAAAGGTTTTCAACAAGCTCTATTTTTGAAGCTAAAGTACTTGAATTCCCAGTGACCAAATTCATTAAAATATAAATTAGCCTAAAGAAACAGATGAATTACAATGGAGTATTTGCATATCATATTTGGTGTGAATGTAACAGTTTCTTCATGTAGACTAACAGCTACTACAATCTTCAGAGCCTCAGGGTTGAGTAAATGGCTACGGGGAGAATAAGGAAGGAAAGTGGACAAGGGTGGAAGCTATTTGTACTGAAGAATATTGCATAATTTTGCAGTCAGAATTAAAGCCTGTTTTAAAGCAGGTTCCTCAACTAAGGTGTATCTTATCTAATCAGTCAGCATCAGAAGTATATGCATGTCACAGTGTTCCAACACAAGGAAATTCAAGGAAATAAATGTCATGTTTTGATTGTATTTTCAGAATTGTAGATAATTAGTGATTATTGCAAAACAGGAGAATGTGATCTGAGAAATAAAGGTGAAGAGCAATCAGGCTGGATGGAATTACAATGCCTTATCTCTGGGGAGGTAAGTGATCCAATTGTGGTAAAGACCTTTGCATCTGCAAAAGGCGGGAATAGAAATTACTCATAAAGTTTGACCTGTTGTTCTGTAAGTAATATAGCAGGGACTCCAACAAAGAGTATCATGTCAATTCTTTCTAATAAATGAGGCTGAACTGAAAGAGTGGCTTCTGTAGTTTCTCTGATCTGTACCAAATATCTGCTCTATGCCTTCATGTGTATTTCTGTGAATTGCTGATGCACTTGGCCAGTGAGTTTTCTGCGACTTCAAAGCCAAACCTTTCACTTTGCTTTGTATAAAACATGCCCAGAAGCTGGGCATTGAAAAAGAGTAAGTAGGGAGAAAAATATTGATTTTAGATGTTAGGATAATCTAACAAAAATGGTTCCACCTAAAAAAAGAAAAGAAAAAAAAAAAGAAGAAAGAAAAAAAGAAAAAAGCCCATCTCTACTTCATTTTGGATTTCTTAGCTTTGGTTTTGTGCCCAGAGTTTCAAGAGAACTCTTTTGTAGGGAAAGAACTAGCTCCATATAAATGCAAACAATAACTACGAATATTGCATCTATGACTTCTACACTGTACAGCAATACTGGAGAATACACTCTTAAAAGACATTTTTTCACATTATTTTCTGTGAGAAAGGATGAAGAAGGGCATAGTTAGTCTTCAAGAATGATTGGCATCGCGTTCATCACTGGCGTTTTGGAAGGGGTTTTGTCTGATGTGGTAGAGCACAAGCCTGATTAGCTCTAACATAATTACCTTTGTTAGCTTTTGTGATGTAACTCAATGTATGTCATTGTGCATCACTTTGATGAAATAATGTTGGGAAGAAAGCTGAAATTGCCAAGTAACCCCAGACATATGGTCCCCTTATAAAAAATGACTAAGGTATTTTGAAGCCTACAAGTCAATAGACCTTTATACTTCTAAATCATCTAGAATATCTTTGAAAATGCAACCTTTAATACAGTCCCAGCTTTCTAAACAGCTTGAGGAGTCATCCCAAAATTTCAAGATAAATTTAAAGTCAAGAAAAATGAGGAATGGCCAAGTTCATTCAAACTGAGAAAAAATAAATCATAAGATGAGAAGAAGGGAAAGTTCCAGGTCTAAAGCTTTTCAAAACAATGTGATTTTAAAATTTTGTCATACGATTGTCATAGAGCAAGTCACACGAGCAACTTGAAACGTGTAAGTAATCTGATAGGTATTACTATTATTGCTCCTTAGGAAAGTGTTTCAACAATGAAGTGACTGGCAACCTTTTACATTTGTTGTCTAAAATACTTTCCACCATTTTCTTGATTTTGTCAAAGTTTTCATGGATGAAAGAATTCTTAATATTCAACTTTGCAGTATTTGAAACCAACTCAGATAATTTATTAGAGATTTATAAATTTTATTTAAACTGAATCCAAGGAAATGGGGAAAAATATTGCAGATGAATAATTTTTTAGGGATTGGGAAGAAGTAAAGAACTGTTTGGTATCAGAGCATATAAATAGTTCTAGCTGACAGCAGAACAATAACTTCAGAAGATCACAGATTATTCTCAGCTTTTAATAAAAAAGAAACGAGATTTATTCAATTTGAAGATAAGAAATTATGGCTCAATTCTGTTCTTTAAGCATTTTCCAGATAATTTTAACTATTGATTTCAGTGTTTCTAGTCCCGATTTGCACTAATAAAAACGAGGTGCAAATGAGTGCTGATGAGTTTCTACTGAAGTTAAAGGAATAGTTGAAAATGTCTATGAATATTCATTACAATTCAGGAATGAACTCCAAATTGATCATGTCTATGACTTCTGGTGAATTTGCTGTCTGTGAGCATATAAGCACTTGAAATTAACTTTCATGAATATTTGCAAAGACATATTTTCAATTAGACTTTTCAGATACAGAAAATAAATGCTTAGCAACAAATTCTTAGAATTGTGAGATTTGAATTTCACACCATGTTGCATATCTGAAGGACACAAGGTAGGTTTTGTCTGTGTGGAGACCATCGATGAACCCTTACTTTGTTAACTGTGAGAATCATCAAGGAGAAGAAACAAATGAGAAGAACAAATGTAAGAAGATAAGAAACAGTGTGGATTTCTATTTCAGGATTTTCTTTTTTTTAATGTATTGAACACTGTAGTTGAGCATGAAGTGAATCTTAGAATCTGGCTTCTCCTCATTTGTGCTGTCAGGAAATTGTCACCAGTATTTTCCATGACTACGTCCAGTCAGAATCATTTTAAGAAAGTAGTTGGGTGTTTTTAACTGCTTAAGACACAGGAGTCATGATAGAGTGGAGAGGCTGATAATTTGAAGTAGCTTAGAAAAAGCACTATGCATGTGATCGATTACTGTCATTTGACTCCAAAATGAGATCTGTGGTTTCTATAAGTTTCTTTTAACTTGTAAGAAGCTCTAAATCCAATAAGATGTTTATATAAAATAGTTCTTGTGGTATATCAAGTTTAAGCGTGATCTCGTGATCTTGAGTGTGTTGTGGCTTGCAGGATGACCTGCAAAAAATATTCATATTAAGGAGTACAATAGAAGGGACAGTTGAGGAATTCTTCTGTGACAAGGGGGAGAAACCTGTCAGTGTGTGAGTACAAGGACAGGATGTGTCCTTTGTGGCACATTGATGTTTGTATCCCAGACACTAAGAGAGTATACCTGACCCCTCTGTGGGCTGGGTAGAACAGGTTAAGACCTGAACTGTGACATGTAAAGATTCCAGGAGCCTGCGGAGTTGCTGTAGGACCCTGAGCTGGCTCAGAGGAGGTGAGCTGAAACACCCCAAGGAAGGAAGGAGCACTGCTGGGGGTGAATAGCCTGGGCAAAATTTGCACCAGCCCACTGTGCTGCTGATCTTGCCAGGGCAAGGAAGGGTGTTTGTTAATAATTGCAGTCTATAATTTTGGTTTTGGTTTTGTTTTGTTTGTTTGCTTTTTCAATTTTTGTTTAGTTTTTATTTTTCTGAGTTTTGCCAGTGTAGTGCATAAGAAGTTTGATATTATGAAAAAAAATTTCTCGGAGTATTAAGGAACAGGCTGCCCAGGATGGTGGAGTCACCGTCCCTGGAGATTTTCAAGAAATGTGAAAATGTGGCACTGAGAGACATGGTTTAGCAGGCATGGTGGGATGGGATGATGGTTGGGCTAGATGGTTGAGTGGTGTTTTCCAAATTTACTTAATGATTATGAGATTCTAAGAGCCTAGCCATTTATTTTGCTGGAACATGTCCTGATTTCATCTTTTATCCTGTCAAATGAAAAGCACATTCTCTGTGGCTGGTTTGGGTACTTTCTTACTTGGGGACTGAAGAACTGAAGTATTGTGTAGGGAGAACACTGCTCCCACTCAGTTCTGGAGCCAGCTTGAGGGCAGGTGTTGGGTGGGCTGGGTCATCCCCTCAGCCGGCAAAGCCAGAGCCTCCAATGCACAGCGGGTGGGGGAAGGTTATTTATGATGCATAAGGTACCCTAAGAGGGTCATGCAGCTTGAAAGAAATCAGATCAGGTTTCTGAAACTCAGACAACTGAATTATTCAGCATGCTTCACTTGCAAAGGTGCTGAGCACCTTGAATCCCATGTTTGAATAGTCTGCAAGCTAGAAAATTATTTATTGCAAGAAATTTGTGAGTAATTTGAAACTAGAAATTATCTGGGGAGGTTTCTAAGAGGTTTGTAGACAATTCATAAACAAGAAAATAAGAATGAATAAATTATTTTGTTACATTTTACTTCATCTCTAGTTTTGATACTGAAGGAATTTAGCCCAAGTGCCTAGAAGGCATGCATGCAAAGGATAGGATTTCTTGTGTAAAAGCTATACAATGTGATAACATGGTTGTACTGCATATTCAGTTTTGATATGTAACCTTTTAAATAAATTGGAATACTCTCTGTGCCTATGCTGGCACACATCTAGGTATCATAAACAATAATTTTGTAAAGGTCACTTCTTCACTAAGCATTTAGAGCTCATGGTAAGAGCTGTGTAGGACTATTAAAAGGACATTTTTGTTTCTATTTTTTGGAGGTCCTTGGTAGTTTTTCTGCTTTGAAGCTATATTCAGTATAGCTGCTTGGCAGTCCTTTGTGCCATGGGTCTGGTGGCCCTGGCTGTGCAGCTCTGTGCTGTGTGTCTCTGTGCTGCCCAGTCTGTGCTGGCAGCAAGTGCCAGTGTTGGCCATACATACTAGGGACTGTGGTGCTGCAGGCCTTGGGCGGGCAGCGTCCTTTCTGCTATGCATAGGGAGTAATGTAGCATGATCCACATGGTGGTAGGCTGCTGACCTGTGTCAGTAACAAGAAGTAATAGCTTTAAGTTGCACAAGGGGAGGTTCACATTGGATGGTAGGAAAAATTTCTTCTCAGAAATAGTGGTGGACTGTGGGAACAGGCTACACAGGGAGGTGGCAGAATCACCTTCCTTGGAGGTTTTTAAAGCAAAGATGAGGCACAGAGAGCCATGGTTAGCGGTGAAGTGGTGATGAGCTGATGGCTGGACTAGGTGATCTTAGTGTCTCTCCAACTTTAATGATTCTGTGATTCTTTGAGTAGCATTTCAGAAAAAGCAGCTATCTTGCCATGTTATCATAGTCAGGAACCTGGGCAATACAGGTGCCAACAGCAGTGTGGGAGGGCTGTGAGCCCAGGTGCTCTGCGAGCTCAGCACAGCTGGGCAGTGCCTTGCTCAGCATTCCCTCCAGCTACTGCTGCCACGCAAGGTGCCAGTGAAGCTGTTGGTGAAACCAATTTATTTTGGCCCAGCCAAAAACTTGTTTTGCTTGGTCTTGCTTAAATCCTGCAAAATATTTTGTCTCAGATGAAATTTTTGGAAGATTGTAGCTCATCTGACCAGCATTAAAAATAGCTATATCCACTGGTCTCTAGAAACAAAGGCATCCTGTTACACATACTCTTTAAGTAATACCTACTGGGATGTTCTTTCTTGTGATTGACAAGATGACCTAAATCAATATCCTTCTATTTCCAGGCCTCTTATTTTAAGGAAATCCACAGCTGTCTTGCCAACAGCAAGTGCAGAGGAGAGGTGTTCCCTGCTGCAATGGCACGAGAGGACAGCCTGAGCAGGGTATGTGGGTTCATGCAGAGCAGGTCCCTCTGGTAGCCACAAGCCTTGCAGGTGCTGCTGCTGCTGCAGAGGCTACTTGCCCTGGGCCCGCATGATGCAGGGCAGCAGCCTGGGACCGCTGGCTTCTGCTGCTGCTAACCATGCTGCCACAGTGTTTATTCAATACCTAGGAATTTTATTTAAAATTACTTCAGTTCTCTCTCAGCAAGAAGCCCATGAATGCATGATTCAAAGCTTTGATTTTTGCTTCTTTGGAAGGCCTGCGCCTAGCATCAGTCTGTGATCTCACAGGAGGTTACATGCACACAACAACAAAGATGCATCAGCCCAAGTTTAAATTACCCCGGTGACTCTTCTGCTGGAAAATATCTTCACTATTTGTGCGGGCAAGCTGCTCAAAATCAATACTTCCTAAATTTCAAGTACAAGTGAGGGCTTTTTGCTGGCCTCTTCTGTATGCCCATGCTGAAGCCTATCAATAGATTGTCTGTTTTATGAGGTTCTTGATCTTATTTAAATTTTAATACATTTGTATGAGTGATTTTTGAAAAAAGACTTATTTTCAATAACATTATAAAAATATGTATTCATAAATATGTTTTAACATTACCAAACTCAAATCTAAGTTTCTGTTTTTCTTACATTGCTCCACAAAATGGTTTCTTTGACTAGTAATTTTGTTTCTCTGTTAGCACTGACCTTCCCAATGACCCCTCACTGCTGAATCAAAAGGAATTTTGCTTGTGTAAGATACTAGGAAATTTTCTCAGGAAAGGGATAGTACTTAAGTCTCATACAAAGGAATAAAGGATGATATTTCCCTTGTGATTGATAAGCATCATTTTAAAGTTGAGCCTGCTTTGTGGAATGGTGAAAAATGGTTGCAGCAGTTAAAAAGAGGATCAACTATGTAGAAAATAAGAAAGAGCATGAGTTGTAAGTGTGGAATATGAAATGATTTTTTAGACATCAAGTTAACAAATTAATTTGGCTGACATTGCCTTCAATTTACATAGAAACCATTTTTCATATTTTCTGGGTAGATCATTTTCTATGTTCTGCTGTGACTGGGGGAAAAAAAAACCAAGCAGATGAGTCCTTTAAGGCAAGAGAAAACATTCCAAAAGTCATTTTAACTCATTCCAAGAGCTGTTCAGCAGGCGGAGATTCAGTGAATGACAAAGGCGTGCACAGAGGGAAGCAGGGATGCCAGGTTAACAGCTGGTATCTGAAAAAGGCCAGTTTGCTGTTTCTGTTGGTACCTCTGCATGGAGGCTGGGGTAGACTGTGCTGATCAGGCCATGTTCCAGCAAGAAGGATGTTTCTGACAGGTTGCTGGTCTGGAATTCCTGGCTTGTGAGATTCCAAAGCAAAGCTGGAGCATGCTTCCACACTGCCATTCACAGGTGGAAAGCCATTCCGCTTGGACTCAGTGGGAATACCCCACCAAGGGAAGCTGTCCAGGATGGGCTTGTTTCAGTCCTACTCACATATTAGATGTTGCCATTAGGCTAGGTGGACATATGCCAGCTCATTTGAGTTCTCTCTCTTCTATCGCAGAATTCTGAAGCAATTGTTTTAATTTATGTCTATTTGTTTCTCTAATTCTTTCTTAATGCCTCAAAGTTGAGCAGTTGGTGATAGGACAAAGTTACTCAGAATACCATGATTGCCCTTTTTACCTATGCAGGCATGTAATAATATAGGCTGAAAATGTAGGCAAGTTAAGCCTTGCATGGCGACACTGGGCAACTAAAAGAAAACTGTAAACATGCCTATTTACATAGTTAAGACCATAATTTAACTCAGTATTTTAGGGACACAACATGGAGAGTGTTCACACATCCAAAAAAACAGCACATGCATGAGAGGTCTTAACAGATATTTCTGATTTGTTCCACAGTTTGCAAAACCACAAGCTCTGCTATTGTGATCTGTTTTGAAATTAAAAAGTAGCAACCTGTGTGATACAGGCCAATTCACATTGACTGCGGCTAGGAAAAATAAGGTATTAGGAAGAGAGAAGCAATAAATAAATAAATAAATAATAGGTTGCCTATTCTTCTTTCTTTTAGCTCTGGCACAGTTTGGCAGAGATATGGGGAAGGGGCTTTTCACCTCTTCAGGGAGAGACATAAACTTGGACCACACAGTCTCAAACTCTGCCAGCTTGTCATTCAGCTCATGCATTCAAGATGTTGCATATTAATAGCACTCCCTGATGGCTGGTGGATGTGGGTCTCTTCACCTATACAAAATAAGCCTCTTGGCACAAAAAAGTACAAAAGAGGCCCACATAGGAAAAGAAATGCACTAGAGAACTGCTTTGGAGAAACTCTGCACAGATGCTCATGTGCAGATGCATATTTCAGATGTTCTTTTTTCCTGATTAGCATGCAGCAAACTCACCTGTTTTGATGCCTAGAGGAGTCACAGCAGAAGTAGCGAAACACCTGTGTGAGTTCATTTTCTTTCCCTATGAATATGATTTCCATAGCATGCTTTTTCAATTGCCCTTGTGTGTAGCCACTAACATCCTTTTCAGTCTCCCTCTTGGACATGTGTGAGCTGTACAGGGTAGTACTTCAAGATGGAGACAAAGCACAGACAGTGTGAGGAGCTGCACATTGAGAAGGAGAAGGGAATGTGAACTGGTAGCACCAACTCTAATGGCATAGGAGCACTGGCGGCTCAGGCAGGACGAGTTCTGGCACGGCTGAGACAGGAGGATGAGCTGGCAGGAGCTGGGTAAAAATTTGGTACTCCTGATTCGCAAATGTTCAGTTTACATGGGACCTTACCTGAGGTGTGGTCATGAGATCCATGAATAAGAACCAGCCTGCTTCCCCCTGAGCCTGCAATGTGCGGGTGATAAGGAGCATCTGATCCTAATTCTCACACTGTGCTCTGCGGGAAAATCCTATGTATGCCACAGAAAAAATAGACTCCTTTGTGCTCTGCTCCATCGTAGTTCACTCCACTGGCAGAAAGCACAGCTCAATTCTATGTGTGTGTTTTGCAAAAAATGAGCCTCGGGTGGAGAAGGCGGAGGGAGGGTTACTTGTGTGTGTGTGGGTATCTGGTGCAATCCATAGTGTGAGCCATGTTTTTCTGGATATTTCAGCATATACGGAGAATGACACATGAACAGTCCAAGCTATTTTCAGAATTGACAGTTTTTCTTTTCACTCTGATAATTGCTTCTTTAATACGGTAAAGTATGCAAAGTGCTTCAATAAACTTTTAATTAGGAATGGGAGTAACGGTGAAACTAAGAGAAAGCTTTAGCCAAAGCTAGAGCTGACCTTGGCTCACACCTGTGTTGAGCTTGATTCACTTTTGAAAAATCGCGTATCTTGGCATTTGTTGGTTTGTGGCAAGCAGGTGTCCTGAAGAAGGGCAAGAAATGTTGGTTTTGTGGTATTTTTGACTCAGGAAAGACCCAGCAGAAATCCTTGTTGGTGAGAGTCAGGAAAAAAAGCAGCTTGGGTGTGTTTTGATCTCAGATGTCAAATATTTCTTTAAATCAAAATATTCAAAATATGTGAGGTTTTTAAAAAGCTCTGAAATCTTCTCAGATCCGTACAGCTGAGAACAGATTACAAGCAGAATTCTCCGGATTAATCTGAGATGGATTTTGCTGCAGTGGCAGCTCTTTGACTGAAGCCTGCTGATTGACACCAAGAGTGGGAATACACTGTGAAGGGGGGTCTCTATTTTCTCTTAATCTGTCTAAATCAATTAAGCGTTTGAGATGTGGTAGTGTATTTTCTGGGAACTTAATTTCTCATCCTGATGAGAAGTGTAACCAATCCCTTTTGACTTTGCAAAGGAAAATGCATCCCACAGAGCTGCGTGCAGTGTATGTAGAAATATATGTTTAATGAAAGATGAGAAATTATGGATCAAATAACTACGTGGAAGCCACTCTCACAAACAATGAAGATCATACTGGATGAACTCCAAATATCCTTACTATTGTTTAATACCAGCTCCAGTCCTGCATCTGCATAAGACAGTGTCAGAGATAATAATCTCACCAGACCGATATAAACTGCAAAACTGAAATTACCTTGCCCAACTACTTTGTTTTTTCTGGTGGTGTTAAATGACTGTTTTTGTCCGAATCATGCAAGAGAGCTGTGATTTTTACCTTTACACTCCTCTGAAAATGCAGCAGTTTAGCATGAATGCCTATTTCTTTCCAGACTACGTTATGTGTGAGTTTGATAGGAGTCACCATGGTGAGGAAAGGAATAATGGATTTTCAGGTAAGACATCTTCATAATGAATTCACTCCTTACACCATGTTAACGCCCACACATGGAATTAAGGACCTCTGTAACACAATGCAACAATTTACTAGAAATCACAAAACACCAATAATAGAATTGGATTGAAATTGGCTGCCAAATCCTCTGTCTCTGATAAAAGAAGGATAGGTAAAGTTATGCCAGCACTTTTTAACTCCTTCCTAAAACTTACTGTGGGCCCACTGTGCATTTTCTAAATGAGAAAGGAGGAGATTGATTGCAGTGCTATGTATGCAACACAAAATGCATTTAAAAAAAAAAAAAAAAAGTTTCAGGAACAGCAGTGAATATAAACTCAATTCAGATGGTATTTATTTAAATAATGACAGCAGTTCATTAGCTTGGATAATCTCCTGATTTACGCAAGTGAAAAAAGGAAGAGTCAGGTTCCATATTGTATTTTTGGATTGATAAAAGTAAGCGAGCCTTTATGGAAGAAGCATGTGAATGAGGTTCCTCAGCTGACAGTTTAGAAAAGCACAATTAAACGTCAACATTTTACAAAGGACTCTTAAATCCTCAGACTGAATCTTGTCTGTTTTCACTGGTAGCAGAGTACCAAACTGTAAGCAGAACTGAGCAGGATCTGACTTTCCATCACAGACAGTTAATAATTAAATCAAACATTATATTCAACAATAGAACATATGCATCAGCTTCTTTCAAATTGCATTTCCTTCCTGTTAGATCCATTAGTGTAAACCAGACTGCCTTTAGAAAACCCCTTATTGCTGCTGTCTTTCAGCACAGTTCCTGAAATGGATAATGTGGTGCATATTATGGTCAATTACACAGAACTCCCTAGTGATAGGGTTTTAGAGTTTCAGAATAAAACAGCTGGAACTACAGGGCTGTAAACTAATCTGAAAAAGAGACAATAGTAAGACATTTGATGCACATTGTTAGAACATGGACAACGACTAGATGTGAAATACTACCTATCACCATGCCTACTGTATCTCACAGCATCTTCTCTACAAAATCCCAGTTAACTCTTGAAAGCCAAGACAGTCAAAAGTGAAAGATTTTGCCATCAATAGATGTACACACAGCTCTGTGACCTAAACTAAGCAGAAACATTAAAGGAGGAACTTGATACAGACTCCTGTTTCTTTTAATATCAATGGAGTTTGAGTCAAACCCAGAACCCTATTCAAAAATGATAATTTGTTTGTGAATGCATAATAAATATATACTTACACATTCTAAAAAACTTTGTCCTTCTCTCTTTTATTAATTGGAGGAGCAATGAAAAGTGAGCATTTTGGATGCAAAAATTGCAAGTGGTTTTGGATATATCAAGGCTACTGTTTACAATATGCAGTGCTTGATCCTCCATCAATACAAACTGACAGAAAAGCTCCCATTAATTTTAGTAATACAGGAGCGAATGTTTAGAATAACATATGCATCATTTGGAAGCACAGTGACCATGATTACATGTGTAATCACAGTAATTGTGCACACAATTGCTGGTTGAGTATCTAAAACTGCTTTTCACAAATCAGTTTCTCTGCTTGCGTGTATACTCACTGCAGCCACTTGTGCAAATACAGTGCAGCCCAGAGCATCCCTACCTTTGTGCTTGCCACTGACGTGATACGGAAGAGGGCTCTATCTGTAGCTGTGTGTATGTGGGATAGAGAAGCATATGTTTTTGTTGCAGTGGTGTGAACAATAAATAAGAAAGGAAGAAAAATTGTTGCAGTGTCTATTTGGGAAAGTAAAAGTGTGAAACTACTACAACTAATTTTTCAGAAGGACAGAGACTGATTTTCACCGGCTCCTTTCTTGCAAGCCTGCTTATCAGCAGGGTCCAGCAGGCATCAACATGTTCACATTTTGCAATGCTGTGGCAAAATAATCAAATTATTTAGAAAATAACAGCACCATACTGCAATAAAATAAAAAATAAGATATTAATTAAATAATAAAATAAGCGATGAATACAATTCTGCATTAAAAAAAAAATCAAATTTGCAATTTAGGCTGCTATGAATTTCTTACATCATGAAATGTGAAAATGAGATGTTCTTCCTAGCTACAGTTAAAAGATTTGTTCCTCTACACAGAAGATTGATTTTTATAGTCATAACAGTGGAAAAAAACACATCCTTTGTAGACTTCCGGATTCATCCTTCTGCTCAGCAAAATGGTAAATTCTACACAAAACATTTTATTCTTCTGTCTCTTACAGTCATGGCTTCCTTCTTCCCCCGGAGAGCAATGAGTCTGTTTCCCTTTTTCAATAACAGCTTTATTACAGCATGTTAAAGGGAAACAAGAAGATGAACAGACCGGGCCTGGCTGTGCAGCGATCACTCTTCTGAGGAGCCTGTGTGAAGAGATGCTGGTCTGGGAGTCAATCTGAGGAAAAGCAGAAGATATTTGCTTTATGTAAGTAAATGCGGGTGCAGAGTCCTATTGTCTCAGCATGAGTAAGCATTGAGCAGTTTCCTAAAACTTCATTGTAGTACTTGAATCCCTTCTTTATTCTTTACAGGCATTCTGCTGATAATCGAAGCAAATTTTTACTGTAATTTCATTAGAGTAGATGTGGCGTAATCTCACTGAAGTCCAATCAGAGAGAATTTCAGCGCTGTACGTTGTTTATGGTCTGCAATATTGCAAATAGGAGTTGTGCATGTGGACTGAATTCAATATAAAGCATTAAACACTATCTCTTTTGTAATTAATGCAAGAGCTGTATGAAGTCTGCAAGCTAAGAAATCCCGCAAGTCCTGTAGAAAATTTTTGTTGTTTTTTTTATGCAGATCTGAAGTATTATTCAAGTTCACTCCAGAAGACAAGAGAACTGTTGGTACATGATTTATATAAAGCTCTAAGACCTGGTGCTGAAGGAAACTTCTCTCAGAAGTGTGCGTTTATTGTTTGAAACCTTTGGTGATACGTGCTGCTTCATCTACCATCTCTGTAAGTGTGGTCTCACTTTCACTGTTATTGAAACGCGTAGCAAGTGAAATGAAAACAGAAATTTGGGAAAGGATATAATTAACCTACCTGTGAACATTAACCTTAAATATTGTGCTAATTACCTCAATAATTTAATCACTGCAGATCTCAAACTCGTTTGTTAAATATTTAATTCTGCAAATTGTTTCTGATACAGAGGTGTGGGTGGCTTTCTGTGAATGTAACCTTCTATATAAAACTCCTTACAAAACCATTGTATATTTGCACTTCAGCAAAAAAATCCACCGTCAACAAGACTTTTAATGGCAATCACAGAAAACGTTCCCTGGGGCAAAGATATACAGTGCCCTACTACTCGTAAATCTAATGAGCGTGTTGTGTGCTGAGTAGGCCACAGCAAATTTCTGTCTGCACATCTTCAAGTTTGATTCCATGGTAGTCTAGACTGGAAAGTTTCTTTTGCCTTGTTTCTTTGGCTGTGGTGCAGTTGTGTGGTTGTTTCTTACTTGTACACCTGATTACTTGAGCAACTGACCACATTATGTCCTTGATCTTCATCTCTTCTCATCAAGTGAATATTTTGTGCTGCTTCTAGGCCATGGGGTCACCCCCAGCCACTGCCGCTGGGCAGCAAAAGCCAGGCCATGGGAGCTGGGCAAACTGCCAGATGGGAGGATGGCTGGCAGAGAGGGGGCAAGAGGTGGGGGGCAGGCCCTTACACCCCTGGCACCTCAATCTTCCATCCCATGGAAAAAACAAGTCACCCTTCCTTCGTCTTTTCCCAGGGGCATCAACCAGCCCTCTGTTTCAGGCTGTACCGGGTGGCAGTACTTCTTTGTTTTTGTAATGTATGTCTCACTTACTGAGAAAGAAGATGAAGATTGGCTTTGACATCGTGTTGCTGCACTGTAAATTTTACTATTAGAGTAAGGTGCAAAGGTATCCTAAATCCGTCTGATGGCTCACACCAGACCTCTGTCAGGAGCTCTCTGATTAGGTGGGTGTTCACTGTAAGTGCTTGTTTGGGACTACATTATTACCTTATCATATATTATTCAGAATTTCTTTCTGATTGCCTATATTTATTTACTACACACTTGTACACATAATTCATACTGTTTAGTTCATCCCTGGCAATAAGAAACAAATTTCTGTAAATTTAACTGAATAAAGTTGTATTTGCCTTGTTAGTCATCAGAAATCTGGTTCTTTCTTATGCATTACCTGAGTTTCTGGGCATTTTTTCCCTTCATTTACTCAAAAAATGACTAATGAATACAGAAAGACAGCCAAGACAGGATGAACTTTTGGACAATTTATGCAAACACGACAGATGAGAATAGATTTACTATAAACATGTCAGGCACAAAAGACTTGACTGCTTTTTAAATACAGTGATACTGGAAGAGATTTATGGATATTTTCAACTGTTCATTAAAGAGAAAAATATTTTGAAACTATAGGCACTCTCCTTTTATCCATTTTTGCCTTCCAGGCTGAGTTGCAAACCTTTGATGTTTTCTTCACCAAAAAATAAAAGTAGTTATGAATTTATTTCTCCCAAGCACTTTCATTTTTGTGTCAATTTACAGTTTTTATTACATTCCTGGCAGTCCAAATTATGGTGTTTGGAGAGCAGCTAGAGTCCCCAGCTCAGAGTTTTCTGAAAATAGGGATGAGGTTCACTTAATGATGCTTTCTGGCACTGCCTTTTTTCTCCTACAATAGTAATAAAAGGTTAATAAAATCTATGAATACTTTAATGGCCTGCTCAAGCAACCAACCAATTAAAGGTTATTTAGATCTAAATGACTGGTAGCCACTCAAAAAAATTAACATGCAATGACTGGTACCTTCTGGATCAGATTAAGAAAATGAGAATTCTTAGATATGAAACTGTACATAACATAATCCTGATAGTTGACCAAGGTATCAATTCTTACTGCCAGACAGGTATATGCTTAACTGCATCTGTTTAGAATCTACTTCTGTGCCTTTGTAAATCAATAATAAGCCTTCCTTTCAACTTTAGTGCAACCGAAGTTGTTGTCTGTCAGTGATTTTGCAAGCTAGGATTGAGCTACTGGAATAGTTTAATGAAATTAGGGGATTCTTTCTAAAATCATATTAAACTCAAAGAAGTAGTAGGGAATTTCCACTTGCATTAGTTCTGAAAACCATTGTATCTTGCCAGATTCCCTAGGAAGTCAAAACACTGCACCAAAATGGTAGCAGGAAGGATTGTGCAGTGCTGGAAGATCTCATCCTGCCTGCTTATAGTGCTGACTGTGCTTCTGCTTTTTGAGAAGACAGGAAAAGAAAGATGGAGAAAGAGGAGATGAGAAGATTTGGATGGAAAATAATACAGTTTTTATTGCAGACTTAGAAGGGTATCTACAATTTTGTAGCATCATGATTTGAGTGTCCAGAGAACCTCCAAAATAAGACTTAAGACCTTAATGAAGGTTTTATTTTGGAGAGAATACAAAAAGCAGCTGACAGTATTTTAATAGTTTTTTCTGGACTTGCCTTTTCAGCCTCTTAAAATTAATTGAAGAGCCACAGACCAGCACACATTTATAAATAACATAATGCAGTTGGGGATAATGCAAATGTCTTTATAAATAACACAGTATAGCTTAAATCATTATTTTTAATGCTGCTGGTTTTTGTTCCTATATGAACAGGTCTGTACTGGTCCACATTAATTAAATTTAAGTAGGATTTCTAAGGCCAGATCATCATTACTTCTGTGGACCTGATTTAAGTCTGCAGTAAAACATTTCTCCATTTAGTCTGGTGCTTTTGTGTCATATTTCATACACTAGTTGTCTCTTAATTAAATCCATGATGGCCCACCAACACAGACTATTAAAATAACTATACTTTGCACTTGACATATTTATGAGACAGATTCATAAGAGTATAGACTGATACTTGAACTACTCACTGAGAAATGCTAATAAGATTATGATGAAGGTAAGATTAGAACATTCGTCTCCTTTTCTCTTCTCTCTTCTTTTTAGAAATTTATTTTTATAACCACAGTTCACTACGTCTATTTCGGGCTCTTCGATGTTGTATATACCAGCAATTCTTTCTGTCTGTATTTATTTATACCACTTCAGGAAAGTGCTTAAGTATTGTGTCCTTGAAGTATGAATATGTGCAGATGTCTGTAGAACCTTCGCATGGGATTGACGTGTTCAAGATATTGCATATTAAGAAATAGGCATAGCTTTGAAATTGGATGAATGTAAAATATTGATTATCACAAAGAGCTTCATTGCTTTATCTTTATTGCCCTGTTCCTCGAGCTGTTCTCTGTTAGGGCCAGCAATGTCTGCTCCCTCTGGGGAAGGAGGTAGCAGTACTGTGCCTGTGGTCATGTGCTAAATATTGGCATGCCAGGCAGGATGTGTCCTAGCCCAGCTTACAGGTGCACAGCACAACGTTTTTGCATGGATTGGTCTGTGCGGTTTGCTCTATGCTTTTTGACTGTCACTGCAGTTTGAAATTGTTTGGATGTATGCTCTCAGCAATTAGGAAAGACAAGAAAAGGAAATCATATCCATGAGTAGTATGACTTGAAGGGTTGCATGGTATTTGTTAAGACTGCTCTTTTTGTGTGCATGAATATCTGGCAATGGCATTCCTTTTCGGATCATTTATTGACAAAGTCAATACCGATATCATTCGATATTTTTTTAGATAAGGTGAAAGTGGTGGGTTCAAGGAATTCCATTTTTGAGAGCGAGGACAATAGAAGTGATAAAGCTGCTACCTGGATGGTCTAAAATCAGCAATGATTTCAGTTGCTTTTCAAGACCAAGACATTCCCCTCTTATGGACCTTCTCCTTCTTTCTCTCCTTTTTTCCAGTTATATCTTTCATGGAAAGGCTCCTGTACATCACTGAATCCAAGTGTGGGCACAATTGCAGATGGCTGTAAAGACATGCAGTTTGAAGGATATTTATATTATCAGTGTGGTGTATAGAAACCCAGATCTACATGGTGTTCTGATTTCTTTGGTGATGATACATTACCGTGCTTCACACTGGTATTTTCTATGAAATTATTGTAAGCATAAGATACTGAGATTTCATTTACAAATAAATACAATATTAGAAAGTAAGAATAATAAAGATATATTAAATATATGATCTTCTCGAGAAATAAACCAGCTACAGTTCAGGGAGCTTCACTAAACACATTAAATCTAATAAAATCGCCTACATGTACTCCTGACACTAGCAGTAATTAAAATAACTTGTTTCAAAAAATTGGTCCTATACATGAATACTTATTGGCAATTATTTCTAAGTTCTTCAAACCAAAGATAACGTAATTTGATTCACGCACAATGTTCTTGTAAATGTGGTTCATAGTGGGTTTTATATGCAGCTTAGGACTGTTAATTGCCATTTTGAGCCTCACAGTAAAATAGAGTTCAATATGTCGCTTTTTCTGAAGTATTGAGAAATGTTTGAGAAATGCTTGTCTTAGTCTAATCAACTGTGAATAATTTATTTCTGAGTCCTACTTTTCAGTATAAGTGGATCTGACTTTTCTCAGAGCTTCTAAAGTCTAATCAACTTGTTATATTCATTTAATTAGGAAAGTCTGTAACGAACTGTGAAGTGTATGTACCAACAGGCTTTCTTGTTGTAAAATGGGTGTATTTTCCCTGTGAATGCAATTGTGTTTGTTTGTACTGACAGGTAGCCACTACTAAACATATCAGGTTTTTATGGATACATCTAGGTCAATATGCATAGCACATAGATGTTTTCTGAGCTGCCTTTTTTCCTTATGCTCGGACAAAAGGTCTTTGACCCTGATCTAAAATATTGCCCGGTGCTTATGGGATGTAATATGAAAATCATCAAAACTGTCCTTGGCAGGATGTTTCTTTCCATTAGTTAATTAAAGTGGTTTATTATTGCCTACAGCATGATTGCTTTATATGTGTTTTTTTTTGTTGTTTTGTTGTGGTTTTTTTTTTTTACAAAGAGCAGATGTGCCCATGTCCTGCACTGTTTCTCTTTGTTTTGATAAGTGCAGGAGTGAAGTCACTGCCTGGCAGATCTCTCAGTGATGTCTCAGAAGGAAAGGAGAGCGCTGGTGGGGCTGTGCAGTGGCAGCACAGGGAGAAGTGCTGGGGCTGTGTGATGGCACGGAGACGGCACTGCAAGGAAGGAGGAAGAGTGAGTGAACCTGCGAGCAGCACGAGCCCAGGGCAGAAAACAGACATCATCTGGAACTGTCTGCCCACCAATGCTTTAGAAACAACACTGATGATAACAAAGTGGGTATTGGTGTTTTTTCAAATTAATACCCCTAACATTTTGACTGGAGTATGGAAGTGAGGAGTAGCTGATCCTAACATGCTGGACAAGATTGCATGAGACTGGAAACTCACTCCTACTAAGAAAAAAATGGAAAACTCCAAGTCTTCAGAACAAATCTGATTTTTGTTTTTATGTCTGCCCGTGTTTGATGCGGGAGTTGAAATCAAAATCCAAATTATATTTCCAGATCTAGGGGTCATTTTAAGTACCTTTCCATCTCCCTAGCACAGGGTTTTTCTAAGACTCGTTGACATCTAATGATAATAAGGTCTTTCATTACAGAATCACAAAATACTTGGCCTGTGGCCTTATGTTCAATTAATATTTATTTAATAATCATAGGTAAATTAATTTCCATTGTTTCTGTTCTAATTCTATACGAGATTGTGAGATACAACTAGAGAAAAGCGCAGAGAGCCTGAGTAAATGTTGCTCATAGAAAATGTTTCTATTACCCTTTACTTTTAAAACCATTAATAGATTATTAGGAGATATAAACATAGGAGACCATGGATCATATTTGCATATTAATGAAATCCATGAATTATACATTATTTGCTATAGCGAGTACTAGGAACAGTACTCCTTTTTTAATGGCTATAAAAGCTGGCGTTTTCCTGGAGCACACATCACATCCCCTCTGCAATACCTTCTAATAGAAAGCAAGCAAGCCAGCTCTTCAAAGCAATCTCTCACTAAATTTAATAGATTTGTTTGTGTTGCTTTGCAACACACAAGTGTGACAGTTCATTTTAAACAAAATAGTTTTAATAATGTCATTACTAATATCTGTTTGGTCATCTCTCTGAAAAATGGTGTTTTAATGGGAATGTTTCATTTTAATAAATGGCAGAAGAGGCAAGCTGCCCTGAGTCAGCAGGAAGTGGATATACACCAGAGAACAGGCTGATTGTGTTAGATTCATCCAGAACATTGAACAGCACACAGACAGTCCAAGAAAAAGCAACTGGCTTTATTCAAATGATTAGTCTTGCTGCTACGCTGTAGCGCAGATTCACACATTCTTCTATTATTCCTTGACCTTGTGCCAAAAACTCCCACTTGAAGTAATAATTAGAATTAGTGTTTCCAGTGCATGCTTCCATCTTCCTAACAAACAGTAATGAAATGTGGCTTTTACAAAATATGCAGTTAATTAAACTTTTTAAAAACATTGGTTGATTAATACAGTTCCTCTGTGTTATCCCCTTGCTGTGCCCAGCTCTTTCTACCTGATATTGGTGAACCAGAAGAAACATAGTGAGATGAGGGACAGTTTGGAAATTTGCACTTCAATATTGGTTATATATATTTTCTTTTCTTTCTCATTTTGACTCTGTCTAGGCATAAACTGGAAAGATGGCCATTATTTGTAATCACAGGTTTTTAAGCCCAGGACAGTGTGCACATTATATAACTGCTCTACGCATACCTTCAGCATGAATATGAAGAATACATATATCAAGAGCTACAAGGTAATAAGTGGATTTCTAGGCAGGCTGTTTAAAGAGGTGGCTCAGTACTGTATTGCTTAATAACACTATGCAGATAGAAATTCAGATTTCATTTTTTAAATATTATTTCCTGCTTTTTTACTGTCTGCTTTAATTATCCCAGTGCCAAACAAGTGTAGTCTTTTGATTGATGAGAGTTCCACCCCTTTACCCACACCCCTGCAGATATGAGGCTCCACAGTTTAGTACCATAAATCACTGTGATTGTATAACTTAACTACTGTATGATCAGAGATCACATACAGTGTTAGCCTGAATACACATTCATCCTTCGTTGTGAATGTTTTTGGGCTAAATTTATTCTGGCAGTTTGAAGAAATATAAATTTCTTCATGGAAGAAAGCAATGCATTTTAAATAAGCAATTCTTTCAACAACTAGAAATAATCACAAATGTCTTCTATTTGCAATCTTCATTAATGTGAGTTATTTCATCACTTTAGGAGAAATCCTTTTCAGAGAAAAACAACAATTAAACCCCTCCTCCCCGACAGGCTCTGACAGCTAAGGATCTATGGATCAGCCATTTTAGTAATTAACCACAATTCCTCTGATTTGTGAATTTCCAGATGATGAGGCAGGAAGCAAGTTACATCTTGGAGAAATTGCCCTCAGGAGAGAAGAAAAACTATTGCAAGGTTGACAGCACAACCTTGTAGCAGCGCAGTTTGCCTTTCCCAGTGGTTCAAGGAGTTCCAAGCACCCTCTTGTAAATCATCGGCTCACATCTATTTATTATCTTCCAGCCCAGTGCACAACACTATCTGTTACACACGGATACCGGCAATATTACAAGGTGGACTCCAGGGATAAGAGACAGCCAACCCCGCACACCTCCCACGCCTGAGTCATACCCGGGGTAACGCCAGGTCCTGCTCATACCTGCTGTTGCCAGAAATGAAACAGTACGAGCTGTTGTGTTTCAGAGCCTTTTTTAATTGATTCTCCAGAATGCTTGATCTTACCTGCTGATATCCCTGTGTTATTATTCAGAGGCACAGTCTATCTGCATAGCAATGGACAAAATGCCTGTGAAAATATTGCTATTCATTCAGTCGATGTCGGAACTGGAGTAGGCACCAGCTACACTCTGCAATGCTTGTCCTGGAATATTAATAAATAAATCATAAAAGCCAATGCTTCAAATATTGAAAAATTCACACTTCAAACTGTGTTTTGAACTATACTGAGAGCAGTGTCTCAGATTGTCCTTTTGCTTTATATGAACAGAGGAAATTCAAAGTAGGAGGAACTCTCTCTGGGGATTTGGTGTAGGGGAGTGCCACAAACCATCATCCTTCCTGTCTCTGCCATGCCAGAGTGGCCTCTCCTGGGATGTGCCATGAGGAGCAGGCAGCACATCTGGGGAGCTAATGTGGCTTCAGATGAAATTATCTCCTGCAGAATCCATCTTGGCTGACAGCAACGTGCACGCAAAGCAGCCAGGCAGTGGCGGGGAGCCAGGTCACAGCAGGGCAGGTGAAGCACCTCCCTGTGACTGTCTGGGTTAAACAAAGTTCCTTGCCACACTGGTTATCCTTCTATTCAGGGCTCATATTGGTAAGCTCAATGTCATTGAAGCCCCCAGCCCTGCTACCCACTTGCAGTGCGCTCTCGCTGCAGGTCCTGACTCACAGAGTGCTGCACGGTGTGCTGTGCATGTCCGCTGTGCAAGGAAGGGTGAGGGAAGATGCGCTCTGAAAGGTATGCTCTAGTTCAAGAATTGCTAGCTGGGCTGGTGCCTGAACTGCAGAATGGGTTTCCGTGGTGTGTGTCATGCAGGGGGCTGATGGTAGGCACTTATGATGGTTCCTTTTTTTTTCTTTTGCTTTAAAAGCACTGAAATTAGCCAAAAGCTAAAGCATATAATGGTATTTTGTAGTTTAATTGTGAATACAAGACTAGACTGGCACTGGAAGTCACTCAGGTACATCTAGTCAAAGGCCAGAAGAATAAGCACTGCGGGTATTCAGTGCTTTATCTGATTAGAAAAGCCTGGCACAGATGTGATTTCTGCTCCATATATCAAGTTATGGCAGGCTTTTGCTGCTTCATTATGAAAGCATGTGAAGTAAAATAGGTTTTGGAACATAAAAAATGACAAATCTGGGAAAATATCTATATACCAGATGGGTGTAGGAAGAATCTTTGTGACAAATATATTATTAAGGGAATATGCATAAGGAAAGAAACAGTGCCCCTCTCCTCCAAGGATGGACAGGCAGGAAGGTGGCGTCTCACTGTGTCTAATGTATTCTCATCTAGCCTAAATCTAATTAATTGTATGGCATCGCTGACATAAAATCTAGGCACCACATGCAATAATCATAAGCTTCATCGGGGTGCTGGTAGGACTTGGCGAGTACTCTGCCCTCCCCACTTTGTTCTCCTGGAAGTCTCACAGAGGAAAGCTGCTGATGCAGGACCCTGGCTGCGCACCATAGGCAGATAGTGGCCGCTCACCTCCTCCCCTCACTGCCACACTCCATCATCCTCCTCTGAGGCACTGCTTGGAGGGGCCATGTAGGAATGGACATTATCTGTAGGTTCCAGCTTGAGGCAACCTGGGGGACTCTGCAAACTGCTGCCCTGCAGCATGGTGCAGAGGTCTCAGCTTTCCCTTGATGCACACCTTGTTGGGGTTTTGCTACATACCTGGTTTAGATTGAGGGTGCAAATGACCTAACCATGATTAGTGTGTTCAGAATTGAAATAGAAATGAAAAAGGGAGGAAGGTGGGGCAGTCCTGTCACTTGGCTTCCCATAATGCGATTTCACTGATGCCCTATCAGCTATCTGATTGCTCTTTTCCTACTTACACCAAACAAACCAGGAGGCTTTTGCTCACAGGCTTCTAGTACTATTTTATTTGGCAGTTATGGAATAAAAGAATTTTAGTGTTGCCTTAGAGTTTCTCCTGACATCTATCACAACCAATCCAGCTCATATGTGGGTGAAGTGTGTTTTGATCCAATTATACAATTCTATTGGAGCCTTGTTACATTCTCATCCCATGTGCATGTTGAAAAATTCAAAAGCAAAAGAAAATTCTACAAAATGTTTCTCACTTACTATAGGCTTGGAGACACAAAGCTAGACCACAGTGTTACTTGTGGAGACTAGTAGCAAACTAGAAAACAACATATTCTTCAGGAAAAATAACAAAAAACGACAGAACAAACCAACAAACCTGTTAATCAGCAGCAAGATTTAGAGGGGGAATAGTACAATCTGTGTTATAAAGAATATTGCAGACCGACTTTGGGGACACAGCCTTACTTCTGTTAATTGCAGCAACAAGAACTTTTTTGGTGTTCATCACAATAGTTATAATGACAAAGCATCTGCCAGTTTGAAGACATTTCTGAGGTGCATAAAAATGACAAATTTCAAGAGAACCCAGACACAAAATGGCCAAGACAATGCAGCTAACATCCCAATGGATCATAATGACTATAATGCTTAAAAAACTGATATATTTCCCACACTTGCAATATCTTTATAGCAAAGATGTATTATTAAATCAACAACCCATGTGCTATTTGATTACCATGATGCATAAATTGATCGAGGATATTTCTGGCTCATCATTTCCACTGTTTTCAGGCTAAGAAACATAATGTAGGGAATTAAGTGTTTCCTTTGCTCATCTGCTGTAGAAAGTCGTGCAGCTTCATAAAGCACTGCTCCTGGGAGAAGAGGCGCACTTGCTCCAAAGATTTGTGGCTCCATCATGGTAGGCTCCGACATGCCCACACGCAGAATGCAGGCCCTAACACTCTGGTGGGAAGATGCCAAGACCAAATCAGCATCTGAGGGCCACCCAAGCTGTTAGACAAGCACAGGTGGCTCTGTGGACAAACCCTGATGAGAGTACAAGGAGCATGTCTTGGAGCTCAACTGCAGCTGGGAGAAGATTCCTGAGCCACTACTCCTCCTTGGTTAATTAAGTTCTGCCTGCCTTTAATTCCAGTAGATTAATAATCAGTCCAGCTTTCCTTATATCGGAGGCTGCAGAAAGGTTCTTGGCCTCCAGTTCTGAACCCTGCCTGTGTCTCTGCACCTCACGGGAGGGTGGAACACTCAACACATCTCCCCACAGTTCCTCTCGGTCATTCTGAGCCCTGTCATTAAGCTCCACCACAGAAATCTGTTTAGTCACAGAAGCAGATTGCTTCCATGAAGCGCAGAAATGTAATTTGCCAGTACTTACACTTACAATATTAAATAGTAGCAAGTAGATCTTTCACCTTTTCAATTCTTTATAGCAGAAAATACTTGGTGTGAAAATCTCGACTCTACAAGAGTCGATGATAAAATCTGCATCAACGGCAGAGCTGCTTTTACCCTCAGCACGGTGAGTGGTTTTATTGGTTTTGCATTTAAAGCTGTCCTAATACATCCGTGCTTTCAGCATAAGCCCAGCATCCTCATACACTTGCAAAGCCAAGAGCTCACCTCCCTGCTGACCTCAGCCTGCACCTGGCCCATTGAATGGATGTACAAGGTTTAGCACATGCTAGGGCTGTTCTCCCATGGAAATGGATAGCCGTGTTGGCTCTGGAGGCACAACACACTTGAGTGCAGCCATAAGCCACCACGCCTCACCCCAGGCTCCAGCCCACTGTAGTTAATCATTAAATAATTCCCCTGGTGATGTTATCCAGTGCTGATAAATTACAGATTTCATTGTTTTGCCTGGAGCAGCTTTAAATTGTGTTAATTTCATCAAAGATTGACACTGGCTTTTATTTCCTTTTGCTGCTGTTTTGTCCTGTAAAGGAGATGCACACTATAGACTTCAGATTGCTCACATAATTGGCACAATATTTCTTTTCTCATATTTTGAAAAAATTGTAATCAGAGCCTTTGAAATACCGAGAACTTTTGGATCAATAAAATACTAATTGCAGTGTATTCAAAAGAGGAATATTACTGCAAATTCAATAGCTTTTAAAACAACCTTATTGTTGACCGTGTTTGTTTTACATGTGATCTCAGAATGCTTTCTAATTTTAAACAGTGTTGAATTTATTCCACCTACAGCACACGTTTCTGACACAGGGTTTTCTCAAAAACTGAAGATGAAATACATTATACATATTCCTGATTAGCCAAACCATCATCAGTCTGATTCTCTCTTTTGGCAATAGAAACAAATTTCCCCAGGTAGTCCTATTCTACTCACTCCAAAGAAAAGGGCAATCTTGAATTCGTTGGATTTTGATCAGACCTTTTATGGCAAATTTTGCCCACTTTGGAACAAGGAACATAATGGTTCAGTGTGTGTTGAATAATAATAATATGTGTTGATAAAACATGCAAAAATTTGGAGCTGTGATTTTCAATTGCAAAATTGATATTAAATATTTTTGGTACCAGAAGCATTTTGATGCAGTACAATAGTCTGTTGTGGTAAGTAAGAAGATGTTTTTATCGTGCAGTGCTGCATCTCCCCGAGCAGTTCTGAATTCTGCTGAGAAATATTGAATAAAACTTCAAATTCTGACTGAGGCCCCATGTCACTGTTGGTGTTTTTAAGACACCTCCTTCAACACTTTCACAGGGTATCTAGGGTATTATTATTATTTTAGAACATAGCATAATACAGTCTAAAACACTGCTTTGCTGTAAATGTGCAGAGATGTTTATTATTTCATGAGCTGTCAGGTGTGCAGATGCTTTCAATGACCCTGACCAGCCTCACCTGGAGCCTCCCACTCCCTAATGATGGGCCCAGGAGCTCTATTTAACCTCAGCCCAGGCGCACCTGTTCTCTTTCATAATGCTGTAGGAGCATGGGTTCTCTGCTTAGTTACAGCTGTAGTTGCCTACAGACCCTGGCTTGTTCACAGATCTCCTGGCTGAGCTGCAGATCTGCCCTGTCCCTGTGGATATGTCTGGCAGTCTGTGGATTATCTTTCATTCTGATCTTGCATAGTGGGTTGACCGCCTATCTTGACTTCAGACCTGTGCCATCCTGTGAGTTGTTCTAGTAACAGGCTAGTGGTTGAAGGTGGCTCTATCCTCAGAGCTGCACTTCTCTCCTGGCTTGGTACTATGGGATGGATCTGCCTGGTGGTGCTCTCAGTTCCTGCTTCTCTGTCCTGCTGGGGTAAGGTATGGATTAGCTAAGGTAAATTACTCTGTTAAACATGTTCTTAACTGCAAAGAATCTGCCCTGTCTGTATTTTTATATTTTGAGCTGACTGCTTATAGGTGCTAAGTTTAATATCTCAGGGTGTCTACTATGCCAAAGGCAGTTTTGGTGAGCCTAAGCTCCTTTCCCACTCTTGGGGATGGGAGATGCCATCTGACTGTGTGCCTTCCCTGAAGCTGCCATTTCTCTTCTGCTCCAATGCCCAAATATATCTTTGGTTTCTAATCAGTCATGAGAAACTTTTGACAAATCCTTGGAGTCTACATCAGAAATGAGGATGTAAGTTTATTTGAGAGCTGAGAAAAAGCTGGTTGTTATGCTTCAGTTGTTTGCTCTTTTCAATACTGTGTACACAGTGATAAGTTGATCTAAATCCTAGGAAGTTCAGGAGAGTCACTCCAGTGATTTTTAGCATAATGGATTGGCTAAGAGTCCCTAAAATACCTATTCTCAATTAATATCAGCTCTTGTACAATCTATGGCACTCTTTCAGGCACTAAGCGGAGCAACTGGAATTTGTAAACCATAAAAAAAAAAAGGGAGGAAAAAACACCTTATTGAGTTCTTTTCCGATGTGTGGAAGAAATGTGGTTGATGATGTCATCTTTCTTCCTATATTCTGTGGTGTCTCTGTTAGGACAACTCCAATCCTGAATTTAATCTAGCCTCTAGAGGAAGGTGGGGGAAAACTGCCTATTGATTTCAGTGACCCTGTTCAGTCACTTAAACTATTTTTCAGTCAGGCTTTCCAAATACTGTTACTCTAAAGTTCTGACTTCCTGAACTACAGAAAACTATCTCACCAGATTCTTATAGGGCAAAGCTGAGGCAGGGGAGTCTGTCCATCTGGGGTAGTGCAGCTTCTTCCATCAGGACATCTACAAGGGGGTTTGGATATTGTTCAAATGCAGTGTTAGTGTAAAAATGGAATAATACAGGCCTCATCCTATAAAGCTGCCGCCTGGAGTACCTGCCAAGTGAGACCTTTTACATGTGGGGATTAATTGGCGTAATCTTTGAATGTTGTTGCTTCCAGCTGCTCTACACAGATTAGTCTAGCAAATTGGAAAATCTGTGGGTTCTTCCAAGCACATGGGTTAATATATTCTTACTTTAAAAGTTCTGCTGCATGTACTGTGTGAGGAAAAGAAAAGCATGAAAACAAGACTTTGGAAGGTAGGCAAAAAGTCAACGTTTGTTTCATGATACATCTGGGATCTTACCACCCGGGTAGGCTTGAGAAACAGACTTTCCAAATAAAAATAGCAGGATAATAAAACAATCATAGTAAAAAGCAATGGCGAGGTACTTCAGAAATCTACATTTTACAGAAGTGTAATCATGATTTAAAAATACAGAAACAGTGACTCAAAAGAGGGAGAGTGTGGGTGTTTGCTGGGGATGAGTCAAAAGAGAAGAAATCTCAACTCCAGAAAGCAAATGCAGAAGATAAAGCATTGTAAGTAGAGCCTGCAAAAAGGCACACCAAATTTATGCGTTTGTTCTGCATCCTGGGCTCATCTCTGTTATGCAGAAGTCATTGATTAACTGACCCTAAATTGAAATGGGGCAATTAGGCAGAGTAAAATGTCTACAGCATAAATTATACAAGAAAAGTCTGAAGAGAGCCTTCTCTTTGTCTTTAAGACTTGCCAGCTGTTTCTTCTCTACTGTGTGGTTCTTAGCTTCCTAGATAAGCATATTCCTTTTCCCTAAATCAGTCTGATGGACTGGAGTTAACTACATCACAGGGTACAGCTGTGTGTCCAGATACATTTTTAATAGGTCAGACAGTCCTGTGGCAAAATAGTGAATCATGTCAGCAGATGAGGAAGCTGGAGGGCAATAGTCTGTGGAAGGACCTGCAGCATGCATTGATGTGCTCTTGCTTCTGGTTTGTAGAACAGTTTGTCACATGCCTGAGCTGAAGCATGTGTGTTGCTGGCACATACTAGTCTGGAAACACCTTTGTAGCAGATTTAACTTGTTTTTAAAGAATCTACTTGCTTCCATTGTCTAGGGGTTGTGTGAAAACCTCTGTGCAGACAGTTTCTTTTACCACGCCTCTCTTCACACTGCCTAATCACTGGGTACTTAAGAGACTGCCTTAAATTGAGGACAAAGCACAAATTGCTGGAGATAAAAAAAAAAAAAAAAAAATCATATAATCACTAAGGTTGGAAAAGATCTCCAAGATAACCTAACCCACCTATTACCAGCAGTGCCCATTAATCATGTCCCTGTGTACCGTATCTACACGGTTCTTGAACACCTCCAGGGACAGTGACTCCACCATCTCCCTGGGCAGCCTGAGCCAATGCTCCACCACTCTTTCAGAGAATAAATTTTTTCTTAACGTCCTATGATGACCACAATCTGCTGGTTTCAGCTACAGCTTTTGCTGCCAGGCGCAGACCAGGTTGTGTGTCACTGTAGTGGGAAGAGGACTAGGTATTAGCTCAGGACAGGGCCAGTAACCTTTTGTATCTGCACTGAGCAGGGTGTTGGAGTGCAGTTGGCTCAGGCCTGTCTTGAGAGCGTTTGGTTCATGTTCAGTGGGTTGCTCATTGCTCCCTAGGGGAGCCCAGTTCCTGGGTCCCAGCTGGGCATCCTAGCAGTGCGTGTGTGCCCAGGATATTAGAGCCTGTGACCAGTCTGACTTCTTTCCAGAATGAACAGAGATCTTGTCATCTATCTATCTGAACAACAATAGACAAATAATCACGCTGTAAAATGTTGTGCACAGGTTTTAGAAGTAAAATGGTCATCAGGTACCTTTTTGATATTTTGTTTTCTCACTTTAGCAAGGTGAAAGCAACGTGAGATTTTCCTCTGCAGAATATAGAATTTGTAGTGTGGCTGAATTAGATGAAGAGCTTATCTTGTGTGAAGCCCTTTGTTACTGATAATGAAGGGAAAGTGAATTTGGTATTTACAAGCACACTGAATAGCTGTTGACTCCTGCAGACTACTTCAAGTGCTGTCCTCTTTCCTGGTTCTGCAGGCAAGGCCTGGCAGTGAATGGGGTGCACTCACAGTAGCTGCTGGATAATCTTTTCAGTTCTGCATTTTCAACATTCAACACAACTTAGACTATCTTCTGCTCTGTCCATTTCTTGTGCTTTGTACAAAAAGCACCAAAGAGACCCTCTCACACCTGATCAGATCTTCCATCTCATGCACAGTTGTCTGTACCTGGCTTCAAGTCTCTTGGCAAGGACCCCTTAGGGACAGGAGTTCAGTGGAGACCAGGGCTTTATCATGCTGGTCCAAATATGATGTGCAACGCTGCTAAGATCAACTGAGGAAAGGAAAAATAGGTGAAAAGTTATGTGGTGTCTACCTTTTCTTCTGGGCCTTAGGACTCTTAACTGGCATCTACTTTGTCTGTTACAGATATCTTAACCTCCAGAATTGCAAATGTATGATTTTTGTGAATATATTTACTTAAGCTGAGAGCATTTAACATTTCATAATAGGGTTGGAGTGTTATACGTATCCAGTCCAATTTGAAGGAAAGGGGAGATGTTTCCATTGTCACATATAGGCTGTAAAAACAGGAGGCTGATTATGAAAAATAATGTACAAAATACAAGAGAAATGTAAACCAATTCAGTCCTGTAATATATGTGCTTGTTTGATAGTTTCTTGATAGCAAGGAATGTTTACACAGCCATAAAGTAAAAATATCTGAATATCACATAGGCATGATAATTTTGTGCAGTGAACTCTTTTATAACTCATTTGAAATGAACCTGTCAGTCATTAATGGTCTGTGAAACCCTACCCCAAGCTGGTGCCAACTTTTTCCCACAGAATAGTTACATCGTGATAAGCTCTGCTGTATTCACAGTAAATCAGGGAGTACGAAAATGAAGTTACATGGTAAGCTTTGCTATATTGCTCAGTAAATCATTGTGTTAGATGACAATTACAAAATAAGCCTCATTTTACTCTTTATGGGAGCATCTATCAGTAATGGATGAAGGTCAATACCAATGTTTTTCCTCCTATTCTGCCACCTACTGCACATGCTGTTTATGGACACTTAAGGTTTGGGGGGGGGACCATTGTTAGCCTTGTATGTTTGTGTTTGTGATGCATGCAACAGAGTGTTGGGAACTGCACCACAAGCCTTGTGATGTCTGAAGGTGTCTGGTTCAGTGACTGGAAGGGAATCCTTCTCTTTCAGTGAGTTCTGCCTATTTATGCTGAATAAGATTGCATCTTTCCATCTCTTGGAAATGCATACTAGATCTTTATACACATCTTGTATTTAGGTCTATATACTAGGTCTTATATTTATTTGCTGAACTCTCTTGGTTTTCACTGTCCCATCCAATTTTATTTGTCAGCATTGCCATAAGTAGCATCTCTTTTTAAACTATTTTATTGATTCCTGTGGCTTGCAGGACCATTTATTTCCCTACTAAATTCTTTTATGTGATTTAACCTGCAGTCCCTATTTGACAGTTCTCAAGTCAATCAGTTCTTTATTCCACACCAAATCTTTAGATCTTCAGCATCAACTGTCTCCCAGAAAGCTCTGCCTTGACATCTCCTTGCCCTTCAGCACTAGGGACTGGTACTCAGATTCTTGTCTTTCTCCCAGGTTGTTTCCCTGCACTGCTCTCTGCTTGTCCTCAGGGTTCACAGCTGTCTTCTGCTTGATTTCATCTCCCTCAATGTCTCGCTACTTCATAGAGATTTACATAACCTACTGCTGAGTGCCTCAAATGCAGTTTGTTCTCCCTCCTTGGCAGAGCCTCTGAAACTCCCACTACTACAGCCTTTGTGCTCCACTTCAAAATGCATACCTTCTAATCTAATCTTAACAAAATGAAATAAAAAGGTTTCTGCTGCCATTTCAGTTGGGTTCCCTAAGGTACATAAATTTTTAGAGTCAGATGGTGGGAGATGTCTGCCTTTCAAAGAGCAGGGAGTTGTCTGCATTATGTTGTCTCCATAAAGCATCATGTACTGAAAACAGCTATCATGTACACCAGAGCTGCAAGAGCCAAATCTGTTTACAGCACTGCAGAAAATCTCCAGTAGCATTAAGTGATATAGTCTCTGTCTGTGCAGGCTGAAGATTTGGCCTTCAGTGAGGACTGCAGTCTAAGCAAAGAGATAGATAATGGGGCCACTTCACCTCTTATGGAAACTCACTGCTGATGTGGAAGCAATGCTGCAATGTGAAATCTGTGCACAATAATGCTTTGTATTTACAGAACTACTTTACATATTTCGTTGATGTTATCAAAAATGTTATTATCAAAAATGTTTTTTTTGTCCATGAACTTAGGGCCCCTTCTAAATCCTAGCATGAGGCATTACCCTGTTACTATGCGAGACTTGCTGGTCTACTTCTGTTTGGCACAATGGATAAATGAGAAAAGAGCTCGAGTCTCTTCCAGCTAAGGTTTGAACAGTCACTTGCCACTTCTCTTTTGTTCAAAGTCACCTTTTTTCCTCTATAGAAGTTTGGTTGAGATTGTTGTGAAGGCAGGAGGGGTGAGAAATGTGGGATGTTTTCTAGTTTGCATGCAAGGCAAATAACTTAGAGTATGAGTTGCTAGTTTAAAAGCCCTCAAGAGGATGTTGCAGGGCTGTGATGTAGTAAGATCTGCAAAATCAACACTTGCTGCCCTTATTTAAAATGTCGTAAAAATGGGATGTCTGTTCTTTCTGCAGGAGTAGGCTGTGTAGGCAGTATATTAGGACCCTATAGTGGTGTGCATCTGTTATGGGGCCAAAAAACAGATGTAAATCCTGTCCTTAGCAAGTAAATACGCAGTTGCATGCTGAAGTGTGAGTAGCCCCTAGTACATGACATGGCACACGCATGTTCCCATTAAACATGAAGGTACTTCTGAGGATTTTGAAAACCTGCATTTTAGGTTTGGCTTATATGTAATCTATGATGGGAACCTGGAAGGTTCTCAAAGCCAAGATGAGATGCTGCCAGGACAATTATGCAGCCTGCAGTGTAAATCTTGTTGCAAGCAAAGTGTGTGTCGAAACCACTTTATTCAAGCAGCTGTTTGGGAGTTAAAAGACAAACTTTCAATAGTGTTTCATGCTTATGAGCTGGCCCTTTGAAGCTGTTGTTTCTGCCTTTTGTAAAAATCATGTGGTTCATTCTGAAATTGCAAACTGCCTGGTCACCCCTGGAATTGAATCAAATGAGGACAGTCCTTTTTCCTAGAAAAGATGTGCTGAGTCTCTTCAAGACTGCAAGGAAATGTACAATGAAACAGCATGCTATCATGTTTTCTTTTCACTTCTTGATATACTTTGTAAAAATATTGCTATGTGTATTTCTAAAAGCTAATCTTTCATTGTACAATGATATTTTTTGAAAAAGCCCTTGACTTTTGTATAGCTATGTTTCATCAGGCATACTTCATACTTGTCTAACAACTCCTAAATTGCAAGCAGTACTAAGAAATGCCTGGAAAAATAAGTTGCTTTAAACTTTGTTGAAGGGAATTTAGGAATTTTATTTTGTACATAACCTGCTATAATTTTCTTAGCTCTTGCTAAGTGTAAGTGTGCTTTGTTGGGTGAGATCATCTACAGAAACATTTTATGTAAGACATGTAAAAACCTCTGATGTTAACTTCCCAAATCATAAATTACTCCAGGCACACTGTATCTAAGTGCTACCATGAGCAGGTAGAATTAGGTTTCCACTAATGGGGAGAAGCTTCTGATTCATCAGGCTATCAGTTATTGAAGAGCTGCACATGCCAAGTAAGAACTGTGTGAACACATATACCAAGCATACCAGAAGTGAAGTTTAAAGTATTTTAGCTGATTTTAGCCTTAAGTTTTTCTCAGAAGCCATCTTATGCCTCTGGTACTCTTTAAGTGACACTCCTTAAGTGTCACTTCCCGCACAAATGCCTTTAATGCAGGGCAAAAGCACTAAGTAAACCAAAAAGCCAAGCCCGGAAAGAGTAAATCAACTGATTTTCTGGTGAAATCTTGGTGGTTTTTCAAACACTTTCTCTTGCTTTTTTCTTGTATTATTCTCATTTCCTCTTCATTTATACTGATGGTTGAATTAAATCAGGGTACAAGTACTTTTCTCCACTGAATGCCCTTAAATTTAACAGCCTCATGGCCTCAATGCCCTTCTGTGCCAAGTATTGTTTTTTCATAGTAGACACAAGTTAATTCCCATCGTGCTGTATGACAGGGCTGAGCATGGTGAAAGCCCAGCTTGCAAACTGCTTTATTTCTTTCCAGCCCCCCTGAGGAATTCTGGATGTGTTGGTAAAAGCAGATAAACCATCATTGCATTTGTTCTGTTTTCTTACTTCTGAATGTTTTCCTTGATGATATCCTGCAACAGAGGGTGCTCTTCTACATTTTGTTTCCCCCTACCTTGCCCCATCCGATTTCTTTCCTATTTTTTGCTTTCCCACTAGGAAAGCAATGGCCATAGATCTTCACTTAGTCTCTGCTGCAAATCGTTTGCATGACTGGAAGGAAAAGTACACTGTCACTCATGAGCCTTTACACCTGCCAAAGCTAATGAGATAAGCTTGACCCTCATTCTGCCTGGTTATTCAGAGCTTCACACTCTCAGCAGATTTCTAATGTCCCCAAGAAGCATCTGAGATCTTACTACAAATGTTCCTATTAAAAAAAAAAAAAAGTGGAATATAACTCTATATAATACAAATGTTATCTAATATACTTTGTTCTGT
This sequence comes from Tetrao urogallus, assembly GCF_951394365.1. NCBI lineage: Eukaryota > Metazoa > Chordata > Aves > Galliformes > Phasianidae > Tetrao > Tetrao urogallus. The sequence goes on along the minus strand of NC_136818.1, from coordinate 17,498,415 downwards.
TTCTTACATGTCTTTTTTGCGTTGAAGAATTTAGGCATAAATGTTTCATTAGAAGAAACAACAAATGCTTTGTTTATTGATCACTGACACTTCAAAATTCCTTTTGAGCAGTGAAGGAAATACAGTAACAGTGGTTTTTAGCAAAGGTGCTTCCAGCCATCCTGACCCTAAAGCAGTGCACTGGAAGTGCATGTCTTCTCTGGGGTCCCTAGTTGTAGTGACTTCGCCCCTATAAGATGCAGCTGAGGTGGGATCAGAACTGGGTCATATAACTCATTGTTTTGGTGACAACCTGCAAAGGTGACATATAGGAAAAGGAAATGGCTGTTTGCCCTCAAAAAAAAAATACGAGGTGATTAGCAGTGGATGAACAGTGTTTGCCTTCTGATTAAGGAAGCTCTCTGAAGCTGCTTTCTAGAGTTCCTGACTCGTGGAAGGGAGAGCAGAGGCTGGGGTGTATCCTGGGGATCTTCTCCAGGCTCTGCTGGACTTGCAGCATGGGCTGCTGGCTGATTTTTGCTTTTGTGGGATTTTTAACTTCTAAGGAAAGCATGTTATAAAATAATGATTTTGTAGATGAAGGCCTAGACAACCTAGAGCCTTTCAAAAAGATTCACAAACCCTCTGGGCCCATGTGTTGTATTTATCTTTTAAGGAACCTTGTCATTAGGCTCAAATTAAAAATGAGCTGCCAGTTTCTATTAATAATTAATGCTGAAATGTTAGCACTTTGAAAGACTGTTTCAAGTGCAACACATACCATTTAACGCTGAACAGTTTTATATTTACAGTAATTCCACCTTTCATCCCTTAATGTCAGCCTCTAAATCTTTAATGCTTTAATCACACTTCTTATTTTGATATCCCAAGTGAGCTGTCCTAACCTGTGTCTGCTCCCTTTCAATAAGGTACACATTTTATACTGGAAGGTTAGTCAGCAGCACTTGTTAATTATTAAGGAAAACAAAATGCTACCACTGGAAAATTGTTTGTTCCCAGCAGTATGTGTTACCTTTAATCTGTACTGACAAGAAGCAAGAGGAATCATAAAATAATCAGAGGAGCCAGGAGAGAGGATTGTTTGTGAAGAACATTACCCAGCAGAAATGTAGACAGCCTTGATTTGATTCCATAAATGAACCTAATTACTGGATAATGTATTGTTCTACAGAAGTAACATATCTGCACAATATGTAGTTAAAACAAGACATTGTGCATTCAAAGGCAGATGACTTTTGCTTTCCAGTTTTTCTTCCTACAGCGTGTTCTTGAGCTGTGCTGATGGAGCTCTTTTCTACAGAAGTAATCCAACATGCAGCTGGGGTCTGGGAGCTGCTTTTTTGCTGTAGCCTTCCTGTTGTGAATGGGGAGAGTTTTGTGGAGCAGTGGGTCGCTAAATGTTTCAGAGTTTTCTTTTACTGTGCTTGGTTAACTAGCAAATATCCCAGACTATAATTATAACTGCAAGGCAAGCAATGAATATTTGAAACACACCAAACAGCAGTAAAACAGCTTCTTGCAAAGAAAAGGCCATTCTAAACCTGTAGTTATAAAACATTCCTCCAATTTGTTCAGATTTTCCTTGTTGTTTCAGAATGGCACCTTGACGTGGTATATAGACAGATCTATACTGATGACTACAAATACCAGCTTTGAGCAACCACATTAATGGCTTATAAAGGGGTGTTGACCTATAAGTTAGTGTTTAATTATTGGGATCAGTAGACTGAAACTGCCTTGCATCTGGTTGATCCCCATACTTTAATGTATAGCTGTTATGAGTTGATTTTTTTTTGACATATTTTATGGGACAGATGCGTAGGACTGGCCCGCTATTCCTGTATTTCCACCGGTGTTGCCCTTTGGGGGATGCAGACAACACTTTATGATGAGATATTTCAGCTTGCCCCTTGCTGTGCAGGTGTGGGAGGAATGGTGCTAGAGAGGGACATGTGGTGGCCCCTGGGCCCCCATGTTGACCAAACACATAAGGCTGCCCTTGTGTTGGATGATCTCTTAATCATGTGTGCCTGTTAGCTAGAAATTATCCAGCTTGAATGCTAACATTTTTCTTTAATAGTGAGTGTTACTTCTGTAATGTTGTGATCTGAAATGGGTATCGTAGAATCACAGAATGGCTTGAGTTGGAAGGGGCGTTAAAGATCATCAAGCCCTAAGCCTCTGCCGTGAGCTGGTTGCCACCCAGCAGAGCAGGCTGCCTGGGGCCCTATCCTGCCTGATTTTAAGCTCCTCCGTGGCTGGGCTGCTTTTTATCAGGCTCCTGTTGTCTCTGGGCTTTCTTTCTAATTACATGAACAGGAGATGAAGTCCTACTAAGTTGTCTGTGCCAAGAAAAAGAATTACTGCACTGATACTTTCAATCCTTACTGCCTTGTTTAAAAAAAAAAAAAAAAAAAAGCTTTCAGTTTACTGAACCTCCACCTCACACATCAAAAAAGAAATAGAAAAATTCCTGCTGCTATGTTATTATGCAAGCATCCAATTCTATCCTTCCTTACTGTGGAGACATGCACAACACAGGAAAGTGTTAAAGAATATTTATAAGATGCTCAACAGGACAAAACAAATGGACATGTGTAGTGTATGTACATTGCTCATTACAAACGTGATTAGCGTGTATATAATAGATGTGTTGTTAAAGCACAGCAGGTTCTTCAAAGTTTACAAGTTTATTATGAATTGATTTATTCATGAAATGCTTTGTTTCTATGACAACTTTATTGGTTTGCCTGTGGTCTAAATACATATAGGCATGGCAGGAATTCCACAGTACAAAACAAATTACATGCTACTACCTGAATGGCTTGATGCCTTTAGGGAGTGTACAGAAATAGTCCGCAATGAGGGCAGAAATCACCACAGACTGTGCTGGTGTGAGGAGGCTTGCTTAATAAGGAAAAATGCTTAAAGGTCCACCACAGCTTCCATCTCTGCAATAAAACAGAAAGATAGAAATGAAGCGAGGGATCTGGTAGGAAAACATAAAAGAGAGCCAAGCCCTCATTGCAGAAGTACAAGTGTATTCAAGAAAAGCCAGAGATCAAACACTAGTGCTCTCTCCCATAAATGTAGAACTTGAAAGAAGCTATTAATATTCACAACAGATCTAGGGTTACAAAAGAAATTGGAGAGCTATTGTTTAGTGAGAAATTAGCGTGAAGATATAGGACCTCAGCTGATAAAAGAGTAGGGAGGCTCATTGGGACAACATAAAATAGGATCAGAGGAAAAGTCAATAAGTGGATCAAATGGTAAAAGAACAAATTCCTAAAATATAGGGAAAACAAGGCAGAAAGCACTGGGAAGATGACAGTGAAATAGCGGAGGTCTGAGAATTAACAGGAAGATAACTTTTTAAATAATAGAAAATGCAACTTCGTATACAGCAGAGCTTGTTTGTCCCTTCATGACATCTGGGTCTCTGTCCAAAATAATATCCTAAACCATGGTAAAACGATGCTTTGGCTGCTTCTGTCCTGTGATAATGTTCTTTGGGAAATGACCAGAACAGGATTCTGTGAAGCAGCTTCTCCTCCACTGCTTGCTGTCTGTCTGCTTTTTAAAGACACATATCAGAAGCAGCAGCAGAAAGCATACTTGTATTACAAAAGCAAGTTTCCTGGCAGTTTGTTTTTAATCTAAACAGTGCTGCTTGACGTTCTGGATCCTTCATAGAATCAATATGAGAATTTCAAAGGAAGGAAAGGCCATTAATTGCCTACTGCCTCCCATGAAAGCCAACATGAAAACACCTAAAATTAAAGAAAATCAGGGCAAATGCAAATCCTTGCTTAGTAACCACAGGCTCTCCTGCCTCTGAAGCGCCTGTGTTGTGATGGAGGTTAAAAACTTTCTGCACCTACTACTTTCAGACCAGGTTTGTGGCTTATTGGTGGAGATAATCACTTTGTCAGGTATCCCTCATCCAGGTGCTGCTGGTTTTATCTCCTATCATGGTGTGTGCAGAGCTTGGGGGTAGGTCATGCCACCCTGTGGCCCTGCATGTGCCTTGCCTCCCTTACACTGAAGAACAGCTGGACTGTGAAATTATCAGGCTTCAGACATTCGGATTTGGCATGATAATGAATTCCAGCTGGTGACTTAGTAAAAAAAAAAACTTAAAAAAAAAAAAACCCACAAAAAAACCCCCCAGCACCCTCTTATGGCCTTCATTAGCTAGGCAGATTCATCACCTGCTTTGAAAGGTGACTAGGCTGACACAGACAGGAACTGCAAGAGAACCTGGGCCCAGAAAGCATGAGGAGAAGGGGGCAGCAGGATGGGCCATGCGCATGGCCCTTTGCTGCTGCTCTGTGAGTGCCTGAGCCATCTGACTAATTTGATGTGCAAGTACTAATAAAAAACTTCTCCAATTAGTGCTCACTCTATTATTCCTAACTTGTGTTCTGAGCCAGTCCCTTCCATGCTCCTAATTACCTGTGCTGCACTAAGTGACGTTGCCTTCCATGTTTTTATGAGCTGTGGTCTCCTGCAAGAGGAAAGAATTATCTGCATCTGCCTTGACAATTGATCTGAAATGGTTGTGCTAGTACAGCTGGTCAAAGCACGTATTTACAACCTACTGAATATTTGCAGGGGTAGGCACTACTGAGAGAGGCAATAGCCTCTTCTTCAGACAGGAGAGTCTTTTCCTTCTGTACTGTGCTTGCATCAGAGCTACTCAGCTCCAGTAAGTTTGTTCACTGTGCTGTCAAAAACAACTCTAGTTGTACTGCATCAGCCCAGCTCCTGCCATCTGGTGCACCTATTTTAGTAGAAGGGTGGCCTTGAAAGACCTACTTTGCAGAAGATTTATGAAGAATTTTTGGAAGTCCCTCTTTCTTCCCTCTTGTAAATGCTTGTAGGGACCTATTGAGTGTTATCCACAGTGCACAGGAAATTGTCATAGTTTTTCCCATAATGAATCGCAATATTTAATTATTTAATGATGGCTATAAAATGAGTATAACAAAGGAAAAACTGTTCTGAACTTTTTTGACACTACTTGGCAAATACTTGCTCTTTATCTGACACACCATCGTTTACTCCCTCAGCCCTTAGGGAACAGTAGGATAGCTGAACTATCGATATATTAGAAGAAAAATCATAAACAAGGAAAGTAAATTTTGACATTTTGAAACTAATGGTGAAGTTTGCCTGCACTGTGTCCCGAATGCTCAATGAAAAGTCTAGAGGGAAGAACGTAATGTGCCTTTCAAAACTCTGCATTTCAGTCATGGGCTGTATGGTCATCTCTGTGCATGCATAGTGTATATATAGATGTGTGCGTGCTGTCATATATGAACTGATGTAACAGGTTTACTCGGCACTTTGTATATTCATCTGCTTAATAAAACTGCCTCTGCATAACTTTGGGCTTGTGTATGTGCATGTGTGTGCATATACATGCATACAGAGGGGTTCTGAGCAGATACTCTTTTTCATTAAGCAAGTGACATTTTCATGCTGGTGCAGCATCTATCTATCTTCTTTCTGGCAAAGCTGTGTGCCTTTCAGTCAGCATCTGACTAAAGATCAATGAGAGAGAGCTTTTTGAAGGTGCTTTCAGGTCCTGCGGCAAGGGAGATGATCAGAAAGCTGCCATAAGCTTCAGACACACTTGACAAATGAGGAACTATTTTGGCGCTCTGTAAACTGCTGTCACATCAGTTAGAAACACTAATTAGAACTACTTTGCTATTGAAAGTGTCCAGTGCATTAAATATCACTTCTGCTTATTGCAATTATCTTATCCATTGACTTACGCTTCATACCACAAGACTATCAAAGATGGAAATGTGTAAGGGATGGCTTAATAATTTATGAGGGAAATTAGAACTGAGTGGCAAATAGCTTTTGCCTGCTACCCTTTGACCTTTCATTCCTTGTAGAGCATGAAGCTCACGTGCGAAATGTGCTTGCCTTCAGTTTTGTATTGCTGGAGAAGCAGATAGTGCGAGATGCCCAAGTAGCAAACAACGATTGTCATCTTTTTCTCAGAGTGGTGCAGAGGTAAAGCAATGGGTATCTTCTGAGAAGTGGTGGGACACAGTGATCTGCAACTAACAACGTGAGAGCTGTTCTGTACTGTACCGTTCTTCAGAATAGTTCTTGTTATTGATAGAAGCAGTGTGATTTCTTTAAATAATCTATACCATGTGAGATTTAGAATAAGTGGTGATTGTTTTTAATGCCCTTTCCATTCTTCACAGGGCAAACTTGTAGAGAATAAAAACTAGTTAAAAAAAAAAAAAAAGGATTTTCTTTTGTAAAGAAAACTTCATATTTTTATTTTAAAATTTGGTCGCAATATTTATACATGACTTAGGAATCAGAAAAAGGAAGTTAGGAGCTTTCCACACTGTAAAAGGCAGAAAGATGGCCCTGCCACTTAGGATGCTATGATTTCATATTATGCATGGATGTTTTTAGCTGAGAGGAAAGAAGAAATTATCACTCTAAATACCTTGCTTGCAATCTAAAGTAATGAGGCTCAATTCCTTGCCCTGCTGTTGCGACCTTGAACCAGGCACTTCTTTCTGTTCAGGTTTCTACTGATGATGTTAGAGCCTGTTTAATTACCAGGGTGTTGTGGAGGATCAGGTCTTGTTGCTTTAAATAGAAGACAATGTTCTTATTGCCACTTGTCCTTCTGAAGAGCTGGAATTCAGCGCATATGGCTGATTTCTTCAACTCTTCAAGTGATTTCTTTTGTTCTTGAAATTCTGTACATAGGCCAGCTTAAAAACTGTGTTCTGTTATCAAACATTAATGAGATGGAGCTGCAATGCATATTTTTTCTAAGTGTTAATTTAAAGCAGCAGACAGAAAACATAAAGCAGCAATGGGGCAGTTTCACCTAAGAGCTCTTAGCAGGAATAATCTTTGGAGATCTGTTTCAAAAACTAAGAAGCTCGTCCTGTTTACAGATGCATTTGTATGCATTCAGTGATTAGTGCAGAACATTCTTTCTCTGACTGAAGTCCTACATCTCACTACACTGCTCCATACAGAAATACTTGTGGAAAAAGTCATGAGAGTTTCTTCTTTAGACTCTCTAAGTGATGGCGAGATAAAATACTAACAAATGCATAAATATACATACACTCATAGAAATGCAAGTATAAAATTATAATATGAAGTGGTCTGGTTCTTTACTCTGAATATATTTACAACTTTGGTCTTGTTTTTCAAGGAAGAAAAGTCTCTGAAAGAGTAGAATGTAACAGTAGGGTCTCAAACCACACAGTGAGCCTAACCCTAGCCCACATACACGGCCAGCCAAACCCCGGTCCTTGGCTGTCCCCTCCAGTTTTGATGCCCATTACTGGGAGAGGGGAGGAATATGCTTTTGTACGTTTTAAGTGGATACATTGAAAAACCACTTCATTTTTCCAGAAATTCACTGCAACATTGAGATTTTCCATCTGTTCTGGAAATTACAACCATTCTCCCTCTAAAGGAGCTATGAAAAGTTGTCAAGGTCCAGCCATGCCTCCTTTTCCATCCCTATGAAGTCGGTAATAGTGTCATCAATAAACCACTGGAGCCAAGGGACCTGCCTGGGCAGGAGGCATTGAAGCTGTACAGCTCAGCTTGGGGCTTCGCTTTCCTTCACTCTGGTTGTCTGAAGCCTTCTTTTAAGTCTGTTGACCTTAGACCAAAGCAAAAAAGAGGATGATTTTTAAGCAACGTGAAATTTAACTTGGAATATCTATTTCCACAGCAGCCAATTGAGAAGTAAGAAGGTAGCTTTATCAAGTAGCTCATAATCACTGGGATTTACAGAAGCTGAAAAGGAGCCAGAAAGCATGGCTGCCAGAATCCAGCTGTGGTATAACAGTCTTACAAATATCCACACTAAGAACTGAGTGCTCCTGGCATAATTTGCATTGCTCACACAACTTTGAAAATCCCCCTGGCTTGATGTTTGTGTCAAATTTCACCTTGTATTAGTCAAATTCTGCATCGTATTTGGTGTCAGTTTTGATAGCCTTCTGCCTGAAATAGCGTGTCACTATCTCTTCTATTGCTGGCACATTTCAGCAGGGAGTTACTTCTGTATTGTTTCCCATCAGGTTTCATGTTCCCTTAAAATCAACTATTAAGGAAAAAAAGCACGTATTAGTTTGATTTCTGATTTCACATAAAATTGCTGAGACAATCCCTGTTTAAAAAAATAATAATAACTCTTCAGATGGTCCATGCTGTATGGCATACATAGCAATGTTTATTGTTCTGACAGTATTTTAGCAGCCAGCACTGAATGGCTCATGCAGTTGGCTTGGGAGGCAAAGGCATTTCTGAAGTCAGAATTCAGCTAGGTTAAGTCATCGTGAGTTCTGAAATAGTGGGGCAGCTGAATGCTTTGTCGCATTTACTACCTTTGGAACATACTTACAAACTGTGGCTGGATTGAGCCACTTGTCTTTTGTAGGTGGAAAAAATCCAGTACCTATTTTTAAGTAGTAGTTGAAAATAATAAGGGGTATATAAAAATACTCAATAAGCAGTTAAGCATGAGAAAAATATAAGAAAAATTGCTACTGCATAAAGACATATGGTTGCAACAATGGACTGATATCCAATAATTTACTGTGAGTAAATTCTGAAACACAGATGACTGTAAAGTGTTTCCAAAACCATTCTTTTCTAGCTGACAAGAGGTTGGATTATGTGAACTGACTCACTGTTCAAATGGGGCTACTGAGATTAGTGTTGGTTCAGACAATCCTTGACCTCAGTGATATCTTTCTGTTACAGAGGAAACTGGCTTTTAGGCTAGAATTCTCCATCTTTTTCTGCATCTCTACTATTTGAAAATACTGAAAACAAAAAGGTTAGGTGAAGCACAGCATGAGTTAATGCCAGCAAAGTCGTTGAGCAGCTTCTTTACTACTTGCTTTAGTGAAATAATGCTTGAGTTCTCCAGAAGAAAAATCCAGTGGTGCTGAGATATCAGGTAGTCATTTCAAAACAAATTTTCACCCAAGCCTGTCTATGTGTGAGTGTACACTTGTATGTATGTAAAAATCTCAAAACTATCTGTTTTATTTCATTGTGATATGTTGGTTTTTTGTTTTTGTTTTTTTGTTTTTTGTTTTAGTAATGACGTTGAGGTGAAGCTGCAGATGTAGAATGTCTCCCACACACATTTTTCTTCAGGGCAGGCACAGGGTTCCTGTGAAATAACATCAGGCTTGTGTCTGTACAATAAATTGAGTGCAGCAGCACCTGGATTAGCCTAGTGCCTCTAAGCCTCCCTGCAGTTGAGCAAGGAGCAGCCCAGTAGCACAGGCACTGGTACTGCACATCGTGTATGGGACACGTGTATGACACAAGTGATGTTCAAGCTGATGCCTGCAACACCCTTGTGCTACGAGCTGAGACAACACAACTACTGCAGCTGCAGGTTTGTCTTTCTGTGCACAGTCATGTGCTCAATTTTGCCAAGCGTCCTACTGAGAAGAGAGCCTAAAATAGGAGTTTAGTTACCTTGGCTCTTTGTAGAGTCAGTCAAGAGATGCGGTTTGAAGCAGGTAAGGGACGTGCCTTCTCATTACATGTTAGTCTCCCCAAAGAGCATTTCTGCTAAGTGTCTGACAGCATTGTGATCATCCTTTCCTCCCATCTGCATCTGTTGGAAGCACCATATCTGCATCTGTTGGAAGCACCATTGGTCTTACCATCACTTGTGTCCTGTGCAGAAGGCAGAACAGTGCTACTGCCAACACAAGAGGCAGGAAGGGTGACATGGAACAGATCTGTCTGGGCAGCAGTCTGGGTTGGTGCTGCAAGAGCCTGCAGGGCTGGCAGGTTTGGGAGCAGGGAGGCTTCTGGTCCCTGAACTCTGATGGAGAGAGTGAGCATGTTTGTATGTTCTACACGAGAACTGAACACAAGGCATGCTGTAGAGCAGGAAAAAGGGGGAATCAGGTGCCTGGGATACATTGGATTATTGTAGATCTGGGTGTCCCCGATTTCTCTGGGCATCTCAAACAGGGCTTTGACCGGAATTCATTGGAGACAAAGAACAGATTTCTTTTCAGGAAAGCTATCAACAGGCACTCAGATTGCCTTCAGGTCTGAAAATAACAAATGAGCAACACAGAAGACTGCTGATCAGTCTTAAATTAAATTAGAACTTGCAATTTTTTTAGAAGAATCTTATCCCTAGGCCTGTCTATGGTCCAGGCAGTGTACATACCTTGTCAGACTGTCACTCAGCAGGTTCCAAACAGCTCTGCATCTCCAGACATTAAGCAGGTAGCCTGGCACTGGCCCAATAGGTTGTAGCATGATGCTGCAGCTGCTCAGCAGTACTTGATCATCAATAATTTTCTGGCTTTTTATCAGCTATTTCAAATCCCAGGCTGCAAATCAGTTGCGTCCTTTTTAGTTATATGGAAGCAAAACAAGATGCACCTGAATGCTTCTACAATTTCATGTAATTTCACTATTTACCAGTGAGAACATCCAACCAGCCATCCTCCGTCTTTCTTCCACTGGCTGTAGTGCTCCTTTCTTACTCCTCTGTATGCAAACACTATCTGTTGTATAACTGAGCATAAGCCAGATAAAAGCAAAATCTGATGTATTAACGATGAAAATGTTCTGAATAAAAATGTGGATAACTGTGGAATTTTTTCCTAGGATTGTGCTTTTTCAATATTTTTAAGAGCCTCGGAACTTGTTTCTGAAAGATTTATTTTTCTGATCAAAGTGAACATCCAGTTCTTCTATGTCCATCTGTAAGCAGATTGAAGAATGATCTCCTTTCATGTATTGTCTTTTCTAGGCAATAGGTTTCGCTAAATTCAATTGGGAAAAGGGCAATCGGCTGTGCCTTGTGGCTGGTCTTCAATAGTCTCTCCAGTGCTGTTGAAACAAGGCACAAAGAGAGGCAGTTATAGGGAGTGTGTGGTCATGGAAAGAAACCCCCAGGCATGGAGCTTCTACGGGCAGTGGGCTGCTGAGGGCTTCCTGTGTGAAGCCAATAATGTTGAATGAATTAGGTGTGAAAAGTCTATATTTTTCCTTTTGCATATTCATATCATGAGCAGTGGTAGCCAAAACATATAGAAAATGAGCATGCTGTGGGTGCACAGAAATGTCTTGCACGTGGAAGTGATACTTTCTCCACATATCTCAGGACCATGTCACTGGACTGTATATCGTACAGTGGGTACCCATACCCCAAAAATGTGATGGCCATGTCCTACTGAGATCTGTAACTCCAGTCAAAGTACAGTCAGGCAACAGTGTTTAAGTGTATTCTTTTCTAGCAGGAAAAAAAAAGAAAAGAAAAATCCTGTAAAATCTTCACAATTACTCTTAGACAGGTCAAGACAGTGTAACATAGTAGTGCATAGATCATATGAGTCATGTTGAAGCTGAATCTATACTGATGGAGAGATGCTTTCATTTCAGCAAGTTTTTGAAGCACCTTATTGCCTATGAGCTAGATTATTTTTTCATGAATTGAGGACAACAAATAAGATGAGTTTGGCCCCTGCCTTTGTTGCTCAGTGTGGCGAGCTGATCTGTGAGTAATGGAGCAAACAGAGCTATCTGTTCCAGAGCCTCCACGAAATTTTCCATTGTTTGGGGAACTAATCAGTCCATTCTCTGCGTGAAAGGGAAAGTCACGCTTAGGAACCTGATTTGTCGCAATGATCTTTAATGCATTCCACTGCTAGTGACATTCTTGCTGATATTGTGGTCCTTTGTGTGCTTTGTATCAGTTTTGCTTTCTTGCTTGGAAATTGGAACACCTGTATGTGTGAGGAAGTCAATCTTTGATTCCTTCTAGCTCGGAAGTGTGCCTGTTAACATGCTTCAGATCACTGATGGCACTGATAGTGGCACAGAACCAAGTTATGAAAAGTTTACTTTATTTTTAATTATTTTACCCTATCTTCTGATTGCAGTGTGAAATTTCCTGTTAAAATTAACTCTACTTAGTTGCACAGGGCATGAAGGGTCTTTTGGGAGCTCTGAGCAATATTTGGAAGGGCACAGCTTTCACCATGTTCATGTGCTGGAGGGGGTCAGAGCTGGTTAGAGACTTCCACGTTAAGAAAGGATTAAGAGAAATTCCTGACTTGTGAGATCAGGTACTATCCTGAATGCCAATTCCTCCCCAAGAACTTGTTTTTGTGGGGAATTCCCTCCTGGACTTTGTTATTCCAAACTAAGTGTTATGCACTGATATCAACAAACCTTTAATGAGGAGGAAAAAAGGAGACAGAACAGAAAAAATAAAGGGGAGGAGAGAAAGGGAGTGAAGAAGAGATTAAGTTTATCCAACAAGACAACTCTGCCTTCAAGGATGAGGAAGTGAAGAATGCTGGAATTTCCCTTCTAATGGTGAAGGGAGGGTTTTTTCTTCTATTAAAAGGCATGTATTACATATGTAAAAGGCCATACGTCTTTGTCAGGTAATATTGTAGCTGCTGGACAGGCAGTGATCAAGAGCTTGTTCCTTCAATTGCCTCAGGCCCTTGAAAAGGGCATAGGGGAGAGGCTAGCTGCCTGTCCTTACTCATATGCCATGGGGAGACAGATACCCACCTCTGGACTGAGACAGTAAGGAAAAAGTGGATATGCTATATTATTCTATCTTGCAATATGAATTGAGATCCTATGCCAGGAGCAGGCAGTGAGGCTGTGCTTGTGTAGAATCAAAATAATTTAAATTCTGCCTTGCTGTATTTGAGATTTTCGGTATTTGCAGCATGGTGCCCCTGAGCTGGGACAGATCCACCTGGTTGGACACCTGCACCTCTCCTGAGCTGTCCCACACTGCACCTTCTACACAGCGCTGAGTTGGCCATTTCAGAGCTGGAGCTCCTCCAGCAGGAAGATGCTGCTGCTGGAGAAGGGGTTAATCCTGCTCTCTGATTTTTCATGTTTTGCTCTTTTCATTTTCCCTTACTCCTCAGAGAGAAACATGAGCTCAGATTTACAGAGCACTAGCGCTGGACCAGGCTCCTCTTCAGGGAAAGCCTGAAATGCCAGGCAAGGATTTTACTCCTTTTGTCTGCTTTTCTGCAGAAGTTGCTTGTTAAAAGCAGTGGCTAAGATTCAGTTGCAGATCTATGAGATGTAGAAATCAGCTTTAAAGCATGACTTTGGGTCCTGAATTACTCCAAAGTCAGCAATGAAACTCAGATTTAGATGGGCCTAATGAGCTCTGCCCAGAAATGTGCCATGCAGAAGATTTCAGGGCTATACCTAGGCTAAACTAACTCCTGGTGGTTTCCAGTGATAGCATTTCCAAAGCTCAGCCTATGGGGCAGTTTTTCAGGGGTCGTTTGACAGCATCTCACCACAAAAAAGAGCACTATTGAACTCCCCGGAAAAGCTATGAAATTTCATACACTGGATGTAACCCCAGGGGACTAATCCAGCCCCAACCACTATCGCTCTTAGATTTGTGTTTCATTCAAGAAGTCATGAAGCAATCTATTTTGCCAGAAAAAAAAAAAAAATCATTATTTTATCATCATCCTGAATACTTTCCATGAGAACAAAATTTATCAAAAAATGCCTGAGATATTTGTGAAAGATATCAATTGCGCAGAGAAGCCTCACATTGATTGGGAACTCGGCCTTCCTTCAGATTTTTCTGCTTGTCATTTTTACTTAAATACAAATATTAATGAAGACCTAAATGTGCCCTTTATTGCTGCCTTTTATTTCATTTTCCTATAAAGGTTGCTCGTAATCCTACAGATATACATATATATTTTTTGCTTTAAAAGGTTCTTGCTTTTTGTGTCTGTCAGGATAATGCTGCATCATTCCACCTAACTATCAATAAATAGGAATGTGGAGCCATGACTTCTATTTGAAGACGTGCAGCCTCCTTTGTACTGTTTCTGTATGCCCAAATATATCTTCCAACTTGTAGCTGTAGTACAACATCTGAATTAAATCATGACTTATTCTTTCTATTAAAGCCATGTTGTCCCTGCCATTATCCCCTTTTCCTGTAAATGAGTACAATGAAAAATTGATTTTAGCTGTATTGGGCTGCAGCAAAATAACAAAAGATGATTGTTACATTATCAAAGTCCTCTCTGCTTCCCCAGTGTAGGAATTGAAAACACCTGTCTTTATCTTCTCAATCAATACAGCACCTGAGTCCCATTTTCCTGGAAAAAGGTGTCCACTGTGTGTTATTTAGATTTAACAAATGCATTATTCAGGCTGTCTTCATTTATTTTGATTACCTGAGATTGCTCTGCCATCCCTGTGAGTTATACGAAGCCTAATATTAAATGCCACACTAGACTAGTATGTCACTAACAATATCAGGTGACTTCTCTTACGTGAAGAAGTGTGACAGCGGAACAAGTGCACTTCTTAAAATATATGTGGAAAAGTTGTGTTCTCAGGGACATTTTATTGCACGCTGTTCTTACTAAAAGCAGGGCAGAGGGCTCTGGCTAATGGCTGCAGCAGCAGAATGGCCTAATTGGAAGCACGGCTGGGGAGAGCAGCCATGGACACTGGCGTCTGCATTCCAGAAAAGAGGAGCCAGTGCTGGGTGCCTAAAGCTGTCAGTGGAGCTTTGCAGCCACGCTTTTTAACATTTTTAACAGGCAAAGCATAAAGCAGCTAATTTACTGCATGTCTCAATAGCAGTCTAGAATGATCAGGCATCCAGTAAGAACAGAGGGATCAGAAAGGAGCTCTAGAGACACGGCCATCGTTTCAACATGTGCATTTGCATATTCCATCTAATGCCTGAAGTCAGATGCCTAAAATTAGTAGATTTATTTGGATGTGTGGAAATAATTGTAATTTGTTTCATAGCAATCAATTTGTGATGCTTTGATTTCCCTTTCTGCAGAATTAAATTATTAAGGGGCAAATAGGATTTTCAGCACACTACTATCATTTCCCTCTGCTTAAAGTTTTGTCAAGTTTGACATGCTTCAACCATGAGTAATAAATATTAAAAAAACAACAACAGTGATTCAGTGAAAACCAAATTAAGCACAAGAAATGCAAAGAGATGAGGGACCAAGCAGGACCTTGCTAGGAAATGGCCACCACAGGGACCTCTTTCCCACATCAGTGATTCTTTGCACCGTTCCTAGGTGGAAGAGCAAGAAATCAAACAAGACACTGAAAGTGAGCTGACCATGGGTAGAGGCTTCAGTTTGGGTTTTGGCAAGCATCAGGGTGGTTTCTTTCCAAGGGGGAACAGTGCTTTGTCCATCCTTCCGTTGCTTTGCATGCCCCCCGGCAGGGGTGCTCTGGGCACAGCCCCACTGCTGGTTCCCCTCCTGAAGATGGTATGAGGAGACCCTCTGCACCTGTACATGGCCCGGGATGCTGTGTTGCCAGGGCCTTGGTGCAGCTGTGTTTCACTGTAAGCGCAGCTTGCAGGCGAGCTGAAAATGAGGTTGGCAATGGGATTCTTGCTTTCATTAAGGAATTTGTGCCTATTTAAGAAATATATGCAGGAGCATGGTGCTGATTATTTTAAGATCCTATGCAAGTGTATTGATTTGCGGTAGGAAAAGCTTGCTGTGATGTGTAAATTAAGGCACTTAAATCGTCCTGCTTGGCAACTGAAGCACCAGATTTGTTTGCTGAATGAGTTAATGCCCCACCGTGGGTTTGTAGCTGATCCTTGAGGTTAGGTATGAAGAAAAGTTTCTTCTCAGAAGAAGTGGTGGGGTGCCTGGCATAGGCTGCCCAAAGAGGTGGTGGTGTCACCATCCCTGCAGATGTTCAAGAACTGTGTAGATGTGACACTGAGGAACATGGTTAGTGGACATGGTGGGAAGGGTTGAGGTTGGGCTGGATGATCTTAGTGGTCTTCTCAAAACTGAATGATTCTTTGATGGGACACCCTCATGCGCCTGGGCCAGCTGTTGGCTGTTGCTATGTCAGAGAGCCCTGCCATGTTCCAGCTGCTCCGCCACACTGGCAGTGCCCTTCTCTTGCCTGCAGAGTGCATGGGGCCTCAGGCAGTGCTCATCGTGTGTATCCAGGGCAGTAGAGGCTGAGCCAAGACATGCCATGGATCCCGTAGGATCTTAACAAATACAGAGTTATTGCTCTGCTGGGTGCAGTTAGGGACATTCTGCTCCAACCCTGCCCTGAGCCAGAAGTGGGTCAGGTGTAACTGAAGAGCAGACGGACCTTAATTTTTGTAATGCATGTCCTTGCACGTGCACACCAGGAGGCTGCTTTAGGGATAAACCTATTAACATACAAATCCAGAAGTTAGATGTACCAGTTCTTTGGCAAACGCACACATGCAGGCACTGTGCTTATTGCACAGCCGTGTGATCGCTGCTTTGGGAGCCTTTGGGAACATGGCCAGGATGGTGGATGCCCACAGCCATGGGGGCTGGAGCCAGTGCAGGGGGCTCCTGAGCAGGGCAGTGAGTGCTGCTCCTGCAGCTGCTTCAGTAAAGCAAGAAGTCAAGAGGAGAACTTTCTCTGGTGGATTGGCTTTATCCCTTAAGTCACATCTGATACTTAAATCATCGTGGATGCATTCAGTGAGTTGTTCTCAAATCCACAGTGCAACAGGAACCGTTCAATAATTGAGGGAATATTTAATGCAGAAACAACACACGTATCATCCATCAGGGCAAATCACCTGACTTTTGAAAGCCTCCATACAATTCATGAAGTATTTGCCCATTTAGAAAAAGGCCATC
The DNA here is from genome assembly GCF_951394365.1 of Tetrao urogallus. Lineage (NCBI taxonomy): Eukaryota > Metazoa > Chordata > Aves > Galliformes > Phasianidae > Tetrao > Tetrao urogallus. The sequence goes on along the minus strand of NC_136818.1, from coordinate 17,481,703 downwards.
TTTTAGGAAAGCTGATAGCTGGAGAGCTGTGCGATAGCAGAAGCAGTGGCTTGGAAATGTAACTCTGTCAGAGTGGGCAGTGCTGAGCCTTTAAGGGGAGATACATTCTTCTAAAAGTTCCAGATAAAACTAGGGGAAAAAATTAATTAAGTTAAATGCAAATGTTAACATGCATGTTTTAGTTCTCACATTTTACAAATTTAAGAAGTGCTGAATTTTACTGACAGTTTTCTTGGCAGCAAATGAATTCTAAAGATGCACATGCAAATATTTGTCAAAACTGAATTTTTAATTTTGCATCCATAAGGATTACTCCAGAAGTGCTGGCACCCTCAGCTGCTCACAGAAGAAAACATGTCATGTGGCACATCTGGCCAATCACAGCAAGACAGTGCATTTTTAATGATTAATACATAAAGTTAAACAAAATATATAGTGAAAAAGAATGTTGCCGAATATATTTGAATAACAAATAAATCCAAGATGGTGTGATTGACTTTTATATATATACATATATATGCATATCTATACGTATCTGTGTATTCTTTGATCAAAGAGAGGCAAAATTAATCAAATAGATTATTCATTTTGAATTATTTGTTCAGTTCTGTTTTTACAAGCTGTGGTGGGATACCTGTGACTGGAGCTAGCTCCAAGGCTCCTGTACTGTGTGCTGTGTGCTGCTGGTGGCTGCTGCTTCTCTCTGTCTCTGCTTCACACAAGGCACTGAATTTACTGTGATGATGCATCTTCTGTATGCAGGAGTTGCTAAAAGCAATTAGGTCTTGAGTAGTGTGCACTGAAAGTCCTAACATGCTCATTGACCAAAAGGGAGCTGAAATGTAATGTTGCCCATTTCTACTAAATTATTACAACACAAATAGAGCTCCTCTGCTTTGGCCTCTGTGCAGAATTAGATTCAGGTTAGAGTGCATCCGCACACTTACGCTGAGAAGCACTCAGCACGGGAGCCTAATTGTACCCCAGATATCTACGCCCTATTTAGATGGAACATTTAATGGCTCTACTACCACAAGTCTGTTAGCCTTTATTGCATTTATTTTCATTAGAAAAACTAACCGTTGTGTTCTCTGAGATAAATACAGTAATTAAAATATAATTCCTCTTTCTTTGATGGCCACATGACATATGATGCATGTCCTCAGTCTAGTCCTGAGCTCACAGAGCTTCACTGAGCTTCATGAGTAGCCCCAATGGGGCCAGGCAGGCTCAGAAGACATGGGGCAACAGCCAGGCATTACGGCAGTGCCCGTGAGGTAAGAGGACTCAAAGCATTGATCCCCCTGCTCCAAGATGTGGGCGCTGCATGGCATGTGCCAGCCCTGTGCTGCCCAGCCCTGCCAGGAGCACACTGCGGTCAGCTCAGTTCAGAACAGCCACCAGATGATGCAAATGTCATTGCCAAGGCTGACTGTTTGAAATGCAAAAACACACAAATGTAAGTGGCACTGTCAGCTCCCGAAAAATCACATTTTCTGCAGTCTGCAATCCTCATTCTGTTCCATATGTGGAGGGATTTGTATGAAATGTTCCAGGCAGAAAGTGAAAAACTCTGTGGTGTACTGGCACGATAATGCTATCTTGCATGAATGCAGCGCTTTCCACTTAAAGTGACTTGCATAAGTGGAAATATTATCCCCATTTTGCTGATGAAGAAACTGAAGCCCAGCATTTCCTTTGAGTCACATCCAGTGAGTGGGGACAAAGCCAAGAAGGAATGTGCTGATGCGCAGGATTTCCCATCGCCACCAGACAGGTTGTCTCCATCCAGAACACTTCATTCTGACTTTATAGTCTTCTTCTCCCTGATTAAGGCACCATCATTCTGGCCATTTAATTTCTATATGGTAGAAAGATAGATCATCTGCATTTGCTCCAATTTGCTCACCAAAGCATCTCTGAACATCCTTATTGTGCTGGGAGAATTTTCAAGCTTTACCTGCAGTAATTGGGCACAGCTGGAAGAGGTCATGCCCAAAATTAACTGATGCAACTGGTGTTGGCGCTGAGTCTATTTGTGCACAGGCCTACCATATATGGAAGTCAGCAAAGTGCAGACTTACGTTGTCTGTAAGAAACCATTGTTGCTTTGGTGAGAATTATTAACAATTCAGCAAAATGATGTGAGACATAATTATGTGAGTAATTGATCTATGCATATTAAGAAAGATCACAATTCACAGGTCATTATGGAGCATTATTGGGGCATTCGAGTGTACCAGTAGAATGGTTTATTTCTTCACATGGATGCTAAAGAAGACTTAGAATGTTGCCATGTGCAGAAAGCTGCTTGTGCCAGTAAATTATATTTACATCTGCTGCATATGGATAGACGGGATACAGGCCAAGTATGTGATGGTGGGAAGCAGCTTGCTGCTTCTGTTTTGGGAAAGTTCATCACGGTTGAAATTTTGGAGAAATGCAATTCTGAATCAGAGAGAGAGCAGTAGATGAGCTCAAAACTTCAGCTGCTCCAAAAACTCCATTGAGAATAACATACTATCTCACGTGTCTTGTCTTTCTATCAAGTTTTGAGGACGTTTTCTGGTTGCTGATAGGAGTGGGGAAGAAGAGGGAGATCTTGCACTGAAACAGAGAAAAACATCCATAACCCGTTTCACTCAGGTTTTCATCTCTGGAAAATGGAGAATGTTGAGTAGGTCCTTCTTTGCAGTTGCAGTGCCAATAGTTTGTTGATTTTCAGTTGTTAAATATGGAGAGCTGTCTAAAAAGGTATTGGGTGCTTTCAGATTTGGCTGCTAATGGGAAGAACTGTGTTGATCTGACCATACTGTGCATCTCTATCCCTGCATCTCCCTCCGTGCTTGCTGTGAGTGGGAGAACTGCTCAGGCCCAGGGGTGTGTTAACATGCTGCTCAGCACTGCTGCTTCTGCTGGTGTTGTGCACAGTGGGCACATGTAGCCTCAGGGCAGCATGGTTGCTATGCCTGCATGCCAGCACTGTGCATGCCTCCTTGCAAAGCCATGCACACTTACCTATCCCTCATTTCTGCTGCCCAGGAGGGCTCTGACTCCCTCATGGAGCACCCCATAAGGAAGTCACCATGAGCCCTTGCTTCTCCAGGTATGCCCTTGGATTCCCCCAGAACACACTCTGGTCCTTCCGCAGCTTTTCCTCTTTAATCTGTGTGCTGCTGCAAGCACAGCAGCTCTGCCTGGTAGAGCACAAACAGTGAAAATTGTGTAAATCTGAAGTATTGTTTTCCTGGCAGTCTATGGGCAAACCACGTATTTAGGGGCTATTTCATTAAAGATTGACTGCACACAGGAGAGAGAAAGGGATGGTCTCCACCATCTCACAATCACCATTTTTGTTCTTTCAGGTGCATGCCAGAAGAAATCCCAGCTGCAGAGGTTGTTGATGGCATTTGGGCAGACCCACAAAGCTGCAAACAGTCGGTATGTGACTTAAACTCAATGACTCTTGTAAAGTGAAACCCCAGCAAGCTCCACATTGATTTGTAGAGATAAATACATATTTCACGAGTAAGATGCAAATATGCCTCGTGTGTGCCCCAAAGTGCACACTCCTGCTGCTGTCACTTGTTTGTGTCTATCCAATTTTGAATTATGTTTGCCTCTCAAATTTAATAATTTTGACAAGTTAATTTCAGCCTGTTCTTGACAAGGAAAATAGCTATAAGGAATAAACTAAAAAAAAAAAAAAAAAAAAAAAAGAGGAGTGAAATGCTCCGACAAGGTAATAGCATGATATTGTATGGCAAGCTACTTGCATTCTAAGACTACTGAAAATGTTAATATCAAAGTGCATCTTTTTTGCCCAAAAAAAGGTGCGTAACATCTATGCTGGTGAGAAATGGCAGGGGGCCCTGGAGCAGCCAATTTGTGTGGTGGTGCCTAGAGGCTAAACCAAAAGACCAGAAAAAAGGCAAAATATTAATAAAAATTCCTAAATGAGCAGTATGAGAATAGTCTAAGTATTTCCTTCCTTGGTCTTCAGTGCAATGGCTGCACTTCTGCAGCCCTACCCAAGCAAGCTGAGCAGCAGGACGAGGCAGTGGATGGAGCTGCTGGTTCCACAGCTTGGCAAGGATTGTTTGCTCCTCCTGCTGCTTTGCTCAGCCCTCTCACCTCTTCTCTGCCACACCATACCCACCCAAACCTGCAAAGAAATTAGGTTTATTATTGCCAGGGCGTGTATCAAGCCCCATACATATGTAGAGAGGCTACTCCTGGGGTACCCTGGCTCCATCTCTCTTTGCTCAGCTCTGGCTGGGGTAGGAAGTGCCTCAGGGTGTACTCTGTCCAGCCACTCCTCTGCCTGTGATGGACACGTCAATGCGTAAATTAAAGAGAATTTAAGAAAAATTGGCTAGAGAAATTAAAACTGCCTCAGGCAGCTTAGCTTGTACAGCAACACATAGAGTACTTAGCACCCTAGATTTCATTATTCTTAACAGCATAACTGGAGTCCTATTTTCACACATCAAATATTCTTGGATTTTTTTTCCCAATGAACAGACATATGATTTTTCTCTCTGCCATCAACATGCATGTTTTGTCCTTTCAGAGACTTTCTTCAAATTGGAATACAGATTAGTTTTACCTATGATTTAAAGAACTCTAATGCTTGGTAAGGTCTCGATTCTTGTCTTTTATGGAAATGTGTAGCCGTGGGGGCTATGGAGAGCTGCTTTCTGCTTAGCACTTCTGAGAGGAGAGCTGTGCACAACTGCACTATTTTCACATTTCCTGGATTTCACAGACTGTGAAATTTGACTGTTTGCCATGGAGAAACAGTGTTTTGTACGTAGAGATGGGCACACTCTTGTTTTCTCCCAGGCCTAATCTGCAAACCCACAACAGCAGGGTAGTGAAAAAGAGGGAACATAAATATCAAAGCCTACAAGAGGCAGGGACCAAACTGTTAAAGCCAGTTGTAATGTGCCTGAGGTGTAAAGGATAAGGATGTATTGTCACAAGACTGGCAGTATTTGAGATTCTCACTTGTCTCAGTGAGGGGAAGACTTTGCAAGTGAAATCCACAGTAGGCAGGGTACTAGTAAGCCATGCATTGTTCAGGCAGCAGGTCACAGGAATGCCACTTGCTTGCAGGGCTTAGGTGTGCTTAGCTGATCTAGTGAGTTTTGGTTTGTCCTGCAATGGGCTTGGTGGGATTGGCAGCATTGCCATTGGCCTTATCTTTACATTTCCATTTCCTCGGTTGAGACGCTGTGTCTAACAAAACCTCATGCTTTGGGGCTTTGTCCAGGCACCTTCTTGGTCTGGGAATACAGTTTTTGCATGCATTTCTGCCTGGAGGTTCCTGGACTCTGTTTCCTCACGTTCTTCTGAAGCCTTAGAGAAGTTCAGGGTGATTTGGATGGCAGAGAGCTAATGAGAAGAGAAGAGAGTCTGTCAGGCTGCGCGCTAAGCTTTGGTACCTACACCTGGGTGGGCTGAACAGCTTTCTGGGCTACTCTGATATATTGCCTAAGTCTCGATGGCGCCGCATATGGAGAACCTGGACTTGTGAGTCTTAGTGCAGGGACTCATAGCAGCTGTGAAGTAGAGGGTCTGCCACCACTTGTTGCTGCCTTGCACATCTAGTCTTCAGCCTCCTCCCCGGTGTGCAGGTTTGTGCTGCTGCTGTGCTGCCTGTCCTGCATTCAGACAAACCAGGATACCTCAAATGAAGTGTCAAGTAGCACTAGACATTTATGCTTAGAGACCCACAGCCTTCCTTAATTGCCTTGAGGCAAGAGTAGATGACTGCTATAGCGCAGCCTATGATCTTCTTCAGATATCTATGTCCTACTGCTCATTAAAATTATGTCTCACCTACCGGGATGATCTGGACATGTCTCAATAGTTCTTTGCTATTGCAGGGGGTTTCAATATTGCTGGCAGCTTTGTCTTGTTCTCAACCAGTGAAGCACAGTGAAATACTTTAGTCTAATGAAGTATTTGAGTTTAGTGTGTGGGAGGAAAGTAGTGGCCCATCTGGTACAAGAGGTCAAATTGTAGATGAACTAATAGTCCCTTTTTGGCGTCAAATTATGAAATTCATGGAATAATTTCTAATAATGAATGCATTTGTACTACTTGGATGCCTTCTGAATAATTTGCACACAGAAAAAGGACCTGTTTTGTCAAGCAGACTGTGACAAACAGTTCTTCCAACTCTGTAATATGCAGACATGTATTTTTGGATATTCTTTGGGGGGAAAATCTACTGCAGTCAAATCTACATAACCTGCAGGAAAAAGAATCTGAAACAAAACAAAAGATATATGTAGATTATGAAAGGTAGAAAATCGAGTTGGAATTCTAATGTAAATGTATGTCATTATCAGTAGAGATCACTTGTAAAGCACTATTTTAAGTTAAAGAGCTGAGAATTAGAATATTAAAGTGAAAGTCTTTTACATGTGCATTGAGAACAAAAGCTACCCTGTCATTAGAAATTATATATAACAGTTGGATGAGGGTTGTTGTTTTCAGTGTTTGGTTTAAACACAATAAAGATGAACAAAATTGAAATGTGTTAGTTGATGCATGAGGATGAAGTCAAGATCAGAAGTACAATTTCCTAATTTTTCAGATTTATTCAAAGATTCTTCCTTTGTATTAACTCCTACAGATGTTTAATGAATGCTTAAGACCAAATACTCCTTTCCCCCAGCCCCCCAGGTTCAATGTATTTCATACAGGAAACCTGATAAAAAGAATATCTGAGAGGAGGGGAAGGCAAAATCAAAGCTGATGTATCAGAACATCTACTGCATGTCTAAACACAATGAAATTAGAACTATGTGGGTGTATTCACTCATTTTAAAGAATGTTCATTGATTTTAGTTTTATTATGTTTGGAGTTGCAGTGTTTTACACAAAGACCATTTTGCAGATCTTTATAGTTCTATAAAAGCTTGCAACAATTTGGATAAAAATGACTGCAGTGTATATTTTCTTTGTTTCTGTTGCTAGACATTATGCTTAGCTTTAAGTACAATGAACACACAATGCTTTGTCCTTGTCTCACTGAAAACAAGAGTAATGTAGCTGCAGACCAGAGGTATCCAGCCCCAGGTGTACTCGGACTATCCAGCAGACACCTGGTTTGGCCATGTGTGGAGTTGGTCTTCAGACAGCATGAATCTGACACAAAATCTACCTGTAGTAACCAGAAATGCTGGACACAAGAGTATCAGCATTTAGCAAAGTCAGCTGGTAAAATTCTATGAACATTTTTTACTGAGATTTCAGAGATACTGAGATTTCATCATGTTCTGGTGAGATTCTCTCCTTCAGCCGTCTGTCTGCCCAATTAGTTTTTTTGCAATAAGGATCAGCATGATGGAAAGATGAACAAGTGTCCCAGCAAAGCTGTGGGTCTTACCTTTTTTTGTTAGAAAGATGAGAAATGAATTGTAGTCAATGGAAAAATGAGACACAATATCCACAAGTGCCATGTGTAGCCAGGGAACGATAAGAACAGGACTGAGCATGGCAGGGGGAGTTGTGAGAGTTGGGGTCTATTTATAACTCTGTAGAGATCCCACTGTGTGGACTTGGACAAAGTGCTCTGGATTGATGTGAATATCAGTAGCAGCGTGTAAGACCCCTGTTGGCTTCCACGAGCTTTGAAGTATGTTTGAACCAGACTTCAGTGCCTCTGCGCACACTGCACTCCCCACTCCTGTTCTCCAGGGCTGCAGCGCAGACCTCCTGCACAGAGCTGTCAGGCCGTGGTGCTTTCTCCCCGAGCCCCAGGGAAGGCAGAATGAGGGTACGGGACAGTGGGCAGAGAAGACTTTATGCTGAGAGACTGAGCTTGACATCTGCCATGAGGTGAGAGCTCATAGCACACCCCCCCCAGCTCTACAATGAGCTGGCAGTAGGGAAAGCCTTGGCAGCACCACGAGGACTGTGCCATAAGTCTTGTGGCTCCTTCCTTTATAGGTGCGTGGCTGTGCGTATGTCCAAGGTAGTTGAGGCATCACTTCTGAGAGAAGAAACCCTGCCTACTGAGCACTCTTTCCCTTGAATGTCTGGGCACTTCTCTGGGTGCAGCTGGGGCTACTGGGCACACTAAGACATAGGGCTTAACTATCTTGTGAAAATGAACCAGTATTGGCAAGGAGGTCTGGTGGGACTGGGCTTCTAAGCAGCTGGATGCCACAGGGACAAAAGAACAGGTTCACAAAGTGACCTGTATAAGCTGCCTCTTCCAACCTATGGAGCAGCCTTCTTGTCTGTGAGCAAGGTTTCACACTTGGTTTTCATTGCAGCTGAAAGGTGAGATGTGTTTCCTACCATAAATTGAGTAGGCAGTCTACAACTGTGGATGCATTTTTCAAGGATGATTTTGGCTCCACGGGTTTTCCACAAGGACCTACTCTTTGCTCACATATCCTGCTTGCTAGGTGATTGCAGCTGACCTGTGCTCCATCCAAATTCATGAGCACTGAGACAAAATGATTTCCTGAGGAAGGGAGCTTACAGTCTAGTCAGCTGATTGTATTTATCTTCAAATAGTTTGTATGTGGGGGTAGAGGGTTCAGCTGAGGTAAGAGCTGGCTTTCCCCATAGTGAGAACCCAGTGCCCAGAGGTTAAGGTCAGTAAAAGCCCTGACTGCCGAGGCCCAATCTGTGCCTGTTACAGGCTGCCACAGTGAGGATGGAGACCTCAAAAATGTTCCTTCTATTGCTGATCCTAGCTGGAGGAATTTTAGTGTAAGAAATAGGCTTATGTTTAAAGAGTTTGTTCTCTAATCCTGGCATGTTTCAAAATCCTGGGTGAGATTTAGTTAAATCCATGAAAGCAGAAGAGATGAAATTCTAACCTCAGTATCCACAAAATTCCTACAGTACAGTGAATGGGCAACTCACAGTCGTTAACGAGTTTATCTCCACCTCACACGCCTACACATGCAGTTTGTCACAGTGTGCCACAGGGAGGTGTTGCCTTCTGGAAAGTAGTGGGGTGGCGCATCAGTATGACACGTCGTTGTGACACATTGGTGTGCCTGTGATGTCCAAGGCTGGGTGCAAGGAAACCTGTGCTGGGGCAGTAAATTCTAGGGCTGCCAAGCCTGCTTTACTCTTCTTTCTGTTATTCTAAGCACTAAGCACAACCCTGTATTCAGACACCATGTGTGGACCACAGAGGTCTGCACTAGGATGGATGCAGTCAGCAGAAAGTGGGAGCTGGGACTGAGGGAAGGGGCTTTGCAGGGCAGCAATCGGTTCCTGACTCCTTAGTGGCACCTGCTTATCAAGTCACAAATTATTATTCCCAGTAGAAGTAATTACTACTATAAACTTTCCTGGCTGAATTACTGCAGTAGGAGAAAAGTCCTGAGGAAGGATTCAAGATGGAAAGCAATACTGGCTGGGTGATGTAGGCATTATGGGTGAGAAAACACAGCACTGTGGTGCTCCTGATGCTTTGCCATGCCAGTATTTATTTATTTTTTTTATCTTTCCCAAATAACTTCTAGAGTACTTTCACTAGAGTATCAGAAGCAGCCTCAGTTCAGTAGCTGTGTGGAGAAAGCCAGCCCCCCTGACACAACAGCACAGCGATAAGCTTTCACTGGGATTTCCAAAAGAAATTGGCTTTGGCCAAGATGTGTTCTTCTTGTGTGTGAACAAGACTCCTTCAGCCCTCTGAACTGTTTTTTGAAAATGTCCCACAGAACTCCAGAGCAATAACGGTGAGGGCTATGAGGTTGCTTTAAAATATCATCAAGTTCTTTGCATCCCTTTGTTCCACACGTTGTCAAAACAAGGAGCTTGTTCTTTGGAAGGAGACAGCAATCTTTCTAACCAGAACCTTTCAACTGCAGTTTTAAAATTTATTGAGAAAATCACTGATTTTGCCTGTCGGAAAACAACCCATCTTTTTTTTGTGTTATTTTTGTGTGTGTGTTTGTTGTTGTTGTTGTTTTAATTCCAAATGCTGCTGATTAGCTTCCAAAATCGAAGTAATTTAATTATTATATAGATTAGGTGTGTGAGAGGGGAGCTTAGTTTTCTCTTACCAGTACTTGTTGTTTTACAGGATGTGCCACAGAGTTGAAACAATTTCAGTTAATTTTGTGTGTTTCTGTGAGAATTCTGCTGGTCTCAGGTGACATCTGTCTCAACAGGTAGAAGTACAGTGCATGCAGCATGTGTGGGTTGCCAGATTTGCCGTGGCCTGCTGGTACATCCAGTAGCGGGGCATGTCAGTGCCGTGCAACAAGAGACTCTCCACAAAGCATGGGAAAGTCCTGGTGCAAGGTCTTGTAAAAGGACTTCCAGGACATGTTTTTTGGATAACATTGTCTCTTGCGTTTCCTCGTGCCCTCCCAGAGACTTGGTGCTATGCAGAGCTTTACCAGGTAGTATTTGTGTTAGTGGGCTTCATATACTTTGGCTTTTAGCTTCTGTTTTGCACTCGCATTGAATTGTTCCCAGATTTTTGTGCCTCACTATAATTTACTGATGGTGCGAATGTCAAGATGTAGCCATTTAGCTCACTGATTTGTGGGAGCAATGAGGTAATTTTATGCCCGGGTCTTCTCATTTATACCTGCCAGCAACACAGAGGCAGTCTTTCCTAATCAGGCATTAAAAGTTCTTGATTAATCTCTGACTTTGTTGGAGTCACTCCAGATTTAAGCCAGCGTAATTCATTCCAGGATCAGACCCATTAAGCGCTTTCCAGTGACTAATACAATGTGTCATTCTTCTGCTCTTAAGGATTTCTAAAACTAGGAGAGATTGTTGCAGATCGGTGAGATATGTGTCTCTTCTGACTCCAGTGGCATCCTCTCTCCCCTTCTCCATCTATCAGAGGTTTGTCTCTGGGTGTAATTCCTTTATTTTCTGTATTCAGCTGGAAGTATTAACAAATGGTGAAGTGTGATATTGTCGATCCAGTGCTCTGTATGGTCAGGCAATAGGGACAGAAATAATTAACACAGAAAGTTGTCTGCCAGTATCCTGCTGAATGAAATTGGAAGGAGTTCAAATACAAAAAGATTTTTTAGTTTACCACTTCTAAGCTACATGTAGCTATAGCCATTTGGAAAGACAACTGCTAGCTTCCATTTCAGACTGCTTGACAGCACTAACTAGAGCACTAAGAGCATCCCTCTGTTTCAGCTTCAGCAACTCACTAGACTGGGGTTCAGAGCATCATTTGCAGATGGGAGAAGAAGTTAGAAAGGGAAGTGGGTGCTGCTTTGAAGACGGTGAACATGAGTGGAGAGGATGTCAGGTGTCCTTTACTACAGTTTTTACTGAGCACCCATGACTGTGTCAAATCCATGTTTTTACAACAGTGCTGTCCTTTAGCTCATTTCTCTGCCTCTCCTTATCCTGACACAGAGCCGTCCTGCTCCCTGTCCCTCCCCAGTGTTGGGTTCATCAAGTCCATCTCTTTGGCTTCAGCTCCTGCACTAAATCACAAGTGACCTGATAAATCCCAGGAAGTGACCTGATAAATCCCAGGAACAGAACTATGCTTCTGCACATCATTTGCTTAAAGCTCTTGTACTCAGTCACTAGATGTTTCAAACCAAATCTTACCAGCATCTTCTACTGCTACCACCTTCCATTCAAACCAGAAACATCTCAGATGAAGCAGCATTTACTTTTTCATTCTGGCTCATGGTCATCCTCCAAGTGAGTAATGTTGTAATGTTGCACTCCTCTCCACCTTTGTTATACTCAGGTGCTTGGAGTCTGAGCGTGTTCCCAGGAGTTAGGGTCAGGAAAGCACAACATGGCCTAAAGCTCCATAATCTCCTGTGGATTGCCAGTCCTCAGTGCCCTTCATAGAGATGAGCTGAATTTCACCAGAAAACTCTTCATGTTATCAGACATCAAGCCACTGAAATGCTTGTAAATGTAGTGTGTCCCTCACACCTCCAGAACATTCAGTAACAGCTTTTAACCTGTTCAAACTAGGCTGTAAGAGCACGGGCTCTTAGAGAGGGCTGATAAAACAAACAAGTCAACCCCATGCTTTACTTGCTGTAAACTGGTTATCTGTACCAATAAAACTGCATGTAGACTAAAATTACACACCGTTCTGTCCTGCCAAGTACAGAAGCTGTTATATACCTTTTGTATCCTACAATTAGCAGTGCATCCCTTTGTTTCGTCTGCCTACATCGGGAATGTACTCAGTGCTTCTAATGTTTTCATAAATGACAAAAGACTACATGAATAGCAGAAACAAAAGACAAAAATAAAGAGAAGCAAGCCTCTGCAATGGTTTTCCTCTGGAAACTGTTCAGAATGGTGGGCTGAGACTGCTGTGCAAGACAGCAACACTCTGTGGTACCTTTAACTTGCAAATACAATGAATTATGCAGCTTTTCTTCCGGAATCCCTGGGTTTGCCTTCTTCTTTTGGTGATCCTGAGCCAGTCTTTGTGTCCAGGCCATGGGGACATACTATGAGCCAGCCCCCAAAATCTTACAGGTCCTGCCATACTCTGTAAAGTCATGAGACACTCAAAGAGAAAAGGTACCATAAAAAAAGCTAAGCCTTGTTGTTGCTTACAGGTGGGTCTTGCGCTTTAATTTTGCTCTGTGGATCATCTTGTTGAGCATGAAAATGATGAAGTCTCCTCTTTCTGTTTTGAGAAGTCAAGATGAAGATCTAGAATCATAGAATAATTTTAGAACATCTAGTTCATTATTAGCTTCAGAAAATTGCCTTCATTATTTCCTTGTCAAAGCACTGTTTCTCACTGATGTTGCATCACCTGCTTTCTATCAGACACTGTTGTCTCGGCCAGGAGGTCTGAGAGTCTTGCCTTTCTCTAAGAGACAGCAGAGTTTGAGATGCTTTGTTGAAATACTGCAACTGTTATGAACACTTTGACTTGAGATTGCTCTATGACTTCCGCCACATCTCTTTTTAAATTTTAACTGAAGACATGTATTTATTTTTCCCATGCATCCTGAATTCAAGCTTTAAAGCCGACCTTGCTTAATTTGACCTTATCTAGCTAATTTATCATGGGCCTGCATTCCTAAACAGTGCTAAATGGAGTACATTTCCTTCTATCTTCCCGAGTAACTAAGTCTCCTGCAAAACTCAAACCATTAAAAATGAGGATGATAGGAGAAGCTCCAAGTTATAAGTGAACTTAATATACATATTCATAATCATGTCAACTTCACTTTTGAAACAATTTCTGAAATGTTAGTTTGCCATAACGGCTGGTCACAAAGCACAAAGGTTAGGTTAAGCTTCTTTCGTTAATGGTTTGGCTCAATGCATCCAGCAGTATAATGTATTTTATCAGTGAGGGAAATGATATTGGTTTAAGAGGTTTCATGTAACAGTCATATCCTGGCCAAATGTAATTTTGAAAACAATCAGGGCCATTATGGCTCACACAGAAAGAAAGATAAAGACAGATAGCTGTATATGGGTTTTTAATAAGTAATTCACCCTGGGTCTTGAAACATCAGATTGCCAAGTAATATTATTAATGTATAAGCATGTTGGTAAAATCATGTATTCTTCCCCATTGGTTGACTATAGATATGTTTCTGATGCAAATATCATGTAAGTGTATTGAATCTGAGCTATGTAAATAGACTATAGAGTACATCCATCAAGTAGTTGACTTGATTATTTCACACACTAAAGAGCATTTTCTGACATCAATCTACATTCTGCCTAAATAGAACATTTTTCACCAATGATATTATGCATCATTTACTGTATATTTGATACTAATTGTTAGGCATATCGATCACCTGTCACTCTGAGAGTTCAGTGATCCTGGCCACTTGTCCCAGCAGCCCAGGAGCTGCAGGCAGCATGCCGCCCAGGGCTGTAGCCCAGGAGAGAAGGCTCAGAGGTGGGATTGGGCTTGCCAAACCACTGCTTGAGCAAGAGGCAGCTCAATTCTTGTAGGGGTTAGACTAGAGAAGCATGCAAACATGCTGAAAGATGAACATGTGCCGCTGATCATGCATCTGTCTTTTAACCAAGGGTAATGTTGGAGCCTGGGCCACGCAGCAGGAGGGTGTGAGCACTGTTCTCCAAAGTGCTGCTCAATGCCAAAGTGTCAGGATGTAGTGGCTTGGCAGAACAGTAAGGAAGAGGGTCAGCCAGAGAGCGGAGGTCTTCATTTCTGCATGCAAAGTCTGCATATGCAGCAATCGGTTACCTGTCAGGGGACAATTATATCTGTAGCTGAAGGACACGGCCCTAACCATCGGAGCGGTTAGAAGAGCCTGATAAAACAGGAGCTGTTTTAATTTAAATACACTGAAAACTCTGATCAATTTCAAATGTCTGCTTCATATATGAAAATGTGAAGATTTTTAAATAAATTTAACTGCAGCCGGAGGGGGCTGTTAATATTGACTGTTCTGTATCTGTCACAGCACATACATTATTGAACTAGAAAACTACTGAAAGCAAAGGCTTTGGAAATAGGAGAAGAATATATTGATTTAATCATTGCATTCTTTCAGCAGCTGCTTTACGATATTTTTTACAGTACGGAGCACAGACTGTGTGCTTACCGCATGCTTTATTCACTGAGCAGGTCATTCCTTTGCTAGGTTTTCCTCTATAACCACTGCGTGCTTCACAGCTTTCACTCTCCAGACTGCCAAAGCTCTTATCCAGCCACTCATCTTCTGGTGGCTCTACCACTGTCATCCCTTCCCATCCACAGCTGTCACGGTTGCCCCTTTGAACCCATTCCACAAGCAGCCTCCTGACATCCCTCTGTCCTGCTCAGCTGGCCCCAGCTCTATCCCTGCTTGCTGCAGTTCCCCATGGGAGGTTCTCCCACCAGCATCTGGGCTAATCAATTTCCCCATCCACGTTCACAACTGGCCACAATACACTCACTTCAATATTGCCTCTCCCCAGGGGGTGGAGGGAATAATTCACTTTGTTTTGTGATAAGCAGTAAATTTTCTGGAAAAAAGAATTTTAGGGGTATCTAAACTGTTAACAAATTAGGTGAGGCTCGGTAAATTTTCAGCCAATGAAAAAATATCAGGGAAGTGGCAAGAGATGCCGAAATCCTTGAGACAGTTCACTCTGACATTTCAAAAAATGAGCCTTTTGACTCCTCTGCCTTGAAATGCATTTCTCAATTATGAACTGAACCACAAGAGTAAAAATTATAGGAAAGGATTAAAATACTCAAGCTTGAAGCAACATTCTGTCTTGGATTGAATTACAAGATCTAACTGATCTGAAGCAGTTTTGCCCCACAGATTCTTCAGTCCCAGAACTAAACCCTTTGTCGTTGCTCAGCTCTGCCCAGCATGATCATGTGCTCAGTGTAGAGATTCTCATTTTTTTCACTTCTGCCCCCAAACACTATTCATCTGTCTGATCTCTTTTCTTGCATTTTGCCTTTTTTCCTGGAAGATCAGCTCCTTGAGGTTGAAGTTCGTCTCCATACTGGGTTGCCACCACCTCCTGATTCAATGTGTTAGGCTTCTCCAGAAGGCTTACCCAGGTCAGTCTGGACATGCCTATGACCAATCTCCAACCAAGCAATGAAGATGCTCTGTTGCTGGAACAGAGCTGCCTGGCCTGTGCAAGGTTTGCTTTAGATCTTTTCAGCTGTCACTGTGGAGATCTTCTTCCCAGAGTTATTTATAAAGGAGGCTTTGATTGAGGTGCGTGTGAGCCGTTGGTGTGTTGGGCAGTGCACAAAGTGCTCTCCCATCGCACAGTCCTACTGCTCTTTGCACTTCCTACACCCAGCACCCTCCCTCCACCTGGCCCCAGCTCCAGGTGCCCAAGAAGGTGGCTTGACCCACAGCTGTTTTGGGGGGAATCCAGGTAGCAGCAAGTTGTGTGATGATGTGGGTTACCTGAGCAATTGGTTTGGAGAGAAGGCTGGCACAACAGGGTTTATTTGGGCCCTTCCCTGCTAGGGCTGCAGTGGGAAGATAGGCACAATGGGAAGGGGCTGCAGGCAGGAGGAAGCCGTGTCTGCCCTGCCTGCATGGCCATGGCACTGCCAGCAGCCCCTGCAGACTCCTCAGGGCAGCATTTCCTTTCTTGCCCATGAAGCACCACGTAGAGCAACAGTGCTTTATAAATAATAGATGTTTAGAAATGCTTTGGAAAAAAATCATCTGCAGAAGGATACAGGGAGAAACACTACTGAGGCATCTCTGAGACTGCTGGAGCCACGGGCAATGCCATCATGTCCATCCATCCTCCTAGCAGGCACTGCTCCCTGTCTTACATGACTGTTTCCTTTGCAGGCATCTTACATTGTAGCATTAAGACACAATGGGGTGTGCTTTGCTGGGACATTAATAATACATTGGTTCCATTGTGAGCTGTGCTTGTGAAGACTAAACGACTTCAATAGCCCAAGAAACATATTAATGCTCCAGCAAGATGCATCCTAGAGTGGTAATTCAGTTTTATTTTGTCATGTTGTTTCTGATGCAGGTTTCATGACGTTGTGTGTCACAGTGGTGCACAGTGGCATGGGGCATCCCCCCTGTGCCTGTGGGCAGGGGCAACTGGAGCTCCGGTCCCCGTAGGCTGAGCACTGGAGAGTGTCTGCTGACCTGTGCAACAGAGGCAGCAGTTTGGGGCTCAAAGGGCACATCCATGCACTGGGAATGGGAATATGGACTGTCTGTGTGTATGCCTAGTGCTGCTGCTAATCACATTCTTTTGAAGGAAAAGCCAGGGTCCTTGTTAGCAAGAGAAACGATGAGGGGCAGAAAAAAAAATAAAATGATATCCCAAAGAGTATGAGAAGGAAGGAAAGACAGACTGCCGTTTGTAGGAAGTATCTCACCTCATTAAGCATCTTAATTCTCTTTTATTGTCCGTGCTGCACTGAAGGCTCTGAGATGTGTGCGTGATTTATAAACACTGCTGTGCATCAGCTGAGTGGTTTTATGCCGGGCTCAGGGAGGCTGAGGCACGTGTGAGGCTCCTTCTGGGGCTGCTTTTTCTGCAGCATCAGAATTTTGCCCAATTTCATTCTCGGCGCCACTTGGCTCTGCTATGCCTGTATGCTTTTATTTTGATAAATGTTTAAATACCTTTATGCCAAATGAAGGCAGGTAAATATGAGACCGCTTCACCCTGACATAATTCTAGAATTAATTCATACCTGGATAACCCTGCATTTCATTAAAGTCCACTAAATAAGAGTCATGGATGTTTATTCGGAGCCAAGGAGGCTTCATGGGTAATTTTATAGTCGTTTAGCAATTTTATTTGTTCAGATTAGCATATTTTAGATTTTCTTATATTCTTAACCATGTTAGTTGTACAATCACAAAGAAAATCTAAAACAACAATGAAAAATGCTGTTGTTCAGATTCCAAGATAAATCCAATAACAACTCTGACAGGATTGATTACAACAGAATCAGCAAAACCTCTCTACTCTTTTTAATGCAGTTTGAGACATGAAGAAGATAATGAAATATGTTGCTTGACAGTAGAAGATGCTATGTTTAGAGTTAAAAGCAAGCTGCTCCAAATTTCGTCTTTTGTTGTTGAAACATCTTTTCTCCTGCAAAAGATATTTTATGCTAAAATGCTAGGTACATGAAATTACATTAATTTTGATGACATTTTCTTAAATAAATTAAAAAAAAAGAATATTTTTCAAATTATTTATTTGGGAAGTTCTATTTGGTAAAATGAAATTGCAAGCTAGAAGCAATTTTGACATTAAAATCCTTGAGTATTTATTGCTCTAACCTCATTTTGATGCATGTCACCAGCAGTCTTATTTTCTGTGGTGATTGCATGGAACCTTGCCCTTTTTGCATCCTCTTTCTTCACCTTTCCATATATATGGGTAATTTCACTTGCAAAAACGAACACAGGTACCACCACTGTGCAGCCAGTGGCGGATCCACCTGTGCTCACAACCTGTCTCCTCTGTCCAACTGAGATCTGGTCTTGCTTCCCTGATGTCTCTTGTAGATGACTGTCTGTCAACTCAGACTCAATGTGAATGAGACAGACCTTGTAATCTTCCCCACATCATGTCTTCCCTGCTACTCCCCTCTTTGATCACTGTGGACATCCTCACCATCCCGCCTGTCATTCAGGCCCATAATTTGTGTGTCAGCTTTGACTCAGACCCTTCTCCCTGGTCCACGCATCCCGGCTGTTGCATAATCCCACAGACCCCTCCTGCTTAGCATCTGTAAGAGGAAGCCTTTCCTGGTCAGAACCAAGACAAAGACCCTTGTCTCTCCTCTTCTTAACCATGCCTCAATTAGAATGTCACCTTTTTTTTTTTTTTTTTTTTTTTTTTTTTTTAATTTATTAGGCCTTGACAAATGCAGCCTTGGCCTTTTGGTGCCCATTTAAAGTAATACTGGAAATACACTTTTGTTAGCCCATCACGCTCCCATTTTCTGTCCACCTCTCCAGCAGGCACCTTCTTTTTATTTTGCCTAATGCTTTGAGAATCAGTCCCCACTCAGGCCTCCTTGAGCAGAAGTCCTTTATATTCATGCATGAAACAAACACACGATAATATAAACCACTGTTCTGTATTAATATTGTCAGTATGAGAACATGGCACAGCATATATCAGGTCATGCCTTTTTATGGCTTATTTAATATTCTGCTATTTTAGTGTATTCAACATTTATATTATTATTGTTATTTGAATAATTAACTTTTCCAGCTATTAATTACAAATTATTTTCTAGATCAAAGCAACTTCCTCTTCTGTCATAATGAAACACTTGAATTCTTGGATAATCTGAACATGAAACTAAGGTAAGAGTCAAAGTGTTTAATTACAAACAAGCAAGAGAAGCTTTGATCTAGAAAATAGGATTTCAAACGTTATTTTTTCACCCTAAAGATAAGATCTGGCATGACAGGTTGCATTACAGATGTAAAGTGAAATCATAGAAAAGTTCTGCTGTTGTGTTGCATAGCCTATGAAATGTGCTGGGGAGACTCATTCACAGTATGACACGTGTCAGAAGGCTCCTGTTCCCTCCAGTGGCTGCGAGCATCAGTATCCAGTCAGCAAACTGGCCCACCCTAGCAAAATCTGAACTTAAAGCTGATGTGACATCAGTGAGCTCATTCTGAGGGCCAGATCCACCTGGACCCAGAGCCCATGGTGTCAATAGTGGAGCTGTGACAAGGATGGCTGGGGAGGGTCTCTGGAAACCTATAGTGAGCCTCACCTGCTGTCACTGTGGCACTGGAGAAAATGTCGGGTTTACATTATTAAAAATATAAGTCAGATCAAAGTTAAATTTTAAAACTTGCTTCTATTCTGGCACATTCTGAGATGTGACTTTGTGCTCTCATTCTTGATGGGTACGAAATAGCTGCCTTTCCCATGAGTTGCTGTTCACATTCTGGGGTTTGGCCAGTGCTTGGACATAAATTAGATTTCTGCTTAAAATGCACTTATTCACTATTTTACTTTCCTAAAAGAATGTACTTTCTGTGGATGCTTTGCAGCGTCACCAGAAAGCAGTAGGAGAAAAATGTTAAAAATTGCCAAAGAGAAAAAGGAGAAATTACTGTGAAAGACTCACTCACAGCACACGTGTAAGAGCTATCTTCACCCAGATGTTTCCCCTATACCACGGCAAAGGTCTCCATTTCTTACAGTGCTCCCCTGTCCCTGCTGAGAAATCCTGGGCCCAGCAGGTCCCGTTAGGAGCCAATAGCTGGGGGATTCCTGCATCTCAGAACAGTCTCCATGGAGACTCAAAGTGGGGTGACATCCTACAAACCGACAGCGATAGAAAACCACATTGGCACCATCAGAGGATCAGAGGGTGCTGTGCTCAGCCACATGCCACCAGGGATGATTTAGTTTAGCTGGGTGTAAATCAGATGTGACTCATCAGCAGACACTGCACAGTCAAACGTGCAGAAAACACATCGGCACTGAATGAGAGCCTGAAACACAGCTCGTTATTTAAAGAGAATTATGAGAATGCCATGAGTTTCAAGAAGATCAACCCCACTGAGGAAGTGAAAGCCAAGAGTTATAGATGTAGCGATAGGAGGCCCTGAGGATTTATTAACTGTTTTGTTTAGACTTACTAAAAAGGAATGACACCCATTATAGTGTATCACAGGACTGAGCTATCTAACAGCCCTGTGGCTGTGACTGCAGTGGTGCTCTGTGATAAGGTGAGGAGACTGTGATGAAACATTCAGTAAAACAGAAGTTTTTGCTTTGTAAATTATTTAGTTGATTCAAGAGTTTTCTCAAACAAATATTGTCCTACAAATAGGTACCTCTAAGGGCAAATTACCCCATTCTCAAGAGACATGTATACTTGTGCATGTCTGAGATGTTTCTGGTCTTTTTCATGTCAACTCTAAGCAACCATAGCTGTGTTGTTTCAGGAAGATGCCCTCTGGCTCCATGGGCTTGCCACCTCCTGAGCTGCAGTGGCATTTGCTATTCTGAACATGGTGATACTCAAAGCTTGGCACTGGTTTGGAGAACACAAGTAAGTGATGCTACTTCGGCATTTCCTCCTGCAGATGGAATTCCAACGTCCCCCTAAGTTATTCAGCCATGTCCCTCTTACTAATTGCTTCTGGGATCCAGGCTGACTTTCTCTTCAGTTTAAATATGGTAATATGTTGAACCAGGATAGTTGAAAAGCAGCTGGGATTGCCTTTTTTTTTTTTTTTTTTTTTTTTTTGAGAATAGTTTTCAGCTATCCCTCTGATACAACAACAGGAAAGTATCAGATTAGAAATCCTGTCTCACACCATGATTTCTACCATTGTCCCATGAGGATGCTCAGTCCTTTGTGAGTACATCTTTTATTTTCATTTGGGTGAGCTTTGTTGCAGCTTAATATTATTGAAAGTTAAAGGACAGATTGGAGACTGATTATAAGGGTATGGTGTACCATGGGAAAAGCCTAGTAATACAAATGCTTTGCCTGAGACTCAATGACTCTGTGTTCTGCAAAAGCTACTGCTGACATCCCTCGTGTTTTTATTGATCTTATAGATTCAGTACCAGGATACTTAGAGTTTAGCTTTGCTTTGGGGACTTGCTTATTTTACCTGAATTTTCTCAAAATGCAAGAGATTAAAGTGATCCGATAGATTTTTGAATGCTGGCCTAGAAAAACATATAAGAAGTTTCTCACTCAAGGTAAGCCAGCTGTCTCCTGTTACCTCTCAGTTCTGCCACCAGATTTCTGACACCCAAAAGCTCCTGTTGCAAACTCAGGCTGGGGGTGACTGAGCACTCCCCTTCCCTGCAGGGGCATTTCCTGCCTTCCTAACAGGAATTGTGCGCAAGTGTGGTACTTTCAAGGACATGAATGAGTGCTTTAGTTGTTATTTTACTTAATATGAAAAGGTTAAAAGGACCATGAAAATGTATAGTGATGTGGAAATTAATGATGATATCTCTTGTAAGCTAGAGATGTGTATGTACCCATCCACCTGTAATGTTTTAAAATATACATAGCAAAGTGCATAGCGATAACGTATTTGATTTTATCTGCTATAAACATGTATATATGTCAGACAAATAGCTTCTCTCTCTTCCTACTCCCTGTATTGATAAAATCCAGAGAGGATTTAATCTGAGTGTGCTTCTCCACATTATTCGACTCAATGATGCTCTCAAAAAGTTCAAATATTTAAATTGGTTCAAAGTCAGAATATTAATGGTAGTTCTTAGAAATTCAGTAATAGTAACATTTTCCCAGCTGAAGGATACCTTCACAAATGGCTGCATCATGAGCGTAAGTAGTTGATTACTTTGCAACAATTAGGAACATAGATGAAATATAGCGAAACTTCTTGTCTAGGTGAGGAGAAACAGTGAAGCACCCTCAGCCCCTGACAGCTAAAAAAGCCTGCTTATATTACTATCAGGTAAATCTTAAGGCAGCTCAACATTGCAGTATGGTGTGTAATCCAGGAGTGAGGGTTGGATTTTCGGTTGTCCTCTCCCACCAAACCAGAAACCCGCAGGACAGCACTGCAAGGTCATGGCACCACCAAGGGACATTTAGGTGGCACCAGCTACAGGCTCCCATCACAGTGGCATGGGGCAGGAAGTGCCACCAGCCAAATCTTTGGCCCCCACCATCCACCAACCCATCCCCCACATTTGTGTGTGTGCAACCCTTGTACATCAGGGCTGAAAGAGCAGTGCATAAAAATTAGCTTTGAAGGCAACTGATGTCTGAGCACCTACAACTGAATAAGGAAAGACGCACTGCTGTTCAGTGCAGCAGCCCCTTCCAGCTCAGTTCACTGGTTTTGGTGTTGAGACACATTGTTTTAAAAACACCAGCTGTGGTGAAAGAGGGCTGCCAAAGGGAAATGCAGCTTTTTCCAATGGTACAGTTTTTCAATTAAAAGTACATAGAGAGAAAGCAGGCAAAACTTACATGGAAAATTCAGCAGGCAAGGAAACAAGCCGTGCACAATGCTACACTGCAGTTCCGCACCTCCTAGAGCAAAAGGGAGAGCACATGCTTCACTTCAAGCTCTCTTTAAAACACATCCCTAATTATGAAATCATTACCAGCAATCTGCATGATAAGGAAAGAATTATTATATTAACCTGGGATCTTCAGGGCACTCTGAGGGACCGTGGAGCAGCGCTGCTGCATCCAGGCAGCATGCTCCCTCCCCGCTGCCATTCTGTGAGTCACTTCTGCCTTTAATCTCCCATTAAAATCCTTTCTAGCCTCTTCAGTTTATGGCTCTGTTGCTGCAAGGTGGTTTGTGGCACTCAGTATTGCTAATCCTTGGGATTGCAGCGTATTGAGAACAGAATAATTGAAAACAGCTTGAAGCAGTAGTAGTTAGGCACACAAATCAATGACAGATAATCATTTAAGCACAAACCAAAACAGACATTTACATGGAAAACAATCACAGCCTTGGAGTTACACCCTACTCTTGCCATGCAGAATCTTTCAGTATTTAGCAGAGCACCCTCTGATGCCAAAACCCACTGCCAGCACACGACTGTCCCCACGAGACAGCGCTGGCACAGCCCTGCCAAAACCTGAGCCCAGCTGTCAGTGGGACAGTGCAGGCCATGAAGGCTGCAGGCTCCTGGCAGAGCCCAACCACATTGCCAGACGTGCCCCAGAGTGTTAGTGGTGCCTGATGGGTCCCCCTGAGTCCCTCAGCTTGGAGGCACTGCAGGGCTGCATCCTGCCACACGACTTGAAGGGCCATTGCCCTTCCACAGTAGTGGTGAGATGGTGGGCTCTGCTGGGTGTCCTACTCAGGGCACAGGGTCCTGCTGGGTACCCTATGCTGGCGTCCCTGTGCTGGGCACAGGCTGAACAGGTGGCAGAGGACATGAAGGGACTGCTACTGACTTGCTTGTGCAGATGGGAGCACATATTTGCCTGTTGTGTTCTGATGACAATCGTATTTATACCAGCTGGTTGAAATGTTTTAATAAATGATTACCTGATGAGAACACTTTCTGATGGCTGTGGTGCTGATTTTTGCTCATTTTTCCCATGGCTCAAGTAACTGTTCAAATTAAAATACAGAACAAAATCAAGAAAATGACTCTTATGTCTACTCCTAGTGAGGTGAGTGGGACTGTCTCCCTGTTATTTAGCCTTTCACTTTAAAAGCATCAGCATCCTCAAGGGGGAAGTTTCAAAACTTCAGATGCCAATTTTCCTTCCACTTTTTGTGACTCCGGTGAAAGGGTATTATTTATCAAACTAAGTATATATTATAATCATCTCAAAATGGTAAAGATCAAAGACTACCTTGCATCAGACAGAATTACAGTACCATAACATTTTATCTTGTTACAGCCGATATCAATCATGACATGACAGCAAGCTACAGAGAATGTTTTTCTGGGCAGCTCCACTGACACACTGCATCATCCGAAATACAGCAACCAACCAGCGTGTGCTTTGGGTGCGAAAGTGAAAAACCAGTGGCATAAAGAAGTGCTTTCAGTATCCATGCCAATGCATGTGGTCATTTGGCAGTGAAACATGGGCACACAACTTGAATTCTGCCTGCAGTCATTGCATCGTTGCAAAAAGGGCTGAAATCCTGTGAAAGGAAAGAGAGCCTGATTCCTGGTGACAGCGATGACATTTTCCACAGCTGCCCCTGATTGCAGCAGGGTCTCCTATACGATGCTGCTGCCCTGGGGTGTGCTCCATCTCCTGTCCCCAGGAGGATCCAGAAGCTCGTCAGTGAGAGCACAGCATGGCACTGCACAGCACAGCTGGACACAGGTGGGCAGCCCAGTGCCAAACCCTCAGCTTGCAGATGTGGGTACGTTTAATAGAAGGCTTGGATCAAGAGTCTTTTCAGCATGGCCAAGAACTGGAGAGGGAAGGAGTGAGTTTTCTCCCGGCCATCCTGGGGCTGTATTAGCCTCAACCTGTTTCACAGCTCTAGCACTCATGGTGCTGCACACACCATGTCTCCCAGACTTATGTCTGGGAATATCTGGTGGAAAATAGAAAGGAAAAGGGAATTGCAAGAGATCTGTTCTCATACCCACCCCTTCACGTGTGGGTGAATCCCCCTCCCCCCACCTGGTTCCAGCTTGATGTATTCCTCTTTGCCATATGCACAGGTTGCACCGCTTTGAGCTGAAAATGCCCCTGAGCTGCTGGCCTCGAGGGGACTCTCAGGCTGCAGCAGCACTCTTCCCACAGGCAGGACATGCCCAGGCCCAGCACACCAAGGGCACCACCTGCCCAGTCCTGGGGCTCTGAGCGAGACCAGGAGATGGGTTGGGGCAGCCTCAAACAGGCTTGGATCTGGTGAATGGAGCACCTCAGTCTCTGTCTTTGAGTCGTATTAACATCAACATTTAAGAACCTTGCTTCTACCCTTCTACAGTTTGTTTCCTGGAGAATTCCAACCAGAGAGAGAACGCTTAAAGTGCAGTGAGGAGCAGAGGAAGAAGCAAAGCAAATGCCACCAGGAAAGTATAAGGTCTCAACAAATTTAAACATCTTTGGTTTTCTGGATTCTCTTGCTATTTGAATACAAAGCTGCTTTGTTTTACACAAATAGCCCATCTTCAAATTTTCAGTCTCCTTCTGCTTAGAGCCACACAATGCACTTCCCAGCCAGCCACTAAAATGTTTCTAAAAACTTGCAGAATTATTTGAAAGAGGGATTCCTATTCCTTATGCATAAAACATGCATGCATATTCATATTAAAACATTTAGAAAAATTTGTACCAGTTATAATTAGCATGTTTTGTGCATCTATTTTCTTTGCTATTAAATAACAAATTTGTGGTAACCATAGCAACTGGAACATCACATGGTACTGGTGCTATTTTGGGGATAACATAAGTACCTTTCTTAAAGAAGCATTCACACCTCTAAGCTATGAATTTTAATAATTTTCATGATAAAATATCTGTTGGGTTGATTGCATTCATCCCTCACTACAATGCTGATTTAATGCAGAATATACTACCTTGTTTTGCATTGCCTGTGACCACTTAGAAGCATTAATGGGTCCTCTAGCTCTGCAAAAAGGCAACAGACTTAAGAAAAGGAGAAGCTATGCAATATATTAAAGGAATTCACATTGAGAAGAAAAGTACAACAAAATGAAGGATTTCTGTTATTGTTTCTGGGAGCAGAGCGACCATTGGTCCTGTAGCTCTTTAAGCTTGGACAGAGGAAAGAAGAGGACAAGAGATGCTTTCATCCTGGGCAGATACCCTGCTGCAATAAGTGGAGGTGCTGCAGGAGCTCAGCTGGAGTCTGGGGGAGGTTCCAGGGGACATCATGAGCTGAACCCCAAAGGTGGCTCCCTCCGCTACAGCCAGGTGTGCCTGGATGTGGAACACCACTGTGTGCAACCTCTCAGAGCGTCACATCAAAGGAGATAGAGAGCAAGAGACTGAAACCAACAGCAGCCATTAGAAGAGTTTAGGTGGGAATAAAATCAGCAGCCACGTGCTGGCTTCTGCTAGGGGTCTTAGATGAAAAACATGTACGGCTTGCTGGAGCCCTACTTCACAGA
The DNA here is from genome assembly GCF_951394365.1 of Tetrao urogallus. Taxonomy (NCBI): domain Eukaryota; kingdom Metazoa; phylum Chordata; class Aves; order Galliformes; family Phasianidae; genus Tetrao; species Tetrao urogallus. The sequence goes on along the minus strand of NC_136818.1, from coordinate 17,455,690 downwards.
GGAGCAAGTTACCTCAATAACCCCCACCATTGTCATGATGAATTAAGGAAAAAAAAAATGGGAGAATATGGAAGAAATGTCAGTGTTTGGAACTGGTAACTCTTTTAATCATGAATATAAAAGTAGGATAAACTACACAGGCACCCATGAGAAATGAATGCTATTGAAACCAGCCACCACAATGACACAATTAACTCTGAGCATGTGAGCATCTATTTGGATGAAGACACCCTAAGATACCAGGATAGTGCTATCCACCACCGGGGCAGGGGCATTGAGGATCATAAAATCAGTCATAGAATTATCCAATCATCTTCCACCCTGGGTGGCTCCTACACAGGTGCCTTGGGTTAACACTCACAGTAATGAGGCTAGCAGGCTCTGAGTCACTCAGGCCAGCTGTACTTGGCAAGATAGAATCTGGAGCAGGGGAGTTTTGCCAGGACAGGAAAGTGAGATACGTATACTGATCAGAGGAGCTTTGGGTCTGAGTTGTAAGGAGAACACAGCAAGTATATGTGAGAGGTGGGGGCTTGTGGGGGCTGAAGGTCTGTGTAGGATGCCGTAGAGTAGTTCTATGTGTCTGTTTTCTATGCTAAATGATTCCCATGGGGATCCCACAGTGCTGTCCTGCTGGGTGCACGGCAGCAGCAAGAGATGAGCTGCTGTGGCTTAGGGATTGTGCCTCCGTGCTGTGGGAGCTGGACTTCATTGGCTAGCTACAGTTACACTGTACAGTTACACAGCTACACTGTTCCTGGGATAGGTACAGGAGTAAAAGTTAGTGAGAAATTATTTTGTAATCTCACTTAGGCCAAACCTTGCAGATCTGAGCCATGCTGGGAATTAGCCTGGGTAAAGACTCAACAAGTAATCTTTCTGCTTTCCTACCACTTTCCCCAGTTCAGCAATAGCACTCACAGCTTTTCTGTGGAAGTCCATTCTTACACACTGCTAACTAGTTTTAAGCACAATGTGGTAGGTCTTGCGAGAATGGCATGATACTGCATTGAGGGAGGTTCAGAGTGGAGGTCTGGGACATTAGGAAGATGTCTGTATTGTGATGGTGTTCAGGAACAGTCTTCCTATTGAGGTGGTTGATGCCCCTATCCCTGTCAGTGCTCAGGACACGTTTGGATGATGCCCTCAGAAACATGCTGTAACTTTTGGCTAGCCACAAAGCAGTAGGGCAAAAAAAGGACTGGCAAGGCAGTGCTGGGCTGCCCACATGCTGCCAGCAGACTGGGTGGGAGCAGAAGAGTCCTGGCAGGCAGCGAGGGGCAGAGGCATGTTGTGCTTCCCACAGCTGTACAGTCAGATGGGAACCTCTCCGCCTCTGTTGTGTTTGGGTGGGAGAAGAAGAGAGGAACAGGATTTGGGAGATGTTGGTAAGTGATAAAATACAAAGCAGTCCTTTTTCTTATGTTGTAAATGAATCACTTTCTGCCTTTCCCTTTGTTAAAGCTCTTAATCCAGCCTGTAAATAGAGACTTTTCCTTCGGAGTGCATGTTTAGATATAAGACTTAGAGCTAATCTGAAGTAATGGGATCAGAAAATAGAAGATATATAGCAAAGAGAATGCAGTATACACTCACACTAGCGAATGTGCTCCTGCAGCCCTCCCACCCACAGCACTGGGGCTGCCCACCTTCAGGCACATAGCATTTCTGTGGCATTCATGACCAACTCTGTACCTTCCTTCTTACGCTGCCCAGAATCCTGTACTTGAAACCGTCAAAAAGATGATAGATTCTCAACACCAGGCAGTACCCTTCTGTAAGCACAGCCAGGGCAAGGCGTTGTTCTTCCTGCCTCTGGAAACACTCCAACTCATATTCAATCTCCACAGGAAGAAATCCTGAAGCTTCACGTACTTGTGCTGATTCCAAAGAGCTCTCTGACCCAGGCAGTAGATTCTGAAATCCTGAATTGTTTTCTGCTTGCTGGAAGTCCTCGCTACCTAAATGGGAGTCTATATAAAGTAAGAAACTAAAGGAGAACTGGAATTTCTATTGTGGTTCTTAAAGATTAACAGAAAAATATACTGAGAATATAAATAGAAAACAAATGCATGTATTTTTATTTTAAATCCATAAATAACTGAGACACTTTCACCACACTTAGTAATTAAAACATTCTGATGCCATTTGATTGTATTATCTACAGCAGCATTTCATCAGATTATTTTTTTCAATGGGTGCCACTACTGACCTGTGATATTTTGGAAGATATTACAAGCGATAGAAAGAGATAAACCTCAAACCAGTACCCACTGAGGTCATTTGGGAAAAGCACTCAGACCAGCGAGCTCTGAAAGCAAAGCTTTTACTTCTTGCATTAATCTGTTGTAAACCATGTGGAGAATCACATACCAATAATTAGACCCAAGGAAAAAATACTTCAGATTTCTCGGCTGATGCCCAGATGCATTTTCCACAGCAGCAGAGGTAGTGATTGATCTCTGTGGCCACTGCTGGCCTCAACAAGCCTCTGTCCCCTTTGGGACCTCTGTGCCAGCAGCAGGAAGGGACATGGCAGCACCAATACAACTTCCTGATGGGCAGCAAAGGGCTCAGGGCAGGCAGGGGCAGGTCCACAGGTCCAAGCCTGCATTGGTGGCAATTGCAACTGTCTGAATGGCACAAACAAGGGACATGCAGCCATGTCTGACTCCTAAAAATAGCCTTTATCACTGTTGTGCACTCAGCAGTCTGGGTGAATCTCTCCATACTGATCCTAAATTCTGTTTTCTTCCTAAAGTAAGCCTGGTATCTATCAAAGCCTGAAATTACATTGTGAACGTTTAAAATTGTTGTTAGTATTACTATGCTTACTTCCAAACAGCAGAGAACTGTGAAAAGTTTGCTTTGAATTCATTCCTATCTTACCTCTTTAGATACCAGTGAAAGTAACATTTCAATGTGACCACACAAGTAAGTACAACTCACTCTATTTTGTTCTCTGCATTACACACTTGAGCATCTCCAGCTTCAAACATCAAGCCATAATATTTAAAACATTTGGAATAAGCACTTCCTTTGACTTCAGCATCAATATGAGCATTACTGGAAGGTATGCCCTTCACAGCCCATTTCAACATGATACTGAAAGGCTTTCATTCCAGTTGCATTAAATCTCAACTAAGTCACCTAATAACTTGCAATATTGGGAACTGCTTGGCACCACTTGCGTTACTAAAGCTCAGTAAAGACACTGTGGTGAGAGGTCAGCCCTGGGCCAGGAGCCTGCAGCACAACCTCGTCTCTCCCAGTGTGTGTCTGCAGGCTCTCAGGGCAGTGTGCTGACCCAGGGCTCTGCAGCTGCCTCACTGTTTGTGAAATTGCCCTGGGGGAAGTCTGTGCTGGTCCTTCCAGTCTAAGGGAGGCGTTGCAATCGTTGATACTGCAACGGCATCAGTGCCTCCAGAAGGATCTTTGGTGCTCCCTGTGAGAAAAGTGGGATGCACAAAAAGAGATGCATGTGAGATAGATAGACAGAGGGTTAGTGTTCCTCCACAGATTATTTATTTTTACCTAGAAGGAAATCCTTTATGATTTACTGGTTTTCTTTAGACTAAACTATTTTATAGTCCCCCCATCCCCCCGCCTCCCCCCCAAAAAAAGAAAGAAAAAAGAAATCACCACTGAACACCTGTTTAAAGAGAACGCAATGAGGAACTGTTTCTGTTTTATCAGAAGTATTTGTTGGTACAGAGCAGATAACTGTAACTGCATAATAAGGTGGAGAGAGGATGCTATTAAAGGATCAAATACATATACTAATTAGAAAGGACGTGTACATCCACATATAGAGAACCTGGCAGTGAGAAAATGACAGAGATCCAGCACTACAGTGAATTATAAATGTCAAATTACAAGGATGCATGTAAAAAAAGCTTGTAACTGTTAGGAACTAGATTCTGTATTCATGTGAAAGCTGTTGCCTTTATCATCTTCTTAAATCCCTCTAAGGTGTTCTGTCATTCACTGTCAAATTTTCTACATAAGATAATAAGATGTATGTCATGCAAGTGTCCAAAACTGATTTTCTGCCACTGCCAGGACACACCAATATATATTTATTTATTTATTTTTAAGCAACAAGAATATTAAGCAGGAGTCTGCTTAACTATTTTCAGTCAATTACAGAAGGATTTTTCACCTCATATGTGATAAAATCTTGCACATGATGCCCAAAATGTAAGTTAAAAAGGAACTAGCAACGTGTGTTCACATTTTTCTGTGGACTCAATAGGCTGTCAGAGAGCCATAGGATGCACAATAAAAATGGATGCTAACTAAATTTTGATGTGCAGGAGCATGTGTTTAATTTGCAAGATGTTTTGTTTAATTAAAAGGTAAAAACCATTTATAATTCTTCACACAGACTGTTTGGGAGCAGCAACAACACCTACAGAGCTCTCGAGATGACTGAAGAACTTTGATGCGTGTGATCCATGGGGTAGGTACATTTCAACGAGAATATTTTGCTCTTTGTTAAATGAGGCTTTGGCTTTTACATGAGCTTGGTTATTGCCTCCAAAAACTGATAGACACCAATTGCAAGATGAAAGCATGCAAACTGTTCTGTCGTGGAAGTGTGCTGAAAAAAAAGCCACAAGCAGCCCTGGTCAGAGTATCCAGCAGCAGGCGAATCACACTTCCCTTGTTGGCTTGGCTTCAACCAACAAGAAGGGTTGGGAATAGGCACAGGCTGTGACACCCTACTCCCCAGCACACTGAAGCTGGATCCTGCCCTGCTCTAAGGCTCTGGTTGTATCAGCCTCCAGAGAACCTGTGTCTGGTGCTCCTGGGCTGTTGTTCATATTGGTTTGGTCTCAGCTGAGCTATTTCTAACAACGAAGAACATATTGGAGAGAATTACAATTTGCTGTAATCATATTTTTCCAGTTTTTCTCTGTGATAATTACTCCCATAAATATCGTTGCTTCACCTCAGCTCAGCCGAGTGCTCTCTGTCTCTGTGCTCAGTCCCAGCCTTCCAGGCCCTGGCGGTGGTGGAAGGACGATGGCAGTGTTTGTTATTGCCGTGACCATCTGAGCTGAGGGTCTCTCCATTTCTGGCCCAGTTTCTGTGCTGTATTAGCTGATCAAAAATTGCCATCTGAAACGAAAACTGGCAAAGAAAATGTGTCAAATTGTGCAAATGTTTAAATAACGTGTAATAATAATACAGCTTTGACTTTGTCGTCAGCCAGGCAAAGACTTGAGAATCAGGAGTCAGCTTTGCAGTTAATGTGTCTGACTTTACTGCTGGCCACTGGCTGCAGCTTAATTAAAAAAATCTATAAGACCGATGGCTATTTTTAACCATCAGCGTAAGAGCTTGGATGAATTTGCACTTCAGGGTGGCGGGCACAGGGAGAAGGAGGCACCCGGTCTGCCAGCACTCAGGGCAGGCAGGTGTGCTGGGGAGAAGAGGAGAGGACAGGAGTGTTACTGTCCCTCTTCTAAAATTATGGAAATGCAGCAGAAGATTTAGGGGCTTGCCAAAGTTACTTCTGTTGCCCAAACCCAGGCAGACCTATGTTTAAACCCAAACCTCCAGATTTCTGGTGTCCCTCGTGACTCCAAGGCCATCCTTCCTCTCCAGAAGATGATCTATAGATGTATAAATGTGCATTGATGTAAAGCCAAGTTACAAACCACAGGCCTTTCAGAACTCATGTCCCTGACAGATTGCGGGAGAGCTTGAAGTCAGGAGAATTGTGGTTTGTCTGACCTTATGCTAATCCTTCCCCCTGCTTGTGTCTTGGTCAAGCTGCAAAAAGATGGAATATAATGAACCCCTTTGAAACCCATATTTTCTGGGTGTTGGGCACGACCCAGTTTTCCTAAGTTGCTAGGATATTGGGATAATCAGGGAAATGAAGATTCTATCTTATGTGACAAGACTAAAAAGCTTGATTTTGAACAAAGGAAATGATGAGAAGGAATATTAGTACACTGTGAGGGGAGTAAATATCAGAACTAATTAAGTTCAAGGACAAAATTGGCATCTGAACAAATGGATATAAACGGGTCCCTTAATAAATGTAGGCTGGAAATCTTAAGAAGCTGAGTTATGAGATTCTGAAACAGCCTTCCAAGGGGAATAGTGGGACCAGGACAGCAAACGCTTTTTAAATGGATCCTGATCATTCTGTGAAGTGGGCATCATGCTTGGGAAACCAGGGTTACCATCTTGGGCCAAGGTTTCTAAGTAACATCCAGAACTTCACCACGATGGGACACCTCGGTGATGTTCTGGGAAAGAGAAGTAGCCAGACACGATATGTATCAAATTGTGCCACATATGTTCTGTTTTTTAGGTTCCTCCGTTGAGAGAACCCCTTCAGCTCCCCGATTCTCCCTCTACCCTAGCACGTGAGACCCACAGCATCTCCAGGTAACCCTTACCTGCTCCCACGTGACACTGTTGGGCTAAAGACAAAGCAGCTCGAGGCACCGCTGCACCTGGAGCTGAGTGCTCGCGGCGCAGCCAAGCACCTGCGCCTCTTCCCTTTCCCGCTGCTGGAGATCAGTCTGCCTCCCACCGCCAGGGACAGGCGGGGACGGAGGAGCGCGGCGGCCCCGTTCAGCAGGACCCGTCCCGACCCGGTGTGGCGGCGCACGGCCAGCAGGGGGCTCCGCCGCTCCGCTCCGCGCCGTGCGGATGAGCTGCGGCCGCGGGGACCCGGCTCGGCCCTGCTCCGAGAGCTTGCCCGGCGCCGCCCGACGGCCCCCGCCCCGAGGCGAGCGTTCTGCCGCAGATCCGCTAGGTCGGGCCGATAGCACACTGAGCTCTTGCACACCGCCGCGGCCTCTGGCCGGGCCGGGAGGTGTGAGGCCGCCGTGACCCAAGGGCGATGCGGGCAGGGCGAGGCGGCGGAGAGACAAAAGGCCGCCGGCTGTCAGGCTCCACGGCAGCTCGGGGCCACCCTGTCCCCGGGCAGGACGCGGCAGGGCCGGGGTCTGCCCGCGGCGACCCGAGAGGCAGCCGGGTCAGAGTCGGGTTCAGAGCCACAGTGGCGGCCCTGGGTGCCCAGGGCGGAAGGGCGCGGGCGGAGCGGCCGCTGTGCCGGCTGGAGGGGCTGCAAAGCCTGTGTGAGCGGTGTTACCCCGGGTAGCAAGCGGAGTGGGGGGAAGAAAGGGAGTCGTTAAACATCTCTGTTCACTTACTGGAGGAAGAAGAGGGAACTGGTTTTTTTTGTTTGTTTTTTGTTGTTGTTGTATTTTTTTTTCCTGGGTTTGAAGCTCCTGAATTCTAAGCAACAATAATTACATCGTTTTAACGTTGTGTTCATGTTTTTGTTGTTTTTTTTTGCTACACTAGAGCATTTTGTGCATTACCGTGTAAGAGATGGCGAACCGTTCTGGGTAGTAGCATTGCTGAAAGTTGCCACTGTCCTCTTTAGGCAGGTGGGGGTCTGCTGTGGAGTACCCCTTCAAGCTGTGGCTCTTGAGCTGCATTTGGTAGGAAACTTGCCTGCATGGAGGTGGTTGGGCAGGGTCCTGGGTGCTCGTACCAGCTTGGCCCTGGTTGGTGCTCAGATCTTGCCTTGTTCCTAAAGGTGAACTGGGAAAAGAGGGGAAAGGGCAGGCCTTGACTGGGAAGCTTCCCTTAATCAAAAGGGGAGAAGGAGAGCAAGAAAACAAGGTGTCTTCAGAGTGGCACCTTGCCTCTTCTGTTGTCATCTCTTCCAGCCGGGGTTGGAACAGGGGCTGCAGGGCAGCCGAACAGCAGCGCTCTGTATCACCCCGTGCCCCTGTTGGAGAAACACATCCAAGCCTCGCGGGGAGGAATCGATCCCAAGAGAAGTCGGACCTGTTCCGGGCAGGGGGCCTGGGGCGCTGGGCCCGGCAGCCCCTTCCTGCCGCACGCAGCTCGGCGAGGACTTGACCTGCAGAGGGCAATAGTTGGACGCGAATGCTGACAAAAGGCAGCGAAGCTCCAGGCTCGGCCCCGTGGCCGGGACCCAAGAACGCTGTGTAGGTAGGCAGCGGCGCTTAATTAATGTATATTGAAACAAAAGAACGGGTAAATTGTTTGATTTGTCTTTAGGCTACGTTTTCAAGGCTAATCTAATTCATAACCGTTAGATTTATTCTAAAGAGATTAACACAAACTTCCAGGAGAGGCACGCGGTTAGCTCCAGAATAACCCTAAACACTGATTGTTTACTGCCACATTTACATCAGCCGTTTGGATTTGTATCAGCGCCGTTATCGCTCTCCACTAATCAGCTGGGCGAGGTGGCAGCGGACGGGAGCGTCCCCGACTTGCGGCGCTCGGCAGGACGCGGCCGAGCGGGACGCAGCAGCCCGGCGCCTCGTGCGTGTCCATTGTCTGCGCCGCGGGGCCGGGCCGCCGCCGTTCAGCACCGGGCGGGTGGACAGCGCCCGGCGCGGGGCTGGGGGCGGGGGCCGGGGCTGGGGGCGTCCCCCGGCAGCGCGTCCCCCCTCGGTAGGGGAGCTGTTGGGGAGCGGAAAGGCGCACCCCGACGGGCGTACTCTGTCTCCCCGTCTGCCTGTGCAGACACGACAGCCGTAGACGTCTGCGGCTCGTGTGCATATACTGCTTTAATAATTACATATACATCTCTATAACCTCATTATTCAGGAAAGACTAGAAAACGCGAGCAAATCGGAGTGTTGACAGCAGGGGTGATTGCAGGTCTGGATGCACACTCCGTCTCTTCTCAACTCGCCGCCCCTTTCTCTCTTCCCCCCCCCTTCCCCCCCCCTCTTCTCTTTCCCCCCCCCCAATCATATTTATCTGAGATTATGTCAAATTTCAGTGATCGGAAATGTCTTGCCCAAAAGCAATTCCCGCTGGAAAAAGTCAAAAGGGTTCCTGGCATTAAAAAGACCTTGCGTCATTCCTGATGAAATTAGCAGCGCCGCATGTTTAGGGACTGCTATGGATGCACTTTGGTCACAGTGAGGAGGCAGGGATTTGGGGTTTAAGCCCCCATCTGGGCAGGAGCCGTCTGCTTTCACTGGCTGCGAACCCCGGGACCAGCACTTGAAAGCGTCTCAGACCCGCAGTCCATTTTTTACTTGTCTTTAAGTGCATGCGATGGGAATTGCTAACCTCGGCTAAGGAAATTTCATTTCCCCCATCCTGCTAAACGGTTCTGGTCGACATATGTTTGTTATCAGAGAGAAGTGCTATGAACACAGAGCCATTTTCTTAGCAGCTCTTTGACTCTGCGTTACCATAGTCCCACACGGCATTGGTCCTTTCCCGTTGGGAAGTCATGAATAAGAGACTATGAAGCTTGCACGTCAGATCTTCCTCAATTAATCCACCATTAGCATGTTTGGGATCCTCTACTGGATGGTTAACAGCAGCTTTGGTAACTGTATGCTGTCCATACCCAATTATGCTCTGCTAAAAATGAACTCTGCAGAACAACCTTCCTGAGCTGTCAGTGTCTCCCGTTTTCCTATTTTAACGCTTGTGTGTAGTGGCAGGCGACAGATGGTGTAGATCAGATCGATTTGATTGCATTAGGCGATTTTTTTCCCTCCTCTCCCCCCCGACTCCTTTTCTGGAAGCCCACATTCAGCTGAGAGGCGACCGCCGGGGACACGGGAAGCGAGAGCAGCCGCCGAGGTGCGAAAGCAGCGAGCCGCGGCCGTGGAGGCGCCGGGTCCTGCCCGGGTGGATCCGTGCTAATCCGGCGCCGGGAGGGAGCAGCTTCTGCCGCCCGGAGCCCGTCCCCAGCGCACGTCAGATGACTCCCTGGTTTTACACACGGTTGGAGTTCTGCTCGAAACCTGGATTTAAAGGGTAAGCGCTTCACTAGAGGTGGATTTCTGGTGGTTACTCGGGTAGGTGGCGAATAGAGCAAGCTCCCGGCGATTTTGAAAAGAGCTGCCTTTAAGACAGGATTAATGTTTTGTTCCTTCCTTTATTCTTTCATTTTTTCTTTCTTTTTTTTTTTTTTTTTTTTTTTCACGATCCCCCCTACCCCACCCCTTACCATCGCCACCTCCCCCACCCCCTCCCGAAAAAAAAAAAAAAAAAATCAGGACCATTTCTTGCATGGGGAGACATCGCGGCTCTCTGTTGACGGATGGGATCGATATTCCCCCCTCTGAAATTCGCTTTGCGTGACCAACCCGAGCTCCACTCCTGGCAGCTTAATTGTTTAATTCCCCCCATCCGCTCTCCTCCCTCCGGTACCCCGCTTCCCGGGCACGGTAGGGGCGGTGGCGGTGCCCCGGGGCCCTTCTCTCGGGCTCCGGGCTCTGGCGGCGGGGAGCGGGGCGGCCGCGCCGATAAACATGGCTATCGGGAGCCGCCGAACAAAGGTATTTAACGCGCGGCGCGCCGCCACGGGCACTGCCCGCATGCGGCGGGGCGAGGTGGGCAGCGCGCCGGGGCGCCCCTCCGCGTGCTGAACGTGCCCGGAGCGGGCGTGTCCGCCTGTCCGCCTGTCCGCCTGTCCGTGCGCCGGGGAGCGCTGGGCGGCGGCGGAGACCGGCGGGGTGAGGAGCTGTCCGGGCGGCGGGTGCTGAAGGCCCGCGAGCGGTGGGTGCGGAGCTGGGCAGGGTAGCGGGGAAGTTTCGGTGCCGTGTTCGCGGGGGGATGTTTACAGAAGAGGGAAGGGCGGCGTAGGATGGACGGAGCTAGGGTAAGCCAGGAGCCGCGCGGGGCTTCTTTTCCGCGAGGACTGCGTTCTTTATTTTTCTTTCTTTCAAAAAAACAAAACAAAACAAAACAAAACAAAAAACAAACAAACAAACAAAAAAAACCCCACAACCGTAAAGTTTGGATTTCTGCCTAATTCTTGATGCGTATGTGGAGCGCCTCTGGATTTTGGAGAGTACAAGCCTAGGTGGATCACTGTAGAGCGCTTTTGCCACGACTCGGTGTATTTTACTTTTTCAAACGGCTTTTGTTCAAGTTAAAGAAAACCCGCCGAATCGGTTCTTTTAGTTCTACCGCTAGGAATGGAGCCACAGCCTTCAGTTGCACAGCGGGGAAAATTGCAGTGTTTGTTGTTTACTTTCTAGGTGCCATTTCAAACGTAACTTCAAAGCCTGCTGTGTTAGAGAAATATAGGAAAGTGCGCCTAAAATGAGATTAAAATAGAGGAGAGGGAGCTGGATTTTTTCTTATTATTCACTTAAGGCATTTTGGCTATCAAGGTATTCTTGTTTCTCTTTGTTTTTCTCCTTTCTTTCAAATTTACACAAACAAATGCTGTCCTCTCGTAGCTTTTCGGTGCTATAGGGGCTATAGTGGTATTATGGCAATGAAGCTAAGAGCTCGTGTTGAGGAAGGAACACGTAGTACAAGGCAGAACCGCGTGGCAGCTCCATTCAGAACCCAAAGAACAGCCGAGAGGTCTCGGGCAGCTGTGCGATGAGAGCTGTGCGATGAGGGCTGTGCGCGCCGCGCGGTGCCTGGGGGGCGCGGGTCCCCCTGTTTGCGCGGCTCTGAGCGCGCACCGCCAGCTCCCGTCCCCCTCCCGTCACTCACGCCGAAGCCGTCCCTAGCGCAGGGAGCTGGGCTGAGATCAGACGGAGAAGTTCCTCACCGCCAGGCGAAGCGCGCCGTGCCGTGACGTTGCAGAGATCCTTTCTATTTAGTTGGAGAACAATAAACGTTTATTATCGCCGCTGCAGATCACCAGACAAAGCTTCCCCCTCCCGCCTCCCCCAAGTACGAGCGCTGCTGCTACGGGAGCGGCTGCGGGGGGCGGCAGAGCCGCGGGCGCGGTTCGGACAGAACTTCCCCCGTTCGGGTTTTTCTCCCGGTTCGTCCTTTGCAGGTGGGCGCGGGGGCGGCCCCGCTCGGGGCTGCGCGGGCACAGCGGGGCCGGGGCCTGGCCCGGAGTGCTCTCGGAGCGGTGCTGGCGGCGATGGGAGGCCCGGGGAGCAGCGTCTCTGACGGGCTCGGAGCCTCCGCTTTTCCTTTCTTTGATTTTTCTCTCTTCACCGCTTTGCTTTCCGCCCTGCCTGCTCGCGGCAGCCCACCGAGAGCCAAGACCTGTAAAATACGTTTCCAAAGCCCAGATGAAAAGTCTCTCAGGCGTGGCTGCTGCTTTATCGGAGCTCTTCCAAGCCCACCTATGCAAACAGATTTGTAATATTTGTGTGCTTAACAGTGCGTCTCTTCTACAGGAATCTGTTGCCGTGTGTGACATCTCTTGCGAGCTCCCAGAGAGAACTGATGGAGCATACAGCTAGGGAATAGGATGCTGGAGAAGCTCAGGGGGAGACGCCAGGCAATTACCAGGTAAACTCAGCCTTACTTTGATTTATGTCCCCCCGCCCTGCCTGCGAGCCCTCGCCCCCAGCGAGGCGGGGAGCAGAGGGAGCTACGCGTGTGCTCACCACCCGTCCTCTCCTTTGCCTCTGCAGGACGGGGAGGAACGGTGCTCGTTGGATATGGAACGAGATCTCGCAGCCCTTGTGGATTCTCCTTCTTCAAGAGGGGAATTATAGTTATGGATTTATTGTCCCGGTGCAGCACTTCCACCAGCGGCAGCAGCAGCAGCTTTCTGACTCTCTTCGGTGACGGGTATTCTTGGGTGGATAATACGGATTACGTTGTTATTGCTTAAGAATACGCGTAGTCGAGGAGAGTACCGGCGGCGGGCAGGCAGGCAGGCAGCGCGACCGCCCCCAGCCCTCCAGCTGGCTCCTACAGCCTCTAGTTGCCAAGGTAGCACCTTTTCCATCTTTTCCTTCGCTTCGCAGTGTGTCGCTCTGTCTGTGTCTCTACCCGGGCGGGGGTGGCTCGGCCGGCCCGTCCCCGCGGAGGGGCTGCCCTCTGGATGCGTGTGTGCGTGGAGCGAGCACGGGGTTAGAGCAAAGTGCGGGGCCGGGGCTACGGGAGGGGCCTGCGGAGCTGAAACCGGTTCTACCCCGCCCGGGCTCGCTCGGCCTCCAGCCCGCGGCCCTTTGCCCCTCTCCGCCGGGGGGGAGCAGGGAGGGAATGGGGGACTCGAGCCCGCCGGCCCACCTGCAGCAGGGTCCCACCCCCGAGATGCGGGTTACCCGAGGGGCAGCGGCTTCGTCCGCAGCCGGCGGTACCCGGGACTGGAATGCTCCTCTCTTCTGCCGAGCTCAGAGTACGGCCCCGTGCCCACTGCGGCCAGAAAGGCTGGGAGCCGGCAAGCAGCAGGCTGGTGAGGCGGGCGCACCCCGCACCCTGCCCCTGTGCCTCGGCTGCAGAGGGCACCAACTGCCTGGCAAGGATGCTTTGGGACAACCAGTTGTGGCTGATCACTTCCGGGGGGTGAGAGAACCCTTGCCCCACGGTAATGGCCTTGTGAGGGCAGAATTTGGCTGCTCACTCTTGAGTCCCTGAGGCGCTGGGCTAGAACGCATGCCCACAACCAGGGCTGAAGGGTTGGTTCCCCACTGGTGTTCAGGCCATGGCTTCCTTGTCCCCACTGAAGGGCTCAGGGCTCCCCAGAGGTAGATGCAGGTGAGAGACATAAGCAAGAGGCTGTTCGTTACCATTACCGTCCCAACCATGCCTCATTTATTTAATGTAGGATGGATATTTCCATCCCTCTTGCCAGCCAGAGCAGCAGGGCATGGGCTCTGGTTAAAAGCCCAGACAGCCTTTTGGATGCTGTGCTTAGAAAAACCCAAGCATAGCATTTTTTCCCACTCCTGTACCCTCAAGTCTGCTAAATATGGAGTAGGAGTGATGGCCCCTGCCTTTCCCTTTTCAGAGACCTCTCTGCACACCTTGTGATCCCAGGTCTCATTGCCACATAATGGCAAGTGGGAGACCAGATTCCAGGCTTAAATGAATTAGATCAGAAGCCATTTTAAGGCAGGACTGAGGTCACTGTGATGAGCTAGCCTTTTTGAATGGCTTCTTCCCTAGGCTCAGTGTGAAGAGGTTGAGAATGATTTTTAATGTGGGCAAACTAGATGTAGGGGGATTGCTCTGTTGTGAGTGTAAGGCGGCAACATGGAGAATGTCTTCCTCTGTCTCTTGCTTAGCAATTGAAAGGCCATATATATTCTGCTTAATTATTTCAAGCAACTGCCAAAGGATTCTTACTCTGCTGCCTTCAGTAGCGACTGGAGCTCTCGTTGTTACGCAGACATGGATCTGTTATTCTATAGACACATCTTTGATGCTAGCACTCTGATCCTCGTGTTTCTCTAATACTACTTGAAAGCAGATTTTTTCTTGTAGTTTAGTATGTTCAACAGCCTCAGAAATAATGTTAAATTATGCTTTAAAGACACGATCAGCTGCTAAATCATAGTCAGTTCAGCGCCGTAACGCATCCACATTCACAAGTGCTGCAGGAACGGCGATGGAAACACTATTTTAAACATCCAGGTTTGTATTACAAACCTTCCTCTGATCTGAGCTTTCGGTTGACATTTTCCCTTGAGTCATGACAGAGAGAATTATCAGGAGTTCCGATTTCATCACATAAAGGCTGTGGTTTTGTTAGCTCTGTGCTCAGTTGAGTATCTGGCAGTACAGATTGGACTATTCCACATAAACACAAGCTTAACAAAATGTTTCTTTATACCTAGTTTTCCTGTCATTGCTTTCCATCTAACATGATTAGCTGTTTTTGCTGAATAATGCCTTAATGACAGAGCCAATGCATTTTTAATACATGCACTCTTTGTCATAGTCAAAATTAACATTTTGATTATTGTAGATTTCTTTTCTGTAAAATCTTTCAGTGGATTGTCATGTTGTGGGTTTAAAAGAGGATAGCTGTAAGGTCTGATTGGAGAACTACTGGATATGCTCGTGATAATAATTGTAAAATACTGTTTAAACGCTCAACAGCATGCAGGCTCTTAGAGTGATGTTTCCCAGTGTCACGATCTCACAATTGCTCTCCACAGTTTTGTTAGCAATCCTGGGTTCACCACGTAGGGCTACCAAGGGCAGGAGCACTGGGTTCTGAATGCCATACCCCTGAGAGGAGGCTGCTTGTACTGTGGACCTGAGCCCATGGATGCTCGGAGCTTCTGGTGGCTGCTCAGCCTGAGGACAGGTTGCTCATGTTAAATCCAAAATATCTGAGGCCAGATCCCTACCATTCAATGCCACAGCAAAGCCCCAGTCGATTTCACTGTGGGAAAGATTAGACTCCTGGTGAAAGGGATGTTTACAACCCTACATTCCTTATTTTTTTTATTTTAGAAATCCAGAATCCCGTGTGCTAAAAAATGAGTTTAAAGGCCCCCTGCCTCTAATAGTCTAATGATATTTTATTAACAGCAAAATATATACTGAAGGTCTGTAGAGCAACATAATAAGAAATAGCTCTATAAATAAGGGTGTTTAATTGTACCAGTATGCGAGTTTTCCGAGATGACATTTTAGAATGAGGTTTGTGGTTGCACTGTGTGCTAACAGCTATTTTGATGAGTGCATATTTAATTAATTTAGAATACTAAATACCTGTTCTAAAATTGTTTTTGTAATCTGCATCCTGGTAGAAAATTAAATAAAGTGCCAGCCCCAAAATTAATACTTGAGCTTAGCCTATTTGTAAAGGCCGCGGTCCTCCAAAGCTGAACATTTCTGGGTCTCTCTGTGTGCTGTAGTGGCCCTTCAGGCTGCTCACGTTTGTAAGTCTCGGCTGTGCCAGGCCCTGGAGCAGCAGCAAAGTGGGAAGCGGGGCAGCAGCCCTGCAGCCCCTGTGCTATGCTGACTTTGGATGGCTTTGCCCGCTCAGGGGCGGTCCCCATGGCCACCTCCCCCAGCAGAGAGAGGCAAAAGGCCTTGGGTGCAGGTGTCTGTGTGGGTGAGAGGTGATCTTACTGGGTCTGTGTGTAGCAGGAAGCGCTGCTCCTTGTAGCCAGACCCCAAATTGCGTGGTGAGGGCTTCCATTTGATTTCACACGCTCTTCCCACAAATACTTAAGCCTTACAGCCCTTATATATCTCTCTTTCTGAGAGGAACATACGTACATATGCATGTACCTCTGAAGGTAGGCAGCACGTAGCACCCAGAGCCCCCCTCTTACAGACTCTGAGAGGCAAACCCCCCACCCGCCTCAGCAGGGGCTGCAAAGGTTCCACGTGCCTTTTGGCTGGTGCAGGGATTCCTCCTGCTGCATGCAAAGTGCCCTAAAAGAATTATATGCACTACTGCATGCCAATGCATGTGCTTCTGCAGGTGCCTTTCGCTGGGATGGGGTCTGCTCTTCCCAGTTTCAAGACCATGCCTGACTTTGAAGAGTGTGTAAGATTTCCTCCCACGGCAGGTCTTTGCCTTTTGTGTCAGATTAGATGGTTCCTAGTGATAGTGGAGTTTTCTTGGAGAAATGGATAAAAAATAATTCCTGTATATACACACAGATATACACACATTTTGCAGGTATAAGAAGTTCTCTGTCCTTGCTCTCCTTACTTCTTTTTTTTTTTTTTTTTAATATCACACTAGAAGTAATCTGTACAACTGGAGGTTTATGCATTTTTTAATAAATAGTCACATACATGGAAGGCTTTTTCTTTTCTTTTCTTCTTTTAAAAAACTAACTTTTTTTGGGGGGGGGGAGGAAGAGGGAACGGAAGAGCATTTTATGGCACCTCACCATTTTTCGGTGTAAAGGTAACATATATCATATAAAATATTTAAACATAATTTTTACCAAATTAGTTTCCGTCTCCCCAAACCTTTAATTATGGAAACATTTCTGGGACATCCCTTGATGCTTGTGCACTTTCTATTGCTATCATTTCATAACCAAATTGCACAAAAAAATCAAAGGACCTGATTATCATGTACCTGCAGTTCACAGAGCTATTTATAAATGTTGGCACAATAATAACAGTGACTCAAAAGGAATTTAAATGACTGGCCAAAAATAAGACCTCTGAAAGTTAAAACCCAAGGTAGAGCTCAAGAGGTAATGGAAAGAGCCTGACATGGAAGGGCAGAGATGTTCCAAGGGAAGGCAAGGGCCCGGAGGTGATGGCTGGGAGTGGCTGCAGAGCCAGCCACTGCAATTGGTGTGGGGTAGTGGTGTGGTGTAGGGTGGGTAGATGTGCTCCAGCAATGGGAACCATGGCCACAGAATTATACAAGTGTTGTAGTATGGTAAAACCAAATCTAGTTAAAACAGCCGGAGGAAAATTAGATTAAATGTCCCAGAACCTGGAGTGGTTGACTAGTGTTGGGAAAAATAAGAGCCCTGACTATTAAGCTAGAATAAGCAATGTGTCTGTGTGTGTCTGTATATACACATGTACTTATATACAAATACCTAGCCAAAGTTACATAATCTTGCTTGTACAGAAAAATGAAATAAGCAGGCTGCTACTGAAATATTTCTCCAGAATCTCTCTCCAGACCTCTGCAGGAATTTTGCCATTGATTTGTATGGGGGTGGACTGCTACTGGTCTGCAAGAAAGCCACCAGGCAGCTTGGTGTGCGCACTAAAACTGAGGGGCCGTGCAGGGGGACTGTTTAGTGTAGCTATGCAAGAACAGCCCCTGTCGGGGAACCTGAAGCTGCTGGAGCACCGGAGACAATAGAAAGTAACAGCACAGTTAGCAGCCAGGAACCCCCTTGGTTGGGCGCTGGAAAATGAGCTTGGTCAAGGCATTGCATGTGGAGAGCTAGGGCTGGAGACTTTTTGGCTTCTGCATTGTTGTTCTGTGGGTTTGCTGTGGGTCTGATCATTCTCCAGAACTTGCTACTGTTAGGAAGAAAGAGGTAGGCCCAGAAGGCAAACATAAACTTCCCAGGTTAGTCTCATGGAGTATTTCAGAGATTGGTTGGATTTGACCTTTTATCTGCTTTCTCATTAGTTGTCATTACAGTACTGCTCTGTATCAGTTCATCTGAATTTTATATAATGTACACTTGTTTCACTTTATTATATGTTAGGCATGAAATGTTGGAACAATACAGCTGAATTATCTTCAATATTAAAAACTGCTGATTCATAACCTTGTTTGGAATATTAGCTGATCTTTTGCGAAGACAGGACAATATCACTAAGTTTAATAATGTTCACAGGGCTGATCTGTCTTTTACATCACTCAAAATCAATGATAAAGTGAATGCTGTGGGACTGATCTTCTCTAATTGGAGATCGAGGGACATTCTGAACTAGAACTATGCAGAACCTAATTATGCAGCCTGTTACCAAAAAATAAATCTCACTGCATCTTACAGAGGTGTTTACACAAATAAAGTAGATTTCATGTAACTTCTTTCAGATTATCTGATAGTTATATCTTTATAAGTATTCACATTCTCCTAACGAGTTGATAGAAAATTCAAAGATGCACCACTGTTGTAATTGCATTCCATAGGATTTATTTTATTTTTTAAATTAGGTGGGAAATAGTAAGAGCAGGAAGGCTCGGTGCACTGTTATATCAGTCCACCTGGGATCTAAACTTTCAACAATTACTCTCTAAGAGAGTATTTATTTCGTTATTCCAATAGTTATTTTTCTGAATGTCCTGAGCTGTAGAGAAGAGCAGAAGAAACTTTCTCAACCCTCAGTTTAGGAAGCGATGATTTTTCCATTTTTACGAAAGAGTTGTGCTTTCCTGCATGTTTCCCATGGATCTGAATTACATACAGGATGGTAAAATGATTACTTTTGAGGTTCCAGTGTACTCTTTTTCTTTTTGACTGTGTATATCACATGGCCCTTTGTTGTGCTATGACATTATGATGCTATTATACATGCGATGACAAAAATGCAGCCGTTTTCAGCCATTCACGGAGTCCTCAGTGAAACAGGACCTGTGAGTCCTGCTCTCAGAAGCCACAGACAAAACCACTTTCCCTTTCCTGTCTGTATTCAGATGCTTGTCTTTTGTGTGTATGTAAATATATTCTTTCTAGTGCGGGAGGTAGGGCTGGTGCAGACCCTTCATTAGAGCTGAAAATAGTGATGTTTAATTTTCATTTGTGGGAGCTGCAGTGAGTCGGTGCTGTTTGCTCAGCTCCAGTTCCTTGTTACAAAGGGAGGAAAACTCCAGCAATGGGAAGGAGCCCGAATGGGTTGATGCAAAATCTGAGTAATGAGAGACAAACAAAGCCCTGCACAAAATACCTAGCAGGAGTTTTTACGTTTTGACTCTTAGCAAACGCCGCTATATTTGGAGTATTCCACGTTCACTGGATGTAAAACTTATATATGTGCCCTGTAGAGTGACTGGGAATAATAGCTCTGCTTTCTCTAATAAAATCTCTTTTCTGCGATTAGCTCTGGAGCTAGCAGTAAGGTCGGTATTTCATTTCATAGAAGTCAGCTCATGCTGACAAGGGTTTGGCCTTCTTAGTGATGGGCCGTTTGCTGCTCAGAAGTGTGAGGAACAGCTTTCCGAAATATCGATAACTTGCCTTTGCTAGAGCTCGCCATCAAATTGAACTCACAGTATTGATGCGCTGCAGCCACAGGATGGGAGAAGGCTTGGGCCTGGCGCCATCCTCCGAGCTTTGCTTTTCCAGCTCTGCCATTAGTGAAAATCAGTGGCTTATAATGAAGTCAAATGAGATTTGTGCCCAGATTACAACCTGGTCTTGGGATATGAAAAAGAATTAAAAAATTAGGCTGAAAATGTTAATGTTCTGCTTTAGCTTTGTTTCAGTTTGTTGTATGTAAATGTGCTTATATGCACATGCACACACGTACAGAGCTGCATTTTATTCCTGCGGACATTTCCCATGGCCACTTGGCTGTAGTGGTGCCTGGCAGTTAACGAGGACCTAAGAGTGCAAAATCTCCTTCCTGGTGAGCTTTGATTGACATGTGCAGAGATTTCAGATAAAGGCTCTGGGATCCTGCTTCTCAGCCATAAAAGGAAAGCAAGCAAGCTTCACCCCCAGCTCAACCGTCTGCACAATGTACATCAATAACGAGACGGCATCTATTTATATATTACTTGGAGGAAATAACTGGGTTTGCACATGGCTTGGGGCGGCACCGCAGCTCCACCAGCTTCCATGGGGCTTTTGTTGGCAGCCAGGTTGATGGCTCGGGTATGTGGGACAGGAGACATGGCTGAGGCTTGCTGTGCTGTGAGAAGGGCATGGGGAGCATGGACAGGGTCCAGCAATGCCCCTCTGCTGACTGCTGGCCCAGCCTCTCCCACAGAGGAGAAGGCCTGCCGTGTTGTATGAGGAAAGGGAGAGTTCAAGAGAAAAAGTGATAAGGTGCAGCCAGCTTAAAACCTGCTGTTGTCTTTTGGCTGTGTTGTTGTGGAAGGTTTTCGACAGTCATGCTTTTCTCACCCAGAAAAGTGGATCAGTGACTAAGACCCATCCCACATCAGGCTACTGTGGCACAGGGCAGAGGTACAGGGCTGAGCTGAGATACTAACACAGACTCTTGGGGCAGGTGGCCACTGTCCCCAAGCTTAGCAGTGGTAAAGACACGCAAAAGCCCCCAGTGGATCTCAACCTAAAAAGAGATTTTGCTGTGTCCTTTCTCACTCCTCTCCTCACTGGCTCTTGTGTGCTTTGCCCATATGCTCTGAAGCTATTTTGCTTTCAGTTTTATGTCTGCTTTATGTAAATGAGAAGAATGAAGCTTCTCTGCTTTCTGCATTATAAATGGGGTGGAGGCTGGCTGACTCCCTCCGGAGGCCTGCAGGTTGCACAGGGTGCAGGCACTTGGGCCAGGGGCTGCCTGAGGGCATGGCAGTGGTGTGTGGAAGGGGCAACCCCAACCCCATGGATCCCACACACACAGCTTGCAGGCCAGAGCATCCCTATGCTGCAGGAGTCCATCAGCCCCTCTGGGACCATTTTAAGAGGCATATGTTTGCTCAGTGTATTCACTTCACCCTGTACAAGCTGGCTGCTCTCAGGTGCTGGTTTCCAAATCCCTCCTGCAGGACCAGGGTAAATCCAGGCTGTCTCTCTGGAAGCACTGATATGTTTTGTTTCATTTCTTCCTTTTGTAAGTCAAAACTGGTGTTGGTTTTTAGTACTCTACTTTTTGGCTTACTGCCTTCTTTATCTGTGCTTTCCCAGTCCCACACAGATTTTCACCACCAAATTTTGTCCTGGAGTTTTTGTTTCCCAGTGGCTGAGTGCTGTCCCACACTCAGGACAATGACGCAGGGCTCTGGCTTTGGCCACAGCCTGAGAAATGCCAGAGGCACAGCAAGTTGCTTGGGAGAGGCTTAGGGTGAGAGGGTGAAGAATACTCTATGGGACAAAAAGAGAGCCTGACCATGGCCTGCTGTGGAAGGTTTGGGTCAGAGACAAAGTGGTGGTGGGCTCTGAGGTATCACCCTTCCACCCATGCTGCCCTGAGGCCCTTGTGGGGTGCGTGGCTCTCAGCTGATTCTGGCAGATCCGCGCTTTTGTTAGAATGAATCCTAATTGAGTTGGTGGTACTTAAGTAGAGAAATGGCTTCAGGAGTCCCAGCCTAGGACCTGCAGGGCATAGATGGCATCATCCCTGCTGGGGCTCTCTTTCACTGAGTTCATAGAATATGTGACTTTTTTTTCCAAAGGCATTCATTAACAGAGATAAATTACCTAAGGTTTGAATACTCTGATTCAACGATACACTGTGAGGATTAGGTTTATTTTGTCTGGTCAAATGTTTGCTGAAAAGTGATAAAAAATGTCTCCGCCTTTCTAGAGCTGCTTATTTGATTTCAAAAGGAAGGTATAACCTTTCATTTCCTGCTGTGATTTTCATTAAACCTCTGCCTATTTTATTTGTCAGACCACATATAAATTTGCTACCACTAGTGTTTCTATATAAAGTTTGTAGGATTATAGGATTGGTAAGCAGTCTGTAAGTCAAACCACAGTTTCTTGAAATTCATTTTAATCCATAAAATTGCTAATTAAAGCTACCTCTCAGTACCCAAAAATTAAGTTAACAGTAATTAATGTAGCCAGCCTGGAACCTTAGGAAGCTCCTGCCAGCAAGTGTCTTTTGGTGCACACAAGAGAATGCAGTTTGATTGTTGGCACCAACAAACAGGTTGGGAATTGTAAACACGGTAATTAGCAGTAAGTTTCTGGATCTCAACTTTCCAGACTGGCGGTCTGATTCTTGGAGTAGCTGCCGCATGGGAGGAGGGAAAAACAAAGTAAGGGAATTAGAGCAACCTTGCATTGCTCCACCAACATATGCCACTGGACCAGTGTTTTTCTTGGCAAAGATTTCTGACAAGCAGTTTAAAAGCTGTGTTTCAGCCTTACTGCAAACTGTGAACGTCACTACAGGCATCAACCAAGCAACTGTCCCTAGCTCTTCTGCTGAAACTCCAAATGTTTCTCCATGGAAAGAGACTGTCGAGTCTAAGGTTTCCCTGTTCCATCTCCATGGTGGGGTGCATTGTTGATAAGGTTATCAACAATAATGAGATTAAAAGTTAAAATCCAGCTTTTGCACTAATCCCAGAGTATTCTATTGTTGAGCTATCAAAGATTAAGGTTATAGTAACCTTATTAACCCTTGATGTAGTGTAAGTTAAAAGGAAATGTCAGACCTAATTCCACCATGAAATTAAATCTTCGCTTCCCTCTCATCATTTGATGATTCAAACACAGCTTAGTCCAGACAACATGTGCTATGAAAATAATAAACTCACATGAGTTTAAGAAATTCCATCTGAGAGACAGAGGGAGAAAGGGACAATAATACAAAGGGTTAATTTTGTTCAAAATTAAAAAATAATGTTAATTCAAGCAGCCTGTGTTCAGGAGCTATTCAGCTAGAGCCAGCAAAACATGGAGGGTGTAGGGATCCAGCTGATGCAAACCCCTGTGGTGCAACAAACACAGCTCTGTAATCCACAGCAACTCACATCTGGCCCTGGGCAGAGCAATTTGTTCTGCATTGGGCAGCAGCTGTGATGGCCTCCTTGTCCCCTTCTCTTGCTTGCTGAGTTCTGTGTTATTTCTGCCCAGTGCCATGGTTGGGTACCGCAACACAAGAACTTGAACATTTCTGCAGAGGTGCTTTGAGTACAAGGGATGAGGTGATGAAAACGAAAATGTGTCAGAAAAAAAAACGAATGCTGATCTTTCTGGCAAAGTAGAGCCAGGTGTTGGTGTAACAGGCACAGGTTTTCTTGGCTAAGCTGATTTGCACTGCATTAAGGAAGTGCCCTCTCACCTGTGCTGAACATGACCCCTGCTCCCTCCTGCCGAGCCCATAAGTAGAGGCTGCTCTGTGGCTAGTGTTATCTGTGTAGGGGGAACATGTTGACTGGTTGATCAAGATCTGCTTAGGTGTTGATGGGAAGTAGACCAGGTAAATGTGTGTTTCCTTGTGGGGAGCAGAGAAGGGAAGTATGCCCTAATTAATTAATTAATTAATTTTTTTTATTGGGAGGGAAAATACAATGGTGATAAAAATGGGATGACTCAGAACTGCTCTTCTCTTTTTTCATCCTTACCTTGTTGAAGTGTTATAAAATTTAAATAACTCTAATGCTCACTTTGAGTCTCTAGCAGAAGGATAATTAAGAATTAAGGTGCTGCCTATAGTAGGTGAGCTCTCTAGAGGGCAGGAGCCATTGTGAGAGAAGAGATACCTTTGGCAAATTCATGCCTGCTCTGTGGCATTTGCACTCCTGGGACAGTGCCAGCCCTGCACAGTGCTGAGGCTGAGGGGTGGGCAGCATCTGCTTTCAAGTCCTCAGCAACCCCAGTGGTTCTGGGTTGTGGAGCTCAGGCTTGTCTTATTCCCTTTATCACTGAATCATGTTCTTTGTGTGGGCTGTCATGGCTCTGGTTCACATTGGCTCAGGTGTGCTTGTGGGGTCCTGAGGTACCTCCTTCTCTGCTGTTGCCCCAGGTCTCACGCGCAAGTTGAGTGGCTGGGGCTCTTCTGGTTTTTCTGCAGCTCTGCTGTGGTGTGGGAATTGACGCTGTACCTGTAGGGCTGTTCAGAAACATTACTGTTGCTGGTATAATGCTTTCTTCTAGGTAGCATCCCTTTTTCTGGACAATTTCCCAGTAAAATAGTAAATGGCAACTGCAGAGCAGTAAAAGCAGTGGCATACTTGTTTGACTGATGTTACAAAGCCTGCAGAGCAAATGCAATTAGGCTTCTCAGTGTGCAGCAGCTTCCTTTCCTCATGTCCCCACTGTGGAGGAGCCACCCTAGGTTCAGCTTGGCCTTAAGCTGCAGATTCCTATGGAGGGGCTATGTGTTTTTGAGCCCTTCTGTGCACCTCAGTGTCTTCTCAGGTCTCAGAGCTGCCCTTCTCAATGGGACAAGGTCCTTGCCAGTGTCTGTGCACCCGTGACACCCAACTGTCACCAGGACACAGTTGTTTCTTTGGGCATGGACAGCTGATGCACTGTGAACCCTTTTGTGGACGCTTTGCTTCAGAAAGAGGTGGGGAAAAATAGATGTAACAGCTCAGATTCCTCGGGAAGAGGTAATAGAGAACAAAAAGCTACCGAATGCTGAGGGTTGCAGTTAGCTGCAGTGGAGCACTGAGGGTCATTCACTTGTTGAGGCTGACTGCTAGGGAACAGATGGGGACTCATGCTCCTGCCCTCCTTCAGCTGCATCATTGGGTTTACAGAGCTATTTTGTATCTTGTAGACCTGCTGTGTGAATCTAGGACTGCTGAATGATGCTGTGATTGCTGGAAATGGTATAGTCTGGGAAGACTGGAAAAGTTTCTTCCAGCCCAGATTGTTCTATGAGCCTCAGACAGAGGTAGTTGTTATGCAGTATCCCTGAGCTGTGTGGAAGTGATGAGATGTGGCCCTGGCTGGAAGCAATGATCCTATAGCCCTCTCAGGCCTGGTCTGCATTCTGAGTCATTTTGTGCACAGGCAGCTGTTGTGCTACAGGGCCCATTCCCTGGTGCTGTGGGTGGGAAGCAGCAGAGCTAGGAGCAGGCACTGCAGTGCCAGCATTCCTGCAGCCAGCACAGGTGTAGGGCTGCCACACTCTGGTCTGTGGTGTGTGGGGAGTGCTGGCTGGGATGGCTCCACAGTCTGCAAAACAGACCTAAGCATGGATGGCTATGCCTGGCTAACCTGGAATATGGTGAGCATGACCTGACTCTCCTTTATACCCACATCCTTTGATATTTCTGCATATCTCTACAGAGAAAAACAAATCATGTACTGATTTTTTTTTTAATTATTATTATTATTTTTTTTTTTTTACCTACTATTATTTCCTAAGGACAGCTTTGGGGTAAAGTGGTAAGAAAGCTGTTTCCCTCTTTGGACAGTAACAAGCCAGAAGGCTGTCAGTGTGGCAACCTGTCCCTACGTAACAAGGCAGAGCCTCGCTCTGTGGGCAGACATCCCACACGCATTGTTGGGAGCTCTGCCTGGCTGTCCTCATGGAGGTGGGCTGCTGCTGCACAGGACACATGAGCAGCGGTTCCTGTTTTTAATGTGCCAGATCATAGCTTGCTCATTGCTCCAGCTCCTGGGCTGAAAAACACTGTCAAAATGCAAATGCAGGAGCTGACTAAGAACCAGTGAGTACGCAATCTGGATGCTCCAAACTTGAGCGCTGTGATTGATAAAGGATACAAAATGTGACTTTTTATTCAAGCTGAGGCACTCTGTTGGTGTTATGCAATTCCAACAAGTTTGTGTTAAGAATAACCACTGTGTTTTGCAGAAAGTGTGCGCCCATGCGTGAGGCTGCGCCGTACACACAGCATGTGTGGCCCAGCTGTGTGGGGCAGTGAAGGCCAAGCTCCCTGACAGCATGTGTCCAATGGGCCAGTGCAGCAGCCAGGGGCATCCTCTAGCCATGCTGGTTGGAGTTCAAACTGTGATTTCACAATCCCAGTATTTCCCTATATTTTCTTTTAATTGTAAAAAGCAGAGAGGTAAAAAAAAGCCAACAAATAATTTTCAGTGGTAAATGTTTATATTCATAACTTAGTGTTCTTCCAGAAATTTAATATTGCTTTTAATGTCTGAGTGTGTGAAGTCACTGGGAAACATGAAAAAGCAGGCTCTTAGAGAATTTGCAGGTTGATCCCCTCTCTCACAGACCTGCCAATGTTTCTATTGATGGATTCCCTAATAGTGCTGGATAATCTACTCCAAAGCTCTGGAAATCTGATTATTATTCCTAGAGGGCAGATCCATAGAAAGGTATGAGCCTATATTCACTAAACCAAAGTCGTTTGTCATACAAAGTAAATCCCTACAGTTCCCTTCTCATACTCCCTCACTGAGAAGCTGGAGGTACCAGATTGGCAAGTGGGTGGAGAAAGGTGGAGGGAGATAGTCTGATGAGCCAAGAAATTAATGTTTCCCTCTGTCCCAATCCCCCAGTGTAACCCAAGCACCATTCTGTGCCCGCAGGCAGGATGCAAGCCTCCAACACCTGAGTATTCCTGCCGAATGACATGGCACAAGATCAGGAAAAAAACCTGTTTACTACAGCATGGTCTAGTTTTCAGAGTAAAACAGATTGCTGTACATTGGGTGTGAAATTCCCTAATGTTTAAGTAATGATTCTGGGAACTGTATGACTGACAGCCTGAGCAAAGCACTGTCTGAGGTTATGTAAGTCTCTAAAAAGAAATCTAACCCCAAATCCAAATTGTGTAGCAGATCTGAGTACTGCAAAGTCTAAGCATTGCCAGATTTGAAAGCTGTGCTGCTGCCTTATATAAATAGTCATGAATACTCCCAGAAGCAGCATCCCAATGAGCTCTTTTGCTCTCTGAGTGGATCAGCATGATGCAGTGGAGCTGCCCCTGTGGGCTGGTGATAGCCTGACCCACTGGGTGTAACTGGAGCTGTGGCTCTCAGGGACATCCCAGGCAGGGAAATGGAGCTGCTTCCAGCTCGAGTGCTCATGAAGAGGGAAAAGAGATGCCTTCTCCCTGCGCTTCCTTGTGCAGAAGCAATTACAGCACATGTTTATGAATTCCATCCGGAGGCTGCAGCCCTTGCTATGAATCTCAAAATGTTTTAGATTTATTAGCGTCGCACTGCTTCTGACACAAAGGATGTGAGGGACAAAGAGCAGCAGCTCCTGTGCTTAAAGGAAGCACATAAAACCCTGCCAGCACCTTCATCATTTTGTGTGTCTGAATGCTGTTAGCTGGGCGCCATTGTACCTGCAAATGCACTGCTGGTGTTAACTCTGAGATGTACAGTACTGCCTGGGCAAAGGCGTGGTGGTGGGGGGTGGTTAGAGTGCAGCTTGGGCTCCTGTGGCAGCTCCTGTTGGCTCTTATTGCCTTGTCCCAGGTGTGACTTAAGAAAGAAAATTGAACTGGTGGCATTTAGATTCTTAGGAAGACGTTCTCCAGTAAATATTCTGTATATATACCTATATATTCAGTTTTGAATAAATATGTAAAGAGAAGGGACAGAGTACGGTCTGTGTGATAGAGCTTACCAAATAATTCTTGGGATTAATTTTGCAGAATTGTGCAAGAAACATTTCTCATGTCCCATAGTCTTCTCAAACTGGCTGAAATGCACAGGGGTTGTACCTCTGAATTTTGATCTGAAGTAAATTAAAAATTGCCTTTCTCTGTGGGGGAGAGGGGAGGAGCAGGTCTGTAAAATTTTTCAAGCACTACTTGCCATATCACTGTTACTGTGGCCTGTCCTGGGCTAGGTGAGGAAGTGGTGCAAATTCCCAGCACTGCCCACCTTGCCTCTAGAGGAAGGAGCAGAAGGGAAGAATAGGATGGGCGAGCAGGAGAAAGCGGTAGGGAAGAAAGTGATTAGAAATAGCAGAGGAATGGAAGAGATAGGAGAAAGCAGAAAAGAAAGAAATAGAGATAAGGAAATGAAAATGAGAGAGGGGGAAAAAAGAAAAATGAAATAATGGATAAACAGGACAGAGCTCAATAGTTCTCAGTTTTCCCACTCCTCAGGTGGGAGCACAGTGTGATTTGGAGCCCTTGGTGCTATTGCAGGAGATTTTCTCCTTTTAGCTCAGGGTGTGTGAGGAGCAGACACCAGGTCCTGGTTGAATCTCTGCAGATCTATCACAAAACCATCACAAAAGATGAAGTAATGTCCTGTCTGGCCACACACTGAGCTGTAGGTCTTTTTGTTGGTGCTTTTTTTTTTTTTCCCCTCCATTTAAAAAAGAAGAGCTATCTGATGTGTTTTGTTACTGTCAGAAAGAAAAAAGTTACTGTAATTTAGAGGAGCTGAGGGTTTAAAATTAAATATACGCTCAGTGCATCCAAAGATTTGGTGATAACCAGGTTACTGAAATCAGTGCACTTTTATCAAAGACAAAAGGTTTTAGTGTTTTGTTGTTTGTTTTTTTTTTGAGATGTTTGTAGAATATATCAGTTCTTATTGTGCCCTCTTATAATTACAGATGGGAATGATGAAAACAAGTTCCCATGCAATTACTTGCTCTTGCTTTAAAAAATGTCAAAGACTAAATCAATTTCAGTAAGGAGTAAACTGATAGTATCCTTGTGACAGAGCAGTCCAAAGAGTTCCACCCTACCGCTGTAAATGAAAGCAAACCTCAGCCGTGAATAAGTGTCCATACAAAGATTTAAGATGAGATGTGAAAATGTTTCACTCAGCATTTCGGCCTGTTGGGAGTGAGCTCTGGATCTGGGCTGGATGACAGTTAATAGCACATCTTCTGTGTGCCTTGGGCTTGTCTTTCGGAGATGCTGTCCTTGGATCATCTGAAACATCAGCTGCTCTCACAGAGGAGAGCTCTGATAAATGCTCTGATCCCATTTCCGCATCACTTTCCAACTCATCAAAGCGATTTAAAAATCAATATGTTATATTTAACAGGGAGGCCATGCATTTCTCACTGGGCAGGAATAACGCGTCAAGTCTGCTAAGAGAGAGTTAATGTTCCAGGTGCAGCCTTTGGTTGCACACACCACAGAATATAAAGAATATTCCAGGAAAGCCGTAAAGGTGGATGATACAGTGATGGCTTCTGCGATGTTAACAATACAGCTGTGCTTACGAGCTACTGTGTGTGCTGGTGCACACTGTCTGGACCTGAGCATTACTGTGTGGGTGACAGGAGATCTACAGGCATCAGAAGTGCCTGTGCTGAGCCCAACCAGCTCTTGCCATTCTAACACAGAGTGAGACCAGGGCACAGCCTGGTGTAGCAATAACAACCTAATGCAGTTAATGTTTGTGAAGTTGCCCAGATCAGGGAAGGTAGGGCTGCTGACATTGCTGCCAGACACCACAGTGGTCTGTATGGTGTAGGGCTGCTGCTCTGTACAGGGCTGCATGATAAAGCCTCTGAATGAGCTTGAGTCATTCCTTGATCAGTTAGAGTGGCACCACTGCACTTTCTTCCTGCCAAGCTGCAGGAAGACAAAGCGCATCTTTAGCCACAATAGGTTAGCACAGATTGCTTTAAAGTCTGGCATGGTAGGAAGCTTAGGGAGCCTGGGTGAGGGGTGAAGGAGTTGGGCAGAAAGAGGTGGAAATGAAGAGGAGGAAAAGCCCCATCAGCTGCAGGTGGAAGAGGAATGATTCCTCTGTTTTTATCTGTTGGCTGAAGCATCACATTTGCAAATAGAAGACACAAATGTTCACAATGCACTTAGGAGATCGTTATTCCTAGATTTCATTACTTGTTTATAGAACCACCTGCCCCAGGCATGGTGGGTTCATGTCTCCAGGTGAATGGGCAACAACATTGTTATTCAGGTTCCTCCTTACTGCATGGTCTGCTGGAGGGTTGCCTATGGCCTCCATCTTCCAAAGATTTTAGTATGTCCAAAATACCTAGGACTCTAGCATCTCACACCTCCCCATGTGTAATCTTTTTCTTAGAGCATGAAATACAAGAGCTGCTCTGAAAGTAACGCCTCCAATTTTATGATGTCAGCCCAAACAGCAGAAGCAGATGCTGGTGTTATGGTAATAGAAGTTGAACCTTCCCACCGATATTCCATACATTTTTGTTGTCATGTGACAGATGGCAGCAGGGGGGCAGTCTGACAGAATGGTGTCTGACAGAAGCGTGTGTGGAGCAAAGGTGTCGTTGAATTCCTCTGTGCAGAAAATAGGGCACCCATTGACATTCATCAATACTTGCTAAATGGTTATGGAGACCAAACAGTGAATGTGAGCACAGTGTGGCAGTGGGCTCTGCATTTTAGCAGTGGCAACGGTGGCAGTGGTTTACCTCTACTGTTGTAGGTTTTTATGAGCATGGCATGCAGGCACTTATTTATCACTGGCAAAAATGTACATCTAATGGTGGTGACTGTGCTGAGAAATAGTATGTCATAGTTAAGAATTTGCTCTATAAAATAGTGTTACTATGCTTTTTGGAGTTGTTGTGCTTTCCATGGAAATAGGAGGAGTCACTTTTGGTGTAACCTACATAGTTTGGCTGTATGTATAGGATTTCAGTAGCTTAGAATACTTTCATATATTTATAGTAAAAATAACAGCTGCTTAAAAATTGATTATCAATCATGGAAATACAGTAGGTGTTTTTAATCTTCATAAACATAACTACAAATCATTAAGTAATATGAAGTATTTTATTGAAAGGCACTTCATGAAAAAATTGAATACATTTTATCCAATTTGATATAAAGTTTCACAGAAAAACATGGTGGGCCTCAGCTCTTGTATCCTCATAATGATATCTGATAATTGATGTTATTGAGACAAAATTAGATTCTTTCCAAACACGTAAGATTCTAAAGTAGGGATTTGGAAAGCTTTAAAAATCTGATTTCAGTTGGTAAACTATCTGCAGATGTTATGATCTGTTTGCACATACACATTCACAAATACATACAATGCGTTCTATATTTTACTGAAAATTTAGGGCTACTGTCACGTGTGCCATACACGTATATTTGATGCATGGCTGAGCATGCACGTAAAGTACATTTATGTAACTATATGTGTTTGTACATACACACATTGCCTTGTGCTATGCAACCCAAAAGCTGTGTTGGGCTATGCAATGTATGGTGTTGCACTGAATGTGGAGCTTGGTGCCTGTCCCAGCCTCCCTGGCTGTCCCACTCATGGTGTGGCTATGGCAGCCACTGGAGATGCAGACCTGCAGCAGGAGCTTCCTCTTTCTCTTCCCTTCTTGTGATTGTGGGCTGCCCTGTGTGCTCCAGAGTAGTGCTGTGCCAGGTGTGATCACCATGGGCTTGTGAGGCTGATGGGTGAACCCTGGGGGGTAATGGAGAGCTGCCCTCAGCAGTAGGTTTGTGCATTTCATCAGTGTGGGACTGAGTGGGGAACTGCTTCCCCCTGGACAAAGGCAGCCACTGGGGAACGATGTGCTCCTGGGACTGACTGGGCGGCCTTTGCCATTAACCTGCTCCTCTTAGATGGGCTCAAGAGCTGAACAGATTTGTTGAGTAAATGCCATGCCTTCAAAAGGCAGCAACGAAACCACCGGAATGATGTCTTGGAAAAGCAAAATATTTTTGTTTGCTGGCAAGTGTTTAATTCATGTGCAGCCATGCTTACCTCTTTGGATGTCAAAGAAGAGGCTTCGCTAGTGCAGCGCTGCCCGCTTACCCCGATGACAAATGCCTCAGCGACAGAAGTCACCTTCTGCGCTCAGTCGAGCTCGACCGGAGCCGTCCCAATGGCCGTGCTGCTGGGACTCCGGGGACGGCTGCAGATGCAGAGCTGTGGTGCTGTATTTCAAGTGATGAAAAAAAACTTGCCGGGTAAATCGGTGGAGAGTGGTTTGCTGGGAGCACGTCAGCCGGTCTATCATTGTGCAAAGGCAGCAGATGCAGTCAGCGCTCAGATGAAATGGTTCATCACCCGCTGATGCCTCCCAAGGGATGGAGCCAGGGAACAAAGAGATGCTGGGACCTCCTCGGGCGGGAGCAATACTGTGGGAAGCAGTGGGGAAGGACAATGGGGAGAGTAAGGAAGGAAGCATGGACCAAGCAGAGGAGCCCATTTTGCTCCATGGCAGACCCACAGCTGCCCTCAGGGCTGTGGGAAGAGCCCTTGGCAATGCCACATTCCAGGAGTGAGCTGGCTTTTCAAGGAAAGGAAGGATCAGGGTGGCAACCAGCAGGGACATGGGCTACACACAGGGTTCTCACTGCACGGCTACACTGAAGCTGGCCACTGGCAAACATGTGCAACTGGCTCTGTGACCAGGGAGTGCTGTGTGAGGCACAGATATGCTGCAGCTCCAGGACAAGCAGGCAGATGCTTCTCAGGGTATGCCACAAGGAAAGACACCGCGAGGCCAGGGCAGAACCTGGCCTGGCCCTGGGCAAGCTCTCAGTTGGCTCAGGTTGGCCAGGCCAATGTTTCCCTGTGCTCCTCCCCTCTGGGCACCTGTGGTGCTGTGCTCGTTTGCCCTAGCCAGGTGTTGGCATCAAGTGAATCCAGCTCATGCTCTGCTGCAAAGGAGCAAAGAGTTTCAGAAAGCAACTGCAAAATGCATATGTAACAAACAGAGATGCTGGTAACAAATTCTATTTTGTGATGTTTTTCTGCAGCTAGAATTTGAAGATTTAAAAAAAATAAAAAAATAAATAATAATAATAATAAAAAAAAAACAAACAAACAAACAAAAAAACCACACAGAGATGTGAAATAAAGCAGCTTCTGTCTAAAGGAGTTAAAGTGCCTGCATTAACACCTGCCACTCCTTGATTCTCCACCTGCTGCTTTTCTAGTTTTCCCCTCTGCCCCTGCACAGAGCTGCGGCTGCTTGGATGCTCCCTGAGCAGAGCAGAAGCTCTGGGCAGTGAGGGCAGCCCTCTGCCTGCAGGGCTGTGTGCTGAGCCCTGGGCAGCTTGCCGTAGCTCTGTGTAGTCATGGTGCCCTTGCTACCCTGTGACTTGCAGTACCTGTTTTATTATTTACACTAACTCATGTTCTAGACGTCCTCAGGGGATTTTACCCAGGTAAGCACTGAGCTAGTTCACCTCCTGTGAATCCATAAATGCAGACACCTCGGATGTAGTTTTTCTGCTGCTGCAGTCTCTGTATTATTCACTTTTGCAAGGTCCTTTTTAAAGAAGCTAATAAACCTGTCAGGACAAGCCCATTGAATCTCATCAGGATGCTTCTTTCACTCCCGAGGTCCCTTTCATAACCAGCCCGCATGCTGGCACTATTCGTTAGGCGTACTCAGTCAGCTTTGTTCTTTAGCATTATTGTGTGGTGTATGTCTTTTTTGTAGTACCTGAAGCTTATAAGACAACTATCGGTTTGCCTCCCAATGGGGGAGAAGGCATCTGTAATGTGTTTCATGTCTCACATCTCTGAAAAGGAGTGGAGAACACAAGCATAGTATCTTGTGGGTTTTCTGTCTTAGAGAATTAGGATGTCTTTGCATTACTAGCAGGAAAATACTGAGCAGTGCTTGATCAGTAAGAGGCATTGCCAGAGGTCTGCTATAGTCTGCACCAGCCAGCGGTAAGTGTTGCTATAGGCTATGGAACTAGGAATATAAAATGTCAAGCGACAGTAATAATTCATGCATCCTGGGATGTATAAAACCAACAGTATGTCAATAGCTGTGGCATGCTCTGCAGAAAATATGCAGGGTTTAGATGTCGCAAAAGCCTGTGTTTTCCTTTAAATCACACTTTCCTTAGTGAAATATAGAATTTTCCTATTTGTTAAAAGCATTTATTTTCAGCTTCATGTCAGTAATTTTCTATTAAGATTCTAAGAGATACGCAGTTTGAAAGGGGCCTTAAGATCCAGAGCCAAATACATGTATTTATTGAAGGAAAGCACATAAAAGACTTCTAAAGCAGGGTGCAATAGTATTTGAGATTCATGGACCATTTCAGCATTCATAAAAGCATATATGGTTCTCATGTTGGCTTTGCTAGGGACTGAACTGTGCAGCTGGGTTACCCAGGAGGTATCGGGCGTTCCCTTAAAGGGAAGATCATTGCGACCATTTGTAATTTACTTGGAAAGTGAAATATCTTGTGAAATGAGTGAGAGCTTCTGCAGTATCCACCCTCCTAAAATACTTCAATATAATTAATATTGCTCATCTCTTGTGAAAAGACCCTGAGGAGGGTAAATGATTGCTGTAGGGAGGCACAGCGGGCATCAGAATACTGTCTGCCTGATGCTGGCCTCCTCTGTGCTGCTGCTGCCTGTGAACCAAGAAATGAAGAGTGCTGTTTTACCTGCTAAGGCTCCCACAAAAATTCTTCAGATGAAACTTTAATGAGAAAAGGAAAAAAAAAATTGTTCCAGCAGACCCATTCTTCTCTGTGCTCTTGTGCACCTCAGCTGCGTGTTGCCAGGCCTCTATTTCTCTAAATCTGCCTGGAATTAAATAGGGGAAGCAGAGCAGTTGCTTGTTGTTCACGCTGATATGAATATGGGCCTTAACATACAGGTAATACTTCTGAAAGAATGTAAAATATTAACTAAAAAAAAAAAAAAAAAAGAGGAAAGACATCACAAAGAATCCTGCCATGCATTATTTAAGCCTTCCCCTGTGAGGCTGAGGGCTCCGATGCTCTTCCAGCAGCAGCATTCCCTCTGCTGCAGGGCTGTGGGCCCCAGCTCCCACTTGGCTGTTTCGGGCCCTTTTTGGAAGCTGTTGATTCAAACAATAATTAAACATTTTAAATATTATCTCTATTCTTTGAAGACTTTAAAGTGATTTGATGGCAGTGGGCTGTGTCTACACAAACAGGCACTAATAGATATTTCAGCACATCTTGCTGAAGCAGATGTTAAATACAAACAAAAAATTAAGCCTGCTGACTCCCTGAGATGTATGAAAGGGATGTCTTTGTTGTGAGCAGAGTGACTTGGCTCGTTCTGCTCCTTCGGCTTGGTTCAGGGAGGATGTGTTTTGCAGTCCTCCCATGATACCTGGCAAATTTAAAGCTGTCACTGTTGATCCCTCTTCTCTTTGTGTTAAGGGAATGTCTGTGGTGTTTATGTTACGGGGGAAATGCTATTTCTACTGATTGTATTTTCATTGTCTCTCTTATGATGGTACTGTTTGCCAGCAGCTGTGGGGCCACTTTGATGCTTGCTCTGATGCCATGCTTATTGTGCAGCACAGTTGAGCCTACAGTTTTTCTTTCTAATCAGAGCTGGCATACTGGGAAAAAAAAATAAAGCTTTTCTTTAATTACGGTTATCTCAGAGGTCTGCATTTGTAATAGTGAGTGGGTGCTGGAAACCTATGTTTGTATACACCTGTGTATGTTCTGATTTCATTTTAATTCTGGTAATGTTTTGCCTTTCACTGCTTCTCTCTCTGACCATGCTTGAGCAGGGTCATGGATCTGTTGGTGGGGTGGTTGCTCTCCTGGGAGATGGCAGGGGTATCTGCGTGCTACAGCTGCGCCCTGTTCTTTGCTCCTGCTCAGAAGGATTGGTGTCCAGTCACAGTAAACAAAATAATCTTTCTTTAATGAATTCACTTAGGGAAGTATGTAGCTAACATAACCAGAGCTGGTGGCAGGAGCAGAAGCAGCTTAGTTAGATTCAAATATGTGACATGATGTTCATGCCACCCCATTGCTGTGAAAGTATACAAGATTACCCTGGTGATGGAGTGTGCTTCTAGTATCAACAGAGCCTTGCTGGCTCCCTACCTCACTGCTGCATGACTACACCATACATCCTTGTGGTGACGGCATGCTGGGTTTGAATAATGCCTGTGTGGATGCAGGTATCCCTTTTCTACCTGTATCTTACAGCCATTTGCAGACCGATGAGAAACCATTCCATTTCCATCCTGCAAATTGGAAATTTGAGAAGCTGAGTGATGTGTTCAAGATGATGCAGCAAAAAGAAAAAGGAATCAGGCCACTCTGTGCAATTTAGGGGTGCCTCTAACTGCCCCAAAGATTTCTAGCAAAAGGCATCCAGTCCCCAGAGAGGCAGCTTCCCTCCATTATTTCTCTCAGTATTGCTGCTAACTGTGGAGAAATACAAAATCTATTATTCATTTCTCCTACTCATAAAATCAATACCTATCAAAATACAAACACAATTTAAATCAAAGGGCACTTGTTGAGTGCAGATCCTACTAATTAGATATGATTTCCCAACAATTTCTTAAATTATTTATCCAAGAGATAGGTAGCAGGCACTTTCTGTGCCCCAAAGTGAATATTATAAACCTCTTGTCATGATACAGCAAATGTGAAATGTAGTGCAATGCAATATGATTTGTAACCCCGATGAACTAATGCAATGTCAATAGGCATCAATCTGTGTGAAACATCTGTCTCGTTAGAACGTCTTATGAGGTATACTGCAAGCCAATAACCTTGCAAAATGGACATATCTTTGTGAAGGATACAGGTTGTGCCGTTAGAAACCAATTAAGGCTGTAATGCTCACCTGCAATAGAAGTTACTGAGCCACCCTCACTAAAAAAGAAGTTTACATAATGCATAGATACCCGTAGTGACAGCAGTTCCTTTTTGGCTGGTGGATGGCTATGCGAGCAATTCTGCTGTCATATTCAGGCCCTTTTTCTCACTATGGCATTGCGTAGTATAGTCCCATAGTCTACATCTAACAGTATTTCTCTCATATCTCGTTAATTACAGTTTGAAAAATGCAAAGAAAAGAACAAATGCTTTTGAAGATTGTTGTGCCCAAACTGGGAGGCTGCTCTCCCGTAAAATTAAGGGTCTGCATTTGTCTGTTGGTAATATACATTGATGCTCTACAATTCTTAATCATAAGGATTTTTTTTATACAGCCTTTTGTGGTTTCAGTTTTCAAATATAAACTTACATCCACATGGTAGATCTTAAAATTCTATCCCAGAAGCCACTTGGGATCTGAAGATGCATGGTTGCCTTATATAAATGTATGTACTCACCAAGTTGTTTTCTATCAGTGATTGAAAGGAATAGTCTGAAGAGTTAGGCTTAACAGGAATTATAATTCAGTGCTTAAACCTCTCTTCAGTGCTCTCCTCTGCAGCCCCTGTGGTGACCAAGCTGCTGGGAAAGGAGCTTGAGCAAAAACCTAGAGCTGCCCAAAGTGCTGTGTGATGCAGTAGCTGCTGCAGCCTGTGATCTGAGTGCGCCTTGGCAGTACTTAGGGGGAAGCAAGGCAGGGTCTTAACTTGGGATTTTATGGCATTTAAAAGTACAAGTCAGAATTGTAATGGTATTTAAACCTTCCTTATTGGTAGTACAATAAGTCTTTCAGCTAGTGCTCAGCAAATTCCTCTGTGGTGATCTGTAAAAGGCAATTCTGATAGTTACAGAGCTGGAGTCTGAATGCTGAGTACAGGACCAGCTCAGAGCAGACTGCTGCACTTGAAATGATGGGAGAAATCGAGGCTGCTGAATCAGTGCTGTGTTAAGGATGTGCTCCTGCCCTTGGTACCTCGGGCTGGAAAGGGCAGGAGCACCAAGTGTGAAAAAGTGTTGCATTAAAATACTGGTTGTACAGGATTAGTTCGTCATCAATTATTTAGCTCCACTTCTTGTATTATTATTGTTTTTAATTAATAGAGGGTTGGAAAGTATTTGTCTGGCAGGTGTGAAATTGAGGCTCAATCCCAGAGTGTTTGTTATAAATCCTCGCTACACCAAGTGAGGAGACAGTCCTACGGTAATGTTTTGCATTTTCTCAGCCCATTCTTATTTAAATGAGAACAAGCTATCTGGAAGGAACATCAAACACTGCAACTACTCTTTAGTGGTACTTTCATTTTCTTGTCCTAATTCCTTTTCAGACATGTTTAAATAGTGTGTGATTGTATATTAGTGACTGCAAAGGTTGCCTAAATTAACACCACAGACTAATTTTGTTTTAAATGGAGGGAGGAGCACATCTGTTTCAAAAAGCTTTGTAATATGCCTTTTGTGAGTTTGAATTGCATACAGTAATGACCACTTAAGTGAGCTGCTACACACAAAACTACTTATTTGCAAGAGTATTAACCAGCACAGCTATAAAATGGCACTCATATTTTTGTGCATTGAAATATATTCCTCCTTTCCCCTCCCCTTGAAAATTCAGCCCCTGCGTTAGTGTTCAGTGGGTACCAAAGATGAGCTTTGTGTTCCTCCCCATGGCAGATGTGTTATTCTCTGTAGGACCATCTGGCTATATCTTTTATGTTTTGTTTGCATCTCCCCTAGATAAATGAAACATGAAATGTTTTGTGGTTATAAGTATTTTTCAGCCAGGAATTATTATAATTATATAACATTATAAATATTATTGACATAGCTATGGATGACATCGGTGGATTTCATCTGGAGGTTAAAATTGTGCGGTTTTGCTATTCGTCACAGCAGTTTAGGGAGGAGACAGTTTGGACATGAGCACACAAGGGAGGTATCACCTGAGGGACGCATACCTCATACAAACCTCAGCCAAATTACTTACAGAAATAGAGAAGTATGCCTTTTTCCATAGTCGTCCTTTTTACAGATAAAGATATTTACAGCCTCCAAATGTCTACAGTGAACAAACTGAAAGTGAGCAAACAGAGAGGTGCAAATACTTCAAACATGGAAGCATTAAAGAAATGCTTTGCAGGATAGATTCTCCATCTTGAGAAGGAGGTGGAGGACTACCTGCTACTACTTGACCTCTCCTGTAGTAGAAGGGGGCTCAGTATCTGCAATTTATCTGCCTTGGGATGCAAGAAAGAACTATTATATACTTATTTTTCAGAGGAAGAGCCGAGACAAGGACAGAAATTAAAGGACCTTTCTGTACACATAAGGGAATTCTATAAAAGCTAATGGGTTGAAGAAAGCTGTGTGCAGGCCTGGGCTAACCATTAGACCATCCTCCAAAAATTTATGTTGCCAAGTCTATTGCCACTAAAATCTGAAAGCAAACATTAGCAGCCAAGAACATCATGCTAATTAATTGCTGCAGGAGGACACAATTTCCAAGATCTAATGAAAGATGGAATCCAGCTCCCATATGTCCCACTCGATAGACCAAGAAAATGAGCCCATGTTTTTCACAGAAACCATGAGCAATGTCCAACTACATGTCTCTCAGCTGAATAAAACTAATCACCAGATGCAGAGATGGAAATGGCTGTTTGTCAGCACCCAGACTGAAAAACCCAGCCAGGATCTGTTCTTGAGGAACCATTTTGATTCACCATTTTCACGGCAGATTCAGAAGGTGGTAACTGAGTACCACGGCACATTTCTCAGCTGCTGTGTTAGTGGACAGTACCCAATGCTATGTGTGCAGCTATACTACAAATCTGGCTGTTCACCTTGCTGAGCTGCAGGCTTGTGCTTACTTGAACCGGAAATTCCTGTCAGCAGGATGCTTGTGCCAGGATAAGAGTGTGTTGCTGCAAGGGAGAAGTAAAGGCTGGAGGGTGAGATCTGCATCTGCATGTGTCTTGAATGTGGATATCCTGTCTCTGCTGGCACTTAATCTTACTTTCCAGAGGCCCATGGACATTTACATGCAATGGTTTGGCTTGTAACGTTTGCTATCTGATGGGTGTGTGTATTGCCAAGCTGATTCCCTGCGCGTGCATGAGGATGCCTTGCAGTGTACGGGGAGTGCTGCTCCCTGTGTGTAGGGGTGCACCCTGACCTGCTGTGTGCCAGAGCTGTGTGTTGCTGCCTGCATGGCACAGCAATGCTCCACTGCTGCTGTGAGGCACCCAGTGCAATTTCAGGTCTGTCTGAGCAGTGCTGACTAACCCAGCTGCTGCTGTCATGCCTCTGGCCCTGCAGTGCAAGTGTCTTTCTTGCAGTCATGGTCTGAGCCCAGCTGGGACATTAGGGAGCGTCACAGTGGCAGGCCAGGCAGCCCCACACAAACAGAGAAACAGGGCTGTGGAGAAGGGTTTGGCAGACATCAGTGCATAACCTATGTCTTCTGAGCCTCACTTCATCCACCCAAATGATGTCAGTATTTGTTAAGTGTTTGATTTCTGGAAACACCAAAAGTTCTCACCTTCCTCTGTCATCTTTTATATATGATACGTATGAAACTTGTAATCTGAAAAGAGTATACTGACACCGTGCTTAGTGGAAATGGGCACAGTTGAAGCACATATAAATTGCATGGCAAAGTTTTACCTTGAATATTGAAGAAAATATATTTTATTCTGTCTACTCTGAGAGAAAAAAAAAAAAAAAAAGGAGGTTATGGTAAGTAATTATAACATGTAATTGTAATTACATTTCTAAACTTCAATAACTTCCATACAGAAAGACACTATTTTAGTTGGCATCAGTAAAGCATTTAAAGTCATAAGGGCTGCTGTTACGCAGCCTATGGAATACAGTTAGACACAGGATAGTTTTCTGCAATTAGGCTTGAATTTCACTCTAGGTTTTACATGACACAAAGCTCCAAAGGCACTCCTGGTTCTGCTCTAAGAGATGAGATCAGCACTTATGAGCATGTGTTTTGATGACACAACTCAGAAAATTGAAGTGATTATTGTTATGAAAGGACCGAGGTAATAAGTTTCATGTAATATATGAGCACCTATCAGTCAGATAAGCCAAGAAAGGTCATAATCCATTATATTAATGTCATAAATGTTATAAGCTGACATCAGGTTGGTGAACTGGGTCTCTTGGACTTTTAAAAAGTGTTGCTGTGTTAAGCTTCACTCTGTCCTTGGAAGACAATTTTAATATCAGTTTTTACTCCCAGAATAAGGAACCTTAAAGATTTTCAGCATAATGTAAGTAGTCTTTCTAACCTTCACAGAATTATTGCTGTGTTTTTGTTTATTATTATTTTTGAAGTAACTGGCTGAACCATCACAGCAGGATCCAAGATGCCATGCACGGATGAGGGAAGAGAAATCAGCAATGTGATAACTTCTGACAATTGAGATGCTGCCCTTATTACTTTATTTGAATCTTAACCCATCACTTTATAAGGCATCTATGAGGAAGGAAGGCAAGATTTATTGTGCCTTCTGAAGGTGTCTTGACAACAGTGACATTACAGGCCTTGTTCTCCAGAGTCAGTTGCTGTCTTATTGCTCCTAAATTCTCATCATTGATAGCTACAAATTTTCTCTGCATCTGTTGATCAGTCCAGATCCTCATCTGTTATCTAGGCCTTTGATTTTTGGATCCTGAGGGAGTATTGAGTCAGAGTAGTGCACTCAGTGCAGCGGTTGCCTTCTTATTTTCGGATGGGTGCAGCAAAAAAAGGGGCCCTAGTAGACTTGGAGTGCCTTCAGTGGAGAAATTGCCTTGGGAACTGCCTGGGTCCTGACAGACACTCATGAGGTCTCTGTGGACCCCAGGAGATTGCTGAAGGTGCCTGAGTGAGCGCAGCATGGCCACACAGTCACTATGCCTTGGTGCCATGCTGCAGGGTGTCCTCTGGGCCCAGGTGCAGTGAATGAGGAGCACCATGGCTGGTA
Source organism: Tetrao urogallus (assembly GCF_951394365.1). NCBI lineage: Eukaryota > Metazoa > Chordata > Aves > Galliformes > Phasianidae > Tetrao > Tetrao urogallus. The sequence goes on along the minus strand of NC_136818.1, from coordinate 17,414,452 downwards.
GTGGCTCGGTGGCAGCCAGAAGTGCTGACTGCATTGTCCTCACTGCTGGCTGCCACAAAGCCACTGCCCTGCCATTCCAAATGCCAACCAGGGCCTCCATCCAGAAGTTATAAGGGTAGAGGCAGAAGGCATAGCTCATACTTTGTGTCTTGTGCTACTGAGCAATGCCCAGGGAAGTGGGCTGCTCAGTGGCTTTGTGGCTCCTGGACATACCCCAACATTTCTCCCTAACAAGGCTCTCTTCTTGCCAGCACCACTGCCTAGGGCTGCAGCTGCTGCTGAGCAGCTCAGGGCCAGGAGCAGACTGTTGCCACCTCACATAAATCTGTTCCCACCACAGGCTCCTGAGAGAGGGTGAGGGGTGATCGCTGAGCCCCTCCAAAACCAAAGCCTCATGTCCACGCTCACTAACATTACCAGTTCTGCAAGGGACTTGCATCATGCTGAAGTGTGGACACATCAGAAGAGAACAACCCATCTAGCACGGGAAAGCTTGGAGGAGTGGTATTGTGTGCTCCAGAAATACAAGAGGAATTGAAGGTGAGTTACTATGCCTTGTGTACAAAGTGAGCAGTGGGGTAAGTACTTCTGGAAGGTACTGTGTTATATTTACTGACTGCATCAGACCAGAGCTGTGGTTTTATGTCAGACTTAAAATTCAGCATTTCCAGCAGACTCATGCTGATGCACAGGTGTGATAACACTGACGCAGGCAGCAGGAAGCCACCATGAGTCACTGCCCAGCTTCCTCCCGAACCCGGGGTCTGTGGTCAGCATGCTGCAGCATTGTCTTTCTGGCCTGCAAACATCATGGCTCTAGTCGAGCTTGTACAATCTGCAAATCGACCCTGTTTGTACTGAGCAGGTAAACGTTAAAAGCAAAACAAACATGGGTGAACATGAGCTGTATAAGATACTGCAAATCATCGCTTCAAGTATGAGCATAATACCTGAAACCACAGGCAGGAAAATACATTTACAAACTATCAAATTATCTTGGGATAATAATGTAATGCTTTTCAGTGCTGTACTGTGTGTTCTGATAGCTGAGCAAATAATACTACAGCTGGCAAAGGACCAGAATTTCAAAGAGCTTTCATGAACAGAGAGCTTCCACAGGAGAGAGAAGGGTTTCTGTGTGTTTTTTTGGGGAATGTTAAAAGCAAATGTGGTTATTTCAATGACTTGGAACTGCACAGAGTAACATCTTATGATAAATAAATCTTTTAGACAGTTTGTCTACTTTATAGCATAACCTATGAAGTGCTTTCTTCTTCATATGAGGTTACTTCTCTCTGTGATTGCAACAATATTCTTTTGATCAAATGTGCTTTCAGAACTGGCATGAACAAATCAAGGAGCCAAGAAACTATAGCAGTTTGTACACAGAAGTGCTGTTGGAATATAAAATTTTTCAGACACATTTTTCAAGAAAACAGAGCCCCCTTTGAAATTTTGGGCTAAAGATATATGCTGAAATGCTGTTTATGACTCTATAGAAGTGTATGACACCCGAAGTGCTTTTAGGATGTGCCAAGGTATATCAAAGAGCATTAACTTCAGCACAGCTGGGAATGTCCCCAGATTGCCTTATGAATACATATTTCTTATATCCTTTATGTTAGCTACAGTTAACATAGCCTTGGTCATTGACGGTAATCCATGAGCTAAGCCTATTTGGTGAGATTTAGCATCTACATTTTTCTGCTCACATCTGCTTGCCTGAATATGTAATCTGCCTGAATGTCACAGTTTACATCCTATTGTCATTGGAGGATAACGAAACTTGATTGGTGTCTTCATCTCCTTCTTTGGGTCTATAAGAAATATTCCTTCTTGTCATCTCCTCCTTACTGGCACTCTTCAGCATGATCCTTAGCCAGGTCCTTCATCAAAGACAAGTGCATGTGAGACTTGCAGGCAATCAAAAAATCGTCACTGTTTGTGCAGAAAAAAGTGTGGCAATGTTACTCCAAAGACAACAAGAAAATAAAGGTGGAGTCGTAATTTCCCAAACTGGATTTCTGTACTTAACCTCTCACAAAGCAGCAGCCAGCAGTAGATTTCTGAAGACTCTTTCCTTTTAATTCTTACCAAACTGAACTGTAGCCACTTCAGTAATTCTAGTACAGCTCCGTCCTAGAGGTAAATTAAAATTAGGGAAAATTAGACCGTTTCTAATGAGGTGGTTATTACACTGAATAATGATGATTATTGGTTCTGCTTAATAAAACTGTCAGCTAGTGCAAAATATATATTAAGTTACATTACATTACATTACATTTAGATCAACTCAGAAATTCCGTGCATTTCTTTCCCACAAACCGTGGGCATAACGAAATGTTACACAGCGCTTCTTTTCTCAAGTAGTCTGAAAAGTGAGGCTTTCGAACACGACCCTTTAAAGCCCTGATTTAAAGCCCATTAAATGCAATGCGGTGAGGATTCATGCTGACTGCAGTGCCATGTAGGCCAGGACTTCACTAAAGCAAGCAGCATTCTCTCCTTCTGCCTGTGCTAAATATCTGCATAGTAGTGTTGTGGCAAATATTTCGCAGTATTCTTGGTCTGCCCAAGGAAAGATGTTTTATCACGTGTTTCCTGCCCCCTTCCTCACCAGTCTCATGGCTGCTGGTTCCCCTGCTCTTCCCTATTGATTTACCTAGCATGTTCTGAAGTGGACTTTAAGGGGTGAACTATACTTTTTATTCCCAAGGTGAAAGCAGTGGGAAAGATTATCCATTAGCTAAAAACACAATTCTTCTGTATGAAACCGGATGTTGGAGCCCCAAATGCATGGAGGTGAAGCAGCTCACCAGAAGCCTGTTGGCTTCCCAGAGACACGGTCAAAAATCTGAATGCCTTTACCCCCAGGCTGCCCAGCAGTGGTGCCAAATGGTGAGAAGAAAGGTAGGGGTAGACCAGAGACAGCTGTTACCCCATGCCTCCTCTGTGCATGGGGTGGAGTTCTGTAGAATGTTCTGATAGAAACAAAGCCATATTTTTCTTACAGAAAAGGTGTTTGCTGTATTGATAGTAGCACTATATTTTATAAATTCTGTGAGATTAAACAAGCAGAAACAACTGCATGACTGGAGATGTACCTATGCCAATTGGCTTTTGAACTGGGGCATGGAGGTGAGTTAATCTTCACTTGGTATACAATGGAACCCAGAAAAGAACAGATTTACAGTAAAATTTTGCTTCTCTGACAGTGCTTTTGCTTTTACAAACAGCAGTGTGTTATCTCAAATGAAGGTGATAACATGGCTATTAAGTTGCAACATATGCGGTTATAAGGTTTTTATCATGCTTTGAAACATTTAGTCATCAACAAGATTCCTCCTTTTATGAAGCCCATTTTGTAGCATTCCATAAACAAGGTTCAACAGTCACAATTTCATTAGCATTATATTGTTGCCATAGTAATGCAGTACCAATTCAATTGATGGGCTTTTCATCCTGGGCTTATTATAGGACTGCTCTTCTTGTCAAAGATACATCTATATGGGTACATCAAACAGATCTTATTGTCTGAATATTAGCACAAATTGCATCATATGCTAATTTGGATAGCAACATATCACACTTTTGGCATCAGACCCAGAAATCATCAGACACGATAGAAGTCGCTAAACACCATACATGTCAAAGTCTCATCCCCAAACTGGGAAAATTACTTGCATTGTTTGCTGCAGTTTCTGAATTTGTTATCAAAAAAGCACTTGGCTCTGCTGTGACTGCTCTGCGATGCTGCTGGGACAGCATAGCTTTGCAGGTGGTAATAGCAATGGAAAAAAGTAGAATCGAGTGTTGAAGAATAAAACGTGATCTGAAGAGTACTTGGCCCTTGTTCTGGTCACATGATCTGCAGCATGCTTTGGGGAGGCACTGCCAAACGCAATGCCTTGGTTTCTCTGACTGTAAAATGGGAATAATGACCCCTCTCCCTCTGTGCAGAGCACATGGTGAATACCCAGTGACAAGTGATATCCTGTACTGCTAAACACTGTTATTAAGTGAAGGAGCAATATTTTTAACAGCTCCAGGAAAATACACAGCACAGATCTACAATTTAAGTAATGTCTCTAGAGAATCTGGACTCACCCAGTGAGACACGAAAGTGTTGGCAGAGCGAGCGTGTGGTGGAACATATGCGCTTATGGAGGAGAAGAAAGATATTCACCTCATTAAAAATCATGACCATTTGTAGGGTATTTTTTAAAATATGTGATGTTGTAGGCTACGGGGGAAGTTGCTGCAGCAATCAGACCAAGAAATGCAACAATAAAATTCAAGGCAGCAGGGTGACTTCTTATTGTATGTAGAAACATTTTGTACATTTTCACTGCTTTGTTGATGATTGTTTCCTATTTAGAAAGGAAATACCTTTTTTTCCCTCCCAACACACAATGTTCAGTCTATCATTTCTTAGCTTAATCATGTTGCGTCCTTTGCAGCAGCAAGTAGCATTCAGTATAATCAAAGATGTGTTCCACTTTATATGATAAATTCTGTCTGATTTACAAAGGCAGTATCTTCTCCAGCTGAGCAAGGAACGAGAGACCTTCACTTGTAGATAAAAACCACTTCAGAGGAAAGGCTTCTCCCCCATTAGGATCCTATTGTTCATACAGAAAATAAGCATTGTTACTTCTATTATCTATCCATTTACTCTTACAAAGATATACCCAGAGGATCCATTTACTTGTACCCAGATATACCCAACTGAGACTGGGACCTGCTTGTGCCAAGCACAGCAAAACCATATAGAGAGCCATGATCTCTGCTTCAAACAGTTTATAAGCTGAAGAGCCAGAAGAATGGCAAGAGCAGTGAGTAACAGACTCAGAGATGAAGGAGGTGGTTGTGGCAGAAGCAGAGTGGATCTCTAGCCTGGATGCCTGCCTCACAGGGGGAAGGAAATTCTTAGGATTCAGTCTCCATCTCATACGCGTAGTCACGCTCTACCCCCTAATTCCAACAGCTGCATCCGTACTGCTGAGCAGGGGCAGCCTGAGGCAAGGCTTGCAGCCAGACAGTGCAGCCCACCCATATTACCTATTAAACACCTTCAGGCTGGCTCCAGGGCAACCCTGTTAATCCTCCCAGGGACAAAGGCTCAGGCATACCCTATGTTTTCAAGCATGTTTCAGGGCATTGGGGTCAGGGTACCTGCCAGAGGAATATTAATGAGCTCCAACAACACATCCGAAGTAAGAGGGCTCAGGCTTCTTCTTGTGTGGTAGCTGCTTCCAAACCCAAGCCTGAACAGATGGAAGGTGGGGAGAGAGGAGTTTTCGGTCACAGTAGAAAAAAAAGCCTGCACGAGGATGGGAATGCTTTGATCAGGAACAAATATGATGTCTCATAGACGGAGGGTAGGAGCTTGGAATTATTCTGGTGCTCTGCCTCTCTCTTTCTTAAAAATCCTTGTGGTAAAATGGTTAAACTCTGGGGGAGAAGGCATTCATCTTCTAATGAGTAAATACTTCCTTTTTCTTTGTGGTGCCTGCTTACTTTAATGCTTCCAGAAAATCTCATTAGATTTCAGCTTTATTTATTTTTTTGTTAAGGAGTCTGAAGAGAGTTTATAATTTAACTTTTTAATAGAAACTTTGCACAGTACACTGGCATGGATTTGATCTCATAAGAATTCTGATCTCGTAGGAATTCTGATTTGTAGTAAAATTCAGTAGCCATAGGTCTGTTGTTGTATTAATACAAAAGCTGGCAGCTTTACAGTAGCAATTTTACAGTAAACGTATATTCTTATAGTGGTTTTGCTTAGTGCATTTGATAATGGTGAAGACAAAGATTTAGCATGCAGAAGTGATACCCTTATGATGGTATTGTCCGCTGTAAACTGAGAAGGACATTTGCTTATTTTAAAGTGTTTATCTTAGATGACTTAAAAAACACATTTTACTACTGAGTCAAATATGGAAATTAATTTTCTATCATCAGTTCACTCCTGATGACTCTATGTAAAACTTGATATAAAAAAGGTAAGAGAACAGTGAAAGTGACAGACCCCTTGCCTGAGACATTAAGGGATATTTGACAATCAGAATTGGATGACACCACTCCATTAGCATGGTGTACATATTGTCATGCTCAGTGCAGACAGCTAAGAGAGTCCTGGAAGGCTGTGCTTACTGGCAGAAAGCCATGAAATGCAGGTACTGACAGGCCCAAACTGCCTATCTGGCACCTGCTCTCCTTCCTCTTCCCACAATTGGGCTTTGGATGCTCTGGGAGCATCCATTTTGGACATTCTGGGAGCCGACCTCCTGGTCATTATGGGTTGGGACAAAGCACAGGACCTTTGGAATAGGATGGACAGTGTGGTTGAGCCAAGTTAAGCCAGAGTCATAACAGGACAGAGTCATGCCCTGCAGGGATGGTCCTGGCTGATGGAGGCTTCAACCTATCTTGTTATTACAATCTTGTGGTGCTGTTCCCTGGACCAACTTTTGTCACACCAAGCCACCCTGGCAAAGTCAGGGCTCTGCACAGCCAGCCTAGAGCCAGCATAGGTCCATCAGGCCCCTAGCAGTGCATCTGTGCTTTTCACACCAGCTGCTCCTGAGCCCCTCTGCAGAATCCCATGAGTTTGCTGCTCTGGACCCCTCCTGCAAGTGAGGTCCCTCAGAGCACAAATCAACCACGCACACAGGCCACCTGCTGACTGTCTTCAGCTGGCACTGCTGGGCCCAATCTTCACAGGCAGAGCCAAAAGTACAGACAAGAAATAGCTCTCTTTGTGCCACTGCTTGTTTTGTCATTATTCTCTTCACTTTACATTTCCAGCATTTTTCCTTTCTGCACAAACTAATAGGAGGAAATAGTGTTTCCCATTCTACTAATGTAATACAAGCAATTCATTTTAATTTTTGTTGGGAGCGTTGAAATACCAAGTGACAGTTACCGAGATTTGTTGCACCTCTGAAACACTATAAAAAATTATCTGAATGATTCCCTGCTTGCGCTGGCTTAGATGTTCCTAGGGAGAGGCACACGCACAAAGGGCAGGAGGGCACGCGCAAAGGATGGGAGCTGTTGGTGGATGCATGACAGCAAATCTGCTTTTGATCTCTTCCTGTGATTTTCTAGGTGAGCCCCAGACCTGCCTGTGATCGGCAATCTCTGACTTCGGCCACGCTGCGCAGATGGAGCAACATCCTGTGTGCCCGACCGCTGCATGGAGCTGCCCATGAGCTGGCACCCTGACCAGCAGAGATGCTGCCAGTGCCAGCTTCACCCCACTCACTGCTGCCTGCCCACCTGCCTTCTTTCCCCAAGCCACGGCCCACACACCACCAACACCACCATCTCCGTCGCTACCCACAGCACAAATGCAATGTGGAACAGCGAGTGTGGCTTGGGCAGGCTGAGCTTGTTAAAAGTGTGGTTAAATAAATAGTAGGACTGTAATACTGGGAGGCTGATTGGGATCACAAGATATCAGTGTCGTATCCTGTGGCTTTTATGTAGGGAGATGTAGATTTTAGCCATCACCATCTGGCTATCCAACAGATAACAACCAGAGGAAATGGACTTGCAAATCTTCAGTTGTGAATAACTGATATATTGTTGCCAGTAATTTGAGAACTGCCAGAAGGAAAAGGTTTTTTTTGGATATGATCAGACTTTTAATACGTGTCAGCTTTTGACTATGTATAAATTAAAGAAACTCCCTAATTTTCCACCATACATTTTAAACCGTGTGTCCAGAGAACTCAGATCCTGTAGAACCCAGATGTGGATATATTATTAGCTCCAAATTCAGGCAAGTAAATAAAGTAGCAGATGTATAACTCAACTGGTGTATCTGCACAGTACAGATCGGCCACCACAGTATCTAGGTGTGGGTTAAATGCTATGAGAAAAGAACAAGAAATAAGCAAAAAATACAGTATTGTAGAATGTGCATGTTATTAACTTCTAGAAAATCTCAACAGCTGGAATTTTAGAATGTGATATTTGGAAAAATATAAAGAGAGAAACACATTAAGTGTGTTTTACTCCAGAGAAAAAATGCAATAGGCATATAGATCAAATTACAATACTTAGTACTTCTAGGACAAATTCCAGTTGAGGATCATGAAGTAATTGGAAAATATTAATGATCTAGCCTTGCAGCTAGATTTCAGGTAGATAATAATGATAATTATTGCTACAAATATATATCATCATTCTTGCTCTGAAATGAAAATTGAGGCATAGAGGTTTTATGTATTTGTCCAAAGTCTGTTTTACTGCTGTAACCATCCTTCTACAGAATTACAGTGTATTAAGTGTGCCCTTTTCCAAATATTGTATGTGACATACTATTCAGTTCATGAATTCTAAAAACCAAGCAGCTGAGCTTCCTTATGAAGCAGTGCCTGTGAACATCTCCATTTGCATTTGAATCCTCAAGCAGTGACAATCCTGCTTAAAAAAAAAAAAAGAAAGAAAGAAAAAAAAAGGGAATGATGAAAATCAGAACAAAATCTGTCAAGGGCCCATCTGTGACTGCATATCAGAATATCACTAAGATGCTCTGAGGAACAAAGTTGTCTCCAAGTCTAACACATAGTGCTTTCTTGTCTATGGAAATAATTCAAGATGGGTGAAATGAGGGCAAATAACATGAAAAACTGTTTCCCTACTGAACAGTGCTGGAAAGCAGCATCTCTGTTTCATGGATAATCTTGTTTGTGATACATGTACCAATGATTAGACAGTAAAGGCTTTACATGACAGAATACTCAGCATGTTCACATCTGCTTTAGATAAGCATGCATAGCTGTTGCTTCCAGTGAAGCGTCAGGGAGCCAGGGGTCTTTGGCCCTGGCAGGTGAGAACTTAGGTTAGGTACGTTTGTGGCAAGCTTTCATAGCCTGCTACCTGAAGCAGCATGAAAACAAAAGGATATACTCCACCCTGGCCTTAACAATACTCTTGAAATCTCATTTATTTCCTTCTGAATAGGAACACATAAAGTTAGGTAAACTGTTTGTAAGCTCTTCAGGATCTGAATTCCTGCAAGCCTTAGTCATAGCTCTTTGCTCTCAGATATGCAATATTTGGAACTGATTACTGGAAATAGGAGAAACATGGCGTTAGTGTTGTTCTAATACACTGTATTTTTTTCTTTCAATTTCTTAGAGTATGCAAATATTTAGTTAACTGGTCCTCATGGTTTCTTTTTATTGAGTTGCTTTCACTATGGCAAATAAATATTCATAAAGAAATGTGGACAATAAATCATTTCCAATAGTTCAAACCATTTTTTTCTAGACTGCATATATATTCAGCTGTGACTTGCCTTTAATATTTAATTCAAAAGACAGAACAGACTTGTAGAAGGACAGAAGAGCTAATGTGTCAAGCAATAATTAAAACAGGGGGTATGATTAAAACCATTTTGATCTACATTGTGCTCTGTCAAACTCATAATCTCCCATGTTTGCTTAGATGATTTTCCATTGGCTTTATTTGGAACCCAAAATAAACATCCGTTTGAAGATACTGCACAGAATAAAAGATTTCAACCCTAAGCTTTTGGGACCTGGAGCCCTTCCCTGCTCTAGGCTTTGGGTATATCTTCTCTATCATCCTCACAAGACAAATCTCAGGCAGGCATCCTGAGATGGTCATCCCTCAATTTAATATTGTAACTTCTCTGGGAAGTAGGTCCATATACATAGCACGATACGTCTAAAGGACAATCCAGTGTAACCTGTTTCACCATTTAGACTGAAGCTAAGAGCTCCAAAAGAAATGTAAGCTAAAGATATAGGGAGTTTATACATTTGGGGACTGTGGCTCAAATTCAAATAAGAGTGATATTTCTTGCTTCATTATGTGTTTTGACCACCAAAATACACCTTGTATTTGTCCCAAATTCACTATCCTTTCTGATTTGTTGCTGATTTTGGGCCATAACTCAATAAAGCACTTACGTACAGACTTAAAGAAATTGATTTAAGAAAACACTACTCTTTGTGTTTAATCCTGGGCAGACATTCATCTTTGAAATCAATGGGACTTATGAACAGCCCTGACCTTGGGGTCTAAATGGTTGCTGAATCAGTGCATTGACAGAAACATACTGGAAAAGATAATATCCATGTCTAATCAGAATTATAGTCTCTACTTTCATGGGAAATTACCCATAGATAACACATTATTCTGCTCAAGAAATCCATTTTATAGTAGTTATTAGAAAACCTTAACACATTTTCTGATTATGCCAAAGATACTAGGTGAACAGCGTCTTTCTTGATAGTGTATCTGAACTATACTTCAGATGAAAAAATAAATTACAGAGAAAGTGTTGGCATAAGAGGGCCCTTTCTAATTATTTACTGAGTCTTTCCCAGTTGCCTGCTGTGTGCCAGACTTTTGGGAGACATGTGGACAGAAGGCAAAGCAGAGCGGTTCTGAAGTCCCATGGACTCAGTCAAAGACAAAAGCACATGAAATACTGTGTTATGCAGTATCACATAAACAAAGCTCTCTCCTAAGAATTGCATTTACAAGGGATGCCTGCCCAGCCTACATATAGAATTCTGAGTGAACATATTTTTATTACAGCGAGAGAACAGTAAGAGTAGAAAGTGCATGTTTCTGGTATCACAGCATACATGTTGCACTATGTAAGTGCAACTCTGGCTGAATCCACATGGTTAAAAAAAAGAAGTAAGTAAAATAGTTGATATTATGTTGCATGTAATAAAAATCTTCTTGCCATTCCTAAAAATGTTTTATACAAGTAATTTTTATTATAACAAGAAGCTAGCAAACAGGATCTCTTAGATGCTGCTTATAGATCTGAAACACAGGCTTAAGAGAGGAAATGAATTATAATGGGTCCTGTTATGTAATCTAATTCAATAAATGATGAGCACAAAGACCTTGAGAAGACATGGAAAACATCAGTGAGTTCTACCTCTCTGTGCAACCCTAGACAGATACCATGATCCACATTAATCCTCTGTTTCTAGGACAGAGTTTAGGAGCAATACATAAAAGCAGCTGTACAATGTTCACGGGATTCATACTGGTGGAGACTCACTACTCTTACTTTACAGCTGATGAGTCAGGAGTATGCAGCTGCTGCATTGCATGCTCATTGCACACAAGCTCTCTGTACTGCCTGCAAGCCTTTGACTCAACATTCCATTGATCAAAGGGCAGAATGTAGTAGGAAAGCACAGAAGGGCAGGATTTGTCTTTCTGTATAATTCTCAAGTTACCAAAAAAAAAAAAAAAAAAAAAAAGAAAACAACGTCAAAGCTTCTACCCCTTTTCTCTCATATCATTTACTTTACCCTAGGAGTAGATGAGGTTAGAGAAAATCTGTATTCTAAACCAGGTGATGCTTCTGATTGTCTTCCCACATATGGTCATGAATTGGAACTAACACCTGTTCTCAATGAAATCAGTAAGAGCCTAGCAGGACCAAAAAGCTTATATAGCTCAAGGGGAGGAAGAATAGTTCTTTATTGGCTCAAGGGCTTTTTCCACCATGAAGGCTAGCTAGAAGAAGTAATAAAGGTATACCATTGTGTTAGGCCCTTCTTCATCAGTTCTCCAGTTTCTGCTAGACTCTTACTGACTTGGAGCAGGCACTAATTTAGAGGTAAGTTTTACAACTGAATTAGAATCTGGGGTTTTAAATTTTCAGCTTTTGTGATGTGTTTGATGGTAACATTGTAGTCATATTTCTATATGACTACATATAGATATATTTAGTTATTTTGTCTGTTTATTAATTATCTCTAAATAATATATGCGTGATATATTACTATTATGTATTACTTATTATAATATTATGTATTACTTATATGTATATAAGTGTATATATATATACTTATATGTATATATGTAACTTATATAACATTTATTTGTATAACTTAAAGTCATAGGGAAAAGTAATGAAAAACCTTATCCTCCTCAATTCAGTAGTATTTGCACTGTTGTGATTTTTGAGGATCTAGAAGGAAGTGACCTGCTTTGTTGTGAACCAAGTGCTTTTCTTATGTGCATGAACGTTTGTCACTTCTGTTGTACAACTTACGAGGATCACTGTCCATATCTGAAAGTCTTCCTCTTGGTTTTATTTTCTGTTTTTGCATTCTAATGTTAGACCAACTTCTTAATAAGTGTTGATTTGCATCAGTTTTAGCAGAGCCTGGCTGAAGTTTAACTGAGGTGCTGGCTGTTTAAATTTACACCTGAATTGCTTTAGGTTTTATCATTGTTATTATTTTTTTTTTTACTAAAAAAGATTAGTTCACTGTTCTCTGAGTATCTGTTAAGAAGAAATGTGCTGAACTGCCCTGATCACAAGGAATGCGGGCATACAGATGCTCAGTGTTCATGTTTTTAATAACAGTTTAACACATACATACTGCTGTAGCTCCCCATGGAGCAGAGAAAAAAAAAAAAAAAGATATGTTACATCAGTTTAACAACACAGCCTGCTATAGTGCTTAAGGTAATATGAGGTGAAATGCAGTGCAGAGTATCTTGGTATGGGAAAAAATACTTCCTATGCCTGTAAGGTTGGGGAAGAGTATTTTCCTTCTACTAAAAGCTTTCCTTTTTCTCTGTAATTACCTGGAATCAATGAAGACACATAAGATGAACTGGGTGGAAAAGACTTCTCTTTGTTCTGCAATGCACTGTGATTGATTTCATTATACTTGAAACATCTTTATCAGAAGGATGTCTGGCCATGACATGCCTTCTCTTCTCCAGTGTCCCGAACCTTCTCCAAGCAGATGTAGATCATTCCCTAAGACAGAAGGTGACTCTTCTCCTTCACTACTTAGGATTTATTTCAATTTAGGAGTTGTCTTTGTGTCCTGTAGGCTGACTAATTACTAAAATAAACATTACAGCAGCAGCCTTAGTATGCTTGAAAAATAAGAAAAGTAGATTGACTTTATGTCCTAATGTAAGTGATTTACTACAGGAGAATAAGAAAATTTGAAGCTGCTAATGCTGTGACAGTTGGAAGAGAAGAAGCTGTATGTGGTATGGAAAGATCAAGTGAGAGGAGATCTTAAAGAATAAGAGAGAGAATGGAAACAGCTGTGAGAAACAACAAAAGAAGAGCAAGTGTATCAAAGGCAGAAGCTTATGCCAAAGAGGCACATGCAGTGCCAGAGTTATTTCAGTGACAAAGCAGAAAAGGTTTGATTAACTTTCAGAGATAGTAAAGATGATCAGAAGAAAAGGAGGTGTAACAGACTGTAGAAAAAAGTTAGGAAAGAGTAAGGAAAAGCATAAGTTCTGTTATTTGTATATACTTCCATGTTTCTGCAAAACATTCTACGGCTCTGTTAATGCAGAGATACAAAAAGCACAAATAGATGTAACAGTTGAGGCACAGTCTCAACTACTGACTGAACACCTGGGGAAATGACCTGGTCAGCTCTGGGAGCACAGGTGAAGGCAATTCCCCTGTGTAACCAGAAAGGGTGGAGCCTGGCTGCACCTCTCTTAGACCTCATTTAAGGGCTGACTGCCATTGGGGAAGGATCTCTTTCTGGAAATCCCTCCTTGGTAAAGCATTCCTCTGTGAACCTAGAATCTTCTGATACAGGTGAGTGATCTTCCTTTCCTTTATAGCACCATTCTATTGTGCTGGTCCTACTGTCATCACACCGTTGTTGTAATGCCTTTCCCATTATATTGATCTGTCCAGTTGCTATGCAGCTTAATATTACTGTTGTCTTGAGGCTCAGTTGTTTGATTCAGTGCTCTTAATGTGTGCTATAAGTAATTTAGAAAGCATAAAAGGGAGGAAAACTTGTGTAGTCTGTATATTGATAATGTCTGATAGCTATATTGTAGAAATTTCATGAGCAATTTAAGAACAAAATTGATATGATATTAAAACTTGGGGCTTACAGCCAATAAGGTTCATATTTTGACTACTTTTCTTCACTTGTACCTCCTCTTCTGTCACTTCAAAGGTACAGCAAAGGGCAATAAGTTACCTTCTGGGGCAATTTTACTTGTGTTTTGAGGCCTGCAGGGCCAGGGTGGAATAGCAATAATCACTCTCATCAGCAAGTTCTCAAACTGTTGTGGAGTAGTACAGCTGAGCCCTAACAGAGAGATGAATCTGTAGCTAGACAATCCTGTAAAATAACATGCAAATAGTCCAGTTTACCTTTTAAGTTCTCAGAAGTTAATTGAGAAAGACGCTAATCAATATTTTATGTGATTTTTAACCTGATGCACCAAGCAGCCTGCCTTTGAGAATCTTTCTGATTAAGGTCTACGGTCTTCCCAGGACTCAATGGTATTTTGATGAATAACATTTCTAGTGCTCAAATTTTCTAGCCAATTATCATCAAACACCTAGAAAGACTTTCTGTGGTGCTAGATATGCTTTGAAAGTAAAATAAAATGCTCTCAACCATGGGCAGGAGGAAATTACAACTTCATTGGTATACATGCTGTCAAATCTTGAACGGCTGGTTCCTTATATAATTTTGGTGGGAAAATATTTCATAGTTGATAGATAGCAAAAATAATATAACCGATTATATCTGAAAATAAATGAAGCTGCAGAAATCACAGAATTTTAGGGGTTGGAAGGGACCTCTAGAGACCACTGACTCCAACCCCACTGCCAAAGCAGGTGACACATTAATTTGGAAACTATATTCTCCAGTTAAATATGGTTTGAATTAAGGATTTTTGTATTTTGTTCCAAAGTGCTCTGTTTCATGTTTAAAAGTAAAAAAGACCTTCAATAAAGCTTAATAAAAGTATGTAGAACTTACAGCACTTGTTAACTCAAGTATATTTCTATTCCAGGAATACTTCAAGGTTACACTTAAGACTGGTAGACTAGAAATGTTTGACTCTTGATTTTGTTCTGTGGAAAAAGTAAGAGATGGAGGTGCAGACTTGAACAAAAATTTTACTGGAGGAAACAAAGCCAGCTATGTTTCTCTGCATGACTCTACATCCCCTCCAATGCATCCTGCTGTTTTTAAGGCTTGTCTCTTTCAGGATTACAACCTACATCTGTAGTGAGAAGCACTTGCTCAGTGTCCCAATACTCAAGCAGCATAAAATCAGATCTAACAGATTCTGTTACTGTGGCTTAAATGGTGGGCCCTGACTCATTTTTTTAAAATGGCCAAAATGTACTTGCAAGTCGTATAACCCAAAAACAGAGCTGACAGTTGAGTATATGATGGGAGAATAACAAACAGATGGGCTAGTCAGTCTGTTACAACATGGTTCAACTGCAGGTCTGGCTGTGTGCGGGGGGGGGGGGGGGGAACTCCTTAGTCAATCTTAATTGCCATAGTTCAATTGAGTTTGGTGTTTACAGTAACTTTATTTATATGCTACTGATTAATTTCTTCTGTAATGGAGGGGAAAAAACACCTTTTAGATCCTGTGATATTATGATCCTTTCAGGTTTATAGTGAGTATACCCCCTGTCAGAAATACACATTCTCTCTGCAAGTGTGAAATGACAAGTATGCATATGTATACAATCTAATTGTCAGTATTTGATAAGCTTAAAAAAATGTTTTTGCTATAGAAGCTATCAGTGTAGGTGTTGAGGCATGTAGGAGGGATCCTTCAAGTTTTTTGAATGTTTGAAGCAGGAATTTGTTGTGTGGGCTTACAGGACTTTATCTGCCTCTCTCTCTCCATGAGTCCAGCTGGGTGAAAACAGACATTGCAAGCCAGCTGTTGTGGTTGTAGACTAGTCAGATGAAGGCATTTCTGCAGGAAGGCGAATGCAACTTAGACAAAATCTGTCACAGTAGGAGTCTGTTATGCAGTTTGAGTAACATCTTGGATGTGCAGAGTGGTAACTAGTACGAAGTTGGAGAAGATGTACTGTGCATAATAAAAAAAAACACAACCAAATGTGTACTAATTCTCAAACGCTTTATCGCAGTGCTCTTTTGTGTAAGAAGTTGACAGATCCACAAGAACTATGATACATATTTTTAAAAATCTTACTGCGTGCTTATCTCAATAAAATTGTTTTGTAGGGTACATTTTTTTTTTTTCCCCATTATAGATGTTTTGTGATATGAGTCTTCAAATAATGTATGTGGTAACAAGAAAATAGTCTTCAAAGATAGATGATGAGGAATTAAGACAAATGTCTTCAATGTATGCTTTTCTACAAAAGCTGTCATAAGGTTGAGTGGCTTTATGGGCGTTAACCATAGGTACAGAAGAATAGAAATGTAGAACTGGTTTTAGAAGAAACAAAAATAAAAGCAACACTTACATTTTTCAACATGAATAAAGTTCACAATTTTGGGTATAAGACTAGATAATCTCCTCTTCATTTTGTGAGAGCATTTATACTTTGTCTTCTACTGCAGTTTTTTTTTCCAGTGGAATGTTCTGCACTGATGGATAATGTTTATTTTAAGGGATTAATTTTCAGAAGGAAACTGGTTTAACTCAAAGGTTTTTTGATCAAATTGACTCTACTTGATCTGATGTAGTGATCTTATGTGACCTTGGTTAAATTACAGAGAAAGATGATGTGGGCTGTTCATCCTATTGACAATTTCTATCTTAGGATAGGGTGCAAGTGAATTAATGTCTTCCCATATTTTTCAGAGACCTTGAGTAGGAATTAATTTCTTATATTCATTTCAACCTTGCCAAGAAGGCAATAACTATTGCTGATTGTGAAGCTAGCTATTTCTGAAGTGGTGAAATAGTCTTCTGGAATTTGCTCATAACAGTTCAAGACAAACAACCAGCTTGCCATCAGCCTAAAAGTTTAGCAAGGACATAAAGATACACTCAGAGGATGTTCATATTATCTGAACATCAGTTCTCCAGTCAACTACTAAGGCTGTGTCTAGTCTCTATCCATCAGCTTAGACAAGTGGGAGCTATGCCACATGCATGACTAATAAGTGAAATTCAGGGGGCCTGAGTAGTTAATGGGTACAGTAAGATGAGAAGAACAATTTCCTTGAGCTCTCCAATGGGGAATTTAGTCAAGTTTTTACCCTTTCTGCCCTACCTTCTTGAATCCACTGAGCAGAAAGAATGATAGCCTAAGATGAAAAATCAAGTTAGAATGTGTAACTATGAACAACAAATAATAATAATTATTATGCATACATTATTTCTGCTTTTCTCTACCTTGGTGGAAGGACAGATCTAGAATTATTTGAGTGCTTGTTAAGTAGGTATTCATTGTTTCATTCCAGCTCCTAAGAAAAGAATATCCATAGTATAAGTATATATATCTGCACATATATACGCATGTGCAAATATTTTAAATTTCCTAGTAAAGCTTGCCTCTTCCTATTTTAATGAGAGTTAAATGTGCACATCACTGTAACCTTATGCTTTTTGTGCATCTTGCCATTTTTAGTGGGTCAGATTAAAAAGTTGTAAGCATTAATAAAATATGGTTCTTACATGTCTGAAAACACTTTTTTGCTTAGTTATCAATTAGTATTTAATCTTCTATTTAGAAAATGCTTTTCAGCTGTTTAAATCTCTCCAAAGAAGCAGTACAAGCTTTTCAGTGTCTAAGGCCTGTGACTTCTAAAGTCACAGGCAGTGTAAACCAATTGTTTGCAAAGAATTGAAAGTCTCTATGGGAAGTAACTTGTGGGCATGCAAAGAGCTCTTTGAATATGTGGAGTCCTCAGTATTTATGTACAGCTCTAGTGGAGGAAGAAAGCTTTAATATTTTAATGGCAGTCCAGCATGCAGTTAAGTAATGTGGAGCAAATGTAATCTTTGTGTACAATAACTCTACATAGAAAGTTGTCTGCTAAGGTAACCCTAACATATGCTCTCACATAGTTAAACAATGTGTGACTTGTAAATTGTCATCTCTATGCAAGCAAGCAGTGTGTCCTCTGGGAATGCAATGCATTTATAGATGTGCTAGGAAGAAAGAAAATGTTCGTGTTAGGAAATTGGGCAATGTGGCAACTGTTGTGTTTACTGTTACAACTCTGATTTCTTTGGTAAATGAGCCTACCATGTTGACTTATCACAGGACTAGAACAGTCATGTTCAACCTCTGGATCTCGTGCAGCCTGGCACAGCTAAAGTTTTGGCCATCCCTACCTCTCACTATAAAGGTGCATCTCTTCCGTATGCAACTGTCACTCAGCACCAGCTGAACATTGATGTCCTACTAACCCTATATGGGCTGAAAGAAGGATGCTGTGCCAGCACAAGTTATGGCAAATAAATTCATGTATTTTCATGTATTGGCTAAACACAGTCCTGTGAACAGCAAAAAATATGCAGCTATGCTTTCTGTTTTTATGAAGAAATATGAGAACAGATTTTAAGATTGCAAAAAAAAAATCATTTTTTTAATATTTACAACTCTGTTTTCTATCAAAACATGAAAATGTGCAGGTCATATTTAAATAGTTGTGCATGCAAGAGCTTCTGACTTTGAAATGAGGGGCAGGGGTTGGCTGCATGCGACTTGTAGATTGGACATAACTGTGCTAAGTAATTCAAAGAGTCACTTCATACTTTGTCAGTGTCTCTGAAAAGAAACAGTTACAGGACTACTATTTAAAACAAAAATCTTCTGTTGATGCTCCTGCAATTGCTGAAAAAGGCAAATTCAGACAAGACGAGCAATTCAGTGAATAAATAAATCTCACTGCTTGCTTCCCTTTGAAACTGTAAGAATGGTAGTTGGATTTGCATGGCCCTAAGCTATGTTGTAAGTCACCATCTCTAGTGTTTACCTGAGTCTGTTGCCAGAACTTAGGCATGCAGTAGGACTTTCTCTAGTGGCTTTGCAGTCTGACTTCTTAGAAACTTAGAAACCTTCTCTACATGGGGGAGTGAGGGTAGAAAGGATGGTTGTCGCAGAGGCAAACCCACTGGAATTCATGAGGATTTCTGCATCTGGTGTGAACTCAGTATCATTTTGCTATACTTCCATAGCACAATGAACTGTTTCTGCACCAGGCAGAAACACTTGAAGGGCAGACCTGACCCTTGTCAGAAACTTGCACACAGGGAGAGGAGAAATGCAAATGACAGTGTACTGCATTGAGCCTTGATGCAAATGGTCTTATCCTCTGAAACAAGGCTTGTTTTATACTCCTCTTATTCCAGAGGAGTGTGTGACTGGGAAAGTGCTGGCCTTTGCTTTTACTCTCCAGGACTGAAAAAATTGGCACTGGAAGAGGATGTTTCAGTGTAAATTTAGTGC
The DNA here is from genome assembly GCF_951394365.1 of Tetrao urogallus. Classification (NCBI taxonomy): domain Eukaryota; kingdom Metazoa; phylum Chordata; class Aves; order Galliformes; family Phasianidae; genus Tetrao; species Tetrao urogallus. The sequence goes on along the minus strand of NC_136818.1, from coordinate 17,395,230 downwards.
TTTCAAGTTTTAAGATCCTATGTTGGATATTTTTTTGTGCATGAAGGATAATCTGGTCTGATGTAACTGGGCAACTATTCAATTTCTCTAAAGTGATCTTCATTGTATATTTCCTGTAAAGTACCTTAGACCTGGGAAAGAGGGAGGTGAATGCTCCCAAGTCAGTCCCATCTTAACCTGAGAGTTGCAAGTGCTTTTGTCTAGGAGACCCTTCTGTTAGATGTATATATCTTCTAACTTGTAAATGTGGGAATTGCCTGACTCTTCTACCTAGACTAGGTCCAATGATATGGGAAGCACATTATGAGACTGAAAAGGATGAGGTGCATATGAAGGAAAGACTCTTGGACCAGTGCAAACCCAGAACATCAACTTAGCAGTTCTCAAGCTTAGTAATAAATACTGGAATTGTCTACAGGTGTCATCACTAGAGACTGGAAGAAAAAGAGACAGATTTCTGTCCCCTAAAATATCCTAAAGAAACATTTGGTGGCATTTAAATAGGAAAACATTATGTGATGCCAGATACAAGCTTTATTTTTTTTAATATTTCTTTGAATTGCTTGATAGTGATTATCAAAGATGTTTGTGGTGTGAAAATATGTGGGTTCCTCTTGCTTATTTTTTCCCAAGATAATCATGTTGAAACTTGTAGTCCTTGCTACATCTAAAAAAAATTATAAAGCAGTTTAGGGAAAGAAGCTTTTGTTTACAGTGGCACAGATGGCTGGAATAAATTAGTGGACTTGCTGAAGAACAGTTCATTTTAGTTTTAAATGCATTTGGACACTTATCAAAGCTCACATGGTGGCCATTTTGTTATTTATTCATCTTTTTGGGCTTTACCGTTCCATGCCTAAAGGCTATGCCTGAGTAATGGTCAGGGGTTCCCCCTAACAGAATTCATAATTACAACCCACACTTAGTGTGTTCATACTCCTGTACTGTGATGCATCCTATGTGACTCTGTGCGCTACTCCTTCTGAAAAACACTGCTCAATTGTAACAGGGCAGATTAGAAAGGCAAGATCATTGGTGAGGATGTTTTAATTTGAATATTTTTTGTCAACGTGTGAGTTAATAAGCCAGACTGAAAAGAAGAAAACTGAGAGTTACAAATCTGTGCACTCTCATAGATGCTGAAGAGTGCATAGGAGAGCAATGTGGGTCCAGTTCTGTCTGTCTTGAACCCTGTGAATTTGAAAGATGACTCCCTGCAGGTGAATAATCTGGGCTGAGAAATCAAAAGTTTAGAAGCTGGGAGGTGCTATCTATGAGACTGTAGCTGTCACTTCTTGTGTGCAATGAGGAGACTGATCCTACAGTAAAGATAGTGTGTAATTAAAGACAGTATAGCTGTCCCAAGCTACAACTGCACAGCAAATTATAGTCTGGAATATCCTGATTTCTGACACTTGAACTGATGTGAATTATGGGCAGTTTTTGAGGAAAAAGTGGGGAGTTGTTTGCATGAGATGTCAGTACACTAAGACCTCTAGGCTCACTAATATATCACTGCCAGAATTTGAATGCTGAACTTTCAGAGTTACAGCTTACCCTTTAAACTCACAGATTAACTGCTGCAGTGGCTGGAGGAGGAATAGTTTGTTTTAGATTGCAGGCTGTGTTCCTGGAACCATTCAGACTGGAAGGGCATGGCCTTGCTCTGCTGCTGCTCTGCCCTCCCAGCAAGCAGCTGTCCTTGCAACAGGCAGTGGCTGGAAGCTTTCATAGAAAGCTCACATGCAATTATTTCTTTGACATGTGAGTGAATTTTACCTGAAGAGCATGTGGAACAAAAGGTTAATGGCAATTTTTCAAAAGCCTATAACTCAACCAAGCCTCAATGGCATTTCATGCTGGCACTGAAAGTTTGGTTTTTAGCATACATGCTCTGTTTCTGCATTTGAAACCCTTCTGGGAGAGGAGGAGGGGAAACCAGAGGCTTGGAAATTCAGGAAAAATGTAGCTAAAAGTACATTAGGCTGTGTGGAACCTCTCAAAATTTCTTAATTTAGAAAAATGGGGACTTCAGAGTATGTGTATTCTGAGGGATGTTGCACATGCCTCCCTGTTTCTGGTCATTTATTTCCTGAAACAAAGTTCAGCTGTAGAGATGCTCAGTGCTGGTAAGAGCAGAATTGCTACAACTAAGAATCCATGTAAATGCTGTTACTATTCATTGGGTTTAGTGGGGCAATAGTCTTATGGGTACCTGGTCCTTGATGTGAAAGTAACCAGGGATTTGTAACCTGCTGAGAGAGAGAAAAAGGCTTTGACACCTTCCCCCAAAAGTGGGAGATCTTCGAAAAGCTGTTACCTGTGACAGCTCGGAACCTGGCAGGGTGCAGAACAGCTGAAGTCTGGCTGCTGCTTGGCTCTGCTAATACAACCTGTATTTAGAACAATTGGATTAGAATGTGAGCTGCAGGCAGCTGGATGCTAAGCAATGCATTTCACTTATATGGAAAATATCCCTTGTGGAAATGACTTGTGGGCCTAATGCACTCTTCCATCCAATGTGTATCTGTGGGTCAGGAGCACACCCACACTGACTATCCAGCAAAGCCAGTGTTAATGAAAGGTTACAGATGGATGCTAGCAATGCAGGGGCACTGTTCCTAGTTCTCCTGTCAACACTTCAGTTGGTTGGCATGGACAATTGTTCACAGGTGCTGTTATGTGTTATGCTGAGAAGGACTGGGGAAAGTCAGCTCTTGCTCAGAACTCAGGGCCACAGCCTTATTTCTCCACATTTTATATGGTAAGCTCTCTCCACTGGGCATCTCAAAAGTGCTCATTTGTGAAGGTAGGTGTAATGTTATTGTAACTACAGTTATGATTTTTTTTTTTGTGCTCTCTAAGAGGCACTCTCAGGATATGTGAAAGGAAGAAAATCAAAGTACCCAAAGGCCCCAGTGATGCTACTTGCACCTCTTCAGCAAGTAAGAGTTTAAATTTTAAAAATATTGATAAAGCTATAATAACAAAAAGTAGGGTCAAAAGTTAACTGGATAATATGAGTGCTGTAAAACATGTTGAGAGCTGGATCTGAGATTCTCAAGGAGAATGTATGTGGTAAACTTCTTGGCACACAAATAGGAAAATCAAAGATTGAGTATGTACTGAAGTCCTCTGTCCTTGTGAAGCTGAAAAAACTGCTCTGAAGTGCTTTGAGATCACAGGTGTGGTGCCTGGATGTACTGTCTGGAAACAGATGTGATCAGCTGTTCAGCATTTTTTTAATGCTGAATACTTCTGGTGCTGTAAGGTAGCAGGGAAGACAAACCCCTTTGCATACAGTGTTACAGTGGGAATGTATTTTTCAGTGGTACTGTAAATATTGTCTTCGAGGTGTCAAACCACCAAACTATTGGAGAGAAGAGAATGTTTCAGAGTGCACAGGTGCAGCACCTGGCTACCCTGAGGCACCCCTTGGGCACGGCTGCTGCTGCTGCGGGCCGGAGCTGTTCCCGAGGGCGCAGGGAAGGTTTAGTCTTCGCTGAGGAGGGGAAGGCTCGTCTTCGGCCGTCTCAAGCGCTGCTGGCTGCGACGTTCTCATGGAGGTGAGACAGCAGGCCCTCGACAGGCCCTGCCGGTGGCAATTCGCTGCTGCCCGGGGAGCCAGACGCGAAGGACGAGGGCAAAGGCGGACGGGCCGCGCGTGCCAGCTGAACCCGGGGCGCTGCCGCGTGCATGACGGCGGTGCGCGCAGCTCCGGCGGGGGCGGGCCGGGCCGGGCCGCTCCTCCCTCCGCGGCCTCGAGGTGAACCCGCTCGCGGGGGCCGCCCCGGCCCCTGCCCTCAGGGCGCCCCGTGAGGCGCGCGGCGCTGCGGGGAGGCCGCCCGCCCACTGGGGCGTTGCAGCCCGGGCTGCCGGCTCCGCCTCCTCCCCCGTTCCGCTCCACTCCGGAGCTGCGGGGAGCCGGGGGAAGGCGGTGGCGGTGCGGACAGCATGGCTCGGGTGCTGAGCCGGGACCCGGTGGACATTGAGGTACCCACTCGCCCTGCCGGGGCGGGCGGCTGTGGCTGGCGGGGAGGGGGCTCCGCCCGGCCGGGAGCGCCCGGCGAAGTTTGGCTGCGGGGGGCAGAGTCTCGCCGCCGTTGCGAGCTCCGTGCTTCCGCGGCTCCACTCGTCGTGCTGACCCGGGGCAGCTCCCGGCTCCGCAGCCCCCGTCGGGGCGGCTCTGGTTCTGCGCGGCGGCGCCGCTCCGTTTTGCGAGAGGCGTCCAGGCTCGGCCCGATGTACGGGGCGGCTGCGAGCCGATGGGTGTGTGGGGGCGGTGCCTCCCTCCTCCCAGCCCGACACTTCCCGCAGCCCCGTTCTCCAGGGTCGGGCCCGCGTCCCCGGGAGGAGGTCAGGTGCTCTGGTGCGGCGCAGCGTGGCTGAGCGGCGCGGGGGGGCCGCTGCACTGCCCGCGGGTCTCTGCCCTCGGGTGCCCTTCTGCGGGCCAGGCTGAGCGCGTGGCACAGCGGGACCGCAGCGGCATCCTTGGTCTGAGACCGCGGCCCTGAAGTTGTGTGCGAGTTTGCCGAGAGTCAGCCTGCAGCTTTGGAACGGGGCCTGGACGTGGTCCGGCACGAGATAGGGAAGAGGGTGAGTGGCTCAGTGGGTGCTGCCTCTGCTCCTGCCTGCTGCACCCTGCCTGTCTGTGGGCTTCAGCTGCTTGAGGGAGTCCAGCAGAAACACAGCAGCAATATTACCACTTGTAGCCGGCAGTTTCATCCTCTCTTGTGTGACACAACTTTTACAGTAACATATCTTGAATTCTAAAATATTAGGTTTAGGGTGTACTGCTTGCTAAGGAGTCAGCATGTGTAAAAATGCACAGCAGCCACACTCTGGCTCAGGTGTGTCAGTTGTATTATCAGTTTTCCTGAATTTTTATGCCCAGTCCATCCCCTAACTAAGCTACTACTCAGACCTCTGTTAACATCCTCAACACTGATACAAGTGGTCTGACAAACTGAGCTGTGGAATGGACCGGAAGAACAAACTTGTGGAAGTCCTCCTGGATGGGAGGGTGGCACTGTGGTATGAAGTTGGTGCTGCTCTATCAGCTCAGTGTTTTCAAAGCAGCTAATCTATGATTTTTCTTTGTATTGGAGTTCAGTTCTCCATTTGATTTTAGTAGTAAAGGCTTTTGAATACTTCTCTTGGTTACTTTTTTTTTTTTTAAATTCAGAATATTTCGAGGATTGTTACTTTGCATTTCTAGTTAAGTGCAACTCATTCAAAGAATAATGAGATGTGGGATAACGTTTATAATGGTATACAGCACAATGTGATTTAGAAGGTGGATATTGAGAAAGACCAGTGTTTTCTTTGCTCTCAGGTTACAGTTACAAACTTTGGTCAGCTCTTCCTGGGTTACTTTTCTTTCAGTGCTCATTTCATTTGCCATGAAAATGGTGGCAGGCTACTTCTAACCAAATGTGTTGTCCTTTCCCTGTCTGGTTGATGAAATTTAGTCACTACATGATTTGTCTCCCAGATGAATATATCAATAATTATTAATAGTCCACTTGCAACTCTTATTTATTTTCCCTGCATGTGACTTTTTGGGGTAAAAAGAATGTATGTTTAGTATATTAGTATATTTTCTATAATAATGTAGTATATTTTTTCCTTGAAGTTGGGAAAGTGTGTATTAGTAAAACTGATATCATTGTAGAGAAACAATTTTCATAAAATGACCTGCTCAGCTGTTATATTGCAGACCAGAAGGTGATCAAAACATTCAGGGTTTGCTGCCTCTTCTCATGTTGACACACTCCTCTGCTCAATAACTAGAGTTCTAAGAATACTTACCTCAGCGATTCATATAATTAACATATGAAAAGTGACCTTTGTAGTGCTGATGCTACTTTACCTGTTTATATACTTAAGGCCATATAAGAAGACTGATATCACTGGCTCAAGAGGAGCAAAGAAGCTGTGCTAGAAGTTGCTAAAATCACAGCCAGTTCTCACATTGTTAAAAATAAGTAAATCCAGAAAGTTGTCCCTGAGGAATCTCCTTTTCCCTGGTTGGCTTAGCCAGTAGCTTCAGCTGCATCCTGTCCTGGAAATCCTTTGGCCGCTGTCTTACTGAAGGAGATAATGAAATCAGAGATATTGTTCTATAGATCTACTTTCTAATTCTGTAAGTCTAGGAACTTCACAACTAAAATATATATATACTTTGTCCCTGGAATTCAAAAGCAAAAACCACCACCAACAAGGAAAAGACCCATGAAACCCAAATAATTCCTTTCTTGTCAGTGTTTGCAAATAATCCAGGTGTTATTTATGGGCCTCATGCACACCTCCTCCAGGCATACTCTAGGAAAGCGTACCTTCCTTTTTTAAGATATTTTTGTCAATGTGTGCAAACCGTTCACAATTATTTCTTTTAGAAACTTGAGGATTTTTTTAAAGCTGTCGGATCCAGTACTCAGGAGTTAATGAACTGCTAAAACTACAAAATGCTGATTAGAATCTTAATTCAGTTTATTGAATTTGAGCAAGCCAACACAACTGCATATGTTTTCCTGATTGCATTCCAGTCAAAGTCCAGATTCACCACAATAATGAGCTTTTTTTAGATGAGTTCTGGACATTTTCAAGCAGGATGCATAGTAACATCAAACACTGCCCAGCAGATGACTGCCTGCTCTTCAGGGCAGTCTGTGTGTGTGGCTGGCAGGTCTTGGTTGCTGCATTCCTCCTTGTCCTCTCATTTGGTGGTGTTAGGGTGCTGGTACCTTCCTGGGTCTTTGTTGACCACTCTATAGTCAGTTGGAGCAGGACTCTCAAGCTTCCTTGGTGAAGGCTCCTCCTTGCCACAGTAGAAATACTGTCACACTGTCCTCATCAACCTAAAGCATTGACAGCAAATTAGCAACCACCTTACTACATACCACAGTGTGAAACAGTATTATCATTCTTGTAGTGGGTGGAGAGAGGGTGTGCTGGGGTTCCACAAATCCAGCAATTGCAATGAATCATCTATTGCTGACATGTAGAGGGGTGGAATGCTGGAGAGTTGTAATCTCTTGCTAAGGTCATGTTCTGAGAGCAGTCTGTTGGTCATCTGAGAGTTACCAGGTTATGTTTATGGCATGTGTAAAATAACAAATGTCATCCCTATAGCTTTCTAGCTTTCTCTTCATTTGGCTTTAGAAAGTCTAGATAGCTTTTAAATAACACCTGTTTGAAAAGTTGTTGTAAAATTCATTTGCATACTTTTATTTGCCTTTATGTTAGATGATGGTTGCTTACTTATTGCTGTACTGCACTTCTATTTCTGTGATGGTGTCATAAATAAATTGTTGCCCATTGTGATCCAAAGCTTCACAAGATTCATTAGCTGCAGGGTAAAGGCAGAATTTCCTGAGGGTGCTCATCTAAGGGAGGACACAGGAGGCTCAGTGTCCAGGCTGGTAGGCTGTGATCTTGCTCAGCTCAACATTGTTCTCTGAGGACTGCTGATGGAGCTGCATGAGGTTATGGCCTGTGCAGTCAGCACCCCCTGAACTCTGGGACTGCAGCTGATCCCAGGGCTGAGAATGGTGGGAAATGGCCTGCTGGTCCCATGGTCTGTGCTGCTACCTACCAGGTGTCTTTCAGCCTGAAGTAAGTTTTATTTTGTAACGTGCAGTCCCCGCACTGCTTAAAGCAGCAGACCTGACAGCAGTGAAGGTTCTTTTGCTGGGATATTTACTTAGCTTGTTCCTTCTAGTTCCTTCTTCCATCACTGTGAGAACAAGTTAAGCAAGTTTCCCCTGACATGTCTATTCTTCTCCAAGGATAGATGGACTAGAAGTGTGAAAACACTGTGTGTAGCATAGGAAATGAAGCTACAGCTGAGAGCTAAGCCCTAAGTCCTGTAAACCATAACTTAGGTAAGGGTTGAAAAATAAAGAAAAATATAAGAATAAAATTCAGGAAACCTCTAGTAAGATGGGGAATCCTGCCCATCAGCATGGTCCTGAGAACTGCTAGGGAAAGGTTGTGAATAAATAGCTGAAGCTTTCTTTGATTGAGGCCAGGCTTTTATTTTAAAAGCACCAACTGCTACAGTCTCTCTCTGTTTTGAAGATACCTGTCATTTGTTTGAAGTTCCATAATGAAGTTTCAAAGCATAAAATTATTTTTTAGGTAAATGCTTTGTAGCTTGCTATGATGATCAGATGGCTGTTCTTGATTGATAGCTGCATCTGCTGAGGGTCATTCAGTGAGGAAACAAAACTCCCTTTTTGTTTGATGAGTTTCTCTGAAGCTTCCATTGTGTGAGTGGCTTTGTTGTAATAGTCTCAGCTGAGTGGAACAGCAGTGACTGCATGATGGCCTCATAAGCTGTTATAGACCATGGTGATCAGGTATGTCTTGAACACCACAATGTACTCCTGAGGTGAAAGCCTGGGTTGGTGTGTGGCAAGGAGGCTTCTGCAAGTGGCGCTTCTGGCCTTTCATGCTGCACGTTCAAATCCTGCCGATGTTCAAAGACATGTAAATTCATGCCTCCTCTGCAGGTAGTCTGCAAAAATTTCGGTGTTGAAATTCACTCAGGCCCTCTGAAGCAATGATATTGAAAGAAAAAAACTTGTTTTTCGTTGTTCTTCAGCCTTAGAATTTTACTGCTGTTCATGAAGTAAACTTTCAATTTTTTTTCTACATTTTAAAAAATTTTCTTTTTTGTAAGATAGCATTAAAAAAACCCTGCTATTTCCACCCTTTCTCGTAGCTGGTATTTATGAGAAATGCCTGCTTTGGTGAGACTTGTGGTAGTTTTTGCTATCGTGAACAATTTTGAGAACAAAAAGGAACAAATTCATTTTCTCCTTTATTACATGAATGGACTTCGTGATGGTTTAATGTAGACTGGATGAGTATTATTCTTTCTTCTGTCAGTGTTTCTGTAACTATGCAGAGCTGCCACATCTCTTAAGTGGAACTCTGATGTCAAGGAAGATGTGGTCTGTGGGGCTGAGTTTGTGCCTGGCTGCAGGGTGCAGGCTGCTGGGGGGAAGCATGGAGGAGACTGGCTGTCATGCAGGCAGTCTGTGGAGCTTTTGGAGCTCATTTGCTTGCACCCAAGGTTGTCTCCATCCTACAAGCCAGTATGTATGTGCTATGCAATCTGTGTTAGCCAAAAGCACATGCTGCTGCTATTCAGAAGAGCGTGTCTTTAAAAATTCGTTGTCCATCCTATCATATACGTTGTGGCCATGTCTGTAAAATGACCCTGGAAACACAAACAGCTGGCACCGACCTGGGGACACGCTTCTGCATAAAACATTGAGAAGAGCTGGAATCACCGCTGCCAGCAGAAGGGGGCTGCGCGTGCCCTGCCTGCTGTGCTGCACTCACCCTTTGGCAGCACAGGGCTCACATCAAACCAGCTTTCTCTGCCTCTCTGGTTGCTTGGCAACCTCCCGGCTCTTATTAGCATATGATTTCTATGCCTTTTTTTATTTCATCAGTGCAGTGTTACATGCGCTGCTCCCTGCCCTGTGCTGTTGCCTTTGTGAAGAGCAGGATTTGTGCCTCTATGTAAGACTTGGGCAAGGATGATTTGGAGTTAGGAAACCTTTGGCTACAGATGTCTTATCAAACTCGGAGAGTGGCATTTATGCGGGCATGTTATTCAAAATCAATTCATTTTCATTTGCTATCATTTTTTGCGTCAAGGGCAGAATTCTTGTGGATCAGAACAGCATAAATCTCTGGCATCCTTAAACATAGCGTCAGCTGGCTAAATGACGAGAGGTCTATGCAGATCTTGGTGGTCTGTATGCAGTTCAAATGTGGTGCCATAATTTAAGATGAAGTTAAAGAATTGAGTGGTGGAAATGAAATAAATCTTCTGATTATCTTCTTGCAAGGAAATAAGAACACTTTGCCTTCAAATTGTCTGGTTGTGGTTTATGAAGTTAGAGGCAAATAGGACTGGGTCTTAAGTTTTAACTTCAAATTGTGTTTGTTTTTCTTTTCATAGATTGCTACAACTATGAGGAATGCCCAAATCTCTTTTGCTGTTGCAAATGACAAAGAACATAAGATTCAAGTTGACAAATTGCTTTAAATATCAGAGAACACTTTCATTACTAAAAATCACAAAACATATTAAGGTTTAAGTGACAAAGTGAGTACATCTGGGGACTACTTAGATCAAGATATGTATAGTTTTTCTTAATATTAACGTTACAATAAGCTATTACATAGTTAAGCTGTGGTAGAGTCACCATCCTCAGCCCAAAGGGATCAATCATTCTTGCAAGTAGTAGGAATGCAAATCTTTGTAAAGCAATTCCAATGTGAAGAAATCACTTTCTAACTTTCCACAGCTGCCTTACAACACTAGACGACCACATCATCTGAATGAGTTTCTTGTCTATATCAAACCAATAAGTGCATTTGTGAGAGCTGACCTCTCACATAACTAAGCGATAGGACTAGAGGGAATGGCCTCAGGTTGTGCCAGAAGTTCAGGTTGGATATTAGGAAAAAACATTCTCTGGAAGTGATATCAGGCACTGTAATGGGCTGCCTGGAGAGACAGTGAAGTCACTGTCCCTGGAGGTGTTCAAGAAATGTTTGAATGTTGTACAGAGGAACACGGTTTATTGGTGAAATGTTGGTAGCACGTGGATGGTTGGACTGGATGATCTTGGAGGTCTTTTCCAGCTTTGGCGATTCTGAGTTTAGAGTAAGTGGTTTAAACAGTGATCAGCCTCAGGAAAAGGCATGAGAAGTCTCAACTGGCTTAGGCGTCCCTGACTCCTGCACAGTAAGGGTGTTGGAGTGACTTTCTCTACAACTATAGGATGGGCAGTGCTTGGGTAGTGCTGCTCAGGACAAATACTACCAGACCTTTGGTGTGTAACTTCAGAACAAACAGAATAAACCTCTTGTTTGGAGGTGGGCTGAGTTGGGCAATTTCACTTCTGCCCTCTGTCGTAATACTTAGTTGTATGAAATACCTGGTCTCTTACTCTAGTCACAGATACCTGTCTAAGCAGATGTCAAATTTTGAGTGTTTTTGGGTCCAGCAGAGATATCATGATATAAAAATGGATGAAGCCTAAAAAATGGATGAAGGATAAAAGTATTTTGAGTTTTTAAAAATGCTTCCAGTGTTTATGTGCATGTCTACAGAATGCTTTAATAGCACAATAAATATTAATATGCGATGACTGTTTTATTAGTAAATTTAAAGCGATAAACACAATGAAGTCCTTGAAAATACCATCTCTGCTCAAGCCAAGGTTCAATTTTATTTTCAGTATGACATTTGCTGCCTGAAGTATTACAAGTGGCTTGACCTTAAAATTACGTTTCCTTTAGTTCACTGAAATGGTTGGCCTTTCCAGTCTGACTTGACATTAGCAGCACAAATGGGGGAAGATGGACATGCTTGCTTGTGACTTCAAGCTAATTAAAAAAATATCTGTTATATCTAAATATTTCTATGTAGATGGGATGGTAGTCATTAGTTAAAAGCAATCATGATGTATTCCAACATTTTAATTTTGGGTTCAAAACCAATTACATATGTAATTAAAGGGAAAACTATCCAGGCAGCCAGACTGTCTGATTTACACGCACTGTGCTGGTGTGTGTAGGTTTTTAACAGATGTACCTGTGCATGCTGCTTTGGGAATGTGGAAATGAGGTGTAAAAATTGAAAGCTGCTTTGATAACTGTTAATCTCTTCTTCCCAGCGATGCTCTTATTTCAAGTATTGGGCAAATGAGCAAATATATTTATTATGGAGTTTGGACTGTGCCATTTTCAGATGGTTGCATTGTTGTGGTGCTTTGTATATTAATATATTACTACATGCTTTTCTTATGCTCTTGTGACTTAAAGTATCTCTCAGTTTTTATTTAAATGAACGTTCTGTTGGAATGAGCTATCCTGGTTAGGATTTGCTCAGCCACTAGGACATCTCAGTGACTTGGAGTGAATGCAGCACTGCTGGGTTCTAGGCGGCTCCTTCCAGCTACAGCTGCTGGCTCTGTACTGTGCTCTCCTCCAGCCCTGAGAGGTCACTGTGTTGCTCAGCCACATTTCCAGCATTCGTTACAGAATGGTGCTGTGCTTTGAAGGGGAAACTTTTCAGTCTTGAGGTGAAAGGACAGAAGTGAGGATGCGTCTTTGTGGGTGTGGAGAAATGGGCTGATGTGTGGAGGGATCCAGGGGGAAGGAGAAATAAAATAGGCTCTTATCTGCAAGGCTGCAAGTGAGCTATCGCAGAATTTAACAATTGCAGCATTTTCCTTTACAGCCTTTGCATCATTAACATCTATGCTACCATCTAGCTCATTATAAAATGCCTGTTTTTGCCTTGATTCTGAAGGGCATTGTACAAAACCCCTTTCTATTCTGCTCTTAACAATAAGACAGCTCCCCTCCCATCCAGGCATGTCTAGCATCTATGCACAACTCCAGAATGCATGTGTAAAAGTAGGGAGAAGTGTTAGAATAGGCTATTAAAAATGTAGACCCATAATGTGATTAAAAAAGATTGGAGGTATAAAAAGAGGTTTTACACCTGGAAGTTATTATAGTTATTTATATTGAGTGAGAATAATAACCAATTGTTTTCTAAGATGTATGACACATTTATGAAAAACCTTGAAGGATAAATGGATCTTTTTAGTATGCTACTTCCACAAAGGACTCTATGAATAAAATAATAGTGAGAGAACTCTCAGTGGATGCTGAATACTGCTAATTGATGAAATTATTACTTATTACGCTGCAACTGAACTCTGCTTAGAAACACTATTTTCAGTATGATTTTTTTGAAAATGACAGCTGAAATGTAAGAGGCTTTGTATTGAAAATGAATAGTGATAATTTCTTGATATCTTTGAAATGAAGGATATTTCAATGACAGTTAAAACTGAGAAAAGTGATTTTTTTTAAAGTACTCGGATCATGGAATATTGCTGTGAAAATGAAATGAACTTTTCTGGAATCAATAGCATAGAGTTGATATGGATTTATGAGGCATTAAAAATTCTTAGTATTCTTATTTATAACGAAGCAGTCAATTATCTGTGTCAGCAGTCTTCATATTATGTCACATGTTAAGGTTAGAAATGAGGTTTTTGAGATAGAATTTTCCTAAATGCAATGGCTACACCCTAATTGTAAACTAAATCAGCGTTGAAGAAGCGCTCCATCACTTACTGCTCAGGGCAAGAATGGGAGTGAGTACCAGATTTGCCACTGATTTACTGCTGACAGATTTCAAACTGGCTGATCTTATTTTTCTTGGTATGTCATTTTAGGTCCCTGTATTGACTCTCAAGGAATGTTTTCGGTAATTGGTGTGAGAATCTGTGTATTGCATGTGGTGTAGTATTTTGGAATATAACTACATGTGAATACAGGATCTGATTTCAACCTTGATAAGTGTATTCATCAGTTTTAGGGGCATAATAACTCCATCCCTGTCAATATCAGCAATTTTCTAACTCTGAGGGGCAGCATACTCTTGTATGAGTTTGGACACACACTTATGTGTGTGCGTGCTGATGGGAACATTTTGAGGTGGGTGATTAGAGATTATTCCCAGACCTATGAATTCTGCTTCTATTTTAACACCATATTTGATAATGCCTTTTCTTCAGTTCCAATTAAAAATTCAAAATTCTAACAGTTTTATGAAGCTTGTACATAGCTCTTCTAAACAGATGGAAGTGAGAGTAACAAAAGGCAGGGGAGAGGGTTTTGTCTTGTTAAAAAGAGAGGAATTATTTTTTCTGAAGATCCAGTGCTTAAAGTCTGCCTTTTAGCAACTGGAAATTCAAAGCTTTAGAATCATTACTGTACATTTATAGGATAACTGATTGTGTTTTTATAATTTAGAAATTTATAACTTAGAAACTATAAAAGTGATAATTCTTCCCCATTCAGAGGTCTCATCACACAAATGTAATTTGGCTTATTAAGTAAGATTGAAAAATAATGCTACAACATCCAATGCTCTTCATAAAATGTTTAAAATTTTGTCCATAAGAATGAGACAAAGTAGGGTAGATCAGAACCCAAATGTTTGCTGTCATATTTTAAGATTAAGCACCCTAATCGGGTTATTCTCTTTTTTTTTTTTTTGAGTATCACAACTGCTTCTTGCCCATGTGTTCAGTAATGTTTAGTGTCAGCTTTAAAAAAAAAAAAATCAAAATTGTTGAATACAAGTGAAGAACTCCAAGGAATTGTTTTCTTTTTCCCCATTATCAATACATTTTTGTTGTCATCTGAAATGCGTGTGGCACCCTATTTATTTATGGAGTGTCATATGGGATTTCTTTGCTTAAAGGTGACTGTAGGAATAATCTGTAGCTCTGCATAGGAAAACAGATATAAAAAAGGAAAAATTGGCCACAGTGTCCTCCTGCCTTACTTGCATTGGATGCCAGTTTTTATTCCTTGAAAACTGTGTTGTTATCGAAAGTCTGATAAGTGAAAAATATTTTAATTTGTAGCCTCAAGTATCAATCTCTTACTCCTTGTAAACAATTATCAAACTCTTCGTGTTTTGACTTTGCTTCTACAGGCTTAGCATTTCCTTTTTGGCCAAATACTCTTTTGTATGCACAAGATTACTAGGAAATCAGTAGTGAAACTACAGTAGGGAAGCTGAAAGCATCAGTTTGGTATTTTACCATTGCATTAAACAGTTGCCACTGAAATTTTCTCATTTGCTGCTGCTTAGTGTTGCAACAGATTTAGAAAGTCAACATAGATATGCTTGACACACTGATATAAGTATAAAAGCCCTTCACACATGCGTCAAGCAGTGAATGTACTAGTTCTTTCGCATATGTATTGTCACCATCATCCTTGCATTTCAAGTTCATTTATTGGACTTTGAAAATCACCTTTAACAAAGTTTTCAGAACATTACTTCTCTCAGCTGAAATTAGTTCTGCTGTTTTTGCCAATGATTAAATTTAAAGCAATAATAACTTTAATGCTAATTTCTCTCCTATGATCAAAAGTCAGCAGAGCATTCACTTTTCATTAACTGACATGTCTGCAGTGTGAGTTTGGTCTCTCTGGTTAAGCAAACAAACACCTGTAATTGCAGTTGAGTGAAGGTTTAATCTGAGGGGTTCGATTGTTGGGATACAATGGATTACTTTTGGTTTTGGCACTAAAGCTACTTACAAAGGCAATCGAGCTTGTCTTCTCTATCAGTTGTTTTGTCATCTTGCAGGAAAGTGAAAGTAGAATGTAAATGTATGTGTATGGTGATCTTATGGACTTAAAATGACTTCCTGTATGAGTGAGCAGTTAACTTAAAGCTTCAGAAAAAATATAAAGAGGGAAGATATTTTTTATCAGGAAGATGAAGAAGGTACCAGGTTGTGGGGACTATGCCTGTGCTTGCTTTGAAAGAAATAGCAGTGAAGGAGCCAGAGTTGGCTGTGATGATGAGTTGATGTGCTTTTATT
Organism: Tetrao urogallus; assembly: GCF_951394365.1. Classification (NCBI taxonomy): domain Eukaryota; kingdom Metazoa; phylum Chordata; class Aves; order Galliformes; family Phasianidae; genus Tetrao; species Tetrao urogallus. The sequence continues at coordinate 17,379,772 of NC_136818.1, read as the reverse complement.
TATTTATTTATTTTTTTTTTTTGCACTTATTCAATCAGTTGGATGATTAAAGATTATACAGATTGAGATAAAATGTATTAAAAGGTTAAATGTAGGCTTGGAAGGACAACTGCACTAGAACTTAAACCTGAAAAACTAAAAACTTTTAAACCTCTGAAAACTGTGCCCAGCTATGCCTTCTCAGAATTTCATGTGGTAACACAAATAGCTTCTGATATGGTGTATTGTTTATGATGTGAAAGTGAGGCCTTATCACAGAGCAGGGTGCTCTGGAGTGACCTCAGGTCTGAGGACTTTGGATTGCGGTGCTATAACATTGAGCCCACTTCAATCTGCATAGCTTTTAATGTGTTGAATATATGAATAATTCACTGAATGCTGGGATACTACCTGGATGCTTAACTTCAAGCACAGAGGGTGAGTATTCACTTCAGTTTTCTTTGTGAGGGTCAAGGCACTTCTGCAGAGATGAGTTATGTCAAGGCAAGCGCATGCTGAGCTTCCAAAGGAGTAATTTACCACCCAGAGCTCTCCTAATAGAGAACAGTGTTTGTTATCTATGGGAAGCAAGTAATGCTTATGTTTCCCATTTTAATAAACCTCTTATATTTTACAGTAGTACCTAGCATAAATACAGTGCTGAGGTGGAGAAATCAAGTTCTTAATGTCAAAATTAATGTGTCTGCAAAATTAGGCAGACTGTGCATATGGTTGTGTATATTTCTTCTTTGTTAATTGCTGAAGCATTAAGTTTGCTTGTATAACGAAGTTCCAGAGGTATTCAATATTTTGTTAACATAGGTATATGCAAAAATAAGTCTTCACTGATGAACTCACTTTTGATGGTGATTTATAGAATTGCTCAATTTAAGAGACAGTATTTACATAATGTGCATTTGGGTGAAATCTAGTGGTAAAAATGGTAATGCTGCTTTCTACATAACTGACACTGGATCTAGGACTGCACCTCAAAGATGACTGCACACTCTGATGTTATTGCTATAAAGTAAAACTACTCTCACTACAGAGCATAGGCTGTGTTAGGAAAGGAAGATGCCAGGAATGAGTTTGTTCTGATATAAAAGCAGTCTGTCATATGGGCAAATATGAAACTACTTGGAAATGCGAAGAGGAAAATGTGGCATCTAATGGCTAAGTTAAGCCAGTGACCAGTGCGGAGTTAGAACATGCTTACCATAAGATAATGCACTGACATCAAGTTCTTGATCTTTCTTGAGTCTCTGAACTCATGAGGCTCAGAGAAGAAATAAGTGTTGCGATTCAAAGTGGGATGCTGTCCCAGGTATGGCCTGACTGCCCTGCCCAGTGTGCTGCAGGGCTCAGTGCCTGACCCCAGCCCCTCCTCAGCCTCGCTTCATCTGCCTGCAGCGTGTCTGCTTTGCTGGCTTGAAACATGGTCAGAAGCTGTTTGTCCATCCAGGAAGGGAACCCCTCTTCTAACTCTTTGGATGCTGAGGACTCTTATTTGAAGATAGAATGGTAATATAAATCATTGGCCATGGAAAATTTTACCTGAGGAGTTTATCCTGGTTTATAGAGAGGATTGTATCTTGCCACACTGTGATACATTATAATATAAATGGGATCACAGCCAGTGTGTGCCTTTGTCCATACATGCAGCCGTTTGTCTTAACAGAAATGTATCCAGTAACACACAGAAAAAAATTCTGGGGGGATTCTCTCAAACTCCTTGCTGTCTGGGATAATTTTTGATTCTAGGTTTAGGGATGTCTGAAGGTTGACCATGATATTCCCATGTTTGTCGTAGTTTTCCATTTTGTCTGACTTTATTTGACATCATCATCTCACAATTAAATCAGGCCTGACTAATGTGAAAGCACATTGTTCTTTTTTGAAATATCTCAGGAAGTCATCCAAATGTCTAAGCTGTATATTATCTATATATTAAGTAGATTATAACGTTTTTCTCATTGGTTCAAGACTTCCATTAAAAATAATACAAATTTGACACAAATATTTGTTTGAGGCACTCTATTGTATTACTCTTAATCTTAAAGGTCTCTTCCAACTCAAACCATTCTATGATACTATATAATAGCAGGATAGAGAAACTCCCAACTTTCCCCATGTCCTCAGATAACAAAAAATGATGTAGAATTGGCTTCTAGAAAACGTATCATGACAATTTATTTTTTTTAATCTTGATTATCTTTTAATATTTTGAATTGTTTTTGAACTAGGATGTTTCCTTGCTCATTTGGTGGTGGAATTTGTACTTGTAGCCATTAGGGACTTTGCATGATGGCTGAAGTGCTGCATCTGTTAGTGCTTCATGCAGCTTTCCTGAAGGCCTAGCAGATGTGAAAGATAAAGTAAACTAAGCAATGCAAAATGAGGTATTAGTAGATAGAGTCATCTTTTTGTTAGCTGACAGAATTCTTAAACACTCATTATTCTGGGTCATTCAATCTCATGAAAACAAATACTTCTACTTCAGGTTATTTGGTCTTTCACTGATGAGCACTTAATAAAATTAGTTTCATGTACTAGAAAATAACAGGAGAAAGACACTAGTTACTTGCTTCTGTCAGTAGTTCAACACTTGCATAGCTCTGAAATTAATTGTTTAGTATGCTCATTACTCTTAGAAAAAATAAATATGTTCTCATTATGCTCACTTGGTGAACATATGTACCTTGCAATACATTTAATGTTACTTGCTGTGAGGAAGATTACAACTCTTTTTAAGGAAATTGGGTAGATTAATGGAATGGGGTGGGTTAAATTGCTCTCCACATGCATTCCCTAGCATGCCTAGCCCAATGCTGAATTTTAATTGATATATATACATATAGGCTGCTCTGAATGTAATGCCTCCTATTTATTTTAATGAAAACTACAACAGATACATATAGCTATATGTTAGAGCAAATTCTCAGTGATAAAACACTATTTTTCAACACAGTCACTACCATTAGCTATTCACTTTCACCAGTGATAAACAAGAGCCTGCAAGTTGTGGTTGTAAAAGCCTGCACCAGCACAGACATGACCCGCTGTTTCACAGTTGTTATCTAAGAAGATGTTGTCCGTACAGTCCATCTTTCAGACAGTCCAGCCAAGATTAGCAGTGTGTTCCACAGTCTTCAAACCGGTATGGGACCTGGCATTATCATGTTGCAAGGAAAAGGTGGTCTTCTCTCATCTGACTTCGGAGTTTGAGCTTTCGCCTTTGTCCTTATCACAAGATAGTGGTCAGAGTTGATGGCTTGTCCAGTTTTCAGGAAATTGACAAGAATCCGCCCCATTTCTACCCCATAAGACAGTGCACAGCACTTTATGCAAATTTTCAGATTCGTCCCTCTGCTGCCATCTGTCATACAGCAACACTGTAATGGAATATTGGTGAGAAGGTTCAACCTCTATAACCGTACCACCAACATCCACCTCTGCCATTGTGGGCCAACATAGTAGGAGGCATTACTTCCAGAGCATCCCTCGTATAAAGCAGTTTAGCTAAGGATGCTCAGTAAAGCAACTGGAGTAAAATAAGATACAACCTGTGTATTGCAGGGGCTGAACTGAACTTTATGGTAAAATGAACAAAATAACGCTTGAGATCAGATTTATGCTCATGTTTTGTATATGAACAGTTGCATTTTCAGTGACTTTGTTATGGCTTTATGCTCATTGATCTATGGTGAGCCTCAGCAGGGGCTGTTAATAAGAAACTTCCCTGTGTGCTGGAGGAAGTGGACATAAGCCATGAAAATAATTCTGTCTTATCAATAAACCTATACAGTTTTAGTGCTGTGACCTGTGCCAGAGCCTGAAGTGGTCTTTTTTGATCCCTATTCTACCTTTGATTTACCAGTTGCAAAAATGAGGATCACTTAGGAATAAATACTCCTGATGTAACTCATTGGTGTCAGCTGTAGTTCTTCCAGAGGCAGAGAGTAACCTTCAGTGTTCAATTTTTAACCAGGCTTTCTGTTTTAAGTGAGAGCTAAGGTCCAGGTGACTGGGATGTCTTGCTAGGGTTGTTAATTTGAAAAAGATGTGGAATACTTAAAGGTGAGTTTGTGGGGAGAAAAAAAAAAAGAAGCTTTAAAACTCCATAAATCTTACAAAGACTGTGCTAGATGAGTAGGACTTCTCTAAGACTGCCTTGAAGGTACTGTGGTCCCATTGATGATGTAAATTGTACTTTCTTAACACTGTTGTCTGAATTTGGCCCATGAAACAGACTTCAATCTTAGGATGTGGGTTTTGGAAGATGGAAGAGCCTTGTGTATTTCACACTTATCATTGATATGTTAACTTGTCAGGAACAAAGGCTATTTAGCCTCAGTGCAATATAATGCTATAAGAAAATGTATGCCTTGGTAGTAGAAGTGGCATCATTCTATAAAAGACTGCAATCCAGTTTGAAAGCAGAAGCAAGAAGAAAAATTTTCCAGGAATTTACCTTAAGACAATACAGAAGAAAGTCTGCCTTTGTGTATGCACCGTGTTTGTTCATGGCAGAACTCAGAGCTCAGGAGTTCAAGCTAAAGAACACATTTCCTGTTACTTGTGAAAATGTCTACAGAAACTGGGCCTCCCTGTTCTCTCACTCACCATTTTCTACTTTTTACTGTTTTTCCCGTCCTTCAGTTAGGAAGTTCAGTAAGAAAGCAGGAAAATATTGCTCAAATCTTTTTTTTCCCTAATGTCATGCTAGAACATCATCATCTTTGGAGGTCAGATCCCCTTCTACCTTTCCCTACTTGGTGTTGAAACATTACAAACAAGCATAGTGCTTCTAAAACTTTCTATTTTTTTTCTGAATATGCTTTTAATTAAAGAAGCTATTGTAATTAAATTTGATCTTAAGATTATCAACTGAAAGGATGACTTTATAAGATGGAAATAAGATGGCTATGACACTTTCTAATGAAATAAATATCTGGTGTAGAGAATTATATTAACACTGGATTACTGCAGGACAATGTGAAATCTGTCTTGAATTATCTGGAAATGCTGCACCAGAAATAAGACTCCCAACAATAGAATGTGTTTCTATCCCAAGTGACTGCCTTGAAATCACTTATTTTGGAGTAATATTAAATCAAAGACTTGAAAAATTACTCACTGAAGTATAACATGCTGTTTTAAAAGCTTCTGTAGCCTTTTCATTAATAGATGATAGTGAAGATTAGATAACTTTTTTTCATGTGGACTTGTTAATCATAGCCTTTAAAGTAGAAACTGAGCAATAAACATCTAATGAATAGCTTATGGCAAGTTTATTCTTTCTTAGAAGCAGTGTTGGCACAGATCAACATAAACCATTTATTGTTAACTTCTCAAAATTTAAGAACAGTAGCTATGACTTAAACGTGCCACATGTACGTTAGATATCAGTAGTTTATAGTGCTTTAGGGTACTTGCAACTTAAGTTAGTTTACATTATTCACAACAAATACCTTCCATTCTAGAAATGAATATATTAGAAAATATTGGAATATATCAGAAAAAGAAACTATTCTTTAGTATTTTTAGGTTATCTTAGTATTGTAAAAGGCATGAATGAGCAAACTGTCATGGATGATTATTAAATTCCTTACTGTACTGGATTTTGAGTGAATCTGTAGAGGCATTATTCTAACTCATCTGTGTAAATAATAGAAGAATACTTTGGTGGTGCCAGTAACTGTCATTGTGGTACAAGGCTGCTAGTTTAACTCCAGTATGCATAGTGTTCAGCTTTGCCAAGAGGATGTACACAGTATGAGCCATATTTCTGTGTATTTACAACCCTGTTTCTTTCTTCATCAACACAGTACCTAAACAGATTTCTGTGAAAATGCAGCAGCTTTATGCTCAGATTAGCAGTTATTAATGAAAATGGATTTGTGCCTACTTTGTTTTTATTTTTATAAGTATAATCACCTGCACTAAAAGTAAATATATAATTTATTGGTACTTAATGACTAGTCAAATAGCATCTTAAAGTGAGGTCCAGTCTTCACAGTACTCTAAAAAGGGATGTAGCATGTATCCACCAGCTCCATTTGGGAGTTTGAATATTGTCCTTACAACATCGGGAAAGATCAAATGACAGCTTATCTGGCAAGAGAGAGTTTTTTTAGCAGAATAAGTGTGGGAGTGGGACAAGCAAGATCACAGATGTCCAGATAATCTTACCTTTACCTCTAGATTTCTCCCCTGTTCTGATGGCCAGTGTATTTGAAAGAACAGGGCCTCAGGTTTCTTTTCTTGCACATGCAATTTATTTTTGTTTAGCTAGGTGCATATATTAAGTGTTATTGCAACAGTCCCTCCAGGACTTTCTTCTCAGTAATTTTCCACTTACCTGAATGTATTTGTTAAATTTACTAAATGTCTGACTAGCCATAAGCTGCTGAAAGCCAACTAGGGAAATGAAATGAATAGGAAGAAAATACCCTCACTAATTTTCCTTTCTGACAGTTAAAAAGACTCAAAAGCATTTGCATTACTTTTCCATTCAAGCAGTTAACTTCACTTCTGAGTTATTTTTAAACATCAGGGACTTCTAGCTGAAATAGTCACCTAGGTCAGCAATCCCAGATTTAGGCAGTATATTATTTAAGTAGTGGGAATATAAGCAATTTTTATGTTGTATATGTGATTTAGTATGTTCTTAATAGTGTGCCAATTTTATTTCAGATTTAATTCTGGAACATACTGGACTATGCAGTCCTTTTGGATTTCTGCAACTGTTGCACTTGGAGCCATACTCCTGTTGCAGAATTCCAACAGGAGCAAACATATGGGGATTCTTCCGTCCTTGGCTTGCCCCACCATTTGTTCCACATTTTAAACCAACTGGTGCTGTACCCAGTGGAGTACATCTGTTACGGTTTATTACTAGAAATTTGCAATTCATTTCAGAGCTTGCTAAAATAATTATAATATTCATGGCCAAGAGTACTGCATTAAGCAATTACAAAAGATAGTAGGCAAGATTTTGCTCAAGTGCATGCGTGATTCAAGAGCTACTGTCCAGTTTGGGTGGTTTGGGCACTCACTGGCCTATCAACAGTGAGTCAGATGTGCTCTGACAACAGAGTTTGATCAGCTTGAGAAATTAATGTAGCAGCAGAGATGCTGTAAGTGACATCCCTTATGTGAATGTCCCTGCTCTGTTTTAATTAAGAATGAAAGAAATTAGCATAAACCACCACTGAATGCAGTTGGTTGCCACATCTTGCCTGAGATGTTCAGCTGGGGAACACCCAGAGGTGGAGCAGAACTTATCCTGCTGGGATTATGGAGCTGCATCTGTAAGCACCTCCTTAAAATGCTACCTCTTTGCCTTAAAAAGCAACAACAACAAAACAACCCAAACACAGGGAGAAAAAATACACATCCAAAACCCCTAAAAACCCAAACTACATAAGCATCAGTGCTAAATGCAACGCGGGTTGCTTTTTCATCTTTATCACCCACACAAGCAGATGTACTCAAGTGAACTTTTAAAATCAGGAAGCATTCTGATATACATAACCTATTGCATTTGTTAGTTTCTGTCTCTAGCTCTATAAGTCAGTCTTGCATGTCTCTGATGCATAGCAACAGTGAGTACACCTTATTCACTGCAGCCTAGATGTACAGTGCTAAAGTGGAATCTTTTTAAAGGAAATCTTACAAAAACCAATTTCAAAAGTTACAACAAAGAGTATGCCTGTTTTGGTTCCCTATCTTAGATCTGGTTCTTGATCTGTCAGTTGCATACTGTTCACACTTGCCCTTTGTATTATACGAGGTCAGTTTTGTACAGAAACCTGTCATTTGCCTAAGCTGGAGAAAAGCTTGAGTTCCAAAAGGCTGACTTAATTTTTCAAGTTACTCTTTAATGAAAGACTTTACAAAGTTCAGTCTGCCCATGTTTCCTGGCTACAACTGCCACTTAAAAGTACTGCTGTATTCCAGCACTTGCATCCTTGCAAGTGAAAACATTGAAGAAAGGAAGATTTGTAATGAGGGTAACTTATCAGGTCACCATGTGCAAAAGCAAGTTCTTGTATAGGAAAAGCTGGAGGTCCCACTGTTGTGATAAAATGTGTAAAAACAGCATGAGTGCTTTAAAATCTTTTTGCATGTTTTGCTTTGCTGTACACTTTTTATTTGGAGCATTATAATGAAGTAGAATCACATGTTTCCGTGTAGCCTAGGTTAGAAACATTGGGGAGTGGAAACTTATCATAGGGATGGCTGGCTGCTGGGTGTAATGCTGCTTTATAGATATCCCAGGAATGCCTTTTAAATGTTCAGAAAGTAAGCATTGTGGAAAATGAAAATCTAAACAGATTCCTATGATGTTATGCTAAAATACTGTTGTTCTGGTTTTACATAGCAGTGTAAATAAATACTTGGTGTGATTTAAGAGGCTTCAAATGTATTTTTTGGAAATTCAAATCTGTTTTTTTTTTTTTTTGTATTTTCTCTTTTCTTTCTACAGAACCTCCTGGCTTTAAACCCCCGAACGCAGACTCATGCAACTCTTCATTCAACTGTAACGAAGAAACTAGTCAAGAAGCATTGGAAAAGGAATTCTGACAAAAGTTGTTCTGTAAGTAGACATTTATTATTGCATCTGAAATATGCAACAAATTATTGAGGCTGGAATCTCAGTTGCGTGGGAAATTCAAACTTGAATTTGCTGTGGTGTTCTGTAGCCAAAGTTGTCTTCTAGTTCTGCTCCTGCAGATAAATTGTTACTGGTTGTTCAGAACCAGTACATGCCATGCATCTTTCTTTTTGGGGGAGCTGGTACATCTTTGAAGCAACTTGTTTTCCTCTTATTCTGGAGTCGGATCAGCCTTGAGCACCTGTGATTATGGCATCCAGCTCACCACTTCCCTGAGCACTGCAGGGCTGCTTGCTCTGGGTTGCCAGCATTGGCTGCCTTCTTCCCACTCTGCGTGGCTGCTGCCTGCTTGCTCCTCTTGTTTCTGTTTCCCATGAGTAACTCTGGGAAGAGTAGCACTTCTGTTGGTTTTCTTTCCTGAGAGTTATAACTGTTCATTCAGTGCAGAAATATGGAAACAATACACATTTATATGTATGTGTAATATATATACACGTGCCATATATATACATGAAGATGTATATATTTTATAAATAAATGAGACTGGTATTAACACAGTTCTCAATTTCTAAATTTTTTACTTTGTATTTTTTCAGGAAATAGGTATTGAAATAAATGTATTTGCATCATAAAAAGGGCTATAGTGTTTAGAATTTCTGCCATTAAATATCACCTTTTTCTTTCTAGGTATTTAGTTTTCTAGTCTCAGTGTGATATTTGGCTAATCCAATCAGACATGGTTGTCTCTTTGATCTCTTGGCTGATTAGAAGGTCTGTAGGGCTTTTAAGGTATTTCTACAGATTCTGCTAGATAATCCTCTAAATTCAGAGGAGTAAAGTCCTACTTCCAGAGTACTATTTCTGCATCTCTAAACTGTTTCCCTTATGTGTACAGAATTGTGATCTGTTTTAATAGTGTTACCAAAACACCTTCTGCGACTAATTTGGGTTAACTTGAACCTAATTTTTTTTTAAACAAAATTTTCTCAAAATAAAGAAATCCAGTGTAAATAAATTTTCTCAAAATAAAGAACTCCAACAAATATTTGTGGGAAGAAGCAACCTAGGATATCCTTAGTATTCCAGCCATCCTCTACTAATCATGATTCCTACCTTTGTAAAATGACAAGAATCTGTGTTACTGTAGCTAGCTTTCCTATTTTCTTATTTGTTAGTTTAGGTTTTTCCCAGTTGTTACAACAATAACATAAAGCTTGGGTTTGTGAATAGGGATGATTTCTTTAGGATGTCCAGTGCAGTTATTGCCCACAACTGTTTTGATGTTGTACAGGTAGTTGAGCTGCTCAGTAAGCAGCTCCTGGGCAGCTGCAGTTTACATACTGATGTTTTCAGGTGGCCTGAAATCAATACTGAGCTTGTGAACTCCTGTGCTTTCAGAAACTTTCATAAGAGGCTTAGGTATCCATGTGGTAGGGGTAGCAGGCACCTCTGCAGTTACCTCATCAGCTGTTCCTATGGAAATTATTCATTACATAGTTGGTTGAAACTCCAGTTATAGTGCACATATATATCTTTCTGATGAATATGCACACATTTTCTAAAGCTCTTAGCCTTCAAATTTGTTACTATCTCTGACTTTTCCATTTGATCTTTGTACTTTCAGTTCATAAAATCTGGATATTTAAAGCTTTTTTTGGTAATTGAAAGTGCCTAGCTTTTTAGAAGCTCCCTATCTTCCCACATTCCTACTTCTAGTTATGTGTACCCCATTGTCTTCAAAGTTCTTGAAGCCCTAAGTCCTGAAATTATTGGGCCGTGCAAACAGCATGGATCTTGAGGTCATAGCTAGTTTGTGTGTCTTGGCTGAATTTTGATTCAGAAGAAATTCTGAATGTCCTCCAATATAGCGTGATGGTATTTCTTAATTGATTTACAATCTATGTAGATTGCTCTGAAAGCAATGACTCTTATGTCATAGAATCATTAAGGTCTAAAAGACCACTAAGATCGTTTAGTTCAAGCATAAATCCATCACCACCATGCCACTTAGTGGGACACCTACCTGTTACTGCATAGAGGACTTCAAGGACACACCTCTGCTTCATATGCGCTTCCATGTCAGACACCATTTTGTGAGGCTACTCCTTTTCTGCCATCTGTCACAGGGCAGCAAAATGTAATGGAATAATGGTAGGAGGGTTCAACCACTCCTGCTGTTCCACCAACATCTCCTTATGATGTGGGCCAACATCATAAAACAGGGGGCATTACTTTCAGAGCAGCCCTCATAAGAAGCAATTTGGTTTGGAATTCTGCATTACTGCATACAGATCTGTGGGGCAACGGCACTTTTACATTCTCCAGGTCATCACTGATTAGTAGGCAAGAACAACCAAATGCATTCCTGGCCTTGTATGAAAACTATAATGTAGGAAAGGGTATATAGAACATAATTCTTGTTATAGTCTAAAAAACCATTGGCAGTAACAATTGTGCCTCTTAATGGACAGGTCAGGCTCTTCTGAAAGACCACAGAAGGAAGTGTGATACTTTGCATTTCCTTAAAATCTGAATTTGTCTTTTAGCTTTGGATTCTTTTGAAATGTGGCTGATGCTGTCTTAGCAGAATTACTGTTAGAGGGAAGGTGGGAGTATGAAAATACAAAACTAATTAAATTAACAGCTCTCAAAACTCTGAACAAAAGCTGCATCTGCTGAGGCATGCACATAGTGACTTGGTAATGTCTAATGTACTTCCAGATGGCAGACTTAAATATTTCTTCAGAATAATTATACGAGTGAAATTTTAACTCCTCGTCTGCTCTGAGACACTTTTGCCCATTAAATGAGTTCTGAAGTGGAAACTGAATGTCAGTGTTTTTCATCAGTGCTCTTCAAGGATGGCCCAGTTACACTTTCAATAAGTGCTGTTGTTTATTTAGTGTGTTTAGCAACCAAATTTTGTTGTAAAAGTGATTTATTGCTGTAGATACACAATCATTCAACCTCAGAAATTTTGTCAGCTTTAGATCAGAGTATATGGGTCACCCTTGGTAGCAGTCCCAAACCTAAACATTAGCTCTGTTGGCATCTTCTGAGTCATGCTGGAAGGTGGCATAAATTTCAGGAGCGTGGCTGGGGAAAGAAGATCATTTTGTCAGAGGAAATCCAAGGCAGCAAAGTTCTGAGGTGCCTATACTGACAGTAGATCTTTGGAAAGGATGGTAACTTTAGGTCACAATAGATCATCAATTTCATAGATAAAACCTGAGCAAAGGAATGAATTGTGGATGCTGTGAGTTTTTGATTCTGGTGATACTTTGATTTCAGGATTTTCCTCAGCAATTCAGGATTGTTTTAGATATCAGATTTATGTTTCTATTTATGGTTGCCATCTTGCTGTTCTTCAATTTTGGTGAGCATTTTATGCTTGATGACTACTCAGGAGCTAGAAGGGCACTTACTGTGTGCATTTGCATTACAGCTAGCACCATGCTGAAGTCCTTGCTTGTGATTAGTGTTTCTAAGCATTATGGGCTGAATTCTGCTTGTATGTGTACATGTGCAGATTTGTGGCTTTTGTACAATTTTATAGAAATATTATAAATTCACTTCTTGCTGGATAATTCAGTAGGATGTTGTATTGCAGCATTTTTTTTTTTTAAAGAAAGACAACTTAAGGTACCTACTTAGTGTAGAAGATGATACAAATCTATATATTCAGAATTTCTTTGGATTCTGCATTAAAAAATAATAGTAGAAGTTGCTCCAGATGGAAGAGTTGGAAGTATTTCAACTAAAAAGAGACAAAGGAAATGGAGTTTAAAATGGTTTGTAGCTAATTGCCATAGCCTGTAACAGTATTGATTTTCTGGCAGTAGTAGCATTGTTCTTTGTCCTTACATTTGCTAAGCCTGATCAACATTTTGCAACATGAACTTTTCTTTCTTGAACAAAACAACTTTTAAGCTCAGCTTTTTTTTTTTTTTTTCAGTGACATCACTTTGGGACAAGACTCTCTCATTGTTCTGTAGTTTGTTCTAGCCATCGAAGAGAGCCAAATTCTTTGCTTTGTCTTCTGTGCAATGTTATAATGCAGCTACCAGATTGGTTTGTGCTGAGACCTGCGCTTAGCTGTAAGATGCGACAGATCATTTTGCCCTTTAATTTCAGAGGACGTGTTTACTCCCTTAAAAGAGTAATGATTACAGGGTAAAATTTCAAACTACTTTTAATTTTGGCAGCATTTCAGCGGCTATACAAAAATCTGTTTTTTAAAAAAAAAACAACCCTTATTTAAAGTACAAAAAAGTTCACTTGGACTGTTTGCTATACAGATGTCTGTACTTGTATAGGAAAACACGGATATAAATGATTATCTCACAGCTATGATCAATTTGTTACCCTTAAGCATTGCCTTACAATTAGGTGGAAAAATGTCATGTGATTTTTTTTTTTTTTTTTGTGCCCAATCAGATATCACTGAATAATTGAGTTAGCAGTTCTCGTATAACTGATGGGTGGAAGCAGAAATAGTGCAAATTGCAAAAAGATATGAAGCCTGGTTCACCAAAGCCTAAAACCAGGAACCTTAATGCATAAATACTCAATGAATAATTTGGCCATTTCTAGACTTGTACTGATGAAAGAGTATATATTTATAAATAAAAAATAATCTCACATATTGTAAAATAGAGAATGCTTATTAACAGAAATCAACTCAATTATATATATAATCTAAATGTGCAGTTTACCTTTGCAAATATTTATTTTTGTCTTCATTGCATATGAATATATAAGCTTAGCTCTTTTCTGAATGGATATACAATGGCAGATGTCTCTCTAATCGCTGCTCTATTCAAACATTAATTGGTAGAACATATGTAGAAATCTACTAGTCTGAATAGGTGTAGGATAGCAGCAGTCTTTTTAATCACATCACTATTCAACGACTAATTGGTGTGATGATTAAGGGACATTAGAGGGAGCACTTTGACATCTGATTCTTTGAACTGATGTCTGCTCAGACTGCACTGTATTCATCATGGCCAGGCTCATTTCTTAAATAAAATACTCTGATTCCCAAATGTGGAAAATATTGCATTAGGTTCTATTGAGGTGATTAGGGAATTTGAGAATGATTCTTTTATATAACTAGTGATTGACTGTATATGCACAAACTATTCATATGAATAATACATGGGTTACTTAGAGTATCAGAAAAAGATAAGAAGTAACATCAAGAGATTTTCTCTTTTCTCACAGTGTCAATAATTAAATATTAATATACATTTTAAAATGTACCAGTTTAATCATTTAGCAGTCAAATTCTTGCTCATGCATTTTTTAGATTAACTAATTACTCTGCATTTCCTCGTATCGATACCATATGCTGGCATTTACAATCATTTCAGTAGAATAAAGTGGTTTACATGTTTATATATGATAACATTTATCCTTGCTCAAAGAAATGCATATTATAATCCTTGAATTTTTTGTTTTATATATATTTTATACATCTTAACTTTTTAAAATAAGTATTCTGCACTTTGTTGTTATAAGCCAATAATAAATTAGTCTATTTAAAAACAATATCCAGTGAGTGTGCAAGTAGGTTACTGAAAAAAACCTACTTTTCTGTCAATTGCTGAAAAGTGTTCTTGGATATCTGAAGGAAAGCAATATACTAATCTACTAGTGTAATGTTTGGTGGGGTCAGGGAAATGGAGAAGGGGGAAATATTTAACTTTTTAAAAGGTGATATAAGAATTTAAAACTCAAGAGAAATTGAGGGGTTAGCATTGAAGCCATAAGTTGAATACATGCCAGTCCAAATAAATTACTTCTCCTAATTCTTACTTCTCATCTATATAGAACAATCTTCTCGCTTCTCATTCTTTGCTAATTGAAAATTTCTTAGTGCCTTAGCTTTTGTACTTAGAAATGTGTATATTTAAGTGTGTATTAGTTTCCCTGCTTTCACGATTTTGATTTTAAGGCCATAGGGGAGATGTGGTATCATCACAAAATTCTCTTAAGCACATTTTTTTTCTTAGCTGTGCTCAGAAATAAATGTGTATTTAATTTGTCTTTCTGGTTTTGCTCTCTATTTTGCTTTTTTTTTTTAATCAATCAGTATATCTTTCAGCTGATCCAATATCTGTGAAGTCCACTGTTTTCATCCTGTTATCCTCACAACTTTCTATGCTTAATGTTATTAGAGAGGCAAATTATTGTCAGACAGTTGAACTTTCTATATTCAGTCTGGGGAAAAAAAACACACATTCTAATAATGGTAAGATGCAGATACTCTTTGATTAATAACCAACAAACTTCAGGCATTAAATCAGAAGGGATAAAGTCACATGTTAAGCTGAGTGGACTGGAGTCTTAAATTTAGCAAGGATTAATATTCTGAATAGACAATCACATGAAATAATGTTAATCAAGCTTTTTAAGCAGTAGAATAAGCAAATTTTAAGTTATTATTTTGTAAAACTGAGGAGATGAATATATTCAGATCTTTGAATTGAACTAACCTGTTCGAGGGCGTGAATTTTGAGAAGGTGGTTATTTTTGTGAAATATGTAAAAAGTTATTTGGAATCAGCATCCCAGCTTGTAAGGAAGAGTTTCAAACTAATGTGAGAAACAGTTTCCAAAAGAATATTAAGGGTATGATAAGTCAAGGGAGGAAAAATGGGATTGATAGGCAAAGCAGGAAGTACAGAGGAAAAAGCGATAACTTTGAAAAGTCAAGTTGATTCACACCTGGCAAAAGAAATTAAAACAAATAGTAAAAGGTTATTCAGCTATATAAAACAAATAGTAAAAGGTTCTAAAGCTATGTATTTAAAAGAACAAGGAAAACCTGTGTGAAGATAGGATTATATGTCCTAGGTATTGTCTGAAATCTTTTTAAGCTGTTGTCTCATTTCCAATAAAATGAGACTAAAACAAGAGATGGCTAATGGGCAAACAAGTCCAGAAATAGAAATTATCCTAAGCAGGCCAGAGGAAAACTTGAGAAGTTTGATCTCTGAAGTTAGTAGGACAGAAAAATGACCATGAAAGAATCACAGAAAAATTGACATTTGAAATTTCAGGCTTAAGTGTGAGACTGTTAAATAAATCAAGCTGTGTGCTTTTGCACATATTTAAAGAATAGTCAATCCTATCTCTATATTTGAAAAGAGCTGATGGGCAGCTGTAGCTCCATTAGCCTTGTATTAAAAGCAAATGGAAGATAAATCACAATACATTTTGCTCTCTTGGCTCTTAAGGGTAGAATGTGACGCAATGACAAGCTGTTAGGTAAGTATCATCTGCTTGGATTAGTATAGCAGTGTGGATAAGGACCTGGTTTAAGGAAATGTCTACTGCTGAAATAGCTGCTCTTGGGCTTTTAACAGAGCTTGTTGAAGGATCAGTTTTTGGATTCATATCGATTAATATTTTTATTAATGAGCTTGACGTAAATATTAGGAGCATGTTACAAAAAAAAGTCAACAGGAATTGTTAATACAGAAGGAAGTTTATCATCAGAAGAAGAACTGTATAACTCTGGAGTTAGAATAATAATAATAATAATAATAAAAGGTAAGAATAGATTTCATAGTGCCGTTAGGAGACTGCACAGCCAAGCACTTGAGGACAAGGATGGCTAGGAGTTAATAGTTGAAATTAAGAGAGAAGGTGATTTAGAAATACCAGTTGATTATAGGGTGGTTGTTCCATCAAATGGATGAGAACGCAAAAAAGTCAAGTGTGGTACTGGGGTAATCAGACCTACTGCTTCTGGTGGTGCTAGACACATAAGGTATGTTGTTATTTTCAGTAATCCCAGTAAACTGTCAGTTATCAAGGGGCTGTTTATTGAGATGAGATTAGAAGAGCGTGGATAGTGTAGCAGAACAAAACTATACACTGTTGTGCTCAGGGAATTATGGATTTTTTTAATAATCTGTGGGTAACATTAGCATTAATAACATGAATATACCCTTTTGCTGCCAGAAAATAAAGGCTGAGAGTGAATATGTTACTGATGTTCAGAGCAGAGGTATGCTGTGCTGTGGCCTCGCTGTAGTGGTAGTGGGGAAGGGACATCTAACTGCACATGCAAAAGATGGCATAATGCAACTGAACATAAAAGCGGGGGAGTAAATCCATTAGCACAAGTTGTCACTTTTGGTCTCCTATGTATTTTAGAGTTCTGTACCATAGATGTCTGATATGGCATGCTCACAGTTATTGCATAGTTTTTCTGTTCTGATTGCTATCTGTCAAAAGAGGATATCTGTAGAATACAGATGAGTAAATGGCTTTTAAATCACTTAAGATACTAAAGTGATGAGTGCCATTGAAACAATCACAGGAAAAATATGTTCTGCCTTTAAGTATGGTTTTGAATGGTGTTCAGTTAAGGCCACACAAAGCACAAAAAGGCTGCGTGTAAAGTATGAAGCTGCGGGGCTGCTGACGACATGAACACTGCCCAGTCAGACAGCAGTTCTATGTAAGATAGCATTTTGTCAAGTAATTAACCCAGTGTTTTAAAGCATGCGTGTGAAGGGGTCAAAGCAAGTCTTGGAAGAGCAACACTTTAAGGCTATTTTTGAATTTAGTTAATTGACATAGTTTGCTTTTTGATGGCCTGTATCACTTAGAGTTCTGCTTCATTCTTCATCCAGCTCTGTGTACCCTTCAGCCTTGAATTCCTACAGACACTGCTGTGGGAATAAGATTAATAAACAGGAATTTTCTACCTGAATGTTAGGTTGTCCTGTGTGAATTATTTTGCTTGAAGTTTCTACTTACTATGTAATGATTTGTAGCTGTATGATGTAGACTGATACAGTTAAATGTGTTTTTTTTTTTTTTTTTTTTTTAAGATATGCGTTCTGATTCATGTTCTTCTAAATATCTACCAGTGCTCAGCTATGCAGACATCAGGCTGCTTTGGGGCAGATTTAGTTATGTCTGAAATTCCCAAGTAATAGCACTGATTTTGATGCCCTTCATAAAGATGGATGTTAAGCTGAATATTTTTTGCCATTCTTTAGGACTTCATCACAGATGGGTGCTCAGCTAAATTATGCATTTATCTTCTGCTGTAGCATTTCTTATTTCTTGATTCCCATTCCAGAAGTCCTAGTACCCTTAAAATGTTAGTTCCTAAGAAAAACTTTTATTTCAATCCCAAAATTGAAGACTTTTCTTTTGAGGAAGTTGCTGCTGACTGGATGGAATCTTGCACTGCTGTGGAACAAAAGGACGGGGGAGACTATCTTAGTACCTATCCTTGAAACTCTGTCTGGCTGATGCTGAACCACTGACATTTTTAAAAGTATGGACTTAATGGGCATTTGTTTCTATCTTTTGAAGACTGAGCCCAGCAAACTTTTTTTTTTGAATGGAAGAGATAAAGAATAAAAAGTAAAGCTTAACTTTTACTTCTGTCACATCTGAAGTAATTGGAAATAAGATATTGAATAGCTTTTAAGATTCTTCGTATCAGCTCTAGGAACAGAATTCCTTAATAATTTCACTGTTTTTTTCTGGCTTTATAGTGCCTAGACCACTTTTCCTATAATGTACAAAAGCAACTACTCACTTTGCTGCAAAGCTTTCAGCAACAGCTATGCAGGAGTGTAAGAAAACAATGAGCTGTACAACTCCTGGGAAAGCCTTAGAGGCTACAGTAGTTAAGTGTATGTATCACAAAATTCTGTGAGAAACATTAACATTCTTCTTCACAGTTGTACCGTTGGTGGTATTAGTGCATTGCAGCATAGTTGAGAAAGCAGAAGGCAGCCCCCAACAGTTAAATTGTGGTTTTCTGTGGCAGCACAAGTGCTGCTGTTTGTTCACTCTTGGAATTTTTTCCTTCTTTCTGAAGTGCTCTCTGCACTTACCTGCACCCTTAGGTGGCAGTTGGTGTGGGACCCTCTGTGGTTGCTTCTGGGAGGCACCAGGCCTTTCTAGGTGCCCCATGAGTGATTTGGTTCTGTTCTGCAGCTGCGTGTCCTGCTTGGAGCTGTTTTATGGTAGGGAAGGGAGCACAGAGCTGCAGGAGTGGGATAAAGGAATGCATTAAGGAAAACAAGGCAAGGGAAAGCTGTGACATAGTGAAACAGAGCAGAAGATGTGAAATAATTAGAAGGGACTGGGGAAAATTTAAACAAGGGAAAATAGAGCAGTAGGGGAAAAAATCCAAGTAATGAAGGAGGAGAAAAAGAGAAGAGAAGAAAATGACTGGATAAAAATTAAATACTGGAATCTTAAACACTGCATACATGAGGGGAATAGGGGAAATGCATAAGAATAAGGCTTAGAAATTGAAATTAATGATGTTTCCAGGAAGAAAAAGAAAAAATTTGGTAATTGTTTAAAAGGATAATTTTTGTTTGTTTGCTTTGCCATTGCCCTGATCTCTCCTATTGCTCTGCTTGCACATGTGCAATGGTTGTGGAGATGCTCAGGAGCAAGAGGTTGATTAGTAGGTCCAATATTAATTGTAGAAAGGAAAAATACTTCATATTAAGATTCTGTGCTATTTAGAAAATATTCTGTGGTGTAAGTTTGAAAATAGCATTTTCAAAACTAGGTTATTGCTTTTTATTGTAAAATGTGGGTAATTGCACGGAGGGCACCAGGATAAGTTCTGGTTGCAGGGAAGGAATGGGATGCTCAAATTCCCCAAGTTAAGCACACAAGCAACAACTCTGTCCTGTTCAGCATTCTGGGAACTGAAAGCTCCTTTCTGGCAATAGCTGGCCCCATTTCTAGACTTGAAAATAACATAGTTGTGTGAGGAAAATGCTATGAGAGCTAAGAGACTCCAGCAGGAGCTGTGCTGCATACACAGCTGTTCAGTTTTGTTGTGTCTTGAAGGTGAGACTGAACTGGACTTCTCCAAACAGTGCTTATAGCAGGAGTGTTGCTCCAGGCTTCTCTTCTGTAAAATGGATGCACTTGGTACCTGAGAATTGAGGGAAGAGGGTTTGCTTGGTGCTGCATGGCATGTTGTGTTGCTCACCCCATCTTGAACACAGTAGTTTTAAAGATGCTAACAAGGACAATAATACTGAGTGTCTAAAGACAGGCCAGAACAGTTTGGAGAGGAAAGCTATTCAGGTGGCAGCATGAAATCTTCCAAAGGAAGGACAATAAATGGAGCACAGAACTAAAGAGGACGCAGTGTAATACTGAAGTGTTGGATTGTTAGGTGCTGTGGGTGGTAAATGGACTTGAGACCTGAGGCTATAATACTTATCCTGGGTGTTTTCAAGTGCTGTGTGAATAATAATTTTAATTTCTGGAAAGCTTTTATATTCAGTATTTCCACTGCTGTGGATGGAAAATAAGAGAGATTCTGTAAGTTGGTACTCTCATATAGGTGGGATTATTTCCTTAAATTCTTGGTCATTCCATTTCTTTAAAAATAAATAACAGGAGCAAATGAAAAAAAAAAAGGGGTTGAGCTTTTGAGTATGTGTTTTTTCTTGTGCTCTTTGTTGAAGGTCAAGAGCACAATTTGTTTCTGAGGAGTGCGTTTCTATCTACATTTTTAAGATTCTTTTTTTCCATGTTATGAGCTGTGCAAATGTTGTTCCTCAATATTATTCAGCTCTTCACATTCACTTATTTAATCTCAGTAAATCAGGGGAACAATATTTGCTAACGCAGAATAAAGAATGCAGAAGGAAAAGCAAGATCTGTTGAGGTACAGGAAAATACTAAAAGGGTGTATGGCATTTGGGTATTTGTTTTCTTGATAAATTTTATTCAGTTAAGCTTTCATTGTCAATTGAAAATAGTGTATTTAGAAATCTTGTGTAGAGATTGTCTCTGTTTCTACTGTGCCTTTGCTGTCTTGCATGACTCCAGATTTTTATCCTTTTTTAGTTCTTTTGCCCGCTATTCTGTGTTGTGCTTGGTGCTTTCGTTACGTCTTCACTCATCTTCCGTTTATTTACTTGTCTTCCCCATATTGCTCCTACTAAATGTATTGTTATTCTCGAAACACGTGGTGTCTGCATCTGCTCTGAAAACAGCAGGTTGAATGCAAACAAGATTCTGTACCTCATGTGAACACAAAGGCTGTTATAAAGTTGCCGCTTGAAATTTTGCATGAAACAGCATGAAAGGGAAGTTTGCAAAGTGCCATTTCAGATCAGAAGAACTTTCATAGTCCCAGTAACATTGCAAACTAAGAAGTCATGTATGTTTAGTAATAATATTCCAGATAATTACCTGTGTTTAAGGATTATATGTATTACTTAAGCTGAGGGAGCAATACAAACTCTGAAATTGCCAGCTTCCACTTCAGAATTACGTGAGCAGTATTTCTGGTAATTAATAACAAAATACAATTGCAGAATTTCAGAAAGTACCTCATGCACTGGAGCTTCAATCCTGCCTTACCAATATTTTTCTGTTTCTGGAGAAAATGTGTTATATTCTTGTATATCTTAAAAATATTCCTGTAAAGAAACTGAAAAGAATTAATATGGTTATGCTAAGGAAGCATTGATTACAGCCTCCCACAGTTCTACTTAATATTTTGTTCGATTGATTTTTTTGATTGCTAACACTTAGGGGTGGTTTTCTGATAGAAGCCTGCTATTTTTGGTATATTAATATATGTATTTTTCAAAGAGCCTGTCTGGCCAATATGTTTATGTCACAAGATGGAAAAAATGGCTGTAACAAATGTTCATATATTATGAATGACATGCTGTCAATGTTATATAAATACCTGAGGGCTCAGTATACTTTCTTCAGATATTAAGAATATGTTTTTTAAAAATACATATCTTTCTTTTGTGGACAATTGCTCAGGTATCAGTTTTAAGTTACTTTACCGCTGTTTGGGCTGAACCCTTTGAGAATGAGTTGTAACAAATGGAGTGGAGGAGCTTAGGTGATACTGTGTAGACTGTAACATCTTCTAGATAGAATCAATCAGTTCTTTTGCTTTCTTGTTTAGCTTTCCACAGTGCTCTGTAGATGAAACAAATGCTATTAACCCTTTGGAAACCCCTTCGCATCCAGTTAGTTTAGTTGCTCAATACAAAGATAGTTTAAAGGGGCTTCCTGTATGAAATACTGCTAGTGGCTGAGTAACTTCAATAAATTGCCGTACCAATGTTATAATAAAGGCAACAGAAAGACATTTTATCTAATAGCAGATGGGTGCTTAAGTCTGTGAGAGGAGATCAATGGAACCATTTAGCTTTTTGTGTTGCTTCAGTGTTGAAAGACAGCCTGTTCCAAATCAAGAGAGGTCTGGTAAGAGTATTTCATAAGGTTTTATTGTAATAAAGCACAATGTTTCATGAGTTCACATCAAAAGAACTAGATGTGCTATTCCAAATTCATAGCAGTTGTATATTAGTCTGTTTTTAATATTTTTTTCTTTTGTATGTAATCCTGTTTAATTAGATTCTACTCTATCTGTTGTTTCAAGACTCAATAAACAGGAGTCTTATATACCAGCTGCTAAAGCAGGAGTTACTGTCTAAATGATATTCACAATGAGTATTTGGAAGGTTTACAATTATACCCTGGCTAATAAATTGTGCTATTTTCCCCAACACTTTTAAGTGCTAATCTTCAGAAGGCATTTTAAAATTAGCAAAAATTCTGTCAAGAGATTTACAAAAATTGTTAGCATGGAGATAATTATGTCACAGTCCTTGGACTCCATCTCTGATTGTGTGCGTAAATCAGAAAATGTCAGCTGTGTTTTCCCTTAATAATTATCCTTTGCTGCAATATATTACAGTTTAGATTACTATTACAATGTTGCTTTAGGTTTATAAAACACAAGATAGTTATTTCTAAAGTTTTCTGCTGATAGTTCAGATTTCCAGAATAACACAAGTTTCCATATTGATCTATTGGTGTTAACATTTTATATATAAATAAGAAGATCAATATGGAAATAACCATTCTGCACTTCTTATACTGCCCCTGAAAAAAGTCAGCTTTTGAAAAAGAAATCCTTTCTACAGTATAGTCAATATCTTCAGAAGAGCAAGCTAACATGGCCAGAATTTGTTATGTGTGTAGTTTTTTTTTTCTTCTGGAAACCTGTCATTACAGTCTACCGCCTTTAAAGGAAGCCAACTGAAACATCAGAGAGAGATGGCAATGTTCTTCACCATTTGATTCAGTCAGTTTCATTTTAAGCAATCTGAAGTCTGGATGCGAAGACATTCAATGTAAAGATCTTAAGAACTGGTTGTATGAGCATTAGAAAATAGAGATACTGTTCTCTGTCAGAACTTTTCTAACATATTATAAGGAAAAATGAAAAAATGAGAGGAAAAAAGTGTTCTTAGTATTGGTACTAAACCAAAACTTAACAGGTGAGAGCTCTTCTGCTCTTTTAACTTTGTTGCTGTTCATTTCTTATGGTTTACATACAGAGAATGTTCAACAGTAAAAATAAATCTGAGATTTATATTTACAAATAGGCTTCCTTAGAAATTCTCCAAAGTTCATGTGGAAGCAATAAATTCTAAGAATTTGGCAGTTCTCCT
This sequence comes from Tetrao urogallus, assembly GCF_951394365.1. Taxonomy (NCBI): domain Eukaryota; kingdom Metazoa; phylum Chordata; class Aves; order Galliformes; family Phasianidae; genus Tetrao; species Tetrao urogallus. The sequence goes on along the minus strand of NC_136818.1, from coordinate 17,356,664 downwards.
TACCTAAAAACTTCTGTCGTAAAGGGGGGAGGGGTATTTTAAGTAAGGCTTCTGATTTGGCAGTGTATCAACTAGGATAAAAGATCTACTCTACTTTGGTGTTGCAGGCTGTCTTAGAATAGGTCTTACTCTGTTGTCAGATCAAAAGATTTTATTTCTCAACTATCTAGAAATGTGTCCAAGACATTATCTGTAATACTAATGCTTTTGTAAGTCTTATGTGAAGTATTTCAGGATAGAGCAGTATATGGCTCAGTGTGATCTTGTTCTTCTTTGCCTGGATGGAAGATTTGTAGTTGATTTTGATGGAAGTGGGGTCATTTTTATCAGACCTGTATTGCAGAATGGGTGAATTTAAATTGTGGCCTCGAAGGTTTTAGGCCTGTCACAGCAATGCTTTTGTGTTTCATGCTGATTCTCATTGATGAAAGCTGGCAATAGACCAAATTTGTTTTCTGAGTTGTGCATTTGATCCACTAGCCCAAATCAACAATTGTCTTTCTCTGACAAAGTCAAGAAAAGAGGGCTTGACAAACACAGGGAAATAAGAAAACTAATCTGACAAACATTTGGACTCCTTTTTCTAAGTGTACGACTTCACTTTTTCTAGAATCCTAGAATTGTATTTAGAAATAAGTGAATGTTTATATTTGTGTGAACTAACTGGTTAGTTCAACAAGTACCAACAAGTATGAGTATTTTCAACTTGGTATTTGCTGACTTCAGACTTTTAAAAACAGAATACTATGAAGTTGATACCAGGATGTTACAATTATCAGTTGCCATGTCTGAAAAAATAGATTTATGAGCACATAGTTCCTCCTCCAAAAACTTACTGCTTTTTTAACAGGAATAAGTTGAAGTAAGAAAGTCATTGCCTTATGTTTATAGTAAAATAAGCTTTCCAATTTGTGCATTAATTTTGCTTCTTCATTATCTTCATACTCTCATTGTTCATCTTTCTGATTTCTGATTAGGTGCTCCACCAGTACACTGTATGAAATGCCAAATACTTGTGGATATCTAGTGCACACCTGCCTTTTTAACTAGTTATCATGTAGCTTTAGTTAAGATCTCAAATGATCAATAAGCTTTTCACTTACATGTATCAAAACTGTTCCTCTCTCTCTTGATTTTTGGCTCATTTGAAAACTTCAAAGTGTTTATGCTATAGGAAAAAAGTATTTAGATTTTTGTGGCTTTTTGACATGCAATGATAGTTTGATTTATGATAGCAGTGTCCCTAACTGTATGTCTACTTATTTTTCATCCTGAACCTCTCCAAGGTATTATTTAGTTTAGTGTCATACATACTATGAATCTGCCAACAGTGATAGCATACAGGAGGTATAAAGTAAAATATAATTATTCAACTGCAGAGTTAAAATTTCTAGATGTTATCTATACCCAAAGAAATTAATTGGCTGTAAGCTTCTGAAATCAATTTTTTCATTGTTTGTATTTTGAATTTTCTACTTGAATTGTTGCTGAAAACTGAACACTTGGGGGTTTAATTGCTCACTATACTTAAATCTGTAAAGTATGATGGACCAAAACACTCTGCTCTTTGCAAGATGTATATACACATATTAATCTAGTTAGTAGCATGGTGTAGAAGAAATGCAAGTCATGGCTTGGAGTGATTGAGCACCTGGTGGAAGGTAGGGCCAACTCAGGGGAACTCAGGTGCATGTAATGCCCCTGGGTGACCAGAAGGGGAGGAGCTGGGATCTGCTGCTTCCCCAACCTCATTTAAGGGCTGCCAGTGGGGGGTAAAGGTATCTTGCTGGAGATCCCTGTGTATTTAAAGCCTTCCTAAAGTAAACAGCTTCTTTCCCTTATTTCTGAGCCCATGGCTGTTACATTTGACCAAGTCCTCACTTGCTGCAGCCTAGAACCTTGCTCTGCTGCCACTGCTACACTTTCCATCGTGTTACATGTGGATAATAAAATGAGTGCAGGTTTTGCTACTGATTTAATATTTAGAAATGCAAAACTCATCTTGGTCATGGTCTACTGAAGTTTCACCATTTATGTGTTCTTCAGAGTATTATTGTGCTCAGAATTTCATACATATTGGGGCCTTTCTTATCGACTGATATCCTTTTAAGATATCTTAAAAACATATCTATGCCTAGAAACATACTGTGCAAACTGATGCTCAGACCCATGAAGAAACAACATTAATAGACATGTAGCTGTGCTTATTTTTAGTCTTTCAGACTGCTATTCTCTTTTCATTGGGAGATCCACGCTGGTTTACTGGATTACTGCACCTGTAACTAGAAAATAATAGTAGCTACTGTCAGTAGTTGCTCACTTGTTCAATACTTAAGCAGTAAGTGATTATACTGTGAGGTCATCTTCCTTTAGTGGGTTTGCATCTGCCTTAGTGTTTAGGTCATTTTTTTCCTAACGGCAAAACTACAGGCTTTCCAGCTGCTGTATTTTGGATGGGAACTATTTAGGTGAAGGTAGTTGAGAAAGGTAGATGTGATATTGTCTAGAACAGCTTGTGAAATTGGTTTAAAAAAAAAAAAAAAAATCATCATCCTCCCAAATGAATTATTATAACATTTACTATTTGAATCTTTAAACTATGTTCCATTGTTTGTTCTGTGTTTTCTATTTACTTCCATATTCTTATGTGTTTTTTTGTGTTTTGTTTTAAGGAGTATTTGTGCAAGTGTATGTGATTAGACTTTTCTTTAGGTGCTGGCCACCCTTGCTGCCCTTCAACTGATTAATACAGAATGGTCCATATAGGCAAATGGGAAACACCAACTGAAAAGGATTGAGTGACTTATTTAGTGTTTCCCATGTTTCCCACTTAGACACCATCAGTTACTTTAGATTGTAGGATATAGAAAGGATTTAGATTTCTGCTTGATAAAATCTTGTGAGCTTTCGATCCTTTGTCAGTTCTCTACATGCTTGATATCATAACGTCAAGAGAAATGAGCTGCATGATGCTCAGATTTTCCTGAACCTGTGGTGAGTTGCCAGTGGCACAAGACTGTTAATAAACGGGCTTTAGTCTTTCAGTGCTTGGAGCAATATTCCATATGTTGTTTCCCTTGATCTGTTTTCCTGAAGGATGCGAAATTTGATTGTATGCTTGCACAGATGCTTTCAGTTTAGTACTGATAAATCTGGAATTCTTTCTATATTAGCATTGTCAGTTTGGGTTTCTTTTGCGTATTTTTAAATGAGCTTACCTGTTTGGTGAAATCCCTTTGAATTTTTTGGTAGGATTTTGACATACAAAGGACATCTGATATTTTTGTTCATATTACAATCAGATTAGCCGTAAGATTTGCTACTGAAGTCATGCATCATAGGACAAGAGGTAGTGGGCCCCAAGTTGCACCAGGGGAGGTTCAGATCAGATATTAGGAAGAATTTTGTCTCAGAGTGATGAGGCACTGGAACAGGCTAACCAGGGAGGTGTGGGGTCACCAACCCTCAATATGTTTAAGGAAAGGGTTGATGTGGTGTTTAACCACATGGTTTAGTGGTAATATTGGAGGTAGATCAACTTAGAGGTATTTCCAAATCTTAACAATTTTATGTTTTCATTTTTGTATGGGAGAGAAGAATGGAGAGTTCTGAATGTAGACTTCTTCATTTCTACTGTTCAGAAACGTATTGTTAAAGTATTAAAACTTTGTATTAAAACATCTACAATTAAATTTAGAAATAACTGGACAAATTAAGATGTTTTGTTAGATCATTGACAAATATCTAATTATTTCCTCTCCAGTAATGCTCTTGTAACTTCTAATTGAGTATAAGGAATCAATACACAAGAAATAATAGATAAGTTATTTATTATAACTTTAGGTATGGACTTCAAAATTAATTCAGATATTAAGATGTGTGGAAGCATATGACCAACTAACAGTTCACATGTTCTATTTAAAGAGCCTGATAATGCTGCCTTTCTAGTTGTTAGCAATGATAACTGCTAATGGTGCTTGCAACTTGTGTTGCTTCTCAACCCATGTGGCAAAGTTATGCCTCCCAGAGGTAAGTTTTGGTATTGGCAGAAAGTATTGCAGAGGACGGCAATACCTCAGAGCCTCGAGTGTATAAAATCCTATGGATGATGCAGATGATTAGAGAACTTGTCTGCTGTGTTTCACAATCACTTTGTACAGATGCAAATTTTTGTTTTATTCAGTATCTTCTGAATCAATTTTACTGCCTGTATGGGAGTGGAAGGAAAGTGTCTCTGAAGTAACTTAACCATTTGCACAGTTAAAAATAAACAGCAGAAGATAGGGAGATTTTATTTCTTTTATTGTCACAAAATGTTTGTCTTCATACCAGCTTTAGAAATATTGATGAATTCTAATCTGGAAAATATATTAAGTGATTGAGGTCTCTATAAACAATCTTTTTAGTTCTTACCATATTCAGAATTGTGTTAACAAAGCTTGGCTTGTTCTAACAACACTGCCTGTTTCATTGGGACAGAATTCATAACTTATTTTAAATTCACATTTAGGATTTTATTCTTTTCTGTATGCTGTGTTGCTTTGTGTATTTGTAAAGGAGAATTTTAATTTCTCTAAGTGATAAATCTATACATTTAATTATGGAACATTTATAAGATTTCCATGACAACCATGTAAGAAGATTCATGTTTACTTTGTTTCTGAGTTCTCAGTGCCTTTTTAATGACTACTGTATAATTAAAACAGAATGCATAATTTGTGAGATTACATAATATAAATCAGTTTTGTTTGCATGATGCTGGACAGTTGTAATACATGTACAATATACTGCTGCAGAGACTTACATGGGTTCTTGCATTTGTTGCAGAATTGTGAGAAACTAGAAAATAATTTTGATGACATCAAGCACACGACTCTTAGTGAGCGAGGAGCACTTCGAGAAGCAATGAGGTAAGTCTGGGTCACCATAGCAACAGTCACAGATGTGGTAAAGAAAGAGTCATTCTTCATTATTGGGGGAACAAATGAGTTCATTGCCACCATTCAGCTCTATTCTCTAAGGTATTAATTTGTCAGTGGAGAGGCTTCCCTTGAGGCTGTACTTTGGTTTTGAAGCTGCATAAATGTTAAGCCTGACTGCACAGTAAAAAACGTAAATGTTTAATTTGTTATTTAAAATGCTTAAGGGGTGCCTTGCTTTATATTTATACTAAACTGTGAGTGAATGAAAATATTGTTCATCTAAATTCTGTAAGTGTTAAAGAAATTGTACAATGCTGTTTGAACAAACCTGTGCCTGCTTCTAGATTGGATTTGATTTTTAAGTATATGGTGGCCTATGTACTCAGATCACTGTTTTTACATGATTTTGGTTTTGTTAATAGAATTTTAAAATGCATTTGGTATTTTGTATGCTGTAGGGATGCATATTCTGCTTAATACTTTCATATCATCTAATTCTTTTTAGAGGGGGTTAAAAGTTGTCAGTAAGTCAGTCTTTTCTTGCTGCCCTTATTTGCATTGCCGAATATTTTGGTACAGGACTCCAAAGAAACTCGAGCTATATTGCCCAAAATAGGGAATGATCAGTGGATGAAAGGAGACAGAATAGAGAAAGAGTTTCTAAAATAATTTCCTAAATATATTAAGAAATATTATTAATTTTAGTATTATTTGTGTGTGATAAAATTGGGCAAACATGCTTTATTAAGTTTTGAAAGTTGGGTAGTAATAAACAGTAAATCATTTCACTTGCCTGATAAGTAACTTCTTAGAGTTGCACAGTAAAAAAGTACAAACAACAATAATATTGAGGAGAAACTCGAAACTAATTAAAGCCATTTGCTTTGATTCTATTCGTAATCCCTTTACATTTATGAATGACTTTATTTTCATGACTCTGAATGACTTGATGTTCATGATGCTCTTGGCTTATGAACACTGCTATGAATAACTGTTTGTAAAGGTACTGTGTGAAATGTAACCTGCCTATTTAAAAGCCTTACTTATTACCTTCCAATTATATTATTTCCTTTCTGAAAGTCATTAGCCTTTCTAATTTTGATTTCTTGCTCTTTGTTTCTTTCCTACACTTAAAGGACTGACTGTGTGGTCAGTCCTCTGTATATATAGATCTTTCCTGTAGTGCTAGTAAATGAAAAATGACTTATAATAAAGATTTAGGGAACATATGGTGTGTGAAGCTACTTTTAGTATTTTCCCCAAGCTGGATTTCTTGTCGCTGGTCTCCAGTAACAATATTCCATGGGTGGTTTTGTGGTGTTTTGAAGTACATGACTCAGCATAGTTAATCTTTTAAAAACTTGGTAGCTGACAGCTCTTTGGTGATAAACATTCACTCGAGGAGGGATCTTGAGTGTTTCAAAGGTCATGCATCTGTTACAAGGAGCATGTAAGATCACAAGAATTTTCTACATCGCACAAAATAGAAAGCACACTACTAACCCATACATTTGTATCCTGGTCATTTTTGGTAGCATACAAACCGTTTGGAGGAATAGTAATTGATCTTAAAGTTTGACAGATATTGTGCAGTGCTGCAGTTCTCTTAATTGCCCTCAATGTAATGTAGTTCTTTGATCAGAGGATGGTGAGGAATTCTTGTGCATTGCTTATGTGTTTGTAGATAATATGCAGTCATAACTTCTATTGTATTCCTTTTTTCTATCTTAGTAAACAGTTTTATCACAACCCACAGGTTCTACTTTGTTGGCTTTTTTTTAATTCTCTTCCTCATCCCACTGGGAAGGGGAGGGTAAGCAAACAAATGTGTGGTGCTGAGTCATCTGCCAGGTTAAACCACAACTTGATGGCTGCTTTTTTTTTCTCTATTTGGATCCAAGATTACTTGCAACCTACTTTAGTCTCCCAACATCTTCGAGAGATGAAAGTTCACTTTGCTTTCCCATTGCTGTAGTGGACTTTGGATCAGGTGTGGGAGGATATAGATTTGCTGACACAGGTATTGAGACACTTGCCTCCTTTCGGTTGGGGAAGAAGGCAGAGAGGGCTCTGTGTTGCACAAAGGCACTGGAATCATATGGACATGAAAACAACAATGGAAAATCTTAGCTGGATAGCTAAGCAGATATAGGTGAATCTCAGATGAGCCATAACTTGAGTGGGCAGTCTGCCCAAATCCTCTCTGATTTCCCAAAGTAGTACTACTGTTTGGCCTGATGAGAGAAACAATGAACATTTTTCCCTAGTGCTCCTGTTTGGATCTAGACCTTCTGCTTTAAATTTCTCTTTGAGAAAAATGGTCAATTTAATATGTATTTCAGTATATTTCTCTCTTATGAATGTTACTGTGCTTCACACAAACACCAATAACCTAGTGGGGTCTTGTTTTCTTCCAGATCTTCAGATGATATTGAAATTAAGGAGTAGAGGAAAATCATTGCTCTTGTTTATATTTAAATATATACAAAAATAAACTTTCTGGAAAATCATAAAATGTGAAATTTCTCTAGTTTTACTTCATGCAATATTTTAGACCTTGAATCAAATAATGAGATTAGTTGGGATAGAGTGGTATTGCAAGAATTCAGTTTACTTTTATTTGCTTTATCCTATAAAGCATTCAATTCAGTTTGTGTGTGTTTTTTGTTAATATAGTCTAAAAGTTTTGTTTATTATATTTTAATGTAATGACAAAGCTTAAGTAAATCCCCCTCCTTGGCCTGCTGGTGAGTACTGCCCAGCATGGCACAGGGTCTGCTGGCCTTGCTGCAAGGTGTTGCTGGATGACTTTCACCTTCTCCTCCAGGCCCAGAAGGATCTGACTGTAGAGCTGCTTTCCGGATGCCAGCTGCCTGCAGTTGTTCCTCCCCAGGGGCAGGATATAACATACCTCTTTTTCTTTGAACTTCATGAGATTCCTGTTAGCTTATTTCTGTGAGCATGTGAATGCCCTCTGAAAAGCAGCACAGAGTATTGGCCATTTGTAGACTTCCTGAGGGGCATGGCTTCATGACAAGCAATGCATTTTGTATTGCATCTTAAATTATGGTACCTTGCTCCTGAACACTCTACTGGCAATATGCTTTAGGCCTATGTCTACTGTAGGTTGCATGAAGTTGGTGTCAGACAACTGAAGCCGCAGTGGGTAGCATCCTGCGAGTCTGGCAGTGTGGCGGCTTATGGCAGCGAGCCATCAGTGAGACTGGTGAGATGTTATATATGTGAATGGGTCTTCCTTGTAGGTGCATAAATCTACGATCTGTCTTGTGAACATTGGCTGAATTAGTATGCATGAAAGCTTTGCAAGTGAAAATTAAAGCTGAATATTTTTATACAGTCTCTGTGTTAATAAAGATTTAAACACATTTCATATTTACAAGTGGGAAAGAAGAGAGAAAGTTTACTTGTCTGTTTAGATCAGTCTAAAAAGGCATCAAACTTCATTTGGAACTTTCTTTTGCATTCATATATTTGCATATTTTGGATAATGTGAGCATGGGAGTGAAGCTTCAGCTATGATTTCCAGTTTTATAGAAGCAGTTTCTGTTAATGATGATATTCACTCTGTTGTCTTGACAACTGTATAAGCTGGAGTTAGTAATAATCAAGCTGCTTTTAATATGGTCTAGACTCTCAGATGTATTTGACAAATAGTTTCTATGGCTGGGCAAAACCCAAAGAAATTGCACTGTAAGGGGTTCCGTGATTTCATGAGTGCACACTAGTTTGCAGTTGAAGCCTGGGGATTAAAAAAAAAAACAAGCGTGCAGTGCAAACTACAAAATGTTGAGGAACTTGTTTGGGCTTCTGCATCTGCTCTGCACAGCAAATGTATCAGTACTGTCCCTGCAAACTGTTTTGTGGGGGAGAGGAGGAAAAAAAAACACCTCACTTTTGTGTCACTTCAAGGGTGAGGGAGCCTGTTTCTGCTTTTGAGCCATTTAGTTTTATAATTTAAAGAAAAAAATGGATGACAGTCAAAAATTTTGCTTTTAGCAAACTGCAGGAGATGTTGTCTGATGTTGGTTCTGAAAGAGGTTTTGAAAACCACTGTGGCAGATGGCTTACCACAAAGACTCCAAAGATGCCATGCAGTGGGTGCAGTGTCATACCTTTTTCAGTGACTAATAGTCACTCATCTGCAAACTGTGAGAGCAGAAAATTGCATTAGAAAATCTTGAGTTCCCTCTATGGATTCCCTTTTTGTTACTTTTAAAATGCAAGGTTTTAGGAATATTTCTTACATTTGTTTTTTTTTGCTACCATTATCAATGGCTCTCTGTAGATCATTGACATTTGTTCTTTTATGTTGTGGAGCGTTGGACAATTTAGTTAGAAGGGGGCTTATGGCATTTTAGACGTTTAAAAAAAATGTCTGGGGCACAAACAGAAGCTGGGTGTGTCACAGCTTTGTCAAAGGAGCCTCATGTTTCAGTTCAAGCCATGGAAGCTCATGCTGTTTTATCTGCAAGTTGTGAATTTAATCACTACTGTAGACAGCCTACACACGTACTCAAAAAAGCAGTCCATCCTTACAAATACTGTTTTAAATATCTGCTCTGGTTTCTTTCCAGGCACTTACTGTAGTTTTCAAGTATCTCTGATAATATGATCAGCTTTTCCTCTTATCTCCATCATGCCTGTCTAAAGTCATTGGGCTTTGCATTGCTTTGGGCATCTCTGACTTTATTCGCCTTGGACTTCAGCATACAAAGCAGAGCTGGTATTAAGGATAAAATAATCTTCATTCAGAAATGCTTTATCATCTGGTGATGTCTGCTTTGTTTGGTTCATTGTCATCAGATCGTAGTTATCATAATTGTTTAGGATACTTTGGTTGTAATGAAAATTAGTAGCTATACATACTTTTTTTTTTTTTTTGCTACTTTATACCATACTGGGTGCTGGGGTTCTGGAGATATAAATATATATTTATTAATTAAAAAAATAGTCTTCATTTTCTTAGAAATGTTTTCTTTACTGGGATGAAGGCGTTTCAGAGATTAAATTGGGTCCAACTGTGTGTCCCGAGATACTTAGCTTTCATCAAAATTAATCTCTGCTTCCCCTGTGGACTTCTGAACCTAAATCCTGTTTACATACTTGAGGCTATTTAGGAGAGTAAGAAGAGATTTTCAATGAAGCAATGTTCTGGTGGAACATTAAATTTAAATAGTAAGACCCTATTTCTTTATTTTTTTCAATAACTTAGTTGTATAAAATATTAAAATAATATCAGTACTGTACCATTGCTTATTTGACTACAAAATTTTGGAGAAACACTTTCCATCTGCAGTGCTGAAAAGGAACTACTGAAAAGGAGAACATATTTTATCAGTTTGCTGTTGAAAATTTGTTTGGCACTCAGGTAAGCCCTGAACCACTTCAGATGCCATGTGGCTTGCTTAAGTGGGTATAGCTGTTCTAGGGATGTGGTGTCACCAGACTCCTAGCCACTCTAGAGGTTCCTTCCTTAGCTGGCAAAGTCACGGGGAACAACATTGTTCATCATGCTTAAAATACTCCAGGAGAGGACCACTGTTCATCTAGTTGCAGATAATTTCTTTTCTAATACAGGAAGCCATTTACTTATTGCGTAGTTCCTGCTGGGTATTTTTGCTCCTTTCTAGTTGAAATATATCTATTTTAGTGAATGTAAAGCTGTATATTCCTTGGTTCTATAATAATTTTTAAAAATTCTACTCAGGTATCAGATGAGTAGAGAATTTACCCCTAAACTGGAAAGGCCTGAGAAATTTTTTGATGTTGGTGTTGCTAAACATTTTACTGTGTACAATAATATAACAATGTAATAATGTATGAAATGTGTTTTTTCTTAAAATTATTGCTGCAAACAGAGGTTTGAAATGTAACTCTTTTAATATTTTCTCTATCATATTCATTTAATTCTCAGTGTAAGATAAGAATTCATTATTCTTGTGCTGAGAGTGTGAAACCAAAAGTTGATAATGGTAACTCAATGTTTATAAAATAAAGTGTTGTTCCTGCAGTGTGGTCCAATTACACAATAGTAAAGTAGGGATGTAACGCAGAAATGCTGCTTTCTATTTGTTTCAGTAAGTTTAGCACAGTGGAAAATGTGGCATTCTTCCAAGGTAATGTATCAAGTTTACAGTTGACTGGAAGTGCAATGGAAGTTACTCTAAGACTTCATGTGCTGGCTAATAACTCTGGTTGAATGTGTGAGATAATTGTTTTATGAAATCTATTTGATGTTTCATTGCAAAGAGTTTGTATCTTAATTTTGAGACATAATAGTATTCTAAGAGGTATTTGAACAAGTGTCTCTGTAGATGCTGCATTTACAATGTTGCACTTTTAGCAATTGAACATAATTTATATATGCATAGAGCTCACATACATTCTTCTTCCAGTAGCCTGCTGAATCTGATGAAACTTGAAAGAACTGCTCCATTAATTTGGTCAAATTATTTGAAAAAAAAAAGTCAACAGGCTGTGTCATTTCTTCTTGGTGCTTAGAGAGCTAGTAACAAATCAGCAATTTGACAGGTATGAAGAAACCATTGGTTGCAAGGTATCTTTCTCAATAGCGACTTTACCATTTACCATTGAGATGTGGAGAGTTAGGTAAGAATCTCCTATAATTTAGCTCTTGGTATAAATTTTATTAATCTTTTCCATCATGTTAGAGCCATTTCCCAAATAAATATTTAACTTCAAGGCAGACAATGTTACTGTTGTACTGGGTTTAGCAGTCAACCCACTACAATTCCCTCAAAGGTGCTACAGAAAATTGCCAGGTCACAGCCAGAACCCAATGGTTTAGCATCAGGTGAGAAGGCAGGCAAGTAATGTGTCTGAATGACTGGAGGAGGTGGAGCCTGGAGGGCTCATTTAAGGGCTGGCAGCTGAGGGAGCAGCATCTGTCTGGATAGAGATTGCACTCCTCTTGAACTGCCACTGGTCAGTCATTGCAAGGGCTGAGACAATTGTCCTTCTTTGTTACCTGCTGCTGCTCCGTAGTGTCTGCATCCTACTAGAAGGTTCTGTCATTGTCACCTTTTGCCATGCAGGTGTGTTAATATTATTTACATTTTTGAAGAATTATTTGTCAGGAAAATATGCACATTTAAATAGCATGTGAATGCTTCTAAAAGCTCCTCCTTGCTATCTTCCAGCTTGTTTAAAGAGTAATGTGGAACAATCGGTCCTTAAAGGTGTTGGTGTTTAGCTCCTGATGGTTTTTTTTTTTTTTTTTTTTTTTTTTGTGAGAGCTGGATTGAGGATATCATTTAATTTGAGCAGGTTTTTGAGTGCTGCTATAGGTAATTATATCAGCTCTGCACTTGCTGGGCTATATTTTATTATAAAGGTAACATTTCTAATCTTAAATATTTTTTTAGAAACCCTACTACTTTTCTCAATCTTTTTGTCTAGAAAGAGCATCTGATAACTTACAGAAATGTTCTTTATAATATTGAGTTTGGATTTACAGTAAAAGCAGTAACTGCTACTAGCTTCTAAAGCTTTCCAAAGATCTGTTGTTCCATACATGCGTCTTTTTCTGAAGCATTTCTGGATGCCTTTGACAGCACTGATCCAGCAAGTGGAAGACTGTCACTGGCAGCATTTATCTTTGCAGGAAGTATATTTGTTTCAGCTGATTGGGGTAGTTTCAGCTCTGACATCTGAACATGTATAAGTATGCAAAAAAAAAAAAACAAAAAAAAAAAACCCAGAAGAATCACAGGGTTAAAAATAAAAAACTATAACAAAAAAAAATTCAACGATCTTGGCCAATGCTGTTTAAAGAGACAGCGTTGTGTGTGAGGGAAAAGTGAGTAGTGGTTTAGCCAAGCATCAAGGCTCTGCACTGGGCTAACAAAGAGGTAACTGTGGACAGCTATTAATGGGACTGGAAGAAGGGATCAGTACTAAAGGGAATCCTTCAGTAATTCCTACCAGCATCAAGAGCACAAGCCAACTGTCCACGCAGTTAATGTAGTGAGCTTGCTGGCTGCAAAAGTGTGTTATAAATGTTGTCTGGGTCTAAGGGTCCTTGTTCATTGGAATTGGCTCACACAGTGGTGAGGGGCGGAAGAGTGAGAGCTGAGTGGATTGAGGGCATGTGCTGATTTGGCAAGAATACAGGTTGAACTTGGTATGTAGCAGCAGTGATCAAGAGTGCCTTCCAGATGAATAATTGAGTATAGGTTGGTCAAAATTTTCCTCTCAGCAGTGACATAATTTGGCATGGCATGTGCCAACATTTAATGAAGAATACACACTTGAGACCTTCCAAGCTGGCTTGATGCCCCTACAGCTGCTTTTAGAGCTCTGAAAGCTTTATTTCAGGTTGGTAAAATATCCCCCCGCACATACAAAATAACTCAACGCATTTGAACATCACCTGTCAGGGGTTTTGGGAACAATATTGTATGGTAGCAATCACAAAAGGAGGATCAGTCAGAGGTAAAGATCAAAACTACAGAGCAACAAAACATGCTTGTCCCTAGATATCCTGGATCAGAGTATCTGCTCAACACCTTGGTTTGCTTTGATGACTGGCACTGACACAGAGGTGCTGCTTTTTCTGTCACTAAACTCCAGTTGAACCACTGTGTCTGTGTATGTAACATGCAGTGATTTTTTTTTGCCACTTTTTTCTTATGGCTGAAAATGTAGTGAAAGACGTTGTTACAACTTGGATTTCTAAGGCTATGTAAACATGCCTGGATTAAAAGCAAGAGCCATCCAAATCTTTGTAAAATTATCTATCTTCCATCCAATGTCATGCATAACTACTGCATCCCCAAGCAGACTTGAAAGATTAAACTCTGCATTTTATTTATTGTTACGAAATATGTGCCCTTCTTCAATCCTGTAATGTAATGTTTTCCTGAGCTTCGGTCCTTATTGCATGGAATTTTCACCAGCAAACTTATAATCGCTTCCATGCGTGGCAGAAGTCATCCATTATGCTCAATACTCAGTGTGGAAGTTCATTTTTGTGGTAGTAGCACCGCTTAATAACATGGAGTGTTCAGGAGGTCAAAGGACAGTGCTTCTCTAGCTGAAGTTAGAATTATTATTGAAAACATAACTTGCTGTTGTTGCCTTCCTGAGTATGCAACTTAGTGCTCTGTATTTGCACTTAAATTGTCATTTAGCGGTTAATGTGGAAAATGACTAGCAAAAGGGAGAAGAAATGTTCAGCATTTTTATTCTGCTTCCTGGCTGCAGTTAGAACAATGGGTCAAAGGCACTACGTACAATCTGCTTGTTTTGCTTTACCTTTGCATTTTTTCAGTCAGTGGATAATGGTCAGTTAATAGAATTACATTTATTGCTTTTTTTTTTTTTTTTTTTAGGAGAAGGATTTTTCTCATCTTCACTGATTGCCAAGTTATTTGTATGTAGAGAGAAGATTCTTTTTGTATAATCAATCTGCTGCTACCCATTTTATTGCCAAGCATTCCTTCTCTATGGTAGCGTAATGTTACCTAGGGAACAGCTTAAAGCTGACACATACAGTGGTGCCACAAATTAATTTCACAGTTATCAGGATATAGGGTGATAACAACAACACAAGCTACTGTGAAATTACCATTGTTCCCATTGAGTTACAGTGTAATTATTACTTTTGTGGCAACTATGCAAATAACTCATGTCACCACTGTAGGATGGGATGTGCTTTCCTTTCTCTGATTCAGTACTTTGTGCTACAGAGACATCTTTATGTACTATGTACTAGAGCTGTGCTTTGAATTTTGAACTGAGATCTAAACATGGCTATGTCTTCAAATAAAAAAAGCCACAAATACTTGAGACCTACTCCCATCCCCAAGTCCCCTGCTGTCTATTATCATCTGGAATCATAGCTGCGTTTGTATGCTAATCTAACAAAATAATAATCAAGTTTTTAGTTTTCCATTATTTCCAGTGTGAAACTGAGATGTTTCCTTCAAGAAGGGAGCTTTGTGATAGTTACTTTTATTAAGGGATGATTTCAGGTTTCTTTGCTGCCACTTTGTGGAGACTTTGGTGGAAGGGATAGATTATTTTTATTACGTTGCGTATTCTTATATAAATTGGTAGGAAAATATGACTGGAGCAAGATTAAGGTACTATCCTAGTATGTAAAAACAACTATAACAGCAATAAAACAATGCCTGCAGCATGATAATGACAGAAGACAAGGTCTTCTGTCTTCCACCGTGTACTGTGTTGGAGTTGGCATGGGTGCTCCTTGTATCGCTTTAAACCATAATTTCTTGAGAGACTACAGCTTGAGTTACATATTTCAGAAACACATCTCAACGATTTTTTTCATCCTTCGATTGGGATTTTCAGAAATTCCTACAGGGAGCTTAGATGTGCAATTTGCAGTTATGTATGGATATATCACCTTCAACTGCCTTTAAAATTTCCATTTTAATAAGTGGCTAACAACCAGATTTTCAAAATTGATGAGAATAATTAAAATCTAAAGAAGAAAGAAAACTTCAGAGACAAATCATTTAGAAAAATAAAGCTACAATTATATGAAATGAATGAGCACTTGATTAAGTAATCTGTAACCAAGTAAAAATCTGGATAGATATTGATTACTTCCAATTATCAAAATTGAGTGCAAGGTAAATTTCATTAGAGTACAAGATTTTTGAAGATCGGAGCTTCATTTCTACTTAAGTATTCAATGATCTTTCATTGAAAAATAATCCTAATAATAGAATGATAGATTTTGTTTTTTAATTCTTATTTTATATTTTATAGTAAACAAAGATGAAATAATTAAATTTGATGCATTTTCAAAAATTTGCTAGCTTACAAGCTAGATTTCCCTAGTTTGTGCTATATTGCATTGACAGAAGTATAGCACAGCTTGATAAGCATGTTTGTGAGAACACAAATATGAACAATGTTATGAAGGAACTATGTCCTCAGCATTTCCAAAAAGTATACCAGTAGTGAATCACCGAGATTTGAGCTGCAGAGATCTTGCAAATTTGCGTTAAATTGTAATTACACCTTTTTTTCTTATGAGTGAGATACTTGTATAATCAATGAATATAAAGATGTTATGATTATGAAATAAACAAGAGAGTTTGGCTAAGCAAGTTATAATAACAAAAAGAGAACAGATGGAATGCTTTCCTGTGACCTGGGCTCACTGCAAAACTCTAGAGGAGGAATCTCCTGAAGAGATCCTTCCCCACTGGTAGTCAGCTCTTAAATGGTTCTAGGAGAGCTGCAGCCAGGTTCCACCCTTTCTGGCAGCACAGGTGAATTGCCTTTGCCTGTGCTCCCGTGGCTGACTCAGTGCTTGCCTCAGGTGATCAATCAGAGGTTCAGGCTGTGATTCAGCAGTTCCCATACAATAACTATATCTTTTTTGAAGTTATGAAAAGAACTGAAGAGAAATTGTTGAGGCAGGAGGAGGAACACCCAAATGATAATGGAGTATAAAGAAAATAGATATTCTGTGTGTCACTCTTCAAATATACAAGGGCTGCTCTGAATGTAACACGTCTTTATTATGTGATGTCAGAGGTGGATGTAGGTGGTATAGCAGTAGAGGCTGATCCTTCCCACCAGTATTCCATTACGTTTTGTTACTGTGTGACAGATGGCAGCAGTTCTGGTAGTTCTGTCTAACAAAATGGTGTCTGATATGGAGGTGTATATGAAGCAAAGTGTCATTGAATTCCTCCATGAGGGAAAAAATGGCATCCATTAGCATTTGTTGATGCTTGCTGAATGTTTATGGAAACCAAAGAGCAAATGTGAATGAGGTGAGGCAGTGGGTGGTGCTTTTTCAACAATGGGCTGCTTCCATTGGTGCAGTACAGACTCGTGTTCATCGCTGGCGAAAATGTGCAATGAATGGTGATGACCATATTAAAAAAAAAAAAGTGTTATTGTGCACTTCATCTGTTGTAGTTTCCTTGGAAATAAATAGCAGGCATTACTTTTGGTGCAACTTATATGTTAGTGTTTTTCAAACAAACAATTTTCTGATACCATTTCTTTAAGGAAATTGAAAAACTATACAATCACAAAATTACAAAGCAATATGTTGTCCCCCATCAAAGCATTGTTTTTCTGTAGGTTACACATACACCGATGAAGACTTTACTGATATTTTTTTTGACAAAAAAAAGATAAGTAAACCTTATGATCTTGCTCATTTATTGTCTATACGATGAATAATGGTGAAAAACCGTATGGTAATTAATGGACTGGCTTCATGGAATGGCTTCTATTTATTGTATGTCGCTCTTTTTAGAGATTTGCTGATAAGTATATTTATTGCAGTGTGAGGAGGTCACTAATTACTGTGGATATTAGTGAGACTTTGCGAGAGTACTCTAGAAATCTACTTTTTAAAAATTCCCTCCCTTTACCCTCCTGTTGTATCACTTCTAGTTATCCAAGAGCTAAGCCACTATTTAACACCACAGCAATGTTCAGGTTTGATGCTGTTTAACCCATATAAGTTTCATTTGGAAGAAACAGCTTGTTCTAATTAAGAGCTTCTGGAAAATCTGCTGCAATCCTTGCGTGCTGTTCTTAAGAGTCAACCTTGTGGAAGCAAGTAATTAAAGGTTTAGAGTCACCAGAGGTGTGCTCATTGGCCCAGTTTTGGATGGAGCAGGGAGGTTAGGGAGTGTTGTTGTAGTACTGTGGGGAACTTTCACTGCTGTTAGTAATGAGCAAGAAGCTCAAATGGTTCATAAAAATCAAATGTTGTCTTAATAGGCCTGATGATCCAAACAAGCAGTTTTGCTCAGGTATTCTGTAATGAGAAGATTTTCTTAATGGAAATAAATATAATAAAGCTGTTGCTTATTATTATTCATGTTAATATTGTATCGATATAATCTTTCATAATATTACCAATATTCATGTTAATGAATAATAACAATAATCTTCAAATATATGATGGACTGTTTCATTTTTACATACATGTATCTCCAAAACTGCTTGCATAAAAATGCCTGGCAAACTGTGCATTGATAATTAGGAATGATTTACTTGCCAGTAGACATGATTGTATGCATTTTGGTGTATTTTATTTATGTTTTCATAGGCTTACTGGACTAATAGTGATAATTTTGTGTTGCATGTGACATGTTCTCTTTGAGGTTTTCAAATAAGGGAATTGTCTTAGTGTTTCAGTATTTTTGTGGATTTCTAATCTCTTCTCTTCTGCTCAGTGGCCAGTTTCAGCTACCCTGGTGGTGAACCAGGAGGGGGAAGTGGGCTTTATTTTGGTTTTAACCATCTGGATAAGAAAACCACCTCCCACATTTAAGATAAAGCACTTCGATCTTTTTCTGGCTCGCCCTTGTAAAATTATGATACTCCTGCTTACCTGTGTTTGTCCTTTTTTTTTTTTTTTTTTTTTCCCAGTATACTTTTTTTGTTGTTATTCATGTGGCCAGCTATGACTTCACGCATTAAGAGGGACTAAGCCACCTTCGTTTATGGAGTAGTTGTCATAAAGGCTGTGACTTTCTGGGCTGATCTTGCATCCTCCAGTCTCTAGCTAATAATGAGTGCTCAAAGTGCTCAGCAAAAGTATACTGAGAACTAAAGCCTAGATCTGACTGCTAGGGAAGCAGATCCATACCTAGTTACTTACAGGGTGTCAAAACCTACATAAAAACGGAGTTGATTTCCTGCTGTATAGTCAGTGCAAACCTCTGCAGAGCCCTGGATTGGTCTTTTAGCAGGTTCTCATGGTTTCTGTTAGAGATATAGGCAACCTAAACTAGTGTGCAACTTAAATCTGAGCTATATTGTGTATTGTAAGTACCGAAGGGTGTGCATATTTGCTGAATGATGACGTGAGTAAAATCATTCTTCAGCAGTGTCAAGGGACAGGGTGTCTAAGGACAGCACACTTATTATTCTATTCTTACAATTGACATCATTTGTTTCATTGTGTTCCAGCTGTGTTCTAGAAGGCAAATGTACCATGTATGAATGGGAGAAGTCCTTAGTTGTGCTTGATGGAAGGTGAACTTTTGACATGGAACTTTGAATGTCCCTTCATGTTTATCACAGCCCATGACTGAGGGATATAGATATGTGCTAATGTAGATAAAACACTTTTTAAGTTTCACCTACCAAATGAAACTTAAAAATAACTTTACCTGAACTTGTCTCTCTTTGCCAGATGAAAAACTATGGTCTTCTCATTTTATGATGAGCCTACTATTTCTATACGCTGGGCTGCTGAAAATTAAACATTATCTGTGCTTTGAAGAATGTAATGGTTCTTCTCCAGGGGAAATTCTCTAAATCAGTATTAAAAATAAATAACTAAACTAACGAACACCACTCCTCAACCCTAGTAAATAAAAAAAAATGAAGCCAACACCAAACAGAAACAAGCAAAAACAGATCTTTTACATTTTGACAAAGTTGGTAATGTTATGATCTTTGGCTTCAGGGCAAAAGTATTTTTCTATGTCTACATAGAAAGATGTTCATGTCATTTCTGCCTCTGCTATAAATAAAAAGCTGGATTGGTTGGCTGGATTGTCTCTGTAATGAGTTCCAACTGGAATACTATCCCTCCATGCTTGGCTTAGGCACCTTTTCAGTAGAACATTTTCTGGTTCTAGAAAGATTTTAACCTCTTCCTTGCCCAGGAAGATGCACTGTAACACAGGAAATGGCTTCAAAAATAGAAAGTTTCAGGATCAATGATGTTAGTATAATTTCAGTTCATCTAGAATTCTCAGTTTTCTTGTTTTGACGAACTGAGTTTGAGGAATCAGTTTCAGTTTTGTTCTTGATAGACAGAACTTCTGGCATCCATTTTACTAACTCAGCCTAGGACTGTGAGTTGTTCTTAGATATCAGCTACTTCTATGTCGCACTTCTTTGTTAATTACTTTGCTCAGTATTCTTTCTGTACAACTGAGCAGAAAATAGTATTTTCTCATGGAAATACTTAAACCTGTGAGAAGTTTTTGCAAAAATGCTTTGGGCAATTTCCCTCTGACGAAGAAAACATACTTAAGTAGTAATATAGGTAATATATGACATTGTACACTCAAACAGTAGAGAATAGGTTAAACAAAACATTAAAAAGAGCCTTAAAGCAGAAACATGAATCTTAACAGCTTCTCTAGAAAATATGTGATTAGGGAATTCCTTGGGGGAAAAGGTATCTTTTCATTGTCCCTCCCTGAGATCACTAAAGAGCTTTCTTTTTCTGCTATTAATAATCATCAGGTTCTTGTTGTGGATAAATTAAATCTGCACATCAGTGTGCTACTTGCATATATGAATCTCTTTCCTCAGCACATGTGGAAGAATCAGGAAAGTGCTGAGCACTTTGGGAAACAACAAAGAACTCCTACATCTTTCACTTAAAATTAATTTAAGCCAAATGCTTAAACTTAAATGCTTTGGTGTATGTATAATGTAGGGCTGCA
Organism: Tetrao urogallus; assembly: GCF_951394365.1. Taxonomy (NCBI): domain Eukaryota; kingdom Metazoa; phylum Chordata; class Aves; order Galliformes; family Phasianidae; genus Tetrao; species Tetrao urogallus. The sequence goes on along the minus strand of NC_136818.1, from coordinate 17,336,284 downwards.
GTACTTAACTCTGCAAGTGAAATATCTACATGTTGATTTTATGTTGGCTCATGAAGATAAACTCAGCTCCTGGAAATAGTGTTTTCTTCTCGTGTGATGATGCCCTGCTGTGAGGCCAGTGCCCTACCTGACACAGCTTGGGTTTTCTTTGTGAGGGTTCAAGGGATCCATCCTGAGCTTCATCCCGAGATTATCCAGTATAAACACTAATGCTGCTGTCACACCAAGGATAGTCCTGATCTTGTAAGTACATTTCTCTAAGAAATAGGATTAATAATTAATGTATGTTTCCTCTGTGTAAAATTGGATAATCTCTGACAGATGGTAGTTTTTAACAAGAACACTGCAATAATTCAAATCAGGCTAAGCATGTTTTATCCGTGCTTCAAGACTAAAAGACACTCGCATGAATGTAAAACCTGCATGGCTCTCTTACATTCCACTCTACTCCTAGTTTTAGATCATGTGCATATGGAATTCTTGATCGCCGTCAGTAATGGAGTTATGTCAAATTTCATAGTGTTCAGAAAAGATCTGTCTTTAGCTGTCAAGTAATGTACCTATCAGAGGTGAATAACTGATAAGAAAAACTGGAGAAGGAACTATATATATACGTATATAGTTGCAACTAATCATTAAAAAAATGTAGTCTAACAAAACTGCATTTTGTGTGTGTGTGAATCCACATACAGGCAGATGTAGGTTGTTTTTTTCTGTGTGCTTTTACTTTTAATGGCCTTCCATGGTGCTCTAAAATAAAGGAGATACTTAATCAGTTCTCATTTGTGTTTTACTGGGGGATGCTCACCCATATTTGGCACCCATCAGGACAGTCTTGTATTGGCTTTCAAGAAAAGATTATCCATCTCTTTTTGGAAGCCATAGAGTTATTAACGTACAGTGAAATAGTTGAGATACTTTGAAGGAATTGTCAAATATCAGCACCAGTTTGATGTGCAGGCAGGAATGCCTGATGTGCTGTAAACATATTCGATATTTACAGTCCCTCATTTCACGAAAAAAAATTGTAAAAAGCATGCACCATGGCATACTTGTGATGGATGGGTGTCATTGTTTAAATGAAGGCTTTGAGTCACAAATGTATGTGCAAGTAGCTATTTTCTTCCATTTGTAAAATATTATGCTAAGTATTTCTCAATGAGTAATGTACTATATATATAGCATTAAAACAGTGTCTAAAAGTGCTTCATGTCATGTTAAGTAGAAATAGGTACATCTATTGAATGCAACATCTAGCTCGCATCTTTGGAAGTGTTAGTTTGGACCTTTTTTCCTTTGATAATTTGATTTTGAGATAATATGCATTTGTTCAGAAGAATATATGTATTTTTAAAAGTTATTGACAATAAAAATATTGATGTTAAATGGGCCAATTATTTAATTTTTATATTGAGAAAGTTATTAACATGAGAATAGTTTTTCAGATGACCAGCTCTGTCAAAAAATAACTGGCAGTTATGAGACTGGTGGTGATTAAAGCCATTTATGTGTTGCTTCCACAAGTTTCTAAAACCATGTAATGTGAGCATTTATGCTACCCTGCAGTGTAAGAGCAAGCATGTCCAGCCCACGGGCTGCTTGCAGCCTGGCACAGCTTGCAATGCTGCCATTATGGCTGTAGCTCTGCTCTGCCACGTGACCCAGCCTGAGTGCACAGCCATCACTCAACCCCAGCCTGACATTGATGTGCTATTAACCCTCTCTGGGCTGAAAGCAGGGCATGGGGAGGGTGCAGTGCAGTGCTAACTCAAGTGATGGTAACTGTGTTTCTGCATTTTGATACATTGCCTAAATGCAGTCCTGTAAACAGCAAAAAATATGCAGCTTTACTTTCTGTTGTGATAAATACATTTCAGAGCAGGTTTTAAGATGCAAAAGAAAAAAAAAATCCAATTTTTCAGCTTATTTGCAACTCCATTTTCAGTTGATATTGCATTACATGTGAATTTTCAAATGGAATGTGTAGAGTTGCAAGCCAAAATTTGATCATGTCTCTTTTCCGGACTTGTATAAGCCCTGTCTTAGCAGGGAGAAATCTCTCTCACTTCACAGTCATGCCTTATTCATGTCGTCACTTTTGGCAGTGTGTGCATTTGTGAACAGCTGTTTTCAAGGATGAAACACAAGGGGAGTAAAACTTCATCCAAAATCTCTGAACACCTTGAGAACTCACTATGAATTGCAACTGCTGCCATCAACCTGACTGATGCATTGGTGGGATCTTTTAATCTCATTTGTAAAACTAGTTTTGTAGTTTTGTTGCTCTGTTTTTCATGTTTAATAATGAAAACATTAGAAATTAAATTGTTACTTATATACCATTAATTGTAATATATTTTTTTATGATGGCTGATCATGAAAGCATTGTCTCCTGTTTCATTATGCTGGCTTATGATATCAGAGGTGGATGTTGGTGGTATGGCAGCAGATGTAACGGAACACTGGCGGGAAGGTTCAACATGTCGTTGCTGTGTGACAAATGGCCATGGAAAGGCAGTCTGACAGAATGCTGTCTGACATGGAAGTGCATATGAAGCAAAGGTATTTCATTGAATTCCTCCAAGTGGAAAACATGGCACACACTGGCATTCATTGGTCCTTGCTGAACACTTATGGAGTCCAAAGAGGGCATGTGAACACAGTGAGGTGGTGGATGGTCTGTTTCAAATGTAGCAACAGTGGTCAACTCTGCTGGTACGGATTGTTATAAGAGCAGCCTGCATGCTTTTATTCATTGCTGTTGAAAATATATATCTGATGGTAGTTACAGTGTTTTCTTTTTTTTTTGTAGCTTAAGGTTTGTTCTGTTAAGCAGTGTTATTGTGCTCTTTGTATCTGTTATTGTTTCCATGGAAATAAATAGGAGGCATTACTTTTGGAACAACCTTCATAGATCCAGCCCTAGACAATTCCTCTTCACTTGATATGGCAGAGGCAAGCAAAAAAGTTGGGCACCCATGTTCTAAAGGTTGAATGAACTCTGCAGTGAATTTCCAAACTAAGGGTCATCTTGTTCCCCATTGATCCTGTCAAAAGGGAAAGGAGAAGCAAAGATTAATGTAAGAGAAGCATTACTTTTATGTCCATAAGACATGATTGTATTTGATCATTGTTTCTATTTATAAATTCAGTTCAAAATCTTCAAATGATAGTAGAATGATAACTTTAGGTAAACCCATTTTTACCTCATCCAAAGTAAAAATGTGATACAGTTTTGTGTTCCAAAACTTGAATACAGCCATCTTTGAACCATTCTTTTGATATAATAATTTCATTAAGCCATTAGTATTAAGTTTTAAAAATAAATTATCTGGATGCAGTACTTGACATGGACCACAGGAGAGGGCTTTTATGATAGAGGCCATCCCAGTGCCATCTTTTTTATATGCTGCCATGGAGATTTGCATTGAAAACAGTTTAAAAAATGGCTAGAAGTGTATACAACAATTCCATGCTGACATCACTGTAAACAGTAAAGTTAAGGTAGATAAATGAGTGAAAGCCACAGTAGAGTAAAGCATCATTTAACAAATTGAAGAGTATGCTTCCCTCCAGGTGATGCTAAGTAGGCTCTGAACAAGTAGTGCGGATAATCTGTGAATTCAATAATATGTGATATTCTTTCTTGATTTTTTTTGCATGCTATTGAGATCAGTGGATATTTGAATATAGATGGACAGTTTTCAACTTTGATCTTTTGTTTTCATAGATTAAGACTGGAAGTTGATCACTGTGTGATAATTTTTGTAGTGCTGCCCTAAATCTGAGAAATCAGTCTAATCTTTAGGAAATATTTTCTAAACCCTTGTGCCTACTGTGTCAAATTTCTGCAAAATGGTAGTCCGGAAGCTGTTTCCTTTTTCCCTGCAAAAGTAGATTGACTTTGAGAGTATTAACAAAAAAAAAAGTAAAACTTACTGCATTTCTTAAAGTTCTGCTTATTTACTGTGTAATAGAAATGCTCACAGAGTATTTTTGTAGAAGCTGGAAGAAGTTGACAGTAGGTTATTATAAAAGCAAGGAAGATATTGTTCTTCTTGCACTGATACGTGGCAAGATTACTTTAAGTTTGTGAGCCATGATGAGCTGTGCCTTTACTGAGGTGGATATTGGATGCATATTGAAATGACCATCGTTGTATTCTGCTGGGCTTTATTTTGTAGCATTCCAGTATTATGAAGTTATAGAAAGCTTTTTTAGCTTATTTTAAAGTTTTTTTTAACTTCAAGTGTTCCAGGGCACAGAGCTGATGATGCTAGCCTTCCTGTGAATCCCTACTTCATTTGTTCTCATTAGAAAGCATTTGCATAACCACCTGAAAGACAAACTAAAGGCCAAGTGGTGATATAGCTTTGCATTTTTTCCTTTCTGCCACAGAAGTGTAGGTTGTCAGTGAATTCTTTGCTCCAAGACTGGACTGCAGGAAGGAAAACAGCTTCTGTAGTATCTAGTAGTATGTTTACTAGATTCTTGCACTCATGTTCTGTCAGTCTGTTATAATTCCTCATTTATTGGTTGTAGGGAACCAAAAAAGAGAGGGGATAAAAAAGAGGTTTTTTTTTTTTTTTACTTAATAGTTGTGGAATTAAACAACAACTGTGAGGAAATGTCAAAGTCCTGGTTCTTGAATCTTAAGAAATTGTGTCATTCCACGTAAGTTACTTTGCCATAAGCTGTGTATGGCATTGTTATGCATCTGTCATATTAATTTGTACAAAATTGATGTTGATATATCTACATGGCAAATTTAAAAACTTTAAGTATATTTGTCCTTAGTTTTTTGTCGTCTGGCAAGTTGTGTTCTCATCATGCTTTTCCCAGTGTTGCTTAAAGAGTGTATTTAAGAAGAGAGCGGGTTCATGCAAAGCTGCCTTATGGTTCATGTTGGTATGTACCTCCTCCTGAGCTGACAGCTGCCGCTTTAATTCCAGTAAGAATCCACATTGCCTTCCCTATGGCTTCTCCAGGTGCTGCAATGCCTGGAGGAGGTAAAATTGCACTAACTTTTACAGATGTCAACATCTGCACCAGAGTAGGGCTGTGTTGATTAAAACTTCAGTAGTCTAACACATTAGAAGTAATTAACCAAAACTACTTGTGACTGTGCAAAAGACATTTCACTTAGTGTATAGCTTCCTTCTACCTTCTCCTACCTCTGAGGTTTAAAAGAAATCAGCTGTTTGTTTTACTCGTAGGAACTCAGAAAAATGTAATGTGAAATATTTCTACTTTTAGAAATATTTGCTGAAAAATACGTAAATTCAATAAATTTGCAAATCATTCTTACACTAGCCATTGTATGGACATCCATGAAGACTTTTTCCACTACATATACAGGCTGGGGGATGAAAAGATAGAGCATAGCCTTGCCAAAAAAGACTTGGGGGTATTGGTGAATGGCAGGCTGGACATGAGCCAGCAATGTGCCCTTGCAGCCCAGAAAGCCATCTATATCCTGGACTGAATCAAAAGATGTATGGCCAGCAGGACGAAGGAGGCAATCCTGCCCCTCTGCTTGCACTGATGAGACTTCACCAAGAGTACTGCATCCAGATGTGGAGTCCTCAGTACAGGGTAGACACAGACCTGTTGAAGCACATCCAGAGGAGGTCCAGGAAAATGATTCAAGGGATGGAACACCTCTCCTATGAGGACAGGCTGAGAGAGCTGTGGCCCTTCAGCCTGGAGAAGAGAAGGCTGCCAGATGACCCGATAGCGGTTTTTCAGTTTCTAAAGGGGAGCTACAGGGGAAAAAAGTAAACAGGCTCTTTAGCAGGGTCTGTAGTGATAGAATAAGCTGAAACGGTTTCAAGCCTAAAGGGGGTAATTTTGGATTAGATACAAGGAAAAAGACAAAGTGAATGTGGTAAGGCATTGGTATGGGTTGCCCAAAGAAGTGGTGGGATGTCCAGGGAGGGGGCATCTCTGGAGACTTTTAAAGCAGGGCTGGATCAGGCCCTGAGTAACCTGATCTAGCTGCGTGTCTCTCCCTGTTCATTGCAAAGGAGTTGGATTAGATGACCTTTAAAGATCCCTCCTAAGTCCAAGGATTCTATGATCTCCAAGTAAAGAATTTCTTAAAAACAGTTTGAAGCTCACTTGGTGATATAATTTGCAATAATTTGTCCATTTTCCTGCTCAGTTACCCTTGATTGGAGTAACTTGTTAAGTAACCCTTAAATTCAGCTTTCAGAAGGGACTGGTGGCTTAGGGCATACATAGGGCAGTCTTCTCTGGGGCGCCCTGTTTTCTAGTTATTCCTAGGGTAAACGCAACCAAGATCTTTTTGTTAACATATTGGCAGAAAACAAGGAAGTTCAAAGGTCTTGTGTTCCTGTGCCTCTCTTTGTGGAAATACCATAGCTTGTTTAATTTAGAAATTGTACTTTGAATTTGCTGTTTAAAAGTCTGCGTAGATAGAAGGGATTTGTTTGCTACTTACAAACTCCCTTTCTCTTGAATACCTTCAAAGCTATTCAATAGAATTACTGGATGGCACAGTTGCACTTCTTTAAGTTTGCATGAGACAGATGGATGCTTTATATGACATGTGAAAGTGGAGGTTTCCTTCAGGATAGTTTCTCTTCAAAGTTGTTTATTTGCAGACTGCAGCCTCAGGATAGCACTAATGCTTGCAAATGATTTGTGCCAGCCCCAATACAAATAAAACATTAGATTTGTGCCTTCTATTGTAAACAAACGTGCACATTTTTGCAGTCTTCAATCACAGCTTATTTTATCAACAAGAAGGATCCTTATTTCTTTTATTGCAGTGTGCAATAAATACCAGTTAGAACAGTAGTATGTTGTAACAAAGTGTTATAAATTGAGTAGAAAATTAGCTAATATGGAATTCAGACAAAAAGTGAGATTTTACCATGCAGAGCATGTCTTCAAAGTGTTCCATACAATTGGAAAAGGCTTTTTGTTACTCTAATAAATATATGCATACTGTTTCTTTTCCTATTTAACTAAAAAAAAAAAAAAAGTTTTATGCTAACACTGCTTCTGATATATTTGGTAACATATTGAGTGGGTTAAATTATGTTATTCCATGTGGTGATCACAGTGTACAAATCACTGTCTCTTGTTCAGCATATTTTGAATGCAGTCTGTCAACATTCGTTACCCTTCTGGTATTTTTAGGAAAAAAACCAACAGAATTAGATGTAAAATAAAGTGGCTCTTTAGTGTTATGATGTAGTATGTGTACATGCTAAATTACACCTTATTTTCTTTTTGAAATGAATAGAGAAACTTTGTGTATGATTGCTATTTTGATATTTAGATCCAAGAGATCAAGTTGATAGGAGAATCATTTAGGGAAAGGTATGTTAAAAATTAATCTGTAGGATTTCTCATTAGTGTGTGAACATACTGTTTTTTGCAATAATTAATGTTGTAGTTATATGCACTGGAGACAATATTGAGTGAACTGAATATTATGAACAATTTAAAGCTGTCTAGTCTTTCCTCATTATTGGTAATTTCAAACATACTTTCTGCTTCATACATTTAAAAATGCAAATAAATGTCTTTTCTGTGAAATAAGACTTCTTAGTTTTCTGAAAATGAAAAATGCTAAATAATAAACTAATTTCTTTTAATACCAGTAGCTGTTTTGTGCATCTCTGAAGTTGTCAGAATTTTAGCAGTGATTGTCATAGGAGTTTTCTGAACTATTAGCAAAAAAATCTTTTCTGAAGTTTCTTTTAATGAAGTATTTCACAAATAACACTTCTGTCATTCTAAATGGAAAGTATGTTATCATCTGTCGTTACAATGGTATTCATTGTTGAGTCTACTCCTATCTCTAGCAAAATCTGAAAAATGGTGTATTCAGTGCTTAATGATTTTGTACTAGAAAGAAACTTTCTCTTGTCCTTAACAACATTTGTTTGTTGTTTAACAGCTGCATGCAGCTTGTTCTCATGCAGGCATTAAAATCAGTACAGTTACTTTGGTGCTCTGGTCAATGTTCATTCACAATTATATGATATGAGAAACAGTAATTGATGTTATTTTTTAAATCACTATTCTTTTTCTCAAAAGATATTTCAGAAATGTGTCATTGAGGAACTCGAATTTCACTGACTTCTAAAATTACTGCTTTTTAATCATCATTAGCGCTTTCAGTAAGGGCTGCTTATTTGAAACTCAGCTATCTTATGATCAATGATTTACCTCTAAAATGCTAAAATTAGAGTAGCTGCTAAGTTGCCTTCACTCTTCAGAACAAGCATGAGTGTAAACGAGCAGAAAATATTGCCGTAATTTTACTTTAGGGTACAACGAAGCAACCGTGATTTTGCTTACATGTGGCAGCAGAGTGAGGGCTCTTCTGTTGATTCATGGTAGCTTAAAAAAAAATCAGGAATTAAATTGATTAAGAAAACAGTATATAGCATAATGGTCCATTGGAGTGCTCAGAAATTGTTCTGGTGTTGGCTAAGATGCTTGGATACAAGAGATTTTCAAGGTGTAGGCTGCTGAAAGCTGCTAAAATGTTCTGTGCCTTAGTCCTTAGTTGTCATTTATAGTCATGGTAAATTATTAAATATGATGTATTTATGACACAGTAGCATGAGCAGCTACGAACCGATTAGATCAAAAGTGTAGTACTTGAGGGCATTTATCACACATACCAAATGAACTGATTTTTAACTCCAGTTAAGATGATGTGTATTCCGTAACTTACCTTGCTTGCATTGTGAGTATGTAGAAAATACTGGAATTCATGATTTTGTGTCATAATATCTAGAAAGGAAAAATTAAATTGCAATATCTCAAAACTAGTTGGATTTTTTTCTGTTTATAGGTGAAAGTTGCTTGAATTATTCATTATTATTTGTAATATTTGTATTATGAACTCTGTTATTAATGAGATAGATGCATTAAATATGGCACCCATCCCTCCAAAATTTGCGGCATTGCTCTTAGAAGTCAGTGAAGTACTAGTTGAAGGATTAGTTTTTCTCAATCTAAAAATGGAATTTGAAGTTTAAATTCTTTGATGGAACTTACTGATCCTAGAGATTTATTTCTGTAAGTGACTTTGGCTTTAACTGTAGAAAGATTGTGTTGGAGAAGGAGTAGAACAGATGAGATTTTAGTGGCCTGAAAGTAATAGGATTCACCTAGAGTAGGAATGACTTCAGTTTAAAAGATATGAATAGATTGCACTCTCAGGAGAAATTAATAAAAATAATATATTTTCCTGACAATCAGGAAACTGCTGGTGTTAATACTGTACACCTATCAGGTTAATATTGAGAAATATGTCAGAAGTTTATCTAGAGCTGATTTCAGGTTCAGAATAATCACTCTAGAATTTCATTTGACTGTGTGATGTTATCTTTACAAAGGCAACACTGTAAAGTGTAAATTTAATTACTTTCTAGAAAATTACTAATTTACACTAATGATAGGAAGACCCTTTTTTGAATTACTGAATTGTGCAAATGAGCAAGAGAACAAGCAAAAATGAATGCACAACATAATGTACTTAATCTCTTTTGACATTTGTTGTTCAGCACTAATTATTGATGGCAGTGCGTCGTCATGCGCTGTACTACGAAACCTAGAAGGCACACTCAGGTATGTTTTAGTAAATACCATGCCCTGTAGGTGGTAAAACACTGACAGAGCAGTGTCACTGCTTCCTCTGCTAAAAAGTTGGAGGGTTATATTACCTTATCTAATGCTGTACGTATTTATCTTCTGTTTGAAACTGTGGATTAAGCTTTGTGTCCATTACTGGTATTTTGTAAACAAAAAATAGGAGAATTCCTTAGGATTTCAGTACACAGAAATCACCAAAATTGATTATGGAGAGATTTTTCAAAAATGCAAACAAATTTTGTTAATAATTTTGTTTCTTTTTTTGTTTCAATCTTCTGTTTCCTTTTTGTTCTTTATTTTTATTGTTTTATTGTTAGTTTTATGCATCTGAGGGTTTTTGATTTTTTTTCTCTTTGAAAGATAGCAGTCAAATTCATCTTCTCTCTCTGTAAATCTCCTGGTCTTCATAGGAGTTAGTCATGAAAATGAAGTTATTAAGAAAATGTTTTTTTTTTTTTTTATTTTCTCCATTCTTATCCAGAATGAAATACCTGTGATAATTGCTAAAATATACAGTCTTCTGATTATGAAGAAATATGCTTTGGCCAGATAAATGTTTAAAATATGTTGGGTCTATTTCCAAGAATATGCTACTGGTCATGATGCACATCCAGTACTTTTTAAGCCTGTAGTGAATTGGGTAATTAAAGAGTAACTGTGTCTTTCTGCTTTTCCAGGCTTGTGAAGGAAAAGCAAATTTTATTGATTGAATTACTATTGACTAAGTGTATTTACACTAATTTATCCTTTCCTTTTCTATTGCTTCCTGTTTCATAACCAAATATATATCAATGGCACAACCAATAAATAATTTAACAATATTGTTTTTGAATTTATATTGGTGTCCTTCATTGAACTATGTAACTGAGTTTGGAACCAGGTCGTTCATGTGCCTATCTTGACTGAAAAATTTCATGGTATTCACATTCTCATAGAAAATATAGTCCCAGAATATACCTGGAAGGTAGCTGAAATGGAATTCTAACAGAAAATACTGATGCTTGCAATCTAGAAGATGTTATCAAGGTGCCTTCCTGCAGGTGAGCAAACTGCTTTTGAAGTTGCTAGCAAGACATGTCCTGATTGACAAAGTAATCTGGTGAAGCTGCAGCCTCGCTCACCGTCTAAATTCTTACATTAACCCAAGATTTGAACACATTCTGATGCAATTGGGCTCTAGTAGAGGAAGAGGAGAACATTACGTTAGTTTGTTGACTTTCCTGAGCCAGGATGCCAGGGACTGAAACCATTGAGAATATTCACCTATTGGCTTCCTCCATAGTGAAAGCTGAGATCCAGGGAATCATAGAAGGTTTTTAGCCACACTAGAGCTCAGGACAAAATGGAGTGATGATTGTCTAGTGATGGAAAAAAAGTAAAAATGCGTGGTTGTGAGCCTCTGTTTCTTATTGCAAAAAAGGTTTAATAGGAGCTGCACGAGTCTGTACGTATCCACTTCTTTTGGCATTCCAATGTAGTACAGAAAGCAACCAGCAGCCCTTGCTGTTAAAGACGACAAACTGGTAAGAAGGTTAGGTTGGTGACTGTGTTGATAATACAGGCTGTATAACAGCATTCTTGAAAACCTGAGGCATGAAGATACTGGAAATTATCAGATCTGGTCACTGAAACTTTAATGCCTCTGCATTAGAAAACAGAAATGTTAAAACCACAGTATCTCAACTTAGGTTGTAGGAGCAGTTGTGAATTTGCTAATCATCAGTACCGTGTGTTTTTGTGTAGAGAGAGCAGGTAATAAGGAAAGGTGGAAAAAAAGCTGTGTTTTATACTGATTCCTCGGCTGTCTGTGTGAGGAATGTATTATTTGGACCTTTGAGGAGTACTTTTTACATAAATCAATTTTAATGTTTTTCTGTAATTGTTTTCAAATAACTGTGTAAAAGAATTGCCTAAAGGCAGACATCTTCTCATTTGTAGCAAAAGACACTACCAGAGGAGAATATTTAAATTCTTCCAGCAGATTTTTGAAAATGCAGTGCCTCTGCAAGATGGGAAAAGTACACTTTTTCAATTGCACTACATTTGCAGTCCTGGGATTGCTGTATTTGACATGATGATAACGATTTGAGAATTCACAAAGTGATTTAATGCCCCATACTCAAGAACAGGTGATATATCAAACCAATGCTGGATTAACAGATTGTTCTCATTAATGCATCCTAAATTTTTTCTAAGCTGTGCTTCTCTTAAATATTTGCCAAAATGATGCTGAACCATTCCAGAAAATGTCTTCATTCTCATGCCATTACCTTTGGCGTGAGAGGAAATGTGACCAATGCTTTCTTTATATAATCTTCTTAAGAGGGTGTGAAAATTCTTTCTACTCAGGTTGTAAAGGTTTTTCTCTCCCGGGGAGAGAAAATTCTTCCACCTTTTCCTTAAAGCAACAAATGTTTATACTACTCTTGCAAATGCAGATGAGCTGATTGTGATCTAGTTCACACCTACTCAAGCTTGACACTAGTAGGTCAGTGCCTATCCTATATTTAGCCACTAAATTGAGTTTTCTTTTCTGATATATTTCCCTCTAAAATCTGTGATAATTTTAGAAATCAAACAAGAGTGTTTTCAGGCAATTGTATCTGAAAATCTTGGTGTATAATAGCCACCTGTTTAGATCCTTTGGGTGCTGTTATTTTAACTACAATATTCTTATTTTCCCCTAATTTTGGATTGTATGGTTTAAAAAAAAAAGTATTTAATGTATACGGAAAATATTACTTGATACTTGTCACTCTTGTAGTACTAAAAAACTTGAAATATGTATACTCTTAAATTCTGTGAAGTTTAAACCTACCTCCGTGCAGAACCTCAACTGCAGATTGATAAGCAGGCATAAATTTGCCCTTTTAAAAGGCCATTATCTGACACTGGAAAAAATTCTAAAGATAGTCTAAACCTGTTAGGTCATCACAACTAGCCTTCTGTTCAGGTATCTTTACAGTAACTCTGGTTTACCCTGAGGGTTAAAGAATGGCCAGCTATCTTATAGGCCTGATCAAGTAGACTGCATGTAGGAGTTTCTCTACTCCTGACAAATCAGTCTGCGACAGGAGAGAAAGTGTGCAGTGTGATGGTTCTGTGAATCAGCCTTTCCATCAGGTTGTAAATCTGCTTGTTCTATCAGATTCATAGGAAGTCAACCTTCATATTACCACTGCTATCTCCATCAGTTCTCAGTTAAAACTAACAAACAAAAAAACCCCAAAAGCTTCATGTTTATTTTTTTTTTTGTGTAAGTGCCAACAGCCTGAAGAGTGACTGTTGACTGTCTTTATGTTGTAGTAATGTGAATACTGTAAAATATTCTACAGTGAAGGTGATTATAGCAAAATCTTGATGTAGCATGTGTGTGCCATTTGTTCGGTCTTAATGAGCCAGAGTATTTACTTATAGCAAACAAAACTATATACTGTGAAATGTTGCTTATCTTTAAACTCATGGTATTCTGAATGCAAGATTTGTTGCACCTTATAAATGGCTTCCTTTGCTCTGTGCTGACCTTTGTAGTTGCTCATGTGATTTCTGCCATGAAGGTTTAATCCACTAAGAGGACTCTTGATTTGAATCTTTATTTTTTGAAGAAATGTAAGGTAGAGAGGAGAAAAATATTTCTGTAACTGCAAAGCATGTGAGGAAATGCCACGTTTTTAAGATGTTTATATATTTTAAACAGGGATATGTTTTTTTTTTTTTTTTTTTTTTTTGCTATGGATAAAGAAAAATGACATGTTTGGGAAATGAGAATAAAAAATTGCATGATTACCCTGTGTCACTTAGTGAGGTGTCGCATGAGAAAGCTTTATCTGCAGGAGAGAATGAAAGACTGTGGTTGCACACATGCAATTTCTATCAAAAATATTAAGGTTTAGAATTTCTCCTCAATCCTAGCAGTTTCCACATTAGTGAATCCTCTCGGGGAATGGACATGAGGAGCAGTATGTCATTCTCAAATATATAGCTGTTTCAATTTTCAGGTGAGAATAAGGGTGAGGATGCTGGAGATGTTTCTGCTAGACTGGGCTCTGGGAATTCATTTCTGGAAGTCTTGTGCTAGGCTGGTTTAACAAATCCCTTAAGGGCTTAAATTATAGGCAAAGGAATGGTCTGAGTTCCACTGGGGACTGCAGTCATATTAAAATAAAGAACAGTTAAGCAGTCAGATAATGAATTAGAGTGCTCGCTGTCTTTCAGGAGTGAGTTTTTACTGAGGATTCTCTAGCAGTTTAAAAAATAATTAAAAAAAAAAAAAAAAGGAAAAGCTGTTTGACTGGGGATGATGAATACCTCCTACATGGGAAGAAGCTATCAGGTTCATGGTGGAAATATGGCTGAACATGTAATTTTTCTGAAGTTATGAATTGCAGTGCTAGCTAAAAATGCTTTATCTTTCTCCAAGCGTGGATACAAGGCAAATTGGAACTCTTATTTTGAATACAGAATTCAATGAGGTAATTCCCGCTCTTGTCTGCTTCAGACTGTGCTCAACATAGGATCAAATCTTCAGGTGACAGCATCTGCAAATCTCCTTGGTCTTTTACCCAATTTCCTCTTTCATGATTCCTACCATTTGCTAATAGCATCATGACTTTGGAAATGGTGGGAATTCACTGTACATAGAGCACTGAAGTGTGCCTTGGATGAAGCCAGAATCAGTCTCAACATGGTATCAGGTCTGCATTGGCAAGGCAACAAAAAAGAGCCAAGGATTATTTGGAGATCAGATCTTAAAAGTAATGATAATGTTAGCTTATCCTGTTTCTGCCTTTTCCAAGATGACTGCTTCACAAAATTTCTTTAAGTCTCTGCTTTAACTGTGCTGGAATTGTTGATGTGCCTAAATAGCAAGATGGATCAGCATTAGCACTGTTGGTCTAATTGTTCAGATCTCTGTGGCTGTAATGAATGTTTCTTCTGGCTTTGTAGTTTTGAACTGAGAACACTTTATTTAATTACCAATGCGTGCGTTATACTTCAGTTACTTTCAATGATTATTTATATATGTTCTTATTTTTTATTAAATGTTTGTATTAAAAGTTTTCAGTACAAACAAGTGTCAGATCTGAATTCCTGTTGTTAACAATGTGTTGTATGGTGCCACTGGTAAGATGGATGTAGGTGATGGAAGCGTTTTGTGAGAGAGTATTTGTAACGTAACTTGTGAACTGTATTTTTCCTGACATGAACCCAAAAGAGTTTCATTGACATTAAGACAAACAAAGTGTTTCATATTTTGAAAAGGTAACTTACACAGGATAAGAGTCATGCCACATAAAAATAATTTCTTCTCTCTTATAAAGACTAGAGGTAATCCTTGATATAAGTCAAAAAGTCAGCATCACTTCTGGGAGAATAGTCCAGGTGAAAGAAGATTATTGTGTACAGGGCAAGCTATAATAAAAACTGTCAGTTCTGTCAACCCATTCTGTCGAAGGTCTATAGAGGATTAAAAGGATATTGAACATCATGTAACAGCTGTCTTCTATGTGAAAGGGATCACTATTGTGGTGAATGGAAATGTACTGGTTTAAAACACTTCTAAGACTAGGGGTGGCTGAGCCACAAGTGCTCAGGATGGCAAATAAAGTGCTGCTTTCAGGGACTTGAAGGAACACATTTTAAGAAGTAACATTGAAATAGTAGTATCAAGAAATCAGAAGATGCAAAGTAGCTGGTGCAAGCGCTCTCTAACACCACTGTCAGAAACATCTGTTGTCAGATACTGGATCATATTTTTTTTTTATTAGCATCATCTGTTAAGATAAAGGTGTAGTGAACAGTAATTTAGAAGTTGTAGAACAGAAGTGAAGAAGTTTCAGATGAATGGAGACAAAAGAATATAAAAAAAAAACACAAGAAGACAGCCAGGATAATGAGAAGAGAAGGGTTCCTGCTGTCAAGAGAGATTCAGAAGTGGATGAGAAAATGCAGTCATCTGTGGAGACCAAGGAAGAAAGATGAGTCACTGATGAATTGAATGGTTTGGAATCTATGTCCATACGATTCACTGTCTTTTATGTATCTGAAAATAACCTTGTCTGTAAGTGCCATTATGCTGTACTTGGGTAGGAGGTTTTCTTTTCTCAAGGCTAACTCTCACCTAGCATTTTGTCCTTTCAATGGAGAGTACTTCCCTTATACCTCCTGCTGCTGCCAGCAGCAACATCTTACCTGTTTCTGATTGTGTGGACTGCCTGTTTTAAAATTTGCTGCTTCTGGTCATCTTAATGTGCGGACAGAAGTCTTTTTCTGTGAGTCTGCAGAAATCTCATAGAATCCACAGGTTGCCAAAGAGACGATGTGGGAAACTTTCCTTCTCTTTCTTTAGATATGAACTTTTAATACCAATTTATGTAATATTGAACATTTTGAAGTCCTATGCCATGGCAGACACGGTGTGCTGGGTATTTCTAAATATGCTATTCTATTTATGAAAAAAAAAAAAATATTATTGAAATGCAAGTGTCAGAAGCCATAGGCAAGTGAAGACAAGCTGCTTTTTCTACTATTTTCTTGCAATCCCTCTTTCTCGCAGTCTGTAAGTCTCCTTCCAAGTTCTGTACCTGCTTATATATATTTCCTTCTAATACGTTGTTTTCCTTACGAGTTCTTTCTTGCTTGGTCTTTGCCAGTAATCGCTTCAAACCATGGGTGTGGCATTTTACTGCCTGTCTGCATCAGTCCTTTAAGGCTCACTGTCTTTCTGGGATGCCAGTAGTACATAGCCAGAACCAAAATACTTTTTTTACGGTCTATTTTAACTGCTTTTCTGTACAGTTTCTAATGCTCCTTACATTTAGAGGCATTATGCAAAATTTTGTACTTGCAGTTGACTCTGGAATCATTTTGTCTTCATTGTCAAAAGTGCACGTACACAGCGGAGTTCTCAGTGTTACATGTTAGCCTCTTTTTCTGCTTCTTGATTTTGAATGAACACAATTCCTCTAAGTCTCATTTGTTTTGGAACTCATCAAACTTTGCTATCAATTTTTATTATGTTTCAGTATTTACACCTCACAACAAAATCTCCCTGCTGCTTTATAATCTTTCTGCTCTTCTGTGCCCTGTGAAATGCAAAGTAAGACAAAAGTAGGCTCTTACCAGCCTCTCATCGTTGCAGTAGAAAAAACTGATGGATCTTTATCCCAGCATCTCTCTTAAATTAATATATGTCCAAATCTCTGAATGTGAACTGCTCTCAGATTTGTCGAGTGGAGTCAACTCCTCTGCCATTTCTCTTAGAATGGCTGACCAAAAGATGTATATACTAAATATCTCTGTAAGTGTCTTGACTATCAGGGCTATCTCCTTGACTAGCAGTTAAAGTTTTAGAAAATTTTCCAAATAGAGCTAGAAGATCTTTTTCAAAATTGGTGTTTGTCCTGTTGGAACTCACATAATTGGATTACGATTTGATATGCTTCTAAGTGTCTGCCAACAGTAACCATGATATATGCTATTTAGTTGGATTTTTTTTGGTGACATATGAAAGTTTGATAGGTTATCAGCAATTATCTGTTAGATATTACTCCAGAATATTTGTTTCCACCCTGGCCTTTCAGCAAACATGACTGTACTTCAGATAGTATGTATTATTGCCAATTAGTTAGGTAACTATTCCCTGCAGTTTCAGGTAATGAAATAACTAAATTGCCCATCTTTGTTTAGAAGTGAAGACATGTTATAGTCTGATCAGATATTCTGGATGTAAAATAAAATACTTAAAAAATGTTTCCACAAGCAGACAAATGAAAGTAAACTGAAAATTGGCTTTGGCTATGGTTCCTTTTTTTTTTCCCCTCTGTAAACAAAAATATAGAACTATTTTCTGATGTCCCAGAGGAAAGAATTTACAGAATTTACAGAAGGTACAGGAATTAGTTACTACTTTATTTTTTTCTTCCTCATTTGTGTTCTCTTCATTTTTTTTTTTTTTAAATACGAGACAGATTTCATGGTTCTCTTGCATCTTTTTGCTTCCTCAAAGAGTAGTATTTGTTCCAGAAATCTGCAGTCTATTCCATTTTTTTTTTTTTATTGCTTTGAAACAAAAATCACTACTTCTGAAGTGCTTTTTTTTCCTTTTATTGCTTTTAGACATTTGAAATCTACTGTTCTCAGTGTTGCTTTTGTTGCTGTTGTGGGTTATTTTGTTTGTCTTACGCTATATTAGAGGTGGATTGAATGAGATTTGTGTGTGAGGACACAATTTCTGGTGCCAATTTTTCACTGACAAAATTGTTAGGTACAAATCTGATAGCTGATAATGTTGGGCTACTACGTAAATATCTTTCATATAAGGAATTTTGTTCCTGATAGAGATTTACAAGTGTTCTCACCTTAAATATTAAATAACCTTTGTGTTGCAACATTTTTGAAAGCAAGAAGTCCAAGATGTTAAGTTCACTGGGGATACGTATGTGTAATTTAACACTTTTCAATAAGAGATGTAAATTTTGAGTTTAGATCTGTGGAAACAAAGTTCTGTCATGATATAATCATGGGCAAGCCTGTATGGCTTTGCCAAATAATGATATTTGCATAAATATAAGAATATACAACATTTGCATAGCACTTTTAGGAGTTTTATATCTAACTTAATTTATCATTTTTCAATAAGAATGAGTTGAACCAACAGGTAAATGCTTCCAAAATGAAGAATATTAACTTTCTTCGAGTTTCTCAAGTTGGGGTTTATAGTGGTACAAAGAGTGTGTTGCCTTTTGCATGGAAATAAATGAAATGTGGCAGAATCAGAGAATGGCTTGGGTTGTAAGGGACCTTAAAGATTTATCCCATTCCAGCCCCTCTGCATGGCAGAGTTGCCACCTGCCAGGGGTTGCCTGGGGCCCCATCCAGCCTGGCCTTGCACTCCTCCAGGAATGAGGCATTCACAGCTTCTCTGGGCAGCCTGTGCCAGAGGCTCCCCACCCTCTGAGTAAACAATTTCCTGATAATATTTAAACTAAGCTTCATCTCTTTTAGTTTAAAGCCATTCCAACTTTATTCCATAGGGATGCTTATTATATGCTCTTTTCCCAGACTCTATTCATACCTGGGATTGCCCTGATATGGCCTTTTTGAACCTCATTAGTTCCCATTGGCCCTCTTTTCAAGTTTGTGCAGGTCTCTTTGGATGGTATGCTGCCTTATTGTGTCAACTGCATCACTCAGCTTGGTGTCATTGACAAACTTGCTGAGAGTGCACTTGATCCCACTGTCTGTCTGGTTGATAGAGATACTGGAGAGCGGGGGTCCCAGATCTGACCTTTAGGGGACATGCCTTGTGACTAGTCTCCAGACAGGCCGTAGGCCACAGCGCCTTGTCTATGACCATCCAACCAACTCTTTATCCACTGAATAATCCACCCTTCAAATACATATCTCTCCAATTTAGAGATAAGGATATGTTGCAGGACAACGTCAAAGACCTTGCAGAAGTCTGGAGGGGAACGCAGTATCTTTTAAGACTCAGTATAGCTCATATGTATCTGAAAGAGATTCTGTTCTATGAAGGTGAGGTAATTGACAATAGAGTGTTCTCTGATAATCGACAGCTACTTTTTCTTTTTATACTAACGAATGCTGACATGACTATTCTCAGAGACTAGCGTAGATTTTGCTTTGTCCAATGCCCTGCAAGTTTATGCAGTCTAGAATAGTATGACCACTTAAAAAAAGTAACTTTGGTAAGCATGTAGCTCTTCACTTACATTTGGTGGAAATTAGGTGATTTAGAAAAAAAGAATTTATATATTCTTAATGTTATTTTCAGCTAACAACATACCTGTAGAATAACCTTTTAAACTGAAAGGGAGATTTCATAGAATGGGAAGGCAGTTAAAGAAAAGAAATGTAATACTTAATGTTTCTTTATATGGGAATGTGCATGTTGAATTGAAGCTCATTATAATTGTTGCCACATTCTCTTCAGCGTGGTATTTTGTCTGTGATATTTTTTTTTTTTTTTTTTTTGAAAGGATCAATCACTTGCAGCAATTTATGTAATAACTTTCTGGTGAATGATTCTGCAGTTGTATTTATGCGTTTTGCCTGGCTCACTAGACTGCAGTACCTTTGCTCCTTGGTACAGCAAATCCACTCTGTAATATCTATTATGATATGGTCAAAGCATAATTTATTGTCAAATAGAAAAATAGGTCAACATGAATGTCACTTGATGATCAACCCCCCAAGTTTAATAAAACACCTCACCAGCATGCATTTTGCACAGTGCTTGATGTTTTATTAGGACTACAGTACCTTACAGTACCTAGCTATAGCAGGAGTGTAATTACAGAGCTGTCAGGGTGATAAGTGGGATTAATGGCAGCCTGGTGCACTTTAGTCTGCAGAGTGCTCAGAGAATGGGAAGATGGTATTATTATAAGAGAAAGTCTGGACTGGCATATTCATGGCCCTCTCCCCTCCTCCCCAGAAGCTAGCATTCAAGTTGGAGTTGCCTCCCCCGCTCTCTATTAAGTAGCTGACATTTTCAACAGCTGTTATTTGTGAACCAGCTCAAAATTCAAAAAAGATGCAATTCGACAAAGATGCTTAATAGCCACAACTGGTAACCGCTGTACTGCTTATCCTGCTGTGTGCCATTCTAGTCAGTTTTGACATGAGATTTTTCTATATATAGCCTGTAGAAATGTATTTTATATTAAATGCAGTTCTTTTGATCTTGGGTACAGGGCTGTTACATTTTTAAAGGAAACCACGTTCAGGAAAGCAAAGAGCCAAAAGTCATAATGAAATCTTTGCCTAATCTTTGCTTTTTTTTTTTTTTTTTTTTTTTTTTTTTTTTTTTTTTTTAAGTGTGATTAAAAATTTTTAATTTTTTCCCCTTCTTATTTCCTTACTGCCTACATAGACAAAATGATTATCCAAGCCCTTATCAAGTCAGATATTTTTTCTACGTAACTCCTGTTCTCCTGGCTTCTAGTCCTAGTGCTTTTCTGTATTTTCATCTCTTTGGAATGCTAAGAGCATCCTGGCTCAATCTCTGGGCACACAAACAGTTTGAGGTTCTCTCTGGTCTGTCTTTTCTGGGTAAGGCATTTATAACACATGCTTGTTGAGCAGAGCAGCAGTGCATGTAACAGCCACAGCTAAATCTGCTGGTACTTGTCTGCTAGAGCCCTCTGACATCCTGGCTAGTTGAACTAGTAACCGCCATGCTGTTGAACCTGAAGTCTGGCTTTACCACATTTCCCAGCCTTTGCCATCCGTCAGACTTATTTGCCATTAAGTGTTTCCTTTGGGACCCTTTTTGCATGAGTAGATCTGTGAGGAAAATCAGAGAGTACTACCAGAATTGCCTTCAAGTTCAGCCACAGTATTGCTAGTGCCATGGTGTCTGCAGTGCCCATCTAGATGATAATGAATAGCAAGATGAAAGGCTTATTAATCTTTTACTTAACAGACTTTGCCTTTTCGCTTATTCCACCCTTAATTGAAAAAAAAAAAGAGCATGCCAACAAACAAAAGCAAAAGCAATGTATGTGATTGACAAAGTTAGTCCAGTTTTTCACTGTAGGTATTTCAATCTCGTTTGTTCTTTTTAATTTACTTTTCATTTCTTTGTGTGTATTGTCTGCAGGATTCTTGCGGTTAATGTATGTGCAAATTAATTCAAGAATAACAAGGTAACACTTTGAGTTTTTAAACAGAAATGTTATGAATATGCTCTGTATTATTCATTTGCAGCTTATCTTCTACCACGCTCACTTGAAAACCTTATGCTGTTGGCAGCATTGGTATTCCATATCTCTGTGACACATTTTCTTTTTCTTCCTGCAGATGCTTGAAGTGTGCAGATGCCCCCTGTCAGAAGAGTTGCCCAACTAATCTGGACATCAAGTCATTCATCACAAGCATTGCAAACAAGGTAAAATCACACTGGCAGTGGTACATAGAAGCAGAGAGCAGCAGTTGCTTGCAGATCGGCTAGTGCTATTGTACTACAAGGTTTATCTTTGTAAAGTTTTAGAAATGAAATAAAGTGTTTAAAAACAGATGCTTTAAAATTCAAGTCATATAATTTTTAATTACTTTTACGGCAGTTCTGTATTAATAGAGATACCATATACTGAAAATCCGTTTCTTTGTGTCAATTTTGCTGTGAAGGTTTTTGCTTTCAATGGTTTTCAAATGTACTTGTATTCAAAAAACTGAGTATTACAGTGTAAGAATTTAACTTCGATCTTAGCTGAGCTGTTACAGGTACAAACTTTTCTTTCATTAAAGATGTTATTGTTGTTGAACGTGTTATTAAAATTTAAGTTGGCTTTGGGCAGAAATATGACATGAAGGTGGCTGTCTCAAGCAATGTTTTCTCATTTTACTTGAAGAATTTCTGCTTAATGCAAATGTGGTCTGTCACGTAGACTAGCAGGAAAATATTACAGGAATAAATTGAACTTCTTCTTTGGAGGTATAGTGCCACCGCCTTTTACTATAATCGTAACAAAATCCTAAAAAATATATATTATATTCGTGTTTTACAAATGACTTTAACTACATGAGCTAGGAATAAACAAAGATGCCTACAAAATTGATATAAAATATTCATGGGCAGTCTGGGACAGCCTAAAGAGGACTGGATAGTGATGCATCTTACTCTTTGAAACCTTCTTCCATCTGTGAAATCATTATCTGCAGTGTGATTTATCTATCAGAAATTTTATTTATCTAAACTCACAATGTTCTGGAGGTGGTATGAAGATTGTGTGGCCCCGCATTGTGTTGTGCCTGGCTGTTGGGTGCTGTTGGAAGTGGCTGTACAGGTGGAGCTGGACAGAAGTGAATGGCAGCAGTGTGGCCATGCATGAGTTGACAGCTGCTTTGTTGGCACTACCTTCATAAGAAATGTTAGGATAAGAGATCTAGGATACATGCATAAATTATAATGTAGAATTGATGTGATTTACAGTAATTGGCATTGTGATCAGCATCTGCAAATAGACTGTTTCCTTATCGTGTCTATACTTTGTCAGCATGGCGTTGGTTTCCATGAATGCCAGCATCTGTTTGCATCCGTAGTATAACATGTGCCATATTGGTTGTTATTATATCCTCCAGGCATTGTGAAGCAGATGAACTGAACAGGGAAGGTACAAGGCAGTAAAAGCTCTAGTCTTGTAATTGTGCAGTAGTTTCCTTAGGAAGTGTAAAGCAAATTTTATGAAAGTGTTTTACCAGAGTTGTACTTGATCAAGGATTTGTTATGCTACTGTCTAAAAGGTAGTAGCTATGGTAGGATGATGTGTTGTTGAAGATAAAATAGGGGCCTGATAATTGAAATAAGAAAGCTGGGAGTAAAAAGTCAGGGAAGGCAAACTGAATATTACAGCAGGAGATATAAGAACTGGCACCAGCATCATCCTGGAATGAGATTTGGTGGCCCTTTTAAACTCTTATAGCCATCAGAAATGTGATGCCCTTTTGTGATTTGCCAGAAAGGGCAAGTCATTTTAATAGCTGATTCATTCTGAATTCTGCAAATCCATTGCAGAGCAGAGAAAGTCAAGATGAGTTGACTGAAGAGCTTGGAGTGTTAGATTTTGGCAAAGATATACTGGAATAATAAAAGGAATCTACCTTAAAGATGTGAAGTCTTTATCATGCTACCAACAATGGATGCATTCTTCAGGATTTTAATAGAGACAGATTTTACTTGTAGGTGGATAGTGAGTCAGGTCAACCCTATAGAATTTGGCTTTTTGATAACTTTTAAAGCATCTTGGAAGGTTCAGCTTCTAGGTAAGCCTGTGCTTTTGCTCTGAGCATTTGATACGATCAGTTGCTGTTTTATCAGGAAATCCTGCTTTAGAAAAGAATTGCAGTATACTGCTATTCTTCTGGGAGACTTATTCCTTAAAGAAAAACCCAAGTATTTCAGATTACCAAAATGTAGTCACAGCCTTTCTTTTTTGGACCCCATCCCTGGCAGTAGCTTCTGTACCCAGTTTAAAACAACTTTTTTTTTTTTTTTTTTTTTTTTAAATAGGAGTATTCTATGTTTTTGTTAATTGCTAGAGTTAAGGTGGAAGTTAAGAGGGAGATACAGAAAGTTGAAATGATTCACTTGAAGTCCTGGCCTTGGCAGAGCTGACATGAGAACCTGCCGGTGTGGCTGGTACTGGATTGGCCTCTCTCCCATTTCATTCTGTAGTATTTGAGGTACCTGCATCATCTGCTATTTGAGGAGACAGAAGACAAGAGCAGTGCATTTTTGGAAACCACACTGAAACTTCTGATTTATAATTTTGAAAGTTTATAATGGCAACAAAGTAATTTCTCACTTAATTATTCAGTAGTTTAATATATTTTTTCTGAATTTTTATTAAAAAGATCATTTAGATATCATTCAGCAATATGCCTGCTGAATATTTTTGTATTAGTGTAAATACTGTCAAGGTTTTGTTAAATGTCCTTGAAGATAGTTTTCCAAGTTTAGGTATTTATAGGAGATGCAATTCAGTGAATTCCTCAACCTCCTATGTGTCTAAGCAGTAAACAGTATTTTACTCAGGTACTTAAATATTATTCATTATTAATACACATGTATGTGGATAGCAGCATACTAAAAATGAATTACTTTGTTAGGTATTTGAGAGCTGTGTTGTACGCAGTTTGCTTTGTTGGAAAGCTGCTCTAGTAATCATAAAAGGTCAGAGATTCTTGTTCTCTAAAGCCTGCAGCTTTTTAGATGTTTACAGACCATGTACAATGTAGTCATTCCTTGCTGTTCTGCTGTTAGACTACAGATCAAGAGTAGAAGAGAGAAAGGGAAGGAATGATTGTTTCTGGGTTGAGAGGGTAATTGAGTTGCCAGGCTCAGTGTGCCTTGCGCCTTTTTGAGAAAAGGATGTCACTTATGGTGCATTGTGCTAGGCCACTGCGACTCAGTACAGTTGAGGCCACAACTTTCATTCTCCCTCTCCTTACAAACTGGATTACAACCCCACTTTATAAAGGTCTAATCTAGTCTATTGTGTCTTCCCAGTTATCCTTTCTCATTTGCAGACTGCTTGCGTGTGTCTCAGAGACCAAATTTCAAATTCCCCATGTATGCACTACGTTTGTTTTTGAGCAACAGAAGGTGATGTGCTGCCTTTATGTACAACCTTCACACAGCAAAGAGTGAATTCTTTGTTTAGTAATGGACAAGAGCCATCTTCATTCTCTTCCTTTAAAATTAAAAAAACAAAACAAAACAAAAAACTAAGGGAAAAGAAAATGCATTTAACTGCTGCAGAAGGAAGCTTCCCCTGCTTCCTTATCTCCTCTGAAATAGTATTGGCAGAGAACTTAAGAATTTTTGCCCTTCTTTCCTTATGTTGATATATCAAAGCAACAAGAACTTAATAAAATGGAACTCCAACACCCTCTATCCCTTAGAGCTGCACAACCAAGTTTTATAGCAGCGTGAAATCCTACAGCTCTCAGCCTAAGGGCTGCCTGTCCAGCTCTCCTTTTGTTAGGAGAGTGCCAGAGGAAGCTGCCAGCAGCTGCTCACCAGTCTAACTTTGTAATGTGCAGTGAGTCGGTCTCGGAGTTTGTTGTTACTGGACACCTTCATGGTTGAGTAGTTGCATTGAAAAACTGATGGTGCAGTTCAGACATAGGGATATTAAGTTGTGTTATATGACATAGACATAAGGAGTGAGAGACTCATCCTGTATGGTCTGAGTCTATAATGAAGAACTGAGGATGCAGAAATATTTTTGTGGTATGGATATTCAAAGTCACACTCTGTCCCTGCACCCCCATGTTACAAGCTCTCATGTTTTTTCTCAGGTCTTACAGTAGTATCTTGATTCTTGATGTTGATCCAGCAGTTTTCTCCTTGTTCAGGAGGGCCACCTCCTGTATGTGGTCAGAGCTGACATGTCAACCGTTTTCTAACAGGCTCCATAAGTAGATAGATATAAGTCTCTGGCAATCATTTAAAATAATAATAAAAAAATACTAATAGAGGGGAAAAAAAGCCGCATTACCTTCTGGATAATATCAAGTTTTTAGATTTAAGACAAACATTTAGGTTAAGATGAAATTGAAGGAAAGAAGTATTTTCAAAGGAGAAATGGAGGACCAAACAAACTGGAGGCTAGGAGATGGATACCCAAGGGGTTAAGATGAATCCAAAGTTTGGGAGATTGAGGGATTAAAGGAGAAAATGTGTATGGTAATATATGTCAAATGAGAAAGAAGAAAAAGTGTGTTGACAAAGGAAGACAAAAGACAGGAAACTGTAGGATCATTAAAAGAAAATGAAAGGAGAAAAAGGGTGGTAGGACTTAGTAGTACGACAGTTGAGAGAAACAGAATAATGGCTCTTCTGTTCTAGAGAAACTCAAGGTAAATTAACAAAGGACATCTTATATGATATTGGAAAGACTGTAGAAGATCATAAGTTTATATGTAAAATACTGTAAGAGGGATACTGTTAATACAATGAAATATTGTTGAAGTCAGAAAGCTGCTCGATGATTGGTGATAATTATATACAGATATGCATCACAATTAATTTTTGAGTACTACTTTGATTCTGTAGGCTTTTGAAATTGTTGTTTTGTTCAGCTTTCTCTGTTAATCTTTGTGTATTTCAGGTCACCGAATACACAAAACATTTAAAAGGAAAAGTAGTAATGGTGTTAAATTGATGTACTTGAAGCAATGACTTTTCTTGAGATGTCTGTTTGTACTTAGTGTAATGGAATGGCTGACAGCTGGTTTCAGTTGCTGTAGTGTAATTATGTAGAATAGACTTTTGCGATGACACTATGTCAATTAAGGAATCTCTCACATTCTAGACTACAAAGGACAAAATGACAGTACAAGATATTTCTTCCGTTCTTTTTTATAAAAAGACAGTGACACTGTGTGAAATTACAGTCCTGTTATGATGACATAAGTCAAATGATGTGAAAGATTTCTGGATTGATTAAAAATCATCCACATTATTGTATAGAATATGTATGATTTGGTTAGCTGTTATGTTTTGCTCATTCTTCTGGGAAGACATTTTGGTGGGGAGCTGACAGACTGGGGGCATTTCTTGTTATGTTTGAACTGGTGTGTGTCAATGTGAAAAATGCTATTTATACAACAATGTACTTTAAATAGTGGTTCTTCAGTACATGGACATTTTAATCCAGCAGAGTTTGAGTAAATTTTAAGGCTATTGTGAAGCATGAATGTGGATAGAGATGGAGGTGGAATTTTCCCACATTTTTTTTGTATGCCTCTTTTTTTAAGCTTCACCCAGAAGAAAAGGAAATTACTTCTTTCTTTTTTTAATATATTCACTCTATCCCATAATCCTGATGAAGTCAATGTTTTCATTTTTATTGCAAAAAGCACAATAATGTGTATCTTTTTTTGAGAAAACTGCAATATCAAAATACCCTGATGCATAAGGAGTTTATAGAAAAAGCTCTTAAATTAAATGAAAGAAAAGATGCTATAAGCATTTCCTGATAGTAAATGCAATTTCTTCTGGTCTCTCTGTATTGATCCTATGTGTTTTAATAGTTTTTTTTTTTTTTTTTTTTCCAAGCAAAAAACAGTCTCATTTGCATGCAAATTATATAATGTCTCCAAATGATACATGTGGAGATCCTCCTTTGCCTGGTTTCTACTGATTATTGATGTCTATTTAAGGCTTGTTTTTGTTCCCTATTTTAGCAATGTAGTATTTATTGACATTTTGATGTAGGAAACCACAAAACATCCTATCCATTTTAGATTAATTTATTTCTATGGAAGTGCACAGGAAAAGAAATTCTATGAACAAAGGCATGAGCAGACATTTATCTCCTTTAAGAATTCGGAAACATTCTAGTTTCATTCTAGGTTTAGGCTTGTTTCCTCTGTGATGCTTGTAAGAAGCTAGCCTACTGAGTCATTGTCTCAGAAGCTAAGAAAACACTCCAAACTATTAAGATAGTTTGCATCATTCCATATGCTGGAGTAACTTAGTGATTTTAATGAATTTTGCCTGCCTTTAACTCAGCTCTCATATACTGCATTTGGTGTGCAGTTACCAGCTTGCTGTGTTTGTGCCTCGCATCTGTTTTGTGTGCAGCCTAGCTAACACCCTGTTTTTCTGGAAATAAAATGATCAATAGTGAATTGAGTATTCTGCCTTAAATGTCACTAATAATTGTAATGATCACTAATACATATTTTCAATTTGGGAAAAAATATATAAGCCCAAAATGTTCATAAACTAAACATTAAAGTTATTGCCCATATTCTGAAAATACTCATTTCTACTGCAGCAAATGATGGTTTGCAGTGGTATTGCACAGTCTATATAACACCATTTAGTGTAACTTTCTAGAATTTATTTCTTCAGTTTTTGTGAAATATTGCAAAACGTTTTTTTGAATAAGCTTTGCAATATCGGATAATAACTCAGCACAGTGAAAGCAGAGTAAATAAACAGAAAGAAAGGACAAAGAAATGAAGTGAATTAGAACTCCTGGTCCTGCTCTTGCCTTATCCCTGTGTGAGCATTACAAGGGCTGCAGACAGGCTTGCTCTCAGACCGCTGTGTATAGTCATAATGGCAGCGTGAGACCATATTCTGTCACTGGCAGTGAACAGTATCAGTGGGAACAGCAGTTACACTGCTGGTTTGGAAGGTGAAAGCTGGAACAGGGCATGAAGTAGGACAGTTAGGGAGCTATAGCTCTTCTACATATATAATGTGGTGGCTTTTTCACTGGCAAATGTAGAAATTAAGTCAGCGCTTAACCTGTACTTCCCCTTCATCTTTAGAGGTGTCCCCCTTAGCACAGCTAGTGAAGTAACACAGAAGATTTGCCCTGCTGTCAGTATTGCCCTTCTCCCAAAATATAAGGGGAATGCTTTGAACTTCAGTTGTGACAGCCTTTTAATTAATTTATCATTAAGACTTTTCAGATGTAAGACTAGAAGAGAGAGATGCTCTTTGATACACTTACCTGATGTCTTAATATTGCTGATGTTGCCAAGCTTGGAGGAGTGGCTGACATGCCAGAAGTGAGAAATGGACAGGCAGGAGAATTCAGTGGAGAGGAAACTGATGAGGTTCAACAAGGGCAAATTTAGAGTCCTACACCTGGAGAAGAATAATTTCATACATCAGTACAGGTTAGGAGGCTGACCTGCTGGAGATGAACTCTGCAGAGCTCTGTGTGTTCTGGTGGGCAACAGGTCAGCCATGAGTCAGCAGTGTGCCCCTATGGCCAATGGTGTCCTGGGGTGCATTAAAAAGAGCATGGTCAGCAGGTTGAGGGAGGTGATTCTCCCTCTCTACTCTGCCCTGCATAGGCCCCATCTGGAGTACTGTGTCCAGTTCTGGGCTCCCCAGTTCAGTAAAGAAAGGGAACTTTTAGAGGGTGCATCAGAGGGCTGCAAAGATGATTAAGGTACTGGAGCCCTTATGAGAAAAGGCTGAGACCTTGGACTGTTCTGCTTGGAGGAGACAAGACTGTGAGGGAATTTTATCAATGCTTATAAATATCTAAAGGGTGGAAGTCAAGTGGGTAAGGTTAGGCTCTTTCAGGTGGTGCCCAATGACAGGACAAGTAGCAAACTGGAATGCAGTAAGTTCCATGTGAACATGAGGAAAAATTTATTTACATTGACAATTCCAGAGCACTGGAACAAGCTGACCAGAGAGGCTGTGGAATCTCCACTATCCTTTCCTGTGCAAACTTGTCTAAAAAACCTGATTCAGCAGGAGGGTTGGACTAGATGATTACCAAAGGTTCCTTACTACCTCTGTGATTGTTATATTTAGTGTGAACTATATATATTTCAGTACTCTCTTTAGGGAGTAAGGGTTCCTAAACATCAGTTGCTCAGGTGATGCCGCTATTAGTGGTGGCATGAGTAGCTCACAATCATGGCAGCAGCTCTTCATAATTCCTCAAATTAGAGCCTTGCCTTATTGTATTCCACCATGCTTCCTCCTGATTTGGAGTCCAGCAGCAGTTGGCCTAAGTTCCTTTACTTTGAGTTCAGCCTACTTGCTGGACTTACGTGAAGTCCTAAGGCAGGTTTCTGTAGGTGTTCCCTTAGTAAGCTGTGATCTCAGTCCTATATCCACAATGAACCTGGTCCTATCTATCTGCTCTGTGGCATAGCTGTACTTAAATTTCAGTTTGGATTTGCAGAGCAAGTAAAATGTGCCAGCTGTGTTGACACTGCCTGTAGTGGCACAGCTCAAGTGTGACATCCTTACATACTTAACAGATATATAATAAATTAATTTTAAATAGAAATAATACAGCAGATTTACTTTTTAGGTATAATGACTAGGTTTGTACATTGATTTTAATTACAAGGCCTAAAAATGTAGAACATATTTGTAATGAAGTTACTTAAATAAAAATGTACGTGATAATAATTGTTTTTCTTGGATCAGAAAATAAAATTAATAATCCTTAAAAATACAGAAAGGAAAAACATGATCTTCATACATTGGGAGACATCAAACTTAAACATTATTTAAACAGTTTCTTCTTTGATTTGGTAAGGAAAGTCCTCAGAACGAGTTTGTGATTTTTCCCTTTGGAGTGGAAAAGGAATAACTAGATGTAATTGCCTGAGGAACAGGAGTCTGTTGACATTTGAAATGCTCTGTGGTGTCTAGGCTGGCCTCTGAGTGCTGCTTCAAAAAGGCATGGGGCTCTTACATTGACTGTCACCTCTGTCTGCATGGTTATGTCAGAGATATGTCCAGTATAACTAGACTTCTGTGTTTTAACTTATGAATTGAGTTTATAATGTCTTTACTGGTTGTTTTTAGCAGCTTTTGCAGTCTCTGATGTATCAAACTGGTAACATCTATCTGGCAGAGCAAAAGGTTTTGCTGATATCTGGAATGTATGTTTATCTAATGCTTCTTTATGTTGGAATAAATGAGAACTGGGCATG
This sequence comes from Tetrao urogallus, assembly GCF_951394365.1. NCBI lineage: Eukaryota > Metazoa > Chordata > Aves > Galliformes > Phasianidae > Tetrao > Tetrao urogallus. Next base: position 17,305,681 of record NC_136818.1, on the reverse strand, counting down.
GTAATGCCCACAGGTATTACAGGCAAAATGATTGAAAGAAATTCTCCCAGAACAGTCTTGTAAAGGGTTTGCTTGTTTAGCTAGGACTAGAATTTCAATGGATTTTCATAGGATTTTCTCAGACGCTATTAAAATACAACTGGGTAGCTGTTTTGTGTTTCCAGGTGATGGACAAGCTCTCATGCTGTGCATCTGTAAGCAAAAGTTCCAATTCTGTCTAAGTATATTTCTTAAAAATTGGCATTCTTTTGGGAATTTCTAGCGGAGTCTTTAGCATCTGATTTAACTTCAAAAAATTTACATTCAGTCTTCTGATATGCCTTCTGGTGAATTTGAGTTTCCTGTTACCTGAAGTCCTGTTGCCCATTGTTTGTTATACTGTCAGATCTTGATAACTTCTTTTTATTCATAACTGGATTCTTGCTCACCTTGGTATAGTATTCACTTTCACTAAATGCTTCTCAGTACATTAGCTTACGTGGCACACAGTAGCACTGAGGCATTGCAGAGGGTCTGTTGTGACTGAGTCCTTCATGTCCTTTGAATTCTACACCTGGATTATTCTGCATCATCTGCCCTGGGACAGAGTGATAAAGTGATTTGTTACAAGAACAGTTTCATGATAGTGATGATTACTGAAGATTGGAATGAGGAAGAAGTGGACGGAACAAGAATACATGTTGTTCTTTCATCCTTCAGTTATTACTGATTTGGAAATAGCTGTAACGAGATCCCTGCATTAATTTCTCAACTAAAAAACTTTTGTGGAACCCTCAACTATGGGCTGATTCTAAGAAATACTGTTACAGTCTTCTGAACTGTAGCTGCCTTTAAAAGAGACTCTCGTATTAAGAAATTAGTAACTCTTCTATGGGCTTTCCTTGGTAAGGCTTTTAGAGGGAGGTGAGAAGTGGTAAAATGAAGACAAAAACAGAGCCTACAATTAAATTAACTTTTATATTTACCATATAGAAGAAAAAGATATTAAATGTTTGCTTTAATTACACCCTAATTTTAATGATGTAAATGTAGTATAAGTACAGAATGTTCATTAGTAGTTCTCTCCCTCCAAATAAGACTTCAGTCCTGAAGTTTTGTCTAATGCTCCCTTTTAAGAGAATTATTCAGTGTTTGGAGAAAAAAAAAAAAAAAAAGTTGCTTTCTGACTACATCAGACACTATAAGGTTGTGAATATTCATTATTTTTTATTATGGGAACAAAACTTACTAGTTATCATATACATCAGGAAACCATTCCTTTTTTGAAGCTGTACACTGAATACTGAGTATGTGTTAAATTGTAAATTTTACATGGAATCTTTAATCAGTCCCCTGTTTTGCTGCTTAGGGAAATGGGGAAATAAGTGTTTGCTCTTATATGCCTGTGAGTGAGGAAAAAGAGTTCAAACAATTCAGTAGCTCAAATCTGCAGGCAATTAGGTAGGAATCACAGGCTTGGGACAATTGATGCTACTGATGTGATATGATGTAGACACATCTGCAGAGATAGGGTGCACAGATGTGTAAAATAAACCTTTCATTCCCTGTGTAAAGAACTGATAGTCTAACTAGTGCTGTCTGGTCAGACCTCCAACAAGGGTTACAACTCAACTGCTGCCTAATTAACCTAGAAATGGAGAAAGTATTTACAAGTTGTCTAACACAGATTTGTTAATCCTACAACTACCTAAATCTGAAGATGTTTATGATAATTTTGCAAGCTAAAAAGAAAAGTGTTTTCTTTGCATAATCAACAATTCTGTTGACTCTTTTTTTGCAGAACCTTTGAAATTCTGTGTAATGTGGTGCATTTAAATAATGTCAGCCTTATTTATTATATTTATATAGTATTCTACTAGCCAATTGAAACATTTTGTATATCTGATCGATTTTTCTTTTCCGTGATGCGTGACTCTTCTTTTGTTTTCTTTTCTCCAGAACTATTATGGAGCTGCCAAAATGATTTTTTCTGACAATCCACTTGGTCTGACATGTGGAATGGTGTGTCCCACATCAGACCTTTGCGTTGGTGGCTGCAATTTGTATGCTACTGAGGAGGGGCCAATTAATATTGGTGGATTGCAGCAGTTTGCTACTGAGGTAGGTGGGACTTGCAAATGCCTGAAATGCTTTGTATCTACCAAATGATATTGTCTAAGTGAATGTCTTTGTTAATGATTAAACAAAAAAAGTTGTATTAATAAAATAAAGACGTAGGAAGTCATAATAATTATCCTTTATCTAGCAGCACATTCAGAAGCTTAAAACTGCTTTTTTAATGGAACACTTTATGGGAACATAAGGAACATCAGATGTGAACAAGAAACACTAGAAATTGAGTTACTTTATTTTAAATGGAAGATTTATATAAACCAGGTTAAAACATGGATCTTACTGAGGCAGGCTGCAATGGGAAAAAGATCAAATGTACCTGCATCTGTAGCTGCACACTAAGTATTTACAGCACTCTTCTGAGCATATGGTAATTCCTACAACAGAATTTAACTTCTTCTGACTGTAATAAACCCTTCTCTGTGAAGCCTCACATCTCTACAAGAATGCTAGGTCTGGTGATAAAGGGAGAACTGCTCTCCCACTACAAACTGGTAGGTATTATTTACTATCCAGAAGTACTTGGCTTTCTCATCCCCTTGATGAAAACTTTCATTTTGTTTTAATGTTGCTTATGGATATGTTGCTTTGACATCTTTTCTTTTTGAGAGGTTTTTATTATTATTATATATGTACAAAGCTTTACTGTATGTAACTTAATGCATGCTTTTGAAAAGTAAAAAAAAAAAAAAAAAAAAAAAAAATCAATTTAAATTTTACCCCAAAATTGCTGTTTTCAATGAGGATCAATAGCAAAAAGAGATATCCATGCCCAAGTATTGGTTTCATTTACTTCTCAGAAAGGGGCATGTTTTAGTAATTTCAGGTGCTGCTAGTAGTACAGACAAAACAAGGTGTCATTTATTTCTCCTTAACATGTATATGCAGTGTAATATGGTACATACTGACAAATTTGTGGCAGCTCCTGAAACTATTCTCTTGTCATTTCCCTCTCCCCCAAGTGCAGGACTAGTGTGCATTTGTATTTTCTTTTGGGCAAAGGAAAACTTTCAGATGATTTAGACATTTTACTGACCTGTTTTGACAATAACTGTGTAAATAAATTCAGGTTGGCCTGAAATACATGTCTGAGTTCATCTACTTAGAAATATGTAGATGTACATGTATATACTTATATATTTATAAGTTAGTAAATGTAAATATGTATGGAGACTTTCAAGGCCAGGCTGGACCAGACACTGAGCAACCTGATCTAGCTGTGTGTGTCCCTGTTCATTGCAGAGGAGTTGGGCTAGATGACCTTTAAAGCTCCCTTCCAGCTCTAACAATTCGATGATTTTACAATTTTAGCCACAGAAGGTCGTTACTTGCTACTTGATGATAAGATGCTTTTCAAAGGTTTCTGCTAGGAGAGCGTGTGTTATTTATGCCTCTGTGCAGATTTTAGTGCTTGAGATTTACATGAAGAAGGTGGAGGCAACATCTTGTTCTTTTGAAGGCATGGAGAGGTTGTATCTAACTGATGGCCTCGTGTGGTACCTCTTCTGATCTGCCTGAAGTATCTTTGTGTAAAATTTCTCATTTGATCTCCGTGCAAGTGAGGAAGTCTACGTAATTGGCTATGTTAAAAAAAAAAAAAAAAGGCATATGCATATATTGAAATAGCAGATTTTATACAATCCATAACTGATGATTGTGCCCCTCTTCTGTATCTTGAGCCATTTGACTGGTTATTTTTACAAACATATGACAACATGCCAGTCACCTTTACAAAGACTGCAAAAATGTCTTTGTAGGACAGACCAAAATAGAAATGTAAATTCATCTGGAAGTAACAGATGATACGTCTGTAAGAACAGTTTTTTATTCTTCTGTCATTTGTCGATTTCACATCCTCTTTTCAATGACTGTGGGTCGTGATTCACTGAGCAAATATTGCTACCTGGTGCAGCTTTCTTTATCTATTTGTAGATCTTTCTTCTTACCAGGAGATTGTAAATCTTCTGGAGCATCTGTTAAACTTTTCTGTTAGCTGAACCTTCTGTAGCCTATGTTACTTAAGTACTGATCTTAAATGTGCATGGGATTTGAACATACAGAAGTAAGAATCTGTATAGTTTGAATCAAAGTTCTTTTTTGCAGGAATGAGGCTGTAGACATTGAACTGCATTTTTCTACCTATATATTGAACACCTATATATTGAATTTTATCAGTTAAGAGATTATTTTATCAATGCTTCTAATGGCTTTTATTCCATATATGCGAAAACTTAATGTTTTCTGAAAAGCAGAAAACTTATAAAGAAAAAAAAAAATGTTTGTCAAGTAGATAATAAATATAATACTGAAATATTACTGTTTAGGAAAGAAATGCAAGTAATATCTGGTAAAACTTGATTTGTGTTGCCTATTAAGCCCAATGCTATGATTAATAGAGAGGAATTATGGCTTGATAGATAATGCTAAATATCTACCATTTTTCTTCAAGAATCTTTAGAAATCTATTAAAAAAGCTCATTGCTAGCAAAATGATTGATATGAAATGGTGGAAAGGATGAATAGCTCAGAATGCATTTCCTCATGATATACCAAGTTTGTTTAAATGATATATCAGTGTCAACAGTTCTAGCAAAATAAAATCAGTGTACAGTTTTACTTAACATTCTAACAAATAACATTTTAGTAAATTTTACTCTCCTTACTGTTTTTCTACTGTTATACATAGTGCGCTTACAGTTAGAAATAATAGGCACTCACTTTAGTAGTAAATATTTTTTTAGCTTTCATTCAGTTAATTTTTACACTGAATATGTGTATAATTGCAGGAAATCCAATAGCGTGAGGGCTTCCATGAAGCAATTATTATTAAAATACAGATTTAAATACTCAAGAAAATCGTACTTGTAACTGCTAATACAGAAATTGTCCCAGATATGGTGAATGAAGCATGTTCATTGCTTTACCTATATGAGTAACTTAGCAAATTGTGTGATTTGGGTATGCAACATGTGGTACTGTTAATGAGAGCTGCATGATAATTCTCATGCACTGTGTAATAGTTTGTCCCACAGGGACTTATTTACTGAAAACTCCATTGTGCGTAAAGCCAATTTTAGTTTTTTTTTTTTTCCCTTGGAATTAGTCTGAGGATCTTAAACTTGCTGCATTACAAGAGAGCAATAATAAGAAGGCACAACTGCTAGCTAAGATGAAAGATAAAATTGCAGTAAAGCAGGAATATAGGTTTAAAATGAAAAATGTATGCCCCTTTGTGCTTCTGAACAATGACTGATCATCTGCTCATATTGCAGATAAAACTCCCTAATTGTTAAATATTAGTCTTGCACATGGTGGAGCAAGAATCATGGCACCTTACATTCAAGCTTTTTCCTTCTACTCTTTCATATAGTTTTGTAACTATGTTAACCTCATTTTCAGAATAAATTATAATCCAGTCTGAAAAATTGTGGATTTTGACAATTAAATGTGGAAAGAGGAACAAACATACTAATGGAAATGTCCGTTTATGTGTGATATAGCATGTGTATACTGGGATGCAGTTACCACGGTAACTGTTGCATCTAGAGAATAACATGGAGTAAAAGCTCACTATTATAAATGATGAGTGTCAAGCGCAGGTTACACCTGCTGCTGCACAGGTCAAAATTATATTAATGTCTTTATCTGTCTCCTTTGCTTGAGTACTTAAGAACCAGGAAACATCTCTGTTTTTTTGGAACACAAGTTCAGAGAAAATATACTGAGACTGCAGTGACAATACATGTGGGCATGAGTTATATGACTGTCAGTCCCACAAAATAAACTGAAATTACTGGTTACTGGAACACAAGTTTGTAAGACTGTTGAAGAAAAGGAAACATGGTCTATTGCATTCTGAAGTATTGTTACTAAGAAGCCTCAACATTTTGTTTTTCTGAATCTAAAGTGTCTCTCGTGTTTCTAGTTAATCATTCTGAAATGAGCAGCACAATCTAAATAGAAAATGTATTATTTTAATCTCTGCATACTCAATTTCAATACTAGATTGTTTAGCACTGTGAGACTCATACCAGCTACAGCTCTGGTAATTTGTTCCCCTTATGAGATGTGTTTTGGCTGTTGTTACAGCATAAAGCAATTGGAGAAGGAAATCTGATACTCTTTTTCTCCTGATGCCTTTACCTTTGGGGCACCTCAGCAGGGTGGTGGGCTTGAAGGGCTGTGCTGAGGGCCAATCCTTCCCTCACCCACTGCGGCTGAGGGGGCAGCGGCTGCCCCGAGGGAACACCCTGACAGAGTGAGTCCCATAGGCCCAGGGCCGCTCTTAGTTGTACATTGACACCTTTAGCGAGTCTTCATGTAAGTGAGATGAGGTGGTGGTTCTCCTGGAGCTCCAGCTGCTGGCTGGCTCTTGGCTGCTGCCATGCTGCACCCGGATGAATGATTCCTGACACGGCCGCAGGCCCCTCAGCACCGCCTGCAGAGGTGGGCGCGCTGCCCTGGCTGAGGAGAACTGCTCTGCAGAGCTGAGGCAGCAGGACAGACAGAAAGACAGCTCTATTTCCTGGCATTAGCTTCTACTGTAGCATGTCTTTAAGTTATTTCCTATTTTAAGTCAGATTGTAATCTATTATTATTTTGATGGAGAGTGCATGATAGTTCAGGGATGAATCTGGGGTGTTTTGGCTTCCTATGCTGAGCGTGGAAGACTTGCTGATGTTTGGGCAAGTTATATAAATTTTTCTACAGTATGCTATTAATTTGTTTTGTTTCTGTGAGAGAACTGGAAGGCAGATATGGGGTTGATGTCTGAGTCTTCTTGCTGAAAGGCTGAGCTTTAAAATTCAGTGTATAGACTCATTTTTCTGAATGATTTGATTGCAAAAAAAAAAAACCAAACAACAAGCTTCAAACAAAAATGAAATCGCATTTTTGAGAGAAAGTTGGGCAAGCGAGAAGAAAGGATTAGGATTTACTGACTATAGGATAAAAAGAATTGGAGAGGGCAATTGCATGTAATGTGGTAATGAACGCATACTAGCAAGACAGTTATTTCTGTACGCAAATGTACTGCACTGAAGAATTCAGTGATATTTAATTAGATGAATTACAGTGTAGTGAAACTTCACCATGAGGTGAGTAAAAATCTTTTGAAATGCACTGAAGCAGTTTGCTATTTTCACACAGTTACCCTGCCAGCCTTAATATGCAAAACTGCCACTGAATTCCAGATGGCAAGATATTGCCACACAAGCTGGCTCTGCTGCATAAAGGCAGTTTCAACCTATTGGCAAATAGGCAGAATTAAAGTTGAGCATTCGTCCTGAACTACTAGCATTTCCTACATGAGTGCTTGGTTCTGAAGCCTAGCACTGTATTAGAGTACTACTGGGCCTTAGTATAACATTCAGTTGTTAGGTATGACTGTTCAATAATAAATATAAAAATAATATCAACAATGCAAATTCAGTACAAAATTTATTAACTGTGTGCATATTCATAGTGATCAATATGGACATTAAATATACAAGTTATACAATTTGCATCACTGAGTAATCTTCTAAAACAACTGCATGAGACTTCAATGGAAATTTGGTATAATTCAAGCCTTTCCTATGTGAATGTAATGAAGCAGACATTTTATAAATATCCTATTGCATTTTTGTTATCACTGTCTAGTTTCACAGTATAATTTAAGCTTTTCAGCCTGTAAATTCCATTAATAACCACATTAAACCTTCCCATATTGTATGAATTGTCAGGTTGAAATGACTCTTTTTTAAAAACAATTATCTGTCTCTTGTTTCTTGCAGTTTTTTAAAATGCTATGTCAATTTACTAATACTGGTGGAATTTGACACAAAGTTTAGTGGGGAGAAGAAACTAATGATTGGTTTACCTAGCATGGGTGCTCAAGTGCGCATGAAGAAAATGAACATTGATTCAAAACATAAATGAAAAATTCTATTCATGACAGGAATTGTCAAAGTTTAACTTGAAAGTTTAACTGCTTCTACAATTTTAAGGACAGTAAAAAAAAAACAACTAGGTAAACTTAATGAATATCATATTTAAGCTATTTAATAAGACAAATAAAAATTATGTATTTTAAAGGGCTAGCTAGTGCTTTTATAATGCACTCCTGCGTTGAAGTAAGTGGGAAAAAGTCTGGTAGTATCCAAGGGCAGCCTTTGAAGTGTTTGTGATAGGACTCAAAATCCCAATGCAATGAACTCTTGTATCCTTTTGGTACAATATTATGCTTCTGCTATAAAGATATACTCTTTGGGATCTGTATACTTTCACTAATATCTAAAATAAAATGAAGATGTTACTCTATTCTTCCATACTCCTGATCTTTAGTAGCCTATAAGGGCCATGGGTCTTTTCTGTACTTTTTGCAAGTTATACATGGTAGAGACTCAATTCCTCCCCCGCTGTGTATGTACATACAGAGGATGGTGAAATCTTGCCAGAACACCTCTGCCTTATCCTCTTACCTTTATGGTGTATGAAGAACTGATTTAGAACAAATCTGGAATAAAATGTGATGTTGCAGTAAGAATTTTGTGCAGAGAGAAATGGTCAGAGGCTGTTCCCAAGTACTTTTAGTAGTTAAGGTAGAATGGAGGAGATCATCTCTATTTAAGAGTTGAAAAATTGAGGCACTGAGGGAGCAGCCGAAATTTCAGGCATGTATACAGCCGTTGGACGCTCAGTTATAATGATATTGGCTTGATATCTGAATTAGAGGGTCAGTTAATCTGAAATGTTAGAATCATGTAGGAGGACAAATCTACAGTAGGGGTTAACTGTGAAAATATAATGCTGAAGACAAGAGACATTTTCTAATAAAAGTTTCAAGATACCCGGTGATGTATTGGTTGCCTGTCCTCTCAAACCATAAATAATTTTGCTGGATTACAGAGAATGTATCTGGAAGAAGCAGAGCCCCTTCAGTAGCAGGGCATTTCATTATTGAAAATAATTTTCAACTTTTCAATTTTTTTTTTAACTTTAATGAAAAGCAGGGCTTTTCATTATTCAAATAACATTATTTTAGTAGGTGAAAGAGTAGTCTGAACCTCTTCTGGAAGGAAATGTTTGATATTCTAGATGGTCTTTGCCATCTGGCTGACTTTGTGTTACTATGCTTTTGTTGTCAGACTTGTCCCATCTTTTTTAAAGTTTAAGGTAGTGAAAGAGCTGACTTCAGACTGTTTTAAGGCAAGAAGAACCATAGAAGTACAAAACTAACTATAGCATTCCTCATAAATGCACACATTGTCAGATGATAGTCTTGATTATGTTTTATGAAGCATTCTGAAATATTACATCCATGTGACAGTACCAGTGGAAACTTCCTCCACATTACTCAAAATTTTTAAGAGGGAGTATGAAGTATGTATGTAACCTTTGAATGTATTGCTTTTCAGGTGTTCAAAGCCATGAACATTCCTCAGATCAGAAACCCTTCCTTACCTTCTCCAGAAGATATGCCTGAAGCTTATCATGTGAAGATTGCGCTTCTTGGTGCAGGACCTGCAAGTTTAAGTTGTGCTTCTTTTTTGGCTCGATTGGGCTATTCAAACATCACCATATTTGAGAAGCAGGAGTATGTGGGTGGCTTAAGGTAATTAAAAAAAAGAAAAAAGAAAAAAAAAAAAAAACACATTGAAAACAAGTACTTGTAGCTCTACCTAGTGAAATAATTAGTAGTTGTTTAAAATGCAAATGACTGAAATCAACCCCCTGCAATTCTTAACCTTCAACAAATTGTAAAGAACACAAAGGAGGGCACCTTTGCATTTTGCCTACATGGTAAGCACTTGGCTGATATTTGCATGATTCAGGTTCAGTATCACATCCTCTGTACTAGAAGATGAATTTTTACCACTTTAACAATGGTTGAAGTCATATCTTACAAGCTCATTGGAACTGCAAAATAAAAGAGAAAGTATTTCAGAAGCCATTGAGAAACCAATTCAAAATCAAAATTAAATTTTACACCTTGAAAATGGAGCCACTTATTTGTTATTCTGTAAACATGTTAAAAGTAGAAAGTAGGGTGATGCACTAACATTTCTCTCATTGCAGCATTACTGAAATCAATAGAGTTGACACTGTTAATGAATTTGATCCATAATGTCATACTGTCAAATACTTATTCAGAGCTCTGGAAGATAGAGAATCAATGCTGGAAAAGTTTAACTGATTACTTTTTTCACAGGGAGTTTCAAAAGTATTCTATGTAATTATCAAGGTTTTAATGCATGGGCATTTAACCAAGTGAAGCTCTTTCACTTGAACTAGTTGCCATAAAATGATTTCATATTTAGTACATGAAATACCTATTCACCTGTTTGGTAGCAAATAATATTTAATGAATACTGGATTTAAAATCAGTTTTGTTGCTGAAAAGTGATAGTGAATAATGAACTCTTTTTGAAAAATGAAATTTGATGGCAAGTTAGACTTGTGCTGACTCAAGAATAAAATGCAGTACTTTCTGCAATTCCCTGCTGCTTTCATATTTGAAGGAACGTTATCTTAATTTTCACCTGTTCTTTGTTTTAATTTGAGTTTAAAATTGATCTTAATTTTTTGTCCTATTGAAAAAAGAACCTTCACCACTTTTTTTTGTTTTAGTGTTTTTATGGTCAAGCAGTGCATTTTGTTTTATCTTACTTTTAAGAACATGTAGCAGTCACAATCAAATTTTATTTCCATTCATTGAAGAAAGTTTCACAACTTGGTTAAGGCATCAGTTTTACTCATCTTGATTTTAATATTGGAACAGAAAGGAGGCAGCAATCACCCATTGCTGGAATTGTATATCTTTACAGTAGATCTTTTAAGAAGCTTAGGTTAATGATGGCTATATTTTCAAGGCTTTGGAAATTGCAAATTACCAGCAAGATTGAATTAATTTTGTACTTGGAATTTTACTAGGGAAGAGCAGTGCTTGGTACTTGTAAAATTTGCTTTGCCCTTTTGAGTGTTTTTAACTAGGAAGTGCTTTTGTGTGTGTGTCTCTCAGATTATAGTTTTACAAATATTTCAATAAAGGAAAGTTGTTTAGTGATTTCAGTTTCAGTATTGTTGTATTTAAACCCAGTAAAACTCTGTAGTTGTTTGGACATGTCAGTTTTTCACATTTATAGGCAGATTTTCTTACATTTCATTAATTTGTGTAAAGTTTGTTTTAGAGAAGACATGAGCAGATCATACTCTTGTTTAGAGACAGTGAACAAACTTCACTATTCCTCCTAGTAAAGTTGCAACTTGGATAAGAAAATCCTGCTTTTGCTAGATTAGAAGGATGTCCTTTAGGCAAAAGCAACTTGTGATCTGTGAGAAATACCAAGTACCTGTCCGAGTTCCTCTAACTTATATGAAATTGCTGAAGAGATGAATTCGTGGGACTATGTTCTCATCCAAGACTGTTGTTCTTCATCCTCCTGTACCTTTGCTTTTTTCTTCTATCTCTGCATTTTCACTGAAGAGATGGTCTGTTGGAAGAGATTGTATGTCGGTAATTCTGCTAAAAGTTGACTTTCATAAGAGGTTTTTTTTAATTCATCATAAATGTGCATGCATGGCTCCCCACAGGATCATGCGTATTTGCATATACGCATATAGGCATATTTCTGTGAACACCGTTGTGGTTTAACTTGGCAAGCAGCTAAACGACACCAGACACTATCAGGAAAAAAATAAAACCAACTCCAGTTTAAAACAGGACAGGCGTGTGTAAATCTATACTCCATAGAATGAAACTGTAACTAAGTTTTTATTAAGAGCAAGAAAGCATTTACAAATTATGACAGTGACATAACGCAGCCAGGTCTGTTTTGAGTTTTTTAAGAGTTAGAGAAACGACAGGCCTTCAACAAAAGCACAGACAACTTGATAAAATACAACTTCCCTTTTTTTTTCATTAGATTTTTTTAATTCAATCTCAACTGTATCATACTGATGCATTATTTTCCTCCTCAGAAAGCTTTTTTTGCTTACCATGACCTATCAAAGTTGCATTGTCATTTCATATCCATTATATTTGATATTTAGACCATTTTTCTTTGCGCTTTAGTCAGAAAAGGTGCAAGGTCGTCAGCATTAGAAACAATAAGGAGGAACACCAATTTATCATCAAAATAATTAAAGTTGGTGAAACTAAGTAAATCCTTCTGGCCCATCAATGTTGGATTATAAAGGTGGGGTTGTCACTAGCAAGATGTAAAATAAGACTGAAACCTTTCTCTTATAACCATGCTTTGTTATTGAAATAATTGATCCATTAACGGAGAAAATTTAACTGTTCTCCATGTTCTGTCTTTCTATCTCCTTCAAGCAAAAATATCTAAAATAGATCTTCACTGTGTTTACCTATAACTTGCCTCCATAAGAGAAAACTGGCATGTGCTTATGTGTCATTACATTGGAGATAAAGATCTGTACCAATGAATATGAAGTTGGATTCTGTGTTGGTACAATTTTCCATTACTGGAGACCTATGGTGCTGGGACATTAAAGTCATTCCTAATCTTAATCAAGAGAAAAAAAGCCAACTACTAATAGATGCCAAATAAAAAAAAAAAAAGAAAAAAAAAAAAGAAAAAAAAAAAAAGAAAAAAGAAAAAAAAGCAAACAAAACAAGAAACTAAGAGCTGATAGAAAATTACTGACTTTGTATCTCCTGAAAGACTGTGGAAGTTATGAACTAGAAGTGGACAAGGGTACAGTTTTAAGTACCATTGCTCCAAATAACATATTGCTATTTTTAGGTAGGGGAAATTTGATTCTTTTTGAATAAATTTCTGAATGATTGCTAGGACCTCACTTTTCTAGCTACGAGACCTCGTCCTAGAAAGATAAGTTTATCTACTGCTAAATACGACTGGTGAACAAAAGGCGTTGGAGCTGAAGCTGTTTTGTACCAGAGCTTAACGTTCATTAAGTAATGATCTACAAGTGTGTGCAGTATTGACCTCAACTTACTTCTGATCTGGATTTTTAGTATTGCGTGAAAAGTGCTATTTTGTCACTCTAAAGATTTAAAAAAGCCAAGACTCAAAAACGTTTCCATTCAAATACCTCCGAATTAACTAAAGTATGTTATAGGTATTAATTTTTTAACAGCTAAAAAGCACCGCCACTCATCTTTCTTCCTTATAGCTGGAAGTACATCACAAGCTTTCCTTATTTATTTCAGCGCATCTGAAATCCCTCAGTTCAGATTGCCATACGATGTAGTGAATTTTGAAGCTGAACTTATGAAGGATCTTGGAGTGAAGGTAATGAAAAATATATCCTGCCTATGTGTAGCTCAAAGGAAAAAAAAAAAAAAGAACAAGGAGTCTGCCAAAGATTAACAGCAAAATGTCATGCACATTAGTAAAGAACAATTAAAAGCTGCACTAGACAGAGGCAGGAAGATGCTTCCTCTTGCTCAGGGCATTTGTCTGTCTCCCGTCTGAATGCCACTAGTTTAGAAAAGGGCAATCAATAGTTCTCATCTGACATGTCTGCATGTGATTAATTGTCTGTAAGAAACAAATTCCTAAATTGCTTTAGGGGTTCAATGTAGCTACTGGAATGATTTGATTTTTTTTTTTTTTTTAATCGAGTTTTTTCATGCAAGTTTGGCACTACTTAAGACATTCATATTTTATACTTCTCCCTTCTCTTCTTTTCCCTCTTCCCCAAGTTTTTTTTTTTCCCTTAATGGCTTATAATACAGTCCTGTATATGAGTTGCTTTATTAATTTGATGCATTTTATTATAAAATTGTTAATGTGATCATTTATTATAAACAATAGCAGTCATTCGACTCTTTGGAAAGCAATTGCTGCACATTTTTTTTTTTAAATGAGTATTGTTTATAAATAATGGGCATGTTACTCTATTGTTAATATATGTCTTGAGCTTAAACTTCAGATGGTATGTATGAGGGCTCCTCATTCTAATAGGAGCACAGAATGCATCACTAAAACAAGTTTTACAGTAGCAGGAGGGGTAAAAACATTTTTAGCATAATAATACAGCATTCAGTCAAGCAAGAAAATACTGTAAAAATCTTCATATTGTAAAAGCTGTTCGTATTGTAAAAACTGTTATCCCAAGACCTAAGTGAGAAACTCATAAGTGCCCAGATTAGGTGTAAGGCAAAGCCTTAAATGCTACAGATCCATTTTCTCACTCTTCCTGGGTTACAAAGCAAATTTTAAAGGCTGACAGACTGGACATGTAGTTGGGAATTCTGTAAAAATCAAAGCAGTGAGAGTATTTTAAATGAACTTGCTGGGTATTGTTTCCTGGAAGCCTCTACAAAGCTCAGATCCCCGGAGTGCTCTTCTATGACAAAGTCTCCTGCAGGTGAGCTATTGTGTCATCCTGATGTGCAAGTCCTTTATTGTTTTGAGATGCTGCAGAAAATTTCAGTATAAATTTACTTCCAAGCTCTGCCACTGGTTTGCAATTGACCCTTTTGCAAGCTGGTTAAGTACTTTAGCTTTATTCCTCTACAAGCTTGGAAATATTTTCTGGTGTTTATTTAAAGCATTTCAAATGAAAGTGCTCTATTGTCTAAATGCTCAACCGTGCTGTTTATTCAAGTAATTCTACTGAAATTAGTAAGAATTAGTCAGGTGAATAAGGATTAGAGAGCTGGGCCCTAGGAGTATTATGAATCCCTACATAAAACAATATTGCTATTTTAATTCCTTCATTAGATTTTCATAACATATGTACACAATAGGACAAAAAAAAATGTAATGACAATTTATGGAATGCGTTTTGTTGCCAGTGAGCTTGTAGCCTGTATTCTTGAAAGGATTACAACTGTACCTGGCTTTTTCAGTTCTGATAGAAAATAGTCCAGAAAAGGAAAAAAGAGTCAGTGTTTTAGGTATTCTATGCTGTGTCTTATATCTGTCATTTTTCAGCTATGAGGAAAGCACATTTTCAAAAGTACACTAAATGGAATATAGGTAGATTCAACATCAAACAAGATATGCAATGACATGAAGAACTGAACTCAGATCACAAAGCACAGTTCTTATACAATGGAGCTTGGCATTTTGATAAAGAGAATGCAGAAGTGATTTATCAAAAATCTGGGGGAAACATTCAAGTCAGAGAGTCTGAAGTTGGGAGATAGAGACACATAGCCATGTCAAAAAGCACGAAGTATCAGAAGAGGAATCACAAGCGCTCAAAAGCCCTTGGTTTGACAGAAATGTACAATAGGTTTGTGCATCTCTAATTGCATGACCTCCAACAGGTGACTGCTATAGTTGCCTCACTGAACACACAGCAAACACTCCTCCCCATCATTCTCAAAACAGCTGTAGACCCACAACCACCTGTGCAGCGGCTGCTCAAGGCAAGGTTGCAGGTGGAAGGTTACTTTGCAGTTATTCAATAAATCAATGTCAGTGACTGCAGTCTAGGTATTGTTATTTGCTGAATTAAAATTAAACAATTGTCAATTCAAATCCAAACTGATTTCTTTTATAATTTTGAAAATCTTTGTTACCTTACTGCACAGACTAGCCTGCATCATTGCTAGTAAGTAGGGAGTGCTGCAGTCTCCACAGAGTGTTCTTCAGATTTGACCATCTCTGGCCCAGTTTTTCAGGTCTGAATCTGCAGAAACACCATTTATTTTGCCCAGTGTTTTCTCGGCGTAAAAGTGTTCTAGCTAGCTAGTGATCTCAGAGAAAAATTAAGGCTATGAGCTTCCAAGGCACAACACAAAGAAACTCCTGATGCTGTATTCTGCATAAATGCCAAGTGCCTGATATTGTGTGGAGAATCACAGCTTGTTTTTCTGTTCAGAACCCTTGTTAACGCAGAATAGTGGTGTCTTTTATTTTCTTTACTTCTCTGTAAGCAACTCATACTCTTACTGCTGTTTTTGCAGTAACTTAAATCGCTTGGGTTTTTCGGTTGCTGTATAGGGTGATTGTTCCATTTAGCACGCACGTTCCCTAAGCTGGGTTCCTGCTTCAACATCATATTTCTTAAATTCTGATTTTCACTTAGAAATATTACCTTTTGTAGTCAACACTGAATAGAGTTATTTACAGTAGAAAACTGCCGTTTTCAGCCTTACCTCGATATTGCAATCCATGCGCAGATTTTGTTTGTTCAGATTGCTTTATTATCCCTTTTAGCTTACAGTCGAAACCAAGCTAGCCTACATTGGCTGCGTATGAAGGTGATTGAAAGTGATGTTTTGCCCAGGTCTAGTTTAGGCCACTTAAATCAGAGCTGATCTGTCCTTTTGAGCCTGGCTTAGAGTAAAATAATAATAATAATAATAATAATAATGTTGTTCACTGGAAGATTCTGTAAGATGTCAATATTCAGGACATGGTAGAAATTATTTTCATATTATCAGATAAAAAGCAAATAATTTTAACTCTTCCAGATAATTTTTAGTAAAGGCCTTGCTGTTGATGGAATGACACTCCATACCTTGAAAGAAAATGGCTATGAAGCAGTCTTCATTGGAATAGGTAAGAACAACTCATTTTCCTGTATTGTCCTCTTTAAACTGAAGGAATGTCCAAGAATAAATTAAGACTCATAACATGATGTTAGACTACTGCAATCTGATACATTAAGAAAACAATATATTGTGATTTATTTATCCTTCGAAGAAGCTAAAGCTGAGGGTTTAATATAGCACTTTGTTTTAATTTTCATATGGGCATGATAGATTTGTAAGTCAAGCATTTAGTAGAATGCCTTGTTTTTAATCTAAAGATTTCAAAAATAGATAAACCGAAAAATTTAATTCTCTGTAATTTATTGTCTTATTGGCTTAAAAGTGATGTACAAGTTCAGTTTTCAATTTCTGTGAACAACTTACTATGCTCAAATAATTACTGAGTCTATATGGAAGACAGTGATACCATGCTTGATTGCTTTTTCTTTCATTTATATAAAACATGTGGCATCTTCTACATATTTTATAGTGTGGCAAAATGTAATTATGGGATACTTTGACAAAATAAGCTGACTTTGAGTTATACTAAAACTGTCATGATAGGTCTGTCTTCTCTCATATGCTTAAAAATTCTCGCACCTGCCTCCTGTTTGAACCATTGTCTCTTTTTAATGTTAGATTAGAATTGTTATCCATTTACAAGTATTTTGAAGTACAGCTGGACCTATTGCTACCATATGATAGGAATGTTGAGCAGGCATTGTCTGCAGTTGGTATGAGGCTTAATGCTCTTTATTGATCTAGACGTTGCCTAAGTGAACATAATAGGAAACAAGTTGTCCAACTGTTCCTCCTTCCTATTATTGATTACAGAGATGTAATTCTTAGTGCAGCGACAACTGTTGTTGTTTACCATCTGTGTATGTAGTATAAGCTTTGCAGGTCTATTCTGTCATGTGATCACAGACTGTTGTAGTTTATTTAATCCTACATCCTCACATAGCTAGAGATATATGTGAATGAATTTTTGTTGTGTGATGTTTTGACATAGTTGTATGCAAGGCAATGGACCCAGTATATCTTTATTGTTTTAATCTGTCTTTTAAACTGCTTTCTGAAGTTTCACCGATTACAGATTAATGAATGTTTGCTTTCTGAAGCAGATTTTGGAATCTCAGCATGATTTACCCATAATTTATGACTCAGGCATTTAAAATGTTTGATTTAAAGGTTAGCAAAATAGGTAAATGAGAATTTTGTGAGTAGGCTTGTACTGTATTATATACGTGGCTTTATTTTCTTAATAAAGTCATCCTAATATTCATTTCTAACCAGAAACCATTTATGTAGGTATTGTGCCATGCAGATACTAAGCAAAGGGGCAGAGACAGAGCTTTAAACAAGAGAAGTTATCTGAAATATAATTCTCCTGTAAACCACTTGTTTACCAGAGTAATTAGTAAACAGAAGGTAAAAATGCTTTCTCTCCTTTTTTTTTGCCTGCTGAAATATGTATATTTAGGACAATGCCACTGTGGACTTCCCTGAATCTTAAAGGTGACATAATTAAAGGATACTATTTACATAAAATAGAAGTTGCAGATTTGGCTCTGAATGAATATGTAACTTGATGAATTATAAATGTAGTAGTTTTCAGCTTTCCCTAGTAGTGGAGGAGAGGAAAAAAAGGAATAGATGTGTGAAAGTCAAGGTGACTGAGTCAAGTGACCATACTGAGGATAAATGAATAATGAAGGATTTCTGTGGGAACAGATGCAGCAACTTCACTATTCTTTACTACAGTTATGTTTCTGCACTGTCAGAAAAAGCAACAACAATAATAATAAAAATAACAAAAGCACCTCTCCAAAACTCTAGCTATGCTGTGTGCATTGAAAATAAAGGAAATTAATGTGAAGGGGAAAAAAAGAAAAAAGAACAATCTTTTTTTTAATGAAATAAGAGCTGTGTGACTTGCATGGCTTAAAACTCTACAGCCTGCTTTCCTGTGAAATATTTTCTTCTTTCTGTTGTTGATGCAATTTGGAAAGTGTCCTGAAGTCAATATATTTTCTCTTTGTCAGACTTGAAAAGCATAGAGTTCCCAAATAGTTTCCTAAAGGATATACATTAATAGCATTGCTCTAACATACTTAATAATATAAAGTTATACATAGTTTCATTGCCCTTGGTTATAGTGGCATTTGAGACTACAGTGGTGCTTATCTTGAGGTGAAAGTTTCTCTCTAGGATGTAAGTCTGAAGCTCAGAAAAATTTCATGTACTAGACCTGAAGAGGATCAGATGGCCATTGCATGCCACCAAACTTCTGGTGTCTCTGCTTGACAGTTATGCCTTATCTCTGCATTGTTTTATTCTGCACCATCTTAACTTTCTAAATGGGCTGCAGCTATGTGTATATAAGGTGCCAGAGACTGATGTGGAGTTTGGAGTTACAAAGCTAGGTGACTAGCTGTGAGTAGAAGCTTTAATACTTAACTGGATAAGTGGTAATGCAAGAGATCAAGTCTAGGCAGTAGCACACTGGGAGCCATATGTAACAGAACCTGAGTTCTTGCCTTCAATCTCTCTTTTTTTTTTTTTTAACTGTATTCCATCCAACTAGTTTTTAACAATGTACTTTTCTTAATTTCTAGAGGACCAATATGCTAATTCCCTCTTCCCTGTTGTGTGGGGACTGTTGAGTCATGCCTGAACCACTGGTTCAGCACATGGGGAAAGGACCCAGTCAGCCCTGGGAGCACGGGTGAAGGCAATTCACCTGTGTGACCAGAAGGGTTGGAGCCTCACTGCATCTCTCTTAGACCTCATTGAAGGGCTGACTGCCACTGGGGAAGGATCTCTTTCTGAAGATCCCTCCTTGGTAAAGCATTCCCCTGTGAACCTGGAATCTTCTGATGCAGGTGAGCAATCTCCTTCCCTTCCTTTATAGTACCTTTCTATTGTGCCAGTCCATCACACCTTTGTTGTAATGCCCTTTCCATGGTATTGATCTGTCCAATTGCTATATCTGTCTATCATTTACTCTTGTATTCTCTCAGTTCCTCTTGTACAAAGGCATGTATTTTAAAAACATCTGGCAGCAGATGTTATCTTGTTTCTTATACAATAACTTAAGAGTGATAAGAGATTCTTAAATCAAATTCCTTAAATTATCTTTTTAAAACTCAGTTCATCTTCCTGTTATGTCTTTCGGTATTCTGTCGTTATTCATAATCACTAACTGAGGGTAAGTGTGTATTTCAGGGTTAAACCTAAATTTTCCAAAAAACCCACCAAACTGCATATATGCTTTTCACTTAGCTATCAGAGCAAATGTGGAATTACTGTATTTTTACTACTCACCTTCTTGAAGTTCAGCTATGTTGTTAGCAAAACAGGTTTCTGTGACTCTCCTTTAAGACACCACAAAGCATTTTGTGAAATGTTCGTACAGTTATTTAACTGAATGAAAATGAGTAACCTAAACCTTTGGATGTGTTGAAGAATGTCTGATGTAACTTTCAAAACAAATACATAGAAATTATATCACTATAAAGATACTCTCTACATATTTTTACACAAACCTGTGTACATATTCTGTAGCGTTTTGTCATAATGTAGTGATTTTATGTAATGTTTATATTCTCTCTTTATAGAGATAAAATAATTTTTAAAAAAATCCTTGAAGATAATGTAAAATATATTTAAAAAGCTATAAATGTTTAACTTAGACACTAGTGTCTGTAGGCTTGCAAGTAAACAGGAAGCCCTACCTAACTTTCTAATTAATTTTTTATTATAGTGTGAATTGCAACTAGTAACAAGTCTGTCTTGTTTCTTCCTCCATCTTGTCAATTTGGATTGCTGTAGTCAGTTCTATTGTTAGGATATTTAGAAATTTTACTAAATGTTGCAGAATTGTAGCTTTCATGAGCATATAGATTAAATTCAAGAGACTGTTACTGGGTTGTATCCTAAATTATATCTCCTACTTGCAAGGGTTAAAGCTATAAATAAATAAATCCCTTGTGGAAAGAACCTTTGTGATAATTGCAGTCATTCATAGTTAATTAACATAGCATTCAAACAATAATATAATCAGATGATTTCATTGATTGGAATGAAATTGTGCGCGCGCACACACAAATTAAAAGTCAAGCAATGATGTACCTTGTTTTTAATAATAATAAAAAAAAAGACTTCTGAGATTGATTTACTGCCTCTTCCCCAAAAAAGTAAGTAATCTCTTCATGCCTGTTATTATCTTCTGATTAACTATGCAGTGCCACCTGGTGTGCAGATGGGAAGAATATTACACATCAAGAGCTCTGTTCACACCCACCCACACAGATATAAACCTACGTGGCAAAAAGTGAACAGATGTTCATTTTGCTTGTGCTATAGGAAAAAATTGTGCATCGTATTCCTGATTCATAAACTAAATTTGGAGAACATGAAATCTGTGTATGGGGCCCATAGGCCCATGGCCAACACAGATGTTTATGGGAGAAATATATTCAAAACGGTTCTCATTTCAGGTTATGAATAGAATTTTGTTTGTTTCTCTGTTTTTTGTTTTACCTTATATTCATGAATCTTTTTTTTTTTTGTTATCAACTCCAAAGGGTAAAGTCTAGAAACTGTATCTAGAATTTATTTGTTGATTGTATTTCAAAATTGTTTTCTCTTAGAATGTAAGAGACCCCCAAAATTATGATTTTAGGCCTCTTTGCAAAGCAGTAATGTAGAAAGTCACAAAACGTAATGCATGTTATTTAAAGATGTATCTGTAGTACAGAGAATTGCACAGCCTTAGCATTCTAGGATTTTTGGTTACATTACTTTTGGTGTTGATTATTATTATTTTATAATTTCAGAAGTATTTTGTTGCTTTGGAGGTGATGCAGTTTTTGCTGTGAGAAAACCAAACCCCAAAGACCAAATACGGCAAGCAGGGGAGAAAAATATATTGGAGGTTGTGCTGATGGTTTTTGATTTTAAGATCAATGGTAGATAAGGATGGTGATTGCTTCAGAATATTTCTACAGCAGTTTCTCACTCAGCGTTTAAATGGTGAGAAATTGGCCTTACAGACCTTACTATCCATATTCAGTAAAAGATAAAACAGGCTGCAGAACCAAGCTAAACTCTTAAAGTTACGTTTTTACACAATCATTAAGGTTGTGAATGAACCTCTAAGATGATCTAGTTCAACCATTCAGCTGCCTCCAATATTGTCCACTAAACCATGTCCTTAATAATACGTCTGCCTTTCCTTAAACAGCTCCAGGGGCAGTGAGTCCACTACCTCCCTGGGCAGCCTGTTCCAGTGCCTAATCACTGTTCTGCGGAAAAAATTCTTCCTAATATCCAATCTGAACCTCCCCTAGTGTGCAGTGTAAGGCTGTTCCCTCATCCTATTGCTAGTTACCCAGGAGATGGGACCGACCCCTATCTCGCTACAACCTCCTTTCAAGTAGTGAGAAAAGCAAATACTCAAATCTATTTAACTGCAAGAAGCAGTGAGACTTCGTTATTTGCTATAAGAATGAAGTCATCAAGTTGAGTCATGAAGTCATAGTGAATTTTGAACTGTTTGAAGAGCAATGGTGCAAAGATAGCAGTGGCAGGATCTGGGCAAACCCAATTCCAAATATTTTAATACTAATACACAGTAAGGAGAGTAAATTATAAGATGAAGAAATTTAATTTTTTTTTTTTTCAATAAAGAATGTGAGGCTAATGATATATGCATTTGCAGCTTAGTGGAAAACAGTATCAGAGCTGCACATTGAACTACAACTGTATGAAACCAATTCTGAAGGAAGAAGGTCTGCATAAGATTGTGCAGTCTTTGTAGTCCATCTCCTGCAGAACCCTGGCTGGTGGCTCACAGATTTGGAGAATGCATGCATTTTTCTGTAATACTGCAATTCCTAATAGGTTTTCGTATCTCATGGAAAGAGTATTACAAGTGAATTGCACCATAAATCATTTCTAATACAAAAGTTATCATCAATATTAGTGTTCCCATCTTCTGTAACTCTTGGCTCTAAAAAGATTATTAAAATACAAAACGAATATAGTCACATTAGAAAAGGAAATCTGTGAAAGAACCTGTTCTTACATGCTTATAACAGATGTTTGAACATGCTTCTATTCCCAGTGCACCATCTTTCCTGGAGTCCAATGATGTACATACATCCAAGAATTTTTATGCTTGAGGCATCTTTTTCTACTGTTGGCATTTGTAGTAATCTGTTCTTCCAGTTCTGTGGTCTTTGCTGCTCTGGTTATTGGTGGAATGTTCCTAATAGACATCGGAAGCAGTAGGCAGTTGAAAGCTTTTAGGGCTCAGATGCACACAAAAGCTTATTTATTATTAATAATCTTAGGAAACTTTCAAAAAATACTAATAATCTACCCTTGGGCATCCTTAATTTATTCACTTGCAAATTACGCAGATTTTCATGCTCTTATTTGCTTATCTTTCCCACCGAAGACAACTACTTAGCATAACAATCTCTGCTGCACATGTTTTACAAAACTCTCTCCTGTCTCCTCCTAAGATGTCAGACTGTTTCCCTAAAGAAATGCTCATCTAAATATGACAAAATCAATTTTGTACATATTGTTTTGAGTAGTTAATTTTTAACTATATGGATTAATTGCGATTATTTAGTAGTTTTGCGGAATTTAGTCAAGCAGCTATTTCTGTGCATTTCTATATCTGAGAAATGCATAAAAAATTGCTGAAGAAGAGCAGTGATGTTAGATACTGTGTTTTTATATTCTTGATATTATACCTGTCATTGTTTCATATATGAAGAGAAATCCTTGCTTATCTGTTCTTTCCAAAAGTTGATTCCAAAAGTTGATGTGGGCAATACAGTTACTTGCACATCTAAATGATAGAAGTATTAGTTATGCTGCCATCTTTCTATTTCCACTTTTGTTTCCAGATAAAGAATTAATGACCAAAATACAACCTAGATGTCACTTGATACATCCCCATTTAGTATGATTGATCTTTCTTATCCTGGAAGGAATATGTATTTGGTCCAATAGAAATGTAAGCAGACATCTCGTGAAACGTTGTTCTTTGCATTGTGTGAGGAGTGACATAATACAAAATTTAAACAATGAGTTCAGAAATCCTTTAACTTCATTTTGTTTAGGCTAGATAAATCCTGCGATCTTAGCATTTATTTGTAGGATTGTACTGAAGTAGGAAGCGTATCAGTCCCGCTTGTTTAATTGATGAAAAAATGGCAAGCACTTCTTGATGTTAACGAATAAGGTTTTAAGCAGCTTTTGTGTACACTGTTATACCTCAACTGTACTCTTTCTGTATTCACATTCTTTTTTCTGTCCACTCACAAAAGGTGCTCATTGGATTGAAATGACAAGTTTAGTTGAAACTTGGGTTTGTGGTAGTACTTGGTGTACTTTTAGAAACTATCACGGGAAGCCACCTTGCTCTACCACTTCTTTGCTACGGGCAACTGATGCCTAGGCATCCATTCCTGGGCATGGGTGGGGCACACAACTTCCGTCTTGCACTTTTCACTCATCTGCTTCTGTTTTTATCACCTTTTGCTAGCAAACCTTTGCTGGTACAGAAACAATTTGGTATAATTAAGGCAGTTAAATTGTTTCAGGTCAATTTCCTGACACGTTGGTGTGTTTGAAGTCCCTTTTGGTCCTTCAGTTGGGGTATTCCCTAGTGATTCTGTTTGTCTGGGTGGGATTCACAGGGCAGCCTGTGACCTGTAGCTTCCTTCACCTCAGTCTGGGCCAGTGGGAATCCTTCTGTCCTTCAAAATCATCACATAAGAAGCCATAAGTATTTGTAATTTTTTTAAAATACTATTTAAGTGTTCCTACTGTGTAATAGCTTCTACCACTATGGGAAAGAACATCCATTACCTGCCAGCATTGTATGTTATCACTTTGGTTTTAATGGGATGGAAACTTTTAATGGTAACAAATATCTGGAAATAAAGCTTTAAATGTTCAGTGAAGAAAATAATCTTAATTGAAGCTATGCAAGAGTTTTTGTTGCTGTCTCCTGAATTTTGAGTGGATAGGGATCACTTTTTGCTCTTCTATATGTCAGCCATATAATTGTTTTTACTGTGAAATTAAAATTAAAAGACACTGTGAAATATGTATGTTAATAATGAATACTAATACTTTGTATGTAATTAGGATAGCACATGTAACTACTGTAGTAAGTGTCACCTGGCAAGTCCTCTAAAAGCAAGTTTAATGTATGTAAATATTTCTCTGGGTTTGGGTAACATGCTGGGGTATTGTGTAGTGTTAAGACATGTAACTACTGTAGTACATAGCACATGTACATGTAATAGCACATGTAACTACTGTAGTAAGTGTCACCTGGCAAGTCTTCTAAAAGCAAGTTTAATGTATGTAAATATTTATCTGGGTTTGGGTAACATGCTGGGGTATTGTGTAGTGTTAAGACCAAATTTGACATCCCTTGTCTGTAAGTCACGTAGTCCTTTGTGCACTTTTTATAGTTAAACTTACGGTAAACTATATTTATGAAATGTTTACAAGATTAGAAGACATAAATAAGCATACTAAATATTCAGAGTGTTCAGATAATGCTAATTTAAATTACATGTTTATCTAACAAGGGAAATATTTTCCCAACATTGTCCTTGACAGTATTTTCATTCACAAGCAATCCTTTAGCTATTGTTCATTCATTTGAGCTAGAAATGTAGAAAGATGAATATGAACCATTA
This sequence comes from Tetrao urogallus, assembly GCF_951394365.1. NCBI lineage: Eukaryota > Metazoa > Chordata > Aves > Galliformes > Phasianidae > Tetrao > Tetrao urogallus. Next base: position 17,280,373 of record NC_136818.1, on the reverse strand, counting down.
GAGAAAGCAAAAATGCATTTCAACAGACAGTAAGACAAATCAACATTCCCTCTAATGATCTTTGGTGATTAGTTTCATAGGAAGAAATAACTGGTAATGAGAATTTAGAGATCAACATGTTTCAGTCAATTCATCTTTAATGGTAATGCTGCCACTATGCCAGTTGTTACCAGTTACTTAGAAAGTAGGAAATTTTGGTGTATTGCTACATTTCTAAGAGTTGTCAAGGTTTTGTTTGTTGCTGTTTCATTAATGCAATGGCAAACAGTGTAACTCACTGCTGATTTCTTAAGATTTTCTTGTTAGCAACAATTCATTGTTGTTTTTTTTGACTAATGATGGCTGTTTACTTGAATATAATGTGTATTTTTAAAAAGATTCCAACAATTAATAGGTAGTGAAATTTAAGTGCCTGGTTGTTATGTAAATTTAGGTGGCATCATTAGCCATCATCAAAGACCATTTCTCAATAACATAATGTATTGCTTTTTCTCAAATTATTGTATTTTTCATGAGAACAGAACATGTCTTACAACAGAAAGTTATTCTAATTTTATAGTTAGTATATTGCATAGCATTTAGTCACTGTAAATCACTGCAATTCATTATATCAATTTACAAGTGACTTAGGCATGATTGCTTTTCTATTCACAGCCAGACAGGCTTGATGCCCTATTATGGACTAATACAAATCTTTTGTATAAGAGAAATGATAGTTAAATTTTTAATCTGAAAGAAGGTTTCTTAGCATTTCGAGAGCTCAGTAAGAATTGCTTTAAAAACAAAGCAAAATGCTCCTAAGAAGTGTTTACATACTTGGTCAACCAAAGAACAGCTGTTTACATTTGTAGGTTGCTTTTAGCTCTTCAGCTTGATGCTTTGCAACTGTACTGTAGAAGAAATCATTGGTAGCTAAGTTAAAATGGAAAGTCCAAATTGTGAAGCATTGTGATGCTTGCTCTGAAAAGATTTTAGACTGCTTATTGTGTTTTCATCCTGCCCTGAGTGAGGTTGCTATTTCCATGTGTGGGTGAGGATGGCCTTGGGAGCTGTGAGAACTCTTCCAGCATGGGTACTCAGTGCCAGCAGCTGCCTCTGCAGCTTCAGCACAGAACCACAGGCATGGCAATGGCATTACGTGTCAGGGGTGAATGTGATGAATTTGACTTCAAGACTACTACAGATCCAGAAGTTGTCCCATGTTATGGAATTTTAAATTGCTGGTTTATTTCCTTGTATTCAGAGTTTCTGCTCTGATAGCAGAAAGGAGTTTGTAGGGCTGGGGGACACATTGACTGCTCTGTGCAGGAAGTGCTCAGCTGTGGTGTCGGCACTTGTGTCTGGCAGAAAATTCCTGCCTGTTCCGTTGCTCTCAAAGCTATTAGTAAAGCTTAAGAGTTAATTTACATTAAAAAAAACAAACAAACTGGTTTCCTTCCTCCAGTACATAGAGTATAAAGAAATCACCCTGATTGTTACCAGCCATGCCTTCTTTGTGCATAGCTTTTTTTGGGAAGCCCCAAAAAATTAAGGAAATCTTGAAATCTTAGCATTTTTTGAATCATGGGGACACGGAGTCTTAATACACCCACTACACTGGCAAGTCAGTTCCTTATTTTTCAGATGCAAATATGGGTCTTTGCATGTGCTGAATGTGCCCTTTATTGTATTGAAGCATAGAAAATACACATTGTAGCTCAGTCACTTCTGTAGACCTGCCATGCTTGCAAGAACGGAATGTGTTTAATCAGCCTTGCAGAGTGAATAATCATAGATACAAGTGTGGTGTTCAGTGTTCATTCAGAAAGCTATAGAATATGCAAACAAAGTGTTTAGTTAAAAGAGAATTGAGTGAATTGCAGCTGTGGCAGGCAATGGTGGTGGTTTTTAACTGGAAGCCATGTTTGTTTCCTTTAATTTTTCACTTGGTTAATAACAAAAATATAAATCATGCACTACGGTGGATCGACAGAGAGAAGCAATGAGATGTAGTGCTCTACTGAGCATGAGACTTAAGCTCAGCCTGTTGGCCTTATGCTTCCTTGTCAGCTACTGGCCTCCTGGCAGGCTCAGTTCTTCATTCTCTGCTATCTAATGGGAATGGAGAGACAGCACTGGAAGTGCAATAAGTCTCTTGACTGTATACTTGCAATCAAACATTCAAACCATTCCTAGCTATTTGCAACGCGTGCTGTTCCACTAAAATTTCATTTATTTTCCAGTATTTTTAAAAAGATGCACGGCAATCGAAATAATACGTGAGTCAATATAAACTTAATTTGATAAAGGGAGCACAAATTTGATAAATGAGCACAAATCTGTCAAATTCTGAATAATTGAGGAATTTGAGATTTTTTATGACAACTTCTTACTTTGCACAATTTTGTTTTCCTTCAACATCATTCTGTTAGAGATATATAATCTAACTCGTTTTCTGAAATAATTTTTAATAATTTAAAATGGAACACATCTTGCATAATGTCTAATACAGATTTATTTAAACATTTAAATTTGAAAAGATCTAGTCCAGAAATAGTTTGCTTACATGATAGCATTTTACTCACTTGTCAAAAATAATAATTGAAGTCAATATAACTGCATTTATGTTGCCAATGTTTGAAGAGTAGCTTGACTTTATTTCTTCCAGATCTCAGAGAGGAACAAAAAACCTCTTACGTAAAACTCTAAAATCCCTTGTAGTAAAATCTACCATATAATACAGAGTTCCACATTTCTAATAAGTATGTAGTAGTACAGGGGTCAGGGACTAACCAGTGAATAAAAGTCAAAACTTAGAATGAGGTGCCTTTTCACTTTAGCACTGGGCAGTGATATATACTGATAATGTTTGATTAATGAGCAGCAGCCTTGCAGTGGGTGAAAACGTCTGTGAGAAATGATTTATTATTTCAAAGGTATTGGAAGCTTACCATATCTTGTAGATTTAACTGTGTGTGCCTGAATAAAATAAATGAGATGCAACATGTGAAAAATGAAAACACATTAGTTGTAAAGGATGTGTCACAAGCAGGGTATTTTTGTTCAAGTACACTTTGTCATGGGGATTTTTAATGTTGCTCTGAATACAAATCATTTAACTGGTTCATAAAGTCAACCTAGTTGGAATCCCTGCATCTATCACCCAAGACAGAAATGAGGATTAAGCTTAATATGCTGGAACTTCCCTTGAATGTTTGCATTTTGCATTATATACAGCTGTTTAAACTGTGCAGATGAGCACAAAGGCTGATTTCTTAGAAATACAGTAAAAGCTTAAAACTGTATAGATGCAATTTCAACAATGAAATTAGGAAATTTCATTTCATTAATCTGTAATTTCATTAAAAGAAAGTGTCATTAATGTTGTGGGTTTTTTTTTTTTTTTTTTTTTTTACATTTGCTACGACAGAGGCTCTAAGAACAAGGGTGTAATTCTCTACCACCTGTGTTAATTCTGTGTCTGGAACAAAACAATGACTTGTAGATGAAGATTTTACTTTTTGCAGTTCCAGGTTAATCTTGCAGTAGTTTGTAAAGCAGCCTCTTTTCTGTGGTATGTTTCCATGTGTGTTGATCTGCTGCCAGGTCCCCTGGTTCTGCTCAGACCTCCTGTGGAGTTTGGGTCGCACATAGATAATTAATGATGGCTCAGACTTACCTCCATGCAACTACAATGTATGTTCAGACCAACTGGACTGCCCTGAGTCTTACATTACATAAAACTGTCTTTCCTCTAGTTTTTGCATATGGATAAGGTGGGACAGTAGAAAGATACAGCCTGTTTTCCTCTTTTAGCATCTTCTGTGAGATCAGGGAAATATTTGGAAATTGTGGTCTGGAAACACTGTTCCATAAATATATACCTACGACTTGTGTGGACCTTAACCCACACTCTTACATCTCTGTTCAGTCTAATTCAATAAGCATCTGAAGTATTGAAGTGTTTTTTTGCTTTGGGTTTTGGCACAGATGTATAATCTTCAGCCAGAAAAAAAAAAATCAAAACATTTTCCTGATGTGTAAAGAAAGTTGTAACCTGGTAAAGTTTTTAATAAGGCCTGACATTTCTTAGTAAAGTTGTATGGTATATTGCTATATCCCTTGAATCTATTTTCACACTTTGCTCTGTGGGACTTAGTGTGCTAAAGCACACTATAGTGTAGTAGACGCATTGTATTTAGACACTTAGGGTCATCATTGTTTATCAGTAGCTTTGTTTAAGATCCTGGTAGATCTTATTCATCACACTTTCTTTCTTCAGTCAGAGCCTTTTCTACTCAGTTATTCATCTTTTGATCTTGCAGGTTCTTCTATCGTGGGACTCTATATCTGCAATTCTCTTTTCATGGTAACTCTGAAATAATAACATGAGGAAATTTTCAGACGACTGCAAAGATAGTTCTTTTAGGTCTGTGCATAATGTCATAGCTTTGAGTTAGAAGGTTCTCTTGTTGATGCAGATGCAGTCTCATCCTCTCATTAGCTAGTAGAAGTTATTTTTCTAAGATTTACTATGCAGGTGAGGGAATCATGAAATGGAGGGCATCTGGTTTTACTGTCACTGGATTTCATGAAACAGAGCTCCAGCAAGGATAGCAACTCCCTCTCATTGATGTGAAAGCGACAAATGTAGTGCATCAAAGGAGTGACCTTTCAACTTAATAGTAAGTGGAATGAGAGCAGCTTGCCAACTATGAGATCTTGGTAGTATCTCTACAGCAGTTGTTGGCCTAGAGAATGAATGGAAGAACAGCTGGACATTATCTGAGCTCTCAGAGGATCCTGATCCAAGTACTTCTGTAGGCAGATGCATGTGTGTTGGAGTAAGGGAACATGTGAAGGAAAGAAACTCAAAGAATTAAGTAATCAGAACTTTTAGTAATGCTACATGCATGTTCCAGTGACATAGTCTAACAGGCAATATGAGAAGCAGAAACTGTCTGAAGCACAGTATATCTGAGATGGAGGGACCTGATTCTGCATGGAAGGGCCTGGATGCAGATTCCTTGGTCAGGCAGCTAAGTTTATAAGCTGTGTGATATACAAAAGGTACAAGCCAATGTAAAGCTTTATTTTTTTGTGTGAAGAGAATGTGTAGAAAGCTTAGCATAGTTCTCCACCTTCCATAATGAGAAACTGATATTGGTAAACTGTGCCCTGAAGAATTTGCAGTTTGGTCTGACATCATTCCTAAAGTATGGAAAAGAACAGACTGTTGGTTTTGGTACAACTCCCTCTTGAGGGTTTAACACTGTCCATGCCAGAAAATAAAAAGCCTGAGCTGTGTTTTGGAATGTGGAAATATTCTTTGCAGTCTGAAGGTAAAAGAAAATAAATCTCTATAGTGTTCTTCCCCACTTCTCAAATGGGTTATACTTTTAATCTTTGTTCCATAATAGTACGAATTGAGACTCTGAAGTAAGGACTTTGTATTTCATATCCAGTTCTATCACAGAGTCGATTCATTTTGCATGATTTTAAAATAATTCTTAGTGGCAAAATTGGTTCACATAAAAATGAGGGTATTCAGGGCTATTTTTTTTTTTTTTTAACTGAGTCTCTTGAAGCTTCTGTCTATTCAGAATCTATGTATTTTTACTGACTTTTTCAAATCTGAAAACAAATTCAGAATTTAGTGCTCCAAGTGTGCATGGAAATGAATGAATAATTATGAGTATTCTTACAGAAGTGTGGAGTAATCCCAAAGCAAGTATCATTCACAGATCTTGGAATTTCTACTGCTGTTATGTTTGCTGTACTGCATCCCAGAAGTATGCAGAAGTTCCCATTATTCAAGCTAATATTATTTTGAGAAGACAACGATTTTGGGTCCTTCTGCTTTCATCATGGTTTCTCAACACAGTGGAACCTGGACAGAAAAATACAATATGCAAAAATTATGAGCTAATGCTGCAACACAAAATTAATAACATCATTGGTTGCTTTTAAAAATTCTATGCTGTTTTTGCTTACATTCTTCAGCAAGGATTGGAAGTATTCTATAACAATATGACTAATTATCTTCGCATGCATTTATCACTAAATAAACTTCACGCAAGACAGCAAGATTGTTTACTTAAGCAGTATAATACTGGGAATGGAAGATAGCTCTAGAACACAGGATTACACTGCCAGAATGGCACTATTTATTAAGCTATGATAACGCTAATGTTCCTCTTTGATGTATAGCATGTGCGACTTCAGCTGAACTTGTAGAGAGCCTTAAGGATGTTTCATTGAACATTTAGTATGGCAGCAAGCCAGAATACATTTAGCCTAAACCCAGATGACAGGTTGGTAATGAGGTAGTGATTGATGACCACTGCTTCCGTATGAAAACCTGCTTGATATGCTGGGGGGGAAATGCTTTGCTAGCTCTTTTCATTTCACTCCCTCTGTATTAGTTATTCTTACTGTAGAGGAAATAGTATTAGCTGCTGGTTATTCAATCCTGGTTTCACTTTTAGATGAGAATTGAGTGCTCAGCTGAGATTTTAGAAGCACGGCGCTATGGCTACATTTATGTGTAATTCAAATCCTAATTTCAGTGGATTTTTATTATCAAAAATAACTGCAATTATATCACCTATAAAACACCCTATAATATTCTTATTACATGCCTTCTGTAATTTTACAAGACCTATGATTCACCTCCTGTGCCATCTAAAAGGCATTGCTTTCCCTTCTAATATAAAAAGAAATACTTGGCCCTAAGATTGTAAAGCATTGCTCAAACAAACAAGCCTGAACAAAAAGCAACTCTTTATTTTGCTTAGACCTCTTGAATGCTTCACTGTAAAAACATTTTGCATAATCAATTCAGGTGATAGACTAAATGTTATTCTGTGCACCTTGAAATATATTTAGGCCCAGTCTTTCAGAAAGATTCCAATCTGATGTCTGATTTAGCAGTAAGAAAATTTAGAAGTAGGCATCAGAGAACCATAGGGTTTACATCTGTAGCTGTACTGAGGCAGGGTGTATATTAGAGGTCCCTGAAGCTGCAGGATAACTAATGGGATCACATTAAAGGCTGGTTAGAAATTACCCAGGGATGAAGCAAAGGGCGCTAGGGCAGCATAAATATCCAGTGTCAAAAGAAACTTGTTATTAGTGTTTTTCCAGGCAAAAGGGTCTCTTGGTCAGGAATGGGTGAAGAAGCTTGTCACCCTAACCAGAGTGATATGACACTTCCTCAGAACAAAAATATGAGCATGAAAAATTAGGATCAGCAGTAGAACCAGAGCCTGAACAAGATGGTTGTGGAATGAGACTGGAGCAGTTTCCATCTCTCTCCTGCAGATCCCTGGGAAATAAAGGAAGTGCTCATGCTCTGTGGGATGCAGTGGATGACTTTTTGACAAAGAAACAACGTCATATTATAAATGCAAATGTTTGGACCTGTGATGTGTTTATGACCGTTCACTGGAACCAAACAAGACAGTCTGTCACCATAGGATTTTACTGATGAGCCTTACAGGAAGGATGGGTTTTAACTGGATCAAGTTGTGTCTCTTAGGCCAAGTGAAGTCCTTATGGTATTGCTTAGCAGACAGGAAACTGCTATTGTACGTTAGAGCTGACAGTGATCACTTTGGGCCACTCAGAAATGTGTCTAGTGTGATTCTAGAGAAGAACAACAGGATAGGCAAGACAGGAAATTATTACTGGACTTCCATTGATGTATGAGCTGGTTAGGACTATGCTTACAAACAAGTTATTTGGTACCACAGTGCATCAGGAAATGGATGCTGTGTCCCTTTTTGGTTGACACTGGGGAAGACACTTTTATCTGCTTGGGAATATAGCCAGGAGTGCACAGATTAAGAGATAGTCTCTTCAATGCTGGTAGAGAGTATTCTTGTGAGATTACAATAGTCTTTGAAGGAGGAACAAAAGTGAGACTGTCAGTACCTTCATCAGGTGCAGGGAGAGGAGGTAAGTTCTGGATTTAGATATAATGTGCTGAAGTTTACCTCGATACCCACAAACTGAAAATGATGAGGACAGGAATTGTGATACAGGCTGTCCAAGTCATTTAGTCTCCAACAGAAGTAGAAGTATTTTTGTTCTTTTCGTTTTCAGCTGCACCCCTTTGATGCTTTTGTTCTTCATGTGTCTCACACCTTTAACTCACAAACTTTTTGAGTGACTGGTCATTGTGTAGTAAGTTCCTTAGGTGACATTGGTCTACTTTTTGTTTGGGGGTACCCACGTCACATGTTGAATACCAAAATAAAAAATGTTTTATGAATTAATATCTTTTGATGTAGACATATCCTTTATCCAATGAAAACTTAGACTCTATAAGTCCCTTGTATGGTTGTAGCATCTTTGGGGCAGATGATCTGTTGTGAGAGCTACCGAGTTTGAATTAAACTTTTTTTAATGAATCTTTATTTGTATGATTTTTTTTTTTTGGTCAAATATTTCCAGTTTTAAAGCATGCCTAATTGAGATGACCACATTTTTTTTTTCTCACTGACCAGTGACAGGGTGGAACAGGTCCATTGATTTTTACTGCTTTACTGGAAAGCCCTTAATTTTAACAACTGGTGGTACGTAAAGATATGGTATTTGGGTGGAGATTAATGGCCATATGGTGTTGTTGCTTATACAGTGGAAAGCCTAGTTATTTACTGTAAAATCTGTCTCAAAATTCTATACGCAAAGCACAGATTTCTACTTGGTTTGTTTCCATAACAACATACAAAACAACATCAATCATTTATAGTAGATTTCCATGCTCCATAATTAGTTGCAGTTCTAAGGAGTGTGGGAGGAGTCATGTAAAATGTTTTTTATGTGAAAAACAAAGTTAGACCTTGTTTTAACAAAAGCTTATGCACACACTTCACTTTCTACAATGCAAGTAGTTCCACTGACATTGATGGCTATGTCGACATAGCACTGATATAGCAACTGGAGTGGCTGTACTCATGTCATGCACTGTGTCCCATTTGAATGACAGCTATGTGAACTATGTTTGCTTCATGGGGATCAAACTTGGTCTTGACTCAAGGTCTACCTTAGCAAATACTGTCAGTAGAACAATTAAGCATACAGTACACAGTCTTCAGTATGAATTGTAAATGTTTGCAGTAGCAGTGCCTGTGTTATTGCAGAAAAATGATTGATAAAACTTCTAAAAGATCTTGCTTTATGAAAATAATAATAAACTATACATCTTTTTATGTAGAATTTTAAGCCAATGGGACACCTGCCAAAGCATTTATGACATTTTTTTGCTTGTGTTGAATATGTTCGTGCCATCTCTACACTTCCTACGGTATAACACTCAATGACAGATATTGCCATATGCAGCTGTTACAGCATCGTAACTTCTTCTCTGAGCCAGTTCTGTAGCTTTATCAAGCCCTTGTAGTGATCTACATATTGGGAAAGTTCAAAATCGTATGCATGAGGTACTACTGTTCCCCTAGTATTCATGCTTTGCTAGAAAAACAAAGATATGTGTTTTTTTTTTTCTTTCCTTGGTCTTAATTTTTATTTTTTAATATCCATTGTTGATACCACAAATTAGAAATCTGAAATGCTTTCAGTATTACAGGGTATTTTTTTTTTTTTTAAGGCAGTTATATAAATAAGGAATAAGAAAGTATATTTGACAAAGCATCTTTTAGCTAACAAACCCCTGAGCCCCCAGGCAAGAGGTGCTTGTTAGCTTGGGGCTGATCCAGAGATGATGCTGATGATTGAGCCTGGAAAGAAAAGGTTGAAGGGAAAAACCTTAAAGGGAGTGAGGGAGAGTTGGAAAGAATGAGTAGAGTGGAGGAGGGAAACAAGAAAATCATAGGGAATTAGGACTGAGAAAATAATGGAAATGTAAAGGAAGAAAAACTTGATATATTAGAATATGTAAGCTGAAAAAAATTGTATGCAAAAAAGCAAATAGAAGAACTAAAAGCTAGAAGACATGAGAAATATCCATAAAAACAATAAAAAATTGAATTTTTAAAATAATACAACATACTTGTTAATTATCCACATTTTCAACAATTTCTTTTGTTACATACATCCAGTGTCAAGTAACAGTTAAAGTTGAGAAAGTACGTATTCTGAATGTTTCTCTTTCAGCTGTAGTAAATTAGAAAATGGGGGAAATGTACATATTTTAAGGATTTTTACATAGATTTTCATTATATTACTTTGTCAACTCAAAGAATAAGCATTTTATTGTGCCAGTCACTGTATACTTTATTCCAAAACATAATTAAATCACAGCTAAAGTTGCTAGGTGACAGGCAAGAGAAGACATAATTAGGAATTTTTTTTTTTTAAAGATAATGAAAACTAGTAATCCTGAAGGAAGGTTACTATTTTCTGTGGTGACAACAAATGACCATCTCATTCAAATACATGGTTTGTTAAATAATCACCTCCTGCTCTGCTTCTGCTGTTGAGCTCCTAGTACTCTAGGTAGAGTCAATGGAAATAGGAGGACTTTTAGCTAGGTACAAATTCTGATTTGTTCTCTGAAGAACTCTTTGACAGTGTATCACTCTTAGGTATTTGCATGTGACTCCTAAAGACAGAAGTTGTGGCTGTCCATTGCTATGCATGAGTCTTTTTACCTGTGTCCGCTATGTGCAGGTTACCAGCAAGAGAATTACACGTGGTCTGTAGATTCCACTCATTAAAACGAGGAAGGTTTCAAAAATCAACACTTTGCAAATAATTATGAAAGTCACTCTGAAGGTAATGCTTCCTATTTATTTCCCTGGAAACAACAGATACAAAGAAGACAATTACACTATTTAATAGAGCAAATTCTCAGGTACAAAACACCATTTTTCAACATCACCTCTATTAGCTGTGCATTTTCACTAGTGATGAACAAAAGCCTGCATACTGTGCTCAGAAATCTGCATCAGTGGAGGTGATTCATTGCTGCCACTGCTGAAATGGACTACCCACTGCCTCACTGTGGTCATATCCACTCTTTGGTCTCCATTCAACAAGCATCAACAAATGTCGGAATGTGCCATTTTTTCTGCATGGAGGAATTCATTGACACAATTTTGCTTCATATGCACTTCAATGTCAGGCACCACTTTGTCAGTGTTCCTCCACTGCCATCTGTCACATGGCAGCAACATGTAATGGAATACTGGTGCAAGGTTCAGCCTCTACTGCCATAGCACCAACGTCCACCTCTGACATCATGGGTCAAAATAATAAAATAGGAGGCATTGCTTTCAGGTCAGGCCTCATAATAGTGAGACAGAGAATGTGTGTCCCATGCTGAGTAAAGCAGAAGATTGGGTCATGGTGAATGTGGCAATTTCTAAGAGGGTCTTTGGAAAGAGCTCTGGAAAGTTTTAAATATTTAAAGCTTTAAATATTGTTTCTTCCCTTGTTCAATGTTGCAGTAGCACTGAATTCATGAGATATTTCTGATTTGTTGAGTGTATCATTGTTTATCTCTTTTCAGATTTTCAAGCAATCTTACTTGGATTTATGAATAAAATTTCATTAATATTCCTCTACTTTGTAAAATCTATGTAATTGGCAATCTTGTGTTTCAGCACAGTGCATTAAACTGTTTGTGCAAGGATCGAGTGAATAAATAAGTAAAGTCCCCCAAAATTCCCCTGTGGTGCCTCAAGAGTAATTTCTTTTTAATCTTAGAAAACTGCATTTAGAAATAGGGTTGTATTTTATTTTTTTTTCCATGCCTATTCTACTGTTTGTTCATTCAGATATTCGGAAAATTAGTTTAATTTGTTCCTGGGCTATGTGTTTCTGAAAATGTCTTTTTTATCTTAAATTGATTATAGATGTGACCGTGACATAAGTGTCTGTCTGATATATAAATACATATCTGCTCAGCATTTGATTGCAGAGTTAAGAGATCTAATAATCTTAATCCTTCCCTTCAAATATACGAGGGCATGAGCTCTTAGAACTATATTTACAGGTAGGGAGCTGCTTGGTGATGTGACTGTTAGCGTGGGGTTATCAAGCCGGTAGCTTTCACCACACACACACTCTGCCTTTAATATACAGAGCTGATTTTGCACGAGTGCGTAACGGAATACTTGTTTTCTACATATGTGGGTATCATAAATAAATTGGTGGTTACGAGAATGCAGAGGGTGGGGTTTCTATTTTTAGCAGAGGATTCCTTTTAACTCCATTTCTTCATTCCCATACAACTATAGTTGCTGCTAAAGTTAAATGAATTCATACTGTAGCAAGTGTTCAGGCAGGCATGATCTTGTTTTGTATGAGTAGTAAAACTAATCAACGTTATCATTAAAATATTAGGGTGAAAATCTTGATTTGATACAAACAGTTGGTGATGCTGAGTTTCTGAAACATAATTTTGTTGATGTGGCAAAAGATGCGCAATGTTAGGTTTTTCTAATGGATAGTAGGATTTTTCATGAACTTTCTATAGAAAGCAATTGAGACCTGTTAGAAAATGACATCAAAAGATTATTCTGATTTATAGTGAGAATTACTCTTACACGTTGCAACATCAATGACTATAGGCAGCAACAGTTCGAAGCAAGCATTTATATTGTAATACTTTAATCATCTGATAATGGAATTGTAATTAAGTTTTAATATAAAGCCTTTGGCCATTTTGTACGCTCTTGTCTCAAAAGACGGGTATTCTTGATGAATAAGGCAAAGCCCAATTCCATTACAAATTGGGAAAGTGGCTGTGAGTGCTAAGATGTGGTGTCTGAAAACAAGTCAGTGAATTATGAAGTGAAAGCATGGAAGAAGGTAGTTTTGAACTGATGAAGTTTCAAAAATTAGCTTTGCAACATTGTGTGCAAGCCGTATTTTCTAGCTCTCCCTCCCTGTGCCTTTTTTCTTTAGCGAGGGTAGATGAAGGAAGGGTCTGATTTCTGGTACACTGCCCCTGGCTACAAGGTCTCTGTAATAGAAACGTATGGGGCTTGCGGCAAAGAAATGCCTGTGCATACCTGTGAATTTCTCTCAATTTTATGTGAATGTCTGGCACCTATTCTCTAGTTGGGAATACTTTTCTTTCACTTAAGTATGTTAGTAGGTTTTCTTTTTCCAATCCCAAATAAAAATTTCAGAAATCTCGCAGTGGCTTAGGACGTCAACAGGGAGTATTTCAAAGAATCATGAAGAGTTGAAGTTGGAAGGGACCCTTGGAAATTGGCTAGTCTAACCCTGCAGCTCGGAGTCAGCTAGAACAGATTGCCTAGGACTGTATCCAGTCAGGTTTTGAACATCTTTGAATATGTAAGAAGGCTTGCTCTGAAAATGTTGTGCTCCTGAGGTCCTTTGCCTCCAAGGCAGTCTCTCTGCCGAGTTGCATGTCAATAATGTAGATTCAGACAGATCTTTTGGAAGTCGATGTACCCTCAGAGATTCTTGTGCCTAAAACAACCAGAGTATGCAGGTGCACACTCAGGAAGGAGTTTATTTCAAATGCTGAATTATTTTTTTCCACATCTTTAGCTATTTTACAGTTAACAGTAGATCCCTGCAGGAAAACTTTTTTCAAAACTTAATTTTGTTCTGAATACTTTTGCAAATGTGCCTGACTTTCACTATCTCACTTGCCTGAAAATCCCAGCTAGATTTTTCTCTGGCACACAGGTACTGCTCTGAAACTGCTGAGTATGTTTCTGAACAAACTACTCTGTTCCAAGTTTTGTGTACTAACTGCACAAGTGAATGTGCTTATAATCATTTGATCTTTAGGATATATATATTTAAATCTAGACAGTGTTAGCCGTTTTATAGTTATGTAATGCATTTTGTACTTCTATAAAATGCGTATCAATTACTGGCCACTGACTTTTGTCCTTCTTAGTTATTCTTTTTATTTTACTATTATAGCACTACATAGAATATTTGCTTACCATGATTTGCACAGATAATATTTATTCTCAAAAAGGCATGGACCTAGTGTAGCAATTTTTTTTAGCAAAAAGGAATTGAAAATCTCTGTGCTTTTCTGATTTGATTGATTAGTCTGAGAAAGCCCAATATCTCTTGGGGCTTCCAAACAAAATATTCAATAGCAAGTTGATGTAAGTGAAGGTGGCTACGTTAATTTCATCTTAGTGATACAGAAATCAACGTGTTTTAATACTGATTTTTGTCTAGGTTTGATCTAAAGCATAGTGGATGGCCTAATGCCCTATGTTTAGTAGGCAATACAGTGTGCAGGTCAGCCCTTTTCTAAGCTTGGTCAGCACATTAAGCAGGTAGGTCTTATGATGGACAGACAGCAAAAGTCTTGACAATGCATAGAGATTACTTTGTATGAAGAAGATAGAATATTTAAAACTTAGTATGTACTTGTTGGTGCTACAGCATATCTTCAAAGCCTTTGGTGGTTTTGAACAAAATTCCCTCTTAGCTCAAAGTAGATCAATAATATAATAAAATACAGTAGAACCCCAAATTGCCTTTATTTCAGTCAACCTGATTTCAGGACTCTTGCAGAAATCTATCTTTTGGTTTTCTTCTGGAGGATGAATACAAAAACCGCATTTAGTAGAAATGCAAATTTCTACAATTGATAAAAATTAAATCTGTTTAAAAAGAAAGAAGAACAAAAACTGCTTCTTAAGTTTCTGCTAGTGGCATTGTATTTAGGCACTTGAAAGCAATTTCGGAAGTAGATTTGCATACAACAGAAACCTGCAAGCAAATTGAAAGTGCTGTTTAGGATTCATAGAAGTTCAAAATGCATACTCCATCTATGACATAATTTGTCTTGAGGTTTATGAAATAATTTTTCATCAGATTATAAAATTTAAAGTAATTAAAGATGCAATTTTCTATTTAATAAACAATGTGTTTTGTAACTTCATTAGGGATGCTGCCTTTCTTAATTGTAATGGTCCAAAAGGTTGTCAGTGAACTGTACATTAACTGTAGAGATAATAATGATTTTATATGCTAATAATTTTTAAATGAATAACTCATGTTGTTTTTCATTCACATGGGGAAAATAATTTTCATTCCTAAACCTTACTTTGTTATTAACCCTTTTACTTGGGGAGAATGGATATCCTTGTATAAAATGTTCATTTGTTTTACATTAGCACTAATGCACGCGTGTAGGACCCACTGGTATGAAAGGATTAAAATCAGCAGCATTAAACAAGCAGGAACATTTTGGAAAGAAATCCTTGTTAGAGGACTCTACAGGGACCGTGTAACTTGATTTTCTATTTATTGATCAGACGCTTCTTGTTTTTGTTACCATTTGTAGCTCCACTGGGAATGAATCTTCCTGCTGTGGTATCACAAACACAAAATTATGCACCAAGAAAGCATTAAGGACTTGTGCTCACTCCTTGATACATTTATGTGACTGGCCTGACATTAGCCTGGGTCAAATGCCTGTGTCAGGGGGACCCTATATGCTCTATTGGGAGTATTTACACTGTTGCATGCAGGCTGGTTTAAGCAGCTAGTTTTAACTTTTTGTAATAGTCATTTCTCTGGATCTGGCTACTGCTTTGTGGACTAAAATGGGATGTAGACTTCTGCCTCTTTGATGGGTTTAGTACCTCAGAAATTAGTTGCTTAATTTCGGAAGTGTGGATTTTACATTTTAATTTTTCATACTGGCCACCTAAAGTATGGGCTTAAAATGAGTGTGCGTGTGACGTGTGCAGAGTGCTGCCCTTACAAGCCAAGAGCTTTTATGACAAAGTTTCACTTCATTTGCTTTAACATTAAGCTTTGGCAGGACAAGGGGAAATGGTTTTACCTTGAGGGAGGGAAGATTTAAGTTGGATGTCAGGGGAAGTTCTTTACAGAGAGAGTGGTGAGGTGCTGGAACAGGCTGCCCAGAGAGGTTGTGGATGCTCCGTTCCTGGAGGTGTTCAAGGCCAGGTTGGATGGGGCCCTGGGCAGCCTGGTCTAGTATTAAACGTGGAGGTTGGTGGCCCTGCATGTGGCAGGGGGTTGGAGTTTCATGATCCTTGAGGTCCCTTCCAACCCTGGCCATTCTGTGATTTGTGTAGACATTTGGAGATCCCCATCATTTCCCTTTTCCTTTTATTTCAGATAGTAGCCTTACAACATCTGAAATACAACCGCATTATGTTTCTGACCCAAAGCACCAAATTTAGTGCTCTGTCACAATACAAGAAACACCATGGAAAATACAGGCATTTGACAAGAGTGGTGCAGTTAGCTAAAAAAAAAAAAAAAAAAAAAAAAAGTCATGGTCTCAAACTTCATATAAATTCTCAATGCTGATGTTAGGAAAAGAATTCAGATGTAGTTGATGGTTAAATAAACCTAAAGGACAACTTATGACTTCTTTCTTTCATTGACCCTTACTCAGAAATGGTTTGGACATTGCAAAATCATGCTTAGTTATTTCCAGTATGTAAAAGTGCGCAGGGGGTACCTGTAGTTGTCTAATATTTCTGAGGCAATCTACGTGCATAAGAGAATGCCACATTAACAAGGTATTTACATAAAATCCCTTGCTACAGCTGCTTTTAAAAGGAAAGACAGATAAATATGTGCTTAATGATAAGGACATGTGAAGTAGGTAAGTGACCTGAGAGAGAAAGCTCATTGACCTTCCAGCATGCTACAAGAATGTCATATTTGTTGCAGCATACTCCATACTGTTATGCAGCATGTGACAATCTGAGAAGATAATGCCTCTGACAATGCACACTTACTATTCATCATCAATTATAAAAGTGTGTGCTATTTTTTTTAATTGATAGTGAACACTGGAGCATAATCATGTTAAAAGTATCCTTGCAGAATGTTTCTTTAAAGAAAAAAAAAAAGAGTAAGAAAATCTTCTCAAATGTTTTGATAGATGATTCATTGCATTTGAGCTGCTGTCAAGGAGCCACTGTAGCCAAGCCTATAAATATGCAGTTTTGAGAACTCTGGAAGCATATTCTAGTGGTGTGACAGATTCAAAAAGCACTTTTTCTACTGCAGAAGCTAACGTTTCTTTCTGTTATACATTCAGATACAGTTGCCTAATTAGACTAATTGGTTGGCAAATTTTCCTCCTTTTAAACAAAAATAGTTTGGAGGAGAGAGAACAAATATCATCAGAAACCTGAATTGCTCTTTCTTTCCATAATAATTGTTTATTTTTAACAGAGCAGAACAAGGCTTTATAACTTTGAGGGAGGGAGGCTGTTTAATTTATTATATATGACATTTTCCAGAAGAAATGAGTATTGGCAGTTTGTTTATAAATCTTTAACCAAAATGATCATAATGTAATCACTGACCTTCACCTCGCTCACAGTGGCAGTAATGGATACAGCTACAACAATAACTGTTTCCTGATGGTATTATAACAAAGAGAGCTTTCTTTGAGTTGGTACATGTGTGTTTTCTGTGTTTTGTATTGTCTTGTGAAGAGTTGAAATACACCGAGGATAATGAAAATGAATGATAACCTAGATGTGTTCTTTCCTTGAACTGCTGGTTGTATGAAATCCACTGTTCCCTGCAAATCTATAACATCCTTTTCAGATGAATTCAGAAACAAGGAGCTGCGTTCTTTTATTCTTGGTCCAGAGATTAAAATTGATCACACAAGACACAAGGGAGCAGATTGTAGTATCACAGCTCAATGTGGTTAACTGGGATAGTGCATGGCTTCTGTTCTACTTAACTGTGTGCGTACAGGTTACAAATATTATTGATTGCAAGGGTCAGCAGAGGCTGGAGGGAGGTTATGTTGTTTGATGCTATTTGGTAATTTTTAAGGGACAAGAGCTATGAACCCTCATAGCAGTTGGGACAGGTACAGTTTAAATCTGACAAATGGAGATTTATGTTTGTGTGAGCTGGCAAAGACCTTCAAGTAGAAATAATAAATGGAAATCTGATAGGTTGTTTTATCATGGGTCAAATAATGTGCTGTAGGAGAAGAGGAAAAAAAGATTTAATTATTACCTATTCATCAGAATGCACTGATGATAGGTTTTCAGTTGTAGATCTGCACTGCAGAAAAATGAATAGTGTTTGGAAGTGTTTTTATGAGGCATAACTTTAAAATATCTGTAGAGATGGTTTACCTGAAGTGATTTGAAAATGCAGCGTGGGTGGGATGATATGGGAGTAATTACTGAATAGGCTTTATAGCATCTTTTTGTTCCTTCGTGTGGACAAAACCACTCTATTAATACTCTGAGACTTAAGATGAGCTGATTTAACATGTTAAAAAGAACTAGGAAGAAGCATTTGTTTCCTATATTGAATTTTCAGGTTGTACTTTATTATTCAGTAGGATTTATAAGACATTGCTGTTTTACACTGAAGGCTAATTGAATTAAAAATAAAAATTAAAAGTTTGAATGAATCTTTACTACATTTCCAAAATAGGAATAACCAGAAAGACCTATGTTTTGCAACTAATATTCAGCATGGGAGATTTTCTGTCCAGAGAAGTAGGATTTTATCAGTATTTCATGAAGATACAGTTCTGACAAAGGATGCCGATATGGCTCTCGTGTAGCCTATTGTTTCATTACATTCACACAGCAAGGATCTTATGGAAGTAGCATGCCACAGTAGTAATAGCGGTGAGTATAAGAGGAATGGCTGTGTTTTAGATGTTTTCTGTAATCTCACCTATTTGGCTTTTTTCAGCTTCAGGAAACAACATTATAAAAATCAGTCTGTATTTGTAACACTTTTAATACCAATTGGCTCTTATACTACAGTTGGAGAGGAAGAGACTTTAGCTAGTACAAACTGTCTCAGTAAAGCTCAGTGCAGCTTTCTCACTGTACACTGCATTAGATCTGACTGAAGATGTTATTCCAAGTTATTAATGAATTAATTATTCTTCATATTTCCAGAGGAAATATGTAACTATATGTCTATAATGGATTTTCTACTGTTCCTTTGCAGAGGCATAACATTTTCTATCTGATGCCAATTATTTGTGGCTTTTTCTTTGAGTGTTTTCCTGGATCTTTGTTCCCATTTCCATATGCATTTTCTATCAATTTGGCTTTCCAAGATCTTTTTTCCTTTTTTTTTTTTTTTTTTTTTTTAAATGTCAAACTTAACACTAATAGTAAATTTGATTTTCTCTTTGTAAATTCTTATTGGATATGGTTATTCCAATGTGCCAACATGACTGCCTATAATACTGGACACGTATCATGGAGGAAATCTATAATTTCTATTACCAACAACAATTTAATATTTTCTGCTTTCTTTACTTTTTAGATCTCTTCTGCTCCTGTATATTCTTTCTTTTCCATCCAGTTTATTTTGCTTTATTTTGCTTTCACTTCTACACATATACATATTTTCTCTATTGTGTCTAAATACCCTTAACATGGCACATAGTCTCTGAGATATTAGGGTGGGCTCTTTGTATCTTTGAAGTTTACTTTTGTATCCTTGCAATTTTATCCCCAAAGAAGCAAGCTTCTTGCTTTTGCAGCCAGTTTTCTTCAGCACTGTATTGAGTGAGAGGAACCTTTTGTGGCTTTTTTCCCTTCTAGTGTGGTGCAGCGTATCACACTGACAAATAGTATCTGGCTGGTGTCTGGAGGAAACACAGCCCCCTGTGTCTTTCCTTTGGCATGTTAGTGCTAGGAACATGCTTGTAGAAGGAAGAGAGAAAGGAACTGACAGCATTAACATGTCAAATCTTAAACTTCAGCATCCCTGCTATGCCAGTTCAAGGATGCTCCTGAATAATGACAGCTTGTGCCAGTGGTGTGAAGTGGCCAAATTCCAGACAGGACTAAAAATCAAATTCAGCTGTGTTGTAAGCTGATTGGAAAGAACTGTTTTCCTGGATGGAAAGGCACATTCTTATGTGAGAGATGGATTTGACTGAAACTACTAAATGCATTTTAGCTAGTGACCTTTTCAGATTTGTAGCCAGTATAATAAATGTTGCCAAGATGACATAAGAAAGGTTAGCAGCAATATTCTACTTTATTTTTATAGGAGATGTTTCTTTAGTTACTTTGTGCTAGAATTTACAGAATTCTTATGTTCTGCAAATCAAGATTCACAGCAAACTGTTTCAGTGCTTTAAGACCTGCAGTAAACAATACAAGGCAGAATAGAACCAGAGGCAATGTAAACAGATTTCTGCATTCGTCCATCTCTATGATGAGGTTTACTTCATGGCAATCTTCATATTTCAGCAAGTCTTTCACCAGAACTACCATTTAACTTGCTGGCATCCTTAGCATGGCGATTACTTCAAATGTGAGTAACAATTCTGTGATTATTGCTTTCTAATCTAAGAAGAACTGCTATATAGGTCACTCTGAAAGTAACGTATTTATTCTCATGCAAACTACAACAGATGAAAAGAGCACAATAACACTATTTAATAGAGCAAATTCTCAGTTATGAAACACTATTTTTTGAGCATATTCACTGCCATTAGTTGTGGATTATAAAGTAAGAACCTGCATGCTACTCCCATAGAAATCTGCATCAGTGGAGGTAACTCGCTGCTGTTACCACTGCTGAAATGTACCACCCACCCACCTCACTGTGCTCACATCCACTCTTTGGTCTCCATAGACATTCAGCAAGTGTGATTGAATGTCAGTGGGTGCCATTTTTTTCCTCATGGAGGAATGCAAAGACTCACCTTTGCTTCATACGCACTTCCATGTCAGACACCGTTTTGTCAGACTGCCCCTCTGCTGCCATCTGTCACCCAGCAACAACATGTAACAGAATATTGGTGGGAAGATTCTGTGTCTCCTGCTGTACCACCAACATCCAACTCTGACATTGTGGACTAACATAGTAAAACAAGAAGCATTACTTTTGGAGCAGCCCTCATGCAATTATCTTCTGTTAATTTGGGACCCTGAATATTGCTGTCCAACTTACTGTTGATTTTCTAGTGTCCTTTAAAAATTATGTTTTAAAACCTTCTAGTGATACTGTCTGCTTCCATTCAGAGTTGTGCATTAAAAAAATCTTTTGGAGGATAATTTCTCAGGTCAAACTGTGAGGTGAAAATCTCTGTGATGCTTAGCTGAATACCCAGATATTTATGATTGCATAATTGCCATATTCTTTCTGCAGACCTTTATTAAATCATCCTGAGACAATGATGACTTTCACTAAAAAATTACCTTAGCCACACTTGTTTGTTACCCCAGTAATATCCCAAATGCAGATCCCCTGTGTTGCCCATGATAAAACTGAGAAAAACAATTCAGACATAGGTTATGGGGAGTTAGACTGAAGGTTTGTGAAAATCTGAATTGATGATCATAAAATCAAATTAAGGGTGGCGTTTATGTCTAATGGAGGCTAAAGTGTTGTCATTTACCTTTAACATGTC
This sequence comes from Tetrao urogallus, assembly GCF_951394365.1. Classification (NCBI taxonomy): domain Eukaryota; kingdom Metazoa; phylum Chordata; class Aves; order Galliformes; family Phasianidae; genus Tetrao; species Tetrao urogallus. The sequence goes on along the minus strand of NC_136818.1, from coordinate 17,259,060 downwards.
TACGACATTAGTTTTCAAGCTAATCTGATCATAGTGGACACTACGTGCTGTGAGCACAAACCATAATTTTGCAGTGTTTTATGACCAAAGCTCATAAATACAACACTAATCCTAATTTTCTATCACTCATGGATTAATTCTAAACTATCTGCTCTTCTTGTATGCAGTTTCTGATTCCTGGCGACATCTTGTGAAATTTTGGCTATGTCTAAATTAGGACAGGACAACTGGGTTCACACATCAATTAGATTATAAAAATAGGTTTGGTTCTTCCTGGTCTGACTATTCCAGTCTTATTTTTTTCAATACCACTTGTAAGAGCTCAGATATTACTGCAATTTAATAATGTAGTAACATATGAGACATATGGACTGTTACTTACAGGTTCAGCTATTTATTTAGGCATTTCTAGAAGACACTGTGGTGTGAACAATGCTGTTCAACTTACAGTGCATTGCAACAATTGTATAGGGATTTTGCTAATAAATGTGAAGGATTTTTTTTCACATTTACTCATTCTAACATGAGGGTAAGAAAATGCTAACACAAGTGTCCTGTAGTTCTTTTGCTTTTCTCTCCTTACTTTTATTTTCTATGAATGAGGCCTTTAGAAATCACTGGGGATTTACCTTACAGATCTTGCTAGGGCACCTCTTCCAAAGCAAAGAAATCATTAATAATAAACTTTAAAAAAAAAAATAAACAGCAAAAAGAAGTTATATTACAAAATAAATCTACCAGGCTTACAAAGAAAACAAATTTGAAAGAGCCACCTGCTGTGGAGATGAGGCAGTAATCTCAGCAGCAGGAAATAAATGGAGAGAAAAAGAAAATACAAAAGCATAGACATTAAAAAAGTAATTAAAACACTTATCTCCATCAACATACATAGCAAACAAAAAAAAAACCCAACCACCTAGGAAACATACTCTATTGAACCTCACAACAGGAAATAACAAAGCTGCCACCTAAAAAGAAAAAGCACCGAGCGTCCACCAAAATGAGAGAGATATCATTTAGAAATAGAGGCCTTGAATGCATTTACTAATGTGTTAATCACTAATGGACTGACCTTGAAAGAAGCTGAGCACCTGCAGAGCATTTGCAACTTTATTGGGCGTTCATTCTTTCAGAAATACCTTTAAAATGTACAGAAAGCAGCTCTCCAGATACCGATGGCTTTATGTTCCATTTCTTATGAATAGAACAGCGTGAATTGTAATGGCGCGCTTGCTGTAATCAGGCATGTGGCACAGCTCTGATGCCATATTTGTGTATTGTGTTTCAGTGGAGTTCACATATTTAAAGTATTGTTTAAAATTGATCCATGGGCAGTAATTTTATTTATATTAATATGAATGAACATGGCTTATAAATACTGTGTATGGTGATGAATACAACTAGGTTCTATCATGTCAAGGGAATACTATGAATTTTACAGTTACAAGAATCTACTGTTTTGATGTTATCTTTAAGTGACCACTTCAATGTACTTAAAATTCATGGTCCAATTTATACAATTCATGAACTGTGAGATGTAGAATAAAACTGCCTTTTATACATAGATTCTGATCTCCACATCCCTAGAATGCATCCAGACTTTTTGAAGAACAGAGCATTCAGAAATATTGAAGGATGTGCTTGGAATTTACTCTGTGTTCTTTTCTGCTGTGCCCCTTCGTAGTCACTCTGACTGTATGGAATCTGTGGCTGTAAGTCTCTGGGAAGTGAGAAGTGCTATCAGAAGTGTTACCTCTTCCCTGAAGAGGGATCCTTATTTATTTATTTTGTCTGGCAGAATTTTTCCTGTAAACATGTATTTAAAATCATATTTTGCTCAGAAACATCTCTTTTTTCATAGGTACAGCAAAATGTTCAAAGATTTCCTTAGTCCTACGATTTTCTGTCTAATATTCCATGTTTCTTTGACATAGAAATACTTAAAAAGAAATTACAAACGGGTGAAAGGAGTTTGATGATGGTTTTGGTTTGCTGGTTTAAAAAGGAAGAAAAAAAAGTATGTGCATACAGCCAATTTTCTTTGTTTTCTTTTGAAATAAATTTGGATGAATTTCTAAACGTAATGTCATTTTGAGGCAGTTGAAAGATTCATTTAAAAATGTTGAAACTCAGCATCTTTGCTTTAAAAAAAAAAAAAAAAAAACACAAAAAATTCTTAGTGTGTTTCAAACAAATTGCTTTAGCCAAAATGAATTTACATTTTTACCTTAAATGTGGGGTTGGTAAAAATATTCAACCAGCCCTCTGCTTGAAAACTCTCTATTCTCACAACAGCAATAGCTAAGACAACGAATGGGAACTTTACTTGACAGACCCCAGTTCCTCATTTGTTTACCTGATGCAGCCTAAATTATTCCAGAATGTTGTATTAACACAACGAAAAATGAAACAAAAACCCACCAGTGCCTGCTGTGGGGAAAAGAAGAAAAGTTCACAGTGCTGTAGTAACTTTGCTCCCCATAGGCTTTTATATGTTTACACTTCAACTTCAGCTCCTTTTTTAAAAATTTATTTATTTATTTATTTTTGTCTGGAGATTTGTTTTCAGTCAGCTGCCAATGAAAACTACACTTGACCCTTTTCAAGGAACAAGACTTATTTTGTATGTCAGTTATTAAGACTGGCTGGGAAGTTCATATGAAACTGCAAATCTGCCCAAACATGTCAGATTTAAGTAATTCAAACAGTGATTTCAGGTTCAGAAGGCAGTCCTGTTTCTGGGGAGAGGGGATTTGATCATAACAGGAAAGAGATACATGCTGTGCCTCTACTCCCACATCAGTTTTCCTCTCCAGACCAGGCTAATGTTTGCAGTAATAGCAGCAGTACATATTTCCTTTTTAGACTTGCTGACTGATATGTTGACGTGCCTTGATTTATTTGGTGCAGCAAGCAAGTGGACTAGGTGCATTTCTTTGCATGCCAATCCACTACATTGTGTATGCATCACTCTTTTAGATTGCCTTTGTATATCTCGCAGACTCTAATAATTTTGTGATTCATATTTCATCTGGACTAGGGGATTGTAAAAGGGTCTAAATTGTGTCTCTTCAGATGGAGATGGAGAACTTGACACCTACAGTAAAGAAAATTAGCATGTATCTGTATTGTGAGAACAAAGAATAAAATGATAAGAAGTAGATATTGTTTCTTCTAATATTTATTTATCTTTTTGTTTGTATGTATGTATGTACATAATGGATTTTGAAAATGGGTGGTTAAAGCCTGTGTTTTACAATGCCTCCAGTATGACTTTAGAAATTATATAATAGGTCAGACTTGATAGAAGGACTAAGAGTTAAGGTACAACCCACTGCAGAAGGGATTATGGTGTTTCAAGGGAAGAAAGAAGGGGGGAGATTTTTCATGCTTAGGGTGATGTTTCTTGGGAGATAGCTGGAGCACCTGGAGAGAGAAGGCAGGACATGGAATACCAAGGGGTCAGGAGTGGTGTTCATTTGTTTTCTACACCATACCTGAACCACACTGGGACTATCTAGATTAGCTTTTGGGTAGCTGAAATAGATCTACCATGCTAGTTGTTATTTTCACAATGTTTGTACTTTCTTAGCACGTGACATTGTCCTGTAGCCTGTGTGTGTGGTTTGGATATTGGCTGCTTCAGAAGTTTGTCTCCTGGAATCAGCAGGTAAAGGGACTGAGGCTGCAGGAGCTCCAGGGCTCTGGCTGCTGTAGGCAGGGATCTGGGCAGTAGCCTGATGCTTCTGTACTTTTGCAGAGTCATGTAGCAATGCCAGCAGTGGAATTGTAATTCCAGGCTACCTCCTTTTGGATGCCTTTCAGAAGAGTTGTTCTTCAGTTTCAGTGAAGGAAATTATTATCACTAGATTTTGGTATAGGTTATTTACACACAAGAGATCTAGAACAGCGAAAGATCGTTTTAGTACAAGAAATATCAAGCAATAAATAAACACTTTTAGGTGGCTTGCCGGTGGATTTGGAGAGTAGAGAAATTACTAACGTTGGTTTTAGCCTAAAACCTAAAGGAAAGACCTCATGTTTTCACAAGCATTTCTTGAGTGGCTCTTGGCTATTTTGTGATGCATGAATTCCCTTTTGCTAAAGATTTTATCTGATTCTTCTTCAAAGGGTATTTATTTTCCTTTGTTATTTTGACCTAAATTATGTCTTTCATAGATGACTGTTGTTTTGCTTTGTTCTTAAATTTTATTTCTTCTCTAAAATTATTTGCACAAAACTGTATTTCTCCTCTGTAGCTTTTTTGTCTTCATCAAACCCTCTCTCTCCTGGTAGGCTGTTGGCTATTTATCAATATTTGATCCTTCTGTAAAGCACACTTCTGTAAGGTGGCTGTTTACTGTGAGATGACATCCCTCAAAAGTGAATCTTATCAGTTTCTGTTCTCTTTCTGTCTGCCTGACTTTTAGCTTTTTAGTTTTTTAGCTTTTAGCTTTAGAAAGTACATAATCTCTATTTTAACAGAACTAAATGCTATCGCTTTAAAGGCAAATACTAAGCAGTTGTATAAGATACATCAGAATCCAGTACAACTTGCAGTGAAACTGTGCCAGGTGTTTGTAGGAAGAAGAGAAAAATTCCCAGCATTTCCTTCAAATATAGATATTGAAAATTTAGAATGGATTTTCATGTTATTATATTCAAAATGAAAATAGTAAAATAAATAGCAGAAAATGCCATGGATACTGTCTGAGCTTTGTTTTGTTGGTTGGTTATATTAGCCAGACTAAATGTTGTTTGATTGAGAACACTCATAATATAAGTCTTTTGATTTCAGCAGCGTTGCACTTACGATAAACCTGAACCCTGGATGTTTTAACTTTCTCTTAATTCTGTTTTTTTCTTCAATCGGTGGGAGCTGAACTACTGATGTTGTTAGAGATGGAATCATTTTTATTAGGGGGATTATGTAAATGTCAAAAGTGGGAAAATATTTATGAGATTTTCGCCATGTGTTCTACAGAGGGTAGACAAAAGATAGAATGGAGAATATCTTTAATTCACTCTGCACCTCCCAATGGTGACAAAAATGTTTCTCCTGAAATCAAAGTGAGACTACTGTGGTGGTCTACATTTATATCAATTGCAGTAGATACACTACTCTGTCCTTTGCCTGTAGTAGGCACAGAAAACTTCTGCCAAGGTGCACTTGTCATAGGTACTTTAGCAATATATACAGGTTTTATGCATTTTTTAAAGATAATTTCTTTAATGGCTCTTACATATTATAGTTTCAGTAGCATAAAGTATTTCTGTCAGCCTCTTAAAATATCCATTATTCATTCTTAATTAACTGATATTCTAGTCTACATAGCAAGTACAGCATTCAAAGTTCTTGAAGTTCAGTAGAAGCTTGTATTTTTTAACCTTATTTTTCTCAGTATCCAGCTATAGAGCAGCACTGTTTAGAAAGCAATTGATTCATAGTTTTGTTTATCATCAGAGATCAAGAAAGTACTCAAAACCATGAGATATCTGAAATGAAAAAAAAATTAAAAAAATAGAAGCTGATTTTCATTTGCTTTTTGGTTTGTAAGCCCGCCTTCTAAATTCAGTGAGGTCAAATTTCATTTTTTTTCACAGAAACTGCTGAAGCTAAATATATACTTTTTTTCCCCTTGACTTACACTAACTTCATTCAGAGATGTGGGAGGTCAAAAAATTTACCCCATGTGAGGTGACTCCTGAGAAAATCCTGGGGTTCTTACAACTGAGTCCTGATATCCTTCAGTAATGAGGCAGCTTTTTGGTGCTTCAGTAATAGAAAAAGGTCCTAACCCTTTCCTACTCGAAATAGCATTCCTCAAAGTACAATCCTGCTTTGCTGTTGGTGCTAAAGCAGTGTTATTGAGGTTTTCTACCAGCAGCCAATATATCTCAAAGAGGTGAAAGATCAATGCTGCCATCCATGTCTGGGGATGGAGCGAAGTGTGTTACTTTGTTTACTCCATTTCTGCCTACTGGTTCTAAGGCCTCCTTGGTTGCTCTGTGCTTTCCGAGAAAGAAATATTGACATTTACTTCACTTCAATAGGTAATTATTGATTGGTATATTTTCATGGGAATATGATTTATTTATTTTTTTTAAGATTCAAATGTGAAAGTCAAAGCCATGTTGAAAATACCCTAATTTATTCCATTTGCAAGAAAAGAAGTTTTAACTTCTGTGCTGGGTGGACAGTTTTCTGTGCTGTATAATGTATAAACAAATGTATTAACAGCAGCACAAAGCCTGTCTTTGACAATTGGAAGATACTTTTTGCTATTTTGTTTTAATCAAAAGATGTTTGTTTCTTTCATTGGTTGTGAAGAGTATCACTGTATCCTACTGCTTTTGGATAAGTTTGTGTGGTTAATTAACTACAAATAGATGTCGGCAAACAAGGACTTCAGTGTGTTGAGAAAATGGTCAACCACGACAAAAAAAAAAAAAAAAAAAAAGATGATATACAAGTAGTCAGAGATAAGAAATTTAAACAGCATCACCACTCATGCCCATTACTAATAAATTAGGCCATTCCCTATTGCCTCACTTGTGTTACCTGGAATCTAACTGTATTGAATAATACCTCAAAACAAAGGGAATGAAACTGATTCCCAGCAGTTTGAGTTGTGCATGCAAGTAAAGCTATGTAGGAAAAGTTTATTACAGTCATGCTTTTCCCAGTAGCTTCTCTACTTCTGCATCCAGTATGTTTTGTTTTCTTTAACCCTATTCTTTGCATTTATTTTGGTATAAGTTAATCTGAGTGCAAAGGTTATTCAACAACCCTGTTTTCTAATGCTGGTTCTATTAACAGATCAACCATTCTGTGTGCTGCTGACAACAAACATGATGCTGCAGTCATTTGTGATGTTTTTTGTTTGTGTGCTTTTTTTTGAACATCTGAGGTTTTGTAGGACTACCTGTATTGTGTTTACTTTTGAGAGTGTTCATGTAATGTGAAATATTTTTTATTATTGAAATTTCCCTGACGGTTCTGATCTACCTTAACATATCTGTTTCAGGTTTACCAGAACCAAACAGAGACAGTATATTCCAAGGGCTGAAGATGGATCAAGGGTTTTACACATCAAAAGACTTCCTACCTTTGGTAGCTGTGGCAAGTAAGCCAGGTGTGTGATACTTTGCTTCTGTTGTAAACATATTCAGTAAGTCATTAGCCGCTCCTGAGGTACGAAAATGCACAGGTGATTATACAGCATTGCATCCACCTACACAGCACCTCCCTGTGAAAAGTTCTGGGCCAAGGCTTTCTCCTGGGGAGCTGCAACCTCAGGAGAGTGTGGTAACTAACATCAGTTCCAGAGACTGTAAAGCAAATAGTCATATATAAAAATCTATGAACCTGGCAATCTATTACCCACAATAAATTACATTTGTTAATTGAATTGTATTCTATAGATATAAAAAGCTTCTCATTTGTATATATTGATAGAAATTACACATGGTAAATATAGGATGGTCTTGAAATCTGATATTAAATCTTTGCTGACCCACATAAACAGCTACTTTGTATGTTGTTGATAATTTGTTTTACTTGTAGCACCATTATTCCAAGTCAGTCATGCGCTGAATGTTCACAAGCAAATTTAAAGGGTCAGTAGTTCCCTACCCAAAAAACCTCAGGACAGCATTAATATGATCGTAGTTAGACAAATGCAGCCTTTTGTGCTTTTACAGATTTGTTTCGAGTGCAGAAATGCCTGCCTGATTTTTCTACCCAGGGAGTATAGATACTTTCGGTGGCTCTGAAAGTGATGTCATAAGCCCTGGAAGGATGGATGACGTGGGACTTGTGATTTTTATGCCACGTTCCCTCAGTCTAGATTCTCCAGTGTGCTGATAAAAATAAAAGAAATTTCACGTATAATTTTCTGGATCTATATCTATGTCTGTTCTTAGTGTAGTATATGTTTTTACACAGGTGACCACATATTTAATATAAATACACATATGCCACTCTCATCTGCAAAATGTTTTTATTTGAACCATTCTGAAATTTCTTTTAGCATCAGATAGAGTTGCCTGCTTATTTAGAAGACTTTATTAGCGTGTTAAAGAATATACCTCCTGTGGCAAAGTATTCTGCATGTAGAAGTAAAGTTTATTACTCCATTTTATACAAAATATTTAGGAAGGGAAATATTCCCTATGCGCCTATCCCCATCTATCCTATCTCTCTGCTGTTTTGATCAAATGCTTTTTTCTATATATGTTCTTAAGCTCAGTGAGCTCAAATGAGTTGGGAGAAAAAGTTGCTTTTTTTCTTTACCTTTCCTTTTTTTTTTTTTTTTTTTTTTTTGGAAAGTGTTTAAAACAGGTTGAGAATATACACTTCAAAACATTTTTTGATTAACAAAAGCAAAGCAAATCTTTAAAAGCAATTCCCCCTCATAATAATGTGACTAAAGATGCTTCGTAGAATTCTATATACGTGCACACAAATAGGGTACTCGAAGGCATCTTCCTGAACGAGGGTCTATAAAACTGTGATCTGCATCTTTTTAAATGCTGTGATGTAGCATTCCCAATTTATCAGAATATGTAATGATATTTTTCATATTAAGTCTAAAAGAAATATAAAAACAAGAATAAACATTTTTTTTTCTGACTGGCAGTAATAGATTGCTATTTAGTGTTGTTTGCTAATTGATGTGATCTTTCTATCTTAATTTTAGTCTTTCTGCTGCTGTAGTCACCTCTTGATCTCTAAAGAACAAAATTTTAAAATATAATACATGTGTTGTATATTCTGCTCTGTCCTCAGATTTACTATGACATTTCTCTGAATGATAGACTTACCCACTTTAAAACAAACAGTACTCTGCATGCTTGTTATACTTTCCTCCAAAGGGATTCCCTTGGTAAATACAGTCATTTAACTTGTGAGTGGCTTTGCTACCATTGGCTTATATTTCAAATTCTTGTTTCACTGCACCCTTCCAGCCTTCTGAAAATACTCAGAAAACAGATATGGGCTATTGGAGAAATAAGGAACAAAGTGGGCAAGCACAACTGGTCCACTCTAGGCTAGGTTTGCATGGCATTTTGAGATGCCATTCCACTCTTGCACCTGCTCTTTTTCTGTTGTTCGATGTGCAGTTTTTGTGGAGAATTAAATTCTTTTAAAATAAAACAAAATAAAAAAGTTTGGAGAGAATAGGAGTCTTATTAAGTAAATGGCAAATGCAATTCCATATACGTGGGGGAAAATGATAGCATTTGCCATATATCAAGCATTTTACAAGCAGAGAGAGGATATATATTTCCAATCCATTTCTGTGTTTAAATTACAACTACTGTTTTATTGAATAATTTGTGTGTTTCTGTACAACTGAGAATGTTGAAAATCTGCTAGTGCTGTAGCAGGATATTCAAGTCACAGTACAATGATTATATGGTTAGTTTCTCCTGACTGAAATTATCACAGGCTGGTTGAGAATGTAACATTATATTGTTTATGGCATTGTCTTTAAATTGCAGTAGTTTCCCTAATAAATAGTTCTACTTAAACTGATAGCAAAGTGGAATTTAATGCAATACACAGAGTGAATCCGAAAATACAAGCTATGGGTAACAAACACACAATGTCAACATTCTCTGCATGTAACTTTCTGCAAACACTTTGTGAAAACCACTGTAGATCAACTATTTTTCCCAGTGCAACATTTAGGCATTAGTATAATAATAATCTTTCTGCCTGATGTTCAGCTGTCATAGGGAATAGTTTCTGAGAACCACGTCAGCATAAATGCCTCACAGAAAAACTGCGTCTAAGGGGCTAACTTTGAGAAGCTATCATCCGAATCTATCAACCACTGAAAAGTTTTCTTAAAAAAAAAAAAAAAAAAAAAAAAAAAAAGCAAGTGATATTCATTATGATCTGTAATGAGTTGTTTTTTTTTTAAGCCATCGTGGTACTGAGTCTGATATACGAGAAGCTTAATTTTTGAATAAAAACATATTACAATGCTAATTTCTACCCAAAAGGACTCACAAAACTAGAACTGCATCATTTGTATCCTTTCCAGATAGAATGGTGCTGCTCCTTAGAGTTCTGACTATAAAATTATGTATATGAGCGTATCTTAAAAATGGGAATAAAACTGTCTTTCAGTGAAGCAGAATAATTTGATAGTGACACTCCATGCTTAGAAACTGTAAGATGCAATTTTACACTGCTTTGAGTACAAGTACCTTTTGAGCTGTCAAGCAGAAATGGTTTCTCATACTTGAATATGGGGTTTTTCCTTTCATCTTTCAGGGATATGTGCCTGTCACTCTCCATTGCCATCAATACATGGAACTGTGATTGTACTTGGGGCGGGAGACACTGCTTTTGACTGTGCAACATCTGCTTTACGTTGTGGAGCTCGTCGTGTGTTTGTGGTCTTCAGAAAGGGCTTCACTAATATCAGGGCTGTCCCAGAAGAGGTAAAAGTGAAAAACACTATTTATAAGAAGGAATAATGGTTGTTATTTCTGTAGAGCCTGAAAGTGCAGTGTTGGTACTTAAAAGACATCTACTAAAATATTTGTTTTTAAAAATGCTCTTAAAATGTATCTGAAAGTTTATTTAAGCTCTAAAGCTCAGTTTATGTAGTCTTTGGAGAAGTCACTTCTCTGTTGTACCCTGTAAAGTCAGAGAGATGCCTAAAAAGGGTAAAATTTCCTGTAAAGTAGAAATCTGTAAAGGTCTGAAAATCTTGGAGGCACCCAGGGATCCATGAGGCATTGGAGTATTATAGGTAGCTCTTCAGGTCCAAGGAATGGACTTTATGGTTGCTGCCTAGTGAATCTCAGTGATCTTGACACAGCTTTGTGAGTCTCTAAATTCTTGTAAGGAAATTATTTATGATGATTTTTGTTTGAATCACTGCCAGTGGCAATAGAGAGATGACATTAATCACATATTTCAGTGTTCAAACTGATTTTTAGTTTGACTTTGCACTTTGGCATTTATCAGGACTTCTGCAAATTCTGAAACTGGCTACGCCTCCTCAATTATCTGTATAGCAAGAATTTTTTTTTTCTGGTTAGATTTTCTTATTTTGGTGCTTCTTCCATTATAATTTTTTTTGGTACATCCTCCATACTTTTGAAAGATTTTAGCTAGCAGTACCTCAATTGCATCTTTAAAAAAGGATTTATGGGAATTTGATAATCTCTTTCCAAGAAGGTCGACGTCTTAGAGATCTTATACAAAGTGGATGGAAGTGGAAAAAGAAAGAACAGATGTGTGGAAGCATAATTATGTTTCTGTTGCACTTAAAATAAGACATCTAAACACCGTGAAATTACTGAAGTCATTGTGGCAAAGATTCATGCTATTCAGATTCTTCCTCATTAAGAATCAGCTGTCACTCTGAACCCAAATCTTTGTTAGCAGCCTAGGTCAATTCCTAAAAGCTATCAATGTTCATGTTATCACATCATGCATCAGTTTTGAAAAAAATATATTAAAAATAGCTTTAGCTAGTAATGGCCAGGCTAGAATAATGTCAGGTTGAACACTTTATAAGATATCATGTAATGCAAAATATTCTAGCTTTACGTTATTTGTCAAGTAAAGACAATCAAATACTGAAGTCTCTACTAAGGCATGCTGTTAGACTTTTTTTTAGTTTTTTAGACTAACTTTAGACTTACCACATCAGAGAATATTAAGTATTGGCAGTCATGCTATTATTTGCACATGGTATTTGGCATTTGATAATAAACACAATCTTGAAAACATAAATTGGATCATGTACTTAGTTAATGCTATGCCTCTTAAAGCACAGACAGTTGCAAAGGGTAGGTCTTCTGCCCTCAAAGAAGTTATTCAAAATGACAAGGAAGAATAAGATAATTAGGAAATCACAGGATTGCAGGGGTTGGAAGGGACTTCTAGAGATCATCAAGTCCAACCATGCTAAAGCAGTTACTCTACAGTACAGCATACAGCTAGGCATCCAGACAGATCTTAAATATCTCTAAAGATGGAGACTTCACAACCTTTCTGGGCATCCTGTTCCAGTGCTGTGGATTCTAGTGTGCAATTTTCTATGTTCCAGTTTTTGGCTGTTGCTGCTTGTTCTATCATTACACTGAGAAGGGTTTGGCCTCATCAAATTGCTTCCCACGCTTTAGATATTTACAAACATTGATAAGATCCCCTCAGCCTTCTCTTCTCTAGGCTGAACAGATCCAGGTTTCTCAGCCTTTCCTCATATGGGAGATGCTGCAGGCCCTTTACCATCTTTGTCACCTTCTGCTGGACTCTTTCTAGGAGATCCCTGTCTTTAGCTCCCCAGTTCAAAAGAGCAGGATGCAGTACTCTAGATATAGCCTCACCAGGGCAGGGTAGAGGGGGATCATCAACTTCTTCAACCTACTGGCCATGCTCGTTTTAATATACTCCAGGATACCATTGGCCTTCTTGGCCACATGGGCATGTTGCTGGCTTATGGCCAATCTGTTACCACCAGGACCCCTAGGTCCTTCTCTGCAGAGCTCATCTCCAGCAGGTCAGCCCCTAACCTGTACTGATGCATGTGGTTAGTCCTCCTTTTTTTATTATCCTTTACCTCCTTTGCCAGATTAAACACCAAGTGGGCCCTAACCTCCCTCATTGCATCCCTGCAGGCTCTGGCTATATTTCTGTATTCTTCCCAAATGGACAGGCTCTTTTCCCATTGTTCTTGGACCTTCTTTCTTCCCTTTGAGTTTATCAATGAACTCCTTGCCCATCCATGCAGGTCTCCTATCACCTTTTCCTAATGTCTTCCCCTATATTCAGCACTCGTCAGGCCGCACCTCGAGTACTGTGTCCAGTTTTGGGCCCCTCACTGCAAGAAAGATATTGAGGCCCTGGAACGTGTTGAAAGAAGGGCAACGAAGCTGGTGAGGGGTCTGGAACACAGGCCATATGAGGAGAGGCTGAAGGAGCTGGGAATGTTCAGCCTGGAGAAGAGGAGGCTCAGGGGAGACCTTATTGCTCTCTATAACTTCCTGAAGGGAGGTTGTAGTGAGCTGGGGGTCAGCCTCTTCTCTCGTGTCATTAGTGATAGGACCAGGGGGAATGGTTTCAATCTACGCCAGGGGAAATTCAGGCTGGACATGAGGAAGTATTACTTTTCAGAAAGGGTGGTCAGGCACTGGAATGGACTGCCCAGGGAGGTGGTGGAATCACCGACCCTGGGGGTGTCAAGGAAAGACTGGATGTTGCGTTGAGGGACATGGTTTAGTAGGAGCTATTGGGAATAGGTGAACGGTTGGACTGGGTGATCTTTTAGGTCTTTTCCAACCTTAGTGATTCTATGATTCTATGATTCTATGATTCTTACTGTTATGGATGTGCTGATCTTAAGTTTAGAAGAAGCAGTGTTTGAGTGTCAAACAACTCTCATGGGCTCTCTCTCCTTCCAATGCTCTAGCCCATGGGATACTTCTAAGAAGGTCCCTGAAGAGGTTAAAGTTGGCTCTTCTGAAGTACAGCAATCCTTCCTGTTGCTTTGCTTCTTCAACATAAGATCCTGAATTCCATCATCTCATGATTGCTGCATCCTGAGCTGCCTCCAGCTTTTACACCCTCAATGAGCCCTCCCTTGTTAGTCTGAACGAGGTCAAGCAGCACACCTCTCTTCATTGGCTTCTCCACCAATTGTGTTAGAAAGTTATCTTCAATATATTGCAGGAATCTCCTGGAGCGTGCATGCCTGGATTGTTTTTTATGCAACAAATATCAGGATGATTGAAATCCCCCATAAGTACCAGTGCCCTGGATCACAAGGCACCTTCCGGCTGTTTGTAGAAGCCCACATCAATTTCCTCCTTCTGATCAGGTGGCCTTTAGTACACACCCAAAGTAGTGTCACTGGTATTAGCCTGCTCTCACCCACAACCTCTCCACTTTTACCCCCAGGTGGAGCTTGATAGATTCTAGTTCCTCTGTCGCATGAAGAGCAACTCCATCACCTCACCTCACCAGCCTGTCTTTCCTAAAAAGGACGTAAATGTGTCAGAAAACCATTTGCATTGCAAATCTAACAAGCGCCACTGTCTAGAAACTGATTGATCGAGTAGCACAGAAATCAGTATTAAGATGCCTATCAGTATAACATACTCAGTGCCTTCTGCTTAAGAAGAATGTGTGGTAACATCTTGAGTGAACTTTTCATAAAGCTTAGCATGTTTGCTTATTTATTTTATTACTTCTACTCTACAGATGGAACTTGCAAAAGAAGAGAGGTGTGAATTTCTGCCTTTCCTCTCCCTTCGGAAAGTTGTACTTAGAAGTGGACGTATTGTTGCAATGGAGTTTGTTCGAACTGAACAGGACAGTGATGGAAACTGGAAAGAAGATGAGGATCAGGTTGTTCGTCTGAAAGCTGACGTGGTGATCAGTGCCTTTGGTTCAGTTTTGCGTGATGCTGAAGGTAATCCTGAGTAATGCATTTCATAGATATCAATTGTTGTTTCAGCTGCAGCCATTTTGTGTCCTTTGGCGGTTTTGCGAAATGAGTCTTCAGGAGATTATAAAGCTTGTGACTCAGTCCTTTCAACAGAATTTTTTTTGCCCTTTAATTATGTTTCTTAGGACAAAACTAAGAGTATGATTAACATCAGTGTTCTGTAAGTTACCGTCTAGACCAGGAACCCAAATTAGAGGTACAATTGCTCAGTATATATCTTGCTTTCCTCTCAATGCAGAAGGGATAACAAAGGATACTCCTGGGAAGTTCTTCTGGACTCACTAATTAACCTTATAGAAACTCATTATACTACAACTTCAGACTGAACTGATCTGATCTCTGAAACCATTTTTACCTGTTGAATTAAGAATTAATTAAGAATTAAGACAGATTCATTTTTCTGGTTTAGCCACTCTGGGTATCACTCACTTCTTATACGTACCCAAGAGGACTGTGGCTTCTCTCATACATGCAGAATTTGTTAAATTCTTTTGTGCTTTTCTCAGCATGTCTCATTGTTTACTTGTACATTACAATCTTTGGTCTTAAAAATAAATAAATAAATAAAAAGGGAAAGCAAGTATTTAGTTCAGTAATAAGTATAAAGAAATTGGTATGTAGTTGGCATTTCAGTGTCTCAACATTTTACTCAGATGCAAAAGAGAGCAGAAGAAAATGATTTCAACTAAGAACACAAGAACTGAGCAAAGCTCAGACTGTGTTCTCTGACACAGGTTAAAGAGTTCAGATGCATGTAACAAAGGTGACTTGAAAGTAAAAACTTATGAACAATTCTAGAATGTTTTGTTGTTGATAATTTTTAAAAATCCCCTGGTTTAAGTCTTTTGGAAGGGTTTCTATAACCTCATGTGATAAATCAAATATTAGTCTATGCAATCAGTTTGTTTCGTTGTGATTCATAGAACTTGTGATAAAGGAGTGATTCTGTTTTTTCCTACACTGCAAACTGCTTCATCTAAAAGGGCGAACTTTGTTGTGTTGCTTAGCCATGATAATGTGCCAGCCTTGTATTTTCTGCTGTGCATTCACCCTCTAAATGACATGTTGTGAGGTTTTTAAATATGAACACAAAATTTGAGGGGAAAAAAAATCACGTAGCAATCTGACCATGAAAGAAAAGAATCATTGCCCTTGGGTTTGACCAACACTCTTCAATTTCAGAATGTATTTTTGGTGAAACTGCTATTAAGATGGAAATCAAATTATAAAGAAAGAGGCAGGAAATATCAGCATTTGTTTTGTACGTTCTGAAAGTGAAAAGACTAAGACTGGAGGGAATAAAGTACTTATTCTGAGCACACCATTTCAGTTGCTTTTAAACCTTTATTTTTTTGCCTAAGCTGGCCTAACAAAAGTTCGATTTACTTTTCACCATCGAGCTGAATTATAACCAAATCTTCAGACATATAGAACAAAAAGGAGCGACAGCAAGACACATATATAATACCTCCCAGTATCTTATATTCTTAATGTCTTTCTAAAAGGCACCATATTTTTGTATTCAAGAGATGGAAATATTCAGATTTCTCCAATGAGAGTTTGAGAAGAGAGCACCAGAAATACTTGAAACTGGACAAGGCCCTGAGCAACTCAGTCTGGCTTTGAACTTGATCTAACTTTGAAGAAAAGTTTGGACTAGGCCATCTCCAGAGGGCCTTTGCAGTCTGAATTTTTCCATTTCTAGATGACTCACATGCATGTTCAATAAGCATGTTATTTGTTGCACATGCAGAGTTCAGTCAATGATCTAATTTATAAGGCATCTGTGGCAATAATGGATGCTGGTATAAGTGGTATACTATTGGTATGGGTTAAACTAGCAGGATTTGTCTATTTCTTATTAATAATGTTTAATACTGATGTTACTGATGTAAGAATAAAGAAAATGCTATGAGAACCAAAGGGAATGAAATGAGACTTAGTTCCTGTTCAGTGAAGTGTAGGACATTCTTTGATATACCTGTTTTGCTTAACGCAACACAAAGACTTGTGTGCTGCTGGACTGACCAGAAGTAGTCTATACACTAGAAAGCTTTTTCTAGTCTATTATCCTCATCAAGCTGTTTATATTCTCTAGGGCAGTAACTATTACATTTCCACCAAAAACTCTGTGCACTCGCAGTAGATGTTTAGTCTTTTCCTTTTTTCTTAAATAATATGCTAATTGTGTTTTTAAAAAACAGTTCAGTAAATATTCATCCTCCCATTGGAAATCACATAAATGCATCATTCATTAGAAAGAAATCAGTTGTAAATCCATTTTATGCTCATGAAGTTGCTAATAGACAAAGCAGAAGTGTTGCCCTCTAGGCTGTTATAAGATCATTGGCACTTTGCTGAAACCAGTTTAAAAAAAAGAAAAAGATCGATCTACTATGGATAGAGTAAAAATAAGGTTTTTCTTTGTTGTTATAAAAAGATTTTGCAAGCACAAGCTGCCTTTTTCTTTTTTTTTTATTTAAATTCTTTAATTATTGCATAGATTACCAAACTCTTCAACCATCATAACTGATTAACATAAATCAAAAGACGAAAGAAAATTTTGTACCCTTTCTGATGCTCTGGCTTTTTTGCCTGCTTTATTATTTTGGAGGCCTGCAGTGTATTACTGAAATATCTCTGGCACCATTCTAAATTGCAGCTAATCAACATATACACATGTAATGCTAATTACATCCTAGTGCTGCATGCAGCCTCAACATCCTATTCAAAACAGGTCTAGTTGGTTCTAAAGTCTAAACTTCGAGTACTTTTTTTGCTTTTGTTTTTGTTTTTTTCTGATAAATAAAAGGGAACAACATTTCGGGACAGCAGAATTTTACTCTGGAAGAAATGTCTTTGTTCTCATTATATTCTTGTATATTTATGTGAAGAACCTGGACCTTATGTAGAGAACCATGACAAAAATTGTGGAAAATAGTACAGTTGGTCAGAACGTGCTCCCAAACAGAGTGCAAGACAAGTGTACTGTGTAGAGGCTGGCAACATACATTCTGATCAGCAAGCTAGTGACAGGCAGAAAATAGTTGGCAGCAGTCTTTCAGTAGGAGCCTCTCAAAGTATTACCTGGGCTTAAAGTGCCCAGTTAAAGTGCTTTTATTCCTGTTGCAGTACATTAGTGGAGCAGAGATGCTGGGAAGTATGACTGTGCCTTCCTTTGTCTTCTGGGCCTCCAGACTGGGCAGTGTCAGCAGTTAATGAGACTGTTGGTGTGTGTGATAGTTACAGTTTTACATTTCAGATTAAGAAAGATACAGTGTATTTGTATTTTTCTGAAGTAGTGCTTCTACTCACTGTAAGGGAAGTCTGCAAGATGGATATCAAAAATAACATTAATGAGCTACTAAAGCTAAAATTACAGGAACTTATGAAATTGGTTAAACATAAAAACCATTAAACTGTTTATTGAAGCTTCACAGATATACTGCAGCTAATGAGCATTTCTGCTATTTAAATAAGCCCAAATTGAACACACATTACATGGATACATAATTAGTCATGGCAGTCAAACACACAGATTCACTTTTAAAGCTTTATTTGAGGAATCTTTTCCATTTGATTTGTTTTGTTAATTAAAATATTTTTTCTGTATTCACTTACATTTTAATATTGTTTTTGCAAGCACAATAATTTGCTGCTGCTTTTCCATTTGTGTTTATTTGCTCTTTGAATACAGCAAATGGAGAATATATATTCAGACCTGTCCTTTTGTTTGGTATTATTTGTGTTTAGCATCATTTGATAGCATTAGAATAATTCAACTGTATGTTATTTTTCATACAGAAAGTTTATTTCAAATTGTAGATGAGGGCTGTTCTGAAAGTAATGCCTCCTATGTTGGCCCTCGACATCACAGATGTTGGTCTGTGATGTCTGGCAGCAGAGACTGAACCTTCCAACAGTATTCTAATGTATTTTGTTGCTGTGTGTCAGATGGCAGCAGAGGGGCACTCTGACAAATTGGCATCTGACATGGAAGTGCATATGAAGTAAAGGTGTGCCACTGAATTCCTCCAAAAAAATGACACTCACTGGCATTCACTGATGCTTGCTGTGCATTTATGGAGAGAAGAAAGTGGATGTGAGAAGTGGTGGGTGGTGAATTTCAGCTGTGTGACAGTGGGTCACCTCCACTAGTGCAGATTTTTATGAGCGTAGCATGCAGGCTCTTCTTCATGGCTGGCAAAAATGCACAGCTAATGGTGCTGACTATGTTGAAAAATGGTGTTTTGTAGCTGAGAATTTTCTCTATCAAATAGTATTGTTTTACTCTTTGTATCTGCTGTGTTTTCCATGGAAATAAATGGGATTTGTTACATTCAGAGCAACTTATGTAAAATATCTCATCAGGCTATAAAGGAGAAGGCAACAGAGGCACAAGATTGCATGCTGAATTTTGAAGGAAAAAAAAAAAGCTGTATTAGTTTGGAACTTTAAAGAATGTAAGATTGAAAGCATTAGAAAGACACTCGTCTCCTTACTCTGTCCCAAAGAGAGCACCAACAAAAGCAGAAAGCTTGTTGTTCAATGGCAAACAGCAGCTCAGACAACTGATAGCCAGGTTCATCTCTTACAAGCTCAGGAATGGATCCAAGATTTTTTCTTACACCTTGCAGAGGCACAGAAAAAGCTTCCGCTTGGGAAGACCAATGTTCTTCCCTTCTTGCAGGCAGTAGTAAGTAGTGCAGAAAGTAGTCCCTTCAAGTGCCCTGGATATAAGATCCAAGGACATTAGGAACTCATATAAGATGGCTTTGAATCATGTCCTTATTTTTACTTAGCCTAAATCTTGGAGATTATAAGAAAAACAGAAGGAAATAGCTGCTGGATACCATGTCAACCGTACCACAAGGGAAATGTGCTTTCTCAGTTTTAAAAACACTGAATAAGGCAGATAAATCCTCATTCCCCTGGGGGAGGTGTTTCAAGCAGATGCATGTTGGACTTTTTGGCACTCAAAAAGCTTTTGATATAATTATGGCCATACGATTATTTTAGCACAAAACAATCCAAAGATGAATTTGAGAAAAGCAGCAGATCTGGGATAGCCGAAGTAATACCCATTTTCCTCCCACGATGAAAAGAAAGTAGCAGTCATAACTTTTAGTTGTAAATAATTTCCTGTGGAAAAACTGCATCGACAGTAGTGTGTTGCCCTCTAATACACAGACTGTGGTTTGGTATCATCTCAGAGAAAAAAAAAGTCATCTATCCCAACCCCAGTACCAAACCCTGCTGTGGCAAGTTTTCCACTGTGATTTTTTTTTTCTTCTGAACATGTCTTTACAAGTCTGTATGTATTTGACTTGTGAGAACTGTCTGGACCACATGCTGAGATGGCACCACTGCACTCAGTAAGTTATCCTATGTATGGCTGATTGATGATTGAAAGTTGTCTTGACGTACAGTCTGAGACATAAAGAGGAAGTTAACGTATCGATTTATAAATATTACTGAAGTATAATAGGACTACTATCAGCAACCACAGGCACTTTCCTTAGCAAAACAAAAGCAAAAACCCAACCCAACAAACTCTCATTTCCAGACTGAAAAGTCTCTCGCTCTGAAGGTTCTGTTTGGTGTGACCTTTCAATGATTTAAATATTTTTAAAGGAAGCAATTTTGTAACTTTTTGATTCTGCTAGTAGGCAAATATTATTCTTGCCAAATTAAGCCAAAACTCTGCAGGGTAGGAGGGATTGTGCAAGCAGTACATCTTGAATATAGATTAAATGTTTCTGCTTTCAGCTTAAAATTGTGATTCTGCTTTCTGAAGCAGATGAAAAAAAAAATCCAAAATTTTGGGTTTGACTCCTGTGGACATTTGTGTTTGCCAAGGGTAAAAAGGAGAACATAGGTGGGATAAGCAGATTTAAATATTTGTATCTTGCTTTTGTTTTTATTATTTTGCCCCTTATTATACACAGCTCTCCTCTTTGAAATACCCTTGTGATATTTGATTTGGAGACGAAGGGACATGCAGAGCCTGGGAAGAAAATACCATCATGACATTGTGTGAGAATGTCTTTGAAGTTTGCTGTACACCTGGGTGTACACTGGGGCAGTAGTGTGAATTTGCCCTTGTGTTGGTGTAGGAGAAATATTCTTGTTTTAAGCTGGCAGGTTTCTCTTTTACATATATGACAGCACAAGAACATCAGTTTAATTGACCTTGGCAATCTGCATCTGCTAGCGGTATATCCCTGAGGGACAGCACAGTTTTAAGCTGCATTTTATTGCAAAATCTTCAGTTCCTTTAGACTTAAAGCCACATAAAAATAACTCACTCTGATATATGGCATCAACATTTGCTGAAAATATTTATTGAAAATGTGATTCTGTTCATGAAGCTGTTCTGGAGTGTCTCAGCGATAATAAAATAATGTTAGAAGTTGCATAATCAAAATCATGTTAAGAAAGAAAGATTGTTTTTAAGATGATTTATTTGTAGTCAGTGCCATTTGTCAAAATGTTTGTCTGATTTTTTTAGTCATTACATCCACGTTGTTTTTAAGGACAGTATTAGTTCACACACAGAATGCCTATATACTGTTTACTGGCTTAAAAAAATTAAGGTATTTAATGATCTAAATACTCAGAAATTTCAGTGACAAATATAGGAAAGATCATCTTCGTGTAAGCATTTTATTTTTATTGTTTCTATAATTTCACTCTTTATATATTTGCTTCAAATTGAGCCTTAATTTCAGAATGTTCTGAGCTTAAATATCAATACAGTATGCTTTCTATTTTGTTGTAATGTATCTTTTCCAGGAAAAAAAAAAAAAAAAAAAAAAAAAAAAAAAAAAAAAAAAAAAAAAAAAAAAAAAAAAAGAAGAAGCTTTAAATCAATACACTTCGTCAAAACCAAAGCAGTCAAAGCATAACAGCATAACATTTCCTGGTAGGGAAAATGTTGCATATAAAAGTTTTCTATCAGGTTTGATAATGACCTATGGAAAAGTAGCAGTGTATCATTTCTGTTGTGAGCATTAAGGAATGTGTGAAGTAAATTCTGAATCAGTTTCTAAAAATCATAAACATTCGTCTTTGTCTTTAAACCTCAGAAATCATATATGGTATATTAAGTTGTGCAGGAGTTAATATGTTAAGTTTTCAGGTGGAAAGCATGTTGATGTGGAAAGTACAGCACAAAGCCATGGGTGGAGGGGGAAAAAAATTTCCTTTGTTAGCTTTGTTCTTAGTAGGATTTTCAGATTTTTTTTTTCCTTGGATGTAAATAATATTAGTGTGAAAGACTTTGTAATTTCTGGGGTACATTGTTTCTTTTCAGGGAGAGAGCAGAACAGCACTAAAAGCAATTATTTCTCGTAGCCAGTCACTTCTTGTGACTCTTGTCTTTTTGTATTTTGTACACACGTCTGGTTTTGGAGGCACAGAGGAACCAACCACTTACTGATGTTACCAAAGAACTGTTCCATATAGTAGATGATATTCTTCTGAGTTGTGCTACTATGTACCTCTACTACCTCAACATAAATGTTTCTGTATAGAAAGTAATTTTTCAGTTCTGTCATAAACTCACATTTAATTAAGTGAAAGAAATTAGACCTTAGTATTTTTCTCCTTTTCTAATTGCTATCAGAATGTATTTGAGAGATTCTGGCAACATTTTTTTCTTTCTTCTGTTAACATATTTGTCCTTCATTTTAATTGCAGTCAGAGAGGCCATGGCACCTATCAAGTTTAACAGATGGGGTCTTCCTGAAGTAGATCCAGAAACTATGCAAACGAGTGAACCTTGGGTTTTTGCAGGCGGTGATATCACTGGTCATGCTAACACTACAGTGGAATCAGTAAATGATGGAAAACAAGCCTCTTGGTACATGCACAGATACATACAGGTAACTATTTATTTATTATAGGTTAAATTTGCAAGTCTAGATTATTTGGTGATTTGTACGTTACATAGTCATTCAACTTAGATTGCATACTTGATTTTGAGGAGTTGAATCCAGCCCTCTTACACTATCCTAACACTGAAATCTAAGAAACTATTTCTGAACTCCAGTTGTGAATTCCAGTCAGGGAAAATACACCGTGCAAGTAGAAGTCCTGATTGGTAATTGGGAAAGAGGAAGTGAGTCCATCGTTATTAAAAAAGTAAAATATCTCAATACCGCGTGAAGTAAAAAATAATACCGCCATCGTTGATGGCAGACATTTTTAGTATTTCTTTTTAGTATTTCTGTTTTAGTATTTCTGGAGTATAAGTGTATTAACAGTTTACAGAGAATTCCCGTGATCTACATGAGAACCAGAGTTGGCTTTACTGAGGCTGATCAAACGGAAGCACAAGACAAAATAGTCACTGAATGCAAAGAGGAAAATAACAGAAAGGAGAATTTATCTGAGTAATGAAAATATTAGGGGTACAGACTTGAAAAACCTGGTAACTACTAGCCCTGCCTTTTCTAGTTGAGGAGAGAGCACTAACTGCAGAGGAGCTGTCAGAGACAGATACAGCCTGTGTGCAGACAGCCAGCTGACAAAGACTGTGTTCATTGTGTAAGGAACTTTTTAGAAATACGATACATGATTCATTCTTCCACCAAAAGAGATTTCAACAACTGAAGTTGGGACTGTAACAGCTCGATGTCTTTCTCCCCCATCCATCTGCTCAAAGCCTCTCTGATTGCATGTTTGTGCAATTTCATGCTGTTGGGGTCTGATTTCACTTCCTAAAAATACTTCAACTGAAAGCTTGTTGTTAGTATCTGTGCATTTTTTTTTTCCACTTGATCTAAAGCACTATTTGTGTCCTGGCTTCTTCAACCCTTTGAAAATGCTGAGTGTGAAACATCTTTAAACCCTGATGTACTTGCTTCATTTCTCAGTACACAGTGAATTTGGGTAACTGTGATACTGGGACATCTCCTTTTTAGTCTCCTTCATCTTTAACCCCTATAAATACAACTATCACTTGAAACCCCTCCTTTTTCATGTTGCTTCCTCCTCAAAACTTTCCTCATAAAACCATGACCCTTTTTTCTTTTCCCCTGGTGCGTATTGAATGCTTTGCAGGAAATCTGAATAGTCTGGTTTGAGAATTAGAATTTTAAAGCAAGCAGGCTTGTGATATTAGAGAATTTCCGTTACCCTTTGCAGGTTTCAAGGCAGCTTATTCGACCTTACAATCTCACCAGGAAGCTAATGGGAAATCCTTACAGCAATCTTCACAGGAAAGTTTCCAAATGTCAAGTGTCACCTTTCCAGCTGTTAGATGAATGGGTAGCCCAGGGGCATTTATTTGGATGTGCAGCCCTTGTAAAATCTGGTTGCTGTGGTGGAGTGCGCTGTAATTTGGCAGTTTGCTTTACCAGTTCTTGGACTTGGTAGATCTGAAGGAGGGTTTGTATTTTAAAGTTGTTTATGAGAGGATAATGTTACCCTCATGTCTATAGAGGTAGATAACGTATGTGGGTGCATACTTTTGTGTGTATTGCATGGTCATTCCACTGCCCTATATTCTGAAAACTTTCCATGTGAAATGAAGAAAAACCTTTTAAAAGTACCTTATTTTCTCTTTACTTTGAGATTCTTAAGGTAAGCAATCTTTGTATGAACTGAGTGTCTGAATTTAGCATGATAGGTATTAAACACATTATCATCTATTCATTTGCATTTTAGTTACAGAAATAGGTAGCCGTTTTCAAAATCATCAGCTCTCTCAGTAATTGAATCTATAAATAATGCAGTCAGTATTTAGTAAAATAGAAATATTCCATAAAATATACCTACCAAGTCAAGACAAACCCCCCACCACCCCAACTCCTTGCAGAAATTCCTGTTTGAACAGTATGCTCCTGCTATCCAAACCTACTCCAGACAAAAGGCTAAACAAACAGATGGGCTAGCTATGTGCCCTAAAACTCCAATCATTTCAAGCTCTGGCACACGGTCAAGTGAAGCATGAGATCTAGACTCAAGAACTCTCCAGTAGAAATGCCTTATGTTCAAAACCAGGAATTATTTACAGAAGCTTCTTGGCTGCTCTTTCTCTGGAAACTTTCCATCATTAGTTGCCTAAATGTCTCCTGCCTCTTAACATTTTCTGCCCACTCTGCTAAGCATGGGTTAATTTCAGAAATTGTTGCCTGCAGCTCTGTGTTGGCTTAGTTTCTATAAAGATGACCAGTCAAAACCTAACCAAGGGCAGATGAAGAAGAACCTGTTTGAAAATGCAGTCTCCTTTAAACGATTCTCTACAGGTCGGTAGGGGTTCAAACACAACCATTTCAATTAATGTGACTATGTACTACTCCCATTTTTTCAGGATTCAGACTTTTTTGTTACTCCATGAATGTTGTAAAAACATATTTAAATTAGTCTTGGTGATTTATTTAATTTGGGAATTTAATTTGGGGATTATAATGGCCCTTGCTTTTGTCCAAAGGTAACTTTGTAATAGTGGGCAGAGCAATATAGGCTGCTATTCTGCTCTATGCCTCAGTTAGCATCCATTTCTTCCATTTCTTCTTGATCAGTGAATGGGATTTATTATTAACTATTACACAGTAGCTATAGTCAGGATAATTTACAATTATTGCAGGACTAACTAATAATTTTCTGTGCCTGCTTTGAAAGCAAGACAGCTCTCCCATCACAGTTCTTGCATTGTTTTCTTTCTTGACCAGGAAGGTTTAGACACCAGCCTTGACTCTGTATTCCTCCTCCATTCATTCATACACTTTCCTGAGAAGCATTTTCCTATATTTGGCTGTCAATACGACATCTTATTCTCACTAAAATCTTTCTAACAAAATGATTTTCCCACTCTTTCCCATAATTATCCTTTTTTTTTTTTTTTTTTTTTTTAAATGTAAATCTCTTTGTTTATTTGTTTAATATTTTTACTGCCCCAGTGTGACCAGTATCTTTCATATTTTGAAATTGGCATGTATACTATGCACTTGAGAAATAGAGGACCAGATCTTATCAGATATAAATTGTACTTCACTTAGGTGAAATACGAATTTTGAACACATCTCTGTGTTCTGTGCAACTCTGAACCAGTGTTGTGTATTTATTATTATATTTCTTTATCTATGCTGTCAAAAATATAAATCTGAAGAGTATAGCTGTTGATTCTTTTCTGAAGGTTGACCCTTCTCATATATTTCTCAAGCATGTAAGAAAGTACCTTATTTCATAATCGATACCAGAGGTGGGTGTTTCCCAGGAAACTTGTCTTTGAAGCTGTTAATTACACTCTCTACTTCTATTCATGAGAACTGAAAGAAAAGAGATGAATGTCCCTTGTCTTGCAAACCACCATGTAAAACACTAGCATGGAGACAAGTAAGAAAACATTTTCAAAAAGTTGGACACAGTGCACGTGCAGGGAACCTGGTATTTTAACTGCATTACTATTGACTAAAAAATATGTCTGTTCCGGAAAGAGAAAGCCTGAAAGAAGCATTAGAAAATCCCTGACTGGACAGAGCCCTGAGCAACCTGCTCAAGGTGATCCTGCTTTGAGCAAGGATGTTGTACTAGATCATCTCCAGGCATCCTTCCAATCATTCTGTGATTTTTCTTTTTTGTGAAATAACATATTTAATAAAGCCAAGGTGTATAAAACAAAGTCACATAACAGATAATTGGAAAAAGGTTAGAAGATATACAAGTAAGGGAGAATTAAAAAGAGAGTGAAAGCAGGAATGAGATGAAAATATTTCAGAAAAACTCCCAAGCAGTAGGATTTGTAGAGAAGACTCTCTGTGAAAAATACCAGTAATACAACTACTCACTCTCATAGTCTGTCTTTGTTAAAGGCACAAAAATAGAGTTAGACCATATCACTGTGGTTAAGAATTTTCTCCATCTAAAGAAAATGAATGTCACAAATTCTATCAGGTTTAATGCTCGGTCCCTGTCTCAGCCCTGCACTACAGGCTGTGCTGCTTTTGCCTCTGGGCATATCCTGGTTAGAGCAGGGCAGGGGCACTGCACACTGTGTGCTGGGGATTTTTTACCACGCTCTTGCAGTGTCCAAAAAATTGCCATGACTGAAACAATAAAGTAAGTACCTGCAATATTGTTAGCTTTGCTGGTTGGCATCAAATTAGAGGAAGAGTGAGCCACGCTCTTTGTCCTCTGCTTTTAAAAATCAAGGGAAGAGTTATTATAAATAAACTCTTGCCTGCAGGCTTTCTTTTCCTATTTGTTTTGCGTTGTCAGGGAAATCCTTCATTATAAAGATTATTTTGCTTTCAGGAACCTATAAAACATTATAGTTTGCCAAAAGTTTTGCTTTGTAGAAAACAACACATCAGGGCTTACTAAATTTATTTCTTTTATAAGCACTGTGCTGAAAGGAAAGAACAGCAAAAATAAATAGAACTAAAAGTGAAGTGATAGGATGGAGGAAGATAAATCTGCAGGGATATAAAGCTACTGGCTACTGAACCTCCAGCTCCATCCTGCCTTTGTTTGTTTTTGAAGACCTGGATTCATCCACTTTTTTTATTTTATTTCTTTTCTCCTCCTGTTCTGCTACCTGGGCAGACTCAGGCCACCCCAACACAAACAAATGGTTAGGCACGTTTTGAGGTCCTTCAGTGATCCTTGATGAAATTGCTAGTGGTTTTGCTCTTCATGAGGATAGTTCAGCGGGAAGAATAGGCCTGTTTGAAATGTTTGGGCAAGTGGCTTGTGACCAATTTACATGCAGGAGGAAAGGCCTATTTTTGCATGGCTAAATTCAGTAATCTCACTCGAGTCTTTCTCTTCTTTAGTAGATATTTTTGTTTATTTATGCATCTATTGCATTATATTTATTTTGCTTTATCACAGGATGCTCATTTTGGGTTGCTATTAGGATTCACTTTCATGTAGCATTCCTTTTAGCTGAGAGCAGCTTTAGAGATTATATTGTCCTGCTTGGGAAAAGAAACGGTACAATGTAACTTAAGCTGCAGCACTTCACCTATTTATCTGTGTATCTCTCTGTGGCAATCAATATTTACAGTTATACAATGATGGAGTAATTTGTGAATCATCCACTGAAATATACCCACACAGACCATGTGTACAGTTCTGGATACAAATAATAATAGTAATAATAAATTAACAAATGGCTGCTTTCAGAATGGAAAATTGGGTTTATTGCTCAAATGTGCAAATGCGGGGGAGTTGGCCAAAAGCTTTTCCATAAGTCTCTTAGCTGTCATTCTGCCAGATTCAAATTCAGAGTTCAGTGTAAGAATTCAATATATTGATGTTGGTTTCAGCAGGTATCGCAGCTTGCAAATATATAGCAGAAAAAAGTGCTACCATTTAAAAAATGCTCATATATCTGTTCTGTGATCCAGAAGGATCATAAAGTGACTACATCAGCTGCTGCCTGGGAGTAGTGGTCAAGTGGTAGAGTTATGCAAAAATTTGCTTTCTACAAAATGGCCACCAGTAGGGACATGTGCAGATTGACATCATTTAGACTAATCTCACTACTTTCCATAGTGGCTTTTAATGCCATCGGAAGATTTGGCCCACAGATGTGTGCTCTCTGTCCGAGGAAATCCAAGGTCAGAATCTGAGACAAGAATCCAGGCATTTCTGAGACAAAACCAACAAATTAACTGCGAAGATTGGTAACAATCTGATGAACAAAAGATGCCAAAACAAAAATCAAACAAAACAATGGAAAAGCTTCATTCTCTTCATGCTTATTACTTTTCATGGATGAAGAGGGGTAAATAAGTAACAACAACAAACACAGAGGTAGCAATTTTTAAGTTGAGGTTTTTCACTGCTATAGAAAACACTAACAAATGCTGTTACAGTGTTTCTTCCTTTTTGTCTTACTTTGCTGATGTTGTGGTGAGATTTCCTAGAAACAGACTGCGTGGGGATTTTCTATGTACTCAAAATATCTGCCTTATTTTGTTGTGGTTATATCAGCTCCAACTTCTAAGTGAGTAAAGATTTTAATTCTGCCTCCTGCAGCCTGATTAGGATGCTGTTCAGCATCTGTACAAGGAAGATTCTGTCTGTACAATTTTTGCAATATTAAATGCAACATTTACATTGAAAGCATTTCACTTTGACTCTCCAGAGAAATTGCCACCTTTAAAACTGAAAACAAAAGTGACTGTGGTGTCACAGGCATAATGTGTATGTTCTTCTTTGATCTTGAATCAGAGTCTAATTTTTTTCACTTTTGAAGTATTCATGTTTGTTAGTAGATTTGCATATTTTGATATGTATCCCAAGGCACAGAAAAGTGCATGAAGTCCAAGTATACTGAGTCGGGGTGAAAGCCTACAGAGTGATCTTGCCTGTGGATTCGTTCCCTCATTTTCCAGAAATCTGTACACTGGATATAGAATACCCCGAGTTGTAAGACATCCACAAGGATCCTTGAATCCAACTCCTGACTCCATAAAGAACCACGCAAACTTCAAACCCTAAGTCTGAGTGTGTTGTCCCAGTGCTTCTTGAACTCCAGCAGCTTGGTGCTGTGACCACTGCTCTAAAGAGCCTGTTCCATGCCCACCACCCTCTGATGCAGAACCTTTTCCTAAAACACAGTTTTCATAGGTCACCACGTGGGAAGAACACTAGAAAGGGCCTGTCTGTACGTGTTTGGTGTTGGTGTTTGTTGGTTTTTTTTTTTTTTTTTGCTTTTTAATCCTCACTATTACTGACTGTGTAGGGAACAGAACTGGCTATTCAGAATGGTGAAAAAAACAAACAAACAAAAAAACAACGAAACAGCAAACCTTTGGATTAAACCAGGCAGTAGAGGATATGAAATAACTGTTTCATTATTACAGTTCTTCATGTGACATAATATTTCAGCATAAAGGCTATTTGGACAGAACATGTTCCACATGCAAGTGATTAGTATATTTTGCTGATTTGCAATACTTGAATATAAAATAGAATAATTGAAATTTAGTTATTATGTATGAATGATGATGATTATTAATATTTTTAACTCTTATCAAGGTTAATAGTAAATTATATAAAAATGAATCAGCAAAAATTACTGTGATATTTTTCTTTTTACAGTCCTTATATGGTGCTGCAGTTTCTACTACTCCAGAACTACCACTCTTCTATACTCCCATAGATTTAGTAGACATCACTGTATTAATGGCTGGACTGAAGTTTCCAAATCCTTTTGGCATTGCCAGTGCAACTCCTGCTACTAGTTCCTCAATGATTCGAAGAGCTTTTGAAGCTGGATGGGGCTTTGCTGTCACTAAAACATTCTCCCTGGACAAGGTAAGAATATAATTCAAGTCATATTTAGCACATAACTAATTTTTTGTATATTTGAAATAGGTCTAAATCTTTTGGAAGTCTCACAATCTAGGCTGTACGGATAAGCAGGGAAACAGTGCATCATGTAAGTCAAATTATCTTGAAAGTTCCAACACTGCAGGTTAAAGGTAAAATAATTTCTGTTTGTGATTTGGTTTTAGGGTTTTGTTTTGTTTTATTTCTTGTTGGGTTTTTGTTTGTTTGTTTGTTTGTTTTTGCTATTAAATGCATATTCTTCCCTTTTACTCAACAATGTTTTTAATATTAGTGAGCTAATAACAGTAATGGTACTGTCATAAAAATTGCAGAGAAATTGTTTTCTGTGAGAGATCAGAATTCAGAGGGAGTGAATGACAGCTTTATCAAGCAACTCCTGAAAGGCTGCTACTTTGCCAAGGACTGCCAGGATAAGCCATTGAAACTGAGTTCCAATTCCAGTTTAATAATGCACGCGTGAGCTTGAGGCTGAGTGGATGAGGAAGATGGAGGCACTGTAAAACAAGCCTATGGAGAGGCAAGTAGTTCTGTTGGAGGTTTGTAGCTCAGAGACAAAGCTTCAGTAAGATGTAGTGGAAGAGGAAGGAGTTAAAATAAATTCTTGAAGACTTTGGCTCCGTGTGGCACCTAAAACAAATTCCTCACACAAAGTTAACACAAAGTATTTTGTGTTAACCTGAAGTGGGTGAAGGATAGTTTGATCTACAATTTGCGTTTGCAGTGGGTTTTCTGTTACAATATTCAAAATAGCAAAGTGAGATTCTGAGCAAGAAGTTTAGACTGTGAAAGAAAAAGGTGATTTTGAGAAAAGTATTGCAGAGGAAAGAAATGAGATTTTGGATGGGGCATAGACACAGTTCGGCTGGTGTTGGGAGGAAGAATATCAAAAGTAAAGTCTCAGTAATGGTGTGAATGGTGGTAATGCATTGTCAATTAGTGACAAAGGGTATCATGGAGTGAAGAGAGCTTTTGAGATGTATTTGGAAGGAAGAGACTTTTATTCTTTGTTCAGATATGAAATGTAAAAGAGGATTGGTGGATGGAGACCTTAGCAGGAGAGAAAAAGTAGGCTTTTGGCTCTGCTACCTCAGCAGGTAGCCTTCCAACATCAGGAAATTATAAGGACAAAGGACTGTGTTACTAGAGAAGACTATAAAAGATGTCAGAGTGGCTTCTTCTCACACTAGAAGTATTCCAAGGAAGTCAGTGCTCCTATAGATTGCAATGGAGATTCTAGTCTATTTTACAGGATTTCTTATTAAAACACTTTTCAGACATAAATGTCATTCAAGTATGTTTATAACTGACTTATGTGCATAACATACTGTCAGCTGTAATTATTCAGTGCCTAGGCTGAAGGTAACTTATAGCAAGTCCTGAGATTTATGTATTAACCAATGTTATTTCTGATATGCTTGCAGTTCTCTCAGACAACACATTGATTGCTGGGTATTTTGAGAGCTAAACAGATACTGTCTGGTTGCAGATTTGAGTAGTAGTTCAGAAAGAAAGAAGGAAGCAATTGTAGGAAGTGATGGTGATAGTCCAATAAATAGCAGATTCTCAGAATCCTTTCAGAATCAGTGGTTGAAATCCAGTGCCCCTGGATGCCGTGCTCTGGATGTATCATTCCAATGGAGATCTTTCAAGAGAGATGATGTCTTGGATTGTATGTTGCAGTGTGCAGTAACACTGTCCCACACAAATACTAACAAGTTTTTCTACCACTGTAGTCTTCCCAATAGTCTTCCTATAGCAGTAAAGCCTTAGTATTTGTAATGATTTGAGATGCTTGGCTGGAAGGTGCTGAAGACATAAAACTGCTTGGTTTACAGTAGCATCATGAAAATTAATGCTACAAAAATAAATATTTCAAATGAGAAGAAATGCACAATGAGATACAGCAGTTATTCTTTGAACCACAAATACTACACAAAGACTGCTATGTTGACTTAATGCTGAAACAAATAATTGGAATAGATTTTTGATTAATGTAAGCTGGCATAATGTGCTTTTTTAAAAAACAAACAACCGAAAAACACGTAGCTTTGCTTGCATAGACACAAATCCTATGCATTGTTTAGAAGGGAACAGTATGCTCTCATGGGCTGCAGTACCTATGGAAGCAGAGATTTCTGATTTCACTCTCCTACCAAGCTAGTAAAAGCTGACTGTGCAGAAGGGCCAGAAACAAAGGTTTCCTGAAGTGAAGAAGAGTTTCAGGGAGAATGGGAGCTTGCTTGACCACTTGTGACAGCTGAAGCTTTTCTACTTCAGCCTTGGTTGTATGTGGTACAATCAGGATTCTGCTTTTATCCCTGTTGTCTCCTTGTCTAATATGTCCTGGCTAGATTTAACTGCTTGTGAAACAGTGGGAGCTTAGCAGCAGTCAAAACACTCCCTCTTCTAGGACTGACTGCTGAATGCACCACCATGTTCAGTCTCTGATAGGGAAACCAATGACTTCCCTATTGAGTGCCGGTGTCATTTGGCACTTTAGCAAAAGTGGCTGATGCGAGGTAAATTTGGATGACATTTGACTACTGAAGAGCATATACAGCTGAAATACATGGATTAAGTACAGTGTGATGGAATAAAATCAGAGAGAAAGGCAGGATGAAATACGGAAGAAGGATATCCAAGAAAAGAGAGAAAAGATTTTAAGTTGGAGAGGAGTGATTATCATGAGGATCATGTCACATGAACTTCTTTTTCCTCATTCATTGCCTAGCACATCAAAGTCTTGTAAAACACTAGGCTGGGGTACCTGAAGCCCAGGAAAGGCCGTACGTTCTTATATTGGCCAACTGTTGGAGAGCAACTGAGCAATAGTATCTGCTGGACCATAATTTACTTCCCAAGTTTTCCCAGCCATTATCTGTCTTGCATAGCTTTGGTGTACATGGGAGGTATATAGCATAGGGAGTATTTTAGAAAATGGTGGATATTACAGTTTGTAATATAAATATTAATTACATGGTGCTATGCCTGTATGTGTCTATATGTTTTAGAAGAGGAGGGGGTCATGATTCATGATTTGCAGAACTTTATTTATGAAAGCAATCATATATGCATAGCACCATTAATATTAAGTACATTTGATTTCTTCCAGAAATTAGAATAGCTGCTTTTAACATGGACTATCACTAGGCAAGAAAAGCGGTAGCAGAATAAAAATGCTCCTTTACACCCTCCTTCTTCTATACTCATGTCTTCACTCTTTCAGTGTAGAATCAATAACTCATTGCTCTGTTGGTTCAAACAGAGCTTCTGTCTTATTCAGATAACTCTGCTACAAACTATTATTTGTAAATTCTGTCAGCAAGCTATTTGAAGGGGAATGGAAAAGCTGCATATCGTAGAGTCCACAAAGAAATGAGTATCAATCATTACCTCTTTTAGAAGAACACAAAACTACCTACAGAATGAGAAATATTGTGTTAATTAAACAAGTAACAACGAGTGGGAGGTTTTTTTAGTAGAATTGTTGTACTGAGCTGGTTTATTTACTTAGAATTTATTATTGAATACTGGTTAGTATATAAAATTTGCATTAAAATCTTTAATCAGAAAGTTTGTACAAACACAGTATCAAAACAAGCCAGGGATTATATGAACTGTGCATGCCTTTTCTCTAGACATTTCCACTACCACTCTGAATTTATCTATGAATTTGGGTTTTATCAACTCAACTCAGCTTTGTTGTTCTCCTAGTGCACTGTATGGGCTGCTTAGAAAGAGGAAAAAGCATGGGATAACAGCAATATTTGCTTTGATTTTTAGATGCTTCCTTCACTTGTAAAATTTAATTCTGATTAATCAGATACATCTGTCTTTATTCTGCTGTGACATGCATTGATTTGTGATGCTGTCGCTTTCAATAATGTGGAAGCAGTTGCCTTTATTATGAGAACAGGCAGAAATCAACATGCAGACTAACTTCATTTCTAATCTTTAATGTATTTTCATTGTATATGAAGCAAATTGCATGCATGATCTTAAAAACAAAGCTACAATTAAAACTAGATTATGTTTGAATGAACCCATACCAGAGAAAACTTTCTAGTCATAATATATGTTTATACCAATCACTGAAGCAGAATTTGCAATATATTTTCAGAACCATTTCTAAATGAAAACCATTCCTGGTAGAGAATTCATTAATTTACACAGGATACATAAGCATATCTATATGCTGTTATTTCAATATGCAGATTCTGCCATCAACCAGTTATCTCTGTGTGTTTGCACTATGTGCATCTCACTTTATAATTGAAAGTGGTAAAAAATCATAAAACAATGACATATTGTTTTCCGTAACATTAGTAGTTCACAGAAGTGAATCTGTATTTTAAAAATATATATTTTTGTATGATATTACAGCATAGTAATTTAGATTAAACTAGTTATAATTTATGGTGGCAAGCCAAAATGCTGTTTAAGATGCATTAAAATGCAGAACCATGACATTTGAAATTCTGATGTTCTTAATATGACAAAGGTTATTCTATGGAGTTTTTCTATAATATGAAATATTAATATTTCACAATACAGTTTTGATGAAGTACAATTTGCCTAGCTTGCATATGATAAAGAAATTAAATGCTTACCAAGGGAGTTCAGTGAGAATTAGAGCCTTGCCTGAACATCTGCTTGAAATGTTATTATCCTGTCCTACTGACAGCACCGCTTCCTCATTGTTTTTTGAGATTGACAGCTGAATATTGTACTGATTTCTGCAGCAAATATGTTTAGGTGAACTTTGTTTCGTTTTTTAGAAATTTAGAACATGCTTTTGATTTCCAACCTATTTTTTTTTTGTACACCTGACATTTGTAGGTGCCAGATTGAGGTCTAGTATGCTGTAGCAAAGATAGACCATTGACTTGCAACTAAATGCCAGTTGATATCTCAGTAAACAGAAATATTACTATTCTTCATTGTGTGGTCTGTATGAAAGCTGTATGGGCTTTCTTTGGGGAGACAAATGATCAGATTGTTAATGTCAAATATAAAAAGGACTGTTTGCCTTCTTACTAAATAACATCAGACAACTTTTATTAACTGCATTATTTGAAGAGAAAAATGAACATTTTACAGGATTCCTTTGCATATAAAGCTCTGTAGGTTGAATTATTTGTTTTTACAATTTTTAAAATGATTATGAATGGTCTAAATATTCTTATATATTCTTTACATACATTGTTTTGTTCTGTATTTCTGAAGGAATGTTAATAAAAAGTATTGTCTTCATTGTTTCCAATTTTTACATTATTTAAATCTCTTCATGTAACTAGCAAAATCTAACACAGGAGGTAAGAGGCCATAGAAATGAAATTGGGTGCATTTATTTTTTAGATGCTGTAACACCAACATTATTATTTTGCTTGAATACTTTTATATAGAAAATGTGTTACTTTGCTGCAAAAAGAAACAAACCATTCTATAAATCTGAGAAGGTGACAGGAATTTATAATATATTAGTTTATAAACGAAAGGGACTTTATTAGTTAAAAAAAAAACAAAACAAAACAAAACAAAAAACACCCCACAACAAAAAACCTTTGGACAAATGTCTAACCACATAGCACTAAATATGGCAAAGATATATTTCTTCTGCACAGAGCACCACAGTTTGCTCTTCTGTGGAGAACTTTGTTAGCCAGGGTGTGGAGCACAGTGTGACGACACGTCAGTGGATTGCAAGGAGGGATCTGTCACACATGGGTGTGAGCAGTGTGTCAGTAAATTGACATTAATGCTGAAGGAAAGGATTCTACAGTGGAGCAACAAAACAAAACAAAAGCTTTCTGCATCTCCCTTCTCCTTCCATTCATGCTCAAGGGGCAGAGTGAGCTTGGCTGTAACATTTGTCGTCTGCATCTTGAGCTCATTTCATAAGTTTCATAGAGCCATTGTCCAGCAATAACATACCTTCCTGAAGGCTGTAACACAGAGCTGGCCATCGAAGTTAAAGTTAACTGTATTTCTTGAAGCCAGTTCTTGGTACGCTCAGATTCCTCACCTGTAATTGTCTAGGGATGCATTTTCCATTAATCTGTTTGGTTTTTTTACACGGTGTTTGGAGATGTTTTGTGTTTCATTTCTTTTTCCTTTTTGAACCAATAGATCAAAACACTATAGCAGCAATGGATCAACACACAGTTTAAATTTGACAATTAAATTTGGACAACTTGTATATAGAAGTCTATAGTAGTAAACCAGTATTTTCATGAAACATTTTGCACTTAAAGCAGAACAACTGAGAAGGAGTTTTAGTAAAATTTGGAAAAGGGTAGAGACTGTAATACTGAGTATTTTGCTACATAAGCCATTCTATTAGGAATACTTATCAAAAGTAAGTTAGGAGGAAACACTCCTCCTCTGCATAATGTGTCATCTGGCCAAGTGACCAGTAGTGAAGAGGAGACATCTTTTCTAATAACAGCATGACTACTAGCCAATAAAGCAGAATGGATTTTTGACGAGTAGCTAAAAGTCTAACCAGTATTAATTTTATGGTGAGGAAGATGCTTTGCTCTTTGTTACCCTTACTTTATTTACTTCCTTCTTAAAATGTTTTCAAATATTGAGCAAAGGAGAGAGAGAGAAACAAAGAACACAGACGTGAATGCTTTTTTCAAAACTGCTAAGAATCTGCAGCTCCTGATAGCTGTATCTGAATACTCAGTGTTTTTGAATATCACTTCCTGAATAAACAAGATTAGCAAAATCGGGTACATAACATACTTGTGTCAAATATTATCCAGACAAAATATTCTTCAGCTATTTCTTATGCCCTTGTCAGATTATTGATGATTTTGACACTACTTCATGTAATGTTGTGTCAGAAAGACAGTTTCAGCGTAGGGCAGAAATTGCCAAATGTAATTCTGAAATTTAGAATTTTTACCTGTAATTTTCAGTCTCAGTTAAGAGTTATAGCAGACAATTTTTAGTATTTTGTTTTACTGAAAACAACAGAAAACAAATCTTGGGGCTCCACCTTTGCTTACTAATACTATAGGCTGCAGATGTGTTGAGGAAGGCATACTTCTGACACCATGCCTTCTCCCCCAGGCATCAGCTATAGTTGTTTCTTGGTCAGCTCTGCACATGGTAAATGGCAGCCTGTCTGTCGGATGAGAACTTATCTGCACCAGGAAAAAGAGAGTTGAAGCATCCCATACAGCCTTTGAGCTTCTGCAGAAATAATGTCCCAAACTGACTCTCTGTGGACAATCTTAACTTCAAACATGTATGTTTAGGTACACAACTTGTGTTAACACGCTTGCAGACATAAGCTGAAATGAGGGAACTGTCTGCAAGATAGCATGTATTTCCACACATGGGTTTACAGGGTTTTAGCTTAATCATTTTTCAAGTGATTTTTGTTTATGCCAGAGTGCCTCGTATTGATGCGGGCAGCATGCATCATCTAAACCTCAGGTTAGCTCAGATCATGATTTCCCAATTGGTAAATGAAACTGGTAGGGCTGTGTTTAATGCTCATTTGTCCACACAAGAAGTTAAGAAAACAAAGAGCAGGTTTTTGAATCTCACAGTAATATAATTGCATTTACTCCTGATGATGTTTTTATAAAACCAGAACGAAGTCTCTTATGTTTAAAACTTGAGAAGTTCCTTTATTAAAACACATATTATCAATGGAAATACGTATGTCACTGTATACTAAATAAT
The DNA here is from genome assembly GCF_951394365.1 of Tetrao urogallus. Taxonomy (NCBI): domain Eukaryota; kingdom Metazoa; phylum Chordata; class Aves; order Galliformes; family Phasianidae; genus Tetrao; species Tetrao urogallus. The sequence goes on along the minus strand of NC_136818.1, from coordinate 17,221,567 downwards.
GCTTCTTATCATTAGTTGAGGTGTTGCCATTGTCTAAATATAGAACATAGTCAACTGTAGTTTTACAGGACTCCATCCTTCAGAAGGAAAGTGTAGGATTTTTGTCTGTAGCATGTAGAATGTCTGTAGCAGAGTTAATTGTGGCTGGAGACGAGTGTCTCCATTCCATGAACTCTGGAATTATTACTCTATAAGTTGTCACAGATAATTGCAAAATCCAATTTTTGGTCTACAGAAAAGGGAACACACATCTTTAATACTCTTAATGTATGTATTATGTTATCATTTAATGGTACATTTTGACATCATGTAATGTAAAAGCATACAACTTCAGATTTGTGTGAAGGATTTCATACTACTTAAAATATTTTTACTGAGTTACACTAGTGTCACAATTATTGTTGTATCTTGACTTTTTATTATTAAAGCTAATCTGCTCTCATCTGACTTTGCCAACACAACTTGGACTATGAGACAGTGAATTACAATGTTAGCTATAGCTTTGAAAAGCAGCTCTGAATACGTTTTCATTGTTCTTTATCATATGCATAAACTGACAGTGAGTTTTTTCTTGACTGACCTCTTTGATAATTCAGTGGAATGTAAGAGTTTCCAAGCAAAAAAATCACAAAAACACATTAGAAAAGAAAATGACATAAAGTAATGTTGTAGCAGAGTGATTTTTCATTGGCAGCTGACCTGCTGCTGTTTTAAAAAAAAAAAAAAAAAAAAAAAAAAAAAAAAGGTGTCTTGGCTGGAAGTCAATTCGATAAATGAACTGGCTATATATTGATTTCCTCCCTTTCCCTTGTTATGTAATATGATTTCCCTTCCTTTGCAAAGGTTGCTATTGTACAGGATGGTGCTGGGATCGTGGTCGTGGGAGCGTATTGGAATGTGTGGAGTAAGAAAGGCTGTCACAGCAGTCAATAAGATCTGAGAGGTGTTGACTAATTGCCTGCTAATTACACAGTAAATTGTCTAATTAAGCTGATGGTTAATTAGGGTACACTCGCACAGCAGTCTTGTGGAATTTTTGTCTGATGTCGGGGAAGCAGCTTGTGTAATTGGCAAACTGGTAAGGACTGGCAGGGAACAGGACTGGGAAGCACGCTGCCAGCAGATGACAGAATAAGGATGCGTTTGCACAAAGGTTGTCATGTGAGCACCAAGGGGTTTGTTAGCCTTCTCCAGCTACATGGAAGCAGGCCTGATGAGAAATTTATCTGAAAGCTACTGGAAGCTGTAAATAAAATACAGTGTAAGCGTGTAGTAATCTAAAAGCAGTAGCATGTATTCTTCTCATGTGTTAGTTAGAATTTGGATGTTACGTGGTTTCCTTTAAAATTTCGGCTAATTAACAGAGAATGCTAGAGTGATTGTGTAAAGAACATCACCAAACAGTACAGTTTACCAGGGCAATAATTGCTGCATTGTGATTTGTTTGGTGGAGTCCCGCGCATACTCCATTTTTGTGCTGATGTTGAAAAGGGGTGACTGTTAATAAGGATACTCACCAACCACCATAACCATCATCTGTGATATTCTGAATCCTCATTAGTCATTGTATCCATCCCTAGATGTGACAGAGTATGAGCAGGTCATAATGGTGTTCTGAATTAAATATGTGTGAGTTATGCTAAACTATAATACAGTTAATGAAAGTATCTGGATTCCAGGCTGTGACCCAAAGACCATGGAAACAGCTGAGAGTATTAAACAGCGAGAGTCTGGACAGTAAAGGAGCGTAGACACCAATTCAGCAAAAGTGTCAGTTCTCTGTGATTTAAATTTAATTCAGAAATGTACCTTCATATATATGCTTCTGTAAAGTTAATTATCAGAATCAGAAGAAAGTGCGGTGTAGGATTGGGTCTTTACATAATGCAAAGATTTAATTTGAGCCACGTATCAGCAAATCTAAGGAAAATAATTCTGTATCCTAAACAATCTCAGAAAGTGTGTGTATATATATGTGTACATATATATATGTATACACACACACACACAAGGAATGCTTTGATGTCAGTTAAGCAAAGGAAAATATGATATCCACTTTCAGTCTTGGGAATTATATATTTTTTCATAGGTGTCCATCTTTTTACATTTTAGCAAGTGCAATATTTTGTTTAGGCACAATGTCATCATCTTAATGGAATTAAAAAAAAAAAAAAAAAAAAAAAAAAAAAAAAGGTGAATTCCAGACCTCGATTGCTGGTTAAACACGTCTTTTTCCACACAATTATTTTAAAAATAAAATAAAATAAAATAGTAAGGGTGTAAATTATGCTTTCTTTGAATTAATGAAGCCTTTTTTATGCCACGATCTTCTTGCTTCACCTCCACAGTTAACAGTGCCTTTGTGTAGCTCCGTCTGTGTTGTGTGGCTTTGCTTATGATTTTTCCTTCAAAAACAACAAAACAAAATCATGAGCAATTGAGAGGATTTCTGCTGTGGCAGGCATAAGATGTGAGACCAAGCACTGAGGCCAGTCTAAGGGGCCTTGACCCTCATCTGAGGGGATTATAATTATACTTACTATGCTGCTTCTCTGTTTTTATTTGTATAGAGCAGAACACTCTGATTCCTCTGCATGAGGTTTTGAGATTCTTTTCACAAAATAAAACCAATGTAGTTCATTGATTCAAGTCAAAAGTATCCAAGGAAGCTAAACGTGCCTAATTTTCTTTCAAATAAAACATTTTTTAGATTTGTATTTGATGTTTACATGCATGCATTTCCGTATGCATCTGCACATGTGCAAAAGCAGACCTCCTCAGTGCATTTTTCTCTCCTATTTTTTAAGAATTGTTCCTTAAAAGTATTAGAGAAACTATTCTTTTTGTCTCTGACAGCACAGTCAGAACAAAGCTCACTTCACCAGCCAGCTGCAGGAGCTGAAAGCACAAAGTGCAACCATCACACTTGCTTTCGTTGTCTGTCATGGGGCAGAAAACGGATATGTTGCTAATGCATTTTATTCTCTGAAGACAGAGAAAGGAGTTCAGAGGATAATTGTTACCTTTTTGCATGCTTTTGAAGGAATTTCTGGCACATGCTACTATGATCTCTGATGTAATAAATTGCACAAACATAAAGGATGCATCAGGTAATTCACATTGTGTAGTAAATATATATATGTAAAACTCCTAAAATCTTAAAAAGAAAATACAATAATGCTATTCTTAAATAGCAATTAACAACGTTCTGATGAATTGTGTTTCAAAAATTATTAATGCTTTCATATGCAGTTGTAGCTGCATCTTATTATATGCGTATTATTCTGTGCTTGATCAAAAAAGGAAACGTTTCCCAAGTACCTGCAAGCAGTGTTTTCCCAGCCATGTTCTATCCTGAAGCATTTTTGTTGTCCATTGGCAAAGCCTGGTGCTTAAGCAGTGGCATTGGAGGAGCCCATAGTGCGTGCGCTGTTGGTGTTGCATGCTGGTACATTGCTCATCGGGTTCTCTCCACACGTGGCTCAGGAGGTTCCTGATCACTACCTTTTCATTTAATGTGTGTATCAAGCCATAGAGAAGGTTTAGCAAAGTGTCATTGATTGAAGTGTTTTCAATATGTCGAAACTCAGCCTTATAGTTCTCAGCTGATTTAGCTTGAGCAGTTGATTGCATTATTCAGTGTTTGTGTGAGACTGGGGCATGGCTGAGAGCATGCTGAGCAAAAGTCAGTCCTGCCAAGACAGGACTAATGCTAGGATTGTTAGAGGAAATATCCAGAGGCTACAGCAAGAGAATTATCAGTCCTTCCGGCTGAGCATTGTAGTTCTGTTGCAGGCCGTAACTGCAGCAGCAGATAAGAGCCAGAAGAGTGAACCCCTTTTATTTTCTGAATGCAGGCCTTGCTAAAGGTATCCATGCTTTGCATTTCAAGATTAAACTACTGCCGGTGCTTGCTATATGGAACTACTCTTTAAATCTATCCAAATATTGTTGGTGGTAACAAACTATATGCCTTGATGCTATGAGGTGCCTCACTGGGGAATTTAAATCCTCCCTACCCATACTGGTGTTCCAGTTATGCTGGGCCAGAAGGGGAGGAGTTGCTGGCAGTTCCTCTGAGCACTGTTAATGCATATGCTCTTGCACCAGGGTGATCTGCAGCAGCCAGGCTGTTAACTCCAGTGCAAACTTGAGGAACTTTTTTTCCTCCTTAGCTTTGCAAAATTAAGAAAAGGATGAATGTTGAGTTTCCAGGTACTCTGGAAACTCTTTATGTTGCTGCCAGGGGCATTGTTCTCAGGTCAGTTTCTTGCTGCTAGTTGTGTTAGAGAGAACTTTTAAGGCCTGCCAGGGGTACCTGGAATGGGTGGTTGCACATGAGGGTAATGCAGATCTCAAGCACATAAATAAACAAAATCTTATTTTCCTGTAGTCTGCTGTATTTAAACTCAGATGAATTTCTCTGCTTATTTATGGATTTCTTTCTTTGACATCCAGAGAAATTTTGTGCCTTCAGGGAACAGCAGAATATTGGAGTCCATCTCTGAAGTTCTGGAGTACACATTTTTGAGTGTCACATTTTTGTAATGGTTATACTGTTGTTATTTCTTATTCCAGGCAAAAATCTGCATCTATCTTGGACAAAAATTGAACAAATTTATCAGTCAGAAAATTCATAAGGGATATATATTATCATTTTTTTTTCTACAAACAGAAATTTTAATCTGGAAGTGCCAACTTAGTCTTTACAATAAAGCCATATATATCCAAATACATAGTTTTCTTTGCTTGAGCACCTTTACCTCATAATATGTTTTAGATTTTCTTTTTCATTATAGCCCTCTGATTGGAGAACACTGAAAAAGTATTTAAGGAGAGAATGAGTACATATGTGAGAATAAAGCATTGAAACTATAAACCATAGACCATCCATCTCGCAATTTCTTGTGTACCTCTTAATCAATAAAAGTAATGCTTTGCTGCTGCAACAAAAATTGTTCTTACTGTATGTTTGGAGCTACCTACATAGAGATACATAAGCACTGTCTTGGGTAAATGTTATTGTTTTTTATTTTTCTTATCCTCTTACATTCTTTCTTTAACAAAACTTAAAGAAAAAATAGTGCCAGAGACTCTGCTGCTTTTATTACAGGCAGCAGACCATCCGTACTTGATTTTTTTCAGGATGCATTGTATTGCTTCCCACTTGTGATGTAGATGTTGGAACACAGCATCACACACATTCCTGCTTTGCTGTCTCTGCACAAGAGCTTACAATTCCGGTATTGAAAATCACGACACTAGTGACAGTTGCAAAACAATGTGATTTAATGGCATGATTGAGGCTGTAGCATTTGTATTCAGTATGAATGTTTACTGTGGGGCATCTTGACATAGCTAAACTTTCATGGACAGAAGAATTAAATGCAGGGAAGTAAAACATATTTTTTTCAAAGTGATAGAAATGAGAGTTTTTGGTTTTAAGAGATCTTATGTGAACATAACTGAGAGGAGGGAGGGCAAACCAGCATTCCTAGCCAATCCATGCCTACACACATGTATTTCTTCTGGCTGAAGCTTTCCCTTTGGTGCCATTAGCATTTTCATTTAAAAAAAAAAAAAAACCAGCAGTCTGCAGTGAAAGCAGTAAAAATGTTCAACCTGTGGTTTAAATTATTGATTTTTTTGAATATTGAAGCTGTATTTCAAATGGGTTTTGTTAGAGTTACTTCTGGGCAGAGTGTTCCAGAGGTAATTTGATATCTAAAAGCCTGTGTATTTCTAAGCCATTTCAGTCTTTTGAGTTCCTTCAGCTGATCAGCTGATTGGGTAAAACATCTTATTGTCTTCTGAATTGCAGGCAATAGAAAAATTGCAGCTCAGGGTTAGCACACAGACTAGGAGACTATTCTCTTGGTGATTTATTATGTGTACTCAGTGTCCAATCAACTGACAAAAATAGCTCATTTATTTTTAATGCTGTAACTTATCTTCACTTAAAAAAAAAAAAAACAACTTCTTTCAAAGTGCTAGTATTCACAATTTAGTTGGGGGGAAACTGTCATCTATATACGTAAGTAATGATGCATAATTAAAATTAGGTGAGTTCATGGTATGGAATACATTTCCTGTAAATAAAAAGTTTATGCATGTATTTTCACAAACCAAATGCATTGCGTTACTACAGAACAAAACGGCTTCTGTGTTTAAAGAACAGCAATACAAGCAGCATTTGTATTTACATATGCATGCTTTGATGAAGGAACAGCAAAGTAAAGGGATGTTTCATTGGAGTACAAATTACACAAACTGAAAATTATGAAAAATATTTTTCAAATATGTATATATAGTACATGCATGTTTAAATAAAATTCAAATATATGAAGGCACGTCTTGAAAAGATGTGTGTCATTAAGAGCTTATATAATGCCCAGTTGGCTTACCACCCACAGTAACTCTAGTTTCTGGCTGTTGTTTAAGAGTTTTCTGAAACATTTGTTGACATTCTTGTGGTAGTGCACTTGAGTATTTTGCATTGCAGTTTACAAAATACTGTTCAAATATCACAAGGAATAAAGCTTCTGCTGCATCACTGTGTGCAAAGAAGCCTGTGCTGGCCTGCTCTGTACTGGCTTCACAAGCCAATACATCATCTAGGGGAAAGTTTCTAAGTGAAGATGTAAAAATAAACTTCCTACTGCCTTCAAAAACAGAAGCATGCGGTCCATGCCTGCCTATATACTTTGTTGTTTTGCTTGTTAAGATATGTGATTGCTGGCTGTACTGTGTATTTTAATCTATGTACGTGGGAATACAAATACAAATTTGGTCTGAGAAGCAAATATCAATGATTTTTTTTATAGCGCTGAATTATAAATCTATGTAATATGGAGCTCTTGTTGGTCCTTATGCAAACTTTGTTTCATTGGAAAGGAGGAATGAGAATGCTTGTCTGATCCAGTATGTATCAGTAGCAAGTGTTCCTGTTCCTCAGTGAGGTTTTGTATTGACCTGTGCTTTAAACCCCATATCTCTGTGATAGGAAAAAAAGGATGGGAAGGTATTCCATATGACACTTATTTGTCATGAATACAATTATCAATAATCAAGATAGGGAAAAAGCAAGTTTCATGCTGGCTCTGCCCTTTGGAATACAGCCCACCTGGCCCCTGCATTCCCAAAGCCTCTCCAGGACTGTATATGTGGTGCCATGAGTTCACTCCCAGCTTTCTGACAGGAGCTATTCTGCATCCTCACAAATCAAAACATCATTCAGAGGGTCAGAAAAAGCCTGTTAGTCACTCAAAAAAATGTAACTAACTCAGATTGATAGTTCAATTCAGAGCAAAAGAGTTGAGAATTCTGGCAAGTTGATTAGTAAAGGAATTTAGAAAAAACAACTTGTCAGTTTCATTTATTTAGTTTAAAACTATTCTGATACTCTTTCAGCTGCATTTATGTCTATAAAAACAAATTCTAACAGTTTACGTAGTCTTATGTATCCCCTCCGTTTTCATAGCCAGCACATAGAGAGGACTAAGAATACTAGTTCTATTTCATGAATTTCAAAGTAGCTGAGCATTCTAGCAAAAATCACAATCTATTTGACAGATCCTATCTAAAACTAGTTCTGAATTAGTTTTTTCTTTGAATCTCATACAAGGTATTGAAGTGCTGGTTAATACTTTCACAATTTCTTTTTCCCCACAATTATGTTAAGTGTCCAAATCCACATCTAATGAGGCTCTGAGAGCAGTAAATGGCTCAGTCTTGCAATCCTCTTCTCAGGCAAAAGATCTGTTGGCTTCAACAGAACATATGCACAGATGAAAGGACTACGTTATAAAAAAAAGTTTACATTTAAGGGGCTTGTGTTACCAAAGTAGAAGCTCTATGGATAGATTTTCTTTGGAATGTAAAATACATTATTCCCCTAGATGCAGAAAGCCTTCCACCACCCCTGTGTACTTATATATAACTTGAAATTGTTTAGTGCCATCTGAGGAGTGGATACTTTGATAATTATAATAGTTACTTAAATAATGTTCCAAACAGAACTGATATAATTTCCTTGAATTTCTAACCCCTAAATACAGCCAGATATGACTCAATTCTTATAGTATTTAAGCGTTCTTAGTGGAAAAAGAGAGTGCTTCATGTATGTTCAAGACATACCTTCATATTTGTAATTCATCCTCAGCAGATAATTTAAGGGAATCATGTGATTTTTCTCTTAATTACTTAATCCAGGAATAAAAATATTTTGTATTAAGCATAAATTTCATATAACTTTAGTATTCTGTAGCTCCCCAATGTTGATTCTTTGTGCAAGAATTTTAACTCCTCTTTAAATAGGATTGTACATAAAACATTTTTCTTCTTGTTTAGTAAAGAAATCATATTTTTCTACCTTGAAAGGAAATTATTTTTTCTCCCCTCCTCCTAGGAGAATATAATAGTCTTGATTTACTTAAAGCAATCTGGAGGAAAATATTTTAGTGCTGGCTCACAATTTAGTAATGGAGCTTTACAAAACAGCCCCTAGGAATAGCTATGAATACATTGATTATATGGTTTCCCTATGAGAAAACAGTAATTAAAATTTTACCATAGATTGGATCAGGACATGTTAATATTTTATTAGGTAATAAGTGAGCTTGATATAGGTGTCCAGAGTTGTTGACAGCAGCTTTGTTAATCCTTGTAGTATATTCTCTTAGATAGTCACCTGCATTTTCTCATTGTTTGCTGTTTCTTTCAAAAATGTTGTTAGAATTATGAGGTTACCTGAGATTCTCTCTATTTTATTTTTAATTCTGATAGATCTCCTTGTGAAGCATTAGATGTCTTGTTTCTTAGATTTTTCAGACTGCCTTTTCCTCCCCATTTCATGGGCCATTAGTATTTGTCTAGAATTCCTAAAGTTAAGCATCATAAGCGTCATAAACTACTACATATTTTAATTAATATGCATTAAATTTCAAAATTTGCTCACAGGGCCTTGGAAGCTTCATCGTTTTCATGGAAGGATACAGATCAAAAGATAAAGTCTATGCAGATACTTGTGTTCCCATTTTACTCCATTAATTTCCCTTCAAATTAGTATTGCAATGCTTTGCTTTGCTTCTAGTTGAATATTAGAATCCATTTGATCGCTTTTAAGCATTTTCTCTGGGTTATTTTCCAGAAATACTTCATCATTATTTTAAAGAACAAAAGTGAGTTACAGATACAGATAAAGCTTGTTAGGTATTTCATGCAAGCTATACAAATAATAGCCTGTTGGCAGCAAATATATAACTTGCAGGACAGTAAACTGAGTTTTTACATAGTTTCAAGTTATGCTATCCTAGTATTTCAGGGATTATCTGTGCTGCTGTTATATAGCATTTTGTTTTATTGTAGATAGTCTCAAGAATCTCGCTGTTGGAAATGGATTTGCACAGGCTTATACTTCTACTGTTGCCATCTGGATGACATCGATGTTAATGAGAATGGTTCGCAAACAATTGAGTTAGATAAAATTTAAACTCTGGTTACTTGGCGGCGCCAAAAAAAGAAGGCATTTCGTGGATTTATTTTTTCTTTTTTAAGCTCTGGGGGAATTATTAAATAATGATTACGGTAACGTAAGAATGTCATCTCGCAAGTCTGAAAGAGTCAGAGAAGTTTTCTGAGGGAAGGTAATTGTAAGTGAACGGTGACGTCAAGTTAAACAATGTGGGGTAGAGAATATGGTCTCCAGAAAAGACCTCGGGCAGGCAGCAAGTGGCAAAAACACTTTACATCAGCAAAACTCAACCTTTGCATTCATGTCTCTGATTGGTTGGGACAAAGTGAGCAAACAGGAAAGTTACAGCTGTGTGGCCGCTTCAGATCAACATTTTAGCATGTTCCTGGTCAGCAAATGCCAGCATGGGTGCTAAAATAATAGCTCTGCCTTAAGCTAACTTTGCCAGCTCTCCTGAGTTCCACCCATTTGACTTGGTTACTCGGCTATGAAGGCAGCTAACAATTGCTTCTATAACATTGAGCTCTTTTCTCATTAATTCTAAATGAGATCTATGCTGAAATGCAGGACTGGCCACACAACATTGATTAGGTATAGTAAATTTATATATAAATTTATATAGTAAATTTTCTTTTCCAGAAATATTTGGTGGTCCAGCCTCCAGATTTCCCAGCTGATTTTGAATGGGATTTGTGAGTTGCTTATGAGTAGGTTCAATTCTCACAGAGTCTGAACGAATGATTTCTCAAATATCTTGTTTCTTAGTAGATCCCAGTACAATCCTTATAATACAATATTCCATATTGCAGACATATTCCTGTGGTTACTTCAAATAGTTCCAAATGTGATACTTTTTTGCTTTCTTGAGTTTTGTTCTTCAATTACAAAAGCAGCATTGACCATCTGCTGCTGACTTCTTGTCAGTGACTGTATTTCATGGAATTGCAGAGCACAGCGCAGAATAAAATTCTATGCTGTGGAAGAACTGCTTAACTAAAGTAAAACAAAAGCCTTCAAAAAAATACCCAACACTTGCACCAAGGAAAAAATTGGGTTTTAGAGTAATTTTTATCATTAGTCAAAGATATGAGCTCATTTAGACACCGAAAAGAAACAGTTTCAAAAGAAAGTGAATACAGATAGAACTCTCACTCCTGAGCTGCAGATCTTTTCCACAGCTAAAGTTGTGACCACAGTGCAGTTTGACAGCAGAAATTTAATCATGTCCTACCACTTATACCTTTATCAGGAAACTGATAAAGTGTGTGCACACATTAGCAAGAAATTTTTTCAGATGTCCTTCACGTTTTTTTTTTTCTTTCTCTTCTCTTCCTCCCTCGTTTCTCTGTCTCTCCCAGAGAAACTGCTATAAAGCTGATGAGAATTTGGGTTTGCTTTGAAAGCATCTTTTGTTCAAAGACTAATTTTAACCTTGTGATAAAGATTGCTTTTTTTGTATTCTATTGAATGCTATATCTAGACATTGTTTTTCAAGGCAAAGTACTGTAGGATGTAATACAGTTTAAAAATGATCTTTTGTAGTTACAGTACAAATGTTTCTGCATTCTCTTGTCTAAAAAGAAGAACAAATATGTCAAAAATAAGAAATGTATTAAACTTTATTTTAAATATTAGTTAAATACTAATTTTAAAGTGAAACAAATATGCATTATAAAAAGGTTTTTTTTTGTACAACTACCCGAGAAAATGCAATTGTATAGGAAGATTCAAAACAACATTTCATGTAAAATAACTCAGCTGGAGTACCTTTGGCATAAATGCTCAAGTTACTGTTCCATGTTTGGTTTGTTTGCTTTAGGTTTTGTGTGGCTGTTGGGTTTTGTTTTTTGTTTTCTTTTTTAAAAAACTTTTCATCATAATTTAAATTGTTTTGTTTTGTACTTTAACCTGATTTATCACTTTTTGGGACTCTGGGCTATAAAATTAAGAAGTCCAGCCAAACTGTCATGTATGAATTAAAGAAGCACTGGGAGACTGCTGCTGTTTTAAGACAGGGCAGCAGATGATTCTTACTTAACTTAGAATGGGGATGGCATTGGCCTGAGATTGTTCTAAGAGTAAACTCTTCCCTTATACTCTGGTCTGTTTAGATTATCCAAAGAGGTTGGATTTTTGCTTTCTTAATCATAAGTTATCAGTAGTGATGGCGTGCTGTCTGAAATGCATTGCTAAGAAAGGTGGTGTGCTGAGCAGGCAAAAGCTTAGGTTGAAATTAAGTTAGACATCTGTAAATTGTGAAGTTTCTCATGAATTCTTACATTTATATCTTAAAGCACTAATGAGACAGTATAAAAAATGTCAAATGCATGGTAACGAAACCTCTAAGCAGCTGTCATTTGTCTTTCACACAGTGTAAGTGCTTCAGCAGTTCTGTTGCAAAATCCTGATGCATTACTTTTTCCCTTATGGGGCTCCAGTCTTCTTTGCTAACTTATTGATTTCTAAAGCTAGCTTAGTTGCTGGAGCTCTAATGTTAAATTGGTTTAATAAACACAAATGGCATAGTTTAATGTTTTAAAAACATTTATGATGAAGTAATGCTCTTTTTTTTTTTTTTTTTTTTTTTCTGTTCATTATTTGCATAACTGATTATTCAGTATAGAAATAGAGTGTAATATTAAGGAAAATTTAGAAGCATTGTTTCTACTTCAGACTTTTGATATTTGCATGCTTTCATTGTTAGGGAAAAAAAGCCAGCAACAACAAATGGCAAATCAGATTAACCCTATGTTGCAAGCACATGACAAACATCCATCAAAAGGCAAATAGTAATATATTGAAGTATTCTTTTCCCTCTGTAGCATATTGATCTTATAAGTAAAATATGAAGAAGTGTAATTGCTAAATTAAAGCATGTCTCTTTTTCAAGATCTTTTTCTATATTAGTGGAGAGATCAGCACTCTCATGCTTTAAATCACCAATGTGAACAATCGTGGAAGGCTGAGGAAATAATAGATTTTAATACAGTTCTTGTTTTCACTGAAGAACTTAAAAAATTTTGTAAAAATGATGTAAAATTATTTTACATCATTCTATCATGAAGAGAAGCAAAGCAGTGAAGAGGAAAGAGCAGGCTAAGTTTAGACTTCACTCACAAATGTGATGAAAAAAAAAAGGAGGCATTTGTATAGCACTAAATTGCTTATAGATGGCAGTGGAAAGATTAGAGAAGTTTCTGCAAGGTGGGATGTTCTGAGATAAGTTTTTCTGTTAAGGTAGTTTCTGTTTTGTTTGTTTTTTATATGTTCTCTGAGGGGAAGAGGAGGAGAGAGTGCGGAAGCGACTTTGCTGAGGTTTTTTACTTGTTTGGATAACATAATCTCTGTCTAATTCCGTGTCCAAACTAAAATAATTCATACAAACATTAGAAAATCAACAGGTAGCACTGTGTGTGCAACATAACCTGGAGAACGAAACAGCACGATGGTTTGTGCATGGCGAGGTGCCATCTGCCATGCCTAACTTCCTTGGGAAGTAGTCATAAGTGAATCTACCTGCCCTGCTCTGTGAACCAGTCTGGCAATACATCATAAAAATCCAGCAGAATCAGGTAAGGTCTGTGTTGAAGTTAATGAGCTCCATTAATCTGAATGGTTGTACCTGATAGAATGGATGGAATTTGTTTGTGAAGGTGCTTGCAGTGGATTGAGCTTTCTGCTAAAACGAGCAGACAAGCTCAGCTGAAAGAATGCTATGGAGAAATTCAAGAGAGCAAGTCCCTAACCTGAGCCTCAGAAAAGCAACCCTATGGAAATATCACATGCCTCACAGCTCCGATGTGGGAGATAAAGCAAACAACTCATAGAGGATGTATAGGAACAGTGCTGTGTGAAGTAGTATTGTTGCTTCAGGTTTCACTTGCCTTTTTGTAGATGGTTAAAACTCCAGAAGGGGTGATACTAGACACAGTCTGGCTAGACAGCTGAGTCACAGAAGAGGCAGATCATCACAAGACCTCGAATGAGAGTTGGCAGGGAATTATGAGGACATAAGTATGTGATGCCATTCATATCTGTGAGGGTGTTCAAACAGTAGTGAGCCAGATTTCCAGAATGCTGTAACGACTGTGATATTAGGCAGAAAAGGGCATCTCTCCATCTCCTCCTTATTTTTACATTTGTGAAATTGTACATTGAGTTCTACTGTAATTAGTGCAAACTATAGAGAAAACTAAAACTTGATATTGAGGGACTGATAAGAGCATTTAGCAAATGAACTTTAAAAGTGTTTCACTTGTACTGTGTTTTGAAATCTGTGCAGCTCTTTCAATAGTTCTGTGATTATATGGGGAAAAGGAGTCCACTCGAATTTGCTTAAATACCTGCATTTTTCATATAATGTGTTTTGTTGTTTGAACAGTGAAGGTTGTGTGTTGAATATAACAAAGCAGAAATTTACAAATGGGCTTTTATTCATAACCCAGCTTACTGTCTACTAACCTGAAGTATGCTTTATTAAGATACTCAACTGCAATTTTCTTAACAAGGTATTTATTTAGATCATGATGAGGACAGTGTGGCTGCATCCTGGCTGATATTGACATTAAGTGAGTTGCAGCCCCAGGACTGTACAGACAGATACTTCATTTGGCAAGCATAATGTCCTTGCTCACTGGAAGAAAGAAAGGTCAAATTAACTTTGTAAAAAGTAGTAATCTAGTCATTGTATTAAATCTTTTTTCTCATATTAATGAAAAGAAATTGGTAAAGGTCACTAAATCCTATCTGCTTTAATAAGTTAAAGTTGAAAAATACTTGAACTATTTTGTGACTTTCAGTGACTTTGAAGGCCAACACTGTGAGGCAAAATCTTCTGTGTCTCAGAAGCCTTCCAGGGTGAAAAAAAAAGTTAACACTTGGTATGGTGTCTTTCAATGCATTTATAACATCCCTAAATCTTACCAGGAACCTTAATTATACTGCAGATCTTTGTACTGCTGACCATGCGTACTTCAGGACTGAATATTTGCACAACTGGTTAATGTATCAATTTAAGGTACCATTTCTAGTTTTCTTTCCATGTCACAAATACATGTGCTCTCTAAAGCTACTTTATTATTATATCGAGTATTTGTTAAAATACAAGTAGCTACAATATTTTGGGAAAAAATGGATGCAAAAGAATGCTTCAAGATCTGCAAATTAATAGAAACATATTAGAGCTTTGATATGAAAAACAATATAGCTTTACGCTTGTGGTTCTTATATTTGCCTAATATACCTACGTTAATTGTGTTGGTATGAGGCTATGATATACCTTTTGGGAGACTGTGTTTATTTTATATTTCACGGTAACTCATCTCTTCAAGCAACATTTTTCTCCAAACCCTTTTATTTTTAATTCCTATCAGAGATGATTGTGGAAAAAAAGTGTGAACCCTGCTAATGAAGAGCTGTTTTTTTATTCCCCCAAAACAATAACTCTGAGAGAGGAGTGAATGGCTTGATTCATTTCTACGGGTCATTAACTTTCACGCCTACGGATGCCAATGTTAATATTCACAATGTGAATTATTTCTCTACTGATCACTTTAGCAGAAACACACAATAAATGTGTGTATCGCTTGATCTAACGCTATGCTGGCATCCCATTGTATCCCTTAAAACTCAGAATGTCACTGCTGGCCAAACATAAAGGTCTGTTCATGCTTAAACAGCGTGGTTATGTCTTGACAATACAAAAATCTGTGGCAATCATCAACTATAAATATGTACAAAATGTGAAAAAGAACAAGTTTTAGAGGGAATAGTAAGATGCAGGCTTCTATCTTGATTTCCACTTTCATTTAAATGTAGCTTACAGAAAATAGATGTGTTTGGGGTTTATCTAAAAGATCCTGTCTCAAAACTTACCGATTAAGACTGAAGTAGTTTGTAATTCAAGGATCCAATTGTAGAATTCAAGGATTATTAAGACAAATGCCTCAGATTATTATTAGTGTTTTAATTAACCAACAGGAACAAAAATATATGTATAATGCAAGTTAACACAATCTAAAGTCATCAGAATAGGAGAATTGTTCTCAGGCAGAAAAGGGGACTCTGAATCAGAAGGATATTGGCACTTTGATCTGGTTGACATAATGGCTTTGCTGATCTCCTGAGCTAGAAATATTTGAGGATTTGGTACAGTTGTTAGTGTGCTCTACTGGGGAAGAGAAAGAACTTCTGAAGCAAAAGAAAAAAATCAGTAACTGAAATATTCATGAGTCACAGTTTGGCCCTTGATTCCATTTGTTCTCTCTGTTTCCTCCTGGTTTGCATTAACTTTCCAACAGTAATTTCTTTTGTTAGTGTCTAGTGTGGAATTTTCCTAATCCTGAAATCTACATTAATTTGCAACATTTCCCCAAGAAATGAATGAATTTTCTATGGACTGTTCTGTTTACTTTTGCCAATACCAATTAATTTTTTAGTCTTTTTTTTTTTCCTGCAGCTTCATATTTTTGTGTGGTCAGAGATAAGATTTGTCCTCTCACAGTAGCACTTCATTAGAAGTTTTTTATCCTCAGACTTCATGGTACATGAAAGCTTTGTGCCATGTTTCCAATCGATTGTTTATTGCTTCTGTTCTCATAGGTAGGTAAGAAATATTTGCTTCATTTTGGAGTTTGAGAACATTCTGCTATTTCTATATGCAGACATATACTGTTAACCTGTGTCCAGACCAATTTATCAGTGGGGTCATCTCTTTAGCAGCCTGCTCTTCTTAAAGTCAAAAAAGTTTGTAGGTTCATATGCCAGAGTGTTTTCTCTCAAGTTTCTTGCGTCAGTTCTGTGGTAGCTTCTATTCACGTATCAAGAGTGAAAGGGTTGTGTGCATAACTGGGGAAAAATTCTGCTTTTTTTCCTGAAGTTTCAGAAGAGCAATGATGAGCACCAGCATTTGTTCACCCCATTTCTACAAACAGAGAAAATCAGAATTCAAACAGAACAACCAAAGACTCCATGTTCCAATTCTGGTGAGCTGGAGCACAGTGGTTACTGCAGCTTCCTTGCCCGCTGTTTTGGGGACAAACCCTACCAATTGGCCCACCACCAGGAGTGTCCGTCTAACATGGCCTTAGCAAAACAAACTTAGTTAGATGCCTCGCCTGATTATCTTCCTGCTTAGCTCTCATAGCTGTGGCAGGAGACTGAAGACAACTGTAAGGCAAGTTTTGTATGGGTATTTCACACTTATCTCAAAGAGGCAATTTTCTGTCGCTTGTGTGATTTCATTCTGTATGTACATAGACAGATTCCTTGAATCATCACATAAGTTATAAATTCCATTTTGTTTCCTTGAACTGTGAGTCTCCTTGTGTCTGGGGCTGTCATGTGCTAACAAGAGCCAGGAGATGTGCCAGCGTGTCAGTCATTACAAACTCTCTCCATCCTGCTCACTCTGAGCTAGGAGAGGCAAATGAGTAATGGGATCTTGAAAAAGGACAGCCCATTCCTCTCGGGAGGAACCAAGACAAAAGAGCCAGGTGGTAATGTTTGGATTTCAAAGCAAAGAAGGATTTTTGGAAGCAGAAGCAGCTTGGTCAGGAAAGATAACAAAGTGGTGCAGGGCACAGCAGAGGGGTCCTGTGAGACTGAGGCGGTGCGGAGGCAGTGGGAGCTGCTGATTGAAAAAGCAGCTGTGAGCTGGCAGGGGACAGCAGGGAAAGGGCTCTGAGCACCAAAGGGGATCTCACAGAATCTGAAAGAAAATTCAAGAGAGTAAGGAAATCTAGGCAAAAAAAAGCGTGTGTGTTTACTGTTTCATGTGTCTCTGCGCATCTCTTGTGGTCATTAATGTGAAGGGTGGCTGCTTTTGAGACAGTTTGCAAAGTCTGTGCATTACCTGATTCAGCTTCATGGAGTCATGCAGAGATAAATTGGTCCTCAGATGTTGGCAATGACTGCAGGAAGAAGCAAGTTGAAGCCATAGGGATTCAACAACAGTTGCAAGGTCTCAACAAGGGTCTCTGTTCTTAGAAGAGATTGCCTGGAAACCCAAGGCAGATGCAGGAACTTCAGAGTGTTTTTGTATGGAAGCAGAATGAGGCTTTGTGACTGTCCCACAAGCATTTTTTTCAAAGCTGTAATATGTCAAACTTTGAATTCTTACCTTTACTGAAATGAGAGAGTGGAAGGAGAACAAAACATGCATATGTTAAGATAACAACCATACTTCCATAGAGGGCTCCAAGCATTGCCTGGCACACACAGCCACAAGTCTGCCACAGGGTGGGAATCGTGTCCCATCCACTTACCCAGAGGATGGGTTGGTGGCATGGACTTAGTGCTTCCTTGATTGCAAAGCTTCTGACTCATCCAGAGTGAGAAGAAAGGGAGAATAAAGCTCCAGGCAACTTGAAGCACGGTCAGAGTAACATCCACTTGCTGGAAATTAGCATGTGCTGTGCTCGCAGGAGTCTGGTTTATCAGCTTCACTTGTTTTGCCATGCTGGATGGTGCGATAGCGCTGGCCTATATGTAGGAATAGCTTTCTGGGATGGAGTCAAATAGCAATTTCCTCTGCAAACTGATATAAATGGTTCTTCTGCATAAGCTGCAATTTGTGTAAACTGTTTTGGGAATGAGAGGAGTGTACTTTGCAGTTTGTTTTGGGTTTGCATCAACTCCAAAAACGTTCCAGATTTTTTTTTCCTGAAAATATATCTTAACTGTTGAGAGAGAGGTGAAGCTTTTGTGATTAAGGGAAAATGTTTTAATAGGAAAATTAGGAATTATTGTGATGCCCAGGTTTCAGATTTTTTATTAGGCCGTAAAATTAGATGAACTAGGGAGATTACTTTGAATGATTTCTACATATGTAAATGGACATGTAATTAACTATCACTGTAAAATATTAATGCATATTTACTGTATAATAAGTAATTCAACTTTATAAACAAATGAAGATTATCCCAAATTTACATACAGTGTGAAGAAAAGTCCCTTTATCCTCTGTAACTGTAGCATTTGGCAGATTTAGGAATAAATAATCTTTTGTGGCAAGGGTATGCCTTATCAAACATATGCAGATCAGTGCTAATTAATGCTAATTAAGGTTTCCTGTCTATCTAGTTGGAAAAACGTCCAAATGTTATGAAATCCAGTTAGTATGCCTATTACCCTAATTGTTTTATATGGGATGGTTCTTAATTAAAATATGTAAATTGACCTTAATTGCTATATACTAATGGAGGTTCATGTTATCTCACTAAAAATGACAAGATGGTGAGGAGGGATACTTAAACAAATAATTCCAATACATTTGTAAATAAATGACCTTTAGTCAAAATTATTTTTTAATTGGAAATTGGCAAAAAGAATGTTTTACCATATATGTTTCTCTTTAGGTTTAAATAATATCCGAATTTACAGTCCTTTGTAAATATAGATATGGTGACATTGTAGCTTAATTAAGCCTACTAAACAAGTCAACATTTTGCGTGTTTACTGTATATTTCAAAATTGTTTGCTAACCTCATATTTACCTTCAGAAATATTGTAGATTGCAGCATTGATCTTAATTTGAACCACTTCTGTTTCAATTTTGTAATTTTGATCTCTTTTAATCGTATCACTTTGTATGTGAAGTCTGATGTACGGGTTTGCTGAGGACCGGACCTGTGACTCTGACTTCTCATCAGGCCTCGCTGTTTTCCAGGATATTGTGACCAACGTTTCTCCGAGGATTGTGCGTGGAGTTACTTCGGGTCCCATCTATGGCCCAGGCCAAGGCTCTTTTCTAAACATTGAACTGATCAGTGAGAAAACAGCAGCATATTGGTGTAAAAGTATTACTGAACTGAAGAGTGACTTTCCAAAACAAGTAAGTACCACTCAATCATGAAGTATATCTAAAAACCCCCATTTGTGGATCTGTAAAAGCTCATCTATTTAATGTTTAGTAATTAGAATGCCAATTTCTCTACTGATGATTGTTATTAAAAAATAAACAAACAAAACAAACGAAACAAAACAAATAAGCTCATCCAAATAATTTCTATGACAGCAAATGCTGTGAAATCTTTTTTCCACAAACAGAGGACAATTGCTTTCAGTTAGGCTCATGTTTATGTTCAGGTATGTAATAATGAAAGAGCTGATCCCAGTATGGATGCTTATCAAGCGCTTCTGTGAATAAGTTTGTATTTAAGATCATATGTAAAGATGAAACCTACAGTATTCATTTTCATTGTGAATTGAATTTGATTGTGAAAGCAGTCTTTATTCTTTTCATTGTTAATCCAAATATGAAAGATAAGTAATTGCCTGCTTTAGGAGGAAAGAAACAACACTGACTTGAAGTTAACTTTGCTACAGGGAGAGAGGTTTTTTAGAGCCTTCTTGGCTATGGGGAATATCTGTCTAGAAGGTAATAATGAAAGTTGTGAGCAGTGATGCCAGCTAGATCCAGTTCTACTGAATAAGAACAGCAAGGTGGAAAGTAAAATTCACCTCAATCATCATCTCAAATGGTAAAGCTTGAAATCCCACAGCCTGGGTCTCTTCTGTCTTTAAATTATTACCTCTGTGGTTCAGCTACGAACAAAATAAGAGAACATTCCTGAGTACATCATGGCATATAAGTAGTCAGATTTTTCTCTTCTTCCTGAAGTTGAAATAAGAGTGCTTAAACACATTTTATTGACAGTAGAGGTTAAACGCTGCATGCATAGTATGTCCTACTTCATTATACGTGGGCTGTGTGCTGCTTTGCTCAGGTTCACATCACTTTATTTACCATGGCTGGGCTTTGTGATAGTGAAAGTGTGAACCAAAGGATAATGCTGTAATTCTCTGACTTTAACACCCTTTGTCTAAGTCCCAGATATTGCAGGTAGGCAGACTGCTGTGGGAATGGTCTCCTATTGCAGTCTTCACCAAAATTCTTTCATGGAACTTTGTGCTTTTGACTAAATTCTTCTCTTCCGTGAGTGAAAGCGCTAGCAACCATTTCAAAAGGAAATCCTAATTTTAGAAGACCTATCTCTGCATGTGTGATGTGAAGAAGTTCCACTCTTCTGTAGTTCCCGGGGTGAACATCTTTTGATCTTCCCTTTGGATGTGGATTATTGTGCATTAAGTTCCCGTTTGCTGTGGCTGCTGCTGTGGATTTCGTGCGGCTGATATTGTGGGTAGGGAACACAACACCCAGCACTGCACCTTGCCTTTCCTCATGGAGATTGTTAAAATGTGCCAATGAACTCAACTAAGAACTGCCATAACTGTAATGGTAAATTTGTTGCTAACTTTAAACAGATTTTTGTTTGCCGAGTAGAAATCTCTTGGTGCTTATTTTGAAATACTCTGAATAATTAGAGCTTGCAGTTATTATTATTATTATTATTCTAAATCCTGTTCTCTCCTCTAAAAAGGCTTTTTAAACTTGATGTAATTTGGGTTGGTTTTTTTTTATTTTTTTATTTTTTTGTTTCTTTAATTTTATTAAAACTAAAAGAAGTTTCTGCCTGGGTGAGCTTGATTAACAAACAGAGAATGACACTTCCAACTCAGGTAAAAGCTAAGTGCAGATGAGGACACTAGTAACTAAAGAAACTTACCTTGCTACAGTAAATATTGAAGATGAATCAAAATTATTACATAATCATTTCTGCTCTGTAATGCAAGCAATTTAAAGTCGAATTTTCTGTACAAGTTAGAAAGATATAAGCAAAATAGTTACCTCATTGGGAGCCAGTATTGCAACTGCATCATATTACGTGCCTTTAGGAAGAAGCAATCTGTAATGCAAAAGAAGCTACTCAGTTCCCCTAATAAGGCCTAGGATTTAAAGTAAAATTTGCAAGGGATTTTGCAAAAGAGAGCCACCTGGCAGAACTCGATGGAAAATATCAGGTAGCTGCGACTTCTTGCCTCTATAGATCAGGAATTAGCGCCCCGATTGTACAAGCATGCTGTCTGCTATCCTTTGGCAGGCGGCCTGATTCCTTCTTGAGTCCCCTCTGTCTGCAGCCTTTCCCAGTATTCTCTTCTTTGACCCTGAATTTGAGTGGATCTGAGCAAAAGCTGCCCACAGCAAAAAGTTGCTTGTATACTACTGGGGTGTTAATTAAATATTGTAACGGTCAAAGCAGTGGAGAAAGAAGGGAAAATGATCTGGATTTTGAAGGCTTCTTTTTGAAATATCATCAAAATCTTTGCTGTTTCAACTTTTCTTTTTTTTTTTTTTCTTTTCCCCCTAAAGTTAATTCAATATCACTATTACTGTTGTTTCTTTTTCCAGAAAACCATAACAACAGAAACTAAGTAATTAGGTGTTACTCGCAGCACAGGCCCAATAAACGTATATACTTTATAATACATTAGATGCTTCTCTGTTTAAGATTTGCAGTTAAAGATGGGATTGTTTTCCTTCTGTTACTTCAGTCCTCTCATTGAGCTATTACTTTAGCAACTTGTTTGATACCACTTAAAACATATGGTTTTATTCATCATTGTTTATAGTTAAATTTTCAAAGTAGGTAGCATGAAAAAGTGTCCACTGATCTCCTGTATGCCCAGAAAGCATCCTTTCAGTCAGAGAGCTGTGAAAGTGAAAAGAAATAGGTCTTTTTCTGTTTGTCATCTCTTTTTCTTTCCCAGATATTGTGTTTACTTATGTATATTGGCCTGCCTTTGTTGTATCCAAGCATCTTCCTTACATGGTTAACTGAATTTTTTTGATGCGTCTATGAAATATTTCTATTTTTCTCTATTTTGAGAACCACATAGAGTATCTGACACTATAGGATTTATCATTCTCTGAAATTAATAATCAGATTAAAATTGATTTTTTTTTTTTTTTAATTTAGTGCTAGAGGCTGAGAACTTGGCACTGAGAAAACTCAGAACAGTGATGTTACTAACTTCACAGTCCTAAATATAATAGGAAAATATCCCTTCTGAATTAGTGGAAAGCTGATCCCTTATTGGTAAATTTTGCATCTCCCTCCCAAAAGGTAGCAAGTTATTTGTCACATGGTATATTAATCTGAAGCTCAAGAAAAAAAGTGAAGGAAAAATACTGATAATCAAACTTTTCTGATTGAATACTAATTGGCACTTGTTTGAGATAAATGTCTTCTGCAACCTCAAGTAGTCAGGTAGCCTGTTCTCACTCCTTCCTGCTGTAGGGGGATTACTTGGGGCAAGATCAATAAAAGCTGCCACTGTGTAATACAAATATTACCTCAACATCATAACGAGCACAAGGAAGACTTCACCTGAGGTCTACTTTGAGTTTTTTGAAATGGCCATGAGAGATTTTCCAAAGACTCAAGCAGACATAGCCCACAACAGACCCATTCTTTCTCCCTTCCTGGTGAAGAGTTCCTCTTTTGTTGATGTACCAGGCCTGGTTTGCATGGAACTACCTTTCTTCATGGCAGGCGGTGTGGCACCGTATTGTAGATTTGTGACCAAAACACTGTTGGTAACCCATAAGTGTTTCAACTCATGCTGAGCAGTGCTTGCTCAGTGTCAGGGCCTTCCTGTTTTCTTCCTTTGCCCTACAGCAAACAGGCAAGATGACCCTGGAGGTACACAGCAGGGACAGCTGACCAAAACTAAACAGGGGGATATTCTGCTCAGGAATAGGATTTAGGAAAGGGCAAGAATGGGTAATTTTTTCCCTACAGTTTTTGATGCGTGGATGCTCCCTGAGGATTTGTTTGCTTGGACATGTGATATTTGAAGTGCTTTAGATAGCTGGACAAGAGATCTAACACTGATGTCGTAATATGTCTAGCTTTCATATTCTATTTATTGAGGAGTTACTTGACTGTACACTGTATTGGTGTACTCCTAGACAAAATGGTATTTTATCATATATTCAAGAAACAGGAGACTTAAGAAATATGAATTTGGGCAAGTAGACTTCACCTTGTGATATGATCAGGAACAAAGAATATGAAGGGCAAAATATCACTTATGCAAGTCTGCAAGCTATAATAATCAGTAGAAACTGGCTGAAAAAGGACTACAGAACCTTGCAAGAGAACTTATTGCTGATATTTAATATTCACTTATTTGACATCAGTTACAACGTAGTTGTTATCTGGGCTGGGAACTGTGAATACTTGTCATGGCAATAAATCTATATGTGCCAGTAAAACCAGGAGCTGTATGCACAGTGGAATTGAAAGTCTGGAGAATCATTTTTGGTGATTGCAGAGGAATCGGGTATATTGCCGGTAGCACTTTTTTCTTCAGAAAAAGCCTACAAGCTGGCCCTCATCCAAAACTTTTGCTTATCATAGCTAAGCCTGCTCGTTTGAGTTGGTTAATCAGCTACTTACACAGATGTCTATTCTTCCACTCCCATAAGCAGGTCTGTGTATTTACAATACCTTGTAGCTAGTCAAAGATTTTAGGGCTTCATATCACCCTGGAGCCTCTTCAGCATTTGCACTGGGGAGAAAAACTTGAGGAGACAAATGTCTGAAAGCAGTGAAACACTTATCTACCAATTATTGTGGTGATGGTGGTGGGCACAACTACCAGAGAGTCTTTCAGCACCTTCCCAAACCCATAATTGGTACCCAAAAGTAAGCAAATTCATTTAAAAAATTTCAATACATAGATTGTTTGTGTCTGAGCGCAGGCAGGGGAGGTTACAGCACTGCTGATAAAGGCCTTTGGAATGATATTTAAAGAAGAAAAATAGATTGCTTGGGAAATGTCATTCACCACAGGGCTGACAGAAGTCCATCACAAACCAGAAAATATCTGAGAAATTTGAAAAATGAAGAACTGGGATCTTGGAAGATGCCGTACTGAGTATTTTTCAGTATTGCTGTATTTGTATACTGATGTCCTAGAAGTAAATTTTTGATCTCCTTTCTGAGCATGAATGAGTTTGAGCTGCTGTATGATTCTAAGGAATTTATATAGGATACCAGATTGTCAGCTGTGACACTGATTCTGTAACTCAGATATTGGTGTCGTGACGTGTTGAATTGAGAAACCTCTTCTGCCAGAAACAGTCAGTACTTTAGGACCCCAAAACTAATCTGAAACATCTTGTCCTCCTAATGTTTGTTCTGCTGCACGCGGAATGTTGCTGACAGTCCTTCTGACAGTTAGTCAGCAGAGAGCAGCTTCTCAAGGCTGAAACTGTTAAAGATATATTTTTGTTCAACAATTTTGTTCAGAACGTCCTAGGAACACCTGTCAGGAATAGCCATGCCAGAGTGTGAGTGAGAAGAGCAGATCATTGGATTCCAGGCTGATAACTGACTTATTTGCAGCATTGTCTAAAAAATGATTAAAAATGTCTTGAAGTTCTTAGTAATGTTATATTACATTATACTTATCTATGCAGATATGAAACAAGACAACTAGTACAATGAAAAACATTTGTATTATTTGTAAACTTTTACCCTCTCTGTCTGCACTAACAGTAGACCTTCTATAATCTGGTTACTGGGAGGAATTGACCAATGTATCTGTAAAAATCTTTCCTATGATTCTTCTTTGAAATGTAAAAGGGATATAGGTTGGAAATTTTTTTTTTAATATATAGAGGATTCATAGGCATCACATTTTTACTGTGAGAACAGGTATAGCCTGTCTTTCTCAGTAGGCATGTTAGGGATAATTTGAATATTATTGCAGGCATTGTTATGACTTTTACTTTTGGTGAGTGTTTAGAGGTCTGTGTGGTGTTGTGTGCTGTACACACTATTTACATTTTGGCATAGCAGTCACTATGATGGGTTCGGGTTATGTACTGTATTAATTTTTTTAACATTTATATTTGGAATTCAGAACAACGTTTGTAATCTCTGTAGTGAGGGAAAGTGAAAGGCAGAACCTTCTCCGTGTTTTCAGCAGTCATGTTTGGAAAAAATGAAGGTCAAATCATCAGCTGGCTTTTTTCCGTACGTACCTGTTCTTTCTTGGGCTGGTATAGATAGGTATAGCTTTCCACACAGGGAAACCATATTTTATACTCCAGTGGATGCATACATGTATCCGCTTGAAAAGTCACAGACACCTTGACAAGCTTAACTGTGGAAGATGTATCTACAAACTCAGAGGAAAATAAGCAGGTGGGGCTGTTCCCATGTGGACCTCACCTTGTGCCAGCAGCAACCATGTGCTGTAGACCTGAATGAGGACTGCAAATGCCATGTGTAAATGCCCCAAAGAAGATCCTTGTACATCAACTGCTTATCATGGAACTGCCCAGCAGTGCAGAGCAGCTACCTGGATTCTCTGCTTTCAGGTTCACTAATCACACTGAAAACTGCAGAAGTTGTTATTGCTGCAGCTTAAATTTCTTAAAGCCAACCATCATGGATGCTTTGTAGGAGGTGAAAAAACCCACACAGCAGTTGTTAAATTCACCATATGGAAAAGATCCCTTTCACTACAGAAAGCTGGCAGCAGGCCTAGTCCCTTAACATCAGAGGAAATCCTAGCTGAAAAGGGAGGACGAGGTTGCAATGAAGTGCTCATACTAGCTACCTTGCCCAGGGACTAAATCTATTGTCCCTAGCAAAGGGGGGTGCAAGAATGGCCAAGACTTATCAATATCCTGTGACCACTGTGATGGGTAGATAAGAAGAGACCTCAGAGCATGGAACATACAACTACCTTCCCTTTCTGCCTTCATCCTTCGCCACAGTGAAAAAGGAGAATGAAAAATGCTACCTAGAAAAGGGGAGAAAAGAGCTGCTGTAAAGAAGAGCTGAAAAATACACCTCTGCATGTTCCTTGGGAGTTCTCACTCTCCCAGCTCCTGAGGCTGTCCTCATTTCTCCTGACACCTGTTCAGCTCCTCATGAACTTGCAGAACGTATTTTCCTCTTTGCAGTCTACGGAGGAATTCATCGAGAACTTCAGTTTACCCACTGGGTTTACACCAGAAGTCCTTTTCTGTAGGCACAGCAATTTCTATTTTCAAAAATACGTGAACAAAAACAGAAGCTAGCAACAGAAATGTTGATGTATTGGGCTTTTGAGACCACATTTTCTTATAAGGAAGAAAACTTTCTGGGAAAGGCACTTCCACAGTTCATAATAAATTCTCAAACATCATATGAACAAAATATTAATAGACATGGGACTGAGATTCAAAATATGATTCTGTAGACTTTAACTTCTTCTTGACGCTTATGTGTTAGTGAAGAAATGAGATAGTACTGGAAAATTTTTATCTATTATCAGCATTTATTTCTGATTTTTACAATATTGTTATCTGTAGCAAATTTGCTTGAGGCTTGAAAAGTAGTGGAGGACTGGCAAGTGGTCAGCTGACACTTCTATTCCAGGAGAGATCTTCAGACCTTGCATGCAAACTTGTAAATGCTCTTCTAAACAATGGAATTACTAAAAAGGAAAAAACAAAAGGGGGAAAGGAGGATGGGGGGGGGAGGGGGAGGTGAGGAAGGAGCTTTTGTGGTAGGCCATACCTTAAAAAATGTGATTTGATCAAAAGAGATTCTGCTGATGAAGGCAGCTTCGGTTTCCAAAAGCATCTGACAGGGTCCCTCACTGAAAGATTCGAAAGAAAGCTGCTATAAGATCACAGGAGAGAAATACACATGAAAATATGACTAGTTAAAGACAGAAAACAATATTAAGGAATACTTAATTTTCACACTGAATAGAGCTGCAGTTAAGTTCTCTGGGGATCTGTATTGTGTTCTATGCTATTTAAAATAATTATTAACAGTCTGGAAAAGAGAGAGAATTTAAAAAATGTAAACTTTGCTGGTAATGGTAAGTCTTGTAGGCAAAGAATAAGAGCTGAACTATAAGGGTATTGCAAAGGATCTTACATTACTGAGTGATTGGCCAATGAACTGCCAGATAAAATTAAATGAAGACAAATGTAGTGATGCACGTAGAAGAAAACAGTTCTAAATTTATATATACAGTGATTGATTCTAAGCTAGCTATACTAAAGTTGTAGCAGAGAGAGCTATGAAAATCTCAGCTTAATGCTCAATAACATTGAAATAAAGCATATCAAACACAGAATTTATAGGAAAGGAAGAGAGAGTAAAGAAAAAACCTTCACTATGCCACAGTACTGGTTCATTTCACTTCTATGTTTTGAATAGGCTGCAGTTCAGATTTATTTTTCTCAGCAGCCGGATTGGAACCAGAAGGGAGAAGTGGAAGGAAGTGGCAGGATATGCTTCTGCACGCTTCCCAGTGACTGTGGGACCTGCTCTTAGAGGGCACTACTCATGCCAAAGGGACAAAAAAAAAAACCTACTGGAAGAAATTATTTAGAGAAGGCGATGGTTGCCATCAATGATCTCATGTATAGGAACACAAGGAAGTCTGCTAAAAATGTACCCAGAAATAATGTGTGTTTGTGTGTGTTCAACCGATCATGCACTATGTGTCTGATCAATTGGTCCCAACTGCCACGATATTAATCTCCTTCTAAATGGGTTTTGTTTTTAAGAATATGGTTGCTAATCTGGCAAAGACTGGAAACACACATTCCTACCACCAACTCAAGAGAATTTTATTTCTATAAAGCACATACCTTCTTCAGCAGACTGCAATTTGTAATGAAAGTATGACCTCACAGTAAATTCAGAGAGATTCTGACAATCACTGATTCAAATGTACATGTTGGTGGTGACAAATTAGGACCTTGAGGAGAAATGTGAGAAGGTCTTTTATGTTCTGCACTTGGAAACAGCCACTTTGTTGAGAAACCTGTCAAATTAGTTTTGTGCAGAGCTGTACTTTCTTACTATGTACATTATAAAGCCATGAATTATTTTGTTTGTTTTACCTTCACAGCTATGGTTTGACAAATAGTAAGTAGCACAGTAAGGCAGAGAACTATTCGTACGTATGCTAAGAATATCCTTTTGATTTGGAGAGAGAGTTATTGATCTCTGAAAGAAAAGAACAATTTTCACAATTCTGTGAGGACTGTGAGCTCATCTTTAAAACTTTAGCCTTAGGGTAAGAACTAGGAGAAAATTAAAGCAGTTTCTGAAATACTTCACCAGCTATCTCCTAGAAAATGACCCAATCTTCATGATTATTGGAAAAGACAAACTCCCTAATGGCCAGCATCAGCTGGGGCTGGTTCAGGGTGTGTTTTGGCCATTGCCATTGCTAAAAATTCCTTATTTGAAGAGAGATGAGAGTGGTCATTAATCAGAAATCTCAATGAAGGAGATGCACTAAATGTAAAAATGCAAAGAGGATAAAAAAAAATATTCTAGAATGTAATTCTGCTGACCATGACATGAATAGTTGTATATCTTTATTCATCTCACTAAGGCTTAAACTTCCTCTTATTTTTCTGTATAGACTATTATTTACAGAAAATAAAAAGACTTTACTGCTTTTTTGGGTTTGTAGGGTACTGTGCACACAATGAAGTGCTACAAAATGATCTGCGAAATCTGTGTGTAAGACAGAGCAGTCACTCTTTCTAGAAATGTCCTCCATAAACAGCAAAAAATGGAATTGCATCATGCATAAAAAAAAAGAAAGAAAAGGCAAAAAATTTTGGTTTTAAATCATTAGCAATCAGTGATATATCAAAATTAAATTCTTAACTTTTCAAAAGTGCCAAAATTCCACTAGCACTATTACCTCTCCCCACCCCTAGTACTTTTCCTCATTTCTGTTTCAAACTTTTCATAGACAATTGGGTTACATTACCAAATTTGATCTTCTAAAATGCACAGCAGCTGCGACATTCATTTTTAGTGGCTGTGATATGATTTTAGTCTTTTATGAGGCACTGAGCTTATATGATTTAGATAATTCTGCTTTTTTCTCTTTTACAAACTGTATACTACAATGCTAATAAAGCAAATTTATACTTGGTAAAAGTAATAAGTGTATGTGGTAACTGTAGCCCATATTCTGCACTTAATTTCTATGATGTGGTTTGCATTTTAGGCATTCTGCTAGAGCTCTAATGAAGAAAAATACGAAGGCTAGATCTATATTTAAAAGTCTTGCTCATGTACTTATGTAGGCTAGAAACACTAAAAATAAAATCACATCTAACTACTGTCCTAGCAGAACCCTAGTGTAGATGCAGCTATACCATCACAGAGTTTATTTTTATTCAGGATCAAGTAAAGTGTTTGTTTCACCAATATGAACTGCACTACAGGAGGAGAGCTAGCTCTGCACAGGCATGTTCCAGCTAAGACCAGAAAGGCAAAGGCACCACCACAGCTGGAGCCATTCTCTGACTGACAGCTGCTGGACCTTATCCCAGCTCCTGGTGCTTTCTAGTAAGGGGGGTTGTGAAAAGATCTCAAATTCCTTTCAAAATATGGGAATAAGAGTTTAATATTTATGTATGTATGTATATTTATCCTCAGAGAAAGATGTAGATAAGCAGAATTTTTACAAGGCTCTGAACTGATCTTAGTCTGTATCCTGAACACCGTTAATATCCTCTTAACTTTTTATGCACACCAAGTTTAAGAACTGTGATCATAAACTTCTACAAAACTGTAGTCATGAAACTTCTTGTAGGTGTCACATTCCCATATTCTAGATATCAGTTCACTCTGCTTTTATATTCAAGTCCTTTTTAAAATTCTGATTGAAAGTAATGAACTGTACTCACTGTTATGGTTAGGTAGCAAGTAGTAAACAAGTAAGATTAGGTGGCCAGCCCAAAAAAAGCAGACTAATACCACCTTATGGTATTAGTCTGGTATTTTATGGAATTTGAAAGAGCTCTGAAATAGTCAGTTGCTGCAGGTGCTCTGATTTAGGTAACTCCTAAATCAATAGAAATGTTTTTGTATGTATAAGCCATGGGTGCATATCTAGTGGAGGTGGAACAGTTATTTAATTGCAAAGGAAAATGTGACAGTATGTACCTATTATCTAAATGTTTAAAACAAGTAAAACCAAGGTTTTGTTCAAGTAGACTTAAATACATCCTTTGTTATGAGTCGCTGAAGTTCAATATGAACTGTAAGAAACAAGCACTATTTTTCTATTCTGTTCCCTGCTGCTGGGCCTGTCAGTCTCAGCTCCTCAGAAAAAATGTTTTTCGCTGGCCTATGTTTACATATTATTCTTTTTTAAGCTGACTGTTTCCAACCTGTTCCAAATTTCATTTTCACTTAATTATCTTTATACCTAACATTTTCGTAATTACATGTATTGTTTCAGCCTATGCAGAATAGTTAGGAGTTAGGGTTTGGAAAAGTCATAGCCCTAAATTTCAAGATAGCGTTTATAAAACTCATAGCACTTCACTTGTGCCAAAGTCTGATGCTGTCTATCGCTGTTGAGGCACCGCAGGATTACCTCTACTGATACAGGTGTATTGTTAAATAAGCCTAGGGTTCCCATTAATGTGAGCTTAATGAGAACTGGTTGTCTTCCTCCAGGTGATGAGAGGTGATGTTCATTTGGAGAGGTGAAATCTGAGGAGGAGTGAGTGAAGTATTGGTATTTTTTGCCTGGTATTTTGCTTTGCTGCAATGTGAGGTTTGTGTGTTGTGTGAGGGAGGTGAATGGTACACTGTAGTTGTGAAAGTGGACTTTCTGCTAGGTTGCGGGTCTCTGTCTCTGAAACAGCTGATTCTTATTAAAATGAGCTGCGTTGGTTCAGGTTGTGACAGCAGAAGTAGAACTGAAGAATGTTGCTTTAGTACACAGTAAAGAGGGAGAACAAAATCCAGAAGTAGATAACAATGAAGAAAAATTAACTGGCCCTGCAAGACCACAGAGTGAAACAGTACAGGCAGCAATGAAGCAGACCTCAAAAGGGAGCAGAGATGATAGGCTGAAGTTTATGTGAGAGAACAGAGAGCAAAATATAGACATAAAAGACGTGTTTGAACAAATGCAAGACTGCAGCAGGGTCCTCTGCTAGGGAATGTCTCAACAATGTTGGAATTGGTAAAGATAGGTGGCTTTATGCTTAATGCAAGAGTATGAGATAATTCTGAAGAGAATCGGGGAAGAAAACCATGCATATCTGTGCAGGGAGTGTTCATGGGATCATCTGAAAACTGAGATTTGGCAGGGGCCTCAGGAAGTGAGGTGAGCTAGTCCAACTTTCTGCTCAAAGCAGAGTGATTATGGAATCAAAACATTCAGAGAAAGCAATACTGATTCAGGGAAGATACCCAAAGAAGTGCAATTTTAAGTGATCTTCAGCAGAATTGTTCTAGAAGAATAGGCAAAGTGTCACAAGAAAATGAAGCATCACTAACATGATAGAACAGTTGTTGTTGCGTAGTTAAGTGCACTGCAGCACTCTGCTGTACTGCTCAGTGGGAAAGTAACCCAGAAGGACTTCTTGTAAATGATTCTCAGTGAAATTCTGGTGGAGATGCACCCCTCAGGTCCCACTGTGGCCTTTGAAAACATCTTGTTTCCAACCTTGTGAACACTTACAGTCTGTCTCCCTTCAGTCCCATTGAGCAGGTAGATCTTGTGGAGCAAGGAAGTTCTCTTTATGAAGATACCTAACCAGAAAGGAGAAAACAGCTAGGAGATCAACAGATCTCTCCCACACAACTGGCATGCAAAGCCTTCAGATAATTTGTTGAAAAGGGGACAAAACCTACAGCCTGTTCCTGCACACCATCTTGATGAATATACATACCCTCATCTATCAGAATCGCATAGCTTAAGAACTGGTTGTGAAAAATCAGGTAATTATTGGTGCTTTTGAGAGTATTGCTACAGCAGTAATAGAGCAAAGAGAGAGTGGAAAAGCTGGGGAGGATGCAACTAGGCTGACAAAATCACTTATTGCTCGCAAGCATTGTTTTGGCACTAGCAATGTCACATGATGAAGTAAATCACAGAGCTGTAGAGTGTAAAGAGGAGGAAGGGTTTTTTTCTTCCTCATCTAAGCTACATTTTCCTCTTCTACCTGCACAGAGTCTGCTAGTTTTCCTGAGCCTTCAAATCCAAGGAAGCGAATTAAAGGAAGCCCTGGGGGTGATGGAACAAGGGAATAGAGAGGATGGACTTCCTGGGGATGGAAAGAGACAGATATGTCCTGGGGAATTGCTGGCTGACTTAATGCAGGAGTCAGCAAACTCTAACAAAGTTATTCAGTGTACATGTTGTCTCTTTTTATTTTCAACTGAATTTGTTTTCTAATAAATTAGGCAGCTTTATTGCTAAGTAATAGGGGAAATTTATGAAATCTGCATGCTTCTGGAAGGAATTAGAGCCTGGAGGAACTGGAGGAAGGATCTTAGAGTACCTTTCACCTAATGGTTGCTCATTCCTTCTATTGGAGCAGGCTATAGCCCTTGCACATATTCATCTCCAGTTGGTTTCCCCCTCAGAGGGGCACCCTGCAGAAAGTTGCTCATGCTTCTGTGAGAATAAACAGTAACAATTAGTGAGGTACTGTTATAACTGTTATAAAAAGGACTGTGGATATATCTCAGTAAAAAATCTGATGAGAAAAAAGTGTCTATAGATGGAAGAAAAAAAAATCAACAAATTTGTGTTGC
Source organism: Tetrao urogallus (assembly GCF_951394365.1). Lineage (NCBI taxonomy): Eukaryota > Metazoa > Chordata > Aves > Galliformes > Phasianidae > Tetrao > Tetrao urogallus. The sequence continues at coordinate 17,188,639 of NC_136818.1, read as the reverse complement.
CTCTTGTGAGTGCTTTTTCCATGTGTTTTTTAAGGAAAAATAGTGTGTCAGCATCCTGGTGTAAAGCTTTTGATACAGGTCGTAGCATGCATCTGAAATATAGAATTAGATATACCCATTGTCCATTAGCTACTCCAATACTGTATTGGCCTCCTCTGGTTTCCCTTTATATTAAGACAGTGCAGAAGGTACAGAAATACATCAGGGGTATGGCATACACACAAGGGTTTATAGATATTCTTTGCTCGGAGTATGGCTGAAAATGAGTATCTGTCTTCTCTTGGATTCTGCCTTTGTTAACTTGAATATTTTCCTTTCAGTAATGCTATTTCCTTTCAGTAATTTCTATTCACTCATATTCAATTTCACACTTTACTGAAGAGACTAAAATTTGGACGTTGTTTTCCTTGTCCAAAATGAAATCCTAACAATTCTGCTGAATTTTCTGCAAAGTTTTCAGCTGCATGGATAATTTTCAATGGAATTTGAAGGGCACTGAAATTTTCAACAGTCCGTCATGAAATGGACATACTTTTTTAATCCCACAAAATATGTGAACTGCTTTCTACAAGAGCTACATGTTCTTTCATTAGGTATTTGTCTAGAGAATTTACATTTCAGGGTCACTTATCCTGCCTCAAGAATTAACATGTCTTAATCAAGAGTACCTTCAAGTGTGAGAGCTATAAGTGCATCAGATTTTTTTTTTGTTCTGTCCATTCACTTTACTTTTAGTTGTATTCTAAGTTGATAAGTTTCTCTTGAAATGTTTTAATGAAAACTTAGCTTTTCATTTAGCAGCCACTTCTGTGAGAGGTATCTCTGTCTTCACATTTATGTGTACTAGTAAGGCCAAAGACAGTGTAGCTCTACTCCTGCCCCAGTGCCACCTGATGCAGAGCCGGGTTTCACGTGGCAGAGCAATTACATTGCAGTTACAGCAAGCCATTCCCTTGTTCTACTACTGGTGCTGCCAATCCTAAAGGGCAATCTGTTTAGCTTTGTACCTATGTGACCTGCTATAGGTAACCTGCTTTAGCAGGGTGGTTGGACTCAAATATCTCTAGGTCCCTTCCAACTCCTACAATTCTGTGTGCATTTGTGTGCTCCTGTCAAAGCCACAGCATTCCGTTGTTTTCCAAAGAAGTAGGCTTTTTAAAATTTCTCTGAGGACATTAGATCCTACATCACCAACATCCACTAAATAACTAAATATATGAAATCTCATACGTAGTATAGAAGTAGAGTCATCATAAGAAAATAATTGCCTTTGAACATGAGCACCTCTATTTAGCCTGAAAACCTTTGTTATTTCCTCTTCATACTGACTTTGCCTGTGTCATAGGGTGAGCAAATGATAATATTTTTGTACTCCTATCATCAACTTCTCCAAATATATTTGCCCACTGATAATGTTTGGCCGATTTGTGTACATCTGTTGTATCTTACTTTCACTTCAGTATGAAAAATACAGTGGAGAGCTCAATATAAAGTCATATATTAAAGATAGGGCTTTATTCAAGAGGTTTTCTACAAAAATCTACATAATAACTGTACTAATATCCCCTATTGTCTTATTTTTGTTTACTCAAATTATCTTAAATGCATTTTAGTAGTAAGTTAAGGAGTAAAACAGTGGATAGTTAGCAATTGTTAAATATTTACTCTCTATTTGCTGAGAAGAGAGAAGAGAGAAGAGAAAGAGAATTATGGGTCAGCAATGTCAAGACATTCCTCATTACTTTATCATCATGCAGAATCTTTTTACTAAGGCAGCATAGAAAGAATAGATTTATGGACTGAAGGTATAATGTTTAATATGTCCACATCCATCTAGATTGACATTTTCTACAGACGTGAATTTCCCAGGAGATACAGTGTTACTGGTTTCAGTGGATGGCATCATTTACTTCAGTGTTCCATTATTAAATTGATAACAAGATAATTCCTCTGCTTCTCAGAGACATGACAGGGTTTACAATTGTTAACTTTCCTATTGAATGGGATTTGATGTTCTAGGTAGTTTTTAATAAGAAGCTTATTTTTATTTCAGTTCTGCAGCAAATCAAAAATTACGAGAAAGTGTAGATAACCTAGTTAGGAACCTAGTTAAGTCTACAAAGCATCAAAATTGAGCTGGTTTAAAGAGGGTCAACTTAACAACCATATGTCTTTGTGCCCGTACTGTTTTTCACTACTGCATGTTTAAGCATGTTTGTGCAATATGGAATATTTACTGAAGTAATCCTCTGTCTTGTGAGGTATATATTAGAAACGTTCTGTACATTCTCTGGTTGGGTGAGCTCATGGATGATTATTTCATCAACCAGTGGCCATTTGGAAAAGCGGCAGACTGCTGCAAGTGGCAGATGAATTAAGCTCTAAAAATCTCTGCTGGCAAAAATGTGGCATAGCTGCAACTTCTGATGCTGAGCTAGAGTGGGAGTCAGGGCAATGAAGCTGTTAAAGGGTCTGGAATACAAGTCTTTTGAGGAGCAGCTGAGGAAACTGGGATTGTTTAGTCTGGAGAAGAGGAGGCTCAGGAGTGACCTTATAACTCTTTACAACTACGTGAAAGGAGGTTGCATCGAGGTGGAGGTTGGCTTCTTTTTCTGGGTAACTAGTGATAGGATGAGAGGTGATGACCTTAAGTTGTGCCAGTGGAGATTCATGTTGGATATTAGAAGACATTTTTCTCTGGAAGAGTGATGATGGAATGAGTCCAGGGAGGTGGTGGTCACCATACCTGGAGGTTTCTAAGAAAAGGGTAGATGTGGCACTGAGGGACATGGTTTAGAGCAGTCACAGACATGAGTTGATGTTTGGGCTAATGATCTTAGTGGTTTTTACAACCGTAATGACTCTATAGTTCTTCAAAAACAGACTAGCAGTATGAGCCTCAGTGAGGTGGAAAATCTCTCCCAACCCCTGAAGTCCTGGGATGCTGGGGGATAGATCAGAGTTTGGCCTAGGTTTCATTTGTTCATTTTAGTATACAAATACAAAAAAAAAAAAAAAAAAAGTCTCTATGCAGCAAGAATATTTTTCAGTTAGATATTTGCAGCGTTGTTTATTGTTTCACTGAAACAGCTAAAGAATGTTCAGTCAACTGTTTTTTGTTAACTTATGACCAGGGTTCTGGCGCACACCTACGCATGTGCTGGACCTTCAGGAAAGGCTGCAAATGCGCCAACTTGTTGCTGTGCATGGGTGAGGGAGGATGTGGGTCAGAGATGAGGGCGCATATCCTCATTCAGACATTGGGGATTTTAATGGTTTGACATAGTAGTTCAGCTACCAAGAGCAACTCTTGTCCTAATTTGCTGGTGTAGCTGTAGATATCCTTTCCTCTGGTGAGTGATGAATTAAATATTTTATTTTTGCTATTGTTTTAGACAGATAGTATGTTCAGTGCTTAGCTTCTTCCCAGTAAATACTTCCTCCTGGGGAATTCTGGTTAAGAAGACTCAGGTTTGTTCAGACAGAGCAGGTCATGTGGCAAGGCTGTGCTGTGGTATGTAGGAATCAGAAAAATGTCTTGAAAGGAAGATTGCTATCTTTCCATCTGACCAAATCACAAATAGCTTCTGAAGTTTAGATCAATCAAGAATAATTCTGTGGTTATTTGAAATCTGAGTCTTCATGTAGCCTTCAGTCTGAGCACTAATCTTGTTTCACATCTTTCTCTCCCAAACAGGTAGCCGTCACAAAACTAATCCTTCTGCCTTCTTCAAAACTCCTGTTGATTTTACAGCTTTCAGGGGAAAAATCTCCTAATGAAAGTGCTCAGAATCTGTTTCAGCAAGGACTGTGAACATCAAAAACAAAATCCTGGGGATTTTGCAAGTGTTTGAGTAATAGGAATGAGGCACCAATTGAAGCCAGCAGCAGTGTAAAAATGGATCACATGCACACACTTGATGCTCAAACCTGGTGTATCAGTGAGAAGCAGAAATGCTGAGGGTGTCTGAGCTCCCTTAAGTGTAGGTAGATCATGCACAAGCCAGGAAAAATGGTTTAGAAACAGCTGTGGGCCTTTAGGAATAGCTAAGAGCCCATATTAGAAGGCATGAGGATAGAGGATCATGTTTTCTTAAATTTACAGGAATTGCCAGAGTTCTCACTTAAATCCAACCCCCTGAGAGTTTTTCAGACTCTGAGTGTCCTGAAACTCTTTTATTCCCTACAGAGCAGTACAGGACAAATGGTAATTGTCTGCCTAGAGTTCTGCTGTTTTCTGGCTTTAAATAGATGTTCTCAAGATCAACTGATCAAAAGTGGGCCCAGTTATTTTTTCTCTCCTGCCTTTTGTTTTTGAAACCTCTTGCAGTGAATTGGGTGTGTTATGGAAGAAAGATCATTGAAAACATATGTAACGGTGAATCTCATCTTTTTTTTTTTTTAAATGCTATTGCATTAATATGAGACATCTATATTGAGATAATGGAAAAGAAAAACATTCACGGAATGTTTCCGTGTTTTGTTCATGGAAATAGATTCTAGTTTAAGCTTTCAGGGGGATTATTATAAACGGAGAAAAAGTATTTTAAATACTGTGGAAAGTACCTTGTTGGTGTCCTTTTAAGTGGAATAGCTACTAATGTGTGGGTTACAGGATTGTGTGAAATGTAGCTTTTTACTATGTGCTTAACTACAGTATATTGCTATCATGATCATGTCTAAATGGTACATTATATACCTTCCCCTTTCCATCTCTTTCCCTCCACCAAAAATTTTATTTTTTAGATCTTCCCTCAGTAATAAATTCCCTTCCAGAGAATAAGGTCAGATGTCACAAGCATGTATCTGACCCTTTACAGATATTAGGAGGCACTGCCCATTACTTGTATAGTGATGACCATCTCTCTGATTGGGTGGGCACAGGGCAGTGCGGCAGTGTCTCTGCACTGTGGCTCAATAGCTGTTTGGGTGAGGAGAACAAGCGAGACAAGCTTCAGATCTGGAGTAAGGAATGGGCCAGGGATCCCACTGTGCTTCAGTAGTGCACAGTTTTACAGCAGCCCTCATTCAAGCAATGACAAAGCTGCAATTTAGTCATTTCATTTACCATTCACCGCAATTCAGTGGCAGAACTGGAAGATCTGTCAGAGTCCCCTTTTGTAAGGCAGGAAGGCATTGTTTCGCCTTGCAGTATTGGTTCAAACAACTGCACATAAACTCAGATCAGTATTGCCACTGCGGATCTGGCAAGAGAAGGCTGTGCTGCCTGGGGACCTCCTGCACAGAGCCATGCATTGGTGGGCTGTGGAATACTGGCTCCAGGGGTTCCAATGTGGTACATGGCTTGTCAGGCAGGGATGCTTTTGAAAAGCTGTTAAAAAAAATCAACTGAAATGTGATATATTTTATTACATTCAAATAAGGCCACTGATTTTTATCATTTCCTATTGTTACTTGCCTTGCACTTCTTTTTGTAAATAATAAGAGATCATATTCTGTTTTTTCCTTCTTAAATGCCTGAATAAGATTTATGAGTAGGTTCTGACCTCAGGCATCACAGGCAGTGCCACTATATGTCCACATATAATTTGCTGTTTTATTTTAGGTTTTTTTTATTTTTTTATTTTTTTTTTTTTTCAAATGAAAAAGCTGTAGAGGCATTTGACGGAAGAACAGCCACTTGAGGAAGGACAGCTTGTTAGTGCGGGGTGCTCCACCTAGGAATTGAGTTCAATTTCAAGATATGAGAACACCAGGGAAAAAAAAAAAAAAGAGAGAATAAAATTCTTACCATATTTAAATTTCTGTTAATTCCCTCTGAGCTCATAGTTTTCATGTGAACGTACACAGTAGAAATGTAATGTTTGCTTTCATTTATTTTTGTTGTAAACCACTGCTTCTGTCAAAAGTATCTACTTAATCTTCAACGTGAATGCTAAAACTAATCAATATTAATTAAACATGTCTTAATTAATGGCTCTTTGAAACAACACAGATCTTGTTCCCTCCTCTTTTGTACACTCCCAGCAGAATTTTCAAATTTCATTAATTATACTTGGCATAACCCAACTCAGCTACTTGTGAATACAGTCAATCACCGTTGTCTTACAACTTTCCCTGCTGAAAAATTTGGTATATACTAAAGCTCAATTTTGTAGATTTCTGATATACTTTGGATTATGTCTGCAATCTGTGAAGATCCTTATCATGTTGTCAGTGTCTGAGTTTGTTTTGGTGGGTTTTTTTTTTGGCTTTATTTAATGCATAAGAAGTGTGAATTTGACAAGATATACTTTCTAGCTAACTTCCAGATAGTGCATATTTTAACTCTAAAATTCTCATAGACCCTTTCATAAACTGATTTTTCACAATGATTTGTGGTTTTGAAATTATTAGAATTTTTTAAAAGAAATTTGTGTTTATCTCTGAGTACTCAAATTATCTCAAATAATAATAATATAGAGTAATAGAGAGCAAATTCTGTTTCATAAACTTTACCTACAGAGCTATTCGCAATACACAAAAGTATTGTACATAAGAGACAATGTTTTCGTCTGTCAAAAAAAAAAAAAAAAGCTGTGAATCTAACCTACATGCAAATCTTTCATACACAGGAAAGAATGTGGCCAAATTTTTTCTCTTCTCTCATTTCTGGCAGTTTCTTTGAACTCAGAGTGATCCACCAAAAAACTTTAACCTCAGCAAAGGTATTACAATAAGCCATGGTTACAAACAGCAGCTGGACCTGGAAGGTGCTGTGTGCAGTGGGGTGGTAGGGCAACATACAGAAATTGTCCTTGGGGAACTGAAACCATGAAACCTGGGAACCCCTTTTGTTTAAAACTCAAAGTTTCCTGCCTCTCTCTTGACCCTTCCAGATTTTCCCTACTTCCTCAAAGTCTCATCCCGTTTTCATTTACACCAAATACTCCCAGCTGCCTGTCACAGTGCTCAACTTGCATAGCAAGGGATTTCAGGGCTGCTTTTGGTGTGTCCATATTTCCTGAATTCAGCTGGAATATTGGGTCATTTGTTGTCACTTCAGACAATAAACTCTCAACGCTTACATCTTACTCATTTCTGAAAAGCCCTAACTACTTCTTGTCTATTATAAATAGTAAATAGTTTAATTGCTCTGACCTCAGAAATGAGTAGGCTTGACACTTTTTCTCTAGGACTGCCTTTGTTTGATTTGTCGGGTTCTATGTGCTCAAGAGAATGTAACTTCCTGTGCATTTTCTAATTGTCAGTGAAATGTAGAACTCTATTTCATTATACTTGCTAGTGTATGCAGCTAGCAGTTTCTACATGTAGGTAGTTAATGTTCAGAATTACGCTGAAGTATGGTGTTAAAGGATCTGATAGCGCTGCTGAAAATTATTGCCTTTATATTCTTTCTAGATCCTGATTGCCAGCATCATGTGCAGCTATAGCAAGGACGACTGGACTGAACTTTCAAAAATGGCTGAGGTAATGGTTTCCTAAATGTGTTGTTCCATCTATCTTTCCTTATTCTCCTTAAAAACAAGAACTGTAACATGGAATTTGTGAAGAAAAAAAAAAAAAGATTCAAAGTGAAAAATGAGTATTTAAAGCACATCCATTATAATTTGTTTATTCTATGTTTTCATTAAAATGATGGAAATGTAAATTTAAAGTAAATCTATTCCATAAAAATGGTCCCTTGGATTTTTAAGCTGTACCTGGAAAGCCTTTAGTCTTTGAATCTATATACTTTTTATTTGCATTTTAAGCAAACTGTATATTATGACGGATGCCATGATAAAATTTAATTCTACCTTTGAGAACCTAACTTGATCTTACCTTGCCTACAGGCACACTAGTTTGACAGCACCAAAAGAAATTTTGAATATAAAACTCTTGAATATTTAAAGTATAAAAGGCTCATTTAATGCTATTCTAGTTTTAATACATACTTTCAAAAATGATAGCAGAGAAAGCCAACATATATAATAGCAGCCTGCATTCTTCCTATAATATAAATCCAATCTTACAGAAAGAGATTGTGCATCAGAATTCTTGATTCAGTTTGAAGGAAAAAACCCTACTTAAAAACATGTACTTGTGTCCATAGGGAATAGTGTAAGAAATATTTGATTAACACAGTAATACTTTCATTCAGAAAGGTGTCAATATCTGAATGTACCACAGTGTTCTTGTTTTTAGGTGAAACAGATTTTTCCTTATAGATTAAACTATCTACTGGAAATAAAAACATGTTTTAAAGTGGAAAAAAAGAATGAAGATCTAACACACTGGGTAAAGAAAAAATGTGTTTTGTTTGTTTGTTTGCTTTTTTTTAATTTATTGATAGTATTAGCAGAAATCTATATGTTTTGTAAGTATTAGACAAGAGATGCTCCAAAAGTAATGCCTCCTATGTTATTATGTTGGTGGTATGGCAATAGATGCTGAACCTTCTCGCCAATATTCTGTTGCATTTTGTTGATGTGTAGCAAATGGCAGCAGAGGGGCAATCTGTCAAAATGGCATCTGATGTGTATGACCCAAAGTTATACCCTTGAATTCTTCCATGTAGAAGAGCCATTGACATGCTTCAACATTTGCTGAATGTTTATGAAGACTAAACAGTGGATGTGAGTGTAGTGAGTGGTGTATTTCAGCAGTGGTGACAGAGTCATGAAGGACAAGCCACCTTCTGAACAGCCACACACAGCTGTCACACCACAAAATGAACTGCTCATCCACATGAACTTGCGGATTACAAACACGGAACTATGTAGAGCTGAATATCAGCTCCAATGTGTCAGAAACTATGACAACATTGGAATATCACAAAGTCTGCTCTAGGTGGATCGCACCAGTGCTCATGCAGGACCAGAAAGACCACAGTCTGTAAGTTTACCAGGGCCAGTTGAACCAATATGAGTCTTAAGGTGATGGTTTCCTGCGTTGCATCATTACTAGTGATGAGACATGGTGTCACCACTATAGCCTGGAAGGTGAATGGGGAATGTGAATTCCCCATTGAAGAAAAAGTTCAAGATGCAGCCCTTAGTGGGTAAAGTGATGTGCACTGTCTTTTGGGATAGGAAAGGGAGTGATCCTTCTGGATTTCCTGGAACACAGACAGCCCATCAACTCTGGCTGCTACATCATGACACTGACTGAACTGAAGGCTCAAACTTCCACAGCCAGGCCAGTAAGGAAGATGACCGTTTTTTTGCAACATGATAAGGCCAGGCCCTATACAAGTTTGAAGACGATGGAGCACGTTGCCAATCATGACTGGACTGTCCTGCCACACCCACCAAACAGTCAGGATTTGGTACTGCCTTCTTCCATCTGTTTGGGCCATTGAATGATGGACTGCATGAGCAACATTTTCCTAGCAGCACCACCATCATAGCAGCTGTGAAACAATGGGTCACCTCTGCTGTTAGATTTTTATGGGCCTGACGTGTAGGCTCTTGTTTATCACTGGTGAAAATGCACCGATAAAGGTGGTGATTATGCAGAAAACAGCATTATGTCACTTAGAATTTGCTCTATTAAATAGTGTTAATTGTGATTTTTGTATCTTTTGTACTTTCCATAGAAATACATAGGAGGCATTACTTTCAGAGAGACCTACATGTTTATAATACTTATTACAAGAGTGGGACATTTGATTTTTTTTTGTTTCCATGTAACTGAACATGTACATTTGGACATCATTTCTTCTTTATTCAGTGTATGAAACCCTCATACGGCTATTTGGGAAGACACTTCACTGTTGTCTGGGTGTTTTAAACCTATGAGGGAAAAAATCACTTTGGGGACTTAGGGAAGTGAAATTAAACATTATAATTAAGTGCCTTGGTGATCTTCAATGGTAGTCCATATTATACCTGTATTTACCCAATTGACCATGAAATCTTTTGTGGGATATGTGCTTGACACAAGCCCCGGTGCTTCTAAGCTGACTGAGATGAATTGTGCCTCTTTCTCTTCTGCCCTCCAGTTTTAAGACAAATATTTTCATCTGTTTGTATTTATGCTGCCCCTTTTAGGAAAAAAAGAAATTATTCAAGTGCACGCAATAACATGCACCATATGTAGAATACCTTTCTGCTGCAAGGCTGCTGCTTGCCCCCACTCCACAGAAGGCACTGGGTACTGCACAGTTTTGAAAGGGCAGCATGTTTTATCACATGCCTGAGGCCTTGTGGAGGAGGCGATGCTGAGGCTGTCCCAGTGGGAGCCTCCATGACTCAGCAGCATCCTGGGGACCATGACCTGCTCACACAGTCGTCCTGTCACCATGCTGCCATTGGGCCTGCAGGGTGGCCTGACCTGCTGGGCAGCCAGGCAAGAAAGGACCTCAGGTGCGTTCTGGCTGCTCCTGTGATTCCTTACGCTGGGCACTATGAGGCCTTGGCCATGCAGCAGGCAGAAGTTCAATAAGCAACAACAAAATGCAAATGCAAAGCAAAATGCCAGCTACAGCCATTCAGAACATAAGCAGAGAGCTCCATAGCTCAGGCCCATGCAATTCAGCGAAGTGTGTTTGTGTGCTACCAGTGTACACCACAGCTTTTTTTCCCTTTTATTTTAGGTAATAGAGGATGGTAAGAGAAATTAGCATACATGCACTTTTCCCAATAATCTTGCTCGACTTCAGAAACAAAAATATTTAATAACAAAACGTATAGCACAGTGCAATCATCTGAACAAAATCTAAAAAAAAAATGCATTAAAGCAGAAAGGGGAAATTTATTCCTCAACCCCAGCTCTTCAGAGCTGCCATTCCCTGTGTCACTGACTCCCGAACCTTGCCCTTACTGCTGGAATAAGGCACTGTGAGTATATTTTGTTTTTAGCATTATGCAGAACAAACTCTTTATTATGGTGATGTCATTTACATTATTTTCACTTTAGTTTCCTTTGTATTTTTGGAAAGCCATATGAATGTCTGAAAATTTTCCCTGTAATGGCCAACATATTTCTTTTTCAGTTTATCACAACAGCTTTCTCTCTCTCTCTTTTTATCTTAAGGAGAATAATATATGAAGAAATATATTTAACATTAGAAATAAATGCCACAGGAAAGAGTAGGTTACTCAAAGTTAATTTTGTTGTTTGTGGTTTTTTTTTCTTTTGCATGTTGCATAGGCTGCTGGTGCAGATGCACTGGAGTTAAATCTATCATGTCCTCATGGTATGGGGGAGAGAGGCATGGGCCTGGCCTGTGGGCAGGTAGGTTGCAACAGCAATCTCTTTTGTGTCTCTTCAGCAGTTCTACACCAACACATTGCAAGTCATACTTCAGGGGAAGACAAAGGCAGCAGATTACTAGCCTGAGATTTTTAGGTTGAATGTGTTTAAATATTTTGCATTTAAAAAAAAAAAAAAAAAAAGCTGAGAATATAAACAATGCTTAGTTTTGCTCAGAACAAAAATGCATTATGTATTCGACAGAGAACAATATAAAAACAAATAATTTCCAGAAAGTGCCTGGACAGAATTTGTTGGTTTCATTGCAGAGCTCTGTAGATATCTTTGAGATCACAACCTGCTGCAAACTGCCTATATCAATAATGATTTTGAAGGACATGAGATATACAGGCATTTCATTTTATAATGTTTTGCTTTTGAACCTAAATGTACTCTTGAATCACAGAGCATACATTCTGGTAGTGCCATCTACAGTTAACTTTGTCTCTTTTATTAGCCTGCATTGTATAACCTATAGATTTGATGAATGTGTACAGTTTAGATTGGGATTATCCATATCACACGTTTCTGTCATGCAGAAACATGATATACAGTTTTTCAATACATCCTATAATTCCATTTGGGAGCATACATGTTATTTTGCCTGCGAAAAGAAAACAAGCATGCTCCAAAGCCTGTTCCCATATTCCTTTCTTTTTCTAGTTTTCAGATGTTTGCATGTTTTGCCCATAGTTTGAAATTTGTTTTGGTTCAGAAACGTGCTCAGAAGTGAACTTGGAAATTCTCTTAAAAATCTTGGTTCACATAGGATACCAGGAGAGATTTTCTGGAGTTTGGTCATTAAATTTTCACAAGTCTGAAGTCTGTTTACCTTTGCATGCATTCCAAAGGGTAATAACGAGTTTGTGTATTTGAGCATTTGTTTGGCTTGACTTGAATTTTGAGTACTCAGTTTCCCATCTTGCTACATTTTGAGATGAGGAAAGAAAGAGAAGGGAAATGAAGATTGGAAATCGTGATTGCATGTGCTAAAATCAACATATACTATTCAGTTCATCAAATTGTGCTAGTAGACGTCTTAATTCATCCTCACTTCCTCAGCTAAACATAAAACTTGAATGGTATGGTTGGATAACTAAACCATTAACTTTGTAAAACTATTAGCAGGAAGACAATAGGAGCTGTAATCATTCCAAAGCAGCAGCATGCACACTTTAGCTGAAGCTTTATCATAACAGTACTGACAGACACAGTGCATGGAGCTAATTTATTATTTTTGTTATCAAAATGATGCCAATCAATTCCATGCTATAGATCATTGTATTTAATGAAAGTAATATGGATGCTTGTCATAGCCAGTGGTTATTTTCCAAAGTTATGATTAAAAACAGGAGAGAAGCAAATTATAAAAGCCCTCCAGGACCACACTAGTAAAATAGTAACAGTTATTAATTCTTTTTCAAAAGCTTGTTTAACAACAAACAGCTGTAGTGGTCATTTTTATAAATTTATGAAGGAATTCCCACCCTTCACTCTGCACTGCATAACCCAGTAGTTTGGATTGTCTCAACATGAGATTGCAGTACTGTTCACTAGAAGGCTGCACTTATCCAGAGAGTGTCCTGAAAATTTACATGGGTGCTGAAATAGGCTCATTTCAAGCATGGAGGCTTTTTTCTTTTTTTTAATTTTTCTTTCTCTCTCTTTTTTTTTTTTTTTTTTTTCCCCTTTTTGGCATGCGCTATTTCTTGCTTTCACTGGCTAGAATAATATATGCATGTGAAGTTGCTTGAATATGTAGTCAGTAGGGAGCTGTCTGGCTACATGAGTTTTTACATATCTTTCAGCTATTGTAAAATCAGAGAACCAAATGCAAAATCTGAGCATTCAGGGCTATCATGTGGATTTGTGGCTCTCCTTGGAGGACATCAGATCCAAAGCAAGAAATCAGATCCAAAGCAAGAAGATTACATTATATATATATATATATATATATATATATATATATGTGTGTGTGTGTGTGTGTGTGTGTGTGTTTGTATAACAATATTTCTTTCCCATACAATATAGATATTCGTTTGAATGCTTAATACATACTACCTCACTTAAATTTATTAATGCTGTTTTAGATGTCTTACTAAAAATGAGAGTTTAGAGAAGAATCTATCTCTTTAGATAAATAACTGAATAAAAGTGATCCTTAGAGGGCCAAATACGGAGGTTCTTCCACTAAATTGGCTAAAATAAATTTAAATGTAGTTTATCAAAGCAAAGGATGAGGATAGACCAGATAAAATAATGATGAATGCTAGGATGAATGGTAGCCCTTGTGGGTCTACCCAGTGTGGAGGTCCTGGAGGACCCCAGTATAGATGCCAAAGTGCTAGGAACCATTTTGGCTCCATGCGTAATTTTTTTTTTGTCCCTTGAGCTGAAGTCAAATAGGTCATATAAAAGTAATGTGTGGGGCAAAAGGCTCAGATATATTCTGAACACTAAAAAAAACAAACGTGAGATATCTAGAAATTGGGGTGTGAGATTTTGAGAGATAGAGCAGATTTCAAGTAGAGCAGATTCTCTTAAATTTGTTTGATAAAATATTCCACATCTTCATAGGAAAATTTCTAATTTATTCGGTCCATTTTCATGCCGAAGCACATTAAAATCCTCAGGAAACTACAGAAATTACTCAGCTAAGAGTAATGACAGAAAAACATGCATGCATATTTTTACTATTTCTAATTTCTAAAATGTTCTTCTGTCTTTTTCTTTCTGGATTTTTTTTTCTGTTTTTTTTTTTTTTTTTTTTCCTAAAGGTAAAGGAAAGGTTAATTATACTGTCTACTTTTTCTCCTCATTTCAATTCCTGTGGTGTGCCTAAGGGGAACGTAGAAATCTGGGAACATTGGATTTGGTTTTTTATCTACTCTCAAACACTTCCGCTGTTTATACCCACTGTAAATTTTAAAAAATTCAGACATATCCAAATAATGTATAAAAAGAATTGGTGCTAAGGATGGTTGTTCTTTATACTGAATTACAGTTCTCAGGTTTTATTTGGTTTTAATTCCAAGTCATTAGTGCAGACACTCTGGCGCCTAAGCAGCACCGCTAGCCAGAGGGTAATATTAAGAGGCATCTGTATCGCTGCCAGTAAGTTACTTAAAGCTGGTTCTGTATAAAATGTCAATTATATTTACTAATGCTCATTAATGATAATAAAGTCAAGGTTTGTGTTCTTTCATAACAATCTGCAACTGTATAGAAGTTTGATATCACTAAAAATTGTAACAGAATTTCCATCATTAGCCTGAAGAACACCAAGGCAAGGATTTTCTGTGCGTCAAATAACGTTATGTGTTGAATAGTAAACCTGAAGATAATATGGTGAACAGCAGATTATTAAAAAAAAAAAACAGCATAATTTATTACTGAAGTAACTGTAGCAGAAAATTATAAAAATAATAAATCAATTGAATGCCTCAGAAGGTAGCACTCACATTACAGTGTCTAACTTTTGAGGTGCTCTATTTGTGATGTGCTTTTTGCCTCATTTAAAGATTCTTTCAATTTTTTTCTTTTACTAATCTTAAGAAGTGGCATTAAACATTCAGGACCATTACTGTGATGTGAAATCTACAAATTTCAATGCTTGACTTTTTGGTTTTAGTCCAAAAGTCAACTGTTCCCTCCAGCTGTTCTGGTAAGAATGAATAAATAGTTGAATTGAGTCAATAACCTCGGTTTTATTTTGCATTCCTGCTAAGTTTTGTGTTGTTCTTTGCCATACAGATGAAACCCCAGGCTTAGTATTTGCACTGTGCATATAGGTAGAATCTCAAGAAAATTGAGTGGGACAAGTGATACATTAATACTTTGAAAATATCAGTAAGTCTCTGTAGCCAAACGGAGAGTGAAAAACAACATGGAGAAAAAGAGCAGAACAGCCTGCAGCTACTGGAAAGGCAGTAACAAAGCTGCCAGATGAGTAGCTATGAAGTAGGCAAGGTGTACTGCAGATGATATAGCAAGGAACAAATTGCAGCCTGAATGTTTCAGATTGGGCATCAGGAAAAAATTCACCCAGGAGGCAATCCAGCATTGCTGTATGCTGCCCGGCAGGGCTGTGTAACCACCATCTCTGGAATTTTCAGGGCTTAGGGTAAAGCTGTAGCTAACCTCATCTGTTGTTGGCATTGTTCTCACTCAGTACAGAGCTAGGTCTAGCTGACCTCCACAAGTCATTTCAAACCAACATTTCTGTGTTTCTGTGGCTTCACTCTACAGAATTTCTATCAAAAGGTATTGCATTGTTTTATCAGAGACAGCGACCTATTTGTGGATAAGGGGAGGCACAAATACTTGTTCACTGGGGTGAGATCTTCAGTATGAAGTAGAGATCTCAAGTTGAACACATTAGTTGCATTTCCGAAGCAGACAGGAACTTTCCATACTTTTTAAAAAAAGACAATCAAATATCTAAGCCTAAGTACAAGAACAGAGATTTTTTTATGCCATGAACAAATATTTTAAAAACTAATAACATCCTGGCTGATAAATATTTCTCATTAATTAGTCATACAATCGAACTTCTAATATATAAAATATCTGCCTATCTCAGCATTAAAACTATAGGTTAGAGAGACTGTTTGGTTTTCTTATTTTATATTGAAGGAGACATATATTTCTCTTGTGAGCACTGAAATGTAGATCCTGGTTAGTTAACTATTCAGATCACATGTAAAATGAGCTTGCTTCGTAGATCTTTTCTTACCTTTATTTTTGTTTTACTTAAACTCTGCTTGCTACAGGCTCTGCTGCTGTGTTTGTGTTTATTGCCTGCAATTAGGATGCAAGTTTCATAAAAGCCCACATTGCCTCTTTCAGAAGAAGAGAAGTCTGTAAAAAACAAAAAGCAAAGAAAACAAAAAAAAAAAAACAAAACAAAACAAACAAACAAAAAAAAAGGGTAACAAAAGCCCTGGTTACTCTGGAAAGATGAAAACTAGCTGCATGGAACAATTAGATTTGCTCTGCTGTACCTTGGAAATAGGAAAGATGAGGCTGTTTCTTAATTGAAGTGCACAGCATAGCATGATAATTCGCTGTTGCTCTGACAGCAAGGAGCTTGAAGTATTTTAAATAAATGATGCCCCAAACAGAATTTGATTATATCTGCGTTCATGTGGCATTCTAGTATCACCCTACAATAATATGCTGGTTAAGTATAATTCATTGAGTCCTGCAGGCAGAATTAGTTCCTCCTCTTTTGTATCAGTTACTGCAATAAATTAATGCAAAGTACAGCAGGGTGGTGTTGTGCTGTGCTGTAACAGCAGTGATAGCATTCTCCCCCCCAAAATCCCATGTAACTGAACTGTGGTTACTGTTGATGATTGTGATGAGGTTTCAGGCTTTGTATTGTTCTCCAGCATTGACTGCTCTTATCATTTTTGGGTCTTAAGAGAATAAGGCATAACTGCCTTTATGTCTTTCAGTCCACTCTGTTACTTTGGGGCACCTTTTAGCCAAGTGACCTGTTTCAGTCAAATCTCTCACAGACGAAACTGTTTCAAAGATGCTGCATTTCCATAAGTTTCATAAAACTAGGCAGCTGAGCAGAGAAGAAGAGTTGTCTACTGCCTTAACTGATGGGTATGAGCATAGGAAAGCTCGGTCAGACGCAGGAGGTGAGATCTCCAGGTGCAGACTCAGACTAAGGATTTTGTAGCTGAGGTGCTGACGGTGCTGCTCATTTGTCACTGCAGGCAGAGGTGATGGCATGCGCTGCTTCTCCTTGAGCTGTTCACCAGTCCTGCACTTTGGTCAGAGAGCAAAGGGCCACCCAGCCCAGGTGATCTTCTGCAGCAAAGTGCTAACAGGCCCATGGAGGCCCTGGTGCACTGCAGGGACAGAGTGTTTGGCATCATGTCGCTGAGGGGATGGGGGGCATGTGAGGAGAAAGGCTGCTGCCGGCTCCCTCTTTCAACTCATGCACGTTTTTTCTCAAGCCAGAAGGTGTGTTTTGTGGGCTGATTCTCAAGAGAAAGAGCTTCCTGACTGTGTGGTCACTGCTGGTTGGTGAGCTCAGCCACCTCTCTTGGGACCTGTCTTCCATTCCCTTCCTATTGGTCTCGTGGGATCCAGGGGCGAGGAAATGTCGCGGTTTAAATGGATTTCTTCCACGTCTTTAGTTCCATATGTCCTTTTAGTGCTCGTGTGTTCTGCTTTTTTGCAGCACATAAAAGGAGACAATGCTTAATAATGAATTATGGCTGTTAATTGCTATTTTGTCTTAAGACTTCTGTTTTTCATACACTTGAGAAGCAATGAATTAAGATGCATAGTTTAATAACTTCATCATCAGAAAACCATTCTGTATTTTACATTGCTGTTTGACAACATTTAATCCACCCCTATTACTTTGAAAAAATTTTAATTGAATTTCTCAAAACTCAAAATAGAAAATAAAAATGAGATTATAGACTGGGAAGAAATGTTAACAGCACTACCACCTTACTGCAGTGTTTTAAAGACATGGTGTGGGTGTTGAAAAAATTTGCATATTTTTTGCGTGCAATGATTTTTGTTTGCATATGGAAAGCATTCTCTATAGAATCAGTTTTCTTAGAAAATGCAAAAATTATTCTATTTTCTTGAAATTCATGAAGATATGATGGTAAGTTGAGGATAACCTTATTTTCAGTCTCACTGTGATGGAAGCATTTCAGCTGAAGTTCACATTATAGATAACAAGTGTCAAAAAGAAGGTCAGTTCCTCCAAAATATAAGTGAGCTACTACTCTTTTTAAAAGAAATAAAAAAGATTTGGGCTGTTTTAATGGCACTTCAGTGGCCTAACTGTGACAGAATATATTGTTGGTGCTTTCCAGAAAGAAGGAAAAGCATGATTTTCTTAAAAAACAAATGGCAACCTGTACTTATTCATGCAGTTGTGTTTTCATGCACTGAGAAAGTTTCAGAAAAGGGAAATATAGAAAATTCGGGTCTGTGGTCTACAACCATTAAGTGTTTGTCTTTTTACTGATCCTGTCAGCTGCTTTGCCTTTGGATCCGTGTTTGCTACATAACATGCTGCATTTGTTTCTAGCATGTCCAGTACACAGGAAAAGAAAAGATCAGCAGTAAGTACCTATCTGCAAATAAAACAAAGCAGTTTCAGATTGTTCATCTTGGTGCACGATAAAAGTTAACTACACTGTGCATGTTAATAGCTTTTCCTTCTATGCTCAAAGTTTTATGCTACCATTTGATAAAAGTAATTAACAAAGTTTCTTCCCTGCCTACAAGGAAGATTTTCAGGATTAGATTCATACTTGAAAAATTTTGCCTCACCTTCTAGTAAAATTAGTGCACTAGAGGGCTTGCTATTTACAGCAGATCAAATCTGAATTAGAGCCCATATGACTATTATTTTAAAACTCGGTGGGAAATCCTCAGAATATAGTTTTTTTATTTTGTTTTATTTGTTTGTTTTTTGTTTTTTCAAGTTTCTGTTTTTTTTCTGCCTCTTTGCTATAGAAGAGGGACAAAGAGCTTACCAAGATGACCACAGGCAAAACCTACTTGTAGCTGCAGCACTTGCACATTCAAGCTATATGCTTTCCTTTGAAATTTTTTTGCCTGTGATGTAAACCTTATCAGACCTTTATGCTTTCTAGAAGGTAAACTCTGCGTGAACTAAGGAAGTGAAATATTGTCAAATCATTCTGTGTACTGCTTTTTACAGTGATACGAGAAAAAATATTTTGATTGCTAGAAACTACCAAGATAAAATATTTTGTCAAGGACATAAAAGCATTTGTACATATTAATCAACACCACCACTGTTGATAAATAAATCTTCCTTGTTAGTGTCTCTGAGATGCTTATTAAAGGTAAGTATGCTGTTTCACATATTTCATTGAAGGTTTAGACACAGTTGGTATCGGAACAAAATCTGATTTGAATTGGCAGTCTGTGTTTGACCCTTTCAGGCCAACAATTATTAACCTCTATTCTGACAACCAAGAAAAATAATGGTTATGTCCGAGTCCTGTTATGTTGCATTAAAATCAATAGCTGTAAATAGTGATTCCTACAGTTTTAGCTGACCTATCTCAATTAGATATACCTATAGCATTTCTTAAGCCTTGTAGTTTGTTTTAAAAGTAGATTGTTTTTTTAACAATGTTGTTTCTTCTGGTTGTTTAGATTACGTTTTTAATGTACAAAAAAAAAAAAAAAAGAAAGAAATTTAGAATGAAGAAAAATGTTATGGTTCAACCATCCACTCAAAAATAAGACTCAGTTTTCAAAATAAATTCAGTTGTCTTTCTCTCAGTGGTGGGGAGAAAGCAAAAAAGCTTTTACATGATATGAAAAAGAGAATAATTGCAAAGCTGACTAAATAGAGACAGCCACAAACCTTTCCAGTCTCACTTGTTTTTGATCTTGACATCCCTCTTATCATTTCTCCACCCCCAGTACAAGCCTATGTTCTGTACTGTTGTGTATCGGTCAATCAAAAATTTCCAGCTCATTTTTGACCTTGTCTTCATGTTGGTTATCTTCACAGTCCTTAAGAAAAGGACTGTGAAAGAAGTGTGGGAGTACCATCCTGTTAATAAGGAATCCAAAGTGGATCTCCCACACAGCCCTTTGATAAATGTATTTTTGAGTTTGGATACTGACCTATGTTAATACTGGATGCTATTAGATGAAATACGTTAAACACTTATCCGTACAGTTTTCTGTGGGTGGGTTTGGAGTGTTTTTCCTTAACATACTGTTAAGCATTGTTCATTGGCATATATCTAGCAGTGTACTAAAAGAAGGAAATGCTGTAACAATTTATTGTGCCTATTTTTTTCATCTGGGATAGAGAGAGGTGATCAAAGGCTGTTTGTTACTATGCTTTTAACATCTTTTAAACCTTATAATTGAAGAGCTGGAGAACTAACAAATGGTGACTGTGATGCCAAATGAGGGCAAGAAAGAACAGGATGGAAATCTGCTGAAGTTGGAGCTTATTTTGAAATTCAGATTCTATGAAAACATTTTGTTAGCCTTTTAAGATTGATTTGGCTAGCTGTTTTCTATTTACATGCACCAAATTTCTTTTCAAATTTTTGAAGTAGCCTAATTATGAGAAATACAGTAGTCTCTGTAGTATCACTGGCTTTTCTCAATACCTGCTCTGCTATCTCTGCTAGTGTAGACTTGGTTTCAGAGCTTTGACTTCTCTGCTCAGCCATGACCAAAGCCTGGACCTAATCTTGAGTGACTTGATTTTGTTCAGTGGCACACTGGTACGACTGGAAAAAAAAGGAGAATCTACATTAGGCTCTCTCAAGTGGAACTTGTAATGACTGATCTGAAGAGAAGCTGCTGAAATCACAATGCCATGCTTGCAGCTCCACTTTAAAGTAATGATGTCCTAGCATGTAAGAATGAAGCTAAGAGGGAGGGCTTTTTCAGTTCATATAATTTAAAAGAGAAAATAAATAATTTTTGAATAAAGTCATGAGGTTATTGCTTAGAACTGTGCATGGTTAAAAGCAGATACAAATTAAGAGGCTTTAATAAATACGTAGTATACAAAGATAGATAAAGTGTATAGTAAATGATATGAATGAATTTAAGTTTAAGCTATAGAAATAAAATTAAATAGAAATAAATATAAACACAAATGGAGTCTGTATGTGGTTTCCAAATGGTGATGTTTTTGCATAAATGAAATTTTTGTAACGAAAAGAGAGAACGTAAGCTGGGAAACCTAAGAAGAATTTTCCAAGCTATGTTTCTACATTTTAGTTCACCATATTTTCTAAGCAAATATATGCTTATTTCATTAGCATTACAAGCTTATTCATAGAAGCCACATGATATCTCTTCAGTTTAAAGATATAATAGATTTGTTGGCTTTATTCATATCATAAAAAGAACCGACAGTAAGTGAAAGTATATATATGTAAATGCATACATTTACCTAGCAGACTTCTCTTAGAGTATTTCTTAAAGGAAAAAAGCATTTTAAAAAAGATAGGTATATTCATGAATTAAAGCAGTAAATAGTAGTCATGGTGCATATTATCACTCTGAAAGCTTAGCAAAATGGTGACAGTGTGGACCTTGATTGATTCTTCTTACATTCATCATTGATTTTTTTTAGAAATTCTTCCTCCAAAGAGGTGTGTGTGTGTGTATATACATATATATATATTCATACACATAGGTAAGTTAACCGTAAGTGTTGCCTTTTTGTTTATTTCCTTGGAAACTACAACAGATAGAGCAAAATGGAAACAAAATATAATGTAAAATCGATGGGAAGGTTTGACCTCTATTGCCATACCACCAACATTTGCCCTGATGTCATGGGCCAATATAATAAAATAAGGGGCGTTATTTTCAGAGCATTCATTGTTTATGTATCTTCACATACAACTGTGAAAACTGTTATTCCTGCCTTGACTTAAACTGCCTCAATTTTTTCTTTTTGACAGCTGTGGTCAATAGATGTTGACCAAAAGCTGTCAAATTTCTTGAGAAATGATGAAACTTTTTTTTTTCTTCAGACGAGAGTTATTTGTCTTCTATTTTGGGAAATCCTTCCCATTAAATTGACAGTCTTCAAACAAATTTTTAGCTTTAATTGCTTGAAATTGTATGAATACACAAACTAAAGCGCCCCTCTCTAGGATAACAAAAGTAAAATTAACTAGGATATTCAGAAATGTCTCCTTTGCTGATTGATTGCAGTTCTGTATTTAAGTCAGTTCTATGAGGGCAATGTTGGGCATTTCAGAGGATAATGGAGAAAAGCAATCTTTGCTCCATACAATGTGCAAAAGAGTGAGAATAATATGGAAAAAGATGGTTGTTAAAGATTCTAACTTGAAATGCTTTAAGCTGAAATTCCCACACTTTAATTTTTCCTTCATATTTGAAGGAATGACAAAACAGTAATTCTTCACATATGAAGAGTGTTGAGATTTATTTGTTTGTTTACTTATTTATTGCTTCCTAATTTTTTTTCTAGCTCCATTTTTGATCTGGAAATGAAATACGTGATAGACATTAAAAAAAAAAAAAAAGAAAAAAAAAAAGCATATCAGCTTATCAAGTCCTATGGCCTTGATATATAGGATATATGTGATCTCTGTAAAAAGTTTTTCTCCAGATCTACATTTTTAGTTTATGGAGTGAATTGAATGGATGAGTAATCTATAGGAATTGTCATTACTCCCTCATTAAAGCTGCTGCAAATGTATCTCACCAACACCTGCTCACACTGCAGACTGTGGGAGGTAGTGCCACTGTAACGTTGACAAGGAAAATATAGCATGGCCTCTAAGAAAATCTACATGGTAGCTGCAGATGGCGGAGACTTTTCTCCTTCCTTCTTTTTGAGAGAGTGCATGTCAGACCTAGTGGGCTCTCAAACAGAACTTGAGTTGATAACGGATTTAACCCATCCTTTTCAGTCTATTGTTGAATGAAATAGTGAGAATTATACATGATTCAAATTTAAAAGCCCAATGTTGCAAATTCTTACTCAAAATCATTTTGTGTCATCATTCCTGAACATAAAAGCTTTTTTCCATGTCCTGTAGCAATCCATACTATTTTGGAAAATGTATCTACTGTGGTGTACAAGTGTCACATCACAAAAAATTCCTCCAGTGGAAATAGGTGTATGAGGAATACAGGATTTATTTTCTGGAGAACCACTACAGAAGGAAAGTCTGTCACCACAAGACTGCACTGAGGAGGGATACTCGCCACCTCACTTGACTATCAACCACATATAAGAAACCCGTATCAACTTTATGGTATTTAAATTAATTCAAAGGCAAGATGAATCCTCTGAAATTTAGAATTAGTACAGCCAGACATTTCTGTTGTAATCTCTTCATAGTTTCATTTATTTCCATGAAATACATGGAGGGGTTACATACTGTCTGCATAGCATTTTCATGTTCGTTGTTAAATATTCAGGATGTATCTGCCTTAGGGACAATAGGATGTGGGATTCATCTCATTACCAATGCCAAATATAATCAGAAGGCAACTTGCTGCTTTAATTTTTTGAGTACTTATAGGTATTGTTGTAGTTAAAGATATCACGTGATCATTTAGAAAAAAAAGGGGACTAGTTGTTTTTCCTCTAGTATATCTACCCATTGGCAATGAGTAGTTAGGATTAAAAGCTCCTTTTAGCCCAAGGCTATAATGAATATTCAGGAAAAAATGAATCTGTACTGCTGTTTGGGGAAGTAAAAAGACAACCTCTGTAACATTAAAATCTCCTGTGCCTTTGGAATAAACAAGCAATATTTGATTAAGAACAGGAAGACAGAAAACACACTGATGTTCATCTCATACCAAAAGAGAGTACATATGACATTAAATTACCAACAGATTCCTGTAGATACAGTGCATGAATCAGTATTATGTCTTAGCTGACAGTAACTTCATAAAGTTTCATTTAGACGGTTAAAAAACAAACAAAAATAAAGGTGCAGCAGGTAAATTAAGGGTGGTAGCAATAGATGTTCAAGTCCATCAAAGTATTTGGTCATTCCGGATTAACACAAGCAGCAAAACTGTGGTACAAATTCTATATCAATTGCACTGCATAATCATTAATAACAAAACTTAAAAACCTAAATATGTATAATAGAAGCGTTAAAAAAGGGACTAGCTTAAGCAGAATAATGTTTTAGTTGATTGCTGATTTGCAAATGAAAATGCCCAATTGTTTTTACAGCTCATAGCTGCACATATAGCTGATTTTACGTATCAAGCCATTTAGAAAATGCTTCTTAACTTTGCAGGCTTCACAAATCATTTTTATCATGATAAAAGTTACAGGCATTGTCATAAAGTTGAATTGGAGTAAAAAAAAAAAAAGAAGTATTTATAGTTATTTATATTGCATTTGCAGTGACATAAGTATTTTTAGGGGAGATTTTTGTAACCTAATTTATGTGCCTCAGGGTCCATTTCCTTACAAGTTATATTCTCATCCTTTGAATGTTTTATAAATCCAGTCTCTGCTAAGAATGATTAAATGGACTTTGTAAATTGGCCTGAATCAGCAAAATATGTAAGTAAATTTAAGTCTGTATATGACCGCTTTAAAACTAGTGATTGGTATCAGGTTATTTACCTTGTTAATTTTGCACCTGAGTTTAAAACTGTACTGAATATAATAAAAATAAAAATTCCTAGAAAAGTTAAATTTAGAACTGCATTTCAAATTGGGATAATTTTTTAGTCAATTATTGCACTTAGAAGTAAATTCTGTCTTTTTGATCACTTAAATCTTTCTCAAAAGCTGTCTTCTAGTGTGAACTCTACAAATCCCTCTCTGTCCAAAGATGAACTCTTAAGGACTGGCTACACTGTCTTAGATAGGGTGGAAAATGGGCTAATGTGAACTGAAGAGGTCTGTTAATGAGTTATTGTTGAATGCAGATTAAAATAACTAAAATTTTAAAGTGTTAATGTGTGTTGGAATAAGATTTTATATGACAGCACTACAGCCATCATGAAGTCAGCATAAGGAGTTATGCAGTGTCAACATTATTGTGGGGTTTTCTGAGGAGAATTATTTACATAAGGAATATACAATTCACATCTTCTAGAGGGTCTCTCATTTCTGCATTGAGCCTCAAGAAATCTTAAAAGAGAAATTAAAGTCAAAGATGCAACTACTTTCATACTGCCAGTGCAGTGTTCATCCATATTTCATCGAAGCTCATGAGTAGGGAGATGACCATTTCTATTGGAATGGCTCTGCTAAGTCAAGATTTTACTATTCACATCCAGCACTGTGTACTCTCTTGAATGTAGCCTGTATGTTATGTTTGCATTTTACTGCTGATGTGGAATGACAAAAACAGCAAGAGAACGTTACCTGTGTGTTCACTAAACTGAAAAGATTCTTGATCTGCACTGGATTGTTTTAAGCTAAACTTCATTTAGCTTTATCCCATTTTCATAACAATGCAGCTTTCTGAATTTTTACAATATCCAAATGGGAGAGAATTTTTCTTTTATGACAGACCTAATTATCTGTGAGAGTGATAAAGATTTAGCAAATGTAAATAATTGCTGCAATACCAATTAACCTACCCACAGGTTATACTTGTAGTAAATCTTGTAACAGTTCTTTTTCTTGAATCAGATTGTGCATCATGTTCTACATGCTTTAGTGCTGCAAATTTTAAGATATTTGTTGAAAAACATTAATAGGCAACAGGGGAGAAAAAAAAAAAGTGAAAAACAAAAAACAGCAGCACACACCCTAATAATATTGGAGAATAATTGAGCCAGAATGTGTGCCAGAATCACAGTGTCAGTTTCACTGTGGTGTTTTCATTGCAGAGGATAGCAGAGGATAGATTACTGTCTGCATGGTACCCATAAGTGAATCAAATGCCTGGAAGTCATAAAAAGCAAACAACTGATTTTGATTTTGTGCTCTAAAAGAGCAGATTTTGATCTTTCATTTACATTTTGGATGTCCCGAGTTAGTCTGCCTGGTCAGAAAAGAGTCCAGAAATGCTGAATTACATTCTGATAGCCTTTCAACCTTGACTCATCCTTATTGTTCTGATCAAGGCACAATCAGCCAATACTCAGAATTGCATTATTTGACATGATTGTGATTATTTTCATCTCACCTTACGTAAAGTAAGCCATTAAAGTTGAATAGTAATATTTAAAATATATGGATAAGGACACTCTCTTTCTCTCCAAAATATATTGTTCCCAACTCTGGCAAGGGAACATTTTGTGATGTTGTTGTCTTGTGCAAAAAAAGGAAATTTTCTTCTTTTCATGGGCTAACCTTTCTGTAATGAATATGCAGTTACTAGATGTGTCTTAAATAAGCTAACTAGTGAGATGATGTTTGGTCCCGACGTGTAATTTCAGAAAATCACAGTACAGCCTCTTATAGCAGTGTTTTCTATTGCCTTGATATACCTTTTGTTCATATTACTTTTAATTATGTTCTATATTTATCTGACCTATTTGAACAGGATCCAGAGCTGGTGCGGAACATCTGTCGCTGGGTTAGACAAGCTGTTCAGATTCCTTTCTTTGCCAAGCTGACCCCAAATGTCACTGATATTGTGAATATTGCAATGGCTGCACAGGAAGGTAACTGACTCCACTGCACAAGCTGTGCAGATTTACTAATCTGCTGGATGTGGAGGGGACATGGGAGACTTGCAGAAATAATAACAGATAACAGAATTAAATACGAAAACAATTTATTTGACGTTTAGATGAATACTGTGATCAAATGTTTCTTAATTTTGTTCACGTTTTATTATAGAATACAGTGATATATAAAGAGAATTATATTAGATTAACATTAAAACATAATTTTGTTTGCTCACTCATATTTCTATTATTGTTTTCATATGTGTTTACCACACCACTGAACTTTCCCTTATTCTTATGTTTAGTAGTAAAAATAGTGTGTCCTGAGAAATGAGATGCAACATTTGAGGGCATATATATTTTTTTCCTTCCTTACAGCTTAAAATACAGCAGGGTAGGAAATTAATTTAAAAGTAGGTTTATTAATCCATCTCTTAGAAATAGTCATTCTTTATCTGTTGAGTATTTCTCACAGTAAGAACATAGAATAAGGGCTGCCTGGTCAATAAAGAGCTGCTGTTGGCAGCTTGGAGGGGGTGCCCTCAGTGTTGGGGTACCTTCCAGTGTCAAACAGCCACTGTAGTAGATTACAACTCACACAGCTGAACTGCAGAGATCTGCCTGTCTCCCCCTATTTCCTTGGTGCAGTCTTGTAACCTTAACACCTCTTTCAACTGATGCAGCCTGCTGAAAAGCTAACGTTAAATTTGTCAGCTCTGGACTGGTTTTAAGGACACTTCTGCGCATCCCTGTACAGTTTGTTGCTTTCTGTCTTCAGCTGTTTATTTGAAATTCTAGTTATTTTACAGTTTCACCGTTTTTCTGTTGTATTTTTTTCCTCTCTTGTTCTTATACTCATTATTTAACAAAAAGTGACTGACCTTCTCTTTCACAGGTGGCGCAGATGGTGTTACAGCCACCAACACAGTGTCAGGACTGATGGGACTGAAAGCAGACGGCACACCTTGGCCAGCAGTTGGTGCAGGACTGAGGACCACATATGGTGGCGTGTCAGGTAGGTGTTGCCCTTTTTGATGCATACTGCTTCCTTGGAGGCTTTCAGAACATCAGGAGGTCCTTGTAGTGGGCTAGAATATCATGTCTGCAGTCGCACCGAGTCCTTAAAGCTCACTGCTGGTCAATGTTTCTAATAGTCATGACAGATGGAACAGATTAAGTGTGAAGGCTCTTGTGTTGCCCTTTCCTTAATGGTAAAAACGCTGCATCAGAATACTGTGATAGGGTCACTGGAGAGGGAGCAAAATCTCTTCTCTTGTGACCCTTGCTTTTCCTCAAATTTTTCATTCTGTCACAATTGTCAAGCCCCGCGTTAGACAGAGGCTAATGAAAGGGCATTGTAGGAGGAAATATCAACAATCCAAATGCAGTGTATATTTCATAGCCCGAACTCTGGCTTATCCTCCTGCCTTCCCACTGAATGCACCTCTTCAAAGTAGATTATTTCATCCTCTTCCTACTGTGGGAAAAATGATATATCGTATTAGGCAAATATATGCATTTTCTGTAGTTTATTCCTTGAAATATATATTCAGAACTTGCATAGACTGTATTTCCAAATCTGCTTCACAGTTTAATTTTAAAACCAGCAACAAAACTCTTACACTCCAGTTCAGTGCTTTTGCACACTAATGAATTAATCTATTGACCCTATGCACTCTGTTGCTGTGACAACATGAACTTGGCCCTGCAAAGACAATACTGTGAACTTCTTGACTTCACTGGTATGGAGATTAGTCTCCTTGGTGATAGAGGTAGCAGTAAATAAATGTAACAGAAGTAATAGTGTCCTCATGATTGTCAAACATTATTTTATCAGGCCCGCCTCTCACTGCACCCCAAAAACATAATCAGAAAAAATCAAACAGGCAAAAAAAAGGCTTTATTTTATGCAACTGATGTTATCCTTAGAGAACCATAAGAAATGCAGCAAAAGACACCGTTTAAACAAACTTTAATTCAGACAAGTATGTTCATTGTAAAATTGCTTTATTGCCTTAGATAACTGCATGGAATTTGGAATTTTTTAGAGAATGCTAAAAGGCAAGAGACAGATAACAATCAGAAAAAAAAATGTTATACCTATTGCATAATGATTATTTCACAGTGACAGTCCAATAAGATGTTATAATTTTAATATTATGCAAAGTGGGAGGAAAAGGGGAACAAGGAAAGAATGGCTACAGCCCATTTCAATTTCTCTAGCCTGCCATGTTGACAGGAAAAGAATAAAGGAGGTCACAGTGGGTGCTGTGCATTAAAAATTAATAAAAGAACTATTGCAGTAGTATTTTATATAAGTAAGACCATTCACATTTTCTCATTTAAGTTGCAATTTCTGAATAATCCTTCCAACCATAAGTCTGTCTAATAAAATCTATAAGATGGCTGCCGTATGAAATGTGTGTCTCATGTCATGAATTTAAAACATGCATGTAGTGTAAGTTATAGTGGTACCTGGATGCTCAGCATTTCCATGTTTTGTAATTCTGTTATAAATGAGACTCAAGGAAAAGTTCTCCATTTCTTTTATTTATATAATGTGTGGGTGCTTGTATGTAAGTATAGAAATGTATTTTTCTTCCTGAAGTTTTGCACATATCAAAGGAAATAGAAGGTGACTTTTTGGAATGCACTATTACCTATGATGCAAATCTGATGCATATTTAAAAAATATGAAAAACATTGGAAGTGCTGTTTTCAAAGAGTGTACAGTTGCAGACAAATAAATAAAGGTTTCTTGCTGGTTCTTACTGATTGACATCAGTAGGTTCCAATCCCACAACTCATTGTGCGAAAGAAAGCCACATAGCCAATAAATTCAATAGATGCTGCACACACATCGCTGTATTTCCTGCTCAGTGATCAGGTATAATAGTATACAAATTTTCAAAACTAGGACAGCAATTTTAAATCAGGAGAGCTAGCATGCTTGTGAGAAGGCAAAAAATGGGAAAGCACTGGCCTTGTCAGAGCAAGGGGCGGGCGACCATGGTCCTGAGCTCTGTCCCTGGCCATGGCCTGCAGGCAGATGCTTGACCTTTTGCTGCGCCATTCTCCTGTCAGCTAAATGGCAGTAACACCACCTACGTGCCTACAGTCTCCCCAGAGAGTGCCTTGTGCTCCTCACACAAAAGTCGCTTTCCCATTTTCGTTTGTTTAAACTTGTTGTTCTATTTTGTTCCACTGTATTGTCTGATATAGTGAATGAGCTTTTGTTGTTTGTTTCAAATAATTCCTCTCAAGATATAATTCATTTTTAAGTGAAAGTCAGTGTAGTGAAAGTCAATGTTGTTACAGAAGTGATAAGTTTGGGATTTTTTTGCATGTTCTTCCAAAGCACGGCTGTTTTATGTTTTCCAGTGAGCAAAAATCTAGAGCAGATACAGAGCACAGCCAAGTTGTGTCTTGCTTTCTGGATTTTTTCCAATTGCATGGATTCTCTTTCTCTTCTGGCCTAGAGCTGGCCCCTACGTGGCAGGGACCTACAGCACAGGAGCTGATGAGGTGAGGTCCTGCACCTACAGGGCTGTTGCACTGCCAGTGCAGTGTGGTATGGCTGCAAGAGATGGCAGCCTTCTCATGAGGGCACCTGTCGGGGTCTGGAAACCCACCGCAGCTTGCAGCTGGTTGCCCTTGGGGTCACTTGGTTGTGAGGAATGGTTCATAATGGACTTTTGGTGCTGGATTGAGCTGGATTTATTTTTTTTTTTTAAAAGAAGTTTATCTTGTGTTTCCCCACTATCTTTATATATGACTTGTAGGAAACTCCCCAACTCCCCAAAAAAGTCAGAGGCTTTTAAAGGCCATCTAGCTCAATTCCCCTGCAATTAACAGGGTTGCTGACAGCTTCATCAGGTTCCTCAGAGCCCCATTCAGCCTGACCTTGAATGTCTGTAGGGACAGGGCACCCACCATCTCTCCCATCTGGGCAACCTGTGCCAGTGCTTCACCATGGACACTGCAGTGGAAGTGGCAGCAGGTGGCCAATGGAATGCTTGAGGTTACCCTCAGCTCCCAGTGCGAAGGCCAACGTTCTACGCTCAGACACAGGGCAGTAGACTGGCTGCTGCCCACTGGCTGAAGGATTCTGCTGACAGCCTGAAGCAGGCTGCTGGGAGGGATGAGCAACATGGTGGCCAGCGCTGCCAGGGACCCGGCAGCGGGGCTGTGTAGTGTTTGTGGAAGCTGGGCACTTAGAGGACAGCTGTTCTTCACCATGTCATCAATTCACAATGGCCACACATTTCTTAATACAGTGCGGCTTACCCTCTCCAGGTGAGTGTAACACTCTAGTGAGTTTGATGAAGGTTTCCATAGAAGTGCAAATAATGAAAGTCTGTTAATCTCCTTGCCTGGCAGCAGCCTGACATTTTGACTTGCAGTCTTCCCTACTTTCCACTGTTTAAAAACGTGCTCATAGATGGTGATGTACTGAACAAAGATTTTCCATGTGCGCCTTCCCCTTGTCCTCTTTGCTCTTCATCAGCTGCATTTGAGGCAGCAGTGCAGGAAGGTTGTTGTTCTTCTTCCTAGAACAGATCACCCCTGCAAAGGGATTGGCTTTTTAAGTGA
Organism: Tetrao urogallus; assembly: GCF_951394365.1. NCBI lineage: Eukaryota > Metazoa > Chordata > Aves > Galliformes > Phasianidae > Tetrao > Tetrao urogallus. The sequence goes on along the minus strand of NC_136818.1, from coordinate 17,157,703 downwards.
CAGGTTGTTTATTGTGGTTTGTCCAACATTAATAAAAACTAAAAAAACAGTTAGATTCTGAATTGTCTTTGGGAAAAGATTCATTTATCTGTTTTTTTTTTTTTTTTTTTTTTAAGTTCTAGCATAAGTATTTCAAAGATGCGTAGACTTAATGAGATTAGTTAAAAACCCCATTAATTTAAAGTTGTCACAATTAGTGTTTGCCTCCCGGCCAGTGCTCAGGAAGTGACCTTCCTGTTCTGATATAATTCGATCAGCTGAAAATTACTAAACTGTGAGAAGCACGGCTGTTTCCTCCATCCTACCCTGCTGTGTGGTGGGTGGTTTTGACAGGGAGGATTTCAGTATCCCAGGTGAGCGTTTGGCCACTGGACTGTAGAATTAGTCTCTCTCTATCTCCCCCTCTTCCCTGCAAATATTGAATTATTAATACAAAGTGAAACAGCTCTCACAGGATACGCAGTATCTGTAGCAAAGCCTGCTGACCTGTATGACTGTGTGATTTGGGAGACCGAGTTTTAAATCCCTGATGTGAGTCCCACCCGGGTCTCCTGGACACAAGGTTTATCCCTGACTATTGAACATGGTGAAATCTCCTGTGTTTTTCTGCACTTTCTACCTCTCTTCTGGTGCCAGAAAATCTTTGCAGGGAAAAAAAGTCGCAGTAAATTTGACGAATTTGTATTTTCTGAAGAAAATTCTTTTCTAATTGGCACCACAGAGCTTCAGCTGAGCCCAAGGGCTACTGTAGCCCTTCTCATTTTTGTGGACCTGTTACATGAGAGGACAATGCAGTTAAAGGGGCCAGGTGTTCATCCTTTTTTTTATAGGTTTCCAGGAAGTACTCCTTACTGAAAAAGTGAAAATGTCCTGATAAAGCCTCCAAAACATAGCTATGGAAATAAGCCCTTGGAATGAAAGAAAAACATTGCAATTAAGATATGGCTCCCTAGACTGTATTACTATCATACCTGCAGAAGTAGAGGCATCATTTGATTTCCATTAAGGAGCTTTTACAATTGACCCAGCAGTATTTCAGGTTTGAGAATATATAATACATTAGATTCTTCTATGCATGCAGTACAGAGTATTCATTTCTTAAAAAGAAGCTAATACTGTTATTTATCCTCACAATGAATAATGATCACCGTCTCTGAAAGAGTTTATTTCATCGGTATAAATATATATAATTCTGAAAATGTGTTTTGTAGGTACTAGAGTAGGATGCCAGGTTTCCCAGAGAAATGCTAACATACTGTCAGCAGCTACATGCTTTCCTAACATTTATTTCCTTTAAATTTATTTTAATTTTAGAAAGCTTTTTTTTGTGAGCACTCGTACCGTACTTCCATATTACAGATATGTTTTATATCACACATCACATTGCAGCACTATAGGATATTTATTCCAAGCAAAATAGAGCTTCTGTGTGAATTTCCATGTTTTTTTGTTCTTCTTTGTCGCGTGTTTGTTTCTTTGTTTTTGTCTGGAATCCAGATCCTTAGGGAATAAATTTATAAAACCATAGACTGGACTTAGCAAAAAACTTAGGTTAAAAGCATATCTCTCTGCTGTGCACTCACTACGTATCCTATTAATGCTTTGTTGCAAAAATGTTGCAGGATTTTACAGTAATAGTTGAAACACTTCATGCCTGTGTGCTGTTACAGATTTATCCAATTATTATGTGCTGTAGCATTTTGACATTATTTGCATGGATATATGGTGCAGCATATTAATGTGTGCATGTTTGTATGTTTTCCAAAACAAGAGAGATTCAGAAAGTTGTGGTTCTATTCTCATAGCTGACCCCAAGAGAGGTCAGAAAGAATATAGCTGGCTAGCAGATTCTGTAATTAAATGGGGGAGAGTATAATTGTTGAAAATCAGCAGAGGTGGTTAATTTCACTTACCTTTGAAGTATTAGTGAAGCTGTCTCTTAAAAACAAACAAACAAAAAAAAAAAAACCTCACACACAAAAATACTATCAGACAGCATTTGTGACTTTTAAGGGAATATTTTCAGGTGTTATTTCATAAATTATATACATTATATGAATAATTGACATTATTAATAGGAGCATATATTATAATCTGAAATGTATGATCGAAACTGAAAGAGGTAAATTTAATAATATAATAGTAATAGCTGCCTTTTAAAAGAAAAGTGGGGAAAAAAAACAATAACCAAGAGTATTCACTGTCATAATCACAGTTCTCTCAGTGACTGCTCTGTTGATTTTGGTCATTACCAGAGAATGAAAAGCTGCCCATCATTGGAAATAAAACAAAATATATATATGCATATGCACTTCTGTTTAGTGTAAATATTTACTGAGAGTTAAATGCTATTTATATTAACATATATTTATAAAACAGTTTAGATGGGAACAAGAAAACAAGTATACATCATAGTACGATTTTAATTTTGGTTTATTATTTCTTTTAAATGTAGCTCAGCCATTAAAAGCCCTTATTTGCATATATTATGTCAGTATTCATAAAGAGTCTTCTGTTTTCTGTGGTGTCCTTGCAGCGGTCTGATTTCTCTTAGAGTTCTGCCGTCACTGGTCTGTGTAGAAGAGATCAGAGCCCTAATAATAGATTTTTGACAGGGAGCTCGCCTGCTACCTGCCCTACACAAATCCTCACTGTTCATGTTTGCTTCATGGCAACAAAGCAGACAGAAGGAAAATGCCAAGTGCTGAGTTTGAGGTACAGCCCTGCCATAGCTTGACATTTCAGCAGAATAGCAGTTTATGAGATGCATAATTTTTCATCTGGGACTCAGCTGCCATTTTCATAGAAGCTTGCAGCTCATTGACTGACTGGAAGTAGGGCAAAGGTTTACAGCGTAGATCAAGGTCTACATCCTTCCATGGCTATTTATAAATAAGTATTATTTTCCAGATAGGGTCAGAGAACTAGGCACATTTTCTTTGCATTTAGTATTTTTGAGCTAATTTTTTTCCTACAAAGAAAACACTTTACACTTCTAGCACAGGTGCCATTTGTAGCTGATTAAAAATGATCGTAATTGATTTCATTTGCCAAAAGATTAAATGAGTCCTGAAAAAGAATGAAGCGTAGGTCTTTTCACAAAGCGTTTAAACAAAGCCATGTTTTCTTCTCTTACTTCAAAAATCCCTCATTCTGAGGTTGAAATGAGTAAAAAGTCTTTATTCCTGAAATGTAATTGGTTTGTGTTTTATTATTGTTATAAATTGCATTTAAATTTTCACATTCGTGCACTTGTACCTGGGAAACAAATGCAGTGTAGTACATGTAAAAGAGTGTTTAATTTAGAATTACACATCTCTGTGAGCTTCAGTAACAGTTCACCATGTCACAGTCTCATATAGAACAATGGTACAGTACATTGGATTAATTAAAGAAGCCTTGCAGAGAACTGAATTCTCAGTATGTCAAGATTTCAATTTTATGTTAAATATTTTCTAAAGGCCAGACCCTTAAATCTCAGGGGCTGTACCAAGCAGTGAGCTGTGAATTTAACCATAGGCTAACTGCTAATGATAAGGAAAAGAGTCCAAGTTGAGGCAGCTGTAATACAGTCATTGGATTAGGCTATCAATCACTCAGTTCCCTGAGGAACAGGCAAAGACGACAAAACAGTGAAAAGGGAAATTAGGAAGGGAGGGCATGACTAGAATGAGATTCTTCACCAAATGTATCTGTTAGTTGGCTGAATCCCTGAGCATCAGACAGAAATGTCCAGCATTACTCTCAGACTAAAAGCCAGTATTTGTTCAAAACTCCTAGAAAACCATCAAATCATCATTAACCTTTGCTGGTACGGTGTTCTAAAATGCAACCGGGCATATTCTTCTGCTTTAATAGCCTGTAATTTCATTAAACCACTGCTGTTGAACACACAGGATTTGCCATTTACATTAAAGTCGTATGTAATATGTCCAGGTGAAACAATTCATTTCCCAAAAGAATGTGTTTTGTGGTGTTTAGGTTTTTGTTTGTTTGTTTGTTTGTTTGCTTTTATGAGTAGATAACCATTAGGATTTCAGATCTTACTGATAGTTGCCGAAGGCTGATGCAGATGATGATTCAGCTAAATCTGTAAATTTTACTCAGATGTAATATGGTGAAAAAAAAGCAGAAATAGAGAAAAACTATGACCTAGCTTGTCCAAGCATGGATGAAAGAGCTTGTGGTTTTATTCTGCACACAACTAGATGCAACTGGAAAGGATTGGAGAAGCTCATATGATCATGGAGATTGCCATGGGTAAGCAAAAAATGCTTCTGCAGTTAACTGTTTAGACACTCTCATTAACAAAGTGTGGAAGTGAATAGATGAATTAAGAGAAAAGTGGAAGCATTTTAAAGCAGGCTGATAGTACAGATGCTTGAATTGAAACTTGTTTGCAGTAATGGGCAGAGATGAATGTACCACATGCGTGCTATGACCTGGTAATAATAACTGTTAATATCAAGACTGAACCTGTTAGCATAGTCTTTGTCAGCACTGGTTGATTGTCTTTCTGTGTCTGCCAGGTGTAGGAGAGAATGTTATCTCTTCCTCTTATGATCACCTCATCCAATTTTAAGCAACTGCTCACAGAAATATCTCTCAGGGTATTTTCATGCCATATCTTTAGGAGATCACTGTATTGACAAAAACATGTATTTCTCTCATAAAAACATACAATTCATATTGAAAGTTATTTAAGTATAATCATTTAAAAAATCTAATGAATTATTTATTGGAAAACTACTTGCCATTTAAGTACTTTTCAGTTTATTCTAGCACAAACATTAAAATATTAACAATAATTTCAAATAGATAATAATTAAAATGATAAAAATAGAGAAAGCCCTCACTGCTGAGTTTGTTTACTAGTAAGTCTCAGCAGCTCTCTCAGTCTGATCTTTCTCACCTCTCTCCGTGGATAATCACAGTGAAGTCAAAATGTATTTTAATTCCCAAACGCAGCTTGAGCAAGGTTGAGAGACTCTAGCAAGGTCTACCTTGAGCAAGGTAGAGAGACAACTCTGAAGTCTTTCATACAAAGGAAACGCATATCTGCTTTCAGAGAATGGACCTAAGCCTGGTAAAAAGTTTTGCTCACTATAAAAGTGTGCATAACTTGCAGAAACTGAGTGCCTTATGATATCTCAGTGGCAACTTAGGAAGTGGGAGGAAGGATGACTCTGGCATGCTGACCAGTCTCCAGCAGTCATGCAAGTCAGTCTAGCCTTCTGCTCTAACTGCTGCAGACAATATAGGAGAATGTTTTATATATAGAAGCAGTGATTCTAAACAATTAAACATATGACTTGTTTAGAGCACAAGAAGGTTATTTTAGCTGGCAGTGTTCAAGTTGCAAAGCTTTGTTGCAGCATTAGCTGTGCAATGGATTCAGATGTGAATACAGGTTATGAGACCTTAGTGAGTTTCAATGTAGGACGCAGAAGGAAAGATGTGACAAAGGAAACTGGTTCCGAATTTATGTGAATATATGTTGGTGATAGAAGCTACTTGCTGGATTGTGCAGGGATTATAATTGTCTTTTCTGCCATTTGCCATTTTTCTTTCGACTTCGTATCTGAATCAGTTGCAGGGTTGATTTAGTTGAAAAATAAAGATTTTGCTATATATTTAATGTCAAAATACGAGCTAACAAAAAGGTTGTAAAATGTCATTTTATTTGATACCTGTTACCATGAAGCTTATGTTGTTCATCCTTCCCTCCTGTGGGACATCAAGAAAGGCCAACTGACTACTGTCTCAAGATATCACTGCTCTGGACAGTACACCCCAACTTGTGTGCAGCATGCTGGCTCCTCTGCCTCGCTAGCTCAGTAGCTTTGGTAACCCCAGTGTCTTAAACATCACTGTGAGAGTGTTGGGAGTTCCCATTATTCTCCCTACCTACAAAACTCTGGACTGATGAGTTTTAGAATTGAATCAGGAAGTGTTTAGAAACTGAACATGCCTAAGTTAATCTAGTTGCACGATATTCTGACAATCAGATACAAGGGATTTTGCGGAAAAGGAGTAGATCTTTGGAACAACTAACCCAGGGCTTTGCTTTACATCCACCTATGCCAAAACAGTTATTACTGCTGTCCTGCTTCCACATAGGAGAAACCTTCACAGTGCTGGTTTGCTATGATTTATGATGAACTAACCATAGTGAATGTATTTTTACTCATCTAAATCCTACTAACATTCTGTATTTTTAGTGTCCTACTCGAGTTATGAATAAATCCTAAAGTCAACCTCACATGTGAAATGCAGAATGCAAATTATAGCAGGTTTGTTTAACTGGAAGAACCTGGATTTGTATTTCAGTGGACATTACTTCGCCCTTCATGGGTTATTATGAAAAGAAAAAAAAAAGTATTTCACAACTACCTCGTTTTTATTTTTTATTTTTTGCCTTGCAAAAGAATGCAACAATTGTATAGTAGGCAGGTAAAGGATCTGCATTTTATTGTGTATTTTCATGCATGTATGTCATTGCATGATAGGAGATATACAAATATCGTGCTTGCAAACAGTATATAGAAACATCTCCTACAAAATCTTTCAGGAAGTCTGCTGTAGTAATTTGTTTTTCCAATGTATGCACAATTTACAATATCTATGTTGCCAGATAATTGCAAATATCTTCCCTATTAACATGCAATGTATGGCCATCTTTGCAAAGTCCTTTTTAAATCCCAAAGGATGCTCTGAATGAGGGATTTAGCCTCCATTATTTAGTTTGAGAGCTGAGTGAGAACTGTTGAGTGTAGCAGACATTGTTTCAGAATGAGATGCCCAAATCCATGGTGCAGATGTGTGTAGGAAGGGTGTTTTTAATGCCAATGAGGTCTGGGAATAAACCTGTGGTATCACATCTGACTCAGCATAGAGGTAAGGCTGATGCTGTGAAGAACTTCATTTCTGACAGCTCAAAAAGAGGAAAAACTCTCCTTTGTTCCACGAGCAGACCTGCCAATGAGGATGTTGTTAACTGTGTTACGGTTGTGTCTGGCTGTTTATCTATGTCTCATGGCCCTCCCAAGTGACATACTGTTTTTCAAAAGTGTGTATGATTACTCTAGTCCACATTTTGACTGGGCTGACCTTGTTTCTCTTCGTCACTTACTGTTATGCTTACACCATTAATGTTAGACAAGATGCCTGTGTACTGATTACACCAGCTTTGGCAGCGTTTTAACTGATTTTTGAATATATGCCCATTCAAGAGCTATTTGGATTTTAATAGCGAGTACTGAGATAAATCTTCTCATTCTAGTCCCTGATAAGTTCTGTTTTATCAGGAGCACTTTCAGGGAAAGTGTTACCAGATGAGGCTACTTAAGAATCAGCTGCTTTTTCTTTTAAATTAAGGAGCTTCTTCAGAAGTCATAAAAGACGGGATTTAAAGAATTCAGACCTCCAAGGAGGAGCTGGTGGTTCCCTAAGAATTATTTTAAGAGTGCCTGCTACTTGATACAATCAAGATTATTGAAAGACTGAAGAGGTTGCTTACACCTTCATTCACCATTTACCCAGGAAACATGCATGTGTCTGGGAGGCTTCTTTTACTCTTCTGCCTTGTCACTATGGAAGAGATGGGCATTCTCAGGGCTAAGGTTTTTTCTCTCTCCATTGACTTCATCAGGTTTTTATATTTTTAATTTAGGTACTCCTATCAAATGGCTTAGATAGTTTAGGCTTGCATTTTTTAGGCAAGTTCATGATTCATCATTTTTTGGTGCGGATTATACTTTTTTCCTAAAAACACAGATGTTTCTGGTTTTAGCATACTCCATTTTATAATCTGATGTCACCATAGAAAGTGATACTTGTGTGCTTAACGTTAAAATATCTTTCAGTCAGCTAATGTAAAGCATCTGGTGTTCTTCTGTATTTTAATAAACCCTAATAACAGTATTGCAATCCCTTAATGCCATTTCTCATATTCTTGTTACAGTAGGTATATGGCACACATTTTCTGGTTTAAAAAGCTCAAAACAAATTTCAGCAGTTTAATCTCAGTGTTAGGAAAAGGATCACAGCAGCTGTTATAGTATTTTGTATTTAAGCTAGTTTTTGTAAAGGCTTGTGACACACTCCCTGGGTGCTAAATATTGACAAGCATGCTCTGGCAAGCAAGACCTGGCTTGGTGAGGTAGCACAGTTCGAGTCTCTGCGTTGACACTGTAACCCAAATCTGAAAACTATTATCCTACTCCATTTATTTTGGCTTTATAGGTGACACTGACCACTTATATTAGGGATTTCCACTGTATTTTTAAAACTGTAAGCTTGGATTCATATTTGATTTAGGACAGCAACACATTGTGCATCTGTGTTTGCTGACACCTTCAGTAATGTATTGTGAATGGAATCACAAAAGACAGCATAGAACCTTCATGACTTCTAACATTCAGAACGGAAGCAAACACTGCATGTAAAATAATTTAAAAATCACATTTTTCTTTTATGCTGGGTAACAGACCATGTCCTAAAACTGTGAGGCTGTAAAAGCTGTTGATCAAAAGTGAAGCTTGGGCATGTATTCATTATGGGATATAATTTAGGAGATTAATTTTTATTTATATTATGTAACTGAAAAGAAAAATCCACCTTTTTTCCCACCCTAATTGTAAGTGCAGCATGTTTATAATGTTTCTGGTTTACTTTTTGAATTTCTGAATAAAGAACTTAAGCCTATTTGGGCTTTAGTAAATTTGGCATGTGGACTAAATTGATTACCAGATGCATTGTGCAACATATGGCACTGTACAGTCTTTGTGTGCTTCATAGTATTCCTTAAATTAGCAGCATTTGTTTTGATTCCAAAAATGCACTTGTCTATGCTTTCTAGTGCTTTGGACTAAAATACTGGCTTTTCAGTGCTAAGCAGATGTGTTAGAATTTCCTGTGGAACATTTATGCTTTTGTGAGTCTTCCTCTTTGAGCACTCCACGCTCAGCATTGCGTTAGTGATAGCCCATGCAAATGGAATCTCTTCATTATCGTGTCTATATTCACTGTTTTAAAACTTAAGAATTCCTCATAATTCTCCATCACCAAGGACAAGGAAGCGAGCCAGTTTTACCCAAAGATATTACCCTTGAGTGAATCAATTTTCAGGTATGTTTTATTTTAGATTAAAAAGAAAACAGGAAGGAAGGGGTACATAATTCTCTGTGGGAAATATGAGTAACAACAATCCTGCATTATTCTGTGAGGAAGTAGACTTCTGAGCTTAAGGTTGTGTTTTGAGTGGGCATAAAAATTCACCCATGAAAATGCACAGAATAAAGTACCAAGGTCTGGGACATTAGTATGCAATTTAGTTCTAAGAGCAGCCTGCTTGAGTTGATTTAGAGAGGTTATCTGTAAAATAGTATAGCTTAAATTACCAACAATTTTAGAGAAAAGAGCAATATGATGACCTGGTACAAAGGATTTGTAACCAGGAGGACTGCATGCTGCCTCTTCTCTCCAGATGAAATTACTGTTCACACACACATTTCCTCTCCAGGTCTCCTCCTGTTCTTTTCTCTTTTGAGATAAAAGTATTATAACTTTGTATGATATTTTGATATTCTCTACTAAAAGACACTGCGTAAGTGCCAAATATTGCGGTTGTTTTTATTAATTTCTTTGTGGTAGCAGCTATGTGTGCTCTGAGCAGTATTTAAAATCAACAAACACATGTGGGTCCCTGGCTTTGCATTAATTGCCCTTTACTTTGATCACTGAAGACCAGTGAATGCAGTTTAGGGCTGTGTTACTATCATTTTTCTTCAGTGGAAGCCAAGGGGATGAGTAAGTACATAAATTAAGTCCCATACTCACCCTCTGAGCTGCCCTCATTGGATAACAATTAAAATGATCTGACAGAGCAACACACTAAATTCCCTAGCATCCCCTTCTGTTGCTCTGAATACATAAAACAAATGAGTGTTTAAGCCTATTAATGCTGTTATTTTTTATTAATGCAGAAAGCAGTGTTAAGATGCAGGTGTGTAATTTCATCTTGAAATCAGCACTGAGTTGCATGGTTGATACAAAGGCAGGACTGATATAAACGTGTTTTAATTACTAGCCCTTGATTATATATCCAGAGCTAGTAAAGGCCTCCGCAAATAAGGTATGTGCTTCCTTTATGCCGTGGATGGTTTACGCAGCACGGACATGCTATTATTTTGCTTTCCATTAAGACATTAGCTGTTCAGCTCACTGTACGCTCTCAGCTAGAGAAGTGGCATGAAACCTCTTGTAACTGCGAAGGTTATTAAAAAGAAGGAATGGAAGAAAAAGTTTTTCTTTACAACTGTCAACCACGCACAGCCAAGGTCTCAGCTAATGCCAAGATATTGACACTCTGTGGGGGCGGAGGGGCCTTTTCTTCTACAGAAAATGAAGTATTGTCATGCAAATTTCATTATAAAAATACAGAGTTGTAAGGAACTAAATATTTAGAAACTTATGTACCTAGTTATAAAACTGTAATTATAAGAAAGTGTTGGTTGTGTAAGGAGTACTTCACATCTGTCAGAGTGTTTTAATGTCTACAGTAGTTATTAGCTGAATATTTCCATTATTACCATTCTGTGAGCAACTGCCACGCTTGAAACTGATTGATGTTTAAGAGTAAAGCGCTTTTATTACATGTTGCCAGCTTCTGAGGGCCAATCTCATAACCTACAGTGCCTTCAAAGGAGTGATGATACCTCCTTTTTCTGGAACAAATCACATCTGAAGAAAGTGAAAGAGTGAAAGAAACATTTATTTCCTTATTTAATTCCACAGAACTTTCATTGCATTGTACACTGTTCTGCTACTGAGTTAATATAGTATGTTATCTGCCAAATATGACACTGGACAAACACAACTTTTACAAGAAGAGTGATGTTTGAATGTAGGCAACTAGCACTGCGGGATGGCTTGACTTGAGGCAGTGACTTTAATTGTGAGTTGATGGAACTGTGGTGTCATTCTTTCATTGCCTGGGTGCAAAGCAGTCTTCTGACAGGGTGTGCTGGTTGCAAAGTCTTCACTAATTTTTTGTTAGTTTGTGGATTTGTGCTCTGCACAGATCTGCAATTTCAGTGAAAGAAATGTACGACAAAAAAAAAGTGAGAACCTCCCCACCAAGTGTTTATCTTCTAAAGGCCATGCTGTCTTGCTTGAGCCTAGGCAAGGCTTTTTGAGTTATTCAAAGGAGGAAAGCCGTAAGAAAATATTGCAGCAAGTTGACCATAAATAACGCTCTTAGGGGAGTGTACTTTTTGGAGTATTTGTGCATGTTGCTCAAGAATTAAAATTTTTCCACCCTCACCCTAGATGTGACTTTACTGAAACTGATCTATAAAAGTAGAGTGGCCTCCAGCTCCAGTGGAGGCTGCTAGGGAATGTGAGTTTCTTGTGCCTTCCTCCCAGAATAAGGCAGAGAAGGAAAGTAATGTTACTTTAACACCACCATAAATGTAGTGCCCAAGCTCAGCTTGTAGGAACAAGTTGACATGCTGATCTCATTTTAACACGTTAATGACTATATTGGTACTTTAAACTAGCAGTTGTTGGAAAAGTTGGAAAGCATTTGCCCCAGATCTTAGAGACTGTGTATTAAAATAAGACAAATCTTGAGACTTGGAGAATCCTTCCAAGAAACTATTATCAGCTGTTTTCTCCTTGCTCATAATTTGATCATCAAAAATCATATCACCTTCAGCATTCATTATGAACTGCTCTGGTTTTCATTCTTGTTCACCTGACTCTTTATCTGCCCAAATCACTTTGTGTCAAAAGCTTCAAAGTGAAATTTCCAAAAGGCACCACATTACTCTTCCTTCCTAAACGTTACCCTGACAGCAGTAGCTTGCTTTCCACATATCTCAGCAGACTCTGGTGTGCCTATTTATCTTTCCAAATGATGATGTGCCCCACCTGCTTGTAGACACGTGCAGCTCTCCATGAATAATCAAGGTAGCTAGTTTCTCTTTTTTTATCAGCAGAAAAAAAAGTGTCAGATAACTTCCTACTCATCCTATGGCAAGTAGGTGACTAAGGCTGTATGCTTCAACTACCTTAGCTAAAACTATCAGTTCTCCTACTTCTGGTTGCGTGAGTCTTGAGAAAAGGGAAGTGTTGAGATAAATGGCTATGATACACACAGTGCTGAAATAAACATTTATTTTAACACATTGTATGTGATGAGCCATTTATTTTAACACTTTTCACTTGAAGTGTTGAAATAACAGGTTTTATCAGGGGACGTGTCATCCACTGTTTTATGTATATGTGAATATGGAAATATATCTACTGAGTGTGCATGTATATATATATTCACACAGATTATATAGATATGCAATAATAATATGGCAGATGTGTGCATAGACACATGCTATTACACCTGCAAATACTGTATTTTCAGCTGAACTGAAGTAACTTGTTTAACAAAACTTTTGTTTGTGCCATCCAATGTGTTTTTTTTAATATATTTTGTATGTATATTGTGTATATAAATAGATACAAATACATCCATACATATAATTTCATGTTACAGGGTAGTACCAAGTGGATGAAATAAAATATGTAAACCTCATAAGGAGATAAGCATGATAATGGGTTATGTGAAGAGGGGGGGAAATACTCATTTAAGGTTTCTGTGTTCTTAGTTTCTTTAGTTTGCTGTACTTTTTTACATTCTGCTTCCTTTGCTGTAAGGGACTTTCTGGACCAATGGGTATTGAACAGTGCAAGGTATGCTTCAGGTTTTGTAGATAAGCTGCAAAGATCATTACTACCTTTTTCAGTAATGTCTTTATTTTTAAAATGAGCCTCAACGTCCAGCTCAGCAGTCAGTTGCCACTCTGCCAGCATGTCCTTACTACATTGTCTTTGTATGACCTGAGCTCTGTGTGCACTAAAGTACCCACGCAGGCGCTTGGGCACACACACATCCTGCTTCCTGGCACCAGGGTCATGTTGACCACTGTAGTTGTTTGTTGAGGAGGTTAAGGCTGTCTCAAACAAAGGCAGTACTGCTTCTGAAGCTGACAGGGGCAACCGTGCCTTTGAACAAATCTCTAAGCTTCTGGGTAAACAGCTACAAGCACTTCTACTGGATTTTGAGTTAAGCACAACTGCCTCTGCACTGGGATGGATGGGCTGGAAATCTTAGTGTATGCTGGAGGGTAACATGTCTTTCAGCAGAATTTATCATGAGCTTCTTTGTGCTACTGTGATAGTTGCAGTGGTCTTGTCTAGTAAGTGTGGACAGTACTCCTTAGATGGTCCATCTCCTTTCGATGCTAGTCTAATTCATATATTTTTCCTTGTATTGTGCTGGGAGTACACCTCAGTCATCAGCAGTACTTTTATTATTACTATTATTAGGATATTCCAAATACAATCAAATGATGAGTAAGCATTGAAATTAATTAAAAAAAGAAAAAAAAAAGAAAGGAAAATAAAAGAAGGGAAACAATTATTGGAGAAAATATGCACCATCCCAGTACATGAATGTTATATGTAGTTATGATATGCTAACGAAAACTAGAAGAATGCAATCAGTCAGTGTGGATGCTAGAACCAGAGTTGGCAGTGATATTAAAAAATGGTGAAATCCTGAGTTTATTATGGTCACCAGAACCTTTTTTGATTGATTTGGAGGAGTTGGTGTACCACCCTTCAAAAATTATCAAAAAAATGAAATCTTAGCCAGCCATTGATTTGAAGATGGGGTTTACTGTTATGCCATAAGATGACTAACATCTCAAATGATCTATTTGTTAAACGAATAAAATCTCTAATGGATAATATCCAGAGCCAGAATAAATCATGCATTATTATTACTGATGTTGGCAAATGACAGTGAGTAAGTAAAAATGGACTGAATAGGCTGTAAAAGACATAAGGAACAGTGATAGGACTCTTGTCCTGGTCCTAAGCTGAGTCAAGAAACACTGGGCTGTGTACCATCAGAGCTTTGGCAAGGTCTGTCGTGAGCTTGCTATTTGGCACACCCTGTACTTTTTAGTGCACTGAATATTGAGTGCCCTATTTTGGGACCTCTTTGTGGATCATCTTTCCTTCTGAATGTTTATTCATTGGATTTTCTTCTGCAATAAAGAAGGCTGCTCCAGAAGTAATGCCTCCTGTTTTATGATATTGGCCCATGACATCAGAGGCAGATGATAGTGGTATGGTAGTAGAGACTGAACCTTCCCACCGATGTTCCACTATATTTTGTTGTTATATGGCAGATGGCAGCAGAATGACAGTTTGACAAAATGGCAGCAGATGTGGAACTGTGTGTGAAACAAAGGTGTGTAATTGAATTCCTCCATGTGGAAAGAAATGGCACCCACTGACATTCATTGATGCTTGCTGAATGTTTATGGAGACCAGACAGTGGATGTGGGCACAGTGAGGCAGTGGGTGGTGTGTTTCAGCAGTGGCAACAGCAGTGTGAAAGGCAAGCCATGTTCTGAATGGCCATGTAGACTTTTACGAGTGCAGCATGCAGACTCTTTGTTCATCACTGGTGAAAATGCATAGCAAATGGTGGTGACTATGTTGAGGAGTGTTTTGCAGCTGAGAATTTGTTCTGCCAAATAGTGTTACAGTTCTCTTCGCATCCATTGTAAATTCCAAGGAAATAAATAGGAGGCACTACTTTCAGAGCAACCTACATCAATGCATTCACTGGCCGTTTTGAAGAATATGCCTGCTACACTGTTTCATTAAACTGCTGCCTTATCGGGTAATTGTTTAAACATAATGCCACAGCACTATCAAAAGGAAAGGTGAACTAATGGCATTTGCAAATGTCAGGGATTATCTTAACACTTTTATTATAGTTTATAAAAAGTAGGTTCAGGGCATTCCATGGCAATTATTTCCACAGAAATTGGTTATTTAAATAAATTGCTAATTATCTGGATATGACAGTATTGAAAACCCTGCTAATGAGTTATTTGATAAGTGTAGCTTATGGTGGCCACCTACAGGTGGGAGAGAGAAAGAACATACAGAATAATTGCAATAATTGCAAGAAACGTCGTGCAAATGAATTTTTTATGTACAGTACATTTCCCTTGACTGTTTACAGATACAGGTAATAGATGTATACATGGTACTGTGATCACCAGTTTGAGGCAGCTCACATATTTGGCACAAAATTTCTTCAAAAGATCTGTTTTCTGTGTTTATTTCATAACTCTCAAACTTCCTTATCTAGTTGCTTCCTGCAGGATTGGACTGCTCATCTAGAGTGCCTGTACTTTCCCATATCAATTCCCTTGTGTAAAGCTTTTTCACCCAAATCTGGTATTTGAAGTCATTGGCTTCTGTTGTCATTAGCTGTATTAATTTTATCTGTCAGGGAGATAATAACATCAGCTGTCTTCTGAGAATGAATTTAGAGAAACAAGGAGAGTGATGTTGCTCAGATTATTATTATTATTACTATTATTATTTTGGTAGCACAGAGTTTAGCGATAATTTATTAAACACAAATAATGTTGCTTTCTGTATCAGCTTATTTTTCTCTGCAATATTTACGGTTTGTGGTTTAAATTTGATATTAAATTTGTAAAACAGAACTGTAGTATAACATAATTCAAATTAAAAATAAATTTCACTTTGCAGTGTGCGGAATGGGGAGAATTATGATCCAAATTAATCTTTATTCCATTTAGTAACCATAGATAACAATGTTTGCTTTCACCAAAGCGTGTCAAAGGTGTGAGTGTCCTTTTCCAGTAAATCTGTCCATCTTGTAGATGCAGAGTTTGATAAAGACAATTCAGACTGTTTCAAAATTCAGACACCATGTTATTAGTCTGAACTAACTCACCTCAATTCTGTTGGTTGTGGATCACTTTTAACTAAACTATTTAGAGCTGTTGCAGTTATCCTAAAGACTTTAGACTTCAAATTGGTGCAGAATACTGCAAGTGACAATATATAGCCCAGTGTTCAAGATTCCTGAGAATGTTTTTTCCCCGTGGGTGAATCAGTGGGGTCAAGAAGTTCTGAATTTTCTCAGAACTTCCAAAGTTACAGTGTTGTTTGAAGCTAACATTAGTTTTCTCTCTGAAGAAGGTATTAAGTTTGGCTCTCAAGCCTCAATTGAGTGAACGTTTTTGGTGCTTAGCAGAACTGAGTTCTACAGAGGTTCCAAGGAATTATAAAGTCTTACTAAAACATGTCTTCTGGCATTGGTAAAGTGTTTTTTTACTTCCTATGGAAAATTAAATGATCAAACAAATAAGCAGGTAGAATATCTCTCATCAGTTTACCATCAGCTTGTGTCCTTAGGACAAAAGTAGCGTTGCCTACCTGTGTTGAACTAGTCAAGGTTTTTGACTGGTGTATGTTGTGCTTCTACTTTGCAGTCTGTTCTGCCTCTTGAATTTCCTTTATCTCAGTCCCTGATAGTAATGAAAAATCTGATCTTTTATTCAAACAAACAAAAAAAGAAAAACAGAAAGGAACAAACAAAACCCTACTTTGTTGTACAGCTAGAAAATGGATCATGGACTTTTGCATTATACAGTTTTTCATTGCTGAAGTCTTTATGTAACAGTATTTGTTCTAAATGAGAGACTGGAAAGAGTAGTGTTCGACATAAAATAGCATGGCATCTCCACCACATAATTTTGTCTTCTTTTTTCAATCTCACCCCTTGTTTTAGGTTTGGATAAATTGACTTTGTTTATTAAATCTATTTTATAGCAGGGCAAATGATAAACATATGTAGTGTCTAGTAGCATCTGTAACACTGCTATCAAGACAGTACCATACCAGCAGTTTTCTTGCTACGGGTGCTTAGCTATTGAAATTACAGGTCTCAGCATGTCAAAGTATGTGGTGAACACTTATTTTTTAGTATATGAAGTCTGTTTCAAATGGATTTATTTGGATCTCAGCTTCTAAAATACCACTGGATTTATCAGATAACTTTCTGTAAATTCCAGCCAGTACTTACAACTCCTTTAAAATTTGGCTTTAAATCTCCTTTATTTCACTTTTAAAAACTCCTTCTCCACAAATCTCTGTAATTAAATTTATCACCTTTCTATGATATTCTAATGAAAATGCAGGAAAATAGAAACTCTAGGTCAAATTCATTACCTATTTTATTTCTTTTTGTTTCTTTCTTGATAACTTGGCTCCACTACATTTTTTTATTCTTTCTGTAATCTGAAGGTTTTCTCACCATTTCACTAGGCAGTCCATCTGCTATTGCAAGTAAACCACATTGTATTTCAGAACAGTGCTTTTTATTACAGAAAGGAAGCTCCTGAACTGTTGATGAAGATGAACATCTAGGAGAATGGTTTTGTGTTCTGTTGTATTCTGTAGACTCAAATGCTAAGGAAGAAAAATGCTGAGATGAATGCTGAACCTCAGTCAACCCTTTAATTGTCAGTAGGGCCACTTATTTGCACTCATCAGAAGCACTCCTGAAATGTTTTTAAATTAATTTAGTTGAATTAGAGGTGAATGGAATACTTTTGTGATTGTACCAATTTTTCACCGGCTTACTAATTACCAAATGTAAGTAATAACTTATGTTTTGGATATCAAGTGCAGGTAGTTCTAAAAAGTATGCGTTCCTTAAGAAGTTCTAAGTTTCTTTGCCACATCTACTAGGCTTCATCAAATCATGTAATTGTTTTCGTTAGGCTGACTGGAGGCCTTTCTGATTATCTATTGTGCTGAAAATGTAAATAAACTGTCATTTGTTCCTTTTTCTTCACTGACCATGGTACAGAGAACTTCATCTAAGTGGAAAGGTGGCTAATTTAATCAGACTGAGAAAAGGAACAATTATATCCTGTAAATGTTTTCTTATGGAACTCTTTTCTGTGGGATATAATTTAGGTCAAGGATCTGTCAGACTTAAAAACTGATAGAATGCAAACTCTTAGAGTTACATTGCAGATGAAAGAATATAAACCTTCATGTCTCAATTCATATGTCAGTTTTTAGCTCATGCAGATTGGGAAGAAATTTCCCTATAGACACATAATTTCCAAGTTTCTAGTTTCTGCGTACATTCACCCTTGTGAAAAATAACTACCACATCACAGTGAGATACTGGAGTAGCTGTGTCAGTGCCTGAAAGCAATATAGCAAGACTAATACTTATCTGTAGCCTCAATTTCAAACATGGAAAAATTTTACAAGCTGGTGTTTTTCATTGAGATTATTTTAATACTCTTGGCTGTGTAGTGTATGTCTTAGCATGTATGGCCTCTGAAAGACTTTACAAGTAAATTCATCAGAAGTACCATCCAGGTTACTTTTTTTTTTTTTTTTTTTGTCTCAGGTCTTTCTTTAGGACTGGTCCATCAATTCTGTTGTAATATTTGCTGTTTGGGTACTAGCATTCATCCTTTTTCAGAGAATTGTTCTGTTCCTTTTTGAAACTCATTACAATTGATCTAGCTCAAATGATGACAAATAGTCATTATCATCCAGAACAAAGTTCCTGTTTAGCTCCAGCTCCTTTCTGTGATCCTTTCTGTTATATACTTAGATTCCTTATTTTTTTAATGAGATTTGTAATTTTTATGAACTAGGCTTTAGTATCCCATCAAAACTAAAGGATAGTTCATGTTGGGTTAGGCTGCCCATTGAAGAAAATTGCAGTTTATAAGCTGAAAACATCATTTCCCTTTGTAGCTTCTGTTAAAACAGCAAGAACTATCTGTGTAAATTCTATGAGTAGTCCTGGTCACTGGCATGGGCACTGGAGTATATCACATGAGTCCTGATGGAAGGTTGGCAGTTGAGAACAGTGTCTGTCCTAAGCCAGAAGATACCATTGTTTAAGAAGGCAATTTGTTATTGAATCCAGGTCAGCTGTTGATAGAGACTGCTTAGCTGAGCTTTTGAATGTGAATGTGCATAATACCAATAGGCCAGGATCACCTGTTCATTCAACGTTGTCTGCTAGAGTTGTAGTGAGGGACAGTGGTATGTTGTAAAAGGCAATGTGAACTGAACGCAGAATATTTTTAATGGTTAAGACAAACCAAATTTCCATTTTTTTGCTATGGAGAAATATCTTGACAAGTCATCTCCTTTACTAAATGGCTGGCAAACTGTGGTCCTTCTGCTTCACAAAAGGTAGAGAAATTATATCAGCACAGATCAGCCGGGTTGAAGAAAGTTTTGTCTGAAAAAACTAGGACATTTGTCAGGCATTTAAGCAGAGTTGTGATGCATCATCTTACATTTGTTCTTTTCCTGCACTTTTTAATTGTGGTTACTTCTTCCACTTGCTTTGTTCATTGCGTTGGTTTTCTTTTTTTCTTACCCTTTGGTTATTTGCCCTTCTAGAAGGTTAAATCTTTAAAGGTTATAACAATACCCATGAAAAGTATTCAGAAGTATTTTACATCGCAGCGTTTCCCCAAGTTACCTGACACAGTATATTTCCATTTCCTTGTGTAGGTTGACAGCCAGACAGTTCCTCTGGGAATAATGTATCCCTCCCTTAAACTACGGTGTTTTCCAATGATAACATGAAATAATCCTAAAAATTCTCTATACATAATGTAGAATTTTTAAGAATGCGGGAATTTTTCAGAGAAATCCCAAATAGCCTAAAAATAAATTGCTAAATGTATCAACTGCCTATGTCATATATCAATTAAAAAGCAGCATTTATATGAGTATTTAAAATAGTTGCATACCATCAATAGGCTGTAGCCAAATTGTGACTTTAATCATAATTCCTCTAAATGTGGCAGGGAGTTGTCTGACTCAGCCTCTATATAGCATTTGAAAAATGTAAGCTGTGGTCTTGGAGATTCAACCATAAATGAATTTACTCTTTTGAGCTTCTGACTGTCATGTTAATAGTTTAAGGGGCCTTACTTAAAGGATTATCTGAATCTACAAACATTCAAAGGGAAAACATATTAAATGACAGATGAAGTGTCAAGTGCAGTGAAATGGTGCTTTTAAACAATTTTTAGTCAGGCATAAAGAAATGGGATGCTTCCTCTTACTTGTACAACATATGTGCTCAAAAAAAACCAACCTGATTCTTTATGTAAAAGCATAGATCTCTTTTGTCTACAGTGTATGGTAAAATATTGTTTTCTGTCTCAGATATTGCTAAGCTTTGTTTTGAGCAACAGCAAAAATGCTGTGCAGCTTTGCAATGTTTTCCAAATCTTTTTGCAATTTGGTTTATTTCACCCAAGTTCGTAATACTTTTCATGCACTGATACCACTTGAAACCCAGTTCATATCATTTTATAATTAATATAACCTCTGCATCTCATAATTAAATGTAATTTCCTGATTTTTCTACCATGAGGGAGTGTAAAGGGGGTGTTCTGATGCTGCTAATACAATGTTCTGTTTTTCTATAGGAAATGCTATTAGGCCCATCGCGCTCCGTGCAGTGTCTGCTATAGCCCGTGCTCTTCCAGGATTTCCCATCTTAGCAACTGGAGGTATTGACTCTGCTGAAAGTGGGCTCCAGTTTCTGCACAGTGGAGCTTCTGTTTTACAGGTATATTTATTTCTTTAATACATTAAAATTAAAATAACTTTAATTAAAGCTATAATGTATCTTCCTTTCAAATATTATCATAGTGGCCTTTTTTCAACAGTTGAAAGCAGTTTTCAAGTTTTAGACATATTTTTTGCCAAAAGACATTCATTTTAAGTTGGAGTTTCCAACAGAAGACTTTGGATGCTACAATAGCAATATGGGAAAAGGCTGTCCATGAGTATGTCATCACTTTTTTCTATAATCTGTAGGATTTAAATTTCAAACATCTCTCCCTTTCCATACAAGCAAGGCCTACACAGTGTTAAGCTTGAGCTGTTCAATCATCCTTTATTCTTGTTTTATGTCTTCTGCAAAGAGCCTTTTCAAGGAGAGAAGTATATCAAAAAACATTACTTGAGTCTCACTGGGAGTCAATTTAAAGTAACTTTTCTTAATCTGGGAATCTGTGCCTCTTAAGCATGCTTATTGTAAGAGAAGGTGCAGAGCTGCACCTCCTGCATATGGGGTTGTTATTGCAGGCCATAGTATTGAGTAAGGTTTTGGATTGCACACAGTGGTTGAAGCTGTTTACTTTGCCTGATGGGTTAGTGTGAAGCCCTGAACAAACTGGCTGGGTTAGGTAGTCCCTGTTGTGAAAAGGAATCTTGTTTGTTAATGTGGATACCAGAAAATTGGCTGGAAATCAGCCCCTTATCTGCTCTAATAGGTATGTCAGGGCAGCACTGCAGCATATGTTAGACAGATCGATAAGGAGCGCATGGTAGTTAAGTTAGATAGTTCCATTATATAGCACTATATTCTGGTAGGTACTTGTCCCCCTCTATGTGGAGTTCCCATCAAAGTCAACAGCAGCTGTAGATACTGGCTTTGTGTCACTCCATGGGATGACTGGAGTGGTTTCATTCTCACAATTCACTGCAACATTAAGAATTAGATTCAGTGTTAGATTCAGTTTATGCA
This sequence comes from Tetrao urogallus, assembly GCF_951394365.1. Lineage (NCBI taxonomy): Eukaryota > Metazoa > Chordata > Aves > Galliformes > Phasianidae > Tetrao > Tetrao urogallus. The sequence goes on along the minus strand of NC_136818.1, from coordinate 17,136,207 downwards.
CAGCTATGGTGACAACTGACAGTAGTCACATGTTCACTATATCAATTAAAAATAATTAAAAACTCTAGGGCAATTTGGTATTTTGGTTTGTTTGTTTTTTTAATATGCTTAAAGTTAGTATTTTGGGGAGCTGAAGTGGAAGACAACTGGTATTCTATAGATTTGTTACATTTTTTTTAGCTTTGTTAATACTATTTCCTATCTTTTAAGTTTGTTTGAGAATGCTTCAAACTTCTTTTCTCATGAACAAACACAAGACCTACCTTTTTTACACAATGTTCTGAGAGCTTCAATTTAAGTGCTAAGTAATGGTACAAATTACAGAGCAGCATTTGTCAACAAAGAAGTAGGATTGGCAAGGGAATGTTTTTAGTGCTATGTATTTCATTTATTATTGCTAATAATGCTCCAGTTTTGATGACTTTGTCAATTACAATGTTACATGATCTCAACTACACATAACAGAATGATTTTCTGTTCTACTTCTACTACATCTGTTTCTGGATGACTAAAAATGAAGTTTTAAAATGTCTTTTATGTATGTTTCCTTTATATAGACTGTGTAGCTGTTTATTTTCTTGTTTTGTTTTTCTTTTTTTTGTTTTCTTCTACTGTGCACCATTGGTAATGAGACAATGGTAAAGATAATTTTCTTTTGTGATAAGATTACCAGTTGCCCTTGAAAGTCTCCAGGGATGGGGCATCAACCACAACACTAGATAACCTGTTCCAGAGCCTCACCCACCCTCATTGTAAAAGACTTTTTCCTTATATCTAACCTAAATCTACTGTCCCTGAGCTTGAAGCCTTTTCCCCTCATTCTATCGCTACAGACCCTGCTAAGGAGTTTGTCCCCTTCTTTCCTTTAGCCTCCCTTTAGATGCACTATTATTATTTTCTTTTAACTAATATTTACATTCTCTGGAACTAGCTTCCAGAAATGGATCTATATGGTATTCTATGCTTCAGAGAATAATTTCTTTTTCCTTTCTGGCTTTTCCCAGAGATGATGAAAAAACTCTCACTATATTCAGACTTCACCAGTCTAATCAGCTCCAGAACTGATTTAAAACTCCTCTAGATCAAATCCATCCTCAATTTGAGTGGCTTATTTTGGTTTCTCTGAAGTAAGGCAGTCATTTGAACTTATCTGAAATAAATGGATTGTAAAAGTGCTGCGTATGTAAGGGTCTGAACTAGTTCAATTACATTTATTTAAAAATAAGTCTTTAGAAAACGTCATGCTAGATTGTGAGTATGCCATAAATTTCTCTCATCTAAGGAAAGGCAAATGGAAAAGTGAGGGAAACAGGTAATTTGTATAGACATTTATACAAGGAATGCACTTCTCTGGGGCTAGACTGAGACATCCATTTGCTGCACAGGCAAGATACTTTGTGATAAACAGAAGAAGGCAACCTCATCTTCACAAGTTATCTTTGGAACGAGTTATTTCTGACGTCAAGGTCATACAAATAGCTGCCTAACATACTTCTCCTTGAATCCCAATTTTTCTCTTAAAACGTCCTTGGTACCAAATGCCTCAGTTCTTTTGTCTTGAGCAGTGAAAACTCCTGTTGCTTTGACAGGTCACTTTTGCTTTCTCAGCAAAAGTGATAGACTGCTCCAGAGGCAGAAAGCAAACAGCCAAGGCTTTGGCAGTGTGGACATGCATTCTGCACTCAGCTGTGCCAAATGAGAGCAATCTCCTCACCTGCTCCCAGCTAAAAACCTGAATCTGCCCACCGGCCCTGCTACCACCACCTTGTTACAAAGAACAGTGTGTGGATGTGCCCTTGTTAGCTATGTTTTAATGGGGTGCAAATTGTCAGTTCATCCAGCATTTAAACACATGCCTGATATAATTAAGCAGCACAGACTGCAGTGATCCATCTGCAGAGGACAGCTAGAGAGCCCAGGATGGCGGTGCTTCTGTGGCCATTGACTTCTCTTTGTTTTGCCTGGACAAGAGTCCAGTGTCTTCTCTGCCATGAGAGGATGATGTTCAGAAGCAAGAAAAATACAAAGGCTTTGTGTGAGTTGATTTAATTGCCATGTGGTCTCTCTTAGAGAAGAAGCTTATGAATAATAAATGTACCCCCATTAAAACCAAGATCAGGTTTGCCTCTGCAGCTGTTTCACCTGTGATCAGTTCTCCATTGTTTGTTTGTTTTTTCCAATAGCTTTTCTTTTAAAGTGTGGGGATTTATTTTCTGTTAACAAAATGGAAATTCTTAATTTTCCATTTACAAAATTGTAGTACACGGGAATGCAAGTAAGGAGTCAGGTGATGAACCCGTATTTTGATGCATACTCTAACAGCCTCAAATGGTATTGATCAGGTATGTTAGGGAATGGTTCTGGGAAAGAACGTCAGCATTCGCTGTGCATTCTGTCTCCAGCCTTAGAAAACAGAGAGCAGCATTTTAGGCTACTACTGACAAAATGTTTGTATGTGAGGAAGTTTTGCATCAGCTTTCTAAAACACACTGGATCACTGTAGCTAGTTGTAGCTGAAATTAAAATTTTATACAGCAATTTATCCGTATTATTCCATATCATGATATAGTGAGGGAAAAAAGCAACAATTTTTTAACATTTTTCAGTAAAATGCTGAAATGTTTTTGTGATATTTTAGCTGATTCCTTAGGATGGTAGTTCTTTGTGAGGCACCCAAACTGCAACGCCTTTTAAGTATGAGCTTGGAATAAAAAAATAACTCTGTCGTGCACTCCTTTATCCAATCCTGCATTCCTCATATACACAAAGCTCCAGAGCTCCAGAGATGTCTAGCTGCAACTTTTTGATGTACAGTTCATTACTATAGGCTTCCAGTGGGGCTGAAATATGTGCTTTTTCTATAAGTGAGCTTTTTTTTAAAGCCACAATTAATCAAAATAAGATGTATATTGAATTTTTTGCATCTTTTGCGTCATGTATATGATTTAGCATGACACGTTGATGGTTTGTCAGATTTTTACAAGGCTTTGAAGCAGACTTGCATTTTTCAAAGTCATCTTGCTGTAGGAAATTAAAAATAGAGACAATTATAGAAAATTCCACTGGAAAGAGAAAATGCATTATGGAAAAAGCAATAAAAGCATAAAAATATTAAAGTAAAAATCACTTCACAGTAGCCTGTATGATTCAATTGTAGATCAATATTGTGTAGTTAATGCATTAGCAGTAGAGCATTAATTTGCAATTACCGCAGGTGATCTGATCCTCTGTGTTCTGTCCATTGACATAAATGACCTTTTGTTGAAAGAGATTCTGTAGTCATTATTTCTAGCAGCTGTAACAAAAAAAAAAAAGAAGTAGAACAAAGGGGTACTTTCTGAAGTATACATTTTTCATGGCAGAGTCTTTTAACATTATATTCTGGTATGGAACACGTTCGCTAATCTCAAATTTTAGTCATTAACTTGAAAAGAATATGTGTTTCTTTTCAAGCATATTTCTGTTCTTTTAAAATGGACAACATACCTGTCCCCAGTTTTTCCACCACACAGCCAAGACTGAAAATCCACCCATTTACTGCCTTCTTCTATGGTCCCACCTGGCAGAGAGCAGCCATCAGTGTCACCCCAAGACCTGCTCATGGCATCCAGCTGGAACAGGGCTGGGTGAAGGCACTGCAGCAGTGCAGCAAGGCAATGTGTACTGCTGCACCCTCCTTGCACCAGGACCTGCTGTCACAGGCAAGGAGTGCTGTGGGAGTGCCTGTACCCTGGGGCAGCTGTGTGAGGCTGGCTCTGTCCGTGCCCTCCTCTCCATGCTAGCTCTGCATGGCATCTCAGGGGTCAGACCAAGATCAAAACCCCTTCTGGAAATATTTTCCAGATGGGAAACCACCATTTTTTGCTTCTGCAAGATAAAATCTGCCCCCAGTGTGGAACACAGTTGTTTCTATGAGACTGCTTGTATTTTCTGTAACATTTTCTGTAAGATTTCTTGTTGGTACCTCTGTGGAGCCAGTCTCAAGGGATTTGGGACAGTTAGATCATTATTTTTTCTTCAGCAGGCATTTTACTGAAGTTTTTAGCTGGGAGATTTTATAACAGAGGGTGGCCCCTTGTGCATGAATAAACAAGCTTTCCCATTGCAAAGTAGTAGGATATGAACTCCGAGTGAGTGGTCTTATTCTATTTGTACAAATATGAAACCCTGCAAGGAACCCTTCCATGAGATATAAAGTGTCCTGGATGTCAGAAAACACAAGCAAGGCTCTGAAAATATAATCACTAAAATGATACGAAAAAAGTCATAAAGATTATGTCATGTCTTAATATTTAAATGCTGTCATTTTCTCATCCCCAAGCGCAAAAATACAAAAAAAAAAAAAAAAAAAAAAAAAAAAAAAAAAAAAATCTCTGAAGTAAATGTATCCTGTAATGATTTACCATATTTTCCCCCCTTTTTTTTTTTTTTAATTCTTCTTAAGGTCTCTGATGCAATTTTTCCATGTTTTTATAGGCTACAGAACTGTGAAACAGGGAGCCAGTTCTCTTGCACTTAATTAGTGGTTTTTTAAGCACATCTTGGTGTCTGCTCAAGTCAGTGAAGGCATTGATATTGAGATAAGTGCGGACTAGCTGAGGCCAAAAATATCTTATCCAGAAATGAATTATTGCTTATGCCCTTTAGTGGTATGGGGAGTAAGAGGTCATAATCACAGGGCTGATGGAGCAGGGCAGCGATAGAACAGGCCCACTGTTTTGGAGTTCCAATTTCTACCTTGAAAACTATTTCATCTTGTGTTGAATAACAGTGACTTTGAATGCAGAAGAAGGGCTCAGTGATTCCCTGTGTCTAATCTCAGCTCTGTGTGGGGAATGTGAAGTCAGGTTGCAGGCAAGTCTCGAGCACAGGGTGCAGTCTCTATGGCTGGGCTTCTCCTGCCCACCCCACTCAGCCCCTGCCACCCATACACTGCACTGGGGAACAGAGGTTTTTCGTTATGTTGGCAGGGAGGTTTGCCTCAGAGAGCTCTGCTCATGGTGACAGAGAACAGGTGTGCTTCAGCATCAGTTGGCAGCACACACCTGATGCACACTGTGGCTCGGGGTAGAAGAACAAAACCTGTACAAAGCTGTTCGCCAACGAATAGGTTGCTGGATGCAGGTCGCCAGAACTGTACAACTGAGAGTCAGACAGATTCAAAAAATAGCTCTTTATTTTTTATATATTTTTAATATTTTTTATAGACCAATAATTTTAAGGAAGCAAAATGCCACTTAAGGCAAACACACCTTTCACATGTAAGTCTTTTGATTTAGATAAGAATATCCTCAGGTAGAAGCAGAGATTTAAAAACTGCTAAAGCCTGTGTTCCCAAAGAAGCTCAATGTGTTTGTACATCCTTTTGAGTATCCTCAGACACATTGGAACTTTGCAGCCATTTTATTTGAAATTTGGCAGAAGATAGAAACTATTTTACAATAACAAGTTTTGGAAAAATGAAAAAGTCACTCAGTGGAGAGTTTGTACCTGCATTCCTTCACTGTAAGAACGATCATGCTATAGGCTCACCTCCATTAGACCTCTGAGAATCCACATGGGACAGCACTGCCAGGGCTGTGTCAGCCACAGGAAAGCCTTTAATTGGCAGTCACGCCTTATTAGACGTCAGAGAACCCAACCAGGAGACACAGACCTGCTGGAAGCCAGGTATCATTAGCTCTGCTGCTCACAGAGCCGCATGCTTAAAAAAGTCTTCAATGGCTGTGGCACTGAATGGAGTGGCCCTTCTTTGCAGAGCTGAAATTTGCAGTACATGGAGAAACAAAAGAGGGAACAAAGTGCTGTTTGAACATGTCGAAATAAAATCAAAAGAAAAAGGGATGTGAAAGAGAGAGAAGTTGGGACAGAGATACATACAGTGATCCTTCTAATAAACATTTCGTTATTTTCTGCTTTTTTCTCTGCTCACTGCTAATTAGAGAAACTCAACCTGTTCTCAACTGTCTGTCTTCTTTTGTTAATAAAAAAAAGTCATTAGAGGACTGCCACACTTGCTCTGTTAAATATACTTGAAATGGAAATTGCTAATTGCTGGTGAGAATTCATTTCAGTGGAAATCTCAATTTCTCAGACAAAAAATTCTAGAAAGTTCCTTGGTCATAGATAAAAATATAAGGTTGTAACAGGTTTTCATTATTGATGTTTACTTTTATTTTTTTTGCCACTTTTAATGATAAGGTTCAGTATTCAAATCATCATGTCATAAAGTTCTGGACTGAACTCCAAGCTAACAACGCCTTTTATTTTGTGCAGTTTTGCAGTAGTTTTACATTTTGTTTGGAGCTGTTTAAGGGATTTTTCTATTAGCTTTCCTTTTTTTCTACTCATTTTACCAGCTAGTAAATGAGGCCTGCATAGATAGGATTGTTATTTCATAAATTTGTAAGAATGAATTCAAGCTCATTCCATAACAATTGCCATTTTTCATTCTTATAATGGATTCTCATGCAAAGTAGGTTTAACTATCACTGAATGGTAATAATTATTTAATAAAAATTAGGTCTCAATGGAGCATTAGTTCAAATGCTGTCCTGTGGCAGTTGCTCCCAGCCCCTGCAGAGGATCTGTCCCTCACTCTTGCAACTGGGGACACTGAGTTTCCCCTTCCCTTCTCTACCCAGGTGTCCACCCTGGGTCTGGTGGCTTGGTGACTTCAGAGCTGAAGACAGGCAAATAATAATTGCTTTAGCAGCGCTGTCTCTACCTCCGTATCCCAAGGATCCACAATACTCTTTCTCCTTTCAATGCTGTTTCTATTTTTAATGTGGATACACACTTCTGGTGTGGATTCACACTGCCACTGTCTGAACGAGCACAGACCTGTCCTCTCTGCAGATAAAAGGACATGGTGTGAATTGATGTCAAGTGATTTTGTTTAGAAGTTTACAAAGTAGAAGCAACATGGAGATGACTTTTCAAAAGAAATTTGGCTTTCTAGTTTTGTTGTAGACGAAGTTACTCTTGGGTTTCAACATGGAAGTGACTGGAAATCAAACTGAAAATATATCCAACTCATACTGGATATTGAAAATGTAAAGAGAAGGAAAGATAAGCACAGTGGAAAATGCTGAGTTTCTTTTCTTGTTACTGCCATCTCCATTAATTAGAGAATTTCCCGTATTTTCTTTTAAATTACACTTATTGTATTGGCAGAGGGCTTGATTTTCCTGCAAGGGAAAACGCAAAACATTCAGGATTGCAAAGCTGTGCTGTCAGAGACGTTTTTCTGGGAAACATTATCAGCCGTACAAAGAATGTACGCAAGCAAGAAATTTTCCATTTTGTATTGTCACAGCTCTGTTGATCCTGCAGACTGTGGGCTGTGCACCAGCTTGGATTGGTGCAGGGCTGATTGCAGTTTAACAAGACCAGGTGACCATTCCACTGGTTCCCTCAGAGGTAGAAGAGTCTTTTTTTTCTGCCCAGGATGGAGGAAGCAATCTGGGATTGGGAGCCCCAATGCCTTTTGAAGTATTTTTCTTGCTACAGCATAAGCCCTCTGACACAACTTGATCTGTCTGCAGAGATGCCCTTTTATCCACGCGATTTGAATGAAAGAAACAAACAGAGAAACCATTTTTCTGAAGCTGGCAGTACATTTAAGAAAAGGTTTAATTTCCTTCAGTATCTGAGTTATGTCACTGCTTTTCTTGCTGATATTTATTTTTTGGACAGAGATAGGTAAAACAATCCCCAAGGAAATGTGGAAGTGGGTTTTTATCTCAGACATGGAGGACTCAGAGGGTCAGAACTATTTTATTCACATGAATCTCACTCTTCAATGGACACAGCAGCTGCTGCACAAATTCGTACAGGCAAGCTGATAAAGGATGAAAGTAATTTTAACTGAAATAAAATGTGACAGTAGTAGAGAGAAAGACTCACAAGGATGAGGGGTTAATCATTGCAGGACTGAACTGAGGTTCCAAAATGAAAAAATTGCTTTTCTGTTTGATTTGGAGAAGTAGGAAGCTTTCAGAATTCTGGTCACAGGATGACGTCCCTTAGTAGATGGCTCTCATTAGAGTTTGTTAAAAACTTCTTTGAGGAAACTGTTCCTCATTGACAAATTTTATTTAATCAAAATAGATCTGGGTTCAAGCCCCTGCTGAGCCTGATTCACTGTCCTGGGTTGAAAAAATCAGAGGCTCTAACCTGAATCTTCTACGCATTAATGAGCCTCTGCCTTGCCGATGTGTTTACCCTCCTGCAGATAAGAGGCCACAAGAAAGATGCACAGGGAGAAGCCGATGACCAAGAAATAGTTATTCTGTCACAGGAAAGTTTCATGATGGAAATGCTTTTTCATTTTAACTGATAATAAGATTTCTAAAAAAGTGTGTTAAAGAAAAAATATTATTTAAGTGAATCAAAATTTTGTTTCAATCGCTTTGCAGCATATTTTAGTTTCGACATTTCATTCCAATTAACTTAGATTGCAAAACAGACATTTTAAAGCTAAATGGGGCTGTTGCATTTCATGTTGTCAAACAGCACATATTGGCAATTCTGAAACTTTTTCCACACATTTTTTCAGGATACAGTTCCTTTCTGAAAAGCGTGTCTACCTAGAGCCACTCTCGCTTCTGACAAACAGGCATTTCCAAAAATGGAAAAGCTTACTGTCTCCAGTCAAGACAGGATGGAGTTTTTGTTGTTTAGCTCACAAAGTAAATAAATAAGTAAATAATCTTAAAAATGTTACTGACTTCTGACCAAATGTGTTATGGGGCTGTCTGGCTTTTGACATCAAACCTCTGGGTCTGAGCAATTTAACTAATACCTGTTTTAGAAATACCTTTTGAGGAACTGGAGGGATATAGGACATTGAAATGCGTTGAGTAAATCTCCATCTATCTGGCACAGCTCCTGATTCTGTGCCAGCAGTTGCAGAACCACTGGGAGGAAGGGAAGATTTCATTTTCCACAACACAACTTGCAAGAGAGAGGTGAGACCTTTAGGTGTTAACGAACGAAATATGAAGTGATATTCAAAATATATTTAAAGATGGAGAGCCTGTGCATGTGATTGCACTGTTTACACAGGGGAGTTAGTTCATCTGCTTTCAACGCTATCTTTCATTTTATAGATCTAGAGTACAGTGATACAATTTGCTGTAGATGGCTGATTATGAGGCTGTCTCCACACTGCTCAGTGCTCAAGGCATGTGGAATCATATTTGTTTTCTGGGTGAAGATGATCACGATCAGCACTTTTATCAGTGTATTTGCCCACCTACTGCATAAAGATCCACTTTGCTGTTCCAAGTACTGACAGAATGCTCTAGTGAGATAAGGAAATATAACCATTCCTCTAGGGATGGTTGACAGGAGAAAAAAAAAATTAGCCAAAATACTATTATCACAGGGAGCCTTCTGAAAATTCTTCATTTCTTCTGCATTTTTCTTCTCAAATATTTGGGATACAGAACTGTATAACTCAGAATCCTTTGATAAGTACCAGTTTCCCACTTCTAAATGTCCAGTTTAGGTATTTAGATGAAATATGCATTAATTGTCATAGAAGACTTAGGGGAGGAAGGGTACTTTGGAGCAGGCTATGAATTAATGCATCGAATAACATGCCTAATAGCTCCCTTACAGTGCTCTTATCTCCTGCTATGCCAGTGAATTCTAGCCTTCTTCTCTGACGTTGCTAGCTACTCACTAGTGCCCAGGGTTGCTAGACAAGGTTTGTGCCCTGTACTCAGGGTCCCAGCAAAGATGTCACCTTGGTGCTAAGGCAGTTTTTCCTCACAGCCTATCTCAGCAGGCTTCTGTGGTTTTGCAGTGAGCTGTGTGCATCTTCTTGCTGCCCACCTACAGCTGCCTGCTTCCCTTACCTGTGCTGCCTGCGCCCATCCTCGTTAAATGTCAGCTCTGCTTTGCTCAATACCACTTCAGCACTAGAGAGGATCTGAGCTGTAGAGAAGTAGAGCACTTATCCTGCAAGTTTTCTTGAAGACCTTCATCTCCTTTGAGCTCATTTTGAGCTTCATTACTTACTGATATTAGCCTATACTTTTGATTAGAATAACAGTTCACTGATGAGCTCTCTTCGCATAACTAAAATAACTAGAATATTTCATTACTGACACTCACATGATGTTTTACCATTCAGTCTTTTTTTTATATAGGTTTCTTAAGCCTGCATGTGAGTGGTTGCCTACTTGCAAATCACAGAGCAGTTAGCATCTTTGAATCTTTCTGCTATATGTTTCCCCTTCAGTGCTGCCACTAAGCCCTCTGCTTATTAGGATGCTAGGCCTAGAACTCAGTAAAAAAGATTTGTTGTTTTTCCCACAACTCAGGACATTCATAGATACAGTATAGAAGACCACCAGATTGCTTTCTGAAAGCTGTCCTGGACTTTGGAACAAACAGTAGTTTATTAGTTCATGTAGCTCAATTCTAACGTTTTAAAAAGGCTATCAGCCATCATCCAAATCAGTTTTGCATCTTGATCCAGTAGCTGAAGCCTTGTTAAGTAACATCCCATCTGCTAACCTATATCTCTAGAGTCATTTAAGCAGCTAATGTGAATGAATCAAATCATTCCATCTGTACTGTATCAATATTTGGAAAGCTTTCGCTCAGTTACAAATTTATTCTTTGTAACAAAGAATCTTGTTTTTTTTCCAGAGAGTGCACCACCTTGTCTGATAATCCACTTCCACTAATATTTCTTAATCCTACAACCCTTCAGCAAAACTAATAATTACTGATGGAAAGGATAATTTAGGCTATGCATTTCATGTACTGCTAAGTTAGTGCTCACTGAGACGTGAGGAGGAAGAACCACCACTACATAGGCAGCTTTTCCATGGACTTTGTTATCCTGAAGATTGTAAGTACAGAAACCCCCCTTGGAGAAGATTTTATGTCTCCTTTCTGTCAGGTAGCAGCTCTTTCCACTTTATTCTGAGCACTGTGTTGGGCAACCAGTGTGTACTGCTTTTTGCTTTGCATGTCTGGGCACATGTAGATTCTTGTAGAGGAGCTGGAAAGCATACACTGTAATTTCCATAGCCAAGGGCTATGCAGCAGATCGATTGCATGGCCCAGTAAGATCTCCCTTCTAGTTGAGTCAGTTTTTCCCAGTTGCTACTGAGAATAATTTTAAAATTTTATGTATATCTTCCCCAGATTAAAATCACGCTTTTGCCCACAACAATAACATTAATTTTCTAAAGGCTGTTGATTTATATGGGTAGGTAGATAGGCAAAAATAGCATCCTTCCTGAAGCACCATGCATTCATTTATGCTTTCAGTCTTCTTCCACCAGTATCTTAGTCCTTAGATGCTAACAAAAAAAAAAGAACGACAACAACAAAAAAATCAGTAGCCTGAACTGTATATTGAAATACACCTTAGAGTCATTCATAAATATTTCTCTAACAGGAAGGAGGATTTATATCTTCAGTAGTTATCAGGAAGCATTTTAGTAGAAAAAGAAAGCTTCTGTAAAATGGTGATAGATAATGCTAAAATAGAATATATATTATAATATAAAATCAAAACAGTGCATAATTATTTTCTTTACCATTTGGATATTTCAAAGACAGCCAAATTAATAGGAAATAAATGTTAATTCATTGTAAAACCTCTCCTGGGTATCCAAGAGGAATAATATTTGTTTATCCGCTTGCTATGATAAGAATATTAGAAACTGTGAAGTCAAAGACTGATTTCCTAATAGGGTGGCATTTTGAGAGCTATTTTATTTAGAGATCTTGTGCAGTTTAGAACCAAAGCTGAAATAAGTCTCCGTCTTCTGGGGAAGCAAGATGGCATTCTGCTAAATGCTAGAATTTTATCATTTGAAGGGAGGAAAAAAAGCAAAAAGAAAGCAGCCAGCAAGACCTAAGAATATAAAAGCATTTGAGATCTCAGAAGGAGTTTAAATCAATGCACTGCCACAGTTACAGCACAGATGAAAGAGCCTGCTGTCTCAATTGCCAGGAAACTACTTAGAAACTCTCACTTTGATTTTATTTATTTATTTGATTTATTTATTTATTTATTTATATATTGCTAGCCCATTATATTATCACTAAATGCAGTATATGAGAGCATCACTGCTTTGATGTTGTACAGCTACAGCAAATGGAAACTAATATGGTAGAACAGTCAAACTATGTGCTTTGCATTTCTGTATACAAATATATACCCATCAATTTTCTTACTTCTGCCTCTTACTTCTACTCTGTATCTCCTTACTGTTATTTCTGGTTTCTTAAAGATGATAATTATTTTACACCTGTATTCTGAAGAGAGCTACATGTATATATTTCAGAGGGTGTAAAAAATAAAATTTTCTCCAAGCTATTGTCTCTTAAACCACCTACCACAAATGCAAAGGGATTTAACAGTGATCTTGAGACAGTTTCAAATAGGAGCATGACTGCTGCTAGACATTGCAGTGCTCTTGTTCTCACAGATCTAATCACACCAAGAAGACTTCTTGAAAAGCAACTCGTTACTAAACAGACCTGATTCTGTGACCTGCTGATTTCTTCTTTCTAGTTTCATAGAAGTTATTCTGTCATCTGCAACATCTTCCATTGGAAAAGGTGAGAAAAGCACTGGATAGAAATTGTTTCAGTGGATGATCTGGCTGGAAATGCTTCAGTGCCGCTTTGTTCAGAGCACTGAGTGAATGGCACAGGTCTTGCATACAGCCACCTGGCTTATGCCAGAGTTTGGGCAGGATGATAATGCAGTGTGGGGATATTCTTCCTGTTCCTGCTAGAAATATTGGTTATGAGCTAAACCTTAAAGTTCTTACACAGATCTCTTAAGGGATTTGTCTCAGGAAAGACTTCAGAAATTGCCTTCTCTTTGTTGTGTAATGATTCTGCTAAAAGCAGAGGCACTTACAGTGTTGTATAACTGCTGTAGTAGAACCTGTCACTGATAATGAACTTTTTCTTCATAGTATGCAAATTAAAAGTTTCAGATTGATGTGAATGATTAAAAAAAAATCATGTATTCTGTAATATTCCTTTTACACAATAATAACAACCTGACAGTTTACTCCAGTTCCTCAAGTAAGATTTGTAATGGCTCTAGATCCTTTGACAAAGCTAGACTGGTTATTTATGTTTATGTAGTAATAGAGCAGACAGGTCATTTTGTATGCAAGACATCAGCATGGACCTTTGAATGTTTCCTCCATTGCTGCATTCTGCAGAGCAGTTTTACTTAGAGCCTTAGTCTGTGATTCATTTCGCACCCACGTTCCCCAATGAGATCATGCTGTGTATGTTTGATTTACCAGCAGCAAAGCAGGCATTGTGTGTCTTTCAGTATCTCAGACGTGTCTGTATAGATTAGAATTGTTACCTACCATTGCAACTTATGCTGAACAGTTATATTTCAGAATATTAAGGGTACAGTATTACTGATCATACACAGTATGTCGGCTTGTTTATTTCTTTTGGGGAGCAAAGGATAACAGCTGGAAAGAAAGAGGAGTCTGAATTAGGTAAAAAGAAGGGATCTTACTGTCAAGGATGTCACATAGTCACAAAGCCCTTGATTACTTATAGGACCTTCCTCTTCTGAAGAAGAAAAGGCTACTTTCTACCTAACTGTTTCAGGTGAATGCCTGGGTCAGTGCACTGCTGAATGTTAATTAACTCACAAGAGTGATTCACTTGAATTATGCAGGACCAAGGGACATTGAACAGATGCTGTCTCTGCCACGTGAAGTCCCAGCACCTTTGCTTTCCAAAACCTGGGATGTTCAACCAAATAAGCAACCCACTTCTTGTCCATAAGCAGTTTCTGTTGGCCACAGGTTTTGGGCTGCTGGTCTGGAGCAATATAACCATTCGTATGTGCTCAGTTGTGAAGTTTAGGCTTTTGCTTCAGGATCTAAAGGGAAATAAATTTCACTGTGTTTAGTCTTGAAAAGCTTGATATTAACGGGGGGACGACGACAGACAGGGCTGCTCTCCATCAGGTTCAAGCATGAGGCACTGACAGCATCTGTCAGGGTAGCACCCTGTTTGCATTAATCTCCTGTTGAGGTGGTTTAATAAGACATTAAATGATGGTGCAATCAAAAGGCAGTTCCATTTTAAATACAGCTATAGCTGGACCACTTTTGCTGCTCTTCACACCTGTAAAATAAGATATCAGCAGAAGTGAGTGTTCAACGTTCAGCTTTGCGAGGAGAGTGAGCACGCCTGCTCCCACTGCAATCAGCAGGACCAAAGCAGGGGCACTGGTGATGTGTGAGACAGGTCAACTCAGTTCTGAGATTTTCCTGGATTTTGAGTCTGCTGCCCTGCCACCTCTCTTGTGCTGACAAGGGGGCACAGTGTCATCTAAACAGAGGCAGCCAGGTGTGATGCTAAATAGCTATCTCTGTAGTGTAGAAATTGTCTTGGCTAACATTGTGCAGTGCCCCTTTCTCTTTTTCAACCCCTTCTAAAAGGCAACAAAGCCTTCTGCATTGATTGGAAGATCAATGGAAGATACTATAAGACTAAAACACAACTATCACCATCTGATATATACAGCCTAAGAAATTTTGAAGTTCAAAATGTTCTGGAATTCTCCAGAAACATGACCAAAACTCTTTCTGTTGGTTTTGTATGCACTGATGTTTGAATATTCCTTGTTCCAGGAAAAGCCTGTAAAAATATTCCCCTGCTTTTATCACAGTGAAATCAGTGAAAAGCATGTCTTTGGGGAATTATCTGCACCATTGGGCACCATAGTCATAAGGCTTCTATAGAAGAACGAGGTTGTCTGAAAACACTAGCTAATTCAGTTTCTAAGACTTTCTATTTCAGATAATATTTTTCCTCAGTGCAGTGATTTACATTCTTTAAACAAACAAACAAAAAAACAACAACTATATTTTGCCTTCAGTTCTGGAACCTTCTTGGCTTCCCACTAAAGTCAAGCAGCGCAATGCACATGGAACTCGGATTGATCCCAGTTAGTCTTAGTGTGATATCATCTTCTGCACATTTTTATATTGTTGCAGTTCGTAACACTGCACCATAAGATAGAAAACAGTAAAAGCCTCCTTATTTATAAGGTTATTACAGGTATCCTCCAGTGTATCTCATGTGTATACATCCTGTCAAAATACTTCAAGATTTTGACAACAGTGCCTGAACTTATTTCAAGTGACATAATGTGGCTTTTGACTGATTTTTTTTTTTTACAGTTTTAGTATTTTTAACCACAGTTAATAAAAGGGGTACCTGTGCACAAAAATAATAGAAAATTTGTTGGTGAACAAAGAGGTTTAAATAAGCAGCAGTTGAGATTTGCAGTTAAATATCCTGTACCAGAAATTATTAGGATGTTCTCTGTAATTTCTCTGGAATAATAATAAAAAAGTCTTGAAGTCTGAGGAAGGCATAGCAGACCTAATTAATGCCCACGCTGTTTCTGCAGAAAAACAGATTTTGTATAATGTAAATGCACTGCATAGAAAATGTTCTGCTTAAATTGTAGTTTGTCCTTATTTTTTCTCTTGCATAGTAATAGTGTATGGTATTTTACAATGTGAAGTGCACCTTTCTGCAAATTTGCAAGTTGTATTATCATATCTTAAATATGAAAAAGAATTATATAGTTCCTGCATTTAATTTTCCCTGTATTATTGTGTTGATACCAAACGTGGTCTGAAGTATATTTTCTTATCCAAAGAGTGTGCCTGCATTTGTGCACATCCATACATTCATGTTCAAAGATCGATAGATAGCTATTTCAATTTTATGCTCATTATGTGTGTATGTAAATGCCAGTTTTATCAGGAGCATTGTTTTTAGTTTTTAGAATAAAAGCTGAATCAGAATCTGAAAACACTGACACATCTGGAATTTATGAGTATTTCCAGGGAATGACAATTAGCAGTAGTCAACCAACCCTGTATCTCTCCGCTGGTGGGTTAGGATTTAGCTAATGAGAATGTGTTCAGAGGAGTTGGAGCATTTTATTCACTTGTTGTCAGTTTAGTTGGGATCTCTGTGGTTTTCAATCAGAGCTGATACCCACAGGGTAGTTTAAAAAAAACCTTGCAACTTGTCAGGCAGGCAGTTGTATGCTATCAGTAGTTCTGTGTCTAAATGTTAAGCTTTGCACATCAGGGATTGTTGCTCTGTATGCTTATGAAGCTATACTGCTACCTGTGTTTCTAAAGCACCTAAAGTATCCTTTCAGTGATATCCAGGGAAAGGACAAAAGCAATGGGCATAAATTGGAATACAGAGTGTTCAATTTAAATATATGAAAAAAACTGTAAGGGCAATTGGATAGTAAACCCTGAGAAGTTGTGGAGTGTCTTTGGAGATACTCAAAACCCAAATGGTTGTGATCCTGAATAGCCTCCTCTGACTAACCTTTCTCTGAGCTGGAAGGCTGGTCTACAGAATCTCTCTTTGATTGGAGTCTAAATCTATTTATCTGTGCTTCCCAAACAAGCAGGCTAGGGAATACGCAGCATATGCAGGTAGCATCTGTGTGTGCTGCAGAGTCCTGGAATTGCACTTTGGTTGCTCTTAGGGCAAGGCCTACAGATTTGCTTCTAAACAGCCTTCAGATCTGGTCTAAAGTCTTCCATCAGGAAACCTAGACATAATCGGAGTTACACAGTCCTTTCTTCTCCTGAACTGACATAGGAGCAAGCAGCCAATAAATACCAATTGTTCTTTGCCAGTTTAGTTGCTATGAGGGTCATCTAGTAATCAATAAATCCAAAAAGTTTGCTAACTTCTTGTGCTCGCTCTTCTTGTGCCTGGACATTGTTGATAACTGGACTTACATTTCATAGGTGTGCAGTGCAATCCAGAATCAAGATTTCACTGTTATTGATGACTACTGCACTGGACTGCGAGCTCTTCTTTACCTGAAAAGCATTGAGGAACTTGGAGACTGGAATGGACAGAGTCCTGCAACCATGCGCCATCAGAAAGGAAAACCGGTATCCAGTATTGCTGATCTGATAGGAAAGGTATCATTGTTATTCCTGTATAACTCTATGTCTATGCATTTCCATCTTCACTGTACACAGTCTCTGCTAATTGCTTTGTGTTTGTTTGTTTTTGTTTTTTTTTGTTCAGTGTATTAGCAAATATCTAAGGGCAGCTTAAGGAGGCAGACTTGAAATGCCTTGATATGGGATAACTTTTTACTCTGAATATGATGTCTCCACTCTGTTTGTAGTAGTGTTTTAATGTGTAGAATGTGAAATAACAAATGCTTTGGAACAATTTCTGGACTGCTTGTTTTAGTGAAACTCAACTCTATTTAGACAGATACTGATATTGTGCCAGGGTGTTCCATCATAATGAAATATTCAGGCGATATGAAAGGCCCCTAGCACTAGACTTGACCATCTGAAACAGCTTCTGTCACAACCAAGTTGATAGTTGGAACGCTCCATCAAGTAGGAGATGATCCTACAGTCATCATGCCTGAGCACCTCGTGGTCTGTCATGGATACTGACTCCCATACCTACTACAAGACAGGAAGGTCCAGATGATGAACAGAAAAACTGAATGATTTAATAAATTCCATGAGATCATTTAAATCTAGAAAGTCAATGGTGGAATAGGAATGTAAACTATGGTCTGCGTGAATTCCTAACCTCTGGACTGTCCCTCCTCTCTGCTCTAGTAGTTCCCTACTACAAAAGCATCTTTGGAGATTTTTGCTAGATACAATAGATTGCAGCAGCCCCAGTGCTGCTCACCCCTACACCAGGACACCTGCTGATCCTCGCTGAGAAGCAGGGAGGTGTAACCAGCTTCCTACTGACGCCCTGCTGCCTACTGCTTTAAGCAAAATATCTGCACAGCGGGGAGGCAGAGCTTTTGTTTCTGGTTACTAGAGGGGATCCCTTTGAAGACTGATTTCAGTTATACATCATGCCTATTGATTATCCTTCTAAAAATCTGATATAACACTGTTGAAAATGTTGTAAAAAGTAAAGAATTACAAAAGAATAGGATTTGGAGTGTCAAATGCCTCCAAATCTCTGCTTATCATTGCTGATGACTGGAGTTGGATTTAGCAGGAGATTAGAGACTCCGGAATTGTTGTTCTCTGTGGAGCTCTGAAAATTATAACATTACCTTTCAGAAGAAAAGACAATCCCATTCCTAAAGCTCTGAATAATACACTGCTTAAAAATAAAAGAAGATATAAGCAGTTTCATTTTCATCTACTTAAGCTAAGCAGTTAAGCCAGTCTCAGAGGGTTATATCCAAACTTCCTTTCTGTAACACCTGTAGAAATACAGCATTTTCAATTCATGTGACACAGATTTTTTGCAATTCTTTAAAGCAGCACTCTCTGTTCTTGGAATTAAGTTTGCATTTTACTAAACAGACAGCCATTGACAAAGATGTTTCTAGTGTCCTTTTGAATAAGAAAAAGATTATAATTTTCTGCTTGTCACTAAATCAATAGTTAACATTGAAAAAGGTAGTGTGAAAAGATGCTTTAAGGGAGCACTTAATAATTCAAAGCAATCTTAACTTGAAACGAGTAACATGAAAAAGAATGAAAAACAAAGCCCGATGTAATCGTGGCTGGCTGGCTTTTTTAGGCATTTAAAAAGGGCAAGATATTCAGAATATAACCAATTCTGTGTTTGATTGCCCTTAGCATAGAATTATATCACTGGATCATTGCTACTAAATAAAATATAAAGCTGCACCATTGATAAAGCAGTGATATTTTTTAAACTGAAGCTCAGGATGACTGTCCAAGAATAAGCATTCAAGGGAAAAGGAAGAAAAATAACACCAGACGGGTAAAAGGAAGTACTGTGATAAATGATCCTACTAGGGGCAATCAAATACAAAGGCTTGATATCATTAATATTTATAATATCATAATTAGCTGCACTGTGCCTAAGCAGTGTTATTAGTGTAACTAATTATGTTATCATAAACTAAGTTAGCAATACTATAGGAATCAGTATTCTTACCTTCATAAATTATTATCAATATTGGATTTCATGTACTTGTGCCTAGCAAATTCAGTTAGGTATTGCAGTTCCATCTAGATTCAAATACAAGTATCTAGCTTGCTTGGCAGCAAGTAATAACATGTACTCCTGACTTTCTTTCTAAAATAAATTCACTGAAAAGCACACCCCTACTCCCTCTTGAAAAAGAGGAGATAGCCTATTGATGTGGTGTGTATGTTTTCATTGATAAAAATAATGTATGACCATATCTTACACGTGCACTAAAATGTGACAGCCAGAATCCTTCATTCCAGTTATTAAAAACTTCCAAGGAAATGTCCAAGTTTCTCTTAGCAGTACTGTGAGATGAAATGCAGTTTCTTTGGTAAAACCCCTTAAGAAGCTAAACAGCAAATACTGATGAAGTTTTGCATTTTAAAAAGTGAAGATTCCATTTAAAAATGTTGATTTATTTGCAGTAAACGTAAAAATATAAAGGAACAATTCTCCATTTTGTAGGTGATGAAATTCCTATTGATTTTCATATGGAAACATAGAGATTATTCAGGCAATTGAAAATTTAATGATAAGGAACTGTGGAACAAGTATAATTTTCAAAAGCTTTGAGAACCACTTGCTTTCTGATTGTATAAAAGTTCATTAAGCCTTTCCCAGTCCTCAGTCTATTGCAGAATTAGGACTGGGCCTATTCCTTATTAAGTACGTTCATAATGGTATCTATGTGGACTCACAGTGCAATACTGAATATTAATGTCCATATTTTTATATAGCAGTGCTCTAGTCTTTAGATAATTCATGTCCTTTCCTCATATCTGCATCAAATAGATGCTGAGTGCAGAGTGTTGCCACAGGAGAGTGACACAGTAGAATTTTGTCATGAATTTTTTTAGTATTTGATGACCAGAGTCAATGAAATGATAAACACTTTCTTCTAAGCAGAGCACCTGACATCAAAGCGAAGCTGTCTTGCCCTGCAGACACCAGATAAACGGCCAAATGAACAGTTATCTCTGTTGGTTGTTACATTTATCACAATCATTTCCTTTGTAAACAGAAAGAGTACTAAAAATGCTGTGCTAAGTGGTGTGAATAAGCAGTTTAAGAGCAGACACACCCATCTTCGTCTAAAAGGGGAATGATTTTGATCAGTACCTATTTGTGCTTTTACATTAATGCTAGAAATACTTGCATCTGATAATTTCAAGCCCTTAACAAATGAGAAGCATCATAGCTCTGACAAATATTTTGGGAACTCAAGTGCTGCTTTTTGGCTTTGCAACATTGCATAATGTGTTTTTTGGTCTGTAGACTCTGAATGCATCGTCTTTGAGGCAGCTGGTGTATATTTACCAATAGCTCTTCCGTAACATTAGCATTCTGTGTTTGCTAATGCAGTGGTTGCTGCTGCAGTCAGTACCTGCCATTGTCCCAAGATGTGACCTGTGATAGTACACTACCTGTCATATCAATGAGATTCCTACTTAGAAATGCTAAACCCAGTTGTGGCTTCTATTCACTGGCTTCCATAGCTTCGCATAGCTCCACTAATTTTTTTCACACTTTACCAGGACTGCAGCCTTATCCACAGCCATTCCAAAGACACTCCTAGCATGCATGTTGCATCAGCCTCACAAAAGTGGGCAAAGCCAGTTTTCAGGGCTTCCTTCCTCATTGCTTTTCTGATGGCTTGTTTAGGTGTTTTTTTCTGAGAGCACCTGACATTTGAAACTTTGACACAGGTGGCTGTCATTAATATCCCCCCTGAATCACCTTTCCATTGAATGCATGAAATAAACCTTGTCAGCTTGCCTCAGCTATAATCTCAGCTTGCAAATATAGACACTGAGATGAGAGAGTGGCAAGGTAATGGTGACACCACACTTCTTTCTCACTGACTCCGTCAAGGAAGAACTTTCGTAAGAGCACGTTTGCCTCATCATGAATTTAGATAGAGATCAGAGCATGATGCAATGAGGCAGACAATTAAGCATGCTCTTATAACCTGAAATTATTAGGGTGACTGCTTAAGAGAGGGATTTTTAATATATTTATACATTTACAGTATCTCATAATTCCAAATTAACTGAATTGTGTTTTGGAATAATATCTCTGAGTTTCCTAGGAAGATATATCAACAGGAGTGATAAAGATAACTGTGTTCGCACTAGGCATCTAGACAGGGTACAATATTCCCCAGAGGTGCAATTTGATCTCCTCTGCGTAGTCACTGTCTCACCTTGTCTGTTTATTGCAGGAATCTTTTATTAGTTGCTCACTGATCTTACTCCAGGGAGCTGAAGTGATTATGTCCAAGAAATACACTGGTGTCAGCTGATGGCAACAGAAGTGTTTCTCTATAAACTTCCACCTAATGTCAGCTATAAAAATCATACTTAACACAGTGGTCTCTGCACATGCCAGGTACATGTGGCAGTTTATGGGTTTATAGGAAAGAGTAAATATGTACAGACATTTCATACCTTTTCTTCAGCACCAGAAGTTTGAAAACCAATGGCATTTGTTTGATTGTATTTAAAGGTTAAAAAGGAAAACAACCGAAGTGTCTACATTTCAGAATTATCCAAAACCCAAACAAACTCTTTATCCTAGTGATCATCTTCATCTGTTGGGATTGTGTTGTAATGCAAACATAAACTCCATATCTGGTAAAAACATAGACAGTGTCTTCAGTGAAGAGGTGAAAGAGAGTGATCCTGAGCATGCACAGTTCAGTGTAAGAACTTCTTAGAAAATTCTTGTAACTTAAATTTAACAGACTGCTCATTTTATTCTCTAAATACAAGGACTTCCTGTTATGACTAAACATGCTCTCCATTGCATATCAGTGGGTACTAGAAGCTGATTCTTAGAAGCCTGCTGAATTTTAACTTTATTGCAGTCAAATCTAAACAGGCTTTTACAGGGCAAAGAGAAAATTTTGCAAAACCTTCAAGGCTTCATGTGAAATATTACATCGGCTCTTTTATTATATAAGTAAACTGCCAGCTACATAAGGACACTGTTGCCATGCATGCACTAAGTTTTGGCTGCTTTCAGATTCTCCAAGACCTCTGACCACCTTCAATGAGCAGAGGTGATCACCCCTTATATTTGGAAGTGCCCTTTGTGAACTGTTGTTTGGGAAGACAGTTTTCCACAGTGGTGAAGAACTGCCCTCTTGTTTACAGCACTTGCCATTGGCCAGAAACGCAGACCGCTTCATCAAATGGTAGTTTAGAGGTCACATTACAAAACAAACCTTTCCCTTACTCCCATCAGCAGTTCTGAAGATTCAGACAGAATAGATGAATTTTAGGCTGATGCTATTGATTCGATTTCCTATTCATGAATGCTTGCACCTGAAATATAGATTTTAGCCAGTCACAGCTTCCTAAGGGACATGGTTTAGTGGACAGTACTGGTGGTATGTGGATGGTTGGACTAGTTGATCTTAGAGGTCTTTTCCAACCTTAATGATTGTATGATTCTAGGTGTAAGTCATTGTTGATAAAGAAGGGCTCTTTGTTTAGGGTATTAAAGGGACTGTGCATCAGCGCACTCAGGGGCTATTTTAGCCTATTTTAGCTTGTTGGATTGACCAAAAATACGGTTTTACATAAATGTATTTGCAGACAGATGAAAAATTAAGTCCTTTCCTCCTGTTCCCCTCTCTCCATTCTTCACTTTCTCTCTCAGGGTGGAGAAGGGCCTCCCCAGACATGGCTCCCCATGGGAGTCTGATGGTCTGTCTGCGGAGCATCCTCAGGAGTGGTCCAGGGAGCACTAGCAGAGCAACCTTCTGCATCTGGCTGTACCAGTCACGTGGCTTTGTTATTGTTGATAAATCCCCCAGAGTTTGCAAGGCTAGATAAAAGTCACTAACCTAAACAATATGTGAAGAAACAGCCTCTCTAACGTTAGTTTTTTCTTAACAGGTCTATTATGGAAGTTTATGTTGTGATTATCTACAGTGTTGTTTCTTATGCAGTCCACAGTTTCTTATAAAAAATGTATCTTCCCTAACAGAGAAACCATTTTCAGTAGAAGTTGATAAAACAAAAGGAACTAGGATTATTAAGGTAAAGGTAAGAAGTTTAATCTTTGTAGGTTTTATATGTACTGTATGCTAAATTTGCTTTAAGCACTGAGTTTAAAGTTTGATATTCACAGCTAGTGAATGTGGCTATTAAGAAACAGTGTATACACATTAACTCCTTGGCTGTGTTGGTTTTAGTGCTTTCACTGCTGGCAACAGACACCATGCCGGGAAAATCCAGCTCTTGTTGCAAAAGGATTTAAAAAAAAATCCAGGCACTGCCAAAAATGCATAATTCTTTTTTTTGTACTCTGCAGTTTGTTTTACTTAGGAAAATGGCCTGGTCATACCCTGCAGCATGCATTCATTACAGTGATCTTTGACTGGCAGATGCAGAGTAATAAGATGCATATTTTAGTGCTTATTATAATACCCTGTCCAAAAACAACTTGACAAATTTGTGATTTCGACAGTATCTCATTTTGCTGGCTGCAGTGCTCTGTGATTGCCTGGTCCACGTGGCTTCCAGATTATGCATACCACCAATACTGCTCATTAAAATGGCCACAGTTCACCAGTTTCGGTAGCTTGGAACGAACTTGGAATGAATTATTATACAACAAAGAGGCTGCTGTCATGCAGAACAAAAGACAAGCAAAAGAGAGCTTTGGCTTAATGAGGCTAAGTGAGTGTCTCCCCTGCCTCACCAGCTACTTGACGGCCTTTGAGCATGGATTTTTTTCTCCACAGGCCAAAACCTTTGGTCTATTATTTTGTGTTTATGCACCTTGAGGCTAATATACATTTTAATATGCTGCACATGGAGAAAAAAATCAGCCATTAGATTAGAACATGTGCACTCCCTGTTAAGTTAATGACAGCCGAACATAGAGATAAATTTAGGTTTTCATATTTAATTATAGCACGGCGCAGTACGTTTAGCAAGGATAAATTGCACTATTATTATGCTTCATTTTTTTTTGACATCTTTTCATATTAACCATGCGCACTTACCCCCACTTCCTCCCCAGTGTCACACTTAATGTCTGTGTGCATCATCCTCCTCTAACACCATTAATTTTTTATTCTGTACAGTTGCGTGTGTATTGTTGTATTTGTTACTTATCTTGCTGGTTGGATAAAACTGTTCAAAACAGTCCTTGTGTTAGGTGATCTACATAAGCAATAAGGACAGAAAAGACGTGAAAAGAATTGGCTGGCATGGCCAGACATGGCTTCTCCCGTCTGCTGTTGGAGCAGGGCTGTCCAGCCCTTCCTCCTGGGATGCTTTCAGTGCAGTGTGCTGTCTGTGATTGCAGAGCGCTGGCTCCATTCTCAGAGAGTAGAATTAGAAAAGTCAGGGAAATAATGCACAAAAGCTCTGATGAGTTCTGCAGAACTATATAGTTAGATAATATTAATATGGATAATGGGGAAGAATTTAGTGTTGCTTTAGCATTTAGGAATGAAAACAGAGCTAAGATTGGTAGGTGGTACATGTGCTTGTTGGGGCTTTGAACATGCATTACTCCTGTGTGTCAGAGCTGTTGCTCCAAAAGCAGGATTTAGGCCAGACCTCGGCCTTGTAGACAATGTGAGATTAAAAGCAGAACAAGATGGTGCCCAATTCAGCCTTTACATGTCCTTATTAAGTTTTAATGGGAACGTTTGATAATTTCTGTGTGGATCTGATGGTGATGTTGGACTGTTTGTCTCTACCTCAGAGAACGCTGAGATTTTATTTCAGCTCTGGGCTGAGTTATTCAGCTTGCTGTGGCTTGTGAAAAATATGTTTGCGTGCTTCACAAAATTAAGGAAATACTGCTATTTTCCAAAGTGGATTAAAGCAGGTAATAACTCATAGGAAGAAGATTTTCCTACTCCTGCTGTGTGTATAAGCAAGTAGAAGATATTATGCCACAGGCTTATTCCTAGATTATTCCTTATTGGATAGTTGTTTCGTGACAAAAGACACTGTGGCTTGATGACCAGAGGGTCATGACAGGAATAATAATCACCATATGACAGGGTGTCTGGATCTTGGTGATAAAGCATTCCTCATGGCAATCAGTCAGCACTTGCTGGTGCAAGAATTTTGCTCAATGGCAGAGATCAGCTTTTTCATATTCATTGAAAGCAAATCAGTCTCTCTCTCCCCTTCCCCCACCCTCTTCTTCCAACCTTCGGTTTTGTATCAGCTTTTACAGCCAAAGAGATTTTTCTTTGTGAGTTGAAACTCACCAAGTTTGGCGATGTTTAGGACACTGCAGTATTCATGGGATTGGTATTAGTCACAGAGCCTTATTTTTTGCATTTGCATCCTTGCTGGGCAAAGCCCCGGTCAGTAGTGACTGATAGCTAATTGTCTGCAGTTCAAGCACCAGAAAATGTCAGCAATTAATTTATATGTGCAAAACCATTCTCTGATTTTGTAAGTGCAGATTTTGATGCAAATTTCATCTGTGAAAGCAAGGTTGTGCCTTTCAAAATGTAAGCTATAATTACAAGTCTGAGGACCTGATGATATGAAATTCTTCCTCTAGAATCTACCCCTAGTGAGCCAAGCCATTTATAAACAATATTGTGTATTTCTAAGCAGTAGTTCTAACTACCTTTATTGTTCATTAAGCACTGGTAAAATACTTGATATTATCTGAGGTGTAGTGTTAAGGAGATGCAGGTTATATCCTGCCAATATTCAGATGACTTACAAATATCTAGCCAAACAAAAATGTCTCTTCTGTACCTCCAGGTAACTATTATTAGCAAATGCTTCATTTATTTACATGTTCCATTTTGTTTGTGGTACTAGTCACAGATGCACTTACTGATGTGCATGCAAAGACTTGGGATCTTAGACTCTGAAACAAAATTACCTCTCAAGCACCTGAGGAAGCTGTCTACTTAGAAAGGTGCTTTGTGAGCCACAATGCTCACATAAGGAAAAAACAAAACAAAATCTGTAGAATTGGCTATAGCAGACTAAATATTGCTTTTCGGGCTGTTTTCTAATAACTGTATTATTCTTGGGTTACTTTTGAGAGAGATTTTATGACTTCTCACTTTATTTTCTTGACTAAAACATCTCTTGTTTTCAGAACAGGTTTATTTAGGAGCCCTAAGTGTAGTCACAGGCACAAATGTATCAGAAATCCAGGAGTGACTTATGGGGAGAGGCTAAAGAAACTAAACTTGAAAGTGACTGTATGTTCTTTCTAAAGGATGCACAGGAACATAACAGGTGAAGAACTCAAATCTACAAATATTTGAAGTTTACAATCAATCGAGAGTAAGGAATTTTATGATGTAGAATGAAAATTCTGCCAACACTGAATTGAAAGAAAAGGACGTGTTCAGGAAAAGCTGCAGAAAAAATATCCTGATTGGAAGGCAAGTCTTTTTGAAGTGATGGAGGCTTCATGCTGTGTTGCTGAGATTAAAGGGAGGGAGGACTTTTAAGACCTGAATGCATGAAGTCTGGCAAAATCCTGCCAGGAGACATTTCAGGTTGCCAGGTGTATGTGCTGGGCTTTAGATTTTTCTTGTCTGATATGCACGTGCTAGCATATGGCCCTTTGAGCATTTCAGCTGAGCCCTAGCAGCTATCCTTGGAAGCCACTGCATCCTAACAGAGTGTTTCAGTGGCTCAGTGTAAACCATTGGAGCCAACTGTACCTGGCAGTGTGCAATTGAAATGTCCTTCTGCTTAAAGATTAAGAACATATTTAAGGATCTTGATTATGATCTTTGCCACGCATTTTTATTTTCATTGCAACTGCCTCCTGTAAGTGAAAGGAAACGTTGGGCACACCATTTCTACATGTAGGAGTTGAGAAAAGAGGTTTCTGTACTTTGCTGACCTATCCATGCTGCACAGAATTCATTAAGGCCCTGGAACCGTGTTTGGGTTGTTCCAGGGAGCAATTACAGCCAGCCTGTAATCTGCAGCTCTGTAGCACATTGAGGCTCTATAATAGTTTGAAGGGGCCTGGCAAGAATTTTATTGATTTCCTGGGATCTCATTCAGACTGATTGCACTTGGGTACTCCGATGGTTGATGTTTAAGAACACCTCCACTAGCTGTTATTAAGAAGGTGGGTCTAATCCTCACATAGGTAAGACCTTGTTCGCCCTTCATTCAACTCAGCAGACAAGTTTTAATGAAATAGCTCCGTTTTGTTCTTTATGCCACATCTCTGTTTTTGATAGCTACATTTGGAACTACTGAGTTTAAGTCATTTTATAGCCCATACATTACTCAGGATATGTCATATTGCATATCTATTCTTTTGTTATACATTTTGTCTCTTTCCTATTTGTCTGCTTGGAATAATTAATGCGTATTTTGCTATTACTATGTAGTATCTCTTCCAAGTTGCTGATTTATTTATACATAAAAATTATCAAATACCTTGCTATTTTATACAGTGTGTCTGGATTCATAAGAAACCCAGAAGCAAAGTGCTGAAATAGTGCATGTTTTTTCTACATCTTTTTTACATCCAAGACCTTGCAGTTGAGTTTAAAATAGATCAATTCTAGAACCTATCAATTATAATTCTGTTTATATTACCCGTCTTTACGCCATAGAGCAATGCATCCTAAATGCTAATCATTACTTACTATTTGCTGAATAGTTATGTTCTCATGCAAGATATAAAAGATATGCTAAAAATGCATCCTTTCCAATTCCAGGCTAGAAGTCTAACCCAGGCTCACCAGCCTTTTTTCAGTACCTTTACTGAGCCTTCTTTCAATTGCTGACAGCTTCTGACATCTTGAAGTGTCCATTTCAAAAATTTCCATTTCCATTATGAAAACCAGGAAGCTCAACATTAACCACAAAGCCCTGTGAGCACAAATATTTCTACATGTTTTCTTTTACTCGGAATGCATCACTAAGCTATGAACAACTCACATGCCATTTATATTTGCATAAATGACATTGTGAAGCCTCTAAACGTACCTGTTAAAGCAATAGCACCAAGAATCCTTTGGTGAATGTAGCGTCAGCGTGGTATTCATAAGCAACATTTATAAAAGAGCATCTGGGAAGAGGGAGCATGGTCTTCTGGGGCTGCTGCTCTGGGTGGTACGGAGCACATTTAATTATTGTCTCATGCTCCAGGATTCCTCTCTTTCTCTTCACAGCAGAGTCATAATCATTTATTTGATAGACTGCAGGCATTTTATTAGCAAGTTTGTCATAGCATGGTTCTGACCTTCCGTGTCTGATCTGTGGGTGGACTTCTGCGCCTGCTGGATTTTGGCCTTAATTATAAAGAGAAAGCAGATGGAGGAGAAAGTTAGTGTTTACAGTTTTCCGTAAGACTTAATTTATTTTTCTGTTGTTTATCTCTGATGTACTTTAGTCTACATAGTGTGAATTGTTTGCAAAGTTATTTATTACAACACTGAGGATGAACTTACAGTCTGAAAAGCTCGTAAGTCTGCCTTCATTTAGAAAAACATGATTTGCTTCTTATACATTCTGAAAGTTTGTTTTAGAAACCCAGATCTGAGAACTGTGACCAAAACCTTTAGGGACATCTAACTCAAAGCCTCTGCTATTAGAGCCTATTCCTACTGACTGATGTTTGTTTAGAAAGTGGAGCTGGGTCAATATGCGACAAGTCACTCTTCAAAAGTGCCTAGGTGTGCTGAATGTTGACTTCCCCATCTCTAGTGAAATTAATGTCAGTTCAGTTAAAATTCATTCAAGGCAAGGTGTGTCCGCTTAGCCTGGTACTGCAGTCAGAGGGACTGTGTTGCAGCACTACGTGACTCAGTTTCGAGCACCAGAAGATTGTACAGTGCTATCAGTCCTTTACAAGGTAATTCCATAGTGCAGTGTCCAAGACAATTCTCTTGCAATGAAAACTTGGAGAATTAAGACTTTGGTAGGTAGTGGTAGATACAACAGTACCTCTGCTCATAACTATCGTCAGCTCTCTCTGTCTCAGCCCCACAAGGGCAATATAATTTTCTTCCTTTCTTGCAGCTCATAAACACGCTTCTCTTCACAACATACACCATATGCCTCTAGAAAAGGGCTGTAAAGTTTTATAGATATATTTGAGGGTATTATAAAAGGATAATAAAGTAAAAATAATGCAAAGAAATAGAAAGTATTGAACAATTATTGAACTGAATTAAAATATTAGGCTGGGATAGTTTCCTAGCATTTGGTTTCTAATTGGCCATTACAGTTACGAAGAGGTAGAGTTATTTTTTAGAGTTAAGAAAACTAAGAAGAAATCTGATTTTAACAGTAACTGTAAACATTTGTTTAAATACACATAGTTTCAGAACTTTGCTGAAAACTATTTAGTATTAGCTAATTCTGTATAAATCTGATTCTGATTATTTTTAAAGGTTTTGAATGGTTTTGCGAAAATATTTTAGCTGAGACATGAAAGTTTTCACTCACATATATTGAAATGTTAATTAATTAAGCAACGTTACAATGAAAGATAAAATACAGTGATGGTGGTGTCCTAATTGTAGATATTTTGTTTAATCTGAAATCAGTTTCAAACCAAAATCTGTCCTCTTTCTCTGGAAACCCAGCAGAGAAAACGACATGATTTGTCTCGGTCATGCTGCCCTCATGTTTCTGTTTAGAGGTGAATGTTATACAAAATGATCATTCTAAAGATAAAAGTGGGCAGCAGGATAATGTGCTGACTAGACATAGAGTAGCATAGTTTACCTATGTTTTCCCAGATAGAATTTCTGCACCTCAAAATTTTCATTCCAAATTGTGGGTATTTTTTCTCTCCAAAATAAGATGGAGCATGATACACATGAACTCTTCTCTTGGAAAACAGTCTCATGGAAATCACAGAAAAGAATTCACTGTGTTTCAGTGCTTTCTGTCCCACAACAGCCATAGTGGCTGTTCCTGGCTCAGCTTGCATGGCACTCCTGCCAGCTCCTGCCCACCTCACCATGAAACCTGCTGTCCTGAAGCTGGTGGATCTCATGTCCTGGTCCTGACCACTGCATGTAAAGCGTACTTTAGAAAGAGAGGGAAAAATGTTATGCTGTAGTGTTTGTCTGGGCTTAAGTTCTAGAGGAATTCTTGAAAGATAACATTTAGCTTAGTGGTTTTCACTGGAACCAAGTTTCTAGTTGTGAAGGGAGCTTGGCCAAAGTTTGATTTTATTTTTGCTCCTGATAGCACATATACATAAGGATAGTAAGACTCTAAGATGGCTACTTAGGTTATTTTCCATCTTATATAGCAGCAAGCAGAAACTTCAGATTAACACTGAAATCTACATTGCTTTGTCTCACTATAGGGGTACGTTCTTTTCCACAACTTAAAAAAAAAAAAGAGATAATATACGTCCATTAATATATACAAAAATGCAACATGAAACCCAGAGTACCTGCACCTGATTTTCATGGGAGGATGCTTAAAATGAATTAGACTGTTTTCCAGGGAAAATTATGGCACACTGCTTGCGTATAAATTAACAACGAAAGAGGTAAATTAAAATTGTGACATCAATTTCATTTTTAGCTCTGTTTTGCATTTATATAGAAGGATTTATGGCAGTGATTTACCTTCCACTGTGAGGCAAAAGAAAGTATAAAGTAGCAGCAGTTGTAATTATTTCCTAGAAAACTTTAGTGTGCAGCAAATGCTCAAAAGCATGAGTTACAGCAGGCTCACCAGACCCATCCTCCCTCTGTTTTCTAGGCTGGATTCCCAGCATTTTCTGGCACATCACTTCAGCAGCAAGGTTCAGCACCTATTAAAGGGAAGACCCATCCGCCATCTCAGATGAAGTGCTAACCTCCTCTATCACCTCCACTTTTTCAGCATGTTTGTTTTTCCCCACCTCCCAGCACAAGCTAGAAACTGGGATGGTGGTGGTGTGGCAGCCCTTGGTGAGCTGTCCCAGGACAGAACAGCAAGGAAGGTCTTGTTCTTTTCTGCAGCACAGTCAGTACCAAAGATCCTTTGGTTTTTACACACTAGCTTAAAACTCAGGGTGAAGACTGTACTCCATGACTCCATTCATTCCATGTGCTTGCTGGATCTTCAGCA
Source organism: Tetrao urogallus (assembly GCF_951394365.1). Taxonomy (NCBI): domain Eukaryota; kingdom Metazoa; phylum Chordata; class Aves; order Galliformes; family Phasianidae; genus Tetrao; species Tetrao urogallus. Next base: position 17,105,122 of record NC_136818.1, on the reverse strand, counting down.
GTGCTCTTTTTCTAATACAGCTGTCCAAGGTGACTGAGGTGGTGTAAGGGCATGTCCTAAGCTGTGACACAAGCTCCCACAGAATTTAAGAATCAATTAGTGTTTTTGCCTTTCATGCTGAGACTAAAAGGCACATTTTCAACTTTGCCTTATCTCTGCAGGAGCGTATCTGCACTGCTGCTTGCTTTTCTTTTTACAGGAAGGAAATTAGCAAAATCTTACCAAAACAAAACAGCCTGTCCGGTAATGAGAGAGGACAGGAGTAATGGAAATGAGAGAGCAGGTGAGCCATGTAAGATAGGTGGAGTTCATTAGTTAGCAGACACTATTGTAGTGATGAAGGTGGCATAAAACTTTTGCAAGAGGAGACAGCAATATGTAGCAAGTGTCCATTTTATCTCATTTCTTTTGTCTTCTGAAACAGACATGAGAGGCAGGCTCAAAAAACCTAATTAAACACTGAAAAGAAATGAAAATTAGTTCCCAATTCCATTGCCCAGGCTGATTCTGTGCATGCTCAATCTGTGTTATTTTCAGAGAAAAAGTAAGACATTAGACCAGAATTCTCGAAGTATTTCTTATTCTTGAAGACACAGGCCAGGTGGCAGGGCTACTCCTCCAATACTGTCCATACTCCTGGTATTGCCATTAGAACCTGCCAAGTGTTTGGCATAGCTCAGATCTGTTTTATTGTTATAAAAAGAATCAGTGAACTCCCACTATAACTTATTTCTACAGGGGAAAATACACAAAGACTTTGAAGCAACTTTTTTCTAAGGAAAAAAATAGCAAATTATATTAAATAAACTGAGTTCCCATGAAAGGAGGAAGCTACACTATGTTTTTTAAACTGCTTTTCACTTAGAGATCAATTTAAAATATTATTACCTTTTAATCTATCTGTGCCAGTGTTAGTGCCACTAATACCTGTGAGAATGTGCCTGAAAGAAAACTTAATGCTATCCTGATGATGCTTTGCTTCCAAATTAATAGTACATTGGCGTTATGCAGATTATGCAAGGAATCCCTGGTGTAAATTGAGAAATCATGTACCTCAAGGACACACCTGGAGAAGCAGCTTACTTTAGGACTGTACTGAAGATATATCTCAGACTTTGGCTTATGCTGAAATGTTGTTCATTTTATTGTTTGTTTGTTTGTTTGAAAAAAGAAAATGACGTTTACACTTCTCCCATTTTTGAAGATAAAAAATGTGTCCTTAAATGTTAAAAACTGCAGTGATATCTATGTTAAATAATGCCACGCTAGGACTTACTTTCTATGGTTATAAATTAAGTCTTGTGAGTTTGGTTCCAGGAAGTCCCTAATGACAAGGAATTACATTTATTGAAACTAGTTAGATGTTACAGTGTTTTATTTCAATCTGCCTGGGCACTGACATCAGAAGTGACTAGATTCCTGTAGGCACCTAACTTCAGAAAGTAGAGAGATGACTGTACTTTCAAATTAAACGTGCCCGGGAATATTCCTGGGTACTGAGGCCAGCTGGCACCATGCAGCCTGTGCCAATGATCAGAAGCTGTTAGTCTCCAAAGCAGGTTGGCTGCAGGCAGGCTGCCTGCTGGGAGCAGCTCCTGGAGCATGCCGACTTCCAAAGCCTCTCTAGGAATTGCTGGGATGCTGATAGTGAGTGCAGGCCATGGAGCAGACAAGAAAATGTTGTAACACTTTTTTAGGATAGATGACAGCACCCTTTTGCCCAGGAACACTTCCAGACTTGTTTACTACTGAGAATATAGACTGAGACTCTTACAACAGTATTAAAGCGAGAGAGAGGGAGAAAGGGAGAAGCAGTGATTATGGCATTATATGAGTGGGCACGAACAACGGACAGATGGACATAAAAATGAGCTATATTGGGAGTTTGTGAAAATTGCACTGGGAAAAAGAACTCTCACAGCCTGAGGCTCCAAAATCAAGAAAACCAGTGAGAATTTTTAGAAGCGTTCCAAAAATATCTGCTATCTGAAATAAAATAGAATTTAATGTAATGTAGTATATGTGTGACTAATTCACATATTTATGTATGATGTGACTAATCCAAGTATGGATAGTCTAGAAAGACTATAGCTCACTACCTTTCTAAATAGAATAAGACAGCTAACCCCTGAATTCATTCTAATGGATGAATTCGGTTTGTAAGTAAGAGTAGGACAAAGTTGCAGTAATTCAAATGAGAGCCCTCAGAAGCTATTTTTACATTAAGAAGTTGTGCAGACAAGTAGGAATGGAGTTGCAGAATGAAATGGGTGCTGCTATAGACTGATGTCCATACAATATGTGTTTCAGAGGGGTTTTACTGTGTTTTAGCTCTAGTCTGGCCTCGTGAGCTAAATGCCCATTAGTAGCTTGAGCTCATTTTAGCAGTGCTGCTGCAGCACACATTCAGGTTTCATTTAATCCAAAATAAAATCCAAGTTTGTGCTCTCTGAGACTGCTCTGCACTGAGAACCAAAGCGCTGTATGTGGGGATAATCAGGACATTCCCTTCAGAAGTGTACACCTGATTTAAACTGAACCACTAATGTGGTGGCTCCTGGAGAGCTCATGCAGCAGCACCACAGCGATGCAGAGCTAATGTGTGCAATTAGTGAGCAAGCCAAGGCCAGCCAGCAGTGGAGCAGAGACATGAGCTGTTAACCACGCAGAAAATATGTTTGCTTAGACCAGGAAAGATGTTGTGCAAGCATAAATGCATTAGCACAAAGCGGAGAAGGAAAGCCCATGCTTCAGTTGGTAGTGTTTTTGCATATGGAATTCTATGGACTAGCAAGAAAATTGTTTCACCAAAGCTTGCTCACAATAGCAAAATAGATAAATAAAAATGTATTGTAGAAAGAAAACAGACTGAGAAAATTTACTTCTGAATGTATCTGGCTTTGATGTACTACAAAACAGTAAAAAAAACAAAAAACATTTTGGTACTATTTGCACAAGCATGAACTTTAAACTGAGAGCAGCAGCACAGAAACAGAGAAGAGACTGAGCGCCAGTTGGCCAATTGAGCATCTGTAAATGTTAGATAACAGAGACTGTGTAGGTCTTCTGTGAGAATCTGCAACTGCAGAAAAACAAATATAGATTACCATTACACAATAGAACAATCGACAAAGCCATAGTACAATGTAAATTACAAGACCAGTACCAAAGAGAAGTGGACACATTACAAAATACCAGGAAATAATAATACACAGATACACTGCTTTTAACTGAAACAAGAGAATGAATGAAGCATGTGGCTAAACTGGGGCAAGAAATTCATAAAAGTCAGAAGCAAAAAGCCAGAAAACTTTAATGGGCAGTAAGCTGTAAGATACCTGAAGCAGTGTTTGCATGGTGTTTTAAAGGTCTAGAACATCCTGCCAGCATCAAAGAGCTAGAAATGGATGCAGCCAGTGGAGCTCTAGCTTAATAGAACATCCTCTGTGCTTAGAGAAGGGAGGACTTAAGTCTCATTGCTGAGATTTTCCAGAGCTGCAGGTGACGTGGGAGGCCAGCCAGCTGTAAAGAGAGGCACATATGCATATTCGTAAGCAATTCAAGCAAAGTAATATACAGACCTGCAGGTTACCACTCACAGAAGTACAAGTAGTGTCAGTTTCTGATGCAACACTGAAATATTTGCAAATGTATTATTAGATATAAGAATTAAAGAAAGTAACTACCTCAGAACCTTTTGAGCAACCTTTGGGGGCAATACAGGTGGAAGAAAAAGTAATCTGAGATCAAACCTTCTGTAAAAAATACCACCAATATAAGCAAGCAGAGCAAACGAGGATTATTGAGATTGCTGCCATAGCTGTACAGATGCAGAAACAGAACAGCAAAAGCTGTAGCAGGTCATGATTACAATCTCATCTATCTGCTTGAAATGACCAAGGCAATAAATCTAAAATGAAATAAAATGAGATGAAATTGCATTTGACTCCTGGAGCACTGGGATAATTGCTGACCTCCCAAAGGCTATTACCTAGCTCCTAAAAAGTAAAAACCATGCAGGATAGACCCACACCTGAAAATGGATAAGTCAGTTTGAAGATTAGTAGGATTCATAAACCATCTCACAGAACTATTCCAAGCTTTTCAGATCTGTACAGTCTCCTGAGGTGATTACTAAACAAAACCACACTATGAATATAACCACTGTAATTCCCTGCAGTCTTCTCACACATAACAGAGTTGTACAAAATATCCCACAGCGCAGCTTTGCAGCATGCAAATGCAGAGGCCATTTTATTGCAGGATGCAGGGTGCTGGAGGCACTGTTGTTTGAGGGAGGTATGCATAGAAACAGTACTGTTGAACAAGAATGTCAGATTTTCAAAGTAATAGAAATAGGAAAGAAAAGTGAATTCAGCATAAATATTATTTAAGCCAGGTATTTGTCAGTTTGAGGCAGGGGCTACAAAGAACCCTGCTTGAATGAAGCAAAGATTTAGCTCATGCCTAATGAGCTAAATTCCTATCGATCTTTCACGTTGGCCATATTTGCAGGGGAAGTTCCATCAGCCTCCTGAAATACTGCAACCCTGCAGGTGAGCGGAAGTCTACAATACTGAATTCAGGCTATAGCACCTAAATCACTGAGCACAAATGCCATTGTGCATCTGCCACAGCTGTGCTGGGACAGAATCCTCCATTCAAAAGCAGGACTGTATACTGGGAGCATCGAGCTGTGTATTACCCTTGGAGAAACATAGGCTTAACAGAAGGGAAAGGCATAAAGACTCATTATGCTCTCAATAGACGGTGAGGAAAAGTAGGGCAATTGACTTTCAAATAGCAGATCTCAGAACCTGACCTTTTAGTATCAGTCAGACTTCTGTGGCTTAACAGACACCTTGCAGCAATCCCTGCAGAAGGGGTGGCTCCCCACTACCTGAACTGCACTTTGAAACTGTGGAGCATAGGATGTTTCTGGTTTGTTCATGCAAATAACCTGGAGATATAAATCTAGTTTACTTCTTAGCTCTGCTATCACAATCATCACCTTGCAGAAAGTCAAATGGTAAAAAAACTGAGTCAAGAACTGAAATTGCTGAGTCTTTTCAAGAAACCAGCAAAGAGCAAGACAAGACATCTCCAGTGGAAAAATGGGACTCACAGTAGCCTGGTGCTGTACTGATGTCAAGACAGAGTCTGTTGCCTCAAAAAGCGTTACAGCTGGCAGTGGTAAAAGGAATAACAAAAAAAGAAAGGAAATCCAGAGGCTAACAACCACCAAGAAACAAGGACTCTGCTAATAGCAAACCTCTCCCTGAAGATAAATCATGGACTCGAGCACAAGCTGCCCACATTGAAGAAACCTTTTGATTTGTATAAAGTAGGAGTGGGTGAACATATTTTCTAGTGTCACCCCCTATGTCTGCACACGATGAGCAGGAGGCAAAGGAAATGGATAAAGTGGCAGGGCTTGGCAGCAGAATGGAACAAACTGATGAACAACCCATTGAAAATCTTTATAGCTGGCTTGTGAAACTTCACACTGCTCCAACAGCTGTGTGAGAGGCAGGCTGTGCAGAAAAATGCCCACCCACACTTTATGCTGCTAGCAAGTCACATTTGTTGCAGTATTATGGTGACAGACTAATCCTCTAAACCAAGTTGCCAAGTAAGTTGAATTCTGTTTTTTTTTTTCTAGTAATAAGTACTAAGTTCTGTTTGTGATGTTTCCCAGGTTAAGGATGGGGAGTGGTTATATTCACATTTAATAATGTCATCTCAGCTGAACGTAACTGAGGAATGTCACAACAGTGAGCTCTCTTAGTCCTGCATAAACACATTCGTGTGCAGGAAAATTTAGAGAACTCTGCTTCAAAATAAGAGGTTGAAAAAAAATAATCCATCTGGAGAAAGATTAAAGGTTGGAGTGAGGTGCCCTCTCTTTCTCTCTGTCTTCTGGCGTTTGAGCTCAAATAAACATTTGTCTGAGTCTGCAGATAGCCTGAAATGGTGGCTGAGGAGCACAAGCCTCTCCGTCAGGTCACATTGGAGCAGGCAGTGCCTGAGGTGGCTGTGGTAGCACAGGAGATGAATGGGACAGAGGGGTGCTGCTGCTGCCCAGCAGAGCCCCACCAGCCATCTTGTCACCTACTCTAGGGAACCTACTTCAACAGTGGGGTTGAACTAGCTGATCTCCAGAGGTCCCTTCCAACCACTATAATTATATGACTCCTGCTTCTCTTCACAGCTTTCTCCCTCTCCCCTTCCCCATCAGCAGGTGCTCCAGGCACTTCCCACAGTCAAAGAGTATGGGAAGGCCACCCATGTGGTTTGCTACCTTGCACATCTCCCTGCCCACCCCACTCCTGGACACCCCAGTGATAGGAAGCAGCTTGTCCTGATGTGCTGAGTGGTTCATCAAAGCGGTCTTCACAAAAAGAAAGATGTGTGAGAGCAAACTTATTGCTCATGCAAGGTCATTCACTGCATCTTCTCTGGAGGCAGGAAATGTTCCTATCCTGCTGGAGGAGAAGCAACAAATCTCCCGTGTGGTGACCGCACCTGCCTTCCAAGCCTGAGACTAAAGCTCTCCTAGGAGCTTTATCCATCAGAATACACAACGCCTTTATAAAATACAGAGGGAAAAATGTGGGCACACAGACGACTCAGATTATCTATAATAATATAAATTATGTTATCTGTGACCTTTATAGCAGCAGCCTTGTTGTAGGCAGCATTAATGTACAGAAGCTGCACTAAGAAAATTTTGTTTCCCTTTCTGTTTTTTTTGTAGATCTATCTATAGATGATAGTTTTGAGCTGTACATTGGATCACTATAAATATCTGGCATAACTTTAGCAAGATAGATTATATCAAGAATATAAAGAATATTTTTTTTAGAATTTAAAAGATGTGATATTAAAATACTCTTTCCGTGTACAGAAGCTTGTGGGGTTTGCACGATCTCTCATCCACAAAGAGGTATGTTATGGGAACTATCTGGGTGCAGAACAGCTGAAGGCATGACTTTTTCAAACAGCACGGAAGATGGGGATTTTGTTTAACTTTCCATTGGGTGCCTGTAACTTATGTGATGATGTCAGGTGGAACTGCGTGTGTCCAAGAGGAGTGGACGATGGTCAGACAGTGGGACGTGGTCCTTCTTCCTCCAGGGATTAACCCCAGATAACTCCCCACATGCTTTGAGTTCATCCACGTGCAAAAGGTTTTAGGATCAGGATAGGAGTTCCTTTGTGAATATGAATTACATTGTTTGTTGTGCAGTACTGATTCTCTTAAGCTGCCAAAAAAGGGAGGGAAGGGAAGGGAAGGGAAGGGAAGGGAAGGGAAGGAAGGGAAGGGAAGGGAAGGGAAGGGAAGGAAGGGAAGGGAAGGGAAGGGAAGGGAAGGAAGGGAAGGGAAGGGAAGGAAGGGAAGGGAAGGGAAGGGAAGGGAAGGAAGGGAAGGGAAGGGAAGGGAAGGGAAGGGAAGGGAAGGGAAGGGAAGGGAAGGGAAGGGAAGGGAAGGGAAGGGAAGGGAAGGGAAGGGAAGGGAAGGGAAGGGAAGGGGGGAAGGGAAGAAGGGAAGGGAAGGAAGGGAAGGGAAGGGAAGGGAAGGAAGGGAAGGGAAGGGAAGGGAAGGGAAGGGAAGGGAAGGGAAGGGAAGGAAGGGAAGGGAAGGGAAGGGAAGGAAGGGAAGGGAAGGGAAGGGAAGGGAAGGGAAGGGAAGGGAAGGGAAGGGAAGGGAAGGGAGGGAAGGGAAGGGAAGGGAAGGAAGGGAAGGGAAGGGAAGGGAAGGGAAGGGAAGGAAGGGAAGGGAAGGGAAGGGAAGGGAAGGGAAGGGAAGGGAAGGAAGGGAAGGGAAGGGAAGGGAAGGGAAGGGAAGGGAAGGGAAGGGAAGGGAAGGAAGGGAAGGGAAGGAAGGGAAGGGAAGGGAAGGGAAGGGAAGGGAAGGGAAGGGAAGGGAAGGGAAGGGAAGGGGAGGGGAGGGGAGGGGAGGGGAGGGGAGGGGGAGGGGAGGGGAGGGGAGGGGAGGGGAGGGGGAGGGGAGGGGAGGGGAGGGGAGGGGAGGGAAGGGAAGGGAAGGGAAGGAAGGGAAGGGAAGGGAAGGGAAGGGAAGGGAAGCCCAATGAACACACAGTCAAGATTTTATGTAAAGAACAGGGGTTCTATATATCAGTTGTATACATGTAAGGATCAAATGATAGTGAAAAAGTGGATGGCATGTTGAAACAATATATGACTGTGGTTACATGTTAATAGCAGAGTGAAAACTGAATGTGTATACTTGCAAGCCTAACTGTGCATACAAATGAGCAAAGTCTTGTAGTAACAAGATGCTCAGAACTCATTTTAAGGCTATTATAGTAATTTAAAACAAGTTGGTTTTTAAAAATACAGTGATATATGCCTGTTACATGTATGTCTAATGATTTGCAGATTAGATTTTTAAAACTCAAATTCTCCCTCAAATTGTCTTGAGTGAAAATCTAATCAAGTTAGCATTTTAGAATATATGACTATTGTAATGTCATTTTCTGAATATAATTATACTTTTGATATCACACTTTAGCTGTTATAAAGGCAGATAACCGTGCAAGAGAAGCACTACAGGAGACTTGGAAGTTTGATTCTATGAGTACTTTTCTCTTTGTGTAACTTAGGTTTTTATATAGCATCAATTTGGTACTTACACACTGGCATCTCCTCACTGCTTGATGGTGATACATAAAACATTTATCCCTGTTTAATGAAGGTATCACTGTTATAACACATTATTGGTATTTTATTCTGGCAGCAAGTTAGATACAATATTACTTATAAATAGTTAACCAATTATTTATTTGCAGATCTTTTTTAAAGTTTAAATAACTTCACATTGTCAAAATTGCTTATCCTCAGATTCTTTTGGTGGACCATTCCAATTTTACAATCTGGATATATTCAGGTATTTTTGTATTTTATTTTATTTTTTTAATATCACATGGAAGCTGTTGGAAGGTGTCATTCAAGCCAGAACACCCAAACTCCTCATAAGAGGACATTCAAGGTTTTCTTCCGTTGATTCAGGTGGACTATCTAGGTATGGAAGCATTTAATATTAATGTGAAAACTATTTGTATTATGACTCTTAGGATGAAATTTAGTGAGCTTAGATTATCGAGGTGATGATAAAAAACACTGTATTGTTGAGTGAAGGTTTTAAAAGATAGTGGTGGTTTTCTTGGTCTTAACTTCAAGAGTTCACTAGAGCTCATTTATCTGAACCGAATACTTTACATTTAAATTAGGATTTTGTGAGGTAAAGATGGAAGGATTACTGTGTGAGAAATGAATGAAGGAAAGCATTGTAATCTGTGCAGAAGGAGGATAAGAGCTGTAGTTCCTCTGACAAGAGATGGATTACAATGAAGCTGAAGTGGTAGAAGAAATTATTAGTAATGGTTTGCACTTAATTAATCTATTAATACAATAATATATGACTAGTTTTGTGGTGTGTAATTTACCAGAGAAATGTGGTAGATTTATTGAAATGATGCTCTGCTTACAGTAGGCAAGTTGATAATAAATCTGGAGCTTCCATTTAAAATAAAGAAAGAAACAAATACGCAGTGGTTCCAGCAGTGGAAAACATGGGTGCTCCTACCTCTTTTGCAAGTTTACCTGTGCTAGCAGAAAGTATTTAACAAGTAAACCTGTAACTAAAATACACTCAACAATGGTGAAAATGCACTTCTCTTTATGCCCAGTGACAACAGCGGTTATTTTACTGAATAGACTCAGAGCTTCACAGAATGGCTTTCAAAATCTAGGGTTCTTCCAGAGGTTGGAAGAGGTAGTGCTGGTCACTCACTCTGCCTGGTCTCCCATTCCCCTGACAGCACATATTTCATAGGCATGACTCATTAAATATTACATTTTCCTACAAACATCCCTGGTGCAACATAGACTTCCACTGTGTAAGCCGTGCAGAGTGTATTTGCACTCGGGCTGTGTGGTACATCAGGTTACTCAAGGAACATTTTAACAGGTTATGTGGACTGTACAGGCACTTTGGATACAGTTTCACAGTTCTTGAAACAGAGCTAGGCTGATTCTGGTACCTAGCACAACCAGAATTAGCAAAGTCTGCTAAATACAGCTCCACTCACTTGGCTGGGCCAGCAGCATCTCTGATGGACAGGACAGTTGGTAGCTACCAGTGCAGCCGTACAAGCAGGGATATTCATGCCTTCTCACAGCTGCAAGGAAAGACTTCTTTTTTTCCTTCTAATAGTATGGCTAGACTTCTAAAGCTTCTTTGAAAGGACGGAGAAAATGGACAGCCATTAGGTACTGCTGGAGCACAATCTCCTCAGTAAATTTACTACCAGAAGAGGATGGTCAAACCCAAAGAAGCAGGTGATTTTGTGGTTGTTCTGAAAAGCTCAATTACCAGCAGCTATAAGTGCCTAGCAGTGGCATTTTTTCAGGTGATCAGGTAATTTACAACATTGATATGGGAAGCACATAAGCTGAAAATACAGATATAAACAGTGTAGTATATACATACACATGGAAATTTGAGTGCTGGATTGATGTATTTCTATTTCTCTACCGGTAGAAGTACAAAATGTTATTTGCACCAAGTTTTTCCAGTGCTAAGGCAACTGATACAGATCCACATTTCCTAAATGCATTTGAATAGTTGTATTTTCTCAGCTGTCAGATATTTGCTAATAGCCATTCTGCTGACATCTTTGTTACGCTGCTGCTTAGCTGACAGAATTTCATCTGCATAAATGGGTGGAAAGTCCTTTCTTCACATGTCCAACAAACTGGAGACAAAGTGCCTGCCAATGTTTTAATTTCTTTTGCATGTACTGGTTAGAGAGTGAGAAGAATGCTTTCACTCCACAGTGTCATGAATATGGTAATGTATGGAAATCACAGAAAGCAGGTACTTAAGTTAAGCACATACTGTACTACAGGAATCCCTGATGAATTCAAGGCTCTTCTGTTTAGAGAAGATGTTGTTGTCTGTTAAGTGACAGACTGCCAGATGTTCATGAAGTAGCACAGTAGTGTGTATCGGTATCTTTTCTTCAACCCAGAAGGTAGCATTTTCCTTATCATCTATGTCATCCTGGCTTTTGATTGTAAATGTCTAAGCTTGCTTCAAATATTAACTCCTTTTTGTTTTATTGATGAATATTTCATGACAGAAAGACTTCAATACATTTGTGGAATGTAAGTTTTTCCTGCACTATAGTAAGCCCATAATCCTAAAATCTTTTATTTCACTCAATATAAGCTTCTAAAAACCAGGTGTTTGAGGTAGAACATGAAGAATAATTCATTGGCAATACTGAACTAGTAGAGAAAACTTTGGCAGTGATAGAGATATGATGAAAGAAGAAATAATTGTTATTTTCAGTAATGATTTTATCAGTATGCTCAAGCATGGTACCACGTATCTCCTGGTGAGGTGACAGCAGTGTGTTTTCTTAGAACACACATTAACGCTGCGTTTAGCTTCAGAATTACGGCAGGGTTGGGGGTGAGCTCGCTCACTTTAAATAATCATGGCTTAAAGAGTGGACAGAATAGTTGAGTAACCAAATGTGGTGGTACACACACAGACTATGTGCAGTAATTACAGATTACTGAGACAACACTGTTTACAAAGCAAATAAAAGTTCCAAGGAAAAGAATCAACATAATTGAAAGGCAGAGAGAGTTCTTTTTTTTTTTCTGCAGAAATATTCTGTTCTGCCTTTTATTTTGCAGGCTGTTCTGCATCATTAAATTAAAGGCAGTGATGCCAATAATGACTCAGCTCTCAGCAGTGAGAGCGCTTTGATACAAAGGCCAAATTTTCTGCTGGCCTAAGATACTCTGTCAGCTGGAGGCTGACAGAGAGACATGTCCTGTCCTCCCTATGACACACTGCCTGCCTGTGTGCCATGGGGAGGCCCCTGGTGGGATTCCCAGTGGAGCTTGCCAATGTGACCAGTATGCCACAATGTGGCATCTCAGTGTGCCAGTATGTATGTGGGCTTGACTTGAAGTCTGCATGCATCTGGATGACTCCTGCATGACATAGGCAAAGTCTGTGTAGTGTTCAGGAAAGCCCCATCCATTAGAACTGTCAAGCCAACACAGAACAGCATATAAGAGAATTTAGCTTGGGAAAAGCTTGTGCAAAATGCTTTCCCCATATATCCATGAATACAAATACACATTATTTACATTTGCTGGGACAGAATTCAGCTTTTAGCTTTATTGCTTATCTTTCCAGAAGAAGCTCAAGGTACTTGACGTTGTGACAAGATTTTGCTATTGTTATTATTGCTGTTGTTCGGTACTGGGCTACTGGGACTTTGTGCTTCCTAACTCTCTGGAAATGTTAGAGCTAAGTTTTGCTGTATTCTCAGAGAGCAAGAAGGCAGATATTACATCAGGAAACTTCACCAAAGGTATTTGTAAAGTTGCAAGAGGCTGGAGGCAGGCCACTAGAAGGGGAATTGTTATGCAGTATAAGGTGGAGTCAGGGCACATGTATGTAGCAGCACATAATAAGGCTTCTAGATTTATGCAGACATTTTGAGCATATTTGACTTTGGAAAAAAACAAATTTGAAGGATTCAGAAGCAACTTGAGTAATCATTAAAAGTAAATCAGAGAAACTGGTTTCTCTGAAAAACTATATGCATCAAATATAGAAAGTTTTCCATATGAACAAATGGAGGTCACGCCTTACTAAAACCTTTGTACTGAGGGCTTATAAAATCACCCCTACAAACCTGATTTAAATTCTCATAGCTTCTGGGTGAGGGCAGCTGCCTACCTTGCTTAAATGTTAATGTTTCCCTTATCTGATTGCCTTTCTGTACCATGCTCCCTGTTTCAGGGATCCTGATTCACCTATTACCCCCTTCAAAGCTATTCATTCTTGTCTGCAGTTTTCATAATACTCACTATGTCTGAGGCAGTCCTTGACTGAGAAACCTCCCAGGAGTTTTCCATCTTAGTTCTTACCCACTCAGCTGCTTATTTCCCCAGTTTTTCAAGGCCAGGGAGATGTATAGCTGTCAACCCCAGCTTCATTATCCACCCATTTGCATAACTACAGAGTCTGTGGCCTTTGTTTGTTGCATCACTATTGCAGTGAGCATATAGTATCTCGGTACATCATTTGAACTTTTAGCAATTTGGCTTGTTAAACAGTATTCAGTCTTCATTCTTTTTCTCACCTAGTTTTCTTATATGCAAGCAGGAACATCACTTGAAAAACGTGAAGTATGTTATATAAGACAATTTGGCTTCCAATCTACTTGCAGATTTATGAGAAACATCACAGCATCACTTAAAATTGTTTACAAATTAGAAGTGCACAAGAGGAATTTAGACAATGAATGCATACACCTCTTCGTACCTCAGACATACCTCATACATTCAACATGAGCGTAATGCTATAATGGAATGGAAAGTACCATGATAATAGCAGGGTGGAAAAGTCTTTGGATACAGCAAATGAGAATGAGTCCAAATTCAGCAGCTGTGGACACAGAAATGTAGGAAAAGAGCTACTTACCTTCAGAAGGCCTTGGGTACAGAGGGATCTCCAGCAAGATATCCTTGCCTCCACTGCCAGCTCTTAAATGTGGTCTGGGAAAGGATGGGTCCTGACTCCACTCCTTCCAGTCACTCATCTGACTCCCCTGGGTTGGCCCTGCCTTTCACCAAGTGCTCAATCACTGCTTCAGGCTGTGAATTTGCATTTCTGCTACAACGAGAAATTCTTTAACCTTGAGGGAAATAGTATTTTTAAATCCTGTTGCCTCATGGCTAACAGATATTGCTATCCCAAATCCCCACGTGACAGTGATTGTGAGATTTGCTTCTATAAGTTCTTTATTTACGTTGTGATCACTTCTCCCTGAAAATCCCTTTCATGAAAATTACTAATTTCCAGTGTCCTTTTCAGTGCCTCATCTCATTAGCTTGTATGAGCAGGAACTGCTGGAGTACTGTAGGAAACTGTTGCTCACTATTGTTGGTTTAGGATGGTGAATCCCTGTGCTAGCAGAAATCTGGGTTCTCTAACAGCAGGTATCATCCAGCCCCTTAGCTGGAGACATCTCCTTAGTAAAGAAATGATGACTACAGCATGCGGATATAGCTGGACTTTTCCAGAATAAGGAGAATATCAATTTTAAAGACTTGGTTATCTGAAGCATATTGCACTGTTTACTAGCCTGTTCCACCTCCAATTCAGTTACACTACTTGCTGGTGCACTCATAAAAATTACAGCTATCTGAAGTGAAAGATACTCTCTGGTTTTTACCATTAGGAAACAAGCACTTTTTTTAGTTCGTAATATGCTCAATTACCTTTAGATTGATCCATGAATAAATTATAATCAAAACAGACTTATTCACCTTAAAGCTCTCCTGGCTTAAGGTTTCATTGTTGATTCATTATGTTGTCAGTTCTCTATTGGCAGAGTAATGCTTTTTTATATCTGGATAGAGACAGTTTTAGTGGAAGATACTGTTATCTCTAAATGAGTAGGATTTAGCTTTTCTGGTGAGAACAAATTCATCAATGATGAATCCCTGGAGAAACTACTGAAACAAAAATCACAATGTTGCTGAAGATTTATACAGTTCATTAGTTAAAAGGCAGCTTTTGGAAGTCTTTAGCAGGGAGGGTTGGATTTTTTCTTTCTTTCTGTAAAATATTTCAGCATAATATTTCAAGCTTCCAGATTTGTGATAATGCAGTTATAAACAATGAAACAAAACCACTTAATATATTTATTTTGGCTCCATTATTGATGTTATCCTCTGCAATAGAAACACATTAAATTATGGCTATATAGAGACAGATGGATAGGAATAATGCAGCTATAGACATCATTGATACAGATATATAAGCAGACAAGAATTATCTAATTACTCTGCTTGTTGCAATCTTCTAAACACTCGCTGTGATCCACATATTCACACTGTTTTTTTCTAGGCAGATGTTGATGTCACAAAGATACCAGTGTACAAAGAATTTGGTGATGTGGAGATATGTGGAAAATAAATAAATTTCAAGACATAGAGCACAAAGAATTAAAAAACAAGCAGGGATTTAAATCACCAGCACTTTTCTTGTGCTTTCATTGGGAACTGTGCCATTAAATCCCCCCATGTGCTTTGGAAGATATCCCCTACAATGATCAGAGGTGGTTTTATTTTAAAATTTCTTAAATATTTAGCTCTTTAGCAGTTGTTTCAACATCTTCACTTCTGCTATATCTGGAAACTCACTTTGTTAAAATACTGCTTCCCATTTCATATGGTCTTTGTCTGAAAACTGCTTGAAACTACAGGTCTGAACAAGAGGTCTCATCAGCCTTCTCTATATCTGTGCATTACTCATAAGGCGAACCTTCAGTAAGTCCTTCCCAAGCTCCTGAGGCTACATTTTCATGTATTATTTATTGTTATAGAAAATATTACTGCTTTTCAGCGTTGTTTGATGAAATCTGGCTTAGCTGCTTGTGAACCACTAAACTCTAAGCACAAAATGACCGGGTCATTTGTATGGGTGCACAGTCATCTTCTGTTAAGACAGTAGAAGCTCATTGTGCATGCCTGAGATTGGACGAAGATCTAGATGTTCCATTGATTATTTTACATTCCATTTAATCAATTTCTTGATGGAAATAGAGCAGTGCACAGCAAAAACGCAGGTTGGATATTAGTATTCTAAATAAATAATCACTTCACTTAGTGTGAAAAGACACAGTTTTTATATAGTTTAATTCAACATGCATGTCATTACAAAACATCTGAAGTAATATGGATATGGTACTGATGGTGTTGGATGCGTTTCAAAATATCTGTGGTATGTAGATTGCTCCAAAAGTAATGCCTCCTCCATATTTCCATGGAAACTACAGCAGCTACAAAGACCACAAAGATAACAAAATTCCATAGAAAAAATTCTTGGCTACAAAATGCTCTTTTTCAGCATAGTCACCACCATTAGCTGTACACTTTCATCACCAATGAGCAAGAGCCTGCATGCAGTGTTCATAAAAATCTACACCAGCAGAGGTGACCCACTGTTTCATTGTTGCTATGACAGCATCATTGCTGGGAGAATGTTGCCTGTATAGTCCATCTTTCATTGCCTTGAAAAGAAGGAACCCAAAATATATGATGGGTATGGTGGACAGTCCAGCCAAGATTGGCAATGTGCTCCATTGTTTGGCCCTGAAATTATAATATTGCAAGAGAAAGGTTGCCTTCTTCTCTGGTCTGACCCTGGAAGTTTGAGCTTTCAGTATAGTCAGTGTTACAATATAGCAGTCAGAGATGATGATTTGTCTAGATTCTAGGAAATTCAAAAGGATCACACCTTTGTGATATTCCAACTTTGCCACCGTTATTTCCAAGGCACTGAAGCCAATATTCAGCTCATTACACAATTCCCTGTTCATAATCCACTGATACACACAATTGAGCTGACTGAGACACTCTTCATCTCGTGATGTGACAGCTTTGCAAGGTCATCCAGAACATGGCTTGTCTTTCACATTGCTGTGACTACTGCTGAAATGCACCACCCACCATCTCACTGTGCTCACATCCTCTCCTTGGTTTCCATAAACATTCTGCAAGCGTCAATGAATGTCAGTGGACAGGAAGGAATCCAGTGACACACCTTTGCTTCATACGCACTTGACAGATGCCATTCTGCCAGGCTGCCCCTCTGCTGCCATCTGTTACACAGCAGCAAACTGAAATGGAATATTGATGGGAACATTCAACCTCAATTGTCATACCACCAACATCCACCTCGGACATTGTGGGTCAACATAATCAAATAGGAGGCATTACTTTCAGAGCAACCTTTGCACATTCCAACTAGTGGCTGTGTCAGATAGAAAAATCTGCTTCTTAGAAAAAGAATTAATTGCCTCTGTTTATATAACAAAATGGATTGTCTTTCTGTACTTATCCTCAAATCACCTATTTTATTTCAATGAGCTCAACATTTGTATCTGTAGTAAGTAAGAGATTGTGTATACATTAAGAGAATAGAAAAATAAAGGCTTTATTCTACAGAGACTTGGCCATACTTCCCAAAGTTGATTGTCAATCAGTCATGCCATGAGCAACTGTCTTTTATTCTTTACTACTTTAATGAAAATTTCAGCAAAATTAGCTTTGCTACCTATTCTGCAGTTCAGTTCCTGGCTAGGCAGGAAAGAGTCCAAATATGCTTTGTCATCAGGTTTGCTTCATTTTCAAGCCCAAAGTTGCTGGCATCAGCACATACATCATGGAGACAAAATAGTGGCACAGTTACTGCTTGTTTGTAGCCAAAATATGTTTCTAATTGATGCAGCCTAGCAGGTATTCATGAATGTTTTCTATCAAAGTTTGTATTTTTTTAGATTTCTTTTAAAAGTCTTAGGTTCTTTTTAAAGGTTTTTATAAAGAATCCAATCTTTGTTTGTGTGCTTTAAAGCTTGTTGTTTAGACTGAAATTAGACAAATTTTTTACTTCTACTCATTTTCCTTATAAAAATAATTCTATGTACTTAGTTCCTTTGGTATATAAGGCCACTATGTTACTGCTGTTTGTGGTAATATATAAAAGCTTAATTTAAGCTATCCTAGACCTTTTTATTTCCAAGAACATGAATCACAAATGTATGGCAACTGCACAGAAAAGAAGGATTTGTTGATATCTTTAAGGGCGCCCTTGAACATGACATATAGGAACAAAGTCCCCATTGAACAGATGAAAAAAGTGCTTTGTATCATTGGGCAAATTCAGGTAATTATAGCTAGATTTTGGACAGATGGTGTCTGGGATCTGCAGCATCACCTCAGTTCTGGTCTTGCATTTACCTAGGTTGAGAGATTGTCCCAGCATACGGCATTCCCAGCCTGCAGCAGGTCTCCTTTGGAGATCACCATGAGACTGCATGTTCTGGCCCGAAGATAAAAATCTGTTGCAGCTACAGACCAAGTCTGGGAAGCAGGGAAACATTTCAAGGACCTCACTTTTGGTCTGTGTGCCAAAAACCTAGCAGCCAGGAAAGCTCTTATTTGTCATAACAAGAGGCCTGAGGTCCCTTGGTTGGATATCCTGACTGACAGCTCATTGAGGAATTTTTCTCTTGTGAAGCAGTGTATCCTCTTCTGGATTTACTTCATTTAAAAAAATAATAATTTCTGAATTTTTAAATAATTCTGTTTTTAAAATTCACATTGAAATTCCCTCTTTAAAAATTGATAACCACAGCAGTACTGTAACTTGTTTGATATGCTCTTTGAGGTTGTATTATTAGTGTGAATTAATGCTACAACTACTGAGGCTATGTATCCCCTGTTACTACCTGCTAGTTTCTGCAGTACTGCAGTAGCTTCTGAACAGGCCCTAGTCAGATGGATAAAATTCTTTTTGCAGTCTGAAGAAATAGTTTCAGGGCAAGAAGGGCACAGTCTGTTGCATCAAGCAAAAACCCATATTTTCTACCATTATTTATTCACCTGAATCAAATCTGTGAGTGGTCAGCTAGATTTCTTCGTATATCTGCTGTGCCAAAAAAGGGACTTTTTCTTTCAGGAATGTGGGAGTTTGGCAGGTTTATGAAATCTGAACAAGCACTTCCATGTTCCTGGGTGACATGTGAATTCTGCAGTTTAGTGAAATTTTCCTTTAGGATTTGCTTGATTGAACTCAAGGATTAAATGTCACAGAGAAAACTACAAGTGTTTCATGGAGATAAATGATGAGATTAGAATGTGTTTCTGTTTGTTTGTTGAGCCTTACTTTGGTTAGCCAGTTTGTGAGCATTACTTTGACAGGGCAAGACCTGAAATACATCAGAACCTGATGTATCAGAACCTGAAATACAGGTTTGTATGCTTTTAAAATACACAGGTATCTCTAAATAGCTACACAAGTAGTCTCAAACACAGCTAGAGCCCTTCTAAGTAAACTGATAGTCTTGTGATACCTTTCCACTTTCTATAGAAATGAAGTTATACATTTGAATTATTTAACATGGTACATTTTTATATATAAGCAAGCATGCAGTAAGGAAATGGAAGTCTGTTGGACACTGACATGCAATTCAGCTATTTTTCTGCTGCACCATATTAATATTTTAATTTTCAATATTGATTTTCAAGTCAGATCCTGAATGAACTCATGGTTGATTTTTATTCACTTCTCACTCTGGTACAGTCCCACAGATTTTTATTTCAATCTCCTGAGTAAGAAGCAAATCTCACTCAACACTCATTTTATTATGCCCTCTTATTGAGTATATTAATAATGTTTCCTGATTTTCTTTTCAGAAACTACCCAGTTTTGGGCCTTACTTGGAACAACGCAAAAAAATTATAGCTGAGAACAAGATGAAATTGAAGGAACAAGGCACAGCTGCTGTGCTTCCTGAAAAAAAGCATTTCATTCCGAAGAAGCCCATCCCAGCAATCAAGGTAAAAAAAAAAAAAAAAAAAAAGGGTATGTTTATATGTAAGATGTGATCAGCCATCAGGCAGTTGACATGCATAGTCATTTCCAGCAGTTTGACTTAGTTATTATGGCTTTTAAGCTTGTTAGAGGGCATCAAAGACAACTATTTATGCAGACTTTCTAGCTTTTAACCAAAATCGATGGGAAATGATTTGTGATGTACAGGTATAGGTGTTTTCCTAACGTCATTTTTCAAAATCAAGATATTCAGGCAGTGTAAAAGTAATTGTAGAACACTCTGAATGCCTTGAAGAATGAAGTTGAATTGTTAAAAATTTCTCTTAATTTGAACACGACAGTATGAGTTCCATTTTGTGTGATATCTCTTGATTATTTGTGATGTATTAAACAATTCCATCTCTCATGTAGAATCAGTGGAAAAGGTTGGTGTTCGATACACATGAGAGCTGAGTCCTAGGTTTTCAAACTGAACTTTTAATGCTGGAAGATGTTTGTCTAAGGAACTGATCCACCCTCTGCAATGAGTAAATGTCAAGATGAAAATAAAACCTGTGCCCCCATCTACTGCATAGTCCATACATTGGAACTTTTCCCTTCCTTTAAATAGCCAATAAAATTAAATGTCATCAGCTAATCATTCTAGGTACTCTCTTTAAAACCTACTTAAACATCATGTTTAAACAGAAGAAAAAAAAAATCAGGCAAAAATAATTAAATACAAAAGGAAAACTTTTATCAGCAATCTCCCTTAGGCTCTCTTATGAAGCCATGTGGAAATATCTGCTGAAGTTATTAACAGTCTTTATCAGATATGGAAGAATATCAGATTCACAGATAGGTAACTTTGTGTGATCAGTCTTGTATGAATTCCTGCAAAAAGTAAACATAACATACAACACAGACAGTGGCTCAAATTATGTAACTCCCAAGGAAATTTTGCAACATTTACTGCCATGCGCAGCCTTCCAAGTTAGCTGCTAGAACTGAAAAAAAAAAGCTAAGGAGAATTTTTGTGTCACCTTGTTTAATTTCAATTATTTGCCACTGCTGTAGACCTCCCTTCAATTCTGGACAGATCATTTTGGTATGAGTCCTGCTACTGAAAATCTCTCCCCTCCTTTTGTGCAGAGGTTCCCTTCTTTATGTGTATGAAAAGTCCCGAAGAACAGCAATGTACTTTTTCTTTTCCCTGCACTATGACGAACATTTTCAAAGCCTACTTGACCTCAGAGGTTTTATGGCTCTATTCTCTTTGCAGGAAAGTATTGATGTAGGAGAAAAGAGAAAGAAGAAACAACAGCCAATAACTGCATTTTCGATGAGATAGTGTGCTTCTGAAAACAGCAGAAAATGAGAAAAAAAAAACAAAGCAACCGATACTGTCCAAAAGCAAATAAACTGAATGATGGAAAAATTTTAGCAAAAGGGAAAAACAGACATAAAGACTTGAAAAAAACATAAATAATAAGTTGAGGTCAATAATTTATCATGCCCAGTTCCAACTACAAAAGCAAAAAAGAGCCAAGCACTCAGAGACAGGTTAAAAAGAATAGAGGCCTTACTGCAGGGAAGAGGAAAATGAATTCCAAAAACGAAAACTTTTGTTCATGAAGGCACTGTATACTTTTGTATGTGGTGGCTTTGAGGAGCTTCTCAGCCAAAACAAATTGGGTTAGACTCTTTTTCACACCTTCATTTAAGTTAAACAAGACTGAAAAAGACTGGCAATTAGAAGGCAGCTGATTTGAGACAATCTTTCAGCATTAGCATCTTAGAAGGGTATGCTTTAATCATAATGAGAAAAACAGCAATGAGAGATATCCACTAAGAAATAACAGAATACCTGGATTTTGCTTGATGTTAGAGAGCTTGTCACTCTACAAAAGGATGCGTTGATAACATTTATTATTAAATGACCCATCCATAACACGTTGTGGAAAAAATCTGCCAGGAAGATTGAGAATATTCATTACAGAAGCTGAGTGAAGCTTACTGAAAAAAGGTGACTTATCTGATACCCTTCCCTGATCAGGGATTCTCTGCAGAGAGGCAGATGAGCTCAGAGTTGAGTGATTTATCTGTAGCTGTCCTAGAAGTATTCACATTTAGAATTACAAATCCCAAACTGTCTCCAAGCAGTTCCGTCTTGGCTGACCCTCTGGACAGCAAGGAGAATACATTCTGTTAGCTCAGACTGGCATATCAGGGGAGTGGGAATGGTCAGCTCTAATAACTAATCCCAGCCCAACCACAGCCCTGTGGAGCAGTGATATGACCAAAAGCTGGGAGCACCTAGGAGTCAGCTGCCCATGCAACAGCCACGACCCTTGGTTTGGCTGGCTGCATTTTTGAAAGGGTGCTGCAGATTTCCTGATGCTTGCCCAGAACTCCCTCATCTGTCTGATCTGCTGTTGGCTTGGTGATATGTAAATTCCAACATTTGTTTAAAGTCCTCGTGCTGCCAAAATGCCTTTTTTATAGACTTAAAAATCCTCTGTGATTATCCAAAATTTAATTTAATTTTTGGATAGCTTTCCCCATGGCTTTTCCCTTTATTTTCTCTATTTTTCAGTATTAATCAAAACTGCATACTTTGACACTCAGCAGATTTTTTTCTTCCTTTCTCGCTTTTCTATACTTCATATGGTGGATATATGCCCCAGATCTTTTATTTTCTGTTGCACTTCTGCACGGGTCCCACATATGTATTTGCCATCCTCAGGTTACCACCTTCTTTCTTTAATCTTTATTCCTTATGTGATTTCTGTGGTTTATTTCTCAATAATCTAGTTTCTTGTGCTTGAGAGCCAATGCTGTAATGTTTGGTCACCAATTATCTGACTGTTTATTCCTTTTATGCTTCACAGACCTGTCCTTGGGACAGACTGCTGCTCACAACCAGCAGGCCTTTACTTCTACTAACCTAAAGATTTCCCTGCTTTCTTTACCTGCTGTTGCTGTCAGCTTTGAGTGATCATTTCTCCTGAACGTGGTGGGCCATGCTAAGAGTTTTGTGCTGAAGCAAAATGTCGTAGGAGGACGAGCACATGTGCACCCCTTGGACCTGCTCACTGAGATGCTCACAGTGCCTGCATTACGTGATGGCCTTCTGAATGGAGACTAAAGTAGGACTGTGATGTTTGGCATCTCCAGAGCACGCGGTCTTTTTCAGTGGAATCTGCATGAATCAGGGTGAGCTACGCCTAAGCTGTGAATTGTATTTACAAATATAGGTTTACTAATATGATGGCTAATGAAACGCTAATCTCAATTAAATGTTTGATACACGAACATTAGAAATACAGCTATGGTAGTAAAAGTAGCATTGTAAAAATAATATCCTACAGAACAGATCTGCTCCTTGTGTATACTCAAAACCACATCTGCTTAGCTTAGTGACAAAATGAATTTTTTCTGCACTCATTAGTAACATAAAACTAATGGATTCTGCTCTGATTCTCTCCATAGCAACTGAATTCCCTGCCAGTTCCATTTAAGGGACTAAATTCTTCTCCCATTTCATTCGGTACAGTTTTGTTGAGAAGAGTGGGACAGCACAGCAGTAACCAAATGAGAGCTCTAGGTCCCAGTGATTGCAAAGGTGTCACTTAGGGCTAAATTCAACTTCCAGATTTTTCCTCATTTTTTTGTTAATTGCTGCTGGTAATGTACAAGCCAGAAGCGCACAGCTTGACGTTCGAAACCTGGCTTCTGTTTGCAGGTCTGGCATTTGGCACAAAAAAAAACATTATACTGTAAACACTGCAAATTTGATCTGGAGGCCGTTGAGATATACCAAGTGTGGAATCCCATAGTGCCATTTTAGACAGACTCTTATTGGAGTGAAACTGCATTTTTAAACTGTGAAAGCTGATTGTTTCTTGCTGCACTGTTTATTTTGTTCCAAACATTTATGATTCAATGGGAGCAAGAAACTCAGAGATAGCTCGAGACACTGTGAAAGAGTGCACCTGCAGAACATCTTTTAAGTACCAGTGTTATTTTCGTCAATAAAGTCTTCAAACTTTGCAAATGGATAAAGATGTGCTTTCTCCTTGAGAGAAGGAAGTGCATAAAAGACGCAGCATCCAGAAGCACAAATGAGAAGTAAATCATTGACACAGTCATTTGAAATCGCTTTCAAGCCTCCAAAATGTCAGCACCCTCCCTCTTTGGGTTTCTCTGTCCCCAAAAGGGTATTTTGTGAGCTTTGAGAAGTGAGACTTGCTTACAAATTCAGAAATCACCATGTCATATGCATTGTTTTTGCTATTTCCTTTGTAAGTTTATAGCTGGAAAAATCTGTTTTGATCATGTTCTGCTTAGTAACCATTTCCTGAGCTTACCTAATGGTATCCTAAATCTTGGACTGTTTCCATCCTTTCCCCCAGCTGCTTCTCTGGAAGGCCATTAACCACCTCACTCCTTTCCTGCTTAAAAGAAACCTTTTCTAATTTCCAGCTTTGAATTTATTCATGTCTGGCTTATAATCATGCATTCTTGTGCCAACATTGTTGCTTATCTTGAATAGCTCTTTTCCTTCCCTGGTGCATATATAAAGTGACATCATATTCCTGCTCTGCCTTCATCTTCCTAGGCTAAACATCTTGTTAGGCGCTTTTTGTCTTCTCTTGTAAGCAAGGCTCTACACCCCCTGATTATATGAGCAGCCCTTCTCTGCAACCTGCCAGAGCTTTGGCCTTTGTAACGTCCAAACCATGTTTAAAGTATACAAATGTGAATCCAGCAACTCCCTGAAAAAATTGTTAATTACCTATGCTGTTTAAATGTCTGCCTTTGTTAGATTAAAAAGCCCTTCACTATCAGGGATCTCCCGCGTAGACCCTTTTAAAATGTGAGCAGGCAATGGAAAGCTTCTTCTCCGTATGTTGCAAAGGTTTTGTATCACTCCTTCAGATTCTAAAAGACAGAAGCACATTCCCGTAAATGTAGACAACAAACGTGGCACGCCATGCAGTGTTTGGGAGCTGTATACACAGGAGAGAGGCTTACAGGGTACTTAGCATTGCTGAGGGCAGTAGATCACAAAGAAACCTCTAACAGGTATGGTACAGACAAGCCTACATGAGACTTGAAACAAACAGGAGCTGAATTTGACAAGTACAATTTTTCAGCAGATACAGACGACTGCAGAAACCTGAGAATTGTAGCAACCTGAAAACTGCTGAACAATTCCCAGTAAATCCATTAACTCTTCTGAGAAAGAAAAAGAAAACACAGGGGCACGAGCAGTTCCTAAGGAATTATGTTTGATTGAGTTAGTGTTCATCAGAGGAGGTATGCGAAAGGGCTGTGTGTTCAAGCTTAGCCCTTTGCAATAGCAAAGCAAAAAGTATTAGCTTAAACACTTTCAAAGTAGTTAATTGACCTTTTACAGTGGTTTAAGCAAACAGATTTTACTCCAAATTTGCAGTGAATTTGGACCGTGCACATAATCAGCTTGCACAGCTCTGTTGATGAGTGCTAACTCATTAAGCTGTGATAACTTGCTCAATTGCAGTCATCTGTCCACACTCATCATGCTGCCTTAAGCAGTGTGCCATAGATATTTTATACTGGAAGAACATTAATGTTCTTTATGTGTTGCAGAGAACTGGAAGGCTTTTAGCGTTGGCTCAATGCAACCAAGGTATGTCACTTGTAAGCAAGTTAGGATTTGGCACAGAGAAAAAATTTGAACATTTTTGGAACAACAAAAAAAAGTATATTTTCGCTATCCTTCTTCTGGGATATCGCTGAATTTCCTACCTCAGCAGAAATTAACAGCAACCTCATAGATCCTACCATTGCATCCAGTGAGATACAAGATTTATCTCAGGGTGTAAAGACATGACTGTAACTTAGTTGATGAAGGCCAGGCAAATGGAGACGATGTTCAAAGCTCTCAGCAATCTCAGAAAGAAAAGGTTGAACCAATTTCTATATTTAATCCATGTAGCAAAGCTTTTCTTTAGAATTAACATTGATAAAGCTGTGTGTTACCTTATTCCTCTGATGTGGCATAGGAAGGATTGGTGATTCTTAGTTCATCTGAAAGTAAGGCTGCCCAGAACAACATATGCAATGAAAATGTTAGGTACTGGAATCCAGATCTTCATTTTTCTATTTGAGAATTGAAAACTATAGTGAGCACTGTGTGTGATTACAAATTATACAGTTTAACTATAGTGTGCTAGAAGACACTGAAAACGGTTGGTAGTTTTTTGGTTTTTTTTTTTTTTTGACTGAGAAACAATATGAAAACAAACTCTTATCATGTTTCTTGCCAGCGAAAGACCAAGGGTAAGTACTTTGAAGCTTGTAGTTCTAGGTAGACTTGTCTCTCATTTTTGGTTTGATCTCTAGCATTTTTCAGTTGACTTTTATCAATTTCCCTAATTAAAATCATAATGACTTCTTCATTTATTACAGCAGCATGACTTTGAAGCCAGGTCTGTGCACCTAAAATTCAGTAAGATTTTTGAAATATCTAACAGTTATGCCCCTTTTTAAAGCAAATGTAGAATGTATTCTTGCATCACATAATGTGAATTTATTGAGCTCAACTTTTTTTTAACCATGTAGAACCCTGCACTTAAAATCTAGCTTGTTTTGCAGCATGAGAATTGTTGTCAAAGCATACTTAGCAAACTCAGAAGATATCCAGGCAAGGAATACTGTACCTCAGAGAGAATCTTGTAAAATGCAGTGATGTTCACCATCTGTGCTATACTTCCGCAAGTTAAGCTGATTTGACTGAGGGATATCTATTGTCTATAGAACCTGGGACTTGTCCCATTCCTGCCTTTCATTCTGCACAGTTGAACTGTCACTGAACTGTGCAGTTTCCCATTACATAAAGAGGAAATGATTTGCGTCAGGTAGGTCCCCAACAATTTCTTTTAGAGGGCACGTCCTCTTCTTATGGTGTGTACCCACACTGTGTGCGTCTGCCATGCACGTTTATTTTTGCAGCACAGGTGTGCACACTTGATGCCAAAAAAAAACCTTTCCTATGTAGTTAAAAGAACTGAACCCAAACTTGCAGAACAAGACCTACATCTTATTTCTGTACAATATTTGGAATAATCTGATGATCTTCATGTCATCTGTGCATCTTTCTTACTAAAGAAAGAAAAGCAATTATTATTCTCGGTTTATTCGAACTTTTCTTGCTGAGTTCTCAAATCTGTGCTAATGCAAAATGACCAAGGATGGTCAGATTGTCTGCAGCATGGCACTCCTGTTTTGTGCACCATTTTGTTTCTTGAAATGTCACACAGTAATGGTAAAACATGGACGGATAAAATAGTATGTTCAAAGGTACCACATATGTAAGCTATTTGTATAATGTATTTGTATACAGATACTTACTTTTAAAGCTGCTGCCTACATTCAAAATGTACTGTTATGAAGGTTTCTTTGTATTTTACAGAATATTTGAGAGTTGACAAATTGGAAATTTATAAGAAAAATCATAAACATCCTCACAATGCCTGGCCAATTTTTCTATATTAAAGTACTAGAGAGTGCTCCTGTGCAGCTATAGAAACAGCTTAGGTATCTTCTAAATGAGTCAATAATTTTTTTTTCCCTAGGATGTAATTGGAAAAGCGCTGCAGTATATTGGAACATATGGTGAGCTCTGCAACACAGAGCAAGTTGTGGCTCTGATTGACGAGGAAATGTGTATCAACTGTGGCAAATGTTACATGACCTGTAATGATTCCGGCTACCAGGTAAGAGCACAGCTGTAATTAGCAGGAAGGCACAATGAGTTATCTTTCTGCTGCTGGGAAGAAAGAATCCACCTTCTGTTAATGAGCAGGTGGCAAAAGCAGATGTCTAAAACACCGCATTTGCACCCCAGTGTGCTCCCAGGCTATGCCATATGAGCCCTGTCAGAGCCGTTTGCTCCGCAGCACCCAGTGCAGCTTCTCCTGGAGGACTATTCAAGGATGGGACCGCGTCTCTCTGCTCTACTCTGGGTCACTTTCCTGGCCTCCCCTTGCCACAAGTGGAAACAGGGTTCTTCCGGTGAGGAAGAAAATGAAGGAGATCCATGTTAGAAGGGTCAGATGGAGACAGGAAAACTCCCGGGAGACCTGAGAGCAGCCTTTCAGTATCTTAAGGAGGGCTATAAGGGGACAGGTTCTTTAGCAGGGTCTCTGTGGAATCTATTGTGCATTAAACAATGATTTCCACAGTATTTCTTCCATTCATCACATTACAAGAAAGATTTGTCAAAGACAAACACTTTAACTGAGCAGTGAGTCTCCTCAGAACACCAAGACCTTTTGTTTTTCCTTAATTCAGTTTAATCAATATTGTCTGATGACTTACTTAACTACACACAGCCAAAGAAGGAAGTTTGCCCATCTAAAATCAGTTCCTGTGATTAAAACAACTGTCAGAACAAAGATAGACATGTTTTTTCCATTGATATGAGAAATCCAATGCTGCATTTCTACAAGATTAGATGATTAGAGTAGTCTTTACCTAAATTTCTTTTTGACACTGCGATCTTCACGGCCTTGTGTCACATTTCCCAGCAAAAGGGAGACTATAGTTCTTGGAGAGCAAAGGACTGTGTCCATATTTAGTGCAGCTTACTTCTCTGTAACTGGAAAAAATCAGTATCGAAGGCACCAAAGTGTAAAAGCCTAGGAGGTGCTTAGCACAAAAAGTATTTTTCCTTTAATGTTTAAGGAAATGGCAAATAAATTAATTGCAGAGAATTGCAAAGAAATTATTAATTGCAAAGAAGTCAGAAGCCACAGATACCTCAAAATATCCGCTTATATTTGTTTCAAAATATCGACACTGCTCAGCAGAGCTACCATCTCGTAGGGCTCCAGCAGAAGAGCTTTCCCTAACTTGAAGGTGGCACTGCAGTCCAGGACTCCGTCTCTTCGAACTCCTTAATGATGCACATTGTTACTGGGGAGAAAGGAAGGAAACGTAAATGCAAACCAAAGTTTTCTTTGTGCTCAAGCTGAATTAAAACACACAGATTCAAGGTGTTTTGTACCTACTTTGTGCCCTTGCTTTTTCTGCATCCGTTTCATCACTTTCTCCCCCTACAAAACCCCAAATGCCACAGGTGTGCCCTGGAGCTGCCCCACAGACCCACCCGCTTGCTCCCCAGCTGCTGGCAGTACCTGGGGACGTTTGCAGGCCCAGCTTGGTTGCAGATACATGAGAGTTTGGTTTCCAGGCCAGGAAAGATCTTGTCTTCCTAAAACTCTTAGATTTTCTACTGTTTATTTTTTTAAAACTTTCCTAGGCTTGTTTCTTAGACACTGGAGCTTTTGCGGTTTTGTGATGCTTTTGTTTATGTTTTTAATTGCCATTTCCATTATACCAGGAGCTTATTTCATTGAGACTTCAATTGTTATTTCACATTCAAATTCACTTATCACACTAATTGGTAATGAGGATTCACTGCATGGAAATGTGAGAAAGAAAGAAAGCTCTGCCTGCCCAAAACTCAGATAGTCCTTTCGAAGACTTGCAAAGGAAAATAATCAGAAGGCACAACATGGTGTGTTTCTCCCCATTTTTTATTAAATTGCTTGTGCTTTGCTGACAATAAAAAACCAGAATAGCCCAGAGGTGCTTGCTGTCAGCACTGCTCTGCGGCTACGGCTGTGTGTCGGTGCTCCCTGGCAGAGGACTGTGTTGACACTGCCTCTGGACAGGGTATCGTCCCTGTGAGCCTGAGCTGCAGGGGCCGGAGTCATCCATTACAGCCCGCTCTGGAGGCTGGGATGGCGTTCCTAATTGCAGAGAGTCAGGGGGCTTCTTCCCTGCCAGCCCAACAGTTGCTATAGCTGCAGCACCGGAGCGCGCCAAGATGTCTCCAAGAGCTGCACTGCAGGAAATGCAGGCACTGAAATGGGAGCGGTTCTGACCTTTCCCGCAAGGGGCATCAATAACGTGACCCTCCCATCCGCAGGCTATCCAGTTTGATGCCGAAACCCACCTGCCCACGGTCACAGACAGCTGCACAGGCTGCACCCTGTGCCTCAGCGTCTGCCCCATCATCGACTGCATCCGCATGGTTCCCAGGACCACCCCGTATGAGCCCCGGCGAGGGCTGCCCCTGGCCCTGAGCCCCCCGTGCTGAGCCGTGCCGGCCCTGCGCTGCCTCACCGCCACTGATCTGCCTTCTAATTAAACCTCAAAATCAACCTTTATGAAAAAAAAAAAGCGATATTGGGAGTCATTACAGTGAACTGTCTTTTTTTCCAGTTATTATTTTTATGACAATTAGGTTCTGAAATTACAGAAAGGCAGCAATTAGGTGGTTGTAGCTGTCAGTTGTCCACTGTCTGAAATGTAACTTTTTCCTTGCGATTTGTGCCGTAATTTCAAAAGTCCTCTGTAGGCTGTTTAATCTCTATGTAATTTCTGGCTGTAAATATAATTAAGAAACCATTTTTAATGAACTACAAATCAATGTACAAGCTAACAGTTTTCAAGGAGGCATTTTGTAATTAAACATTACATTTCATTTTAAAAGAGTTTCTTAGAAGATGTAATTAACTACACAGCATTCAAACAAAGCAATGTTGCTTCCATTTTTCTATGGGAAGAAATGAAAGGGAATTTAAAATAGGATTTAAGAACTGGATTAATCACTTTCAACTACTACAGCATATGGTAGTGTATTTTTATAATCCTTTCTAATTCTTTCTCACACCAGTCACTTAATAAGAATAAATTTGCTGTACCCTGACACATGCTGAACTATTCAGATTTGGTGTTGCCTGGGTGCCGTCATCCTTACTTTTTTCCCCCAGTGAACACTTGTAACATCTATCTACAAACAGTTAAACCAGCTTATTGCAAAGCCCGGGTTTCATTTTAGGATTTGGAGAAGGGACAACATGTTTTTTCCAAGCTCATCCTCTAAATAACTTTTTAATTGTGCCAATTAATGTTCCGGAATGTACATGATACAGGTCAGAGATCTGATTAGGTGCAATTGGAATACACACCCAGCAAACCACGTTTGCCAAACATACGTGTATAGGGCAAACTGGCAAGATGATTTCCCCCATTGCCAATTCTTCATAGTTAGTGGTTGCGTATCGCTACCGTGACTTCACAACCAAAAAGAAGTACAGATTTGTCTGTTTCACTGAATTCAGTATTAACCCATTTTTCATTCACAGTAGGAACTTTCTAATATGAATGCATTGCTGTCAGCTTTACTCCACTTAAGAACATAAAGCCTTTAGTTTCATAATAATAATAAATGATCTATTCATTCAATTTCTTATACCCCATATTGTAATCGACCAAAGCTTTGATTAAAAATATTCCAACTTTCCTGGTTTACGATTTGTGCTCCAAATTACAAATAAATATTGAAACCAACTTTTTGGTGTTTTTTTTTTTGTATTACTTACAAAGCAGAATTTTATTTCAGAGACTTGTCAGATGGTGTTTCGTGATCTCTATAATGCACTCCAGGAATCATTAATGAGTTAATTTACGTTTACATTATTCCACTAATTGCCTGTAGTGCAGAATGCAGCACGCTCTTTGCCCCTGTTTGGTGTTTCTTTGTCTCCCATTGACGTGTCTTCCTTTTGCATCCTTTTCCCCACGCTGAAGGCTCACCTTGTGACATCCCCTGGCAGGCTCAAGCCCTAAGTCTCCACTAATAGCTTTGTCTTCATACTTCTCCTCACAGTTGTGAATTCTTCACGCTTGAGTAGAAACAGATACTTGTACTGATTAAAAAATATTTGCCTGAAACTCATTTCAAGCTCTTGGTCTTCTGGTAGCTCCTTCTCTCACATGAGTAATAGGAGACTCAGAGTGAGAACAAGTTATTCGGTGTTTGGGGCGAGATCTGGGTAGTCTCAGTCTTCTTTCTGAAAAGCTGGTTGATAAGTACCTGTGCTCTTGAGCTGGGCAGGAAAAAAATCAAATCCAGATTTTCTGCAGGTAGCTCTTATATGCTCAGTTAGCAGACACAAGGACCCATGTCTATCCTATCCCAGGCTGCTACCACCTACTTCTTACTTGGTATCCTATCACAATCTTCAAACGCTGTCCCTTCCTCTACTGAAAACATCACATCTGGTAGCATGGCTCCTTTCAAACACAGAGGATGCCATGAGACCTGATTCAATTAAGTGGCTAAACACAGGTACTTCTTTTACATCGCAAATGTAGCAAAAAAAAACAGAGCTTTTCTTGTGATAATCAGTATTCCCAGGATATCCAGTGTTCCTAAACTGCTATAAAGTAATCTTTGGAAAATTAGTGATATTCTGTGGGTCAAGATGAGAAACAAGACTATAATTCCATTAAAAAAACAACAGCAACAACAACAAAACCTAAAAGAGGAATAACAAGTTATATTGTTCAGATTTCTTTCTTCCCGCCCACCCTCTTCCTCTCCCAAGTCCATTAACAGTTTTGGGAAATGCATTCCTGAAGGAATGTGGATAATTTCTACCTCTGACAGTCAGTGATATATCTCTGTGTTGCTGGAACTCAGAGAAATGGCCACATTTAGGTCTCCTGCAGGTCTTAACACATCAGTCAGATGAGGTGTAAACAGTGGGTAGAGGAAGATACAAAAGACCTGGGTTCTGTAGGTTTATACCTCCATCTTGGGGAATCCATCCCACTGAGCACATTCAAGAACAAGGAAACAAATCAGTAAAATCTGGTCCAAGTAAAATCTGGTCTATTTTGCAAATGCTGTAGCCAGTTATTTAAAAAGGGATATGAATTTTCAAAGCATAAAAGGTTCCAAATTAAGCTCATGTATTTCAATGATTTATCTGCACATTTAAGGAATTATGTATTATTAAAGGCATACTGAGCCAGATACTGCAACCCTGACCCTCACAGCATTTAGACACGTCCTCTTGATAACTGTTATAAAATATTGTAAACTGTATTTGACAAATTAAATAATGATAGAAATGCCACAGCCCATCCTCCTCTGCCGCACTAGCACATTCTTATTCACATCATATTCCTGAGCAGAAAAAGCTCCCCATGTTCAGTGCATGCTCTTCAGTCCAAGAAATACTTGAAAAGTCTGCCAAATATGCTTGTGTGAATCCCAGTGCACTCATACACTTTCATTGGAAAAAGAGATGTTTTGCCTTGCTAACAGGCTATAGAGGCAGTTTGGTTTTTGGCCTCTAGGATGAACATACTCAGTATTTCCAAGGCACAGCACTGGCAACAATAATAGCTGCACTTGAAAAATTACACAGGATTTTAAAAATATGTATTTTTCATGATTTGAAATGAAACATTAATTTGGTCTCTTAGCAAAATTAAAACCAGTGTTTGTGCACAAACCTGATGGGCAGCCTATATTTCCAGCGTTGCAGCCAATGTATTTGCGCACTGCTCTGATGCTTTACCATTTCTTGGAGGAGGAGGACTCGTTTGCAGACGCCCATTTGCTTGGTCCCTAAAATTGGGCAAGAGAATCACACAGGCTACCTGTCTGGAGTCTTCTGCATTGTCTCTTCAAGGACACAGGAGAGGGCACCCATGGAAGAGACAGCTTGGCAGCCAGCAGCCCCAGAGTCGTTCACTGCCCCTGCATCCCTCTCCCCATCTTCCCATACGTATTTCTCTCACTGTTGGTTCCTCCAGCTTTGTTATCTCAATGTGGCAAAAGAACTTGCTACTTCCAGGCAAACTAGCCAAACCCCAACTGAGTGGCAGCAGCTCCATGCTTCATAAAACTACCTTTTTTAACACAGTCCAAGACTGTAGCCTTAGAAATATAATGGTAAGCATGGATATTTCTTGTCAAGAAGAAGATCCTGCCAACACATTCTGTATGTATATCTACTGTAACAGTGAGGTTGAACACGTTAAATTTTTATATTTTTCGACATTTCCTAGTAGAAAATATTTTTTTAGATAAAGTATTTATTTTATTGGCAACAGTTTCCCTTCACTAGGATGCTCCACTTCTTTGATGAACTGTGCAAGATAAGTTTTCATTGGCAACATCTGGCAATCTGGCAGAATCTGTAGGCAGCTGGATTGGTAGTTGTAGTGTGGCTGCTGGGCCTTTCAGTTAATTAGGCTGCTTATGGGCCATCTGGGTCACTTGTCTCTGCTGTTGCCATTTTTCTTTTCTGAGGAACTGTGCACTCTGTGGTCATTTCTTGAAGAGAATGTGCCTGCAGCCTTTGTGGCTGGGCTTTCCCAGCTCATTTTTTTTTTACACCAAGCACATGACATTACAGCACAGTTAAGGTTGCTCCTTGGTATGACTACCAGCCACCTCAGGAGTTCTTCGCTTGCATTTCAGCCAAGAAAGAAGCAAGCACACTGGATGCCTCCATGGGCAGCACACATTGTCTGTGCCTGCAGGCCTCCCCAAGGCCACACTTCTCACCTGCCTGGTCCGGAGCCACAGCCCTCCTTCTGCTCACTGAAGACAGGGTTAGGGCTTGTCTCTGAAGTCTCCACATGTAATTGTTGAGAAATAGGGTTTGTGGGGAACTAAACTCCCATTGTTGTGCAGATGAGATGGCCTGCAGATAAGAGGCAGCACTTCTGTGCAGGTACACACCAGAGATCTGTAAGTCTGAGTTTGGTGACAGTCAGAGGCTTCTGCCACTCGTGTGGGTGTACTGCATTCTCATTTATTTTAGGAAGGGTGAGTGATAGTATGTTTGACAACTCTGACGCAAACAAGAGAGGCAAAGCGAGGAGCAGAGATGCTTGGCTGCATGGCCATCCCCATCCCAATGGAGGCAACAGGGCCATATGGTACTGACTGCCCCACGTAGGGGATGCAAGGGCTGCCCAGGGCTGTCGTGCTCTGCTTTGGCTTCGTGAGATTCAGTCTGTCCTCTGTGCTGCTGCAGGGCCCCAGTCAGCCCTTGCATCACTTTGATGTTAGAACAAAAACAGGACTGTGGAATTCCTTTTTTGAAGCCTTTAAGAATTATTTATATTATTTGATAAAATAATACGAAATGCAAGTGAAACAGAAATAAATTCTACTTTGCATAAGGATAAATATGTATCGAGGCGGTCAGCAAAATTGTGTCTTGGTGTCTCAGGCAGCTCTGCAGTGATTTCCTGCACAGTCACGTGATGTGTAATTGCAGGAACTTCCCATTGTACATATTTGCTGTTTCACCATCGCATGAAGAACGGTCTTTTAAAAAGCCTCACTCTGCACTCTATCGATCTTTTCTTTTGATTGTGTGTAGGTAAGCCCCTTTTGTAAGTTTTATGAGGTGCAAACATATATGCTATTTTATGCTACCAGTCTATTTATTGGATTAGCTTCAGGATTTGATGCAAAAGCTTAAGATGATATTGAAAACACATATCACTTCTATTGTAGCTAAGAAAATCAGCTTTAGAATTAGAGAGACCTTGTAGCAGGCATTATGTATAGCCCTTTAGCTTTTTAGCAAGGCTGTTCTTCGTTGCTATAGCAACCGAATTAACCATTTCATTAATATAATGGAATAAAACACATTTATTCATTTTTGCACTCACGGGTAATCCACATTCAGCTTTCAGCGTACTTGTCAAGCTGTGTCCCTTTCACCTCAGCCCCTGATATTTCCTCAGCGTTTCCAAAGGGCTTTTATTTTAATTTTTCCTCATTGGGGAGAGAGTGAGCTGTTGGTTTTGAAGAATGTTATATTTTTGTAATTAAATTTACCTCCGTTTCATTGGCTAGCTTCCATTTAGCATCCCTTAAGTGGCAAAGCAGACTTCACAGGCAGCATTCGGCACAAGGAAGCCGAGGTGTTCTTCACAACAGAAAAGAACAAATCATTTAAAATACTGAAGGCCCCCTGCCCACGCACAACTCGCGGGCTGGGCTTGGCGTGGTGAGTCCTACTGCAAATACTGACAGTACTCAGCTGTGTGTGCTGCCCAAACATTCCCGGTGCTGAACTGCAGTGCGAGAAGCAGATGGAGTGCTACATTCTTTGTTTACCCTGGTTTTAATGTTTCCCAAGCCATGCCCACACTTCGTGATGGTTATTGAAATAATAGCTTAATTAAAACAGTAAGCTCACCATTAGCACAAGGAAGCAGGAGTGCTCCACGCATGAGGCATGGCAGAGGCAACACCAGCCTGTGTTTACATTGCTCTTCTCAAGAAGGGCCACTTCTCTCCTTCCTCTGTGCTTTGTCCCCGCTGAGCTGGTGCAGCGTGAGAGTGGCTGTGCTGAGGCATGCCCCTTCCCACACTCCCTTCCAGTTCAGATTCTGGCCAGTAGAAGTGATGAAAAGCAGGACTACCAAGGCAGATAGGGCACAGTCGGCCATCGGAGACCTCCTCAGCTGGCACATGCCACCTGGTAGTGGCATGCTCAGGCAGACACCGGTTCCAGGCTAGTACTTAAGTGACTGCCCTTCCAAAGCATGGACTGATGCAAATTCATGGGCCAAAGTGCAGCCTGTGAAATTCATTAGTATTAACAATTCCACATCTGAAGTCATTGCAAATGAAACAGAGTAGCTAATGCAGGAGGTTGGGTTGGTTGGTTGTCTTCTTCTTTTTTCTTCATAGATTTCTAAAGTTACTAATGCGAAACTGGAGTTTTACTGGAAACAGAGCAGATGTGTAAATGATTTTGAGAAATGAGTTAATTAACTTTGAATGTATAATCCCTTTCATTAAAAAAAACAAGGCATAGAAGTAACTGCACAATAGCATATTGCCTTCTGTAAGACTGCTCATTCATTGCTGTTTGAGTGAATGTATAAATCATATAATCTACAAGGGCCGGTAGGTTCTATGCCACTCACATGTGCTGCTTTCCCTACCTGAATTACATGGTAAGTGCTTCCTCCTACGTGGCTCATTGTGTGAGATGTGCCCCGAGCCCCCGGAGCAGTCCGCTATGCAGCTGGGAAGGGAAAGGCCCACAGCCCACCCTGCACACAGCACCTGAGCACAAAGGCTCTGTGCGTGCTGCAGGCAGCACTGGGGCCACATCCTCCTCCTGCCTTTGTTTCTCAGTGCACTGAGAGCACTCTCCCAGCTGTCCACTAGCACAGCACTAATTTAATTTTACTGGCGCTCACTGTGATGCTGGAGGTGAGGCATTGGAATGAGTGAATGTTGCGTTAATGATAAGCCTTTGAATCAATAGCCTACTTTTGGGCAACTTGTGATTTGGTGCAAGTTTAGCCGGAAGAACATCTCCTTTAGTGGTTAACAAAGAGCTTGTGGTTTCCAACGGCACTGCAGCCAAACAGAAGAGGTCTTTCTGCACACAGAGGCTAGCAGTGGCACGAGGACGCATACATGCCTGTGGGTTTTCTTCAACCTTAGCAATTCTCTCCTATCCTTCACTACAGCATGGCACTTCTTAAAATAACAGATAGGTGCTTCCAATGTTTGAGAAATAAGGCAGAGCGGTTTGGTTGGGGCCCTCACCTGCAGCCCATTGGAACTCCTCTTGTCCAGGCAAGAGAAGAAATAGCAGCATTTAAAGCTAAGGCACCCAAACAATGAGGCTGCACAGCCACTTCCCTGTTCCCTGGCACAGGCTCCTGACCCCCGGGACTGATGAGCGGCTCTGCCCAGAGCCACAGTGCCCACCATCAGCATTGCTGCTATGGGGAACCTGGCAGTCTCTTAACCTCCTTCTGCATCTGTAAAATGAAGGTTAAAAACTTGCTTGCCTCTCTCCTGAGGGCTGTTGTATGGTTGATTAACACTTGAACAATACGCTGCGTCTGTTCCAAGCTGAATATTATTTCACCATCTAGCGCGGAGCCTCTATAAATCAAGCCGTGGTGGCTGGCCCAAAGCCAAACAACCAGGTGAGAACGAGGGCCACTAAAAACACTGTACAGCCCAGCAACAGGCACGGAGAATGGCCGACGGCTGCTGCCCTAGGGCTCTGTCAGAGCGCCGGCAGCCGCCTACGAACAGAGCCAGCCCCGGGCCGGGCCGCGCCGCTGCCGGGGGAAGAGCGGCTGCGGGCGTGCGCCGACGGCCGCCTCTCTTTCCCGCAGCAGAGGGCAGCGTTTCTCCAGGTCCCGCTAAGAGGAGAGGGGAGCGCCCGCTCAGCGGCTGCGGGCTGCGCGGTGCCCCGCTAACTGCTGGGCTCGGGTAATGGAGGCAGAAGCAGTCTAACGCGAGATGCAAACTACCTCCTGCCTTACAGCCCGTAGCCAATACCGCGGAAAGCCTGCGCACTCGGTGCAACAGAACTTTCCAAGCTTAACTATTTCCCCAACAGCCCGAGGGCTTGCAGCGGTACCTGCGATCCTAACATTTGTGCTGCGACAGACATCGCTTCTCCAGTCTTACATCAATATTCGAATATCGCCTGTCCCTGCCATCTGCATTGCCCTTCAGTAATGAAGAGAGGTGTAACCTCCAGGTTAGGGTAGCACACACTGATGAGTAACTAATTCAGAGAGATTTCTTTCTCTACTTGGGTGCCTGGATTCATCCCAGTTATCTATAGTAGGATTTGAGGCCTTAGAAGCAAACTGCTTCCCCCTGGTAGCTCACCACAGCACCTCGGACTTGGCAGAGCTCCCCTTTGCCTGCTGCAACAACTCAGGTGTGGGGCCATTCATTACGTTAATTGAACTTTCCAGTCCACATGGGTGTGGATGAAGCAAGAGGCCAGCAAGGGTCTGGATACCAGAATAAAATTAGCATCACAAGAAGAGAAAGGAAAGTGTTACTGTTTTACCAGTGCTGCTGAATTGGGCAGACGGAGCTAAAAATAGATGAGAGATGTCTGTATTATAGCAGAACGAGGATGACTTCATGCTACTTAAGCTGAAATGGTATTTTGCTGCATGAAATGTTAGGTGTATAAACAGTGCCTTATATGTACTCATCTGCAATATAGACATGTTTATATACGTATGTTCTATATAGTACAGATTTCATATAGGTCTAGACAGATGTTAATTATTACTCATTGCTATGTTTCTAAGCACGTCATTTGAAACACTGATAAAAGGCTATCCGTGGATCTAGCTCCAAGGCTAGCTCCAAATACTTTGTCTGTAATGTATGCAGCCCAAAGCTTAGCTTTGAAGGGGGGGGTGCGTGTCAGCAGCACAAAAGGATGTGCCCCTGAGTTGCCTGGTGAGAGCCAGCTTTGCTTTGAAGTTGTGTGCAGCCCTGTCATGGGGGTAACAAAATGGCTGTTAGGGCCCAAGGAATCCCTACTCACTGTACAAGATGAATTTCCTGCCCTTAAACTACCAGCTTGTAGATCTGCTCCTCTTCCAAGGCCAGGCCTGTGTCTAGACTGAAGACTGAAAATAACACAAAAAATCTGTGCTATCCTCCAAATTCAAACAACCCCTTAGGGATCTAATCCCTCTATGTGATGTTCTTCACTTATCAGCACACTGCCACCAACACCGACCCATCAGGACAGTACCAAGGGATGGGAGCGACGTGAAATCCAAACCTCACACGGGCCCTCATTGCACCAAAAGAAGAGGTGCTGAGGCTGCTTCCCCACCGCGACAGAGCTCACAGACAGCCCCAGCAGCTGCCCCTGGGTTGAGTGAACTCCCCAGGCTGCTGCCACTGTGGTGCCCAAAGCAGGGCTCAACCTCACTGCTCTGCCCACAGGCTGCAGCCTGCTGTACCCAGTAACCCATAACCCCTGCCTTACCTGTGCTCACAGCCTTGCATGCCTTCCTTTGCTTTCACTGCAGTAAAAATAGCACGACTGTAAGCAACCTCCCTGCCACTGATTCAGAAGCATATTAGTGTAGCACAGATGTATTTCAGGGTGAACACAAAGGCATCTTCGCTCTCCATTGCTCTGAAGTCAGTGGCTCTCCTCACCATTGCAGGACATGTCTCAATGCCACCTTTGGGAGCAGGATGGGGAAACAACCTGAATACTGACTCTGTTAGAAATGGTTCCTCATCTCTGTTCTGCAGTGTGAACAGAGAATGCCAGAGCCAAAATGGGAACTGTAGTGCAGGTCAGTGTGGCATGCATGCAGATACTCTGATGGCTAGTGTGCAATAATTACCTGTGATTATTGCACAGTTCAGCTCATGAGTCAGCCAGGCGTGCTTTCTGCTTCTGAAACATCATTTCACCCCACACATCTTTCTTGACCTCATACACTCTGCTTCTTTGAAGACACCTGTGCATTCTGTCAGCTTTATGCATTAATCACACTGCTTGCTCATTACTGCACACTCCAAATCAAAATTAACATCACCTTGTGTATTGCCGAAGCCAGCAGCTGTCTCGGAGCAGGGTGACAGGATGACCCCTGGGTCCAACAGCCTCCACAAGAGTCCAGACAAGGCTGGAGGTGCCTGGGTCACAGCTTACTGCCATGCCCTGGAGCCAGAGCCCTCCACAGGGCCACAGGACACATGTGATGCCCCAGCTCTGTCCTCAGCCCCTCCATTCATTTTCCACGGCCTGGGCACCCTGCAGCAGCTGTACACATGGCTAGAGAAAAAGGAACGAGCTAGGAGGGTTTCATTCTTTGCTGCACTTGTTAATTGAAAAATATCACTTTAATTCAATAACAACATAAGTTGAATAAACATAATAAGCCGGCAGTAGCAGAGTGATGATGCTATGCTGTCACTTCTGCTTTAGCCTTTCGGGTTCAAATGAGTGTGTTGTCAAATGATTCCTTTATAGTATTTGCCAAAACATGTTTACAGAAAGGCTCCGGCACAAGTGTACTGCACCGTGCCAAGGCCACCAGCATGCACGTGCCAGGGAGCCCAGCGGCCAATGGGGGGGGGGCACCAGGACAGCACAGGAGAGGCTGCTCTGGAGAAAGGGGAGAGGGCACATGCCAGTCACTAGGGCATTTCTACTGGCAGTCAGCTGGAAAGATGCAGAACTTATCTCACAAACAGGACTGCTGGGAACTTGGTAAGAGCTTGCAAGTTTTAGCGTTTACAGATGCCTTCATTTGGCAGTCATAATTATTATAGGAACCACTAATCTGAAGGGAGCTAAAGGCTGCCAGAAGAAAAGTATTACAATTAGACCAACACCTCAATCCATGAGTGCTCACACCTTAGTACCACCCATGTTACAAGGATGTTGGATTTTCCATGGTTGGGAGCCCACTGTCTATTATTCCCCTCTTTAAATCCCATCAGCCAGATGTGCTGCAAAGGCTCCTGCTGCCATGGACAGGCTGGCTGGGGACACTGAGTGATGTGACTGGGAGCTGGGCTGGGCCAGGGCCAGCATACTCAGCTGCAGCTCTCCAGAGAGAGCACCTGCAGAGTAGGGCAAAACCCACATTTGCTGAAGGCACTGTTTTGGTCCAAGGTGGGGCTGTTGGCAGAAGGAAGTCTAATCTGCCCTTCTCTCACCATTGTCCTAAAAATGTTTGTTATGGATGGAGAGGTTTCAAATTCAAGCTCAAGGGCACAATACCTCTCAGCAATAAAAGCTGCCCCCTGTTCCAGAAGTGGCTTCTAGCCTTTCCTGGCACCACTGCTCCTCTGCACCAGGAGGCATTATGGTTCAGCTTAGGTTCAGCAGCCACCTTAGTAGTGGGAGATCTCACTGTTGTCTCTGCACCTATTAATGGTTAATTAGAGGAGGAAGAGCTCCAATAATCTATCATGTGCATAAAATACAGAATTTGGCAGAGCTCCAGAGAGTAACTGTCAGAGAACACTTGTATTTTGAACAGATACTAAGTCAGGACACCTCACTCCAACAAACAGATGTAGAAAAGGTTTAACATCTCTACCTCTTGCTGGAAAATGTTTGCATCAGCAACAGAGCAACAGTCCTCAGCCACAAACTTCAACAGAACAGCAACAGTAACAAAAAGTTCCATTACTAAACTAACTCTTGATAAACACCAGATTATTTCCAGACAGTTTTGCATGCAACTGCTAGATGTAATTTGCAGAGTGAGTGCCAAATTGCCATACTAATTATTTCTGGGCTGATATTCCCTCTGTGACATGGTAGCATTTGGAGAATGGGGACTAACCAACAAGTGAAGTGCTGAAGTGGGAGATTACTAATAGGGCTTCTGAGAAAGAGAAATATCACAAATACTAACGCAAATACCTCCTCTTCACACACACACTCTCGATTTGCACCAAGCCAACCCAATGCACACAACTGCCCTACCTCTTTGTATCTTCTTGGCACCACTACTCAGGCAACCAGTGACTACCGGTTGTGGGCACAGTATCAGGGTGCCCATGCAGGGCACTGCAACCCACCCCATGGCCAGGCCAGGCCTCAGCCCTGCACACACACTGTCTGATAGTGTGCCTGACTCTCAGCTTTGCACTGTTCTGGGAAGGTGGCGGGGCTAGCAAGAAGTTCACTTAATTTGAGTCTATTAGCAGGTTGGTGTCTGCTTTTATTCCTGCTCTCTCGCTAGCAGTTTGTTCTGAGTCAATTTATCAAATTGGATGCTTCTGCACACTGCATAATATGAAATGGAATAGAAAAGCATTCCTGCTGTACTGTACGGTTTTTTGCTTTCCACTCCTTTCCTCTGTCTTATTTTCCCATTTTTGCTGTTGAGCCAGTACTCTACCAAGTTTAAGCAGCATAATTTTAGTCTGGCACTACAGACACAGTGATTAGTGAAAAGAAGCAGGGGAAAAAAAAGAGTAGGTTGGCATTAAAGACTTTTAGGTCATATTTTTCTTCTGTTAAAAAGAGAATTTATATGCATTAAAAGACTAATTACTGAAAGTAAAATATCCATTTAATATCTGATGGGAAACAAATCATCACATTACTTTGGATTTTGAATATCAGCAAGTTGATGGTTGATAATGAGATTTGACCAAGTAAAAATAAAGAGTCCAAAACCTGCAAGCAGTAGCAGCAAGGAT
The DNA here is from genome assembly GCF_951394365.1 of Tetrao urogallus. Taxonomy (NCBI): domain Eukaryota; kingdom Metazoa; phylum Chordata; class Aves; order Galliformes; family Phasianidae; genus Tetrao; species Tetrao urogallus. The sequence goes on along the minus strand of NC_136818.1, from coordinate 17,062,817 downwards.
GCAAACGATGTTTGCTAAAATGCCAGCCATTCTCCCTTTGCTGCACGTTCAACTGTAGCAGGATCTTGAGGCCAAGGGAGTTATACTCACAGCAGGGGCTACTGGGACAGATTGGATGGCTCAAACCATGCTGGCTTGAGAACACCACCAGATCAGTCCTTCATTGCAACAGCATGACGGAAACAGATTTTAATTTAATTTGCACCACCATAAGGCCATAGACATCTAATGGCTGGCATAAGTGCATAGGACATCAGTCACACCAGGAGGCCTGCTGCTCTGCGTGCCATGGGCCTGCCAGGAGGCCACAGCCGTTCCCAGACCACAGGCTGGGTCTCGCCTCTCAGCACTGCTCCCTGAGAACAGCACCTCCAAAGAAATTGCATCCATCCTGATGGAGATCTAACGTGGGTACACAGAGTTTCCTTTGAAGCGAGGGGCCCACAAGCTTACTGTGCCAACCAATTGCCTCTTTTTAATTTTTTTTTGTGTGTATGTTTACATGCACTTAGTGCTGCAATTGCTTTAGGGTTGCCTCAGAGCAAGATGAACTCAGCCATGGTTTAGCCTGGCGAAGGCTAATCTCATTATGGATAATCTTGTTTACCATGTGTACTGCTCATAAAGCAATGCTTGCTGTTAGCTCATGTTCTCCTCAACAGCAACCCCTTAAAGATACCCACAAGGGCTGTACAGGGTAGTGACAACCCATTCCCACCCAACCTAACACCTCATCCTGTTAGGAGAAGGCGGGCAGCAACTCTCTGTGCTCATAGCAGTAGGCTGGGGCCTGTAGCACTGCCAACCCCACAGCACATTATCTTGGCTGTAAACTCTCACACCGTGATTTTGCCCCACAGAGACTGGTCACCAGCAGCCTCACTGGCTTCTGGATGCCTTTAGTAATACAGTTCAACTCTGCTGCAGCAGAACCTTGCCTAAAGGAATGATGCAAACCTTTTCCCCATTACCATCTCAGTAACGCACCTAACACGCAGCTCTCTGCCTTTTGCAGATGGCTGCAGGAGGATACATGCAAGAGGAGTACTCCTGCTGCTGGCTTCTGTTGTCTCCAATGAGGTTTCTCCTCCCAAGGTCCCCAAGGCAACACAGTACAGGGTTGAGAACTGCCAGCCCTGTGGGATGGAAGTACCCCATGCAGCCCCAAGGAGAGAGAGCCAGCTGGTGTCCCAGCCCATGTGGCTGGATGAGAAACCATTTCCTTCCTCCCACCACAGAAGCAGGGCTACTGCTCTGCATTCTGCTTTTGTTTTCTCTCCTGTGCTGTGCTTTCCGATATGCCATCAAATGCTCACACTCCTTTGGAGTTCAGCTGAGCTGGACCATGCTGCCATACTGCCAGCCTAGTGCAATAAAGGATTGCAGAACATTTTTACAGGAGGAGGATTGTGCTCATTTAAAACAAAGGTTTATTTTCCTAAAGATCTGGACTATTTTCTTATTTTCACTTTGAATCTTAGCTGGTCAATTATTTTGTGTTATGGTGTCCTAACAGGTGATGATGTTCTATTCACTGCATCATCTGTTGGTATCACCAGGTAACGTAACTGTCCAAAGTTTCCTGTTTTCAGATCACTTGCTGAAGCAGCGAGGATGGCTGCCTCTTAGAACTCACTGCAAGACACTGTTTTGTCTAGACCAGTGTCTGTTTCCTTTCAGCAGTTGAGCTTGTAATTACTTTTAAATTGCAAGATAAACATGGTTGTTTATATTATTTCCTAAAAAAAGATGACCGTAGTCAATATTAAATCAAGAAGTTTTAAATAAACTTTTTTTAAGTGAAATCATTGCTTCCTTTTCTAAAATAGAAAGATTCCAAGCAAAACATTTTAAATCAGAATGTTCAGGTCTGTATCCAACATCAATTTAACAAAAGTCTATTGTTTTCTATGAAAAAAAATTAACTCCATCAAAGCAATCATTTCCCAGTCAGCCCCACTTTGGTTCATTTCCTAGCAGAGGTACAAGAGGAGAGCTGCCCCCGACGCCTGGCTATGGAGGGACAGGAAGATGTGATGTTGCCACTAGCACCCTCCAGGGTCATCCTGATGCACCTACTGTAGGCCAAAGAGGCATAAGTCAGTGGAAGTGCTGCCCTTTGACACAAGGAAGCTGTCCAGGCACACTACCCCACTGCCTACACATTTCTTGAAGACCTTCAGGGATGGTGACTCCACCACTTCTCTGAGTAGCCTGTTCCAAAGCCTGACCACAGTTTCTATGGATACATTTTTCTTAGTATCCCACCTGAGCTTCCCTTGAAACAACTTAAGACCATTACCTCTAGTCCTGTTGCCGTTACTTGGGAGAAGAGGTTGACCTCCACATCACCACAACCTTCTCTCAGGGAGCTGTAGAGAGTGATAGGTTCTTACTTGATCCTCCTCCAGACTAAGCAATCCCAGTTCCCTCAGATGCTCCTCATAAGCCTTATGCTTTGTTGCCCTTCTCTGGACACACTCCAAGATCTCAATTACTTTCCTGGGCCCCTCTCTGGTGAGGGGTGCAAAACTGAACAGAGTGCTCGAGCTATGATCTCACCAGTGCCAAGCAGAGGGGGATGATTCCCTCCCCACTCCTGCTGACTGCACTGCTTCTGATACACACCAGGATGCCATTGGCCTTGGCCACCTAGGCACACTGCTAGCTCACATTCAACCAGCTGTCGGCTAACACCCCCAGATCCATTTCTTCCATGCAGCTTCCAACCACTCTGCCCAAGCCTGCAGTGTGTGTAGGGTTTCTGCTTAGGCCTGAACACGTCTTTAAGCAGCCATAAGAAAGGCACGTCTGGAGTGTGAGCATGGCCAGAGAGCAGAGCCACGGATCAGATCCCTCCCATTTTTTTGGCTTGAAGACACTCTGCCTGCAATTCACTATCAGGTGCCTTGATGTTTTCTCCAGCTTTGGCAAATGCAAGCACTGTGTTGCTTTCAGTCCCTGAAAGATACATAAAATGAAGATCAGAGAGCTGTTGATGGTTTCTATACTGAGATATTTTTAATCTTTTCCAGGATCCTGCACATTATGCAGCCAAATGGCAAGGGTGATAGTAGCAGCTATTAGCAGGGAAATATTTGCAGGAATTGCATGGGGCTGATGGCTTAGCTGTAAGCCCATCCTAGAGAACTTGATTGAAATTTAAAGATGCTTTGGCAGATGCTGTTATTTTCAAAGAGTGAAGACATCAAAGCATGGTTTGTACCACTCATTTTACACTCTTTATGCTCTGTATTTCATGCATTTATATGCAAACAGTAACAAATATTAGTTTACACATTTATAAGGTGCCATTTTAAGGGATAATCCTTCCCAAAGATATATCTATCAAATACCTTAGAGTTAGACTATAAGATATTGACTAAATTGTTTGTATGTAAAGGGCAAAAGGCTAAATAAGTAATAATTGTTTGCCATTCTATTCATCCCTTCAATGTACAGAAGTCTCTTCAAGCATGTAGTTACGCTTTACTGTTCTAGAGACTTTCTGCAGGAACAAAGTATTTGATAAGCACTGTGAATATGTAAAAAAAAAAAAAACACTATTAAAAAATGCACTGCATTGAATTTGTCTCCATTTCTTTCCCATGGCTTCAGCAAGGAACTAAGGAGCAATCCATTGCAATAAAAATTGGTTATTTCTGTCTAATATCAGTTTAAAAAAAAAATTCTTCCTTACCCATCTTATCTTAAACTATGATTTTTCCAGTTTCTTGGTCTCCAATGCCAGATTTGAAAAATCTGGATATTTAAAGGAATTACATTGAGCTCTACTACAGCTTTCTCTGCAGGTTTTGGCAGCTATTCCAACAAAAGCAGTAAACAGGGAGAAGCTGGGGACCTGGCACATGACAAATGGGGCTGGAGATGAGCACTCAGAGCTGGGATGCACCCAGGCGAAAGAGGCCAGCAACAGAAACGATGGACGCAGCTGGGGCAGGGCAGGAGACAGGGCTTGCTAGGGTAGCATTTCACTTTAAGAAATCCAGAAATATGTCAGCACCTTGAAATTTGGATACCTGGAAAGTGGTACTAAACGATGACTTCAGAGTCTATCAAATGAATCCCATGAGGACAGTTTTCAACCTTAAAAAGACAAAGCACTGACAAAGAAATAATGTTGTATACGCTACTACCCTGGCATTCCTCATTCATAAATGCTCAGGCATGAACTGCTCTTCCATCGAGATGCACATTCAGCATTACAGACCTAAATAAAAATATGGCAGAAGGTGCTGAGCAAATCTGGGACTGATGAAAGGGCCAGAGAATATGAATGGAGTGAGCAAAAGAGACCACGGAGAGATTCAGAATGTAGGCCAAGCTCACACCGCACTTGCAATCAAGTGTTTACTGTCTGCCCCCAGAATCACTCTACTCCCATCCGTGTTCCCTTCAGCCTGAACAATGCAACATTTCAATCTTCTTTAAATTCAAGGACACCGAGTCCCTGAGTGCCCTGCTTGCTAGCACTGAATGGGAAAACAAACCTGCCTGGGCCTTAACAGCATCTTAGCTTACGTCAGTGATGCAGAACATATTGCTTCAAATGCATATTCTTCTAGGGGTGCCATCCATCCACCCTGACAAGAAATAGAGCGCTTCCTCCCTTTATCATGTCTGAGAGGAAGAAATGTGTGAAGCAAAGCTAAAAGTGTGAAATGCAAATGGAAGTCACCACATCATGGTAATACATTCCTTATACTGTCTAGTAGCATTGCAGGGATACAGCTTGGGTATGCTAATGTCCCCAACAGATGCCATGCTGTTGCTGCCTACACAGAAGAGGCACAGGAGCAAGACATGACACACAAGGGGCAGTGTACCACTGGCTGTGCTCCGCTGCCATGGAGCTGGGGACAGGGGATCAGCACTCGGAGCCTGTGCTGCTGGAGGTGGTATAGGCTGCACTTGTCAAACAAGTGAAAAAGGATTCATGTGTTGCGGGTTCTTTTATTTGGCAAAACCACTTTAAAAAATAATGCTTGATAAAGTACAGGACTAATATTATAGTAATATAATATAACGTGGAGATGGGCATCCACATTTTCTTTTCCTACAAACACTTATGTACAAAGGCGTAACAGAAATTCTGCATATAAGAAGAGTTTTCTTGTTCTACTTAGGCCACACCTTGGTAAGAAGGGCATACATAAGCACCGCTAGCATCCCAACGTTTCTCTCAGCATATCTTGTTTTCTGTCAGTATGGACCAAATAATAATTCGGAATGAAAAACTGAGTCATGGCAAAATGTTACGCTATTTATTTAACTGCCTTCACTGGGAATGACTGCACTGCATCTCATTAAAACAAAAAGTCATAACAACTGAAATAGTTATAAATATCTAGAGCTTATAAAAGGCCTAATTTGAGCCAGCAGTCCTTTCTAAACATTCCCAAGTGATAACATTATTATATTTTCATTCTTCCCAAAAAAGAATTGAGATAAAAATCCACTGAAATACCGTGTATGGTTTCAGTTCTTATTTACAAACCGATCATGGGCCACCTGAAGGACATGGAAGACGACTGCCTGATCTCCTTGCTGGGTAAACCCTCTCAGACAAGCCCCTGTGGGAGCAGCGTCCAGGCTGCTGCTGTGCTGACCACACGTGCTCTGACCACAGCTGTCCCTGGTATCCCCCAGGGGCCATCCTGGCTCTGCCCTTCCTCTGCCACCTCACGGCAGTGCCAATCCCCACATCCTTACGTGGTGGCACCAGATTGCCACAAAGCCTGAGGTAGCCTGCTGTCTTTCAGGTATTTATGCTGTCAGGTTGATTTGAAATTCTGTGGTACAGCTGAAAAGTTCAAAAAGAGGAAAAGCAGCAAGCTAACAAGTCTATAGCGTGAGAGCATGGCTCTCCTTTCCTTGGGAAATGGAGCTGCAGTAACTGCACTGCTTTGATCCCTGAAGAAGCTGTGTGAGAATAACTTAATTATTGAGAAGTGTTGAGGATTCAAGAATGTCATTGGTGGCAACTTTGGAATGTCGATCATTTTTATACAGTGGAAAATACTACATTTAGTTTTTGAATAAAAGAAATAAAAAGCAAAGAATGTCACTGTCAATGTTTTGAGCTTTTTTTTCTGCTGTATATTTTAAGTGCTTAGAGCACAGAGGGCAAACATCCTGGTGCAACCTCTGCAATCTTTAAAACCACCAGTGAGAAACAGTACATGGTATCACAGACACACTAAACAAATATAAAACCAGTTTTACTATTAAAACGGGTTTGCTAGTAAATGATTAGTAAACTGCTCATTTGCTTGTCCAAAACATTATCACTTCTGCTCTCACTCAAATTAAAATTAAGTCTCTGTGAATGCAAAACCCATAGGAAATGGTGTTAATAAGGTAAGCTAGCCTGTATCACAGAATCACAGAATCACCCGGGTTGGAAGGGACCTCAAGGATCATGTAGTTCCAACCCCCCTGCCTAGCAGGGCCACCAAACATACACATTTAGATCAGGTTGCCCAGGACCCCGTCCAACCTGGCCTCGAACACATCCAAGGACGGGGCATCCACAACCTCCCTGGGCAGCCCATTCCAGGGCCTAACCACTCTCCTTGTAAAGAACTTCCCCCTAACATCCAACCTAAATCTTCCCTCCTTCAACTTGGATCCATTTCCCCTAGTCCTGCTATTGTCAGCCCTTTTGAAGAGTTTACTCCCCTCCTGGGTGTAGGTTCCCTTCAGGTATTGATAGGCTGCAATGAGGTCGCCCCGCAGCCTTCTCTTCTCCAGGCTGAACAAGCCCAACTCCCTCAGCCTGCCCTCATAGGGGAGGTGCTCCAGCCCCCTGATCACCTTAGTCGCCCTCCTCTGGACCCTTTCCAAAATCTCCATGTCTTTCTTGTACTGAGGGCTCCACACCTGGACACAGTACTCCAGATGGGGCCTCACAAGAGCCGAGTAAAGAGGGACAATCACCTCCCTGTCCCTGCTGACCACCCCTCTCCTGATGGAGCCCAGGATCCCACTTGCCTTTCAAGCTGCCAGAGCACACTGCTGCCTCATGTTAAGTCTCTCGTCCATCAGGACCCCCAGGTCCTTCTCTGCCGAGCTGCTCTCAAGGACCACTCCTCCCAGCCTGTACAGGTGCCTGGGGTTCTTCCGGCCCAAATGCAAAACCTTGCACTTTGCTGTGTTGAACCTCATTAGGTTCACCCGAGCCCAGCTTTCCAGCCTGTCGAGGTCCCTCTGAATGGCATCCCTTCCTTCCACCGTATCAACCGCACCACTCAGCCTTGGTGTCGTCAGCAAACTTGCTGAGGGTGCACTCAATTCCCTCATCGATGTCATTGATAAAGATGTTAAAGAGCACCGGTCCCAAGACAGACCCTTGGGGGACACCACTTGTTACCAGCCTCCACCTGGACATAGAGCCATTGACCACCACCCTCTGTCTGCGGCCTTTCAACCAATTGCTTATCCATTGGGTCGTCCACCCATCAAATCCACTTCCCTCCAATTTGGAGATGAGGATGTGGTGGGGGACCATGTCAAAGGCCTTGCTCAGGTCCAGGAAAATGACATCGGTCGCCTTCCCTTTGTCCACCAATGCCGTCACTCCATCATAGAAGGCCACAAGATTAGTTAGGCATGACCTTCCTTTGGTGAAGCCGTGCTGGCTGTCTCGGATCACATGCTCATTCTTTATGTGATCGAGCATGTTGTCCAGGAGGATCTGTTCCATGATCTTCCCAGGCACGGAGGTGAGACTCACCGGCCTGTAGTTCCCCGGGTCCTCCCTGCTCCCCTTCTTGTATATGGGAGTGACGTGACCCTTCCTCCAGTCGTCCGGGACCTCACCTGACAGCCACGACTTCTCAAATATGATGGAGAGCGGCTCGGCAACCACCTCAGCCAGCTCCTTCAGGACCCTGGGATGCACGCCATCCGGCCCCATAGACTTGTATTCATTCAGTCTAAGGAGGCACTGTCGGACTTGCTCTGCCCTTACAGTGGGGAGGGATTTACCTCCTTGGTCCCCACATAGAGGTTTGGGGATGCAGGGCTCAGGGACGTGAAAAAGACTAGAGTCCTGGCCACCAGTGAAGACCGAGGTGAAGAACTCATTCAGCACCTCAGCTTTCTCTTCATCTGTTGAAGCCACTTCTCCTTTTAAATTTACCAAGGTAGGTACACCCGTTTTGGCCTGTCTCTTCTGGCCAATGTACCTGTAGAAGGTTTTCTTATTGTTTTTCACGTCCCTTGCCAAGTTCAGTTCTGCCTGCGCCTTGGCTTCCCTGATCCCACGTCTGCAAGTCTGGACAGCATCCCTGTACTCTTCCCAGGTGACACAGCCTTGTTTCCAGAGCTTGTACATCCCTTTCTTTGCCCTCAGTTCTCTCAGCAGGTCCTTGCTGAGCCATGCCGGTTTCCTACCTCGCCTGCCCACTTTCTTATTCAGAGGAATGGAGACCTCTTGTGCTTCCAGGAGGGTATCCTTGAAGAGCAGCCAGCTCTCCTCAACATCCTTGTCTTTGAGGGCAGCACGCCAGGGGATCTTGGCCAGCAATCCATTGAGTAGCTTGAAGTCTGCTCTTCTAAAGTTCAGTGTCCTGATCCTGCTCTTTGCCAGGCCCACATCGCTTGAAATCACAAACTCAACCAGGGCGTGGTCGCTGGAGCCCAGGCAGCCACCAACCTTGACGCCTTTGATGATCTCCTCAGCGTTGGTGAGCAGCAGGTCCAGCAACGCTTCACCTCTGGTCGGTCTGTCCAATATCTGAACCAGAAAGCTATCGTCAATGGATTCCAAGAGCCTTCTGGAGCTCTTGCAGCTCGCCGGGTGGTTTTCCCAGCAGATGTCCGGATGGTTGAAGTCCCCCACCAGGACAAGAGCCCGTGAGCCAGACATCTCACGCATCTGGAGCAAGAAAGCCTCGTCAACAGCCTCCCCTTGATCAGGTGGTCTGTAGTATACCCCTAACACCAGCTGACCTATATTAGTCCCATCTCTAATCCTAACCCACAGGCTCTCAACCTGTTCCTGACTGTTTCTCGTAGGGAGCTCCTCACAGTTTATCCAATCTCTGACATAGAGAGCAACTCCCCCACCCCTCCTACCTCGCCTATCTCTCCTAAAGAGTCTATAGCCGTCGATGGCAGTATCCCAATTGTGGGAGTCATCCCACCATGTTTCTGTGATAACAATAAGGTCATAATTTTCTGAGTGCATCACAGTTTCCAGTTCCTCCTGCTTGTTACTCAGGCTGCGTGCATTGGTATAAAGGCACTTCAGCCGGGCTATCCGTCTCACCACCTTTATAAGGGATCTAGGATCCCCTAGAACAGCAGCATCCCCAGCATCCCCCTGCCCTACTCCTTCCCTATGCACTCTGCCATCATTGCCCATGGAGTTTGGTACAAGCCCTCTAATGACTCGTTCACCCCCAGTAGCCCTTATTTTGTCCCCTTCCCCCTTCATTCCTAGTTTAAAGACCTGTCAATGAGTCCCGCTAATTCTTCAGCTAAGATCCTCTTACCCCTCAGGGACAGGCTGCATGCATCAGCAGCCATCATGCCAGGTGCAGTGTAAATTGCCCCATGGTCAAAAAAGCCGAAATTCTTGCGTCTGCACCAGCTCTTAAGCTATCTATTTAAGAGTTGGGTATTTTGGATCCTCCCTGTACCTTTCCCTGACACCACGGGCATAGAAGAAAAGACCACCTGCACCCCAGCACCTTCAAGTATTCGCCCCATTCCCCTGAAGTCTTTCTTGATAGACCTCAGGCTTTCCTTATCAACTTCCTCACCGCCAGCCTGAATTATTAAAAGTGGGTAATAATCTGAAGGCCGAATCAACCCAGGAATTTTCTTTGAAATGTTCCTGACCCGTGCCCCAGGAAGGCAGCACACCTCTCTGCGGGTAGGGTCAGGCCGGCATATAGGGCCTTCCATTCCTTGCAGAAGGGAGTCGCCTATGACAATCACCCTTCTGTCCTTACGGGTAGAAGCAGTCTTGAGGCTTGGGGGCGACCGCTTCGCCTGAGGCAACCTCACGGGTGAACCTGTCTCCGCACTCTCACTCGTCCCCCCCTCAAATTCCAGGGCCTCAAACCTGCTACGCAGAGGCACCTGGGGAGCCGGGGATGGTCGGGATGGGGGATGCCTCCTCCGCCAAGCAGGTACCCGTTTCCACTCCTCCTCCCTTCTCAATTTGCTGTTAGGGGGAAGAGAGGACAGGGGGCTTGCTGAAATGCTGTCAGCTGGCTGGTTCCCCTTTACCAGGTGTTTGTAAGATGGCAGGGGCTGACGTGCTCCGTGAGGAGCCTCGTCTGTGTGCCGAGAACCTGAGGTTGAGAGGGACTGACACCACCAGTCAATCTCCCTCTCACACTCTTTTATAGTCCTCAGCCTCTCCACTTCCTCCTTCAGGCTAATCACAAGGCTGAGCAAGTCATTCAATTGCTCACACCTTATACAAGTGCTGCCTCCTTCATGTGGCATTGCAAAGGCCAGGCTGCGGCACTCCACACAGCCAGTGACCTGCACACTAGCATCTCGTGATGGTATCTCTGAGTCGCCACACACTTCATACCGTTGTTCTCTCTTCTATGCATGCACCAGACCTCAGTCTGGCTCTGGACCGTCTTCTTGGCTACTGTCTTTCTGCTGCGTGTGCTCGGGACCTCTGCACGGGTCTTCACAGTTTTTGTGCTTGAAGCCTTCTGCCGGGGTGCACCCATGGCAACCAGCAGGCTCACTAACTCAACAAGAAAGTCCTAAAGGGGTGCAAGTGATCGGCCCTGCCCTGCTGCCCCCTACCCTGTACAGCTAGCCTGTAGCACTTTGGATGCTGAGCTGTAAAGGGAGGGCCAGGAGTCAGGATGCAGCTTTAGAAATCCTATGTGTGTGGAAAAGTAAATGTCAAACTCAGACTTTTAATGAAGGTAACTTTCTCTACAAGATTAAATGAACAGGACAGGACGACACTGGTCTTGTATCAAACTACACTGCTGGGATAGCAGACTGGCACCAGCAGATAGGCAGGGATAGAACTGTATTGTCTTGGCTGACCTGGAATGGTCCAATCCCAGATGCTCAGGGTTTATAGAGTAAAATGTGGAGTCACTTCAGAAGCCACGTGAGGAAAAACTAGTCCTTGGCATCTTTTAAATTTGACTTCTACTACACTTAGACATATGCTCTGTAAACTTTTGATAAGAGCTGGAAAACATCCACAGAGAATCTTCCTGCTTCACATGTTGCCTTGACTTCTAGATCCACTTGATGGTTCTGGACTTGCCAGAATTCAACCTGTGCAGCTCTCACCTAACTCCTCCTGTAGGCACTCACTCCAAAACTCAGACCCCTCAAAACCTTCTTACAGCCACTGGGGCACACAGGAGACGGTCCCCAAAGTTCTGTGGTAAAATCAACATGGAAAGGTCTTTCTTTCAGTAAGGGTGTAACCACCAATGTCCTACCAGTTTGAGAAGTAAAATAGGTAATGTTCCCAGAGCCCACAACCCGATTGTTCTGCCTATCCTAATTTGAAAAAAAAAAAGATAAAAACTGTGTTGAAAGAATTCAATAGAACAAACTATTTGCATATGCCAACTCTCTTATTAATCTCCTCTTCTGCTCTTAAAGGCCACCGATGTCTCAGCTTGATCCAATTACTTCACTGCACAGCTCATCACACAGACCATTTTTATTCTCTCCTTTTCTTCAGAGCTGAACCTCATTAATGGGAAATGTGACAGGCCCAGTCAGTGCTAAATCCAAACTCACAGGTTAGTTCTGTATTTGGAAGCAACCTTAGGTTTTTTGAACCTTTATTCAACACAAAAGCCTCTTAGCACTTGCATGCTTTAATGGATTTGTGCTATTTACAGTAATTCTATATTCATCTTTTTTCCTCCACAATCGCCTCTAATAAAGTTTATATGTATATATGTATGTTTATATAATTCCATACTGCCTTGGAACACCTTTCAGTACTCTGGTAAAACATTAGAAATATATTTTTCAATGAATCGAAAAGACCCTTGCACTTTTTTCACTCTGCTATTCTATATGAAAGAGATGCTTGATGAGAAAACGCAGCTGTAACATACCTTTAAGCCTGAATCAATCTGAATAGACAGAGGTCCTATTTTTCTATATTCTTCTTGTTTTTCAATTTTAACTCTCTTAGCAAAGCCTCTTAGATACACAACAGGAAATAAGCCATAGTTCGTCTACAAAAGCTTTTAAAGAAAAATGAGTACTTGAGCTTTCCCAGGTCAGAACATTTCCACTGTAACATTTCAACATAAACACATAGCAATGGCTTATATGCTAATTTAACTCCTCAAGAGTAAAATAAAAACTTTTAAAAGCAATGCAGTGTGTGTGCTGTGGACCTCTAGCACAGCCCCATTGCTCAGTGCCCTGACCGCAGGGCTTTCAGCACTGGTCACTGGTACTGGTACAGATCCCAGCTCTGCTCTGCAGCTCATTGCAGCCTTTCATGGGTACCTCACACATTCAGTTGTCTGTTAGCATATTCCGTATTTCAAAAAGTTTCAGTTTTCACAAGAAAACCAATGTCTGATTGCAGCTGAGATTATGACGTGGAAAACTTAATTTTTCTTATCCTGAGAATACCATTCCTAGATTTTCTCATACACCTAGAGCTCATGTAGCCCAAAAAGACTGAGAGAAAAGCAACAAAGGAGCTGTAGGACTTGAGTGCTATCAAACTCAGTCTCCCAGGCAGATGGTGGGAGGTCACTGTTTAAGAGTGCTAACACCAATGTGTGGCAGAGATGATCCTTACTGGTCCTGCAGCTCCAACTGATTACCCTCAGCTCAGCACACTTACACAGACGTACTCTGCAAGAGCCTTCCTTTAAATTCCAGTCTGGAATAAGCTGAAACATACAAGTACAATTTCTAGTATCATACAAGGCAGTGATCTCACCACACACTGTTAAAGAGTGGAGATACAAGCTGCAGCAATGCATGGTTCACCTCAAAGTGAGTCAGAAAACCTTTGTGATCATGAAAAATTTTTCCTCTACAATGAGATACAGAAGCTAAACCAAGTGCTGCTTTACCACAGGTATCACTATTCAGGAAACAAAACAGGCAAATGAAAAAACAATAATAATAAAAAAAAAAGGTTGACCCTTTCCCGCTAGCTAATTTCAGCTTTACAGGAAGTAGATGGACAAACAAGTGCTGGCCAACACAGTGGCTCTGCAGTGCCATCTCACACCAGATCCCACACCTGAACCCAGATTCCTGTGTGCCATGCTGCACAGCTCTCTGAGGCAGTGGGCCTCCAATATGTACCATAACTTCCTCAGGAGCCTCTGCTTACCCCACCAGGGCTTAATCCATCCATGGAGTTGAGCCAAAACAAACAAAATCATGCTCGGGGCAAATGTGTCCATTCTGTGATGTGTCAGTATCCGCACATCACAGCTGGGAGGGATTGGAGCCCTTCTCTGTCAGTGAGCACAGCCACAGCGAAAGGAAAAGGTATGTTACAAGCAGTAACTGCAGAAGATGCGTACTGCTAAGCAAGGTGTACTTTGCCCCAGCACAGAGAATCCCTCCAAGCTTCACCCTCATCACTGGCTTCCTTCAGAAAATGGAAGCCAAAAAGTAACATCACAGTAGGTCAGGAATGGCGCCAGCCCCTGCCTCTCAGGCTGCATGCCCTGAGTAACAGAGAGGATCTTTTGAGGGAAACAGAAAAAAGCTGCCGTCTTATACATTTTAAATGGAAAAGAAATGCAGGCTATGTGCCTTTTACCTCCCAATGACTTCTGTGACACAACATCTGGGAGCAAATCCTCAGGTGGGAGCCGGAGGGCAGGGCGTGGTGCTGAGGACAGAGGGGCCGTGCTCAGGTGTTGGACTCTGGAATCATCTCCTCTGGTGATGCTGCTGCATGCACACAGCCCATGGCAGCAGGATGCAGTGCAACTGGAGCATGGCATCTTCCTGACACCATGAGGTGGCTAAAATAGCAAGAAAAAAAAGAAAAAACAAAACAAAACTAAGGGAAGTTGGAGTAGATTGCTCCAAAGGCGCAGCCACCAGCTCCCTGGCACACCTCCACCCTGCAAGTTTCTGGTCCAAAAGGCCCCTCAGCATCAGAAGAAGCCACAGGAGGTGGATGAGGCTTCTCAGGCAGGCTGGTCTGACCCCTACATGCAGGCACATTTCCAACAAGGCTACCTCCAACACTGTGGGACTGGGGCAAAGGTGGCCATGCCATTGTGTGCCAATTGCTGGTGACTGCCCTGAGCCAACCTACGCCCACATCAGCATCAGTGACTGCTTCTTTTTAATGTAGGACCTTGAATCCGATATTGAAAAGTTAAGTGTGGGAGGGATTATTTAACATTCTGCTACAATTCCAGGAAAGAAAACAAAGGTTGGGTTTTTTCCTCCCTTACATTAGTGTGCTGGGAAGATTTAGAAAGCATTTAGAGTAGTCTGGCCTTGAAGTGACAAGTCCCAGATTTTGCTGTCGTGGTATATTAAAACACGGGGCTCATGCTGCAGATGAAGACACGCACTTTCAATACCACACTGCTCAGTCCTGAGAGAACTGAGATGATTCTACATATGACCAGGAGCAAGATTTCAGTTACCACGGGAGCTTCAATGTCAAAATTTGGTTGCCCTCTAATTTAGGCCCATGTCAGGCAAGCGCAGCTCCATGCTTTTTGAAGGAGTGTAGTCTGACAGACTGAGGTGTGCAAAGTGGCACTGATGTATGCAGGAATTTTAGCAGTACTTTTGCAAACTCTGTCTTCCTGCAAGTCACCTACATAAAGCTCATTTTTAAGCTCAAACATCTTGGTTTCTCCCTGTGGTAAAGTTCATCTCACAGTACCACAAAAAAAAAAAAAAAAAAAAAAGAAAGAAAGAAAGAAAGAAGCAAACAAACAAACCACAAAACTGGGTTCTGCTTTTCTCGTGTGAAATTTGGATATTTTGTTAATTTCTGTGTTCAGTCCAGCCACAAGACAGAAGCAGACATTAAAAAAATGGCTCAGTGGTCTGGATATTTACAACCCATCCACAAGATGGAAGCAGGAGCAGTACGCTACAGCAGTACAAGTTTTCACTAGTAGTGGTATTTCGGAAATGTGCTTACTATACAACTCTTAAATCTCCCTTGCAGTCCTGCTTTTCTTGCTAACTGCAGTCCAGTGAAGGCCATGCCAAGCCTCTGGCACTGCACCTCTGCCTGATGGCCCCAGCAACAGCTCTGTCTTGGCCAGGTCTACCTCTGGTGGCTCAATGCTAACAGCAAGCCATGTCCTTTCTTGCCTCCCTCCACAGCCTTTAACACATTCAGCTCTCCAAGTCACCTCTCAAGCCACTGAAGCGTTGTGTAGTGTGCCAGTTTACATTTTAACAGGAAAGCTTTACCTTTCTCTTCCTTGGTGCATAAGCAATACACCCTTTAGAAGACCTAAAATTCCCGTTGATTGTGCAACAAGACAGCAATCTGTCTCTTATGATGAGGGAAAAGATTATTTCACTAGTTCTTACCATCAGTAACAGACTCCAAGTATATTAGCACATAGTTTAAGAGGAATTATCATCTTTTTAATAGATCACATACTGAGTCACAAGTTACATATTCAACAGAAAATCAAGCTAATTGTTCACTTATTCTAACATATCCCTGAAGGATAATCAACCTCTGCAGAGCTGTTTCTTAGTTGGAAACTAAATAATTAAGCTGGAGAAATGCATTTCTCTTTCAAGATTCTCTCTGTATTTTCTTTTATTCTTCTTTGCACCAAACACATCAGTATAAACATAAGCTATTGACTTCAATTAAAAATTAAAATTAGCTTGAGTTTTGTTTTGTTAAATCCATAGATGAAAAACAAAAGAGACTGTCAAGACAGAAAAAGAAAACATGGCAGCCTTCCTGCCACCCCTCATGCCTACCTTTTGCACAGCTAGCCGATCGTGCCTCTCAGCAACATCTCCTGAGTGCACCTCAAGAGCCTCCTGCAGGGTTTGTCGTACCTGGGCTTCTGCTAGCAACAGGGGCTGCACATGATGCAAAGAAATGGACAGGGATATTAAATGATAGATCTGTGAAGCCCTCAGATTTGATAGAATCTTCTTTATTAATTTAATCTATTACTGGCTAATTGCTTAGGATACTGTAAATCTGCAAAGGTCAATTCTTGAAATCACCAAACAATAAAAAGGTATGAACAGCTAACAAGTCCTAATGCAATCGGAATGTTAATCAATAGTCTAAATGAAGCCTTGTATTGCCAATGATGCATGAAAATATATTATTGTTGTGGACTACAAGCATGGGTTCCGCTGAAACCAATAAAGCACAAAGCTATGTATTTAGAGACAAATGCAGTATGAATAGCATCTGTAAATACTAACTGCACAATGAATGGTTTCAAGAGAGCATCTGCAAGGAGACATTTCATCAAAAAGCTACTTCTTGCACAAACCAAAAACAGGAAAAAGAGTGCTGATGCAGTACCTGACAAAGGCCAGCTCTGAACTGTACCGACTTAATGGGAGAAGTTGTTTACACATATAAATACTGCATGGTAAAGGTATGTAAATATTTTTACACATTAAGCCATCATAAACTCACTTATCAACCTGCAGCCTGACACTAGCCAGGCTCCTTCAGCTGCTCTGCTTCGACAGTGGTACCAGGAGGACAGGTACCTCAGTGCTCACCGCTGCAGCAGGAAGCACACACTCATCACTCAGACCCTGCTTCGCTGGATTGCTTTATGCCCAGTTAGTTAAGTCCTGTTTTCCTGAGTTTTTAACTTCTGAGGAATTCTGAGGAACAATTACATTTTTGATCCATGTCTGAACTCCAAAAGGCTGCAGAGCAGTGTTCTGTTTGCAGGAGCAATTTAGTTTTATTAAGCAGCGTGACACAGATGAAGCGAGCTGAGCTCAGCTTGGTGCAGCACTTTGCAGCAGTCAGCAGAAGCCCATCAGTCTAGAACCTGATTGCCCAGAGACACACTGCAAGGAAAGGTGTTGAAAATCCCTCTTCTCACTTACACACCAGCCAAACTAGACACCCCATTTCACCCCTGATATTATTGAAGGAATTTACCATGGCAGTGGAGGTTTGGCAAACTACAATTCTCAGGAAATATTTTTGAATTCCTCTGTTTTCATTAAATCTCTTTGCCAAACTGCTACTTGTGGAGGTCACTTCATTTTTATGGCATTGTTATAATATATTTTACAAGCAGCGTAGGTAGCACTTACTGTGAAGCCTGTATTACTTATTTTCTCTTGCTGGTGGGAAATAGAACACTTAAAACCAGTTGGCAACACAAAGAGTCAGACCTGCTACAAGCAGGCCTTCAATTGCTTTTGTAAAAAGATCCATTAGCAGGTTTGATCTGGGCAAGGAGGTCTTGGAGTTTACTGTATCGATCTGATTCCTTCTTACATAAATCCTGCTTACAAATTTTAGAAGTATTGAATTAGAGAAATCTGGTTTTCAGGGACAGGCATGGATGCTGGGAATATATAATAACACACTCTTATGTTTTTGGTAGAAAAAAGGAAGCATTATTCTTTCTGAACATTTCCTTCCTCTTTATATCTTCAGATACTCTGCTTTCTCTAAGGTCATTGCATGAATTTAAGATACACCATTCTGGAAACTAAATTAGCCCTCATTTACTGGGAAGTTGAATGCAGCCAGACTAATGGTGGTGCAAATATAATTGGTTCCCAACATGTGTCAGTGTGTATACTCCTCAAGCCACAGAAAAGATGCATTATGGGACTAATTTTTAAATGTTAATGGATATTGGATGTTTGCCAGACACCCAGCTGTGCACAAAACATTGAGATGGTAAATAGCTCTTGATCTGTTTAGAAACAAATTATAATGGCTGTTTGGATTCCACATGACTGAAGGCATGGTAACCAGCACAGGCTCACAGACTGACCCTATTAACTGCACTGAGGGGAATGCTCCAATTTTTAAAATCAAGATAAGAGACATAAAATAAGGCTATTAAGATGATGTTTAAATTATTTTAGATTAATATTAAACAGAATCCCAGCAGCTACCCATAGCACCTGTTACCATCGCCTTAGTAAGCTACCTTATTTCAGGCAGCTTTTTGCGGCGTTTGTTTGGAAAGAGGTCAGAAAGATGACGCTTTCTTCACTCAGTTAATTTGACTCTAAAGCTGAGATCTGAATGAAGCCCTTACCTGCACTTAGAGAACTAAATCTCACCTGCTACACATCAGCAATAGGTCTCCCTGAGCTGCACCAGCAAATGAGATGACTTCTCTTTTGATGTGCAATTCTCTCTTTTATTTTAATATTAAAATCCATGAATGTGAGTATTTGCAGGAGAGTCTCTACTTGAAATGTCTTACTAATTGTTTTCATTTAGTCTGCCAAGTCCAATAGGAAACTGTTGGACTGCTGGACAATCAGATGGATTAGGCACTTTTTATTACTATTCTGTAGCATTAGAGGAAAGTGTCATTTACAACAATGGAAGAGATCTCTTTTCCATAAAGCAGTGTGGTCAGCAGGTTGAAAATCCCTTTCACAAATAAGACAATCATGGGTATATTTAGGAGACCTTCCCCTATAGGAATCTATTTTTTATGTTTGAAAAACTATGAAAAGAGCTTTCCAGCTTAAGACATGATCAATCCATCCCAGGATATTAAAGATACAAAAGTTTCTCTGTTTAAAAAAAAAAAAAAAAAAAAAAAAAAAAAAAAAAAAAAAGGGAAGGACTCAAATCTACCCAAAAACTGGGTATACAAAGACTGATGCTAAGTTTAGGTGATTTTCCAGGTAACTTCGAAGCTGCAGCTTTGTATCTTGAATTTGTGCTTCTTGACATCTAATCTGTATAACTGTTTATAACTGAGTGCTGCCTGCTGGTTTTGGTTCCTTACGTAGATTGTTCTCAATGATCTGAAGTGTGCTAATGAATTTGAAAAGGAAGCTTGAATATAACCTTTTATATTTCTTCAAAATTAATTTTCCCTACCTTCTCAAAAGAACATGCCTTTAATCAAATTTAGAACATTTCCAAAAATAATATCATCCTAGTCACTAGGAAACATGAAATTCTAGTAGACACCATCAAAACAAGCCAGGGGATATTTTTTCCTGACAGCCCAAGAATCTCGAGACATTCTTAGAGAATAACTATAGGTTTGGGGAAAATGTTTTCCATTCCACCAATTTAAAGTGCTTAAAAAAGAAAGAATAAAGCCAATGAACAAAAGTCTCTTCTTCAGTCCTGTGAACTGGCTCAGCATACCATGAGACAAGGTCTGCCCATGGAGATGTCCCCAGGCCTGCTGCCACCCCATGCAGGAGGATGGCATTGCTACCTCCCAGTGCAGCCCTGGCAAATGGGAGTAGAATCTGTGACTTGCTGCCAACGCTGAGCTGCCAGCTCATGCCTCCTCTGCCATCATCAGACAGATTGCAACAAGCCAATGCCCTGCTGTAACAAAAGGGTGAAAACGAGCTTATTGTCCATTGCTCATCCTGGCTTGGGGTTTACAAGGAGCATGCACTTGACACTACAGGCAATTCACACATCTCTATAAGGCTATAATACATTCCACCCTAGCTGCAAGCAAACAAGTGGGGCTTCTTTTTCCTGGGAACCCACTGATTCACTCTCAGGATTCAGACAACATGACTACCTCAAGGACCGAGCTAGATCTTCATTTACATTAGCATGAATCTGAAATAATTCCACTAATGCTGGAGATTCTATTCTTAATTTTCAAAAGTTAAAGAGAGCAGAATCTAACCAGAAGCATTCAGTGTTTGAACGACCTGCATCTGAAGCGTGTTTTCACATATGCAAAGTAATTTCATTATAGTATTCTGAAAAATCTTTTACTTGCATAACTTGTTTCCATTTCTTTTTAGTGTAATGAGATTTCATGATGAAAGCCAAATACAATCTAGTATAGCAAAAGTGCATGTTACGCTGATCCTAATAAGCCCAATGAAAATCAATAATGCTGCTAGTTTCCCTGAAATCAGGCTCCATAAGCTCCAAGCACTGTGTTCTGCCTAAAGCAGAGTATTAGCAGCTTATAAAAGACAGATATTTCCTAGTAGAAAACCTGAAAACAATTACACTTGAGGAAAAAAATAGTTATTATAAAAAACAAGAATAATGGGAGATAGTTGTCTCCTATCCTTAAAGTGCTGGCAAAAACTCCATTCCCTTCCAGTCCCCAACCATAACCAAACTGCCTCAATGGCTGTAGCCTACGTGATGTGAGTTACCAGCCCCTGACTTCCTTCCCCAACAAGAGGAGAACAATATTATCCACTCTGTTTGCCGAACAAGGACAAGAGATTTTGCTCTTTGAGCAGAAAGCCTACAACCACTGGCATAAAAATGAGAAGTGTAATAAAACTGGGGAGAAAAAAAAAAAAACACTGCAACACAGAGTGATACTAAAAAAAAAAAATCAGGCAGCCTGCTATCGGTTTTGAAAATACGCACACATCTTCCATCATATTTCACTCCTTTTGCTTCTTGCTTGCCCTGCATTCAGTAATGGGCAATACCAAATCAAGAACGAAACAAAGGCAAATCTGAGAGCAAAGATGAAGATGAGAACACACAGACACACACAGGAACACAGGAACAGGCAGGAAGCACTGTGCTTAGCCATACATATACACTGAAGAGTAATGCCCATGATTATGTAGGGTTTCATACAGCATGTATTTCAAACAAGCATCTTCTTTGCGATTTGCCTCCTCTTAAATAAGCTAATAAACTCAGGAAGCTCCAAACACCATTTCCATTGCATTAGTAAGCTACTTGCTTTTTTTTTTTTTTTCCTCCTTCCTTTGCATAAGAAAATGTTTCTGTGTAATGACCCACCTTATGAATGACCTGGGGAAATAATTTTGGGTTTCTTTAAAATGCAACCATTTGTTTCTTACTAGTGAGCTCAATTTCACTAAAAGTTACAGAGTGAACGGCAACAGGCTCTTTGCAATATTGATAGCCAAAGGTGCATAATTACTTCCAGTTTACTATTAAAACAATATTTAAATAATTCAGCATGCGTTGCTTTATTCTCTTTTTAATGATATACTATTAACAGGTTGACAGATCCGCAAGAGTGAGGCACTTTATGAATTTTTTGAATTAGGAAACTCTTACAGAAGCAACTGTAAGCATGAGCTTTTATTTTTGTATAATTTTTGCATTATAAAGTCCTCCCTCAGGAGAGGAATATATTGAATATTTGCAAGTGTATAACTTCATGTAAGCGGCGTGTTTGTTTGTATTTACTAAATGTAAGTGCACTGATTCCAAACACGACAATCTTACGCACGGACTGCAGATACGTACCACGGAGAACCAGGTGCCATGGATACATGGGAGACGTACTCTGGCTTTGGCAGGGGGTGGGGCACAGCTCACTCCAGCTAGTTCATAGGTTGTAATGGCTTGTGCCCATATATCACAGGTGTACAGCGCTGTTGCTATGGAGACTGCTCAAATGAGTAGGAAATTTCCTTTTGATAAAGTTATATTCTTGGGCAGAGGAAGAAGCATCAAATATGATGTTTGTTAACGTTTGAGACATGCCCTGTAAGAAACAACAGACTTACATAAATAGGAAGCATATTTTCTCCTAGTGGTGTCAACACCTACAAGTAACACCTTGGAAGCAGGCTATGCAGGTGGGAGCACCCTGTAACAAGATGGCTATTTCCCCACACAGCTCAGCAGCAGAACCACGGGCCAGGAGACACTTGCACTGCTCCACAGGTAAGCAGCACTGTTGGCTGGAAACACAGCTGGGCTGTGTGCAACTGACACATAGGAAATCTCAGGCAAATGTTTCATAAGTTGTATCTTATGTAAAAACTTCAATATCTCTTAAGCAAAGAAATTGAACTTCTTCAGATGAACCGTCTTTCTGATTCCATCAAAACAATGTTTTGAAAACAATGAATTAGAATTCTTTTGATTGTCGTTGTTTTTTTTCCCATCCTCCCACATGCAAGAATTTATCCCTAACAATTAATTAAATAGAAACGTGATAAATAATTCCACAGACCAGAACCTGCCTTTTTTTTTTTTTTTTTTTTTTTTTTTTATCAGATAATAGGATTCGACAGTCACCCAGCTCTATTCCGAAAGGACAGAGAAAATGCAATCAGTGGGCTGGAGAGAGAGCACCTGCAGTAAATACCTCTCCTTTTGCTTTATACCCCAACCCTCAGCAGCACCTTCTGTCCTCCAGGGCACTGCACAGAGGGTTCCCCAGCCCCGGGCTGCCTGCAGGTGGGCTCCAGTGAGCTGGGGAAGCAAAGCAGACCACCGTGGGAAGCCACAATGAAAGCAATTTAGCTTCCAGCATACTAAGCACAAGTAATTACCATAAAGTCCTGCTGACAAAACCAAGCCCTTACCTAACCCACATCTCTGCCTAAACTGTATTTTAACTTTCATAAACAAGCAACAAGGAATTTCCATTTGCACCTCAATATTGTGATCTATTATAACAAAAAATATTTTGTATTGTACTAAAATCTCTTGCCGGGGGGAATTCACTACCCCCCCAGTTCCCTTTTGAATCAAGGACTTAGCATACAGTAAGATACAGAAAAGCCAAAGAAAATAAAAAATATCAATAAAGCTACACAGGAAAATTGAAATACTTACTGTCTTGGGGGGAAAACCTTTTATTAAAGTAAAAATACCTGAGATATTGTCAGGCAGCGTGACAATGAAGATGTCATTACTAAATAGGAGTCTTTGGTCCCTTAGCTGTCAATAATTAATACATTATTTACACTTGCACATTCTCATTTCCCATCTTTCAAGATTTCATTTGCACTCTGATCCTTTACTCAGCAGCAAATTTAACATCACTGTGACCTTCTTTTTTCTGACACTATACACCTATCAAGCTGAGAAAGAATAGCATCTAATATGTGCATTTATTAAAGCAGAAAGCTTCAGATACTGAAAGAAGTGGAAATTACAGCGTTTGCCATAATAAACTGGAAGAGAAACATATTGCCCCCAAAGAAAAAAGAATTAAGATGCTATCTTAATAATGCTGTTAGTAGAAGCCTCAACATCTGCATGTTTTAGGAAGTGTTGCTAAAGTGTTTCTAAATAAAGCCCAAAGGAAATAGCAAAGTTAGGAAAGCCATACCATGACTGCAGACAGCCTTATGTTGAAGATGCCCCTTTTTGACTGAGATTAAAATGTTGTCTTAAGATTGAGTAGCCTTTTTCTTGTGATGCAGAGAAGATGCATTCATTATATCTTCCTAGAAGAAACAATGTCAGATGGTCATATGGGAGATTACCATTACATCATGGAATACATAAATACACTTATTTATTCACTATAAGAATATGTAAGCTATCAGCTTGAAACTTAACATGCATTAAGATCATGCTTTAAACAAAAATTACCATGCTTCACTGGGGTATCTTTTGAAGTCAGTGCCGATTTTCATATCAGAGCTAATTTTACACAATTATTCTGGCATACTGGGGATGGATACTGATGATTTTGAGGAGGAATCACAGAAATTGTGTTTGGGGGCTACCAGGTAATTTTTCTGTTGACTTTAGTGGATTTTGGAGTATGTCCTGAGTACAATCAGAAACTATCAGTTTTCTACAATCAGAAAGAAAGAAAGAAAGAAAGAAAAAAAGGTGGCCTAAGGAAAGCAGGCAACCTGGAGATCCTTTTCCACATGCAGGCATTCTATTCAACTGCTAAACAATATCTCAAACAAATTACACAGTCTTTTCTGGCTTTGTACAATTTGTGGTCATCATTTAGTAGACCCTCTTCTAAATTTACAGAAATGTAGTATATTCAGCTTAACAGCTCATAACTTTGCAGTAAGAGGGTGTGTTCTCTTAGCAAAGCACACCCTTCCTCTGGTTAGAACTTGCATGTTTGTGTGTGTGCACTTTTTTTTTTTTTTTTTTTTGCTTTCCATGATGCCATATCTTACTGGAATACCCTTTTGGCCTGTTCAGGTCAGTTGCTCTGGTTCTGTCCCCTCTCAGCACCTCACTGTCATGACAATAGAAGCTCAGTAACTGCAACATTCTTGGCCCTTTATAGCACTTCTCAGCACACTGAAAGATCAGTGTATTATTGACACTGTTTTTCTCTTCAAGCAAATCATACCAGATACTCCAAAGGAAAAATCAGCTCTTTTCCAGCTGAAATGAGGACACTCCCATTTCTTGGGGCTGCCCTTATCAGCTGGTGATCTCCAGTTGGCACTGGAGTGAGTACATGTTGTTACTGCACCATTGGTGCCCGCTGTATCCTACTGTCCCTCTCTTTTCCAAGCCAGCTTTACAACAACTGATTACTACAATGCCATAAAAATTAGTTAACGCTCAGCAAAAGGGAGTTCATGCGTTATTTTGCACTCTGATAAGTTACTATTCTTTGCCACTAGTAAAAATTTCCAGGATGAATTTTTGTATGCCAATTCTTAGCCAGGAGCACAATATATTGGTTGAATTGTGTTTTCTTGTTAGTAAGAGATTTTACAACAGAAGCCCTGGCACAGTCTTTGTGATGGAGGAGCAAACTGTATTGCATCCAGCCTGCCATAAAAAGTAGTAATTTCTGGAAGACTGTAGCACAGTAAAAATTCCATGCTGTGGACTGGATTCAAATTGGTGAGTACCCAAACTGAGTCCAAATGCCACTCACTTGCAGGAAGATCTGTTCAGTATTTTCTGAGGTATTACATGAATATAGTGTTTATGAGACATGCTGGATTGATGGCATATGCATGCAAATTTTCTTGCTTGCCATAAAACATAGAAATCAGAATATAAATTTATCTCCACTAACCGTTTCTGTAAATAACTCCATGACAAGCGATGGGCCACTTTCATTTAAAAATGGTTTGTTCACTTCTGTACAGATGTTCTTCAATTCTATTTGCTCTCAGTGTTATCATTAACAGAAATACTAATAAGAATTAAGTGTTTTGTAACACAGTTTTGGAAGAAATTTTGTTCACTCATGGACTACAGGGGAAAAACCTTCCATCACTATGAATCTTTGGGACTGCTTGTAGTAGCATTTTCCCAAATGTTGATCTAAAAGGCAAGAAGGCACCTGGCAGAGACAATGGCTGGTTATGAAGCTCCTTCTTCATTCATCTGCCCTCTCAAAACACTAAAGATGGATAAAGTTTGGTAGGAGAAATAAATAAGATTCAATGCAACACTTACTTCCAATTTGGTGGGCAGTGTTCATGGCAAACCATTGCTCCTCTTCCCACAGAAGACACGTAAGCACACTCAAACTGCAAAATCACGAAGAATGGTACATACAAGAAAAGTGACTCAAGGATGCTGCAATCAAGTACACACATGTATGCATGAGTTTTCTATATTTAATTAAGCAAAGATAAAATTCATTTAAGTAGTAAGAAGGAAGGTCTATAAAAGCCTTTCATCAAATAGAGGCTATTTGATATTTTTATACTTTATCTTGAAGACAATAGGAAACTAAGCCAAAGCTATTTGGCATTAGATGAGCAGGCATGCTGGTTTTGATAGTTAGGGACTGAGCTGCTGATACATTAAGAAAATAAATAGAATTTTCTTTCTGTGTCAGCCCACACTGTTTGCTGGTCTGTTGTGTGTGGGTGAGCACAGGCAAGGATCACAATGCAAAATGTGAACTGCAAGTAAAACCCCAGTAACTTGTCTCCACAAGAGGAGTTTTACGTAAATTATCATTAAAACCTTTACTTTTGTTTGCTGATAAACTTATAGGTATTAGCATCAAAGCAGCAATCTGGAATTCATCAGCTTTCTTTTCTATAACCTGTTGGTATCTGATAACTCTCTTCAAGTGACATACTGTAACGCTGTGCAGTATTAAATGATATGCACAAATAAGTACCTAATGGTAGATTTAAAGATGTTGCAGCAGTCCAAGTTCTTTCATTTTCCTGATTACAACGGCATTTGCATAATGTATGAATTCAAACATTATTGCTGTTAAATAATGCATAAATATTCTCCCATGCTGAAATACTTCTATTTCTTCTCCATGAATTATTTTGAATGTATCATTCAGTTGTTGTTCTATTTAAAAATGTAGTCAGAACACTGCATATAACAGTATTATGTCTGGAAGAGGTATCATCACGAGTAGTTGGCTAACACTCCATGCTGTAAATGAAGTATACATTATTAAATGGGCCATCTCCTTCCTTCTTGGGAAAGCATTATCACCAGAATACAATATTTAGTATTTCTGAAATGTCATGGAAAAAAATGCAGGTACATATTTGATCATGTGGCAGGTCTTTGGAAAGAAAGAACAAGAAAAGTAAAAGAAAAAACATGACATTTTGCACCTCAACCTGAAGGGAATATGAACATGGTCATACACAAAAAGAGATAAATCTGTAAGAAGTGGTTGGGTGAGTTCCTGAATAGCTCTTTGTAAAAATGTGAACCATCAACACCCACTGGCTTCCAATTCCATATCCCCCAGATGATGGGCCCTTTTATTTATATTTGATTTTATAAAGTATCATCAAGCAAACTCTTGGATAAATTCTGTCAGTGCTGTCACAGAAGTCAGTTACATCAATGACAGATGACAGGATGAATAAAAAGACCTCAAGATTCAAATATCTAAACTTGAGCACAACAAAATTCAACTCAGTGCACAACATTTGACAATAAAAATGTCAAAATGAAAATAACATGAAGCATATTTCCCTCTTGGCTCAATACCCCAGCTGAAATAGTCAAAGAAGGTAAAGAATTTCATTTAATTCCAAGGATTTAAAATATCCTGTATGCTTATTTAAAAATAAATATGAAATGTGTATGTATAGATCTGCCTGCCTTGCCTTAATGCCTTTCCCCCTGATTATGCCACTGCAGCATCTTTGTAATGAAATATCTGCTTCTGACAATTGCAGAGTTTTAAGTAAGATTTAAACATTGAGTTTAATTGTATTAACTCTCCTTTCTTCCCTTTAAAATTAGTGAGGTTTTTTTTTTTTTTTTAATTACTTCTTACTTGCCACACGTATATAACTTAGTGTTTCAATTTGGACCTTAACTTGCTTTTTTCTCTCATCTCAGTCAATTTTCCATTTGCTGTAGATAGGAAATAATCATGCCTCCAACAAACTTCTTTTTTTTTTTTTTTTTTTTGAAGTGTGTCATCTGATTTGTCATTGCAATGCTAAAACAGCTCTGCTCTATCAGTGCCATTGCCATTACCCACGTAAACCCATATATCTATATAAACACATATGCAAAGAGACAATTTACTCTCAAATAGATTTTCTCTCACTGCTCTTCCTTTTTTTCCCCCCTTCACCTCACTTGATGGCATAGTGGAAACGCACCTTTAAAACCTAATAAATGGAGCCAGTGGTAAAATGAACACACGTTTCATTTACACTTATTTATAGTGAGTCTGCATAAGCTAGGGAATAATCTGAAACGGATTTGATCAACTTGAAACTACTGTGAAGAAAACACAGAAAATGTCATCTCTTAAATTCAATATACTTGTTAAACCAAATACAATGAACTGGTAAAATTCATTTTGGTTTCCATCACACAGACGGCTAAAAAGAAAAGGTAAAAGCAAAAAAAGTTCTTAACAACTCCTCTTCAACTTACTTCCATCCTGCAGAGGCACAGCTATCCAAGTAACCTCGCAGATAAAACTCTCCACACGGCTGTGTCCCATGCACAGCAGCTCAGTACCTGCTTGCCTTGACTCAGAGCAACAAACTCCATGCTTAGAGCCAGGTTTTCTAACCCAATTAATAAAGCTGGGTCATTTTTTCTCAGGGAAAGTCACCTGTAAGAAACAGCTACGCTAGAATACTTTATTTTTGCCTCCTTCAATAGATGCAAGCATGTACGTTCCCAACTGAAAATTAGTGGAAGGCTGAAGATGAAGTGGTTGCCTAAGGCAAAGATGTCCTGTATAGGGCCTCTTGTGTTACATCAACTGCCCCTAATCATAAAAAAAAGAAGTAGGGAGGTGGGGAAAAAAACAAACAACATTCTAGCTTAAAAGACAAAAAAAACAACCTTTGTTTAATTCACAAATGAATTAACAAAGTGTGAACTCAACTCCTTATCTTGTATGCTGTCAGGAGCAGAGGGTGCATAGTTCAGAACAATGACAAAGAAAAGCAATGGTGTACATTTGAAACGTCGCTTCCCATGGGTCCTGTGCTTTGATTTCTGCCTTTAATACTGATAAGAAGTGACAGTAGTTGGATAAAACAATAAAAATTGGAGTTGAAGAGCTTATAAACCCCCTGACACTTCAATAAACCAAAAGCCAATACAAAACTGAAAAAAAAAAAAAAAAAAAAAAAAAACCCACCATACATCCACGTCACATGCAGCAGGGCTTGTAGGCACAGAGAGGACCAGACATTACCTCCTGATTTATTTTACCCGCGTTTCATAAATTTTAAACAAAAAATAAATGCTAAATTCTACATGGAGAACTAAAATCTTTTATAATCTTTTACAGTTGCTGCCAGTTCTCAGGAGAGCTTTAAGCCTGCTTCTAAATGTCTACAAATCAATATTTAATATTTTGGAAGATGAAGTCTTAATTATCCATCTCCCCTTTAAGTATCAAACCCACTTTCAGTGAGAATGCAACCTTCTGTCTGACAGCTGGACTGCAGCTTCTTAGCCTGTATTTTCCTGAAGATCAGAGAGAAAGGTTTCCAAACACATTCCTCATTTTCTAGAGGTAGTATGCATCTCACCTGGCTTTACCCATCTAGAAGTGGATCTCAGCTGATCACTTCAACTCCATCTGTAGTCAACAGCAGCCTCCAGCACGCAGTTCAGTATTTGGCTTCATCCTGCTCCCTTCAGAGCTGCCATCTTCTCCCTAACAGTGAAAGCAAGCACATTGACCTGAGCAGCACATCCTATGTTTAGACAGCAAATGCTGAGCAAGAAGTAGACAAGGAATCTACTAAATCACATTCCACTACAGGTGAGCCTAGAACTAAAGAATGATGTTCTTTAAACATTTTAATTTGCAGTCCAGGCAAGTCTTATTGCAGAATATATTTTTCTCATTTGCAAATATAATTGTTACATTTGTGCTAAAATTGTGTAGGAACATCACAAGGAAGGGCATATTTCCAGATATTTGGGTAAAAAGGAACTCTGATACCTCAGCACTCATGGTTTAAAATCTTGTTCTAAGTGCTTCTAGGAAAAGATTATCTCCCTTTGCAATTAAGAGAGGC
Source organism: Tetrao urogallus (assembly GCF_951394365.1). Lineage (NCBI taxonomy): Eukaryota > Metazoa > Chordata > Aves > Galliformes > Phasianidae > Tetrao > Tetrao urogallus. The sequence goes on along the minus strand of NC_136818.1, from coordinate 17,033,486 downwards.
TGAGAGAATAGAAAAGCAGAGTCCAGCACACTCTGGATCTGGGTTCTCTGAAAGTGAGTTACATGACGAACTCCTATTTTCAATACTGCCTTCTCAGTTTAGCATTGCCAGACACGAGGAGTTTCTAACAGAAGTTTTAAACAAAGTCCATTGAAAGTAGCATAAACCTCTCAGCTTATCTAAGTGGAAACTAGGCAAGACCCAGGAGCACAAGATCACTGCAAAATTTAAATATATATATATATTTCTATTAAGTGGAGATTTTGATTCTGGAACAATCTGTTCAAACAGAGCTGACAAAAACAAATGGATGTTTCTAATAAATGTATCTATTTTAGAAAGGCACTTATCTTCTCCTTTGTCCATGCACTCAATTCTGTGCTGAAATCCGTGATTTAATCTGTGCCACCAAATTTATTTCTCTAGCAACTGATTCTGGGGTCACAGCCACAAGAAGCATGACTTCACTGCAGAAGGTGAAAGTGAAATGAGGGAGCATGCATTCTAAATAAATAAATAAATTCAGTATTAGTGCAATATTGGAAATAAAAAGCCTCTGTAAATTCAGTACTTAGTGTAAATGCGACTTTCCTATTCTGGAAAGCTAAGGAGCAGGCTGCCTGAGACCCAAGGCTTAGTAATACATCTCCCTCCTCACACAGGGGTCCATACTTGATGCTCACTGAAAGAGTTTAAGTTTAAAAAGAAAACTATAGCAAGGTCTGGCATTGGCACTTTCTCCATAGAGTCTAAACTTTTTATGCTAACGTTGGAAAATATTAGAAGTTGCACTTTTTGCATATCCAACATCCGCGTTGTGAGAACTCTCATCATTCAGGTAAAAAAAAGCTAAATAAAGAACCACTGCAGAAAACCAATGAGGCCAGAGCAGTAAGCTTCAGATCCCACTAAATCAAAGGTAGGTCTTTTTGTACAAGTGTGTGTTTGTGGAGATGTATGCCATACTTTTCAGCACGAACATGATCAGCACATTTACTGCTTGTTATACAAAGTCTTAGTGATGAGTATGGCTGTGAGAAAGCATAACTCAAGCACCAAATTAGACTGATGTAAACAAATCTTAATCCTGTCACAGAATTTGAATCCCTAGGGTGCAAAGAAGCATAACCACCTCTGTTATGATAATCTGTGTTCACCATTGCTGGAGTAAGACAGTAACGCTCTGACTCTGCCTCATACATTGTTTACTGTGGAAACCTTCTTCTAGATGGCAATACAAAGTCCATCAGTGAACCTCAGCTCTGGTTAAGAGCAAATCATAACAGCATTACTTCAGACGATGTTACAGGTCAAGATTTTCTGTCCAACTCTAGCATCGCCACTTAACCACACACTTCATTCAGTCTATAATCACCAGGATTATTTATGCAATAGTAAACAAGGTGCTATGCTTGCCTTACATCATGAGTACCTCCCTTCACTTTGCCCTTCCAACCAGAAAGAATTCTGTGTACCCATGGTCTTCTGAGGTTCATAGGTTTGTTTGTTGCTATTTATGTCAGTTTTAGGTAAAAGAAGAGTACATCAAAGATGCAAATCTTCAGCAGTTCTCATTTCTTTGATTAGTTTTGGTAGAAATGTAGCAGCTTTTCTCCCTTTCTTGTTTTATCCTCATGTTAATAAACAAGGAATTTCACTGCGTTATTCAATTATTATCAATCACAGCCACCAGTGTAGCTCCACTGAATTCAAGAGCACCATGCTAATTTACTTACATTCTAGGCCACAATCGAGTTCAAGGGATTTAATTCAGCGCACAGAAAATTTCTTTACATTTTTTCCCCCTCAGATAGGATTTGTCCTCAATACTACAAGTGCACAGCAGCTGTATTTGTCATTTGGTCCACTAATTAAAAGAACTGGAAAAATCAGCTTTAAAGATCTAATACCCATCTCTAAATACCTCTAAATCTGAACAAATTTTTACACAAGAATAGAGAGCTACTTTGTATACAGAGTATGGTGTATCACGATGCATTGTTACTTTTGCTGGTTTTCCTTCTGGAGAGACAATCATTAATGATTTGATCCTACCCACTTTAGGTTAAAAGGAGACTTTCTTCGGCTGTGAATAGAAGCAAGATCAAGCCCCTAAGAACAACTCTTCCCTAGGGAACCAGGATACACTGATGTGAGAGATTGCTTCAGCAAGCAGAAAAAAACGAGCCGGAACTTCTGTTAGTTTTGCTTTGTCCTTTGCATTTTTCATACTCTCTATTGACAGTTTCTAGATGTGCAGCATTCAGTGGCTGGTGATCCTTCCTACGCCTGTGTACTTTGCTGTCTACAGCCCTATTAATCCCAGATTTATTTGCTAGTTTTTCAGTCACTTACACTGCCAACTTCCCAAGAGACGAACACATTCCTATGTGAAGATGCACCAAAAAGACAGTAATGAAGAAAATGCAATCCATCTCACTCTTTCAAACTAAGAACATTTAAACAAAAAGCACACATTCTACATATATCCAACAAAGCTCTAAAACACGTAGCCAAGTCTAGTATTCTTTTTATCCTCGGAAACTATTGTTCTCTTACTATTTTGTATCATTCAGGGAGAGAAGAAATATGTTGACTTATGGAAAAAGTTCATAATGGATACTGAGAAAGAAAATATGATAGCAGTAACAAAAAGGATATGTTGCTTTGTGTGATTGGAGCTCAGCCATGAAACATCTTGAAGGGATATTATTTGCATCTTTGTGCTAAGATAATTCATTGCAATGGCATGCTGAAATTTAAGTGATGGACACAATATCTAATGTATGGATAGAGACTTGCTTCATCTCCTACACATGGAGACAGCTGTTACATATAAGCCACATATAAATGCTTGCTCTTGAACATCAGTGAAACTGACTATAAGCATCAACCTGAGCTTGGAAACCATCAAAATTATAGCAGGAGAGTTTATGAAGTATTCAGGCATGTGCAAATACAGAGATAAGTTTTTTGGCTCAGATATAAAGCAAGCAAAGAAACTTTTCTAAAAGATAATGAACACTTTATGTATTTTCTGTGTAAATAAAAAAATTATTTTTAGGCATGTTTCTGAAGTTAGGATACATTTAAAGAATAATCATTGTTCTCAAAGGCCTTTAAAACATATTCATCTTCCTGCATGATTTGCTCTAGGTTTAGTTCAACCAGGCAACATAATAAAACATTAGTTACCTCAGTGTTGCTGAGTCTATTTTAAATAAAACCTTTTCCTGTGTTATTCCCAGTGTGCATCTTTGACATTTAAAAGATTGGGGAAGTAGTTTTATATTGCCTTACGAGGAAAAAAGGAGAATGCATGTAAAACTGTAAAATGTTATAGGAAGAAGAGGAATGCTGTGTGGCCAAAGTTACATCTGGAATTTCAGAAACTATTGTTGAATATCTAAATATCCCATAGACACCCTATGTTTTACCTACCAATGCTGTCAAGGACTCTGGTACCCATTGCAATGAACTTGGAGATGCACTTCAGACAAACAAAACCTGTCAAATAATTAGCAACAAGTGAAATGAAAAGTAGTCTGAAAGAAGGTTTTCCCCATACCTCTCCTTAGTAAAGTGTCAAGATGTAAAAGCAGACAAAAAGTTAGCGAAAACAAAGTACACAATGGGTTGCTGAAACAGTCTGTTTCACTTACTGAATAAGTCCATTATGTATTGAAAGAAATAAAATAAGAAGGCGGGAACTAGAAATATTTGAAATGTGACAGTAGTTTACGGTAATTGCAACTTCATTCTAACAGATCTTTACCCACCTGGTGTTTTTTTTTTTTTTGTTATTTATTTAGTTCCAAGCTCAGCACAGTTCTTTAAAAAGAATGGAAAAGTAACTTGCAATATGTTCATAGTAGAAGTAACTGGAGCATAGTTTTTGTTTAGAATTTCCTTGTGAAGATGTTCAATCTGCCAAGTCTCTTAACACACAGAGCTATGCAAGCCTTGAGGAATGTATTTGTAGGTGCAGGGTATCCTTGTGTGCAGGTGCAGTCCCTCAGCAATTAATTCCTACCTACATCTTGGTGTCCACACAGCCATCAAAAGGTATTAGTGCAGACCATCTAGCTTAGCACGCTTTAATCTGCCCCTTTAAAGACAACCGCAGGAATAATTTGGAGAAGTATATATCAGTTACTGAGAACAGTCATTAACAGTTAAGCCCTGTGGATGAGCCATGTAGATCTGGTGAAAATCAAAGTGAAGAACTTGACTCCTTGACTCCAATAATTCATACTTACCAGACAAATGCTTCGGCTTTTCACAAATCAGCTCCAGTAATGCAGACATTCCAGAATGAGAACTTCATACTGCTTGACACATCGTTTTGCTCTGCCCCAGTGCTGTTCGGCTTCTCTTTTGGCTAAGGTAACAAGCTGGTCGTAGACCCACCCAGAAAACATTGTGGTACATGAGGACTACAGGCTGGCCTGCCACATGGGCTGTCCCAGAGCACGCTGCTTTGGCTCAACACCACAGGCTGAGTTTCACAGGAAATTGAAAAGCTGCTAGCCTGGGTTGGAGTTGCCACTGGATAAGAGAAGCTCCACAAGGTTTTCTGTTGAGGAAAGCATGAAGGGAGCAGCTGGGTACATCTTCATGACACTGAGGAGAAGTCTGAAGCAATAATTTCTGAGACAATCTCCAGAAACTCAAAGGTCATCTCCAGATGAAAGGCTGGGGAATTGTACATATGAATGCATTTATAAATAAGGTCTCAAGCCAGACAATCTGCTGGAACACACTAACAACAGATTCTACAAACTAACTGCTGAAGACAAGGTGACAAGTGTTCCATGTAGGGGTAAAAGACATTTTTAAGTGTTAATTCCTACAAGCTGCATGGATTTTTAAAAGCTTTCAAACAGCAGTCTGGGTGGTGCTTATTCAGTGTGGTCAGCAATGTACAGGAGGCAGCTAAGCCTGTTAGGTTCTGTCACAGCAGATCAGATCTGCTTGTTCCTCTTCTTTCATTCTGCCTGTTATACATAGTAACTTTTCCAAATGAAATAAGAGTGAATGCATTTATTTTTAACTTGTGCTGCTCCATTTGTGTGCTCTGTGCTAAGATTTCATCATGCTGATTTCTAGATAATGAAGTTGTGGTATAAAAGCAATTTTCGCTTCAAGAAAAAAAAAAAAAAATCAATCATTAATTTTATATGTTGTTTCCATGGTCAGTACCAATTACTATGCGAGTATATTTTTTCTAAAAAATAAACAAATACAAAAATCTGTTTTGTCCATGTTTTTCTAAATATTGCATTTGACATCTGCAGCCGTATACTGTCTGCCGTTTAGTCCTCAATACTGGATTTTTTGATTGAAGGGCCATTCATGTTGCGTAGGTAAAAACAACATGACTTAGCTCGTTCTATAAGGCATAGCCAAGCAGAAACTTCACTTATTTTCAAAAAGCTCAGATATTCCATTTTTTGCACTTGCTTCATATGCACACTGTCCTAAATTCTTGAGAACTATCATATAATGCATTCATTCACCTTCTGCTGAGTAGAAACACTTCTATTAGTACAGTAGCTTTTCTAATGCTCTTTACTAATTGTTATGTAGCTTACATACCACGTGCACGTACGTGCAAACTGCATTAACATCTTTAGCTAACACACCTACACACAAAATCGACCAGAGGAAAAAGGGAAACATAAAAACCTCAGGAATGTTAGAAAAATGTAAAATACAGATCTATATTCTAACCAACCCATCAAGATGGATAACTTGAAACCCATCACAATCTCTAATTGCTATGCTAAATAGGTTTTGTCCCCCTTTAGTGAGTGGATATAAGTCTTCTATTGTTATTAGATAATGAAGTACTTTGAAGTTCAGATTGCACGGATTATACCCACTGATAGCCTGTGGTAAAGAAATCGTTTAAAAAAATATATGTATTTTAAATTTATGTATGTTAAGGATGAAATTCCCTGATTTCCCCTTTTTCAAGTATCACAGTGATAAAACATTCTCAGTTCAGAAACAATAAACATTTCTCCTAGATTACTAATCCAGTAATTATTGTGGTAATTGCCCTTTTTTCCCCACTAGGGATCAAAGTGAGAGCATACACTGAATGCTGAGAGCACAAGAGACACAGAAGACAAAATTCAGGGTGGGGGTATCCGTACTTTTGGGTTTGGTAGGAATATGAACATTATAAATAGGTAAAATTATCAAACAGAACTAAGGTCCTTACCTATATAGAGAAAGAAGGGGTGGATATGCTGGTGCAAACACAGCAGAAAAGCAGAGTCGAAAGTCCCAAGGCCTGAGATGGAACTTATAATTTCATTATGAGAGGGGGGGGGAAGAAAATTAAGATTTAAGCCAGGGAATGATTATCTCAAACCATTTTACTTGATCATTTTATAAAACAGTTATCTTTTCTTGTAGCTCAAGATCTTGGCTCCATCTTGGCTCCCAAGTGCTGCCCACAGCAGCGTCCTGTGCATGAATCAGCTCAGTGTCAAGAGCTGCTACCAAAGAAGAGAGCTGCTGACAGCATCTTCCCAAGATCATAGAATCATTGTGGTTGGAAAAGATCACTAAGACCATTCGGTTGAACCAATCCATCACCACCATACCACTAACCATACCCCTCAATGCCACATCTACACATTTCTTGAACATCTTTGAGGACTTGAAAAGGGAGCTCTTACAATATACTAGGATAAGTAACACCAAACAAGAACTGTTTAAACATTACTTTAATTCCAGAGGGATGAGGCAAGAGCTAAAACTAAGTTAAAAATGGTTGATACTATATATCCATAATAACAGTTGCTGTATATCACTATCTAAGTTTTATTAACCTGCTTTTTGACACTCAGTTTAACCACAGGGAATGAGACAAATGATAATGAACTTCCAACCCATTGAAAATGCAATGTGATAGTTACAGGTTAGCATAAACCCTTTGTGATCCACCCACGATTTATTAGAAATTTGGAAATGAATATTGCACATTTCCTTCCTCCATTTGCTATCTTCTGCCAGCTGTGTAAGGACTCAATAAAAAAGCCATCCATCCTCTTTTGTCAACCAATAGTTCTCTAGTCTCAAGTTACAAATGAACAGCACAATAAATTAAATGTTTGACAGGGAAGATGTATGGGTTCACAGCACTGTTTGATCTATGTTTTAAAGGAGAAAACACTGAAACACATAGGTTTAGTTCAGGTATTGATTACTGGAAAAATGTGCTTAAATAAAGAGTACAGAACATCTCTTTCCACTTTTTCATCCAACCACGGAAATTATTCTAATCCACAGAAGAAACACTAAGAGAAAATAAAAAGAGGAAGTCATCAAAAAATAACGGCAAGAAAACTCAGTTCAGTGCTTCAAACAAACTTCTTTTTTTTCCACAATTACGAGGAAAGACATTGATAGCTGAAGCTTAAAAGATGTTCCTGGAAAACAGAGAGCAAAGGACGGGCCTTCTCTCGCCTTGCTGCCTGAAGTCACTGAATTGAGACTCACAAGTGAAAAACAGTTTTCTCCTGAGCTGACTAACCTCCCAGTCACTGCTAGAACCCTCCTCCCTAACCCAGCACAGGTCAGACTGACCTGTTGAGCTGCTTATCTCTGATGACTAATTTTGAGGCTAAGCTAGATGACTGGTTCAGATGAGATGCCTACTATTTAGGCAGCTAAATTTAGGAGAGATGAATCATGCCAAAGAGCCCACCAAGCTGTGGTTACAGCCAATAGGAAGATGACTTCAGTTTGAGTCCTGCACTATAAATGGCAAACTGGCTGTTTTAGCAAATCAGTCATGTTACTGTCATGCTGTAACACACCATACCAAAACCCTTTGGTATTGAGCTATTTGAAACACTCCAGGATGCCTCTAATCCAGGTTTAGCACAGCTTTCTGCATTTATCATCTTGGACAAATTGTATCCAAGGAAGCTACCCGTGTGGGTAATTTGGCTTGTTAGAGTTGTTTTCAGGCAAGAAAAGACAGGGATGTTTGTTTCATCATTAAAAATATAGAGCTGTAGCTCTAACCCGCTTTCAAGACACCTGTATCTGTGGTGGATAGCGCTCTTGTAATACTGCCAGACCTTGCAGCACAACTCTACAGTTGAGAAACATCAACACATACAGTGGTTAGAAGACAGATGTCAACAGCTGGCACTTGTGAATGAGCTGTACCTCCGTGAAGTCAGGAAAATGCACACCACAGCTCTCCACCAGCCTTCATGTGGACTTCAACAGGTCTGAAAAGCAACCACCCAAGTTTCAATGTCTCAGTAGCAAAATCCAGACCAAGTATAACATCCTCCTCAAGGAGCATCAGGATGTCCAAATTAACACAAGATCACAAAAGATAACTGCCCCTAAAAGGGTAGCATTTAAAAAGAAATTCTGCAGATTAAAAAAAAAATAGTCTTAGAAAAGATTTTTCATCCATGTCCCTCTTTTCCTGACACATGAACTTTCAGCATCCAGTGCTGCACAAAATAACTGCAATTTTCCTTCAAGCACCTATTAACAGTGATGGGTTGACAGACAGGAAGCACGTGACCAGCCCACTCAACTTTATGTACCTGCCACAACAATGATGCTACTGAATGAAATCTGCCCCCAGATTTACAGATTTTCCAAAGAAGCCGGTGTGAAAACTTTCAGAACATCCATAAAGTAACAGGAGAATCAGCAGCAAACAATTTGTGAAGAGTCAGCCTGACATTTCTTTCAGATAATACTTAAGTAATAAAGTTTACGAGGAAGTAGATGCTTTCTGCATTTTAAAATTGATGCAAAGCATTTTCTTAAAAATTTCCCACTTCTAACAAGTTACTAATCTGCCTGTAAGAAGTAATTTACAAGCACTTCTCAAAAAAAGATTACGGCCCATCTTTCTACCACCTAGAGGCGTTCAAGGCCATGTTGGATGGGGTCCTGGGAAGCCTGGTCTAGTATTAGATATGTAGGTTGGTAGTCCTGCCTGTGGCAAGGGGTTGAAGCTTGATGATCCTTGAGGTCCCTTCCAACCCAAGCCATTCTATGATCTTACGATTCTACTGGAAAAGGCTCCCTTATGTTTAGTACGCTTTTGTACAAGGAATGACAAAAGCCTGACTAGCCCAGTGTTTTGTCCATTGAAGGAGAGTTGAATTAGCTGACCTTTAAAGGCCCCTTCCAACTCAAATGATTCTAGGATTCTAATCTCTGGGCTCACAGAGCTGTGCCAACAGGGTAAGAGCAACCCAAGCTCCCCCTGTCCCCATCATCTGCTGCTGGCATCTCTCTGGGGCTGCCCATGCTCCCAGCAGCACTCTGCTACTCCTTCTCAGCTGCATCCTGAGGAATAATGCCTTAACATTCTTATGGATTCAGCCAACGCAGTCCCCACAGCAGATTGGATTCTGGCCTCCCTGGGCTGGGCAGACAGTGGAACATATTTTCCTTTCAGATGACCTGGGGGTTGTCACATAGTTCACAGAATCTCAACTGACCCAAGCTTCAGCAAGGAGTTAGTCTAATACACTAAATGATGCAAAGGCTTTGGTAGGCACAGTGAGCAGCGTGATGTGGTTGCAAGAGTAGACTACGGCCTGGAGCCTAAAGCCCACAGGTCTTCTCCAACCCCATGGGAATGGAGTGCATCCCCAAAGCCACAGGATAGCCCAGGAAGGTGTCCTTGCCTCTACTGGTGTGTCACATATAGTTGGTCCCTGCAACGCCTCAAGTATTGGTCTTTCCAGAAGAACTCCTAAAAAGATATCAAGTATCCAGCATCTAATGTGTTACAATAGTAACCAAGGCACTTCCCCCCCCCCCCAAGGCAGAGCCTGGAAATCACAGTAAAAAAAGAAAAATCATGTTTTAGAAATGGAATCTTAAAAGACTGCTCCTTTGAAGAGAGCTCAGTAAATCTCTCTAAATTAGCTTCTGAATAGCTCCAAATTAACTTCTATTCAGGACTAGATTAAGGCAGTCTAGGTTCAAAGGTGTGTTATGAGAGAGAGCCACCAAATGATCCTGCAATCATCCAAATAATCCCCCACCAGGGATATTCGGAGTAACTGAAAGCTTCGCTCAGTCCTTCCTCCTCCTCAGGAGCCCTGCTCTCTTTTCTGCAAGCAGAGCCCTGGTTACCAGCAGGACACATCAGTGTTGGTGGATGGGCAAGTGAGACCTGCAGTCAGTCCTCACCCCATATGGTGCATGCACTGTACGCTGTCTTTTGTTTGTGTTGTCTTTTGTTTGTGTTTAGAGCTGGTGCTGAGGCATGGGCAGGCATCACAGCTTGCTGCACCCTCAGGCTCTGGGAAAGCAGAAGCAACACTGGTAGCAGACAGGCTGTGTTGCTGACACCCATTTATTCGTTGCTTGGGACATAGGGGCAGTGTATATCTTTGCAATGAATGCAAGTTTAAAAATAAATAATTCCCTAATATGGCAATTCCTTAAATATCTCGTTCAAGAATTCCATAAGATTAATGTTATATTAAAACAAAAATGATATCATCTAAATCTAAACTCTGATAATTAGATTACTTTAATTCCAGAATACTCACACTGTGTTCAGCTCAACATGTTTTTGGCCACAACTTGGGTTTACGTACTGCTCTACAAGGGTCAGCTTCAAGCTCTTGTGTGGGTTTGCACTCCATAACAATACCAGGGCAATCCTAATAACACAGCACGTGAAAAGCCTCAAAGGTATCTTGAGCTGCTAAGAGAATGGTTGGAGCCAATGGTCTGGGATGGGCACCAAATGTTTGGGGATGGAGGGAAAGTGCCCTCAATGGGCGTCTGTCATCTGGTTTCCAAACAAGAAATGTGTATTTTTTAAGATCTTGTCCTGGTATTTCACCCTCTTTTTCATTCTCCCACTTTGCCCCATACAATAAACAACCTGCCCTTAGTGACACTCCCTACAGTAGTCTGTTTCACCAGCCTCTGTGCCCCAATTTGGTGTTTCTGACATTATTAACCCAGGTAACCCTAGCCCTGCACGGATGGCATTTCTGTTGCTGTCAGTCTTGAAATTGTGCTCCCCCCAGCCAAGTCTCCCTCATACATTTATGAATTTTTCTGAAGAAAAAAAAAACACCATACCTTTCCCACCTCTGAAATCCAGATGATCTTCACAGTTACTACTTAACTTCAGTATCAGCTCTCACATAGAGCAACCTCTTACTTCAGATCCAAACTATTTTTCACAACTTCTTCAGTTATCTTAACCTCACAACCAGGCCTTGTCATTTGCTTGCAGCCCTAAAAGACATACATATATTGGCTGCTCCAAAAGGAATGCCTTCTAATTATTTCCATGGAAACTACAATAGATACAAAAAGCATAGTAACACTATTTTACAGAGCAAATTCTCAGCTACAAAACACTATTTTTTCAACACAGTCACCACTATAAGTTACCTATTTTCCCCAGTGATGAACAAGAGCCTGCATGCCATGCTTGTAAAAAATTAGGTAAGCTGTGTTATGATGTTCTCTTACGCATTCCCTGGCAACCTTCAGGGAGGCCTGATCCTGCTTCACTGCAACTAGTGAGCAGTTTTATTATTCTGAAGTGATTATATAAGTTATTTAAAAGACATGACAGCTGTCAGTTCTCAGAAATAAAATTTACTTTTAAATTGAAACGCTAATTTCAAGTGTCTTAATCATGTGACTAAGGTTAAACTTAAGGAAATACTGACTAAGCTGCACACTGTACATACACATTCTATTTATAACAAATATGGCATCTATACTGTGAAATTTAAATAACAAAGGACCAACAATTAATGACCGATATTAAAAAAATCAGACTCATTTTTGACATTAAGGAAAACACTCCCACAGAAAATTGACTTGTAAAGAACATACTCAAATTTTCATGTTTACACAATCCCATGAATGCTTAAAGTCTGAATAATACAGATGGTCAGAAACTTCCCGTCCCTGAAGGTGTTCAAGGCCAAGTTGAATGGTGCTCCTGGCAACCTGATCTAATTCTTGACCTAGTGGGTGGCAACGCTGCCATATCAGAGGGTTGGAACCAAGTGATTTTTGAGGTTCCTTCCAACCCAAAGCATTCTATGATTCTGTGCTTTATTAACTGCCAAAATGCAAATATGCACTGTAACTTCAGTAAATTTTGTTTCATCAAGTGACCTCTGCTAATAAAATTTCCTCTCTTTTGAGTATGAAAAATAAGTCAACATCTTTTGTCAAAATTCATGTCTATATCATTAACGCCTTCTCTTTCAGAACTGCACCTAAGTGTGAAAAAAAGATACAAGAAGATATATTTGTGTAGATATGTCTTCCAGTAGCTCAAAAATAAAGAGACAGACACCCCCACTGCTCCTGCTTTTCACACTGTGTTCATAGACCCTTAATCAGATATTTGGGAAGGCCAAACAGTCCACAAGTTTGTGTCTAACCCTCTCAGCACAGAGTTTACAACGCTCATCTTAAATTTTTATCCCCATTTTATTAGTCTTATGTATCTAAACATAAGTTACAGAACTCTAAATTATCCTCTTCCTCTGCTGAACTTTCAAATTCACTCTAATTACTTAAGAAATGATAATTCAGTTTGAATTAGCAAGAATCTTAACTTACTGGCATCTGCAGAGCATGGAATTACAGCACCTTATAAAGTTACACCTTATCTCCGTTGTCTCTAAGAGTCTTAAGAGATACTGTAAGATTCCCATCACAAAGCACAACTTGAGGAACAGTGAACTCACGTTAATCACACTTAATCTCTCATTTCAAATAATGCACATAATAGATGTGGATAGGAAAAAAAAAAAAAGGGAAAACAATCAAGAACTACCTAATACCATGTCTTAAGCCTGGTTTCTATCTAATACCTCAGCCACCAGCAGCCCAAGAATAATTTAAAAGACACTAGACACACATTACGTGACAAAAAAAAAAAATAAAATAAAAACAACTCAGCAAGCTTTTAGCCTGGGAGATTAAGAAGGAAAGAACTCGGCAGAATTTTCAATTAACACCTTACATGTTTCCATGACTCGCCTAAAATTAATGACAACTTTTTTTTTGCACCCTACACTGATTTATAGGAACCAGTCTAACAGTCTTGGCCATAAGGAAAGAAAATAAAAAAAAAATTCTCTCCTTTTACCTTGACACCAGCTGTAAGTACCTCAAAGGCAAAATCCACCAAAGAAAGCATTATGCACCAGGAAACAGTGTTTCTTTACCGCTCATGCTATGAAGACGTTGGTTTCCATGAATTTTCTGCTGCCTCTTGCTGGGGAGGTTTATTTGTTTTGAACAATTCTTTCCATGAACCTGAGATCTATACCACTGCAGCTGATTATTCTTTGCAGACGGTTTCCTTCCCTAACATCTTGAGGCTTAATTCTTGTTACAGTACTCTCCCTACCCCAAGGAGCACAATTCCTATTGACCAATACCCTGCTCAATTCTGATTATAATTGTAAAGGCACTGCACTGAGATTAAACCTCCTACTTCCACATCTCATGCACAGCAATCTGAGAGGGTTATTAAAACAGACTCCCTTCTGATCATCTCTGTAGACATTTTAATCTTACATTCGGTGTTTTTATATCCAAACCTTGCTCCTCACACACAGGGGGGAGGGAATTAATTGAATTGAGTGGGAGGTTGATTTGGTGGAGTCCATCAGAACTGAGCAAAAGTATATCTCATCTATTGGAAAGCACTTACCCTGAATTCTAACAAAAGAAGCCAATTTTTAAACTGCTCACTTCAAAGCAAAGAGTGGGAATTGCTTGTGCTCTATCTTTCCCCACCAGTATTTCTATTATCACTTCCCTTAAAAACAAAACAGGCGCCTGGGAAAGGGTGATACAGTTGCAATTTATGTAACAGAGATTTTTTTTTTCCCTGCTAATGTTAATTTTGATAAGGAAACATGAAAGGCTCTTCAGTGGAGTCATGGGATGAGGATGGACTGTAGGGGAGACCAGAATCAGGCAAAGCTGCTCCGCTGTCTCCAGCTGCATAAAACCAGAGGTCTGGAGGTGCACAGGCTGCTTGCCTCACCTCTTTCAGTTAGTCATTTAATATACATGAAGGCCATAAGTAGTGGAAAGAGCAAGAGAAAGGACTTGCTTAAAGCATCCACACAAGTGTTAGAGCCAAAGCAGACAGGAACTTGCTCCTGTTAGCACTGTGGAATGTTGCTAAGCTGGAAGAGCCAACAAATAGCAGTATGTACTGGCAGACCTCACATCACACCAATTAGAATAGTAGCTTTTAAAATGTAGGTATGAAGGATCATTTCAGCTTCTACTGATAAATAAAGCCCCAAAGAAAAGAGGACAGCACTCTCAAGAAGTACTGCTGTGGGGCTTGGCCTGGACTTCAGGCCCAAGATCTCTGAGAGAAGGTGCAGGCCAGCTTTGGTGCCTGCTCTGTGCAGCAGTGTCCTCTGGAGCTGAACGTTTCCAGTTTTTGCACCAAGAAATGTAAAACTATATTTTACCACAATCTTTCTCTTTATGCTTTTCTGATAGGAGAATCTCAAGTAAGCTTGCTAAGCATAAGACACTTGAACTTTAAAAGTGCCTTCCAGGACCTAAAGCAGAGCTGTAATAAAGAAGGGGTATGCTATGATAACACAAGGGGAAATGGTTTTAAATTAGAAGAGGGGAGATTTAGGATATGAGGAAAAGGTTTTGTTTGCCTTTTTTTTTTTTTTTTTTTTTTTTTTTTTTTTTTTCCTTAAATGAGGGTGGTGAGGCACAAGCACAGGTTGCCCAGAGAAGTGGTGGAAGGCCCATCCCTGGAGACATTCAAAGCCAGGCTGGATGGGGCTCTGAGCAACCTGATCGAGTTGTGGGTGTTCCTGCTCACAGCAGCAGTTGGGCTAGAGGGCATTTAAAGGTCTCTTCCAATTCAAATGATTCTATGATTCTCTTCAACAAGAAAAAAGCAGTCATAAGATATCCTGGGATACCATGAGTATGAGCATTTCTCTGGCATTTTGCTCCTTATGTTAAACTTCCCTTCACTATAATTCAATAGTAAGCTACTGTCCTCCCCAGTATTTGTAATTAATTGCTTTTATTTACTACATTTTACATTTGTTAATCTGATCAATACTAAATTAACCTAACCTTCAAGGTCATTAGCAAACATGCTGAATGAAACTGCTTTCAGAAAACCCTGGGAGGAGCACATGCATCCTCCTTGTTTGACAGAGGCAATCATCCTCCCTTCTGTCAATCGATCTTTTCACACTGCTGACCCTTCCTTTTAGTATTATCCATACCATTCTTGTGATCTAAAAACATGGAGGGAATCACTAAATCTGCAATACCCAGCTGGTACCTAACCTCAGAAGCAGGCCCAGGCAGGTGGCAGAACCTCAAGAGGCCTCATTTGGTTTTTCCATATCAATAGATTAGAACACTTCACGGTGTGTTCTTCAAGCGTTGCTGCCACCACAATAACATTATCAAGCAAAACTTAAAATTTATTATTATCATGCATATGCATGACCCCAAACGTTCTCAATCCCTACACTTTAGCATTATCTTGACTCCTCCCTGCTGAATCTTGCAATGTTCCACATATACTATTGGGTCTTGCTCATGTCTCCCATTACACAATTTTTGGTGTATTGGCTGGTAAGCTCTCCTGGAGCCAGCACTGCATGCAGGATGAAGAATGCGGCACATTAGTAGGTAATGCTCTCTGAGTTCAGCTCTCCCCATTTGGAGAATATCCCAGCCAAGGAATGCAAACCATTTTCTGAACCTTTACCCAACAACTTCTAATGAATTTTCCTTTGCAGATGGCTAAAAGCAGAACTTGGAAGCCTGAATTGCTACAGTACTATTACACCTTCACCAACCACCACAGCCCACAGCAAGGGTGCAGGGGTTGTTCACAGGGGAAAAGTAGTACTCAGGGACAAAGAGGCAGGAAACAGGAGAATGCGCCCAGAATAAAATAAATAGAAGCAACAAAATATAAACAGCATAAAACGCTCTTGCTACTGATATGTTGCTTTCTTTTGTTTCTTAGTGAGAAAGGAAAACAGGTGTTAGAAAAAGCATTCATTTCTACTTAACGTTTTGTTTATCTAGCCAGAGCTAGACAGAAAAATGGGAAAGAACATGAGAAGGAGTGAAACAGAGAAAACACGGGATTTCAGACAGAACAAAAGGAGTCCAGAAACAACTTGCTCAGTTAAAGTTCAGTCCACTTAAGACCTCAACACTAAACGATGCAGCTACAAGCACTTGGAGAAACTTCTTCAGGTTAAAAAAAGTTACGCCTGGAAAATCATGCTTGGACCTGGAATGGTAGCAGCAGTAACACATCACAGTCCCACAATAAGCTACAAGTAGGAAAAAAACTTCAAAATATTGTGCAGAATAATCAGCATCCTCAAGACTATCATTACTAACTCATTGTTAAAACTATTTTTATACCTCACTGAGAGGAGAAAAGGCATTAGGAATTTAAATAACTTAAAGTATTCAGCACAGCCCCTGAAGCTGGTGTAATTCACTATTTTGGTAGCACGTGGCAAACCATTTCGTAAGATGCTGCTGTAAAGCGATGCACTTCTTACATTAACTCACGTTGTATCTGTATAATACACAGTATTTTACTAGTGTCTAAAAACTCAGCAGCCTCATACGGGCATTTAGGTCAGTGAACAGTGGGTATTAGCTTAAAGCCAGGAGCTACCCAGTATTTCTACCAATATCTAAAATCCACACCAGTTCTGCCATAAAGGATGATAAAGCATTTAAAAGTTGAGATTTGCCCTTACTTCGGCTGGGACAGTTCCCTTTCTTCCTACTACTGTGTTTTGAATTTAGGATAAGAATACTGTTGGTAGCTCCAGTGTGCTTCTTGCAGCACAAGAGGTGTACCTGGAATACCCAGAATACTTTCAGTTTCACCAGTGCAAGACACACACCAGTCGCTTTTCAAAATTGCTGAATCAGCATTTTCTGGAAACAATGTTAGCAAGTTCCAGGTGATTGCAATCTGCCACCTTCGTGTGGATATGACTCACCAAAGATTAGCACATCATACTGCATTTATTTACAGGAGGAGCCTGAAAAGTTTTATTTGCAAACAACCTATATCAACTTTAAATATTCAGCACGTGGATATAAAACTCCAAGTCTTATTAGTGTTAAAATAGTTTGTGCAAGAATCAGGATTGTTACATGTTTCTTAGAGGTTTTAGCAATGTCTTATTTCCTGGGATAATAAAATAACTTTATTATCTGCCCAAAATAATGAAATTTGTTATAGCAGTGAGGCAGTGTCAGGAATTATCATCTAAATGCAAGCAGCAACATCAAATTTGGAACAAAGCTGACATTCAAAATATTTGAATTGTACCATCTTTCTTACTGCTTAAAAATGATTGCAGAAGAGGAAGGTTAAATGTTAATACATAAGGCATTTTAACACTTACAAAATTACCAAATAAAGGTCCCAGGTGAACAACGAAGAAGTCAGTAATGAGCTTGGTACCTTCACATAAACCAAGCAGCTTAAACCATCAGCTCTGTGGAGTGGAAGAAGCTAACGCCTCTGAGTAATGGAATGCTGGAAAAGAGGCATTCAGCTACCTGACAGAATGGCAGCTCAGTGCACAGATATCTGTTCAATACATTTACAAAGTTCTGTTAAGATTCTATACTACAGACCATACCAACCCAGATCATAGTTGTATTTACAGTTTTCAATAATCCATACAAAAATCTATTAAAATCAGTCTGCTAAGTCACAACTAAGTTCAGTGATTTAGGTAACTTCCATTTAACTGAATTGCTCAGCCCAGTAATGATACTCAGCTTGACTCCATAATGCTGCTTGATGAGCTTTAAAACTTAAAGCATAATTTTAAAAATTCCAACTCATTTTTGAAAACAGAAAAAAAAACTATTTAAAAAGACGTGTAGGGAGACATAGGAGGAGACACCACATATCTCAGCCTCCTCACCCTACCTGTGCTGTCACCTTTCAAAGGGGAAGGCCTCCAGTACTGCTTAATCTCTGGAGAGCTGAAGTTCTTGTACAACAATTGAATATTTGTATTACTCTTTCTTCTTCCTTTCCCTTGCATACTCAGTCACTACATCTGGACGAACGTTTTCTCCTTTTGGCAGAGCAGAACAGACATCTGCTAAGAGAACACAGCAGCATTCAGAAGCAGTTGCCTAGAAACAACTTCCTAAAGGGCAGAAGTCTAGACTCAGTTTTTCCTGCTCAGAAAACACTGGTTGTTCCAAACTCTAATCCTACTTAAAGTTCATTGAATTCTACATCAAGTATTACTGAAAGAGTAACATCCAATTTTTAATTACTATTATAAAGAATTTTCAGAGCTTAATATAGTTTCTAAAACATTTCAAAATATAACAGGAATACTTGGAAAAGTTCCTGTCGTAGAAGGTTGTTGGTTAACCAGAATCCCAGCAATTGCTAAACATTAAATGAAGCTGAAATTTAAAAAAGATGTAAGGATTTTCAATAAGGAAACTATCTCAAAAAAGAGCAGAGGGCATCCAGATTTTTCTAGGGCATCAGAGAGTCAGTAGAGAGTACAGCACTCATTTCACTCAACAGCACGTACCCTACGAGTTCTGAAATCATGCAACTTGCTAAGGCCTTGGAACGATGACAAAGAACACGGAGGAAAGTCCAAGAAGTCACTGAATTTGCAAGTTATGAACTTTATAGAGCCACCTATGAGGAAAAAAAAAGTAATCTACTATAAACCATACATTTAGAAGTAACTAAACCACATGTATCTAAGCTTCACCTTTGTAACAGAGGAATTTGATTTATATATGGCACTCGTATATGAATATAAATTTCAAAAAGAAATTTAAGTCAGAAAGTATCTTCTAACAGATTCTCAGTTGTGCAACCTCCGCTTTCAAAGTTTAAAAACAGGTTAGACAAATGGCTAAGGTTTATCCGAATTTGCTCCAAACCAGGGAAACAGATTATTTTCAATCGCATCACCAGGGAAAGATACCGATCCCAGGCAAACCCTTCTACAAGAACAATCAGAGGAGGAGAGAAGGAAATGGGGCACTTTTCAACACAAACCAGCTTTCACAAAAAATGCACCCAAATAACCTTACAGCCAGCCCCTGAAGGTCATGTTCAGATTACAAGGCAGAGCATGCTGAAGAGACTATTTTATAGGTGTAGTACTGTGGTTAATTGTTACCTGAGGACTGTCAATGCTTTAAAGCAGAGCAGGGCTGGTGTCCCCCACTCGGTACATGCAGTACACCACTGGTACTTGTCAAGTGCAGCTGCCAAGAAACCCCTCCTGCTTCAGAGAAGAGCAGACTAGTCCAGCATGAAGTCAGCTGCATTTAAAACATTCAAAGAATGTTGATGCCACAAGAGGTAAACCCACGGCATTAAGAAATCAAAGTGGCTTGGGTCAGAACAAAGGATACTGAAACACTGCATTGTTCCATAGGGTACAGGTAGTCGGAATCTTATAAGCACACAGTTTTTCCATCCAAAAAATGGTTTCCTAACATGTCACTTCTGACGACTGTTTTAAGAAGTCTCTTACTAGATCTTATTAGGTGCTAGTATCCAGCCCTCTGGAAAGCTATCAGTGCCAATCATCGTAAACCATGCAGACATGGAACCCATCCAATGACCAGTGGTTTTGAGCTTTCAGTTCTGCCAGCTTCTAGGTGCCATGATCACTCAGCCTAGGGAGATCAACAAATATCTACAGTGATTGTAACCTCCAGCAGCTTGTAACTGGCAAAAAGGGATAAATTACAGCAACTACCTGCTATTTACATAGTTCAGACATGACTTCTTAGTAAAATAACAAAAATTGTGAAATATTCTCTCCTTATCAATGTTTTTGAGGTATTTATGCACAAAGGGAACACACACATACAGAAACTCCCTCCTCTCTTGTGTCCAGCAACTCTACCTGCAATGCACTCTTCCTCCAATTTTCCCAGGTATTCCACCCAACAGCCCCAGGTCCTGCCATATTTTCTACGTCACAGGCTGCCACCACTTACAGACACATGCCAACACAGGAAGAAGCAGCTGTTTTCTCATTTCCTTTCCCACAGCAGTGAAAGTAAGGACATCTTACAAGCCAGCTAATGGTTGAAACACAGAAATGGCAACACAGTTGAGATCACCTTGCTGACAGAAAGCTGCCCAGTAGGAGCATGAGGAGCAAGCAGAGCAGTGAGCTTAGGGAACACGACACACACAAGGAGACAGTGTGAGTAGGTAAGTGTCATTTCCTTAAGAAAGTGGAATAGAATTCATATAACATGCAGAACTCTGCAATAATAGGACTGCTATTTTAAGCTAAATTCTCAGAGTGATGTTTAAGCCAATCCACATTTAATTCATGTTTTCCAAGACACAGAAAAGTTGCTTTTTCTTTACTGCCTATGTGCAGAACTGATCAAGAAAGAATACACATTTTCAATACAACACGTGGCAAACACTGAAAGGAGAAACAAAGCAACACACTTCTCCATCAACAAGCTAAATTTGGAAGAAATTACAGCCTACTGAGAAAGCTACAAGGAATAAAAAGGGCACTTTGAGGAGTGAAGCAGGACAGGAATTCGCCAGTTTCCTTTTGTAAGCCACTGGGATGAAGTCACATTGCTCTGTGTGTTTCTGTGCATATGCATGTGTGTATTCACATGGAGACGTGCTGCAAAGGTGCGTGAAGCTCACAAGACTCAGATTAGGTAATTCCACATCAAATCTTACATTAAAGGAAATTTTAAAAGTTTCATTAATGTTGTATACAACTCCTCAGCCAGGCAGGAACCAACCTGCATGGATGAGAAGTGCACCAGCACAATGCAGCTGCCTCTTACAACTAAGTCAGGTAAGAAGTATTGGAGGTATAACACGATCAAGACCTGGGAAAACCTTTAAGGAAATATCTTCAGATACAATCTCAGCCACATTCATAAACTATATTGTCTTCTCTGCACAAGCAAGGGTTACAGGAGATGGAACACTTTGCCAAATTATTTAAAAGAAAATTTGTTCACCTCAGGAAACGCAGACTCAATTTCAGGTTGCCCCATTATGTGGAATGGAGTAGGGTAACATACAGACTTCAGCCTCACCCATAGCAAACTCAATTGGAAAAAAAAAAAAAAAAAAGAAACTCAATATAGAGCATTTAATACCAGAAAAACAATTTCTTGAGATGGACTAGTTGATTTACATACCTGTTTGTACAGAAACATCCTCCATGCATTTTTCTAGTGTTCTACCAGAACCACTTCTCTAAGCATAGAATTAAACAAATCATCTGGAGTAAACTACATTATGAAATCACAGTGCTTTAAATTCTGAAGATAAACATCAGTATTGTTGCTTTCATGCTGTGACACACTGTAACGAATAAGGAAACTTACAATGAATCAAAGAGAACTTCTTCCTAAGAAGGCTTAGGAAACAAAATTACTGTAAAACATTAAGAACAACAATCTACAAAACAGTCATTTGAGCTGTTATTCCTGCAAGGCAAAGGTGCCTGTTAATAAAACACTGAATCACGATAAATACAAGTATTTTAAATAACATTCACTTAACTCAGAAGTATTAGAATTACCACAATTGTTAGTCAGAATGCTATCAAGTTTTATTTTACTTCATCTGTATGTTGTATTTGCCAGTGGATATTTCCTGACTAATGCTTTTGGACATGATCTAATCAATTTCATTGTTCCATTGTCAAAAACCAAACAATTTGTGAAGAAAATAAAAATCGCTTTCTCTCAATGTCAAAAAAACATTTTTTAAAAACCTGAGAGTGAGTTTGGATTATCAATATGTCTACATTATGGCAAAACACCAGTAATAATCTAAAGACCCATTCCATGGAATGGATTAAGTTATTCACAATCCTTATCCATAATTTTAATAACGATGCATTGCATTTTCACATCCTGAAGCTTTAAAAAATATGTACTGCATGTATATGTTTTACAATAAAAACGTACAAATTAACATACAAAATGAAGAACCAACATGCTTTGGAAAGTTTGGATATAAAAGCTGCATTTCTGAAGATATTTAACAATATCCTTTAAGGATTAAGTATCAACAAAGAAACAGTGGTTTTATTCACTGAATTCATAGAAAAACCTCTTCCATATTTTCATGACAATAATTGCTTTCAATTTTTCACGTAACGAATTTTGATACAAATAAAAATATGAATGAAAAAGAACAAAGACTACTGAATTTGTATCAAATCAAATTCAACATCTGTTCTCTCTCAAGACCTTTGTCACAGAACTTTTTAATCTGAGAAAAGTACAGAAGCCTATTTTAAGGAAATAACTATCAAAAGTAGGAAACAAAACAAAGCACCACTCTGTATTTGAAAACATTCAAGTTCTGCAGACAGATTTTTCAGAGTACCCACAGAATTCTAAGTTTCAGATCATATTTCTATATGAAACATGTGACCATGCTCTGAAATATGAAACATTTTAGCACATATATAGCATCATACTGCACAGATGAGAAGCCTGAGAGAGCAGCTTCATGAGTTCCACATGTACTGCTCAAGACAGCTGTGAGACAGTCGCACTCACACCTGTAGGTGTTTCAGGTTTGATATTTTGATTCAGAACTTTAATTTATGGACAAGCCTGATTTTACCAGTATTTCAGGTGATCACTGTGGTATCTGAAATACAATTCAGAACCTGGGTGTATCCCTGATAAAGCAGGTAGAGCTTAATACATTCTGTTTCACACAGGGAAGACTAATGAAAGCCCCCCTTAGTTATACTGTGACTTTTAAATAGCTGAGAGCTATTTAATGATTTCAGAGCCAACCCAAAAGCCAGGCAATGGGTCAAAGCAATCGGACATCAATAAATCTACAGCAGTTGTATTGGAGAAGTGACAGAAAAAAATGCTTTGAATTGAAAACTGTAATAGCTTTTTGCCACCGTAATGCTTCCAAATTGCACACTCACTCTTAACAGGGGGCTGTGCAAAAATTTTAATCCTATTTTTAATTGAGAAAAACAACCACATGAAACACAAAAAAGAACGACAACCCAAAATAGCACACTAAAACACTATTAAAGTGCCCGAACTGCTTTTACATTCACTTGTACCCATGTCTCTAAAGGGTTGAAATATCATGATCTAGAAACACATGGTCCACCAAGCTACCAACCCTGTTATTTCATCCCATGAGTATACTTATACTGTATGATTAGTAGGAATTTTTTAGCAGACAAAAAATGAAAAATGAAATTGCAGCAAGAGAGCATGGCAAACCTGAGACCTATTAGTGCGTACATCTGCTTAAAAACTAAAAAGATAGAAAAAGAAAGCTAACAAACTACAATAAAAGTTATGTCTTTAAAGCAATAGGTTATAACAGGGTGGGAAATGTTTAATTTGTTTGCATACACCTGCAAAAGGGTCACTATCTTTCTGAAAGATCTGGTATTTTTCACAGCATCAGATTTATGGCTAAAAGCCATCGCATTATTAATTATTACGCTTTTCCCACCCTGGCAGAGAATAAACATGAATTAAGAAGCACAGTAGAAGTGAAAAACAAAGAGGAGGAGGAGGAGGAGAGAGAAAGCAGCAGAGAAAGACAGAAAAGGTGAATACAGAGCTACAGAAGTGTTTATTGAGCATGCTACAGAGGTAAGCAGAGTACACACAAAATGAAATTAAACAACCGTCAAACCTCCCAACTTTGTTAGAAAATTAATTTTTAATTGTGCCACTTTCAAACTATACTGAATTTTACAATTCTAAAGATGTAAAAACTCAACTAATAGAAAATATACATGACCATTTTCTCTACATAGATAACAGAATCTATGAATCTTGAAACTAAGTACATCAATTTCAAAAAGTATTGGTCATTTAAACAGAATCAAGGTAACAGTTCAGACTGACAGAGAACTGCTTTCAAATTAACTGGATCTGTAGATTCTGAGCAATGTTTATAGTAAAGTCAGATTAATTTCTAAATATAAAATATTTTGAAGAGATTTATTAAAACTGAATATTACAATGCAAGGTAAATTAAGACTAAAGGCACATAAACTTTGGTCCCACCTGGTTGTCAGTTTTAAAAAACTGCCACAAAATTTCCTGCAAGTGTTTGTTTGCAGCGAACTTTCTTTATCATTGAAAAAAACATGCACCATTTCCTGAACTAGCTTGACCAGTCTGTACATGCTCAGAAATCCACAACCATATTCCATATCTTAATTACAAACTAAAGATGGCAATATATATTTAAATGCACATAAGTCATGTCAACTTCAAAAACATCTACGAAAAATATTCAGCCACAAACAAGACATTACTTAGTGCTGACATTTATATGATACATCCCACAAGAGTGTGTACAAAAAGGTTAAGATTCCACAATGCTTTCCACATAGGGCTCAAAGTCACAGAAGTCACTTCTTGTCCTTTAAGAAATTAATATTCTGCACCTTGGTAATTGTAACAAATGCCTACATTCATAACTGAATCTAGACCAGAATCATAAAATACTAAAGGCCTTCTTTTTTTTTTTTTTTTTTAAAAAAAAAAAAAAAGCATAAAGCAAAAAGTAGCAAAATCAAATAGCAATGTTTTACTCTTTCAGTACAATGTATCTTACCAAATAAAAAGAAAATTAAGTGACAAGCCAGCAGATAAATAAATCAATTCCAAGCAGGAGAAACAAAAGCTTAACCTTTTTACACACCCCTGCCTAAACATATTCAAATTATCATGTAACAATGTGCCCCACACAACCAAATTCGCTTTCACTAGTTACGCAATTCCAGCATTACTAGCTTTCCTTTATAAGGCACGTATGTCAACTAAGTTGAAAAACTGTGGTATTAACTTGAAATCTTTTAAACAAAGTGATGGTTTATCTAAACAACAGTTGGACAACAGCAGTTAGTATCACTGCTCTTAATTTTTTTTCTTATTTTTTAAACAACCAAGGAATGATAACAGCATGGAAAACAGAAAGAAAATCCAAAAATAGAAGACAAACTCTGGTCCCCACTCTCCGGAACAGTCAATAGGTGACAACACCAAACAATGCAATACACCCTCATCTTCAATCTGCCTTTTTAAATAGTTGACTTAGAGAAAGAAACTCTCAGGTGGTGATTTTCTCCAAGATTGTAATTGTGAAGATCAATCAAAGCCTGAATAGCTTCCTCTACTGTTGACATCTGAAGAAGTGCCATCTTGTGATCTCTTCTGAAACAAAATAATGGCATTAGGAACTTGAACACTACTGGAGTTGTTTCTAATGTTTGCTATGCCCTAGGCACTTAAGACACACAGGAAAAAATGCAATTAGTCTGTCTTTTGTTAAAACTTCGTACAGAAAAATTACTTACTGAAAAAATTTAAATGCTTTCACAGTGCCTCCAGTGTTAGCAAACAGTGTGCGTAAATCCTCTTCTGCTACTGATGGTCTACAGACAAAAAACAAGCAGAATCAGAAATTAATTCACTGTGTTATGATTAACACAAAATACCCCAGGCTTTCTGACAGGCAAAACTTACGGAATATTGGATAGATGAAGCGTTGCAGATGGAGGGAATATATTCTGAAAGTTTTTTGAACCAGGTTTCTTGAAACGATGCAGAGGTGAATTACCAAAATCTTTAGTCAGCCCTTGATCATCAAGACCCTCTCGAGGTAGTTGAACTGTTTGATGTTTAGAAAGGGTAACACGAATTATCTTCCCATACATTTTTTGTCCATTAAGATGGCTCATAGCTGAAAGAGACAACAGGTTTCTCAATGTAGTATTGCTTTTCAGTAGCATGTGACACATTATACACAGCCCTTCAAACAAGAAAAAAAACCACAAGAAAATCAGTCAGTGTGCTAGAGGACTAATCGAAAACTATCTCTGCAGAGTACATGAGGATTTGGAAAGCCAGTTTCAACTTTTGAATTATTCTACACTATCAAGCTTTTGAAATACATGTAGATGAAATAAGATTTCAGGCCTTGTCAGTAACTACGATACAAGAACTTTCAGATGTAAACACCCTCAGTTCACCTCATTTTACATAGCTTAATTTTTTGGGAATATAAATAGAAATCTAATCTTACCCAGCTGCGACTGGTTTCCATCAGCCATCTGTATAAGAGCACTGTCTTTCTTATTGTATAAAATCTTCACACGCTGCACATCACCATAAACACCTTTTCAAAGTCAAAGGTAACCCAAAAGAAAAAGTTTATTTTAAAGCCAGTCAACTAAGTTACATATTTTCACATACCAATGGAACATTCAGACAGCAACAAGATCACTCGCTCGGACTCAACACTCTCACAAATGAATAAAGGAGATAAAGATTTTGAATAGTGAGTTTTGAAAAGAATTTCTGATAAACCCTCAAAGCTATGTGAGTGATATTAAATTAAAGACCATGCAAAATATATTAGCATGCATTAAAAGAAAATCTGTGTCTATGGAGAGTTTTAAACAGCAAAAGAAAAACAGCAAAAGATTTACTACTCAATTTTAAGCCAAAGTGCTAGCTACAAATAAGAATTAAGGTGAAACAAAACAAAACCAACAAAAAAAAAACAAAACAGAACAAAATCAAATCAATAATAAAAGTATAGTGCTAACAATAACATACCGAAGAGGGTAAACAGACTTTGGGGCGTAACCATCTTTAGAAGGAGAGAAGAGCAAGCAGCGTAAGACAAGAAGAGAGAAGAGTCGAGGAAGAGCGGAGATGAACAGATCATCCATAACGAAGGGTGGTTCCCGCAGAATGGTGAGGTGGTCATGGATCATGGTTTCAAGGCGGTTAATTGGGGCAAGTTGGTCCGAGGAACATTTTGTTCAAGCACAGAAGCATGAACATAGGGAATGAAGACAGGGAACGTAGACAAAGACGAGGAGAAAAGGGTAAAATGGGGAGGGGCATGGGAATTTGGGCAAAGACAAGGAAAGGGAAGTTGAACACAAAGGGAAAAGGATGAAATGGGGAGGGGGAAACAGCAATGCAGAAGAAAAAAAAATAAGTGGGGAACAAAAAAATAAAATATAGGTCAGTACATAGGAAATGCAGGAATTTGGTCAGAAAATGGTTGGTTTATGTACTGTACAAGAAAAACTGAGTAAAATGTAGTCACCCAAGACAAATATGGGTAAAGTACATTCATATCAAGAGTAAACTACAGCATTTCATCAACACGAAAATAAATAAAAAAGCATGCAATAGAAATTTTGAAATTTAAACTTCAACTGCATAAGCATGGCTGGTTATGAAATGCAGGCAAAATAATCTTCCAAAATGGCACTCTGACCTCAAACATTTTAGCATGCAAGACTGTGGATGACAAAATAGTACCAGATGATAAAATAAGCTTAATGATTTCTAGTGACAGAGGCCAGTTAAAAATGGAACAGCTAGACTGAAACAAACTTCCCACATTTCATACCAGCTTTCACAGCCATCAAAATAAAAATAAAGGACGGTAAGGATGCATAACCAAACAAACTCCTTTAGATTTCAAAGTTAGCAAGAAAGATACAGTTAAGGTGAAAGTGCTTTGTCAATTTTTCCTTATTATTTTTAGACAAATGAGAAACTGCAATGAAAAAAATTACTAAGAGAGACTGGAAGAGCTTCGTCAAGATCTTTGGGAGAACCTTTAAAGAAAAATGTGTTAGAGTAGTTCACATAAATTAAGACCTTACAATGTGAGATACAAGCATGAAATGAAGCAGCAAACAATTAGAAAAAAACAAAACAGGAATTCTAGTTTAAATGATCATAATTGCAAAATAAAACAGAAAACTTTCAATTCAAATGTCAAACATGCAATAGTTACCATACTTTAAGAATAAACAGGTAGCCAACTATCAAAGCACATTTTAAGTCATTAGCTACCTCAGAAAACAAAAGTATTTAACAAAGACTTCAAAATTAACTTTGGGAGAGTAGTAAGGTAATAAATATAACAGCAAAAATACCATGAGCTTAAAATCCAAACATAAGAGGCTAAATGCAAAGAAATAAAATGATGACCAATGAAGTATGGGTAAAGAGGGGAAAAAACAGTGTCAAATTATTTCACTGACCTCTTCATTTAAATTGCTAACCAAGAGAACTGTATTGCCACCGGCTGAGACTCCAGGCATTCCCACACGGCCAGCAGCAGCAGCTGCAGCTGCAGCAGCAGCATTTGGAATAGCCAGAGGACTCAGAGCTCCTGGAACAGCTGCAACAGGAAGCCCTAATTTTAAAATAAAGCATATTTTACGAAACACACACAAGTCGCTTATGAAAACAGCACCTATATCAGTACAAGTGTTGAATATGACTCTAGAAAGCAGTCCATTCTAGCTGCTGTAGATGTCCAGAGAGTTGTAAAATGAAGTGAACATGAGGGATAGAAATATTAAATATGATTCAAATCAAATCTTCAAAGAGATGAGGTATAAAAACTACTCTCTCCTCTTTTCAAATAAGCATTCTTGTGCACCAGAACTGTTCCCCACTGTATTTATATCACCCTTTGAAAGGTATTGTTCACTTCAACTTCATGCTTCATACTCCAGAGCTGGTCAAGAGAAAAGGCCTATCCATCTCTCACACCATAAATGAGGTGAGGAGGCACAAGACTGCAGCAAACTGGTTTTATAATAATCTAATTCCCTAAAAAAATCACTTTACCACTCCTCCAAGGAAACTCAGATCCTACAGAAATCTGAATGCTTCTCACAGTGATGTCACTGCTGTACCTGGCAAGTATGCTAATTCTGGGAGCTGTGAAAGATTTCGGCAAAATACATGCACTGTAGACAGCATACAAGAATATCCTTATCATATTTTAGTCAAATTCTTATTTGCATATTTCAGAGTCCAGTAAAAGGACATTTATGTAGCAAAATATGTAAAAAGAACAGGAACAGAACTTAAAGTGTTTTATTTTCTCTTCTGAAATTGGCTTCTCCGATTTCACATTTTGGCAAAATTTCAGATGTTTGTACGATGATGCTAAGCTAGCAAAGTTTCTGACGAGTCTTCCAACACACCAGGTAGACAGCCTAAATATCATCTTTTACACTATGCAACACTTTCTTCCCAGATTTATTTCAGAGGAAGACAACAGGAAAAAGCAAAGTTCTTCAGTTTCAGTCAATGACCAAATATTAAGCAGAAAACAGTAAACACAGTCATCTGTATTAATGGCAAATACCCCAGATTTAGTATCACATGGAGGGAGAGGAAGGTTGTTAACATGGGGGGGAAAGAGGTTATTGTACGATTATTATCTAGAAAATACATCTATCTTTATTTCTACTCTTTAGTTACCTCTTGCTAAACAAATTGATGAAAAATCAAACAATTGAAAAAAAATGAGATTTTCCCAGGCTGGACAAATGTCTTCTCAAAGAAAACAGGACATAAATTCCTGTTTTTCTAAAGTGCTTACAGAGTACTACTGATCAATTATGATTTGAAAAATATGTTCTGGTCATTTCTTGTCAAAGCCCACACAAAAATAAGAACAAAAATCCACAAAAAAAAAAAAAAAAAAAAAAAAAAAAAAAAGGAAATTAAAGATACAGAATGCTTTCTGATAAATCAATAGCACAGCATTAGTATTCGTAGACCAAATCAGAGATACATAAAGTACTAAGTAATGAAAATATTTAGAAAATTCTATTAATCTCTCAGGACAAGATATAGGGAAAATTTACTTGAATTGAGGCAATAAATACAATCTTTTTATTGCATCACTTGTGATATTTGTGGAACTGTCTGTAACACAAAACAGAAAGAAAAACCTTGTCCTTCTTCCACTGAGACAAAAGCCCTTATCAGCATTTCAAACAGTATTTGATGGTCTATGGAAACAGCAGCCAATTATATTAAATAAAGTGATACATAATATGCTTCAGCACATAAGCCAAGCACTAGCTACTTCGAGTCTAGGAAAGTACTTCTCTCAGGCATGCTAACACGTGATCGTCCATTATAAGGCTGTCCTAGGTCTTCTATGAGTGAACATAGAAGTAACAGCATCTGTCAGAGAGAGGATATCAAATTAAACCACTGCTGGCATACAAACACATGGTGATTACTGCTTCCTAAAACCAATTCTGTGATACAGGAAAGTGTAAATACAATCCTATATATCTAACACAAATGTTTGTTTTGTTCTTGGGGTAAAACTGAAGAATATGGCTTTACTTTCAAGAAAAACCTTCTTATAAAAGAGACAGTTAAAAAAAAAAAAAAGTACCCTTCCAGATGAAACAAAGCAGCTTACTGCCAAAAGCAGACTGTGATACAAAGGAAAATCTGGGAATATAAAATGCAAATTCTCAAGTAAGAGTTTTTAAAAATAAAATTCTGCTCTACAAGTTATAGTTTGGAAATGTAATTTAAGTGTTTTGTATCACATATACTGACTATCAAATTTGTTTACACTCAGCTACTGTGGAGGTCACAGAGACACAAACGTGAAGAATGATGGAAAAGTATGACAGATTTTCAGCTAGCAACTTGCTTTATACTAGCTTAGCAGCAACCATTTAGGTATGAGAAAATGTCAAAATATTAGCGTGCTTCAAGTCTTTTAATGTGTCTGAAGCACCTCTCCGTAACTTTAGAAACTCTAAGCTAGTCCAGCACGTTGAGAAATAAAAGAATTTGAAGATGCCTAACAAAGTTAAGGCTTTTTCCGTAATTGGATATAATGACACAACTGATACTTTAAAAGTCAAAATTCTTCATAGTATTAAACTTTCTACAGGATTTTTTTGGTCCTACTGATGAAGTAAAAAGCAAAGATTAATTTAACAGCATTCATATAGAAATGTTTTCAATTGTTATCCTCTGAAACAGATTCATTTAATAAGAGTTTTAAGAAGAGGCAATTAATGAAAAGTTGTAATAAAAAAACCTAGAAAAGACAGCAAGAAATAATACTGTAGGAGTAGTAACAACAGCAAATTTCTAGCTGTAGTAATAAACAGCTAAATTGAAGTTAAACTATTATATATCTTGCAATTATAAGTAGTTTTTGTTTAGCATTTTATTTAGCATTTCATTTTTATGTAGCTGCTATTACAATATAGCTGCTATTTACACAAAAGGCTTTTTTTTCCCTGGAAGATCTTCCATAACTTTTCTCTACTTCACTTATAAAAAGAAACACATTCCAGGGAAATAAAAAAAGAAAGCCTAATTCTGATATGATGACCACGACAGCCATTTGAAAGCAGCCCCATTTGGTTCATTAGTAATTTTGCCCTTCATTCAAAAGATAGTAAGACTCATTGAAAATATGCCCAATTTACAGTCTCCAAGATTTCTGACAACTTAGCTTCATCACAGCTGAGGAGGCAGTATATGAACAAGTAACAATCCATGAAAGCCTGGATAATTTACAAGTGCAACAATTTTCTACTTGGTTATACAGCACACAGCTCTCATTTCCTGGAAGGGTCAGAGATATCACAAGATTTGCATTTTTTATGGGTTTATTTTATAGGTCTCTAAAATTTGCCACTCAATAGAAGTAAAATCTTGTTTTATGAATAAAATTTAGATTATGGTTATTGATATCACTCAACTCATTGATTTTTTTAATGACTTACCTACAACTATTTAGAAACTGTTGATACTGTATCAAGAAATGCACTTATTGGAAAGCTTTGTCATCGTTAACTTAATTTTAGCTTCCAACAATCAGGCTTTTGCTTCTTCTGGACATTAATGAAAACATACAAGCATTATAGACCCCTCTTCCTAGCCATTGAGCTTTTATCCTCAACACAGCATGTCACGCATTACTTATTCCCAGCTTTTTTTTTGGTGCAACTTCTCAAGTACAAATTACTAATGATATTTTATTAATAGGCAAATTAAAGCTATACTAAAAATTATGTGTGAAAATAATAGGTAATAGAAGTAATCATCTTAACGTAGATACGTAAAACTATGACTGAATTGGATTTAGTCCCTAGCTGGGCTACAAACTTCTTTATGACCTTATGTCAAGTAATCACTACCTCCTGGTACTCATTACTTTGCTCTATGCCTTCTTATACTTAGCCTGGAAGGATTTTGGGGGGCAATAGGAGGTTCTTTGAAAATCTATGCTCAATAGCTCGAGAAGTTTCACATTTTAGGTTTTACTGTAGCACATCACGAAGTTACAGTTTCTGAAAAAGAGGGTTAATTTCATGCAGAATGTAACCGAGGTATACATACACACACGCGATATTCAATCATAAAGACTGAAGCACCAAGACTAATACAAGAGTGTCATCCTGTCACTAAACCTCTACTCATAAAACATTTAACCTAAACCTCACTTCTGACATACGAATTACTTTATACACTTCAGAAAAAAGCATGAAAGCTGTACAACAATCCACTATTTAACAGCATAATGTAACAGAAATCAGGGTTAAAACTGAAGCCTTATCACATTTTCTGCTAAGAGATCTCATACACATATACTAAAAACGGCTACAGCAAGAGTTTCAGCAAGAATGCCACAGGTGCAGCACAGCATTGCTGCAAACATACTAGAACTTGAAGAGCATCACATCGAGCTCAAAATGGAGCTCCACTCTTGTGGCAAAGCACACCCTTTGGGAACCATCAGTGAATACTGAACGGCAGATAATCTACCTAAGTACACTCTGAAGCTATCTTTATCACTACTGACATTAGAGATGACAATTCTAAAGCAAATACAAATATAAAATAAGAAGATAAAAAAGAAGCAGGAGGAAGGTCACTGCAATCATTTCTACCATACTTCACACATCATAGTTTCCAAACCTTCATCTTACAACTCTCTGAACTTACAGCTGTTCTCACCTTTCTCCTTTTGAGTATGTGAATAAAAACAGAGTCATAAACCCATTCAGGTTTTCAAGTTTTTTTCTGTTTTCTTGTTTCATTTTGATGTCGTGTGTTTTATGCCTTTTTTTTTTTTCTTTCCATAGAGAGCCTCATACTTCCATATTCAAACAAGTATAATTCTCATTATGACAACTATTTGATTGGCTAAGGCAACAATAATATTAACAGAACCCTTTCGTGAAGTTTTTCAGCAGTAGAGCTTGAAGTCTGTGATAATAAGGCAAGCAGGAGGCAATAAAAATGAAAGAAACTAACCCAAAGATCAGAGTACTTGTATTTGCCAGATGAAGCAAAGTTAAGATACACAAAACTCACCCAACCAGTCATTAGCAGAATCAGAAAAGGTCCCTCCCTCTCTTCCAATATAAGATCTCCATTAATAACCAAGATAAATATGACTGAATTCACTGAAGTCACAGGACACTTTCAAGAACTGCAGTTTAAGTTACTTGGGTCACATCCCTTTTATTTTTCTGTTGTTAGGGACAACATTGCAGTTGAAGACATGCATTCAGAGTGAGAGCTTATTTATCATTTGTCATGCATTCTCTCATTCACTTCTACAGGGCTTCTAAAGATAATGCAACTGTATTACTACAATTCACATTGCAATGTAAACCTAATAGGCCTCAGCACACCATTGCAATTTCAGACTAATTAATATCTTCATCAAGGACTTTGCAAAACATAACAATAGAGTCAGAGTCATACCTAGAAGAGAAGTCTCCTTTGCAAATGCTGCAGCAATAGCAGGGTCCAGTGCTGGTTGTCCATCACCAGACGGAAGATCAGGACGAGTGTAGTCCCTGCTTTTATCATTGTTGTACTTGACATTTAAATTCACCAATTTGGAAAAATCAATCCGTAGAGTACAGCAAGCATTATAAATATTCTGACCATCCAGGGCCTGCAAAAAGGAAACAATTTATTTAAAATAATACACAATATGGGTTGGTCAGTACTTAACTATTTATCCCTCTTACTGTCTAGCTTAAAACCTATTAAGATTACAATGCATTAACCTCTCTTAACATGATTCCAGGATGCTTGATGTTTATTTCTCTTATCAAGAGATTGTTCATGCACCAAGGTGCAGAGAAATCAGCACAGTCAAACTTCTGCTGAATATAATTTAACATGTATTTCACAGTATAGCTTTAATGCAGGTAAAATGCCAAACATTTCTCAAAAAGTAAATAATTCTCAAAAAATAAATAATCACACTAGAAGTCTACAAAAAGCTGACTTAAGATATCAAAAAATCTAGGCTTACACACCATAAAGTAGATGGCTCTGTGCCAAACCAGCATATTTGTTCCTGCCTCCTTTTACTCTCCCCTTAGAATTAGTGCCAAAATTGAAAAGAAAAAAAAAACAAACCAAAACATTACCTTCTAGTCTAATGCTAGACCTTAATAATAAAAAAACAAGTTCCATTTTCACAATTCTTACTTTTTAGTGGATGCCTACTAACAACAGAATTCACACCAGCTCTTACCATGGTACCACATCTATGTGGAAACATTCTCCATTAAGACCTAATTATATATGCTTCAATCATTATCATTCTGTACCAGACTAATTTAATTCCATCTGAAATTTTGAGCATGCTTTCATATAGTAACGTATAGCTGTTAATGCTACACAGAATAAAACTTTTTAAAGCAAGTTATTTCATGTTTCCAAGAAACACGCAGATCATTCAGTAGAAACTCTCAATTTTCAAATACGAAAGTTAAATCTTTTGTTTCTCTTGAGTAATACTAGACAAAAATACATCAGCTCTGGACCAAAGCAAGCTAGCTTAGTTATACCTACAAAACTTCCCAACACATTCAAGTTCTGAAAAGATGAACTACTTTGAATTAAGTGCTGCACGAAACTATTAGGCCCATTGGCCATGGAAAGCATCACAGCTATTTTCATACAGCAATGCACCTGGGAACTGAACGTCCCACAGACACCTCACTATGTCTGGGTTATCAAGGTTGTCCTTTCCTACAAGATGTATTATCTCAGCTAATATATCACCAGGGCTTATGAAATTGTTTAAAAGAATTAACAGCATTAGCAGCCAATGTACAAGAACACATAAGTTAGTACTACTAGAACTTTCAAGTAGTAGGAAGATAAAAGAACACAGAGCAAATAAATAAAAATTAAAAAAAAAAAAAACTTGACAATCTAGATATTTGTCTCAACAAATACTTCTGCTTGAAATTCAGATGAAAGAATATTGGCAATGCAAAGCCTATCATCTAAAATCCACTAACATAGGGATTAAGTCCAGTTTACACAACTAGAGTTTACTCTGGAACGACACAATTATCATACAGAAAACATTATTCTTATAATAATGAAAACTAGGTATGACTGGAACCAAAAGGCAGCTCCTTTTTAGCTGAGTCCAAATCACAGGAAAGCACTAAATATTTAAAACGCAATCAAGACTCTCATTATACCTCCACGTGGAGTCCGTAGACTCTAATTTATGGCTAGAAGAAGGATGTTGATAAAAATCCTTAGCCTTAAAAAAAAAAAAAAAAAAAAAAATAGCAAGCCAAAATACTACCTGTGTTTGTAGTTTCCAAACAGGTCAATACTAAACAGAAGAATGTAAGTAACCAAAAGCCACAGTGAAACTACAAAAAGGAACTAGAAACAATATTTTCAAAAGGATACATCACAGTAGTTTAAGATTTAAAAAAAGAAAATGTGATCCTCACACAACATACTCCAACTCAGCTCAAAGGTTATACTGTATATCTCTCCTGGGAGAGATGCATCCTTAGTGTATCCTTTGGATAAGTATTTGAACGAAAATTGTTTCTTTTCAGACAAATGCCTTGGATGCAAGAAGTTTCTGTGGCTAAACA
Source organism: Tetrao urogallus (assembly GCF_951394365.1). Taxonomy (NCBI): domain Eukaryota; kingdom Metazoa; phylum Chordata; class Aves; order Galliformes; family Phasianidae; genus Tetrao; species Tetrao urogallus. Next base: position 16,997,646 of record NC_136818.1, on the reverse strand, counting down.
GTGTTTATAAACCACAGACCATTATTCAAAACTAAGATTTTTTGCATGCAGTTCTTTCATTAGAAGACCAGTTACACATCACATTTTTCACTACAAAGCTGGAGCATCCAGGAAACAAACACTATTACTGCACTTGCTGGGCTTTCTAACACAATGGGCACAATCTGGCACTCGTCAGTTGATCCAAGCACTGCCTATCATTTCAGCACAATAATCTTCTTCAGGATTCAGGGGGCATGAAAATCCTTAACATAATAATCAAGGGTAACTGCTCTGAAGCTAAATATCTTAACCGGAAATGCTGTTGCTTTCTGTCATTTTCTAGAAATTGACCACAGGAAGCTCACATTAGATTTTATGGTGACAAAACCTGGCAGAGGTCTTTTCTGCAGACTGCTAGCAGAAGAACCACCAGGAAGCAGTCACTCAAAGAAACTGGAAAGAAGGCATCTCCAGTGTGGAGTCAGACCTTAAAAGAACTTCTGTAGAGAAACTAATTCTTGGTACTCCAGAACAGCCACATGCCATCTTAGGTTCAAATGACTAAGCACAACAGAAACTCAGTAGATATGTGATATTTTTAACTCATACTGGGTCAAGATGACTTTCATGCACAGCATTACTCCCAGTAATCAAACCAAAAGATGACATTAGTGGCGTTCGAATGTTTGCAAGGGCTGCTCCAAAAGTGATGCCTCCTATCTGATCACGCTGGTCCACGTGGAGATGGATGTCAGTAGTACGGCAGGAGAGGTTGAACCTTCCCCACCAATATTTTGTTATACGTCAGTGCTGTGTGACAGACAACAGCAGAGGGGCAGTCTGACAGAATGGTGTCTGACATGGAAGTGTGCACGAAGCAAAGGAGTGCTGCTGAATTCCTCCATGCAGAAAAAAATTGCACCAACATACCCCAATGCTTGCTGAACATTTATGGAGATCAACATGAATGCTAGCATAGTGAGGGAGTGGATGGTGCATTTCAGCAGCTGCAAAAGTGAAGTGAAAAACAAGTCACATTCCCAGTCAACCATGCACACCTGTCACATGACCAAATGAGAGTGTCTCACTCAGCTCATCGAGGCAAACTGGCAGAATATGATCAGGGAACTGTGTATGGACTAAGTATTGGCTACACTGCATTGGAAACTATAGCGGCAAAACTGGAATATCTGAGTTTTCATCACCTCTGTGTCCCACAGACGCCCACATAGGCAGAGAAAGAACATGGCATGCAAGCCTGTCAGGATTTACAGACCCAATACAAAGCTGAAGGTGACAGTTTGCCTGGATCACACTGTTACCAGTGATGTGACACAATGTCACCAGTATGAGCTGGAGTGAAAACAGCAGTCAATGGAGCAGTGACATGTGAATTCCTCATTGAAGAAAAAGATCAAGATGCAGCCCTCTGCAGGTAAACTGATCTGTACTGTGTTTTAAGAAAGTAAACGGGTTATCTTTCTGGATTTCCTGGAGCCTGGAAAACCATCAACTCTGACCATTTCATCATGACACCAACTAAGCTAAAGGCTCAAACTTTCTGAGTCTGACAGAGAAGATAACCATACTCTTAGCTTCAGGCCCCATAGCAGTCTGAAGACCATGCAGCACACTTGTGGCTTGTCTTACCACACCCACCGTATAGTTCAGATTTGGCACCTTCTGACTTCCTTCTTATAAGGCCGATGAAAGACGGACTTCACAGGCAACATTTTCCTAGCAACAATGCCATCACAGCACCCATGAAACAATGGGTCACCTCTGCTGGCACAGATTTCTATGACTGCAACACACAGGCTCTTGTTCACTGTTGGCAAAAACACATAGCTAATGGTGGTGACTGTTGAAAAGCAGTGTTTTGTAGCTGAGGATTTGCTCTATCAAATACTGTTACTGCGCTCTTTGTATTTGTTGTCGTTTCCATGGAAATACATAGAAGGCATTACTTTCATAGCAACCTAAGCAGGCTTTCTGCTTCTATTGAGGGCACTATCATTTACTGTGAAAATCTGCTGGCTTTGATGCACAAAAAATTTCCATACGAATACAGACACCTCCAGAATATCCCTTTGTTTCACCAGAGGAAGCACAATAGTTCGGTGTGCTCTAGTGCTGCACATTCTCAACACTTTCTCCAAACCATGGCTAGACTGCTGCACTGAAAGTAATCTCAAGTTTGTCTTTACCTTTAGTTACAGATATAATGAACTATAATGACCCAATCTGAAGGTGGTGATGAAACATGAATCAGTGTAGCCACAGCCTACTTTTACAGGAAATGAGTTTCTCACACAGCAAGTGGAACAGGAATGCAATTTTTCACTACTTGCTCGTTTGGGTAGCAGAAGGAGTCCCACAGGGCTAGAGGCTTCATATTGTACATTCTTGCCAGTGTCACTAGTTTCTCAGAACCTTCAAATGAATAACATCTCTCCTTGGTACTTACATCACTTGAGTTTTTCAAATTGCTCTTTTAACTTCCTTAATAAAGTCTTCAATTTCTATTAAGACCACATTCTGATTTCCTGTGAAGAGTGCCAGTGGAAAATTAAATTTCCCCATTATCTTCTACAGTAACAACTGACGGAAAACAAATTGAAAATTTCTTTACTCTTTTACCATGATTTTAATTTTGAATGCCATGTAACTTAAATTTGCCACCACATCCTCTTGCTTCTACCACTATTTCCAGCTGAATTTAAACTGTAGGCTTTTTCCTTATCGTGCGACTTTCTTTTCTCAGTTTTGATTGGGTGACTTCATGTTTTATCACATTAATTTAATCGTAGCAACAGTATTAATTTTACTCTATCTCTAGGAGAGAAAAGAGGAAGGAGAAAAAATAAAAATCAAATCTTCCCTCATTAAAGCATTTACTTAGAAATCGGTTAAAATAAGAAGCTATAAACCGATTCCTGTTTCAATTTGTCACTAAGCTAGGTTTTAAGATAACTCTGACAATAACTATACATGCAGGTTTCACTGTTATTCAATTAAGTTTAGTCATTCACACATGAGCAGCCATTAGTGAACAGCTACCCCAGTTAAAACATGCAAAACCAGAGCAAATACAGGTGTTGTTGTTTTGTTTTGAATATTATGACCAATAGTGTCCCGCAAGCTAGTATCAATTTATCAGAAGTCAGCATCAGCAGATTCTTTATTTCCTTTCATACTTTTACATACCTCATCCCGTGTTATTTGTCACTTCTTTTAGAATACAGTTCTAGAATTATACTGATAATTTTCAGATTGCTACAGTTCATTTCACAGATGCCGTCTTTCCATTAAATCTTCTGATAACACATTTAAGATTCAAAAAACGAAGTCAAAAATGTGAAGTAAAACATATCAACTATTACTGAAAAATAACTTCCCAAATGTTGATCAAAATTGAATTACAATATCCGCAAGAAATACCTGAAGAACACTGGGATCAAAACGTATCTCAATTGTGAATACAAATGACTTACAGTCAATTCCCACAGTAATTTCAGGTTAAAGATCTAGTTTTTATGTCATTCTAAGTCTATTTACAAACCTGACAGCTGCATCCCATCCACACAAATTTTTTTTCCCCAGTAGTTACAGTAATACATTCACACACCCCTCCCACCTAGTATTTTATATATAACATGTCAGTAAACAACATCTCTAATTAAAACTGGACTCCAAAGTCTACAAATATTTCCAGACTACTTTCCTGAGGTAGACTACCTTAAAGCAGATATCATAAACTAAGTTGAAAAATCTGCTTGTCCTATGCTAGCATTACTTTTTCCTCAAAAGGAAGAGCACTTATACACTGCCTTTTGAAAAGATCTCTCATTTCTTGCCACTCCCTGTCTGGGCGGCCTTACACTTTTAATCAACATTCATTATTTCATATGGTGAGAAGAATGAAAATAACAATCCTCCACTTTTTAATGACAGTCTCTATCTCAATAGTCGTCATTCTTCAAGAAGCGCAGTAGAAACCAAAGCCTGCTTTTTGTTTCCTCTACTACTAGGTAGTCTTTATCAACTTCATCTGAGGCGTGAGCTTTTCACTTTTTCCATGATATCCTCAGCTATTTTGTCACCTCTGGGTAAGTCACTCTTTCTACGCTGCCAAGCAACACTCAACCAGCACATCAATTTTAACCAACCTTCCAAAAACCCAAACTGCATGTGAATGTTAAAGAATATAAATTAATTATATTTAACTCTCAAAAGTTAGAATAAAAAATTGTCTATACATAAAAATATATATATCACACACACAAGCACAAAATCTAGTCTTTGCCTCTGGTTTACTTTTCTTCTCATCATGGATGCTGTCACATCACTATCACTTAATTCAAAATGTCTGGTCTTGATGACATGTTGTTGATTGTTGTCAAAATGATATAAACTCCCATTTATTTTTAAAGAACTCTCAAAAACAGAGGAGGAATATTACAACTACAGTAGTCAGGGTTGTGCAAACATTGTACAAACGTCTAGAGCACAGAAACATATCTACCCTTAAAAGAAAACTATACTTACTAGTTTTGCTTGCTGTGCATTCACTGGATCACCATACTGGAGTAAAGCTTGAAACTGGTTATTCTTTGTGAATGTGATTATCTTCAATACAGCACCAAATTTAGAGAATATCTGTCAAAAACAAAGTTTTATACACATGTTCCTGCTAATTACAAGGTCAAATTAAAATGAAATTTGTCTTACCTGATGAAGAACATCCAGGGTTACAGGATAGTACATGTTGTCAATAATTATTCTAAGCACCGGACTTTGAGCTGGAGTAACTGCACTCTCACTAACGGTGGTCCCACTTATGGGAGCATTTGTTGCCTGCACAGCTGTCACTGCCTGAAGAACAGCTTGGGCCCGCTTGAAAAGAAAATTACAAAGATTTTACTATCTCAAGACAATAGCTAGAAATTAATTAGAAAATTGCATGATTATTCAGGAAAAAAAAATGAGTCAGAATATGAATGTAATGCAGTCCAATCCATGAGAAAATAAAAACAAATACCTCAATTAAGCCTTCAAATGGCACAAATATCAATCTTCCTAGTAGCAAGCTTACTGTTCTACTATTAACTATTAAAAAATCACTTTGTGGATGTCAAAACTCCTTACATACTCTTAAAGGGGAAAAAAGTGCAGAAGCCAGTAATCTTTTATCTTGTTTTTTCAACAGTCTGTACAGTTAATATTTCACTGCCACTTTAATTACGTGGAAAGTTCTGTGAAGAAGGAATAATGCTGAACACTGTCAAGCTTCTCTGATGTAACACAAAGAAATAATGCACAAGACAGACAGTATCAGAAAGTACTATCCAGAGAGAGTTAAACAACCTGGTGTCTGTTATTTACCCTTCTTACTAAAAAGAGAAACAGAGAATCTTCTTCCACCATGAGTTCTTCTGTTTCCTTCTGGTTTGTTTTTTTAAATATCAAAAGCATGGTTTTAGAAATTCAAAGGTTTATGAAGACATGACAACAACACACATCTACATAACTGCTGCTGCTCCCAAAACTGAAAGTATCAGAAAGATAATTTTTTTCCTGAGAAAGAAAAAGTAGTGGATTAAAAAAAAAAAGTTTCAGTTACTACTTCCATTAGAACAGTCTTACATGATTACTTACACGATGCTGTTCAAACTGAAATCAATCAACGAGTTAAGGAAGGATTAAAAAAAATTAAAAGACTTGCTGAACGCTGAGAAAATAAAATTTAACTGTATTTACAAATAACTACTGTAATTCTACAGAAATGCCTTCTGATAAAGACATTCTTTTTCCCCCCAATGCATGAAAATTGTTACAAATTTCAAGCTGTTCCGATATTTGGCTGAGTTACATAATTATTTCCTACTCCGTCTGTGAGCACAGAAGAAGCACATCAATTAAAATTCATGTATTTAAGTGATTGGAGAATGTTGAACTGTGCAACCTACAAAACCAAAACTTTTAAGGTTGCTTTTAAACAGACAACCCTTGATAGCACTGTTCATGTACGCTTACACATCATGCTTCAGTGCACTAAAGTTACACTAAATACATGATGGGGTGAAGGAACGCGCGTGACTTAACATGCTTACACAAGGATAATCTATTAAATGAACACAACAGAGAGCATTTTTTCACAGAAGTTCAAAACCACATTTAGGATTTATATAAACAGCCACTTCTGAAGATGAACATAAGAAAACAATCTTGAAATAATCACTGACTTGCGGTAAGTTAATCTTTTTTTCCCGTTGTAAAAAAATGTTCATCACATTAGGAGGAAAACGTATTTTGCACAGGCATTATTTTTGCCAATTTTTCCATCAGAAAAAAGCAAAAGTTTCTGTACTAGAAACAGGTATATGCATTTATCTTTCTTTTAAAATATGTTCTGCAGAGGCAAAAACTAATTATTTTTTCCTTCTGCTAACATGCACTTTTATCTCTGCACTGAGCATTAATGTGTTCTTCATCAGGAACAGAAGATCACAGGAGAAGAGCCCACCAGTGCTACCAGAGCATTCATTCAAAGCACTGAAATGTAGCCATTCGCATTAGTCATTAACACCAGGGAAATTGAAAGAGATATTACAATCTCAGGTGTCAGAATTAAAATGTTAATTTTCTCATCCTGCAATTTCTAAACTAAGACGTAAATTTATTTTGTGAAAGAATTTTAAGTTAAAACATCTTCACAATCTTTCCTTTCACACTAAGTAAATTCATCCTAATCAAAGGATCACAGAGAAAGCAAATCTTCATTCCCAAAACCACTGGTAAAACTACTGTAGTGTTTGAACGTGGACAAAAGTAGATTTAAATAACAGGTATTCTTGATTGATGATGGTATATATGTCACATACCCTACTGCCTATATTTCTAATACCATGTAATAACAAATATACCTGGTTCAGTGTATTATCAGTCTTCAGTTCTTTATGATTGGAATACTGGATATAGATAGGTTGGTTACGAAGATGAGGCGTCACAGCTGAATAGTAATTAACCATAGTGATAGCTGCTTCTTCTGTTGCAAGTTCCAAAAAAGCCTATAAAATCAAGTTACATTGATAAATTTCAAGTAGACAACCTTTGTATTAGAAGCACAAGAAAGAAGACAAGAGTTTTGAGAACACATTTTGCCAAACATACACCTTTATAAGACACCATCCTCCAATTACTAACTTTATTTGCCAAGCCACCTCCAAATATTCATCTGAAGGAATGCAGAACTGAGTATTTAACTTGCAGTATTTATCCTACTTCCTACTTTATTTAACTCTTAACCAATCCACATTCCCAAACAGAATTTACAAGACAGTATAAGCTGATTTAAAGAAAGAAAAAAGGTTTTTACCCTCCTCCTCTTTCCTCATTAATACTTACTGTAGCATGATGTATTACAATACTATTTTAACAGCATATTTTGAAATGAGGAAAAAAAAAAAAAGCAACAAATTACCTGATTTTTCCCTTTCAGCATCAAGATGTTGGTTACCTTACCAAAAGGTAAGCCTAAAGCAATAACTTCTGTTTCTGTCACTTCCCCAGGCAGTTTTCTGATATGAAGAACACGAGAAGGCGCCCCATCCATTTTATCTTCACTTTTGAATTTCTTGTTGTCATTACCATTAGCTGAAAGACATATCAAGACTATTTGAAGAGTTTACTGCCATTATTTGTGCTCTGTTTAAAAATGCTTTTTATTATAATGTAAGAATTTTTTAGAATCACCTTGTCTTGTCTAAAAGAAAATGGGAGTGTTTAGAACAAATTCTGAAGAAGCAACGAGAAGAACATGAAGAAACGGTCACACGCACAGAGGAAAAGGATCTGGCAGTGTCAGCTGACAGCCAGATGAATGTGAGCCAGTTGTGCGCTAAGGTGGCCAAGAAGGCCAACGGCATCCTGGCTTTGTACCAGAAACAGTGCAGTCAGCAGCACCAGGGAGGCGACTGTCCCACTGTACTCAGCACTGGTGAGATTACACCATAAGTACTGTGTTCAGTTTCAGGCCCCTCACTACAAAGAAGTCACTGGAGCCCTGGATTGCATCCAATAAAGCTGGTGAGGGGTCTGGAATATAAGTCTTACTAGGAACAGCTGAGGGAATTGGGATTTTGTCTGGAGAACATGAGGCTCAGGGGTGACCTCATAGCTCATTAAAAATTACTGGAAAGGAGGTTGTAGCAAGATGAGAGCAGGCTTCTTTTCCTGGGTAACTAGCAACACAATGAGAGCTAATGGCCTTAAGCTGTGGTAGTGGAGGTTTAGGTCGGGTATCAGGAAAAATTTATGCTCCAAAAGAGTGGCGAGATATTGGAAAAGGCTGCCCAGGGAGGAAGTAAAGTCACCAGCCCTGGAAGCCTTCATGTAAAGGCCAGACACAGCACAGAGGGACACAGCTTAGTGTGCATGGTGGTGATGTTGGACTAGATGATCTTTTCCAATCTTAATGATGCTACGATTCTTTAAAAGATGGACTGTTCAAGGATACCAACAGCTGTTTGTGACTGCTCATTTCCTAATCAAGATGAAAAGCACAGTATATTTTTTCCACCTCATTTTCTGTGACGTATGTTGCGTAGGAATACTAATTAAGACTCAGAATGGCTTGCATAAGAACTGTAAAGTAGTCAGAGGTAAACCAGTTCTGTTTTTCTCTTTGTTTTTACCTTGAATGGAGACAGATGGCAATGGAATAAAGTAACCAGAAATACTACTAGTACAAGGCACAAAGTAGAAAAGTTACAAAGAAAATTTACTGATGCAAATACAGGAGAAACAATTAATACTAAGAAGAACCATTTTGAACCACGGGCTCATTCATAAGAAAGACCAGCTAACGATAATGCAGTTAACAGGGAGGGAAAAGCAAGACAAGTATTTCTACTAGAACAAGGGGAAAAAAAAAAATAATAAAAAAATAAAAAAAATAAAAAAAATTAAAAAAAATCAAAAGCACCAAGAGATAGTTTTGAATGTTTTCCAAAATTCCTTGCACAAGATTCCAATAAAATTCATTAAAAAAAAGAACTCAAGCTGGAACATATGAAATAAAGAGCTAGCTGGATGGAAGAAGTTCTGCTTTGAAAAAACTATGTGAGGAAATATTTACTTACTTTGGCCATAAAATAATAAAACTACTGCCTACAAATATGTCACTGAAGTAACATCAGAAAGAATTAAAAGCTAAAGCACAATATTGTCTTAAGATACAAGGATATTAATGAATTAATGTTGAAAAATCAGAACACATTTAGATATGAGAGAAACAAGCATTAAGACTTCCTTTTCTGTATTTCTGGCCATAAAACATGCAGTGTTCAATCTTTCATTTCATCTCTGGAAAGCCACTCAACAGCTATGTACTCTTCTAAAAAAAGAAATTAAAAACCCTGTGACTAGAAGAAAAATATATCTAATTATTAGGGTTCAAATTCATGGGTCAATGAGGATTTAAAAAATAAATTCATGAACAAGACTGACTTTATTTACTAACTAAAAAATTAGAAAAAATAAGAAGAGGAAAAAAATCAATGCCAAGCATTTATGTTAAATCCTCCAAAAGCCTCACCTTCATAAGAAACCCATGGCTGTGATTTCCAGAGGGACGGGAATAAATAAGTTCTCAATTATCACTTGCTGTAACTACAGAGTACAGCTCAGATTTTGCATCCAGGCAAATTATTCAGACCTGATCAGTTGCATGAAATATTTCATCCATATGTGCCTAAATTGAGAACAGTAAGTTATGCTTAGGGTATGCCTAAACTAAAATTAAGAATTTAAGCTCTTAGCTCAGTTTGCCTAAATCATAACAAGTCAGTCAATATTAAAAACACAGAATGGAATCAATTCATTTTTAGAAGCCAAGGATATCCACATTTCAGTTCTGGATCCAAACAGCCAGACCAAGTAACATATTTCACTAACTTCTCAACACTTCTATCAAAACAGACTAACTCCAGTCCTTTGACCAAAGCTGCAAAGAGTTCCTATTTTGAGTAAATACAGTCATTCCCTGTGTTTTCACTATGGAAAATGACAGGAAAGGAAAAGATCTGTACACAGCAAATTATTTCTACCACTCTCTTATATCTATTCCTAACAGCTGAAGTTCCTGTTCCAATTCAGTGTTTCTGCTTTCCAGGTTCTTGCACCACTGAAGATTTTGTAAGTCTTTTTCTATTTGTTCTACAAAAACCTTACAACATACAAACTGGTTAGAATTGAGGGTGTAGTATCCAACAGACACTGATTTCTAGGAGAGGATGAATGCAGTAAGATCCACCTTCTTTGGCTCTGCTGCCACATCTCAAGACTATGGCTTGGTTTCATACGTGTGGAGATTTACAGAATAAACACTCACTTTCAGAAGATAAAAGGTAGATAAATATATGGAAAATAATACACGCAAAAATACACAGAGTATTACACTAAAGATGCAAGACAAAACATGGGCAGCTACTTGAGGATCTCTGGCAATAGCGCTAATAAATGAAAGTAAGCCGGACAGAGCCACTGATTTGCTGTCGGCAGAAGCATACTTCAGACACTGAAAGCTAAGCTTGTGATAAAATTCACAAAATGAAGCCATCAAAATTTACCACAAAACATTTAATATTGGAAAAAAAGAAAATGGAAAAAAAAAAATTAGTTGTCTTGCTTTTCTTGAACACAGAAAAGAACGCTTTTTTGTAATCTTCAATTATCCAGCCAGTATAGCTTAATGCAAACTTACTACTTCAATAAGGGCAGTAACAAACTTTGCCATATATTAAACACATATGTACGTAGACATGAGTTTTCAAAACATTTGTCAAACAACCAAATTATCTTTTGGGACAAACAGTGAAATTTCTGGCATCACATGAAGCATCTCTCCCTAATTTTATACACTGTCTTATGTATTAGGTCAAGCAATGCTTCTCAGTCAGAGACATCTTCAAATTATACTTGGGTACAGAAAACCAGTATTTAAAACACGGAAACACAAATTGTGCAGAGCCACTGAAAGGTAAGCTACTATTAAAGCACCAATTCTCTAGCAAAATAAAAAAACCCAAGCACCGAGAAGAACATTATTCATATCGTCTGTTTTCTGACACAAGACAATCTGAAAGATGCTTCTGGAAAAAGGCAAAACTGCAGAAAATTGGGAAGGGGCAATTTCAAAAGCCAGCTAATAACTACTACCAAAGAAGTGCTATTGAAGTGGAAGCTCATTGGCAAGAAGTTATTCCACCAAAAGAATAAGATCTGTTCTGTAATAGCCAGTGCACTGTTGCAAAGTCCTCTTTGGTTCTCCAGCAAGGAGAGAAAGAAAAATCCAATTTCCATGCAACATCAGTTGGCTAATCTTAAGCAGAATCTTGTTGCTACAAACAGCATTCAAAATCATTATTCTCCAATCTAAGCAGGATCCTGCAGTCTAAACATAATTGACACATAAGCCACATCCCTATTGCACAGAAAACCAAGTCATGGAAACTGAAGACGTAAGAGCTGACAAAGCCTGTGAATGAGCATTATCTAAGCAATCTGCATTCTCTGACATTTGTAGTTAGAAAGTCCTCTTTTATTAAAACAGGACCGAAAACCTATGTATATATATATGTATATATATGAGGAGCAAAATGAAGCCTAAGGTACACAAGTTAAGTCTGCAGCATTCAATCATTCAAGTTATAAAGATTCAATGTTCACAGGCAGTTTTTTCTACAGAAAAACAAATTCTAAAGTTCAACGTAACTTCTACACAAGAACAAATAAGATTTCCTGCTGAGAAATAATTTTGGAAACATTTTAAAAACATTTCATCCTAAGGAATTTTTCTTTGCATACTTCCTCCCCTACAAAGATACATATCAATACTACCTGAAATATTCTGAAGTCAAAATACAAGAGCTGGAAAATATACACATCGTTTTACCTTGAAAATATACAAATCATATCCTTTATGTGTGTAATTTTCTGTAACAATAATTGTAATGAATATTTACTCTAGAAAATAAAAGCTACAGCAGTAAATATTCTTTTCTTCTTCATTCATTTTCCTCAAAGGTTCCTCCTCTCATGTTCACAATTTCTCCCAGTTCAGAAACTGTTCAGAGCAAAGACTTGGCATACAATAACTTTTAACTTGTTATTTCTTCAACATAAGGAGGAAAAAAAAAAAGGCAAACTATAAATCCTTTTATAGCTGCAATATAAGAAACAATTGATAAACCTGATTTCTGCACAAGCCACTCTGGTTCAAAATCATCACTACACTCCAACAACCAACTACAAAAGAAAGGAATGTAAGTATTCGTGCTCTCCTGGAACACTTATTTCATCCTCACCACTTCACATAGAAAAGACAGGATCCTTACTAGCAGATTTATTCATAGTTTCTGCTAACATCAACAATATTTGTTCCTCCTAAGTTGAATATACGAAACTCAATGTTAAAAAGTAGCATCAGGCATATATCTGCATAGGAAATACGTGACTAAAAGAAGGCAATGCAATTATGAAAATATTTAGTTTAAAATTGCAGATTCTGACCACAATCAGGAAGATTAAATATCACAGTAGTTACCTGAAAACAATCACCTGTATTAAACAACGAAAGAAAACCACGAACGAAAAAGCTGCAACACAAAAAGAGCACTACAGCTCCATTTCTGAGGTTCAGCTATGTGTATGTACCTGGCCTGATATGGATGACAGAAGATAGAAAGAGAGGATCTTTGGTAGGATCAAGCGAGATTTGCTGCAGGAGTCAACAGCTTCCCAAAAAAGGGAAAACCAGACTCTTAATTTTCATACAGATAGCTCAGAATCTAAGCTAAAGATAAAATCTGGAATTCAGAACGGTTGAAATGAAGAAAAGAGTCAATAACGCATGCAAAAAAGATAAAAACTATTGAGAATACAATGTTCTGTAAAGCTTGCATTTTTTTAATTCTAAAATTGCAGGTTACATGTTCTGTGTTAACTCTATTGGACTTTTGTTGTGTTGAGGACCTCTGGGGAGAGAGGAGCATGTTCTCCAAGATTTGAAACTTAAAAGTATGTTATATCTTACTATCCTTGTTGTGTCACGTCACTACCGTGTTGCAGAAATCTTACTCCTTAACTGAAGCATCCCATCAGTAATAAAGCCAGAGCCTTACTCCAGATACAGGCCACAAGGCAAAGGAAAATTCTAACCGAATAGTAATGAAACTAATCCTAAACTATAGAGAATATTGCCTATCAGCAATTTGAGTTCAAATACATAACCACGGTCAGGCAGATAAAAGATTATCTATACTGCTTTTAATTAAGAACTAGAACAAGCACATCTGCATCCAGTCTGCGGCTGTTTCAAAATCCACTGATCATGTTTTGTAATTATAATACAGTTATAATGTGGCATATTGGCTGTTCAAAGTTGCACAGGACCATCCAAAACAAATGTCAATCACTCTTGCCCTTAAGAAATATAAAAATAATATGGCTAGTGTGCAATGCAACTGAAACGAAATAAAAACAAGTTATGGCATAATGATAAAGACAAATTAACTGAAATAATTCTAATAGCTGTATTCTCACTCTCGCATCTGGAGATGTGGTTCCAGTTTGTCGTCAGTGGTTGTTTTTTTCTCTTTGCTGTTTACCTCCCAAAGTTTCTTAATTTACAGAAAGATAGTGTTCAAACATCCTGAGCATTAAAATTTAGGCTGTCCACACACAAATGCCCACGTGAGTCTGCTCCAAAAGTAACACCCCCTCTTTACTATGTTGGTGATATGGCAGTAGAGGTTAAATCATCCAACCAATACTCCAGCACATTTTGTTGCTGTGCAACACATGGCAGCAGAGAGGCACTCTGACAAAACTGCATCGACCATGGAAATGTGCTACTGAATTCCTCCATGGAAAAAAAAAAAAAAATTGGCATCCACTCACATTCCTCAATGCTTGCTGAAATTTTATGGAGAGCAAACAGTGGATGTCAGCACAGTGAGATGGCCAGTGGTGCATTTCAGCAGTGGTGACATAGACAATAGGTAAACTCCATTGGCACAGGTTTTTACAAGTGCAGCACACAGGCTATTGTTCACCACTGCTGAGAATTCGTAGCTAATGATGGTGGTGACTATGCTGAAAAGTAGTGTTTTGTACCTGAGAATTTGCTCAATCAAATTGTGTTACTGTGCTCTTCGTTTCTTTTGTAGGTTCCATGCAACTAAATAGGTCAATCTTAAAGTAGTTCCTCCTATGTAAATTTTAGTCTATTATGACACTTTACAATCATGTGGTGCACTTAAAATCTTTCCAACTACTAACCAGAGTGTGTGCCAAAGTGGCCAAAAAGGCCAATGGCACCCTGGCTTATATCAAAAACAGTGCAGTCAGGAGGGCTAGAGAAGTGACCATATCATAGAATCATGGAATGAGTGGCCTGGGTTGAAAAGTACGTCAAAGATCATGTAGCTTCAACCCTCCTGCCATGGGCAGGGTCACCAACCACCAGACCAGGCTGCCCAGAGCCACATCCAGCCTGCCCTTGAATGCTTCTAGGGATGGGGCATCCACAACCTCCTTGGGCAACCTGTTCCAGTGCATCACCACCCTCTGTGTGAAAAACTTCCACCAAATATGTAACCTAAACTTCCCGTCTTAGTTTAAAACCATTCCCCCTTGTCCTATCACTATCAACCCATGTAAACAGTCATTTCTTCTCCCGTTTACAAGCTCCTTTCAAATCCTGGAAGGCCACAATGAGGTTTCCCCGGAGCCTTCTCTTCTCCAAACTAAACAAGCCCAGTTCCCTCAACTTTTCTTCACAGGAGAGGTGCTCCAGCCCTCTGATCATCTTAGTGGCCCTCCTCTGGACCAGTTCCAAGAGTTCTGAGTCCTTCTTGTGCTGGGGGCCCCAGGCCTGGATGCAGTAGTCCAGAGGTGCCTCATAAGAGCTGAGTATAAGGGGACAATCTCCTCCCTCTCTCATCTCTAGAGGCTTTCAAGAAAAGGGTAGATGCAGCACTGAGGGACATGGCTTAGTGGGCATGGTGGTGATGGGTAAATGGTTGGACTAGACGATCTTAGTGGTATTTCTAACCATAAGTGATTTTGTGAATTATAATAAATTTGAAAATTCAGAGGTAAATTACTTGTGCTCAGGTAGTGTTAACTAAAAACCAACTTCACTTAATGCGCTATCAAAATCAGAACATCTGTGTTAATACTGTAAGTTAAACAGGGCACTGAGAACACTAGTATCTTGCATGCCTTAGCACTAAGTTTTCTGTGAATACAATGAATTGCCTATAAAAGTCGCTGCTAACCTTCCCTACTAATGAAGTAAAAAATGAGATGAAGATTAATACTGCCATTTAAAGCCAGAGGAGCTTGGTGAGCTCCACTGCAAAACAATTTTTGAAATATTTTTACTGAATTAAAACACACAAACATAAATAATGAAAGTGACAGTGGCTACAGTATAAAAATACAATTTTCCTTGTCAATCTTTCGTCTTTGGTAACTTTCATAAAACTTTCTTCAACTTTTGCTTTTATCTATATCCCTTTAAATTTTTTTTCTTTTGTGGATTTCAGAAATACAGTTCATGGCATGAGCACCTTCATATACACAGCTGTTCCTAGAACTTCCATTGAGTAGTCCTTCACCTGAAAGAAAGAAGTCACACAAGAAGTTTGGCATAAAAGTAACCCCTCATAAAGGAAATAACCTTTGTAGTTCTTCAGAAAAAGGGACTTGATTCTCTTAGAAGTTGAAGAATAGAGTCTAGTGTCAAGAAGATATTCCTTATATATCTAGGCTTCAGCTCTTGTTTCTCAGAATCCTGCTATCAAACTGTCCTTCGAGTCATTGGCAGCTGTGTTCATGAGGAAACAAATTCACAGTTCTCACGGCAAGGTAATTTATGCTCTTCTAGGATATGAGAGATGAGCATGATTATGATACGAAGAAAGAATGGACTTGGACAGCATTTTCAAAAAAGCTGAAAGAAAATGCTAATAGTGCAAGGCCTGCAATTCTGCAAATTCAACATATCTTTGTCAGCTGGTAATAAAATGCGTAGTCAAATATAACTTTAAAAAAAAAAACAAACACAAAAAACAGATATTTGTTGACCCAGAATCTTACAAGGTCTTTTTCCTAGCAATAATCTATGATGGGATTCTACCCTCAGATGATTACAAAATGATGTTCTTTCATGTTGCTCATAAAGTTCTTCTACAGTAAAAAAAAAAAAAAAAAAAATCTTGTATACTTTACAATAGACATGTTTAAATGAAATTCATCACAGCTAAGAACAGTCATCAACTGCAGGGGGTCAGAAGTAAGCAGTAAGAAAATTGCACAGCATCATGCACAAATATCCAAGTTTGTCTTCTTTTCAAGGCAATTCTTTTACTGGAGATACACAAAGTACTTAAGTTAGTAACTTGCAGTAAATCATAATATAACATACTCCCAACTTCCCTTTATCTATACGGTCTTGAAGATGGGTAACGATGACCAAGCTGTTAAGAAATTGTTCAAAGATCACAACTCCTATTTTCAGCAATTTCTTTGGTCTAATATGGTCAGCTTTCCTTAATTTCATACCATTTATCAAATTATCAGTGGTTCAAATTATCAAATAAATACTTATACAACAATTATTCAAATGCAAAACCAATGCCTATCCAGCAATTTTGCAAGGCTTTTTTTTTTTTTTTTTTTTTTTTTTTAAATAGAAGAGGAAAAGAATTCATACACAAGACCCTGCAAAGGAGAAAGAAGGTACACATCTTTCATACCTTTAAGGAAGAATTAGCACAAGAATACACTTAAGAGCATTACACTACAGTATTCTATCTGAAAAAGAAATGAGTATTACAAAAATTTTCGTGAGACTATTACTGTGATAAAAGAGTAAGACAACTATTTTTAAAAAACTGAGGTTTAACCTCATCTCTAAACACAGAGCCATTAAAGATAGTTCAATTAGACAGTACGTGTCAACTTCCCTGAATAGGTCTTTTTAAAAAAATGAGTTTTTAAAAACACTGCTTAACAGCAACAGGTCTGAGGCAAACTGTTTTATAAGAAGTTTGATATATTTTTGCAGAATGGATTTCAAAAGAAACAAGGAAACAATTCTCAAGTTTTTCTTCTAAATTTGGGCCTGTTAGAGTCACAACTGGATTTTCTGGATTGTATACTTTTACCAACAAAGCTCAAAGCACAATATCTGCTCATAAAATATCAGGAATCTTATGTTGAAAAGATGAATGACTAAACCAGAGTAGGTTTCTATGTATTGGGAAAAAAAAAAAAAAAAAAAAAAAAAAAACAATGAACAGGTTTCATGAAATGACACCAAACTTCAAGAAGGCATTAAAGAGTTACAGAGCAGGTCAGTTTCTATGAAATGCCTGCTTAACCAAGACCTTCAGCAATGACTACAGATTCCCTGAATAGGCCCTGAAAAGTTACAATGGCTCAGCTACAGCTGATAAATCCTTTTCATTGAAGTTTTAAATTCATCTACAGAAAAAAATAAACAGTGTTGAAGCGAAAGGAAGGCATTGGTTTGGACATAAAGAATGTTTCAATTCATCTGGCTTCAGGAAACAGGTACAAAAAATTAACACACCAGTTTCTATTTCGGACCCAATCATTTCTGCATCTCTAATCTGAAATTGTTAAAGAAACCTGTGCAAAACTGGAAAATGTACCTTCCAGGTTCCTGGTAAACAAGACAGATACAAGAACATATGCACATAGGAATAATACTGAAATGCTGATTTAACCTGCTCTACAGATTTTGTATGCTATTTAACAAAGGCAGGCAGAACAGAAGCTTGAATGCAATCTCAAGAAAATGCATGAAAACAAACCAAGAAAACTTTGACAAACCAGGACTCCTTCCCACACACTTCTGTACGGAATGATTTGAATTCAAACACTGCATTTGTGATCGTGGGGTTTTTTTTGTTTCTTTTTGTTGTTGTTTTTTCCCCCTGGGTATTTTTCCGGAATAACTCCTTTATACCTAATTAGTATGAAAATTTGTTACAAACAACAGATACTACAGGAACTTATCTCACACCACCGCCAGCTGATAATGAGATCTTTTCTTGGAAACCGTTTATGGTTCTGGATGCCTAGAAACCTACCAAGAGGCCTTGCTTGTTTAAAACAGAGAATCAATTTGTTTGGAAACTCTCTTTGGTGCTAAAGAAAAAAAAAAAAAAAAAAAAGAAAAAAAAAGAGAGAGAGAGGAACAAAACCTAGATGGAGGGTAGGAGAATTTGCATTCATTAAACACAAACTCCTCCATTCAGATTATGGAACCAAAGCCATTTTTCCCAAAGAACTCTCAGATGAGACAAACTCAGACTTCAAGTTTTAGGGCTTCTTAGAAAAGCTTCTCTAAATTTTCTTCTGAAAGCCCAAACATGTAATTCTTTTCTTTTTTTACCCTTTCAGCTTTTCTTTTTTTTTTTTTTTTTTTTTTTTTTTTTCCTTTTGATAAGTAAACTTCCATTTAGCTTTCCTGATTTTGAAGTTTCTCATTTCAAATGTTCAGGAAAAACTAACTTGTCCTGTAAACACTGACATTTCACCCCCACACTCAACGCTCAAACCCAAATGCACCCTCCACACAACTCTAACTCCCTTTAATTGTGGTTTCTCATTTATGAAAAGCAAATTGCTGAAGCAGTATTATCTTAGACTGCTGAGGATATCAAGAAAATGGAAATGAGAAGATGTACCTGTTTCAGAAACAGAAGAAAGGACAAAAAGCAGAGGAGATAAATAAGCATTCCAGGGGCTCTAAAATGACCACAAATACATTATTTTTCCTCTTCTGACAACCCACTCATTTTCCCTATACTGTACATGATCTAGAAATTGCACAGTCATATTACCAATCTCTATGCTGCTCCAATGGAAAGCAGCTCTTCTTAGCAATACACTTTAGTGCTGTAGCAGCTATCTCAAGAGTATGAACACTCCAGCACCAAGCAGGGCAGAAACACAAGCAGTTGCATGTTTTTTTCTTGTTTATACTAGGAATGCAGGAAGAGAACATCCACTCTGGCAACATCTGCCATCACAGCATATTAAATATATCATGAAACTGTATCCAGAATCCTAATCTTCGTTTACTTTACTTTTAATATAGTAGTAAATCTGGAACTAATACTGCACTGCTCAACAAGTAAATACAGATGGGAATATATATATATATATATATATATACACACACACACATATATATATATAGCACATGGAAGCTGTGAACCAAGCAACCATTTGGAAAGACCAAGTAACACCGATACCATGAACTAATTCCTCCACATTTCAGAGAAAAAAAAAAAAGTTACATGTTCTCAGAGAGAAGAAGCAAGACTGTGAGGAGAACTCTCACAAGGAACTCAAAGAAAGTGTGAATGTCAGGACCATACACTGCAATGAAAGGCATTTTATTATGTGCTAATTCCTTAAAAGCCTTTCTATCTAGTAACATCATAGTGGTTAAAGAACAACCTAACGTTGAGATTTTAGTAACACTGCCATCTCAGACTGAAGAAGCAAAGTGAAGTTCACTGCTTTTGCAGTCTAAATGAGAGCAGATCAAATTCTCTTTTCTTGAACGCATTACAGGGCAGCATAATTCCCGTAATTACATACAGTCCCGTAATGCCCAGGCTCACAGAAGCTACATGTGAAAAAACAGAAGTCATAATGAGTTGTTATCTGTTTACCCTTAACTGGCAGTTCTGATTCCTTACTTTGAAGGCAGCAGTACAAGACAAGTGTAATTTTTCATTCTGTCATCCACCATTGGTGTACTGTACAGACATCTGAAAGTTGCTCTTTGTTTCATGGGATTACCTTTCTCAGGTTCCTGAGGATTTTGACTATATGTAAAGTCACTACAGTGTAATGCATGCCAACACTTTATCCCTCTATAGCACAATGGATTCTCGTTTCAGCGTTCTCCCCTTGTAAACAGGAAATGAGTCCAAAAATAAATGATAGATTTCTCCTTTGAAAGGGCATCACTTACCAGTAACTACCATGCTGCTCATGTTAGAGTTCGGGCTATTGAGTACACTGCCTGAAAGAAGTTCGTCAGATCCTCTCTAAAAAGAAAGAGACAGTAAGAGATTTTTTTCCTCTATTTTGTGATTTTTAAAGATGATATTAAAAATGTCAGTTTGACAGGGAAAACCTTTAGAACTTAAGCAAGCATAACCAAACCTATTCAGATTTGGCAGACTTTCTCATTTCAGACAAGTGCAACCACTTGAAGTCTACATAAAGCAGTATATTTACAAGGCAAACTTTGCAATGAGAGCAGCTTAAGCACAATTGTTTTACCCACCGCCAAAATGCAGCCACCTTAAGACACAATAAGAAGTCCTGAGCAATAATTTTGTTCAGCACTTCAAATTAAAACATTATAATTAATTGTTTACTTTACTTCCATAAGATATAGTTAGTTATTTTAATATTTCACGTTAAATTAAAATATTATATCCAGATTAAACTACAAGGGAAATCTGCACAAATAGAAATGGTGAGTTCAGCTCAATTCTAACATTCCTATTTGAAAAAAAAAAAAAAAGACTTGTCTTCAGAGAATACTATCACTATTCAATCTGGGGGCATCCATTTGTCCTGAAAACCTAGGACAGAAGGTAGCACCTACAGGTGGCAACTGTAACTCCTAAAATATGACAATTATCAAGTTAATTATCTTTTTGAATAGTAGTAGGCTGCAAAACAATCAAAGTAGGATGTATATGGAAAACTCATAAGATAACCTTTTCCTCAAGTTATTTACAAGACAAATACTTGGCAAAGCTGAAGAGGCTTTTGCTTCTTTCTCCCCTACTGTTTTTCCCCATTTTTTCTTTTTTTCTTCTTGTCCTACTCCAGTAAGTTTTTATCACACACACACACACACAAAATTATCTTCCACTTAAGAAAAAGAAATTATTAAAAAGAAATAAACTTGACAACCTTTAAACATTTTTAATTAGATCTTTTCCCACTTCCAAAGTACTTCCTCAACAGCCCTAACACCAATCCATGTCACCACTAAAATGCACAAGAGGAAAGAAACCAATTGCAGCTCATCTTTTTAAAAGTGAAAGCTTCTCATTTAGTTATGGGCACTACAACAGAATCTCCATGCTAGGCAGAAAATATCCTGAAAGTACCTCAAAACCGAATTCTAAATTAACCTGAGAATATTGTCTTTCTATGCCACAGAGCTGTAATATGCATAAAATCAAACCTTTATCATTGTACCACAGTGTTCTGTGTGCATATATACACATAAAATGGCACCCGACATCCAGAGGTCTTAAGTACTACGAATGTATACACAGATAATAAAGATGCAACTTTTAGCATCAGCTCTGTAGTATCTTTATACAGCTTATGGAAGACTCTTCACTCAACCGAAAAAAAAAAAAAAGTGCCCATCACATCACCAACTGACTTCCTTTGAAAATAAATAATGGCTAATACTAAGATTCCTTCTTGTTCTCAGTGCAAAGGCATATATGCAATCAGATACAATTACAGAAAAATGTAGCTGGACGTGACAAAGACGTATGCCAGAAAAGTTACGGAAACTCTTTTTCAACCTATACTGCTCCATATTGTTAGTATCATACACTAAAAATCAGTACAAATGGCTACATAAACATTCTTTCTTTCTCTCTAATGGCCTATTTCTCTAGTATTTACATAGATAGAGTACCTTGAAGGTCAAGATTGCCAACACTGCTGCTCACTCAGTAATACAACAGTTATTTCTGCTCACAGTTACTCATCCAGCCTTGCTCAAAAGCCCTCACCTCTAGGCTGGACAGCTCAATTCAATAGGAAAGAGGCAGCAGAGACAGAATTCATTCAGAGTTTGGCAAATTAAATTAATTCAGTGGTAGATTTGGTTTTCCTTAATAGGCCAGTCATCAATTTGCAACACTACAACAGATTCTACACCAAGAGCTGAAACACCCTCAGTACTGATGAATGAATGCTCTTCCCAAACCCTACAGAACCTCACAAATCTGAAATCTAGAATTTATTCCAACTGTCTTCAGCTTCAAGAAGTTGCCTAAACGAGCAACTTCAGACTTGCAGACTGTAAAAATGACTACATAAACTTCTGCCTCCTAAGAAACATGTTACAAAAGCCTGATATGTTTCTTAACTCATAGCAGAAAAAAATCCAAAATCAACACCAAGCTAAACAGTCAGAGTGGTTACTCAGTTGTGTTTTAGGAGCAATTTTAAAAGTTCTCTTTCCATTCTGAAACACATTTAATACCTCAGATAACATTTACATAGCCTGTTACAAGATTTTGTCATTATACTTGAAATTTCAAGTTACGATTTTGTTTCAGAAGAACATGCAAGTTATATGTAACTTAAAAAACAGCTATGCAGCAAAAGAAGTCACGTTCTACTTGAAAACAGAGTAATTACAGAAATCAAAAGCAGTTAGCTGGCTGTTAATTGCTATTTACTTCAAAAAGGTCTCATAAGATGACAGCTGTTTTACAAAGCAATTTAATATAAGCATTTCAAATAATGACATAAGCACCTACAAAATTATGACAGAGGCCAACTTTTTTTTTTTTTTTTTTTTTTTTTTTTTTTTTTTTTTTTTTAAACACCCATTCAGCAAAGGTAGGATTTTATTCAACTTGTGGGTTTGGACCAGTTTTCATGTGTTTTTTCTTTAACAGAGAGATAGGCCAAAAAGGATTTGTACCCTACTTCAAGGGCAAAACTTCTACCACTTGTACATGCATTTCAGAATTACAGCTCACTTCCCAAGTATCTCGTGCACACAGTAGCCTTATTCTCAAGCACACCACTTCCAGTAGTCAAATCATCCAATGCGAATAAACCGTCAAGTTCAGGTCAATTCTATTGAATGTTTCAGAAACAAGGAAAACAAGCTCACATCTTTGAACAACGTGGTGAATCAAATTCAATAAAGAATGGAAGATTCAAGAGCAATTTTCACTTAGCTCTCTTCCCCATCTTTGTAAGCTGCTGTGCATCAAGCTACTTCAAGACGGAAGATCACAAACACTGACCAACAGAAAAGTCCAAATTTAAGTTTAAAAATAAAATTAAATAAGCCAAACAAATTGAAGCCACCACATCAAATTCCCTCCCAACCATAGGCTGCAAAGGAAATTTCTTACAATAGCAACATGAGAGAAACTACTTGAGTATTCATTTTAGCGCAAGGGAAAGATTGCAAAGGACAGAAGTACAAACTGCGATTGTACACTATTCAAAGGTCACAGCCAGTCCTCAGGAGCAGAAGTTTTCAATGCCACATCTGTATTCCTACCAATGTCAAGAAAAACATTAAGCAGTACTGGTCTTATGTACAACCTAAAACACTAACTATGCCATAAACGTTCATGGACAAACATTCTGAATTCAACATCTGCCAAAGTACTGTAGCAAAGTAAATCCAGGAATCATCAAATTAACTTCTTATAGTCAGCAAACTTTAGATTTCTTGCAGAACCAAAGCCCTTTCAAGGAGTGCAACGTTATCATACCCTGCCCACTGTCACTGAGTACTTCTAACAGCACAGTGTGGCAACAGCATGTTAACCTATTGTTCTAACCAACCAATGGAAACTATGCAAAACTGACATTTTCAGAAAAAGACAAATAAGTTGTCAACTCCAGACTCTGAATATGTATTTCAAAGGAACTTAAATATACATATATAGAAATTTTTCCATACTTTAAACTGAAGAGAGCATTTCTATATTTCAGTTAATTTGTAAGGAAATCTCTCAGTAAATACAGTTGTATATATTTCGGCTCTTCCACAATTCAAATGAACAATTACATTAAGTAACTAGCTTAGCAAATGAATCTTCTAGCTCCCTGCTTTAGCAGTCACTGTTAACTCAGAATCCCTCACTACTGGAATTAAATTTATGTAGCTGGATTCCAGATTCCAACCCCTCCACTCCCCCACAACAGATTACTTGAGACTTCATGCTATCACAAGTTATATTAAGTACCTATGCCATTTCAGGACGTTGTCACAGTCACACCATCTTTCCAGACTAATAAAAAACCACTATTTACAAGTCCTTACCAAGGATTTTCCTCACACTGCAGACAGGAGTTAAGTATTTCAAAAATGCCCAGACCTTACTACAGCTACTACCACCATCCTTTAAAAAAAGGCTACTAAACCACAAAAAAAAAATACCAAACTTTTCAATTTTGGCTTGAGAACCACCAGAGAGGTTTAGTCTTTCAAACATCAGAGTATTTTTGACAACTGTTTATAGAAGAGAAATACTATCAGCTCTTTTTCCAGTAATCCAAGGCTACGAAGGCTCCTGTGAGAAGTTACAGCTGCACATAACATGACAAACTCTGAATTTACCAGCAGTGCGTGAACATGCAGGTCTCTTCTAACACTACACAAACACTGAACTGATAATACTAGAAACAGTAAGCAAATAAACTAACTGCATTTTAAGATGTCATCAGCATCAGCTAAAATAATTTTTTGACATCCATTAGAAAACATAAAAAAGATACCGAAAAATACTGCTTCATTAAATTCTCTGATTTCTAATACACAACATGCAGATGTTCCAAACCTCTCCCAACGACAGGATGATTTCCTGCCCCCCATCCCTCCCCTCCATGAGGGAACAAAAGAGAACCTGAGCTGCACAGGAATACACCAACAGCTCTGGCAAGCCAGGAGACAGCTCATGATTTAAAGAATTCTAACAGCACTGTAAAATATTTCATTTCTAACAATATCTGGGAACGATTTAAAAGCAAGAGCCAGAAATCTGGCAGTATGGGAGACTGTAATGAGAATTCTAACGTAACAGCAACATCCCTCTCCAAGACACACACATGCAAGCCAACTACTTCAGCATCCAGCAGCTGAATTAACTTTGGGGCATGGATGTTAGAAAGGACAGGGCAACACACTTTAAACACCCAAATATGGTGCTCTTCTTTTTCTTCCCCCCATTTTATATGCGATGGGACAGAATGTAATGAATGCCTTATTTTAATAGGATACATTTCTAATGCAACACTGCATAAATACACAACATAAATACTGTTGGTGAAGAGGAAATACTTGACCTGCCGTACTCTCTGACTTTGCACACCGCTATCAAAACACATACACCAAATTTCCTAATGAAGAGACTGCTACACCTCTCACATATACGGGAACACAGAAGACTCAGTCAGGACAGGCCAAACCAAGTCAGTACATAAAACTTAAAAGAAATTTGCTGCTGTTTCATGGTATTCTACAAAGCACTTAATTTCAATTATAAGCTTATTATCTCTTCATCAGAACCCTATATATATGGAGTATGTCTTCATGAGTGCTTCAGAATCCTATTACATCAGTTGGCCTTAAATTCCCTGTGAAGTAACAGGATAAAATATGTTTGCCTTCCCATACTTTATCCTCCGTATTCTTTTTCTCCCTATTTCAATCCTTTTCCATGCTGTAAACAGTGTATGGTTGGCTGGGGACATCTCCTAACAATTAACTAAAATAATGAGTCCACAAATATTAAAGTAAGGATCTATCTAGGAAAAAACTAAGTTTGCTTTTTGTCTTTCAACTATAAGCCCAACACATACCACAGAATTCTCAGAAATTGAGCATGCACAATCAAGAGAAAGTGAAGCCTTTAAAACTGAAAGGAGAAAAGTCTCCACTCCTGTGAAAAGCCTCCAGACTCTCAATCAGAACAATGTGAAAAAAGAGCCAAAGTTCTCAAAGCATCTGAGATCAAGATGGGCATGCTTCACCAGGACGCTGAAGTGCTAAGAGCCTTCACTTAAACCATGCCACCCAGCTTCTCTTTTAAAAACTCAAACTTTGAAACTGTAATGAAAGACTTCAGTCAGAAATCTAGCCAAAGACGAGTCAACACTTCAAATGCCCTGGATGAAGTACAAAGATCATTTATTCCAGCATGTCAGACTTATTATTCTGCTTTCACCAGCACAGAAACAGTTACTCTGAAGCAGATGTACATAACTGGGAGAAAACTGGAACAGGCAATAATAGCTCACTCAGGAGATATCGTTCGGATATGCTCTTACCTTATCGGTCAGAATAATACGATGGCATCTAGAAGTGTTATTCTGTAGCAGTTTCTACAACCCTAAAAGAGCCATCAGAAATGTATTTCCTACTTGACCACCTGCTATACTTGTAACAATGAATGGAAAGTTCCAGTGCTACTGTAAAATCTTTAACGCAATAATTACGTTAGGTATTCAAGGAAGAACTGAATCTATGAAAACCTAAAAACAGCTGTATGTATTTGCAGCTTAATAAAAGGCACAGCACATAAGCCTGAAATCAAACATTGGTCCCCATAGTAGGTTGTAAAAACACAATCTCATTAAAACCAACACCACAACCAAAAGCAACAGCCCTATCTTCTCCTTGGCCCTAAGCAGTTTGTTTCTATTGCCCATCTCAAGACATATAAAATCTATGTTGCTACAAGAGCTCATGCAGTCATATCAGATTTGCCCCAATGCACTAAAGAAGACGTAAGTCATAACCGCGTCAGCTCAGTTTCAACCTGGTTAAGTTCCCAAGAAAGGTTTGTGAAATGATAATTCAAACATTTGTGCCTTAGGTGTCACAGAGGCAGGAAAAACTGGAATGCAGCTTCAATTGCCTGTGAAAACAGATCTCAGAGTTCTAAGAAACTGGAAAGGCATCCTAATGCTGACATTCATCGAGCTCTTCAGACTGGGCATATGATCACATTTCTCTTCCCGCAGTCCTCTCAATTAATACATAAGTCTAGGTGTTCTCTTACAAAGGAAAAGCGACTTCCAATTTGCAACAGACAACAGAAATTTCCTGTAAGCATTCACAGTATAAATTTTCAATACTTTTATTCTCTCTCCACTTTCAGCTTTCTCTTTTCTTTTTTAATTGACATAGTACCCAATCATTTTGTCACCTCAAGAAAAAAAGTTACAGAAATAAAAAGGAGGAATTGTAGCAGACTGAGAAAAAAATATGAAAGCCACCTTCAACAGGGTCCATTTTAACATCTTTCATAAACAGGTGTCTTTCATTGTACTGTTTCAGTTGCTTTTGCCATCAAGGACACACTTCACATACTCCTGCTGAAGAAATAAATCCACACATCATTCCCACTTCACTGTTAGAATGTTCAGAATATTCTTCCTTACTAGCGCTGCTGTAACAACATATTGCTGAATACAGTTGTAATCATTATCCCAGCTAACACAGTTTCTCCAATTCACTGGCAAACAGCTTTTGTACCACTGCCCCTAGCAGAAACTTGGTCGAACCTACTAACAGCCCAATTAGTATGAGAAACACTTCAGTATTTTACAAGAAATAAAGCAGATCATCACATGGCATTTGTCCATATAAGTGAATCCATTTCCCACGCTTCCATTGCCCTCCTCTTATCTAAGAATGATGACCATCATGGTGAAACAGTACATCATGGGGAAAAAAAGAAACAGAAGGAAAAAATCTACTAAAATACATTTTCTCTTTTCCTAAAGGGAGGCTAAACTTATCTATTGTTAACTTGCTAGAATTTCTAATAGATTACTTCTGTGCTTCCTTTTTAAAGTATATTACAAACAGCTTAAATAAAAAGTCACAATATGACCAAATATGTTTCCACCATAATGAAGCTCTCCATTATTAGTAGCAAAAAACAGCCAGTTTTCAATCATTTCCTAGGAAAATCTCTCCGAATTTGAGTTTTTTTAAAAAAAAAAAAAAAAAAAGAACCACTGAATACTGCTTAGGGAGTACTTACAAACACTGTTTCTCAGTGCTCTCTTATTTCTCTTCTTCAACTTTGTGCTGGTTTTAGCTACTGCCTTTCCTCCACAGTGTTAAATTTCAGCAATCAGGGAAAAGAGGACCTTTGTGATAGACCACTTGTCAGAAAGCTAACAGAAAGCACTAGTATGCTATGTTCTAACATCTCCCACCCAACCCTAACATTACCAACTAAAATCCCAATGAATTTCCTCTTTTCTTAAGCCTTCTAAAAAAGTTGATGCTCTCACTCTTGGGAAAAAATCCTTCTCCCAGATCTTCAAAACAAACCTGTATTTACACTAATACATGAGCTTTCTTTTCCTAGATATAACCTGGGCTGTTCACATTTGGCAGCTGAAGCTCTGCTCTCGGCCAGACTGTAACCCAAAGCAGCTCCACAGTGTTACAAATTCCCAAATGCTATGTACCAAGTACATGTATTAGAAGAACAAACAAAGAAAGAAAACCTTCGCCCCACCACTTTTTCTGCTCATCAGGTAGAATGTCATAAACAAACTGACTGTAGCCGTCCTGAAACGTGCAATGCACATCCCCAAATGAGTCACTCAATTGCTCAGGCCACATTCACTGCACAGCTACTTGTGCCAATCAGGAGAAAGATGATACATTAAGCTGAAGTGGCCCACGCTTACAAAGAGAACTATCAATACCAACTAGCAGCTCACTGTATAACTATACAGTTATTCCCTGCATCTCTGGGAGGTACATTCTTTCCATCACAGCTTCTGTATCTCTGAAGATTTTTATTATTTCTCCACAGAAAAGACAGATTATATACTTCCTATATTCACTGTGTCTAAAGGCCTCCACCACTCCAAGTACCAAGTAAGTTTACTCGGCCAGATCAAAGTGTTGTAACTGTAAGGAGAACACAAGACAGCAATTCTAACTACAGCTGTTGGATCCAGATGTCAAAATGCCAAAACTGACATTCCTCGCTGACTACAGACATAAGATGCTAACTTGTCTCTGAAACTCCCTGAAATTTAGAATACCATTTTGTTTTAATAACTATGGACCACACGTAATAAGAACAGAGCAACTAAAATGTACAGTCAGAAAAAAGCATTTTATACAACATGGCAATTTTCAAAAGCGTGCACAAACAAATCCATAACCTTAAGATGTACAGAATTTCTTCAAGAAAAGGAAACCTGAAGAAGGAACATTTGACACAGTATTACTGTCGCTACTGGAAGCCTTAAATCTGTTGTTCTACTCGA
Organism: Tetrao urogallus; assembly: GCF_951394365.1. Taxonomy (NCBI): domain Eukaryota; kingdom Metazoa; phylum Chordata; class Aves; order Galliformes; family Phasianidae; genus Tetrao; species Tetrao urogallus. The sequence continues at coordinate 16,968,501 of NC_136818.1, read as the reverse complement.
AAAAACTTTGTACAACTGTTTATGAACAGTGGGAGTTCACAAAGTAACACCTGACACAGAGTTAAAACTCAGTATTTTCATATTGCTACCTAAATTGTACTGAAAGGGGTGTACTTTGTGCAAAAGCATGCCGTGAATTCCAAGTCGGCCAAACAAGACACTACATATCAAATCAAGTATGAATTACTTAACATTATGGCCACAAGTCATCTGCATTTTGACATATCCTAATTCTTCCACAAAATAAGCAGACTGCTTCTCTGACAGATATTAGTCGGGAAGTATGTTCTCACTACGCATTTGATTTTAGACAGAACACCACATTTACAACACGTAAACCAAGCTTTCAAATAACATTCATCATTTCTCCACTCCTTCATTTCGTGCTAAATGCTTTCCTCAGCTTTTGGTATTAATTTCTTCTGACTCAGCACACAAATAAAATAAAGATGGAACACTCAAGAGTTGGTTGAACAAAAATGCTTTAAATCAAGCCATGCTGCATAGCACAAATAAACAGTAATAACTTAAATTTTACAACCTCATTAGAAATTTGCAGTTAGACTATATAACTGAGAATATTAAAAGCAATTATTCCCTTTATTTATACTCGCCTACATACAGTTCCCAGAGCTGAAAACCCTTTTTTTTTTCCCCTGTCTATACTTGCTAACTTCCACTACTAGTCTTAACAAATGGGTTTAAAACATAGCTAACAAGCTCACTTTTCTGCTTACAAAAGCAGCCTGCCACAAAATAGTTAATACAATTTCCATAGTTGATGATGATTTTGATAAATCGTATTTTCTAAGAGAAGGGTCACAGGCCTTTTCTCCAAGTACAAGGAAATAAGCTATCTATAGCTGATCAGCACACATACAGCAGGTACAAAAAACTTCAAGTGTAAGGTCACACAAACAGCCTGGGTAAGTTATCATGTGCAAGCACAGATAAATCCTTGTCTGCTTCTAATGGCTGCCCAATCATGATAAAAGCAGTACTAAAAGAGCATTAAGTCTGCTGATGCAAGACCTTGGCACTCAGAAGTTGCTCTCTACCCACTCCCAATACACCCCTAATAACAGATGACAGCTAAGTTAAAGCCCCATGAATTTTCCCTCTCATCTATACTTACTACCAGGTAAAGTATCCCCCAGCTTTAGAGCATTAGGTTTCTTAATAGGCACAAACATCCACTGGAGAAAAGAAACACACAAGTGTTTCACAATGCTTTCTAGAAAATATGATGAGAGCCAACATGAGATTGCTTACACAAACATGAATATGAATTGGTAAGAAATTCCATGTCACATTCTTCTTGGTGTCCTGACAGTTACAGAAGCTCTAAGAGACAGTCCAGCTTATCCTATTTATTAACAGCTTCCTTCAGAAAACCATTGTCTTTATTTTCTTCCCTATGCTCCTGTGTATAGATTGTTTCCTTCTATATCAACAATACCATTTTCACGTGACAAAGATCATGTCTTTATATACTTGCTTGCATTTCCCTGTATTTAACTTAATCATTTTCTGATACACTTCCCTTGCCTTTCTTATATTACATCCACAATTTCTACAATCAGCAGAAAGAAGTAGTTATGTCATTCGATGTGCCTTCATTCATTGCCTTGCTAGTACCTGAAAATATGGTTCCAAAATTGCTCTACACACAAAGTATTTCAGGAATGTTCAAAGTCTTGTACAATTCTAAGTTACTCATACTAAGAATTGATATTGAATCAACTTCTGAATTAAGAACATCAGAATTTTATGTTCAAATAATACACGGATTGCCTGAAATTGCTTCTTCATTAGAAATGACTGAGAGTGATTTTATGAATTGTTTTGCCACAAAGTTCTTCATGTGGTGCAGTTTAACTGTCAAATACACTCCTACAGTTGTAGGCAGTTGACACTGTCCTCCCAGATAATGGGGAAACAATTGTACCAGTCTGTATTTCTGAATGGAATGAGCTCCCACAGAAGTACTTTAATAACTGTACTTTTTGTACAAGAATGATATATCTGCAATACTGAACACACACATGGACCCAGGTAGGTCCAGAACATACAGTTCATTACAACTCCTCCTAGAAGAGAGCTTACTCAACGCAGGTTCACCTAACACAGTAGCCACTGTTATCTAAAGGCTAACTGTATTACTTAAGGGCTAGCCCAAATCCAGCAGAACCACTACTGAACCTGAGCCAGGCAGCTTTACTACACAAAACCTGGTTCACCAAGCAGTTAACATAAACCAGCTTCAGGTGAAAAGGCAGCTATGCAACACAGCTCCAAACTCCCCAGACAAGTGGGAGAGACCATATTCACAAGAAGACTTTCATGCATACCCTGAAATTAACAAGTTAAGTTCTCTTCTCCCACAGATCTTTCCATTCTCATTATTTCTCAAGATGTTTTTATGAAGCACTGATCCAGTTCTTGCAACAAAACTGGATACAGAAGTTAAATAAATAATTAATAACCTACAGGAAACTCCTTCCTTGTTTCAACAAATATGTTAAGTTTGTAACTAAACTTGGAGAGAAAAAAATCAAGCAAGGAAAACGTTTACTTCTCTGCCTATATAAACTCTAGCACTCTCTTTTTCCTGTATTAATAAAACAACTTTATTTAATTTCAGCGTTAACTATTTTGAAAGAGGATGAGGGGAGATGAAAACATCAACAAAAAACAAGAGACGGCATTGTTTTGAAAAATAGTCTGCAAAATAAAGCTTTAAAATAGGAATCTGATAGCACTACATTAATTTAGAACTCCTGTTTACAGTCTAGTGCCTAGAAGCGTCTTTTGTATAGGGCCTCCAATTTATCTCTAGGGATTTTTTGTTAATAAAGCATATACTGCTGACTAAATATCAGCTGACAGTGACTGCTTAAAGTCTTAAAATTTGCAATGACACATGCTCAAAGCAGTTCATTTTGTATCAGCAGTGTACCCGCTTATTTGTTAAGAGCACATCCTACCTTCACACCAACTGCAACATCAGTGACAATGCTGTAAGAAAAAAAAAAAAGAAACATAAGTCAACCAACTTGTTCTCATAAAACCAAGGGCTTTTGTTGGTTTGTTCTGCAACATCAGAGTAATTAGGAGTCAAATTAGTTAACAACTTTCCCAATCCAAAAAATGTGGCCAAAGAAAAAAAAGACGACAGAATATAAAGGAGAAAACTACGGAAGCTCCACCTGCTCATAGGCTTCAAAGTTTCAGGTAAACATTACTCTAATGCAACACACTACTAGGCAGTACATTTAGGAAACATGGGTTTCTGGATGACGTGAGATCACAAACGGGTGAAAAAAGGAAGAACTTAAAAGTAAACATAGAACTTTTCTCACAAACCCTGTAACTAGGCATCCAGTTCAACTCAGAGAACTCCTTACAGAAGAAAGCAATAAACACAGGTTTTGAAATGAGCTTGGAAAAAGAACACATTGGCTGGTATCAAAATTTAACCATCAGATCTCCTATCTACATGGAACTCTGCAACAGGTATGCCAAGGTACACCATCTTCCTAGATGCAGATTCCTAGACGCTAGAACTCTGTAACTTACACTATGCAACAAAACTCCAAAGGTAGCAGAAAACACCACCAGAAAAAAAGAAAGAAAAAAAAGTAAAATATGAACGGGTGAAAGCATTCCACAGCGTAACAACACTCATCAGTGCCAAGACTTCTTCGGCCGGACTTGTAACTCCCAACATGACAGTCAGAAGTAACCATAATAAGCCTTTAAAACTCTCAAAGTTGAAAGGTTACGCTCCTAAAGTATGCCAAAGGGATTGCTTCTGTGTTTGAGCCAAAACAAATAACTTGTTGGGCATCTGGCAGCTGGAAAGTGCTGTGTTTATACTGATGAAGGCAGCAGCCAGCAGCTCCCTCCCTCCCCGGTTCCAAAACTTCGGGCCCTGAGCCCTCTGCCCGCCAAAGCGAGGCCCTCGCTGCCTCCCGGCTCCTCCGGAGCGTTCCTTTCTGTGGCTCCTACAGCCCGTCGCCCACATACACAAAGGCATCTTTCTACCTGGGTAGGGGAGGAAGCCAGAGGGCTACCGGGCTAAAACAAAAGAGCTCCCGCCGGTATCGCTCCTCCTCCCCAGCCCGCTCCAACACACGCCGCGTGCCGTACGGAGTGGCTCCTCGCCCCGCGCCCGGGAGCAACGGCAGGGCCGAGGGGCTCTCGAGGGCGGCGCGGGGCAGCAGCACACGGAGCAGGGGGCGGGATCGCGCGGCCCAAAGCCCTCGGCCGCGTAAACCCGAAACCCCGGCAGGGGCCCGCATTGCAGGGAGGCCGAGCTCCCCCTCCCCACCCGGCGCGGGACCCCGCGCCCCAGCCCTCCCGCGGCCGGAACCCGGCCGTCCCCTCGCCGCCGGGCGGCGGCCGCTCCCACGCCCCGCAGCCGCGACAGGACCCGGCGCGCGGAGAGGTCCAGGAGCCGAGCGGGCCTCGTCCCACCCCCTCGCCAGCCCCGGCCGTCGCTCTCACCCGTCCATCGCCGAGCAGGACAAAGCGCTGACCAGCGGGACGGAGAGCCGCGCAACCGACAAGCACGGAGATCCTGCGAGAAAATGGCGGCGGGGCCTGCACGGAAATTGCCGAACGTTGCCGAGCGCCGGATTCCGCTCCTCGTTCCTCACCGCCACGGGGCATGCGCCGGAGTCCCGAGCGCGCGCAGAAGGCGTGCCTGAAGCTTCTGCCATCAGCTGCCCGGACCGTGAGGCGGCGCGAGCCTGCCAGGCCTCGGGCGGGAACGGGGCGCGGCCGCGGCTCGGCGCGCCGTGGAAGTGGGCGGTGCTCCTCGTGTCGGCGGGCTTTCCGGGAGTGCGGCGCGCCGTCTCGCTTGGGAGAGCTCCTGCCTTGTCTGAGAGTCTGTCTGATTGGGACACAGACCGTGGTCTCCTTTGTAGCTGACAACCGGTATCGTTTCAAAAATAAAGACGACTGTGCCATCGGTGCTGCGCCGGTGCTCCGTCTCTGTACGGAACTTCTTGTTGCCGCGCTCCTCCGGCAACTCCAGTAGCAGAGCACGTGCCTGCTTCCTTTGCCCGCTTTTTTGCCTGGTCTTAACATTTCATAGGACGTGCGAGGTTTCTAGAAAGCAATACTCACTTTATAGTCTTAAGTTACATTCAAGAAAATGTCTTTATACCTATGATGGAAAATCTGAAAATGACCTTAATGTGCCTAAAAGATCCCAAGCATAGAAGGACATTAAAGGGAATCATCTTAAAACCATTTCACATCTCTTCTGTGATACTCCAGTTTCCTCTTTTTTTCATGACGTCCACCAGAAGCCATCTGATTAGATGAACTAGCAACACTCAGTTTGTCCGCTGAGTGATTTGCTCCTCCATATAGTGGAGATGGAGGAGAAAGCAGTAATTGTTTGCAGCAGAACAGAAACTGGAACTGAATTTCCAGTTTACTGGAAAATAACGTTTACTTAGCAAAAGAACAGATGGGAGAGGTAGGAATGGATGTGAATTTGTAGAGCAAAACTTTGGTCACTTTGAATCCAGAAATAAAAGAAATAATTGATTTAGAATTAACTAAGAGCATTTAATCTTAGAAGGAAAAAAAAAATACACCAAACTATCAACATGCATTAATTCATTCAGTTGTTTATTCGATACAGTATTTCAATTTCCTCTTCAAGTAGCTTTGTCTTTAAAAGCATTTCAGTATGCTTTTGGACACCATTGTCTGGTATATTCTTAAACAGTGATAGTATAAGCAGTGAGTTTGTCATCTGTTCTCTCTGTAATAAGTCTCTGCTTTATCTTTCTCATAGTTTAGAAGGTCAAAGAAAAAAAAAAAGTTGCCTCAGACACCTCCTTTTCCTTCTGCCCTGTTAACTTCCTGCTGAAGTGTTGTACCAGGTATTTCAGAAAAAGGCTCAAATGCTTGGTAATAGACAACCATTCAGTAAAACACCTCTATCAAAACCCTCCATATTTACTGGTTATATTATGAAACACTTGGGTTTGTATCTTGTGTTCATCTTATTCTAACTGGAAGTTAAGCGTGTAGATTATTATTAGCAACAGAAAAGCTCAGTACTTTTAAAATTCTATTAATCTCACTCTGTATGGGAACTACTGAATCACAGCCTGAACCTCTAATTGATCACCTGAGGCAAGCACTGAGTCAGCTGCAGGAGCACAGGTGAAGGCGATTAACCTGTGCTGCTGGAAGGGGGGGAGCCTGGCTGCAGCTCTCCTAGACCCCACTTAAGGGCTGACTGCCATGGAGGAAGGGTCTCTTTCTCGAGATTGCTCCTCTTGGAGTCTTCTTCTGTGAGTCCAGGACAAGGGGAAGCTTTCCATTCATTTCTAATTATCCCTCTCTAACGCAATAAGCTTTCCAGCCTAACTTCTCTGTATACTTATTGATTATACATCTGTATACTCGTTGATTATACACACTCCTGCAGTAATATATTTTCCAAAATAATTTCCTCTGGTCACTATTACATTTGAATGTTTCTTTCACTGATTGTTTCCTTTTTATTTCAAGAGCAGTGAATAATGAATAGTCCTGCAGCAATTCAGTGGTTAGTGGTATATGCTTAGTGAAAGACTGTAGGAATTAGGAAGCGTACAGAGATACTGTCTCAAGTACCAGTGCTGAGTTTGGAGTTGCTGAGGAAAAAACAGCATCTGTATTTGCAGAGGATATCTCTTACAAGCATTTATCTGAATACCTCTTGGCATTCACAACATTGAGAACAGCAAGTTGCATAATTTAATTGAACACTATGTAAAACATATTTCTCGCTGCTTGTTTCGAGCTTGCTGCCTGATAATTTCCTTTGTTATCCATTACTAGTTTTCTTAACAAAATAGATGGGTAGTTTTCTCTCTTATCCTAACCGTACCATTCATGAATGCACATACCACCTTCAGTTTTACACTGAGAGTCTTTGTAAATTTAACTTCTCCTTTATTGGAAGTCATTCCATATTTTCAATAATTTATCTTACCTTAATCTACATCCTTCCTAATTCTACTCTAGAAGTTTGTGATGGTCCTCATTATTCATTACAAACCAAATGCTTTTATATAGATTAATATTTTTTCGTTGTATTTGTTTTTCTATTATTTTACTGATAAAGCCAATCTGAATTCCACATTTGAGTGCTGCTAAACAATGAGCTGATGTTTTCGCAGAACTTAAGCTCTTTCCTGTGTGGTAGTCATTCATTTTAGATTCCAGCATTTTGCATGTATAGTTTAGCTTTTTTTTTTTTTTTCCTCCCCTGTGTATTACTTCCATTTTTCAGGACAGAATTTAACTTGCCATTTTATCATTCAGTCACAGATTATCATGAGAGCTTTCCACAATTCTTCACAGTCAGCTTTTGTTTTTATTACCATGAATAATTCAGCATCATCAGCAAACTTGGTCACCACCACAATCACTCCTTTTTCCAGATCATTTAAGAATATGCTGAACAGCAGAGGTCCCAGTGGTATGCTACAAGTGACCTCCCTCTACTGTAAAAATATACACTATTTTTTCTTGTACCTTCATATAAACTCTTGTAGTAATCTATTAGTAATAATTGATAAGTAGTAAGTTATTCATGTATCAAAAAGTGTACCTGCTAATTTCATATCACCTTAGTCTCAAGGGATCTGGGCACAGAACTTCAACAAATTCTTTTTTTGAGACTATATCATGTTGTCAATCAATCCTAAAACACATACATATTGACTCCTGTGAAGAATTTTATTTCTTTTGCTGCTGGATATACTTGTATATAACAGCTTTTCACTTGTCTGAATGACCAAAACTAGATACCTCTATCATCTCTTTGTTTTCCTTATATTAAGGGTGAATGGTGTTGCTAAGTACATTTGTTCCTCTGGATATTATTGGAAAGGTTGATCGTTCCCTTTACCAGTTTTTGTTGCATTCAACCAAATTATTCTATCTTAAATCAGTTCTTATCAACTTCATAATTCATTAATTCCCTAGATGACTTTGAGCAAAGTCCTAAAATTTATTAGTAGCTATTCATCTTTTTGTACTCCTGCAAACAATGTCCTTAATCAACATTTCTTTCCAACAGCCTGTGTTGATTTACTTTCTTTTATTGAACTAAGTTTTAAAGCTACTCAAGTAATTCTTACAAGTGCTGTACCCTAAGTAAAAGTAATTTTTTTGAGTTCAGGTCAGAACTTGTCTTACTGGTCCAAGTCCCACAGGATATTTTCCAGCATTTTATTTCTAGTATTTCTCCTAGAAGACAGATTATTTTGGAAGGGCAAGGAGTGTTACTGTTCTCTACAGTCTTAAATACTAAAACATGACAGTTCATAGTGCACTTAACTAAGCATTCATAGAGATTAAAAGATCAGATTTTGGCAATTAGATTATCATTTGCCTGCTCACCTTTCTCTCTTTTGTATAGCATATCCACCTGGAAATTTATTCCCAGAGCAGGTACACCTTTTTCCACCACTTTTTCTGTTTATAAACACATGCCCATTTACTTTCACTAGGTCTGGAGATCAATTTTTGTTACATATGTGATGATTGCATATGTCTTTCATACACTGAAGGTGACTTGTTCTTTGCCTCAGTTGGTTGGTAGCAGTGTGAGGGTTATGTCATGGGAAAAGCAGGGCTGCAGCTTTCTTCCCACCGGTTTGCTCTGTCATCAGAACAGGTGAAATGAATGATTTCTTTCTGAAAGCAAAGATATGTCTGTGAGGTTATAAGGCAAAGGCTAGGAAGTTCTCTGCTTTTCAATCTAATTAAATGTATGGATTCCTGTTATTACATATAGACAGCCAGTCTAAAGGCTGGCTGGGCATTCTAGGAGAACCAGCTGAAATATCCCTACACCAAAGTAGTGATTGCTTTCCAAGTATGTTAACAAAATTATTTAGTAGTTTGTGAAAAGCTAGCGTTCCCATGACTGTATGGGTAGTGTGACTGACAGGCACTGAGAACGGCTGCCTTTCTGATGTGTGGTTTGCCAGCCTAGGTCTGTACTCCTGCTGACAGGAGTGGACTCACACCAGAGCTTTAAGTTGCAGCCTGAGTAAATAATTGCATACTTTAGAAATAAACCGCAATTGCTTAACAGTTTGTGTCACAAAATTAGGCATAGATACAAGCTTATGGGCTGCTTAGCTATATTTTCTGATCACTCTCTTAACTCATAGGCCAGTGTCAGACAGAATCCTTACTGTAACATCTTCAAGGATCCCATGCCTGTACAAGGCCTGAGGTCACATAGATTTAAAACATGGTAACTATAATTAGTAAAAAGATGGAAAAAAAGTAAAACTTTTTTTTTTAACAAAAAGAAATGAACAGAATGTTCACATTAGAAATTAAAGGAGCCCAAATCCCCAGCAACATAGTAAATTAAAGCAATACGTTTTCAAACAAAGAAAGAAATCTCACAGCAATTTCCAAGAATGGTCTTTGCACAATTGGACTGAAATGGGAATTTTCCTATTGATTTCAGGAATCCACAACTTGAACTCTGAACTCTTTACAATTTAAAAGGAGTAAAAAGTGTCTCACAGTAATTTTTAAAAGGTCATGCCAGTGATATATGAGCTCACCTTTCCACTTTACACTTTGATGTCAGAAAATGGAATTATTTTTGCAGCACTTTTTCAAAACCGCGCTCTCACAACACCTCATCTTCCACAAGTTCCTCCAAACCGTTTTACACCCTACATAGAAGCAATATTAGGTTCCTGGGCTTATTTAATAGAGACTGTTTTATAGACTCCTACAGGAACATGTGAATTTTCAAAAAGAATATCATAGGGGGAAAATATTTTCAGACTGATACTGTTCACACTGGTGAAACGGAAATGCTTTAAGAAAAGTATCTTCAAAGAAGAGACCCAGAAATGTGACTGTTTTTAAAAATGAAAATCTTCAAAGCAGGCATCTCTTTGTGAGGAAATCCTCAAAGAGGCATTCCTCCAGAGTGAGAATCACCGAACATGAAATCTCTTAACCTATATGAAAGCTTTGAAAACTATAACCCATTCCTAAAATTGAAGGCAATATTTCCTTGATAAAATATAGTGTTATTAAAGGGGAAAACGACTTCATCGTTGCTAACTATGGAGGTGGTCAACCCTTACTTTAACAAAAGAGGAATTAAGATCATTAAAAGCCTTAACATAATGACAGAGTTACAGAACTACATTATTTGAATATTTCAAACAAATGCATTGGCAGTTGTATACTCTTTCATCACTGGACAAGTAGTTTCATAGATACTGCAGATTTGAAAATAGCTTCTCCATTTTTAAAAATGGCAGCAAGGGAGTCCATGGATTAGAGCCAACAGGCAATATTTGTGTGAGCCACATTCCTAAGCAGTAACACAGAAAGTAAGACTTTTCACAGTAAAAAAAAAAATAAAAAAATAAAAAATAAAAAAAAAATTATTCAGTACATTTCCCAGTTGAGAATAGAGTGGTTTTTAGAGTCTTGACTGTTTTTCCATGAAAGAAATGCTTTTTTTTGTTTTTTTTTCTTCCAGCTACTGGAGCCCATTAAATCATTCCTGGTTAAAAGCTTTACATTGATGTCATGTAGAAGCACATATGTCACAACAGAGCAAGTCAAGTATCTAACCTTGATGTAAGTTAGAAAGGAAAAAAAAAGATGACAGAACTTGTTCCTTAGAATCATAGAACATTTCAGGTTGGAAGGGATCCGCAAGAACCATTGAATCCAACTCCTGGCTGCACCAAGACCTGGGACAGGAACACCCAAACCCTGTGTCCAAACACTTCTTGAACTCCAGCAGCTTTGAGGCCATGACCAGTGCCATGACCAGCCTGTTCCACGCCAACCATTCTTTGATGAAAACCTTTTTCTAACACCCTCTCCTGACACAGCTCCATGTGGTTCCCTTTGGTCCTGTCACTGTCACCAGAGAGCAGAGCTCAGCACTGCCCAGGAGTTGCAGCCACCATGAGGCCTCCCCTCAGCTTCCTCTGCTCTGGGCTGAGCAAACCCGGGGACCTCAGCCATTCCTCATATGTCTTAGCCTCCAGACCTTTCCCTATCTTCATAGGGCTCCTTTGGACTCTGCAATAGTTTCATGTTCTTATATTGCAGCACCCAGAACCACATGCAGTGCCCAAGGTGAGGTTGCACCAGTGCAAAGTAGAGCAGTACAGTGTGTCACATTGAAACATGATGGCCTTTAAAATGATTTCTGTTAAAGCATTTATTTGATCAAAGCCAGGAAATTACCCCACACTGTCACTCAAAGGGTCTGACTGCTGTGGCACTCACTATTGCAACGTGAGTGAGGTGCAGATGACCCACAGCCAAGGGTAAGCCACAACCAGGCTGCCCAGAGAGGATGTGGATGCCCCGTCCCCGGAGGTGTTCAAGACCAGGTTGGATGGAGCCCTGGGCAGCCTGGTTTAGCATTAAACGTGGAGGTTAGTGGCCCTGCATGTGCCAGGGGGTTGGAGTTTCATGATCCCTGAGGTCCCTTCCAACCCTGGCCATTCTGTGATTCTGTAAGCCAAAATGATTTTCTGAGCAAGACATTAGAGTTCGTAACAGCCCGAAGAGACACAAGTGGGTTTTTTTTTGTTTGTTTGTTTTTCAACTGATAAATTAGGTAATAAAATACATATTGGACTACCTGAGTGGCTATTTTCCCTCTTACTTGGGAGATTCTTGGCTGCAACATCCTGATCACAAACTGCTTCAGCCATGCAGACCTAAAGTGATGCCAATTACCTTCATACAACCATAAATAGAGTAGATACTGAATACTGTAGTGTTTACCCAACTCTCCCACAGCCTTTTCTTATGCTCCCCTTACACCCCTCTCCCTTTGGGTTTTGAGAACCACAAACACTCTTAACAAAATGAGGCTGAGGTCACACATTGTAAGACTGACTGGTTTTTAATTGCTTTGCTATATGCATTCTTCCCACTCCTTTATTTGCCTAGCAGCAGATTAGCTGGCATCACTTAAACATCTTTCTGTATTAAATATTCTGGATAAAATTATTCTTTCAGATCTATTCATCTGAAATACTTTTTAGCATATCAATTTCACAGAACCGTGATTCTCATAGTGTTAGTGGGAGATTCAGTACGTGTACATAGCAGGCAAATCTGACCTAGTAATTTTCCTTGTCAAGTCTAACCCTCCCTGTCTTTGAAATTTGGAAATAATAGAAAACTCCAAATGTTTCTGAGGGCACAAATACTGCTCTCTCACCTAAATGGTATTTCCCATTTAAAATTGGTAATTTAACTATCAACCATATAACACGAATGCAGCTTTCTTTCTTATGTGACAAACAGTTTCAGAAACGTTATGTGTAAAAGGCACATCAGCTGATTCTGAGAATCTGAAAACAGGTGCTGGATAGAAGGGCAACAAGTTAGTAGGTCTAAAATAATACTGTTAAGTTCATTACACCTCCAGAATGGATGCCATTAAAAAACAAACTAACTAAAACAGCCCTTGCTTTTGACTTTCCAATAACTAAAGTACTTTATAATTTTGAGAGTAATCTTCTGTGTAGTCTGCTGTCATTTAGGACTGCTGATGTAGCTGGAGAACAAGAGCAGCCTGTCACATTGCATTATTAACTGTCTGCTGGTAAACCTCAGAAAATTTCTGCCCACTTGTGACTTAATATATCATTAACTTTTTGCAATATCTAAACCCTTAAAGAAGATATTTGCATTTTGTGAATAACCACCACCGCTCATCTCAACTTCATTCATGAATAGCAGCAACTTCAACAAATACAATCAGTTGTATAGTCCAGTGTCTTCAAGATTTAGATTGTAGCAATCATCTTTATGGCAAATTTACATGTCTATAGCATTTACTTATTTTTCATTTCAGATATCAGTCTGATATAATGCTTGCTGCCTGATGTGGTGACATAGTAGATGTAAAAAATGATATTAAAAGGGCAAAATTTACAGCCATTATAAGCACCGAGTGCCTAAGAAATTGCTGTCATATGATAAGCAATCAAAACATTAGTATGCTGTGCTCCTGACGCAGGTTTTCAGGGGGACTTGAGTGCAGGGGTAGTAGCATTTCTCCAGCTTTTGCACAGGGGCAGGCAGAGTTAAGCCTTGGCTTTGGGGCATGTGAGCTCGCTGGCTGGGGAAGGAGGCAAGGCTGCTGACCCCACTCGCGGATGAGCAGCACATTCAGAGGCACGAGGTATCTCACAGCTCCAACCCAACCTGAGGCAATGTAGCTCCCTCCCATTACAGACTCGCACTGCTGTACAAAACAGGGCTCTACACAAACACGATCCTAAGAGCTGTAGAGACTCTGTTTACATATCTCTCAACTTCCTTCTTGGCTCTGGGAATTGTTATTTCTTTCCAGACACCAATTGCCTGCATTTGTTTTTGTTCTTAGCTGTATTCATATCTCAAAATGTTGCGGCAATCTTCAGGCTTAAAGCTTAGAGACCACCAGACCTAAGCCTTAAATCTCTAGCTTTTAATTATCTAACAAAGCTAAAGGCATATTCTTAGCACTAGAGAAACAGCAGACTTACATGCTCAGCTGAAAAGGGAAAGTTTCAGTATACAGCACATTCTTGTTCAGAGACTGCATATTTTCATTACTGGCAAACTGTAGAATAAAGGGCTATCACAGCACCCGGCTCCTTAACTTACTCCTTACCCATAGCATGCTTCCTCACACTGTCACTTTCAGAATTAGATATGACACCCTATGCAGCGCTGTGTTAAGACCACACTCAGTTGGACAGTGCATTAATAGTGCGGCTTTACAGTAGCAAAGCTTTAAAGCCAACAAGAATTGCAGGAGTAATACCCATACTCTTCTACATTCTCCCCTTTCAGTCATTTTCACTCTATTTTCCTCGTAACAGTTCACCAGAATTAACAAGTTAGCAGCATTCGTATGCTAGGAGGCCTTATTTTTCTTCAAGCAAATGTACTTGAGCATTAGCTTTCACCCAAAGATCACAAATGTGGTACCAGTAAAAATTCTCATCAGTCCTTCATAAAATCCATTATATGTGTAGTAATCATTGTAATTTTTTTTATTTTTGGACATACTGGTTCATTTCAGGTCAGAGCAGCATGGTAGCAGAGGAAGAGGCTCAGGGTTCTATTCTCACCACTGCAGTACCTTGAGAGTTGTCATAGTGACAGTGGGATTCTTTGTTAACAGGACAATCATGCCTTTGAATTCAATAGCTCCAACAATAAAATACTCCATGTAGAAATTAATTAAAACACCTATTTTATGGGACATTAAAAAGTTATATTTAAAATCCCCAAATATTCAAGAAAGCCTAGATTCAGATTGGCTACAGTCTCCTTCCTCTTTGGTGGTGTTCTCGGCATTCCCAACCATTTTGGTCAGAAAAACACTTCTAAAATTGTTTTGCTGCTGAACGTAGGGACATCCTGACACATGAGCTGTCTGAGAAGTGCAAGCTCCCTTACTAAACTCAAGCTGAACAGTCAGCCTAAGTATATACATATTAGGATTGTTATCAATTGTTTAGCGACTGTCAGAGTACCCGTAAAAGATACAATGGGGAGTCTACCAACCCAAACTTATTATCATCCTAAAATAGTTCATTACCATCTGTACAATCAATAGGCATACAGATAGGCAGGATTATCATGGTGGAAAGATAATAAATGAAAAACACCCACCGATGCTATAGACTCACAATAAACTCCACAAAGAACAATCTCCAAAAAAAGACCCTTCCCCAGTAATAGTCAGCTCTTAAATGCGTCTAGGAGAGGTGCAGCCAGGCTCCACCCTTTCCGGTAGCCCAGGTGAATTACCTTCACCTGTGCTCCCACAGCTGACTCATTGCTTGCCTCAGGTGGTCAATCAGAGGTTCAGGCCGTGATCAACAGCCTGAACAACCATATACCATCATATACAGTGTCTATGAGGATTTAATAATAAGCCACAAGTATCTATCCCAATTACAGGCTTGTATGAAGTATGACACATTTATAGATTAAATGCAGATTTGGACATTATCTTCCAAAGGAAGTATTTCACTTCTTAGTGGTTGATGATTTCAGTAGTTACATTAGACAGAAGGGATTTTGACACCAAGTCCACTGAAGGGAAATAGCATCTCCCAGAAAGTAAGGACACTGGATCATCCACAAGGGAAACTTTGAAATTACCTCCTAAAAGAGTTAGGAGTCAATAACAGATAAGACAAAGTATAAGGGCAAATGATTGTTTACGAGTGACCCACAGATTAATCCACAAGACGGGGAAGTGGGAAGAAGGGAAGCCAGCAGGCCAGTCTCCCAGTCATTGGTTCTTTTGTCATACAGCCTGGGAACTCAGGGAGCACATTTCCTTGCAGTATGGATTAGGTAGCCACCCACAGCTTGTCAGCAGAATATAGAGAATATAGAGAAGCAAGAATAAGAAGGACAAGCTTTTGCATTTAATTTAGGATAAGTGCAGTTTTATTTCTGTATTTACTATTGTCAATTTTGGATTTTGTAAATTAATATTTGGCTTCAACAACATACTTCATTGTAAAATGGCTTCTGTTA
This sequence comes from Tetrao urogallus, assembly GCF_951394365.1. Lineage (NCBI taxonomy): Eukaryota > Metazoa > Chordata > Aves > Galliformes > Phasianidae > Tetrao > Tetrao urogallus. Next base: position 16,952,907 of record NC_136818.1, on the reverse strand, counting down.
AGAGAGTTTGCAGGAATGGTGACTAAAATCACAGCATTACATCTCAACAGCTGTAAAAATCCTTAAATGCAGGTTACTGGAGCCCTTTTGGAGCACCTATTTCCAGCTATTGAAAGATGAGTAGCACAGTTTATATAGTAGTGATGCTGGGCTCTGCATGGAAGAGACACCTTTGGGCAACCTGCATTAGCAGAAGACACAGAAAGGAAACAGCTGAAAAAGAGTTATCTTCTGCTTTGTTCTCTAAGTTTGCAGTTGTCATAGCTTGTTAATAAAAGCATTCAGATTTTAATTAAGCTGAAAATGTTGCCTGAATGGTGCATTTCAGGCACACAGAACTTGCTGCAGAATGTGGCTTCTTAATTCTGGATACATTATTAAATGTCACAAGAGTAAACGGTTTGGAGATGAGGCAAACAGGTTGTATGTCGAGGTTTTTACTTACCTCAAAACCAATTGAACCAGCAGAAATTCTAATTGTGACTTGAATTGAAAAACATTTTATACTGTATTAATTCATCCTTCACTAAGATTTTAACAAAATCTAGAAAATAACATTCCTGAAAAGAGCAAGAAGAAGAGAATCAGAAGCCCCTTTGTGAAACTGTTACATTTACACAATGGTACTTCTGTTCAGGTGAGAGGAAAAGCAGAGGAATAGTAACTTTACATATATTTGGCTTTCACAGCCTGGTAGAACTGCCAGGAGAAATTCCTAGCAGTCACAATGCTGACCATAGCTGAGATATAGCAAGCTTTTAGTTACATGCTTATCCCCTGAGTCACACTCCATGGCCATCTTTCACCTTACTGTCTTTCCCCAGTCTACATCCTTATAAAGAGAGAAGCAGTACTTAAGTATATCATCAATATCAGCATGACATTAAGAGGATTGGTCCCAGGCTCATTGTGTACCACCTTGCTCTCCCAGATCAGCGCAAGTCATCTTTCATTTTCTCTGGGCACCCTTCATTTAATGTGGTATAAAAAGAAAATTACTGCTTACAGAAGTACTGTATCAGAGTTATCATAATGAGCATGCATGGGTGAAGACGTGAGTAAATAGATAAAATATTTTGCCTTTTTCTGCTTTTTTTTTTTTTAAATATAAATGCCGATAACATAACAGCCGGGATATTAGAAGCCAACGTCTAGAATACCATCTTAATACAAGGGGAAAAAAAAGAACAAAGCAAGAAAAAATATTTTTGAAGTCAAGCAGGCAGTTAGTGACTTGAAGCAAGTTGTAATATTTACAGATGAGCACAGGTCAAGAGCTTATATAACCCATCTTTGAATTAGTGAGCTGAAGCTGCACAACTGGGCACAGTGCAGGCTTGTGGCAGGGGCAGCCTCTTCCCAGCTGCACTGGTTTATTTTGATGTTCTGCCAAAAGCAGTTCTCATACTCCTCCACAAGCTGCAACAAAGCAAGTTACAGGTTATGAATTGTACAAGGTAACATTTACCGGTTGCATACACTGGGCCATGTTCCATTTCTTTAAACACCATTTATTTCTGTAATATCTTACAATGAACAATGGACTTTTCTTTAACCAATTAAAAAGATGGAAATATTTTAATGACTGTAGAGATGAGCACCTCATTACCAAATCTACTGCCAATTCAGTGTGGTTAGCTCCTGTTTAGAAGGCAGCTTGTTGGAGCAGGCTGTGCTCTGTGCTTTGAGAGATCCTGCTTACAGACAGCACTCCTGCCTTTAAGTAGCAGTAACTTTCTCGTCTGCCTCAAGCAATTCTTTGGGATGTCACACATCAAAACACAGCTTTTCTTCGTTCATCCTAATAGGTAGCAAAGAGTTCAGAGTTTTTAGGTTCAGAGGCTGATGTAATCTTGTTTTGACCTTTCTCAACATGCAGAATGCCCTGCAGTGCTCTGCACTGGAGTGTGGCAAGCACAGCAGAATCCCCATCAATCTCACGAGGAGAAGCAGCACATCTGAGATGCGCCTCAGCTTAATAGCACTGTCACGATATCTTAAAATGGGTGTTGCAGTCCATTTGCTGCAATGGTAAGTGCCTCAATAACTGCAGTTAGCCTTGCAGAATGTTCAGCAGCAGCTCTGTGTTTCTCAATGCTGCCAGCTCTCAGTTTACTGGCAGCATTTAATGTATTTTAATTTAAAGCAAGCAGTAATAACAGTATAACCAAATTCTGCTTGAAAGTCATTGCCATTGCTATGGCATGTAGTGCCTTTTCTATCCATTGCTATCTCTTCTACATCCACTTGGGATGCACAATTTGCCAGAGTGACAGATAGCTTTTCACTTTCCAGCTTACATGGCCAGCAGCTCCATGCTTCCCTGGGGTTAGAAACTTCAACTAATGCTGGATGCTAAATCTACACTATAGATCATAGTAATGCTTTGGTTTTATTTATAATGCTGTTCTTTCTTCTCCTAGAACTTGGCAGAAGTGCATATCCTTACCGTCATTTTGTAGATGAAGGAGTTGAAACAGGACAAGCTGCTGTGACTGGCCCACTGTCACATCACCAGGGTTTGGAAGAGCAGAGCTTGTCTTATACCAGCTCAAACTTCTCAAAGTCAAAATCAAAATAATGACAAAACACATTTTCTTCCAACTCAGTGGGAACTTTTTCACTGACCTGCCACTTGATATGACAAACCTTGAATAAGTCAGAAGAATAAGAAGTGAGAAGGTAAATGAAGAGTATATAAAGTGAAGTAAAATGTGAATAAGAAACAGAAAGCATCTGCAGATTTACAAATGAGATTAAAGACCTTTAGGAAAAGTAGCCACATCATCTGTTTTAGACAACTCCTGCCATCCAAATGAGGTGTGATGCACTGTTTCACTCCTCAGCTGCCTGTCAGCCTCTTGTCCAAACAGTGAAGAGTTGCACAACCCTTTCCGTCATCTACCAGGTTATGAAAAATATTGCCCGTTATGGCAGAGGCACATTTGGCTGGATGATAAGACTTATACGGGTCCTAGTTACTAGTTACACCACCATCTGCATCAGTGCACAGCATTTTTGCCAGGAGCAAAGAATGCAGCAACTCATAAGAAAAAATCAGTTGTTCTGGAAGATCCCAAGGTGGCAATTTCCCTGCCTTTCAAATGTTAAGAGCATGAGTTCCCTGTACTTTTAAAACTCCAATAGAAGTTTTTAAAAAGGTGGGAGTAAGGAAGAGCCATAGTCTAAGTTATACATCTTATGTTAGATGATTTTGTATTAACTATAGAGTGCAAAAACACAACTGAAAGAATGAGTTTGCTGCTTGTTCTGCAATCACATTAATCACTTTTATTTACACATGAGCAGCTTAAGGTTAGCTATGCTTCGTCTGCTGCACACTGTCCATTGAGACAATAAATATTTGGGGATCTCTGCACATTTTCTTACTTTTAAGGAAACCCAGATGCAAGCAAAGGGGAGAGAATGTAAACCCCAGAGAGCCAGCCAGTCTCAGTCAAGTGCCAGCTAAGCAGCCTGTGGTGCTGCTGGTGTGCTCTGCTTTATGCCACCCAGCAAGAAGCACAGGACCTGACAACACAGCCCACTCCTGGGCTGACCAACCAGCTGAGTTGCTCTCCCAGCAGGGCTCAGATGTCATAACCACAGACATTATTGCTAAATAGTCAGCAAAAATTCCATTTGCAGTGCAAAGTATCTGACAGTTAGTACTTTGGAGCTGTATATTGCTTGAATGGAAAGCAAAATTACTCTATATGATAAAGTTAATGGTGTACAGTTTGTAAGTTAGTTATAACAACACCTCAAGCATTTCTACAAAACTTAATTTAATATTCCAACTCATTAAAAATCTTATTACAGAAACCACTTACAGGCTTTATAAACACATTTTTATATTATTAGGGAAGGATCTTAATAAAGAACAATTTGAATGCAGAAATGCACATGTAGAGTAAATTGCTTATAGTAAAACTAGCTAAACGAAATTTGCTGTCAGCAAGCCTCCCGACTAGTTTCTTCATCTGCTTTATAAATGTGCTATGTTTCAGTGTATCTAGACCTTTTCTCATAGAAAGAGTGTACCAGAGAATTCCAACAACTGAAGTAATGGTGTAAACGTTAGCATAACTGAGGTAATGGTGCAAACACTGCCCTGTGAGCCAAAATATCCCAGAGCAGTCAATGATGAGCGCTTGGAGTTGATTATGACAATGAATGCAGCTCCCATCCCTAGAAATGTCTCTCTCTCAAACTTAACAATTATTTAATAGTAAAAATTAAAAATGATATTGAATCTTTAGACAAACCTCAACAGCGTCTCTCATAGAAAACATAGTGTTGATATACTTCCAATAGTATTTGTTATGTGTAGCTACTATTTTATTATATTTACTAGTTATCATCATACTGTGACACCTCATGGTGATGTACCAGCAAAATTAATCATTAAAAGAATTACCTGAAAGCAAGTATATTTCATCTACATAATGGTTTTTTAAACTAAAGCAATAGACTGATAGTGACTTAATGGTTGATTTGCAATCAGAATAAGAACCAATACCATTTTACATTATCTGCTTTCTTCATGAGCATTGCTGTTGTTGATTTTCATATTATGCAAATTTCAGAAATCTGTAAGATTTGACTCTTCTGTCGCAGATATTTTTATTCGTATGTTTTGAATTTTGTGCACTCACAGCCTCAAATAGTTATAATTTCAAATCCCTATAAATAACATAATTTGTTGTTTTCAGTATCACTTAAAACATTAATCTGCAGATCCCTATCTTAATGAATTAGTAGTGTTTTCTATGTACAAAATAAATACAAAAGGTCAGCTTATTATCCAAAAAACTACTGTGAAGTGAGAGAATTAATTTTGTTTTTCTGCTGAAACTGCATGCAATCACAGAGGTTCATATGGGTGAAGTATTATTAAGTTCTGTTCACTGACACATACCACAAAATACGAAGAAAGAGCTAAGAAGTGCAGGTCACTTAAATTACTCCTACATGCAATCAGGTTGTTTAAAAAACAGGCTTTTCAGACATTTTGACGGCAGTCCCGTAGCTGCTGTTAATCCTCCATTTATCCCTGCTCCTCTCTACAGGGTGCACTTGCAAGCCTGCTGAAGCCAAGTCCCACTCCTCTAGATCTGCAGAGAGCACGAGCCCCCTCAGTGAGGTAGGTTCAAAGTGGCAGCTGTGGGAAGGTCACTTGAGCCAGAAACGGAGTAGAGCCTGCTTCTGTTCATCTCTTATAGTGGCAGGAAGGGGCATGAAGGGATGGAAAAGAGTGGGGCTTCTGGGAAGTGGGTCAGGGATAGAAAAGACAGTGGGTTATGTAGTTATTAATATGCCATTATTTATGAAAACACTGAACCAGAAGCAAGATTCGCTAGAGAGAATATAGGGAGGAACCAACCATGGCCATGTGTACAACAGCCACGGCCTGTCTGCATTAGTATTCTCTTTACCTTCCTCCATTTTCAAAACTCAGTGCTCACCAGCAGGCTGTGGGTGTACAGAGCTTCACCTGCTCTGACTGCCTCATGTGCATGTGGCCCCATTCTTCCCTTCCAGCCTGGAAGCACCTGAGGTCCTCACTCTTGTGAGTCCACACCCAAAGCAAAATTCATAATTTGTAATTCATAGCTTTTTTCCTTACTACCACGCATGAGGATAAGGGATCAACAGAGGTGGCCGCCTTGCCTCATACCTGCCTGCCTTATCTCATACCTGCAAGTTCTTCAGCCAGGATCCCTCTCACATCTCAGGAGGTCGAAAAACTGCAGATATCACAGCTGACTTCTGGAGGTTTTTTGCAGGGAGAAAAGGTAGGTGGTGCAATGAAGAGTGATGTGAGGACATGGCCAAGCTCTGCGGGGGCTTCTGCTGCCCCCAGGCTATCATCGCTTTGCAGTTTAACCCCACAGGTGTCTTAGAACCACACAGTCATTCCCTTACTCCTTGTCTTCACAGTAGGATGGAGCAGAGAACTGAAAAGAAAACAACATAGAACTTGTGAGATAAAATTGTTTGCTGAGATAGAGAAAAAGGAAAGGATACTATTTATGACTATGTATATGTGTATACATATATATCCTGTCAAGTATATGTACATATATACTTGTCTGTAACAAGTGATGCACAAACAATGTCTCACCACCCAACAGCTGATGCCCAGCATGCCCCTTGAGCAGTGGAAGAGAGTGAAATGAGCTTCCATTCCATTTAAAATTCCTTCTGCTTGATGTCATATGGTATGGAATATCCTTTCGGCCAGTCTAAGTCACCTGTCCTAATTCTGTTCCTCCTCAGCTCCTTGGGCCCTTCACTGTGAGAGGCCTTGTGTCTGTACAGCACTGCTTAACAGCAGCTATAAATATCAGTGTGTTATCAACATTGTTTTTCTTCTAGAACCGGAACATAGCATCATACCAGACACTATGAAGAAAACAATTTAATTGCAGCTGAAATTAAGACACATTGTTACTTCACACTAACCCAAACACCCCAAGAAAGCATTTCTACAGTATTTAATTGCCCTTCATGCCTGGCTGTGCATTACACAGTCTCTAAGGTATAAAGAAATCCAGTCATGTTTAGCTGTGTTCTCTCCTTGGCCTTTCTGAGCTCTCCTGATCCATAGCAATCTAGACTTGAGGGATGATGAGATGCCACTTGGATATGGCAGTAACAACATGAAACCTTTTCCTTGTGAGAGACTCTTTCTACCCAGGACATGGGCAGTCCTACAGATGGTCCCTGCCATGTGGGCTGCACACCACCTAGTCCTTGAGATTCCTTGCAGATCTTCCAGAGGAGCACTTGCAGATTGCAAGTTTGAAGTCTAGCAGGTGTGGACTTACACCATTGTGCCTGTAACCCCCTACTCCAGAGGAAAGGAAGGAGAGAGGTCTTGCTCTAGAACAAATTTGACTGTACTGTTTGCCTGGGATTTTTATTTTTATTTTTATTTTGTAATGTGTTCTGTTGTTTCTTTTTCAAAAAAATTTGGGAAGTGAGTATGGTGTTTCACAGACCTGTGTCATTTCACCATTCTCTAGCACATTTGCTCATGACCCTTTCATTTATTGCTGGAGTAGGTCTCGCATTTACAAGTATAGAAGACTTTAAAAGAATGGGTTTTTTTTTTTCTCTTTTCAATATCTATTCTATTGATGCTGCCCTTGTGGGCTTTGTATTGCTGTACCTCACTCCCAATGCAAATGTCATCATCAAGTGAAAATAAACTTTAAGACTACCTAAAAGTATACCTAACAAAGTAGCTTTGTTTGCCTTAAGCAATTTAATATAGCTTCAGCATAAAAGTTTGCCCACATGTGGATGAAAAAGCTTTGGCGCATCTGTATGCACTCCCGATCTGACTTTTCTCTCATTTGGGCCCATGGGCTAAAGTGATTTAAAGGTGCCTGATCATCTTTTAAGTACATAGCCCACAAAGTTCAGCTGGAGCTTTGTGATTAAATCCCAGCTCAAAAGCCAGAAAGCTGAAGAGGCAGCACTAAGCCTACAACCAATGTGCCTTTAGCAGTTCCTTTGTGTGGCATCTCTAGATGCAAAATCTAAGAAAAAATGGTTGAAAAAATAAACACAGTCCTCCAATTCTGTAAATGTCTGATGTTTCAATTAAAATAGCAGCTACTCATTCATTATCAGGACTTATCGATGTGAGACAGAAGAAGATTGAAATGTTTTTTTCAAGCCATAGATGTTATTTTATCTCAGGAAAACGTCAGCAAGTTTTTGAGGCAGAATCTTGAACTTTTCTACTGCTTCTGCTGTGCTATCACGTAGGTTGTCATGATCCCGGTTCTTACTGTGACAACTCCAACAAAACATGCTTTATGTCAATTCTTAGAGTTCCATAGCAAGATGCTATTCACTGCTAATGCATTTTGTTTCATACAAATACAGAAAGAATATGTGATAGGTCACAATTATCACCTTGTTATTTTTAGTTAAAGTACATACTTTACCTTGTTCATTGCTACAGGGGCTCCACAGCTGATTCAGGGCTGTGATAGCGACTCAAATCAAGTTAGAAAAAGAACATTAGCATTACAGTCTGTACAAACTATGAACCAGAAAGCTCAGATTCAATTTGGGGATGACAGAAGGCTGGAGATGCTTCACCTGCTCTTAATAATGTCATAACTGCTACACAACCAGATATGTTAGATAAGGATTTCCTGGTTTAATGGTGAGCATAAATACAGAGAACCAATGCTCCGCCAATGCAAAATTATATAGCTCTGTTGAAATAATGGAGCTACAATGATCCAGCAGAGTATCTGGAGACAGTTAAGGATACTGTTTTCATGAAACTTGGCAGGACTACTCAAATCAGTGAGATGAGAAAGAGCGGGCAAGTAAGCAGAAAACATTTTACCTGGCAAAATTCAAAGCTTCCATTTCTGGGCTTTCTGAAAAGCAAAGGATGGGTAGGTGGGCTCTGTTTACCACTCTTTTAGCTCAACCATTTATGCAGGCAACCAGTAGTCCTATGGTTATTGCATCCTGTTTTGTCAGTTACTTTTTTCTTTTGTGACACTGATGTATTAAATATTGGTCTTTGGGTTTTATTTCTTTCTTACTATCTATAATCCAACCAAATGAGTCTTTCTAGCTGCCTTTAAAGCAGAGTAAATCTTCTTTTCTAAATCATTAGTAAAAAAATCCTTAATGTTCATTGTCAGATCCAAGCTAGAAGATATTTTGTGTGACCACAAACAAATCACTGTCAACAGAAAAAATAGGTGTTACATCACAAAATACCTTTAAGCATATTTCAATAGAAAAAGTATACATCAGCATCAAATATTTTTGGAACTAGAAAGAAATCCTAGCACAGAATCCTACCATTCAGTCCATGTAACTTATTCTAGGTATGTGGATGAAATGATGTGCTAGGGAGACTACAGTGTACAAATAACAATTACCACATTTCTCCTCAAAATCATGCTAATTCTTAGGAAGTCAGACATATTTCTTGATCAAGCCTCTGTTCTAGAAAGAAAAATAGATGCAAAGTATAATAAACGGTAATGAATAACTTAAAGTCCTGCTTTGCATATCCATAATGCTCTAGTTCTAAAGATTTCAGATCACGCTTCATAAACTTTAATTGAGCTGCCTGTATCCCTGTGACATAGGAAAAGATTATTTCCTGTGTTTTATAGCTAGATGATAGCAGAGAGAAATGCAGAGGCAAATCCTGCCCTCAAGCAAAAGGCCATGGAGAGTCTCCTCATTGCCTTCCCAGTACAGTGCTTCTCTGCAGGTGGTGTCCTGAATTATTTTACAGGTACAGAACAAGAAGAGGATGCTCCAGCTGCCATGCCAAGGAGCCAGGCTGCTCCCTAAGGCATCCCAAGGAAGCAAGCAGGATCCGTATGAAGCAGGGCAGGGGTTCTGTCCTGAGCTGCCATGGGCAGCATACATGCAGCGCTGGCAGCTACCTCAGGATCTCCCCAAGCTGAAGGTTGGGATTTTTCCCCCTGATCCTCTATGTGCATTACCAGGCATCACACTAGCAGTTGCTAATGCACTCCTGGCAATTAAAAAAAATCCCGTTTCCATTATATTTTAAGCTCTTCACAACATAAACAAATTAAAATAATTCTACTCTCTCACGAAATTATAATTTCGGGGATGAACCAAATAAGACAGACTTCTTTCATATTGCTTCACATTTCATATGCCTTGAGTGGTTTCAGAGACTGTAGCATAAGCACAAGCAAACAACTTCACAGTCTTCCAGTTTACTATTTTAACTCATTACAAGCATTGCTCTTATTATTTTATCTGTTCTCATCTCAGCCTTGTCTCATCTCCTGGTGAACTACAGCCCTGTTCCAGAGCTCTCATTCATCCTACGCATATAGAAGTGCACAGATATCACAGAATCACAGAAACATAGGGGCTGGAAGGGACTCTGGATACCATCTAGTCCAATGCTAAAGCAGGTTACATAGAAAAGTGTCCAGGTGGGTCTTAAATATCTTCAGAGCAGGAGACTCCACAACCTCTCTGGACAGCCTATTCCAGTACTCTGGCATGGTAAAGTTCTTCCTTGGAGTTCTTCATCATATGTGAAATACAACCATTGCAAACAGAGAAGTCTCGTACAAAAAAAAATAATAAAAATAAAAATAAAAATAAATTAGGGAGCACAGCGACCTGCTGATAGTGTAACAATTTAAACACGTGTGAAATTCAAATAGAAACCCACTGTAAATAAGTGGAATGATTGGCTTAGTGCTGTTCTCCTTATGGTCACACTGCTCACTGCTGTCTCAGACACCTTTGTAAGCAAGTTCCCATTTACCAGCAACCTTGTCATTGCAGGGAGAACAGGGCAAGGCTTTGTATGAAGCAAGGTGCTTGGCTCCTTTACAATTCACATTTCAATACCACATCAGCTGAACTGAGCACTGTACAAACAAAAGGATGAACTTCCACCACTGGATGCCTAAAAGTGGCCTTAAAGAAACAAGTAATAGCTTTGCTGCAATAATAGTGCTGTTCTATTTAAGTCAAGGCATAAGTCTCAAACAGTATAATCAGAAGTAACAAGACGTGACAAACAGCAGGACAGAAAGCATTTTGCTGGGGAAAATGGGCACAATTTGATTAGTAGCAATTTCCAAGACACGCGACTGGCTGTGGTTTTAGCTGCCTCTCACAGAAAAACATTTAAAAATACCTTTTACTGAATTAACATTGTTGTTACCTCTTCACAAATGATTTGGGTTTTTTTCTGAATAAAAATTGGTGGAGCAACATCCATGCTTCCCCAGCAAGGGCTTCTGCTTCCTTTTGGTTAAGCCATGAAGAAACACAAGGAGGAAGACACCTGCCTTTCCTTGCCTACAAAACCAATTGCACTGCAAGCATCTGCTCATTAGCAGATAAGCACTCAAAAGTTATTGTAGACTGTTCTCAGGCACAGATGTCCATAGCATTCCCTGCTATTCCCACCACACCAAGCCCTATACTGTACCAGAAACCCCATGGCACGAGGCAGCAGGGAGCTTGCAGGCAGCACTGGCTGCAGGCTGCAGCACTGCTATCTGTTAGCATAGCAGTGCACTTGGGCAGGCACTGACACCTGGAGATGCTGAATCAGGGATGACGATACTGAATTTTGGGGGAGCGTTTCCACTGCAGAAATAGCAGCAACACATCATATTTTTGTGCAGCACAGTTATACTCAGTAGCATCCCCAAATTGCTGTGTGACAGTTGTGGTCCAGCCTCCCCACACTAAGGTCATTTAGAAAAGGCTCCTGAATGTGCATAAAATTACAGTGTCTGCACATATTGCTAAAAAGAATAACGTTAAAGCTGGCTTGCTTAGGATTCCTGCTTAGCTATTTATTCTGCCATTACGGGAGATCAATGTCCCTTCAAATGGAAGGTTTTTATGAATGACTGCAGTAACACTTTAACTCCAAAGAAATTACATGGAATTCCAACCTGTCCTGAATTCTCCGGAGTACCCCAAGGTCACATGCTGTCAGACTTGAGCAATATCTTTGACTGAATCTCTCTGGGAAAGGAGAAGGCAGGGCAGCAGGTCAGGTGCAATCTTGTGTTGCTCCTGTTTGTTATGGCAATAGACTTCTTAACCTGGGGAAATGGCTTTTGTTGTTCCTGCCGATCTCTGTTTTCTCAGCACTGCATGCTAAGCAACAGAACAGATGAACTGTTAAGAAACAAAGATACTTTTTTTAATGCAAATGCTTCTAGTGACACAGAATAAGGAAATACAGAAAGTATAGGCTACGTAAGTAGAATTGTTTTGACACAAAGAATGGTTCTGTAAGACTTTCCATACGGCAGCTGCAGCTCTGTGAAGTCAGCAGAATTGCAAAATGACAACATCCAATGTTTTTTGTTTATAATTAGTGATTTCTCTCCCCACTTCAACTTCAGTGCCCATTTTACTGCATAGAAGTCCAGCACAATCATCCTCATTTATAGATATTTGGAAAACTATATTCTCCCAGATATTGTAGTTCAAAGTCATTGTATGTCTATGTATATTCAAAAGTAGGTATGTTATGGGTGGGATACGAGCAATTTAAAGCCCTCTTGTGATGGCATAATTGAATTTTTAATAGAAAGTTTCCAGTACTTCACAAAGAATGGATTCTTCAGCTTTTCAGTGCCATGAAATAAAGGACTGAGCATGCCCCTTTCTGATGTGTGTGAGTTCTCACTGCATGTAGGAGGCCAGGCTGATCTGGTGGATAAAGAAGGCATTTGAAGGAACACTTGGGCACCTCTGACTCCGTTTTAGAGAGCAAAGAGCTTGGGAGGTGCAAACTGGTTTGTTTACTTGTATATGACTATCTGCTTTTGCAGACATCTTTTCTATTCACAGTGCTTCCAAACCTAAAATTTAAATACTACCTATGAAATGAAACGGCCAGGAGAAATGCTTTGCTCCTGAACAAGAACTTTCATTTCAGTGAAAACAAGATGTCTTCTTATGTTAAAAGAATAGAAAGATCAAAAGCAGAAGACATGCCATGCTGTGAGAAGTAATTTCATAGCATACCTAACAAATAAAGAAAAAAAATAATCAGACACCTTTCCACAGTTATATCAAAACAAGATGGCTTTTTTCTTGTTGTTACTGTCATGTTTTTAGCCACAAAGTACTATTTGGTTTCCTTTTCTGCTCTCGCCAGGTTCTGGCTATCAGGAACTCTCCCTGTCTCAACAGTGAAGGCAGCCCAGACCCACTGAGCAGAGAACGGCAGCTGCTGCTCACCACTGTGCATGGCTGTGCTCCATATTCCTGTGCTGGGTTAGACAACATCTGAGAAGGTGTGTGATGAGAGGGCATGATCTTGTGACAGATAGATCATTATCACAGAGGCTAATTACCCTTTGCTGATTCCTGGACAATGAGATTAGCATCAGTGAGGCTGGGGAAATCTATCAAGAACAGAAAGAGACACAGGAGACAAACAGTGGAAATTAAATCCCTCAGCTAAGCAGAGCAGTGAGACACTTTCTGAGGTAGATTATTCCCTCTCCCTCCCCGCTGCTCACAGAGATGGGGAGGAGAGGTATTGATCAAGAGCAGCTCTTTAGACAACACAGAGTGCTGTAGCCAAGGTGTCAGAGCAGCTGCTGCCTGCTGGGTTGAGTCACACGGCACATCCCAACCACAGACCACCCCACCAGAGCCAGAACAGCAGCATCACCTGGAACAGACCTGAACTGCAGTAGCACCAAAATGACCAGGTCTGCTGCCAGGGGCTGTGCTGTGCCATCAGCAACAGCTCTTGGCTCCTGACTCCAGAAGGATCTGTATATATGTGTCTAAGGATAACACCTGAATGTATGGGCATATTATTAGGATAGAAGAAGTGATGTTCCTCAGGGGTTGGTATTGGGGTCCATCCTGCTTAATATCTTTATTGATTAGGATGATTTGGATAAGGGAATTGAGTGCACTCTAAGTAAGCTGGCAAATGACACAAAGTTGGGAGGAAGTGTCGATCTGCCTGAGGGTAGGAATGCCCTCCAGAGGGATCTGGACAAGCTGGATCAATGGGCTGAGGCCGATGGGATAAAGTTCAACAAGACCAAGTGCTGAGTCATTCACTCTGGTCACAAAACCTCATGAAAAGTTACAGGCTTGAGGCAGAGTGTCTGGAAAGCTGTACAGAGGAAAAGAATCTGGCATTGCTGGCTTGCAGTGCCCTCAGGTAGCCAAAAAGATTTGTATCAGTAGAGTGTTGCCAGCAGGAGCAGGGAGGTGATCATTCCCCTGCGCTCAGCTCTTGTGAGGCCACACCTCAAGTACTGCATTCTGTTTTGGGATCCTCACTACAAGAAAGACATTGAGGCCCTGAAGCATGCTCAGAGGAGCACAACAAAGCTGGTGAGGGGACTGGATCATAAGTCTTATGGGGAATAGCTGGGGGAACTGGGATTGTTTAGTCTGGAGAAGAGAAAGCTCATGGGAGATCTTATTACCTTCTACAGCTACCTGAAAGGTGATTGTGGCAAGGTGGCAGTCAGCCTCTTCTCTCAGGTAACAGAGATAGGACAAGAGGAATGGCCTCAAGTTGCACCAGCGGAGGTTCAAATTGGATTTTAGGAAGAGTTTATTCTCAGAAAGAGAGGTCAGGCGCTGGAACGGGCTGTCCAGGGAAGTGGTGGAGTCACCATCCCTGGAGATGTTTACGGAAATGTTAGATGTGGTACTTAGGGAAATGATTTAGTGGGCAATATTGGTGATAGGCAGACAGTTAGACTAGATGATCTTAGGGGTCTTTTCCAACCTTAATGATTCTATTAATAGAGTGATGTGTTTAAAAGCACCCGGCAGTGATAAACTTTATTTGTAATTAGGTCAATAGGATTTCTATCTACATACCTTAAATGGACCCAAATTAGGTCAGTGATGAAGTGCTTTTGTAAATCAGACCTGTGTGCTGGGTGGGCTGGTACAGCATGTTCCTCTTCCGCGACAGCTTATGGACATTTCCTCCCATTCTGTACAGCATGAAAACAAAGACATTGTTATTAGCATTTAGAAAAACAAGTTAGTTGTGTATGTAGAAGCACAAATATGTGAAAAGTTCATAATAGTTTACAAAATTACATATTTGTATATGTCAAACAAAACGCAATGTATTTATTCAATCTCTCTCAGTTTTCCTTGCCCAAGTGGCAAAATGCACACCTGCAAAGCCTTCCTTCAGGAGAGTGGGCCACGTGCATGAATACTGATCACTGAGAGCTCCCAAACCCTCGTCCCAGCAGCATCCCAGTACCACTGCACCACAAATCAAACAGAAATTGAGAAAAAGCATCAGAAGCAGGCAGAGTGTATGAAAAGATTAGATACACAAGTGTGTGTTGAATATGCATGCACAATTGCATGCTTAATTTGCACACCCAATTATTGCCATTGTACTTAAAATTGAATAATTACCCATGAAAATAACTGATTATGGTTATTTACTTACATAATTACTCGATTTGCACATACAATCATGGTAATTAGGCACACAAATTAGTCATCACACAATTGCATGTCTAACCTTATTAAGAATCAGAATCTATGTATTTATTTTAAATTGCATTTGTCCAATCCTGTTGTACTCTGCCTGTGGTTGGGGCTGCCTGTAGGGCACGCAGCAAACACCGATCTCAGGTCCCAGCCCTGTAACCCCATGCTGCACTCATGCATGGGACACTGCAGGAGTGGCGTGAAAAGGAAACAAAGCAAGAAATGTGTGTCAGAATCAATCCAAGCAGAACACTGCTTTGAAGAGTTTACTTTCAATTCAAGAATGAGGTAAATGAAAATAATTATGTCAACCATTTGTGAGAGGGAAATGGAAAGTAACATAGGAGAAACAACACTTTAATGATGCTTTTCAGCATTCAATCACTGAAAACTCGTAAGTAATGTATAATCAGTCAGCATAACTTTTCTGAAAATCCAGGGTAACTACCCCTTTCATTCCATAGGCAGAACCAGCAAAGAATGGAGATGTTAAACACTCGAGCCTTCATCAATTCTCTGACACTACCAGAAATAAAATCCAATTTCATCTCCCAGATTTGTGATTTCACTTATTAGTCTAAATGTCTTCCTCCTGTAGATGTCCTGTCTCCAGGTGCAGCAGGTGAAGATACCTTTATTAACTTTCCTATAAATCACATTTTGCTAGGAAACATAATAAAAGCCTGGGGAATTAGTCAATAAAATACTGCTGCTTCTCTATCACTTAATAAATGACTGGGTCCTGTGGTTGGAACTTGGTATGCTCTCTAATTAAAAAGAACAAATATGAGAGAAACACTGGCAACTGGAAATATGAGCTGTTTCATGTTTTTTACTGGAGCCACCTTCAGTACAATTCGCTAATAATTGGGCCGGATGGACAAGAAAAAAAAAAAATTAGCAGGACAGTTTAAACTGAGTATACTACCACATAGAGAGAATCATGCATAAAAGATCTATGAATTTCCCTGCATAAATCACCACAAGCCCTACAGTGTATGTGTGTATAATCTATATTTTTTCCATTTTTGAGTTTACACCACAGCAGTTAGTACTGGAAGAAATATAGGGGTTAAAACATTTTATCCTGAATGTATCTTTTTTTGTTGTTGTTGTTAATTATGTGCCTTAATTTAGTTCTTCCTTAATGCAGTTTAAAATGAATTGTATTTCTTGTAATTGCTTTATTATTACTTGACATTAGACCTTATGTTGAGCAATCAAAACAGTACGGCAGGATGAAAAGGAGGAAAGATCATCAAGATACAGTGAAGATGAGTTTGCATCTCTAAAGCAATCACGGAGTGCTCAACTGCCAGAAATGTTATGGGATTAACATTACACTTTCTCCAGATTGCATTCTATCATAGAAAAGCAGAAAGCAAGCCCTGAGTGAGCAGCTATTTGTTTTCTATTGGATTGCTACAAAGTTTTGCTGTGAGCAATTGCATCTCCTGGCACCCACCATTGCCCCATGCTGCTGCAGTGCCCATGTGGATGTGTGGCAGGTCAGGAGCAGCACGGCATGCCCAGGTGGAATGCCCGCAGAAGTCAATAGCAAAAATGCTTTAATAAAAGTGCTTAATGCCCTGATACAAGGGCTCACTTCCAAATCCCTGACAATATTAGTAGATCTAGGTGTCAAAATATGCCAGAAAAATATAGTGCCTTCGCAACACAGGCCTGTAGGTATTTTATGACAGTAAGAACCTTAAGACTCCTCTATCTTAAATCCTAAGGAAAGCCTTTTAATAGAAATAACTCAGGACTTCTAAAGGAAATGTTAACACCTCTTCTAGTTTAATTCTCTGACAAGGCTATTTTTATAAATCACAAGTAATTGATAGTTTATAATGTAATTGCAACTGGTCTGAAGTTAAGACGTGAAAGAAAAATCCAGCCCCAAGAGGTGTTTTAACTTCAAATCATTCATTTGGCAGCACATGGTCCTGCTTCAGCCTGATGGTGTGCAGATCCAGCCTGCTGAGCAAGTGTAGGGGCTGTGAAGAAAAAAAAACATGTGTATTTACATGCATAAGGCTAGCTATGGTTTTTTGCTCTTTTTTCTTTTTTTTTTTTCTTTCTTTTTTTTTTTAATTAAAAATCTGTATATTTCATGCTGCTAAGGGGGTATTTGTTTAGTTGATGTAATACTTTCCATAATGATTTCTGATTACCAAAATGCATAGCACAAATGGTAATCAGTGCCCCTTTCAAAGCAAATGATGATGCTGAGTACCTCCTATGAGTTTAATCACAGTGTGCGATTCACACCGTAATGTGTTATAATTGCCCCCTGCAAAGTTGGTCCTGTTTCATTTTAATATCACCGGACTAAATACTGAAACTCAACATGAGTTCCTTAAATGCTTCATTCTTCATTGACAATTTTACATACATAATTAAGGCTACCCTGAGAAAGGTGAGGATTTTTTAAGAGCTGCCTTGGCTTTTAATAGCTTTAAAATCAGTTGTGGCACTTTCAAAAGTTCGCTCTGTTGGACACTTTGCCTTGGGATCCAGCCTGATTGCCGTCTGCTTCTGACAATTTTACCTGAACTGTTGGCAAGAGTAAGGTGTGCAACAGAAAGCTTTGCCCTTTGTTACATCCTGGCACTAGCAAGTTTAACCTCACACCTCCATACACAGCGATTCACCTAAGTACATCCCTCTGCACAGATACAAGGAGATAACTCTTGCTCTACTTACAAAAATTCTGCTCAAAGGACGCAAAAATGAAGCTACAAAAAAGCACAGGGTGGGTTTTATTTTGAGCCAAAGATGTGAAAGAGCAGCAGGATGTGGAGCGTGCACCTTGCTGCATGTCAGAGCACATGCAGGGCACCTCTTGCAGCTGTGACATGGGGTGCTGTTTGCACGGCCGTCACAGACATTAAATCCTTCACTAGAAATACCTCTCCATGGAAACAGAGCTCTTTTGGGCCAGTTGTAACCTATCTGCCAGCTAATCCCAAGATTTTTATGGCTGACATACACGCTATTCAAAATATCTGAGCACACTCAAAGTGTTTCCTGCTGGCAGAAGCACCCAATAACCCACCCATCTGCTTGCCCCCAGCAAGGGAAGTGCTGGGAATGCCCCAGCCCTGCCACAACCCAAGGGGTGACATAAGCCCTGGCCACTCTCCTGCCTCATGTGACAATATATCACATACTTCTCTCCTCTGTGTCCCTGTCCTCTAACTACTTCTGCTTAGCTCCTTCTCCTATAATGCCGAGCAAACAAAAAGAGCAGTTGGAAGTAAAAAATTAAATATGCCAACACTCTACTGAGGCTTGGACTGGTGATAACTCTAAGTGCACCAGGCAGGTTTATCCCAGACAGAAATTTCCTTCTCACCTTGTTCTCTTTTCTCCATATTGTTAATCTGGGTTTTTGTTACAAAACAAAACAAAAAGTAAGAAAAAGAAAAGCCAAACTTTTGTGACTGAACATCAAACTCCAAGCCATTGCGATCAATTGATGCTGCCTTTAAAAGCCTTTACAATGTCAAAAGCAGCAACAGAAAATAACTTCTGCAGCTCAATGAGCAGGAAACAAGATATCCATCAATCTTGAATGTTAAAAATTAATCTCAAATGTGAAACACTGTGTACCTTTTAACCTTTCATGAGAGATATAAGCAACAGTACCACAAAGAGGATGTGGCCTCACCTAAGCTCCAAGCCATCCTGCCTGTAATGAGAGCCGTGGTTCAGCTGCAGCACAGCCAGCCCAGGGACCCACCATCCCACACTCCCTTCTCGTCAAGCACCAGGAATTCAGGATTTTCCTTTTTTCAGCAGAAGGCACTTCCTCCTTCCAGGTGTGCTTGGGATGGAGGCAATCAGAAAGGCCACTAGCAGCACATCACAAATACGCAAGCAAAGTGTGCAGAAGCAACTCTTACTGAGTACCGACTCACAGGGCTTTCATTTCTGAAGCCTCCAGCAGCCTTCACCCACACACAAACATGCCCATTTCCCACGTTAAGGCAGCATAAACTCAATACGCAGCTCTGCAGTTTTCAAATCCAAGGACTATTCCAGATGTGAACTTCATAACAGATATTCCAAAGCTATTATAAGCATTGCCAGAGAGCATTCATGGTTGCAAAAGTAATTAAGGTAGAATTTCTTGGGCATATCTTGCCACTCTAAGATTATTCCCTGAACTGCATTGTTTGAGAGGGAAAATAAACAGGGAAAAAAAAAAAAAAAAGTGGTGTGAACTGTAATTACTCAAAAGAAGCACAGAATAAAGCTACAGTAAGTAAATTCCTTCACAGCTGAACTAAAACGTTTAACACATTAAAACTCGAATTGACAATTCTGCACCAAAGTGTAAATTTGTCAAGGAAGGATATGCAACAAGTTTTTGGGGCTGTGTTTCCTTTTCTCCTTATACATCACAGCAAGCACAGTTGTGATTTGGATCTATTACTTCTGAATATTGCATGAAGCTGACAAGCACTTGTCATTTAAAGACCACATGGAGGCATTTAGTTTTCCATTTAGACATAATAACACATTATGCAAATCAACTTGCCAAGGAAAGCTGGAGGCTTACATGAAATAAACTGTCAAACACTAGTTGCTAATAAACGAACATTTCTTTATAGAGTGTCTTAATTTGGGCAACTGGAAAATAAGCATGGCTGCACAGATAAACAATCTTTCACTATGAAATCCCATGGATGATGTAAAACAGAAAGCTTCACGGAAAATTAATATTCCTTGTCTTGAGAAAGTTAAACAGAGGGAACCTGCCCCACACCACAGGTGGGTAGGGGAATGGGCATGGGGACTCCAGGATTCAAACCCAAAGGCAGAGACCACAGAGTAGCAATGGGCCCAGCCTTTCAAGTGCTGATAACTGGGTAGGCATCTGCTCAGAACAGCTTCTGCCAGTGTTCACCAGAATTAAAAAACTGCAAACCTCTTAAAAAAGGAACAGCATGTTAATGGATGTGCCAGGAGAAAAGGGTCTCAGGTCAGGCAAGTGCTCAGCCCCTCCGTAAGCATAGTGAGCTAAAAGAAGGCTTTACAATAACATTTACAAACAAGCAAAAGCAAAATAACAACTAAAAAACACCCATAACTGAACAAACTAAAATACACCATCAGCGATCATGCTCTACTTGTGCAAATTAAAAGCTGTATAGAAGATATTGATTTACCAATTCATTCTGTAAAAATAGCCTAATTGCTCTGTATCTTTAATATGTCTTTGAAGGCCAATATATAATTCTAGTAGTTAATTTATTATGTCAGGCCTTGTTTCCATTTTTTAATAATGTTAGTGACATACAGTTGTTTTTAAATTGGCACTTTTTCATCCTTTAGGAAACTATACCCTGAAGTAATATTCTGTCAGAAATCCGCTCTTAATTGGGCTAATCAAGTAGTATTTCCACTTTAGGAAGGAAGGATTATAGTCTCATTTACTGAGAAGTTCATATGACAGTTGCAGACATTTATATTTGAGGAGCTGGTTTGGGACCTGTCCAAATCTTTCTTATTTGCCTCTTTTTAATTAATACTTCAGGCATACAGGATAGTTCCTTCTTTTTTGGAAACTGAATTGAAGGATTTGATTCACACTGGGCATTTTGCCATTAGGATGGAAAAAAAATTAAAAACCCAAGGAGGAATTCATGAAGTTTTTCTCAGTAGCTAACACAAAGTTTTTCTGGCATAAGGGAAATGTTACCTGATAGGTTGTACAACTATTCCCATATACAAGTGAGGACCTGCTATTTCAAAATGAACTAAACTTACAGAGCTCTTGCATTTGTGATCCCAGCAACCTTCCCTGAATGACCAAAAGAATGTCATTTGAAAGTCATTAGAAGTTATTTGAAACCAATGGAATGTAGACGTAATGGAAGTGCTCTCGCAAAGCTTCCCACTAGCTCAAAACATCACCATCTTTCATGAGTCTGTGCAGAGCCTGCTGTACGCTGACATTCCAGGACACTGTAGGAGTCAAATTTAGTTCACAAGGAAGCCTGTCAACTGCACTCTGTTTTGTTCTGTTCTGTTTTAATTCGTACCTACACTGTGAGAACAAGGAGGCACCTAGTGGGCCATAAAGAAGATTCACCTCTTTTAGATGATAGAAAGCGCTTCTTTACACAGAGAGAAGCAAGTGTCAGGGAAGCTGCCCCTGTCACAGGGGATTGTGGATGGACCGCATCTACAGAGGCGAGGAGCAGTAAAATGAATTCATGGGGAACAAGGTCCACAAACAGATAGATCAGAGCCTAGGCAGAAGATGGCAGCTCAGAAGAAAGATGCACAGCCAGAAACGTAAGCAAGCTGCCGACTCAAAGCCTGATCTTCCAGCCTTCTCTGAGCCCCAGCGCTGCTGCCTTGAGATGTTGCCCGGGCACATCTGTGCCAGGCCCAGCGCCCCAGCACACAGCAGGGGCAAAGCAGAAAATGTTGGAGTCAAGAGACTCCTGAGAGACCCACACAGCACTGACAGGACATCAGGGAGGAAAACAAAATGCATAACCAAAGTCAGCCTTCCTTCCTAATGTGTATTGCCTTGTTCATTTAGATCACGTGACAGCTGGTTTCAGACAACAGCCATCAGCTCTGCTAACCATAATCCTCAGCATTGTGTAAATACTGCAGAATTGCCAGAGGCTTATATGCAGAAAAGCGCTAATGTTATCAACTCTGATCAATTAGCAGAAAGAGAATCCTAGCAGCAGGCTTGTTTTGGTGTCGTCTTAGCACTATTAAACAAAAATGGTTTTCAATTTGGGAATTAGCCAATACAACGTGGCACAAACCTGAACTATTGACTCTCATTGGAATGAGACAAGGTCACTGAGATGGAATTTTATTAGATTTTTATTTCCTTGCTCTCCTTTTGACATAGTCAATCTTTCTTGCAGGGTTTACATTAATAAATAATTACCTATGGCAAGAGAAAGGGATGCATAAAAGGCCATACAAGAGCTCTCGTACAGCAGGCAGCCTTTTTAAAAACAAAGATAGAATTGAAAAGTTTCACTAATCCAAGACTTGTCATCTGCACTGCTGTCGAAATAACCCCTGAAGCGCTGTGGAAAGGCACAGCAGAGCAGTGCAGAAAGCAAGAGTCGGTCGACTTTGAGATGATACTGTCTACTATGAGGGCATTGCTTTGTAGCAAAGATTAAAGAAGGAGTGCCTTTTCCTGAACGCTGTTGACTTATACAACTACCATTCAACAATTTTACTTTCTTTTTTTTGTGGTCTGGCATGTATTATTAATGTACAGTCTTTTATAGAATGTGTTAAATTCCTTTTGCGTTTAGCACTTACAAAACACACAGAGAGGGGAGAAAAATTGTCAGTGGTTTTCACAGTCTAAACAATAACAAAGTGCCTCCAGGATTCATTTTAATGAGAAACACCAATGTTGCACTGCGGAAGTCTTGAGATGGGCAGCGCGTGCAAGCAGTAATTATAATTTAGGAGGCAGGAAATATGTGGATTTTACAACACTGCTTGTAGAAAATAAATATTCTGTTAATCACTGCAAGACTCACATTTCCTCAAAGGTGTCATTGATCTATAAATATATGTGCCACATATATTTAGAATGAGCAGGAAAAGAAAGAGCCCTTCCTCTCTCTCCTCTCCAAAACTACAGGCCAGTGGATTTCCTTCACTTGTAAGTAGCCCTGGTCTTTTGATTTCTATTTCTGGGGGATTTTTGGGGTTTAGATTAGTGGAAGCTTGTCTGGATTTAACAGAGACTTCAGCACTGTGCAGTGCGACAGCCGCCAGCCCCACGCACATCCACAGGACAGATTTATTACAGCAGCATGCCATGTAAGCGATGGCTTCAATCTGCACTGCAACAGTCATTGACTTTCATGAAGGCTTTATGGATGACCGCGTCCAAGGGCGTCTCCCGGTATCTTTTCTGGACTTCTGGGTGACATTTGCAAAGCACAGCCCTCTGCCTGCCCTCCTGCAGAATTTCCCTGCTGCAGGAGGCGCTCCCTGCCGCCAGCACACCCAGCTGGCAGCTGGCACACCGGTGTCTGCAGCCTCCCAAACGATAAGAGCTGGGAATTTGAACAATGTGGGGACTTGATTCATAACCTCACTGAGCATATTTGATAACTACAGTGTAATTTCTGGTTGTAATTCAGAGGAGGACTGCATTGTTCTACAAGATAAATGTATTAATCCCTATTCTTCTGTGGTGGGTATCTAGGAGATTAACTACATTGCTGAATGTGTGAATTTGTCTGTGACCAAAACCTGACATGAATACAAACCACATGAATGATTTCTCAGACTCTTTTGTTAGGGAATAATCTCTAGACAGATGTCCACGAACAGTCAGTCCCATACTATATCATTTATCTGGAGTTTGTACACCCAATAAAACTACTTGACCACCACTTGCATGTTTTGTAACCACTGCATTGCCCTCTGTCCTTCCTGAATTCATGGTGTTCAGAAGAGCCAGACTCACAGCCAGGCCTCCTGAGATGGCATCTCCCATTGAAATGGATTTGGTACAGTCCTTTGGACGAGATAGTTTGTTTAAGGTCATACTTTGAGAGCTTTCTCTCAGAAAGAAACTCTTGTGAAATGGAAACATTCTGTTTACCAGTCAAAAGAGCACAAGAACATACTACTTCTTTCCCCTACTTCAAATCCCTCCAATGCTACTGATCTCACTCTCTCACCAAGACCTTCATCTCATCCCAGCACTACAGCAGTGCCATTCCCACAGCGTGTGACCGCACGGTGTTTGGAGCAGTAGGCCGCTTGCTGGCTGAGCCAGGCACATGGCAGCAGGGACATTGCTGCTCTACAGCAAGGGCACAGGTATAAGCACAGCTACACTGCATGAGTTGCTGCACCAAGAAGAGCCCTGTGTCTCAGTGCCACCTCTTTGTGACCCAGCTATTGACACCAATTAGTTCACATTAGTACCGATGAGAGTAGAGCTCTTCATGCTGCCCACATACGGCATGTGGTGTCAATGCTGAACAAGTGCTTTCAATATCCCAGCACTATACACAAGGTGACACAAAGTCTTTTTTTCCTGGAACCAGCAATATTTGATGCTAGTGCAGAGTCGTTAATTCTGTCTCAAATTATATTCTGCAGCTTCTGCACTTTTCACATACGCAGGCTGACTCTGGTTCATCTGAACAGATTAGTTACTTATAAATGTTCAGGTAATCCATGCAAATAGATTGCACTAAGGCTATTTATTACATCCTATTTTTTTTCCCACACCTGCTATGGGTTCATGATTTGATTTCTCATTTCTAAACAAATTTTACAAGTAAGTGGAAAAAGTAAATAATATTCAATGCATGTTTAAGCTAAATTTTTGCACTTATGTTACACTCTGTGAAGCTTTTAGAAGAAATGAGCACTTCCCCCAAACCTCAGCATCTGATTACTTTCAGAGAACAAACTCCCCCTACACCTGTTCAAAAATACCCTCACTGGATCGCAGGCATACAGAGAACACTGCATATAGATAGGATCTTCAGAGGAGCTGAAACATTATTTTCTTCTGGAAAAGAAAGGGCTAATACTCGCCCTGTGTAGGGCATGGAGCTGGGTGCTGTTTGCTCAGAAGCAGGGCAAGAGGCAGTGCTGTCCCTGAGCAATGCTCCACAGCACCTGGCTGAGCAAGGACAGCAGCTGCCCGGCTCTCCTTCTCAGCCGCCCAAGTGTGAGGAGGAGGAGGAAAGGAGGAGATGATTTCTAATCAGGTTTGAGGCCCACGTCTTGCAAACGCTGGGTTTCCCCAAGCAATCCTCTACCGTTTGTTTGCCTAAAGCCAGCTCTACAGAGAGGAGCAGGCTGGATCAGCAGCAACACTAATCCACTGCTTTATGCATGTGTGGGTCCCACTGCTGGGTGCCTGCCAATGTCCCCAGAACAACTACTGAGCCACCCAGCCAATAGGCACTGCACTGCTGCTGCTGGGCAGAGCCGGCTGAGCTGAATTGCTGCTAATGAGCAGCCCAGGGCAAGGCATCCAATGCAGGAACACCCCCTCACCATCAGAGCCCCCATGTTCATGCATTCACTGCCAAGGCACAAAAAATCCTGAAGCTGGCATCAAATTGCACATGCCTACAGCCTCATGGCCACTCCCTGCTCTGGAGTCCAAGCCATTGGACAGAGCAAGAGTCATCCAACAAAGCAGCTCCAAAAGTGAGAAATCAAAACAGCACACCAGAGCTGGTGATGAGGTCACTCTGTTCAGACTGGGGGTGGCAGAGGTTCAAGCCCCTCCCCTGGAACACATGCAATGTTTCATATGTGTGCTCTATGCAATAAGGCACCTGGAAATACAGAGCACACAGGAGGACTCCGAGCTGCTTGGGATCTCTATATGCATAGCAGTCTAACTACCTGCACCACAGAGCATTTCAGTTAGCAATATTAAAAGCTTCTCTGTTAGAATGAGGGAACCTTAACAATTGTTATTATTAATTTTAGAATAATTAAGTGAGAAGCTGTAAGGCTATCATTTTCTCAGCAGGACGACAAAATCTTTCAGCTCTGTGAAATGTTTTACTGTGCCCATATGTTTGGCTACAGCTGAGTCCGACTATAAAAGTATGACATCTTTTAATTACATTTTAATGAAAGCTGTAACTAATCCAATAGCTCATTTGCTGGTACCTTGTGGGAGAAAGAAAAGCTCAAGAATGACCTCAGAATTCTTGTTTTTAGAGTCTGTGAAAAGGTACAGGATGGCAGTCGTACCAAATTCCTGCTAATAGCCTACAGCATTAGATTTTATTTGCAAATGACCACGAAGAACATCTACGTTTAAACAGGGATTTAAAGGTGCCGTCCAGTGTGTCTAACCAGAACAAATGTTCTCCTCCATTTGTCAGCTTTCTCAAATACAGAAGGTAGCATAAGCTGTTCAGGGGCACAAGTTCTAGGAGCAGGTCTGGTCTGAGGGGCTGCCCACGGACTTCATGGAGCTTTGAATCAGACCTCTACCAAATCATCTCCGGTTGAGACCTTTCACAACACAGGAAAGAAATGGTTTTGAGCCACCAGTAGGCATAATTTTCCTCAACTCTGAAAACTGACGTATCTTTTAAGTTCATCAACAATAACCTGACTTTTTTACCTTGCCTGCCTGCCCCATAGACAAATATGGTCATAATATTCATAATTGTTACATATTTCTCTAGAATGAGTGAAGTATACCTTAGAAAGCTCAAGGACAGCCTGGAATTGAATACATGAAGTAGTGGGCTTTAAAAAAGAAGAAAAAAAAGCCAGAAAACCTTGCAATTTCAATACTAGGAGAATAAAAGTACTTCAGAAAGGAAATCGAGCATTTGGTGGGCATAGTTTGGCCCCTAGTGGATAGTAATTCTCATTGTCACATTGAATTGGTAGCCTGTACTTAAGCAAAAGCCAGGACAAAATAACCCTGGGCACTAAATTACTTCAGCTTTGGAGATGAAGCTTGTTTCAAGCCATACCTGAGATGAATTTGCAGTCTACTGACAGAACTGGAAACTAAACAACATTTGCCTTCTCAGCAGGACTGCCAATATATTGAAAATCCACATCCAGAAAATGAATCCTCTCCTCTTAAGCTACAAAATGTCCATCTGAATTGAAAGGTTAGTGAATATTTTCCTATTGCTTTGCTAATTAAGAGTCAAGTAACGTTCTTAATATGCCAAATAAAACAAGGTCATTGTGCTTCTCATGTTTAGCAAAAAGCTTCAACAAATACTCTCGATGGACCAACATCCACGGCATTTTATTGTGGATATGTGCCATCATTCACCCCAATGAAAATGATGCCGTTTGCTTGCGATTATAGACTCCTATTGATTTCCAATTTTCACCAGACATGCTCGAGCCCCTTGGGATCTACGCATTTGTAGATGCCTATCAGTCTTGCAGTCAAGAAACAACGTGGCGATATAATTGGTGCAGTGTAGCACTGAGACTCTCCCATTCTGCTTTCAATTTAGTTCCCTTACTGCTGTTTCTTGACAGTAGATTTCTTCTTGGCGTTAATGGCCTCATAAGGTTCTCAAGGACCAGATTAAACTTTAAAAAGAAGTATATGTATTAGGTCTTTTTAAATTTAATAGCCCCTCTCTTAATAGGAATGCTATATCCAGAGCTGACTGTACAACGTAATATTGGCTTTGTTTGGTTTTCTTTTACACTGGCAATAGCAATTAATGTTCTGTGTGTTCCTTTGCTGCTCAGACACAATGTCTAGTGCACTTTTGATCAAAGCATTTAACATCAGTAAAGCATGCTCATAACAACTGCATATTTGTAGTATTAAAATATGGCATACATAGCCTGAGGTTGTTGCAAGAATGATATTTGCACAGACTACAGTAAAACCAAGGTGATGCATAAATAATCTTCTTCAGTAAGGTGAAAAGGGAAAGTACATCAGCAGTATTTCTGTTTAGAACAGCTCTTTCAGCACAGAATTAATTCTAGCCCTCCTCCACTGATTCTCCTCCATAATACCTGTGCTCCAACCTGACAGTTTAAATTGCTAACAGGGTAGGGAACTTTAATTGTGCTGAAACAATGAATAATAAAGCATTTACACAGAATTCTGGAGAAATCAAAATTGCTAACAGGGTAGGGAACTTTAATTGTGCTGAAACAATGAATAACAAAGCATTTACACAGAATTCTGGAGAAATCAAAGCAGATATGTTTGTAATTACCAGTGAAAAGTGGAGTAACATTTATCATTGATGTAGGGCTCCCCTACATGCAGCAGATAGCCTGGTGGAATGGTGCTGGTTTTACAAGAGTGAAGTAAAAACAGTGCTTTTAGCATCTCTGCAAAGCAGTGCTATTTGCGATGCAATGAGGAGTTCCACCAGGAAGGCACAGCTAAATACTTATTTGACTCAGAGTATTTGGAGGTTTAGTAATCTCAGAAACATCTCAGAAAGGCAGACTTTGCAGAAATTATGGCTGAAACATTGTTTCTCCAAGTAGAATCTGAAACTGACTGCATGCTAAACCAACAGTGCTTGATCAAACCATTTGATGCAGGGCTTTTGTTACAAAGCAAACCCACCTGAGGGACACACAAGAGATACTTGTCATCTACTAAAGGTGGAGGGAATGCAAATACCCTTAGAGCCTGTGCGGTTCTAAAGCATAAATATTTCCCTATGTGGGCAGGAAGGCATTTAAACAAGTGTCAGATGCTGATTTCTGGGAACAGATGATTACAAATGTCTCACGATTGTGTGTTCAAGTGTTTGCAAAGTTTTATTACATGTTGTGGGCACTGTTAGAACTCAAATAAACAAAGTGCCTAAATATAGCAATGAGAATCATTATAACCATAACGACCTAAAAAATGCAAGCAAAATGAGGCCTATATGTCAAAGTAGCATTTTATGCTAGACATGCAAATAGAGATGATGGATAAAAGCAGTTTGACGATACAAATCATTCTTCAGATAAGAAATGCTTCAGAGATTGCTTTGTTGCTTTTCTATTTGCTTGTTTTTAAAATATTTAAACATACCTCCCTACTCATTTAGCTGAGTTGTGACTGAGCACCTGGGAAAACCTGTCCCAAAACATAAAGTTTCTACAACACAAAATGATGGAAAGTAAAATGAATTAATTAAGATGAAGATAACATAGTATGCAAGGTCCTTAAAAACTATCCAGATAGTAAGGAAGAACTGGAAGAAGAGCATACAACCGATTACTGTATTTTAAAACTAAGTTTTAATTGAAGAAAGTACTAGTATGGAAATCTCACTGCGGTTACTTTGAAAGAATGTATCACTAATGACAACCTGATTTACTGTTCTGTTTTTGTGGGTTTTTTTCCTCCCCAGTAACAGAGTAGGACATAAAGAGAGATCTTTATGACACTTAAGTAAGAACCTTATGCAACCCTTCGCAGTCTGAAGAAGCACTCTTCTTCCACTGAAGTTCATCAAGATCAAATCAAACTTAAAGAAGTGAGATTTAGTACGAACAAGGCAGCAAGGACCAGGACTTCCATATTATTTCTGGAGGCTGGAATGTTTCAGCATGTTTTTTTTTTTTTAAAAAGATTTATTCAGAACGAATTCTAGCAAAAAAAATATTAACAGTAAAGATAATGATTTCCTAAGATAGCACCTGACATCTTGAGCACTTAAATAGTAAAAAGCTCAGATTTAGTACCAGTAGTAGCAGCTGGTATGTTTATCCAAGAGACTTAATGCTCAGCATAGGGACTTGAGGACCATGCATGCTTTCTCTGAATGAAAAAGAGCAATTCCCTCACTTGGAGCATTAGAAAAAACACACAATGAAATACAAGCTCACATTGACTATAGTGTGTGATCTTACTGGGAGACTGAAGGGAATAGTTATAAGATGCTCATCCTGTACTCAGTTTCATGGAAATAGTCGCTCTGATGTAAAAGCCAGTTTCAATCAAAATACAAATCATTAGTTTTGAAAGATCTTATTTGAATAGTCGGTTTGAAACCCTCTGAAAAGGGTTTTCTTGAAGTGCATATCTGAAAGTTCAACTAAGTCAGAAAAACATGCTCAAAGGCTCCAAGTTCAAAGGCAAGCTCCAAAACAGATCAAAAATACTAAATTATCAGGTGAAAGCATAAAGAAAGTTTCTTATTATAAAGAGAAGACATAAAAGATCACAGAAACTAACTTGAATCTAATCACAGCAATGTGCTAAGAAGGGAGAGTCTTGGGGGATGCACTGAAGACGATGACTGGATGGCAGTGTGCATGACACATCCTCACACCCCACAAGCACCAACTGTCCCTACCTGCAGGTTGGGCCCTCACCACCACTATTTGAATTACAGTAAAATAACTTGTTGCAGACTGAGGTCTTTTGAACAGCAGCTGAGTTGTAGAAACAAATAATTTTTCTTGATAAAAACAGATGATCCTGAAATTTTGATTTATTTCTTTGAAGTATAGAAAAGCCATTTGGATCAATCCCTCTGTGTGCAGGAGTGAGGAAAGCAACATTACCAGATCAGTGCCATACAACCTTCTGATTTCCAAAAAGAGGGGCTAATGTTAGTCCTCGGCTTCATCAAGGTGACATACGTAGCAGATAAATGTGAATTTACAACTAACCCTGTGCTCCCAACACAACAAACCAGCAGAGTACAATTGCTGCTGAGCAGCGGCAGTGTCCTATGTAGCAGATACACACTGGATGACAGCTCTCAAAAGGGAAAAAAAGACTGAATGTGCTATCCTGTGGCATGGTGCTCCACATTAGCCACAGCGCACATACAGCAGCTAAGCCAGAAGCTCACATTTCACATTCAGATGAAAAACTGCTGTGGTGAACACAAGGTGGTTGAACATTCAGCTGGGTGTGCAGCCAGGCCATGCTTGCCAGGCTTGCTCTGACTGCCATTGCCTACCTGTACAGAATGAGAATCATGCAGAGCTACTTGTCAGGAGCTCCTGGCCACCAGCTGGGGCTGCTTGGCAATCTGGGCTGTGATGCCCCACTCCTGCATCAGGCTGGCCTTCAGGCACTGGGCAAGGCCAGGAGCACCATGTGAATCCAGCACCTCAGCAGCACTCCATGGCCCCACCGCAGCATGGCTCCCTTCTGCAGTTGGTGTCCCATTGCACTGCAGCTTGGAGCCAAACCCCTGCTTAACACGTGCTCGATATTCCTCAACGCTCAGCGTGTTCAAACCTCACTGCTTGTGTTACATTCACTGAGTGAGAGGGATGCTGCGCTTGTTGGAAAGCTGAGATAGGCAAACTGCTACAGACATCCAAGTTAGAATTCTAAATGTAACAGCGCAGGACACTGCCAACCTGAAATCTGATTTTTAAAAGAATCCAATTTATAGCATTTCTAGGTTTTACGCCTGAGTTCCAATGAACTCTTCAGAATTTTACAGTCATATTTTCCTCTTCTGAAGATGCTTTCCTGCTCTGCTGAGGTGGTAAACACAGAGGGAAAAGGACTCGTTCCATCACAGGGTGCTGCTGCCAGCTGCACAAAGCACACGGTTTACAAGGAGCAAAAGGGAAACAGCCTCTAATCTCTCAATTACATTTCTCCCAGATTTAACTACAGTATGTTTCAGACAGAATCCAATTTCATATTGTTTACCCAGCCTATTACTTACATTAATGTATAGATTAATGTATGTGAAAGATACATATGTGTGTACATACGTATCAACACACTTCAGTTGCACAGGAAAATGACATTACCAGGTGAGTGCTGTGTGGCCATGGTGTTAGAACTGTAACTTCTGCTCAGCAGCAGCAAAGCACACAGCATCTCACTGTCACTCAAAACAGATCCAGGTAATTTTGAAAATCCTTAAGTGGCCTTACTCATGCTTTATCGTGCAAAACTCAGTGACATAAATAAGCTGCTGTAAGAATCTGTTCCTACGTTGCTCTCAACTCTGCTTGCCTGTGATAGCTTTCTATTAAAGAGCCTTAGCAGAGGAGTTTTAATAAAACAAAGTAGTTGAGTTTGGATTGAGATCTTTATAAAGTACAAAGATGATCTGTGTGAGAATTTTATCACTCTAACAGTAGCAGTCGCAAAATTATGGAGATATCTGAAATGCAGCAGATAGTTGTTCCCCACCCCCATCTTACTAGTAAGGAAAGACAGGACCTTTCCTTTACAAAAGGTTTGCCATGAATGTTTCAATTTGATATTTCAAATCTCCCTTATGCAAAGATGACTCCCATGAAATTAACTCCTCTCCGTTCACTGCTGCGTAACATCTCCGTGACAACTCTGGTAATTGCTTTCATGGGGTAAGCAATACTCAGAAAGCATGAATATTCCTTTGTGAAATTCAGCAATTACAAATAACTTGGAGGCACAAGGCCCAGTACTGTGTGATGGGTTGTGCTGCACAAGCAGCGCTTTGGAGACAGTGCTCCAGCCCCACTCCTGAGCAGGAAAGCAGGGCTCCAGCTCGTGAGCCCAGAGCCAAAAGGGATGCTCATGGGTAGGGGATGCTCCAGCTTCTGCCAGACAGTACACCAGACAGCCAGGCATCACCTAGGGAAGGCTGCCTTGGTCCCATCCTTCGCTGCAAGAGTGCCATGACACAGTGCAGTGAGAGATAAGGGGACAACAGATGCCATGCAACAGGCACACTGAGCATTGGCTAGGCTCCAGATAGAAATAACAGATTTGCATCAGTGTTATGGAATAGTTTAGGAAATTAAAACAGTTCTCATACCTCCAAGGAATTAAAAAGGAGAAGTACCAGTGCCTCTGATGGCTCATGCAATACAGCAATGCCCGGATCATCTCAAAATTAAATATAAGTTGATATTTGAACTGTTCGGGCTCCAGAGCCTCAGCCTCTGGCATTTTATAATACTTAGGTAATAAATGAACAATCTTATTTTATAAAAAAAAAAAAAAAAAAAAAAAGAGGGGTAGGGGGGTGGGAAGAGGTGCAGAGGAAATAGTGGCTGTGAAATGGAATCCACAGTTTCAGACACGAGGTCTCATTAATCTTGCTGATGAATAGGATCTTTATGAAAGGAGACCCCGCAGCCGGCAGAATTGAAAGGAAATAGTATGGAAAGTGAAGCAGCAGTTTCTTGTGGTAGTTCTTATATGTTTTAAATTAAGTGGCTTTTGTGGAGGCTAGAGAAAAAGAGAGATCCAAGTAATTCCTGTTTTACAGGAGGAATGCACGTGGAATCCACTGATGCTCCTTTTGCTGCAAGCCTTTTTTGGCAAAGAGATCAGCTCAAGAATACAGCCAAAAAAGGAATGGAAATGCACTGTTCGGTGATTAGTTTATGACATTCTACCCTATATATAGTGCCTATTTGGCAAACCTTCCCGCAGCTCTGTGTTTTTCATTGCAAGTGGCTTATATCAGTACTGACATCTTGCAGATGTTAGTAGCTTTGATTTTTTTCCCCCATGTTGCAAATGAGTTGGCATGGAAACAACTCTTTTCTGGCAACATGACATATGATTCAAGGCAAAATGCATTTAACACAGATGAATAGTTCAGGAATATGCCTATAACAAAAAGTCATCTTGAAAACTGCTTTGCATTTCTTGGTGTTTATGACAACTTTTTCAAGACAGTCTCAAAAAAATAATAATAATAAAAAAAATCAAGTGGTTAAGACTACATACCAGATGAATTTTTCACTGATGCTGCATACACTACTCTGTCCTTGATAAATTTGTTTTAATAACAAGAGGATAATATTAAAAGGAGAGGAATAAAAGGTTGTGTTGTTATTTTCCTGTTTTTAAAGAGCCACTGCTGCATTGATTGCTGTGTTTTGCGATGGGTCTCTCAGCCAGGACCACCTACAACATAGAGACAGCAGCACTGAGATGAGCACATCCATGGGTGGCTGCCTATGGGGCAGAAGCCAGGACAGGACCCTGTCAGATTTCAGAAGCCACCACCCCACAGTGCCCATAGAAAGCTGCCCCCTCACCTGTCACTGTCAGCTCCAAAGCAGCCCAGAGTCTTTGGAAAGGGCTGGCTGTCCCTTTCAGCTCTTACTGCGCTTTTGTATCTCTTGTTTCAAGAAAGAGTTGAACATACACTTGATGCAGCTAAGAACAACACAGGGAGCCAACAGCTGCTCCCGCAGCATGCACAGGCTTTACCTTTTAAGTAAGTGGAAATGGAAATTGCAGTGTGCAAGTCTCCAGCACGTCTGAAGCCTCCACATAGAACCACAGAGAACGCCTTTAGTGCCAGCAAGAGGTTTCCAAAGCAGTGGGTGAAGCAGGTGAGCCTGCAGCAGGGAGGAGAAGGGCTTGTGAAGGAGGCCAGGGGAAAGCACAACAGGAGAATCCTCATGGGCCACAGCAATGTTGGGTGTGCAGGAAGCCCTTCCAGTCCCTGTCCAAACCTACTCCAAACTTCAAAGCTTTTGAAATATTATTATTACTGAAGAAGCCTGGCAAGAACTCACCTCAGTGATTTAGAGGAGTCTGAATTCAATACAATTAGCATTTAAATGAACCCAATTAAGAAATGCTTTAAACTGAGCATGCAAGAAGGGAGTATGGGCGGCTTGCCTGTTAGAAAGCTGCAGAGTGCTAATGCATGAGCCACAAGTCCTTGTGGGGCACTGCAGCGAGGGGAGAAAGCACTAGGCTCTGTGAGAAGAATGCACCACCCATTAGCATACATAGGTGCATTTTTCATTTCATTGTCACGGGGAAAAAATATTTTGCCTTATTTTTAAAAAGTATACAAATTAATTGCCGAGGTTGGCATATAAAAGATACTATTATCTGTTCAACATCTATCAGAATGCTCAAAAATGGCAGGTCAGATTACTCTGCAAAAGGTACATAATAAATGTAAATGTCTGCCATGTCACGAGCATGCATTGAATCATCTTCTACTTAGTTTCCATAGCATGAAACAGTCCAATTGCAAGAATACGAAATCTGAACAGACTCCATTTATTTTACTGATATTCGAATGCAATTTTTCTCCTAATGAATGCATCTGTTTTGGATGATAAATTGTCCATTAGAGAAAGCTCAAATGTGGATTTTTTTGTCTGCATGTTTTGATTTTGCTGCCATTAACACAGTGTTGTGTTTACTCTTTGAATTTTGTCATTGTTTCTGTCATCAGCTGTGCAACACAGAAAAAAAATGCTAGAGTGGGCTTATAATCACAAGTATTTTAATTTATTAAATAAATGACCTAATTGCTTGCCTGAGATCTATTTTTCTTCTTTCTCTTGACCCTATTGAGAGTTAATCAGTTTCTTGGTGCTAATTAGATGTCAGCTTTAGTAGCCAGCTAATACATAAGAGATAATGACACCATTGTGCAAGACACAGTGTCCAACACATGACCCTGTTTCCTTAAATTATACCCTAAGGATTCATCAGGAAGCCTAAACACTTAGCAGTTTTGCAGCAGTAGCTCCTTCTAAACACAGGTAGTAGTAGAAATCCAAGACAGCAGTGGAGAATTAGACACAAAAATGCAGTTTCTCACCATGCAACGCTTTTATAGGAATTACAGCTGCTATGCTCTTGTCCCACTTTGTGAATTTAGCATGCAGCGTTTGCTCAGTGTAGAAACAATGACACAAAGAAGGCTTAAATAGCAATTCAGTATTTCAGTTTAAGACCAGCAGGTTGCTAGAAGGAATGGAAACACACAACTTCCTGACCTCCAAATGTTTCTTGGGCTCACAGGGCTGGGAGGTGCACAGAGTGAACTCTTGGAGCTGCAGCAAGACCATGGATGCAGATGTACCATTGGCTGTGGGCAGGCAGCACTCCCTACACACAAAGGAAACATGTCCCAGGGTACCCAGGATAGAAGGACTGCGGAGATGAGAAGAGTGGCAGCATCATGGAACACATGCAGCATCATGATGCTCACCAAGGGGAAATCCTCCTTACCCAATGTGATAGCCTTCCACAATGGAATGACTTGCTGTGTAGATGAGGAGGGAGCAGTGCATGCTATCTACCTTGACTTCAGCAAGGCTTTTGGCACTGCTCTCTCTAACACATCCTCATAGGTAAGCACAGGAAGCATAAGTCGATACTGTTGCATGCCTATTTTCTGAAGAAAATGCACAGGCCACAGTCATCACAACACAGAGGGTCAGGGCAAGGTGTGCGGCACAATCAGGCCTTCTGTAGAGGATGCTGTGAGAATAAATGACTTCAACAAATTTTGCAGAGCATTTTTGCTGGTCTTCTCCTCCACAGAATCTTGCAGCCCAATCCAAGAGGACAAACACCGGCTGGTAAGAGTCTGATGTCCTTTGAAAAGGCCTCCAGAATTCAGTAACATCTTAGTTACCTAAGCAAGCTCCTGCATTGCCCACAGGCTTTTCAGGAGCTGAAGGGGAACACAACCTTTTTGCAGCAAAACATCTACAAACCTTACTTTCTGCTGGAATAACCTACCTTGCCTCTCCACCATGGTGCTCAGATTCACGGTGCAAAGTAACAGCTCTTAATCCAGTCCTTTAGCATCTGAGGAAGAAATTACTTTATCCCTACTAGAAAGGATTTCCTAGAAGAGTAAGGATCTCAAACCTCTTGCAACAAACTCAGTGAATATGCCAGAAAAAAACACCTGTCAGTATGGAAATGGTGATCAGACCTGGAGTTCTGAAGTAATGTTTCAGGATCAATACAAGCTCTCAAAATGTAAAGCACATAAAGTATTTTTTTTTTTAAGTTACCTGTCATCTGATAGGTTATAATGGCAAAAATCTTCCAGAATTGAGTTGACCTTAACACATAAATGTAGAAAGCAGTGTAGGGGAGACTCGGTGAAATTGTGAGCTTTTTGTGACTGTTTGCTCTCAAAACACTGTGACTGGTTCTACACCTGAAAGTCACTAAATGTATTTGCTGTTTGATATTTTTTAAGTGCCGTTATGCCTGAGAGGTGTTAATGGCTCATCCATTAGTTGTGACCCAGACTTCACAGCTTCACCTCTGACTTCATTAGAGCGATTGTGTGGGTTAATGCACTCTACTTTTATCTGGAAGTTAAACCTCCCAGGTTCATTTGTATCAAAGCTGTTGTACAAAGGAAGGGTCCCCTTTGAAGAGTCATGGCCTTGCAGAAGAATCTTTGAGCTGAGGGCAATTCCTAAGGGGAAGGATGGAATAAGAAGGAAAACTGTGTTTTGGTGTGAAGAAAGCAGCACAAACTGCAGAGATGCACAGTGTTCGGAGGTGGTCACATCTCACAGGAAACCAAGGAGCTTGCAGGGTTTCTGCAAGAGGTTTCTCCATGTTTCTCAAATGATAGAAAGATACTACTACCATCTCCTGCAGTAGAGAAGATGGTACAGAGCATCACCTTCAGTGTAGAAATACAACAGGAATCGGGAATTTATGGTCTAAAATAACTAAAATAACCTCCAGGCACCACACAGCAGATAGCTTTGGAAATGCCAAGTTAATGGCATGCAGAGCACAAGGCTGGCTAACATACACACTAGCTCTACAAGAGCATACATGCACCGATTCCTCTGACCCAAGAGTAGATGCTTTACAGATCACAGCATGGTCCTGCAGATGCAGAGAGCTGAGCTCACTGTGTAAGGCAAGCACCCAGAAAGGTCAGGGGGGAAGGAAATGAAATAGGCATCCTGGCTCATCTGTGGACATCTGTGTAGTCTCACAACATCTCTGAAATATTCCCCCTGCGACAAGCCATTCACATTATTGGAAGAGGAAATTTGTCTAGTTGATTACAGATATTTAACTTCTTTTTTAGTCATGCTTTAACATACTCAAATAGCATAGCACTTGATTCCCTATCAACTTTCATGCGTAGCAGAGTGACAGAAGCAGTAATCCATTCCTTCACAGCAAATCCACATCCCCAACAAGCCCTGAGCATAGATACAGGCACATATCCCACAGAGACCTAAAGGACACCAAGCAGGGAAAGAGAAAATGAAGACAACTGTTCTCTCTTTTTCAAAAAATTCTGAGCCCATGAAAATGTGTACCCTTAAACTAGATTTGTGGTAGCTGCTTGAAAAACGCATGTAAAATTCTCCATGTGAGAGAAAGCACTTTAATGAAGAAATATTGCATTGCTGAACTCACTGTCTCCAAAAGAACAACATGGAGAGTTCCTGCATTTAAGGAAAACAGAAATATGGTGACCTATCACCCAATGGTAAATTCAGCAACTGAAGGAGTTGAAGCACAACCCTGACTTTGTACCCAACTCCCTGAAGGCAGTGAGCAGAGCAGCACATCCCATGGATTTGTCTTGGGGATAGGTACGTGACTGCTGCTGTGCTGTAAATCGGGGCACAGCAATGCACTGTGCTTAATGTTTCACTCCTGGTTCTGCCTTCCACTCGACTCTGGTCATGTGTGCACAAGTCAAGAAAGTATGCAAATATAACCACATCACATTTTATTTCTAATGTACACTAGGGGCTCTGTTTCAAGCACTGCAGTGTAAATGTTAAATTAACTTACAAAACAATTTAATAGGGACCTTAATTTCAGTTACTAAACTAGAACTGGGAGGACAAGAGTTCGATTCTGGCTTAAAGATAAGCAGTCTTCCAGGGAGCATGAGAAAAATACCACCTAAGAAATGCAAACTGTAACATTTTGTGGGCTAGTGAAAGGCTGCTCCACAGGAGGACTTCTCATCCATGGTAAATCGAGGCAGGTGCCATGACTGTCCCGTGCTCAGGGGCTTTCTGGGAGCCCAGGGGCTATGGTCCAGCTGTGCATGCGTCCTAAGCTGCTTCCCCATTAGCCTTGTCCACATCAGACGCACGTTGCTGAAGTACACCTAGCAAGGGATTTTTTGTAACAAACTGGGGGAAGAAGTATTGCACTTAAAATTATGTTACTGTTCAGGGAGGAAGTATAAAACTGCATAAGGAAACTTTTTGCTCAGTATTGCTAGAAAGATGCCCAAGATGCAGTATTACCCCTGAGTAGCTCAAACTATTCAGGACCATGTGCAGCTCTGCTATGAAATACTCTCTGTAAATATCTACTATATTTAACCAAAAGGAAAACCTGAAATGGGGAAAAAATGGAGAAAAAAAAAAAAAAAAAAAAAAAAAAAAAAGAGCAGCACACAACGTATTTGCCAGCAGCCATGGGAAATAGGAACTAAAAATAAAAAAATTAACCTGGAGCCAAGTAATAGATTGCTAATTAACAAGTTCTTGTGTTTATTTACTGAATAGATGATAAGTTAACCAATATATGCCTGACCTTTTTAGTCATATTTCTAGCTAGGAAAGTCATGGCTATTAACTGCTACCAGGGTGCCATGGGATTCGTGTTCAGAGGCTTCCTTTTCACTTTGTTGTTGTAGCCTCTCATCTTTTACTGACATTACACACCACTCATCACGATCAGTGTCAGAAGCTATAACAGCATCTGTTGCAGTGGCAGCTTCTGCTGGATGAAGAGTCTCCCTCTTTGCCTTAAATAATGTCAATCATTTTTCATTTTCAGCATTCAGACTTGCTCATCAGGTAGTAACAACACTTCCAGCTACACCAAACGTGATTTTTGAATAAACACCGGACTGAGATCATTGGAAATGATTGACAGCTTATAAACCATGCTTTTCAGAAACCAGTAAGGAAAGGGGAAAAAAATAATAAAAAAAATCTTTCCCTCCTTCTAATGTTTCACTGTCATTTGAAAGAGCTTCTACCTGAGGGGCTGGTGGACAGAAACTTGATTTGTGACATGTGAGAGCCTTGCAGGTGGCTCAGAGAATCCCCTGCCCCCTTCCTGCGTGAAGCCACACTGGAGAGAAGGGTAGTGTCAGCAGTTACTTAATGATCTTCATTTTCCTTAATTATAGGCACCTAAGTATCCAGTTAAGTTAGTCCCTGTGGAGTAGCTGATATTCATTATTCTTAGCACAACTATCCTCTCGTAAGCATTGTCTGTGCATTCTCCAGAGATCATTCTCAACAGCAGCAGTCTGAGATGCACCTGTGCCCCCAAGTGCTGATGTCACACGCCAAAATGCCACCCTGGCCCACCCTGCCCTATGGGCACAAGTGAGGACCCTAGGGTGATGAGCTGCATACACAAAAATGTTATTTCTGAAAGCAAGCCAAGCAGAACAGATCAATATGGGCACCAGAGAAAAAGAACCTACAGAAATGAAAAATGTTGGCAATCTGTTATTTCCAAGGAAATAAGACTCGCCCCTGTGGGCAGATGTCTATTAGTCTGCACAGGAGGCTGGTGCTGTGCTGCTTTGCAGATCAACCTGCTGCTCCTGCAGGCCAGGGGCAGCTGCTGGGGCTGCTTTAACCCCAGCCCTCAGCCTCTGCACCATGCCTGCTGCTGCCCACAGCTGAAGTCCAGATGTATAACTGGGCTCGCAGCCTCTCTTGAGGAGAGCACGAGTACCCCAAGGAGGTGGTATGAATGTGTGAAACACAGCTCAGAGAGCAAAACTGCAGACAGTTAAGCAATATAGAAAACTGAAGGTATTTGTACTTCTCTGCTTCTTGCACCTGGACTTTTAACTCAAAAGCTTATCGTTTTCCAAGGTTTTCCTTAAATTAGCTGGGTATCAGCAGCTGTTGATTGTACACCCACAAAAATCATCTTTTCCTCCTTTGCAAACACCAGCAGGACTTTAGCTTATCAATTAGCTGAAGCTTCACAGACCTATAGTGGATCCTCACATGTTCTATCCAAGAATGAACAAGATGCCTCAAAATACAGAGCAGAGACACATTCCTGGCTCCCAGACAAGCTTAGATGGTGATATTTGCTAAAGGGGAAAGATAATGGATGTTTCGCAGTTACAAAAAAGAGATTTTTCTATTTCAGCAGAAGCTTTTGAGAAGGAAAAAAAAAAAAAAGAAAAAAAAAAAAAAAGAAAAAAAGAAAAAACTATCCCCATAAAACTTTCCATATATTAGAAGACTGACTGTTTCAACTTTGATAAGCACACAGCAAATTACAGTACTTCCAGTCTTGAAAATGACAACATTAAGCCATACTATGTACTTACTCCATTGACAGCTTTTCCTTCCTGGTTCCTTTAGCTCAGGAATAGGTTGCTAAGTTGCACATTCATATATTCAAAAAGTAAACCAAATCCTCTTCTTAACCTTTCTCACCACCAGAGATCCTGCTCACCTTCTCAGGTAACAGTGGGGGAAGGAAGGGAGAAGCAGGAGTTATCAGTTCATCAGGTGAACATAGTTTGCCTGATGGCTCTTTCTACGAAATCAGTTTCTGAAAATGCTATTTCCATTCATTTTTCTTTTAACAGAGCTTCTAGTACATATCTTACTGACGGACCGATAGTATCCATTGCTTCCTTCAGTCATAGCAATATTTATCTCCATTCACCTTCCCAGTAGCCCTTGGGAAATCTACAGCCTGGAGTTAGGGATAGGAGTAGTGCCTTAGGTGAAGTTCCTCACCTCTGCCTTACACAAAGATACAGTGTTAACATAACAGGGAGAATGTTAGTCCGTAATATGGGTCAAAGAATCTCCACATCAGTGTCAGCAGATGCCGTACAACCCACTGCTACTTCATGTGAATGTAATTTCCAGAAAAATCTACAACAGAAAAGGTTCAGGCTTCCTCAGTCTGAAGTCATATTAAAATGCAAGGCTGGATTTTGCTGATAGGTGGATGCAGTGTGTGTTCTCTGTTTTTGAAAGCAGGCCTCCATTTGAAAATGTTCCTTCTTTAGAGCAACTCTAAATGTCAGATGCAGAGCAAACAGAAATCTGCGCTGTTTATTGAAGTGGATGGAAATTCCAGATCACCACTTTTTAGTTGCTGGTTAGAAAGAAAATTTGGATACTATGACTTCTATTAAGGGCTGTGACTCAAACTCAGCATGCCTGGACTTACATCAGTGACATAGGATTATACAGTCTATTGATCTTTATTGAGCTTTTGAAAGTATGCATGCGAATGCTCTTTTTTTTTTAAATAAAACTTGCCAAGGAGCAAGCTAACCCTCAGCAGCTCTTCTGCAGAGTTCATCCAGTCTCAGAACTGTAAGTTTCCATGATTTGTTTGCCAATGCTCAATGTTCTTGGCTGTGTGTAAATGCGGTGAACATCTCTGTTCTCTAAAGTTTAGTACTGCAGTTTTGTGATTGTATGAAGAAGTGCTGTTCATAGTGTACAAATGACAAGACTGGAGCTAATAAAGACAAGAAAGGCCAGCAGAGAGTAACTATCGTTATCACAACCTGTGATTTGTCAAATCTCTTAGCTAAGCAATTTTCAGAAACAACAAAAAAAGTAGCTTTACTCAGAACAAGTGATGCAGAAAACAAAAATAGTCAAAAGTGAGATAATCTTAAAAGAGAAATAGTAGGCAAAATAGACAATAGTCTAGAATGACAATGTGTTTTATGAACAAAGAATAGGATGGGTTAGCCAATTCCACTTTTTAATGTATTTTCTTTATTTTTGCCAATACGACATTTTTGCATTTCCAAATTTGAAGTTCAGGAATAGCATCTCCATAAATAGTATTCAGGTATTGCTTCATGAGGATTTCCCTTCATTTATTTTGTATTTATGCTTTATCAATATTTTAGTTTAAAATAAGTCTTTTAGGATGGATAAGACTGCCATAAGGAAAGCATAGTCAAAGCAACAATTAAAATTGACAAAATTAGTCATTTTCAGTGAAACAGTTTTCCAGGTTAAGCATTACTAGCTGATGAAACACTAGCTGAAGATGCAGCATTATAAATGGCCTTCTCTCAGCCACTTGAATCGCTGGTCAAATAATTCATTTCTTAGTAAGAAATATGATGGTCTATTAGCAGAAAGAAAGATTGGGTGCACATTTATCAAATATTTCAGAGATGTATAAACATGCATATAGCATCCAGGAATATCCCATTATCCTATTCCAGAAGATATATCTAATCAATATTTCAAATATATCTAGTTAGTTTCATATGATTGAATTTTAAGTATTTCCTCTCTATAAAACAGGCAGGGCTTTCAAAGCAGCATTGGTAATTTCCTGAAGAGCTTCTTCACCAAAATAAGTGTTTGAAGTAGGTTTTCAGTACTATCCAAATGGACCATGCCAAAGGAAAAAAAAAAAAAGATCTTCCACCAACAGATGGAGACAAAAAAATTAGCTAGCTTGTGTTACCCAAGTTCTTTTTAGGATCATTAGCTGTCTTTCACCAAGGAGATCTTCCAAAGCATTAGATTTCCAGTCCTCCTCCCACCAAAAATAAATACTAAACAAAAACAACCACCAGAATCTATTCACGGCTAAAAAAAGTAAAAATATATTTGGAGGAAATCAATCTATCACTGGCAGCAAATTGTTGTTTGTACTGCATCTGGAAACAGAAGGAGGCATTTGCAAACATCACACTGCTGTTTGCATCAAGTAAATATATTTGTATTTGATAGTCATCTGCTTGTTTCAAAAAAGAGCTCTAGGGACAGGGAAAGCTCTTGGGCCCGTGGCAATGTTTATCTGGTACTCTGCCAACAGCCCTCTTTTTATTCCATACTTCTTGCAGGAATGGGAGTGGTTTAGGGTAGAAAACTAAGTCCTCTGTGGGTATCAATCAGTAGAACTCTGTGAGCTCTGAGCTTCAGGATGTATTACATTCCTTTATAACAACATGTATTTCATAGCCCAAAACTCAAATATTATTCTTTTTTTTCTCCCCAATATCTCACATCAAACAGTGGATCTTTTGAAAAGGCTGCACAAGCAGTATGTAGTGGGATAGGAATGCCTGTTTCAAAACCAATACTCCCAAGACATTTCTAATCACCAACAGCTGCAAATTTAAGGAAAATCTCTTAGCATGAAATTGTCTCACCAGAATTAGAGTTATTATTTACTTATTAGCGTATTTGAATCAGGGTTTTCATATATGTGAAAAAACTGTGTGAAAAAAATCCAAATATTATTTCATGTTATAATCTACAAAGCTTGGAGTATGCAGCATTCCTTTCATTAATTCTGTATATTGCCTCAGGCATACACAGTGTGTACTTCAACACCTTTAAGATGGTGGCTTTGTGTCAAGGAGTACATTTCTGAGTTCAGTCTGTGAAACGTCTGTAGGCACTCAGACTGGAGTTAAAATATATGCAGAAGTATTGCTGGAAGTTGGCTTCATCCCAGCCATAGGGGTTTGGACTTCACTCCAGACGGCTTCAGAAGGGACTCAGGGATGAGTCACGTATTTTCCTTGAAGCAAGTGTAGATTCCTCTTGACAGCACTGCTAGATGTTTCTAAGCTCAGTTTACCAAAAGGCAGTTTGTGTTTGCACAGAAATAGAAAAATAGAAAAGCAGCTATTTTAAAGGTGGTGAAGTCATTATAGAGAAGGTGGCAGGGACTTCTCATCCTTTCTGGGAGACGTGGGATGATTTGCTGAGGTGAACTCACCCAAACAAGGCTGCAAGACCTCTTCAGGGCAGGCACACTTCAAGACATGCCAGGGCAAAATGCAAGAAACACCTTTTTTCCTGGACATTTTTAAGTTTTAAGACTCCGCGTGATGTGTCTGGGGACAGAGGAGAGCTGCCCTGAGAGCCTGAAACCATGAATTGATGTAGAAAAGGAGGCTTTTTTTGGAAAGTCTTCCAGAAATTGTCAGTACTTCTGTTAGGTCTCTCATATGAGATGCACATGTGAAAATCTTCGGAAATTCAGGGAGGGTACCCAGGAGGAGTAGTTCAGATAATACTTTTGGATTTCCTTAGCAACAAAAGAAAAACCAAATGAATGAGAGACACTGTGTTGCTCTACCTTGAAAACCAGGCAGAATTTCAAAAAGAATAGGAAAAACATTTCAAAAAGAATTGGAAAGAACATAGCAGCCATAGTTCACACCCACAGAACTGCAAGCAGTGAACTCACCTGGTAGCAATGATTTCAGCAAAAAGTTTTTAGTTACTTTTCTGAGCAAAATGAGAAGCAAATCAAAAAGTGAAACATTAGCATAATGTTTGCTCTTGAACAGAGACATTCCCTTCTAACAAGCCAGTTCCTCTTGCTTCATTTGCCCAATACTCAACCAGCACTTCTGCACTGCTCTCATGTGAAGTCACCTTCACATCAGTGTGGTACTGTTTAGCTTAGCCAGAGCTGGGCTGGCGGGGAATGTCTACATGATTGTTGTGAGGTCCGTGCTGCATGTGGCCATAAAAATCAAGCAAATGAAGAATGGTAAATAGGTACAGGAGCACGAGACCAGACAAGCACTGCTATGATGTGGCCCCAGCTGTCTGCACAGGGGGAGGTTGACATTAAAATGTCAGGGGGAAGCATTTCTGGATGTCCCTCAACAGAAATCAACAATGTACCTTCAAGGGCTCCATCTGCACACCCTTCTCCAAAAGCAAAAGTCCTTTTTCCTTTGTACTTTGTATGACCATACACCCATGTCACAGCAGGAAGCTGATGCACATTGCTACTG
This sequence comes from Tetrao urogallus, assembly GCF_951394365.1. Lineage (NCBI taxonomy): Eukaryota > Metazoa > Chordata > Aves > Galliformes > Phasianidae > Tetrao > Tetrao urogallus. The sequence goes on along the minus strand of NC_136818.1, from coordinate 16,907,914 downwards.
GTGCAATAGAAAGTTTAATGGGGTACCAGTGTGTACTCAGTGTGTATAGGAGGGCTATTAGGCTGGTGTTTCAAAGAACACTTACCTGACTCCTGAGAAAAAGTTATTCTTTTGGGATCAAAGAAGATCTTTTGTTCTTGCCTGTGCAAGCAGCTAACGGATGGTGTACTTTGTTATATGATCTTCACTCCTTGCATTAGTTCTGAAAGGGCCAATAAACAAGAGAAAATAATCAGAGACTTTTCAGTTGCTAAGGCAATGAATTAATCAGCATATATGTGTTCAACATATTCACACCATCCTGCCAAGGTCTACAGTTCGAGGTGTCCTGATATATTTTTGCCAGCATGAGAGAACGGAGCAGAAGAATTGGCAGAGAAAGAAGTGTCATTTAGGGCTGTAACAAAAATTTTGGAAGGAGAAACCAGCACCTACACCACATTTATGTATTATGTGATATTGTAGCACGCCAGCAAAATATGGCTCTTTTCCACTTTCTGTGTAACAGCTTCATTTAGCCTAATTATTGGGTATAAAATCCTCTTGTCCAGTAAGAGATGATTTCTCCTCCCAGAGTTGTGAATCCAGCCTTAACTGTGTTCAGTGTTCAGTGCATCTGATCAGATTTACAGACCCTGAACCCTCCACAGCTGACAAGACATTGCTTCACTTAAATCATTAAATTTCTGTCTATCTCAGGAGCTGGGTTCTTTAAAACCTTCTTCGAGTAAGATGCAAACCAGCCAAGCAGTACCTACATCATTTCCAAACCCAAGAGCATCAATGCATGCTCGGGAGGGCTGAGGCTAGCAAAGCGTAGTTGATGTGCTTAGATAAGCCCACAGTTTGTAAATGTTTTCTATGCTGATGTGGCAGTCTGGCTTAATGGCTGTAAATTAAATACTGTGATCACTACTGACACATGCAATTAGAAAAAAAAAAAAAGAAAAAGAAAAAAAAGAACAAAGAAAGGTTTTTGGGGTTTTGTTCTTTTTTTCAGTTTGGAAGATCAAATGAACTATTTAAGTTGTGTGATACATTCCTGCTTAGCTACTTAAACACCAGAGATGAGGTCTTTACTGGAGTCCATCACACAGACCAGCAGTTAGCCAAGAAATTCCTTTCTTCAGAGATGTGGTCGTGGGAAAATTTAATGAAAAGCATTTGCACAGTTCCCTCCATGACCTGTTCTGCTTCAGACCTTTCTCTTCTTTTCTCTTCCTCTCACGCACATAAACACATCACTCTACAAAGCAAAACTTCCAGTTCACATTTCTGAACTAATCTATGCATGCAGTTGTGGGTGGGGGGTGATACATTCCTGCTTTTCAGTTTGGAGCTGCTTTTGTTTCATAAAGAATCTTACCCGACCTGTTCCCTGAAATGAGGGGTAAACATCCAATGAGGTTTAACCCAATCTGAAACCAAAAGGAGTCTGAAAGAAGGAAATCCATTGCTTGACCTGCAGTGTTCTGCAGGAAAAGAGCTGTACAATCTACCACCTTAAGCACACAGCAGGTTATCGTCACATCTGGAGCCCTGAGCCTGGTCCTTACCCCAATTCCAGTATGGCTTTGTGTAAATGTAAATCTCCTTATCTGCAAAGTGAAAATAATGCTCCTACAGCAGAGCACTCAGTGTACCAGAATTAAATGGATAAAGTTTATAAAGTGTTTTATACATCAGACAAAGTACATATAAAACCTAAACATCCTTACAGAAAGCCCTGATAGCTGAATAACAGAAAACTAATAGGGAAAAAGGCTTTACCAGACTGGAAGAGAGAACAAGCCTGACCCAGAGCACTAGCTCTTGTGGAAAACCAATTTAACCGCTGAGGAGAATAGCCCTGGGAAGGAGGTTCAGGGTAGCTGCAGGGAGTGGAGGATCACGGGCCAGCCCTGTTCATCCCTGCATCTCCCACGCCAGAGCAGGTTTCTGGGAGAAAACCATGTGCCTGGGGAATGTAATCAAAAGCCATGTGCAGCCCATTATTCAGTTTGATGCAGCGAGCAAGCCTGTCATCACAGGCGCAGCTGGGCAATGGGTGCAGGGGCAGCCAGAGCCATCCTGCCTGCCCTGCACACACAGGGGCCCACAGCCACAGCCCTGCCAGGGCTGCAGAGACATGCTGCTGGGAAGAAGGGATTTGATTTACGTACAGCTTTAAATGCCAAAGCCATTCAGAGCTCCCAGTCATTGGCTGAAAGTGGAGCGGTAGTGCAGCACATGCTTGTGCCACATGGATAGCTGAAGCTGTAGCTCTCTCTACAGGCTTCATGCACAGTCACTGTGCAGTCAGAGCCAGCGTGGCAAAAGCACAAAGCCTGACCCATGCGGTAACCCACCAGTTTTCTCCTGGGGATCATGATCTCCCATTCAGCTCAGCATTGCTCTCAGCATGTACTGGAAAGCCTTGGGCTAAGAGAGTCTCAGCGTAGTGAGTTTTTATCATTCTGTTGTGATGAAAAACTGAGTTACTAGGTGGAAAATGGGGGGAAAAAAATAACTAGGAGAAAGAAATACATTTGTGACCACTGCCTGCTCGCAGTCTGGTGCTCCCAGCAGCAGGAGCCAGCCCACACAGGGCTCCTGGCTGTGCCTGCCTGGTAAATGCCAGGAAAGCAGGTCTGGGGCTGGAGTGGGGCCCGAGGCTGGAGCAGAGCTGGGATGGTGCATGCCACAGGCCCACACTCAAGGCACAGAGGGACACAGACTGGGAGCTAACTAACCAAAAGCATCATTAGAGTATATATAAGGCAAAAAACTTCAGCACTACTCACTGCTGGACCTGAAGCACAGCCCTGCACCATGCCTTCATGGAGTGTTGTGGTACCAGGTGGAAGGCAGCAAGTGCTGGGCTGTGGTGACCATCACACTGGGCGATGCAGTGGTGCAATAGGGAGATAAAAGCTCTGCAAGCATCCTCATGCTCGAGATAGAGGAGTGAGCACTGCCCTTGGAGGGCACAGGGAGGGGAGGCCACTGCCACAAATCAGCTGGGGGCAAGAAGAGCACTGAGGAGAAATCAAGCCCAGATTCAGCCTCAATCATTCTTGCTTTCACAGAAGGAGATTTTGATGTTTGTTGTTCAGGGCCTTTTTTTTTTTTTTTTTTTTTTTTTTTTTTTGCTTTTCCTAATAAATTCTGGATAAATAACGGATTTACTGGAAATACAAACCAAATACAAACCACATATTTAGAGCTAAAACGGACACATTCTTTTCTTTTTTTTTCTTTTTTAATTGTCCCATTATTTATAAAGTTCTCTGTGAATCTTGTAAATACATTTTTTTTCATTTCCCTTTAGAGTTTGTCTTTCTCTTTGGCAAACATTGATTTTTTTTCATGTTTTTTTCCAGTGAACCTTGAAATTAAAATGTCTTTTTTTGTTTAATTTCTTTTTTGTACGCTGGACTCATTGTCAGCACAGCAAGAACAAGGTGCTTTGTTAGATTACTGCTGCTTCAAAGCTACTGAAGGGAAGAGTTGACCACATTTTCTCATATATGCGTGGTTTCTTAATAAGTTGCAATTATTCTCTTTAAAATACAAAGTCAGTCCCAAGTGCTCAGGATTTTAATGAAGCATTTACATTTTTTAGTATTGCAGAGTCAATTTTCACCAAATTATACCAGTTTTAAGAATTGCAGAATTCTTTGTCCTTGTAGTGGTCAAATGGTTTGTGCCGAGATGGCAATACACAAAAATAGCAAGGATTGCAGGCAGAAAGAATATCTTTTATTAGACCAGCTGTTATAGCTGGGGGGGGAAGGAAAAGCTTTCAGACACACAAGCCCCCTGAAAGCATTTCTGCTTTTTTCAACTTTGTCAATTGTTCTAATAAAAAATATTACCTCTCTCTTCAAATCTTGTCTCTCTTCTACCCTTCTACCTCTGCAGCTGCACAGCAATGCTATTTCCAGTAGAAAAATAATTGTATTTGTACACCATTTTTCCATGTGTTTTTCATCAAAACTTCTGTCTGTTCCCTTTCCTACAATAGAGAAGTATTTTTTAAGTATTTTTAGAAAAGAACCATTTTTATGATAATTACTTTGTCATTTTATCTGCTATAGCAGAAGTCGTCTCTATTACATAGTCCTAAGAATGTTTTTTTCTTTGGCTAAGTAGACAGGGCACTGTAGGTTGCGAAATTAAAGCTTAAATTATAGTAGGGTAAAGTGGTTGGACCCAGGGACACAGATACGTTTGTATCCTTGGTCTGCTCATTGTGCCATCAGAAAGTTAGGAAATTCTGCCATCTTCAAAATATTCAGCCAAAATGACATCCTCCATAAATTAAAAGGGTTTGCTTTAGCTTTGTGACCCAGGGTTATACATTATGCTAAGCAGTATAACCATCTGCGTTCAAAGGCTAAAGAGCAGGTAGTAAGTGTTTAAAGCAGCAAGAGTCGTGTTTAAAAAAAAAAAAAAGTCTTTAGAAATGGATTGTTCTAGGCTATAATAAACTATGAATTGTAAAAGGTTAATTGACAAAATGATACTCGTCTAACGCCATCTCTGCAATAGCAGTCATTGCTGAATCCATAATTCAGGGGTCTTGCTGTATTGACAATTACATTTCCTCAAAAAGACTCCAGTTATTTCCTCGATATGTTTAACTTACGGTAATTAATTATAGATTTACAAGTGGTACACAGTCAGATCCAGGTATCTGCAACCACTGTGCTACCAGTAAGAAAGGAAAATGCCTGCCTGCAGCCTCAGCTGGCCCAGGTATTGGTATAAAGATTCATGCCATTAGCTGACCTTTGCCTCAATTGCCATCCGAATCAAAGAGACAGTGCAGGCTATGGTAATTAGCCTCATTTCACATTTGGTATTCAAGGAAGGGCAGCTTTGCCTCAAGGTTGCTGCACTTAGGTTCAAATCCCATTTTTGCAGAACCTCTGATCCGCAAATCTGACATATTTTCCTCAAAACCGTATTATTTATTCAATGAGATACAATATGTTAACAGTGAAAAAAACTGGTAAGATTTTAAGAATAGTAATAAACAGTGAAACCTCTTCCATGTGTCAATTCTCAGTGTGACAGAGATGCCCTTTTCCTGATATAGAGATTCCTTTTCATTTTATTTTATTTTCTAAACATAGTACACCAAATCAGAGCTATTTGCTTTGTGTTTGTTTTTTCTTTTAAAAGCAACGGTTCCCAACAGGATGACAAATGAAGTCCCTGGTATTGCCACTTTGCAGAAAGGATTTGCCAAGCGCTGGCTAAGTCAGTGGCTTTTGTGAGCAAAATGAAGTGAAGCACATTCACTTCTATCCCTGCCTGCTGCAGTTTGTATCAAAAAAAATGGCACAGACTTGATAAGAAAAGGCTATTATAATGTCTCCTTAATTACAATTCATTACTTTTTTTTTTTTACAGTACAAATTTATCAGCTATAACAAAAGATGTTTAAGAAACAAACCTTATCAAAATAAATGAATTAAGAGCATTCATCCTTTTTCAGAGTGTGAAGAAGTTTGTAAGGTGATAATGAATTCTGTAATGCATTAGCCACACTTCTTAAAACGTGTGTACCGTTTCCTCTGTAACTTGCTAAAGTTTTGTCATTCTCACTGAATTTCCAGTTATGGGCAAAAATTAAAAAGATTTGATTGTAATTGGACTTCAAGCAATTCAACTATTTTCCTGCCAAAGGCAGGATGTTTTCTCTGTGCAGAAGCCTGTTAAAGCTGCGTGAAATCCATATGAAATCCATAGCCATGCTACCGTTGGGCTTTGCTGTATTACTTGGCAGAGTGTTATGCTGGAGAAGGTGCCGAGCATCTTCTGCTCACCAGGATTCTGCTACAACTTGGGCTGTCCCTTCAGTTTGCCAGGAGTCCTGTCCTGGGACCACTGTCCCAGGAGCTTTTGGGCTACACTGCCAGTGACAAGTCTGTGGAGGACAAAATACAGCTGCTGTGATGTTACCAAGTCCACCCTTACAACTACTGATTTCTGGATGCAGCTATGTGCACTTCACATCCATGATTTTGTTCCTGTACTTTGAAGAAACAGGATCCCACGGTACACAAAACAGATAAATGGCATTTCTGCTCCCCCTCTAAGAAACATTTCCTAAACAGCCTGCGGACATTAAGCTGCTTCCCTATCTTCCTCCTCCATGTTGTTTTTTTTTTTTTTTTTTCTGTAGAGCATGTCTTCCATGTAGTTCATTGCCAAGCTGGTGTATTCCTCTGTATTCTCATACCCTTTTCCTTCCCCATCCCGGATAGCCTTTCCATTCATCACCACTTCACAAACTTATGCTCATTCCTTATCACAGCCCCAGTCTTGATCGTTCTTTTAAATACTAGCACTGTTGAAGACAGTCACTCTTCTGATAAATTTTGTCTCTGTGTGTGTAGTAAATGAGCATCCGGCTGTTTTTCCATGTAGTGAAATCTTTCTAGTAGCAGCATGGGATGGCTCATTTAGCGTTTCATCAGATGCATGCTTGTAATACTTAACACAAAAAATAGACGCTGATGACTCCTCCTCATCTAAGCCAAATGGTCCAAGTAGCTGCTCAGATTCCTGGAGCCTCTTGGCACTGTAGCTTTTGTTTCTAAAGCCCAAAGACAGCTCCTGCAAACCCTGCTTTTCTTTAATAAAAAGGATAGCACTAACGCTTTGTCCTTGCTCCACAGTCAGCCTGAGGCTGCTACCTCCATGCTACCATACCCTGGACAGATAGACAGGACAGATGCTCCACTGGATCCAAGCTCCTCCAGCTCCATGTCCTTGTTTGAGAGCTTAGGTTGAGGCCTGTCCTTGTGATGAGCACACACATATTTGTGAGATGCTCTGGAAAACAGGGAGTGTTTCACTGAGGTATACATGAATGAAGCAAACAAAAGAAAAAATTAAGGAGCTTAGCTGTTTGCAATCTAGCTTACATGGGGCTATAGATATCTTCAATCTGTTTGTCTCTGCTGTTTAGAAACAGAGATAAGCATAGATCAATACTACTGGTGGTCCAGCTTAAAATTCTAAGGGTCAGAAATGTGAATTAGCAGGGAAATATAGGCTATGGGATTCTAGACAGAGATATCTGAGGTAAAGAACAAAAAGTGTAGGACAGATATTCATAGAAAACTTGACTCCAAACAAGCCAGGACATTGGCCCTTCCCCAGACTCCCAATGCTCAGTGGCAGGATGAAGGAAAAATAGCACACACAGAGAACAGCTCCTAGAGAAATATAACCCAGTTACTGCTGAAGTATTTTTGCACTGCACTGTGATGTAGAGACTCAGGCTACTTGAAAAGAAGGGAAATCTGGAAATCCAGCCTAGATTCTTCTAGGCTCCTTCACAACACCATGAGGCTATTCCTGATACTCTGCTACAATGCACAGAGCAAATGTATATATTCTTCACTTGCACTGAAACCAAAGCATGAAAAAGCAGGGAGGAGACCTGCTGTCTGTATTTAGGTGAGGTGGTAAAAACCATGGAGTTGTGAAGAGGTTGAAATAACCAAGAAAGTTTCAGACCTGCTACCTTACTTACACTACAAGCATTTCCATCCCACTTAAATCACACCAGTTGCATTAATTCATTGGGGAGAAGGACCGATATCCAAGCTCCCAAACTCATGATCAAAATATGTTTTTACAGAGGCAAACAGTCTTTAACATTTGTGCCCAGAAAGCAGTATGCTATTTAAATATCGATCTCTGCTGGAGATTCAATGTTATTGGAAGAGTTGCTTATGAATGTTGAAAACAACTTCAGCACCGAACAAGTCCAATCTGTAATAACACTTCCTATTACATATCCCTCTGAAGTTGCCAGATTTGCATTAAAGCACATATAATTTTTTAGTTAATAAAGTAAAAAACATTTCTTAAATTTATCATTTGCCCTATCTATTAGCTGACATGCAGTGCCCTGAGTTCATCATGACCAGGAGACATGGTATCTCTCCATCACAGAAACTCACCCCTCCAACACGTGGCAGATGCCACCAGCAATGACAGAAGTGACTCTTGTGGATGCACAAGCACAGTTCACAGTTTCCTCATCTTGCCTTACCAGTGTGCTCCCCTGGCACTAGAAGCATCTCAGGAATGTTCTCCCTCACACTTGGAATAAAATATATCATTCTCTACCAGCAATGGTTGTTCCCCTCTTAGGGTGATATTCAGTGGTAATTACAGCAGTAAGCATTTGGAGGTTAAGTTGTACTTCCTAAACACTTGATATTTGTAGCTATGGAACTATTCATAAATTGTCATGTTCACTTAAAAGGATTCACAGCTTTAGTTAGAGAAGACCTTCAACAGGAGATATCAGGCCATACTGACCCATATAAACAAATTCTGTAAGATGCAAGAAGCTATTGCAATTATTTAAAGTAATACTTTGGCATCACAGTGCAAGAAGAGTTACTGACAGTTCAGTTAGACAACTGAAGGTCTGCTTCCCATCCGCATTTAAAAAATATTCCAGTGAAATAAATGCTGGAGTAGAGCCAATGTGTGCTGCTAATGTGGTTCATGTGCCAAAAGTAAAAATACGTTACTTTTAGTACATACTAAGGGAACATACAAATATCTCTGAAATTGTGCAGCTCATAGGAAAACTCTCCTCTACATAAACTACAAACAAATGTGAAGACTGGTACTCAAGTGAAAAATACACCAAAAATAACTCTTTTTAGCATGTTATTTATAAAGTGTATATACCAACTATAGGAAGAACTAAAATTATTTTCACTAGTGATGTGTAAATGTAATTTAATACCATTAGTGAAAACTAGAAATGGTTGAAGCAGCTGGGATGAACTCCAAGCACTGCTCATTTTTCAAGTTTTGGACACAAAAAATAGGAATTAAATAGAGCTCTTGTAGCATCTCTGCACCAATAGCAGCCATATATTCCAGAGGAAAGGGTGGAAAACGAAAACTGTGTGGAGAGAAAAAAAGGAGCAGAGAGAAAACAAACTTTCCCACTACCAGAGTATCAAACTCCTCCTGAATTGATTCTTTTGTCAACTCAGTCTGAAAAGAAAAGCTGTGTGTACAACATATATGTGAAGAGTCACAACGTACTTTAAATTTCACATCTCCTCTCCTACTCTTTCTTTGCATAGTGCTGTCCCTGGCATCTCACTCCTCATCAACTTCTTGCTGAAAACAATGTCAAAAACATGCTGACCTCGTACCCTGTAAATACCAGAAGCATCCCATAGCTCTGTGTTGAATTTTTTCCTATGAAATCTCTAGACTAGGGGAGAGCATTCAGAGTGCATCACTCCTGCTGACCTTTAGAGAAACTTCCCCCAGACTGCTGCCTCTTACACTGAAAAATATCATTTTTCCTTCTGCCTGATCTATATTTCTTGTTACAAGAACAGCAGAGGTATCTTGAAGAAAGTACAGTCCTGAAGAGCAATATAAACTTTCAAGACATGACATCCCTGGACCCAGAAGGGCTCCCATCCCAGAGGCTGGCAGCAGGAATCACAGCAGGCCAGCATCCTCATGTCCTTTGGGGAAGCAAAGGAAACAGTAAGCCAGCTTTGCTCTCCATGCATCTCTTACTCTCAGCTTACACCCCTGTGAAAAGGAAGCTGATGGACTTGTGAAGAGGTCCAGTGTTTCTGTCTCTCCAGTAGCCCAGGGAGCTGTGTGGTTTGTAAAGAGTCACCAGTGCTGTATGGGATTGGACACGAAAACATGCTCCCAGCAGAAAAGCTAGAGATAGCTGAAGTGTAAGCCTGGAGAAAGAATGAAACAAGGCAGCTAAGTCAGACAACAGCAACCAGGACATCTGCTGCAAGTGGCAGAACAAGCACTCCTCCTATTCCTGGGCACAGAGCCGGGTGATGCTGTCTGGTTCAGTTGTTCCTCACGGGGCTTTTGAAAGCTGAGTTCATTCTCACTAGTTCATCACACCTGCCTTTGTTCCAGGACACTGGTTTCCTAAACAGTCATTGAGATATGGTTTACAAGGAACACATCTATGTAAAACAAAGTTCAGCACAGCATTCATTAATAAATACCGTAACAGTCACACTGCAGGATACAAATGCTGTGCTAGTTACAGGCTATTTCCTCACAAACCTTCCAAGTTAAATACATAACTTCTCATTAACAAATTGCTACTAGTCTCAGATGCCAACAACTCCGACTGCCAATGAGATGGTGCCCCAGTGCCCAGCAGGACTCCATGCCCACGCACTGCAGTGTGTCATGGTAGGGCTGCAGCTCAGTATGGGAGAGCTCAGCTCTGCTCTGCCAGCCCTGGGACAGGTGCTTCTTGGGCACCAGCTCCACCAGGAAGTGTGGCCACCCAGCCCACTGCTCTGTGTGACATGGGCAAACTGGGTCTGGTGATAAGGCAGACAGTTCAGTCCAAGCTCATCTCCTTTAAAAATAATAATTAAAAAATAAAAAAATAAAAGCCTGTTCATGACTTTACATTCATAAATACTCTTGCAATGTCAAGGGATGGGGGGGGTTCATCAATTCATTAGATCTGCTTCCATGAATTATTTATATGCAGTGCTAAAAATGGTTCTGAAACATTACAAGAATTCAATATCAGTTTTCACAGTGGGATTTCATCATTTTAGCACTGGAGCATAATAGCCTAATGCAATACTAATACGATATGGTGCTAATAGGGTACAATGAGAGTTCTCTCTAATATGCAAACATTTCCATGTTGCATTATTATTTCTTTTAAGTTAATATGATATGGTGATAATATGATGAAATGAATTAGTTTCATATCATTGTTTGCATGAGTTGCGCATATTAAAAGAATATTTCCCCCCCTCCCCTCGAATTCACTTGGAATGAGCTTGAAAATTTACCCTGTAGTTATTCTTATGCTAATGAGGCTGTTTAGTAGGAAACACTCCCGCTGTTGCTTAGCCAGCTGAAGAAAGAACAGGCGTGTGTCACCTCTTGCTGGAATAAGAATTTTCCTGGCCTACTTTGAAAGCCTCGGTCCTAAACATGTTTGCTTTAATGTTTCCCACTAGTTCATAGATTCGTTTTATATTTGTGATAAATTCCCTGATCAATACTTATCAGGAGCATTTCTACACAAGCAGATGTCTTCCAATTCATGTCCTGCCTCACAGAAGTCATGGGTAGCAATGTACTAATGGCCCCCAGAAGCACTGGCTGTGCAGATAACCACAGACAGACACCACGTTCCGCTTTGGGGTTGCAAGGTGCTTGCTCCATCTTGAGGGCTGGGAAGAGCAAGGTGGCAAACCCAAACCTCAGCTCTAGGGTTGCTCATGGCCCTCCCGTCTCCATCCCTACATTATGTGGCATTTTTCCAAAGATATATGCAATACAAAAGGCCAAGCTGGTTCAAAGGTTCTACTCCCTGCCTCAAAAAACAGAATATCCAACACTCTTGGGGAAAAATCCATTCTGCTCTTCCTGGAAAAGACTCCTCATCTCTGGCTCATCAGACTGACTTGAGGATCCCTTAATTTCCTGCTGTGGTGTCAGCCCTGTGGGGAAAGTACTTGGGACTGGCCCAGACATCCTACAGATGCTTTGGCATTCCATGCTGGCATGAGCTACAGAGCCTGGGGCAGCTGAGAAGTCCCATCCTGGCCCTCTGCAAGCATTTTTCCATTGCACTGAAATGTAGAAAGTGGAGTAGATGTAATGAGACTATTTGGCCCATTTCAGAGTGACTCCCAGGGCTCACAACACTTGTTAATAAATTAATGAATAAGTTAATAAAACTGAAGTGCTGAGATTTCTATCTAGGGATGTCAGAGTATTCTCATACAGGGCGATTCAGGAGGAGATTTGTAACAGTTAACAATAACACCCGTCAACTCTCTGACTGTGTTCACTACGGAGCAAACATCCTATATGGGATAGCTGAGAGCAACAGCCTCATCTACCCTCACTCCCACTTTAACCTCAAACACATCTGCTTTTCATCTTCAAATCCCAGCAAATCCAGCTTTTCAGAAAGGTCCATTGGTATGACCTTTAATACACATGAAGTTATCCAGGAAAATTTTACACAAGGTTAACAGTTCATGTACAACACTGAAAACTTCCACAAGTGTTACAGGAGTTTAAAATGTCATAAATAAAAGAGCCCAAAGTTTTTTAATTATCAGATTTCCAAAGCTACTCTACATAATTCCCCGTATAATCCAATCTTAAACTCAGAAGACATTCATGCAGATGACATTTTCTCTGTTTTGAATGGGGATTATTTTTTAAGAGGATACAGTACCTGGAAATATTTCAATAGGTCTGTTATTTAAAGCATATTTAATGTCATTTATGTTTTAATCTTCTTACTGACTAAACTTTAAAGAGAGCTACAAGTAATTCAAATGTGAAAAAAATAATTAGTCATTAGTTAATAACAAAACACACATAAGTAAAGAGTCAGTTCATTCATACACTGGACAAAAATGAGAATGACAGACAGGGCGCTCTGGGGTAACATGCTTCCTTTGATTAAGATTTGGAGTAAGTAGTTGTATTGTTCACATCTTCCTGACACTTTGAAAGGTTTCTACTGCTTATGGACTTCAGCTTCATTGCTGGCAACACAGTGACCAGAGACACTGAGCCAATTTCACCAGACTCCTTATAAATCAGCAGCTTAAAGGATCCATTGCCAGGTAGAGAAAATAAATAATTTTAATGACCTTCATTCTCCACTCTCTAGCCTGAATGCAGTGCAGCACAGTCCTAGATCTCTTGGGGGGTGACAACTCACATTAACCAAATCTCACGGAAAATTGTACAAGAACCAAACTGCAGGTACTTTGGACTCAAGAGTTTTAGAAACTGATTTTAGCCATACCAATTCAATCCTGCTTCCTTGGTGCTGTGAGTCAGCTACTCAGCTACTGTTGAGCATTTGAGTTACAGCTGTTTCCCTGCTCAGCAGTGTGGCTGATGCTCTGCTCCCTAAACTTTGCGTATGCTCATTTTCTGCTTCAGCCCTGAAAGAGCCAGGAGAAGGCTCCCTGCTTGTTTTTCTTCTCACATTCTGCCTAACCCTAGGAGCAAAGAGGTACTCTGTTAGAAGTAAAGGTGTTAATTAGTGGTGAACCTGTTTAACCCAAATACTCTTTCACGCGGCTTCATAATGAATCCCAGAAAACCTCAGGTTGTAACATGACTATGATTTGCCTAGATTAGAGCAGACACTGGTTTTCTCGGAAACAAGTAGTGCTCTACCAAAAGCCTATTTCCAATGGGCCCATACAGTGGAGTCTGCTGCACCCTCCTCAGGAAGGACTAGGTGTACCCTGAAGCAATAAAACACAGGTATGGCATTGCTTTCCTCCAGCTCTCCAAAGCTGTGTCCTAAGCCAGCATTGGAAGTGAGGAAGAAGGGAGAGGAAATAGCATGCAAATAAGAGCCTTTGGCTCTGTCCTTTTTCCACTACTATTATCTACGGGTCTGTAAGAGAGGAAACTCCTGGCCAGCCTGCCATGCTATGTATATTTTAGTACTCAGATGTGTCTACCTGAGGAATGAATAAGCTCATGCTGACTATCACAAAGCACAAGATAGAAGAGATACATTCTAAAGATTCGGATTAATACTTCTACAAAAACCTGATTTTATAAAACAAAATAAATAAATAAATCTTTCCTGTGGCCAAGACAAATTGATGTGATTACTCGTAGCAGTCAGTGGAACAAATAGGTCTCACAGAACTTAAGCACTGTAAGCGCGGCTGTTATTTTGCACTGAAAATCATTTCTTGGTGTGACCATTACCATTGCTTGGTTACTTGTAGAAAACAATTTCAACTACCAGGAAATAATTATGAACAAAGCCCAGTTAATTATACAAGACATCTCAGCTGCCCTAATTAAAGAACAGTTCAATACTGTTCACTTGGTAATTTTTTTTTAATTGTGAATAGATTTAGTAGAAGCCTGGCTGATAAACAAATAATGAGACTTGTGCTCCAGAAGGAATCTGATTAATAAAATTATTCACCAATCATTCACTTCCTTTGGCTTATATCATTCTTCCTTCTCCATTAGAACTGGAATAGAATTATAGGAATTGCACTGACTGGTGTCAAAGACAATGTCCCTTCCCGCCACAAAAATCCGACAGTCCTGGGCCTTAGAGCTGAAGTTTTATCTATATAACTATGACAAAATCAGGAAACAATCCAGTCAGAAAAATACTAAGTCCCAGATGCAGCAAAAGATCCCACGCAAGTAGATTCCTGGCTTCTTCCCTTCAATGAGAAAACGGTCAGGGCAGGAGACAACAGAGATCAGCTAGAGCTTCAGTCCTCAGCGGCCATCCTCACTTTTTCCTCAGGAGAACTCACACAGAGGCTGCTGACTACCAGATGTAGTGTCATAAGCCCAGAAATAGGGCTGCAAATAGAAGAAATGAAGACTTTCTGCCATGGCTATGGAAATCAACCCAAGGACATTGGCAGAGCCACAGGACCACATGGACAGGACAGGAGGAAGAGCCTGTTGTATGAAATGCCTGCAACTTAGGCCCACAAATTATTTTATGTTACCACTAGATCAACGATGGATGACTGCAGTTAAAGTGGAAAAATAACTTTACATATGTTTCCTACTACAGTCTGCCAGCTTCATATTTTAATGGTAAACTGAAGCAATTTACTTCCTTTTTTTAAAATGGATTACAGAAAGAACTCAAGCATAATGTTTCTACCCCTGTATGATCAATACCTTTAACACACTTATAAATTATTAATATCCTGCTCACAAAAATGAACCACTTCTGAAGAAGCATAATCGCTCAATATAGCTCAAAAGAAAAAAAAATATTTAACAAATTAAAGTGTTTCTTTGCATTTTTAGAAGTTTCTTGCAGCTTCATAGAGTAGTTAAAAAGCTATACTGTATTCAGTGTAGTATGTTGGATGTAGTCTACTTATTAATTTTTCTTCCTTCTGTGGCAACATAAAGGGACTTAGCATGTAACTGTTTGAACAGTCAAAAGCCCATGCCATGATGCCTGTCTCATTATATTTCTCCTAGAAATGAATCTCTCTTCCAGATGATGAAGTTTGGGGTAAGCAGACAGGGCTGAGCTGACGTAAGAGTTGGTGTAAGTCAGACTTCTTCTGGACTGGGTCATGCAACCAAATACAACATTCCCAGCTCTAACACCACTGCACTCCTCCTCACATTCCTTCTCTGACACTGTTGATAAAACTCACAAAGAGGACACATATCTTATTGCTAAATAATACAATGTGTCATATTCACTTAGCTGCATTTCATTAGCTAAATTACCAAATTAGAGAATAACCTTACAAAACATGTCTCATTTTTAAAAATTATTTCTCATTTTCTGAATGAAGAGGAGGGAGATACAGAGATGTCAAATTCCTACCTAGAGACCACGGATTTTCAGTGTAGCTCTTGGTACCAATTTTTTTGTTGTTTGTTTGTTTTAAGCAAGTGCTATTCTGTATATTCTACCAAGTTATAATTAGGCAATCTTGGCCAAGAATGGTAGTGTAAAACTATGAAGACCACAAATTTATTTTAATTTTTCATCTAACAGAGAGAAAACATGCTGCCACACAAGAATCAACAACTCAGAACATCGCCTTAGGCTCTCAAGTACCATTCCAGAGAGAACTAATAGGATTATGGGGCTCTCCTTTGTACACCTTGTCTCTTTGAGCAAAAGATCCCAGTAAAGGCACATCCACTCAGATGTCATCCTTGATTTAATGAAAATGAACAGTAAATGTTCTTATCTAACTAAGAGGTGAATTATTTGATCAAATATTTTGAAGGCAGCTTTTTATATATCTGTACTCAGCAAACCTAAGATAACATTGCTTTGGGCTGGTAAAATAAAGCAAAAAAAAAAAAAAAAAAATTATATCTCAGTCTTCTATGCAGCTATTCTGGGGTTGAACAGGTTTACAGTCACTAGCACTTACTACTCTTGTTCCCTTAGTTCATGATAACACTGAAGAATACATAACCAACTTTGCTTCAAAGTATTCCCTAGCTCCTTACAATCATTTCCTTAAAAAGCATCAGTGTATATCTGAAAACAAATGCTGGATTTCAGCAGCCTCTTGTGTAGCCTGGTAAAATAGCAGGAAGAAAGACATAACTAGACAGATTAACTTCTCTAACTCAAATATGTTAAAAACCTTTATCAATACAAATATCAATAGATGTTATAATGCTGTGTTATGTACTCATAGGCATTTTATTTTTATTTTTTGTAGTTTTGAAGGGCCAGAAGATAGTGCAGTTGCCAACACAGCCAGGAAGTCCAAGCAGAATTAAATGCAAGAAGCTTTGTCACTTCTGTGAATGCTAAGAAAGTAGCTGTTGCTGTAAAACTGAAGTTCAAGGTTGCATCTGTAACAGGCTTTTCAGTGTATTTGAAAGTAGATTTAAATTGTTACTCACCCCTAACCTTCTTAGAGATTCATGGTGCCAAGTACGTAAAACAGAACAAACTGAAAGGGTTATAATACATTTACTGGAAGAAAAGAGTCTTGTAGCTAGAGAGAGAATATTGCGCTGGGAAACAATAGGGTTTTGGAAAAGCTGTGTTTCGTGAGAGGAACTTTCCTTTTCCTTTTCTTATAAAATAATTCTTCAGAAATGTTGCCACCGTCATTTACCAGTTTTATAAAGATATTTATTTTCTATCCATCCAAGAAATTAAGTGGGAAGATGAATTTTTAGACTTGATTAGGTATGAAATGCATTCAGGTGTTCCATACAACCCTGGAAAGGATATGGAAAAGGATTTTCCTTCAGTAATTTGGATCGTTTAAAGAGCTGTGAAAACCAACTTGTGTTCTCCATAAAACTCTGTGAGCCCAGAAATGCAGCAAATTCTTGAAGGCATCTTTGGGAGCATAGTCACATGTCACATACTTGACATATCCTGTCAAATGCAAGTTTACTGAATAAACATTGTAACTGCAAATATATTAGTGATATTCTACATTATTACCCCAAACTGGTATTTGCAACCCTTCCTGATCTATGAATTTCACTGCAAAGAAATGTTGCTTTATATATGTGTATGTGTATAAATTTATCATACATACAATGCTACAGGCTCTCAAATTTGCATATTGCAAACTTTATTATATACACTGAAAACTGACTGACGATGAGTGCTACTCATGTAGTTTAATTTCCCTTCTAATCCATGATATGAAAATTCCAGCTAATGGGCTCGTGACAAGACTAAACTGTGGTAATAACAGACTTAATCAAGAAAACAAATGGGATTCATTAAAAGCTGGCACTTGTCAGATAATCTTTGGAGAGTTCTCACCTCAGTCCACATGTCCCCATCAAAAATAACAAAAAAATTAATAGAAATCTTCAGCTGTTTTTATCTCAGGCTGTTGAGCCAATTTAGTGGAACTTCATAATGGAAAACAGACATAGTTAACTTTAAAATCTCTGTTCCACGTTTTAGATGTGTCCTCTTTCCAACTCTCGTTATACTCTTTTCCTAAATATTTGCAGTAAAATGTTAAATAGAAGCTTCTCACAGATAAAGACAAATTGGCTATAGTTTCCATATCTCCCTATAACACATAGCTTAAGACTTCATTGCAATACTGAAAGTATTTCTTGGCAAATACTGCTAGGGGAATATACATACTACATTATATGCGTGCATATTTATCAAAATATACCAAATGTATCAAAATATTTACCAAAAAAAACTATAAAACATCTACATTTTATACATAGGTCAAATACAAAGAGGTTCAGATATCCTGCACTGTTCACTTTTGCAATATGAAAGGCCAGAAACAGAAGCCAAATTCTATCCTAAGTTTTGGTTGTTTCAGTTCTTTCCATCTATAACCAGTGGGGCCAACACACTAAATATAAATATCTTCAAAACTCAGCTTCAGTTCTTCCATTCAGCCCCACATAAGAAGAAAAATTTAGAACATGAATATCACTCACCTCCAACAGCTACTGTCTTGTTAAAATACACATATAATTAATAAATAGCAAATAAGTCACAGAAATCATTAAATTATGTCTTGAGCCAATATCATATTGTCAAAGATAGTGGTAAAGCAACATTTATTTTGCAACACATCCGGCTTCATTCTACTTTGAATTCAAGACCAACAAATAAACATATGCAAAGTTTCAGTAAGCCTTTTCCACTTCTCCTAAAAATGCACATCATCCACTGTCCCTGAAGTCTCTCTAACCTACAAGAACACTAAGGACCAAATAAATACATCACTGCTGGCAGCAGGAAGGATTTGACCACGTTTGAGATCAGGAATTTTTAAACGTACTTACCTGTTTTCTAATGTTCTCTTTCTTCAAAGGCACTTTACCTTTTGCTAACACCTGAAGTAACACTGCTAAAATAAAGGATTATCTACCTTCTCTTTTCAGCACTTGCAGAAAATCTGACTCCGGATTTATTTACTCTTATTTGGCTCATTAATACTTCATTCTGCAAAAGCTTATTTACTCTTATTAGCACCTCCTAATTAGTTCAAGGAAGTCATATTGTTTTCTCATCATGTTTATCTATTTTTGTTCTGAGCAAGACATATTTTTTGTTAGAGTATCCAAATTCTTTGCATGTGGCTGCACTCTCTGCAGCATGCATCCTTACAGAGCATCTAAATTTGCTAAGGCAATTTGAGCATTATCTGATTGCTAATTAATGTTCTATAGTAATTCTGACCTTTAAAAACGTTTTTTGTAGCCCCACTGTTTCAGAGGCCTGCTGTGCTTACACTTCTTATGTGAAATCTTTCCACCTACGACTTCTGTTGTCAGAGAACTCAGCTCACTTAGGTGCTGCTCACTGAGGTTGAGAATAGCTCTGGATAGCATTTTAAAGTTGGTTTGAGGTTGTTAGGGTTATTTCCTCCCCATCCTGATTGCTTTTAAGGCTTGATTACCTCAGTTACATCCAGAAAGCATTCAGACAGTTGAGTTGTTTGCAGCGTCAAAGCATGCTGCCAGCTGCCTCATGCCACAGCCATGCATGAGGCCTTCCTCTCCACTGAGAGGGTCTTGGCATGTGTGGAGCGAGAGCAGGAAGGGCAAAGACCACCTGAGAATTATGAAGAACCTGTTCTCAAGTTCATCCAGTGCACTGAACCAGTGTGAGCAACACCACCTTCCCAGGGTGGCCTTTCTTCGCAGATTTGTGGGACACCTGAGGGATGCACACTGTTCTGCTACCCCAAGAGACAAAGCTTCCGCCTCGTGACTATGCGTAATCCTTCTGTGCATACTGCTTCTGGCCAGTGTTCTTCACTGACAGATACTAACAATATGGAAAAGGTTGTAAAAGGTTCATTATGAAAGAACATCGGAAGTTTCCCTTTGCAGCGGTGTCCTCTAGGAGGTGCAGAACTGCATGCAGCAGTGCTTCTGTAACTATAAATATAGCAGTTAAATTAACTGGTCTTATTAGAATCCCTTCTCTCTTCTTGTGATTAACACAGAAAAGGGAAACAGCATGCCATGTCAGAAACCACCATAGCAGTGCTCACTATGATCCGACTTCAAGGAAATGCTACTCCTGCAGCTTGCTTGCCCTTCCCCAGCCCTCTGAAGAAGACGCATTTCTCAGTGTATTTTAACACAGCCCTCATTTTTGCTGCCAAGCCCCGTGCAACACAGATTTACCTCATCCTTACATCACACGTAGGAATGGGGGAGCACAGGGATTTGCAGGAGCCTCACCAAGATCTAAGGCTGGGGCAGGGCAGCGGACATAGGCACCATCCTACCTGCAACAGACCCAAGATCTCTCTGCAGGCAGACATAGCCAGCTGGGAGCTGGAGAGTGCACCCAGTCCTCTTGTGCCTGGCAAAGGCTGCTTCCCCAGCTGTGTAGAGGTCTTTGCAATGAGAGAACAGCTGCAGATGCTCACTTAAAAAAAAAAAAAAAAAAAAAAAAAAAAAAAGGCATGGAAAACTGCCATGTGGGGTAGGGAGTCATCAGGAGAAAATGTCAGATTAAGCAAAACCTGTGACAATGTATCAATCCCTGAGAAGTTTGATATTCATTTATGTTGTCAAGATAAAACTTTGAAAAAGATGCATCCTTCATTACAACCACCAACATTACTGTGAGAATACTCATGCAGACCTGCCAAGCTGTCCTTATGAACCAAGCACCAAGGAGGTTCCTGCTATGCAGCCTCAGGAGCACTGAAGAATTCCAAGGGTTTTGCTTGTCATACAGGTACCAATCAGTGAGTTATCTGAGGCAGGTTTTGCAACTGTCAGAAATCTGTACCTGTACAACATGGCACAAAACAAAAGAAAGCTGCCTATAACAGAACAGCTACAAATGTATTCGTCTGAAAACAAACAGGGCATATGAAAAAAAAAAGAGCACTACTCCAAAACATGCTATTGGAGAAGACCAAAAATGTTGTTGATGCTTTTTGTAGTTTCACTAAGAAAGTCAACGCATAGTCAACGCATAGTCAACACAATATCAAAGCCTAAAGAATGGAAATATTCCCTTTTTAGTCACATGGTATTTCTATGCTTTTGTTACTCAAAATGAAATCAGTTGTATAAATTCACAGCGCATAAGAACATGCATACACGAGGCACACATCAAACACTGCCTGGATATATTTTACAGCCCTTGGCTTTCGCAAAGAATTTCATTCTTCAAAAGTCTTTACTGCAAGTTCAAATTACCTGTGTCAGCTAAAGCCAATAAACCTGATTTTGAAGATATCACATAAGACACAACAAATTTTTGCAGGAACATCAAAATGAGAAACACCCTGTTGACCACAGGAGATTGCATTGGGCAAAACTACTTAGCATGCAGATATCATTACATACAGTAGGGTATTTTATTGTGCGACATCAGTGCATAGTTCAGCATACTCAAGAGGAGGAATAGTGCAAATTAATTATAACTTACCCTTTGAATATGATTGAATATGATTGAAATTCTTGTAATGGGTTTTCTGTGGCAATTCCCAATGGAAAGATGCTACATGAGACACCGGAACGAGAGTGTTTCTTGGCCAATGAAAAAATCCAGGATATGTCACAAAACATGTCCTTTCATTAGCCACCCAGTCTCTCTGAACTGACTTCTAGGACTTCCCTTTCAAGCAGTGGGCATTAGACAGAGAACATGTGTACGTGTAAGCCATAGCTTGCATTGCTGCAAAACCATTCTGTGAGTAACAGAGCAACACATGTAGATATCCAACCTACGTGAACAACCACATTCACAAATATTTCCACTTATCAAACACAAGTTTGTTTTACATCTAGGTGTGTTTTATCTATTCAAAATAAAAGTCTTCCATAAAGCAAACAAACAAACAAAAAAAATTTGAATATGAATCTTAAGGTGGCTCTGCAGTGTCTTGGTTTTGGGATGCAGGAGCAGATATACGAGGTACCACTAAGACTAAGATCAGAGTAATAAATACATCGGGTTTTGTTGGGGCAAGAGATTGAAATGTTTAAACACACTTTTACCTGAGTAGAGGAATGGCAGAGTACTGAAAACTGAACCAAAAAGGACTGTAGCCAACACATCCATGCCCATACCACCTCCCACCATACTTGCAGTGGTGAGATCTGGGGTGAGATCTCCCAGTGCAGCTCTCAACAACAGGTACATCTTGGCTTTGGTGTTGTCCTTCAGGTGATGATGGCAGTTCAGCTCTTCAAGTAGACTAAACTTCAGGAAAGTTTATCCAGGAAGAGCGAAGGAAAGAGATGTAAAGTTGTCCTCAGACATTTCACATCCATCCTTACTGTGATAGACACTGCAGATAATTTTCCTAGCAGGGAATTTCTTGTGAGCATTTTACCAGTGAAACATTATTAAGTGTTCCTGCCAAAAGCAATTTGTTACAAAAAATGCTGGAGAAATGTAACCAAGACAAATTAGCCTCAGGATTTTAGATATAAAGATATGTTCTTTTTGTACTAATCCTGTGAATGTGGATATCTTTTCCAGAATACTTGAAAGCAGCTTCACTTGTGCTGAAACTACTGTCAAACATCCAGGATATCCTTTCTCCAACTTTTAAATAGAAGGAACTGCAATTATAGCACTAACAACATTTTAAGGGTTTTGCAGGCACTCTTATCTGATTCAAAAGATGCAACTCCAGCAAAATTAAATAAAATTTTTTTTTAAATTTTCAGAACAACTCAAATAGTAAAATTATTTCTACCATTTCATAAATTGTAGCATCATGAAGAACAAGTACTATTACCTTGTTTTGAAGGTTTTTTTTTGTTGATTGCAGAATAGTTGGAGGCTGGAAGGTTCATCTGAAGTTCATCTGGTCCAAACCCCTTCTCAGTGGTGTTTTTGTACAACACAGAAAGTGGCACTATAGAGACAAGCACACGTGCACACATTGCAACACTCCAACAGCTCCATGGGGTGGTGGCCCTGTGCCTGTGCTCAGCATGGTTCCCCCAGTGCCCTGCAGAGCAGCTTTCTTGCAGTCATTTCCAGCAGGCCAGGCCAAACCCATCTCTTCAGATAACAAACACACAGATTGCTCTAAGCAGTCTCTCTGCCCTCAGCTGGTTATTCCCTCAGCTTCACTCCCACCTATCCTTCCTGTTCACCCCCAGCTTTTCTTTCACTTCCATCATCCTTCTGTCACACTGATGCTGCCCCACCACCCCCTTGCCATTCTTCCTCTGTTGCTTCTACTGTGGTCAGGCCAGACCCGCTCCACCCTCCCTGGTTTGGAGCAGGAGCTGCTTAGAGCAAGAGAGGGCTCCAGGCACAGCACAGACCTGGTCAGTAACAGCCCTATGTACTGGCAGCTCCTGCCCGAGTGTTGGCTCTTTGATGGCAGAGAAGTCTGTCAGCATCATTCTAAGGCTGGAGAGCTCTGCCACTGTAAAATGTTTTGTTTTGCATGGCTCCATTTCACACACTGATGCAGCTGGCTTAGCCTACCGTATTTCACTTTTCTTAATTAGATTTTGCTCATTATTCCTGAAAACCTCCAAAAACTACAGCAGTATTGTGCTGCCTCACTCTCCTACAGCATTACTCCAGCGCCATCAGCCCACTAAGAGCAGAATGCTGCTGGAGAGAGAAATTCAAATCTGCATGCCAGGAGGATGCTTCACCCACCTGGGGCAGCTGGTGCAGCTGCTGCCTCTGCTAAAACAGCCCCAGGGCTGGGGAGATGGCCCAGATCCACTCAGACTGAAGGAAGGAAAGTTATGTTTTGCAGTTAGGAAGGAGATGTGCAGCTACAGAGTGTGGGGAGAGGCAAGCTCTTACCCATCTGTAGGGCTGGGAGTCCCAGGATCATCGTTCCCCAGCTGTATGCTGAATACCCAGCTCCTGCCACCCTCCCAGCACACCTCCAGGCTGCTCCTTCCCCCCTTCCTGCTCCCACTCTCCATTTTAAATATAAGGCAGTACTTTCTGGAGTAGTGAATTATCTGATACTTATCTCTGACTCCAAGGCCTGTAGGTGCAATATCCAGCTCCTGAAGCCCCTGGACCTGTAGGAATTTATAACAGCAGATTGACAGTGAGTTTTTCTGCAGGTTGTTTATATTATCGTAAGCTGCTTAGGAGAAAAGCTTTAACAGAACACTAGATAAAAAGAAAATGGGTTTTAAAACCCCCAGTAACTTTTTTTTTTCCTTAACTTGTTCTTGAACAAAAAGTGTGAGCCCTCGGAAAGTACCTGGAGGTACTTTCACAAGGAACTAGTGCAGAATGCAAGTGAGTGCAATGGGCAAATGGTCCCCTGCTCAGCCTTTGGCAACAAAATCTGGCCAAAAATCTGGGGGAAAAGCAGGAGGAAGTGAGGGCAGCTACCAAATGCTGGCACTTGGAAATGTGAGTAAATAACAAGTCTTCAGTTTTTCTTCCAGTTGGATTCCGCAGTATAACAAATCTTAATAGCTATTGATTTTTTTCTATATTTTGCCAAAAGACAGAGAAAAAATTCATTCAAATGAAAAACTCACAAACATACTAGAAGTTACCACAGGTGAAGGAAAGACCAAGTGTTGGGAAACTGACTAAACAGATTATTTGCTTTAGCATTATTATTATTCCTGATCAGCAAAGAATGGCCAACAGCAAGTCTAATGAAAATCCTTTAGACTTGAGGATAGAAATAGAGCAATTGTCTTTCATCTACACTAACGTTGAACTTTTTTGGAGACAAATACATTTCTACTCATCACTTGATGCATCTTGAACTGCATCAAAGACTTGTCCCATTGCAAGAAAGACAGCACCATGAAGAATTAATGTGTGGTCTCATGGGTAGCACCAAATGGCAGCTTGCATTGCCCAAGCTGCATCATCCCAAGACCAAGAAGGTTTCCTTTTAAGCATCTGCCATCACCTGAAGGACAAAGGTTTTCCCCAGGGAGAGAAAAGATATCCCTTGGCCAGATCCAACTTCCAGCAGAAAGTTTTCGAGCAAAATAAAAAATTTAAATCAGTCATTTGCATTACTCATAGTTAATGGTGATAATGAGAGGAAAAAAGAAACCTGGGAACAGCAGGCAGCTTCCTTGGAGGGAGCCATAAACAAAAAAGCAAAAGGTCAACTGAGTCCTTGTGCAAAACATGATACAAAGCCTGGCAGTACACAAATGGTAAAAATAACTCAGAGCAAATTCACAACTCATAGCAAATTGAGCAGAAACAATTCAGAGTGTACTCAACAGAAGACTACATTTTTTCAATAGAGTCTAACAATTTATCATATTAGTAGCTGTATAATAGCAACCTATTTATTTATTGACAGCATGATTAGTTGGGTAGATAATTAAGATTAGCTAATCAAGCTTTTAGTCATTTTCTAGGAGAAAAAGAAAAGGATGAGAGGTTGCTTTTAGTGCAAGCTTGTTAAGCTAGGTAATACAGATGAGCTCTAAACCGACCTGTTCCAGGAATGACCGTTCTTTGTCTCCATGCCTTGTCTTCTTTGCACAAGACAGCTGAGCACGTAAAATAACAGTCTTTAGGATAATATTGCCCAATGCTACAGAGAGAAAGGTCAAGAGTAGAGAAGTAGAAGATATGGTAGGAGTAGAGATGTGGGAAGAAGCCTGAGATGCAGGGAGCCGGGTAGAGGCTTAGGCTGAAGAAGAAAAGCTATTGAAAACTCAGGAAAAGACAAAATTTTCTGTCCTCATGCTGCTGTGCTCAGCTCAAAAGTTGGAGGCTGAGCACTTAGAGTGCTAAAGCTTGCTTTGGAGACAAGCAGTCAAAGGAACCTCAAGAAAAGGAAGGTGATCCTGTGATGCTAGGACTTGGGGCAATAGATTTTGTTCACAAGTAGTGAATTTAGGGTTAGGGACGTAGGGTTGTATTCCAGCAGGTTATTGGCTATTGCTCCATATTGATTTAGTTAACAGGAATAGTTGAACAGGAGACTGAAATGGAAGAAGCTTCTGGTTGGCAGGCTATACTGAAAGTTCTGATCTCTGTAGAAGAAGTAAATAAACCTCCGAGTCATTGATCCCTATCATACTGTCATCCATTCACTTGAGCTTCATATATCAGGCTAGCTGACAGCATTTGTGAAAGGATGAGAGTCCCTTCACTTCAAAGTCACTGCACAAAATAGAATGGCAGCTACGGGGAATGTGGAATATGAATCGGATGTGTCCTGTGAGAAAAATCTGCTCAGCCCTCTCCAGCAGCTATGATGAAACAGGAGGCTTAGGTGAATCAATGGATGTTCTCTCTGGCTTCACGACAAGTGAGTTCAGGTGGCTCCCTGCTTTCTTCAGCAGTGGCCCCAAACAAGAACCTGAAAATAAACTCTGACCTTTTGATTATACAAGGCAAACTTTCCTGCTTTTTTAGCTGCTGCTGTTGAGCTTTCCCAAGCAATCTCTAAACATAAAATAGGAGCGATTTTAAAAGAAAATGGGTTCATCAGGTCAATGGTAGTGTAATTCTGGAAAGGGTATGAAAGTAGGGAAGTAACGATAATGCAGGAATTGAAAGGCTGATATAATTTGCCATGGCTGCATTGAGGTAAGGAATAGTAAATAAAACTTCCTGTCTGACTGGAACATAATGAGTTCCTTACCTTTTAACAGTGGCTACAAAATAAATTAAAAGGAAACACATACTGCTTTTCTTCTCTTGCAGATAGCATCTATTTATTAAGGTAAAAGGAACAGTGACAGAGAATACTGCTTCTACACAACAATACTTGCATTAACTCTGAAGGCCTGACCACTAGCCAGAGACGGTGAAGGAAGGGGGAATGACACTGGCTTGAGAATAAAGTGATTTGAAATTGCCACTGATGGTGAAATAGGGAGAGTGATAGACAGTAAAGACTTGTCCACGTATTTCTCACAGCCTTACTTGTGTTGGAAGGAACAGCGATTTTAGGAAGGAGGAGGGAAAGGATATTTGAAGGCAATTATTGTTTCTGCAGAAGAGGTATTACTGTTAACTGCATCCAGTGCTTTTATAACTTCATAGTGCCTCAGTAAAGAAGAACTGCTATGGAATCATAAAGTCGACTTGCAGGAAGTACACGAACAGACAGTGGAAGGCAGTGAAAAAAGAATAATGTCTATAGGATGACCAGTACTGGCCATAGCCAAGAGGTATCAGTCTCAACAAGCCCACTAAAGGACACATAGCAGCTGTTTCCAGAATATGCAATAACTAGACATAAAACAGCACTGAAAATATCATTTACCTAGCTGGTAACTGAAATGTATAGTTCAAGCTTCTCTGAAGAGGGATATGACTGAAAGCAAGAAAAAAAAATTATTTTTATTTGCACACAACAGACCTCTGCATAGTTACTTCTCATTCCTTTAAACCTCACCACAGGCAGGAAACTTATGTCAATCAACTGATCAAGGCTTCTGCAAACTACACACTGAAATGCTTCTCTTTGCCCTCTAGAGAACAAAATGGAAACTATGGTAACAGAGCTAGACCTGGTAAGGTCCATCAAAAACCAAGAAGGTAACTCAGCCTCCCTCTATATGGAGTCCTTGACCTCTCTGCTGCAACTCCCAACAAGAGAGACACTTCTTGAGAGAGTACATATAGAGGTTCAATTAATAACTCTAACACAGCCACAAACCTGTGTACAATTATAGCTGATTTTCAATTGTGCTGCACTCGGCCTCCTGATTTAAAAGCATGCAGTTTGGATACAATTCTCGAAAACAAAAATCATTAAGCTTTTATCAGGAAAGACACCTTTAGTTAGTAATTGTAGCCCAACGACCTATGTTTGCCTTAATCCATGTGTATATGAAACACAGCTCGAAACTGTGCTGCTGCTGTAACATAGAACTGCAGGTAAAACACATTTAGATACAGAAGATACACTTCTGAGTTTACTTTTTTTTACTTTTATGAATAAAAATCATTTAAATAATTTCCTTTCTTCTGAAGCCACAGAGAGAAATTAAAAAAAAAAAAAAAAAGATAGGAAATTTACTTCTCCAGCCCTTTTCCCGCAGGAAGTATGGCAATTTTTACAACAGACTCACAGGCAATTTACTGTGACATGACTTAAAAAGTAAAGCTCATTTTTACAGAGTATGGATTTTTGCAACATCATAGAATCCTGTATGTCTGACAGCATAAGCAATAGCGTACAAAATATACCATGTGGATTTAAAGTGACCAAAAGAAGAATCCAGTTTATAATTGTCTTTCTTTTTTGTTGCACAATCCAAATTCTATTTTGTGGGGAAGAATGAGAAGTGTTTCAGTGAGCCTCCAGAGACAAAATAGGCCATATGTTTATTTCAATGAGGAGAGGATACTTTTTGCCTTTCCAAGCTGATTTTTTATCTCAAACTTGAAGCGTTACAAAGATGCTCTTATTGTTAGTGAAAAAATAGCACACAGCATAGCAGAGTGCTGAAGATGGTGTGAGTTTGTTCCCATCCCCAGGGGAGAAGCTGGTGCCGGGGAGGGCTGCCCACCTGTGGCTGAATTTGGCTGGAACTTGGTTCCTGCTAGAATCGGGCAGGGCAGGGACTGTGCCTGTAACATTGCATTTGAGCAGAAACCCACCTGCTGTACAATCAGTCTTGAGACAAGCGATGAATGACAGAGTTAAGGTGAGGTATTCATACTTAACATTTTTGAAAGGCTTTTCCTTAAGCAATCAGAACAGCTGAGATTGGAGGGGACTTTAAAGATCATCCATTTCCAACCCCCTCCCATGGCAAGTTGCCACCCACCAGACCAGGTTGTTCCAGGCCCATACAGCCTGACCCTGAACACCTCCAGGGATGGGGCACCCACATCTCCTCTGGGCAGCTTTTGCCAGGGCTTCACCTGGGTGTCTAGGGAAGGACACTAAGAACTAACATAAAAACCTTCAAAATACATGCCTTTTTGGCATCAGTATAGCATATGTTTTAAATGTAACAGAGAGAGACAACTTTCAGCACAAAACTAGTGCATCGTTATTAGGAAGATTTATATGTATGAGAAACTCTAAAATGAAAGAAAAAAATATAAATCAAATTTATTTCAGGGTAGAAAACAAAATCATAAATAATGTCTTTTTCACACATATTTTCTGATTACCCACAGCTCTGGAATTTTAAGAACTACTGTTAGAGAAAGGAAGGAAACAGCCAGATGCAATCTAAATTCCAGCTTCAAACAATTCCAGCACTTGTCATCTAGTATATCAGGCCACTAATAGACTGTTAGATGTCCTTATCATAGTAGCAGAATGATCAGCCTCACATCAGAATGTTCTCAGAACTGTCAGATCTAGCTTCATTCTGCAGATACCAGTATCCCATTAATTCTTGTTCTCAGTGGAATTCTAAAAACACCATGCAAACTGAACATATGGATTAATTGCAGGAAGAATAGATGCTATCTCTTACCTCTGAAATATAACTGAGATTGCAGAAAAGGCTTGTAAGCAGAATTAACAGACACAGTAATTTCCTTCAATCAGCTTTGAGTTATTACATGCTACCAACTTTCATCAAGACTTTTTGTCTGTTCCCAGACCACAGAGTGCTAGGTTAATTCTAGATTAATTGTTACAGCCTGTCAGATTTCAGCTCCCCAAACTTTCACATTTCACTTATATGAAAAGGAATTTTTCTTTTACAGTTCACAGATATGTTTTTTAAAACTTTCTTCCTTTCTTATAGCATCTGTTCAGTGACTTGTGCTGATCAGAATGACCTCAGTGCTATCATTGCATCTCGGTGAGCAGTGGTGATGTCTGGGTAACTTTGCCAGTGTTTTTTCCACACATGGCATGGTCAGCAGTCATGTATATACGTGTGCATATTAACTCACAGACATCTGACTGCTATTAATTTGCAAGAGTTTCAGCGTCTTGCAGAGTGTTCACATTATGCCATCATTACCTATTTGGATCTATTTGGCATGCCTCATTATATATATGGGTTATATTCTGTCTAAATTATACATAGAGAAGTGTACACACACACAGAGTTTTCAAGCCCTTGATAGAATAGTTGGATTCTCCATACACATGAACACAAGGGGTATGTAAAACCACGTTAGAAAGTTCTACCACACTTCATATGCTTTTCCTCACTACCTTTTTAAATTGTTTTTGTGGGTATATTTCAGTTTTTATACATTTAAAATGATATAGTAGTGTATCAATTATAATTGAGCAGTAAAAAATGATTACTTATCCCTTTGCTGGATGCACAGTATGCGTGAGTCAAAGCAAAGATTTGCAGGCTGCAGAGAGATAATTTAAGAGTATAATAGCTGTTTCTGTTTCTTTGTGTTACTAAGCTTGTTTTTCCCCCCTTTTTAAATGTTTGTCATATAATTTTTACAGTGTGTTTTTCTCTATTGAAAGCATTTATAAAACATTATAATCCACCACTTGTTCCTATTAAAGGTCATTAATCCCAGAGATTGCCATTTAAATTGAATAGTAAATTCTACAGATTCTCTGTTTTGACCCATAAGAAAAGGAAATTAGGGATCACTGCTTGGCCAAGACCAAAGCAAGCTTGCTTTGACAGTGGGGTTTGATGGTGCACCCAACCAGAAGGATGCTCAGATGCATGGGGTCAGGGAAAGCCGCCCATCACAGCCATGCTGTTGCTGCACCCTCACAAAAGTCTATTTAAAAATGCAACTATCACCATTTTCAAACATTAGTGCAAGATCTGAAGTGAAGAAGGACGCACTAAATCTAAAATAATAGTGCAGAGTTCTACTCTGAACTGCTTCCTGGATAAGTTGTTTAAAGCTGTTAACTGTTCTTGGACTTTATAAAATTGAATGGTATTTCATAAACCCAGTTTTAAGCTGTTGTGATTTTCTATAAGAAGATTCTTTCCCATGTTTCTGAAGTAGCAGCTACAGGCACAGAACTGAAACGTGGAAAAGTCAGAGCACCATCTTTTAACATTATAATTATAAAAATACCAGCCCACTGCCCACCAGCTGATTTTTAGGTGGCAGATTTGAGTGGACTGTCCTTTTATCTTTCTTTCTCCTCTCCCAGTATCACTTTGTCAGGTTTTCGTGGGAAGCAATGAAAGGAAGGAACAATGACACAAAAGTGCCGCTTGTGGGGCTGGGATGCAGCAGGCTCAGCATGCACTTGCCAGTGGAGCTGCTTCCCATCACCAGGGCCTCTCACACACGTGGCTAGTGCCCCATTATTATTCTGCACCTACAGAGCTCTGCCTCATTCAGACTGGTGTTCATTCACACCCTCCTGCTGCAGCTTTCCACTTTCAGGGTTCTCTGCAGGACAAGGCCATTTTTGTGGCTGGAATTTTCTATTTCACTTGGAGATCTGTTCCACATCACGTTGCTCACATCTAACTAATCGTAAAAAAAACGTTTGGTGGAACATTAATGTTGAAGTCATAAATCTAATAATTTAGTTTTTGTTTTTATCGGTGCAGACCAACAGAGTTCTTAATTGCAACACTGACCTGGCACGAAAGAAAAGGCCAGGTGTACCTAATCAGCCAGGGGGTGGACTAGAACACACTGAAGAAAGGAAGTGGAAAGTAACGCCAAAATGTTTTAAAATGTAAAATGACACAACGTTCAATGAACACTTGCCAACATCATCTCTAATTACTGCAGTGATTAAGTAGTAAAGAACTTGGTCCCAAGAGAACTGCAGTTCTGAAGGAAGCACGGTGCCATGTGTTACAGAATTTTTTCTTGCAAATCATTATTGAAATCCTGCTTTCTGTGGTTCTCCTAACAAACTCTTTCTTTGCAAAAACCATGCTTCATTTGTGAAGTGCAAAGGGAGTGCGTCTTGCCTGCCTCTGAAGATTTACGTCTTTATTGCCTTATATTCAACTTGCCTTTTAAAAAAATCCTTTTATGTCTCTAAATAAAGAAGCACAGAAAGCAGTATGTATTTGCATACTGTAAGCGTTCCTCTCATCCTCACTGAAGAACAAAAAGAGAATAGGGGAGGGCTAGATAAAAGCATCAAGACCTTAAAACAGCACGACAATGGTCTGACAAACGGCCAGAGAAATGGCAATTAATGCAAGACCGGTTTAAAATCGGAGTCCTAGGGGACACCTTAGAAGACCTTGTTTAGAAGCACTTCCATTTCTTTTTTATCATAATGCTCTTAACCATGAGATCAGAATTTTTTCAGCTTAAAAATACAAAGCACAACAATTAAAAAAAAAATCCCTGAGGTTTAGTAACAAAAGTATTTGAATTGATCTTAATGTATGGGTTATGTTTAAACTTTTTATAACTCTGGATCAAAATGTCTATTGTACAAGCAAAATATATATTTCACTGTAGCATACTCATGTTTATTGTGTTTTATTTTCTCTGTGGGTGCCTCTTCTTTTCATTCAGAAAAGAAGAGGAAAAATCCTCATCCTCTTTCAGAGCCAAGAGACAAAGAACAGCAAGGGAACAACCATAGCAGTCCTCTCCTCTCTTTGCTTCTGTCTTTTTCACATCCGATCTGTGTCTCTTCCTCCTACTCCTTGCTATACAGAGCTTCCAAACACACTATTTCCCGTTCCACAAAGAAATATTTAGCTCTCACAAAGCACTTTTATCAGTACATCAAAGAAACACAATTATCCCCATTTCACTGGTGCGAAAACTAAGACATGAACTTCATCTATATGGAATATGCACAGCAGGGAAATGTTCCCAGAATATGAATGCCATATGTATATTTTAGAAAGGATGTAGTAAAGAACAGGGCATTTGTGCCTGTTGGGTAGCATTACAGAGCACAAAAAGGTCAAGAGAAAGAAGGAAGAAAAGGCACTAGGCTCCTAGCACTGCAGCTTATAGGCTTTCTTTTGTCCTAAGGAAAATAACGAAATGTTGCTGCAGAATCAACCATAAACAATTTAAAATAAGACCAGCTGATATCACACATAACTCATAGAGAAAAATAGAAGTGATTTAAAGTGCAGGAGAAGTGCCAACATAACCAGTCATTGCCTTTCAGCTGGACACTGCTAGTCTGACTACACCATGTCATCATGTGTATGGTAAAATGCTTCAGCAAAATGAAAAACAAAATGACGTTATTTTTAGCCTGACTACAGTAGCAAATTAAAATGCTTCCTCTTGCTTCTTAGTAGATATGAGTTTAGCTGGAAAGGCAACAGATGCTCTGAATTTCAGTGTTTAAAATGAGACACTGAGATGCTTCCTCCTCAGCCAAGTCTCTACAAGTCTGCGAGAAGATGCTCTTTTTTCCTCAGCGTTGAATAAGATGTTAAACTTAGTTTTCTAAGCTCGTTTCATGAATCATTCATGATCAAGTACAAATCCTCACGAACTCACGAGAGCACTGAACCAGTAAGAAGAATATTTAGGAAGGTTTAATAGGAATGACAAAACAGTTAAAAATGTGACTAGAGGGATCATAAACAGTAAGTGAATTCATTGGACCAGACAGAACACTTATCAGTTGGTTCAGTCCCATTTGTACTATCAGCAATGTTGAGTATAAAAGTATTGCAGATTTTGCAAAGAACTCCAGATTCTCAAATTCTTTCTATATTTTAATGCATTTGCAGTTGTTATTTCTGTGAAGGGAATTGTGCCGTACTGTTGCACTTGTGACTCACTGAAAATCTGTTTTGAGACTTATCAGTGTGATGCTGTGAGTAAGTCATGCTAAGAAAAACACCAGGATAAAATAGCTCAAATTCTGGTGACCAACTCACCTGTAGTAAGTTTTGTCTCCAAAGAATTATCTTAGAAAATAACTCAGAAATATCTGAGAGGATAACTAGTTTTAGAAGAAAAAAGGGTAGCTGATGAACATTAAATGTTTAGGATGCACTAAAAGCAGAAGTCTGTGCTATTTTTACTGTTCCCATTTATGCTCTCACACAATTATAAGGCACACATTTCTGTGGAATCTGCTCCCAAGCCTGATCTTGCTGGGGGGGGCAACAAAGGGGTAAAAGAGAGGTCTGGGTGTGCATGCTATGGGAAAATGAAGGTGACAAGATTCTAAAGATTGTAAAGGGAACAAAGATGCTGCACACTGCTCTGGCAATTGCCAGGGGAGGGTTAGGTTATGGCCACCCTGCCTTCAACAAGCAGCCTGGCCAGTGCCATGAGGCTGCTGGGCTAGGAGCACCCAGCACAAAGCAGCAAGCAGCGCTGCCTGTCCCAGAGGGGACAGTCTTACCCTCCTTACACCGATTCTATCTGCACAGCCTTTGCAACTTCCAAGCAGATCTTGTTATTTTCGCTTATAATGTCTGCTGAAAGTGTAGAAAAACTTATGGGTAAATACAGAGGTCGGTTTCAGATGGTGATAAAAAGTGTGCAGGGACATCTTCATGGGCTCTAAACTCCTCTAGGGCTAGAATCTTCTAATACTGAAAATTCTCGCATGTCAATCTAAGGTCTTTGTTTCTTCCAAACCACATTGGTGTTTTCTAGTAGCACTATAGCAATCTCCTAGAGGCATCAGTCAGCTGGGGAACCTCTGCAATTACCTCTATCAAATAGGACACAAGAGACTGGAAGCAGAGTATTCTGAACAGCAGGCTGCCAATCTGTGTCCCTGCCCTGATCTCTGTCCCTGTCCCAAAGGAGAACAGAAGAGCTGTTCTCTCATTCTTTTCAAGTCCTCTAGTATCTCCATGATGCTTACAAAATACAGGAGCTATTGTAATCAAAGACCTTGACCATGGCAATTTCATACCAACTGTGTACTCCCAAAATGCAGTGAGAAGTGAATCTCCTCTACAGATTGCTATTTCGTGTTTTGTCCGAGGCTCAAATATATTTGCAGAAATTAATTAAAATGCTGATAGATAAAAATGGAAACATTCAAGCTTAATCTAAGAAAACAGCAATATTTAAACATGTCTTGAAATTAGTCATTTATGTCAAACATCAACTATTTATAATTTCTGTTAAAACAGTTCAGCTTTTCTTTTTAATTAACCATAGTAAAAGAAAATCAGGAGCTTTTCACATTTTAGGCTTGTTCACTCCTAAAAATCAAAAATCACATGGTTCCTTAACTGTTCTAAATTGCATTTATACAGAAATGTAAGTAAACTTTCACCTTTTGAAACAGTAAGATCTATGTATTGCTTTGAAAAGGGCACTAAATGGCTCCTGCATTTAGGACAGGATGGCAAACCCTTTTTACTGCAATGTCTGAGATTATGCTGCTGGCCTTTGCTGTGATGTCAAGCATCAGCTTCTGTGGCACGGCAATTTCCATTCTAGGAAAAAAGTTGATATTTGCGGAGCAGATTGCACTGCTGAACGAAATTTGCAGTCTCTGATGCCTGCTAGTGGGACATTTGTTACATGTTCTGCTCTGAATGTAGTAATACATATTTCAACGTGGCACTGCTTCTTCAAAAGATTAAAAACCTCTTAGTCCTGTGAGACTTGTGTCAGCATCTGATTTCATGTGCAAGGTAATCTTTAAATATTAATATGGAGCAAGGTCATGCTCTCCTTAACCCCCAAAATGGAGTTAGTAAATCATGATCTGGCAGTAGAAATATACGGGGCACATCAGTATTTGTTTAGGGCAAAATCTAAATTTAAATTAAACTAAATTGGTTACTGGTATTTTTTATAATTGCATACATGTAATATATTATCTGTGGGCAGAGGGGAAGTATGGATAGCCTACGAAGCTGTAGTTCGAAAAACATTTATTTGAAGGATATTAATATTATCTCCTGAATTGACAGCAGAGTGAGTGGTATCTGAAAAACCAGTTAGATAAATCTAAAGTGGGAATTCAGTAGCTCTTGGGGCAAGTCAGCTGCTGTCAAATCTCTGTTGACTGCAGCTGAACGAGTCATTTTACACAAGATGAGCGGAAGCCTTTTGGGCTCTCATCTAAGCTGAACCACTGATTTATGGCATGACACTGGTAGTCTTTTTGACCTCTTTATATGACATTCATCCTACTAAGGAACAGGGGGAAGAGGGATTACTGCACTTTGCTGGAAACTAGATGATGGACCCAAATAGACTTTCCCTAGGCAAAATAAAACATTTCATAGTTTAATTTCTTGAGAGGGGCTGATGGTTTAGCCTTGAAATTCTACATACATTGCCATTACATGTTATCTGGACCTCAGCTCCCTATGCAGCTGAGGTTCATGCCACACATAACTAACCACATTTGTTTTGCTGCCAGGGGATCTCCCTTGCTGCAGAGATGGGGAATGACTTTATCCTACAAAAAAAGAACCAGTTGAACTCTGCAAAGACTCAGTGTTGTGAGACCATGACCTTTCATACAAAAGACTTAGAGAGCAATTGAGCAGTGGCAGAGTCTAGGGAGGGACAGAGTCTTCATCTGAGCTCTGGGAAGTAAAGGGAGACAAATTATTTAAATTTAAAAACACAGAAATTTTGCTTGCTAAATAGAGACTGAATGTGTGATCCTCATTTAGAGCAAGAAACAGCACGTTTGAGCTTTAGCATTTAATGATTTGAAGTACTGAATGGGCAAGATTTTCCTTATAGAAGCTTCTGAGACACAAGGCATTCATAAATAATTAGCTAAGTAGCTTCATTTTGCTCTTTGCTCTGCTTCCTAAATTTGCCAATTATTTTAAATTATGTGTATAAATATTGCACTGTGTGGACTGTTGTGTCCACTGGCAGATGTGTTAAGGCTTTTAAACCTATTTCTCTTGGCCCTTTCACTTTGATCTGATCTTGAAAATGTTTTATGGACCTCATCGGTGAAGATAATGGGTGTTTCAGGATCAGGTGATGCAAGCTGCATTACACCAGGCACAGGTAGATCAGTGAGAAGCAACATGCAGTTAAGTCTCTAATGCCACAGAGACATTAAAATGCTTCAATCAGTCTCTGTCACCATTTGGGTTCCTCAGTTCAGAGAAGCCATAAAATGTGGGCTTAAACAAGATCCTCCCAGACCTCACCAAGCATTAAGCTACCTGGCAGTGGCTGTCTCCAGCCTGCATGCCATCCACTGGTGTTCAGGGATCTCTGAGTTTGTTCTAAAGGCTCTGCAACAATAACAAGCAAAAAAATATTTTCAGTGGGCTTATGCTTGCTGTACAGGTGCCCCCATCTCCACACAAACTTCCTTAAAAATCCACAAATAAAAGTTGAATTAAGACTTTGCTCTCATATATAAAAATTCAATACTAATACTGTGCAGTTCTTTATTCACAGATGGATTTTTCTGTAGAAATTGCTTTCAAAGCACGTTTCCAATTTTCACTAAGCAGCTCTTGCCCACTAAAAACTCACTGGAGTTATTTTGTAATGTTTAAAGATGTATGGAAACACACTTCTGTCTGGCGCTGTCTCGTAAAAATCAAACTCTTAACAATAGAAGTCCTTCCTGTGAGGAACATGCAGGTGCAAAGAAACAAGCAGGAGGGCAATGAGGACACCAAGTGAGAGAAGGCAAGTTATCCAACAAAACACAAGGTGAGGAAAAGAGAAGGGGGAGAGAAGGAAACAGGTGGCAAAAGGAAGAGGAAGATGCAGCCAGGCTGGGGCTGGAGCACTCAAAGAGTTTGGAAGCAAAAACTGCTTCAGGAGATGAGTTGGCCCTTATCAGGAGCAGAATCAACAACAAAGCAACAGCAATCAGCACAACTTTTAATATTTCTCCAAAACACACAATAAATCTCTTTGCCCTTGGGAGAGCCAGAACAACAGATGAGCACAAAACTGCTGGCAAAATGCAGAAGTCTCTGTCTCACTGTGCAGGCAGATGAAGTTATTTAGTCAATCCTGTATTGTCTTCTCTGAACTACAAAGAAAAAAGCAGCCCAAATTTTCGCTCCATATTTACCTCTTGGGTTAATAAATTGTGATCCTGACCTCAACAAAAGTCAATATCTTCTGATTATTATACGCAGGCACCTTTTATTTGTCCTCACTCATTGTATAATGAGTTACCCGTTTCCACTGGCAACTTCACTTTAATTTTGAATGTCTGAATTGAACAACCATTTATTCTCCAAGGCAAAAGACAAAATTGCTATAAACCAGAGCTGAAAAATACAGAATGGTGTTGCTATTTCTGGTGAATAAGTGAGCTTGGGCAGGGGACAGAAGGGATCAAGGATTAAGCACAAGAAATAGTCATTTTACATCCTTTTAAAAATATCTCTGAGTAACAAGGAGCAGAGAGGGGAAAGCCCTGAACTGTGCTGTTAAATACAATAAGGCTGCAAGTGCAGGTGAGAAGAAAAGACTACAATCTGGCCTGACTCGTGAATTTGTTTCAACAAAATATCATTGTTCTTTCTCCCCAGAAGATCCAAGAGCAATGCCAGAAAATACATGCCAAGGGCAGCAAGAATGGGAGCACATGCAGGCCACGTGGCAGAACCGAGTGCACGCCACCATATCTCAATTCTTCCTAATGGCTGGGCTGGACCAGGACCAGAGGGAGAAACCTTGGTGTGTTACTCTCACACTTATGCAATGTTTTATGCAGTAGCACAAACGTGCACTGTGCTTGTCTGGAAGAAATCAAAGCACAGCCTCACCCAGCAAGATCAAGAGTCAGCTAGAATCACATTTTTGCTCTTCAATTTCTCATTTTTCTAACATCCTCCACCGAGAATAGTAAAAACATCCTTTGGGCTTTCCAGCCTTGTGATACTGGAAAGATTTTCACCCACATAACTCACTACTCTCATTTCTTTCTTAAAAAGTTACTTTGCCGGTTTAAGTTGTCTGACTTGACACTATTCCACTATTAATCACACTGGCAAACAGTGGCAAGAGCAGCACGCCTCTAGTTTAAGCACAGCAATTTTTGAACAGTGAAAAGTCAGGAAGAACAATTATGGTCAAAACAACCATGATCTTTGTGAGCACCTAATAAATCTCATAAAAACCCATCCTAGCACATTTGTTTTAAAAGTCACTTTCTCTATCTGTGCAGTGCTACTCTGGTACCATGCTACTTTATGCTCTAAACAAAAAATGGCTCACCATGACCAAAGCAGGTCACACTGAACACCTGGGAACAGCCACAGAAATGTTATTTTCAAACTAGAAAAGCAGCTGTTCTTCAGATGGGACATTCAAACCACTATTTAGCACTTCCATAAATATTTTTACTATTCTTATTATCTGTTAATACACTGCGTCCTTTCTATAACATTTGAAAGGAGATACCTCATTCAGAAAGGTTGGAGTTACTCTACCTAAGTATCAGAGAAATAATACCATCATAGGTGGATTTTCCCACTTACTTCACAAAGCCAGTTTACAGCTTCACTTGCTATAAACAACTTCAACATGGAGACCATCAGACATAAAAAAAAAAAGTCTTTAGACAGCTTACAGACCAAAAAGCAGCTGATTTTCTGAAAGAAAAATAAAAAAAAAAATTAGATAAAAATCCATTTCCCCCCAAGAAGTCATAACTCAGAACTGACAATGCAAAAACTTGATGTATTAAAGGTTCATTTGGTCTTCTCAGACCTGTTTCTACTGAATTCAAACATCTTTCATGATTAGTATAGTTGAGATCCTTTCTTCCCATCTAATGACCTGTATCAGCAACTGCCACCAGCATCATATGAGTACCAAAAAAAAAAGACATGCTAATTTGTGTGCCATTAAACAGCATGTGTATATCCATAGAGGAAGTTTGCAAACTATCTTATGAGCAGAAACTGTTGAAGTTTCTGTAGGCTTGAATAAATTGGTGGACATTTTGTGGCCACAGAGGGTTTTAATCAACGGCCTTTATAATAGCTTAAAAATGGAAACTGATTTATTAGTTTCAATAGAAAGAAACAGTAAGAATGTGGGCAAAACACAGTTAAATGCTGTTTTTTCTGAAAATCCAACATGCACCCAGCGGGGTGCTTACTTTGGAAAATCATTTCTCAGCACAGAGCAGAACTTGGGCCAGGATTCTGGATGAAGTCATTCTCTCTCTGCCTTTTGCATCAGGAAACTCTGCTCCCAGCACAGTGCTGCTCTGCTAGAGGAGCCATGCACTGCGCACAGTATGAAATGCTGCATGGAATGCTGGCTTGGGTTTGCTTCTAAATTTCACAGCAAGACAGTGGAAAGAGCAGAGAATATTCTTGATATGATTATTGTAGCCTGAGCTGCTAAAGAGATTCAGTGAAGTACTCTAAATTAGCTGAAGCTCGTGAATCCTAAAGAAATGTA
This sequence comes from Tetrao urogallus, assembly GCF_951394365.1. Lineage (NCBI taxonomy): Eukaryota > Metazoa > Chordata > Aves > Galliformes > Phasianidae > Tetrao > Tetrao urogallus. Next base: position 16,868,259 of record NC_136818.1, on the reverse strand, counting down.
AGAGGGTCTCAGAGAAGGAAGGAAGTAGGCAGATGGTTTTCTCAATGGAAAACAACGAGTGGTTTTTGTTAGAGGCTTTTGGAAGTATGAAGGATCATTTCTACTGGCAGCCAAGATACCAAGAGATATGAAGGTTATAAACTAGTAATTCAACACTTACTTATTCAGTCATTCTGACTACCGTTTATATGTGATTTTAATTAATAAGTTTAATATTTTGAGCTGGATAGATTTCTGTTTTCTTCTGTGCTCTGTCTCTTCTTTGTTTTTCCAAGCAATAAAATAAAATATAATGGCACTCACCAGACCATAACTGAATGGGCTAAAAAGCAAGAATCATAAAAATACGTGTTTACAATACAAAGCTTGGATTAATATTAGCAAATGTTTGAAAGCACTGGAATAACATTTGCAGCCTTCTCCTTTCTAGTCAAGTAAATCCTTGCCTTATGCAGAAAATAGTATTCAATAAAGAATACAATCTAAATTTTGAATTATATAAAAATCACAACACATCTTTTTTTGCTCCTCTAAGATTCAATAAATAGTTCAATAGATCTTCTTTATTCCTTTCACCCTTCTGGGGAAAAGAATGATTCCTAGGCAAAGAGCTTACAGGCCAAATTTCAGTCTGAAAATAATCTTTATAGCTGAGTTATAAAACAATGAGAATAAGGGTTTACGATGTGAAAGTTGATGTAGACTTTACTGCTTTGGCATGATTGGTGAAGCAGTATTAAAAATAAATAAATGTAAAACAAACTGAAAATAATCAACACACAAAGAAGGCATTCTATATGTTCTGACTGAATAACAGAAGCTGTACGCTATCACGCTCAAATAAATCTAGCGTCTTAAACCACTCCACCCTTATTATCTCTACCAAAAGAAAAATGTTTATAATAATACATATATTGACTTTTGCTTTCTGTTCAATAACAAGATTTACTGCCCCACTCTTCAGTCAATTGTAACCTCTTTGGGTCAACAAATCTCGATACCGATCTCAATAGAAGTCAATACACGCTTATTACTTACCTCCACATTTAGACGCCTATCACAAATTCTTACGATATTCCCTTGACAAGAAGAAATGAATACTTTCTGTTTAGTTTGTATGCAAAACAGGCTTAAGCACTTTTCATGGAGAAAGTCAACGCAAAGCTATGAGATAATGCTGCATTTAAGAAAAAAAGCATTAAATATTAATTTTCTGTAACTTATAATTGAAATTGCTTAGCTTCTGTGTGTTATTTCCTTAACAAGTCAGACTGACCTTCTTGTAACTCCTATTTTCTTCCCACATAAAATGCAATTGAGTTATCTAATATTTTGTTCTCACTAACAATGAAAGGCAAATAATAATAAAAATTAAAAAGCTACTTGTAAATAATTATTCAAAAACAAATATGCCAGTTCAAAAGAGAAATGTAACAATTGCCTTCTCAGCTACATTTGTACAAGGCTAGCATAAAAAATTAGCCTTTAAAGCCACTATCACACCTGAGTTTGTATATGAATTGATTTTATACTTTCATAGAAGGAATCTGTCTTGAGATTTGCTATTCAGCCTCTGAAGTGTCAAATGCTTGCTGTGCGAAGACATTCAAAACAGGATTTCATGTCTTATATATAAATAGATTAAATGGAAATTTATCTATCATACAATCCAAAGGCTCATATAGGAATCTTAACACTGAGCCAGCTAATAAGGAATGTCTTTTAAAGTACTATCTCATCAGATTAGGTTTTGAAAACTGGATTACTTTTTTTTTTTCGCCTGTGTTCAGAATGGAAACTAAGAAGAAGCTGGTACAGTCTGGAACATATGGCAAGGGAACATCAAAGGTAGCAGAAGTTACACAGAAAAGTGCCTCTACAAGTGTGTCAGGCTATAGGAAACATCACTGCACTGGTCTTCCGGTCCTTTCCAGTTCCACATGCAATATAATATTAGTTATGTAAAACACAGAAAAACAAAACAACAGATGGAACAATGATCTTAACCTTGAATATTAATATTTTGTCACCTTGTCTTAAAATTCTATTTTTTGAACAACACACATTGCAGAATATGTGGGGGAAGGGAGAGGTTGCAGTGGAGACCAGAAGTGGATACTCAAGATTTAAACAAGTTTTTTATTTTTACTTTCATCCCAATCGCATCAATTCATGTAACATTTTTTTCTGACTTGCTTAACGTTAGACATTCCCATCACTACCCCATAACAATCTCTATTATCTTTGGTAAAATGGGAATATACAACTTGTTACAGATTGTTTTCTTGCATTTGTCAGTTAAATCCTATCCTGAAAAACTGGATAAAAATTTGGAGAAAAATTCAAATGCCACTTAAGCACGGTAGGTCCCCATTCTCCACTTATAACATTTCTGTGTATAAGCAGAGGAAAAAAGAGCTATGATGCAACAGAATCATGCTTGCACTTACCTGAGAATTGAATTTGACTAACAAAAAAGCCAACTCAGAATTAAATCGTTTTTCAGGGCAAGCAAAATCAACATTATTTATAGGATCTGACAATAGGCCTAGAAAAACATTTACAGCTTTTTTAAAATAGAGAAAGCTGTATTGATTAGCAAAATGTAAGGCATTAGACTGCATGGATAAACACAATTGTCACATAAAAGATCTGGGTCAAGAAACACCAATAAAACTCTTATTCATCTAATTAGTGAAAGAGCACATTGAAAGGGCAAGCAAGGTTAAAGTGCTCTGCCTAGTGCCTGATATTGCTACAGGATGACAAGATATTCTTCACATCCAGCTTTAATGATGACTCTGACCATCAAGTGAAGGCTACATGCTCCCTAGGCATAGTGCTGCAGTAAGCAGGCTCTGAGAGATTCCCACCACCCATCATGGTGCGGCTCCATAGAGTCCCAAAGGATAGCCCCATCAACAAAACAGCACCACCATTTACACCCTCACACTAAGAGATCTGGATCACAGAGGCATTTGATGCAAAGCACATGCAGATACATAACCAGAAGAAAAAGTAAGCCCAGCTCCTCTGCTGCAGACCTCCATGAGACGGAGCGCAAGCATGTTGCTGAAAATCAGACATGGTGGGATGTAACCAGGATTGTAAACAAAAATGTATATGGCCCAGAGGAGCTGTGTGGAAGCTCTCCGTGCATACCAGAAATACTGCAAAGAACCATCTAACGGATTTTTAAGAAAATGTTGATGTTACACAACAGTAGCTCATGTAAAAAAAAAAAACAAAAAAAACACCTAGGATTTGGTTCCTACTCTAGAAAGCAGTGAGGTTTACATTTATCGAACCTGATTTGTGATTTCCTTCACAAGAACTGGTATTTGGCAAAACATCTCCAAACTAAAATATGAGTGCATTTTTATGTGATAGTGATTAAAGTGGGTGGATTTCAGAACAATGCGATATGAAGAATGACAGTAATCAATGTGGATGAAGCGTTGGTAAGAACACAACAGAAATTCAACAAAGATCAAGTGTCAGTGAAAGAAGGTGAAGGAAAGAGGAAGAGACTAGAGGACATTTCTTGAGGGCAAAAATAAGGTTAAAGAATGATTATTAATATGCTACTGACACTCCACAGTTCTAATGAGAACTGTGCAAATGAATATATAATAAAGAATAACAAGCCTAGTTGGGTAGCACAGCTAGATGGGAAGAGGCAGAGGGCAATGGGAAGATCAGTCTAATAACAGAGACATTCTGCCCTGACTGTGGCAAAGGCCTTGGAAGATGCTCAGGGGGAAGAAATCTCCATGGAGATTCATGAAAGCTGTTCCTTATTATTATTTTGCAGAGATCTCTGCCCCTAAACAAGCCCTAAGGCCATTTCAGAATCTCTGAAAGGTCCTAGACTATGAAACCTGCCTTTGAAACGTGAAGAGCTCAAGCATGAGTGTGTCTTACCACACTGAAGGAGTTATCTTCACGTCTGCCTACTGAGGGGCTACACAGCCCTGCTACCACACCCAACAATCTCCTCTGCATTTTAAATACCACTTACCTTTAAACCCATCGCATTTCAGGTTTTGGTTTCAAAGTATCTTTATTTTATATCATTAACCAAACAGAGGATTATGGATCAGTGTCCTTATAAAACAGAGAGGAAGACAGAAACAAGGGGAGGGGAAAATACTGAAATGGATGTTTGGATGTTGAAACTGAAACATTGATACTGAGAAGTTTACTCCATTTCAGTGTGCACACCTCTTATTTTCTGAAGCAGAGTTCAGTTAGGACACAAATTTTTGGTACTACTTGCAAAGCCTGCACTCCCTCATTTACTAATTTCTATAGCTGCAGAATTAATGAGATTGATCACAGCTAGCATTTGACTTGATTACATTTTAACAGAAAATCTTCAGATGTATTAAAGATTTTCTACTATAAGCCTTTCAGAAGAGGTGATGAGGCTGATGGAGATACCTGTGAGGATTATTGCTACAGGAACCTCTCAACTTCCAGCAGAAAGCTAAACATACTGTTGTGTTATGTATTCTGTTCAAGTTTCTCACTTCGAAATAGTTGTGACTGTCATCCTTGACCAGGTTCAAACAGGCATTTTTATCACAACATTCCTGGCATGGTACTGCAAGCTACTTGTTTGTGAGTAGTTATCAGCTGGCAAATATTAAAAAGGAAGTTGGCTGATTGAAATTATACACCCACAGCTACACACACACACACACACACACACACACACACACACAAAAAAAAACCACAAACAAAATAACCAAAAGAAGCTAAAGGCAGAAAAGATTCTCTTAAAATATATATTTTCTAAAAAAGGAAACCTATACAAGCAGAAGAGCTATAAATCTCACATCTTTGTTTAATATTTGATCATTGTAGTAGGCAATTGCAACAGATCATCAAAAACTAATAATTAAAACCAGGAAGGTTAGGCTGGTCAAGTTTTACAGCTGAGTGCTCTCCCTGAGCATGCTCAAATCAACACTTACGAGATTAATTTATAAGCTCTTCAAATTCTGAATCTCCAAGGTTTGTGCTATCTGTGCATTGTTTGCATAATGCAGTTTTACGCTGCTACTGCACTGCCTATAAAGGGATTATTTTCATATTCAGCACATTAAGGATATAGCACAATTCACAGATATCGTACTGTGTTTATGCCTGAGATAGCAGGTAAAGTGTCTCTCGTTATGATTATCCGTGAAGCAAACATAGGAACATGAATGTTTTGGGAGAGAGCGTACCCTTAGTGAAATTAATTCCCCAATGATTTTATTAAAGTCTGCAAATTGCATTATTTTCCCATCATATTTGAAATATTGCACTTCCTTAATGCTTGCTCGAACCCATGGCATGCCATCTTCCCTGGGGTGTCTAGACGTGGTGTCTTAGATTTATGTGTATGATCTCAGTGTGTTACAACATCACTCCTGACTAATGCATTATTACAATACTTACATATATTCCCAAGTGTCACTGTATTGATTAGAAAATCGCCAATCTGCATATGCACACCATCTGTGCTTCAGAGAAGCAAAACATGCAAGATAACATTTGTGTTACTCAAAGGGAAATTCACGTACTACTAAAAGAACAAATGGGTACACATTTTTTTCTGCTTTGTTTTGTAAAATAACAAAGAAAATGCATACTATTTTCACAAAATAATAGTCCATGCTTGACAGTCAAAAACAGAAGCATTTTTCTCACTACATAGCAAGATCTACCTTTTGGAATGACGCACAAACAATCTACCATTTTAGAGATAGCAAATAATGCAGAAGCAAAGCATACCGCTGCAATGAATTTTAAAAATCTCAGCTCAGATGCAACAAGGGGACTTTTTAGCAGAACTGGCTGTAGTCAGCAGCGAGTCTTTCTCTGCTGAAAGCTCCAAGAGTGGTTGTAAAAGATGAATGAGGCCCTTGCTTACTGGGGTGAAATGCTTTTAAAGGACAAGAATCTGCTTATCTTTGATTGATTGCTCAGTCTGATACTTTCCTTTATAAAGTTTATTGACTACAAGCCCATAAATCAAAGAAAAACAAATCACAGGTTCAATTTTGGGGGCATTGACATCCTGCCATCTTGCAGCAATAGCTTAGAAGTTGAGGGTAGGGAAGAGGAGGAACATAGGGTCCCTTTCAGATAAACCATTACTTGAACTGTTTGTAAATGATTATTCATTTTTGCCTAATAACTTTTTTAAATCCAGAAAAAGACGCAACCAAGGAACACCAATCACTTTTTTGAAAGTCCTTAAAAACTGAATTTGCAATGGACAGACATACTTTTCAGTGTGTTGCTGTCACTCTCCAGTTCTGCTAGCTGACTATTGCGTTCCCATACATTCCTTATCTTCTCTAAGGTTTCTACGCTTACAATTTAAAATATCAAAGCAAGAATCAGAGTTCTTTCATGGAGAAATGAAGGTTTGATGAGCTCGAGATCTCCATATTGAAAGCCTCCCCACTCATGTAGAAAAATATTTGCACAGAAGGAAAGCACTAGCCATAGATCTTACTCATATATGGCACACGGTACAATACGACGGTAAAATAATATAGATTAATTTGTACTGTTGACCTTGATGCACTATTCTATTGTGCCTTCTTTTAAAGTCAACACTCAGGTCATTAGAACATCTGGTGTTTAACAAAAAATCCCATTCTGAAGTGCTAAATGTGTTGAAACAAATGGTACTGTACTATCATTATGCAGTGCAACCTCTCTGTTAGGGGTCTAATTTCAAGGCTACCCTGACTGAACTACATTATTATTAGTGGTTTTATAATTCACATCTTGCTACAGTACATAAAATACCTCATTATCAAAAGCAGCCTTTTAAAAGCTGGATTGGGTTCCATGTAAGCAGGACTGACTGTTGCTTTCCTTTCATTTTATCTTTAGAGACATCTGGAAGGGCTCAGCCTGCACACTGCTGGGCATGCTGGCCCCAGCCCAGCAGAGCACTTTAGCACACATATGTATTTATACACACAAATAACTCCCATTGTTTTAGCAGAACTTGCTATTAGGTTACATGTGTGCTGAATTACCTTGCTGAATGTAAGAAGTCGATCCACCACACCAGCTAGAAATCACACAGTGCTCAGCATTGCCTTCTTCTAATTTTACACTCTTATTTTCGGACAGTGCTCAAATCTACGCTGCACAGGAAATGGCTGGTGCAGCCTTTTAATGGAAAACTGAAGATCAGGGAGACAGTCAGTGGCACAGAGTGAGCAGCTTTGCTTCATAGGAACACCTCCAAGATGTTAAATACGCAAAAAGGGAAAACAAAAGGTAGCTATTCTGCTCCACAGTGTCTGCCAGTCTGATGCCACCCCTAATACTGCTGCTGTCTCTACACCTCTCCCCCATCACTCAGCCTGCTCTTTGCTCCCCAGCAGAGCTTCTCCGTGCAAAGAAACATTGTCTGTACAGCATCCTAGGGAACATCACCACTCTTCTTTAGAAAGGACTAATGCATTTCAGTGGACTGCTTGTCTTCACCTTACCTGAAACAGATCACAAGCTCTATCATCAGCATCTCAGCTTACCCAGTTAGCAGGGAGGTACCTCAGCCCAGACCGAGTTTCTCCAGCTGCACTGCATTTGTGTTATGAGTCAGGGTGAGCTGACTGTGCTCCACCTGACAAATCTTCCCATCATTTGCATCCCAGCAACACAAGCATAAAGAGGTACTGCTCTACTTGTTCATCTGATTTATATTTAGTGTGCAAGTACAAGCAGAAAGGAATTGACCCTGAGAAGTATACCAGTAGCTGAGTACCATGTATCTGACACAATCTATTTTTTATCAGGTAGAAAAGATCCTCATAATGAGGAGCATGTAAAAGTACTACTAGCTTCTATGAACTAAAACATATGAATCACATTGCCTGAGGAGGAACCGGTATCCCCAGCTTTTGAGGGGGACATTGTGAAGGAGAACGTGTGTGTGTGTGTTTATGAAGAGCTGTGACTGCTGATCCAAGTAAAGAAGGGGTGGTGGGAAGCTGCTCGAGGTTGCTCAGCACAGAAAAGTAACAGCCCAGAAAATGCCTTTGACTCACAGCAGGGCTGGAGGAGAAGTGTTATCTGTGACTTGGGCCAAAGTGAAATCATTTCCAGTTGTTTTAAATGAGATTTGTGCTAAAAGATCTCAGATGATCTCCATGAGAAGTTTAAATATGGTTACAAATGTGAAGAAAAAAAGACTGACGTTACTGAATGAGAAGACAGTACTGAGCAATCAATCGCTGAAGAGCTAATCTCATTAAGTCTTTCTAAGATGTCAGCTGTCAGTCTCTAGTTGGCAGCTGCAGAAAACTGAGTACTATGAATTAGACATCTTTTAAACTTTTTTTTTTTTTTTCCAGGCCATCTACCTGATCTTTCATACTTGTTTGTTCTGCAGTTTCTTAGAAGTTATAACTGCTGAAGGAAGTGGAGAAAATCCAGAAAAAAACCCCGCTCCGCTCTCCCATGCAGCTTCATGCCGCTGGGTCAGTGATTAACAAAGACAAGGTCCTACTGCAGGGAAGCTAAATGGAGTTCATTATGGACATGAAAGTTAGCAGGGCCAAAGAGGTGAGGCTTTAGGAAAGAGGATGAAATAAGAGCCTAACAAGTGTGGATTTTACTTCCTCAGTACAATAAGGACAGCTTTTAACTACCAACTATTTTTAAAAAAATCTAGGTAATAGCGATTTTAGAAAGATACCATACACTGTTCCTGCAGATGGTCAGGAAAATTAGTATTATAATGTATTACTAAATACATTATATAGTAGAGAAAATTCTATCATGCTGTTATCATCTTTACACTAGGTGTCTTGCAGACTGAATATTTGTTGTTGCAGTTTTATGGAAAAAGCAGGAAAATGGAAAGATAGTGGAAGATTATTTCTGTAGAGTGTTATCATTTGAACCTGGACAGAGACAGCTACATCAAAATCACCTTAAAATTATGAGCTTTTCTCACCAGCTCTCACTGCTGGAGTATCCAGGGAATGTCAGTGTTTCCTGGGGGTGCATACCCTCAGCAGACTTCCAGGACACCATAGACAGCTCAATCCTTTATCAACGGACAGAGCCTGGAGCTACAGCTAGCAGAAACTGAGATATTCTAGGATTTTCTAGGCTCTGAAATTTGTGAACCACAGCCTATGTCTCACTTGCAGATAATTTCTGGCCAGATGCTGCAGTTTTGGGTACCTAGGCAACATAATGGGAACCAACATGTACTTCAACTTGTATTTATCCCAAATATTGACCATGAGTAATTGCTCACTACTGGTCTAAAATGGACTTTAGATCTTTTTGTAGACAACATTTAGGAGATAACCTGTTGTCTAAGTAATCCTTAGTATAGACAGGAAGAATCAGATGCTATAGCAAGTTGATGTGGCATCAACTTGTCTCCAACGGGTTGTCAGTGGAAGGGAAGTCAAGAAGCAGCATGTCCTGGAAGAGGGAAACTGTCCCCATTTGCACTACTGTGCAAAAAGATCCATCAGCTGACTGTTACAGTGGGTGCACAGTGAACAGCCCTGAAGAACTTCAAACTTGTTACAAAAGACATGGGATAAAACAATGCAAGTCTGAGTACAGTTGGTAAGAAAAATGAAAATGCAAGCTTTTTGTCATTACATGACATTACAGACATTTTGTTCTTCAGAAAGTGAAAAGTAAATTTCACTTTCTGAAGAACAAAATGAAAAACTAAGTTTGAAATACAGTTCCGTTACTTAAATTTCTTAAGTATTTAGATGAAAAATTTGCTTGTAATAGGAAAAAAAAAAAAACAACCCACAAAAAAAACCTACCTGACTGCCACATGGTGATAATCATTATAAGAACAATTGCTAAGCCATGTGAGATCTTCAAAATATCATACTTTAACGTTGCTCCCACTGTTGCGTGTTCTCAGACTTGAAGAGAAAATGAAGAACTGAGTTTGTTATTTTGCTCAGATAATAACAGCTATAAAAATAGATTAACTGTCAGTATCATGAATTAATATCACAGTAGCACAGAGGCTCCAATAACAGACTTAGGCCATAAGTAAAGAAGCAAGAACACAAAGCTTGTCCTTTGACGTGAGAATGGATCACCAGGTCGCTACCGCAGATAGACGTTTACATAAAATGAAAGTCATGTTTAATAATTCTGAGTGCTTTTAAAATCTGCATTTTGTTTGGTTTTGTTCTACATATAGAGATAGCTTTTGATGTTAAAGCATAGCGCGCCAGCTACAAATGCTACTGCTCAAGTTAAAAATCTACAGCTTTTAGTTCATGGTACAGCTTTCATTTTTTTCTTTTTTTCTTTTTTTTTTTTTTAAAAGAATCTCTGAACATCTAAATGATAACATGTTTCAAGTAGCTGCTCCTTCCCTGGAGTTGAACAAAATTGAAAAGATCAAAGTTATTGCAATCTTGTTCAAAGGTGAAGAGGTGAAATCTTATGTGTGCTGGAGGATCAGAGCAAACAGAAATGTACAATGCTTAGTGTGCAACACCCGAAGCCCACTTTCAACAAGGTACCTCATTTTCATTTGAATTCAGAATGTTTCTCATTTTATGGTAAAATAAGGAACAGAAGGAGCCCTTCCCCAGCACTGAAAAATAAACAGCAGTAAAAGGTGAAAATGGTCAATTTTTTTTTTTTTTTAGAATGACTAAATTCACCACATAAAATTCTATATTCCTTCTTTAAGTAGCATTTATATAATTGAGTAAGATGAAGCCATTACACCCATTATATTTCAAGTATCATAATGTTGTTGATAGTTGAAGAGTTTCTTGAAAAAGAACTGTGTTTTGAAGGGGGTTGCAGAGAGGGGTGTCTAAGAAAGATATGTTTTTTTCCCCATAAAATCTTCATGTGACTGATGTGCCCTGACATAATGTATCGTGATGAAATACAGCTGCCAAAAAAAGAACTTCAAATGATGCCCCTTTTCTGGAGGGAAAAAAAAAAAAAGTGATAAGAAAATAGGCACCTTTTCAGCAAAAGCTTTTAAAGCTTTAAAAGCATGGCAACCAGTAAAAAGGTTCTTAGGTAAAGGCTTCTTTACTCAATTTTGTCTAAGTACCTAGGAGCTAAATGGGGGGAAAAGGGTATGGAAAAAATGCTCCTGCCTCTGTGAGAACTATGGGCACCCAAGACAGAGGAAGACATGAAGATTTTTATGTTCTTGTCCTACAATCACATTTTCAAACACACTGAAAGGTCAGGTTCCAAATTATTGGAAATTGTGCTTCTTTACCCTAACAGTGCTGATCTGAGAATTTTTTAGCGTAAACCTGATTGTGAATCAAAGAGGTCACACACATGCAAACATTCAGAAACCAAAAATCTGTGTTTCAATTTCTGAATATGCAGAATTTCATTCACATGCTTTTCTGTCCTAGTCCTGCTGTTCTACACTACTTTTAAATTCCAACCTGTACTCCACTGCCTTAAAGCTGTAAGTATGATTGTATATATTGTTTATATTGTCTATTATGGGTCAAACCTTGACCTGAAAAACAGGTCTGCTCAAAGGTACTATAAAAATCTTTTATATACAGCTCTCCTAGGAGCAATTCCACACAACTACCCACCAAAGCACATTTCTCAAGGATTCACCAAGCTCGTCCACCCCCAAATTCCTGCTTTGTTTTCTTTCAAACCTCAACTCTGCTAGAAAAGCCTGCTAGAAAAAAATGTTTGGTCTCTCAGTGATAGTTCTAGAAAAGGAACCCCTGAAAATGGAGGATGTGGAAGCACTAGGGTCTATCTGCAGGCTGGGCATGATCTACGAGCAAGGGGCACAAAGATGGCAGCAACACCCAAACATTAAGACTATATGTGCAGAGAGCTGCTACCCTCAGTATAATATGTGTGAATGATTATATTGGATAGAATTGGTTCTTTTGATAAATAATTCCTTAACACTAGATTAGAAAATACGTAGTTCAAACTCAGATAACTTCAGGAATGTCAACTGGCACACACATTTCTACCAGTTTTCTTCTTGGATACATACACAAAAATGTATCTCCAACTATCATGAAATATCATTTAAAATACATACAAGCCTCTCCCAAAGGGGCGACTTTGAAGACACACAGTTTGCCATTTTCTACATGTTTGTATGAGTCTTAGATGGTTTGTACTTTACAGTACAAGTCTCTTAGAGTGGAAGTACCAAGCCCTCATCATTTCCTGTTTATCTGAATTTTAAATCATCATTTTTTATTTTACCACTGAGGTAAAAAAAGAACTGATCTAACTCCTGTGTCTATAACCAGCCTCCCAAGATTAATTGGAACAGATAACTGTGAAAGCTATAGATAAACTAAATCTCTTGACTACAGGGACCCTCCTTACATTTTAGAAAAAAAACGATAGATTGACATAAAATATGTAAAGATCAGACAAGTCATGCAGAACAGGGTGGCTGACTTGCAAACAAAGGTTGTGCCAATTGTGAATTTTTATGCTTGAGTTTGCTCCTGCATTTTGGTGGCAGGTAGTCAGTCACATTTACTGTTTTAAAGGGGATGATCTGCTGCAATTTCAGGTTTCTTCTGAAGTACTCCGCAGAACAATCTTCAGTTATTTCTTAAACCAAACATTTCTGCAACATTCAGATGCTTCCAGCAAAGTTCCCAAGCTTCCCTACAAGCCACTATTTTACATAAATCACAAACAATGTGCTGTAAGCATAAGGGTGGTTTTTAGTCACTGAAGACTATGCCAAGAGCACTGTGTTTGGAGGCACAGTTTCTATTTCCTACACAACTCTCCCATCTGTCTGTACAACAGAAAGCCCTTAGAAAGCATTCAGCCAGTCGCTATTTTGGTACTCACGACACAGACAGAGTCTGGTAAGGTGGGATAATAGGTCAGATGTATCAAACTGTTATTGTTCCTTTCTGTATTTGTATTTGTTATGGACTATAAACCCTGATGATCCAATAAAGGGCTGTGACCATGAATCCCAATTGGCTGCACAGAGCTATTTCATGGTGGGGCGAGTCCAGTGGTAACAAATTCAGTCAACATAATGATTTCAGTTTCACTGTGTTGCTCTGCTTCCTGGGAACCTGCAGAAGATAAGCGAGTGTGTCACAATCATAAATTCACACATACAACGTTAAAATATCTTATGGAGCCTTAAGTCTCCGTGAAATGTCAGACTAATAAATATGGTGATCATACTTGCTATTTGGCAAAAATATTAATTAACTAGGAAAAGTTAATAAAAATATATTCCCCAAAATTATGCAACAGACAAAATATTTTTTTTCTTATTCATGGTTATATGAATGCAAAATGCCATGGATTCCTCATCTTTAATACCTAGGGGATTTATAAGCATATTGCATCCATAAAACTTGGTTCATCAGTACAGTACACAGCCCAGATATGCATATTTAATTACTCTGAAAGTAATTTACTTGTACAGATGGTGGCATTAGAAGGTCTTACTTCAATTTAAATTACTTCTATTTGAAAAACAATGTTATTTTGCTATGAATCTTGAGTGAAGAATTCACTCTTATTACAGATGAATAATACCTGACAATTGTAATTAATCTGTGACTTATCTAATGCTTCCTCAATAAACATTTTGTTTCAGATTTCACACAGCAGAGCAGCTCCTTTGAAGGAGGCAGATCCACAGAGTTTCCAATTAAAACCTGCTCATGATTATGGGTCTGCTCTAAGGGTAACTGAAGGTTAGATTTTGTTCAGCACCTCTGGGACCTCTTAAGGGAAAGAGGCGCTGCGGAACATTTTGCTCTTCCTGCGGGTCAAGCGGGGATCAGAGCTCAGGGTAAACCCACAGGGTGGCTGCCCTGGGTGTCAGGGTGGTGCGCCGCAGTGCATACTGTGATGCCTGGCAGCATGCTGCATTGCCTCTCACACCATGCTGGGGGAACTCAGATGCTTGTCCAAGACAGGCCATTGTCTTCTGCAGGCCTGCCTATGCTTGTGAGGCTTCCTGTAGGGCTCTGCCTGTGTCAGGCACCGGTGGCCTCAGAGGTAGCCTATGCACCGTGTGCCACCAGGGTTGCCATGGCAAGCATTCGTGTTTTATTGATAGCTAAACGGCCACAAGCTACATAAAGGGCTCCTAATTGACCCTTAAAATGTGATTTCCCACCTCTGACCATAGCAGGATAAGACGAATTTTCAAGAGATGACATGATTTGAGGGACTCAGCCAGAAGAAGGAGCTTTGTTCTTTTTATTCACACAATTTCATCCTGATGAGCTGGATTTAACACTACAGAACACCCATTGTGGACTTAATGCTGGAAAACATCTGCATTTCCCAAAGAGCCCTGTGGAAGTCAGAAGCACCCACAGCAGCTTTGAACTGGGCAGGACTGCCAACCCTAGACACCTTCGTTAAATCAAAATCGGGGAATCCCACTGACCCCTTTCCCTCAGGGCCAGGCTGACACAGCAGACTCAAATACAATGCTCCCACTGCACTGTGTGGGACTTCAACCCTTCACAGACCCATGACAGCCACACAAAAGGCAGTAAGATTAAAAATGTTCTATGGCGTAGCTGGTTGCGTGCAATACGTACGTTCACCAGACCGAAAGACTTAGGTAGAAGGGACAAGATGTAGCACTGGTGGCATGTTGCTGCAAGCATCACCACTTATGGGCTCACTTTGAATGACAGCAGGTTCAAGGTTAGCCTCATGGCACAGTCTTGGGCAGCATCAGAGTCTGCAGGGTGCTGAGCTGCAGGTTGGGGACCACAGCATACATCCATGTTGGGAGGGGAAGGCTGCCATGAACTGCACTGCAGAAGGAAGCATGGAAATGAGAGAAGTGAGTCAGGAACCTGTAGGGGAGTAAATAGATGCAAGGTGTAGGATGTTTATAGCTGAACTGCTCTTAACTACAACACTTGTCTTTGAAGCACATTGGATTAAAGCGCAGAACTTCAAGGCTAGAGTTATTATGCAGAGTCAAAATCCCAAAAAAGAGAAAGCATCTTAACAGTTGTGTTCCTTATTTTCATACAGATTTACAAGCAAGCTCATTCACATAAAAAGTCAGCCCCAAAACAAAAGAAGCCATAGTAAGTTTTTCAGCAAAAAGATCCTTTAGACGCTGATAAATCAAGCAGTGATGACACAGTGATATCATGGCATCACTAAGAATGTCACCATAGTTAACAAGCCTTGTTTCTCCAAAAAATATTGGTGAATAATCAACTGTCAGTTAGCACTTAGAAAAAAAAACAACAACAAAACATGCCTAGTTTCTTGCCTAAAAATAATGGGAGTGGAAACATTGCTTTCTTGCCAGGTTATTTTCATTTCAGGAAGAGAAATAACCAAAGGGAACATGGAGAGAAGAATAAATAACCAGAAGCGGTGTGAGGGGAAAAATTCCTTCATTATTATGCTGTCACCTCTGCCTTTCTCACTATCAGATTCCTCTCCTGTCCCACACTGTGCCGAGCCACTCACAGGCAGGGCATCCTCCAGATGAATCAGCACAGTGGCACGTGCACTCTCTAATGTACATCAGAGGCACAGAAGAGGTGTTTGATATTATATTTATGAACAAATCAGAGAAAAGATCTTGGCAGGTTTTTTTTTTTTTGAGGAGGAGGAGAACTAAGGGAAGCAAGACTGCATGTCAGTTTTGGAAAAAAACACCTCATCATCTTTTTAAAATGCATATTAACTTTAGACTCTTTTCAGCCTCATCCTCTCTGATAAATTAAAATAGCATATGCATAATCTGTAGAATTTTTCTTGATCTATCTCTCAGAAAACACAATATGAAGGACTGCCCATACTAATCAGGACTCTCATGCCCGTCACAGTGAGCAGAGCCAGCAGCAGGGCAGAGCTGCCTGGTAAACCCCACTGGATGCTGCATCCTCAGCCCAGTACATGGTTCTCTTAATGCAGGAGGGGGTCTGTGCTAGCAGCAGAACCATAATGATCAGGTCACTTTGCTAAAGCAGCACCAACAGGTGATGCCCACAGGCCAATATGCCACCACTTCCTCGCAGACAGAGCCTCATATTCGGTTTTCACCTGTCTGCAAAATCTTACCTGTAAACCTTTTTACTTTTTTCTTTTCCAAAATAGGAAAACTAGATATGGTGAGCATTGATCAAACAAGTACTAAATCTTAAGTTCAGCTAGGAGAAAAGACAGAATCTGAAGGAGGACAAGACGCTCTCACGCAACTGGTGAACAAAAGATACTACACCTGCAACTGAACTGTAGATCATAAAAGATCATCAAAAAGTATGAAAGTTGTTATCTGTCAGGTATTTCATTGGTAGAACAATTCAGTGTGTATATTATTAGGAACATAAAATATATGCATATATGCATATGCACATTGAATATCTTGGTCACAGGATTTTTTTGCTAAGTTTGGTGTGTGGAATGCAGGGTGCTCCAGATGAAGAATGAGAATCTCCAGCCTACCTCCAGAAGCTCTTTGTTCCCTAGCCTGCACCCTTGCACCAGTTGAGAGCTGAGAACAGAACTGAAACCTCCTGATACAGTAAAAAGTATCTGAAAGGCAAGCACTTTGCTGTTCCAGAATCTGAAGAACACAATATACAGTGCATCCTCACAGGGGAAAATCTACCACTCCCCCATATGGCAATTTTCCCAAGGAAAGGCTGGTCAAATACTTCAGAGTTTGGCTGTATAGTTTCTGAGGGACTAAGGCCTGGAGGGATGATTACAATTGGTCTGACCAGCAAAACATGGGCAATGAAACAGAGCCCACTAGTTTCCAACCTCAAGCCACTGGTTAACGGATTTAGAATTAGGCCAGTTCGGTTGGAAGAGACCTGCAAAGATGATCAAATCCAACTACCTGATCACCTCAGGACTAACCAAATGTTGACGTTATCGAGGACATTATCCAAATGCCTCTTGAACACTGACAAGATTTAGGGCATCAACCACTTATCTAGAAAGCCTGTTCCAGAGTCTGACCACTTTTCCTAATATGCAGTCTGATTCCAGGGACAGTATTGAGCCACTCCTGTGCATCCTGGCCTTGGTGATCAGCGAGAAGACAAGAAGTTTTGATAGGTAATTCACCAGTCCCAGTACAAGTCTTCTCCACTGCCGAATTATCTCCACTCTCAAAGATGTGTGATTTCAGTTTTAATTTTCCTGGTGCAATCATTAGATCTTTCTATACATACTTCATACTTTTCACATCCTTGGCTACATTCCAAGTCTTCAGGTAGCAGGCATCTTCACAGTACATAGGTACTTACATAGTTGAGTTAATAGACTGACCTGGCCCTCAGAGAAAAACATTTCCCAGACCTCACACCATTTATTCCATTCTTTTGAACCTACTTGAATTTGTGACCATCTTTTGCCTGGGCAGAATACTTCAGCAGACAGCTCAGCAAGAAAATACACAGAGGTCATTCCAATTCCTTGCTGGTGGTTTGTCACACTTTTTAGTAGTTGAACATCCAAGTATGATCTGTCTAGCCTCTTCAAAGAAACAAAATGTTCTGAGTTTTTCATTTGTTTGGTTTTTAATTAGGGTTCTGCACTCAAATTCCAACACTGTTGGTGATACCAAAATGCATCATTAAATAAAAGATCATTTTTCCCTCATGTTGCTTGAGGGAGTAAAAATGCTAACAGCAAGAAAGGGATGCAAACTTCAGGGGAGAGAATGAATGCAGACTCAGAGAGTGAGCGTGTGTGGGCATGCCTGCACATAGGGGTGCATCTGGACGTGTATTTTCCTGTCTGTGTGTACATGGACTTTTTGAATATCAGACTACTATAGTCATACTATGCAAGTCTTTGAGCAATTCCTCTAAACAAACTGAAAATGTATTTAAACTGTACTAATGTGTGTGTTTGCTGTTTTGTTTTTGTGGGTTTTTTTGTTGTTGTTGGTTTGTGTTGGTTTTTTTTTAAGGAAAAAAATGCAATCAGTAATGGTAATTGAGATTGATTTGGATTTGGCTCTGTACCCAAACTGATTTTTTATCAAAAACAATCAGCTGTTGCATTATTAGATTGCTTATCACATCTGTATTTGTATTACAGGTGCCAGGATGAGTAATTAGATATTACTTTCAGACATTATAAAAATATAATTTAAATAAGGTGTTCTATATAGCTCTGTACACAACATGTCTCTGTGATGCTTACTATTTTTCTCCAATAAAATGTCTGTAAAATGCCTAGCCCGACGCTGCATTACTGGGCTAGAAATTAATCCACTGCAGAAAACCAAAACTTCTACCAAGTATATGAAATTAAAAACAGAAGACTATGACCCTTAGTATTTTTATTATACAGATTAAAAAAATAATAATAATTAACAGTGTAAAATTTAAAATATGCCAGATGCATGGTGTCATTACTGCTAGAAGTTACTGTAAGGGAAAGGCATTGCTTTCAGATTTGGAAATGCCTACTACTGACTAACCTCCACGTCAACATGTTTGCAGCTTTGCAACATCCATTTCTAAATGAATTACTTTATGGAGGAAACCAAAAGGCAGAAAACTAAAGAAATAGGGGTCAAATTCCTCCTGTGAGATCTCCCTTGTAAAATTATCCAGAATGTAATAATACCATGTTATTGACTTAAGCACAGTTCCCTGTGACATGCTGCAGCTGACCTGTAATTTTTATCCTACATGTTGCCAGCACTATTAAAATGACACTTGTGAATGTAAATTAAGCTCACAAAGGGGACAGATTGTATGATTCTGGTTTCTCTCAGATGCCTGTAGGCTATCACAGGTTCCATATGTGAAGTAATTATGTTCACTGAAGGAAAGAATAAATGCTGTCAAATTGTGTACTGAGAGAGAAAGCAGCTATTATATTGCAGTAGTCACTGGAGCATTGCCTCAGAAAGTGGAAAGATGTATAAGAAAATAATAATAAAATAGAAAAACTGGTGCAGCACTATATTAAATATAACCTTTAAATGAGTGTCTGGTTTTGAATATATATTACAGAAAGTTAGTATTTCACAAATAAAAGCATTTCAACTCTTTATTCTCATTTTCTTCCTCGCATCTAGAGGGCAGGGGGCAGATCACTTACCTGGAAGAAGCAGCAGTGAGGTCCTGCAGCTCCCAGTGTGCCCCATGCCACCCATCACTGCCCGCTCTCACCAGTGCCCAAGCCCGCACCTGGCACAGAGCCTGCCATGCTCCCAGCCCATACGAGCAGGCCAATGAGCAGGGCTGGGTGCTGGCCATGTCCATGGGTCCAGTTCTGAGGCAGTACTCTCTCTCCTGGTGAGATGCAAGCATTTTCCTCCACTCCTTAACAGTACCTATCCAAAGGCAACAAACAACAAACTCATTTTCTCCAAGTACAACACAACACAAAGAATGAAGTTTTTAGGCAGTGTTGTTATGCTGGAGCTGCCTCCCCCTCCGAGAGCCCACCTCAGAGAGCACTGCCCACCAAACCTTGGCTTCTACAAGTAGCAAGAGGTGACAAAAAGCACTGGTATGCCCCACCAAAGCCGCAGCTCACAGAAAACTATTTTGCCTGCACTGCTTTATATTTCTGGTTTGATGTAAAGAGAAACTATAACTTCTTTTTGAGGTGATGTAGGAAAAAAATCTGCCAGCCAGCAGTCTGCCCTTGGAAGCTATCTCACCAAGCACACATTGCATTTCCCATCAGAGAATGCAGGGCACCAACTACTTGGCACCACTGCTTGGCTCAGGACCGGCTCATAATAAGAGGACTGAGTTTAGCACAGAGTAGCATCCAGGCACACACTTCAGCAACAGATCAAATCTTCTGTCCAAGCACTCAACTGTCCATCCTCCATATTCAACAGTTTCTGTAAAGAGGTGGCTAAGGAGAAGGGGCCAGACTACCTGGGCAGAGCACAACTTGAGCAAAAAGGGAAAGTAACAGAGCTAGGGGCAGAGGAGACCTACAGCAGTGTCCTACGGACCCCTCCTTAGGCAGTACCATGGCACTGGGACACCCTGCCAGCAGTACCTTGGCAGGCTAGTGCTGGGGTGCTTGTGTGTCCACGAATTGTTGCATTTTTCAGGCTATTAATGCCAACTGGCCATGGATGGATGGGCAGACAGATGGGCAGACAACCTACCTGTTTTCAGTTAAATGCAGTAGCAGTTGTACAATACACTGCAATTTCTTCTATAAATAAAAAATTGAAATCAACTACCATTTCCCAAGAAGCTTCAAACTATTAAACAGTTGTTTCCAGTGTGGCTCATGCCATACGTGGGAGGCTGAAACGTAAGGTAGAAATGAGAGATTTTTTCTAGTTCAAAGCATTGACAGCAAGGATAGTGTATGACTCCTTTGCATGCACCAAGGCAGAAGTGGGGTGAGGATCATCCTGCACTATTCACTAGCAAAACTGTCACACATAGAAAATAAAAAGTCAAACCAAAGATCTTGCAGTCATGGCAGGAAGGAGGGAGGGAGGAAAAGATGTGGTTTGCTCTCAACATTTTAATAAGGATTTGTGGGATAATGTTGTGTAAAGGTAATACAGCTGTATCTTTAATAACAGTAACTAGAATCAGCTCTCCACATTAACTGACCTTTAAATATTTTTGTCCCTTTCAGTTTACCAAAAAGACATTTACTTCATGAAAGATGTTACTCAACTCTGTTTAAAGATCCAATGGGCTAAAATACGCTAAACTGACATTTAGAATTATCTCATATCACTCTTTATGATAACTCGTATTAGTTCCATGGGATTTGAATGAGAGATTTGGAAAAATAAAAACATTTTGAAACCATTTCAAATAATAGCCAGATATTGCCTGGACGTTCAGGTTATCTGTAATAATATTAGGACCTTAATATTAGGACCTTTTCCAATAGCTGAGTAATTACTTCCTTATTACACACAAGGCAAGTTGGTATCACATACCCTGACTGAGATTTAAACCTGCATCAAACAGGCAAGGGAAGCATCCAGACTGACATTTTACATACCTAACTGCATTTTTTATAATGAGGAGAGCATCTGTGCTATATTGTCTTGATAATCTGTGAAATGAAGACAACTGGGAGCACCAGGGGAAAAAAAAAAAAAAATCCATTCCATTAAGAAGAGGAGGGCAGAGGGATTTAAATACACATATACGTACTGTTACTCTCATGTCTCTATTGCAGCCATCTACCAGGACAGCAATGCTCAGCATGCCTCACCAGACCATGCAGAACAGATGAGAAAGGAGGAAAGAAGTTCACAATCTGATGCCCTTCAGATGAGCAGGAAGCTGGAGGGGTCAGCCATGACAGAAGACGTACAAGCAATCCTCCATTGCACAAGAAAATCATCTACCTCAGTTGAAACCAGGACAATGCTAATTTTCTTACCTGATGATGATCTGCCTGCCCTTTGGCAGTACACACCATAGCCCAGCCACCCCATGAGCAGGTGAGTTTCTTTCTTCAGGCATCCTACAGCCACAGAGGGAGGGAAATGGGAGTCCCAGAAAGCAGACGTAGCCCCAGGGGAACAGGGATGCTCTGCACTAGCTGCAGCTCATCACACGTGTAAACCAGTGCAGATTGCTCACGTATCAAAAATATAGATAAATGAAGACATGGTAAGGACAAGCTCAATAGTAAACACCATCTAGGAACCCATTTACATGGCCCTTATAACAAAATAGAATGACATGGTCATTTATGCAACAAAATACAGTTAAATGGTTAACAGTAGAACAGTTCTTTGCACTGACAGCAAAGAACTGAGGCAAAAGCCACCAAAACAGCTCCTCTTGTGGAACTGCTAGTGTGCTACAGTTACAGCTAGAGCTAAAGAAGCAAAGATAGAAAGGACAGATTAAGTAATAAGAAGAAAAGACTAATTTTATAAATAAAGTCCGTAACATTTTCTATAAATACATTCTAGTTACAACATGCTCATAGGATGTGTTTTAGGTTCAGGTCAATTCTACTTTCATCTGCAATATTTTTAACATTAGTAATCTAAGGAAGACAAACTTAATTTTTAATTGGATATTACAGTTCATTTCAATTCAGCTGGCGGCAAAGAATATGCAAAATCAGAACAGAAGACTTCAATAAAAAGCATGAGATAATCACAGCATATCTAACACTGGCTGTAGCACTACAGTAGAAACACATTATTTATCGGTGCTCCATCTTTCAATGGATTAAAAAAGTGTATTATCTTTTTTCTGATTCCAACATTTGTTTAGCAAGTTCTAGTAAACTCTAGGTCATATATTGTTCATCAGACAACATAAACAACTAATTACGTTAGAAATCCACAGCGATAAGAAAACCACACAATAAATACATTATATCCAGGCAACAGCAGAAGCTAAGTTTTTATTTCATTTGCTACAGATTGCATAAGTTGGTAAATGCTTTCTGGCAAGTGTCCTTCAAATTCCAAAAACAATGCATCTGTTTTATAGCATTAACTCATTTTCTATCATATTTGTTTATATCTCTGCAGTGAAACCATATTGTTATTAAGGGTATTGTTATAATAGAAAATTGCATTAGCTTTTAAAACCCTGTTCTATTTTATGTGTATATAAATAGGAACATTAGGATCATGCAAGATTCCCATTTGTCCTTGCTATACTTGACACTGGTAAATATAAGCAGAGCACCAAGATTTACCAGCACTTAATATATTGCCCCTTTGATTAGCTGTGCAGAAATCTTTTTTTTTTTTTTAAGTTGTAAAATATCACCCTGCTGGTTATGTGCCTAAAAACATGCCAACACAAAGTTTCTCTTTACCTCTGATCACCAAGATGAGTCCATGTAAGTCTTTATTGGCACAGTACCATGATAGAAAGGTACACCAACGTCCGCCAGAGGACTGAGTTTTGAAGACATTTGGATGGCTGATGACAATGAGGCGGTTGCACCCAGACAACACAAGTTATGCTGTCAGTCCACGGCAGGTCCAAACCTGGTGCAGCACCCAGGTTTCAATTAGGATGGACTCTGGGCAATCATCCCTGAACTGCAATGCAGAAACCCACTCCCAACACCAAAGGGGCATTTTTTTTTTCCCTGGATAAGGTGGAATTAAATTTCAGTGCCTGGAACTGTTTTACAAAATGCTGTTGTGTTCCTTTCTCGCTGTCATAACATTCAGTAGTTCAGGGAATGCAACTGTGTGTGATTACAGAGCAGCTCCCCGTCAGATACATCGTGTAATTAGGGCTGATATGTAGTACTGTGCTCTGAGAAAACCCAGAAGAGTTGGGTCTAAAAAGTTCTGTGAATCAAGATAATTACAATATTAATCGCAATCCATTGAACTAAAGTGGAATTGAATACAAATTTTCTGATTATATAGCATGCACTGAATGACAGTAAGTTAGAAACAGCCATTTTGGTCTGGTTTCATTGCCTCACATCTGGAGAACATTATTACAGAGTCATCAGCCACTTGGCCTGCGCCCAACACGGAAGCAGTTCTCTACTCTTCTCCCTGAACATTGGTGAAACGTGCACGTTTCTCTTTTCTTGAAACATTCTCTTAAGGAGTTTCAATATTGCACAATTGGGATGAGATAAACCACTTGTTTCTGTTTAGAAAGCAAATGAAATTTGATCAAAATGAGTCCAATTTTAAACATTTGCTCTTAGAAAAAATAGTGCTATTTATGTGGGTCCATGGTAAAGGTGGTCATTCCAGCTATTTAAACAATGTAATTAGATAGCATTTCACAGTATACGAGACAAATTGCACAGAAGTCTAAAACCAGAGTGCCCTTGTTCCTCTATAAATATGTACACGTTGCTGGTTACTACCAATTTTATATGAAGTGTCTTTGGTCTTTATTACAGTTTCTGTGCTTGAAAAAAACCTCTTTACTTATGAAGAATCTTCTTTTTTTTTTTTCTTATAGTAATGTAAAAACACAGTTGTCAGCATAATATCCTGACATTCTGGATACCAGCCTGTGTCTACTGGAGTCAGATGTGAAAATAAATAGATATTAAACTGTCAGTCAATGAAATTACAAAGTCAAGCACAGCTCTAGCTGAGATCCTGTGTGTTCTGTTTGATGGACACAGGTGTTTAAGTGTTATGAAATCCTGCAGAGTCTCAGAGTGAATAATGCACCTTCCAGTGGTCCTGCATTAGCCAAAATAACTGCAAGTAGCTTTCCTGTCACCCTGAGCCCCCAAATAATCGATGTGGGCTCAGAAAGGGGCCAGAGAGGCCTTCCAGACTTATCAGAGCTAAAATCTGAGAAGTCATATGGTTTGTGCCATGGCATATGTTCAGGAATCGAAGCAACACTTCTCTAAAACCGCTAACCGAAGGTTAGTTCCACTGGCTTTGCATACAAATCTGAGGCAGATGCCCCAAATCCACATAATTTATTTATTATTTGTAAGGCACTTAAAGTCAATCATCTGTCACTAATAAACATTAACACTATTAAAAATTAATGATCATCCTACGGCATCCTGAGACAGATTCTTCTTTCTGTTTGATGAGTATTGGAGCAAAGCACATTGCGTTCACTTACTGACTCTTAAAGTGTTTATGCATTGTATAATCTCGTGATTTGGGCTCCTCCTCCTTGCCCCAGTGGCCCCCTTCTCCTGGGATGCCAAGAAATGATCAATCTTGTGAGAGAAGTTTGAAAGGATAGGCTTAGATACAAATATGTATCTGCAGAAAAGAAAATAAATCACAAAGTCATCACAGAGCATATAGCATAAGCCTTTGTTATTACTGGACTCTTTGTCTTGCTTTCCACTCAGCACTAAGTAATGGGGTGCCTGCGACAGGGGACACGCACACCTGTGTTTGCTGCTGTACAGAGGGTCCCAGCTCAGGTACCATGCCAGAGGTGGACAATGAAGCTGAAATAACAGTTCAGTGAGACTTCCCGAGAGCCTCACAAGCTGCAAAAAGAAAAGGCTTCCTGAAGAGCAACTGAAAGAGGCAACTTCACCAAAGGTCTGCGCAGTGTCGCAGGGCACTTTCTTCTCTTAGTGGGTGGGAGGCAAAGCCCACTGCTAGAGATGAAGAAACAGCTTGCACCTTAACCCTCAAAAAGGACATTCCCTCTAGAAGTAAAAGTGATTCCAGGCCCTTCATCTTTTGTGTTCAAATTTCAAATATAAATCTCGGGGAATACATTTTCCTATTGCCTTTATCACTCTTCTGTCTTGCACTGACAGACCTCATAAGAGCACTGTTTCCTAACACACACGGCCTTTTGTCCTACTCCTAATTTTAGTGATTACTTTTCTGTGAGAGTGCAGTAACTATGTTATAAATGATTGCTCGATATATGGCTGATTTTGTCAAAATGCAGATAAACAAATGTAATAAACCCACATTAATTACCAGTCTATGAGCATACTCATGAAATCAACTAAACTCATATTTCTTTGAGTTACATGAAGTCTCTGAAAACAAGCTAAACGTAAGGTCTCAACGCTAATGATATAATAAGAAAACTCACCAAGACAATAGACATATTAATCTTCCCCTTGCAATATGCAATACAATATTTCACTGCCAGATCATTTTTCATAGAGAAACAGTGATTTAAGAAAGATGTGTAGGCAGGACTGTGATCTCTTTGCTTCCTTTCTTTGCCTATATTTCATAACTAATAAGGATTTGCAAAGAGCAGCTACCAGAACTAGAAAAGTATGGACAGGTCAGAAAAGCATGGTGTCACAGAATCACAATCACCAAGCCAAGAACAGGAAGGGACTGCATTCCATACATGCTGCCTTCACGTCAGCTGCTGCTGTTACAACTGAAACTCGGTGCCGTTAGCAGAACACTGCTATACAAAACTAGTTCTGCCTTTCAGGGAACAGCAAGTCAAGAAGTAATGAGGCTTTCCTGCAATTTCCTCAGCAGCTCTGTTTTTCAGCTCCTCCAGAGCAACAGAGACAGATCCAGTGCACCCTTTTTACATGTGCACATCTCCTGTATTTCCACAGAGCCACACAGCCCAGGGCAACTCCATGAGCTGTGGCTGTGAAGCCAGAGCTTATCTACACAATCAGTTGTGAGCCTTACACACACCAATAAAACCCAAGGAAGCTGTGATTTAATGCTTCTGAACAAAATTAAGCCACAAAACCTTCTAAATCTCAGCCTGAAGACCTTGCTGCTTTGAACAATACTTTTAAGTAATACTAATTTGTCCTGCTGCTGTTCTCCACTGCCAACAGACTTCTTCTTAATTTGTCTCTTTTTTAGTTCAGAATTCACCCACCGTGAAGCTAAGTTGTTCTTTTAAGGATAGTGGAAATTACAGTCAATAAAAGATATATTAAAGCATCATTATTCAAACACAAAAATGCAATGAAATTGTTAACCAGCTTTCCCTAAGGTGAAGGTGTTTATTGCTAAGTTTTTGCAGTACAATTACATTCAAACAGACAAACGCTAGGCTAAAATAAAGCAGTTATTTTCTGAATCTACCGAGGAGAAATGGAAAAACATCTTGCAAGTAAGCTGCCTCATAGCAAATGCTCGCCCTAAAAGATTTTCTATTAAAAACAGTAGATTTTTAAGAATAATTTTGAGAAAATGAGGCAGCTAAAATACAGCACCTTATTTTCCCTTCTTAAGTATGAATAACTTGCACTGAATTTCTGCAGTGAGTAGGTTTGGAATTTATATGCACTTCTGAAACAAAATTTGATGCTTTTTAACATTATGCTGTGCAAGCTCCATTTCCATAGATTTGCTGCAGGTGAAATAACACAGACACACTGCAGCCACCACATGTCATGTGTACTTCAAGCTGTCCATAATCCCCACCACTGCTTCCAGGGTCTCACAGGCGTTTCACACAACGCTGAAATGTGTT
The DNA here is from genome assembly GCF_951394365.1 of Tetrao urogallus. Classification (NCBI taxonomy): domain Eukaryota; kingdom Metazoa; phylum Chordata; class Aves; order Galliformes; family Phasianidae; genus Tetrao; species Tetrao urogallus. Next base: position 16,841,398 of record NC_136818.1, on the reverse strand, counting down.
TTGGCTGTGGGAATGGTAGGCATAACACTCAATACATCAACAGAGGTGCAGGACACAGTCAAGTGTCTGGCAAGCTGGGGACTCCACCAGCCCTTCCCTATAGCCCCCTGCATACTTGGGCCAAAGCAGCACCAACCCACACAAGCAAGGCAATGCTGCTACCAACACACTGGGGACATTCAGAGAAGACGCAGTCAGGGACTTCATATGGCACAAATGAGTCAGAGGAGAACAGAGGTGGTAGCAACAGGACATGATGCAGCCCACAAGAGCCATGAGAAACAGCAATGCTGCAGTGCCAGTATTTATAAACATAACCGAGGGCTGCTGTCTGTCTCTTTCATACAATTGCTGGACCACAGACTACGGGCCATCTGCCCACAGATGATTATCACAATCTGTGAACAATTATAGACAGGATATTTCTTCTTAGGAAATGGTAAAGTTTACAAAAATTGGGCCAAAAAAAAGCCAGAAAACAGTCAAAAAAACCCCAAAACACTGCATGGAGTCCTTGACCCTAGTGGTGTTTTATTCCCTGACTGCCTCCATCCACAGCCACAGTGCACAGAAAATTTCTGCCGCTGCTGCTGATGCCATGGTGGGTACAGCTTCAGTCCAGCTCCGGAAGACAGAAACACCTGGAATAACTCTCCAAGTCTAGAGATGTGAGCCTGTTGCCAGATGAAAATAGACTCTTCTGTCATGGGACAGCCACTACGGAGCAGGGACCTGTGCACCCTGTCTGGGAGGCAAGTCGTCCCTGGAAAGCTCCGACACTGTTACAGTGAGCTTTCTCCAGGTGCCATGCTTCAGGTAGGAGCCTCCAAGAATGCACCAGCTGTCAGTCCATGATAAGAGGGCAGTTGGGAATGGCACCGCTGGGCTAAGGCATCAGCCCACTCGATCCTGCATATAACATGTAAAGAGTGAAGGAAACCATGCACGTGCAAAAAACCCCTCATCCGCCGCCAGAGCAATTAGTGGTTTGTTACAACAGCGCAATAGCACTGAAAGTAAAAATCCAACAGGCTTAAAACAACAGATACTCTCAATTCATTTCTAATTTATGCATTCTTGTCATATGAAAGCCACTTGCTTAAGCTGCTTTTCTATCTATTTGCAGTCTGTTCAGACACACAATACTCAGTAGGGGTCTGTCTCCATGATTCATTGGCTCAGATTTCCTATGGAGTTTACATGATGTCTACTAAGCCCCATACAGCTTTGTATCCATTATAACCAGGGACAAGCAAGCAGGGCTTGGGAGCCTGAGCATCCATCTAAGAATAGCTTCCTGTCTTCCAGCTTTCTTCACAACAAATGAACAATGGTTACATTTTACAGGCTAGCACTGCATGGTGAGGGGAAATTATAGGAACTTGTCTGAGTTAAATAAGGGAAGAAGCATTTAGAGTGAAGCTCCTTAAATGAGCAGGTCAATAACTAGTTTACTGAGACCAAGGCACATAGCTAATGAGAGAATAAAGAATTATTCTTGTCAAACGAGAAAAAGATGCTGCCCTGGTTTTGTGCTAAATAATTACATTCATTATGTTTAGGACAGCCCTGCAAGTGGTCTTTTGCACTAGTAAATTCATTAGCAAAGCTAATAGGCAAACTACTATTGGGGCAAATTTAAACGATTGCGATAGGATGGATGGTAAAGATGGGGAAAGGTAGTATGAGAGCTAAGAGACAAAGTCAGCTTTAAGTATAATTGAATTTATCTTCTCATCAACTTTAAGGCGTCCTTCTGGGCTTGAAACAAGGAGAGGAAAAGCCATTGAAACTGAAAGATATTCACTTGATTGGATTTGTTGCTGGCTTTTCCAGCTTAACCAAGCCATTTAAACCGACCCCTTGACACATGAGAACAATTATAAATCCAAGAAAAATTAAAATGTTAACCAAATTGGCTCAGTGTTTCCAATTGATACAGGAACTCTAATGTGTCATGAAGCCATCCCCCAACAGAAACTAGGCTTTGCAATTTCCCCAAAAGTTGGTGAAACTCAGCTGGGCAAAAAGAAGGCAGGATCTGGCTTCTCTAGAGAAAAGCCTCAGTCACACAAGAGGTTCGGACGAATAGTGGAGAACCAGGAGAACAGCAGCGCATGTCTCCATCTTAGCATGCTCCTCCCTGGCAGTAGTGACCCCATGCCGGCTGCTAGCAGAAGAACCCAGAGGACACATGGAGATTGTGGTCCGCCCGCCAGGTGGCCAGGGGGCCATGCAGGTGTTCACTACCTCCTTATCCTGGTGGACACCCCTGCTCAAGCAGCTGAGGCTGTGTGAGCGGGGATGCTCATGCCCTAATTTGGAGAGGGGGACACATTTTTAAGGCACAGCAGGGAACAGTTGTCCCCACTGCAGTGCACACTGAAGAGCAGTCTTGGAGCACACAAATGGGATTTCAGGTGAAACTAACCTGGAAGATACAGCCCAAGAATGCCCTCATGGGCTCCAGCTGCTCATGTGTGTTCTGTCCAAGGAGCATGCTGAGGTGATCAGAAGGAGGTAAAAAACACACAGCAATATATAAGCTCTTCACTATACTTAAGTGCTCCTCTCATGCTGCGTATCTTCCCGGGGCAGGCACAGCTTAGGTTCACTACGGACTGTAGGGGCTGCCAAGTTGGCTGCACACATATGCGGATACCACTGTGATTCCTCCACAGACACATATTCAGATAAAGAAGTTATAGTCTAATAAAATCATTAAAGGAATTCTGGGCCTAAGTACCTCTTTCTTTTATCATGCCCTGCCTAGACTGTAACCACAGAAGCTCCATAGACAGAAATTCATCTCAACGATGGGAAGTGTCAGAAATAAATTTAGAGGGGCCAAGAAGAAAAGCAGCAGCACATGTGGGACTGTGCAGGCCCTAATGGCACTCTCAGCAGTGACTACACTAGCAACCATCACCAGATGGTCCTCTCCTCCCAGGCCCATGACATGGTCACTGTTAGAACAGACCACTGCTGTTCTGGAGCTAAAAGAGCAGGAGGAATGTTAAAACCTTTTTAAGCACTTTATAAGTGAGATACAGAAATGATTTTTTTGCCAAAATACAGCTTTTTAAAATGAAAATGCATCATGATGACAGAAGGATACTTACTAAAACAAGAGGGGAAAAAAAAAAAATACTTAATTCTTTTTCTTTGGAAGTAGAATTTTGTTCTGTTTTGTTTTGTTTTTTCCTTACTTCTAAAAAATCTATTTTAACTGTCTCATTCAGGTTGATCTGGGTCAGGTTCATCACTGAGCCAAAAAGCTGCTATATATCAAATCTTTGTACATCTGTTTGAAATGGACAGAGTATTAGCTAAAGGCATCCAGAAGGTAGCTTTTCAGTAATTGAATTTGGGAGAGACAGAAAAGAAGTAACTGCAATGAAGCCCATATCTGGGGGAAAAAAAATCTTTGCCAAGTGGAAATGGGAATAAATGTTCTTGGCTACTGCTTCAGCCTGAAAAGCCAGAAGGAGCCTGAGGCTCCCCAGTAAACCTAGTTTAAAAACCTCCTCAGCTGATCTCTTATTTCTTCTGGCTAGTTGCCTTATCCAGACAAGTTAGAAATTCAGGATTTAACTCTCTGTGGGAAATTGGACAGATATTGTACCTCTGAAGAAAGAGAGTTTAATTCTCTAATTAAGTGTTGAAAGACTTGCCACCTTCATCATTTCTTTTGAAAATGTCTAAATTACCCTGGAAACGGTTCCCAGCTGCCTACTGAACAGCAGTAGGACTTTTCACAAACATGGGCATGCCACAGGTGCTGAATTTGACCTGCCTCTCTGAATGCACCCCAAATGGGTCTGACAGATACAAACCAACAGCTTCCCAGAGATGGGCCTTGGTGCCATGAGCTACTTCCCACCACCCCCTGAAATGCATGAGCTGCTTCCTTATGTCCAGCCACCACGGTCCACCTACTCTGCCAGCAGGTCTGACTGCATGGCGTGCTATGTGAAAGACTGCTGGAAAATGTGGAGAATTGTAATAAGAAAACTGATGATCAGCAGTCTCCTTCCTCCACTGCCTTTCATGCATCTACAGCTATCAAAACCAGACCAGACTAGAAAGATGAAAAAATACCTGAGATCTCCAGGTAGATTTTTGTTAGTAAATTTTTAACTAATCATTTCCACAGGAAAGATTAAGGCTGGAAGATAACTGTTAAGAATGAGGTAGAGTGTCAAGAGGCATTTCTTTGGGGACAAGTCTGACAAGCACCGAGTGGGGAGAATCTCACAACTTGTTCTCCCAAAGGTCAAGAGCAGACCTAGCCTTATTCATGAGATTTTTTGCCTGCTATTAAACAATACAAACACTTGCACTCTTTATATTTAGAGGGTCTAGAAGCTTAATTATATAGCTTCTCAAGGAATAGAATCATAGAATCACCAAGGCTGCAAAAGAGCTCTAAGATCATCTAGTTCAACCATTCGCCTACCACCAATCTGTTCCAGAGGACCACATCTAAATATTTCTTGAACACCTCCAGGGATAGTGACTCAATCATCACCCTGGGTAGCTCATTCCAGTAACTGACCACTCATTTGGAGAGTAAGTTTTTCCTAATATCCAACCTGAACCTCCTGGAACTTGAGGCCATTCCTTCTCATCCTATCTCTAGTTACCTGGGAGAAGAGACCAACCCCCACCTCGCCTCCTGAAAGTTGTTGAGGACAATGACGTCTCCCGAGCCTCCTGTTCTCCAAACTAAACAATCCCAGTTCTCTCAGCCACATCCCATAAACCTTGCTCCAGACCCCTCACCAGCTTTGTTGCCCTTCTCTGAACACACTCCAGTGCCTCCATGTCTTTCTTGTAGTGAGGGTGCCAAAACTGGACACAGTACTCAAGGAGTGGCCTCACAAGGAGCTGAGTACAGACAGACAATCACCTCCCCTGCTTTTGCTGACAACACTATTTCTGACACAAGCCAGGATGTCATCAGCCTTCTTGGCCATCTAGGCACACTGGTGGCTCATGTTCAGACAAATGTCAACCAACACCCCCAGGACCATTTCCTCCACACAGTTTTCCAGTCACTCTGTCCCAACTCTGTAGCATTGCCTTGGGCTGCTGTGGTTGAAGTGCAGGACCCAGCACTTGGCCCTGTTGAACTTTAACCCAATGGTCTCAGCCCAGTGATCAAGCCTGTCTAGATCCCGCTGTATGGCCTTCTTACCTTCAGGTAGATTACTTCCTCCCAGCTTTGTGCCATTTGCAGAATTGCTAAGGGTGCACTCAACCCCCCATCCAGACCACCAATAAATAAAGGTATTAAACAGAATGGGCCCCAATACTGACCCCTGGGGATTACCACTCATGACAGTATGCCACGGCTGGATTATTCCATTTCACCACCACTCTCTGGGCACAGCCCTTCAGCAAGTTCTTTGTCCAGCAAAGAGTGTACCTGTCCCAGCCATGGGCTGACAGCTTCCTCAGGGGAATACTGTGGCAGACAGCATCAGTGTTATAATCAGAAAAATGACCCTTGTTCCTGTGGTTACGTGCTTACTAAAGTGTCTACTAACTTGTCACTATATGTCCATATTGTTCAGTAACATTAATATGATCAAAGTATGTCAATTAGAGAATATTGGCTCCTTAAGCCATACCTACTACTTTGTCTGCTAGCAAGGCAAACTTTGATCTCAAATAAGCAAGGGAAAGGCAGCACAGGTGTGCAACAGTAATATGCACTATATTTTGCCTCATGCTGTGTCACCTCCAATGAACCTTTATTCTCATTTATTCTCATTCCAGAACTTGTACACTTGTTGAAGGTTAGTGATGAAGTGCAACACAGGTCATAAACAACTGAGCTTCATTTTCCACAACTAGACAGAGCATCAGGCACTTAGGAAAAAAAATATATATATAGTAGCTTGTAAATGGAACAATTTAATATGGAAGCAGTTGATGGCAAATAAACATTCCATGCCAAAGCAACTTCACTGTCATTAACTGTACTCTATTCCTTTCAAAGCTAGTGAAACAGAATTTATTCAATTTTATGAAAGAAATCAGTTTAGTATGTGAAATATACATTAAGAAGGGAGAACACTGTTCTTTTCCCAAACAAAAACTTTTTTCTACAGGCAGTGCACTGGTAAGATCTCAATATACAATGCTCTGGGTAAGATTTTCTAGCTACATAGCTGGAAACAGTATTCCCTTTCTTTGACACAGTTGCTTTGCGTTGTAAAACCTCTTCAAAAGTTCTGGGCCTAAATTACATGAACTCCCTCCTTGCCCAGTTCTTTCAGCTATTTCCAAGTGTGTGGCTTGTTCCTCCAAATACATGACACTTTCACATATGTTTTTTAAACTGCATTACCATACTTCTTACCTACTGCAAGAAGTGCTTGAGTCCAGTCTCTTCTAGCAGCTAAGACTTCTCTGACTTCCAGCAGCAAGAAAGATTCAGTGCTTTCTCTGACTTCCAGCAGCAAGAAAGATTCAGTGCTTTCTCTGACTTCCAGCAGCAAGAAAGATTCATTGCTTATGGACTCCCATTGACAGATAAACATAGTCTCCACACTGCATCAGCCAAAGGTTTCAATCCTTTATCAATACGTTTGGCCATTGAAATATCTATGTAGCTTTAAGAAGACTGGCTTCAAACGAAGTCACTCTAGAGCCAAAGAAACTGGTGAAAAGAAACATTTATACTTCAAAAATGTGATCTCTATGCAGAAGATCAGCAGGGGAGCAGGGTATCTGAGAGCTTGTGTTGTCTCCATCCTTGGAGGTTCACAGGACAAGATGAGAACAAACTGAGCAATCTGGCCTGGCCTCGCTGCCAGCCTGCTTTGAACAGGATGTCAACCTGAGCCCTCCTGCAGTCCCTTCCCACCAACTTACCATGTAATTGTGCAACATGAAACTGCACTCAAAAATTACACCACCATCTCCAGTTAGAGAAGCAATTCTTACACCTGTCCTTACCTGAGCACATGGGATTTTGGAACACTCATAGATATGCTGTATCAGACTAAATCCCACACCTTTCCATTTTATTTTTGTTAAACCTAGGAGAGTGCAGGCATTTTCAGCCCCACAAATCTTTAGGCTTTAAAAAGCCACTTTTAAGTCCTTTCTTAATGGTTTCTCAGAACAGTAAGTTTTCTGAAGAGAAGAACAAGAAACATCTCTTATCTTTGTTTCCATCAATTCAGATTAGTATTCCATGTTCACTATTACTTATTCTCTCTGACTTCTTGATGTCTGCAGCTTGATATCTGCAGGGTAATCTTGTCCAAAATCCTCTCCATGGTTTACAAGTGTGGATTTAGTTCTTATGTTCACTGACTGCTAATGAGGCATCTTCCTTCCTCAATCCTGAATAAATTTAAGCACCTACTGTAAAATGCTCCTCCCTACCGCTTTCCATTGATTACAGGGAGTTAGGATCTGGCAGCCATTGATAACAGACATGATGAGATGCTCACTGCTCTCTTGATTTTATAAAGTGAACTTACAGCAAGTGGCCAAAACATCGCTCAGTATGAGGAAGAAATACCTCCCAGTCAAATAGTATCAGTAAGGATCCTTGAGTATCTGCATGGAGCTGGACTTCAGCTTCTGACAGCTCTGAGGAGAGTGCCCAGGCACACCACAACACTGACACTGTTTCATCACCCCTCACTCACTGTTTCCAGCTCCTGAAAGCACCTGAAAGGGCAGGAAACAATAGGAACTTGTGCTGGTTTATGACATACCTGTGACTAAGCCTCCAGCTTAAGCTGTGTCTTGCAGTCCATTCAAAATAAATTCAGAAACAATCCTGAATATGTCTCTGTTCACATTGTTCATCATCTTAGATAGGTAGAACTACACCACTCACCCATTTCCTATGTGCAGAGCCAGGCTATAGGATTAGAGGAGGTACCAAATGCAGAGAAGGAGCTCTTGCTCCATCTTACTCTGCCACGCAGATAAAAAGATCAAACTACATTGCAGTATTTTGTGTGTAAAAGGAAAAAAAAGACACCTAAATATATTTGCCAAAATAGATCTAACTTGATGATGGAAAAGCTGGTTAGCACATCCTAGGCTGAATTTTGTTATTTTGTTTAATGCAACAAATTATACTACAATTTTATATGAATTCTATCTTCTTGACCTTTAAAAGCAAAGATAATCTATAGCCTCTAAAATTTCAGTTTCTCTCTAAACAATTAATGGCTGTCCACAACAGACACAGTTTTATCGGAGGGGATAATATTGAAAATTTATTGAGAAGAACATCTTCATCTAACTAACAAGCATACCTGTAACTGAGAAATTAATGTTCTTCCCAAGAGATAAAAAAAACAACTGAGGTTAATTAGGTGATCACTACATGTAATAGTGATAGAATAACACATGTAATGTTTCTACAGTGAAACATGATTTTATAAGGAAATGTATGCACATTGCACCCTACCACAGTCTGATAAAATAATGAAGGAGAGTACGGTACACATCGCCAAATGGATGACGACTTCATATAACTTGTTCTGAAAGAAAGCAGCCTGTTGTTTACTGCATTTATCGACAATCTGTGAAAGTAGACCAGAAATCAGTCTAATTACCAGAGTGCCAGTTGTGCTTGTTAACACCAGCTTTGTGACCAAATGTTATTCCACAGTTGTCACATCACAAGAAGGTTTCATTACTAACATAATAGTGAACAAGATCACATGCCTGGCTATTGATTGATCTGCCACACAAAGGAAGGACGTTGTTGTCTCTATTATAACCAGTTACATCTTTGTCTGCCTGTGTAATATGCGCAGGAATGTATCATGAGCAGTTGCTGCACTGTTTCCAAATTTCTGCCTGTTAGCCCATTAACAGCCCATTATCATTTGTAGGCTTTACCACCAGAGAAGAAATGACCTTGCCATAACTTCACTCTTCTACAATCTTCAAAAAGCTGTTTTCATCACACTTACTGTATTGGAAGGATTGGAAGGATAAGGACTGAAACTTTTTCAACGTTTGCTTCCTAAGTATATAATTCCTGCCAAATAGAAATTTTAATTCTTTTCAGGTGCAATTAGGTTATACTGGAGAAATAATAGAAATATGCATCATTACTGCTGTTGAATGGTCCTGCAAAAACTATATCTTAGACCAGAGCAATATTCTACTAACAAGCACCTCAAGCAAAATGAACTAACACTGACCCTCAGACCATCAATATACTGCTTTCCATTCACTGACCAGCCATAAACACAAAAAACAGCTTTCAGGCTTGTTGTTAATATTAAAAAACAGTCTTGTTTATTTTGCTACAAACTCAATAAATATTATAATTTCAAAGTAGATTTGTTTATCATTGTGAGCCTACAGAAAAACAAGCATGCCTCATCATCTTATCTGATAATGAATGATTTATCAGGCAGAACGTGAATCTGCTCCTAACTGAGTCTATTTTCCTGCTTACGCTTGTTGAACAGATACAATTTAATGAAGAATATAAAGTACTTAAAAATCTGTCTACCATTAATAGTTTAATTAAACTGACATGTACTTCAAAAACAGAGAGACAGAAAACATTAATTTTGGCTATAAAGGGCATGGCATTATTAAAGTGCAATTAAAAACAACATTCACTTACAATTAATAGCTAAAACAATTTAATTATTCAACATTTGATTGTCAGTTCTGGCTAACTTAGCCACCCCAAGGTAGATACGTTCTTTGGTCCTCTTTAAAGTACATTAGATAGCTGCCATTACACTGCAGTGACCCAAGCACAGGCTACTAAATGACTCCTGAGCAGTACTGCAGCGTAAATCTTGATCGAAATTGGCCAATTAGCTCCACAGTTATTTGAGAGAAGGTGCTGGAAGAGTGGAGCAAAGAAAATCAGCTCATCCACACAGGTCTCTCTCTTTTTTTTTTCTTTTTTTTTTGGGGGGGGGGGGGAGGGGGGGTGGAAGAGGGGGAGAGAGGTGTAAAAAAACACTACTACCAAATTCATGAAGAAGCAAAGTGAGAGTTTACCAAAAAAAAATTTCCACGTAGAACAATTCTTTCTCAGCAAATAGCAATGAAAATTCTCTTGAAATTCAGCCTCTGTTTATTGTTGTTGTTTGCTGTTTTAAGAACACTGCAAAAGAGACATTTAGAAAGTTCATCAGATTTTAGGGTCAGACAAAAATCCAGACCCAAGACTTGAAACATAGGACTAGTCTGAAAACAGAGATGTTTCTCCATAAGAGAGACATTAGTACTTGTTTCAGAGTGGTATTCAGAAGAAAATTCATTCTTTTCCAATTCTAAATCAAAAGCAGGAGAGAGTAGCATTAATACTGCAAAGCCATCCATTTGCAATTGAAAGAACCATGCCTGACTTCATCAGTCACCAATACATGGGCCACTGGGCAGCTGACCATTCTGGTACATGGGCTTGAGGAAGTCAAGCTTCAATTCTGTTCTCCAGAGAAACTATTTCATATAATAGGTTACAGGTTACACAGGAGAAGGAAAAGACTTTCTGCTCACACTGCCAGCAGCTGAGCCAAGCTGATCCTCCAGGATTAGAGAGAAGGGTGCACTGAGCCTGGCACTGCCTTGCAAGGATGGTTCCACATGGGACATGAACTACAACCAGCTCCAGACTCCTCCGTTGTGCTACAAGTCAGATGATGACGCAGCAGAAGACCTCACGTGGAGTTCTGTGGCAGAAGAATTTGTTGGAAAACTGCAAAAGAAGAAAATAGTCTTATCATTGGTTTTTGTAGATAGCATTTCAGTGACAAAAAGATTTGTTATAATGCATCTGTAAAAAAATGTATGTAAAATGAGAGCAAAAGTAATCAGTACAAAGCAATGAATTCCCACACTTAAGTTTCTCCATGGAGAAAATTTGTATTTATCTTCAATTTATCTGCAGAAAAAAAATGAAGCAAGAAATGGTAAAATGGGATTTAGTAGTGTTCACCAGAATCTATTTCTTCAGTGTCTTCCTCTATCATTTTTTTCCCCAGATGCCCTTTCCAAAAAGCTAAGAGCTTGTTCTACTCTGTGCCAAGCAGGGAGGGATTATTCTTCAGGGTCTGGGCTCTGCGAGGTCTAACCACATTAAAACCCTGCTTAAATTCTTTCTAAAACATCTTACTCGTAAGTGACTGCAGTCTAGAATAGACCAGTGGAGCAGGGAGAATAGAGGGTAAAGCCTGCAAGCAGATTTGAAAAATGAAAAACCAACAAAAAACAAGAGACAGAGGGAGCCTATACACTGTATATACCTACAAGCTACAACTAAAACCCCTTGTGCCTGAACCAAGCTTCTTTGCTTGCATGTGACTTTGCATCAAATTGCTAGCCCCATCAGTAATCAGATGTTTTCATGTATGGAACAAAACACCAGGCAATTACTGAGTTTTATTTACTTCATGGTTTATTCACTGTTTTGTGACCAATGCAGCCTGGCAATTCAAATATTTTATGAACTACTGTATTAATTGACCTCAAATCTCAACATTTTCTTTAATGTCAGAATATTGCAAATTATTTAATATTTTGTGTTTGTGTGTATGCATATATATATATATATATAAAACCACAGGCATTAAAAATATTTTTGATTTTTTTCCAAAAAATACTTTCTCTTACAAGTTTACAGATATTTAGTTATATATTTAAAACTCTCATTTATGAAGATGTATTTCGATTTCTATTTCTTTCTTTAATAGCACGAAATTACATTAAAGTATTATGGACTTCTATTTAAAGATTTGCTGAAAATAAGACTTACACAAAGCATATCTGAAGCACACCCTGACATAGGACAGTATACACCAGACTAAATTACTTTGCAATTGAAATCAAGGCATTAGATGTAGACTTTGCTATTATTGTGTTTAAATTAAGCTTGAAATGCCATACAACTGAAATAAAATCAGAAGCCGAGCAGGGTATTGTTTGGTTTCTGAATATTAAATGCAATCAAAATGTAATAGTACTTATAGATTTTTCATATACAAACAGATTTATGGAACTGATGAAAACCATTTGCCCATTGAGTTCCAACAATCTGGATGTTTTCTTCTATGAATAATCAAATTAGTTTACTCAGGCAGCTTCTGTAGTTCAATGCTAGAAACGCGCAGGATTCATACTTCAAGAGATACAATTTGGTTAAAAGATATGCTTTTAAAAATCAAGTAGCTTTACCATAAATTTCATTTAAGAAAATGAAACAACATCTTGTGCAAAAAACAAACAAGGTTCACAGTGTTCATAGCTGATAAAAATAGCAAGTCAGCAAGTTTCACTGCTGTTGATAATGAATTTTACTTTCTGCTTTGCATACACGAGAAAAAGTTGCAACACTTGAAGGTAATCACATTTACTTCAACAGATCAGTTTCTTTATATACTTCATTTTCTGAAATTTTGTGAAAACGCTGCTGTTAATTTGAAGTTCCCAGAGAGCTTTTTCACTTCAGAAAATCTCTGAGCTGTTTTTCAGCCTCCCTGATTCCTCTAAGCCAGCTGCTCTCTCAGTGTGAGAAGGCAGATTATTGACCCAGAATTTTCTCACAACAGCTTTTCAAAAATTAGGATTTATGAGATGTGCATTAAGAAAATATGCAAAAATGTACTGCAAATTTTAGGGGCCTTCGTGCCTTCTGAAGACGCATGGTGTCTCTCCCTTTCTTTAGTATCATAAGAATGCTAAATAAGGATAAAGAAATCCCTTCTTCCAAGGGAGGAGAAAATAATCACTCACACCCTTAAAATACCAGATCATTATAGAACTGTGGGAAGGTTTCATATACTGCTGGTTGTGGCTTTATATCCATGTTCCACTTGCCAACATTTCGGGTGTATTCTGAAGCTGATTTTTGATCCTTTAAGGACCACCTATCCTCTGGGCTCAGGATTGTCTCAGCATTGGTAATGCCAGGACAGCAGCTGGTTTGAAAGCAATCTTGATGAAATTTCACAAGAGCAGCTTTTCCTGGAATATTTTAAACTAAATAAAATAAAAAAAAAAACACAGAAATCAGGCAGTGAAGCGCAAACACTAGAGGAAGATTAAAAAAAAATTGTGGTGAAAGGAGGAAGGGAATGGACAAAGAGTAGAGTCAGAGGAAACATCAGTAGGGAAAGAGATTCAGTGAAGAAGGTAAATTAAAAACAGAGATCCAAAATCAAGGCAGAAATGTTTACAGAGCTAAAGCTCTCCTTATAGAGCTCCACCGAGTCCACAGGAAATTAGCTGTGGGGAAAGCCTGGGTATCACAAGGAGCAAGGCACATACACCCTTTACCTTCTGAACCTGCGCTCATGTTAGCAGAGCTGTGCTATTTAGCAACCCAAAAATAAATATCCAGCCTATTGGAACAAGTAAGAAGGATATCGTGTAGCTACGGCCTTCTCTCAAGCAATGTAATCTCCTTCTTTTATGTCCTGCCTTTCAGAACAGGAGGAACAACAAGGCAAAATGTAATTTACAGTCTTGGTTTATCTGTAGCCACAGCCCATCTGCTTACTCGAACCGCAGCAGAATGCGTATGTGTGCATTCAGAGAGATGGCTGTCATTAGACCAATGAAGTTAACCAACAGATAAAAGCCAGGATTAGATCAGTAATAAAGTTTACACTTCATTATAGATGTCAAAATCCTTGCTGATTTTTTTTTTCATGAGTATTTAGCTTATTGAATTTCACAGGCAAAATTGTCTCCAGTGAGCATTCAGCAATCAGTAACTTGGAAGCTCTAGCATTCAGCACTGAAACCTGAAAACAGATATTTCCTTAATAAATTTACAGAATTAGAAAAACTGGACATATTAAAATACACTCCTGCATTCGTGGCTCTACAATGACTGGATTCGTGTCTCATCAAATTTACATTGTGGAATCTGAATGTAGTATGATTAGGCATTATTTTAACACCTACATTACAATACAATTTAAAATAAAATGGCCCTTCATATTGCACTAATATCAGTGTTTTAAATAACAAAGGGGATTTTTTTTAAATAAAGGAAAGGATTAGCATTTAGTTTCAATCAGTATAAGCAATGCTGTACCAGTTGGTGTCTCAAAGATTCAGAATTTTATTAATATTCCAGAGATGCATTTGTGTTGCCTCTGGGTACACTGAAAAGCCACTTAAACTGCACTTAAAGCAGCACTACAGGATCAAATTGATGTGCATCAACCATTTACAATAAAACTTGATTATTATAAAGGCATACATATTTGCATAATTACATGTTTGATTTTTTGATAATGCAGCATACACTACAAAATGTTACTTCATGTAGAAAGGCATCGTCAAAAAGCACCATCTGCTGTAGTGTTTAATGCACTGCAATGTTTGAAGGATTCTGAAGGTAGATTTGTGTGAATCAAAGGGGAAAGCAAAAGAGTTTTCGTGGAACAAGAGGCTGAGGGCTGGAGGATGGGACACCATGCAATCTGGACTTTCTGTTTGGCTGTCGTCTGTTCCTCTCAGCTTATTTGTAATATAATTGTCAGGGGGAGAAAGGGAAAAAGCAACAGAGCAGAACATCCTACAGTCTTCAGAACAGAACGTAGGAGTCAGAATTTGAGAGCATTCAGCATAAATATATCTGAGGTTTGTACTCAAAGCAAAAAATCACAGTATCTAATATATGTAATGAAGTAATCACATGACACCAGACAGCACAGACAGTGGATTCTGACACTTACCACCCTGACAGTAATTACTCTTTTTAAAAGAATCTCAAGTAACATCACAAGAGCTTAAAAGACACAGAACTTGAAAGCAAAAATATATCCATATTTGCTCAATTCAAAAGGAGAAACAATTCACTCTTCTGCAATATCTGACAACAAACCCTAACAAAAGCAAAATGCCTTCATGTCCAGGAAATCCAGTGCTGAGATTATAGAAGTAAAACATACAATGGAGTAACAGAAGCAGTAGGCATTTTGAAAGGCACATTTAGTCCAGGGTTCCTATAACCTAAAAATATGTATAATTTTGATTAGGACACACCTATCATTTCAATACCTGAGGCTGGATTTTGAGAAAGACATTAATCAATATTGTGCCCTCCCAGCGAGCTTGCATTTACGTATCCAGAAGACATGGAAAAAATGAGTCTGCTGTGGCTTTTTCCTAGGTTGTTGCCACCTCTGAGTTAGGCTGTGAACATTTTTGGACACTGTGCTGAGTGGTAAAGCACACTACAAAGCCAAGATAGGGAAGATTTGGCAGAGAAGTCAATAGGCATGTACTAGCCTGTTGCTTCCCAGTAGGAGCTCATTCCTTCACAAATTGGCCTTCGGTAAGCAGTGTGTTTCAGTGCTCAGGGACTGGATTACAAGCTGGAAACCAACAGCCAGAACTTTGGCAATTCATTTCATTTCTCCATGCTTTCCATTATCCTTCCTTCTGACTTTCTCACATCATATCAGTTGAAAATACATAACGCTTTGGTCAAGGATTTTTTCATAATACAAGTTTCCAGCATGTTGGGCATTAACCAAGCTTTTACCTTCATTGGTACCACTAGGTATATCAGGATATAAAGAATTTTATTGTGTGTCATTATATGGAACAAATATGAATTAATTAAAAAGCATCTTCAACAACACAATCTGATTATAACGTCCAGTAGTCAAGGATAGCATCTGTCTTTGTCCAGTGACTCAGAAGATCTTCAGAAATGGACAAAATTGGGCCCAGAAACCTGAAGGAACAGTCTAACAGAGTATGAGTGAATGTAAATATATTAAACCTGATGTGCCCAAACTTCATCTTGTATATATAGACTCACTGAAACCAAATGACCATAGAGTTTCAAACTCTAAAGCTGTATTACTGGCCTCTTAGTTTATGCTGTATCTGAAGTAAATTTACATTCCTACCAAAAAAATACCTGCTGTATAGTTATGAGACAGATTTTGCTTCTCACAGTGAGGCAGAATCTGCTTGAGCCCTCTGCTGTACACAAGATTTTTAAATCATCCATGTCCCTTACAATGGCTTATCATGTACAATTATAGCTTGGCACTCAGAGATGCTGAACGCTCACATTCTCATTGACTTGGTGCTTTGAAATCTAGTCCTTCTGAAAAATCAAATCTTGTGTATTATGTAGAAGAGTATAAAAACATTTCTTTAAATTACTATTGTGCGCACATAGTTCACAAAATCTGAGAAATATTTATCTTTTGGTATTTTCCCACACACATCATTTTCCAAGTTGAACTGCATTAAAACAGAAAGCTGTGCTGCTGCTTCTGCCTGCATTTGAAACAGAACCTGCACAGTTTTCTGCTCTTCAGGTACCCATACTGAAAAGATAATGGTGTATTTGTATCATAATATTGAAAATATCTCCAAACTATGACAAAACATCAAAAACTGCGTTTCTTTCCCACTCTGACTGCATTTGGTCACAGCACTGAAAGAGAAAACAAAACCACACAGGCAAACACAAAATCTCTGGAAACAACGAGGTTCCCTTTTGTGCTTTAATATTCTTCTCTTGGTGAGCTTTCCTAACAAAGTCTGTACTAATCATTGCTGGAATCAGCACAGCAGTGACTGCCAAGCACAGGCTTTTTCTCCACCCCTCTGCACTAGGCAGACAGGGTTTTTCATTACATATATCATTTTCAACTTGCTGCAGTGATTCCACAAAGACAGGAGGATTTAGAAAGCTAATGAATGGGGGTGGGGAGAGAGCTAGGATTGGAGCTCCTGTGTTAATGTCTAAGGCTACATACCCTGAGTGGCTTCACACACAGGGCATTGCCACTGATTTTATTTTCATTGCTCGGCACTGACAGACTTTGACAGCCAAATCATTTATCTCAAGTTAATAAATCAAAATAAAGGGTGGGGGCTGGGGGCATTTTTTGCTTGAGCATTTAGTGCTACAGGATTTAAGGCAAGCCTCACTGGGCATTGCCTTGCCCAGATTGCTATTGTGTTGCAATGACAGCAAAATTGTTCATCTTTCTGCTGCTAATTAAGAACAGAACTGAAGAAGAACATGTTTGGTCTGAATATACTATAGCATCAAGGGACCTTTTGCCACACCATAATGAGATGCCATAGATGCTGCAACTCAGTACTGTCTACAAGTCTCTTGTTTTATTATTAGAAAAAATTTCATCTTCCAGTTAGTTGACATAAAGTTAATCATTTTTAAATAAGATTAACCTGAAGGAGGAACACACGCACAAAGACAACAAAAAGAACACATCCCTTCCCAAGGTCCCTACTACCACAGAATGCTCCATTTCACTGATATCAATACTGTTGCTACAATACAGCAGTTTTGTACCATCTAACCCCCCCTTTTGCAGACATGTCATCAATATCGCCTGCCACTTGGGAGAATAGGCTATACTGATTACAAAATACTAGCTCTATAAATCTGTTAATTTTAATGATAAACCAGGATATTTTAGACATTCTTGTCCCTGAAGATCCAAGAACAATTGCAGATTGATTGTGAACCAATTAAGGACCAAAGAGCTTTAAGTTGTGAATATCATTTCTTTTCTTGGAAAAAAAGAACTGCCTTGTTCTTGCTTCTCTATATAATAACTTAGGATGTGGGTGAAACTGATAATTCAGCTCTGAGTGGCAAACCAGGATTTCAGCTTTCTCAAACCATAGCCATCAGTAGATCCTACTCAGCTGACTCTTTTGTGACTGCTGTCATTGGTACATCAGGTAGGCAGAGATGTAAGCACCACATTGGTGAACACCGGTGTACAGATAAGCACAAGTGGCTTTGATCTTGATGGGTAGTCGCTGCAATATCTCAGCACAAGTTAATAAATGGCAGTTATTGTTAGGGGCTTCACTTGAGTCCTAACTGCAATAATTCCCCCCTCTAACAAACTGGTACAGTGGAGGTTCCCCAAGATCTGACTTGAGACTTTGAGATGACATTTTCCAGACTAAGTCCAACAATCTGCTCCCAATGTGCCATGGGGACACTGCCTCAGGAGCTGAATGGAAACTTGGGTTAGTTGATGATTTTTACTTTATGTTTAAGAATAGGCTATGCCCTGCAACTGTATTCTGCTTCCAATGTGCAGTTTACAGGCTCCTGTAGTGAATAACATCATGTGCTCCGTCAATTATTAATAACTAGACAAGCGTTTTCACATCAGAACACTGCCTTGTAATGTGATGAGCCTGTATCATATTAGTGCATCAAAGCTCAGACTGGGAACATTAGTAGTTTACTAAGTGAACTTTGAACAGAATTTATTCCCCAAACAGTCTGCTGAGTACTGCAAATATACGGCAAAAATTTTTGAAAATAGAAAATGTTTCTTTATTGGCAACATTTTTACAGTACGTTTTGTGTTTTAGGTGGTTGATTTACTGCTACATTGCATTTATTTTAACACATCATTGATCCTCTGTCTCATGCATCAGATTTAGTTACTTCTTTATTGTATAATTTCTAGGTGACAGTGGCTATCCAGGACAGAAACAGCTGATGGATCTAATTTGATTTTGCCCTTATACAAGCAGAAGTTCACTTACTAGTTCACTTACTCAGAATTCATTGATCACTCGAAGGTCTTCTGGGATTGTGAAATCTCATTCTCGGTGTCTTTTCCAATTGTCAAAGCACAGACTCGATACCGCATCTGACATCCTTGCAGCCTGCCTCGTTCTGCATAACACAGCAGTCAACCATGGGGTTACAGTCAATGATGGGGCTCTCATAAAGGATGACAAGGCTAACTCCTACTGACTTCAGACATGGCAAAAAGGTAGATCTTTCTGAAAGGTGGGCTTACAGATGATAAGCAAGGGGCAGCTCACTGACAGGCATATATTTAAACAAGGGAAAGAAAGAAGAGGAAAAGGAAGACGGGAGACAAAAAAAGGCAGTAGCAAAGGAAAAAGAAATCACAGAAGTAGTTTTACATGAAGTGGGTCTAAAAATCAAAGAAATTTTACTATTTAGCATAGCAAGATGATTGAATTCCTTTATCTCCGTCTTACTGTTCCTAGCTAAAACACAAGATAATGTCTTGTGCTCAGCCCATTCAGTTCAACAGCGAGACAGCAAGCCTCACAGAGATTACTGTCAGAACAATAATCACTTTTAAAGTGGTTGTAAAGATCTCCTAGTCACTAAGCGCACACAAAGAGGCAAGAGGAGGTTAATGAAACTTCAAGATTGTTTGTGTTCAGTAAGGTTACTTCATCCTGAGTTTTTGAGAGCAGATAAGCCGGAAAAGAAAAATATTGGGAAGGCGGATGACATTTAAAAGAAGCAGTATTAAAATTCTCCATTACAAAAATAAAGACGACTGTTTTGTCAACAACAAATACATTCATCTTCATCTGGAGAAACAACCGATAGCTCCTGTGATACACGACAATTCTAAACTATGAGCTAATACAATTTTTCAAACATGCATTGGCATTTAGGTCACCAGTTTTGGAACAAATGCATTCATTACCAGATACAAGTGAGTTTCTCTCACAGAAATAAACATTAGAATCTGCACACACCTGCTTTAATCACAAATCATTTTCTGAAAACATTCAACAGTCTAATTTCAAACTGTTTGAGCACCTGAGCTTTCATTTCCACTCTGAAACAAGCCAAATACTGCCAACTCTGTTGGGCTTTTCTTTGATATGCACCGTCCATCTTTTTTTTTAGCTCATTTTTTGGAAGACATGAGGATATTTTGCTCTCTATATGTTTGAAACCCATCCACAATCATCAGCTGCCACTTCGTCCATTCATAATCTTGTTTACGTACAAATAGGAGCTAATGCACCATCAAAAGACTTGGTCAATCCTTTGAAAATGGTAAAACCATCAGGAAAAAAACAATGAGAAACTGCACAACAAATAGAATTGTATTTAAAACTTCCCTCTTGGCTTGCAGACTATGATACTTGTTTTCACAACTGCTGCTTTATTTCAAATGGAATTTTATTTAATCAAAAAGAAAGCAAAGCTTCTGAGAAAGAGCTGAAGCCATCAAACAAAAGATGAATGATCCAACACTTAACATCACTACTCAGAGCTATGATCATTCACTATTCTGCTACAACATCCTGAGCAGCCTTAGTCAAGTTGCTTAGGGTTTTTTTGTGGCTTAATCCCCCATCTTTGAGATAAGTATGACTTAGCTGCCCTATCTCACAGGCACACAGTGAGGATAAATACATTAAAGAAGAATAAATGTATCACAATATAGCGATAGGAGTTCAATACCCTCAGTACAGAGTCATTTATCTTTTTGTCTCCCAGATCAAGTAGAGTTTCTAGGTAAAAGCCTAATCTATTAATATATAAAGAAAGCAAACAATCTGTAGCCATACTTTCCTATATATGAAACAATGAACGAAAACAAACCTGTAAGCATAGAGTGGAAATAATGGAGTAAGAAATAGTAAAATTTGTTCCATCATTACAATGGGCTTAAAGCAAGAATAATAGCTACAAACTAGACATAGATAAATAAATGTATTAATTCCAACAGAATAAAATAGAAAATACAATAGAACAACTGTATATCAAATTCATATATAGATTATACAGATGTATGTGTTGAGAGACATATTTAAAAAAAAACTTCACATTATCTTGTGTAAGAAATTTACTAGCATATGAATTACACACTGATCACAGGATGAATCCCCCATATTTCTTGCTCAGCCCACCCTTTCCATAAAATACTAGCTTTATTAGAATATAACGATGTTAGAAAAAAAGCAGAAGTAATATCTATAGCTCCTACTAAAAAGTCAATCATATGTTTCAAAGTGATTATAGAGTAATATACTGTAAAAATGAGTTTTCACCAAATATTCAAAATTATAGATTTATTCAGACTCCTAGAGAAAAATCAAACTTGTAAATTGTGTAGATTATATATCCAATAAAATATTTATTGTTGCACAACATATATTGTTAACTGTGTTGACTACTTTTCACCAAGGTGCCAGAGAAATGAAAAATTAACCAACGTAGGATATATGACAGCTTTTTTTCAAGTCCTAGAGCTAGTTCATGAGCATACAAAGGAGATTGTATTCAGAGCTGTAATACAGAAATTCCTCTACTGGAGCTGAATACCTGACAGCAGAACAAAACAGAGAACAGCATTAAAGCGATGTAGCTGAGGTGCTGCATGCAAATTCAGAAATACCTGAATTAGTAATGTTGAAAGTCTAGCTAAACTAGACAGTGACTATGTAAATGAATGTTTTAATGATATCTTACTAGTTTATGGACTTATAAGAGCATACATGCAGCCTAATGGAATCCTGGAAGTTCAGCTAATACACAGATTAAAATATATCTGGGTTTATGCAACAAATAAGTATTTGAATGTGCACCTCTGCAATTTCATAATCCGGCTTATAAAACCCGCATACAAGGTTTGAGGTACACATTCTTGTTTCCACTGGTAACAGTAACCACAGACAAACAACTCCCCATTGCCTATAATTTATTCTTTTTCAAAATTTAGATTAATATTCATTTAAACTGTGGCTACGGGGCATCAAGCACTGGTTATGCTATAAAAACGATAAGTTGAATGGAAATAAAAATGATAATACACGGATTGCATCTCAGGCTATTAGTTATTCAGCATCTTAATACTGGGACTTCAAACACACCTCTGTTCACATACTTCTTGTTCTCCTCATGTTGAGAAGACCTTGGAAATTTCCCAGCATCGAACACCAAGCAGGTTGGTGACTGAGCGGTGGCAGAGCTGAGGCTGTCACATCCAACCTGTCTTTCCCATCTACAGATTCTGATAGCTAAAAGGAAAAAGTAAAATAAATATAAAATAATCTGGACACAGGGATTTGTCCCTGCACTTACTCTGTTTTCACTTTTTCAGGTTTGTACAATCACAGACACAAGGTGAATGCATGTTGTCCTAACAAAACACTGAAAAAGCAGCATTTGAGCTCAGTATTCCTCTGTACCTGCAACCTAGCTGGAAACACACTCCTGGCTCTTCTCTTCCAGGGGAGACCAGGTCACTCCAGCTGGTGTTCACTCCTTCACAGAGATAGTGCACAGCCCTGGGCTGCTGAGGGACCATGGCCCTGGCTGCAGCACAGCAGTGCTGAAGACAGAAGGATGAGCAGCAACCTCGTGAGGTTTTGGGTTGCATTGGGTAAAAAATGGTCAAATGATTTTATTTCAGTTTTGTTCCAACAGCAAGAGCAAGGCTTACTGCAGTGCTGCTTTCTTACCACCAGCCCAGGAAAAGCTTTCACGGCTTCCACGGAACACCTAGATTTGATCTACATGAGAAAGACTCACTTCTGCACCACAGCAATGCCAAATTACATGGCTGTGTTGAACAACACATTCAGATTAGATGCTCTCTCGGAAACTTGCAGTTGTCACATTTTTAAATGCTTCTTCTGTCAGCATTTGAAACCTGTGCATTTTCAGCATCTTTTTTTTTATTTACACTGAAACAGCTGGATTATACCATCAGACAGCAGGAACCTGATACAAAACACTGGTATTGTCTGCTTGTTCCCAGTGTGTGCATGAGGAGACAGGGAGCACACATGCACCTGAATGAGAAAAAGCCCTATTCCATCATCCTTCTGCTCAGACAGACTGCAGCTCAGTGTCCTGCTGTGTACCTGTAGGAGTGCAGGTCCAGATCCAAAAGTTGGATGTCTGAAAGTAGGTCCTTACATCAGTGCTTGAGACGACAAAAAAATAACCATTTTCTTAAGAAATTTAGGCTGTTGGACAGCTTTTTTGAGGCCAGTCAAAAATGCTGTGCATTCAGTATTCTGAATGCATCTAATTTTAGGATCTCATTTTTAGAAATCTTGGACTAGAAACAAACCCATCTTGATATTTAAATGCACTGCAGAACAAGAGCAGAAGTGAACAACCCTGGATTGCTGCACAAACAAGCAGGCTGCAACCCGACGGAGCAGTGATTCCACCCTTCCGTCCTACTGGTGTGGATGGAGCTTCACTGCTGAGGGTAAAGACAGGCACAGCAAAGGAAATACGCCGCATTTTATATACTAAGTGAAAAGATTACAAATATTATACAAAAGATTTACAATGGATGAGGTCATGTATCTCCAAGGAACAAAAGTTTTATAAAAGAATAAATGAAATATATCTATATATATTGTTTTTTCCTGAAACTGCAAAGACCCCCAGAGACTTCAGAGGATTATTAGTCAGACCAAAGGCTGCCAGATGCTGCTGGAGCCCTGGCTGCTTGCCAGGAGCTCACTCCTTTGCAAGAGGGCAAGGAAGGGCAGGTGGAAACTGAAGGGTACAGAGCTCCCCAGAGAGACTCTTTGTTGCCATCGGTTTTGTGTGTATGCCTTCTTCATAAGACTTTGGTTTGAGACTCTCTCATGTTTTCCGCCTAGAGATTTCATTATGGGGAAATTAGAGAGATTTTTCTTTCTTTTGACTATTTCCCTGACTTGAAGAGTTTTGCAAATATGTGGTGCTCTGGCACTCATTTAACAATGGCTAGCCCTATGTTAACAGACACAGCACTCTACAAATTGTCTTTAGCAAACTAACAAACTAACTCAGACCGTCGGCTGGAAGAACTTTCACAATCCCTTCCTTCTTGAATCGTCTTGAATCCTTTCATTTGCCCCACTAATTTCCAAAAGGAACAGCTCAATTATTCTTTTTTCACCTACCTCCGAACATTTTCTAGCTTGCATTTTACAATCCGAATCCCGGTCTCCATATGAAAGCATAGTGAGGTGGAGCTTTTATAGATGCCCATTTACAAGAAGTATTTTTACCATCAAGAAATGTATTTATGAAGACATTTCCATCCTCACTCCCAGGATAGCTTCCATCCCAGTCCCACTCAGGACTTATACATACTCTGCATTCTCTTCTCATCCACGTGATACCGCCGCAGCCAAATGAGATGCAGCAAGAAGCAACATAGGCACATTAAATGATTTTACTTGCCTGTGTTTTTCAGTCTATCATCAAGTGGTAACACACAAAAATTCCTCAAATAATGAATAAAAACAATAAAAACAAAATTTGCAGTTACATTTTTGCACTCACATAAGACTGCTTGTTTGAAGCTATGGGAATGGTTGCATGGACAGAGCATGGACCGGTCATGTTCAGGACAGTCAATTCTTCAGGGATGCTAGCAGCAGATGACACAAGTCTGTGGAAACAAAAATCACATTATTCTGAAGTAAAGGGAAGACAAAAAAAAGAAAGAAAAAAGCTCATAAAGAAAGAAGGTGTAAGGAAATGCAAACCCAGAAGGCAAGTCTGACTTTCACTAAGTAAACATCCCTTCTCCCCATGAGCAAGTGCCCCTGAGGATTAAGTTTTGTGGATTTTTCTCCTACTCTGGAATTAACTACTGCCAAGACAGTCAGATCTAGATGCAGTAGTAGAAAAAACAGTTGCTTAATCTGTGGTTTAATCAATTTGGCAAAATGTATTACTTTTCCAACGACACAGTTTGCTTTTTAAAATGATAGAAACCTGCACGGATTAACTCAAAAATTAGTTAAAATAAAGGTTTGTCTTTGAGAAAGCAATAGTTCAGCCTCCTGAAGGGTGAGTGAGGCTGAAAACACCCCCATCAGACTGGCACACAGCACTCTGTAAGGACCTAAATAAATAACTACAAGAATGTACTTTATATTGCTATTAAGGCAGAGCTGCTTGTATTGTATATGAACCAGAGTAATTCTTACCCTTCTAATTTTAACTGATGAGAAAAAGACATATAATATTGTTTTAAGAATGTAAACTGTTGGCTTTTCAAGCTCCAGCTCTCCAGTTAAATCCAGAGACATGGTTCAGAATATTCATAGATTAACCTTCATTTAATCCCAGATTCCTATACCATCGCATTGGTATCATCATTCAAGCAGGTGATGCTAATCTACAGAATAAATTACCATAAGGAGATATTTTCCTATGATTTAAGGAAGCTCTGTTGCTGCTAGCTAAATTTTCCATGAAATAGGCAAGCGTATGAGCATGCACGCATGCTCTGTCTGAAAGGAGCAGCTTCCCCACCTCCACACCAGCGGCACAAGGCCCCGCTCACCGTGACACTCCTCGCATCCCCTCCCTGGGATGCACCCCACCATCATTCTGCCACCCATGCAGGCAAACATTCAGTACATGGCCTGGGCTTGGCCTCACAGCACCAGCACGTGGAACCCACCCTGCAGTTGCCTACAGCAAGGTCCAGACTGGGCAACTGCTATCTGCAGTGGCTTGTTAATATTCCAATAGTAATTTGCAGCATGTGAATAAATAACACCAGGTTATCAGTCCTCTGTGCAGACCCCAATTATGCAGGTGGATACTTTATATTACAAATTATGAAGGAATGAGCATTTACCTTAAATTCTAACACTAAGTCCTGACTTCACCAAGTACAGCTCAATACCACAGCGCTGAGACATGAGACAGATGGGATAGATAGATCTGAAGTGCTACAAATAAAATCTAAAACTGAACTTTTAAATATTCATTCTGAACTATAAAGAGAGCTGTGGCTTTTGTGTGCTACAGATGGCTTGGAAATTCAGTGCAAACAAAGGACCAATTTTTGAATACTCATAGCTGCTCTACTATAATAGCTGGAGGCCCAAAACTCCAGGGGTTTGAGATGATTCAACTCGATTCTCTTACCTGCCAAATTTCATCAAAGCAACATTGCTTTTACCATCTTATAGGGATGAAAGAAGTATGAATAGTGTGGGGTTTTTTTTAATGAAATGTGGACTGCTTAAGCTTGAACAAAAAATTACAATATGAATGGAAATTGCAAGGTAAAGGGAAAATTTTCTTTTTATCATAGATTCTGAAGCATAAGATGAAATCTATACTTCGCATAGATTGAAAGATTAAACAGAAACATTTGGTAGATTTAGATAAATGAAGGAAATAAAACAAACAAAAAAATAAACATAATAAAAATCTCTGCCAGTCATAATCAAGGAGAAACTGCTGATTGTCAAGTGCAGCCTTAGGTTTAAATCTAGGAGAAATACGTGTTTCTTTGTAAGGTATCAGGGCACGACCTCATCAATCAGAGATTATCCTCTGCATAATAGTTTATAGAAAGAAACCACTAACGCCAGCTTTTCATCTGCCTTCTAGACAACAGCAAGCTGATACAGATACAGCTGGAAAGGCAATAAACTCATATAACTCTGTTGCTAATATCGTACACTGCAGCACTTACACAGCAGTGCAAGAAGGGCAGCCTCTGTGGTGAAAACCATACAAATAGTTCTTTTCCAATCTATTTTCTGTTGTCATTAGCCACTTTCCCAAAGCCTCTGGCTTTAGAGAGATGCTTTCTCTCCTTTTGCATACAATTGAGCTTTGGCAAGAACCAAACAGAAAAGTGAGACACAGAAGAGTCTGCGCTGCGGAGAGGCAGCTCTCCTGCAGGGGAGCAGGGACTGCCACTGGGGCACAGAGTACCCCTGAACCGCAAATGCTCTTTCAAGTGTACAAGCCATGGAGACAAACGTGCAGTGCTGAATCACAGCTAGCAGTCAGGTTTATGGATATTTATGAGGCAACGCTGCCAACCACAATGAGGGAAAGGGAAAGAATCAGAGGGGAAGGCGCGAGGTCCTTGATGGGAAAATCTAAGAGTTGTGTAATGACAGCAGATGCCAAGAGACAGTTGTAGGCTGATACCAACTGGTTGGTGAAAAGTAGAACGGGCTAACATCAGGCTATGCTATCAGCAATATCAAGGGATGTAGCAATGAAAGGGCGCATCCACAGAGGCATCTGTGGCTGGCATGAGATGCTAGGGAGAGGGTGGCTGCTGCAGCAGTCTGGATGAATGGCACTGCTGTGATTATCAAGATTAGAGAACAAGATGTTGTGAAAAATCAAGATAAGATGGTAGGAGTTAGGACAAAAGTGGCAGCATCAGGCAGGGAACCAGTCTGTCGATCTCTGAATCGGCACAAAGTCAGAGGGCTGTGACCTTGAAGAGAGAGGCAGGTTCCTAGAAGTGCCTGCAGACAACAAGGAGGATGTGGCAAGGCCCGAGGAGGCAAGCAGGAAGAATAGGGTCTCCCTTTTGTCTAGGCTGGGTTCTCGGGTCCATCAGAGCAAGGACTTCAGCCTCTGCAGGTGGCAGCCTGAAACTGTAGCTTTATCTCCACAACAAAGGCAAAGAGTGGGAGAGGAGCAGAGGGGAAAGGGAAGATGCTACAAATCGGGCAGCTTTTCCAATGACCTCTCTGTCCTTTTGAGAGTAACGGCTTTCCAGGACAGAGTGTCCCAGCAGGACGCTTAAACGCCTTCAGCAAAGTACAATATTTGAAGATAAAAACCATACAACTTTTCATGAAATCTGCCTCCAATAAAAACATCTTTATTGCCCTGGGCTAATGTGTAAGTTAGTGAGATATTATGGTTCAACTTCTATAGCCATTTTATGTAATATGAAAAAAAATCCATAGGGACTTTGTCAGTTAGTCCTCTAAAATATAAAATACAGTTTTAAGCTACACTACCCACCATGATATAAGCTATCAGCTATTTTTCTAAACACTCATACTAACCACTGTCAGTCTAAGAAGAATCAGACATCCTGACTTAATCACCTCCTTGTGACTCACTGCACCGTGCCCCTTCCTTTTGAACATATATAAATCCTAATTATTTTTTAATCCTTTGCTAGAACACTGGCAAAGTGACTGCTATGCTTGTGGCATACGAATGTGGATGTGCACAGGAAACACAGCTAGGATTTCAGAGACCCTCCTGTCCAGTGAGCTGTGTGTCCCCAGCGGCACTCAGAACAAACCCCCACCTCCCAGCAGCAGTTCTCTTCTAACCTCTCCTGCTGGTCCTCTGGGGGGGGGTAGCAAGCATTACAGTGAGGCTACAGCCTCATCATGCAGGAGGACAGCGGTCAGCGTTACAAATGGTTTAAACCAAGCCCTTAGCTAAGTTTGGTCGTCTGTACAATCAATTTGCCAATGTCCTGAGGGTAACCTTTAAAACCTGGGATTATTCCAGTGATCACAAATAACATCTTTTTTGTGTGTCTGGTTTAGGCTACAGCTTAGGTTCCGTTCTTCTCTGCTGAAAAGGCTTGAAACCTTGCTATTTATAATCAACAAAATGTTCAGTGAGAACCAGGGCAAAGACGCATTATGTTTGTCGGTATGTTGCCTCCTCTAAAATCACTAACATGATGATTCACACATTCAAATCACAAGAGGCAGCAAGACTCCTCCCAGTATGCCATCTAATGCCCTTCAAACTGCCTCAGCTATACAAACAAAGCCAAAGACTGAGGGGACAGGGGTTCACTAAAATAACCAGCATGACCTACAACCACATTTGTTCTTTTTGCTCCCCCTTCCATCTTCTGAATTGCCGAAGAAGCCTCTTATCTTTCCATGATAAACCAGAAACCATCACATACTGTCAGAAGTGGTGTATACGTACATTTATATACACACACACACATACACACACACACAGAGGATGGATTCGTACCACATCTGTAGAGCACTCTGGAATCCCAAAGGAAATCACAGAACATCTGGAGTTGAACTGGACCCAAAAGGATCATTAAGTCCAACTCATGCCTCCACACAGGGCAATCTAAAAGTTAAACCACAGATCTAACAGCATCGCCCACAAGCTTCTAAAAAGGACAGGTCCAGTCCTTAGAGCTGTCCTTACAAGGATGACAAAGCTGAACCTGTACTTATCGTGAGCATTGAGGTCCTACTGAACACAAATCACTGTTCAAATGCTAGCTTCTGTGTTATTATCCATCCTCAATTTCAGCCAGCTGCTTGAACTACAAGCATCTCTCAGCTCTTCCTTCCCAGCTCTGCTCTACATGCAGTTTCCTTTCCTGTCATGAAAATAAACAAGCCAGAGGCAGCTTGTGCTGCCTACTTTAACGTTCCAATTCCCTGGTCTACGGAAGACTATCTGCATCGCAGCATATTTCTGTCCAAGCCTTTAGCAGTTAACTCTCCCCCAGGAACCAAACATTACTGCAAAAGCAGACTCCTCGCTGTGGTTGTTCATACACCAGATCACTGATTCTGGGAGACCAATGTGATAAACATGGCCTTAGCAGATTTCTATGTTATCATAGTATGCTTAAAAAAGCTCTCTTACAAAACATTCTTTAATCAGAAGAACTTTTTAATTTGCAATTGTAAATGTGAGCATGTTATAACTCGTAACTGAACATTTCTATAAAGATAATTACATATGGCAAGACAGAAAAACTTTTTAAAACATTTTCTCTGGAATGTGTGCCTGAATTCATTTACAACTGTTGCTGCTTTAAACACTTCAGGCAGAATAAGTGGATGGCACTAAACAGCTTAGCTGCAATTATTATGGAATGTCTGAGGTATAATTTCCCCTGCGGTTTTGTTAGGCGTACAAAATTCATAATTCTGATTTGTGGCAGGTACTTATTACCCATCGCAGGTGGAGATATGCAAATATTATTCTAGTAGGGGTGAACAGCCTTTATTTCAGTATTCAGCTATTAACGAGATTTGTGAGTCTGGTACTCCGGGGCCATTTAATTAATTAGATGGTACAGATAAAATATAAATTGTTTTGTAGGCTACACAATTCCAGTTCTAGAAGATGTAAAATATGGCTGAATGAACTTGGTACGGACCGATTTGTGGTTTCATGTATGGCACAGGATACAAGAAAATCCTGCTTGTTATTTTTATCTATAATAATCCCGGGCAGAATCCTTCTATTGCCAAGTACTGCAGGAAAGAGATGCCATTTATTTATCAATACCATTAAGAACGTCTATCAGTTAAGCTTTTTATAAAAAACCTGCTTGCTTATATAACGCAAAAAGGAAAACAGGCAGAGTCTTTTATGCAATGCAATATATGCATGTTTCAGAGTGAGCGCACATTTTGAAGACATGCAGGTTTGGCAGGATATTATTGTCTCAAGGTCAGACATTTCTATCTTAAATAAATCATTCCCATGGAGCAGGGAAGCCAAACTTTCTAGGGGAAAACGGAGAGGGAATCTACTACTTTATTTTAGCATCTAGATTTTTAAATAATTCTATTAGCTGATTAATTCATGTAAATCCTTTTCCCAAGTATGACCTCTCAACAACTCCAGAAGATTTCTGGAAAATCTGGATCATGAGCAGTGGGGGAAGAGTGGGGAACAACACAAGACAACAAAATAAACACCTTTAATCCCTAAAGCGATGTCTATAATGGTCGCAGTTAAGGAGTCAACATTTACCAAGAGTTACGTATGGTAAACTACATGGTGAGAAATTTACCCTGCCATTATATAGAGGAAATAAAATGCGAGAGGCATAAGCCTGGAAACTGTTAGCAAACTGCCAGCATTTAAAGGCAAGCATTGACCGTTATATTAGATTTAAATTGCGGGTAAAATACTACACTGCACAATTACAGTACTCTAAACATTGAATGAAAATCAGTTACTTTTACTGAAGTAGGAGTATAATCAGCAGTCAGTCTTATTGGTTTATTGAACATATTTTGGGGTCCATTCCAGCTGTCTTTATTAGCTCTAATGCAAATGATTTTTACACTGCTATTTTGCCAAGCCCTGGTAGCTGTAGTACTACAAACACACCCCACTGTTTCTGTCTGTTGGAGATTTACTGACAAAAATGATAAAGAGTACATAAAATGAATAACAAAATAAAACTTGCACCATACTGGAAAATGAAAACTAACAGGAAGAAATTATACTGCAATCATTAACAGCTATTGCATGTTTTTCTTCAATATAACTCAAAATCACATGAGTTCAAAATTAGATATCAGGAACTGCTCTGGTTGTTTCACTGTAGAGTGAAAACCATGCCTGCCAGGGAGCCACATCGCAAGCTGTTTCAGTGGGGCCATAGCTCACTTCTGCTCCTTACTTGCATCCCTGGTGAGCAGAGCTTGTTTCTCTCCTGGCCTCTGTAAAGATGCCCCATGCATGGCAACAGTGGGAAGAGTCTGGTAGAGACGGAAACAGGCTGGTACAGACCTACTCAGCAGGTGCCTGAGTGAGGTCTAAAACGTGAAAGAAAAGGACAGAATTTCATTCAAAGAAAATGTTTCTGACTTTAGAAGCATCCTGCACTGGAGAGGTGCAAGCCTGAGAGCAAAATATGACCCGAGTCTGGATGCATACATTTTAGAACTTTAACTATAAGACAAAGTAGAACCAAGTCGAATGGAGGAGGAATTTACTGGGATCTGAGGAAAAGGGCCAGTCATACCTTGTGGGTGAAAAGAATCGATCAGGTAAGATATTTGCTGTTGCTCAGTTTACAATGAGAAAAGTTAATTGTGACTGCAATGAGATTCACTGAATCTGAGGAGACTGCAAACCCATGAAGATGTATGGAGAAATAAGCCGTAGGTAAACAAATCTGCCAAAGGAGCTTCCAAGGCAGGGGTCCTAAGCTGTGGGTTCTTTGGACATAGACAGGTAACTTCACAGCTTGATTGAATTGCCAGCTGTGACTTACACACTGAGAAATGTGGGAATCTTGGTGCTGGTGCAATGACAGTGCAAGAGATGTGTTTTCATGATGTACTTGTGTCAACACCTGAGAACACGGCAGTATTAAATACAAAAGCAAACCCCACAAACACACAATAGAGGTTGAATGAACAGCTTGCAAAGAGAACTATTTTGAAAGAGGTGGAGAAAATCTCCAAGGAGAGAAATGTATTTTGTTAAACACAGAATAGGATAAATGACAGCTTTATGTTTGTAAGAACCACAGTAGAACCATAAGAAATACCTAAAATGTTCATACGTGGGGAGCCCCAAGTTACCTGCAGGCTTTTGACAAAGTGCCAAAGAGTTAAAATCGCTCCAATCCCATCTCTCATGGCTGTGCAGATTAGCGGGATATGGCCTGCATCTGCTTCACATAACAGCAAAATGCTTGGGGGAGGGAGGGGAAGAAAAAAACATACATTTCTGAAGAATAAATACAGCAGAATAACATTTTGTGTTTAAATGCCTTAAATTGGATAAACAGTACCCCATGGGTAGAACCTGTAAAGGGCCATTCCTAAAGAAGATGAAATCTAGAAGGTATTTTAATTAAATCTTTCCAAGGACTTCATAAAAACCAAAGCCCAGCAGCAGTGTTCCATGTAGTACCGCGATGACAGCCCTGAGCTACAGAGTCCAAAATGGAGGACGCATTCTAGCAGAGAACATTTTTTTTTTCTCCAGGTATGCACGCATAAACACATCATTAGTTCAAAATCAATGCACAAATGAGAGATGTGATCAGAGCATTACATTTATTCACAGTAGCACAGAGAGCACTGCAATGAACCTAAGGCAGTTCCTGAGAGGTGGAGAAGAGCAGCGCAGCGGCGGGCAATTGATTCCTCTGAACACAGAGGAAAAGGCTGCCTGCTGCTAGGTGATTATTACCAGCATTTTTTCAGAATAATGTAAGTAAGCAACATTTTAGGTAGCACTGTAATATCCACCAGGCATAGTGTTTGCAAAGAGATAACAGAGCAAAACACACATCTGAGGAACCTCTGTGGTGCCCGAGGAGCGCACAGGCGGGGAGCCGGGTGCAGGTGGTGTTCCCTCAGCCACGTGCCCACCAGAGAGCGTAGCACCACATGTAGATACAGGGTGGATAGCTGCCCTGTGTGAAAAGCAAGAGTTTTTGAACAAAAGCTATGATTTGAGACAGCTCCACTGCAGCTTGTGCCTGCAACCAGGCTCAGCATGCCTGCAGGGCAATGGCTAGATATTAAATTGGTGAATAAATTCCTTTCTGTGTCTTGAGTGGGGGTAAAGGAGGGATAGAAGGGCAATTTTAACATGGTAAGAACATCAACATATTGCAACTGGACAGTAGAAATTCCTTTGTGACCGCAGTACTTTGGTACATCAAACAAAGAAAAAAACATATAGGCCCAGTAAACTAACCCCAAACAGACAGGCAACCAGCTGGGAGGAGTCACAAGCACTTGAGACTATGCCCGTGAGGCAGACAGCAGGGCAAGAGGGGGCCAGGACCAGTGGAGGGGGGCAGGGCAGAGCCATGTAGTGCCACAGCCACTGCTGCCAGGATGACCAGCTGCACCCACTCCATGTTCTGCTAAATATTTACCTCACCAGCACATGAGCACAGCATTTCTGCAGCCTTGTTGTTTACAGGGAGCGCTGGCCATTGTGTGGGCCAACTGTCTTTCTGGAGAGCACTAGAAATCACTCTAAAACTTTGTGCTGTATGTATGGATGAAGAGCTGAACCAAGAGCAAAGGGAGTATTGCGGAAGATGCAACATTGCCTTGGGTGATCAATCTAATCCAATGAGCAGCCTAAAGCAAACCAGCACCCAGACCCATCAAACTATAAGTCTGTCAATGTTTCCCCCTCTTCCCTGCCTCCTGCTTACCCATATGCAGTGCTTTACAAGCTGCACACACTTCTAGCACAGCTCCCCTGCCACTGATGTCTGGCTAGGCTGAAAACAGGACCTCAGCAAGGTGAGATCAGTTTACACACACACTATGCAAGCATTCAAAAATTAATGCAACTAATCTTCTGCTTTCACCTGACAAGAAGTAAATAATTGATTTTTGCAATATGAAAGCACCCAAAAGAACAAACTCAGAACTGTACACTGTCACATGCCCCCTCAGCTCCTCTTGTCAAACTCAAAACAGTCTTACCCAAAGGCTGCAGGGAGATTTGAGAAACACATGTTCTCCCTGTACGATTTAATCATGATATGAGGAAAAGATGGATTCTCCAAGAAGCCAATGGCTGTGTTGAACATGAAACGGCATCACCAAACCCCTGGCACAAGCCAATGCTTGTGGGAATACACGCAGGGAGACTGGCAGCTCAGGCTGTCGAAGCCTTTCCTTAATCTTTAACATGCAACCAAGGATGTACAGCCCTACAGACAAATCTTCTTGCATGCCTGAAAGCCTGGTGCAGCTACTGATGCTCCTCACCCAAGAGGCAAGCTTGCTTTATAAACCAAACATTATTTTCCTGATTTTCCCCCCTTCTCCTGAGCTCTCTACGCTGCTATGTAAACATGAGCTCCTATAAAGCTGCTACAAGAGCCCCACAAGATAAAAGCTAGGTTGCTCGAGGACTTTTTCTCTGTATGGGCACTGTCCCACATGCCTGCCTGCCCCCTTCCATATGCAGCAACAACAGTGTGCCAGGACTTCCATCCTTAGTATTGAATAGGGGTTATCTGAGAGAGGAACAGAAAATAAACCTACCAATACAACAATTTTTTCCTAACTTCTTTGCAGTTGTCTTTATGGGGGTTGAGGGGGGAGGAAGAGCAATTTCTCCAGGACAGAACTTTGTTCAGTGACCCTGAACACAGAGCATTACATCAGATTACAGACAGTGACACGATACAAGTCAGAATCTGCTGATTATGGCTAAAAATCTGTTGTGCTTTTTTTTTTGAATTCTTAGAAATCTGTTCCACTTTGTACACCATGCACACCATCACTAATTTCTTGTATGGATGAAATAGCTTGAACAGTCTCAGCTCAGAAAAGCATTTCTGTGAAGAAGCTGAAATTAACGGGTTTGAAGATAATGTAGTATTACATTTCCCTTTCTACTCAATCTGCTCATCTGTTTTTTAAGTCTGTAAATTCCAGGTGATAGTTAACCTTATTGTTTCATGCAGTACTGTCTTTACAGTAGGGACAAGGTGCACCATACCTTCACAAAGTTCATCATCACAGGAGGGAAGTTCCCAAAACCCTGCATAAAACCACAGTGTTTCAAACCAGAACTATGTACATAACACATCATTCTCAACTACACCTCCCAGGAATGATTCTGCTCTTCACCGGAAAGGGTCAGCTTTCCCTTTTACCCTATGAGGAAGGATCTTACCCTCGTACTCGGACTCCAAGCAGTATTTGAGCAAAGGATGACAGAGAACCTTTGTGCAGCTGTGACATTATATTTTAAATGCATCTAAGACTAAATTTTGCATTTTACTACACACACGACTGCACTTTACAGAGCACAAGCAATAGCTTCGGGAGAAACCACGCTTTTGAGAACTTTTCTTAATATTTATCCCCAACTTTTCCTTCATTTGCCTCGGGTCCTTGTTCCTGTCTCCAGCTCAGACAATGAATTATTCCTTTGTCTTTTTGCACTGTTCATACCTTGAAGGTACTACTGATTAGGAACAAGCCCTTCAGGTCTTTCCACATTCTATACATTTCTTGATATCATTTCCACCAAGTTACCATTTTTGTTGATTTCTGTAGAACCTGCTTTCTCCTCCTGCCCTTCCACCTTCTTTCCAAAAGCTGGGAACAGGGGAGATGGAACTGTTAATGCTCCTCTGCTTACATCAGCATTTTTCTCAGCCTCAGCCTTAATATTGGCAGCAGTTCACATCTATCTGCAACTTTGGGCTTGCTGATTCTGTCTTCTCAGGCTCATGGTAACCTGCAACGATTGCTCTAAAAGAAAAATTATTCTCAAAACTTCCTTAGAAATGGCACACTAGTACAATCCCTCCTACAAACAAAACAAATTCCTCTTTGTTTTAAGAGAATTTATAGTAACACTCTTCATCACCATTCTGCCAGTTCATCCCTTAGCAACAGTCTTGCTGCAGCCCCGTTGGACAGATGAATACACTTTATTTATATTACTATTTTACATATACAGTTCTGGAAGAAATACCGCAGACAAACAATCAGTTATTCTTCTCTTGTTTTGTGACATACAGAGTTCTCCCCATCTGAGCTTTATTTAAAGTATTCTTCCTTCTTTAATCTTGATTATTATCTTTCTTGGTCATACCCTGTATTCTCAGTATAATCACAATCTTTCCCATCTCAGCCCCCCTTTACCCTCTGCCTTTTGCTCTCATCGAGCATTCACTCCTGTGAACGAAAGAGATTGAGTCAGATGAAAGATAGGGTTGCATTTTCTTCTGTTTTTCTTATTATTTTATCAAAAGCTTATCATTTTCTCCAAGAATTGAAGTGGCACTGAGAATTGTCAAAGGCTAAGAGTAGTTTATCACATTTTCACCTCAACATATTACAATTCACTTGCATGTCATCTACTTTTAGCACATTTTAAATAATATATTCTATGCCTGGAACAACATGCTGGAATGACATCAGCATCTCCAGCAGACATATCTACTTCAGTGCCTGTGCAGCTCTCTGTCTGTAATATCCTGTGCAACCCTTTGCAGCCTCAGCGTTTCTCCTGGAGCATCTCCTGCAGACTGCACTTGGATTGCAGCATGTCATAGAACAGATTCTTTCCTTTTGGACAACCTCAGCCCCATTTCCCTGCAGTCACAGGCTGCATCACCCCGAGCGTGCAGATTCTTGGCCACAGGGCACTTTGTCACAGAACTCATGTTTTGCCTCTCCTGGGAATGAGAAAAAGTGTCATTTTGCCTTCAGTGCTATGTAGGATTTGCCAACAAGTTACCCAGAGGGAAACTAAAAGCAAACAAATCCCAAGGCTATTTGGAAGCCTCAGTTTCCTCCTCAGGTTCTGGCTGGTATCTTCTTTGCACAGCTCCACAAACACACTTGAGATTTTGGCATGTCTGTGCTCATATGTAAAACAAGGAATGCCTGTGCTTCTGCCATTTTAACAGCAAAGACAGCTAGAAAAATTTTGGTTTCTATAAAGCAGAGGTTCCACACAGCGAGTCGTAGTTTTGTGGGGGTTCTTTTTACTTATTTTTAGCATCCCAAATTGCTACAAAAATATTAACATGCACCATAAAGTGGCTTTTTTAACAATAGTAATATAAAACACTATTGTCCCTTTGCATGAATGTTTTAATCGGCCTGTCCTGGCAAGAGCCAGTTATCACATTATACCTAAAATATGCTGCTGGAGGTGTTAATAACCACGTTCCTGTCTGACTATTGGATCTCCAGAAATAAAATAGTGGAATAATATGGTCAAAAGCTTGTTTTAAAGGGGGAAAAAGCACATTTGTTGGAGAATTCAAGTATTTGTCTACAGAGATACAGAGATTTGTTTTAACTCAGTATTTGTTTAATACTGAGTGCTCAGAACATCAGTCTCCATGAATATTAAAGATGCATCTGAATTAAAACTCAGAAATTTGGAGACGCGGGGAATCAGATGTGCCATCCAGCATCCCCAAAGCACTCGCTGAGTTCAAATGTGCTATGCCTTGGATGACCACTATACCTGAGAGAAGTTTCTGTTTGTAATCTTGAGGAACAAGACGACCCTGGCTATCAGTTACACACATGATGTCCCAGCAGAAGGCACTATTACATGCATTTTGCTTAGGTTTCTTGCCTACTTTATACCAAAACATTACATGAATGGTGAACAAAGTGGTTATTTGAAGAAAATATTTTTTCATGATCAGACTCTCAAATCAAACTGCAGTAGGAAGTTGTGTAAAAGTAAGGGAGAACTGAGAGCTGCTGACAGCAGCCCCATGTCCCACAGTGTTACGGCCCCTGGGATTGCCCATCTTCACACAGCACCACTCTGCCAGGGCACTAACATGACCTCATTATTACCCTCAAATTAATTATTTACTCTTTTCTCATCTTAAATCTAAACTGACAATCTCATAGCAGTATCCTTCAGCCGACAAATTACTGGAGGTCACTAAGAGATGCTGGAAGAGCTGTACAGTCTGCATTACCCTGCTACAGCCTGCAAGCGTGTGCTTTGGTGCGTCCATCCCAGCTCACTGCCTGTGCACACAGCAAGGCTGGCAAGCAGGCAGCTCCCTTCTCCCTGTCCTCCAAACAGGAGGCTGCTGTGTCCAGTTGCTGATGCAGTGCATGTGGCTTTGGTGCACCAGATATAGTGGAAGAACAAAGGGAAAATCCACCAGCACAGGCTGGTTCCGTTGATATTTTTAGCAGAAAGCAGCGATTATTCCATCACCCAGCCACAAAATAACACGGTCGCATCATAGACCAACTTACCCAGAGGCAAAGGGCTCTTGTTAAAGTCTTCTGAAAGGGAAATGGCTCAGCGCATGGCGTGGTCCTGGTGCCTCCTGCACTGCCTCCAGACTACTCTCAGGTTAGCTGAAGTGTCATCTGCTGTTGGCGAGGTCTGCTAATGAGCCTGTGCAAAACTGAGCAATGAGATCCTATGATCCTTGTCCACTGCCATAGGTTTTTTGAAGCTTTGATTCTTGCCATTGATATTAAAAACCTCAGTAGCATTAAAATCACTTTGTTTGCACTGTAGCTTTTGCAGCACACATACATATGCAAGTTAGACATCTGTAAATAGTGCATCTATCTAATGTTTGGTAGCTTGACACATTTCTTATTAGTCTTGAGCAAACTAGCTTTAAAAAGTTAGCCACTTACTTTCTAGGAGTTTGAAGAAAAATGAAACTCAAAAATCAAACACACATCTGCAAAATAATTTGGGACTGAATGGAGGACTTCACAGTTTATCCAAGAGATACCAACAGCTACAGCAAAGGATAAGCCTATCCCTGGAAAGGCTCTCCTTATGTTTCCATTAGAGATTTCAAATTCATTCTGATGTCACTGGTGAAGTATTTGGCTTTAGAGGTCTCATATCTGGAAATCTATGTTCTCCTAGTTGCACCACTTAAAAGAAGCAGAAAAATAATAAACTAAATGCATCTGTTTACACGAGAGTTATACGTGAAAGACTGCATGTCCTGCCCATGGGCAGCACTTCAGGGTTCACACTGACAAAAACCTGAGCAAGGTGTTTAAAGCCTTCATACAGGAAGGCAAGTAGATGATAGGTATAGACATTCTACACAGCACTCAGGGGGTTGCACCACTGCATGTAAAGATCGCTTCAATCTGATGGTATGAGCATCCATACAAAAGCAGGTCAAGCAGTAGTAAGAGCACAGCTTAATTAGTTATAGAAGAATTTGTCTTTTTAAAATTATTTTTTACTTCTAAAGCAGATTTTTTTGGTGTGCCAACTGCAAGCCAAATATTATCTATAAGACAAAAGGAATATTTTGGCTAACAATCTCTTACTCTCTTTTGAATGTCAGCACATGTCCCCCTGGCAGATTCCAGTAATCCAGGGGCTACCAGATGGCTGCGTAACAGCAATGCCCAAAACATGCTCTGAAAGTTAAAGAATCACAACAGAAGACAATGAGTGGGCATTTCCAACACATACTTGTAGTCGCTGTTTGTTGTTTTTTTTTTTTGGCTGGATATCCAAGAACATCATCTGGATCTGAGCATAGCCCAGCCTGGTGCAACATAGCTCTGCACAGAGCTTGCTGCAGATACTACTCAAGATGTATATAAAACAGTGCCATATTTTAGAAGAGCTGATTTTAAAATCAATGTAATAGAAATGAATAGAAAATGCCAAGAATAATTTTCTTGCAGCATTTTCCTTTGGGAATACTTTATCTCCACACACAATACTCATTTGGGTTTTGAAACTTCAGCACAGGGGTTTTCTTTATTCTTAATTAGGCATTTTACATATCCCCTCTTCTAAACCTATACTCAACTTATTTTATAGCTAAAATTTTTTATATGTTGATTTTTTCTTTGCCTTATTCAGTATCTTTCCCACTCAAAAGCAGCATTACAAGAAGTATTCCCAGTTACAGGTGCACAGTTCAGCCATCAGGGATATGTAGATAAGAAATTATTCACGGTTTCAAATTTTTCCTCATCTAGACTGTAGGAGCTGTACCAAACCTTGCCTGACAATGGCATTTTTATAAAAGCTTAGCTCCTGCCTGCAGAACCTCATTGATTCAGGAGATGTGCTATAAGTGATTATTTATATTCGGACTCTGTAAGAAAAGAAAATGTTATCTAAGAAAATGGTATAAGATAACATGAAATATTTTCTGGGAGATGGCAACAGTACAAGGGTTATAGCCAGAAGACACAGTTTCTGTATAAAAATAAGGAGTTTCCTTTACAAGGCAGGGGGCTGCTGAGAG
Source organism: Tetrao urogallus (assembly GCF_951394365.1). Taxonomy (NCBI): domain Eukaryota; kingdom Metazoa; phylum Chordata; class Aves; order Galliformes; family Phasianidae; genus Tetrao; species Tetrao urogallus. Next base: position 16,801,379 of record NC_136818.1, on the reverse strand, counting down.
AGGCAGAATCTGTGTGCTGGGCACAGGACAGCGGCAGTACCACAGCCACTCTAGGACCTGCACAGGAGCACGCATGGGGGTGCAGGCACAATGACAGTGGGGCACTCCTCGTCACAGTACTCAGGGTCATGTCTTTGGGGCTGCCCAAACACGTAGATGTAGCTGTCCTTCCACCAGAGCTGCCAGTTTTCTCATGGCATTGCCTGTCAGCATAGGGGCCCGGCACAATTGTACAAGTCAGCACAGCACTTGAAACATAGAAATGTCAAATTGCAGTTTAATTTTTCTCTATTTTTCATTATGAACATACTAACAGTGTCATTCCAACCATTCCAAGCAGGAGACCACGCCATGCCTGACATCATGCCCCACATGCTGAGCGTGCACTTGCGTGTCCTGCAGACAGCAGCACCCAGTGCAGCTGCACCTCCCCCTACTTGTGCATCAGTTCAATGCCATATTGCTCCCTAACTTTCCTGGGTGACACCTTCTTACTAACTGGGACTGCACTAGACCGAGCAAGGCAAACAGAATTATCCAAGATAATTAACATTTCTATAGGGCACCAACAATTACACGCAGATTTGAGACCCAGCGTACAAAAAAGCAGCACCAATTACCATTCTAGGAGGATTCTTTTATTACTATGTTTACTCATAAACATAAAATTAGTGATGTTGGGATTAAGATTAGAAACAACACGAGTTGCTGTCACAGATAAAATCCTTCCAAGTATATTTCAAGCACAGAGCATTCAATATCTCTTAAAATACAAATAATAATAAAGTAGCATCACAGATAATCTAATGGAGAGCATGTTTTCTTAATACTGGAAATGCATCTACATAGAATAGAGAAAAGATGTGGTCTACTTAGATTGCTTGCTAGCAATATACTTAAAAAAAAAAAAGAGGAAAGACAATCTGTAGAACAAGGTACAATATTTAAATGGCAAATAAAACCTGTGTCGTTTCTCTTATTAGTTGCAAAGTTCAATTACATAATTCAATCTTTTTTTACTCCTCAAAAATGACCAACATAAGGTTGGAAAGCAGAGCCTGCTGTTTCACAAAACTGTATTTGAATAGTAAAATTTAGTTTAATTGTTAGAAGTCGATTAAAAGATAATTTTGCTGTATGCCAGAAGCTACAGGAGGAACACAGCATATAAAGACATCAAAGTTGTATTTCAGCCCTGCAAAGACAGTACTTCCTCCCAGACTTTCAGACTTATGGTGGTAACCCAATCGTTAGCATTAAAAAAATAAAAAAACATAAAACCATTCATCATCAAAATCCTGAATGTGATTCTAAGAGAAAAAAAATCATGTCAGCATGTGAAAGCAACAAAGGGGGGTCCAGCAAATTGGAGACTTGTTCAAGGTGCATGTGCTGTGCTTCCCTCCAACAAAACCCCACAAGCAGAGGACATTAACTGCAGGCAGCCACAAGCCCACTGCACTCAGATTGGACACATCACAGGGACTAATTAATATGTGATTAGAAATATTTTTTAAAACAAGGTTTTAATTGAAATCTATTCACTTGTTGGGAAAACAAGATATATTCTTCTTCAAGCCCAGCTCCAAGACCAAAGCTGTGCCAACTCATCACCAGATCCCAGGCAGGAGGACCCATTCAAGCAGTATGAGAACACCAGTAAGTTCCCAACTACAACAGGCTCCTGCCCTACCCGGCTCAGCCTGACCCATGCCCAGCCTGACAGTCAGTTCACTGATTTCAACCTTTCTCTAAGGCAATGTGAACTCCTTCAGAGTCTTCGCACTGATAATGGTGATCAGTAGTATACCTTTGAGGACCAGGACTGTGGTGGCCATCAGTTTTCAGTATTGTAGATAAATAATAATAAAAAGCACTGTTTTCTTTTTCCTAGCATTTGCTAAGGTCTCAGATTTTCTTCTTGCCGCTATGTCGCTAGTAATTCCTGCCACGCTGTGTCACACTATGCTCAGCGCAGCATGACAGAGCCAGCAAAGACAACAAGTGCCAGTAAAGCAGAAAAGGGCCTGTGATCCGACAGCACTGGTCTGGGGGTCTGCTTCCTAGAACCCTATTTTAATCAGTTACTACCTGTGCTGTAGTGCAACTACGGAGGAGCCATAAGTCAAACTCCTTTCTGAAGGGGAAGTGTGTGTTTGTTGGGGAGGTGTGGAGGGGAACAATAATATTTTTATTCCAGACCTAAATTTAGACCGCAAGTTTTAAGTGAATTCTTAAAGTAGTGAGCTGAGTTCTTTCTCACCTCCTCTTGTTTACAGTCTCTTAGACTGGGATCCCACACTACCAGTGTCACCCAGGATGTCATTTTTTTCTCTTGGCAAGTAAGCACATGTGAAAGAAAAGGCATTACATTTATAATGACAGCAACAGAACTTGCTAACGTAGTTTTTTTACCAGGATTCAAAGGGACAACTTCAGCTTTCCAACATGAAACATGATGTCTCTGAGCTTCACATGTGTTCTTCCATCCTGCCGAGCTCATTTTAAAATGCAGAATCACCATAATTTAATATTAGACTATTTCACAGTACCATTCAAGCTCAGAACAGAAAAGAAACAGCATTAATAGCAGTGAAATAAATCAAATGAATCATCTGAAAATAAAATTAGGGCATAAATAAAACAAAAGCAAGGCCAGGAACAGACAGACCGTCTCCTCACTCCCTCTTGGGACAGATTTCCTTCAGCACAGCTTCAGTCTCTCACTGTGACATTTCCCGGGCTCCCAGGGCCTGGCACCACTGGGAGCCATGTGGGGAAGCTGGAGGTATGAGGACAGCCATGCTCCTAGGTGCCTGTATGTGGTAGGAAGGTTGTTTTAATCATTGCTTTAAAGTATGATTAAAATTTTCAAACATTTTTTTGTTTCTTTCTGAACCTCAGAATGCCCCTCCCTCAGTACTTCATACATTGGCTCTCACTCCTCACTCAGATTCCCACCTTCCAGCACCCATGGGTTGGGCAAGTTCCTACTAGGACAAAGGGAAGCTCTTGGGGCTCCTCTTCCTTGTTACGGCACACACTTGGGTTTGGGAGAGTATGTACACCTGTTCTGGTGTACATTAGCAAAATGCAATACTAAAATGATAATTTTTGGAGGAGGGGAAGAGAAAGAAAAAGAGCTGTGCCAAAGGCAGTCCTGAAAGGAACAAACTTCTCTTCCTGGTAAAGGAAACCAAAGGTTGTTGCTCCCACATGACAAGAATAGCATTTCTAACATCCCTTTCTTGATAATAGCACCTAAATTCTCTCAGGATTCAATGTTTACGCTCACAAAAATCAATTTTTCGCTTTTATTAAAAAATTATGTACAGTAAATTGCTGCTACAACACAATCTATGCTGTTTAACATACCCTGCTTTGATTTACTGTTCCATCCATAATCTGCTGATGATTAAGCTTCTCAAAAACAATCCGCTAGCCTTTCTAAGTGATATCAAGTTGTTTGTTTTTAATCTGCTGAAAATCATCCTGTAGACAGATGCATTATTGAAGAATTACATTTTAATTTATTTTCATGCAGTGCCTGTGATGGGCATTTGGATTAACAGAGTATGATAATGGTTCTTTGTGCCCATATCTATTCAAATCAGAAATTACCTGCACACACTGTCTCTGATGGTGGTCAAAAAATTGTACAAAGAACTGAGAATAGTGCTTCTTAATATCACACAGCTCCGCCGCTCATCAATGAGTCTTTTTCTGTTCTAATGCTTTTGTCATGTATATGAAAGTCATTATGTAGTTTAGAAAACAGGAGATGAAGTGAAAGAGGAAGATCAGGGACCTGGGATGCATTAATATTCTACCAGCGTCAAAGATATTTCCCTCGAGGGGCTCCTACAGGCCACACTGTTATTACAGTGCCTATCCATTATCTTGTGCTGTACTTGGTATTAAGACAATAATGGAGAGAATAGGATTATGTGCAGATTATAGGAAATGCGAAGGCAATTCAGCAAGATAGGAAATGAATGGAGACATGATTCTTTCATCGAAGCTCGGGATGGTATAGCATACGGTAAGGAAAAAGATAAATGAAGCAAAATGAAATCTTTACAGGTTAGCTAGGGTAAAATGAGTGTTTACATAGAATCCCACGAGTTTAACCTTTCTGATACAGAATATTGCAGCTTCTTTCTTTAATGCACCGGTGTACATTCCTTCCGAGGTCTGCTTTGATCTGAAAACTTACTCTACACGCAAGGGGAAAGGACCTATGTTAATTCCGTAGTGGTGGCTTGATGCAGCAGATAATTCTTTCATTCATGGCAAGAAAGGGCTTCAATATTTCATCTCCTTCCTCCTGCTACACAAATAAACAGAATAAAGTCCAAACCACAGCAAGGAATGAGCGAGCAAACCTGAGCTGCGGATCCCCTTGCTAAATGCTCAGACTGTTTCACTACTGGACACCTTTTAATTCCTTCAGCCAAGCCTGTGCTGACATCAAGTAACACAGGCTCATCATTTTAGAATGCCAGCAATGCGTTTTACAGTGGTGATAAACAAAGACGGGACCAGACCGTGCCATTTACAGACATCTCTCTGGCTTAAGTCTGTCATACTTTTTAAATTAGGACAAATCACACGCACGCACTTGTTATAACAGCACAACGCCAAAAGAGATCATCGCCGTTCCCTAAAAATCACAGTACCACGTCATTCCTTTCAGAGGGTGCTCAGAAGCCTCCCTGCAGCGCTCAGAGCCCACAGTGCCAGCGGCAGCAGGGCACGCTGCGCAGGGCTCGGCCGGCACAGCCGCGTGCGCCCTGCAGTCACACCCAGCGCTGCCGGCCGAGGAAGCCGCCCTCGCACCGAGCCAAGCACCGCGTCACGCCGTCACCCGCTGCACGATTTCCTTTCAGGCCCGGCCTCGCGGCGTGGGCGGCCGCCAGCGCGGCTCCATGCTGCTCCCTGCTGTCTCAGCTCGCCAGCTTTCCTGCTTCTCCCTTTGTTTTGGCCTGCGGTTCGGCCGTCGTGGCTTGGGTGTCGGCGTGCCTTGGCCGGCACTGCTGCTATCTGTGGTACTGATTGCCGATTCTGCCCCGAAATACACCCATAAAAGCTGCCGAAACAGAGAAATACAGGAAGGTGATAAACAGCTGCAGTGGGGCTGCTGTGGAGCGCCTCTTTGCGCTCCTGTTGCTGCCCCCGAGGGCTCACACTGGGTGACACCACTAGCCCCAAAATACTGCTAAAAAACTGCAAAGAAAACTGCCCACTAAGAAGTCACAGAACAAACTTCATTGTAGGGCTGGCTGCTGACTTGAAGGAGAGTGTTTTGTTATGCTTATGTTTTAACATTGCTTAACATAGTGGATTCTTATTTACAGAAATGTCTCATTATCATAGAGTCATAGAATCTTCTGAGGTGGAAGGGACACTTTAAGGCCATCCAGCTCAACTTCCCTGCAACAAACAGAACAACCAAAGTTCAATCAGGTTGCTCAGAGCCCCATCCAGCCTGACTTCAACATCTCCAGGGATGGGGCACCCACCACCTCTCTGGGAAGCCTGTGCCAATGCCACACTACCCTCATTGCAAAAAACTTTTTCCTTATATCCAGTCTAAATCTCTCCTCTTCTATTAAATAAGACCATTGTCTTATTTAAGAAACACCTTAGTGATTTTTCAAGGAGAAAACCCTGGGAGGGTTTTCCAAGAGCCATGCAAGTGAGACCACAGCCACCTTCCTGCAAGTGGCTGACATCCACTACCTGGCCCTGATACTCCTGTGAGCAAGAAGCTGCCCAAAGCCCTGAAGCTCCCACCTGCAATGCAGGCCCTGTTCTGGGGACATGGCAAAAGGATACAGTTTGGTCTCACAGTGAAATTCCAGGCTTGAGACTATTTCCTTGCCCACTTCTCCCAAGGAACATGTATGTAGGGTAGAAAGCTGAGGTTTATGGGGAGAGGCAATATCTTTTATGAGACCAGCTATTAGAGTTGGGGGAAAAATAGACAAGCAAATAAGCCATTGTCAGGTCTGAAACAGAGGTTGCAAACTGCAGTAAAAGCATCTTGGTAAGATGTGCTCTGGGATGAAATTATTATGCTATCAATTAGATGATATGAGAGGAAAGGACAACTAGCACCTTGGAGCAGCAGGCAGCTCGAGCACAGGGAGCCACACGCAGGTCACTCACTGCAGTGGGACAGAAAAGTGAGAGACAGAGAAACCAGACAGCAGTTGAATGTAATTGAAAAGTTAGCAGGAAGGGAGTGGAAATGACAGTATGTCATCAGCTCCTCTATTGGGTCCTGCTATAAAGTATCTTCACTTGCAAGTTTTCTTTTTGGTTGTTTTGTAAATCTGCTTTGAGCACCAGAATGCCAGAGCAGGCAGATTATTTTCTGAAAATGTTTATCCTGTGGTAATGGAGTTTCTGTATCTTAGTAAAAAATGATTTACCTATGAGCTGCTGATCAACTGTTTGATCTTTTCTGCTTTGCCTAATATATTCAAAATCATTACAGACACTGTTATAAAGTCAATTCCAATACACCTATGGAAAAGATTGTAACTTTAAAAAAAATAATTTCTTCTGTAAAAATTAAGAGAGAAAGTTTCATGTAAATTTAATACTGTTGGTCACAGAAATGAATGCCCTCTTTTACACTTTCCTCTGTTACAAAGAAGAAATGTATTATGTATGCTCCTTGCCATGAGAATGATTCCATTTCCAAACAAAGAGCTCAGAAGACGTTTGTGAATATGAAATAATTACTAAACACAAAATACCCGCTAATTCATGTGTGCCTACCAACTTGCTGCATTTGAAGTCTGGAGGAAGGATAAAAATGCTTGGAAACACAAGAGAGGGCAGGAAAATAACCCTTTGGATTACAGAAACTTGACCAAGTCTAATCTGTGACAGGGATCCAGCCCTGTTTTATTTGATCCAGCAGACATTAAATGTCACCTTTCTCCTGACCCCAGCAACGTCCAGCTCTGACCCATCACCTCATTAACACAATTCCAGCATTTCCAAGCATCCAGCCACTGTGGGCAGAGCTGTCCATAACAAACGGCCAATATCTGTAACCAATTCCCTTAGCTATAAAATACATTAAAAGCAAATTACAAACTGCATTTATTAAAACAGCTAACAAGGCCAACAAAAAAAGCAGAACTTCAAGATGCTTTGTCACGCATGTTTCACTCCTGTTCACGTGCATCTGGTTCACAGAGAGCACACTATTAGCCTTGTACGCATGATCTGACACTCTCACGTGTACTAATTTCTCCCCTAACCATGAGGAGTGCTTACTGCAGCACACACCATCTAGCAGCACCCTGAATGCCCCTGCCAGTATCTGCAGTATGCTTTCAGAGCCAGCACTGACCTGGCAGCTCTCAGATTTACCCCAGATGAGGGCTGCTGATGGTTGGGGGCAGTGGTACCTCAGTTCTGAACCCTACTGCTTAAGGCCCACTCACTTCTGCCCATCAAAAGAATTTAAGGGTTTTTTGTTTGTTTTTTTTTTTGCAGGTCTCTTTTTGCAGACCTAAAATCAAGCTGTATTTTGGTAGACATCGTTTACTCTCTTCTGAAAGACAACATTTTCCTTGGCAGGTGACAAGCACCACCTCCACATTCTACTGTAGATGGTGCTAATTAAACCACAGTGAAATTCAGATAATTAGCAACCTTTTCTAACACGGCAGGTTACTTATTCTAAACCTTTTTTCCAGATGAAATGGCATTCAAGACATTTTAAAAATCTACTAATTTCCAGGCTCTTAAATGTATTTCCCATTCTAACAGGAAGAAAAAAAAAAAAAGAAAAATACAGAACAAATCATGTAGGATACTTAAAGCAGAGGAAGCATTTATCACCAGTGTTTGTTCGCATTTTGCTATGTCTGACCACATGAGAACAAGAATATGTTCATTCTCTCACCAGAGATGGTCTCTTATCATAATTATACAGTCTTTTTATTACATTTTAAAAATAAAAGTAGATTTTAAAACCAGTTTAATGGCTGTATCTTCAGCAGAGATTCTTCTGAACTTTCAGCAATGTATTACATTACTGAAGTATGGCATGCTGAAGGTGCTTTAATACTTAAACGCACATTGCTGATGCCTCTAAGGAAGTAGAATTGTTTAGATTGAGGATTAATGTAAAGGTGGCATAATTACTTGAATGGATGCAGCCAGTCAAATGTAAGAATATTTTGGAGTTAAAAAAGAAGTTGTAAATGAGGAGCTTTGTTTCCAGGTCTTGCATAAAGGGACTGCCCACATCTGCCTTCTCACTCTAGAATATCAACGGCTGTTGGTCACAACAGTGACCATCACAGAGAATACAAGAACTCTTTCCTCCTTTTCTCCTGAATTGCAAAAACTGTCATTCCCTTCCAGCTACTCCCTACAGCATTCAGCAAAGGATGCACATTAGGGCAGGGCTGCCTGGGCTGCTGGACCACAGCTGACCCTCATTCAGTGTGCTGCACTTCATCGGGGCACTGGGCAACACAGCTGCAACTTTTGCCTTCTGCTGCCTACAGCCTTTGAACACCCTTAACTACAGTGAGTCAGCTGTTCTGCTTCTACCTCCCATACACACCTCTAATCACACTACTTCTTCATCAGGCTGGGGGCTCTGCAGGGGTTAACCCTGAAAAACTTTACAGTAAAGGCAGCATTTATTGTGGTGGCAATTACAGAAAGAGAAAAAGCAATTCCATCTTTTATGTGGCTCACAGTTTCATTAATGCCATATACTTTTAGCCAGCTTGAGTTGCTGTGCATTAACTCAAAAAGACATGGTACGCAAACAGTGCTGAAATAAGAAATAAAGAAATAATGCAGGGCAAACTTTAACTTCCCAAACACAGGCTCACTTCTTCAAATACCAGTAATGCTTTCATTTGACAGCTTTATTAGTGTCCTAAGCTTCAGGCCAAACTTGCTATAAAGTAAACTGTTCAAATGAAGCTGAGAAACAAGAAAAAACTAAACAGACCTGCGAAGAATTTGCTGCTCCTCCTGTTGTAGCAGGGAACTCTTCTCCTAGTGCTTCCTTAACCTCATGTGTGATGACAAAAGGAACTCAGATGAAAGGCAGCACACCATGGCAGCAGTGGCTGTGCAGCGACGTAGATCTTACGACATTCAGAGATGCTTCTGGGATTCTCTGGTATTGTCACCATGCTAGGCAAAGTTTCTCTACAGTGATAGGTATCATTTCATATCTTTAGCCTTCAATAAAAAACACACTGTATGTTACACAAAGACTAATCACAAAAATTATTTTTGTTGACTCTCAATCTCCAAAATCTCAGAGTTCAGAATTCTGGATAAAGAAAAGTCCCTGATGTTGCCCAACATGTGAACAAATGCCAAACACTTGTTCTGAGGCTTTCCAAATATTTCTGGGCAACATAGTCACAAATAATGAATTACCTTTGCTGCACCATGGGCTTAGGATGAAGGCGGGCAGCTTATGATCCACTTTTCATCTATCACTTTCACATGGTTACATGAAAATCCACATCAAGTTAAGGGCATGACTACAGTTTAAATAAAGCTAGTACCATACATCTATGTCTAGCGGTTTTTCTGCAAGGAGTAATTCAGGAAAGTTTAGATAAATCAACTAAACCCACAATAATAATACATGTAAGTTAAAATGCATTAAATTCCTATGTGGATATTCTCACTGAGAAGTGGTCTGACTTTACTGTAAAAGAGGATTAAGCTACCATGAACTGAGGCCATTCTCCTTCAGAATTAGATCATCCACACAGCAGCTTAAAGCCCTCTAGCTTTGGTGTACTTACCTCACACTTTTCATTCATCTGGATTTTCTTACAGTTGGAACAATCCTTGGTTAAATAAAAATCTCCCCTCTTGTATATTTCTGGTTGAAATTACAATGCATTACCTGGTTACTTGGATCAAAAATGTCTTGTGAAAAATAAAAAAATAAACCAGCTAAAGCTGTTTTGCAAGTAGCAGAAACAGAGACATCCTTTTGTGGAAGAAAATGACAGCAGCGTACCCCAAGCCTTGGGCACTTGACAGATCATCAACTGCAGTGCTGGACTAAGCTTTCTCTAAGATTAGGGAAGATTTTCAAGATTGAAAAGCAAACAAACAAAGAAACACAACCTTAAATCAATCTTACATCCCATCTGAAAGGATCTCTTTAGATGGAAAAACAAGGCAAACAGGCAAACAAGGCAGCCTTGGACAAGGTTGCAATGGGAAGCATCTGACAACTTTGTCCTCTAAAAGTAAGAGTGGGGCAGGCACAACACTGGGTGCCCCTTGTCACTGAGCAGAGGATACATTTTCAGAGGTTAAATAAGATGCACTCTGGAATTTACCCATCCCAGGCTCACAGATGAAATGCTAACTAATGAACAAGGAAAAGCAAACACTTTCATAGCCTGTTACTGATTCAGGTGTTAGTTCATCTGAATGATAAATTTTATATGACTGAAGGAAAATGGATGCAATTCATGTTCCTAACTAATGCCAAGTGACTGAGATGTAGCAAATAAATACAAAGGAAATAAAGTAAAAAAATATTAACCAAATATTCCCTTTGATTCTACATAGCAGTTTGGCTTCAAACATCTCAGCGAACAGAGAGCACTAATAATGATTCAAAAAAAACAATTGTTTTAAACACTGACTTTATATAGTTTGCTCCATAGCAGACATATATCTGTAATATATATTTTGAACCCACATATCCATTGTCGCTTCTTACAGATCTGAACTACAAACAGTGATAGTGGGAAAGTTTAGGAGAAATCTAACAAAGACAGAGCTCCTGTACTTCATTTTTTCTTATTTCTTTGCATTCCTTCATTATTCCTTGGCTTTCTCAAAACCAAAGAGTAAGGATGTGACTACCCACAGAGGCCTGCAGGTGCCAGTCTCACTGCTGACCTCACACCTGCAACCCAGATACCAAGTACAGACACAGCTCCAAGGTCTGCTGCCAGCAGTCCCACGTGAGTATGTAGAATGTGCTGTTACTTCAGATCTAGTCAGGTTGCTATTATCTCCATGCATCTCCACACAAATCAGGTTCCTGCAGACCAGAGCCTTACAACGCTTCACCAAGGAAAACCTGTTGCAAGAAAACAGGCAGTTCTGATGCATTTTCTGTCAGGGCTCTCCTTCACTTATGCACAAGCTAAGCCAGAAAAAGCACCCCTCAAACCCTGAAAATATAAGTCCTTTCATACTAGCTTTTCTAACATTCCTCCTTGTTTGTGAATTTCGCAACAAATGGATCCAATGTGCTGGGATTGCAGTTTGAACTGCATTGCCTTAATTCATTTCTTTAAAAAAAAAAAAAGATAGTTTTGACCTGTAGAGCTGAAAAATTCTGCACGCAATGACTCTCTGGAGATCAGATTCCGTTAGTCTGAAATTCACAACTCTGTCGCCCTGTGCCTTTATCTGACACCTTCCATGTCTACAGAGCCCCTTGGCATCCCTCCCAACATCCTGCAATCAGGTATCCTAAGGAACAGTGAAAGAGCTCTCCGTGGAAGGGGACAACTCCTTCTCCCAGAAGGTGACCCTTTGAGCCACAAAGGTTCGAGATCCATCCCTCTCACCCTCTGCTGGGTTATGCTGTCAGTGGGTCTTCAAACAGGACCAAGCTGAGATGTTCAGCCTAAACTGCTGAACGTATGCATGCCAAGTTCTTCTGTCTGGCACAGCCTGAATCTTCTGCATCACAAAGAAATATTACTTGAGGGCATGTATGTCTGCAGCCATTCAATCCATATTTCTCCTGCAAAATTTTCTTCAACATCTGCACCACTCTATGATTATCTGAACACCATTCAATCTACCTCTAACTTGAGTTGCATAAGTATATTTGCATGTAGATTGTAAGCATTATACTAAATGAGATGGGACTGCCTGCGTAATCATGCCATGACTTCCCCTTAGGGAAGCCTGGTAAAATTATGTTCCATTACATTTGTAAAATACTACCCATTAAAAGCAGGAATAAAACTTTTATGTTCATGTGAAACAAAGCAGAAAAATTCTCCACCCTTTAACTTATATCAATTTTGATATGAAAGAAGCATTTTCCAGGCAAGCAGGGATGCTGATTTTGAACTCACTGTGATGTGATTTCAGCTTTGATTGTTTGACTGTTAAGCCTGTTTCCAAAATTCTCTTTCTTTTTTAATATTATAAAACAACAGAGAACAAAAATAGTTATCTGCCTTGAAGAGTATAGGCAGTAGCTTTGGAAAAATCTTTCTTGGTGAACTTTCCTTATTTATAATGGTCCACGTCATGAAAGAGAAAAATGACACTATTAAATGTCCTTTACTCTTGCTGCCGGTGAATTCATTGTTTTAATTCCTTGATGCTCTGGCAAACTTTCAAGTATGTCATGGGAGAATTTTAAAAATGAAGCATTCATTTAGAAGTCGCACAGTGGTGATATATACACACAGCTTCAATTTAAACCATTATTGCATACCATCCTTTTCCTTTTATAATAATCCATTAAATGCTTTCAAGTATGGAGAAGAAATAGCAACCTGTAGATCTGAATGGAGCCCAGATGACCTATAAAATACATCCTGCCTCACTGCCTGACTTGTTCCAGCTCTCATCTCTAATGGTTGCTATTGTTATTCTACCATCCAGACAACTACACACATCAATTATACATTCTTCTGGGTCACAAATACATTTTCTTAGGCAACCTTTTTTTGTCTTAATGCATGACGCTCTCTCTTCAACCTGTGAACAAAGTTGAAGGTCTTAATATTAAAAAAACATTACTTTTTCTTAAACTGTGTTGACAATTGGAAAATCTCTACACTAAAATCAGCAGATAGAGTTTTTTGAACTATTTAAAAGTCCTTGTTTAGACCATATATTTTCTCCTATTACACCAAATGCATTAAGCAGCTCTCAGTGTATAACAGAACATTTTTTCTTTTGTTATACTAGTGCCTGGCAGCATGGCTATAATTAAATGTCCTTTGCTTTCTTTATTTTATGACACTAACAATTCGATCATCTTAATTGGACTTTCCTTGGCGTATACGTAGCTGGCTCAAAAGCAAAGCCTTTCTTCTGTGAATCAAACTCAAGATGTAGATTATGGACAATTTCTTTAGAATCTTTGACTTTTGTCTTTTTTTAATGATCCTAATTTCAAAAGTTCCAGTTTATCCACTATCATGCAAGTGTAAGACAGCTCTCAATTTTCTATTTTTATTTGCAGATAATAGTCTCGAACAAAATCCTTGCTACATTTCCAAAGCAGTAGAGGCATTTAACTTTTCAAGTTTTTCAAGTTTGGGAAACAAAACATGTCACTTCCAAAGAACTCTTACACATCACATATACGATGTTTCTGTAATTGAAAATATATAGTAGTTGTTTTAAAACACAATCAAATATAAAAAAATATATAAAAATCTTTCCAACAGTTCAGAAATCCCACCTTCTGTATTTTTTAGTGTCAGTAAGATAGCACAGAGAATAAGCAAAGAAGAGCCTCATGCTATCTGCAAAGCATGAAGGAAATGGGCTATTTGGTAAATATTCACAGAGGTGGTCTTGAAGCCCATCTCAGCAGGACACAATGCCCAGGCACCAGTTTTGCCCATCTCCAGGAGATGGTGTCAGTTCAGCAGCCAGCGCTTCCAGCAGGGTTTCACCTCTGCTCCTGGGGTTGGTGGATCACACCTAACCCAGTGTCACTCACTCACTAACTCATGCCATGGAGACCATGTTAATTTGCAGTCTCCCAAACTTTGTACCCTATCTTAAGTGCTTTCACTTACCACATTTTTGATAGCTCTGATTTTATCCGTGTGAGGACAGAGTCTTAGAGCAAAGCTGCAGTGAAGGCTGTAGCTCTGCAATCTTGCATTTCACCTGCTCACTAGTTTCATGCCTTTAAAGCAGTTGATAGGACCCATTTAGCAGAATCCTATTCAGATCTACAGAAACCAAGGGATAAATATTATTTTAACAGGGGTTTCTGGTTGGCTGGTCAGTTTGTTTGTCTGTGCAGGCAAGGGGGTGTGTTAGGTTTAACTTTATTATAACTAAGCCTATATAAATGCAAATACTGTTTCTGTAGATATAATTTCATAAAGCAAAACTCCCCACAATCTTTAGCAGTGAAATTCAAGTGGCAACTGTGACAAGCAAAGAAAAATGAATGCAGTTAACTTCAGCCATCCCTGCTCATCTGAAAACTTGTGTCAGTTCCTAAATAAGCTTTTCATTTTTCTATTCAGTCTGCTGATCTTTGTTGATTTACAGCATGAATGAGCATGGCACATTGCAACTTGTATAGTATATTTTTCCTAAATAATAAAGCATTTATTGCAGAACCATCAAGCCTGCTACTAGCTTTGAATTATTATAGCAATGAAGTGCCATGTTAACAACTCATTTACTTTGTTGCAGAAGACTGCATTAGCACTATATGTAATTTAATCTCGATCAGGAGAAGGAACACCCCAAAACACATCTAGAACTGATGATAAGTTACAACTCAATGACATTTTTCTAACCAACCTTCTCCCAAAATGGGGCTCCGTCAAGTCCATCTCACTCTTGACTATGCACAGCGTACAAATTGCTGCTGAACGAATCACTCCCACATGGCCCTCAAAGCTTCAGCAGACCCCAGGCTCTTCCTCTGCTGGAAGAAGGAGAAAGTACACTTAGAGGAGATTTGCAAAGATCTTATTGCTTTCGATAGCACCACTCAGCCCTGCAGCAGGTTCCCAGAAGATGACAATACCTTAGGAAGAAGCTCCTGCTGCTAGGCTAACGTTTTGTGTGACTACAATATTAAAAAAAAAAATGCAGAAAAATATCTCCCATGGTATCTAATATTATCCAGCTGTTAACTCGAAAAGATCCTGTTCTTGCATGTTCCAAAAATAGGCTGGATATTACTACAAAGCCTGATTTAGGCAACCATAAATAAAAACAGACCAGACAAATTTTCCTTTCCTGTAAAATAAGATGGAATGCATAGATTTCAACATTATACATAATGTTTGAGAAGTTATCCAAAGTACCTGTGATTTAATGGTGAGGATAGACTTGATTTGTTGAATAGGGGAGCCTGATTGGAACAAGGTGACTTCATTTTTATTGGATAAAACAGAATTACATGGAAGTTAAAGCATAATCTATAGATGTACCATAAGACAATGGCCATGTCCCTATTCACTTCTGCCTACAGAGTTTGGTGGCAGAGAAAGACCAATAAGATGAAGAAAATAATATTTCAACAGTATTGTTTCAAGACCTTGACATTTAGTTCAGTTATCTATGATAAATACTATATTTTTTTAATACCATTTAATTTGTGCCCAAATTCTTCCATTGCCATCTAATAAGTTGTAAGAGGCAACATGTTGCTAACTTCTTTAGCTCTCTCATGACCAAGATTTGCCTAAGAAGTGCATTGTATCACATCATCAACCACCTGTCTTTGGCTGTGATTATTCAAGAATAATTTCATTTCCCCAGTCTTTTTTTTTTCCTTTTTGTTTTTCTCATAAGACATTTCAAGGTGTGTGAACCTATTAGCATGCTGAAGTGTTACTGTCACTTTCTATTTCATTGAAATTGCTCATAATAGAGGGCAGAATGTTACTTCTTATCTATTAGCTTTATTATTGGTGGGATTTTTTCCCTCTATAGTGTCCCAGGATCAGCTCTGATGTTACTCACTTGAAAAAGCCTCCTATTTGAGTTCCATTTCCACCTCCTTCCAGGTGCCAACTACAAATGATCAGTTTACCTTATCACCCTGAGCTAAACAAGCCAGCAGCGCACCCCCTATCACTAGTTGCCTCTTTCAGCCTAGCAAAGGCAGGCAGCTCATCGTAGGCCCACAAGTTCCAACACTCACACATGTGCTTTCCTAACCAGCAGCAGTGAGGGGTAACAGAGGCCATAAAAAGCAGTAGCCATACAGCAAGAACTGCTAAATCTGCCCTGCATGTGAGATTATCTGTTGCTACTGTGAAAATCTTACTACCGAAAGCCTTAAAAACTCTATCTTACCAATCAATGGCATTAAATGTTAATCTAACAACTTCAATGCCCCCTCCACAAGAATATACTTATTCTGCTTTATTTCACATAAATCACCCAGTCAAAAAATTACTTGAACTAGGAGGCAGAAATAAGCAAGCGTTATTGTTTACTGGTTGACCAGATAAGGAGTTAAACGTCTAGAGGTGAAGTGGAGGACAATTAATGTACTAGCCTGCTCAATTATCATACAATGCCCACTTCTCGGGGAATTAAAGCTATTATGATCTACTCCTATGAATAAATGAAAATTTCTGCTCTCAGAGGGCAATGTAATAGTTTTGGAAAAAATCTTTTCATGAGACTGTGGCTTTATCAGTTATATTTTAGAGTCAGTATAAACACTTGTGTATCACAGGATAGGAGCTACAGACAAGCTTGTAATTTTAATTTTTGCTCTCATTATTTCTGTTCATTTCTCCTGTGCTCTTACTCTGGAAGTCAAAACAAAATTAACTTTGGTCTTTCAGGTCTTCTCCTTTCGTAAAATGTTACCAGAAATCTAATATCAAAATAAAGATATAAATAATGGTTTGAATAATACAAACTCTGCACAAGTTGTTTTCCAGTGCAAACAAACACTTACTCAAAAATGTCTTAATAACATCCAACTGTATTGTAACACTTCAAAGGTACTCAAACACACCTTCAAAAATAAGGGAAAAAAATATGAATTTCTATTCAATTTTCACATGATCCAGTAAAAGAATTGTTTGTATTAAATTTTATATTAAAAATATTCTTTCTTGGTCATTTTGACCCAAATATTTTGCACCTTTAGCAACAGAATAACTGATTTTCTCCACAGCTGACAAGGTACAGAGTTCCATGGTCTTTTTCCCAGCAGACAGAATAAACCTAAATATATGATAGTTTTAAGATAGCCTGACCACAAAAGAAAGCTTTAGGAGACCCAAATAGTGGACCATATGTGATATCAAATGGGCAAGCCATTAACATCAGCTGTGAACATATTGTACCAACTGGGAATGAAAATAAAACATTCAACTACCAACTGTTATAATCTGTAAATAGTCAAACCAAATCCTCTGGGTTCCAAAAATACATGAATAGGGTGACTCGTTGAGGTCCCATTGCCCTGTTCTTAGGTAATGCAGTATATTTGTTCCTAGGGAAATATAATGCAGTCATTGAGAGCTGATATCAGAGACACTCCCTGCACGTTAAGGACTCCTGGATTTTTGAAACTATAGCTGAAGGTTACACACTAAGGATTATGAAATAAAGAATTCTCTTGAAGCAACTTTTCTGTGTACAATGCACTGTAGCAATTAAAAAAATCCCATTGTAAATTATGTTGAAAAACTGGTAGTGTACTAGAAAATTTATAGAGGGCACTAAACTGGTGAGAATTCATTGTACAGCTGGCAAGTGCACTCCTACCTACTAGTTGCTTCATATTTAATAATGCATGTTATGAACAGATGGATAGAATGTCAATAAGGCTCTCTGTATCATCAGTGGTAATGAAATACCGGACTTTGAATGCTTAATAGCACAGAAAACAAAAAGCCTGGAGGAAATTTGTCAATGTCATGCATGCAATACTTTAGCAGTGCTTTAACACTGTTAGTGTGAGGCCATATGTTTCTTCTAACAGCATCTACTATAGCTGGGCGCCAAAAAAAATTTTGACACTTTTTTTTTTTTTTTTTTTTAAACTCTTGCAACATGTTAAGAGCAAATACCTTGTGAATCAGTCAAGTGGAGTAGTCAGCAGACATGCAACATCATTATTCTTTTTATTCCATTTCTCAATGGAAAGAAGCTAAGGGAACTTGCTAGTAAACACTGTCTTTTATACCAGTTTTATAAATACACTTGAAAGTAATCTCTTAAAAATTAAATATAGAAATAAAGGCATTGAATTCTCTGTATTAAGCAGTAAATCTCGTAGTCAAGAGTCATGGAAGATGTAGAACTGGAAAATGTTGCAAGCCTGAGAAAAGAAGAAACATACACAGCAGGTTCCAGAAATTAGGCACTCAAGGAGGAATAAAATAAAAATTATCTTGGGTAAGCATTAGCTAAAACATCTAGGGAAAACACTCCAAAATAGTCAAAGAGGAGAGAATCACAGAATCACAGAATCACAGAATTGTAGGGGTTGGAAGGGACCTCCAGAGATCATCGAGTCCAACCCCCCTGCCAAAGCAGGTTCCCTACACCAGGTCGCACAGGTAGGCGTCCAGGCAGGTCTTGAACATCTCCAGAGAAGGAGACTCCACCACCTCCCTGGGCAGCCTGTTCCAGTGCTCCGTCACCTCACTGTAAAGAAGTTCTTGCGCATGTTTGTGCAGAACTTCCTATGCTGCAGTTTCCAGCCGTTTCCCCTTGTCCTGTCTCCACTCACCACTGAAAACAGTCTGGCCTCGCCATTCTGCCCCCCACACCTCAGATATTTATAGACCTGGATCAGGTCCCCTCTCAGTCTTCTCTTCCCAAGGCTGAACAGACCCAGTTCACTCAGCCTTTTCTCATAGCAGAGATGCTCCAGGCCCTTGACCATCTTCGTGGCCCTCCGCTGGACTCTTTCCAAGAGATCCTTGTCTTTTTTGTACTGGGGAGCCCAGAACTGGACGCAGTACTCCAGATGAGGCCTCACCAGGGCAGAGTAGAGGGGGAGGATCACCTCCCTCGACCTGCTGGACACGCTCTTTTTAATGCACCCCAGTAAGCCATTGGCCTTTTTGGCTACAAGGGCACACTGCTGGCTCATGGCCAACCTGTCGTCCACCAGGACACCCAGGTCCCTTTCCGCAGAGCTCCCCTCCAGCAGGTCATCCCCCAACCTGTACCGGTGCATGCAATTATTCCTCCCCAGATGCAAGACTCTACACTTGCTTTTGTTAAACCTCATCCGGTTTTTTTCTGCCCAGCTCTCCAGCCTACCCAGGTCTTGCTGAATGGCAACACAGCCTTCAGGCGTGTCAGCCAATCCTCCCAACTTCGTATCATCAGCAAACTTGCTGAGGGTGGCCATTATCCCCTCATCAAGGTCATTGATGAAGATGTTGAACAAGACTGGACCCAGCACAGACCCCTGAGGAACACCGCTAGTTACAGGCCTCCAACCGGACTCTGCACCACCAACAACGACCCTCTGCGCTCTGCCAGTCAGCCAGTTCTCAACCCACCTCACTGTCCACTCATCTATCCCACACTTCCTCAGCTTTGTTATAAGGATGTCGTGGGGGACAGTATCAAATGCCTTGCTGAAATCAAGGTAGACTACATCCACTGCTCTCCCCCCATCCACCCAGCCAGAGACAACATCATAGAAGGCTACCAGGTTGGTCAAGCACGACCTCCCCCTTGTGAACCCGTGCTGACTACTTCTGATAACCTCCTCTTCTTCCAGTTGTCTGGAGATGACATCCAGTACAAGCTGTTCATCACCTTTCCAGGGACGGAAGGAAGATGCCAATCTGAATGAGAAAGAGATGCAGGTATGGCAATAAACACACTAGGCACAGGCTTTCACTGTGACATGAATGGAGAAGCAGGAGCCCAGCAGCACCTACCAACACTTTGGTGGCACCTGCAGTGGTGCTCCTATGCCATGCACTTCGCAGGGAACCCCATACTCAGAACTATGTAAGGTGTGATTCACTGTTGCAACTAGTCCTCTGCAAGACACAGAGATAAACCTCAACTTCAGAAATATAACTGGAATAACAAGTATATGGTGTCAGCAGAAATCCTCTGAGAGTTTAACTATTGATTTTGGGTAAAGAACTATTGGACCAATGTCAGGTGTTCAAGGGGCTAAAAAATCATGGGGAAAGATTCAAATTCCTTGAGTAGCAACAGTGCTTCCTGCCCTGTTACACCCACAAGTGTCTATGTTCTCCTCCATGTCTACCTACCCCTTGCTGCCCTCAGCCAGCGGCTCTGAGCTGTGATGTGCTTTGATTCATTGCCACCAGCCCAGACCCCAGACAAATTCAGCTACTTCCCAGACTGCATGGGACTGCCACAAGTGCTGGTGCCTTTGGGACTTCTGCCACCACCAGGCTCAGCTGTGCAAATTACCATTGTGTTCAAAAATTATTAAAGAAGGCTGACAGTGTTTCCTTGGAAGTTAGAAATCATATCATCAACAACAGTTACACCTCCAAACATATGGAATGCATTTCAGTTCAGCACAGAGCAGATGATTTTCCCTTCTGCAGCAGAGGGGGATGCAGAGAAGCCACCTGAGAATACATTAGAGTATTACCCTCTTCCTCTCACTTCTGTTTTCCCTAGAAATATCCTGAGCCCTAACCATAGCAGTTACATTTACAAGAATGAAGCAAATTTTTGGAAGTTCCAGAAGCACAAATACTAATAGGGATGCAAGCTTTCTGGGCAGCAGGGCATCAAGACGTGAGAAGAACTGAATGGCAGCAGGGGATCCTCATCCACCACGGCCAGAAGAGATGCGCATCAAGAAGCAGAAGTAAAGCAAAGGAACGATTCTCAAAGAACTGATAGAAATATTCTACCTATTAGATTTCTCTTAGCTGGAATCTCATGTGTATGTTGGACCCTGAGAAAAAAAAGACCTGAAGAAAATGCTGTGGTATGCATTTACTGATAGTAAATGTCATTCCCAGCCTAGAAGGTCTTAGGTAGGTTTTTCAAAACCAAAAGGATATTGATAGCTGAAGAAAGTTTCAAGAACAACTTCTTAAGGGAAAAATGTAATAATCTATAAATATTTGAAGTGTGTAAAGCCATCAAGGGAAAGGGATATAACTAGAAATAGTGGAAAGAAAAAGCTTAATCTCAATAGAGTATCAGGAAAATCTTCCTGACAGTGAGATGTATTACCTTGTGAAAAAGTCTCCCAAGGAGAAATATGGAAGCTTTCACTCGGGATTTTAAAAACTAAAGTTGACAAAAGACTAAAAAATGTTCTCTATGAAATAATCCTACGTTGGCAGAAAAACTGACTGAATAAGCCATCCTGTCTTTTCTCTTTCTATACTGCTTCAGCCTTTGATGATTTGCTAACCTATTGTAAACAGTCAAAGGTTATCAGAAAGGAGCTCATTCAATTAATATGATGGATAACAAGATTACAAAGGTGGTCATTGTGAAAGACTATTACAAAGTATTTCTTTAAATGCTGAAAAGCAGGTGCTTTTCAGACAACAGGGCTTTTCCCCAAGACTTGACAAATATGACCTCAATCCCGTTTTCAAGTACATGCTTAATTTTAAGTGTGCTTTCTTTCTCCCATTAATCCAAAGACAGTCCAAACCTATGGTCTGAAACATGCCTGTAAGAAAAGAACTTTCCAAGAGTCCTTGGAAGTTTCCCATCCTCAACACAGCATTGGCAGGTGCTGTGTATAATCAAACTTAAACAAGCAAATAATGCCTTTTGCACCTTTAATAGCACCTTTCAAACCCACCACTGACAAGGACAGAATAAGTTAGTTCAGAACTGGTCAAAATTGCACACCTTTCTGCAGTGATTCCTATTTAATCTAACCAACCTGACGCTGTGAACAGTGTTAATGAATATTACAGTCTGTTACATTGACTTGTACATCATAAACAAAGATGGTGAAAGTACTTTGGGAAAGAGTCTGTGAATGGTGTTCTACAGCTTCATCCTGAAATCACCCTATCACACATTTCTGTCACTATTAGCATCAATATTTAGCACACAGTGTACTTCATTTACTGCATTTCATTCATTGAGTGCTGGTGGAGGGCACAGACCTTGTGCCCTGTAGATGCACTGCAGTGGTGCCTGGCTGTAACCACACTGGCACCTGAACAGATATGATTCCTGAGCAGGCATTACTAGCAGCTGCCACAAAACCAGAAGCAAGCAGAAAGCCAGGGTTTCGCTTCCCCTACGAAAATACCTAGGGAACCAGACAAGAACAAATCAAAAGGGATGAACAGACTTTACTCTGAGCACCTGGAGTCTGTAATAGAAAATGCTAGCCCATCTAGAGTTTTAAGGAATTTTATTAGTTCTGCAGCACAAATACAACTTCTCATTAAAAACTTTTCTGCCAATAAGTTGTAAATGATTTCCTCTACCAGCGTTACTGAGAGCTGTTTTGGAAGGAGCTCTCCATTTATGTGCTTTAAATACCAATGGGCTATTTGTGTATTTTTTTAAGAAATTCAGCCTGCACATGCATGAACCATACAGGATATATCTGTAAGAATGAAATTACAAAGTTCTTGCTGTCCAGCAGTGCCGTTTGCAAAGATTAAGTGACCCTAGAGTGCAGGTACCTCTTGGTCCCTAAATCACACTTTTTCACCCAGAATAACTCCCCAGTATGGGAGAAACCCAAAACCCCCAAGGCCCCAGAGATGCCACTCTGCCCCAGCAATCCCAGGGCTGCCATCACACAGGACAGTTGGAGGAGGAGAAATGTGCTCAGGGGCTGCTTCCTGCCCATTTCATCAGCAGCCAGCATCCCATTGCTTGCATGGACCTCTCTCCCTTTCCTCCCTTTCCCTTCTCTTCTCCTCAGTCCCACAAGCTTTATCTTTCCCGCTCATTACATGACTTTTGATAGGGTTGTTTTATTGTTATTACTTTTGCCTGCGTTTTACAGCTGGCATATCATCCCCTGCTGCACTAAATCAACACTTCTGAAAGCAGCAGCCTTCGAGTGACTGGCTGGAGCCACTGCTTGCAGAAGTGTCAATTTGGTACAGCAGGGGATGGGGGTCACAGCTGCAGAAGCAAAGGAGAGGCCCTATTTTATGCTTTAAAATGGTAAAAATGTCAGAGGGGAGGGAAATCTATATAAAGGGGAAAAAAAAGTAAAAGGTGCAGAACAAAGGAAATGAAGAGGAAGAAGAGAAAAAGGGGTTAGCATAAAGAAGTAAGAGGAAAAAAATGACACTGCACAATAGAACAAAATCAATAGTGAATAAGATGTAGGATTCTTGTAAATGGGTATTTTCAAGGTAAAAACAGGTCATGCGCATATCACAGAAACACAGACCTGCTGGTAGTCCCCCTCTGCTTTGTGGAGAAAATTTGGCTCTCTAAACTTAAATTATTCTATTAATCAACTATGCTCATTATAGGTTGCGATGTACTTCCTAGCACAATTACTGGGAATAAAAATACGTATATTTCATAGAGAGATTGTTTCTATGAATAGATTTCATAATGGAAGACCAAGAATCCTACATTTGCAAATGTGAATCAGCAAAAGTGAACAGAAAAAGTGAACAGAATTTCAACTGGGACACCCCCAGACTGAACAGTCTTTAGAGGCCCCATTGGAAAAGTAGGTATCTATTACCATGACAGCTAAAAGGAAAATAAACCAAAAACATAGATCCAAGAGGATAAATTACAGGAAAAAAAAAAAAAAACAACCTTTCATTTTTCACATTATGTAAATATGTAAATTTATCTAATGCATATTTCAAATACTATTAGCATTAATGTTTGACTTTAAATGATGCCCTTTATTTCTTCCAATCTTTGTCTGGGAGCTGCTGCTTTCCTTGCTCTCTATTAACTTTCCAAAGCACACTTGAAATAAGGGACTACAAATGAATGAACTGTTATAGCTCTAAGAGATGTTCAAACAGACAGAGTACTGTTGAAAAATTCAAATAAATGCAGGAGTTATTTATTTCTACAAGTGAAATCACCTCTCCTGACCCACAGTTACACTTCAGTGGCAGCAGCGCATGGATCCCATGATGCCTCCAAAGTTTTGACTCCCAGGGTCACCTTTGTGTGCCAAAGCAATCTCACTTTTTGACTTCCCAGCTTTTCTTTACCAGTGTCACCAATTCAGACAATAGGCTAAAGAAAAAAAACAAAAACAAACAGTAATCAAATGGGTAGAACTGAAGATCAGAAAGAATGATATTCAGACTAGATGATCCCTAATAGGAAAATTCAGGATTGCATCACTTGAAGTGACAACACAAGCCAGCTTCACATGTTTTACAGAAATGTTCCAACAGTTTATCTTTAAAATGCTTATGGAGGACTCTGTATTTAGCCCCCTGTAAACCAAATCCCAAGTCAGACTATCATTGTCCAAAGTACAGTTTCTACACACCCTGAGCACCTCCCATCTTTGCACACTGTCTCAGCACAACACAGCTTTGTTGTCCTGCTGCTCACTAACTGCTCCCTCCGAGTGTGTGCCCAACCACAACCACCTCTTTTCATCTGTCAAGTTCCTGCTCTCCACACCACCAGAAAACAGCAGATTTTTGTCCAGCCCAAGTCCGGAAGGCCCAGTCATGGGTGAAGGAGCGTATTTTCAGAAGAGATGTTAAACGTGATTTCAAAACTAAGACATTTTACCATAAGAACGTATTACGCTCTTTACATCCACTTATTTTCCAAAGTAAATTATACTTACCCTTCAGTTTCAATCATTATTCTGGTGCCTATCAAGTAGATTTCACTTTCTTGATGCTCCTATTCAACTCCATGCTTCACATTCATACAGTACTGAGATAACAAAATATTCATCTCCTCCTACATTGTAAAATTTATACACTAACATGAAAAAAATTACAC
Source organism: Tetrao urogallus (assembly GCF_951394365.1). Classification (NCBI taxonomy): domain Eukaryota; kingdom Metazoa; phylum Chordata; class Aves; order Galliformes; family Phasianidae; genus Tetrao; species Tetrao urogallus. The sequence continues at coordinate 16,776,725 of NC_136818.1, read as the reverse complement.
AGTAAAAAAAACCCAAACCATCAAACTCCAACTACATCAATATTTAAAGTCGATGCTCAACAGCATGTAGTAGCTTAGGTATGTGGCCTTGTCTCTCTGGTGGTTTAGACTGCAATACAAATAGCAGGGTATATTTTACGTAAAGAACTTCTTGACAGAGCCATTGAGTGCTAAAGAAGCCATATGTAAGTTCTAGCGAGATTAAATACTATGTTATCTCAGTATATTATATCAACATATTGATGTGCCAGTCTGATTGGATAGCTTTCCTTAGGCTTGTTCTAACCGTATACAAGACCCCCTAGATCAAATACAGATCTCAAATTTATTACAGGGTCAGCCTATGTAAAACATGTGGTATGCTTAAATAGGAGCAAAAGATGGCCCCCATTCATTAACAGAAATATATCTTCTCTTATCCTAATTCATGCAGCAATCTTCAAAGTAATTAAAAATTTCTATGAAAAGTTTTAAAAGCATCAAGCTGACATAAAGCAAATTAGTAAATATTGAATTCATCTGCGTCCTCATCATTCTCCTTCCATAGATCGCCAGTGTTCACTTAACAATGGGTACATCAGATTACAAGAATGTCTCAGACCATCTTCAAAAAGCTTCTGTGCAGTGTGGACGTCATGACTTTCAAATAAGAGGTCCTACTCCCACACAAATTCCTGTCTTTTGCAAGATCTACAACATCTCAATGAAAAGTCCTGCAGTAAGAACAGACACTCAAAGACATTAAAAGTGCTTACAACGTTTAGTAAAAAGTATTTTCCTTTCCTCTTTACATAAATCACCTATTCAATGTAAGCATGTAGACTGAAGATCCACTTCTTTTAAATAAGTCTTATTTTCTACTATCACCAATTCTCGCTCCAATTTACAAGTTTTACATTTTTCTTCTTTTAAACCAGTTTTGATTTACTACTGTCTGTCTAGCAGCAAGAATCAGCTCAGCTGTTCCTGTCTCTCGGGGCTGAAGTCTTTTTCTAGAGCTGCGTTTACTCTGCATCTCTGTAGATGAGTGGTTGATAGATAAGAGACATTCCATAACACTGAGGAATGAGCCGCTGTTAAACAACGACTCAACCACTTCAGTAATGCCTGCTTTGAATGGGATGAATTAACTGCCATAGCACTCAGCTCTATCAAAAGGTCTCACGTTGGTGGCTGCATTTTATTTGGTCCCTTTCTTACATCAGTTTCACCTGTTGTGACAACAACATATGCAAGTTATGGTATTTCTGGCATATTATGGCACCATGCAGGTGGGCACAACATAAACATTCCAAACAGAGCAGAAAAACACTTTTGGCTTTGTGTAATAATAGCACATCTTATTAGCAGAGAAGGTAATGGTTCAAGGTAAGGGAATACATGTCAGCTAAGCACACTCTACATGACAGTGCTGCAACAACTGCTATTACTGAGCTTCTGGACCCCTTTTACAGGTCATTGTTCAGCCAGGCTTATGCTTCAGAGAGGAAGCCAGACTCCAAAAATTACCTCAACCAGAGAACTTTCCTCCTTTAAGAATCTAAATCACTGTCTCTGAAAAGATTCATAACCTGAATGATTGTACCACTGGTTAAACTCCAGAAATTTGAAGAACGTGATTTCTTAAAAAATGAGAATTCACAGTTTTAAGCATTCAAATTAGAAAGTACAAAAAGTATTAGAAAAAAAAGACATCTTTTGTACATTAGTATGACTATCTATTCCACAGTACCCTAAAATTACAAAAATACAGCTCAGCATACAGTCACTGTGACAGGACAACCCCAATACCTTCCCCAGTCTTGGGAGATACCTTAAGATGACTGACATGAGTAACCAAGTGATTTGGGGTGACAGAAAGAGCTTGAAAGATGTCCTCAGCCTGCACCCACAGCAGAGCACAGCTGGCCACAGTGTTCTTACCGCCACATAAACATTTCTGCGTTATTTCTATAATGCTTTCCAACACAAGGACAGAAGAAGGCATTAATATCAATTAATTGTCAGCAAAATGACAATTTTGAAAGTAGAGAAAATACTTATTTTCCAACAAGTGTGTTGTTATGGAAACAGCTGCGAGCTGCCATTTGTCACAAAGCGCTGTGCACGTGCAGCCCCAGCATGAGTTTGGGGCAGCTCTGCACTCAGCAAGCATTGTGCCCAGCAGCAGGTCTGGTTAGTGGGGAAAGGAGCAAGGAGGAACAGTGCCCCAAGAACTGGTGCAAGTCACCTTAGTAAGCAGCCAGGTATCTGTTTATCAGCCCAAAAAAGCAGATCGCAGTGTATGAAAAAGATGGGAAACAAAATCCGTCATCTGTACTGCGGGGAGAAGCCTCCAAAACTAGACAATTTGGTGTTTCTCCTTGCAGCTGTATTTTCTTTTTTAGGCAATAGACAGCTTACCAGCAGATATTTGGTTACATGGGCACATGATGCCACCTGAAGGCAGTGTCCTTCTGCCAGTACTTGCCCGGAGGGCCTTGTCCCACACACTTGTACTGCACGGCCCCACAGCCTCCACTCGCCGCTGGGCAGAACAGCAACAAACATGAAGCCTGAAAGCCTGAAAGTTTCAGTAGCACGATCTTATTAGTCCTCCTAAATTTTAAACAGACCTGGCAAAAACAAAGTGGTAAACCCATCAAGATCTAACCTTACAACTGTCTCATTTTGCTCATAACAAGTCATTCCTCTACATTCCTTTGCACAGTAAAAATTTTATCTAGGTAATTACAATTTTTGTTTTCAGGTTTAAATCCTTACTGTATTCACATGTCACATTAAATACACAATCCATACATATGTGAGCATGTTCAGCTAGTATTCAGATGGAGGAGACAGAGAATTCCTTTCCAAAAAAAAAAAAAAGAAATCAATATTTCATTCCAATTATAAAAGAAACCAAATCTTCGAATGTTGGAGTACAATGTAGCTACCCTGGAGAATAGATATTTGGTTTTCCTACCAGCACTACCCCTCCATAATTGAACAGCTGCAGAAAAGAAAGAGGAAACAAACACACCTAGAAATTAGTTTTCAAACCTACGTTCATGGGAAATTTTCTACTCTATTGTGCTTTTGGTCACAACACATGAAAACCAAGTTCCTTACTTACTGCTACAAAACAGATTAGAAAGGGACAAGGCCATTTAATTTATTATACTGTATGAACCCTCACTCACTGGGGCAAATTAAGCACGAAATCCGCATACCTGAGGCGCTGAAGCCTATGCTTAGCTCCTAGGAGCACTAGAGCCTATGGATTAATTTGTTTATTAAACAGATATTATTATTTCTCAGGGAAAAAAAAGATTCTATTATGTTCTGGTTAAAAAACAGCACTGCTGTTTGTAAATTTTTAAGTGCCTGAGTCATTCCTGATGTTCTAAGCAAGGAATCAATCAAAAGGACAAAACAAAATTTTAAATATATCTATTTTAGAAGTTCTATTTGTGTATTTTCAGGGAGAAGAGGGAAATACATGATAAAATATGAATTTAATTTTTATACGAGTATGTGCATATATATATATATGTGTGTGTATGTGTGTGTATAGTCTTCTACATTGAAGTCATAAATGTTTAAATGCATCATCTGCTTTTGCTTATTTCACATTTTCATGGAAGGAAGGAAAAGAAGGTTCTTTACCGCAGTACAAAGAAAGATGTTCTAATAGCAAAAGATCCAATTAAAATAATAGGACCATTTATTTCTGTAGGATTTCACACATACAAGAGAAATGCTAACCCTTGGGAGAATGTTCTCAGTTCATTTAACAATATATGTTTCCACCAATATGAAAACTTTAGCTTTTGCATTACAACATCATTGCTAACAAGGCACACGTATCTATCTCGTAAGTAGATGGAAACGTGGATGTGGGAAGAATGATAATGATTCTTTATTCATAATGCACTCATCTCAGGATATATGTGCATCTGTTTTGTACTCACACTGAGTAGATGTTTCCTCTCCCTACATTTAATAAACACACTCAAGAAAGGCTCTGCACTCTGAAAGACAATAAAAAGATTAGTAAAGAACAGAGAGATCAGCAAGGAAAAGAGCTGTGAAATGAAACAGAAAAAAAAAAAAGAGGAATTTATATTCTAAGTCCACAACTGCCAGAACATTTAAAGGGCAGCTGGCACAGAGCTGAGCTCCAGGGCACCCAGCTCACACAATGCCACCAGCACAAAGCATAGCAGGTGGGTGCCAAGCCTCCAGCACCCCTTGTGCTGCTCACACCCTGCTGAGGACAGGCAGTCCTGTCACTGTCATTGTCACCAGCTCAGGGGACAGCATCACACCTGCACCCTGCAGCTCAGGAGATTCTGCCTTCATTCTGGCATCAGGACCCAGGGCTGGGTGGGTGTACAAAATAGAATGGCTTGAAATTACAGGTGCTTCAAATTCTATTTCACATGCTTGGGGACCCAGAAGGAAAGTTAATCAAAGATGGACGTTTTAGGCTATGGTTCTTTCTATTGTTAAGATAAGGATGTTCAGGACTGGAACCGGATGTACCAACTCTGGGGTTTTTAAACCCAGTTAACTCATACTGCAAATCTCACTGCTTATTCTTCTCTATTACACAAAGTTGCAGATTGATCGGATGAGCTATTAATGAGTAAAGATTCTTTCCTGTAGATCAGTTTCCACTGACTGTCAGCACACAAATATTTTTCTACCTAACCACAAGAACAAATGCAATGCTAAAATTTGAAAGACCAAATCCCTAACTGAATTAAGTCAATAATCTCAAATTACGAATACAGTCCTACAGTCAAAATGCCAAAATGATGTCCATCTAATTTGGGACGGAAACACAAATGATGAATAAGTGTCTCACAGAGTGCACACACAGGACAGATCTCTAGGAAAATGTGAGTCTTTGAGTTCTTTTCCCTGCATATACTACGTGTAAGCCCAGAACAACACATTTGTGCATGTCTTGTATATTTGATTGGTTCTATAAGGTATTCATCTAAATTCAAAAGATAACTGTGTTTAGATATATTTGAAAATTTTATTGCATTTAGTTACGAGATATGAATTTTTACTGAGATTCTGGGGCACATAACATTGCCTGATCATTTCAAACAAGTTAATTCTGAAATGGGCTTGAATCAATAACACAAAAGAGGCAGTAAAACCAATTCTTACGGTAGACACGGTTGCATAAAATAATATCAAGACAGGCAGATTGAAAGCTCTGTGAATCACAAATATAATTTGCAACCAACTCTAAGCACAAAGATGAAATAGATAGGTGGAAGATATAGATTAAAACAAATGATAGATACATTGGATCAAAAAAAAAAAAAACAAACCAACTGGTTATGAAGAAAGAATGCAGAGTAATTGCTATCTAATAAGGTGTGGGTAAAAAAAAAAAAAAGATGCCATGCAAGTAATTCAAGATAAATAGAATGCTTTAAAACTTATGTAAAGGCTCTCTTTTCACTCTGTAAGGCATAGACAGACAGAGGGTGAATGTATAAATAAGTATGTCATAGCAATACTTTGCTTTTAATGAAAATGGATTTTTAATGATCCAAAAGGCTGCATTTGTTTCTGACTCACTCTATTTCCAAGCTATCAGCTGGAAATAGGTACAGCAAATCCACTTGTATTCCACATCCTTCACAAAATCCCAGTAGTACCAGGCATCCACGTGCAGCAAAAAACAGGCATCATTATGCAGAACAGATAAAGTTTCCTGCTTTACGCAGTTTCTCTTGAACTGTGTAGGTTATCTTGGGCTCTATCTGCATAAGCTGAGGCGGATGCACAGCAACACACCTTTCTACCTTTTCTACCTCAAGGACACTTGTTAGAAGCAGAACCTCCTGCTCCCACTACACACACTGTGCTGAAGTACTCTGCATGAAGTACTGAGCACACAAATACCTGAGGATTTGGTCTGCAGATGAAGAAGAGTCACCAGGGAAAGGAGTGTGATTCAATCCTTATCCATCTTGTCTGGAACGAGTTCTTCTTTCCAATGTGAAAGATCTATTATGGTCTGTCATAACCATCATGCTGAAAAACTTTACTAATGTACTAGGTATTATAGCTACCTATTTTCTTGTTTGTTCAGACAGGCAACAGTATTTGTAGGTTTTCAGCATCATCAGAGATCAAAGTGACACTCTCCTAACCACTCTTTCCATCTGTGAAATCCCACCTGCAAGTAGTTGCTGTAAGGTAGACCCACTCATTGGGAAACTTTGCAATACAGTTGTCAAAAAGCCATGGCAGCACTTAGACTCAACAATTCCCAGATATCGTTTGTACACCATGCGTTATCTGAGGGGAAAAAAATATCTGTGTTTATTTCCTGTGTTGATGCTTTTATTTCTTTCAAATATTAGAAAGCATGGGAAGCAATTAAGAATGAGAGCAATATTGATGGTGCAGAGCAAGTCTGTGAGGTGCTACACAGCTAGTTAAAAAATGTGGCAGCACACTTAATGAGACAAAGGGTATGGCCTTCACGAACGGCTCCACAGAAGCAGAATCAAATGTTAATTGCATCCTCTTTTCCTTTTCTTAAAATAAATAAATAATAAATGATCCCATTTGTCAGGTATGGAACCAAACTCACATGCTTTCCATTTTGTCTGCTGTCCTTGCTCAGAATGCCTGCCAATTAATATTTACCAAATGTCTCTCCCTTCTTCATCTAAATCAGTTCAGAAACTGCACCTGTTCCATGAGACCTATGTGAGCTTCTGACAGCTGGTGTTTGAGAAAAAACAAGTTAAGCTACAATTTTTTTTAGGAACCTAACTGCGTTAGACTGGAGTCAAGAAAAGCAGAGCTAAGATTAGCTGTGCTAGTACAAGGCACCAGCAAAGCACGCAGGGGCACACAGCTCCTTCAAAGTTCTGTCCCATACCATCAAATGGGGTTGAAACACAGCAAGGCATTCAGCAGTTATTTAGGAGATACAGACTGGGTAAACGGCATGGCTGCATCTGCCTCATTTTCCTAGAAAGCCCATCAAAAAATAAAAATAAATTAAAATCTGTACAAGAGACAGTTTTTTGAAAGATCAAGCTTCAGAAAGCTGCAGTATTCAAAGCCAGAGATCATTTTAAGCAGTAAAATGTAACAGGCCAGTGAAGAAAAGAGCTTCAAAATCTTGCAAAAGCTACTGTGGATGACAGCCAGAGGATGTGGCAGAAGCCAAGGCACAGACAGCAGAGCCACTTGCCAAAGTACAAACTCAGTCCAAACTTCACTTAAAGTTATTAACAGTGCTTCTGTGTGGCAGAGGAAAGCAATCAGATTTGCCCTACAAGTGTGGACCAGGCTTGAGCAGGGAGCCAGAGGGAACTGAGGTTGTAAAGAATGGAGAATCATACACTGAAAAGGGATATCATGATTTGCAAGGCCCTAATATTTAGGAGGAAAAAAAAGGTCAAAATGATCAAATAGGGCACTTTTCTGAAAAAGTGCACTTGAATTGCCAATTCTGCCAGGGGCAGATTATCATCAGGGTGAAAACAAAGAGGAAAATATAGAGAAACAGTGTCTGTTGTGCTATTGGATACTGTTCACACGCAGTTTCTGATAGCAGACATAGGGTGCTGTGACTATCTGTTCTTCTCTGCCTAAAACTACACTTTCTCTTCAGCATTTCTTCAGCACCCTCCCTGCAGCCTTGGCAAAGCGCACATCAGTGCGGAGTGTGTCGTTAAACAGACTCCAAGTAGTCTGCATAAGTCAGAATCATCAGCGTCAGGAACCCTGTGCTCTTCTGACATTCAGAACGTGGTGTTACTGGAGCAGACGATCCCCATCCCACTGGGTTTTCCCTGTGCAGCCAAGTCAGGTCCAAGCCCATAGGTGGGCTCAGCCGGCTGCTGGTCCCAGCCCCAAACACAGGCTGTGATGTGACCCTGCATAACAGAGGCTCACACTCATTTCTGCATTACATCAGAGAAACCCACACACCAGACCAACCTTTTCACAGGGTCAGTTCACTCATGCACTATGGCTCACAAAAACTGGCTTCTAATATACCACTGGAGAGCTGGACAGATAATTGAGACAATTTATAATATTAAAGACATTTTAACGTGTTATTTTCAAGTACCACATTTAAATGGTATCATTTCTCTAAAGCAATACCTCCTGCCCTCGAGTCATATTTGCTAATTCTGCATTTCAATGCATGCCTTTCTCACTAAGTGTTATAATAGTTATGCCCACACATTATTGAAAGCCCTGTTGAAATTATGGTTTTGATTAATATTTATCATCAGTGAAGGTGTGAGGTTAATCACAGATGCAGGCAGCTGACATGCAAGTCAAACCATGTTTATTCAACGTAGGTTTATTTGCACTGACAAACTACTTTTGAATGCGAAGGACAAGTCAACCAAACTAAGAACCAATCCAGCACAGGCAGTCCTGTCTAACTATGCCTAACAGCCACAGGAAGTCAGAATTTTCACTATCTTTCTTACCTTCCATTCTCAGAAATTAATGCTTTCTTAATTTTTCAGTGAATTTCTCAAATGAGCATGTCAGCTGACCGTGATTATTTTTTGCTTTATTTTTCAGTATATGGATTGTCAGAAAATTATCTTCAAATACCTGCAAGTTCCCAGTCCCCAACCATTAGCTCAGTGGTGAATAGTTCAGACATTTTGAATTCTCTTCTCCGGTTATATTAAGCATATGAAGAAATGCTGCTGACACCCACATGCACAGGAGGAATGCCAGCGATTTGTGTTGAAACTGGTTTTGGTTTTTGCTACTTAGATGTTATTACCAGTGTTAATGCAGCTCCTGATCCTGTTTTTAATTTTATTACTTTTACAGTCTGACTACTTTTTATCTTAAAATGCTTCTTATTCCCCCATTGCTGTGAGCATCTGTGCATACAAACACTCCTATTAAATACTTTGCAAAATAAACAAAGTAGGAAAAGTACTTAATCCCACCTTTCACTTGCACTTGTCTTAGAAATCTATGAATGTATTTGGTGCACATTTGAATAAGAGAATATTTAGACAACAATATAACTGAAAATTATTGAGGTCCTTTAAATCTCTACTCTCATAAATGCGTATGACAAAACCCTGTGTAGTTCCTGAGAACACTCCTCAGTACAACCTACCTGAGTAAGACCTTCTGGAAAGTACAGATGACGTTCTGAATTCCCAGCTGCAGCTGCAAGAACGCAAAAGACCATATAAGCATAACCCAAAGGATTCTTATTAAGATTTTTTTTCTTTTAGTTCTTAAGTGGTTGACAAAGTGGTAGTTCTATTCATAAATAAGGTATTTCTACTACAATCTAAGAAAATCAAGACTGTAACAGTGATTAATTTTTTTTAATAATCTCTGTGCTTAAAGACTTCCGATCTTAATAGGGCAATCGTGCATCTCCGTTGTGTTCCAGCAGAACTATTAGTCTCTGTTCTGAGTTACTCTAATTGCAGTCTAATGGTTTACACTACCATAATAGCACTAAATATTTTACTAAATGGAGTACAGTATCTAAAAAGTGATTTAAATTGTTCTAGGACTGAATATTCAAAGATGGAAAAAAACTTCTCTTTTTCTCTGAACTGGGAGTAAAAAAGCTCTCAAAATTTCATTCTTGTTTGTCTTACTAATGAAGTGGATAGAAAGTATTACTAGAAGTAGAGATTAAAAAATACACCATAGAAGAATTTAGTAAAATAAGAAAAACTTCTTTTGATACTTTGATACTGATTCAGCAGGCTCATGTCAGGCTATCAAAGAACGTTGATTTATTATTAATTCATTGTTTTTAATTAATATTTTTTAAAAAATTAAAAATAATGTACTATTTTTCAGAATTCCTGACTGTTTAATAAAACAAAATGTTACATATCCTGAGAAATATCTAAAATAGCTCCAGAGCAGCAAGGCCAGTGGGGCAGCAAGCAGCCCATCTTTCCCAAGAAGCCACCGCCCAGCCCACACCACCTTTGTAATGGCCACAGCAGCAAGCTTATGTGCACTGACTAGTTGTGCACCAAGCACCTAAGATCCTTTACATATTCTGAATGCTCTCTCACAAAAATAACTCAATGAAATAAGTCAGACTACACAATTGAGGAAGGACTACTAATCCAAGTAAGAATTTGCTAAATCTTGATATTATCATGCAGTGGTAACCCTAACTGCACCCCATAACAAACTGCCTTGTCACTTTGGACACAAAGCCAGACTCCTCTAACTCCAGAAACAGCCCTGAATTTACCACTAGGATTGTTCAGATATCCTAATTATGCCACAGAGCTCCAGAAAGTTAATTTAAGAAATTATTCTATATATGCCTTTATTACTTACAGAATATTTGGAACAGCTCATAATTCCTTGATCTAGGGACTGCCAAGATCTATGGTCACTTCTTGCCTGGACAAAGAAACCTATTCTTTTAGAACAGGTTTGTCATTTAATTCTCACAAGAACAATTTGAACAAAATAATTGATACCTTAAATAATGAATTAACAATTTGTGTACAAGATAGTTTTTGAGCATGTATAAAGGTGCCAGGAAGAAGAATGGTTCATTGCTCACATAGCAAGGGAAAAGCCTCAAAGATGGTGCTTCCTCCTGCTGACACTGAACAGGGCTAAACGTGAGCCCTGCCCAGGCACAGGAGCATCTCTCCAGCAGCAAACATCCCAACAGAGGACAATATCCCTGCTAGGATAAAAATAATAATAAAAAAATAATATAGAAGGGTTTGATAAGGGAAAACTTCACTTAAACAAAATTGCATCCATGAAATATCATTTTTTGTTCGAGAATCATGAAGTTTTAATCTGGTCTTTTGTTCCCATTAGGAAATACTTTTAAAAACCTGCAGATCTCTGAAAGGATTTATTTTTGCAATATACAGACCTAACCTATTACTCTTAAATAATTACCTTGTGTAATATTCTAATTTCATGGAGAAATTTAATTTTAATTTACAGCTTAATTGTCCTACTTTAGGAAAGCTCGTCACCTGTGTCACTTTGTGACTAATAATTGTAATCCTCATTTAATTATTTACTTCAAGGGAGCATTTTAATTATGGATATTACTGTATCTAAAGTAACTTACACTTGAGGTTAGTGAAAATTTACATAGTAGACTGCTCACCTATACTTCCAACAGCTATAGCTCTCCTTGCACATGTTCTGCTGCAGAAACTACTCTTGAGACTGCAGAGCAATGGTATTTTGTTCCTCACTGACAGCTGTCTCATTGTACATGTTCTTCTGTCCCATTTTCAAAGCAGACTTTCAAATCCACATCCCAAGAAAGCAGGTCAGGTGAAGTTTTTCCACCATAGAACAGAAATTAAAATACACAGATGTTTTGTGCGCTCCCAGCAACTCACATACCTCCCACCCTCTCTCTCCACAACTTTGTTTGCAGGTAGACAAAAGAGAGGTCTTGCAGGGCTTCCCAGCCCTTCCCAAAGCTCTGACAGCATTCACATAGCCAAGGTGCTCCTCCTTGCACCCACAGCCCAGTCCATCACCTTGGCTGGAGAAGTCACAGCCAGGATGCCAGAGATCAACATTAGTGGTACTAATGTACCCAGCTGAAATATACATGACAAGATAATAAATTCTCAGCTCTAAGATAGACCCCGCAAATAATCTTTGGATTTAGGGTCAGCCATACAGCAGTTGCTCCACAGGGAGGACAACAGAGCAACCGGTCTCTGTAGTGGTCAGTAACAGAGGCCAAGGAGCCAGGAGAGATGCATAGTAGACACTTTCTTCTGGTTTATTTCACCAAATTTGAACAACCAGTGATTTATAAGTCTTCTGAGCTGAGGGCTGTATGTCAGCTGTAGTAGCCATCAGTTAACCAACCTTTCACAAATTTATCTCTTTGCAATCCCTTATAGTGATCTCTACCTTCTAATCTACTGCATTAAAAACATATATACAGTTTTTGCTTTGCATTTGCTTTAAATCTGCCAAACTGGTGAGTTGGTCTGCTATCACAAGGTCATCTTTCCAGTAGTTTTAACTTCCAAAGTAGTCATTTCATCATCACATGTGCTGGACTTTGCAGCTTTCCTGCAGTGCACCATGCAATATTTCTTCTTTCCCCTACTTAAAAGAATGGCCACAGATGCTTTTAACCTACGATTCTTGTCTGCTGCTTCACAGAGCATCCCAGGCTTGGCCATGCTCCCCCTAACAAGTGAGAGTGCTCAACACCTTTCAGCACTGAGGATATCAGGTTTCCCATCTGAAATCGCTTACTTCATCACTCTCTAAGGGCACGGTTTGGAAGTCATTAAAAATAACAAGAATGCTGGCACTTCTCCCAGTAATAATGGCATTGAATTTGGTGTTACTTTTCTTCTTTAAGACATTTGTATACATCCACAGATCATTTAACTCTTATCTTTGTACTAGCATTAGTGAAACTAATAGCTGCTGAAACAATGAGATCTCTATTCTAATTTTTATTTAAATAAGTGTCTGCCCACTCCATTACGTGACATAAAAACTTACACAGCATATTGCACCACAATATTGCCCCAAAGTGTTTACCAAGATCACCATATCCATCACTAAAATGCAAGCACTTCTCAGTCAATAAACGCTTCAACTGACAATAAAGTCACAGGAGAGTTTACAGAAGGAAAACTGAAAAGCAACAAATCCAATTTGACCAAAACAAATTTAGAACCAGTACTGCTGGTAGATTCTCAAAGGGTCTTGTATTTTCCTTTCTATTTGTATCTATTGTAGATTTTTTCCTCCTAGCCCCATGCAAGGGGACTGACTCCTTATCAACTTGCTGTGTGCCTCACCATCACTCTTGTAGGGTCCATATTTTACAGGCTTTGACAAAATAATGAACCCTCAATAATGTGCTGCAGGCCATCACAGAAAGCAGCTGTAAAGCATTTCAATAATCCCCTCAAAAGAGAAAACACCAGTTGTTGCAAAACACACATTATAACTTTACAAGTCTCACCCTTATTTTCAGCATCTAGTTTAGGAACTAACATAAACTTTGTCACTGCTACATTTTTTCTGATAAGAACAAGTCTAAATTGCATACTTTGAAATAAGCAACAGTACTATCAACCTGAAAAAACACCATCTTCCTTCAGTACATACCTTTTATTACTCTAAGCATGTACTTGAACTGCACATGAAAAAGTGGTAGACAGATTCAGAAGTCACAGATCCACTGCTGCTAAGCTGTGAAACTGAGAGATTTCAGCTCCCAAGAACTGATCCCAGTGTATGCAGTAACACAGGCATTTCAGCATCATCTGCTCACAGATAAGATACCTCTGAGATGCACAGGGTGTGAGCACCAGGAATTCTGGAAGTCCATCACACTATCAGAAGTCCAGGAGCCATGGGCTGCTGCTGAAAGCCATATCCTCCTCTCAAAATTAGTAGGCTCAGTATGGCTTAACTCACTAGTATATCTAGATGGGAGCAGAAAGCCAGCAGGCAGATATGGGTCAAATAATAATTCAACCAACAACAAAACAACAAGTATTAGATTTATCAGAAAGCTTGCTGAATGCTTTGTAAAGTTAACTTTTATGGTTTTGATGTTGAGATCAGCATATGTGAATATCTGAAGAGGAATATTACCATTACATACAACAGAATAATTAAAATCTTGCAAAAATTAATCTAAAAGCCTTCTTGATTAAGGAAATGAGCCCCTCAGTTATTTAAATAACCTTTTTTAAGGCTGTTAAATGTTCAATACCTTTGCAAGGAATTTTCTTTGCATTTATTTTTAAGCAGTGGACAAAGTCTGTTTGGGAAGCACACTGGTAATATTCCCATTGGTCTGTGCAGCGTCTTTTGTCAAAGAACATTTGGGAGTCTGTTACAAAGGCTTACAAAGCCAGAAAAAAAAAAGAAAAAAAAAGAAAAAAAAAAATCATTCCTAAAATGGCAAATGACAATGTACTAGATTAATGATTAACTTCAAAAATACCTACTAATGATAAACATCCACAGTCCTGCTGGAGCCAGCCATGCCGTTAATGCAACATGTGGAAATTTTCAGTCATCCTGAGTGGTCAAATAATCATCTAACAGTTGATTTGAGGACAATTAAGGACAGCAAGAATGAATTAAATCATTACAATTTGAATTGATTAAAATAGGCATATACCATCCGAATATTTGGGGAAGTTCTATTATATTTTCACTCACAGTAAACGATGAAAAAAGGAAAATAGTTGTGAGATGCCTAAAGCTTGCCTGTGGCTCATTATCCAATTAATTGGTATCAGTAAGTTGGTTAAATCGAGCTAAATGACAACTAGTTGCTCCACAAACATTAGAAGTATAGCAGAGTAGGAGATTTTCAGATAATTAAATCTGCACAGAGATCATTCCTTTTGAACTTTAGAAGCACATTAAAAGACATTTGTATTTGTATCTTCCAAATAGAAGATGACAAAAAAAAAAAAAAGGATGATAAGTAATTCATAGTTAGAATCTCATTCACAAGCTTACGGGTGTCGTAGCAGCAGTGGAGTATTTCACAGTAAGAGTAAACTAGCATTGTGTAGAGACCCTCTTCTGTGAAGTGAATGAAACTGGAGCTTCCTATTATCTCATATTTGTCCCCACTCCTATCATGTTTTTTTGTTTTGGGATTGTTTGGGATTGTTACAACTGTTGGGATCTTAACCAACAGTTATACACTGTTTCAAAAGAGAGATGGGTGGCCTGGCTTAGGCTTAGAGGTCCAATCTGCATTCCCCAGCTTGATCTGCAGGCCTCTCATGGCTAAAATCTTCTCTATGCAAGGAGATAGAAAGCAGAATAGGTTCGTAAAGAGTTCTTTGATAGTTGAGGCATTAATTTTTGTTTGTTTTTTTGTGGGATAGGTTTTGGGGGGATTTTATTGTTGGTTTTTTTTGGGGGGGACAGGGAACAATCTAATTTAATTTGTATACTTTTCACATTTTAAGCATTTTTAAGAGAATGAGAATTGGAGTCCTAGCATCCACATCTTTCTTCAAATACGATCCAACATCTTAATGACAATCAATACCTTCCTCCCTCTATAAGTGAGCTCCCTGATTATTCCTAATCTTGATGAATGGCAAACTGAACACCAGGTTGGGTGAAGGACATTGCCTCTGCTGCCAGTGTTTTGCTGAATTGGATGCAGAAAAACAGGAGTGGGGATTCTTGTTTCTAATTATCTCACTTTTACTAGACCATAAAGTTTCCATCACCAGTTTGTTGACACAAATTTATAACTCAGGAAGAGAATAAATTAAAAATAATAATGAGAGGAAAGGGGGGGGGAGGGGGGGGGGAAGGGGAAGGTGTCAATATTCATAAAAGCAGATAAGACAAATTCTTTGGTTTCACTGCAATTTTCTTACAAGATTACTATCAGGAGAAATTAAGAAAAAATCTTGAACTATGTATTTGCATGAAGGCAAGGAGATGCTGCAACTACCTACCAAGTTTTTTAATACTCAGTACTCACTATTCATGATGGTCATTATTTGACATAAAGGATCGCAGTTACTTGCTTTTCTCTCTTTCACACACTGCACACCTGGCAGCCCCTCACAGAAAGTAGTGCCAGGAGAGTACAACAAGGACCAGAATATTCAAGGATGCAGTTGATATACCCTCTCTGTGCAAATGCCATAAGCCTTGGGGATGGAGGACTGCTGCTTTTCTAGCTTTCATGCAACATTTTCTTTGGGGGTGTGCAGTAAGCATGTTTCTGGCCATTGTACAGGAGCTAGTGTTTAAAAATTTGTTTCATTGTAGGTTTTCTGGAAGCATTTTGTGTGACGAGAAGCATCATACATTGGTATAAGCATAATTTTAAACTAAAAAAAAAAGCAGTTTTCAACAGTAAGGCAAAGTCTTCTTGAGCTAACTCAGGCATCCCTACATGACATGGCACTCGGCCACACAGTCAAGCCGATCTTGGAATCCTTCTAAGAAACAAGCTAGAGTACCTGCAGGGCAGCTCACCTTTCCTAAGCAGTAGAAGCATGTGCTTAGTCTGACATCCTGTAGCTTCACAGTGCCCATGCTGTGCCATAACCATGCGTGCTCATGTGCCATCTGCCCCAAGGAAAGACAGCAGAGAGAAAAGTGCCTTTGAGTTCGGCTCTTAACAGTCTTAACCAATGCAGCTTTTACCTTAAAAGCAAAATCCCACCAATGCAGCTTTTACCTTAAAAGCACTATCCCATCAGGAGACCGTCCCAACAGTTCTCCCAAAACTAGAGCAAACCTTCCTCCTGTCCAAACCTGTTCTCCAGAACCTGCAGGCGAACAGCTGCTGCCAAGAGGAAATATAAGGCTGAAGTGCAGCGATAGCTTCCACACCTTTATAAGTCCTGTGAATCAAGGGAACCTTTTTGATCTTTGCCTCTGGGAGAGTGCACCTATGCAACACCATAGGGATCCTCTGAATTTTCATTTGTAGACAAGAGCTCTATGTTTTTTAATATACTGTTTACACAGAATAACAGAATGACCAGGGTTGGAAGGGACCTCAAGGATCATGAATCTCCAACCCCCCTGCCATATGCAGGGCCACCAACCTCCACATTTAATGCTAAACCAGGCTGCCCAGGGACCCATCCAACCTGGCCTTGAACACCTCCAAGGACGGGGCATCCACAGCCTCTCTGGGCAGCCTGTTCCAGTACCTCACCACTCTCTGGGTAAAGAATTTCCCACCTAAATCTCCCCTCCCTCAACTTGAAACCATTTCCCCTCGGCCTACACATATCAACCCTTTCAAAGAGTTGATTCCCCTGCCCTCTGTAGGCTCCCTTTAGGTATTGAAAGGCTGCAATGAGGTCACCCTGCAGCCTTCTTTTCTCCGGGCTGAACAAGCCCAGCTCCCTCAGCCTTTCCTCATAGGGGAGGTGCTCCAGTCCCCTGATCATCCTAGTGGCCCTCCTCTGGACCCTCTCCAACAGCTCCCTGTCTTTTTCATACTGGGGGCTCCACACTTGGACGCAGTATTCTAGATGGGGCCTCACAAGAGCAGAGTAGAGGGGGACAATCACCTCCCTGTCCCTGCTGGCCACCCCTCCTTTGATGGACCCCAGGATACCATTTGCCCTCCGAGAATTTAGATTAGATGAGGTTTGATATTGCTTCTAGTAGAAGCATTTCTGTTTAATCATTTTTATTTATTCTTTCTTTAAATTGAAAGCATTCAGTCTCACTAATGAATGCTGCCTGTCACAGAAATGATTGTTCATGTAGATGATTTAGGATCTGCTATTTGCATACCTGAAAACCTACCTACGGAAAAAGAAAAGTGGAAGTGATATTAAGCAACGTGAAGGTCTTATAGAGTTAGTAAGTTAAGAATAAGTGAAGAAGGCTTCTATAGTAAATTGAAGAGAAAAAATTAGCCATCACTGTGTTAAAAGCTATCATTTCTCCAGGGATATTTTACAGGTAGTCAAAATAACAGAAGCCTGATTCAGAAAACCAGGAATGGTATGGCGTTACTGCTTTCTGGCCTATTGGAGCTACAGGGATACTGAACATTACAAAGAACCGGAGCCTTGGAATATGGAAACCATGGACAAAAGAGAGAAGGACGGACATAAGAGAGCCATTTATAGTTTCAACAACCCAAAACTGTCAGGAGTCTGCCATTTTTAGCTTGCAAGATATAGCACATATTTAGCATCTCAAAAGTCTGAATTTTGCAATAAGCACCAGACTCAAAACTTAATGTGCAGAGCATATAGTCTCTTTGTAACATGCTCAATGACATAGCACTTGTTTGAATAAGAGGAGCCATTTAGACTTTACATATTGAGCAATGGCTCATCTACAAAATGTCAGAGTATAGAAAAGCAAAAGAACACATTACAAAAGAATATCCAGTCCTTCAGATAAGGCTTAAAAGTACTACATAATATATCCAGGATTAATAACATATTAATAGCTGTGCAAACTCATACCATTCCCATTTCAATAGTTCGAGCCAAATAGGGAATGCATCTGACTTTATCTTTTTGTAATTCTACATTTTAACAGTTACATTGAATCAGGTCAAGCAGAACCCAAGACACTTTATTTCAACCTTATTTCAATGGTGAGAGCTGCTATTTGAATAGGAAGCGAGTAGTACTGTTCTCCATATTTTCAACTATTTTAATAGTTTAAGTAAATGAAAGTTATTGAAACCAGTTTCAAGAAATGAACTTGAATCATGCAGAAATGGGCTGTTTCAATAAGGAATAAGATCAGCAGCACAGCAGTGTATTACAATAAAGAGTAAGAATATGCCAAATCAGAGCAAGATTCAAAACTCCAGTACATTTCAGGCAGTTCTCCAGTAATGTATGTTTCCACTCAGAATATACCTGTTGCACACAAAAGAGAAAATGAAATGCTAATCTGCACAATAATTCAGCTTCACGGGAGCAGAGAACTAACAAGAGTTTCAGTCCAGTACTTCACAGCAAGCACTGGGCTAAAACTAGACAAAGCAGGACACAAATGGACTAGGCAGGTGTCAGCACAGGTGAGGGCTCTTACCTCCCCTCTCTACCATAGGGTCAGTGCTCCATAAAGCATCACCACTGCAGGAAAAACATCTTTGAGAAATTCCAGCACCAGAGGTTACATGCTGGTGCCTCAAAGCATGTTTCTAAGAGCTCCCTCTCATTATGTTTCTTTTTATAGACACAGACTCATGAAGGAAAGACCTTGCTGACTGCAGCAGTTTTCTCTGCTGATATGTGCTATTGGCATAGAGCTGACAAATTTATATTAAATAAAAGAATGCTTAAGCTATCTTCACTTAAACACAAAACCATACATATACTCTAACTCTCAGTGAAGAGAATAAGAAAATAAAACCATATATAACATCATCTTTTTTTAGCTGCAACAAAAGCAATGTAGTCATAGTTGTTGCCTAGAGCTCCCAGTCCAACAAGCTAGTTCATTCTTACAGGGGAGAAATGGAAACAGTTGAGTAAACCAAGTTCTGTTCAGCCAAGCTAATGTGCCCCCTGCTAAGAGCCAGTGCAAGGACATCCAGCATCCCAGACCAGTGCCCACAGCCAGCATCACACAGCAGAAGCTTGCTGCAAAACTACTGAAGATCACATGCCCATAGAACACAACAGCTACACATCCAACCGATTTAGGCTCTAGGTACCCATATTTCATATTTTAAACTGTAACCTTAAACCTCAGAACACTCATCAACCAGCTCTGGAGATGCTAAAATTTTCCTCATGAAAGTTGGGTAGACCCCAAAATTTTCACATGCAGCCCAATGCCAAGAAATATTTCATCTCCAGAGGTCTGAGAAACACATTTTTGCAAGGCCTAAGCATCATTAGGATTTTCTCCCACCTACATCTTGCTTAAAAAGGTTGGCCTCACAGGTGTGCTCAAAATATATTTTTACCTAGACAGGTTTCACATAAAAAGGCAGCAATAAAAATTCTCTTCAGAATTGATTGTTACCATCACTGTGGCAAGGGCAGTAGATCTTGTACTACAAGCAGCTCTTCTCAGCTACTATGTGCAGAAACCAGGTGTCTTTTTCAGCAATATGGAATGAATCTATCAGGTGAGCCAAGAACACAAAGACCAGACTTGGCAATTGTTCACATTTTGGCTGCAAAGTCCCCTTACAAATCTGTGTGCAACTTGACTGGCAGCTCATTTAGTGTCTGGAGTAAAGAAAAAGGGAACAATTACGCTATCTCAAATCATCATTATTGTTTCAATGATTGCATTAGCATTCTCCAAGCATAAACGCTCCACAAAACATTTGAGGCAGACATCTAATGATGGATTTTCCCAACAGAGAAAGCAATTCCTCTAAGCAATAAAACAGTCTGTGAGAAATCCTGCAGTCATAAATCTAGTATTTCTCATTACAAAATTTACATCAGCCACAAAGTGATTACTTCTAAAATTACAAACCCTTGTGGGCAGCAATATTAGTGGGTTACCAATTGCCATCTCATGACTCATGAGAAAAAGTCAAAGTCATAACAGTCTTGTAAAAAACAAAATATCAAAAGAATTAATTGTCTTACTATAGACAAAGTTTAGGGCACCCTCAGAACAGACACCTAGCTCTTGAAGCACCAAGACCAGCAGTAATTCCCCACAGAAACTCATAGAAATTATAGAGGAAGGTCTGAGCAGCACAGCCATCACAGCTTCCCACACACACCCCCACACGCATCCAGCATTTCCCACCCAGAAGCAAGGAGCCTGTAACATGGAAAGATAGAGACAAGAATAAGGGACATATTCACAGCCCCCTCTCCTACAGAAGGTGAGTCGTAGTTCATTGCCCAGAGAAGGGCAGCAGCTAACCCAATTGGCCACCATTTACTAAATGTAATGAGAAATTAAACTGTTTAACTCATCTAGATTTACTCTTCACATGCCTTAGGAAGCTTCGTTAGCTTAACTGCAGAGAAAGCAGAGAAGAAGAGGAAGTGGATACCAGCATTTCTGTGATTAGAAAATGATCCGCCAGTTACCAAACCCATAAACACAACCCTGCCAGCACAGGAAACAGGAACAGACTTTGGCTCTCTTGTGGACTTAAAATTTAAGTAATAGAGAAGGTAATCTTCAAGAAGTAATGGCCGCTTTAAGGGCTTAAATAGGAAAGGAGAGAAAAGTTTCTTTGCTCCCCGGATGTGAACTTTCAGGAAGTAGAAAGGAAGGAAGGACTGAATGCAGGCACTGCCCCACACAGATGCATTATGACTGTTCTTTCTCTCACCTGAGGCACGCACAACATCTGGCTTTTCTGCTCAAGAAGAGCCCTTTTTGTTGTCGTTTTAAAAAGGTAATAATACATCTGTAGATCAAAAGCATTATCCTGGTTAGTTCTGGTTTCTCTACAAAAGCAGTTGCACCCTAAGGTGGCCAGGCCCACACACACACACCTCACTTTCATTGCTGGGGGACTCCCCCAAAAACCTGGTATCAGAACAAGCGACAACAGCCAGAAGATTAATCTTGTCTTAAATACAGTGGTGGGCAAGACATCACTGCAGAGCTCTGGCACCTTTCTCACTACTGTATGCAGCTGTTTGGCAGCCAGAGGCAGCCCAGGAATGAGCAGAGGCTGCACTGATCCTGAGCAGTGGCACAATTGTGGAGCAGCAAGGCTGAACTTGGGCCCGAGCAAGGAACGTGTTCAGCACAGGACATCAGATCAAGGGACCACTAGTTCCCAGCACAGCACAAACCAAAGATCCAAACCAAGTAACAGTCGGTTCTTCAGCATCCCAAGAAACCAGACTATGGAACAGGCTCATCCCCATGCCTGCACTGCTTGGATCTTTTCTGGGCTTGATCAAAGGCCAAGCAGGGATGAGCAACCACAGTCTTATAAAGTTATGAGTACTTTGTTTTTACTGCAATTCTGATCACTGGCTGTTTTATTGGTTGATCTGCACAGCATGGTGCAAAATGTATTACAAGCAAGGTGATAGAAAAAAAGAAAAAACACTGTAAATACATGTTTGCAAAAGAAATAAAGTTTTATTGCATACAAAAATATACTAAAAATGTGTTCTCAATTTATTTACCATATATTTTGCCATACCCACTGCACTTCATTTTAACTATTCTGGGAGTATCCTGGTCACATATTCCATGTTTATGAGAAAACTATTTTCCAACTATATCTGTTCTTTACCACGGAATGAAAAATATTCAATCTGTTTATGCTTTCTGCCCTAATAATACATTTGAAATTTATAGGGCTGTAAAATGATATTCCAGCATGGCATTAGCTATTTCGATCTTTGATCTATTGGTGCCATTTGAGTGGGTGATTATCGTTTACCAGCTCAGAATACCAGCCTAGTAAAAACCACCTCACTGCTCCCATAATAAATATTTACCCTCTATCTGGAAAATGTATTTTCTATGAGAACATTTTCTATTTTAATAGACATTCACATGCTATGTCGCTCTTGTATATCCAGATCTACATTTTCTACAATATACAATCTCATCATTTCACAATTCAGTACAAAAAAAATGGCATTTAGAGGAAAAGAGCTCAAAGGACCTTTACTTAGAGACAGATAAAAATTGGTGTGCATACTGCAGTCAGACCTACATCTCAAGATTGAGAACCATCAGCAGGCATTCAGTCTAAGGGGGGGCTGAGCTCTGCTAATGAGCACGGAGTGAGGCACAAGTCCCTCCACCCCTCCTGCTGAGAGGGATGTGACCTTTGTGATCTGTAATTTCCAGGATGGCTTATTCTGATACTAACTCTGTATTATTTTTCCCTGTCAACCCCTTGCTATTGCCACTGTAGAAAAATACTTCATTACAAGCCAAAATCAGAAGCCATATTTCTTCACGTAGCACATGTATCCTTGCCAATAGCTGAGCTCCTTCCCCTGCACGAGTAATCCACCAGGACATCAGACCCAGGATTAAGATCAACCACCTCTGCACTAAAGACTGCTTTTTGTTGCTTAAAAAAAGCTGTTTCAAGTTGAAAAATGAGCTTCGACATGAAAGTTAGAACATTTCATCTTGAAACTGCCAAGATGAAAACTTTAATTTCCTGGATTTTTTTTCTTTTTTATTAAAATCTCAAAACTTTTCAGTATTTTTCAAAGTCTCCCCAACATTACCTTGGTAAACAGGGAAAGGACAAATGAGAAAAAACCTGTTCAGCTCTTGAACACTCCCAGTCTTCCCCCACTGGGGCAAAACTACAGTTTTCTCCCCAGCATATTTGCTTGTTAGGAAAGAATGTCTTCCCTCTTTACTTGTCAGTCTTCCACTCATCACTCCAAACCTTTCAAAATTCCTCTTTGAACATTTTCACTACAATTTCTAGCAAAGAATTGGAATTGATATTAAACAATTTGAATTAATTAGGGTGATAAATTACACTAATTAGAATTTTCCTATCCTATTTTTCCAGAGAACAAAGATCTAGCTTCAGACAGCGAATTCCTAGAAACAGAGGCTGAACTCCTGCCAACAGCATCTGCTCCAATGTGTGACTGGTCACTTTACAGACTGTTGGTCTCATGAGATCAAGTTGTAAAATTAATCTCTAACATCTGATTAAACCACATCCTTTAGCTAGGAGACTTCCTGCCATATTGCCAGAGTACAAATCCTGTTACTACCACGCCTTCCAGCAGCAGGTACTTATCCTTTCTGCAGGGTTATGTCCTTACCTTGCAGAACATAATTTACACCTGACACACAGCACAATTCAAACACATACGTTTCCCAAATTCTGCTAATTTTGCAAACAATTTTATTTAATGCATGTATTGTAGTACACATGAGGTAGAAGTGACAAAACAGATATTGCTGCAATTTTTTCCCAACGATGAAGCATGATAATTTACAGGGAGATCTCCAGTAGGGCTTTAGGAATGTGTGCTCAAAAGTGTGAAACACAACTTCCGTAGCCTGGAAAAAGTAAGTATGGAAGTGAATATGATCGTTTGTAGTGTTCCTTTTCTTACAACCCCAAGTAGCTTAGCAACAAAACACTCCAAAATAAATTTATGATACAAAGTGATTTGGTGCTAGATGGAACAGCAGATTAAATTCAAAAGAAGACAAATGTGAAGTGATGCTCACAGGGCAATAGGAAGTGGGAGCACAGAAATAACTTCCCATAGAAAATGGTTATGTGTAAGCCAACAATCACCAATCAAGATGGAGACTTTGGGATTATGTACAACACTCTCAATATTTCAGGGCTGTTCCAAAATTTCAGAAGCATTCAAAAAGCAAGAATTAAAGTTATTAGCAAAGGACTTAGAGAACAGAATGCTGTATGATGTGCCATTATGAAAATATAATGCTGACACTCACATACTTCTGCACAAGTTTGCCCTGCACTTCAGCAAGAAGGGGTAAGAAGGCAGGAAAAAAAAAAAAAAAGCTGTGAAACAAATTCTTTCTGAAGATGATGAGATAGATCACAGTGCCTCAGCCTTAGGGAAAGTGATGGAAGTAGCAATGGACACATTCACAATGACAAGTGACAGAAACATTGATGGAGAAATCACTACTCACTATTCTCTTCCAACACAAACATCAGGGTCAAAAGGGAAACTGGTAATAGCAAAAGTGATGTTGCTTCATCCATTGAAAAATTAAACTGAGGACCAGACTGCTACAAAACTAAGTGATAAAGATTTATGTAGGCCAAGAAGAGTCAGAGTAAGAAAATTTATCAAAAACTATTACCTGTAAAAACACTCTTTCAGGCTGAGGCAGCCCTAACCTACAAATCTTGAGGTGTAAGAGACAGCACACACCAGGGAAGTACTGCTATAACCCTAACCTGCTCCTTGCTGTTTCTTACATATCATCCATTTCCAGAAAGTCAATACAAGACCAAATAGATTTTAGTATTACAGTATTTGGGGCATTATAATGTGTACAGTTTTAAGTCATTAGAAAAAAATGTTTGAAAAAACCTCCATCCTCAACACTTATCCTATTTACAAAAATAAAGTGCAGATCATTGGAAAACTCACTGCTGCTAAGCTAAGGCTTGAAGAAGTTGATCTTTCTTAGGAGAAAGGTAAGGCAAAAGGCATCACAGAGGGCAGAAAGGACTAAGTCAGGAATGGAGCTGGAATTCTGCAGAGTTGCTCTCACATTGCTCAGCACTCATAAGCTTAGATGAGGTTGTCTCAGATCATAACAGCATGGTGCAGCACCACACTTGGTATCTGCACAGAAATATGATGTTCAGAAGTTGTTCTTCACAGGTGCCTTTCAAGCAAGGCTTTGCACAGCTAATTTTGATAGTAACATCCACAAGTGGAGCTCTTTTTTTGTTTTGTTTTTTTCCTGAAAGGGAAAGAAAGAATACAAAAATGGCTAGTTTGTATTACTGTTATAATATCTACAGCATCACTGGAAAGTGTTGATTTTTATCTAGGATTGTTTATTTACTTAATTTGTGGTGCTCTGTTTTTGGGTCTGGAGTTTTTGTTGTTTGAAGACTTCACCTTAATTATTTTAATTGTCTTTGAGACTCTTGAATATTAAAAATGAGATTAAAAAATGGACTTATGTTGTCTGACAATGAAAGTTCCAGGATATATGGACTAAAGAGTGTGACAAAGAGCTACATTAGTTAGAAACAACTTTTATTCTTCAAAAATAAGACTTTTCTTATAAAGTTTTCATAGTTAGAATTTTGAACTGACATGGAGTAGTTGGTTGGATTTCACTGCTAGTAAGATACATGTTGTTGTGTCATGTCCTAAACAGGAAACTGCAGCATCCTTTTTAAATTCTCAGCACTGCTGGCAATTCCAAAAAGTACTTTAGTATTGGTTTTGGTCTTATCTGTTTCTAACAGGCAGTCTCATGCCATGAAAATTTGACCTGAAAGAAAAATTCAGCCCCTAGTATCTACTGTCAATTGTGCAGAAAATAGAAGATGACAGCAAAGTCACTTCTGCATGCCGAATTAGATCTCTTTCCAACATCTTCTAATGTCATTATTAGCACTCAAATACACTGTGTCAAAATGTGTCTATATAAGAAGATGGACCAGGCAACATCAAATTTATCTCTTAGTGAATACGACAAACCAGTTTTGATTCAGACTTTTGAAAAAGGAGGGACTCTTAAGAAAAAGAATCTGTTCAAAATAGTGGTGCACTGTGAAGAGTTTCAACAGCAAGATCACCTGAAGGAAGTCTTCTCTTTGCTTTGGAGCTAGTGCAAATAATAAAAACTAATTTTAGATCCTCAGTTATGAGGTTGTATTAAGTGCATCTTATCGGTTTAGAACGACATTCTAAAATGGCAAAAGAAGAGAACTGTATCTTAAAAGAATACACTTGAGTATTTGTTTATAGTTTAATTTCTGACAAAATGTATCCAAACAAGTGAATAACCAGATGTAAAGGTATTTCACTATTGTCAGAAAGTAGTTCTCAGAAAGTCAGCAGTATCTGCTCCTGTAATGCTAAGGAAGAGTATTTCATCTAAACACTGTTTGTGCCTAAATATATAGCAAAAACTACTAGTCATTACAGCTCTACTCCCTGTATCTGTGTGGCAAAGTTCAGAAGATTAATAGAAGAAATAAGCTACAATGGAAAAGATATGAATTCTCATACACATAGGTCTATTAACTAATCTAAAGAAAGAAAAAGGCTATTTAACTTCGCTAATAAATGGGTATCAATAAACTCCTAAGCAGTTAGACTCTATCTTTTTATGCCCTCTTTATATCTATTCAATTCAAGTAAAGGCACAGAAATTATTATCGGTTAAAAACAGTTTCATCCCATCTCATTAAAACTAGATGTGTACCAAAAAAACATTCATTTATGAATGATTAAGTATTTCAGATTTTGTTCTTACTGAGTGCACAAAGCCGTTTACATCAATCATCCACAATGGATGGGTCATGCTCTGCCTTCTGTCCTGGGCTCAGAGGTTGGTAACTAATGCACTCTGTCCTGAAAATGATCAGGAAAAAAGAGTAACTCAACTCTTCCTCCGGTTCATAGGATTATCTTGTGAGAGAAAGTTCTCGCAAATCTTAAAACCCTCAATTTTAATTTCTTATAACACAGGAAGTTAACTATAATTAGACACACTTTCTCATATGGTAGAAGTACTCCTTTGCAGAGAAGTACACTATTTCCTTTTTGTGTATTGGCACTATACGTACAACATACAGCAAGTTCTGTCTGCCACAGTTAACTGAACCCTTTTCTCCTCTGCTCATTTCCAAATTAACACCTAATGAAAGACTAAAGGGCCACTGATAAAGATAAACAGGAGAAGAGACGTACAGAGGTGTCATCTCATATTCTTTCCCTCTATTTCTTTTCTTAATTGCCTGCTTATAAACAATATGCACTTGAATGTTTTCTTCCAGTGTATAAAGTTCTGTCTGCTTACGCACTTCCATGAAAAAAGCTAATCCTTTGATTTACAGAAAGATATGTGGAAAGGGAAACAAAGTTCAGGTCATCTGCACCCTCATTCTTCTAGAATTGGCACCACTTATAATCTCATCAGATGAGAACAGACACAGCCAAGGCTGCCAAACCTACCAAAAATTATCATCTTGAGCATAATTCAGACTGGGAAGAACATACACAAAGACACAAGCAGAAGGACAAACACAAGCTACATCTACTATTGCTCAGCAGAAGGCTTTTCAAAATAATCAACTAACCCTGTGTTGAGCTGAAAAGAATAGGTAAAAATAAAAAACATCAAGCTGAAAGTTTGATCTGCATCTACATAATAAAAAAATCTACACTAATAAAGAAGCAGCCTAAATAATCTGCATTCACATACCTTTCTTTACCCTATGTATTCCTCAGTGAAATACAACTAGGAAAAACTAAGTTTAAACTACCGGATTTAAACTTATTATTTCCTAAAGTGACATACAGTTGTCAGAGGTATAAAATTAACCCAAGAAACTAACAGTATATGTGCTTTGATTCTCATAATGAATTCTTAAGTGATGGATTAGTTTAAACAGCCACTGTTGTTTACCTCCCAGTAAATTGCACTAACAGTAGAAACACTAAAAAACCTGAAATCAAAAGATCATGAAACTAAGATTGATGGGAAAAAAAAAAAAAAAAAAGGAATTGTCAGTTCATATTTACAAGAGGATTATGTCAGAACCAAACGGGCATAAAGTGAAGGGAAAGAAAAGAGCAGAAGTTGAATCAGTAAGGGCAGATTGGGCACAGTGATAGGCCCATTATTTCCCAAACATGGCTCCACAAAATTTAGGTTTGACTAACAAATACTACTTGTAGCTTTAGTCATGGTTATTCCACAAGCATTGCTACAATTTTGTGCTCAACACAACAAACAAAATTAACAGTGATATTTGGAGAAGTTATGAACTGGGTACATTCAGCAGGGTTCATGCTTTTGCCACTCTCTAAACCCACTGACACAACTAACAAGCATGAGAAAAGGCCTCCTCACTGTCCCACTTACCTCCACCCAAACCCACTTTGTGATCAGATAATCTAACCACATGGGAAAAGGAAGAAAGAGAAATGAGTGAAAAGGAGTACAAAGTAGGTGAAGTACTTAATATCACTAAAGGAGAGGTAAAACCAAGCAAAACTTTCTTCTAATGGTCTTCACACTACAGAAAAGCTGGATGTAGTCACCAAAGGAAATTAAAGACTGTAAACTCAGGAATACAGTCATTAACTAATTCATTCTCTTTTTCAAAGTATCTAACAATAGGCGTCTAATGGCATTGCAACCATTCTAGGCATCACTCAATTAGTCCTGTATTACACATACTTTTAGTTTCTCACCAACCATGACCAAAACACAATTTTAGTTACATTTCCCATAAATCATCTGGGATATTGGAGATAATAAATAAAGGTTCTATAAGCATTCAGAATGTGCATAGTCTCATTTGCCAGTTCTTACACATGCCTTTAACAAAAGCACAATTAACACAATTTTGAGGAAAAGATAATCTCATAAACATTACAAAGAACAATGCTTCAAACTTGAATTTCATTTTAGGAAAGCCAAGATGTTGACTTCTACCTCATGATAGGAAGACCTCCTGTAAGAGAAAATGTTGCATTATGACCACAACCATGAAAGAACTGGCTCAACGGATATCCTCAACATTTCAGAATCAGCTGAATGTGCCAGACCCAGGCTGAAAGAACTGAAGCCCATTTGAGCAGTCAAGAAAGATTACAGACTTACTATTGGTGATTTGCCTGAGGGTTTTAGAGATACTCGCATCAATTAAAAAGAAAAAAATTCTCTGTATTAAACTTATAATTAGTGAATATAAATTTTCCTTTACCACCATATGGTTTTGGGACCCACACACGGTGTTAAAAACAAAACTGCATCACTGCCTAAGGGAGAAAGGGGTAGAAAATTACTTCAACAAAACAAATTAATGAAAAACACTCTTTTGGTAATAAACTTATATACTTGTGGTCAATATTTAATGCTATTTTCATAGCAATATTTCTGCAATTAAGTTTATGCACCCTGTGCCCTATAATCCCAATGAAGCAACACAAATAGCTACTTTCATTTGCAACAGTTTGATTTCTGAAACAAACAAAATTATCTACAGCTGTTTTTTTGTTATTTTTATATTTTAAGACATACTGGTTCTTGAGAGATCTTTCAAGTGAAAGCACACAGAGCACTTCTCTTAAGCAGGCACAGTAGTACAAATTTTAGTTAGTTTTCCTGTTTTTTAGCTGATTGACATACATATTTGTTATGTTTTCTCTACAGAGAACAAAAGCAGAGTTTCTGACCTCATCCTCAACTTCAAAAAACCTCAATAGAAGATGATAATGGCATGTGTTTGCAATTAAAATCCTCTGCAGACCTCCTTGGTAAAGACAGGTTCTGCCACTCAAGGCAAGGCAACACCCTCCTTCAGCAGCAAAGTTCAACACAGAAAATTCAACAAGCTTCTCTACCCCAGAGTTTTCCACAAACACCCCAGTGTAACTGTTATGGATTTCCTGGGTTTGAAATATGATATACTTCAGAACATTTTCCTAACAGCTTGAGCATTCCTTGCAAGGCATCTTCCTAATTCCTTATGCGAATTTTTCAGTTACTCTTTTCAGTTACCTACTGTGTTTTCAAGACTTTCCTCTTCTACTTATAAGTTCAGGCCAGCTTCCCCTTTCTCTGGCTGCCAGCCATTTTGCTACAATATCTTCCCCATTCTGAGTAGTGGAGGCTGCCGGGAATGATTTCACTTTTTTTTGTTATATTTGGAAGATTCTAAAAACCTTAAAACAGCAATGATAATCTTGGGGCAATATTTTATGGGTTATTTTGACCAACTCCCACACTGTTCTGTAGACCACATACTTGAACCTGAAAGATCACATTCAGGACAGCGCTTTCCCATCTCTGAAGTTTGAGCATCAGGTGCACTGGAAAGCAGCCACTTTGCACATCTGGATGCAACATCTCTGCCTCCCATCCTAAGAAGGCACTAGCCCAGCCTCTATTGAAGCCTCCCACTGCTGCTGACTGTCCTGAATTTGTAGGTTTTCTCTACTTCCATTTCACATTTCCTGAGCACTATTATGGCTCTGAGCAGGAGGCTGATAACGCAGCCCAACAGGGTTTCTGCTTACAGGATTTCACAGTCCTCTTTTTCCCATAATACCTCTATGCTGTTATTCTTATAAAATACTTCCTGTATGGCACCACTCGCCTGAATGTATGCCTTCCTCAGCTCCCCTATAAAGCTGATACAGCAACCCAGTACACTGATTATCCTCCTTCCATTAATTCTGTTCCTTTGAAGTTATAATTTCACACCAAAAAAACTCTCATCTGGTATTTCAGGCCTTAAGTTTTGCCTATCTCTTCATACTCTATATTTAAATGCCTTGCAGTTGCTTCTGATAGGACACTCCTAATTCTTACACTGCCTTCTTCCACCTTGCAGCCATTTTCAGAAGTACATCAAATATTCCCACTGCACCTCCTGGCTTTGCTGTCCCTGAGGTTGCTCTTACTGTAAATGCACCTCAGTGCAAGATGACACTATGACACGAAGACAGCTGCACCTGAGAAGCCAGTTTGTTCTCCAACAGCTGCTTCCGTCCCCAAGACTTACATCTTCAGCTGCATATCATCTGCCAGAGAGGAATTGGTACCCCTCTGCAATATCTGTGCAGTCTTATCAGGCTCTACCCTGAAAAGATTCATGCTGCCTTCTTCACAGCAAATTGGAAGACACCCACACAGAAAAGCTCAACAGAGCTATCTCACTTACAGGGGAATACAGGAGATTGAAATTAAGTAGCCCAGAAGAGCAAAGAAAGCAAAACATGGAATTTTCAAGGTCAGGCTATCTGAAACCAGCCTTGATCACAATATTCAGATTCATCACTTCTTAAGTGCAACCTTATCTGTATTCTATCTCCTTACCAAACATCTACCAACCATTAAATTAGGCACTTCTTGCTGAGACCAGAATATTATGGCTGCAAGAGAGCATTTAGCCCATCATGGGTACATCTGCAAAGTAATGAATGATACTTAAGCAAAAAAAAAAAAAAGTGTGTGATTACTTTTTAATTTCATTTGACTGGGTTGATGGCCTACACCTCTTAATACTATGTTATTATTGCTGCCATAGGAAGACATTTAGCTTCTAATTGTGCTTGAGACATCTGTGAGTGACTCACTATTACTTTCATTTCTTACAAAAGATTGGCTTTTGGCTCAGATGAAGAACAAAAACACACCGAAACACCTAGGCACCAGAACCATGCTTGTCTGCCTGCTAATACAACTGTAGAACAAGCTGGCTGCCTTCTAGTTCCAGGGAAGTTCAGAGAGAAAATCTTCATGCTTTCCTATAGCTATACATCTTTCACCCAGAGACAGAGAATAATTTGTATATTGTCTGAACATTCAGTCTGTTTTTAATCTATCATTAAAGGTATTATCATTCTGGGTATCAACTAGCTTATAAGAGATGTCACAGGTGCAAGCCAGGTGCTGCAACATATCAGAAGAGTGGAAAAACAAAGGTTTTAGAAGGTAGCAATTTTGTTTCAGTGGTAGAGATTTGCTCATCAGTTTGGTTTATCTCATTACTAATTGAACTTTGCTTGTAAGAAAGACACCTGAACAACTTCAAAACATTTGTAAGTTTTCTGTATGACAGTTGATAATCATCATTTTTCTAAGACAAACAAATTGCCTTTTTCTCGGCTGTCTTTACAATAATTACAATCTGAAAAATCAAATCCTTTCTAAATACCTTTCTCTTGTCAGAAAATAAAAATATAGAACAAAATCAGATATTATATACAGCTTCTAATATTTCTATTTTTCCCCCTGTAAGTAAAGGTCTTGTCATGCCAATAGCTGTTTTGCTATCGCTGTTACTGAAATGACCAGGAATTATTCTAAAGTCTCTCTGCATATGCATGCAAATGTTTCCACACTACATCATTACAGTTAAAAAAGAAACAAAATAAATAAAACTTCTACGGCAGTCAACAGTTCGTTTCTTCTTTTCATAATGGAGCAAATATATTTCACATTGGCACTATCTCATCCCCTCCAACTGCCACCAACTAACATCAAAATATTTTTCAATAAGAAGAATTAATAGGAAGTATTTCCTCTGGTTTGAGAAAGATTCTTCAAACGGTTTAAAGCCCCCTGTTTTGGTGCATTAACAGCTTATCATGTTAAACATTAGAAAGCACTCATCATTTCTGGATTTTGAAGAAAAATACGTCATGACTTGGGAACATTCTCTCTGAGATACTGGCCTGAAGGACTAAACTCAGGAGTTCAGTTTACTGAGTTAATGGGGAAATTCCAATTCTTAGTTCCACACATAACATGTGCAGAAAAATTGGAGAGAAAGGAAAAGACATCATTAATTGTTCATAGCCATAACTATTAGAAAATCAGCACAAGTCAACCATACACCTGATTCAAGTTAAATTCAGCACTCTGCAATGATGTGAAGAGATAACAGGAAGAAGGAAAGGATTGTTATTACGAGCACCAACTGCTAATCTGCTGTCCAGGTCTTGCTGAACCTCTCCCCTAACATTTAATCTAAAATGCTTTCAAACTCTTAAATTCACTTTCCAAAGCCAGTAGGAGGTTAAAGAAGGACCCAATGGGAGGTTACATTTATTTAATATTCAACCCCTTCTCTGATGAAATATTGCAGTCTATCCTCACAGATATTTGTCAAACCATTAGAGTAATGGTTTATAGCTATTACATGAAATTGTAGTTCTATTTGTAACTACCATTGATAAGCAAAGTGCATTCATTTTCTTTGAAAAATACCCCAAACCTTTGCCACTGAAGGAATGTGTCCTGTTAACTAGTTTAGAGCTGTAAGCTTAGACAATGCTAGTAAATATTGTTTAGGAAACTCAAACTTGCATCTCTGTAGCACTTGCTACAGCACCACCGTTTGTATATGATAGCTCCACGGTTTAATACAGATCCACACTGAGAGCCCTCTGACATAAAAACAGTTTGGATACATTCATATACTAACAAAAAATGTTAAATATTATAACTAGATAAATCAGTTACTTTTATAACATTTAGCACATAGTGTTGCACCTGCATTTTTCTAGAATCC
Organism: Tetrao urogallus; assembly: GCF_951394365.1. Lineage (NCBI taxonomy): Eukaryota > Metazoa > Chordata > Aves > Galliformes > Phasianidae > Tetrao > Tetrao urogallus. The sequence goes on along the minus strand of NC_136818.1, from coordinate 16,743,553 downwards.
TTTAAAATAAAGATTGGAAAGAAGCAATAATATCACAGTGAAATGCATAGAACCATCAAATTAAACTTGTCACTGAAATCTCACTATGCAGACTACTTAAACTGTATGTATGCAGGTCGCATTAACTTTGTGGATCTCAATTTCAAATTTTCTCTTAGACACAAAGTTTTATTTTTTACAGGTTTCATTTTATTTTACTTCCAGTAGTTTCTAAAACCTATTAATTTGAAAATGATGTATGAAACCTTCTATTATTCGCCTCCAAAGACCAAAAACAAATTAAACATTGTATTTGCACAGGTTCAATTCCACTAACTGAACAACCCAAAATAAGATAAGCTTGAATTTAGAGGGTTGTGTAAAGTGGCTGCACAAAGAAGTATGTGATCGCCATATTTACCGCTTTAACTAAACAGTAATCATCCAATGGAAATAAATATATCTTCTTCGGATTAAAACAGGGATCAGAGATGAGATTGAGGCAACTAATTGCTTAGTACAGCTGGGCAGTTTTGACTTGCATTAATCATTTTTCATTCATTCTTATTGACAGTGAATAAAATAGCCATAGGTAGCATTTGTTGCTACCACTTTGAAAGCTATCCTTTAATTCAAAAGAAATCTGACGTGAAACACCTCCTTTTATTGAGCGCTCATTTTGTAAGAGAAATTTTTTCACTAACATTAAAATGCCAAAATAAATGTCTAATGCTGTTCTACTTCTTAGAAATAGTATTAAATTTCTTATTTTACTTTTATTTTTAATTTTTTCAGTAAAGAAACTACTGCTGATAAGAATAATTTAAACTTTTGGAAGTGCTCTTGCAGAATCAAAGTGACAAAGCAGAAAACTTCTAAACAAAAGTCAATGTTACAGCAAAAGAGTTTAAAATTTGACATTCACAGCACCCCTTGGCTATCACCATGAGCATAACCAGGCTCCAACCACAGCCTTTGCCTTCCACTCAGCTTAAGACATCTTTGTAGGAGACTGTCTCTCAAAACACCCAGAACTACCACATCACATGTAAAGGACAGATAGAAAATTCTCAAGTTCTTAAGCAAAACGTACCTTCCTCTGTTCTAGACCACTGTCTGGGTGAAACTATGTTGCTGACAATTTTCCCTCTCAGATTGGTCCCTCTTGAACAACCTCTCCGGTTATTCCGGACCTCTACAAAGGTCTGCACATCCGGCTCCTACTGTCATCATCCACAGCTGAGTTACACCACTGCACAGAAACCCAGATCGGCAAACAACTTCAGTTTCAACCACCACTTCCACGTAACTTTAACTCTTTTCTCAAGTCTCCTAAAACTGCGCAGTCTAAGGCGCTAAAGTACTGCAGGCATACGCAGCATCTGTGCCAAATCCAGCCACATTCGCATTCCTGGGCTCCAATATGACCACGGGCAGTTCTGATGCTCTATGAACACAGCCAGAGCTGCCACATCAGGCAGGGGTCAGCCCTCGCAGGGCAGTGGGAGGATCCCTGGCACAGGGTGAAAGTGGGACCAAAACCAGAGCTCTTGTGAGGCATGGGGCAAACCAGCAGCTGAAGAGTTATAAATGTGAGCATTCAATTGTTAGTTTGCTTCTTACCCTTTGATAACCAGAAACCAAATTGCTTTCCTGTTGCATAAAGTATCTTTCAAATTCAATTGCCTCTCTTCTTTTATTCAAGAAAGTGAGCTCAGATTTACAGCAATGAGAGCCCATGATACAAATATACTATATTAAACATACAACTGACATCTAAAAAATAACTAGAGTGCAGTCTATTGATTTTAAACTTCAATATTAAAATTTCACTCAAGGCCTCTCAACAGACCAAGGCTATAAGAATTTCCAACATTTGAATTTCTGTATAAGCGATAAGTCTTTAGTTATCAACGCCTGATGTAAGACATACCAATCATTATGAAAGATGTCATAATGCTTCTGCTGCAAAGCACACAGCCAGCTGCCTAGGAGGCAATCCGCCTGGCAGGATTTGGGCTTCTCCTCAGGAAGGCAGCAGTGAGGAGGCTCCAGCCATCCCCCTGCCCACCAGCTGCACTCTGCTCTGAGCTCACTGTCTGCACACATTACTTGATTAGTGCACAGGGATGTAGTTATAGTCCTCAGGAACATCGCAACTACCCAGTGAAAGTTTACTTCAATGCATGAGCATATTCTATTTTATATGACTACAAAAAATGTAGACAGGAGATCTGTTTCTTATCTTTTAACCTCCACAGTTCAGACTTTAAGAGATCACAATAAGCAACAGGGAACAGCAAGGTGGATGCACAGGGTCATGGGAGGCCTGACCTAAGCACCTGCCTTTTCCACCTGCGCAGGACAGGAGAACAGCAGGACATGCATGCAGAGCTTCTACTCCCAACAGACTCCCACCTGCCAAAAGGGACTGGAGAGAGCAGGATATTTGTCTGCACAAATGTTAGAGTCCACACAGAAATGAGTGTCAACATCTGTGTAAATTCTGACAGAGCTTCCAGGTCATTCAACCTAGGCTTAGGCAGTAGCTGTTGGTAAAATCTACTTTGGGCAGTCAACCTAGGCTCCATAAAACCAGAAAGAAAATTTAGCACAGCTTCATGGTTAAGGGCATTATCGTCAACTTCCATGGCTCAGTGGGGGCAGGAGGGCCCCATGAAAAAGGCTGAGGGAGTTGGGCTTGTTTAGCTTGGGGAATACTTCACTGCAGCCTTCCAGTACATAAAGGTATCCTATACACTAGTGAGGGGAGTGACTGTTTTCACAGTCTAATAGTGATACGACAAGGGCTTTCTACTAAAAGAGGGGAAATTTAGGTTAAATAGTACGAAAAAAGTTCTTTACTCAGAGTGGTGAGACCCTGGCACAGTCTGCCCAGAAAAGCTGTGTATATCCCATCCCTGGAGGTGTTCAAGGCCAGGTTGGATGGCGCCCTGGGCAGCCTGATCTGGTGGGTGGAGCTCAATAGTCTTCAGTGTCTGCTCCAACCTGAGCTATTCTATGATTTGTGCATCACGCTGTTGCAATCTTACAGCAGAGTGTGCAGCAACGGATGCATTCAGCAATTTAAAAATAGAAATTTTACCTTACTCCTTCCGTGTTTTCCAGCACTCCTACAAACATCAGTCCAGAGTTGTTTGGACATAATGTGGAAGGAAATAAACTGTTCATAGAAATGACACTATCAATTGTATTTTAAGAAGTTAATCTGGAAGTGTAAATCTCACTAAGAGTTTTAATGAAGCCACTGCTAAGGGGCTCTGTTCCTGATGAAAGTAGAATGATCACATCTGAAAGCAAAATGAAAGCCTCTAATTTGTGTACAACTCTCAGTCTACTACTGACTAATAAAGTGAACTTTGAAGGTAACACGTTGATGCTCAAAATAAGCCCCTGACATTTCATAACCTTACTTCAACATTCCCAGTCTCACCAGCAATCAGAACTGCTTTTAACTACATTCCTTCTTTCATGTGACAAACCCTCAAGACTCTCTCTTCAAACATTTCAGTGTAATATTTTTTTCATATGAACTCAAATTACTTCACTAATTACAACTGCTGTGGCCAAATAAACATTGCAAAGGTTTCTGGAAAAAACTATCCTACCTTTACAAGCTCAGAGGACAAAGTCTCCTTCCTTCTGCAAAGAAAATGATTTGTTCTGATTTCCTTTCAGGGAATCTTTCAGGGTAATTTTTGAAAACAAGGTCTCTTATTTCCCACATTGAAGTTAACAATGAAAGAAATCTTTATTATATAGTAATTTTTCAAATAATAGAAGGAGATTCACATGCTAACTTCCACCCAAAGAGGGTTTAGAAAACAATGATCTTAATGTACTGGTAAATACAGCAGTTTGAAGAATATACCTCTAACAGTAGTAGAAAGAATCACAATTTATTGCATTCCCATGACATTGCCAAGCAGTGGCAGCAATAATCCTTCATCACACTGAATAAAGAAAAAACACAACTTTTAAAAAAAGACTATTTACTGTAGTTTTCCTTTATAGTGCTATAAAATGGGACCACATTCACATGACAGCATGTGTGTGTATACGTGTCCCTTAATAAAGCTTCTTGGAAGGGCAATACAGCATGTACCATGGAAACAGAGGTTGCCATGGAAAGAATGCTTTTTCGCAAACAGCAAAAGAAACAAGGGCTTGATTCTTCTCTCACAGTTATCTATTTAAAAAAAAAAAAATCTAACTATTGAAATTATTGACATCAGAGTTATTCCTGAGAAGCATCACTATGAACAAACAGTCAGACCCAGCACACGCACAGCGGAGCATTTTGGCGATGGCACTGCAGCAATCTGTGTTGCTCTGTAATTCCAGGGCAGCTCACTATCCATTCCCACACCCAACTCTGCAGTCAGCCCCCTTCAAGAGTGCTTGTGATGTATGTCCATTGACACACGTCAGGGCTGGTGCCACATGAGAGCAGGTTCACAAAGTCATCACTCAATGCTCACGCAGAAAGTGACAGTCTTCTACCTGCCAGGTCTTGCCTTTGCTTAAGTATGAAGCGTTCTCTGTTAAAATGCACATGGTGTTACAAACGAATGAAAAGCGTGAATCAAATTAACTTAAAGCATATTGGTTTCCAGGCATGCCTAAAATGAAGTCCAAATTGATGCGTTTCATCTACCTTATTCATTAAAATGGCATTCTTGATGTCTTCGTGTTATCGTAATCTCCAAAGCACTGGACAAACAAGTACATTTGTTTATCTTTATCACTCTCTCTTTACTAAAGAACAGGGTTTTATTAAAGAGATCAATCACCTGTGTACAGTTTAATAGCTTGAGCTGTGCGTGTGAGACAAAACTTGCTTCAATAGCCCACAACTCCCCAAGTATAGAAAGGCATGTAAAACCATTTGTTGCTTTAATAAAACAAAATTTTTCTCAGAGCTAGCCAAGCACCCTATTAGAATTAGTAATTTGAGGCAGAAAAGCAATGCTTAAAAGAAACCAATTCTAATAAAAGGAGCAGAATCAATTCTGTTTTCTTACCTCCATGAGAGCCCTATGCTTCTAACCAGAGAAGAAAAAAACGCTTATATGCTTAATGCACCGCCTTTCTCTTATTGAATCACATTTATTGTGGAAACAATCTTTTGAGGCTTCTAGCTGTGTTGTAGTAATTGGAGGATTGCTGCGTCTAATGAATGGCCGCCTTGTAATGGAGGCCAAAGTGTTAAAAACTTAATGTCAGAGGCAAAATATACAAAAGACAGCCTTTTGGAAACACTGATGAACAATCTGAAATGTGCTGTTTCACTGCAAGATATTATTTCTTACTGGACTACTGCTATAGAAGTTGTATAAACAACGGAAATAACCTTATGCATTAATGCTGTTAGATGTTGCTACAAGCTGCAGCAGTATATCCCCTTTGTAATGATAGGCCAAAATAAACCAACATTAAGATCACAGCTTTGAAGGTTCTGCTTTTACAGTCAAAAGCATTGATTAAGAGTTCAGCCTGAAAATTACCCTTCTATGTTACAATGAGAAGAACAGAAGCTTCCTAATTAGATAAGAAACTATATTTCATTGGCAGTCAAGTTTGAGAGTTCTTATTAATTTAACTGTTTAGCTTTATAACAAAATATCTGCTTAATTCATAATAAATATGTTTAAATTAACTGCCTCCTTTGATTACCTAGTGGTGTCAGTAAGTGGACATAGTATGCAAAGCCACTGCTGGCAGCTGTAACTGAAAGATAGAAGTATAAAAATTCATTGAAACAATATTTGTAGAGATGATAAATCCACTGCAACTGCAGCAACTAAAAAGCCACCAAGGTGATCAAAAGGTTCACAGATTTTGAACGTAAAGCAGAAAAAGGAGAAGAACTAATCCTTCACCTCCTATCAGCTGCTCCTGTTGCCAATGATTATGGCAATATTTCACAGAGAACATATGGCAATGTTTATAGCCATCAGGCAGTATTTCACAGAAGCTGCGACACCATGTGTCCACCAACTAGCCTTTCTGATTGCAATTAATTAGAGAAGAAGCAGGAGGCACTTCTTAAATAACATTAAGTCTCAGAGATTCCTGAAGAACCGTGGCCCATGTACAAGATTAAGTGACAGGAAACTCCATTAAATTTGTAACAAGCCTCGTACTGTGACTCTGTGCTTAAGGAACAAGACCTAATAAAAAAAATATACACTCTTTAAAGAAAGTAAGAAAGAGCAGAAGTATAGTAAACAATTCAGGGTGGTGCCTTGGAAGCCTGTAACAATAAGGAAATATTTGAAGACCTTTAACACACCAATTTATGGAACAGATTTTGAAGGAAAGCTGCTACAGTGAAAGCTATAGCTGTTGTTTTACAGTTGCCAAACACAAGAGGGTGTGTATCAAAATTACATGGGGATCCATTAAGGAGCCAAAACTTATGAGATATACTGTGGAAGCCATTTCATTGTTTTGTTTTTAAAAAAAGCAAGAGAGAAAAATTAAGAATAGCACACTACCTGACAGGTTTCCACACATCAGTGGAAAGCTGAACTTTCCTTACCAGCTTCTGTGACTGAATCCAGCCCCTTGGAGACACAGCACTGGGGGCAGAGCAGTGGCAGAGATGGGCAGTGCAGCCCTAGCACTTCCAGCACTGCTACACAGAGCACCATGACTTACAGTGCAAGGAATCCCACAGAAAAATTTCCCATCACAGGGAAATTTTCTCAGTGCTGCCCAATCTGACCCAATGGAGATAAGGAACAGAAACAAAGCATTGTTCCAAAATTGATGCATCACCGATATTTAAAGTCTAACATGGTCTTTCTGACTTTGGGATTGGCTTATAGCGTCCTCTCCCCTTACCGGACATCTTTTCCCCAAATGAAAGTATTTTCCATGCTACCTCATTTCTCTACTTCTCCTTCTATTGGGTTGGGATATTCCCTAGAGATGATGAATAACAGAGCAAGGTCAGGGAAAATTTCTCCAGCTCTGGTCTTGGCAGTTCTCTCTGCCAGCCCTCCAAGGTCTAATAATTATCCAAGCTCACCCTGCAGCTCTTCCCACAGCAGGGGTACAAATGCATCTCTCTCTTCCCTCCAGACTCTTATTCTTACAAAACTTGTAGAAACTCAGCACCTTTGAGATCTCTCTCCATCCATCAAATTTGGCTAAATTGGCTAGAGACTTAAGAAGTTAAGACACTAACAGGACCATCGTCTCAGCCTATTTCCTTAAGAATGAAAGCTTTTTAACTTCTCTACCATTATAACATTATTATTTTAGTATTTCCTTCATTTCCCCAAACCTCTAACCTTCAATTTTTATTACAGAAATCTCATCTTGAGGCTTGAGACACAGAAAATGCAAATGCTGTTGGCAATAAGGGAAGCATTTTCTTTAAATAGTCTTAAGAGCAAAAATTCCACATCACACTCATGGAAGATCTTAAAAAGGTAATTTAATGGCTACAGTACACCTGCCTAATTGTGATACAATAAACTAGGATTTGTTCTCACAGATGTGACATGGCAGAAAATACAAGCCTTGTTTAAAAGGATGTCAGATTGTTGTGATGGGTAAAATCTTTCCGTCAGCACCAGGACTGCTTTAAAACTCCAGATGCAGCCCTGACACCAATCAGTAGCTAAAATGAGCCACCATTCCACCCACCACTACAGTTGCGTGATGACAACAGGGTAACTTAAAAAATAAATAAATAAATGCACACTAAGATAAAATGACAGCTGGCAACTTCATTGGCCTCGTCTACACTTTCCTAGCAGCAGAGTTAATATTTTGAGCTGTGCACACAGAATGCTTTCAAGGTTTGTTCACCATCAAAAAAGTTCCTGAACTGTGAGTCTGACAGCTGCCACTGACTTTAACAGCTATACTAAAGTTCCCAGCACAACTTATAGTGGCTTCTCTAGACTTTAAGAGGATCTTCAATGCTGAAAGCAAATTGCAATATATTCCTTAATAAAGCACATTTCAATGAAAAGATGAACAATGGTGCTCAGAGAGAAACTCCTGTCCAATATGCTACCCACCAGCTGATGTGCCACTGCTACTGCACCATCCTATTACTCGTTATTTTTAGGACAGGAACACAATGGACGCTGATAATCAAGAGCTGTGGCAGGGATCACCCTCCTCAATTAAATCCCTGCTCTCTCCCCTTTCAAAAGGCTCCAGTGCGCATGCTGCTTCCACAGCTGGGGTCAGAAGCTGGCTGCAGTGGGGCCTGACCCATATCTAGAGAAAACAAGAAAGGTGTTTCCAACTGGTTCAGAATTTTTTTATTCCAGTCCATCACCTGCTATGCTGTCAGCACACTGAGTGATCAGATAGCTTGATGAGAATGAAATGAAAGAACTGACACATTTCTGGTAATCCTACTTCACCCCTCCTGACAGTCAACACCACCCCAAGGAGCTCAAGGAGCTACTGGAGCACTTTCATGCGCACAGTGCACTGGAGGGCCACCACCTCTGGCTTACATCATATCAATGAAAATAATTAAGAGTTGTGAAGGATCATTTTAAAGAATAATTGAGTTTTGCCATTAATAAAGATGTATAGAATGCTGGCACACTGCAAAGTATTTGCTGTGCACTCCAAAATTTATTTGCGTTCATGGTACCAAGACAATCTTCATTCAAGCTAACACAGTGACTGGAGTTAAAACTAGGTTGAAATAAAGTTTTTCCTGATTTCACAGTGAAGCCATGAAAACTCAGTTAGATGCACCCTCCCTGCTTGCTCCAGAAGAGTTGAGCTGAGAAAGGAAAAGTTTTAAAGTTCACATTTATTAGGAATAACTTGCCTAGTTAATGTCATTACTTTTATAAAGCTCTTCCACTACTTACTTACCTAAGTAGGTTACTAAAACATACTTACGCACAACATACTATAACCTGGATCACCTTTAACAAGAATGAATGGTTAATATGAAATATATCTTGACAGATATGCCCTTTTCATGCTTCTGGAATATGACAATATTCTAATTTTTTTGCATGTACTATATTGAATGGAGTGCTATTATAGGATGTCACAGACATCTCTGCCATCTTTACACATACAGGATAGAAGAACAACTAAAGTCAATAAAAACTTAATTGAAAACATCCTAAACACAGAAGTCCTGCTATTCTTTTTGGCCAAAATACCGATATTACAAAAACAAAAATAAAATTAAGTAATAAAAATCCAAGTTAGAACCAGACAGCATTTCCTATAAAAACAGATTGAAATATTCTGAATTCTTGTTTCATTATTTGGATGCTTTTTAATGGTGGATTAGTCCTACCAACCATGTAGCATGCTATTACTAAGGGCAATAGTACCTGCCTGGTCCAAACCCCAGCTGATTGTTTTACCCCGGGAAAGTTTATGGTTTACGTGACATCACTGGGTTAAAACAAATCCACTCTATACAGTGGATATGAATATAATTGTCTCTAATAGTTGAATACATACGAGAGAAATGGTAATGCCTTTCAGATGAGATCTGTGGCTCACTTTTAGAAAGGGATGATTAGGCTATTAAAAAAGTAAGCGAAGGTAGGAAGGCCCAAGTGTTTTCCCTTTCTACTACATCATAGGTTTATTTTTTCCTCAGTAATCTCTAAAAATGACAGTAACATTGATGCTTCCTTCAGCTTGGCATGTTTTCAAACTCCACTGACCTACCACTCACATTTTCAGAGTATGTTCTGAGATGGTTCTTCTTCTCATTTTTGCTTATTGATTTATTGCATTAAACAGCCTGTAACTATTATACTTTTTTAGTTGAAAAAGAAAGTGCAGTAAGTATTAAGTATTCCATCATTTTCCATACACTAGTAGCTATCTCTTCACTCCAGGAGCTGATCCCAGCTCACCCATGCCAGCTGGCTTTGGGAGAGGGCAGCTTCTCCAGAAATATCCAGAATTTCTCTATTTTCATGGCTCTATCCAAAACTAAACAGGCTTTATTTGAATGTGGATCAGAGCCTCAAAAAAATTCACTGACCCCAAGTCATGTGGAGTGACTTAGCCAGATGGAAAAAGCACACAAGTCCCCAGAAAGCAGCTGGCAAAAGCTCTCCTCTGGCCAGACTCTGATTGGAGTCCCCCCTGACCTCTCCACCACTTCCTGCCTCAGCAGTAGGTCAGCACATGGAGCTGGGCAGGTCAGAATAAGCCAACAGGTTCTAAAAGCAAATGAATAAGGGCAAACGTATAGAGGATAGCCACTTCTACACTGAATAACAAATACAACGGTGATGTGGAAAATCAACTCAAGTGCAGTTAAATTTGAGGACAAAACACAATATAAAAGCATGCATTCTAACAGTTATTTATTCCTTGGTCCTGTCATTGAAAACAGGCTCTTTTCCTTTTTGGCTTCACAGTGTAATGGCAGATTGTCTTTTCTTCTCACCCATTTTTCTCTTTGCATGTATTTGATAGTTTTGTTTTTAATAAAAGTGAAGGTGTTCTTGGCATTTCTACTGCAACAGCGGGGCTTGAACTTTAGGTCAAACGAAAGGAACAGTGTGTTCAGTCACCATGGCAACCCCAGCCGTCTCATATCAGGTACCAAGATACCAAGAATGAAGTGATAAAATCACTGCATTAGTTTAATAAACAAGTTCCATTGTCATCATTTTACTATATATATGGTTCTTTGAAAAATATCAAATCTCAGAACTTGCTCTGCTTGGCCTAGTATTCATTATAAAAAAAAAAAAAATAGTCTGCTTTCTCAAGAGCTTCAGAAGCACGGGTATATTGAGAACTCATTAAGGCTGCTATACATTTTAAAGCTATATTCTATGTGCATCAAATTCTGCAGACCCTAAAGCCCTAAAACCTTTGTTTGACATTTAATTTCAATTCCCATTTTACATTTTCTTCCTCTGCCTCAACCTTTTAATATACATATAATTAAATTTTAAATATAAATTTTAATGTGTCAAACTACAAACCCAAGAGCACACCTTACAAACATTTCATACACAAGGATGAGCTCAAGCTGAAGCCCTTCTCGATGTGCATCCAAAAGCTAGCACAGAGCCAGTTCCTTGGGCACACCTCCCACACCGCTGCCAGCCAGGTCCAGGGCCAGATCCCAAGCCAAGGCTGGGAGCAAGCAGCCCACTCTCAGCAGCAGCAAGATTAAATTCCTGCAGAGTTGGAGGTGGCGAAGGGGACGGAACCTGCCAGGCCTAGACACAAAGCAATGCATGCCATATGGCTCAAGATGGGCACCCAAAGCCCCTGAAGCCCAGGCAGGTGCCTGACAGTGAGAGAACGCTGTTGAGCCCAATGTAGGGTGAGAACATCCCCACCTGCTCTGCCTGCAAACTGAGGTCGGAGCCCAGCCCAATGAAGGTGCCAGAGGGACATCTCACTGGAACACACCATAGCAGCGTTGATTATAAGGCACAGATTTAAGCTCCTGATTTGGCTAGAGGTGACAACAGTGGGTGGAGAAACAATTAACACTTATTTCCACATTACAGGTAATTCTGCAAATGAAAATGGATGGGGCCAAATGGTTCTGAGAATTCACAATAAATCCAGCAAACCAGAAATCCAACAGTCTGAGCATTTAGTAGTGAAATAATTTGAAATCACAAGTAGTAGAATTCTGGAGATGTATTGTTAACCAGGCAGAACAGCCACACTGAGAGCTGCAGTGGAGGAAAATAAAACTTTCTGCCACAACTGAGCACTGGGATGTTTTTAGCCATCTTGAACCAGATAAATAGTAAAACCTCATCCCACCTTGCCCACCACAAATCATCAGCACTTCACTCAAAAGACAGTGGTAATTCACCAGGCACAACCAAAGGGGGTACTGCTCATGCTCATTAGCCACCAGTTCACAGCAGTGGAACCAAACAAAATGCCTGCAGAACATGCTTGATCTCCTTGTGTACATCTCATGCATGTTTGTAACTAGACATATCATCACATCAAAACTTGATCTTTCCAATAAGTAATGATATTTAGAAAAAATGATAATAATTATCTTCTGATGAGCATATATAATTAACGTTTACTTTCCAAATAAGAAAGACTAAAAATTAATTGCTGCATTACAGCAACATGCTTTTAAGCCAATATCAAAACACTCCTGAAAACATTCCAACTCATGCATTTATCTGCTTCTCAGAACACACCGCTCTGTATTGATTTTATGCAATTGTGTCAACCTGACATCGAGGAACTAAACAGTCTACAGGAGCAGCCTATGGTCTTCCAATCGCATATCTATACACAACTTCGAGTACTGTAAGGATTATAGCTGTAGCTGCCAGTTTCTGTTAAAAAAAAAAAAATCTCTGAGCAGAAGGACAAGCTGACCTAATCGGTGGGTTGTTTGAATAGGTTCTGCAATGGGGGCACAGCTAATCCTTGGCTGACAGTCCAGCCGAGAGATTTTTTTTTTTAATCCATGATTAATGGACTTGACATCCATGTTCCCACAGCTTCCACTAAACATGCAGTTCAGACCTTATTGTTAAATACCACTGAGATCACAGAAAAATAAACTCTTATGACAGTGGAAGGACTGTGCCAGAGGGCAGACTTTTCTGAAACGAGTATTGGATTACACCAGAAATACAGCACAGAATAATAGGACACTACAAAAAGGTTGATCTCAGGTCCCTGAAAACCTCTCATCCTTATAATGAGACTGAGCTTTCTGACTGGAAAATAGGTCGCGTGAGCTCATATATATAAAAAGATAGCATATTATCCAAAATTATAATTGGAGACTGCACACCCATACAATGCATTTATCCTATTTAAGTCACAGGCATGTGCAATCAACTTGACCTTTTGTTTTGTATTTATTCGCTAATCCAAACCTTAAAGCAGTTCGACTGAAGCACTGATGGAGATCTTTCTCCTCCAGAACTCACAGGTTTGGATCTGAGCCAACAGACAGGATTTGGAAATAAATTCAAAATCCTTGCAATCTTAAGATGTTTGGATCCAATTAACATCCATAGAACATCTTCACAGACAGAAAAGAACAAAACCTCCAGACAGATAACCTTTTTCCTTACTAAACTGAGATATAAAATTTAATTTCCTACCTTTTCCATTATCTAGACATAGAATGATCTGACTACTCCATGTGATTGTTTTCTAGCCTCTCAGCTTCAATTAAAAATAATAAGTTTCGGTAATTATTTTCTAATTTCTGTTCTTCCTTTACATTTTCCAAAAAAAACTTACAGGGAAAAAAAGTAGTAGAGCATGTCAGTCTGAAGTGAAGGAGTTATGTCAGTTCATAAGGGATGTTTGAACGTCCCTTTGCTTCATCTCAGCTATCCTTGTTTTAGTCTGGGAAGTATTTCAAAGCTTAATTACTGCAGTCCGCAAGACAGTGACAGATCTATCTTTTTCTTACGGGCAGCTTGCCAAGATGAAGCATGAATTCCTCTTTTAGGATGACCGTGCTTAATTAATGCCTGAGCTAACTTTATGTTCCTTGCATGATTCAGTGTACTACTTCTGTTCCAGGACAGTACATCTGCCTGCCAGTCTGCTTCTAGAGTCAAAGCTATTTTGAATGCATTTGCCCAATTTCTTATTATTTTATATGTATCCCCAAAGATTTTGACTCCTAAATGTGAAGAAAAGGAAACTGAAGTTTCCAATTTTGCTTTAAGAAAAAGATCTACTTGGAGTTTTCCTTACTATATCAAGATTCATTACTCAATTGCTTCTTTGGTGTATTATTATAGCATTCTGACTAGCACTTAAAGCAACAGCTACATATGGGTTAAAAATAGAGGTGGAAGAGCTGAATTCCATAAGAACAAACACACCTACAGGTGACCCACTACACCAGCAATCAGCTGATATTTCACCTGGCCTGCCACATACTGTTTCTGCTGAGAGTAACCATAAATTCTGCATTTCATGGCTGCCATTCCACCATTAACACAGATATCGTCCTGCTCTCCAAATACGGAGAGCCCATTTTTTCCTTTTACTTGTTCCAAGCCAGCTCTCTAGCAATAACCTCTCGTATCTTTTTGCTGAACATCAGATGTGAGCAGCTCTAGATGGCTCCATGGCACCTATAAGGCTGTCCTATGGCCTTCCACTCTGGTACTGAGCACAGACAAATCCAAGATTCTCTGAGTTTTGTTTTGTCTGGACAGTTTCTCATCTCCCATCCAACCAAGTTTTTTCCTACCAAACACCAAATCCCTCTGCCTCTTTCCTCACTCACATCTCTGTGACATCAGTAGCTCTTGAGGAATGCCCCTTCTTTCAGCAAAAAGTGTGGGATGCTGCCATCTATTTTACTTCATTATAACAAGCAATTCAGAACTACTGCAAGATTCCCAGGTTCATAGGAAGAACCCAGTGAGATATCCAGCTCTTACAATGGACTGGGAGTCTTCAAGCTCTGCCTGGACATCTTCTTGCCCAGGAGACAGCTCCAAATGCCAGAAAAGCACAGTCAGCTCAAGAACAATGCTCCGCTAAGGCACAGGAGGAGGCAAGTGCTCCCTTGGAGACTACAGTCCCACATTAACATTCTCATCATTTCCTAGAGCAAGACGGGCCAGGCAGATACCTGGTGCCAGGGGCAGTAGGGCACCACAGCCAGACATCCCTCATGTTCCCACTGCATTCAGCCAGTGCCGGCAACAGGAGATGAGTGATGGAAGTGACAGGCAGGGTTTCAATAGGGACAGGAGCTCGTTCTAGCACAGACCTGTCTACTTCAGTAAATCTGTGGTTTTATCAGCTCCATGCAACTGGCTCATTTAGAGCCGGCCGGTGGCAGTCCATCTCCTCGCAGCCCCTTGTCAGCGACAGCCCGCAGGAGCCAAAGCGTGCCAGCTCTGATTCTAGTCAAATCCTGCTGCAAACAGAGATTAACCTGCAAAACCATGCGGGGCCCTTTTTAAGCACATCCTAGCCAGGCACATGGAAATGACAGACTCTATCAGACTTGGTAAACTTTCTGTAGCTTCCCTGTATCCTGCATCTCATCTGCATTCAGCAGAGGCTGAATTAAAATATGCAGCGACCACTCAGGAACCATGTGAGCAAAGAGACTTCAAAATAGCCTTTGTATAACAGAGCAGTTTGTCAGAAAACACTGGATCAGTTTTCAAAAGCCTGCATGGCCATGTAGAAAATGAAATATTAATAGTTTTAATATTAACATACTTGATTAAATTAATATTAATTCACCATCAAATTTTAAAGAGTTTCATATTTCATAAGGAAATGTAGTGAAACTACCAATAGGGATTTAATGTGGGAAACAAATTATAAAAGATCATTAAGCTATGCCTTGAAAAGAAATCTGAAAAGTTTTCAGTGATAAAGATGAATTAAGCAAATTTTGTTTACAAATAGCACTGCTTGTGCAAGTTCTCACTGGGAAGGAGATTTGCCCTCCTTCAAAACATTACATAGATTTTAATAAAACATTAGTATGTTAATCTACTTCAGTTCCTTAATATACACATAGTCCTATCTCTTTTGTCTCTTTATATATACTTTATATATATACTTCATGGTATCAAAACTTTTCATTAATCTTGGGCTAGTTTTCTCCTCCCAGAAAATAAAACAAAGTCATGTCAACACAGAAGAGTATAAACCCTGAATCCTATCTGGGATTATTGCTTGAAGCCCTCCTAGAGAAGCTGACTCACCAACAGCTGAAGACAAAAATCATCGATTGCATTCAATTATCTTCTGACACAAAGCAATGGTAAGAATGGAACTTTTTTTCAAGTGGGTCTATTCAATTTTCGTTACTAGTTTTTTCTAAACCAGAACTTTTACTACTTCTCAAGGATCAAGTTTTGCTTACCATAAGCATACTTGTATTTCTCCTGTCGGTGTTATTTTTATGAGTTCGTTTTGATGACATAAGATCCATTTAAAGCATAAGCAATGAATTTGTTCAGTTATTCCATCTCCCTCATATTTCCCTATAAAGACAATTCTCTTTTTGTCCTTTTCCAGGAATTCATAGTTCCTAGCAAACCTTGGTCAGAATATTACATTCAGTTCTCTTCAGATGCAAGTTACAAGTCTATTAAGTTGCAGGGCAGAACTGTCTGGTGTACCCAGACTGAAATTATTTTTTTTAATAACATGAAAATCTTGTTTGTATATCCAGCAACAGAGGACTAAAATGATGCATGGGGCTTCATAATTAGATAAATCCATTGTTTAGAGTCAGACAATGCCTGTTTACAGTTCAATAAACAGCTTGTCACAGTTGCTTGGTCAGAGCAGACCTGGATGTCAATGGAAGCAGTTAGCACTGAGGTAGCAAAATAAATTGGTCTCTTGAGTAAATAAATTGAGCAGCAACGTGAATATGCCTCATCAGTAAAAACTGTAATTTATAAAGTCTTTGTAAATATTGTTTTATATCTAGTGCCATTGAAGGGAATGGCTCACCTTCTCTCCTGTTTATAAAAATATAAAGCTTAACAATGGTCTTTTGGTCCAGCAGTTTTACACTTATTAGTGTAGGCAATGCAAATAACAGGAGCACATGAAGACAGTTTTGAATATTTTTCTCAATAAATAAAGACAAGTAATTATATCAGATTATGGCACGTTTACGTGTCCTGTGCTGGATTTACCATTTAGAAGTACTCAAGAGAATCAAGCAAAAGCAAACTGAATACTAACATGCTTTTAGCCAAGATGCAGTATAATTTCTCAGCTTCACTAGAGCCATCAATATACACCCATCAAAAAAAATACTGTATGTCCACAGATCATTACAAAACAGCAGAATGAATTTTAACATTTTAATAATACTAGTTTATCATTGACTATTCAAGTATTTAAGATTATTTAGAGTTTCAATTGTGAATAATCTCAAGAAAGCCAGTAGTCTCATAAAGATCATATACACTTATACAGTCAGTACTTACTTGCTGAGTGGAACTAGTTATATGGTTAAATCTACAAATGACATTGAGAAGCTTGCAGACTGAAAGTTGCCCACAGATATGCTTAGGTTTGATGAACATCTACTGTCTTAAAAGGAAAACTGAAATGATAACAAAAAGTTCTAAATGCTAGGACATTTATATGTATGTGTACATAGATACACACACATATAAACAGCAGCTGTTTACAGTCCTGAAAATCCTAGTACAAAGGTTCCTATTTACACAGCATTCCTTTGCAAATATCATCATTATTTCTGGTCTGTGTCTAAACTGATAGATTATTATTTTCTAGATAGAATTGTGATTTTTCTGATAGAAAAGCTGATTGTGTTTTCTAGAACATTCCTCAAACAAAAAGACATCAACAATATTTTTATTTCCATGGAAATAGCTTGCTTAGCCCTAAATTGCATTTCCATTTTAGCACACTAATCCACGTACATCTACAAAAAGAGGGGGCGGGCGAGTGGAGAACAATAACATTAGTAAAATTGTACATAATTCTAGAAAGAATTAGAGGAACACAGTCTGTCTTGTTATTTCCTTTAATGTTCATAATACGGCCCCCTTCGACATTTCTAGAAAGGAAGGAGAAAATATCTATTAGGTTTCAAGTTCAAAGTAGTTAATCATGTGAAAACTATTGAACTATTTTACGTTCCGTCCTCAAAATGCATAACGTTTGCATCTAAAACACCATTATTTTGTTTCAAAGCTACTTATAAGCAACTTATTGAACCAAAATGACTTTTACTTTTAAACCATGGTATATTATAATGCTTCCAAGCTCATTACACATCACTAACCCACCAACATACTTTTTCTATGCTAATAGAAACAAACTACAGTTTCATACAACTTGCAGTCTTTCTATTCATCAGCACAGAAAAACACCAAGTTATTTTCTCCCATTTCTTTAACATTCATTTAACATTTCTTTAAAGAACATTATTCTTATATAATATAAATTCTTTATATAATATATTCTTATATAATATAAATTCTTTAAATAACATTTTAACATTTCTTTAAAGTTAAATGAAATATCCTATATTTTTTTCTAAAAAAAAATCTCAAAATACTATTTTTATTCTAGTTCAGCCTCTCTGCAGTTGTATCAGATTCATTTTTCTTGATAACAGCTAGTTCTGTTATGCTTGCCAAAGAAAAATCTCAAAAACCAACTCGAGTTCAACTAATTACAAGCAGGTTTATTAGAAGAGAATAGATATAGGTAATTTCAATAGAAATCTCTGCAGGAAGGGAAGAACTGCACGTTACCGTGGAATACAAGCGACAAGATCATTACAAGCTCACTGTGCCTCCCTTAACACCTCAGTACTGCTCTCCCTCAATTTCTGTGTGCTTTTTAAATTCAAAGACAAGTGTCACAGTTTCAGTTCCTTTCTCACTTTCTGTCTCTACTACCTTAGAAAGTTAATTCATTACTGTATCTGAAGGATGCCTTTAATGACCCTGACACTTACTGCCCAGGATGGCTTTGACTGGCTCATCTGTATTTTTTTCCACAGCCTTCAGTTCAACACAATCACTTGAGGGCAACTTGACTTTACCAGTTTCAGAGGCATATTTCTTGGATTTGTTGCTTCCAATAAATAGCCAATTAATTACCTCTACAAAAAATTTGTTAGGTCATTCCTGCAGCTACCATCTCACCTTGCTCTACTGAAACACAAGTAGAAATTCCTTACACAGAAATTACACACAGCTTGAAAATTCAGAAGAAAATTGCAAGTTACTTTTGCAGAAACCACAATTTCTCTTTTTAAAAATAAGTATGCACAGAGATATACACAATTCTCAGCCTTCATGTTCTCTGTATTCAATACAAAAGAAATCATCTCCAGGAAAGGTAAACCCCACTACAGTTCAATTAATAGAGGCAGAAGAATCAGCACAAACTCCTTAGTTGTAGTTTGTGAGCGTTCACTCTCCTCTAAAAACATGGTCTTCTATTTAAGTGCATTATCAAGATTTTGATACCCAGCCACGGATACACTTTTAGAATGATTGTTTTCAGTGAGTTGATTAAAAAAGAAAAATAAACAAATTACTTTGTTTCCACAACTACAAAATTGTAATTCAACACTATAGAACTCAGATATCCTCAGCCTAGGATCACCAGATACGGTTGTCAAATGAACACCTGAAGACACGCTAGAAGACCTCAGATAAAGGTCAGCCTTTTTGTTTCTTTCTTTTCCAGTTGAACAATAATACCAAAGAGCTGATGAAATTTTCCTCCAATTTTTAGTCACTTTACAATGCTTTTCAGCTGTTATGAAGTGATCTCATTCCCATTTTTGGTTCTTACATTTCAGAAATTAAATAAAGGAAAACTTTTTTCCAAATGAATACATCCTTGGTATCTTCCTTCAATCATTCCATCCTCTCCAACTCAGTAGATACAAAAATCAGACTTCTGTCTTCAGTTTCCCCTGAGAGATCTAACTTTTCTTACACTTGAGCATTTCAAACTGAAATAGCATTACCAGCATTATTACGTTGTGTACCTGAAGTAGTAAGTAAATTTTAACAAAAGGTAGTATCAGGAGCATGAAGCTCCTAAATCATTATTACATTAATCCTGGAATTTTCTCCTCCTCTAAAGCGTCCCTCAGGAACCTTCACATTTCCTTAACATAGCTATATTTTAACATAACAAATAAAGGAAAACTCTCTCTTCTTGATTCAAGCTGTTTTTCTTTCAGGTAGATGAACACCGAAGTGGGAAGAAATTGTCAATGTCATACACTGCCTGAATGAAGTCACTATGCCTCTTATCACAGAACAGAACCAAGAAATACATCAATAAATAAAGATGTATTATTCCAGACTGTCATTTTGGTTATTAGGCTAATGTATTCCAGAAGTGAGGGAGGAAGAAGAGAGTGCTCTTACTGTAAGTATGTGGTTCTGCTGGTATTAACTGAACAGAAATACTGTAGCAGAGTTCCAATTTGCAGAAGCCTGCAGCAAGGTTGCATTCACAATAAGGTCAGTAAAAAATGGCAAGCACATTAGCAAGTAAGCTACTCCCATAAGTGTATAACACCTTTTCCATCAATATTTTGTGGAAATTTAAACCACAGTGATTTTATTATTTTATAAATCTCAGTTAGCATGTGTAATAATGACATGTCAGTTCATGCGCAGTGTCAATATAAAATGCCAGTTTTGAATTCAACCAGGCATGTTATTAAAATGAAAAGTTCTGACTGACATTTCCAAGGAACATTATTTCTTCCATAAGTAACTCAGACCTCAGAGAAATCCATACATAAAGTGAATTATATCCATGTCAGTGTCCAGAGGTCCTCCTACACAGAGCATGGAGCACCAAGTCATTTCCCCATAGACCAAGGTTTTAGACTAGTACCACGCCTGCCTTTTCAACACAAGCAAAAACACTAAAGAGGTACTGAACACCACCAGTGAAGAGGTCCATCAGCACTTACAGCTGTGAAGCTCAGGACGGCCAATCACAGCTCTAACGTAATAGCTTTACCAAGATGGCCTAAGTCACATAAAGTTTTAGCACCATGCTGGAGAGTAGCCTGTAACCGATCTAATCATTTTACAGCTGTTTATCTGATTTGTAAGCTATGGGTTGAACCTTGGTCTTACTGAATTCAAACATTTTCATCAGTGACTTCAATGGATCAATTATGTTCCACTGCAGAGACCTTTCTTAAAACAACATTCAATAGAAATATTTTCAGGTCCAGAAAAAGTGTATTATAACATCCACTAGCCACAGTATATGTTACAGCTTACTCAATCTCCTGTAATTAAGAATACTTCATTGAATAGTTGAATTGTTTAATACAGTGAGGCAGTGGTCCCTTTCACACTGCATGGATACTGCCAGGCTAAAAGAATTGAAAACAAACCATTATCTGCTGCAACTGCACCAATAGCAAAGTTGAGAATGAGACACTGAGGCAAGAAGTAGTGATTAGAAGGCTTTTGAGGAATGGTTGGACTCCACTCAGTTTCTACAAATAAGTAAACTATTTATCTCATTAAATAATTTTGGCTTCCTCTTGTCTGAAGCCATCACCATTCGGATGTCTACAGTTCCTTCCCTGGTCATTTATAAACAACAGAAACATGAAGATCTTTTCATAATCAGGCGTATGCTTTTCTCCCATGCATGTGTCTTTCCCATATCAAGTAAACAAACTTGAAATCCAGCATCACCTGAGTATTTTCTGCTGAACTAAAGAGACATTTATGCAACAAAGTATTGATATGAGTACTCGAACCAGTCCACCAAGAATTGTCAAAACAAGCCAGTGGTGAAGTAATGCTACCTTCTACTCAGGTCTACTAATATTATGAGCATTAGTGAGCTCCATCACTTTCAGCTTTCGGGTAGAACTTAAGACAATGCTAAGTAGAAGACAGTGCAAAAAATAAAAGTTTAAAGTTTACAAGAAATAGGACCATTATGAGCTAATGCCATGAAAAGTAGCATTTTTGGTGGGGGATCCCTGGTTTTATGCTCAGAACAAGTTGGCAACAGGACTGGGAGGTTGTACAGATCAAAGTGCAGATGTCCTTAATCAAGGAGGAAGGCAGTCAGCTGCTCACTCCTCAACATGCTTCGCTCCATTGACACTTCCAAATTTTCCGGAGAGAGATTTTTTTTTTCTGCCAGCTCATATTTCAGCCAATCACATCAGTTGTGTCTGTGTTTACCACTTTTCTTCCACTGACAGTGCAATTGCCCATTTGAGGGAATAGAGTTTTCTTCACTGTAACTGACCTGGTACAGTTATTAACACAACTTCAGAAATCCTAATTATATTTTCAATTTCCTACGGCGATTATTTCCCCTGCTCAACCTCACTCTCAATTTATCCTGCCCTCAGCCCTGTGCCAATCTGGGTCTGCAGCAGGAAGGATGTGACTGGAGCTATGTTAAGGATCACTTCTATCAAAGTTATTTGATACTTTCTCCACTCATTACACTTGTAAGAATTTCTGAAGCTTACAAGGAGCACAGGACAGCATAAATTCCTTCAACACCTTTGTAACGTGCAGCAATGACAGCAGAGCAGCAAGGCCCTGTACTGTGGCAAGTGAGGATTTGCAGAACCCAACAGTCGTGAGCACAGAAACAAAGCAAAAAAGCTGCTTACCTTTAGAAGGCCTCAAGTACCCCAGTACCATCAAGATCCCCTCACCTTCACAGCTAACCTTGAAATAAAATGAAGTCTGGGAAAGGGTGGATTAAGGCTTCACCCCTTCCAGTCACTCAGAGGCATTACATGCACTTGAGCTCCCCTGGGTTGGCCCTGCCTTCCCACCAGGTGCTCAATCACTGGTTCAAGCCATGACATAGCATTTCCACTGCAGCCTTCACAGCCTAACTTAAGAGACCGCAAAGGTGGACTGATTTTTCCAAGGTTGTAAACACATATTGTAAATAAATACACTAATATATTATTAAAGATATTATTTGTTTGGGGATTTATAGATTTTTTTTTTAAGGTTTTTTTTTTGTGTGTGTGTGCGGGTGTGGAAACAAACTGTTATCTCTTTAAGAACTAAAATACAGATGTAAAAACTTTCAGTCACTCTCACTGCAGTTAGAAATTACTGATCAGTAATGTTGATTACCGCTGCAGTTTTTCACAAAGCTCTAAGATTAAGAGATGTTCACTTCTCTTCTTCTATCAGGTGCCTCAAAAGGAAACCATGAGAAGAGGCACACAATGAAAAACAGCAGGTAATACCGTATGAGACTCCTTATTAAAAACATAAAATGCCTTTCACTCTTAAGTCTACTTTTCAAGCCAAATGAAAGTTAGGTGAGACTATTATAATACAAGTCACGTCTAACTATTTCATTATCCACATCCTGCAGCATGATAGCCCACAGAATACCTTTTGAAAGCTCCAGAGTGACGGCAGCAGGTTGGATATAATGAACAGTGTTACAAATGGGGACACAAGACGACAGGTCTGGTGAAGAAGGAGTCTCCTGGAAACTGTACAGCTATAATTACTGAGTGCTGGTGCTGTCTCAGTTGGCTTCGAACAAAGGTAACCACCTTCAGTGAGCTACATTTCCTCAGCCAGCTAAAATGCAACCAGTCAGAGACAAATATTTATGATACACAATACATAACTATAGCCATTGTCTGCTTTTATTACCTTATTTTTGTTGTGGCTTTGAAGTCTCCCAGATCAACAGCACAAGAGAATTAAATAGAAAAGCACTGAATTATTTTTAAATTAGACTTCCAAAACTATAAATGTTGAAGTCATATTTATAGGAAGATAAAATGCTCTTATTTGGGGCACACCACAATTGTTTCTCAATAATTCATTTGATTTGCTGTTCAAAAATCCATCAGGCAGCAGCCAGTGGGAGATGAGACCTCAGCATCCCTTGCAGAGGAGATCACTGGGCTGCCCTTAACAGACAGCAGAAGTAGTTTTGGAGATGCAGAGAGTTTTGGGTGAAGAAGGAGAGCTGTAGGAGATAGCAAGACTGTCAACAAGGCTCAAGCTAATCCATATTTTCTTTGTCCCATCTCCTAAATCTCAGAAGTGGGTTCACTTAGAATTCATACAGGTCAAGGAATGAGTTATAAACACAAAGATTACACATACAGAAGCTAAGCGTGGTCACAACAAGAAGTTGTTCTTCACTTGTATGACCATCTGTGACATAAAACACCACATAGCCTAAGCATTAGACTTCATGGTCCCCAGCTACATGTGAGTAGAGAAATATTAGCTACTATGATATTAGCAAATTTCATAGATAAATTTGTCTATTTCATAGATAAATATCATGATATTAATAATATCACAGATGGGAAACAACAGACAAGTGTGTCAGTACTACCTAAAAAAATAGCAAGGTGAGAAAGAATATTGCCTCTGTCAAAATTATTCCTCTGTTATTACCTTCTTCCTTTTCTCTGACCTGTTTCTGGTGGAGAAAACATGAATAGTGCAGATACTGTCCTATCACCAGTGACAGCCATTAAGTTGTATAAGAGGAAAAATAAGACTAAAGCTCTCATTATTCCTCAACTTGATACCATATTCCTTCGTGGTCAATTATTTCAGAGGAAAAAAAATACATTAAGTAGAAATACAATAGGTTCAGAGAGGTTCAACAAGAAGCACTACCAGTTTGGGGGAAAAAAATCTTTGCAATGAACAATTAAAAAATAGGGGGAAAGTTAGCTTAGTTAAGAGATGAACAAAAGATGATATTATGACAAACTAATAAACAGAATGAGATATGTCAGCCAGGTGCATCTGTGCAGCTATCTTTTCAAAGATGTCGTATTACACAGTGTTCTCACTGATATAAGAAAGCAATGCATTTAAAAGCGAAAAGAGCGACATATGAGTTTGCAGAGGTTACTGCAATGGTATGTGTGCTGCATCTGTGGCCAATTCATAATTTACTTTTATTTACTGATTAACAGTACCGGTGGCTACTTCTCACACTGGAAGAGCAGAGTCACCCACTGCACAGTTCTTGGTCAGCTCATGCAGTTATGGTTCTGCTGGCTGCCACTGCACAAACACAGCAGCATATGGTACATGAAGATTGCCCTACAGGGCAGCAAAGAGCAGAAAATGTACAAGTTTGTGAAGATGCGATCAAAAGTGTGGCGTTTTTATCACCTTGTGAGTTCCTCAAGTCTGAAAGTCAAGGGACTTTCTTATTTGAATTATGCCAATGAGACAATCATTTGAAGAAGAGTTTTTCTGTGCTTTATCGGTCTGTTCTTTCAGAAGAGGTGTAAACAAAGCTGTAAGGCAAGTATGCTTGTAAGATCTCACAGCAAACTAGAAATAAGTCTAGGACTATTTTGAGGATGAAATGATAGAATTGCTGGATCCTTTGTGAAAAGAGCAGCAGTTGCTGCTAAGTGTTTCCTGGAGATCCCATATGAAGTGACTACTGAAGCCCAAGTGTACAATACACAAGACATGGGAATGGGAGCCGATCTGAATAGCTAAATATTTCAAAGGGAGAATAGGGCCAGAACTGGCAGATGCTGATTTGGTCATGTCAGAAGCCAAACACTTAGGTGAGGGACAAGTTCGTAGGAAGAGGAATACCAAGAATGAACCACTGCTCTAACACAGACTACATAAGACACAGGTGGGTGGACTACATTCTGTGTCCCCGCTGAATCATAAGCCGCCCTTGTATGCAACTCTGTGTACAAAAAGCCTCTTGTGCAACTAACACACCCTTTTCCACAAAGCACCTCCATCTACCACTCATCCAAAGCACTGCAGGATTTTTTAAAAAGCCTTAAAATAAAGCAGAGAAAACTGTGATTGTTAGTAAAACTTCAGACAAATACATAAAAGCTGAGAGAAGCAAATCTAACTGTCAGTACCTATTCTCTGCTTCTTCCCCAGAGTCTCACATCTTACCATTACTGTAACTACTGTGCCCTAAAGGCCTGTGCACTGCAACCACAATTCTGCCTTTTTTAACAGATTTTTGCCCTCCATCACGATAATTACCACATTACATCCTCCCACTGCTACTTTAAACACTCTCTATTCATAGCATTGAGAACGGGCCATTTCACAAGGAGGGCAAAAGCAAGGTGGTCATGTTCGGTCTGGAACACATAAATTAACTGCAAACAGCTGCTCATGCTGTTAGTACCAGCAGTGTGACATATTCCACCAAGGAATTCAGGACTGCCAGGGGCCCAAAATGCCACGTTGAGCCCGATGGAGATCTGAAATTCCAGTTCCCTTCCCTCCTATACAAGCTGCCAGCATCCTGCAGATTCCAAAAGTAAAATTCACCTGAGATATCAAGGAGAAGCTGGGAAGGTAGATTAAAACAAAGTAAGGTATGGCCAACTATGAAATCGAAGCCATTGGATCTGCGGAATCTAAGAAACATTTTGGTTCTATGCTACTGCCAGAACATCAGAATTTGCTACTGGAAAAAAAAAAAAAAAAAGGAATGTGTCTGCAGACGCTGTTTGGCTCAAGCACAGATAAGATGCAAGGTGCAGTACAGCTTCATTCTGAACACAAACACCAGCTGATTTCAATCACTGACTTCCAGATAAAATATTCAAATAAGTGAAGTGACA
Organism: Tetrao urogallus; assembly: GCF_951394365.1. Taxonomy (NCBI): domain Eukaryota; kingdom Metazoa; phylum Chordata; class Aves; order Galliformes; family Phasianidae; genus Tetrao; species Tetrao urogallus. The sequence goes on along the minus strand of NC_136818.1, from coordinate 16,717,473 downwards.
AAAAAGATTGAAAATCTTTTGCATTCTGATAACGGCATGCATCACACATGGTTACTGTGGGCATTATTAACACACAACTCATACACCCAGTGATGAAGATTTGAGGTATTGCTGTATGTGATATGTAAGTTCATAGCTTTTCATACAGAAGGCTCATTAAAGGCATTTGCTATGAATTTCTGCTGACTGTAATATTTTATATGACTCCTTATGCAGTGTAAAGGGTTTTTGCCAAATTGGTTCCTAATTGAACCTCATCAAACATGACAAATCCATCTCTCAGAGAAGTGATGTCTGCTACTATGTGATTTCCATTGCACAAACAATTTCATGTCAATTTTAGAGAAATTCTAAGTGAAGGCAAAAATTCAGGTTCCTGGTTTGGGGCTTCTGGATTTATCTGACATGCAAAGAGGCACAGATAGAACTATGAAAACAGGAAAATCTCAGCCTGCAAAGTTCTCAGAACACTGAAAGCCTTCTCATTTATGTTACTCACAAGAACATCAGCATTTAGATCCACTGCCTAGACAAGTTAAACAGATTCCTGCACTGGGCTGCCAGTGGTAAATATTCACTGGCTACCATTTAAGAGTCACAAGTGACAAAAAGATATTGTTCTTAAAATAACATCTCCAATAGAAGTTTATGTCTCTGTATTTCTGATCAAGAACTTAAGATGCAATTGGGCATACACAGCACAGTAGATTTGTCCTACAAAAACTTATACCAGGAAAGCAATTGCAATCATATTTTGAGCAGAGATTATGAAGGAGGAAAAACAAAGAGCAAAATATAGACAATAATTGCTAATGTCAGTCCATTCAGACAGTATTATCTTTTATCTGCAGTCTGCCTGTAATGTTCACAGTAATGACTCGGTAGGCAAGGCAACAAGAAATATCCTTTCCTACTTGGTTCTTACAGAGTAGTCTTTCCTACATACTACATCACTTACATTGTTCATACTCCTGTTGATATCAAGCATGCTACACTGCCAAGCACACTAAAGAATTCAGCATCTGTTACGTATCTTTTCACTACGTAGGGTAAACAGTACGTATTTATCAAGAACCCCGTCTCTGCTGATTAATAACCCTGCTTCGTTCTCCCTTCCCTATTTGCAATTCTCCTCCATAAAATTCCTGTCTGGGCTGTCTCTTCCTGCACGCTCACCATATGGCACAATGATACAAATGAGATGAGACTAAGTTAATTGGTCATATTAGACCCTGTGAAACAGATTCAGTCTGATTATGAACATTTTTGCACCTATGCAGAACACAGAGGCACTGCCCAAACAGTAGAGGAACGGAACACATAAGCTGTTTGCCCACAGAAGAGGGGATCTTTCTTTTCTTGATAAGCTCACTCATTCAGCCTGGCAGTTCCTTTTCAACCGGAGATGAAGAACTGCAGAATTCACTTCTGTGTTTGCTCTATGAAAATGTATCTGTACCACTGTTGTGTGCATAGCTGCGATCACACGCAGCAGTTTCTGGAGCTCAGAAAGTGAAAATTGTTCCCGAACAAAGAAATGTAAATATTGAGTCCAGCAAGCAGATTGCATTAATTTTACTTGCAGAGATATTAGAACCAGGCTGAGAGATACTGTGAACAAGCGCTTCTCTCTGTTTCTCTCACTATTGTTTTCAAACCATTTGAGTACTTTGGGATATAGGGATACACACAGGCCCCCTGAGCAGCACTCATGTAACTTTGCTGTCTGTTAAGTCTAGTCCCCTATCCAAATTGAGTTGAGCACTTCCAGTAATGAAATCTGAGGAAAGAGAAATCCATCACTTTGATATACCTTCCAAGTCATTGCAGTGTTAACAAGATATTTTAGTTGAGAAGATTTTATACCTATTCAAAAAGCAAACATGAAGTCCTTTTCTAGACAAAGAAAAAAAACGTAAGAATCCTAGTGATACAATAATTAATAAGAGAAGTATAATGTTCTTCTTGAGCATGGACATAAATCAGATGCTGGTGTGCTCCCTGCTGCTTATATGTGGTGTTGCTCATCATTACCATAATTTGTACTGAAAAAAAAAAACCTACTTCAATTTCAGCACAAACTCAAAGTTGAATAATACCACCACTAACAAAACACTTTCCATTAAGGTAACTGAGCAACCTGGAATTTTGAGAGAACAAAGCCAAATTCACATTACGAGAAACCAAACTTCATTATTTGCTATCTCAACTATTTCTAAATCTTCTTGTATTAAAACTCGTAAAGCAATTTCTCCTGTGTATGTTTACCTTTCTCCAACCACTACCCCACTGGAAAAAGGAACATGGGAGAGGGGGGCTGCAGCCCCTCAAAGCACAAGCCAGCCCACATTACTAGCTGCCCCCAACCCCTTGATCTGACAACCCTACAGCATGGGACACGAGCGCACACACACACAACTTTGTGCCACTGTGTTGGGCAAATACATATTAAAGATCTTGAGATGACAGAGAATACGGCCCATCACTTTGCAGAACAGTGAGACTTCGTGGAAGGTCTGCCCCTTCCAGCACCACCTGATGCACTTTCCACAGATACCCACAAAGAACACGCAGTCCTTAGCAGGTCTCTGTGCTGCAGTCACCTGAGGACAGTCCTTCCCAGACCAGTGCCCCTCTCCAAAAAGCAACCAAGCCTTTTGCTATGGCTCTTCCTGCATGAAATGAACCATTATAAAGCAAAAGAATTCCATCTTAGGAGAAATGCAGACTGCTGTCAGCTAAGCTGTTTTCTCAGCCACAAGGGTTAAGCCTTTCCAAGCCAGAATGCAACAACAAACAATATGAGGTGGATGGGCACTCCTGCTCTAAATGGAGAAATCAAAACAAAAGGAGAATAAAAAAAAATAGTGCACCATTTCAAGTCATTACCAAAAGAAGGAGCTGGGGGTAAAGTGCTGCCAAGCTCAGTAAGGCAAGACACTGCCTTCATTCTGGGTGCAGGAACAGAGACTGCATATCCACCTCATGCAAACAGAGCACCACATCAAAGGTGCACCTGACTCTGCCATCCATTTTTCCACCTAATGGGAATAACCTGGAGGACCCCAAACACTGCCTAACAGCTTGGATCAAAGGGGATGAAAATGTTCCCTGTACTCCAGCTGAATTGGAGTTTGCTCTACAGGAACATAAAAGAATATTTGTTTTTCCTCATTATGTGAAGCTTTTTCAACAAAATAATTAACTGTAACATAACAGAAACCTTCACTGGATAAGAATTTTTGAAGCATATATTGAAATGTAACTATTCCACTGATTGTGAACTTGAAAGGCTATGTAGGAATATGAAAGAGATGAGGCTTCAGAACTTTATTTTTTTAATATTTTCAACCCTCTTAAAAGAATAACCATCAAAGCAAATAAAAGTTTAATAAGTTAAAAAAAAAAACATTTTAAATGAAAAACCATGATTAACTTATTAGGACCCATTAAGTGTATAATTACAAGGATTTTATTACATTAAGATACCAATTTCTTTAAAGCCAGAAATAATACCTGCTGAAACTTTAATTATTTAAATGAGAAGAGAAAGAGCCATGTTATCTTCCCCGACAAAGATTAAAATCAATTTAATTGCTTCTCTGCTGCATTGACATGATTCTTGCTGTGAGTCAAGCAACCAAAAAGGGAAATTAATACTGCAGCTGTTAATCAAGTGATATTTGTGTGCTCCATCTTATTATAGCAGGAGAAAGAATAACTGCTACTTTGGAGAGTTTGTCCACACTATATTTCACAGAAATGCTTTGTGCTTCAAAGAGCACCTTTACTTAATTTGAGTTGGAGGCATCTCCAGGTGATGTGCAGCCTGAGAAAATTGTATGTTGCATTGTTTGATCCCCTCACAAAAAAAAATATATATATATCATTCTGCCAAGAGTAAGGTTTGTTTCAAATTAAATTCACCCTTGGGTATCTGCCTTGCTACTATGAAATTACTAAGTCACACCAAAAAGGGATAAAAATACAGCTGGAGGAGGGGAGTGCCTATGAATCATAATATATTTTCAAGGAAGAAAGCAGGTCAAAAAAATCAACAATTTCAGTAAAATTAAAACATGCCTTGGAAAACATGTAACAGCTGAGCACACAGCACAACCCGTGGCTTCTATCTTCTGATTTAAAAATGTTTATCCTTGCAGTGCCTTTGTTAAACCTCTGCACCAAGTGAATATTCAGCAACATCTACAGTCGACAAATTAATGTATCTGATTGTAAGAAAAATGGTATTGTGAAATATTTATGAGTTCTGAAATACAAACCCGTGTGGTGCCTCATCATCTCTTATCAGCCCTTGTTAACTTTACAGATGATGAGAAGCACCAGAATAACTGAGGTTGTCAAAACTAATAGATCTCAGAGGCTCAGCATCGGCACGGCTCAGTTCCATCTACAGTCCATTTCTGAGAAGTTTTAACTCCTTCACTTCTCTTCATTGAACACAAATCAATGCCATTACCTGGGCTGTTATTTATTGTCACTAGCAGCAGGTGCCCCGAGCACTGTCACAGACATTTTGTGAAGTGGCACTATGCAAAAAAAAGCTGTTAACAAAGTGACAGACAAATGCCAACTAGTTTGATTTAAATAGGATCCAGAAATCTGTCTGGATCTCATTGGATCCAAGAAAAGCAAGATATGGGGAAAATTCTCAGAATAGAGGCTTTCTTTGCACAGTATGTATTTGTTAACAAGGCTAGAATTGCTTCTAGTTGTATTCATGCACTTTGTGCACTAGCAAGTGTTACATAACTAGTTACTGGGCTGAATGAGCTTTTTTAAACTGAAAAACTGATTTGAGTTAGGTTTATTTCAAAGAATCCACAAACATGAAGAGTGAAAATCCTCTTTCCATCTAAGTGATTGAGGATTTCAAATTCTGCCTGGTGCTTCAAATCAGGGCACCTAGTCACTTCCCAGCCCCACTCTGCAGCTATCTGGGTGCTATCAAGAACACCAGAGCTTTTGCAGCTCTGTCAAAAGCAGCCATGGAGGCCAGAACAGGAGCAAAAGCCATAATGACCACACAGAAGGAAATTCTGCCATGGAGATGCCATAGCAGTAACAGCTAGGTTTTTATCCATATACACACACCTGCAGGCTGGGAATGAGGTACTGTGTCCACTCATGACATAGCATGAGCAGGTCTTGGAACAAACTGCAGCATTATCAGAGTAAAGCTGCTCACTCGACTGACATGGCTAACAAATACATCCAATAACAATCACATCCTCTGGGGTGTGCAGAAGAAAAACCAAAGAAGGTTAGAGAAGGAGATTGATAGAATGAGTCCAATTTTATTTCCTGCAAAGCGTGACACAGCAAGCTTCACTTGCTTTGATACCTGTCAGAGAGTCTTTGTCACAAAGAGACAGTCTGTCCATTTTCTAGGGGATAGAGGGGCTGACATTAGTGATTGCTTCTCATAAGAGCCCTAAATGCAATCCTACGTATCTCTAGGAATAAACAGAAGTGATCCATCTTGTTCAACAAGGATAACATTATGTTCTTTTCTTCACATCTTGTCTACTCTATCTCTAGCTGCCTTCAGTGTCAGCAGGAGTAAGAGAGTTCTTGGTGCGTTCCGTGACAGTCACGTGTTTGGCAGCAACTTTTTTCCTATCTGCATGGTTACTCTTTGGTCAGCCTGGCCAGGCTATTACCATTTATAGGAATCAGCATGAAAGGAATTTGTGGCCAACCATTTTGCTAAACTAAAAAATACAAATTGACTAACGAACAAAAAAGAGACAACGTACATATACCAACCAGAAACATAGGAGCTCTGCTCTGAAGGAACAGAGGACGGGAAAAGAGCAGAAGATCATTATGGGGTAGGGAAATTTTGTTGGAAGGGGCAGGACAGGGTAAAAACTTCCCACCTCAAGGGTAACCATTATGAATGTCACATAACAGTGTTCAAGCATATTGCCTCTTCACCAGCCTGCATAAAACAGACTTGAAACTGTGACAGGCTTGAAACTTTCACAGCACTGCCTTACCGAAAAGCTGCCCATGTGAATCCTAGAGAGCAATGCATTTAGAGTACCCAAACTTCCTTCACAAGCTGTAGCACTCACAGCCAAGAGGCAACCAAAATAGAACTGAATGATGCTTCACATGCAAGTCATAGACTTTCTTGCAAAAGGTTAAGCCTCAATGCTTCACATTGCTTAGGTCCAATGCAGACCCAAATGTATTAAAAAAATCTGGAGGAGAGAGGAGAAAAGTGTTTTTGCAGTTTCAGAGGATAACAAAGCTACAGAAAGAAGTATTCTTTCACAGGAGCCTTCCAAGTGAAAGACGTTATCGATTTCAAATAACAAGAACAAAGTTGATGCAGACCAATCTACTGAACATAAAAATGTTTTCAACACGTACTTTGATACACTATTGTGGGAGCTTTTCCAATAGTTATCCTTTTTCCCTGAGTACTTCACTTGCTATTATCAACTATAAGACTTACAAACCCTTCCACTCCTCTAAGTAATACGAATTCCCATCGGATTTCTGCATTTTCATCCGTCTCTTTGTAAAGGTGGAGAGAAATGTTATCCAACTGCTCAGAACAGTGCTCAGCTGAACCTTTAATGCTCACAATACTCTATACTCAGGATTGTGCTTCAACCATGAGCTGTGATGTTTGTGGTAGGGAGCAGTGGGGGGAACATAAAGAGAAATAAAACTGATTTGATCTTTATTGTGAGCATAATTTTATGGAAGGAAAACAAGTCAGAAACCAAGGAGAACTATATCTATTTTACTTGAGCCAAGGCTGATTTGGGTAAGGCTTTTTTGTGTTCCTCCCTGCAATGTATTTCTTCTGATATACAAAGTGCTATTAAAGAATACAGTAATGTACTGGTAAGAGAGGGTCTACTCTGTGATGGCATGAGCTACAGCTTGCCATTCTGGTGTGCTGAGAATGGAGTTGATATCTCCATAATTCTGCCCTAAAACACTGAGGAGCATGTCAGATAGTTACTTTTTCTCTTAACATTGCAGTCAGAATAAAAGTTCTAAGTTCTGACAACACTTAGATATAGCTTTGCAAACAGGTTCCACCTGGAAGGTTAAAAGTGGATTTACAGCACATTTACTGCTTTGTAGTATCTACCCACATGCATGCTTTCATTGTGCAGTAAATACAAAGCAGCTTATATCACATTTACTGTCCAGATCATGTAAATTGAACTATATCCGAATCTTAGAATATTATCATTAAAAGCACACACATCTGAGGTAATAACAATAGCAGGTCCCATACTATAGCAGCAAACAGACCTAAAATGAAATTCAATACGACATAATGTAAGCCAATGAAATATGATGTACAAAGGGTCTTACTACAGGTCTACACATTGAACAGTCATTTAAATCCTATTATTTCTGGTTACACTGCACTATTTGGGCACATTTCTAGATAGCTATAAAGAAACATTATGCCTAGTAATGCTAATTCTCCATGCATAGCAGATGGTTTCACCATAGTGAAAATGTATGTTTCAAAGTCAGACCTAATGTAGGTAATGATGAAAACAGCATCATCCAGTTCCAAAGAAATACAGCCCAGAGAAGGGAAAGAGGAAGGGAAAGAGATGCAGTACAGGTAGAAAATATAGTACTGCTTTTCTGGAACTTTTGCAACAAGCAGTGGAGCCAGAAAAGAGTTGTTGAGGCTTGCTTTATCTGTGCGACGTAGGAGCAAGAAGATGCACAGAATATGGCCAAGATATGGGGGTCCAAACAGCTATCAGCTACTCTAAAAACCTGTGATATCACACAGGGGAACTGCCAGTCCTAAAAGAAAGCTCAATAAAAACATGGAAAGAAGAAATTCCACACCATAATTCAGTGAAGAAAAAAATCTTCTCTGAACACCTAGGGTAGCCCAACAAGTTCAGGCTTCTCCAGGTGGCACCACAGAAACATTTTTTCTCAGAGTACACAGGGTAAAATTGTTTCTAAAAGATTTCTCCACAGGAAAACAATATGCCAGCTTTTCATGTTAGAAAATAGAAGGTAAATGCACATGCTTGAGAAAAATTAGCCCACCCTTGTTTTAGTCTACCTTCCTGCAAACAAGATGTTTACACACCCCTTTATTATAAAAGTCTTTAGGTAGAGAAACAGCCTTGCCAAGCCTCCTGTGTGTTTAGGTTCTTTGAGACAAGCTCAGGTCAGGACAAACAGGCATGCCATTTTATTTTTTATAACCAGTGTTCAAAAGGAATTAAAAGTGTGTGAGAGTTTTTTTTTTTAACAGGCCCAGATGATGGGTCAAGCAGGGCACCCCTGCACAGCCACTGACTGCAAAGGTTCAGCACTGCTGGCTATATCACAGAGCTGACAAGAGATCAGTAGAGGTTTTGGCACTAGCAAAAGTGCCAAATTTTCATAAAATTTGGTTGATTACACTCACACAAGTTCTGTTGGAGACATTTAAGGTTTCCACATTCCCTGTTGGGATGTATCTGAGCCAAATATTCAAGATTCCCAGGATCAAGTCTGTGCTCTGCCAAATGGGACAGGTCCCACAGCTTGTTTCCATCACTACAGCTATAAGAGCTACTCCAAAAGTAATGCCTCCCATTTTATTAAGTTGGCCCACGACATCAGAGGTGGATGTTGGTGATACAGCAGTAGAGGTTGAAGCTTCCCACCAATATTCCATTACATTTTACTGCTGTGTGACAGACGGCAGCTGAGGGGCAGTCTGACAAAATAGCATCTGGCATGGAAGTGTGAATGAAGCAAAGTGTCATTGAATTACTCCATGCAGGAAAAAAATGGCACCCACTGACATTCATTGCTACTTGCTGAATGTTTACAGAGACAACACAGTGGATGTGAGTGCACAGAGGCAGCAAGTGATGCATTTCAGCACTGGTGATAGTGGGCCATTTCCACTGGTGCAGATTTTTACAAGTGCAGCATGCAGGCTCTTGTTAATTGCTGAGGGATATGCATAGCTAGTTGTAGTGACTATGTTGAAAAATGGTCTTAGCTGAGAATTTGCTCTATCAAGTACTATTATCATTTCCAAGAAAACAAACTGGAAGCATTAATTTTGGAGCAATCCATGTACATAACAGCTCACGCAAACTGAAATGCAAGGGGACAATATTTTGAGATAGTACAATACTATCTACTTTTGTCCCTTTGGTGGCATCCTATGGACATCACCTGTACTAAAGACAAAACAGCACTGCTTTTCATAGGCCTTTGACATGTAAGATGCAAGTATCAACTCCACCTCCTTTATTTTGAGCCAAGGCAGTGAGTCCTGGATTAAAAGCACTTCCTCTTAGAGTTACCACAGTGCAGCAGTAAATGAGCCCAAAAATTTTGGGTAGCAACTTATGGCAGGAAGGGCAAAAGGTGGTGAACCGTCTGATCTCTGATCTGCACTCTGTGCCCAAAAGCATCATGATCCACAGAACCAGTGGCTTTCCCTCTAGCAGGGCTGTTGCTGAAGCCAGCCACCACAACCCAGCGCAAGTATGTACATGGGTACTTCACTGCAGGCTCACCTCAGCCAAGCAGAACATGGACATTTTTACTCTGGTAACTAAACACACTGTATCCACTCACAAGAATACAGCTGCCAGACTTCCCTTTACAGCCACACAAAAATGAAATGAAGAAGAAATAAAAAATAACAATAGAAACTCACAAACAACAAAGTAACTTTTCAAGTCTGATCTAGTTCCCAGTAAAATAGAAGTCACTACACTAAAAAAAAAAAAAAAAAAAAAAAGGCAAAAAAAAAAAAATTTGGATGAATAATAGCAGAATAAAAACCTTGGAACTGCAGACATTCTGGTCACATTTGCACAAACCCAAAAATCTCATTGATATCCTCCAAGGCAGAATTCATTCTTTCTCCATCAAATGCTTAGTTAAAATTCAGAAGCTATCAATAAGTCTTCCAGAGAAGATATAATTTTCTGTATATGTCAGGAGTTTCCTCAATCATTGGTGTACTACACTGGGGTTTTCTCCACCCACTACCCAGAGACCAAGCTCTCGTTACACTGAAGAGAAGCAAAGCTGAAAGTGTCCACAACATGGAGTAGGCTGTTTCTATTATATTAGTGACTTTCACTCATTTAGCATTTATAAAGCTGTCTATGAACAAACATGCATGCAATATGTATAGCCAGAATAGATTCACACATAGGGTAGTCAAATGAAGTGAATTTGATATTCCTGATTAGTGGCTACTGAAATTCTTTGATAACACTACAGAAAGGTTTGGAAATGGCCATGGAAAATATTTGTTCCTATACAAAAAAAAAAAAAAAAAAAAAAAAAAAAACTTATTGTTGCACAAGAAAATCTCATTGAAGTCTTATCACACTTTGCCCTTGCTGAATAGTCTTGGCTTCAGCAGCTGCTACATGAAATGCAACTGTCACTACAGTGAATAAATAAGTAAGTAGTGCTATAATACAGCTGCCCCCAATAACAGCATTAGTATAAAGCCTTTAGTGGCAACCACCAGCCAAACCAGAAATGCATTCTGACTTTATAAAGATGTGCTTTCATGTCATGAAACATCTCAGTTCACATAGTGTATGTACCAGAGCTTATCATTGATTTTTCTCCTTCTTCAGAGAACACAGAAAAGAGCAAGTACCTTGCCCACTGCTGATTCTGCTTTCCATCCCACAAGAAAAATGTTTTCTAGCACAAAACATGAACCATTCAGACGCACTGCACCCCAGCAGATTTCTCCAGCACAGTAGAAAGTGTTCCTCTCACATCACCCCCTAGCCAGCACCACCACAAATCTTCTTTCACCTTTACATGTGCTGTAGCACAAACATGGGCACTGGGACAACACAGGTGAGTAAAGAGACAAGGCATAAAAATAAACAGTATTGTAACACACTTTTGGGCAGCAGGAATGAAAACAGTTGCAGGCAAACCATTTTTATTATGGTTTTAAGTTGACTAGTTTGTACTTATTCTTGTTTTTATTTCTTCTGCGGAGTGTCATTTAAATACAATTATAGTTTTTCAAGCCAAGTTGTCTCTTTGGTAGACAAGCTCTTTTCATAGAAGTGAAAAATGAGTCTTTTTGTAAGGTGACCCTCAGTGAACTTGCCCAGATAGAGATTGAAACATTAAAAAGGATCTGCACTGCATTCTAGAGAAAAATAACATACATATAAAACAACAATGATCAGACAAGCAAGAACCAGGTGGGAAGTCTTGCTATCTACCCATTCAGCACTTCTGAACACAAATCAATTTAGTCACCTGCAACCTTGGCCATAAGCTCCCTGCAGGAGTTACAGCCCATGCATACACAAGCCCCAAAGAGTTTTGTTCACAAAGCTTAATCATATGACAGAAAATATCATCAGTTTCATTATATATGCTAGCTCAAGTTATGAGATAATATCATATTTCTGGAAAGGTAAAGGAACTGGGTAGCATTTTGAATTCACTGGCAAGGTGACAGAAATAATTTTAAATGTTTAATTCAGCAGTTATTCTTGCTGTTATTCAAGATAGTCTCATAAAGAATGAAAACCTAAGGCAGTTACAATGGAAAGTTTACAGAAGTTGAGTATTAAAGAAACTAGTAGGACAATAGTATCAAATATGAAATTCAGATGAACCCAAAAGGACTTCTTCCTGTCTCTACTGTAAGGATGTTGACAATAAATTCTTATTTATTTATTTTTGTCCTGACTTGCAGGTCAGCACATTCAGGTTTTGGAAGACCAGTGGGAATAACAAGCAGCAGAGAGAAGTGCCAGAATGGCAGAAAGCCCTGCTGCCAGCCTGAATGGCTCTTGAAGTAGTTGCCTACTAGTAGTTGTCAAGTTAAACATACCAAATGACTTTCTTTGTGAAGATATAACTCTTCAATATTCTTAGTAGTTCGAAGTCATCACTGTATCTAGAATATGGAAATAACTGTGTTGTCTGAAAATAGCACTGTTCCTCTTTCTTTTTTCCACCCCTTTTTCCTCTGCAGCTCTCGTAAGTTTCTTAAAGAAAAAGAAATCTCATCTTAGAGTGGTATATGTCAACATACAACTTTCACAAGTGAACATCTACACTGTCTGTCACAAGCACAGAGAGTAACACTGGGCCCAAACTCACCATTCCCTTGAAGGTAATTATAGATATGAAAAAAGAAAACCAAAGAGCTCTGCAATTCCTCTGTGGCACACTGAGCTTGTAAAACTAAACCTATTTTATTTCATCCTATTCAAATCCCTATAGTTCCAGTGAAATTTAATTACACCTTCACTTTGCATAATTAAACAGCCATTGCATAGCATTCTAAAGCATATAAAATGACTGACGAGCATAGCAGAAAAACTTCTAGAAGTAGTAGGTGGATGAGGAGGCTACAGGTATGTCTAGACAAAGCTAACTTGCGCAAAAGAGGAACCATTCTTTTTTGCCCAGCAAGATTAAGTAGATCTCCACATACACCATGTTTTATGCAGTTCATCTATTACTGATATTTTACCTACCCAATTCATGGAAGCTTAACTAATTGCATCACGTAGAATAGATAAGTCTGAAGTCCTGCCAGTTATCACGTGGGACTTGCTATCTCAGTCACAAAGAATCTCCTGAAAGGTTTGCCATTTAGTGAAGTGGTAGCAGTGGTACCATCAGCTAAATCCTTAGTGTCACCTCATTCCAGTACATGGACTGAGAACCAACATTTTTCCACACATACAATGAACATGGTCAGATTATATGAAGCTCTCTATTTCATTTTCTATGCCACAAAGGATAATACAAATCAAATACACCGTGTTTTGGTAGGTTTCGTCTTCCTTGCTTTTTCTATGTCATGTCCATCGTAGTGGTATCCAAGTCAGCCTTCATTAATGTATTCCTCTGAGGAGAGGTGCTAATGAGCTGTGATATCTCTGAGAGTAAACCATGAAAAGCTTTGTCCGATTTTTTTCCTTACTAAAAATCTAATATATTGTAAGCAGCTAGAACACCATTCCAATAGATTGTTTGAAGGAGTATCTCTCTTTGTTTTCTCTCTCATTCCCTTTTCAGAGAGATTTCCTTTGCTGATATAACTATTTCTGAAACTAAAGAATACACCTTCCAAAATCCTTTCTTTAAGCAGCAAAGTAGGTGATAGGGGCCTTTTCAGTCACTGTATTGAACGCTGAATGTAATTAACAATGGCCTGCTTTGAGGATGTATTTTATGTTTCACGTACTTGGTGAAGAATAACATGTTTTTTACGTTTTTTCTCAATTATTCTACAGGAACTTTTGTGCACAAGGAACACTGCCATTTTATATGTAAAGTTACTCAGATAAAATGACCAAGGGTAACATAAGTCAATTTAATTATAGCAAACCATTATGCTTTTTTTTTTTTAATTCACTCTATTTTTTTTTTAATCAAATCACAGCAGGTCATAACTGAAGAAAGTATTCCTATGCACAATATGTAACTGTGAATGTTCTAGCAAGAAATAAGGAAAAATATCAGCTATGACTTCCAAAAAATAACTCATGCTGAAACATGTGGTGAAACAGGTATTTTACATTATTTCACATTTGTGTGTTAAACTGCACTTCACATGCAGAAAGACTAAAAGGAAAAAAATACAGATAAGGTGATATTACATACATGCAAAATTCTGTACAAAAATATAAAGCATAAAGAACACAGATATATGGTATATATGAAACCTCTCAGGTAATCAAACAAAAATCAGAGCAGCTTTCTCCAGTCATAAGATTGACAGCTTCTCCATATCTTTTAGAAAGGTTGGAGTATTCCTTTTTCTTGACAGACTACTACCACACACCCTATGAAATATTTTTTCCTTAACTTCTTTGGTTGCTTTCCTAAAACACTCCTTAGCAAAGCTTAGTCACTGGAGGCTGCACAAAGCACACAGACCTGATCACAGCATTTTAGTGATTTAACATCTGTAGATACACACATGCTGCTGACAGATGCACATAAGGAAACTAAAGATTACAGTGTATATGTGAGTGGAATAGCTACACAACAACGAAATTGACTGAGGAGGTGCAACCTTGGAAGCCCATCAGATTGCAGGATCTAAAAATAAGGTAGCTTTTGTTCATGAGCGACTTAAGGCAAATGGGAAAGGAAAAGGTTTTGGGCATGATAGGATGGAACCTAAAACCATGTACTATAAAAAAAAAAAAAAAAAAAAAAAAAAAAAAAAAAAAAAAAAAAAAAAAAAAAAAAAAAAAAAAAACACAAAACCATAAATCAGACCATCAGATTTAAACCACAGCATAGTACCAAGGGTCACTTCTACTCTTACCCTAAGCCAGGCCTCATTTTGGAAGATACCACATGCCAACATAGAACAAAGCAGAAATTCCTGGAAAGCCACCATCCAACAGACAACTGAAATACAGAAACATAAACCTGAATTAGAAAAAAAAAATTGTGACTTCCTTCTTATCAGAAGACCCAGTGCAAACTCACAGCACTACAGACATCTCAAACCTTCCCAGACCCACTCAGTAGAGCCATTCCTAAATAGTTCCCAGCACCTATACCAGCAGGTGGGCTGTGACCCATGCCCTGAGGACACAGCTGCACCAGTTTAGCAGGTCTTTACCTCAACCTGCCTCTTACCAGGCCTGGTGGGAGGCTGCAGTCTCTGCAGAAGGATTCCAGCAGAGTTCATAAGTTAGTGCAAATCTATCTTTCGCATCTATTTCATCTCCACCAGTTCTCACTAAATGAGCTGAGGCATGAGCATATTCTTCTTCTATGTATACGCAAGCAACCAGAGATGGTAATGTCTTAAGCTGCTGCTGGAAAACTTGCTGCCGCCATGGAGTCAAAAGTGCCATATACATGGAAATATAGCATATGTTGAAGCAGCTTAGCCCCAGGTTTTCCCACATTCATGTTTTACATTATGTCCTCTGCTAGTGTGATACACCACCAGGCACAGAGATGCGGAGGCCAGTCATGTTTGGCAAATGATGTACTGCTGGGCATTCTCTGCTTTGCCTGTACTATAGGCAATACTGTCATCTGCAGAGGTATTGGTCATGTGCATTCCTTTTACTGGAGCACAAAGCCCGCTTGAGCAGATGAAAAAAGAAAACGGGAGGAAAAGCAGTTACCTGACCTAACATTTTCAGACTAACTCTCGGAAACAAAGAATTCAACATAAAATGTCATAACTAGAAGAGCAGCAATAAGCACAAAGGATTTTAAAAACAGTCCTCTCTTACAAAACCACATTGATTTTCAATATAGCCATTTGCACATTTGTTTCTGTGGACTCCAGGCTGACTTTCATCGCTGATTTACAGACAAGATATCTCTATATAATACTATTAGTATTATTATTTTGTAAATGTTAAAAAAAAAAATTAGGCTTTTTTTTTCCTGCTTCTAGCAGTGAAAAAATAATATGAAAGCAAAAAAAGAAGAGAAGAATGACATTTGATTTGCTTTTCTTTCTAAGTAGAATTGCTTGGGAAGCTGAAAGAAAACATAACCTTACCAGATAAGGAGGCATTTGTTTAGAAACAGCAACACAGATCATATTGGTTTTCACCAGAAATGCTTCAAACAGACACAGCACAGGAAATTAAGAACGGTCAGTTCTGGGAAAGTTTTTTATGATCTGCATTCTAGGTGAGTGGGTATTTTTTCTTCTCTTTCTCAGCACCTTTGCCCTACAAAAACATCTACCTGCTAGAAGACTGCTATGCAAGAGCAAGAGGTCATGTGAAGAAATTAAATACAGCCAGCTGATGTAGGTCACCGTGATGACAAGACTTTCTGATTCTGTAGAGCCTTAATTTGGCTAACAAGCAGGATACCACAGAAGGAGCAATCAGTAAAAACATACTAATAAATACAGGGCAGGACAATTAAGAACACCTGCTTGGTCATGCTGGACACTTCAGACTCGCACCTGGAAATAAAAAAAGGAGAAAACCTTACAAAAAACACTATGGCTATTTTTCATCCACACAAAGTACCTATGGGATCTGATTTCACTTTCCAAATAGATGTAACTACAGCTGCTTCACTCATGAACTGTCTCCTAACACCACTGATGAATAGCCCTACATTTATCACGCAGGGACGCTGATCAGAAAGGAATCTGTCTTCTGCTCCAAATTTCAGTAGAAATGCCTGAAACCATGAAACACCAAAGACAACCGTGGATTCAGCTGGGAATCATGACACTGTCATTATGACTCCTAAGGAGTTTTCAGACCCTGTCGAAACAAAAAGCGGGCGCGTGTGCAGAATGATTAACAGCAAGCAACAAAGGAGCTGAGTCCTCTTACGTGGCCCTGACTCTGGCACAGGCCCATGCACGTACTTGGCTCGTTTCTGCGTGGTCAGCTCTAGGGCCAGGAACCTGGTACGTTCCTAAAGCTTACATTTCATCCAGTAGTATCACTATTTAATATTAAATATTTAGGGTCAATGTTTAACAGGGATAAATGAGATGACCCACATAATTATAGACTTCTCAGTCTGACATCAATCCAGGGAAAAATAATGAAACTGCTAGTACAGGATGAGGCTAAAAAAAAAGTGATGAAAGGTGGTTAATGTCAAGCAACATAGTTTCATGGAAAAGAAAAAAAGATCTCTTCAGGCAGTTGTTACCTTTCTTAAGAAAAAACAAGTTTCACTGAGAAAGGCAATATCCTTAGCCTTACAAAGGGTACTTGATAGTTCTAGTAAAGGAGATTGAATGATACAGAGTCAACATTGGCAGTTTTAAATAAAAACAGAAAAAACTTTCCACACAGTGCACAAGGCTCCAACTAGCTAATTTAAGGAGAGGGAAGGAAGAGAAATCCTACAGGAGATGCACAGAGAATGAAGGGGAGTGTCACAGGTTCTAGAAGTGCCCCACTGATGATCTTGCTGTTCCCAGTTCCCAGGCTGTTCCCACATTTTGTCTCACCATTTTCTACAAGTAACCTTAAGTGTCCCTTTTCAGGACAGTATTGCAACATATGCTTATTAAGTATATTCTGCCCTTAATTTTTAACTAAATATATGGTATCTCACACTGATTTCTGGGTTTGGGGATGACAGAATCAAGCATGTGCTTAAATCAAAGTCAGAATCCTTCAATTCTTGGCTGAGCAAAAACTGTCAAGAAAGGGAAGGGGAGCATATTTTTGTTATATGACCATATGCCCAAAGAGAGTAGGACTCAACCCAAAAATCATCAAATATGGTCCCGTATGCTGCCTGAGGGTAGCTTTCAAGTGGTGTCATCTTAGCCCAGATTCGAAGCAGTAGCTCTGAGCAGACAGGAACACGTAACCTTAACTTCTCCAAGAGCAGTCGCTCTGTGTCCTTCTGTCACAGAGGAAAGCGGGTTAGTTCCGGTTCAGACAGCCTGGCAATGTCCCATCCCTGATTGTACAAAGTGAGCAATTCTTCAAGGCTTGTTTTGAAAGTGTTTTTTTTAATGGTTAAATAACGACTTGTTTTTACATTGTTATCCACCATCATGGTGAACAGCCAGTGATAATTGAAAAAATTTGATGTGTTCAGTAGGGAGGTGAACCTGGAGAGTGATTTATAAACACTCCACAGAAAAAGCATCCTCCAGAAAGCCAGCTTTAATACCTTCCGAACACATAGTTTAGGTGCACTGGCACTTCCTGAAGAACTATTGTGACTGTCTTAATTAAGGAAAAACTTAAGCTACTGCATCCAAGTAAACAATGTTCAGTTCTGCTGAACAAAAATGGTAAAAGAATTATTCTCAGAAATTTGGAAATAGGGCAGTTTTACAAACTATTTACTTTCTCTTATTATTCATCGTGATTCTTGTGTGAGACCACAGTTTTGG
This sequence comes from Tetrao urogallus, assembly GCF_951394365.1. Taxonomy (NCBI): domain Eukaryota; kingdom Metazoa; phylum Chordata; class Aves; order Galliformes; family Phasianidae; genus Tetrao; species Tetrao urogallus. Next base: position 16,699,601 of record NC_136818.1, on the reverse strand, counting down.
TCTCTTCTGTACCAAAAATCACTGAGCTAGAAGATGTAAGGCTGGAAATATCCAGTCATCAATCCATGCTGGAGCTTCAGCTTAGGAGACACCTGATGAAAATTTTATTGGTTTTAGATGCTGAAGCCTGGTATCACCACGTTCTCCTCTCTCCCTTCCCCTTCAAGGCACACCAGTAGGTCTCATCTGTTTCAGAAGAAACTTTTTATCACAGCAGCTGAAACTTCAGCAAAAATATCTAATTATGGAGGAGGAAACAACAGATTGCTCTAGGTTTTAGTGTTTGTGAGCAGAGAGCAATGCCTTGTGTTCTAATAAAAACAATGAAAGAATAATACCCTGCATTTTGCATAAGGCAATTTTAAACAAATGAGCTGAAAATGTTTATAAACAGAAAAGGTAAAATCCACAAGAGCATGAGCGGAATTGTCCAGTAAGGCAAAAACACCATTGAAAAAACATCTCTGATGGGCATGGACAATGTGTCTTGGAGACCCCCACCATGATAACTGCTTCATTCAGTGGGGAACAGGCCTGGGGACCCTCGTAATGAAATCCAGCTTCACAAAAAACAAAACCAACACAATCAGTAGTAGCAATACAAAGACTACACGGGAACACCAGGCAAAAACAAAGCTAAGGGTTTGGATATTATATAAAAGTATAACCATTAATTTTTAGTATAATTGAAATAGTTTCTAGAAGGATTTATATATGCCTTCATGGAATCTTCCCAGTCCCAGCAGGTTGTTGAAAGACGAGGATTACACCAGCCTAATTTCACTAAGTCACTTTTATCTGTAGCAAAGGCAGTGCAGGCTAATTCCAAGACCAGGAGGAGATACACACGCACACCATCTGAGTAGATTTGAATATTGAAGAAGCTAGCACAGAGCTCCACCAACCTGCAGCAGTGTGGCTATGTGAGCACAGATCACCTGCTCTCAGGAGCACTCTGACAAGTATACATGAACTGCAATTGCCCCTTTGAACTCTAGTGCAGCATAAGAAGTTATCCGAGGTGGTTTGCCCAGCCAGCACACTCTGGTGCTGCTGGTGACCTTGCTGGGAACTGCGTCCTGCGCACACAGGGCCCTGGGGAGAGACCTTTGTCCCCTCACCTTCTGACCTGAACATCTCATGTCCCACCTCCTGGGGCACAGCAGAGAAACCTGGCCAGATGTTTCAATTTCCTCGTGTTCACAATTCTGATTGCATTAGACGAGACAGGATTTCTCCACTGGCACTACCCAGGGGTAATGTGAAATGAGTTATGAACATTATCCACTCTGCAGTGTACATATCTGATGCTGAGAAAGCCTTAATAAGGTCAAGTGGAATTTCATGCTTGAAGAATCTCATATGCTTGGACATGACCCAGCTTTGGAAAATGAGTTGGTTGTATTTCTGTACAAATGCTTTGGAGATGCTGTTCCTGGTAGAATACGGCTGCCTGCTGAGGCAGCCTGGCATCGCCTGTCCAGACAGGAACTCTGTCATTTCAGCTGAGGGCTGTTTGCTGCATTAAAGGGCTCCTATTCTTTTTAAAAGAGTGACTTTAGCAGTGTTTGTTTCTGTTTATTGAAATAGATAACCTGAATTACATAGGAAAGAAAAAAGCCTAGCTTCTGTGTTACTGGTAACCATGACTCGGCTTTTCACACGATCTCAGCATTTCAGATACTCAACAGAGAACACAGGACATACATCCACTTCTAAAACAAACACTGAAGGTTTTGCTAAAATCCTGTAAATTGTCCAATGAGTAACAGAATCACAGATATCTTGCTCCCATGCACACCTGCTCCCACAGTGAGTGCCTGCCACAGCTCTGGCACCTGGTATGGTTTAGCACAGGTCTGCCCTCACTCACGTACAGAGACATACAAGGACTCGATGACTCTGAAACCTCCAACCTCAGCCAAAACAGACTGACACTGACTGAACCCAAGAGGTCCAGGACTTTCAAGGATGGGGCAGAGGGAGCACAGGCGGACAGAGAGTCCTCACACAATGTCTAATTTCATTGAGAAATCAGGCTAAAAATCATTAGGTAATTAAGATGATCATTTTTGCAGTCAAAACACAATATGTTTGTATTGACTACATGATCAATAATAATATTCAGCATAGCTGTGGTGCTTTTCACATGCAGCATGCACTGGTTTATTTAATCACTGATCAAGAAGTGCTGAGAGTAAAATTCTGATGCCTGCAGGGTTTTTGCATAACTACAAAGGAGACTTGCCTGATAAAAACAGTCGGGAGGAGTTGACAGTGCACAATTATCACTAAATAATAGGTAATTGACTTAAGATAAATTATTTTCATTTCCTTTTAACCATAATAGCTCACCCAGTATACACTCCCTAACTGTGTGCTAAAGATTTGATCCAAGCCAGCTCAACTAGCTAAACTTATTATTAACTTTGCTTTGTGTAAATTTGTGGGTTTAATAACAGAGGAGTTTGGGGGACAGACTGTCCAGCAAGCCCTGTACTGCTGACAGGCCAGCTGCCACAGGCTGCAAAGCAAGTACAAGAAACCGTTTGTAGGCTTATATGGAATAGTAGTTTCAGAGAGAAAGCCCTAATTAGTTAGAAGATGGCTTGTACCCTGAAGCACAGGAGACATTCTAAGACATTCTAAGGTAATTAAATATAAAGAAAATTAGCATGTAGTTCATGAACCACACAAGCAGGACGAAACACTGCCTGGTAGCACTGAAGCAAACTGTTCTGGTCACACAAAAATTAATACTTCTCTTATTAATGTGATCTTTTTCTCAAATACAGTTTAAGGCTGCAAGAATAGAAGTAAGGACAAGAATTCAAGAGCGCTCACCCTAGACACCAAGATTCACCAGCAACAAATGTGGCCTGGGGTGGGAGCAGACACAACAACTGCTACTCAGCCCTGAGCAGGTGTCTGCGGGTGGATATGGGGCTGGTCACTGCTCCTGCCTCTGCCAAAACCCCTGGCAAACACTCCGGTGTGCCAGATGGTCTCCACTTTGCAGAAGGTAAAAAGGACTCCAGACAGCAGCTGAAGTTACTCAGGAATAAAAAAAAGAACACATTATGAATAACAGCACCATCTAGGAAACATGCTGAGCAGTTTGGATGGGTGCAGGAAGGGGCAAGGAAAGATGTAGTGAAACAGTTGAAATGTGAATTTCCAGTAGTGTCCTGCACATAAGTTCGGATAAAGAGACTTAGAATGAAATAAACACATGCAGAAGTTTGACAAGCAAGTTAAAAGGCAGTGCTGAAAGGATGAGAGAGAAGTAAAATGATCTCAACAGTATAACACAAGAGTTAACGTATGTGATACAGATCACGAGATAAACAGTGGCATCACAATTGCAAATTCATATTACTCCCCCCAAACTACGCATGAGAGAAATCAGTGCACATTAAAAGGAAATACAGAATAAATTCAAAACTGTATTAAAGATCAGCAGTGAACATCAGGATGTTGGGTTTTCCTGAACTATATTATATTATGCAAGAATGGGAGTTTTATTTGTAAGTTTTTCTAGATTTCCTTTATCCTCCCTGGGATGAAGCCATCTTTACATATGGGCTAAAATGTCTCAGCAGAAAAGCCCCCGGACAAATCCTCCTTTCTTTTTCCTACCAGGAATTGCGAGTACTTGCACTTCATGCTATGACATCCATCCTAGTTTTATACTTCAGTGTGCACAGCAATCTATCTCTGCCCATAAAACATTCTAATCCTCATTTCTGTTGAGAATGCTTCCTAATTTCTATCATTGCATCTGTCCAATAACACTGATTATTTTCAGCCCTGCTACTATTTTTCAAACTGTAAATCAGTTCACTGTTGAGACTCTACATGAGGTACAGTCTCCTACAGTCACCTCTCCTGTTTCTCACTGCAATTAATTTTTTATGTTAGAATTCCTTAGCATTGGTCACAGCCCTCGTATTTAGTTTCAGACTCTTCTTTCACATGAGCATCTCTCTCACACTTTGACTCCATAAGGAATGGTCTCAGTGTCTCTGATGAGCCTCACAGCCTGGAGAGCATGAGCTTTGCTGGGTGACTATTCTATATCTCAGAGACTGAATTCCTATTTCCTACCCAGCTATAATTTATAAACAGAGTGACAAAACCAGGGGAGCACTGTGGAGGCAGATCTACGTGATTACCTCCCAAGGTCTGGCAGACAGGCTGTTCTCCTGCTCCTGTTATCTGATACAGAAAAAGAGCACACTCAGTTAATCCCTGCTGGCAGCTACCATTTCAGTTTCTGGGTCTGATGGCAACACAAGGCATCTAATGCCCCTCTAAATGTTTGTGTGAAAAGAACTATGGGCATCTAACTGGAAAAAAAAAGTAATACAGAGCTATAAATCCAAAGTTAAATTAGGAAAGACCTTCTCAGGCAAAAAAGAAGTAAATGTGTGTATAAATGGTGACAAGTTGCATGTTTACAGCCACTCATCTTTGAGTAGTCTACCTTTTCTTCAATAAATATGCACAACATTTTATATTCGCCAATGAAGTCAATACAAGGCGATCGATAACACTGTTTAAACAGTAGATAGCAAACCTGAATGAGTAATTTTTTCAGGAGTTTATCAAACCAGGAACACAAAAGCGACAGTGTTGTCTTAAAAGATACACATAGCTTTGCGTAAATTAGGAATGACGTTGCAAAGGCACATGTAAGCTAGAACCCACCTTGGGCAATTAAAGAAGACGTTTATTCAGATGACCTGTGCTGCTGGCAACAGGACCCCAGGTCTGGCACCTCAGGGTACAGCTGCTCAGCCCCTCTCTGTGGGTCACAGCCCAGGCTGGGCACCATCACCAAGGTCTTTCTGGGCAGGGCAGAGCACCACTTCTACTTCCCTCCTAACCCAAAAAACAGTTTATAGCAGTTTACATTTCCATGGCTATCATAGCAAGGAAAAGTGCCAGAAAGTTAGTGTTTTTTAAATGAAAGCCTACTTTACATGTTTAGCTTCTCCAAATAAACGCAGCCTATATTGTGTTTTGAGAGGCCTAAAGTCTAGCTCTGTGCAAGTGAGAAAAAAACTCCGGGCCTAAATCTTCTTGAAATACATGCTGAATATCTGTGATTAGCGGTGGAAATGTGCCATAACATGCGTCAATCTAATTTTGGAACCAAAATGTCCAACTGAATGGCATATTGCTAATTTTTTCTCCTTCTCTGTGATTCTATGCAAATCCTGTCATTTCCCCCATCCTGGAGTTGTCTGCAGCCATCAGAAATGCTGACTTCTGTGTATTTAGTATTCGTGTGAGCTTGACAAGAGCCAGCACTTCTGATCAGTGCCACTGCTGCTGAGGGAGAACTTGGCAAAAACTATAGGCTACAGGAATTTGCACCTCTCTTTTGTTCCCCTTTTCCCTTTCACTGTCCCTGTAAAATGTCCCAGGCCAGTGTTTGCTCTTTCTGCCATATTCCATTAACCTCATTAGCCACAGGAAACAAAGAAATCAAGACAGTTCTTAATACACCAGGTTTTCAGATAGGCTTGCTGCAGTTCTATCTGTGTGCAACAAGATGCTGTTAGAGAAAAAAAATCGCTGTAGATAAATTAATCTCTGAGAGTCAGAAACAAGAAACAATGTTAAAGTGTGATTTTAAAAATCCTTATTAGTGTTTGCATCAACTTTTTTTTTTTTTTTGAGGAAAAAAAAAAAAGCATTTTCAATGTTAAGCATTCAAGATTTAAAATTTTAGCATGCTGCTTGTACATACTGACATAACAGAGATACCAAAATATTAACATCTTGGATTCTGTTGTAGTTGTTTGGTTTTTGTTTGTTTCTAAGGTGCTGGCCATCACTCTTTTAGCATGTGTTTGTCTGGTTCATCAAGTTTAACAATCGCGGTGTGTCTCCGGACTGTAGGGCTAATATAATTAAATCCTATTAACACATCAGGAATAAAATCCTTTAATAGGCACATGAGGCTTTGAGAGGCAGCTCATTCCTGAGCAGATTTAATATCCTTAAATTAAGCAAGTGTGAATGGGAGGATGAATCTTATTAAAAACTTAAATCTGATTATATTTGAAAATTATTGGTTTCTTAATGTAATAAATTATCCAATACAGACTAGAACAAATAATATATCCTAGCTTCACATAACTCCAGTCTATAACAAGTGACAAACGAAATTAAGAATGACTGTGGGGCAAAAAGGAAGGTCTTTTTATAAAAGTCATTTTGCATAATGAAATACTTAAATCATTTTAACAAACACTGGGGGAGGGGATAGAAGATATATGTGCAGATGAGGGAATTAGAACAGGACTCATTTTTCCTCTTCAAAAACTGAATACAAAGATAGTAGGATTGTTGGTTTTTTTCCTCTAAAAATGCCATTCTGACGAATTTGTTGTAAATTTTGAAAAGAAAAGCTGAAGCTTATGTTGGTAGAAGCTGATTCCTTTTCCAGAAGGCTAATGCAAATGTAAACCATCTGCCACACATTCTGCTGATAAAGCTGTACTTCCGAACAATGGACCAACAGCACTGGAATACTAAAACATTAGCTCGACATTAGGAAAAAGTTTTGAGAGAGATTATAACTTACAGAAAATGTAGGAAAACGTAGGTATTTTTACTGTTCTTTCACCCAAAGAGGAATTAGATAGTTGTGTGCATAGACATATATATCATATATGTCTGAAAATAATGCCCCCTATTTATTTCCATGGAAACCACAACAGATACAAAGACCACAATAACACTATTAGATAAAGCAAATTCTCAGATATGAAACATTATTTCTCAACATAGTCACCACCATTAGCTGTGCATTTTCTTCAGTAATGAACAAGAGGCTGCATGAAGCACTCATAAAAATCTACACCGGTGGACATGACTCACTATCACTGTCACCACTGCTAAAATGCACTGTCCACAGCCTCACTGTGCTCACATCCACTGATTGTTTTCCAGAAACATTCAGCAAGAGGTGATGAACGTCAGTGAGTGTCATTTTTTCCACATGAATTCAATTCCAAATTGAATTCAGCAACACACCTTTGCTTCATACACACTTCCATGTCAGACACCATTTTGTCAGACTGCCCCTCTGCTGCCATCTGTCACATAGCAACAAAATGTAATGGAATACTGGTGGGAAGGTTCAGCCTCTACTGCCATAGCACCAACACCTGCCTCTGACATCATGGGCCAACATCATAAAATAGGAGGCATTACTTTCAGAGCAGCCCTCATTTGTATATTCGCACGGACACTTTCTTATGTAGCATGTACAGAGCATAAATCATGAACACTGAGTAAGAGGTAAGGGTGACAACAGGATCCTCTGGAAATGTGTACAGTACAAGTAAACAAAGAGTTCAAAGCTCATAAATACCATGGCTACTTTGAATGAAGACTGGAGTCTTTGAAGGGTGAATCTCTTCCCTCTAACACTGGGTCATTGCAAAGTGTTGACAAGCATTAGCCGAACAAGCATTAGTGTGACTAGCAGTAGTTCAGAAGCAATACTATTTATTAGGACAGTGGATAACATCCAAACACTAAAGAATCTAAAGGAAAGTCCCAGCGGATTTCTAATCCAGACCTATGTGACATATTTGTGAGAGCAAGAACTGGGAACCAGAAAGCTTTACTTCTAAATCAGGCTAACAAAACTGTTTTCTGTAAGTGTGTGCAAGCAAAAATAGTTAACCTGAGCAGAACACCACAAAGATGTCTTTATGGATACATTTAAATGTACGCAACTGATTAAATATCATGCAAAGAATGGTCTGTGCTTTGATGACGGTAAACATCAGGATACAAACCTCCAGTGAAAAAGCTTATGGTGTAGCTAACATGTAGTGCAGCAGCTTAAAACTGCTCCACAATTTCACTGCTGAGCAATATTCTTGAGTGCAATCTAGGCATGTATACATTACTAAGTATGTATGCATCGTAGCAACAGTTCTGGAGATAATGTAATGTGATCTTAAAATGCTAATGATCTCACCAGAAAACTTCCATAGCCACAAGTTCCCTAACTGTATTAATTATTTGGACATCAAGGTGGGGATGAGAAGATAAATGATGTTATCACAAGTTAAAATTTCTCTAAAATCCCATTAATGCAAGAAAAAAATATTTATTATTATTATTATTTTCCTTACCTGCCTACTAGAGTTGATGTTGTGTCAAGCTGTAAGCAGGGACCAGTAAAAGGAATCCTCAATATCCCCAGTCTCAGAGATATTTTCATAATTCTACAAGTCCACCTCCACATACACTTCTATAATTTGAATGTCTCTGTAGGGAAAAAAAAAAAAAAAGTCAACTAATTGCAGAAAAACATGCATAATTATGACTTCTTTAACAGTAGTTGTCTTGCGTTTACTAAAATGTCAGCTTAAAAATCACTATTAGTCTTTCTGCAATTACTGCCTCAAGTTGTGTGTTTGTTTTACATTGCCAGTAATTTTCTCCCTTTCTTTTTTTTAAGTAAAATAAGTTATACATGTGTTTTTAGTACACAAAATTCATTACTCTAGAATAAGCAAATTAATTCTTCCCCCACCTTTAGTTGCTAGTACTGATTTATCTTTAAATCTGGAGGGGGACTGGGGGAAGAAAAAAAAAGCAAGAGTTCTGGTTGTTTCTTAGATGGATGACAGATTTTGTTCTAATTAATCTAGAGCACTGTGTATAGAAAAGACTGCAAAAGCAAACACGTCTATTAACAAAAAGCAGTGATTACTGCTTGGCACTTAGCCAGTAACTCTACATAAGCAATGAATTGATGCCTGCAACTGTCTCAGTGCCATATGGGTTCTGCTGTAGCAATGAATTGGATCCAACGCAAGGTTAAGATGTGTCAAATTTAACTGGGGTTTAATTGATACTGGTAAAGAGGCTCTAAATAAAGAAACAGTGTGTGTGCTATTAGAAACAGGATGTATGTCAGCCTACATCCCCCAGCTTGCTGGCAACAAAACTGTGTTGAGATGTCCAAATGAGTTTCCAAACTCTTTTTTTCTCAAATGAAAGAAAAGAAAGAGACAGAGACAACAAAAACTCTAGGTTAACAAGCTTACTAGCGCTTAATTGGAAAGAAAGACAGCTGATCAGGTGTATAGTGCTATAGTCTTCACATATTTCTCGTTTTCACATCCTAAGTCTCTTTCCGTAGTGATGTTGGTCATTTTGCCCACCAGAAAATCCAAGCTAGTGTCTCCATTCACTTATGAAAATATCCCTAAATTACAGCAGAGACAGAAGTTTGCATGGCTCAGTATTCAAGAGCCATGAAAGGTAACTTGCCTTCAAGAAATATTATCTTTTCTTAAACAGCAACAACACAATCTATAATCCCTGAAAAGCCTCAGAAGTTCTTCATTCTGTGAGACTGTTATTTCTGTTCTACTGACAGCTCAGTCGCAATAAGCATTTTACGCAAAGTGACATGTGCTTGGAGTGTGAAGCCCTAAATTGTCCATTGGGGTTGGATAAGAGCCTGGCCTGAGAACCTGGGGCTACAGGGAATTATTCTGATCCTTTTTGGAGTATTTGGAGTAAAACAGCGATGAATAGCAGGCCGAAAGTATTCACCTCTGCACCCAGAGACTCTCCTCTCCTGTTCAAATGCAAACCATTTCAGGTTGGAACTTCTGGAAGTGCTACAATGACTGATGCTGATGTTCAAAATGCCAGCCTCCATCTGGGGGTCTTAGGTGAGGAAATCGAGACAATAAAGGGTAAAGCAACTAAGAAAGAGGATTGTTTTGCAGCTTGCCATTGAACTACCTTCCTCTCACTTCCCTTCCTTGGCAAGGAAGAATATGGCAATTGGAATAGAACTCCCAAATTTTCCCACAGAGATGTTCAGCACCCCACTGGTCCAGAGCAACGTGCTGCAGCTGGCCCAGTGTCGATAAGGGGCTGGGCTGGAGAGTCTCTGGCTGTCCCTTCCAGTTTCAGAGGGTCTGTGATTTGATGATTCTGTAAAGCAGCATCCTTTAAACACCAGGTCTGATCTTACCTTTCATGATACAAAAAAAAAAAAAAAACTGATTAAAAAAAAAAAAACTGGTAAGTTAAAATATGAAATTGAGGTATTTTTAAGACTCCCCATCTTCCACATGTTACATTTCTGAAGATATACTGCTTTCATTCTAACTGTTCCTCATGCTCAAGTGGCAGCAGCCCATAAATATCTCTAGCTACCTTTCCTTAAAACTGGTTTGATTTACTTCTTTCTAAAAGAAAAAAGAAAGAAACCACCCATGCTGAGCCCATGCTGAACCTCTGCTGGCTCAACTACGTCCATCTTTAAAATACTTTTTTGTGCTTTGTTTTTTTTTTGTTGCTGTTTGTTTTGGTTTTTGTTTGTTTGTTTGTTTGTTTGTTTGTTTTGAATGAGGCCACCTTTCACTTCATATTTGAGCAATCTATGGCATAGTGAGGTCCAAGTTGAAAGCCAGAACTTCTAGGCGTTTCCCTACCCATACTACAATGCTATGATACTTCATTCTAACAACAGCCTTGAATTTCTTCAACACTACATTCCATCTGCCTCCTAGACCAGTATATTCTGAATTAGTGTTTAAGACCAGTTTCACATCTATACATCAAATGGTATCTAGCCTTTATTTGATGCCGTATAGACTTTTTCCTCAACATTAAATTTGTGCAATATTCTATAGCTATTCAGACTGGTTTTTATTATAATGTTTTATTGCACAACTAACATTTTTTATAATCATTTTGCGGCAATTTTGGTACATTTCACCAGCAGTGGAAAATGTTTTCTAGTAATTGTAATGATTTCTTTTCACTTGGCTTTGCTGGCAGTGTTCTAATCCCATAGGTAGCTTTTTGCATTGTTTTTAACCCTGCAGGGAGTAATGACTGTGTGACATATTCTGCAAAGAAACCATTTACAGTAAAAGGACATTGCTGCATTACTTATGTTAAGGAACAAAGACAAAAAACAAGACAGGGAAATAGAGTAAAAACCAACTGTATCTATATAGCTAATGTTTGATATTTGTCAGAAAGACATAACAGAGTTGTTGTTCTCTCCATGCAGACGGTGGAATCAATACAATTCTGCAAATAAACATACGACAAAGAAGAAAAAGTTGTTTGTGGCTTATTAATGTTCAGTAATACTATGTGCTCTATATATTTCAAGCAAAATCTAAACCCTAGTCTTTCTTTGCAAGAAACACAACGAAAAAAATATTTACTAGTGTATCTTTAATGCCTCACTTACTATCTTGTCTGAAAAGTAGGAGCTTGATTTTCTTTCTCTGTCCTTTCAGACAATGTGTGTGTCTGAGAGACAAGATTGCCATGTTACTGCCAATTCTCTAATACACAGACTTGTACGTGGGAAATCAGTATGGAACACTGCACTCGCATCTCCAGTAACTTTTTACAGCCTTTAAATTGCCCGTCTTCTGACTACATTTCTTCAAACAATATTGCCATCTGACTGATATCAATCAAATGTATTGCCCTTTGATGTCAGAACTCACAGAGTCATCCCACTTGACTGAATTTTGATTACCTCTATATTCAGAAAAGTAATGTGTTGTTCTTAAAAAAAAAAAAAAAAGCATAGCCACTGTGCGTATTTAATAAAAGGAATATTGACTCCTGTATTAAGAAAAAAATGCCAAAAACGTGAACTTTGAGAATATCAACTTTCAAATTGCATTTTGCTTCCTGAGTGGAAGAAAATTTTTTATAGCATAGTAGGGAATGGATAATAAACGTTTAGAGATTTAACCTCTAATAACAGGTGGTCATCTGTTGTGGCCCAGATTTCGCACATCCTTCCAGCCCTGCTGTGCCATTATAGAAGGGGATATATGCACCCTTTTGTGGTGTCCAATTATACTTCATATGCATCATAGCAGGAGAGATGCTAGCATCCTTTTTTTTCTTTTAATCGGTTGTATGTTGAAGCAAGATTCAAAGATAGAAGCCTCTGCTCAACAGGGAATAATTCAGAGATCAAATTTCCTATTGTTTAAGTCAGTTGCAAAATCCTACAGCATCAGAGTCAAAAAGGAAGGGAGCCCAACTACAGGCATCAGAAACAATGATTATAACTGCTGCATTCAGTCAGCCCATGTGGAAATGAAAGGACTGGATAACTTACAGTGACTCATTGCTAAGAAATGGTCTATGAAACTGCTGAAAACTAATCATAACCTGAAGCTTCTCAGATGCTAGGAGTTTGGGTTTTTTCCATTTATGCTTTTCTTATCCTCTACTTTAACCCCTGCAGTATTTTCCTCCTGTGTTCTCTTTGCTTCAATGAATGCATACTCTTCCCTCAAAAAAAAAAAAAAACCAACAATTGCAAAAATCAAATTCCTTGCTACCGCCTCCATTCTGCATCCCGCACTTTGTGCAGACCCTGCAGGTGCTCTGACTTCACTTCTCACCTTGTCAGCTTCAATAGGAATCCATTATTTGAGAAAAAAATTCTTCTCTCCCAATGACGTGCTTTGCCTGCCATTCAAGGAATGGATCTACCACCCTCACAAGAACCCCTCACCTCTTCAGATACCACATGCAAGTATCAGCAGCAATCTCCAAAAGAGCAATCTCCACAGATGAGTTCTTGTCCATTCCTCAGATACGGACAACATGAGGCTAGAAAACTTCACTGCATCCTTAAATGATTGAAGTGCTGAGGAGATGGAAGAGATTTCAGCCATGAAGAGGAAGCAACCCAAGTCTCCATCGTGTGGAAACGATTCCCAAGCCGCAGATAACAGAACTTAAAAGTTCCATTTTGAAAGACCCTATCTAAATCATAAATCTGAAATTCAAATCTTTATAGAGGACAATGATAGACTGATTATAGTAAGAACCTCTGTTTTTGAAAACCATTCCTGTTAAACATTTGTGAAGCTGGGAGGCAAGGTGAGATGCGTACAGAAGGCCTCTCCTCACGATTTGTGATGACAGGTTTCTGGGAGATCAGAAGCTGTGTGTGGTGTCAATACTCTCCTGCTGAACTGTGCAGTGCCTCCAGTCTCAACTGCTCAGGCTGGCTGCTTAAAAAAAATGCTACAGACAAGAAAGCTGATAGCCAGCAAGTGGCTCACACGTTAACACCACACAGAGTTGCACTGTCCCTCTGATTCCCATATTTTTTCCACAAGTACACCACTCATCACACAGCAGTTCATCCAGTGTTCCTGTATGCAATATTTCTTTTTTTCTTTATTTCTTCCCACCTCTACTCTCTCAAATGTAGATAGGGTAGGATTCTCAATGAGAGTCAACTAGAAATCAAATTGAAGTTAATAATTAATTGCAATAGGAACAAAGTTACACAATTCCTAAGGACTTTTGAAGATGTCACCGTTACAGTATAATCAAAGTTTTTGAAATCAAACAACTGGTTGGAAAAAGAAAAAGAAAACACAGAAGAAGCAGCTTCTCTAGCTTTCTCTTGGCCTCTTCAGTAATTGAGTGGGTACTAACCATCCTCAGTTTGGCTATAGGTACACCTATGTTACTATACCCGCTATAACTCTTAGGGTCCTTAAATTACCACTCTCTGTTGTATGTATTTCTGCTGAAAGTGTTGACTGTCTTTTGCTCATGTCCCTCATGAAAATTCTAGTCTTTTGCAACGCTTAGCTTTTGCTGCACTCTCACTCCATCATTGTTGCCAATACATAAAGTTCCTTGGCACATCAGGGCAGACAAACTGTTTCTCTGGATGGCTCATTTTTCCAGAAATGACATGTGTCACAAAGCACCTCAAACTCCTTAAACTCCGCATCCATCCAAGCCATTCAATATATTCTGGTGCCCTTGTATACAACCTTCAGGCTTTGAGAAAAAGAATTAACTTTCTTCTAATCAGTCCTCAGTATTCCTAGCATAACTGACTGTACTGTCACACCTAAAGACTCTACTTCTTCAAACAGCCTCCTCACTCTTTGTGCAGGGGTGGGAGGGAAGGATGCCACCTCCTTTCTTAATTCTCACCCTCAGAATAAGCATGAGCATTTATGGAAGTAGCAAAAACCCTATGCTGTCAGAATTATGTTCTCTTTCTGCTGGAAGCAGGCACTCCAAATGCTTGCAACATCATTTTCCATTTCTATGCCAAGCTTACTGCCCCAGCCAGCATTCTCTGAGCCTGAGCAAGGAGCGAGACTGGCTCCAGGCTACACATAATTCTCAGAGTTGTACTTTAAAGAATGATTTTAACAGAAAAGGGTGTTTTTTGTTTGTTTGTTTTTCAATTGAGTCTGAATAGCTTATGGTGACACATATTTCTATGGGCTAGCTACACAAAAAGATTAGCTCTCAGATGTTACAGTACCTGGTAATGCCAGACAGAAAAACTAGATTTACAGCTGAGTGGATATTTTCTATCTCTGTTTGTCTTCTGTGCCTGTTTGCCTTTTCTAAGGCCATTACAATTGTGAGCCATACTTATAACACAAACTTTAATATATTAAGGCAAGCTGCATCAGTATGAATTTTGTTTGCTTCCTCAAAAGTGTTGCACTCAGACATAGATTCCAATCCCCCAAACAAGGCATGCCATGCATTCCCAGACACTCCACTGGCACCCCACTGAGCAGAGAAGCCAGAGAGCAGCACAGTAGGGAGACAAGCAGAGCAGAGTACTTCTCAGTGCCAGTGCCAGTGCCACTGCCAACCATCATGGCCCACACCTGGGAACAGCTCTGGAGCATAGCAAGGGCACACGCCTGCTCCACACCAGGAGCACCGCAGTGCTCAATGCTTGCGTTAGGAAAAGGACTTCCACCTCGAAGCAAGAAAGGCTTCAGTGTAACAAGGCTGTTGCACTTCCTATTTCCCCTGATTGTCACTGACCCAGCCTCTATTCTCATCTCTCTTTTTTAATAAAGGAACGTATTTGCTTCTAATGGTAAATAAAGAAAAATAGAGAGAGCCTAAGCATCAAAAGCCTGCAAGCAGTAACCACATGTGTGAAGTGTTTAACAGCTAGCATAAGAGAGCTCACAAATGACAGTAAGAAAAGCACAAAAGTGACAGAAATGGTGTCTACAGAATCAAGACTCCTATTTTGGCACTTCTTAAAAACTTGGACACAAAGAAATTGTGCCAGCAGTAATGAGTACAGACAGCATCCCTCCTCCAAGTCATAGAATAGTTATAGAATAGTTACTGATGGATGACTGGTTGATTTTGCATCATTCATTAAATCAACAAACAAATAAATACAATTTTAGGGGCTGAGCATTGTATAAAATAACATTGAGTGGTTATTACATTCTGAACATCTGTTAGAAGGCTGTGAAGACAACGCCACCTTCTTAGAAGAAAGACCAACTTGAATGGGCCTGATATCTCCTAGGTGTAGGTGATTTTTTAAGGCATGCTGAGACACTTTTTCAGATATATTTCTACTTTGCCCTTCTGACACCCTAACCAATAAATCTCTTGTTGCAAATCTGTTGGGTAGCTTTCCATCCTTTGTACATGCCACTTACAGATGAGAATGCAGTTTTACCATAAGGTCCGAATCACATCTGGCTTTTCAACATTCCTAAAAATCGGTGTCCTAATTTCTGCTTCATCCCAGTACCAACCACTTAAATAATTTCCATAGTATGTGCAAATAAAGATGTTGTTACTTAAAAGAGGGCAGGGAAAATCAACACAGTACGTCATTTAAGGACAATGTCAGATGTTTATGACAATTAGGATATGCAGAGATAAATGGTTTATGGATTGGTTAAAGATAAAATCCATGAATTCTCCCAGAAGGTGTTCTAGCAGGTGCAGGAATAAGGTATAAACTCAAAAAATCAAAATCCTATCTAAAGGCTACCCATCCATACACACAGAAGCATTAGTCTGGGGGGTTGACTGTAACAAAGAGTTATTTGGAAAACAAGTCTGCTGATAACAGAGAGGCAAGGATATAATAATGAAAGTTTCTTTTTGAATTCTTTAGGGTATTAATGGAAAAACTAGGGACTGATCAACATTATTTTGTTTGTATGGGATGGCCATTTCACCCATTCAGAGCACAAAATCTTAAGTTAAGAAGCTACTTGCAGGCGTTTCAAAGGTCAAGCACAAAAGAGGTTAGCACCAGAGGATACAGTACAACATTAGTTTAGCTTATGATCCAATGCGGTCCTATTTTCTTTAGAAGCTTACACAGTGTTGTATTTTGTGCTGCCAGCAAAAAGTTCTAATAATACGTTTTTAGATTGGCAGTTCTTGCTCTTGGTGTTCATTTACAACTTGCTCATGTTTCAGAATTGGCATTTTCAAGATGACAAAGAAACAATGAACACTTTTGTATCATGGCTCATCGTGTTTTGCTGTTCTGGACCATTTCTTTCTTTCTCAGTTTGATTTTTCTTGGCTACTCAATCTTCAAACAGCTTATCTTTTAATTGTTACATTACAGCTGCTCAAGAATACTACTTTGTGGATTGGCTTTGAGTATTATTTTCTTGAAATCCCCCTGTCAGAGGGATTGACCTCCCTTACTTTTGCCTTCAGTCAATGGCATGTCACTGAGGTCTATGTTGAGCCTTTCCTCTTTATATGCTTTTCCATCCTGCATTTAATCTCCAAAGGCTGCCAAAAAGCAACAGTTCATCACCTCTTACTGACAGCGCTACAGGTCTGTATGTCCAGATACATGCAATATAATTGTACTCTTATGCAAAAAATGAGGTGTTTTATCCCAGTGAGGGGTGTTACAAAACTATGCTGTTACTAATACTTCTTTTCAGTTCACAGCTAATGACAATAACTCACAAGAAAAATAAGTATGAAGGCTCAATTTTACCCTTCATTAGTTCAAAACCAATTGTTTTATGAACTCCATTAGGAAATACTGTTTTTTAAAGTCATGTTCCTTTGGACCAGAATTTTTGTATTTCTGTTATTAGTTAGGATTTCTCTCCCACTCCAGCTCACTGTGCCCACCTCTGTAAAAATAACAACACAGGCCAAGGACTGTTATATACTCACTGCAACAGCAGCACAGTATTTCGAGTTTATTATTCCCCTTCTACAAGGTCGTGTCAAAAATTAGCTTTTATAACAGTGATATATTCAGGCAGCCTTACTCCTGAAAAGATACCTGTTGGTTGTTTTAACCATGAAACATAGAAAAGTTTTAGCCACAAAGCATTTTAAATTAGAAAAATATGAAGAACAAGTTACAGCAAGATTTGTTCTTCATTGCCTTTGACAATTCCAGCAAAGCATCTTTCTTTAGGAAAATAATTATGGACAAGATCTAAATAAGCACTTGCTTAAATGCTGAACTTAAGCAATCATAAGGCAGTTTTCATAAATCAACAGCCTTATGAAGGCTGGGACAATCTCCATCCTTGCTCTTCTGATATTGAATGCAGAATACAAATCTGGTGAATGTGTCTATTTTATTCATTATTACACCAGTGTTATTCATTATTACGCCAGTGTAAAGACTCTCTAGAATTTTTTACCAGGAAAACACATTTTCAAATTCAACCTACTTCATGCCATCCCTTTGCCACATGGACCACCACAGCAGCTCCTGGAAATCTTCATCCCTTGCAGCAGGCTCAGCCTACTCCAATATTCCTGAACAGGTACATAAAAGCTTGCAAGAAAAGGGTAATATATGGCTCTGAGTATTGACATGGAGATAGAATTATTTGAACACTTGCATGTATGTGCAGTCATGTGCTGAAAGAGCCAACAGTTCTATTTAAAATTTTACTCCCTTCTCATATCACCTCCAAGGAGGCAGGATAATAGAGATATCTGCAAAGGGGGAGCAGGAGATCTTTACAGATCCTCTTGCCCAACAGTAATTTACTGCCTTTACATCCCATCCCGATGGCTGGTTGCTTCCTTCATCACCACTGCGCTTTTTCCCTTATGACAGAAAATGATGAAGCAAGAGGAAAAGACCTGCAATCACAAAGCAGCCCAGCAATAGCCCAGCTAATAACATAAAATAAAACGCATTGTGCTTCCCTGCTCCTGTGAGAGAAAATGATGAAGCACAAACCCAGCTCTCATCATTCGGTAGTTTGGCTTAAGAGAGGGGAAAAAAAGATACCACATGACTGGTAAAAATTTGGACTATGTCATAGCTATTGTTCTATTTTCAGTATTACATAACTGACCATTTTTTGAGTCTGTCTTTGTAGCCTGTGAAGTCATTGGATCTGTGAAAAGGAAAGGGAAACTACAATATCTGACAATACTTGAAATCGTCAGTGAGCAGAAATACCATCATGTTTCAGAAAGCACGTAGTAGTTCCATTTTGCATGTGGATTATTCCCTCTCATAATTCATAACCAAACTTCTGCCTGTTGACTTTTCTACATTCCAGGAAATACAAGGACTACTGCAATGTGGGAAGGATGGTGGCTTTCTTCTGTTTACCAGTTCACTACAAGGCTGCTTTAAGCAGCAGCAGGTTTAACGTGTTTAGACTTTTTCCAAATGCTAAACTGTTAGAAATATGTTTCATTTAAATAATATCTTTGTGGTCTACTTCCCGATCATTCAGCACGAATATTCCTTTGTCAAGTTGATGTTTATCTTTCCCCAGAAAGACAAAGAAATAAAAAGGAGGAGGACAAAAGGAAAGGCTTGAAAAGCTCTGACTTCTCTAACTTTCAACAATTTATTGCCCCTTGTCATCTTTACTGATAACGGCTGGGTTTTGTAATTCAAATATTTATTTATTCCTTAAGCAGTCTGACTGCTTGGGGAAATATATGAGAGCACCAAAACCAGTCTAAAAAGCCAGACAGTCTGCCACAGCTCCTCTAGACAGAGCGCTAGCCAACGTGAGGTGCAGCGCTGCCGAGTGATGGGCACCGGAGCAAGATGAGGGCACGCAGCACCGTCAGGGTCAGTCACCCACGAAGCTCCATGCATGCAGATGTGCAGAGCATTCTGCAACAGCAGGCAGCATGTGACAGGAGACTTTTAGTCACACATGATTTGTGTACTGATTTAAACAATAATTGCTCAGCTATTCTCCACCCAGCCAGCACCATGGGGTTTTCTGGGTTTCTGAAGTAACTGAGAAGTTTTCTCTCTCTGTTACTCTCTCTCCAAGTGCTCTATCTGTATGAAAAGTGAGTACCTTCATAACTGCAGTCTAAGACACCTACAGCTATTATACCAAAGACAATATCAGACTTCCCTCCTTTTCATTCCTATCATTTTATAATTAAGTAAATAGCATTTGTTAAGAATGTTACAAAGTACAGAGTACAAGCAGAGCAGACAAATTATCCAAATACATTTTTTTTCAAATTATTTTCTTCTCTCTTAAATATAGAATATTTCAGCAATTTTGCTTTTTGGGTTATCTCTACCTTCCTCTGCAAACAGAGACTACGTGTTCTTTGCTATTTTATAGAAGAGCTTTTGGAAAATAAGCAAAGGAATAAGTCAGTTTGTGAGATACAGAAGCATGCAAGCCCCTGAAATTGTAGCTTCTCACATTACTGCAGGTCCACATTTCTTAGCAGCATTTTCATTTTTATCAGTATTTCATCAGCATACAATGACAAATGGATGTTGCATACCCCCAGGCTCGCAAGCAGTTGAGGAAAGATCTGCCATTACCAGAATATACAAACGCTAGGTCTTAATAAACACAGTGTCATGCAGCTATAGACCTAATATACAGACATGTATAGCAGATTAATATTGGAGACACATGCATATTATATAACTACATTCTAATAATACCTTTACACCGTGATTTATTCAAGCTCCATGTGATGAGCTTAATTATAAATCCAGACAAATTAATAAGTGCAAAATAATCTTCAGCTCAGAGCTGCATACTGTGAGTGCCCTGTACAAGAGGCCAACACCTACTTCAGTGTCTTTCTGCACAGGGATGAATTATCTTTATAAAATCACATAATTTGGAAGAAAATAACCATCCCTGTCATGTTTATGTCTATCCAGCAAACAGAAGTTGATGATTAATGTGTAATGTATTTTCCACAATGAAAGAATCCAGTTATTCCACACATTTTGATTTACTGTCCCTTATTATTGTGCTGTAGTTTGATAAAGGACATTGTATCTGCCTATCAGGCCTGGTCTTAATCTTTGTACCTAACCCAGCTCCTGAAATACTTGGGCTTCACACAAGCCATTAGTATTTGTATACAGCCACATTACAAGTTGCTGCAGAAACAGAGCCACTTCCTGCGGCCAGGCTGCCCTTTTAAAAAATCTCACTACTTTCTCTTGTAGGGAGAAATATAATCAAGGTAAGGCACCAGAATCCATCTTGCAAAGTGATATTAATCTCATAACTTTACGGCAGCAGCTTTATTTCCTGCCAGTTCCCAACAGAGCAGATCACAAGGTGCTTGCTCTCAAAATCAGTCCAGCTGATTTTCCTCATAAGGTTTTCCAATGCAACCTAGAACGAGGACACTCCTCTGCTCAGAATTGCCTAGCTGGCCTTTGGCTGAAAACACAAATTCTAGTCACCGTCTCTGGGGTAACATGCAGTGAGCTCTCCCAGTCCCTCCTCTGTACCTACTCCATTGCTAATTGTAATTAACCAGGCACTGGACTGGTACAGCCCAAGGGTCAGTGGGGTAATGCACAGGGCGCCAGCAAGTCCCCAGTCAAGGACTCATTGGATAGAAGGACTCAGGGGGAAAACCAACTCCTGTATCATGCCTGCAGATCAGGAGGGGATCTTCCCTGTACACCTCACATTGATTCTGACACATTCATCCTTTTCTGAAAACAGCTGGGATGCAGAGCATTTCCTACCCACTCTTAGCAGGGCATGTCCATGTTCTGGGCACTCACCATGAAAAGCAAAACCTTCATTATCCCCTCCATCTTCTTCCCATCCTCCATACCTTCTCAGTTATTTCTGTCTTGAGCTCTCTCATCAAACTGCCTTCCTTCTCTCCCTTCTCACCATCCGCACTCAGCTGAAGGGGAAAAGCAGCACAAGCAGGAACTGCAGGAAGGCTCCTGCCTTTCAAGGCAGAGAGACATGTGCAGTCCAAGGCTCACAAGCCAAATTAAATGTGAATATTGCCATCAGCTTAGTTATGACGTGATTAAATAACAACAACAAAAAAAAACTATTTTAACACTAATGCGACTTTTAAAAATTTGTTGAATAGGGACAGCTTTTCAGTAGTCGCTACACAGTCCTTCTATCAGAACAGCAGCATTTAGTCCCTGCAATTTATTACTTGAAATGGGATAAATGATATAAAATCTCTTGAGTCACAACATTTAAGAGCCTCACTACAAAGCAATGTTTGTTTTGAAAATAAGATTACAACATATACAGTGATTCATAAATATTTGCATTTTATAATTGATTCTACAAGTGAATTGGCAAGTTAAACCACACAGGAATGCAATTCTCCCCCTACAAGAGTGTGAGGTGCAGAATTTTAACTAGTTTCATTCTAATTATCTAGAAGCTATGGTCACTTTTTCTCTTTCAGAACTCCTTCCTGTGTGACATGCAAGGGAAAAAATTACTCATTTTTCACCTGCCTGTTTTCTTAGTTGGAGCTGTGTGCATTAGCTGGGAAAAGCAGACACTCCCAAAAATCAGCGAATCTGGCAAAAATAAGGCAATGGTCCATTTCAAAATAGAGACAACGTTTCAGATTCCTGCAGTTTCTCCCTTGTACCTTGTAAATGTTTATACTTAAGGCTATGCTGCCACAAAGAGGCAATGTGCTCTGGCTCTCCCGGCATGCAGGAATTCAGCCACTGAATTCCAGGCAGGAGAACAAGCAGGCTTACAAATATAATTTACTGGGATTTTAAAGAACACCCTAAAATACTGGGGAAAACAAGATACTTAATTAACCTGTGACACCAGGATAACACATACCGCCACGGATGGCTTTCCTGAACTCCTGAACCCAGGAGTGCCATCCCAGATGTTCTTCTCATCCTTCCTGACCTAAAGTCACTGAAGACTGGAAATCTCTTCCTGACTGCTTGAATGGCAAATCAAGAGTACATGGAGAGAAACTGCTGAGTCACTTCTCTCTCCTTCTTCATGGATCATGGAAAAACAGTGGGGGAGACTTCAAAATGCAAGAAAAAAGGAAAAAAGAAAAAAGCTCAGTCAAAAAACAACAGCTACACAGCAGCCCAAAAGGGAGCTGATCAAAATGGCAGTGCACAAAGCACTGATATCATTGCATGGAAAACAAAAGCATCTAGGACTGGAGCTTGCACCCAGAATCTCACAAGATAGTCCCCTGCTGTGTCTTGTGGGTGCTTACCCAACAGCAAGAATGTTTGCACAGGCCTGCAGCAGAAGGGTGACCTCTCCTAGGAAATGAAGAAAATGGCACACACACAGAATTTTCTTTCAGAGAAATCAATGCCAAACCCTTCTCTTCTCTACTCCTTATCACATAATATTTCATCCAGGCAGACGCGAAGTCAGGCTTTGAGGTTTTGCTCTTCATTTGCACTGAGGTGCTGTCAGAAAGGGGAGTTCAGGCAAGGAAACAGACAGTGCTGCAAATTTGTCACCCTGCAGCTCCTTCCACACCAGCTCTGTGGTCAGGGAAGCTCTGTAGTCAGGACAGGTGTGTTCATCAAGCAAACTACAGTGAAGTGAGAGAAGAGAAGCTCATCTAAAATTGATGGGAAATAAGCACATTTACAAACATTACAAAACTAATGAAACTATCAACACTTGCCTGCCACAAAACCATTCTTCCATTACTGAAAGGAAGCTCAAATGTGCTTAACACACACACCTACAACAGAATTTCTAACAAAGTTGGATCGAGTACACTTATTTAAACTGACCATAGCAGAGTTTTACTTCTCCATCTTCTCCATTTTGGACATTTGCTTCTTTCTTAGCCTGTGTACCTGGCAAGCTCCCTGAGATGTCTCCCAAATTCCAGCAAGTATACCAATTTCAGATCATTTGAATGAGGCTGTTGCTAAGCAACACCTTTTCTCTCTCTCTCTCTTTTTTTTTTTTCCCCGTGCTTCAGTTACATTTAAAAAAATCCAGGATGTGCTGGATGTGAGTAGAGAAAGGTGCTGCTTAAAGTTTTACTAACAGTATCACACAGTCTCTAATAAAAAATTAGAGTTCACCATTTTTTAGTTTTTATCAAAATATTGACTAATCAAAGCTCAGATCTACAGGAGACTAATCTGCATAATTTATTTCCTATATTTTCCTCAGTCTTCAAATAACAAACAAGTTTGGTATTAATAGGATGCTACTAATTCATACCTACAGTCCGTCCTATACCTTGGGTGCATCAATTTTCCTGTGTCCATCCTTTCCTTCCCACGTGGACTTCTGCTCACGAGAGTGAAGGTTTAAGGGCCCTCTTTCCTTACTGAGTTATTGTAAATATGTGAAATCAAAAACCCATGCAAGAGGTGACCCAAAGTATGTAATACAAACATATTTTTTCCTTTAATTTCAACAGATTTTGGATCATACCCTAGGAAAAGAGTCAAGCAATTTATAGATGTCCTTGCAGACACTGTTCGTAAGATTATGAAGCGGTTTCTGTAAAGCGGCTCATTAATTTAAAAGGGTAGTTGATCCCCAAAGGGAAGACCCACTTCAACAGGAAAGGTCTGATGTCATGACGGGATTTCATTAGTGTACCAGCTAGAAAAGATGCTAAAATAAAATGTAAATAACTAACTCATTATGCATGTGCCACAAAATGGAGCTCCTCCAAAGTAATTAGAAATTAGAAATGTCCATAGATGGCAAGCGGAATTGTATGCTCAGCACCGAGAGCTGGTGCTCACCAGCTATGACAACCAAGCAATCACTGAGTCTAGGCTGCAACAGGGCAAAAAGAGACAGCATTTCATGAGAGTGTTGCCTGTGACTAAATTTAAATTAATAAAATTAAGAGAAATTGAACCAACACCAAGCCAAGATATTCTGACTCGTTCTTGGCCGTCACAGACCTACCTTAAGCAAGGCTGAAATCATATGTTAGAAATGATAAAACTAGATTGGTTTTAGCTAAACTAAACCCCAGTAAAGACAAATATAGTTCTGCACATTGCCAGCAAAAATGGCGGGAGCTACGAGAGAGGATGAATGTAGTGACAGGTCGAGAACCAACGTGTTTCATCTTCCCTCCACCAATTAAAATTTTCTCTTATTTTCATGCCATTATTCTACCTGTAAAACTAAAGAATTCAATGTAAATGCATCATTATTTTTTAGAACTCCTTGTTAGACCTTTTTAATCCTTGGCATAAAGGGTGTCATTTGGAAATTATTTTCCTTCTAAGGAAAGTACCATCCTTGCTGAAAGATGTAGGAAACTTTCTTTGTAGGGAATACAATTATGCAGAATGGCACAAATTTTGCTGTCATTTGTAATCCTAAAACTCCTGTGGAGCTATTGAAGTTACATGGGCATTTCAGAGAAAAATCTATTTTAACTCTTATACGCTCTCCACTTCCTTTACAGCAAGATCTGTCACTTCCCACTCAATTCTCTGCTAAGATATCACTTCTCTGCTGTAATTTAGAGAGCCCAGTTCTGTCACGGTGGTGCAACGCTCAGCACCTGTGCCGGAGGGTTTGTAGCTGAGGCTGGGTCACACCTGCAGAACTGTCAGCAGCTGGACCAGGCTCTTCAGTTTGTCCCTTTCCCTTCCTGACCCCCCCTCAATTCTGTTTAACAGTCAGTGTGCTGGGCAGCAGACTCCCATCTCACTGTCTCTTGGTTGGTGCTGCAGCTGCTCCCACACACTTAACGTTTTTGTTGTTACATCCCAGTAAAACAAGAAACAACCCTCAGCGTTGAGGTTCTCTGTGGCTCCACAGGATTGGCACCTGAGCCATGCTGTTTCCTTCTATCAATCACTTCACCAAATTCCCTCCTCCTTTCTTATTTTCCGAGTTGTTTGAAGCTCCACATATCACAAGAGGCATTCCAGTTCAGCTAGTAGCAATGTTAAGCAGCCCTATGTGTGTATAACTCCTTGCCAGTCAGAGGTTCCTTGCCTAAACCATACCGTTTCCTCACCTGTGGTGTGTAACACTTCCAGCAGCACGGCAGGCAGGCACAGATGCTGAGCACAGCATGTGGCACAGCACGGGGCACAGGGGCCTGCATGCAACGCCCAAGCCTCGCCCATAAAATATGGACCATAGCATCTGCAGTTGCCATGGCAACAGCCTTTCCTTCCCAGGCAGAGTACACTGACAAGTAGGCCCGCCAACTTGCTCGCTGCCAACTACTCATGAAGGCTCCTTCCCAGAAGTCACTGAAGGTGTTGCCAAGCAAGATTTTTCAGGGTGCTATGTCAGCCAAGGAGGGCCAGGAAAGCAATATCAGCACAGGGAAAGGGCAGGAGGCAGGATGGGCCGGGGAAGGCATGGCACTGCTGCCTCCAGCCCTGCAGCGTGCCCACAGACATGAAAACCAGCTCAGAAGGGATGCCCCTTAGAGAAAAACATATTGTGGAAATGCAATTGCAGCTTAAACAAACCGTGAACGTACAACTGGTGGATCAGGTTGTACTGAAGCTGCTATTGTAAGCACTTAAAATTTTTTTTGTTACATGTTTTGTTAATAACATGTAATTTTTAGAAACACCTGCGTGTTTAAAAATGTCTGTAGTTTGAATCTGAGAATGGGGCATGAAGAAGGTGATAATGATAATTAAATAAGAACAAATGCTTCTGTCAAAGGTTTAGCAATGAAAAATAGTTTAATAATGCATGTTTAAGCTATGCACCCTTTCAGAATAATAATAATAACGAGCTACAAATCACGTGTATAGAATTCAGTTACTAAAAAAATGAATCGGTGTATTTACAGTCAATTACTTATTTGTCTTACTAAACCCTCAAGAAATCAACATTGCATTATTACACTGAAAACCTGTTCTGTCGAACTCCAGGGATGCACACTGGATTCTGAAAGATCTGTAGGTTCAGAGGACAAAACAGAGTCAAATTTATCTGGAAAGTGTTTGCTGTGCTTTTTAATTACATTTCTGTATATGAAATCAACAACATTTTCTCTTCTTATTTGTTTTTATTTGCTTTTTTTTTTTTTTCTTTCCAGAAAATACAGTAAAGGGTGTGCTGACTTTGCCTTACAAGCTACAAGATGGGATTTGAAACATGCCATATTTTGTGTGGTCTAGCAAGATACTACTGGTTCAGGGAGCATCCTATTTGCAACTGTTTTCCTGGATAATAACAACATGTGAAAGTCTTTTATATCCAAGTCATATAGAAGGTTTGGAATCCAAATGTATAAATACTCAAATAACTGTGCTAAAGCAGGTAAGAAAGGCTAGAGGGAAAACAAATAACAAGAAATGATGTTTGGAGAAAGAAAAGAAAGAAAAAAGGAAAGGAAGGAAAGGAAAGAAAGGAGGGAGGGAGGGAGAAAGGGAGGAAGGGAGGAAGGAAGGAAGGGAAGGGAGGAAGGGAAGGCAGGAAGGGAGGGGAGGGGAGGGGGAAGAAGAAAAAGAAAAAGAAAAAGAAAAAGAAAAAGAAAAAGAAAAAGAAAAAGAAAAAGAAAAAGAAAAAGAAAAAGAAAAAGAAAAAGAAAAAGAAAAAGAAAAAGAAAAAGGAAAAGAAAAAGGAAAAGAAAAAGGAAAAGAAAAAGGAAAAGAAAAAGGAAAAGAAAAAGGAAAAGAAAAAGGAAAAGAAAAAGGAAAAGAAAAAGGAAAAGAAAAAGGAAAAGAAAAAGGAAAAGAAAAAGGAAAAGAAAAAAGAAAAGAAAAAAGAAAAGAAAAGAAAAGAAAAGAAAAGAAAAGAAAAGAAAAGAAAAGAAAAGAAAAGAAAAGAAAAGAAAAGAAAAGAAAAGAAAAGAAAAGAAAAGAAAAGAAAAGAAAAGAAGAAAAGAAAAGAAAAGAAAAGAAAAGAAAAGAAAAGAAAAGAAAAGAAAAGAAAAGAAAAGAAAAGAAAAGAAAAGAAAAGAAAAGAAAAGAAAAGAAAAGAAAAGAAAAGAAAAGAAAAGAAAAGAAAAGAAAAGAAAAGAAAAGAAAAGAAAAGAAAAGAAAAGAAAAAGAAAAGAAAAAAAGAAGAAAAAGAAAAGAAAAAAAGAAGAAAAAGGAAGAAAAAAGAAGAAAAAAGAGAAAAAGTGGGGGATGTACCTGCCACTGTTTTTCTAATGCAGTGATGTGGTTTGTGAGTTTTACAGTCCTGGAAGGTAACGTTAAATTATAACCATACCTTATTGATTCATATCACCAAAGAGATGATTTAAGTTATCTCCTACTGAGGGCTTGATATGGGAGAAGGAATACACAGGAAAGAAGGTGCTTCACTGCTCTCTATATTCTGAAAGTATTACTTAAATTACCTTCAAGTCATCTGATAATTATGAACTTTCTTTTCCTTTATATTTATATGGAGTATTTATTGAATTGCACACTGTGCTTTTACAATAAAGTGCTTTTTACGTTGGTTTCTTTGTTCCTCCAAAATAAAACTGACAGTTATCCTTTTATAAGCTATTCTGAGAACATTTTTCTCTTCTTTGAAACTGATTGATGCACTACTTTAAATGTTCCTGCAAATATCGTTTCAATTCAAGTTTCTGCATAATGTAATAAGAAGATAAAAGAATTCTATACTTCAACAAGAGACATTACAAAGCAACTAGAGACATTATCAAGGGCATTAACAAGCTCCTAATAGCAATAAAACCTTTTAACTGTCTGATGTAGAACATGCTCCCACCAAACCACCACATATTATGGTAATTGGCTGCAATTTCTGAATCTTTCATTGTAAAGTTACAAAGAGTTAGGTAGAACTAAAATGTGAAGCTGGAATCCACAGTTCAGTTGCTTATCCTTTATTATTATTATTGTTGTTGTTGTTGTTGTTGTTGTTTTCTTTATAATATACAGAATCAGCATGAGGCCTGGCAGCAGCAGCCTTTTATACTCTGTTCTAAGGCTGTTGATTCTCACTGTTCTTGTTTCTCAATATTTAAAATATAGCTTTTTAGCCCTTCTACCAGCTATCATCTAAACAGAGGAGTATAATGTGCAAATTAACCACATTCCAGTCACTTCATATGTTCATTCACTGTAACACTGGAAGTTCAGAAAATGAAAGGAAACTTGACTTCAGGACTTTAGTTTTCTTTATGAAGTAAAATAAGTACATTGCTTGTTTTCTCTTCTATCCCTTCTTAAGAATTTTCAACTCTAATCTCATCCAGCATCCCAAAAGAAATACAAAATTCAGTAAAAGCAGAAAAATGGAGAACTGACATGAGGCTCCCTAGTGATTAACCTGCAGTTTAAAGCCATATGTCCAGCTGACATGACTGTCGTACCACGCTATCCTTCACAGGCTGGCAACCTGTTTACTTGAGAAGGGCAATCCTATTGGTATCTAGCATCATGCTCTGAAAAAGAAGCTGTCATTTCATGTCTCTGAAACAGCCCTGACTTAATGTACAAGGCACCAAGAAACAAAGCACAGGGAAAAAAAAAAAAAAATCTGAGGGAGGAAGGAAAGAAAAAAAGAAACTACTGCAAATCTACAATATTTCCAGACCAAAACTTGGTGTTCAGACAACACAAAACCTGTCAGGCTCTATCTGCAATGGAATGGTTGGATTTGTGCATATCAGCAAGGTTTACAGAAGAAATATATGCTAGAAACACAAACTGGATAACTGGACCACCCCCATTTCTTCATAAGAGGGAGGAACTGCTCCATTTCTGAAGTTCTTGCTGTTTGTATGGAAGTTGATCGCTTGGACTTTGCTCAGATCGTAAAACCTCAGCATGCAATTTCTATCTGCTTCCTGTAATAGTTAGTCGGACAATCCTTTCATTACAGTGTAAATTAGAGTAATCCTTTATTATTGCTATTGTCAAAGGCTGCTCTGATTAGACCCACATTAGGGTTTGCTAAGGCCTTTTGACAGCAGAGTGCACAATTATTACACAGTTACCAACATGTTTCCAGCCCTGTTACTAACACAGCTCCTTAAGTACTCAGAATTGAAACAAAACCCAGGCAAGAAACTAACTGCTTTGTCCCCAGAAAACCTTAGATAGTGCTCTACCCATTGCAACCTTTGTAAAAGTTTGTGAAAAAAGACCTCAGGAGCAATAGAAACAGAAGACACCTACAATGACACTAAATGCTTAAGTGCAATGTTTTATCAAAACATTGTAACTACTGAGAGTTCACTTCCATGTAACATGAAATGGCATTTCGGTTTGACATCAGATCTCCTTTGTAGAATTCCACTGAACTCTGCACAGCCTTGCCTTTTTCGTACGTCTGCCTTTCCGGCGTTAACTCATTAACCATCAGCAGTGGGAGATTGGTGCAGTGAAAACAGAAATGGCATCACTCAGTACCATGTTATCTCACAAACGCCGGCAGTGAATCAAAGCTACTGTCACAGTCATGCATCAACATTCTGAACAGTCACATAGCTAGAGGTATTTTTAGGGCATTTCACAAGAATTTCATTGTTAAAGCAATAACTTTTTCAAATCAATGTTCTGCAGGAAATAAGCAGAAAGAAGCCAACGATCTTAGAACACGAGAAGGGAAATAATCAGGCATCACAACACTTCCCTTAGTGTACACTCAGGATGAAAACCTCCCCAGTGCTGCCTTAAGAAAGGCAGACACCTTATTTATCCCCTATAAATAAGCTGGCGGTAGATTATCGCTAAGGCTGAGTGACACTCGAGCCTTTCCAACGCACAATCGGGTTTGAACTGAACGTTTAAGCCATCATGTTAAGGTTTTTGAGAAAAATACCACGCTGGGGGCAGGGGGCCGATTAAAATCCGCACGGCTCGTGATGGCGGGGATGGGGTCCGCGGAGACGGCCCGGCCCAGGGCTCGGGGCTGCGCGGCGGGGAGCGGCGGCCGGGGCCCGGCACGGTCCTCGAGCGCCCCCTAGCGGAGCCCGGGGAGGGTTTGCCCGAGCCCGGCTGCTCGTACTGGCCGGCCTGGGCGGAAAGGCGTCCTGAAAGCGCGGTGGGGACTCGTTTTTTCCACTTGGGGCACTCGCAAAAGAAATAACAAGCCGGTCGCGCTCAAACATGTCAAATTGCCTACAGCCTAGGCCTTGGCCAGGGCCTGGATGCACAGGAATGAAGGACGTGACATACTTTCTGGTTGCAAAAGTCAGTTTGACGTGATATGAGAGAGAATGAAATAGAAGGAGGATGTAAAGCTCCTCGGGAAGTTCCTCCTGTATGTTGCTTTATTTGAACAGTAAAGGGAGGAATGAACATACAGAAAGCAAACAGTGCCAACAAAGTCAGCCCTAACTGATGACTAATAATTGCTGCTTTGCTCAAAGGTCCCACACGGCACAGGGACGGAGCCTTCACAAGCATGAGGGCTGCTGCTAAGCCCCTGAGTTCTGTCTCCACATGCTCTCTCATACATCCACATAGTTCCCAAAACACGGAGAACTAGGCCCTGTCTTGCTCAGAAACTGGGGCCACCTCAGAGAACCAACACAGCACTCGCTATCTGCTCCACTGAATTACTTCCTCTCTACAGACAGGGCCAGACACAGCTGATAGTAAGGCACCTCCCTGGGCCAGGACATCTCAAGTAATGTGCCTCTGCTGCTGGGCCACTGTAACCAGCTGCAGGCTGCTTTACCAGCTGGAAATGCAAGGCAAAGCACTTTTACCCCTGCACAATGCATGATTCATGCCCACATCTTGGGAAAGACCAGCTTTTGTTCATTCCAGGGGCTCAAATGGTACCTGTGGCTCAATTCTACAGCTGTTTTCCTAATTTTCCTTGTTTCCTTCCAAACAGAAAAATGTAGCCTAAGTCACTGCAGCCTGGTCACTGACCACAAGGGACATACTGTCATCCCTGGAAAAAGAAGCAAGGAAACCACAAAAAGCATCCTACATTTGAGAGTGAAGATGAGCCTGTTTATGCAGTTTGCAGCACTACCTCATCCCATAAATGTCTCAGCAATTTAAGGCATTATTACACAATCTAGTTGATGTTTAAAAATGTTACAGATCTCAGTAGCAAGTGAAAGCCATACCAGGTTACTATCACTTGCTTTAGCACAGAGAGGGATAGATGATCCCATATACACACACACGAATTTTTCTCTCACAGCATTAATTTCTTCCTTTCTTGGGGAGCAGCACAGCTTTGTTCAGAGCAGCCCCGTGCAAAATCCCTGTCAGCCCTTTGGTGCAGAACTGCCACTTGAAACTGCAGCACAGAATTGAGAGTCCTGCTGTTGGCTGTACTTGCTCTCCCCAGCACAGGAACAGCCCTCCCCCACATTGCCCTTTTACTTCTCCGATATTTCTATCCCCATCTCTCCATATTTCCATTTCCCCCCTCTTCTCTCTTTCCAGTTCTAATAGACACCAGCAGCCAAACCCAGACCAGAACAGTTTTTTTTCCATGGTCATACAGATCCAGGTGAGTCAGGCCCAACTCTCGTCTGTTTCCTGCTGGGGCTGTGCTGCAGGTTGCCTCCAGCACTTCATGAGGAACATTTTCCATTACATTTTTCATTTCCAACTCTCAACCTTTCTATCATATGATTTCAGGTTAAAACAGCAGGAATTTTGTACAGCTTATCTACTTCAATATGATCTTTCTGTCAGCTGCTAGAAAAAGATTAGTAGACATTAAAGCCAAAAGCCAAAATCCAGCTGTGATTCATCTCCAGCTTCACCCTAGAAACTTAACCTCATTCAAAATACCTGAGTTTTTCTATCTGAAACCAAGGATTTGTACACACGAACCATCACTTGTAACCTTAACATTTACCACAACACTCTTTCAATGGATGTAACCAGATTTCCTCGGCTGTGCACGTTTTTTCATGTTTAACACAGTCCAACAGCTTAAATAGAAAATGGCATGTAGTTTCAGCTACTGAACACACCTTCAGCGGCTGCTCACCACCCTGCATGACCACCAGCACTGCCCGTGCCACAGGCAGGTAAAAGAAGGGTCACACAGTTTTAGGCCACCAGCACTGCCAGACAAGGGCTGAAACCATGGCCAAAAGGGAAAAGAAGAAAAAAATATATACATTTACAGGATGTTCTCTCTGGCCATCTCTGGCCTTAACACCTTTATACATTATAAGAAAATATGCAGAATAGAAAAATAACACTCAAGGTTCCCATTGCATTCTTAACAGAAAAGGAAAAGCATCATTGTTAAAGATATGATATGGAGATATGTCTTTCTCCAAACCTACAGTGTTTGGTACTCCTGCCAGCACAGCTCTTCCACAGGATCCAGGGCAAACTTCTGCCATAAGCCTAACAAGTTACATCTCTATTATGATACACGGTTTATATGTATTATACAGGGTTAACAACGAGACAATTGTTATTTCCATCATTTTAAATCTATTTCCACATTTCAGAGTGCTTACATATCATTTCATGGAATTATGCGCACTCTTTCATGAGCTATTAATTCGGTGTCCTGTATTCATTTCTTCTGTGTTTCGCACCTCCCTTGTGTTAGAGCAGTGGTTCCTAAGCTGTAGCCCACCCACAGAATTAAAGCAACTGATCTACAGGAAGGATCCACAGGTCTGCATTGCCTTCACAATATTCAACAGTTTCAAAAAGGAGGACACTATTCCTCCCTCTTCAAACTACGCCCTGCCAGATACCAGGACTCCACAGTTGCCTAAAGAAAGGCAAAGAAGCTGAGGAGTCACTGTCCCTTTTCTATTCTAAAGAATAATGGCTTTATAATGGAATTTTCCAGCAAGTAAATCTGGTCATACAACCAATTAGGATAATTAAGAAATTCACAAAAGTATTTATCTGTCACAAAGAGTACCGATTCCAGAATTTTGCAAATCCCAGGCAGACTTGATCCTCTAATTTACACTGACATCACATTACAATGACCTGTCTACATCTGACATTAAGCATAATTTAATGCTTGTTAATCAACAATGAGACAAAGTGTAAGCCCTACTTTCCTTATCTAATGCTTATTTTCTCCTCTGCAGAGAGAGTTAGAGGATTTGTCTCGTTCTGTCTATCATCTTCTTTGGTAAACACCAATCACTGGAGTAAATCTGATAACTAGGCTGACTTCTGACCTCCTCGTTCATATTTGTGTCATATATAAATATGTTGCTGGCAATATTTTCTGGTAGTAAACTACTTGGTTTTTTATCCTGTTAAACAGAAACGTATTATAGAACAGAGCATAAGGGAATTTCAAAGCATTATAAATATAGGATTAGGAAACTTGCCAGCAATATCTATTGCTGACAGCTGACTTTATTAAAGTTCATCAGCATTAATTGCCTCATTGTTGAATGACTTTTGCATGTAATTATCACCAGACTAAACACAGATTGCCTCAGGTACAGTATCTAATGTGATCATGTGTTCTGAATCCTATTAAAATAGCTGAGATGAAGCAGAGATTATTCTCTCCCTATCAGCAGGGAAGTGTAAGAACCAAGAGAAACAGGGATAAATGATTTGGTTTAGTCTAAACAGTGTCAGTTTCTCTGTATCATTCCAAGATTTCCAGCAATGCTTTGGAGCCATAGATGCTGAAAGGAACACCTAGAGATGCCAAATCCTTACCAGTGTCATTTATCTCAAGGACAAGTGAAAATTCCTGTGCCCCACTAGAAAAGAAAATGCCTGAGGCATGATTGCTAAAATGGGCTTTAAACGTCATGCTATATTTTAATAGACAGAAAGATGGATACATCAATGTCTAAAATAATAATTGTTAAATTATATTTATCAGAACAAGGAAGGGCTGGAATTATAATTTGAAGTTGCCTAAGCTCCAGTATTGTGAGCTAATACCCACAGAGAGGACAAAAAAAACCTTCTTTGAACTTCTATGCTGTTTTAAGATGTTTTCAAGATCTAAAGGCTCAGCATCAAAGACAAAATTTCATACATTTTACACCAGCCTAAAACCGTCATACCATACTGCTATCCCATTCCCAAACTCTACTGTCTCAATAAAAGTAAATAAATCAATTACAGTTTCCTTTCCCATTTTGAGACTCACTCAGCAAAATACACTCTACTTTTTTGAAACCTTACAATATACGTATTAAGGCTTTGAAACGTGTATATATACACATATATACATAATTCTGCTCATAGATTTAAGTCTTGAAAAGGATCATCTCAAAAGCCTCAGCACTGTCTTAGGAATGAGTTGCTTGCTAGTTCCAAATGCCCACCATTCTCATGTACATACATACCTCTGTGCATAACTACCTAGCATCTACCAGGCTTCTGCTGTGACTTTTCAGTAAAATTTGTATTCACAGTAGTGTTTCAGCCATAGATTTAACAGCAAATTACTTCAAAACTGTTACACAGTATTTAAAAATCCAGCATGAAAAACTATTGAACTACTTTAAGTAGTCAATAAAGATTTGACTGCGGAGCGCAAACAGCTCCCGGAATTCTGTAATATTTTTGAGCAGTACTAAGCAGTTCTTGATTTGATTTTGTGTGTTGTAAAAGGCTTTTGTCGCCCTCTTGTAAGAAAAGTAGCTGCATACAAATGCTTGAATAAAGACAAGACTTGTCGCATATTGCCTTCCCTTACCCCTCCTCACATCGCTTTTTCTCTCAAATTTATTAGCATTAATAACTAGAAGCACTGATGTAGCCTTTTAGAGTATTAGACTGAACCTGTAAATTAATGCATTGGTTCATCACAATTCATTAATCAAGCCTGTGTTGGATTTAACAGACAGCAGATTATTAAAGACACCAAATTACACAGACGAAAAAACCCAGCTCCCAGAGGGTCAGATGTAATGTGAATGGTTTTGCATAAAACCATAAACCTGCTATTAAATTAAAAACGGGCAAAAATTATGTCCACTGCTTATCTAAAGTAATTTTTTTAAAGGGGTGTTACGTTAATTTACTTCTTAACTGGTCCTGGTTACACAGCAAAGGACTAAAGGTTAACTGCAATGGCTCCTCTGATGCTTGGTTAAGCAACTTACACTAACATATCCTGACTGAGGTGAAGAAATTAATGAAATTACTACTGTAATTCATTACTAATGGAGAATTGTCAATGCTTTCAGCCAGCAGTTCACACAAATTTTCTGCAGACGTGAAGACCTAGTACAGTGACTCATGCTCTTAGACTTGCTACTCTTATTTCAAGGCCCAGCACCATTCATCAGCCGAACTCGATGCCATACTATCTAACAAAGTTTAGCAACCTTTGATCTCAATATCTGAGGTCTTTCTATGTCTGTGACACAGGTTTATGAACAAAGAAAAAATAACATGTAATTTTCAGCATCAATCTAAGGAACACTAAAATAAACAGTTCTCAGAGGCAGAATTGCTGCTACCAGCAACCACAGCATAACGTAGGAAAGACTGTAATTTGATAACTAATGATGCCAAATGCAAAGAGTACAAATGAGTATAAATTTCGTAAATCAATTACCATCTTAAAGGACATTCATGATAAAGTACTGAGGTAGTAAAGAGCCCATTGTGCTACATAGTCTTCCTCTCCTCGATTTCCCTAAAGTACAGCTAGAAAATCAAAGATAATACAGCAAAGTCATTCGCTTCAGAAAAGAGACTCATCTGTAACTGCTGTAATCATCATCTACATACAGCAAGAATGTTATGTTCAATCACATTGACATAAATAAAGTATCAAATATTACTTGGCTACATATAACATATGAAACTCCTAATAGAAGCATTCTTTTATGTTAATTTATAGGACACTTGTTTTATGATTGCGGGGTTATTCTGGGAGGAAGATAATAAAGATAATGTTTATGATCTTCCCATTGATTCACTTTTTGTTTGTAAGCAAAGAAGATAGTGTTTGTGATGGTCATAAATACCCCAGAACCGTGCACAGCATGGTTCCCAGTACAGCAGCAGGGTTAAATTACAAAAACAAAAAAGAAATTTTAAATATCAGTACAGATTTTCCCAAGAAGAGCAGAATTAAAAGTAGGGAAATCCTTGCCCACACAGGAGCTCAGCAAAGCACACCCACTGCTGCCTTGGGTCTCTTCTGTGCTTCCCCCAGTGTGAAATGGAAAGAAGATCTAGCATAGCAAGAGCAACATAAGAACAGCAAACACTTTTAATGGAGGAAGACAGCAGATTTGCTGTGACACCCTTCCCTCCCAGCGGGGTACTGCTGATGGTAAATAGCAAGCCTGACTAAAGAGTCCCCATACATCACCCAAATGTCAAATCGCGTCCTTGGGAGAAACCAGTGAAAGCAAACAGCACAAGGAGGTTAACCAGAGAAGAGCGCCCTGCAGATGATGCCCATTCCTTCTACTCAGTCCAGAACCATCTTGCTGGCTGCTCTCAGGGGGCAAGGGCTAAGGCAGGCTGGATCCCAGTGGTCTCTGGATGGCCATTTCTTTTGCCAGGTTCAGAAATGAGAATTTCTCTTAACTCAGTGAAGGGTATTACAAGAACTCTTACTAAACTCCAGCGAGACCCAATGTCTCAGAGCAAAGGAGCCACAGCACACAGTGAGAGCACAGCAACGAGCAAAGTGTTTGTCATCTTCACAGTTGTCTCTCCTGGGGGCTCAAAAATTAGGTAATGCAACCTAGAAACCAAAGGAAAGATAAGGTCATTAGGGACAAAGCATGCTTGGAATTTATTTAATTTAAACACCTCTAGTTATGTCATTTAACACTTGCAAATGACTTACACTTCTAAGATAATTCTCACTAAAATCGTGTGGACACCACTCTCGTGCACACATCTGCACCACCATGCTGTTCCATACTTTTGTGCCGTCCTTTTGCCAGTACCACAGGCCCAGTCTCCACTTCAAACACAGGAGTTGTAATAGTCAGTGATGCAATTAACTTTTCCTTCAAACTTTTAGGACTCTAGAACTCAGTGGGAGTCTGCTCAGTCCCATTTCTCTGCAGACCTGAGCAACTTGCACAGCAGCTCTCCCTGTCAGTCTGCTGCCAAAATATTCTGAACCACCTGAGGAGGTTGAGGAGAAACTTAATCCACAGATGGAAGACTGTTGTAATAGCTGAGCTTTTCTGTATTACAAGCAATTTTTTTTTGTATGATATTGTAAGATATTTATCATACATATCATACAGACACGCGTATCATAGGATATTACAAGGACTAACTGAACAACAAATTGCACCTTCCTAGCACTACAAAAAATTTTAAAAATATAGTTGAATATATTCCTTAATTGTACCAACTCTGCAAAAAATAACGTGATTTAAATGCATTATGCAAACACTTTTAATTTATGACAGATTGCTACTTCAAATACAAGTATTAAATCTCTATCAGATTCATTGAGATAATGCACTAATATGCATCACTAAGGTCTTAAATTCCTAAGTAGCAGTACTGTTTGTTAGATGCAAATAAGGATTACTTTAATTAAAAGACTATCCTCAGCATCTCAGATGATTTAATCCAAATCTTTATATAGGCCACATTCATTATCTATCTTCAGTTAATAAAAATACGACCTACTTTGGTTACATTTTAGAATTCAATGTTGATTACCATTTTGTTAATAGAAATAAGATTCTAAAGACTTTAAAGACAAGCCGAAAGCAATTTTGCCAGCCTAATTAAAATACTATTTAATGGCCTCAGAAGGAGCTTTACATTTATTAGTAACTGTGGATGTAGAATTTTTAGAAATGCTTTTAAGATATTGAATTAGACATCAGAATCCTAAAAGCATACCTAAAGATAACAACTGAGATTTATAACCAATGAGCTTAAAACACAGCCTGAAGAGTGCTGGTGAAGAACTGTTAAGCCCCACAGGGACGCATTTGAACAAAGAGAGCTGTCCTGATAAACTCAACAAGACTACTCACTTCTTAGGAGGCGGCCCATACCATGTGTCTTGGCAGAAGCAAGGCTTAAATTAATCATAACACTCCAAACGGAGCGTCAAGTTTCTGCTAAGTAGTAGTTTCCAAGGAGACATGATGCTTATCAAAATACTCTGAGGCACTGCAGCCTGCCAGATCTAAGACAGTATCTGAATGGGATAGTCACTTCTTACCAAAATGTAGCTTATTCTGGATTAAATCAAGGTCACTGCAAGTTCGGTGAGAAGGCAATGTTTGAGGGGAGTAGTGGGAACAAGCCTCTTACCACAAAGCTTTCTCGTGTGACTACTAGTGCAGGATTGCAGGGAGTGAACAGAGTAAAGAGCAGCCTGCCTCTTCCTATCCTCTACTCCAAGCAAAAAGTGGGAGAGCAACGTGCATCCCACTGCAATCCTACAGTGTCAGGATTTGTTCTTCAGACTCCCACATTTCTATATCCTAAAACAGTGACCTCACTTTTGAAGCTAAGAATGTAAGGTGATGACTGAATGAGAAGCTTTGCCCATTCATCACCCAGCAAAAACACGAGTGCAAAGTGCTTGTCTTATTAGATTGAATTCAGATTGGTCACCTCTAGTTATTACTGGATTCAGTTTATTATAAGGTTTCAAGAGACAAAACGTCTTGCTGCTTTCAAGAGACACAATGTTTATGGCCTTCTATTTAAACTTATTATCAGATCCTACACTGTGAACTCAATAGAACTGTGGCTGGGTCCAATACTGCCAACAGGTACCCCTCCCTTCCCAGCCCCCAGACATATTTGCAGAAAAACATGTAATGGCACACGTTTCCCTTTATTTCTTTTGCCACTCTCAGTCCAAGAGCAGCAGTCACAGCCAGCAGCAATATCCCACCTTGCACACACTTGTGGACCTATCCTCCTCAACCCCGGACAACCGATTGCTGCATGCAAGGAGTTAATTTTATTAGACAAGGGATTTTTAAGCCTAAGAAAACTGATGACATTAGAAAGCTCCTTGTAAATTTTACATAAAGTGGTCTTGTCTCTTTATCATGTACATAAATGTCACCCACTGAAAGACTGTTGTCACAAATGTCTCCCATGAGCGCTGGATCTGTCAGTAATGCAACACAGAAGATGCCTGTTCTTCTCTTAACCTGCACTTTTCAGTAATTATTAATTCCTTAAACATTTAAAATAGATCGTTCCACTGGTGCTTTCACCTCTCTGGGTCACTGCAGGAATGTGAGCCCACATGGCTCATAGTCCCCTTTCAGCACTCATTTTCAAAGACATACAAAGCACAAACCAAGAACCAAAAGCAGGCTCCTGAGGCTAAGATCTGTTTTTCCTCCAAACTCTTCTTTATGCTAATATAATTCCCTTTTGCTGGGTTTCATGCATGAGACAACGGATTCTAAAATACTCTTTATCTCACAGAAAGCACAACGGTCCAAATTTTTCCCCTTTCAACTCCCAGCTACTCCTCTCCACATAAGCATAGGCTGAAAAGATGATAAGGGCAGTATTCTAGCAGATCTGTCCCTCTCCCTTCTTCCATTATTAAGAAAGCGGGAAAAAAAAGAGTGAAAAAAAAACATTACCTTGGAAATGGAGGCAGGCTTTGGTGAGATAAGCCACTCCTCCATGTCGTATATTCCACCGAAGGGATTCATATTGGGCTTGGTATCTTCTAATGGTTTCATCAGTTAACATTAAATTGCTTTCAGATAGAAATAGAAGAATTTTCCTTGCACCGCATTAAATAATTCACCTTCATATAGACTGCATAAACTGCTTTTCTGAAGAGGAGCAAACAATTATTGTCCCATTTATATAAGTGACAGTGTATGGCTTCTCACAGATTGGCAGCCTGTATCCCACACTGTGTTTGGCTGTGCAGTTCCCTCTCTGTGTCTGGTCGTTTTCTTACACTTGGCAAAAGGAAAGTTATTTCACAGTAAGAATGCAGGATTGTGAGGCATAGCAAGATCTTTGGAGTGAGGTCTTCCTGCCCTCAGATGGCCTTTAGTGTCAGTGCTGGAAATGCTCTCATATTGAAACAACCCCTGTAATAACCAGGACATTTAACAGGATAATGTCCATGTAGCATATGTAACATTTCTGGGGTTCAACAGAATGTGCAACAACTCTATTTCTCCTGTTTCTGAGGAGCCATGGGTTTCTGTTTGGCAGTGAAAACTTATCTTTTTCACTTTGTATCCAAAGGTAAAGTTCCACATTTTGGAACAATTCACATCATGTTTGTCCTGGAGCAAAAACCTGAGCTGTGCTGCAGATTCTGTAGTTCACATACTAGTTATTGTTCAAAGGTTTTGCGTGTTCCAGCATCCCCTCCAGCCTTAGTAAGCAAAAAGTAATAAAAAAAAAAAACCTTGCCCTTACAGTAGCCTTTCAAGTACAGCCATGCATGACCTAAGAGTTGTAACTCTGATTGCCACAAGCTATGTTTTGCCATGGAAGTAATCCTTCCCAGGCCTCCGGTTCCTCTTCTGCTTGCCAGCAGCCAGCATAAAGCTAAGCCTGTTTCACAACAACAAAATCTTTCATTCAGGTCTTAAGAAGTCTTTAAAAAGACTTCTTAAAATGCTTTAAAAAGAAAAAAAAAAAAAATTACAAGTGTGATCTACAAATCTGTTAAAAATTTTGTTACGCCTTGAAGATGTGCTTCCAAAAGTACATCCCAAACTATTTTTCCTTTGCACTATTGGAAAATGATGAGGTGGCAACTACATGGCATAAATATAATCTCTTGCTGCTGGCTCAGGAATAAAAATCCTCATTTCTACCCAGAAAAAACTTAGACCTCCTTGTTACAATTCCTAAAAAGGCCCTGAAATTTTGTAACATTCGCTTCAGCACTTTTAATGATGTGCTGTTAGCAAGAAATATTCTGAGAGCTGTAGCACATTCCTACTTCAGATTCACAAGAAACGTAACAGTTCCTTCCCTCTTAGGACTTTCAATCACACTTTCTGCCTAAGGCAGGAAAACTTTTTTGCCACTAAACAATTATCCACAAGTCATTTGTTTCAACTCAGCAAAGAATTTACAGGAAAAATATATGAACTACATAAGTAAGAGATTAACTTTCCCTTTGTAAAAAGCTATTACTTTCCCTCTCACCTTGTTCTTACTAGATATGTCATGCCTAAATCATACTGAGAGGGTGGATCTTACCCCTTACCCATACAAAATTTTTGACCTATAACAGGTTTGCAGCAGTTAAACCCTGTAACATCACCGACCACTCTGTTATCATTTGAGACTGCCTTTGCAATCTATGTGGAACCGAAGCACAAAAGCCTCCCGAAACACTGCATAATTGAGAAGAACAACACAACATCTCCAGTCCAGGTTTCTATAATATCTATGCAGAAAGTCTCACAAAAATTAAACACTTACCTGTATTCTGATCCCACACACAAGCAGACATTTCTTTTGCCAACTCTCCTGGTCCTTATTTTGCAGAATGCCTGTGCTCTGCAGGCAACCAGCCCCTGAAAGCTGCCTCTCACCTCTCCAATCTTTCCAGCCACCTGGAACGCCTGCTTCCCCCACATTGTTAGACTTTTTCAGGTTATTGCCTCAACAAAGCCTCTATCATCCCTTGATCATTTGAGGAAAATTTCTAAGAATTGCTTCAATTCCTTTGCACAACATACAGCTCTTGAGCTATGTTAGTCATCTCTATATCCATGAAACCTTCCATTATTTGTTCTCCGTTGCGCAGGCTGTTTCTGCTAAAAAAGAGAAAATTACAATAAAGCTACACATTTATTTCAAGCACTTCCATTTGAAGCTTAGATACAGTAGCAACATCTTTGCTTATATCCCCCAAACTCTTTCCTGGGAGTAATCCATTTAAAAAATAAATAAATAAATAAAAAATCCTTCTCTTGGCTTCTCTGAGAGCCACATCACCAGTTCTTGTTGCTGCTGTCTGTTCCTTTCTAACACCTCCACTTCTACCAAATAGAAACCATTCTCTGGCATAGCTCTATCCATACAGCTCCACTTCTCTTCAACTTCTCACAAGGGCAGCACTCTTACGATTATCTCCATTTGCTTTAAAAAGAACTGCTTTCTCTATCATTTTTGCTGAAAGGTATTCATAGCATACACTTCCACAAAAATGTTCCCCGCTTCTGTAAAATACTCCAAATTCAGTGCTCAAGCAGAGACCAACAACAATATTTTGCATTTTCTTTTTTCTAAGTGCATCCCAAGAACATCACGTGTACACAAATGATTTTACCCCCTTTGGTCTTAAAATCATGGCCTCGATTTAGCACTGCAGTATTCCTTGTGAGTAGCAGGAGTGTCACCTGTACCAGGAGTGGCCCCACCTGGGCCTAGAGAGCATCCTGCCTTCAGCCAGCAGCTATGCAGACCTACAGCAGTAACAGGGAATCACCTGCTAAGGTCT
Organism: Tetrao urogallus; assembly: GCF_951394365.1. Lineage (NCBI taxonomy): Eukaryota > Metazoa > Chordata > Aves > Galliformes > Phasianidae > Tetrao > Tetrao urogallus. The sequence continues at coordinate 16,657,275 of NC_136818.1, read as the reverse complement.
GCTCAAGAAAACAGTGATCATTTCACTATTTCCCATATAAATCGGTCATTTCTTATCCTCAGAAACATCAGAGTGGACAATAAGAAAACGTTGTTCTTATGCAGAAATCTTCTGTCTCTAGCTTAATCCTAAAGTGGCTCTTCCCATCCAAGCTATTATATCATGGGAAATGCTGATAAAATGTTTACCACAATTCCACAGTTAGCCATTTTCTAATGGAGGATACAAACCAATCACTTCCATTATGTTGTTTAAAGAATGCAAAGAAAATCAAAGGTGTAATGATTGCTACTTTATTAGCATAAAATTAAAGCATCTGAATACCTAATCGACTGAAAATGCAAGGTATTCATTTTTTTTCTTAAATGAATGTGAAAACATCTCTTTTAGGCAATTTCTTCAGTCTCACTGAAAAGTTGTCTTTGCTTCAGGTTTACATTATGGGGTTAGAAAACATGAACTAATGTTGATGTAAAAGCCTATCTGTGACAATAGCTCAGAACACTAACTGCAAAATGCTATCAGTGTATTTACATTTCAAGCTCCATTTATGCTGATATTTAAGCACATAAACGTTCATGATATTATAGAACAAAAAATTAAGTATACCTACAAAATACAAAAACCAGAACAGAGTGCAGCCAGCACTTCATGTGTTACGGACAAGAAACTAGGATAATAATGGTTAGTAATATTGTGAGATATATGAAAGCTGATTGCTGCAACTATGTTCATAATACAAGACATTTCCATTTTAAACTCTGAGAGAAATACACTAGGTGCAACATTTCATCAGCTTACTTCAAATGAACTCTAACACCATTATGTTTCTATTTTCACAGATAAGCTGAACAAACCAGGGACATTGGGTTTTAAATCATCCATATATGCATTTTATTAAACTGTTTCTAAAAGAAACCATGTAAACAAAACATTTTTCCACTATGACTTGGTTTCGTTTGTTGTTTTGTTTGTTTGTTTGCTTTTAATTTGAGGCTCATTACAGCTCTTCTGTGCATAATTCATTCTAACGTTGTGTGTCATTCATACAGAAATAAGATACAGTCTTGTTATGGGAAAACGACATAAAACTATAGAAATACAAAAATTAGCTTTATTCACACACCAAAAAAAAACCAACAAATCCACTTTCTATTAATTTTTTAATCAATGATTTTCATCTTACAGTGTCTTGTCTCCCTTGGAATAACAAAAACAAATAGGGAGCAGGGAGGGAGGAACCTATAATCTTGAATGAGACTGAATAGGTGGAGAGGGGAAAGAGACTTACAAACTCCCAAAAATCCCAGGATGATGCCCCTCAGAAAAAGTACTGCCCTCATCTGGAACTCTGCATTACTTCCACTGAAGCCATGAAACTATCCTGGTTGGCTGCTCATACAGATTCCTTTTCAAGATCTATCAATTACAACCCTTATCTACAGCCCATATATATTACAAATAATGTTTTCAAAGATGATAAAGAAAGAAGGGAGTTGAATTCCAGTGCCTCCCTCTAAACATGCCTTATAGTAACAAACCTGCCTGAGACATCTAGATATATCTCTGGAAATAACAGGCGCCCACCCAAGGCTGGGGGAAGCACATCCTTCTGTGGAGCAGAGCACATCTCATTAAGATTAGAACAGATGCTCTGGATGCACTGCATTCACATAAGAACAACTGTGCAAGTAGGGCTGATGTTCAGTTTGAGTTTTTACCCCAGTGTCAGTGTACCTTTCTTACTCCATCTTTTGTTTTCTTCACACTTAATAAAACAAGGGATTCATAGAGACCAATTAAACCACAGTTTTATCCTAAAAAAACTTGTTTATCAAGTCATCAGTCCTACTGCTACAGCTTTCATTACAGCCTGACTTCCACAGCAAGGTATGATTACATGGCTGTGCTGCCCATAAGGAAGCATGCATATTTTTACTACACTTTTTCTTTAAGTCTTAAATTCTACTCATTCCAAGTAAAATGAGGTTAACGATTGAAGGAAGTTCTAACAGGTTTGATGAACACAGGTGGCAGACTGAGAAGAAAAATATTACTGATCCTTTAATGATTTATGCAGATCATAGCCAGTATCAGACACAGGGAAATCCCCTGGGAAAGCAGTCATGAGTGCCTTGCCTACAGGAAAGGTTTCATGCGTACAATTTAGACACAAGCCAGACCACAGGAAATAAGACTTTACTAAACAAACTGTTCAAAGATTGTTTATATTGTAATATTCACAAGAAAGTTAGCTTTTTATTTGTTAAAACATTTTTCTGTGCAGTTTTTTCTTTTTTCTTTTTCTTTTTCCTTTTTTTTGCAAGTAAAATGTGTTACTCCGGTAAGTATATATATTTCACTTACTTTTCAGACACTGAGACATGCCCTCTTAACAATTCTCGGGAGCTCTGGCTTCGTTTCCTCGCATTTTGTATTTCTATGTCTCTTTCACTTCCTTTGGAGGGAGGAACATGCACCACAGCATGCATTTCGATGACTTCTGTGCCCCAGGGGCTCACAGGCTTACCCATCTCTTTTACCAATAAATGCAAACATACCATCTGTTAACAGACAGCTGCAACATTCTTCCAAAAGAACAACCTTTAAAAATATTGTTTACTTGTCTGAACACAAGATATCTCTCCTATCCTTCAAAATAAGTGACTGATTGACGGGTAGGCAAAAACGTTTGCTTTGACAGAATCAGACTGACATCAGTTTTCATGTTCTTCTTTGCTGTCTGAATAGTATCAAGCTGATCAGATTTGTAATTCTTCTGAAGCACATCAAATCAAGCATAAATACCACAGTACTTTCTGCACTAGACTTGTTTATCTGACCAGTGTAAGTTAGTAAGTAAAAAAGTCACCTGTGATAATGGCACCGTGATTGTTTTCTATATTTCTTTCTATGGCTCCTGGAATACAAAAATCACCTAGCTTCTTTGAAAAGCCCTGTCCAAAGAGTTAAACAAGAAGGCATCAGGTAAAAGTAACATTCCAGAAAATGCTGTAAACACGAGTTTACAACCAAGTGTGACTGGAGCTGGAGCTGCTTACCCCACAAATGGCTTTTCTAAAGCAGCTAAATGTCATAGCTTTTACAGTAGTGAGGAAGAAGTTTGAGAAGAGTCTGCACCTACACTTGCAAGAAAGATAGCCATAACTGTATGCCTCAGTTACTTTTGCAGTCATACACAACTTGAGATCATGTGACAAGGAAAATCATGCCATTCAATTCCCAAAATTAACAGAAAGAATATTCAGCTGATTTATATGCAAGCTGGGTAAGGCCCCAGCTAGACTTAAATAGCCAAGATGTTGATATGGGTTGGAACAAAGTTCCTTACTGTTCTATTTCCAGAACACCAGAGGATTTTAAAGATCTGGCTGAGGACATACATCCACCAAAGAAAACACTACAATTGGCTTTCATCTCAGCTGATATACAGTTTTTAAATCAATTTAAATTCTCCACTTCAGCGGTTTTATACATTTTACAATAAAAACTAACATTAAGAGAAACATTTCTAGGATTTTTACATCCGAAGTCACATGAGCTCTTTCTTTAAATCAACATTCAAGTATTTATAGATTCAAGTAAATAAAGAAATGTTAGCAGACAAACACCTAAAGGTTGTTAAGTATATGCTGTCCTCTCATGCTAAGATCTGTTTGCTATGCTTTTTAGAAAAATACTTTTACATAGGCTTCCAAAATGAAATTAGTCACAATTTCTAGCAAGCCATTATGGAAGACCACCATCACAAGAGATGAAAAACAAAGCATTGAAAATCAGGACTGTAAAACAGTTCAATTGAAAGATTATTATTCTAACACTGTTTTCTCCTAATATTTCATATTTATCATGCAAATATCATAATTAATTCCACATTCTTCTGAAAAAGTTATAGTATGCACAGAAGTCAAAAAATCAATTCTTAATGTATATGTTGCTTTCTCATTATTGCAACTCCTGTTGGTTTTTTTTCTTTTTCTTTTTTTGTAGATAAGTTTGCTTGTCAAAATAGTCTTTATTTCCCAGAAGAATCTGCAGTCAAATACTACTTTTCTCATGGAGTCCAGTGCTTTATTTTTATTTTAAGAGAGGAGGCACAAACTCAGAGAAGAGATTTGCAAGTCCTGCAGTTTCAAATTCCTTTTGTAGCTCATCCAGCGTTGAATATTCTTTGACTTCAAACATCTGAAATCTACATTGTACAAGAGAAACTCATGAATATGCCTCGGTTTGTCAGAATGTAATTATCGATTCAGTTACTTTTCTATCCACAACAGTATTAAATTATACCTTTTATGCTGTGACTGTACTTTTGTCTCACACAGTACACTAATCATTTTCTCTTTGCATTTCTTTCCGCTCGAGTCCACATCTACCTTAGAAGTTTTCTGAAGAATCAAGTACTCCTAAGTGTCAAAAAGAACAAAATATTAAATGTCAGCCAGCATCTTTGAAGTTTAGTGAAACTCAGAAATCCATATGAAACAAAGATCTTTTTAGAACACAGTAATCACATATTGAAAGTTCATCCCAAAAAATGCATGCCTGTTTCAACACATCACCTTGAAGCTGAGCACAGTCTTAAATAATCTAGAAAACATTGAGTTTGAAAGATCAAAACTTTCTCTTCCAGTATCACCTTATAAGGCCTGCCTAATGCAGCAGGACTACATAAACACAAGTTCAAAAGTACAGTAGGAGCACCACTGTACTTGGTGACAAGGAAGAAGACGGCTAGGAATTAACTACTAGTATCTGTTATTACCTTCCGATCACAAATTTCCTGGCTTCGGGGTTACTTCGTGGGGTGTTTCAGAAACAAGGAGACTGACTCTAGCATATTACAGTCAGGAAACATAGGGGAATGCAAGAGCAGAATCCAACGGGATATGAGCCACAGGCTTCACTGGTTTCTTTCTTACAGAATAACTTATTTTTCTTAAACATGGAATCAAGTTGTTGGGCCTTCCTATTATCCTATTGATCAACCTGCTTCCAAAATTGCTAATCTTGGAAAAACACACAGAAAATATTCAGACACAGGTTTCAGTAGTAAATCAATAGAACTAGTCAACATTCATTGTTCCTGCACCTTAATGTTGCTCTTGTCACCCTGAAGAAGAATCAATATTATCTTGCCCATGAACATCAGTCTTCCAGTCAGTTTTAGATCTGAAGCCCATTTTTCCACAGTTCTGACGTATTTTGCCTTCGCTCTCATGTGATCTAAATGCAAAAGGAGCATCCAGACAGCATCCTCTGTACTTGCCCCTTTTGACAAAGTGGTTTTTTCATTGCAAACTGTTGCTGGTTGCTTAATGATATACTTAAGATGCTGCTGTATCCAAAGAACCAGTTCATGCACCATGGGTTCAGAAAGATGCTTCTTCGCTTGTTCAAGTAATTTATCTTTTATGTCCATACACTGGGCCCTTGTAAGCTGATCTGAGCTAACAGAAATTTCTGGTAGAGTTGATGGATAATTGACTGGTAAACGAAACAGCAGCTTTAAAAGTATATCTGCATCCAGTAGCTCTTTCACGCTGATTTGAATTCTAAATGTGACTCCATCTGTTTCTGGAAAGTACAAAAAATAAACATTAATAGTTTGCTTAAAGTTGAAAAACATTATTAAGTTTTGCTTTCATCTTTTATCAATTCAACCCAATGTCATTCTGTACTAAAAACATAGTGTTTTTCTTGGAGGGATGAGGAGGTGCAACCAACAACTGTAGCTTCACTTGCAGGGAATCCTAAAATGAAACTCTTCCATATCATACTGGAAGGAAAATTATTTAACACATTCCAAAAAGCATTCACACTTCTTGGCTCCTTTAAAGTCTACTCAAGCCAGTAACAAAGAATTGTCCTAAAAACTTAAGTCGGCTTCTACAGCTCAGCAGCAGCAACAAGGACAAGTGGAAAGAGGGAAAGAGCACTGCTGTAACTGCTCCTAGAAAAAACAGTAGGGCTTTTACCATCAATGCCAGCACGGTCTTGTGTATTTTTGAAGATTTAACCATTCAAAGGCAGTTTAACACAGAAAAGAGACAAGGAAAGAAAAAAAGTTACAAATTCTTCATCCCTTGCAACTTTCTGAGAAATTACATTTAGTTCTTTTGTCGACTTCTCCACATTCTCAACAGTGGGACTGAGACAATCAAAATATCTCTGTTGTACATTTGATCCAAAATACTACACACATCCATACATATATCCATATATATATCCATAGTTCATGTTTATACACCTGCATAGGTACTCAAAACATGTTCTCAGTGTACTCCAGAACAGAATGATATTCAACATGAAAAGTATACAGCGTAAGCATACAGGAGAAAAGACCACATCTCCTGATATATCACATAACTTAAATCAGTGAATATGAAAGGACAGTAATTCCTGCAATAAACCCCTTCTTGTTTCACAGGAAAAACAAAAAAAAAAACCAACACAAAACTTGATAATGTGAAAAGAGGGGACAAAGACCTAACCTCCTCTGCAATCAAAACAGAAGGTATCAGATAAAAGGTGAACTTCCTCACATGTTCTCTGCTTCACCCCTTTGATGCATTCCAAACACTTCACCCCAATTCTCACAAAAATTGCTACCGTGTCAGGCTGATTCACTCTAGGAGGGCAGGAGAAGCCAGATTTGAAAGGGAGACGAGAGCTGAGATGAGTTTCTGAGGAGCTCTTTTGAAGTGACGTGCTGCCTTCCCCCCCACCTTACCTTCCTTCACATGACAGTTAGCTGAATTATGTCTGATTAGCATTGCTGACACCGCTAACCAACCTCAGCGCTCTCTGTGACTTTATATTTAAACACTGTGAAGTGAAAGACACTAAAAGTGACTTGGACAGACAGATATACTTGAGAGAGCTTAGCCAAAGGTCTGCTTCCAAACTTCCTTCCTGACTCACACAAAGAATACTCAAAGGCAGAGCAGTCACAAAATAAAACGAGCAAACCCTCCAAACTCAATAACTGAAGTACAGCATTACGATAGCATGAGCTGCCAGGCCCCCAGCCTCTGGCTGAACATCACTATCACCTGATGCCTGCCCAACAGCCGCTTCATTTTACACCATGTTGCCTATATACTTTGAAACACAAAGCCTACAAGTGAACTGAAGAAGCAGCCAGGCCAACCTTGCTCCTTCAGCAAGGACCTGCCACTGCCATGCATGCACCCATTTGCCTGCCACATCCTCACACCTTTCCCTACACGATGGCCTCAGAGCAGCCGTGCAGCCTCATGTCCCAAAGCAGATTCCTCTGAGCCTGGCCACGTCCATTTACATCTGCTTCAGACTTACTTTTAAAAAGGAGAACTTGTTCAAAACATGTGGTGTGCAAAGTTTATTTAAGCACAGTGGTGCCCACATTCTGCACCAGCCTGCACTGCAGACTGCCGGCAGAACAAAGAGTGACACTTGTCATCCTTTGTAACAAGGCTCTGAAGAAATGTATCCTTTGTTTGCACACAGTGCAAGGTCTGAGTCGCCTTCCCAGCAAAATGGTGATTATTTCTGAAATAAAGGTTTGGGTATGACCCCTATTGGCATTTAATGTGCTAATACGACTAAACTCAATACATTTTAACCTATTTTCACCCACAGCAGCACGCTTATCAGTATATTTAGCTCTAGCATACTTCAGATTTTTTCTTATGTTCCATGACAGCCAGACAGATATCCCCCTCCTCTCCTGCCCAAAGGCATTTTGTGCAACAAACGCAGACTATTTTTATATTCAGAAAATGGCATCTATTAAAGTACGAGCTTGGAATATATAAATATATTTTATAGCAAACTGGATAAGTAAACCAGAAAATAACAGATTAAGAGTACATTATGGATTTCTATCTCTAATGCTAATCTTTCTAAATAGACATGGAAGGTAAGAACGATATGCCGTAATTAATTTACTTAAATTCATCAACATGTTGGTTTGGTTAAAAACATATTTTATATTCTGAATATTTCATTATCAAATGCTGGGCAGCTGAGGTAAAGCATTTTCTTCTATTCCTCAAAGCCATAAACCCTCAATAGGCTCCTTTTTGATTCAACAGATCTACACCCAAATTACTCTTAACATATGAGAGAGCAGAATCTAACAGCCTCACTGAAGTTACCCCCATGCACTGTTTTGTCAATGACAATTTCTATGGTTTGAAAAGTTTAAGCAAATATAAGTTTGTAAATACAGCAAAACCTTACTTTAGACTAACTTACGGCTTTCATAACTCCAAAACAAAAATTCACAACATAAGAAAACTTCCAACAATCCTATAAGGAAGCTTTTCAATTCCAGCTGAAAACAATGGAAATCAATCAGATATTCATGGTCCTAACATATCATGGGAACAACCTCACAAGGTCACACAACACTAATACAGATATACCAGCCTGTCTGTATTGAGCATCCATGACACTTCACGATGTCCCTGGAAGGCTTCTAAGCCTTTTACATCCTGGTAGTTTACTAACTCGAAAACATTCTGCTGTATGTGAAGCAGAGAGATGGAGAGACAGCCGTGCATACACAATGTTCAGATACGCTGACATTTGTTACAAGTATCTGTTAAGCCTAGATACTGTATTTTCAATTAGCGCCTGAAATAACGCATCTGAACTCAATGTCTTTTAGAAAACAAAACGCAGTTGAGGCGTTTCATCAATTGCATTTGAAAAATACACCTCTAAATGCCCACTGAAAAAAAAAAAAAAAAAAAAAAAAAAGACAACCAGGGCAAGAGGTGTGCTGCAGATGTAGACACAAACCTGCCCCACTTGTAGGCTACCCCGGCTGATTGTTCTCCACGCACGCACTGATATCTGCGTCCATCGGAGGCTGTCTACCCGCCTTCCTTTCAAATAACGGCCTACTGTTCTCCGGGGATCTATTTCGACGGCTATTTTCAAATAAAAAAATGGTGCTTATTCAATGAATTTCTTAGTAACCATTAACAACGAGTCACCGCAGGGCAGCCCCGTGCCACTGCACACCAAAGCAGCAAGGGCTGTTCACACAGCAGCGGGGACCGACGAGCTCAGGTCGCCCGAAGCCCAGCTCAGGCTGCCCAGGGCCACGGCCCGGGATCCGGGGAGGGGGACCCCGAGACAACCCGTGCCACTGAGCTCCTGGCCTGCAGCATCCCGGAGCGCTACAGATCTGCTCGCTCTCCACCCTACGGCAAACGCGCAGCACCAGCCAGCCGCACGCCGCCGTAAACCCAGCGAGCACAGCCGCCGGAGCAGCCCGCGCCGCAGCCCGGCCCCGCGCGAGGAGCGGCCCCGCAGCGCCTCCTGTCGTTGCGGGCGGCCAGCAGCGCACCAAGGCGGACGGCGGCGCTCGGAACCCCCGTGGAAGCGGCCGCTGGGCCTGGGGCAGCGGGACGGCGCCGGGTCGAGCGGGAAGCGCTCGGGAACCGGGCCGCGCGGAACAGCAGCCGCCTTCACCTGAGGTCGCCAGCACCTCGCAGGCGCCCGGCTCGCAGTAGATGGCGGCGAGGGCCGAGAGTTCCTCCAGCGCCTGCTCCGACATGGCCGCGCCCGCCCGCAGCCGGCCCCGCCTGCAGCTGCGCCAAGGGGCGGTGGCACGGCGCGGCCTTCTGCCTCCCCTCGGCTTAGGCGGGCGCGGAGGGCCGTGAGAAGGGCAGAGAGGTGCGAGGGCGCGGGACCTGGGCCAGCCCCGAGCCAGCTGCCGGCCGCAGGCTGCACCGGGGCGGAAGCAGAGCCTCAGCTGCCGCGTGGCGCCGCCGCCATTTTGTCCGGCAGCCCCCGGCTGTCCCCCCGCTCCGGCACCGCCCGGCAGTTTTTTAAAAAAGGTTCCTAGGTATAAGAGTTAACATGACAATTTCTGGTATGCTCTACGAAGAGCCGTACCGCACAACAGCGCTTGCGATAAGTAGTTCGTGTGATGACCACCCATGTGCCAGAAGCCGGTCCTCCCCTCCCGCCGAGGCGCACGCAGGAACACGGAGCTGCCCCACGCAGCCACAGCTGGGCTTGGAAACGCAGCATGCAGTGGGCATACCAGAAATGCCATCAGAGCTGTGCTTCAGCTCCACATGGCTGAGCAAACCACACAGAGAGATGCTGACGTGCACAGGTGTGCACATACATAGACATTGGTACAGCAGCAGTGATGGCAAGGAGTTCCAGGTCAGCCCCAGCTGTTGGCATCAGTACACAACACAGAGAGCCTCTGTGGAACTGGACTTTGCTCTTTCACAGTCAGTGATGGTGCGTGGATGGTTCTTCTGGATGGTTCTCATCTGGCTGAGGCCTGCTACAGGAATGACTCCACATACAGCTATCTCAGGGGTATTGTTCGGTACTTTCCCCCAGCTGGAAACGCAACAGGAGGCTGAAAGGCTAGAGAGCAGTGGGCATGTGTCACTGAAGTTTGTTACAAATCACTTAGAAGCAAGGGATGGGTGGCTTATTTATTCAGCAAAGCATATCATACCATTTTTAATACCCTAAGTTCTGTTGAAATACCAAGAAATGCTGAGCGGGGAACAAGTGAATAACATGCACAGACGTAAGCCTGGAGCCGTCAGAAGCGCTGCAAAGCAGCAGTCCATGCAGCTGTTCAGAAGGCTTTGTGGAAATTAGCCTTAGAAGTGCTTCATTCTAGTACTGAGAACTTTCTTGCTCCTGGTCTTTCCCCCTTCTCCTCATCCACTTTGCATATTCCATTTTACATGTTTAAATAAAAAAAGTCGATGTAAATGTCTTCTAAATTGACACTATCACAAGACATTGAGGTCCCTATGAATAAGTTACTGCACTCTGACATTTGGAAGTCATCAAATGAGACAGTATAATGTCAGCTTGATATTTTTCACACTATGAAAATATCAGCTTCATGTCAAAGATCTAAATTCCATCTTAATGTAATAAATTTTCTTGTATTCACAGACTAGTGAAAATGCTAAATATTTAAATTTGAAATGAACTTCTACAGTTACGATCTGGCCTTCATATTCCATTACTATTAAACTGGAACTCAAGATCTATTTTCCCCTTTTTTTTTTTATTTTAATTTCTTCAAACATTGCAGTGTTTGATAGAAAAGCATTAGCTATATTCATTTCTCTAAATGGCTGCTTTCCCATCAACACATGGCAAATAAAGTCCAAAAACCCCACTTTTTGGAGTTACTCTGTATTAAAACATCTCCAGCACCCTGTCATAAATTGATATACCACTGATTATATCAGTATTTTCCACTTTGCCTGACAAGGCAAACAGAACACAACCTTTCATATATCAGAAAGATTAATCTCCCCAGTGTTATTTGCAGAAGTAGCATCCTTTCCTTTCCACTCACTGTAATTATGACTCCCAATCAATCAGGGGTTACGTTGACAATCTCTAGCGATTACATATAAAAGCATGCATTTAGACCCGCTCTCCCCTTAAACCAAGTTGTGAATGACAGAGAAGACAGACATTCGAAAAAAACACATTGATCTGGACCATCCATCTACATATTTTTGCTATCATTTTCATGCCATTCAACCTCCTGTGCCAGCTATCACAAATTATAAGCAGTCCTAAAGTATGTACTCTAGAACACATTAAAGAACCACTAAGAGCCTGAAAATTGCTTGAGATGCCCATTCATGAATCAAACAATAATGAAAAACCCATAACCACAGCACAGGTATGATGGCTCAGCTGCTGCTGGGAAAGAGAGAGCTGAAGGACAGCATCTCTACAGATCTCATTAAGAATTCATCTGATCAGGTCCAATTCACCTGTTTATGCTTAAGTCTTGCGCCAGTTCTTTACCTGGAATAGAGGCTGGTCCTAAGACACAGATACTTAAATAGAAAGTTATGCACCCCCAGGAATTGATGGTAGATCCAGGAACTTGCAAAGATTTTACCCAAATATACTTACACAGGTAAGAAAATCATCCACACAAGCTCAGGAAGCTATATGCCTAGATACACACATGTATAGGCATCTTCTAAACTAGAAACATGGCTAATTTGAAGGGCCACTTCCATTATATAACAGCGTTCTAGAACCCTATCAAATACAACTTCATGAATCCAAGACTAATAAGAATACTCAAGTGATTCACATCATCTTTGAATTACTCCACAATGTTTTGCCTTGGTTATCAGGACAGAGTAAAATATATACTAAACATATGCTATATTTATACCTTTGGATAAAAAGAGAAAACAAATTACCTTAACTCATCCAGCCTTCTGTGATATCATTTATAACATACACCCAGAAATTATCAGCTTGGAAGATTCTGTTTCATTTCTTCAGAGTAAGCACCATAACAAGCACTGGAACAATGTTACCTCAACAAAAACGTTTATTAGGGAACATACTGAAAATACTGTTCGGACTCGAACACCGCTTGACTTAGTATCTCTCTCAGTGAAATTGGTTGATGTGAACATTTTGGTTAGAGCCCAAAGCGGGAGGCTGTGGCTCCTTCTAGTTGGAATAAAGTAATTTTAACTCTGTAAATAAAACTGATAAAAGAAGTATTTTTTCCTAAGGTAAAATTCAGCCTTTTCATAGCATTTCACTCCTTACTTTCTGAAAGTTAACAAATTCTCATATATAAGATCTGTAATTGGAGAGAAAAAAACATTTTCTATTGCTTTTTCTTGTATTTTAGAAGCAAGTTTTTCAAGGATTTGTGGACTAGCAGTGCTTTTTAAAGGTCCTCATATTTACCCTCCGTGTATGAAACTGTTCCAAGTCAATTCCCTAAGACACTTAATCTTTCGAGAGATGGAAACTCATTTTGAACATCTAATGACCAATTAAAGCATTAGCTATCCCTACAGACAGGAGACCTATGGGGTTGTGGTCTTCAGAAGGAAGTAAGAACGGCAGCATGTCAGAAAAACTGCTAAAATGTTATGAAGTTACCACAAAATTGGCAAAATACTGGAAAGCAAAAATCATTACCAAGTCCGTGATGCTTTCTTGCTGTTTTTTTCCTTGATATTTTGAAAACAAATGTGGTGGTTTCTAGTATGTAAGAGAAGTTATTACCCAAACTGGAATGTCAATACAGGAAACAGTACCTATTCCTTTAGATTTTTTACATGGGGCCTAAAAGTAATCCCAACACTTTCAATATATTTATATTACCCTTTGAAAATCTGATCCATTCGGAGTCCATTTATAAACATATGCACACATGCTGCAAACATGTCTTGTGAGCAGCTCCTGCTGAAACCAACACAACCTTTTGGAGCAGTAAATAACTCATTTCTGCATGTGTGCTCAAGAGTTTGGAGTCAGGACTAGTATTCTGCATACAAGTTTTTGTACAGTTTGATGTGCAAGGATTAAGACTAAATAGATGCAACTGTTACATTCATTAAAGAAATTAAGATTGTTTGAGATGACAGACTATGATCATTTTCAGAGCAGTGAAAGATCCTTGGCTGCTCTCAAGACTTTTGGAGATATAACAATATTCATAGACTAAAATTTGTCCTTCAGTAGTTGTTTACAGAGCACACTGATGTCCGGAGAGTGAATACATTATGTAATTGTCATTACTGTCCCCCCTTTACACTAAACTAACGTGTCTCTTTCACATGACAACTTAAAAATGGTAATCCAGAACACTTAACTTTGGCAGTAATATATACATATATATATATATGTATATACATATATATATATACATATATATATATATATATCAGTAATCAACAACAGACACAAATATCTTTTTATCAGTGATATAATCCCTTTCTTCTACAGCTAAATAGGGCAGAAATTCTAGGGCTTGGATGAAAAAAAGGAGTTATGACTGTCAGCGTAATACTGAAAAGGAGAAACAGTTATTTCTAAAGGAGGGGGGGGGAAAAGAAAGGTGATAAGAGATACATCCCCTCTTCCAAACTGCCTAATACAACACAGTGGCAAAATATCACCATGACTCCATGCATCAAGGAACTACAGGTATCCCACCACAAGGCTGTGAATTAATGCTAGTTACCAGGTATTCATGTTGGCCACACACTAAGAGTACACAATGTAGAAAAGCAGAGAACTAGGCCATCTCTTAGCAGGGAAAGCATAGTTGGCCCAGCAGGCACGTTTGGTGTTCCTCCAGATTGGCAGCGCAGTGCTGGGCACTGTTAACCGCAGGGCAGCCACCTGAAGCAATGCAATGGCAAGAGACCAGAGGAGTTGAATGCAGAACAGTCTCATACTACAGGAAGATCAGCATTACTCTTGGCTACATGCACATTACCCAAGACCTGATTACAGTCGGACTGCTATGACAGAGTCCTTTTCCACTGATCTTGAAAGAGCCACAGAGATTGCAGTTTCTGAGCACAGTATCTTTGAAGAACACATTTTCAACTGCAGACCCGCTGTGTTAAATCCAAGAACCAAATACAAGAGGTGAAGGAGAGCTTGGACATGGTAAAGCAGAACACAGGTGAACTGTAGACAACCTAAAGCAGAAAATGGCAGATTTCCTTATGCCTCACTGCTTGTAGAATATAAACTTAATTAATTTCTAATGATTACTTTAAAAAACTAAAACCTTCCATTCTGCAGAAGTTATCTGGACTGAGGATGAAAATATTTGTTGTCATACGTTCTTGTTCTGAAACCTGCAGGTTTGGCTGGCTAATGCTTAAGTTAGTCCTTACTTTTCGATTCTCTCTTCACCTAAATATGAGTAGTGCCTATTCAAAGATCTGTTTCATTGGCCAAAAGAAGTTATCTCATTTGGCCCATGCAAGAGCTCATATTAACAGTTCTTAGAACTACAAATATGATCACAAATACCGAAGTTAAGAAAAGTATATTTATTTGAGTCTCCTTTTTGTTTGAATGACAAAACAGCACAGAAAAGAACAATTCTGAATCTAAGAAAGATGAAACAGAAGACAGTAAACTCATGGAGCAGCATGAAATATCTTCTCCCAGATTTAGTAGCAATTACAGTTTTCATAACACACTTAATGTCAAGTTTCCAAAACCAACAGTGCAGACTGGTCATTTTGAAGCTTCCAAAGCACTCTCCATTGTGCGTGGATCAAGTTACAAAGCACGTACATACAACCCAAAAAGCTCACAAAGCTCAAAAGCAGCTCACAAAGCTCAAAAAGCAGCAATCTTCTGCCTTTTCTATTAGAACTGAAAGAATTAGCTCTTTGACTGTCAGACACAATACTTCATAGATCACACACTTCTTATATCTTGCATATATACTGCCTACTCAGACTGAGGCTTGGGTTTTCTTGCTCAAAACTGTTCTTATTAATATACAGACACACGTATGAATTGCTGAAAAAAAGGGAAAAGTAATAGGGAAATTGAAAACAGGTAAAAGTATGAGTTATTTCTTAGGATTCTGGACTTCTGGGTAAGTTTTATTCTGACCCTTCAGATAGTTGCCTATGAAGTGGTAGTGATTAGTCTCCATTAGTACCATGAATTACGGAAGATTTCCTACCTATTTTCTTAATTGAGAAGAGTTACTTTACTGAAGTACTAAGGTGTTCTCCCCTTGAGAGAAAACAAAAAGAAGCTTCTGTTATCAGTGAAAAATAACCACTTTCAGAGAATTAAGGTACAACTGGTTGCCAGTTAAAGTTACAAGAAGAAACTCTGACTTGAGAAACTACAATGTGGTATTTGGTTATTCTTTCTGTTCTCAAGTCTTTTGCACAGAGGAGTTATCTTCAACAGTACTGTATGCTGAAAGGGAGGAGTAATGTAATTTCAGGTATGCGGCAACTGAAATTTACCAAGCCATGCGAATTTAAAGCTATTACAGTACAAGACTTTAAAAAAAGGGGGAAAAAATTATTTTCCACAAAGAATTAACAAGCATCACTCTCAAAAAATGCTCAACTCAACCTTGCTTACTTGCAAAGTATTTACTTGCACTTTGGATACCCTTTTAGTCAAGTTATACACACATCTGTACCACACCTCACTATCACTGCTATGAAGGAACGTGCTATGACTACGTAGTCATACACCTCTGTGCAACTGTTACATATTTTAAGAAGAATTAAGAAATACTACACTACAGGTGATGAAACTATGACACAAAATCCAGATGCATTGCTGGACACATTCTTTAAATGAAGTTTCTGTCCTGAATACATGAGAAGACACAATAAAGACAGAAAAACACACAAGTGCAGCAAAAAGAATACAATTTTCTTACATCAGAAAACAAACTTTTTAAATGATTAAATAAATACTCATTAGAGACCAACCTTATCTCTTTTGAGAAGTGTTGCTTTAAGAGAAGCCAACACACTCTTTTCCTGCCTGTAACAATCAGCTGTTCTTCTGTTCAAAGATAAACTGCAAATTAAGGCTTAAATATACTCTCCACATTTTCAACTGAACACACTTTTAGAAATACTCACACTGCAATACTCTATTTCTTTAACAGAATAGATTTGACCAAAATTTTCTGAGGAAACATATTTAAACAGGTAAAGTGCCCACGTAAAAACAAGCACGTAGCTTCGATGCTTAGTAAAACATGCAGCTTGTAACAGCCCACAACTTTTATGCTTTATCATCTCAGTATGCTGATACTGTAACTAAGGGCAACCATTCACGAAACTTCCAGTTTTCACAATTTTTTTACTGCTCAAAACCACAGTCAGAACCAGAAGCCTAATGTATTTGGTACAGCACCAAAGGCATGAAATGAAAGAAGGAAATCTTATGCAAGATTTGTAACAATAAAAGATTTCCCAGGTCTTAAGAAAATTAAGATACATGTTTTTGCTTCTGTACTTTTATTATATAATTTACAGTATCATAAAGCATTGGTATACCTAACAATGCATTTCTTCACCCTGGTCATGCCCCCCCCCAAAGAACAGTGGTGATGAAAATAATCACAGTTTTACTCAACTTCTATTTCACGTCCTACTGTCCACACACCCTCAAACCACAGAGGCAAGTGGTTTACTTTTTGATCACACATAACAGGAGCAGTTAGGAAGTCCAACGCCACCAGGCTACCTTCATCCTGTCCCACACAGCCGACAGAGAATCAAACGCAGGACGAACATCCAGGATAGTGAACTGGTAGTTCTTATCCACTGCACCACCGTCATAGTAATCGATAACATACCGCACTTCTTTCCCACATCGGTCAACAATCCAATCATGTCTGTCAAAGGGAAGTTCATATCTGGAAAGATAGATAATAGTGCAGAAAAATGTAATGGATAGGTATTATGAACCTGGGAGAGGGAGTGGAAGCAAGATTTATTTATTCACATTCTGGCATAAAATTCCTTACCACTACATGCACTGTCTGGTGATTATAACTTGCAATTCACTTTTTGTATCACCTCTAAATTACTTCTACACTGCATCTCCAGACACGCCTCTCTCCAGACATGCCTCTCTCCCTTTTGTCTTGACCAGAAGTCCTATTTTCATGCCAACGTACCCCATCCATGAACGTATTCTGGCTCTTGGTGAATACTCCTTCGCTTTGCCTCCAAACCGCATCAGGGACGGTCCACACGGACATTCCCTACAGACACAATTAGAACAGAGAAACAAAGTCTAATTTTAACTGTTTACACCATGTTCTGCTCATTATGAAGGAAAATTGCTTCTGATAGGTTCTTGGCAATACCAAGCAAAGTATGTGCAGGTAGACCAGCAGTCACATAAAGAAAGAAGAGCTGACCTCACCCAACAGGTGAAGAAGCTCTCTGGCTATGCTGCGCTCCTTCTTAGGAAGCAACCTAAGGCCAAGAGGTGCTCTCCCTTCAGCAGCTGGCCCTTTGTGAGCCCAGAGCAAGTCTACCCTTTCTAGTCACACAGCTGCAAACAACTTGCCTGTGCTGTCTAGAACAGCCACAGCCCTTCACCAGATGTTCAATCATTAGTTCAAGCCCTGACCTAGCAGATCCCCTACACACCACTAAAATAATTGTTACGGGTTACAGAAGTGAAAACAATTAAATAACAGAAAATCATAAAAGAAACCACTCTGCAACAAAGGTCATGGAATTTCAGAGGACAATTTCTAGATACATCACGTTTACCTGGTCTGTGTCTTGTAGGAACAAGGACTATACCGAAAGTGACACAAGTTCCTCTTAAAGAAAATTTGTCCCTCTCCTTTTTCACAACAAAGATGGAAATAAGGTGATATTCAAATAAATACACTAAGATGTTTTTTTCCTCCAAGTCCACATAATATGCCACACCACTAGATGGCTGATCCATTTCATCGGTGTAATTATTCAGTTCCAGTCATCCCTCCTGTGTAATCTTCCCCCCAATTGTATCAAAATGGGAGATCATACAAGACCGTAACTTCTGAAATGCATCAATACCAGAATATTTTTATGAAAACTACAAAGTCTACTTTGAAACAACTACAAAAGCAAATGCTAAACCAAGTGATTTGCTTCCCATTTCATGTGTACATACATAGCATGAAGAGCTTCCCACTTCAAAATCTCCTTCCAAGCTTGTTCATTATTTTGATTGTGAATCTTAATGATGTTAGTCATATCTTCACTTGTTATGTCATCATCTTTCCACCTCCACCTAAAAAATAAGACAAGTGTTATCCTCCATATTGCTTAATTTATTGGATGGACATTGAATGAACAGATTTAAGTGTTTATGCAAAGACACAGCAAGAATGGAAACTTCTGGCTCATCTGCTTAAGCATCCTGAGTACCACTTCATTTTCTGTGTAAACAGATAGTTACCAAAGTTATCATCACAGAGATCCACAACTTCAGGTTAGCTAAATTAACAGCTTAACTGGATCAGAAAGTTATTGGGATGTGCAAACAATGGCACATCCACAGCATTTGTAAAAATGCTCAGGAAAAATCCCACTTGCGTTCTTAATGCACAAAAGTCCTTTACTCAACACATTTTGCATACACTTTGAAACACCTTCCATCTCTCTGATCCTGCACTGTGACTGTTGCTTCTTTTCCAGTAGGCATAAAATTGAATACATGAAAGCATTTACAGGATAAAAGTTTGTGTTCAATACGAACTGCTCACGATGTTGTCTCTAGAATCAAAAAGTAGTATCGAAGAATCACTACTGTTTTAATAGTAACTGCATTTAAAGTTGATGTTTCAGAATGACAAACAAATAAATACAAAGAACTGCAGAAACAGCAGCAGAGATTTTTTATTTAGGCCAATAAATCATCTATCATTCAGTTCGATCTTGCCTACACTGAAGTTTTGTTTAGACAGAAAACATCTGCAAGTCAAACAACTTTAATTTTCAAATTTTTAGCAGCATCACAGAGTCAAATGAATGCTCCTGGATTCACAGAATTTTTACTGTCAGTTTATAGGATTAGACTGAAGTCTCTTGCATTTGAAGGTAGGTAGTCAAAGTCTTTTTGCACCTATGCAGTGACTTCTAAGAAAATTTTCTGAGGTAGTAGCAGCTGCCTTGACATTCTCAGCCACCTTGCTGATGATGGGGAAGGAAAGTCTTTGAGATTGGCTCGTATGCAATGTTAAAGCTTTTTTTTTTTTTAAAGCAGTACTTTTTAAAGTTAATTGCTTCCTGCTTGAAACTCTTAAATAGCATCTATGAATTAATAACTAATGATGCTATTTCAAAAATCCCAGGCTCATGGAGACTTCAGCTGAAAATCCAGTGTACTTACCCTTTTCTTAGCATAGCATTCCAAAACATCTGCTCTGAAGGATAGACCCATTTCTTGTCAGAGTGTGCCCTCGGAATGGAAGATTCTTCTCTAACAGTTGACAATGGAAATGGTTGATCTGGAGATGGCAACTGATTAGGAGGAGGCATCTAGAAAACACAGAGAATCACCTGAACAACAAAAGCAAAAATAAACTAGAAATTATTAAATATTTGAGAAAAAATAAAGCAATAATTAAGCATCCAAGACAAAGAAGTTCAGCCTTCACATTAAATCCAGCAAGGTCATCTTTCTTTTTTGCAACAAAATGCTTTGTGTAAGTTTGTCATCTAAAACCAAAGGACATCTTTTGTGTAAACTTCAACTATCAAATCTGCAGTCTTCTTGTAATCAAAGGAAATGTCAGAAAGACCTGAATGAGAACTTACCATACCACTATTGCACAGAACCTACAAACCGCTGATGTAACTTAAGAACCATGCTTGTACGTAACTAACAGAAATACATGGCATCAAATATTTACAAACTACAAAACTACTTTTTATCAAAAATGATTCAACTTTGAAGAAGAGAGCCTTCAACCCTATATTGGTTTAAATTAAATTAAAAAATTAAATATCCAAAAATATTTGGATAAACAATCAGAAAAAGCAGTTTTAAAATTGAAAAAAGAACGTTATTTGCCAGAGTTCCCATTTTACACAGCATCAGTATTTACATTTTTGGCATTTCAGAAGAAACGAGACTGAAGAAAACATCTGAACCAAGTGAAAGTTACCATATTGCTAGGATCTATGTCATTGTTTGCTTGAGATGTCCCAGACTTCACAGGACACGCTACATATTCATATGCTCTTTCCTGATGTGCAGGAACATTGTCTGTGTTCTCAGCCCTACGGTCAGAAGTCTTCATGTGCATTGGGCAACCTAAAATATAGGAAAAAGCATTATATGTCTTGTTACAAAATGAAGTCTCTAAAACATGACAGGAGACGGAAAACACTTCATGGAATACTAATGTAAATACAAGAATGACATTTCACTTCTTATTTTGAGTTTTAGAACACTTTCCAACTTGAGTAAATATTTTTGTCTTGCCTGTTTTAGCACCCAACACCGTGCTCAAACCTAAGCTTCTCCCACAGGCCCTGAATGCTTACACCCTGCTCTGACTGGCTGCTACACCAAGCTGTTTGTCACCAAGATTTCCAAAGCAATGTGAATCCAACTTGTGTTCATTCTGCCGACAAAGAGCGGACACTGTCCATCCCCAGACACTGACCTCATTGTACCCTTCTGCTGCCCCTTCCCTGATGCACAACCATCTGCTCCCAGAGACCACCCCCAAAGGGACATGGGCACCAGTCTGGCCCCACATGGATGTGCCCTGCAGGGCCCCTCTGGGGAAAGCCAAGGAGAAGCAGCCCACAGGTTCTGCAGCAGGCAACTCCTCTGGGGCACAGCTGAGTTTGTATCATCAGTTGCTACCGGCAAATCACTCTGGGTGGGGGACAGGCTCAAGTTCTTAATGCAGTTGTTTTTCTTTCCTGACAAATACTTTTGAGCTTTCAGTGTAAGGAGCTAACTTCACTAGCTTTCAAGCACAGTTACCTCTCATTTTCTCCTGATGCATGGGGCATTCTGAAGGTGGAGAGGCTGCCTGGTGCTGTTTGGATGGCTCGGCTGCTGACTGAGCTGTGGCCGCTGGGGCGGATGCAGACAGACCCATGGCTGCTGAAATCAGGCTTTTCAGTTCAAGTTTCTAAAGAAAAGAAAAAAGCAAACACCTGTAAAGAAACTTATGTTCACTACTCACTATAGCGAATGCACATACAGATATACCACAGCATCACATATTGCTTAAAAACATATCCATAATAAATAACAAAAAACCACTGCGAGCCATAAACGCACTGCCTGAATAAAAACCCACGGCCGCGGCCTCCACAGCGCGTACAGCGGAGGACAGGAGGGACGCTCCGCTCAGGCCCCTTCCCCGGCTCTCAGCGCGGCGCTGCCCGCACCCCCGGGCGATGCCGCACGCACGCAGCGGGCTCCTGCCGCGCCGGTGCCTCCTGGGAACGGCGGCCTCGGGCCTCGCCTCGCTGCAGGAAGCGCTCCATGACCCGTAACACACACCGTGACCGGATTCACCCGCAGGCAAGGTCAGGCCCGCCCCTCTTCGCCAACAGGGGCCGGACCCGGCCCGGTGCCGCGGCCCGCGCCCCACCGCTGCTCCCGCCGCTTCCCGCGTCGAGTCGTATCGCTTCGCTTCGCTTCGCTTCGCTTCCCCTCGCCCTCGCTCACCTCTGCCCGGCCCGCGCCCCCCCACGACCCCGTAGAAGCGCGCCTCGCGAGAGCGCCGGCCCGCCCCGCGCCTGCGCAACAGCCGCTCCCGCCCACCGCGGGGGCGCCGTCGTGCCCGGGCCGCTATCCCAGGCGGCGCGGCGGGCCGGGCCCTGCCGCGGGCTGCTGCCGGTAGAAGGCGGCCTGCCCGGTACGGCGCCACGCTGTGGGCGGAGTGGGAAGGCGGGCTGAGCTCCCCTGAGCCGCCAGGAAGCCCGTAGCGCGCGGAAGGAGGCAGCCTGCGCAGGTCAGAGCTGCTGGCATTCAGCTGTAGCACGCAAGTCTGTAAGAGTACAGTCGTTTTAAGCACCCGAATTAAAAAATCTTTCAGTGCTTTTATGAACACCTCTCAATACAGGGACATCTTCCCACGTCCGTCACGGAGTTTCTACAGCAAATACTTTTACCTCAGAGTAAAGCCTTGCAAAGAACAGGGTGACAGCCACAAGGAAGTACACACTGCCCTTAAGTATTCTCCTCTGTGGACTCCAGAAAAGCCGAGCAAAACCAGAGTATACTCACAATATGCATCCTTTAGAAAATGACAGATGCCCTGTTAGTGTGAAGACATAAAACAAGCAAAGCAAAGCTCCTAATTTGGAATTATTGCACCAATACAAGTAGCAAAAACAGAGGAAAATTTCAGAAAGAATGCAAAATTCAAAAAACAAAACAAAACAAAAAAAAACCCCAACCATATGTAAATGGGGGAGCTATGCACCAGAAAATGACATAGGAAGCATTTTGTATATCCACCTCTATATCTCAGGTGGGGGCTCTCATGCTTTCAACAAGATTTGCTGAATTTGTGCAGTTGAGAACTGCTCACAGAACAGCATCCCTTGTTCTCAGCCACCTTTGGACCTTCCTTTCCTCCATTCAGTGCTGAAAGCCATACGGTGCTGAACAACAGCGTCCCACCGAGCCTCCACCGTCCTTTTGCAAGCAGTTGGAAAATGACCTACATAGCATCTGACCCTAAGGAAGGCTTCCAGACATTCCCAGCCTGAGTCACTGCAGACAGATTGACCGGTTAAGGACAAGTTTTCTACAGAAAGTATAAAATGAGTAACCTAAGAATATCATTTACAAATAGCACAAAATTCCCCTTAAGACATGAGAGGAAATAAAAGTAGTAAAAATCACTGTATTTTCTTCTAGAAATTTAATCAGTGCATAACTCAAAAGCTTGGAGAAATACAAGCAATTGCCAAAGATACACAACAGCAGCAACTTCCTCTGAGCATGCTCAGAGAAATCACCAGGCTTCTCCATGCAGTTTGTGGTTCCCAGGCGTACATTCTCTGCCCATAGAGAAACTGAGAATTAAGGAACTTAATTGCATATCTCAGTATTCAGGAAAGGACTGTGTAATGCATCTATAACACACAGATGACAGCAGCTCTTTATACCCACAGCCTGCAGAGAAGTGTTTGACTTATGTCCTGAAATGTATTATAACACATTATAGTTAATACTATCCGATATAAACATAAGCTTTTCCCCAGTACACAACAATTTACAGTTGCAGTTACATTCCTGGCCACAGTGAGGTCCTACACAGCATTTCACCCTAAGTCCACCCACCCACCCTACACACCTGGCTTAGACCCCCCCCTTCCTCCCCCTGCACATAAAGCAAGGTGCAGCAACTTCAAGGTATTGTACAAGCCAACTGCTTCTCAGCTTAACCTAAAGCAAGTCATTCTTTCATGACACATTTATTATTATAGATACATAAGCTATTACCACAATAAGAAAGAAAAATTCACAAAATAAGCAACTCTGTTCTTTTTATTATGAAGTAACAATACCTTGCATACATCATGCAATTTATTGCTCATTGACATTATTGCATATACCAAAGAAAAAAAAATCACCCAATATAACGCAAGCTCCTAGACTGTTCAAACCAAATACAAAAATGCTCTACAGTATACTGAAATGCAAACACAATTCAGAATTTTATAGCAAAAGGAAAATCTAAATGCATTGTATTTAACCATTCACCTTACTTTACCTGTTCACTCTTGTATCCAATCTTTAGAATTGTTATATTGCATTCTTAAGTCCTTGTGCAGTGATAAGGATTGCTACTAGAATCAGGCCGCATTACTATTTGAATTTAATAATATGATCCTAACATTCCGTGACAGTATCAATCTTTTCTCTGCAGACCAGATTGTCATGGTTTTCCAGAAATCAGTCTGGAAGAACGTCCAGTTTTCACCCTTGCTCTGTATCAGGGCAGAGGTATACCATATTTGTTGAGTCTCTCTTGAAGATTACATGAACATTTTTAAATTACTGACTATTACTTATGCCTAAATCATAACTCACTTGTTCCCAACAGATTGTAATTTGCTTTTGCATCAGTCTAACTGTGCTTACATGTTAAATCATTCTCCCCATATAGGTATCTGTAGATATTAAACACTGGTTTATGCATGCTAGAAACAAATCCAGGATATTTGCATGTAAGTGTATTAAGTGTGCAAATTATACCAGAGCTCAGGATTAGCCCTTTTCCCCCCTCTCCCTATAATATAATGGATTTCTCTTGTCAAACTTGAATAGTGTTACAATGAACAAAACCAACATCTCCTGTACTGCATTCAAAGTTCTACGCTCTGTATTGGAGCTTACTGTTGATATTTAAATGTTGCATTTAAACAATCAGAATTTTTTCAATAACAAGATATTTAAACATAGAAGACAATTTCCATGCAACATGTTCCACTCGGGTGCATTTTCTCATATACTTAAATATGTATAGGCTCATAAAGGCATGTGCCATCCACAAGACGAGTACAGTTTTTGACATCCCACACACAGATTAAAAATAAAGATACACTACAGAATATTTTATTTGTTTTTATATTTTCAATTTCAATGACTAAGAAGTTATAAATAGCACACTGCATCATTATATGGTTGATACCGAGGCATGCTGAACTCCTCATAAACCACTCTCTTAAAGACATTTCCTTTATATTACAAGTAGATTAAAAATTTATGTACATTGCTATCAGATGCCCTCTTAGGACACCCCACCGTGAAGCTGATCTCAGAAGGAATTTTGACAAAATATTTCTTATACCAAACAATACAAGTTATTCTTCATAGCTACCTTCCATTCTTTACTGAGCTATAAAGTGCTTGGTTGTTATAAATAGAGCAAGAATGCCGAAGGAGGTAGCTAGTAGAGATTTTAAATGGATAAGAAATCATAAGTGTTATCACCTAAAAGTATTGATCTGATGCTTAATCCCAGAGTTCTAAACATCCCAAGCAGCACATCTTCCTTTCTTTCCTCCATAAAAAGACTTTTCAAGTTGCTTTCAGAAAATCATATGACCTTCACCTGTCCAGCAAAGAGATTTCACCCAGGGTTTGGATGAATGTTAAAGTTAGTAAATATTAATAATTTTTTTTCCATTTGACTGGTGCCAGGACCTCAGCAGCAAAGTACTGTTCTTTCTCCAGCTGTCAAATGCATTCCATGGGTAGAGACACTTTACCAGGAACAAGTCCTGCCTTGTGAAGTTCCTTGCAACTGGTTAATGAAGTTCTATGGAAGGCTATTATTAAATGGGAAAGAGGGCTACACATTCTTCTCACAGCCTTCTACATTTGTATTGCTCATCTGAAAATTCTAGTTCCTCTCTACATGGCTTTCCCCATTGCTGAACACTGTAATAGACCTTCAGCTGGAGTAATTTTGAGTCAGCCCTTTATTTTCCCCTGAATGGCTCAGCAGAAGCTTTACAAAACAATTTCACAAACTTTTCTACTAAAAGACCTTTCACAGAAAGCTTGTATGTACATATACTTGAACTCACACAAGTCGTCTTCATACAGAAATCAACAACTTAGAAGCCTTTTTATACAGCTTGAAAAGAAATTTTAGTTTCACTTTGTACCATTACAGAGATACAGGAATACATAACCTTTCTGCTGCTTGTCATTCTACCATTGTCCCAGCCACAGCAGCAGTTGTACTCAGCATCTCCTCCACCTCCCTTCTTTAAATATGCTTGAACGTATCTGCTCACTTGTGTAAGCTTTTACTCAGAGATTAACATTAATTTTTCAGTATGAATAATGTTTCAGCATAATTTTTAATGTAAAGATGAAAGCTATTATCTTCCAAACATTGTAATTAATTTATTTTTAATAAACTTTGACATAAAATTTGGAATTGATAAGAATTTATATACATCAGTCAGCTCCTCTCATTTATCCTGCTCATAGAATAACTTTCATTATTCAGTAGATTCTATTTTTAAGCAATTAAGAAAGTGCTGAGCTCACCCAAAAGAGCATTTACTTATAGAGGTAGAGTAGGTTTCAGAGATAAAATTTGTATCACTATGTGTACAGATACCCATTAAACATCTCTGTCGCAATAAGGCTCTTGACTTCACTGAAATCCGCTGGAACGCTCACCAGGAAAATGAGGATTTGAAGTACTTTTCCCCTCTGCAAGTACTGCTTCCACAAATCAATTATAAAAGCAAAACTTGACCTACCATTCCCCTATAGTAGCTCTGAGAGCGGTATTTATTCATCTCTGACAACAAAGTAAAACCATAGAGAAACTGGCATACTTAAATACAGCACATACAGACGCTCTCATGATCACCACACTAATTTTATGTAATGCAGTACTGAAGAATATAAAAAATAAAATGTGATTTTTGAGCGTTTTTACTGAGCTAATTCCATCCATTCAATACGTCCACGGCAAAGTCACCTGGCGATATACCAACTGTCTGCTTTACAATGCAAGTGTCAAAATAGAAGTTTTAAGTCACTATTAAAGTAATATTACATTCTGGAGATGACATTTATGAAAATCCTACTAATCATGCACTTCTTGCATAAAAAAATCAAAGAGACAAGCTTGAAACGTAAAATGATGTCAATATTTCAACACCATTTTTAAATTAAGAAGGTGTAATTGAAAAAATAGGTGCCAAGGCCATCTAATTTGCTGTGTTATAAACTTGTAGTGGCAGGTAAGACTGCTCTATCCTAATGTATTCAATACAATATAATTTTGCAAACTGCTGACTACAGTTCTCGCTAAATAGACAAGTGTTAATAATGCTTTTTCCTTAGACAGTTGCCTTCTCACACATAGTAGATGCATCAGGACTGAACAGTAATACACTGAAATATCACGATACAAAAATGAAATGGAATACATTGTAAAATGTTGTTTTAATTACGTTAATTTCATGCAGCAATCCAAAACATTGCATCTTCTAAAGAATTACCTCAATGCCCTTCTATTTTGAGTTGTTGCCCAGTATGTACTCTGCAGGCTTGTTTTTCCATTTCCAATCTACTTACAAAACAACCTTATTACAGCTTGACTTCCCCCCTATGATGCACAAATCTATCTAGAAGTAAAGCAAACTGACTGTTTTAGTGAATGCTCTACACTGAAAATAAAGCAAAACAAAATGATACTGAGATGTCAAAGATTAATGTGAAGTTGAGATGAACTTTGAGAAGCTTTCATCTTAAAAGCTGCTTCAACTCATCTTCCTTACCAGTTTTTCATCCTACTTCCTGAATAAAATACAAGGATACTTCTACTTTCAAGCATATTCTCCAAAATGTTTGAATTTACTTCATTTGAAGGTGATTGTAGAACTGAACAAGCAGTCTTAGACATCTCCCTCAAGAGGGCAGGATTGGAAACAGTACTGGAAAACGTCTGCCCAGTGAAACCAAGCGGATAAAAGCCAGTATTGTGCATATCAAACAATACTCTCTGACATCCCTGGAACTGGGAACTCAACACAGCTGCCTTGGCTATAAGTCCATGGGGTTCTCTCTGGGGCTCACTGACATCTGATTCCTGGGAAACAAACCCTGTTTCTCGCTCAAAAGCATCGTAGTGTTGGTGCACTGACACTGCGGTCTGCAGAGGTGAGGGCTGATTCCACACAGCTTTGTTAAGGGGAACAGGAAAAAAGGAAAACAAAATATCCCATAAATATTTATCTCTTTGTTTAAAAATAAATTTCTTACACACAGTCTGCTACAATACTTGGTATGTGTACTGAAGTACCAAGTGAAAATGCATACATTTAGCACACTTTGTTAGAAGGTATAACTAACAACACAATGTTCAAAAATAATAATTAAAAAAAAAAAAAAAAAAAAATCAAGAAACGAACAGAAGTTAATCAACCTCAATTCAGATATGATTAAAAGTAAGCAAAACAGAACCAAAACTATACACAAATACTGCTCTCAGAATCATAAAAAAATAAAATTCCTCAGATTATAATACAATTTGGATTGAGAGCATTCCTCCTAGACACTAAGATTTCTCTCTAATGTCCTCCAAGTTTTAAGTCTGCAGAAGGAGGAACAGAGTGCCTATTGACAAATATGTGGTTCTGAAAATAAAATGTTGTGCCTACAGATGCGAGCTGTCACTGTATGTCACAGGTTGAAAGAAGTTTGGCACTGTTAATTCAAGAGTGTTCTTTAGTCAACAGCTCAGATGTGATTAACAAGGAAAACATGACAATAAAAATCAGCAATCATATCTAATGGGTCACTTGTGTGATTAAAATAGAAAAAAAAAGGCTCATTGTAAGTTCCATGGCACATATACAGAATAATTTTATCTTTTTCTAAGTAAGCTTCATATCCCAAAAGTCAATGGTTAACTCTGAGCAGAGTTGCAATACTTCTCAAAAGCAGTAGCAGCAAAGGAAAAAAGCACTACAGTAAGAATTATGCTGTTCCCAAACATAATTTACCATACTAACTTATGAACATATTTCCACGGCTGATTTAGTAGATGTGCTCTTGCATGCAACCTAAAAAAGCAGAAATGAATCCTCCCTATAAAAATCAGAGAATTTTAACCACTCTTAAGATATCTCGTATGGTCTTATAATACAGCATTTTAGATAAAATTATTTCATAAATTTCCCCAAATGGTTTGCATTCCTACAAGGCAGAACAAAAAGCAGTAAAAGACTTCACAGAATCAGAGCTAGACTTTTAGCATCTCTTGCAAAAATTAAAAAGTTCTCAAGAATGAAATCTTGATTGTTATTCCTAGAAGAAAATATAGAAACTTGCCAGGAAAATTGCACCATATCATGAGTTTGGGGAGTTTTGTTTATGTTTTTATAAAAGAGAGATATCAATATTCACTAGATTTATAAAACACATTAATCTGAGAAACCTGAGTGAAACACTTCAGACACACTGGTGGACAACAGCCAAGTAAGCAGTCTGCTCCTTCCTCATTTCAGTAGTTTGTTAAGTGCTCAGAACATGTAGCATTCATTTCTGTGAACGTTTGCTTCTATTCCTCATTGGAGAAGATCCTTAAAGCGTGGCCCTGGGTGCGCAGGCAGTGTGGCTAGGGAAAGAGTAAGGTCAGTACAGAGGTAATACCTTGTTTCCTTAAGAGGAGCATTCCATGGCAGAAATGTGCACTGGTTCAGTGAACCCAAATAATTTTCATAGCAGAAATTTCTGTTTATGCGTATGATCTCTAGTCAGATTTTCCATTTTTATGAGTTTTGGCTTCCTCCTGTCCAACAAGACAAATAACTTTGTAGCAACCTTTCGTAATTTTGACCATCCACATCAAGTTCATAACATCCAAGACAACACTTGAGATAATCCAGGCACTCTGGGCTGCAAATCCTAATCTCTGGAAACCCTCAGTTCCAAACGAAGAAAATACACGGCTGTAATACATAGGCATGACGGCAATCCTCACCACGAAGAACACAACTGTCATCAGCACACCATTGATCATGTTAGCCTTTGAAGATTTGGGATATCCCAGTACTTCAAAAAACCACCTGCAAAAGAAGTATTCACAGACGGCAGGCACGCTTAAGTCCACTTAATTGAAGATTTTATTTCTCTTAATTAAGCATGTATTTTTTTAATTGTTTCTACCTTGTATTTCTAAATTATTGCTTCTATTTCTAAGTTATTGCATAGTTTCTTGGCTTACCTTGCAAATTCTTCTGCTTGGTTTCTTTTTTTTTTCCCCCCAGGTAAGCACTGCATGATATCAAGAACATTACGTGTAGAATAACACGTAGAAAATCCCAGTTCATATTGTAAGTCAGTTCAAGACTAGTATATATGCCAATGACCATTACACTATAATTTAAAGTAACTTCTAAGGTGGCAAATTCAAATTAATTGCTTTTTATTATAATTTGCATTAATAGATAATTAAAAAATATTTCTGCCCTGAAAGCAATCCTAACATTGTGTTTGGATATGGTAATAAAATAGAGGCGTAATATTTCATAGATCTCAGGGGGGCGAATGGTGGCTGTCACCATGCCACAGTACTTCTGCTTATGAGTGTAAAGATAAGCAGAAGTGGGGCAAGCAGTCTTTTTCAGGAGTGCAGCTTGAAGAAGCTGGCCACTGCAAAAGGCAATAATGCTTGTGCATGGCAACAGAGGCACCACTTCGTGTTGGCTTATCTGTTGGGCCAAGTGTGTCATGCTAACAGAGAGAAAAAATACTGAAAAAAGAAACTGAAAAGCGGGGGATGAAAGGTTCCCACTAAACTAAGGACTCTGGAGAACTCCCAAAGAAAAGAAACCTTTGGAGGAGAGAAACTCCCAAAGAGAAGGAACCTTTGGCAGAGGAATTCCCTAAGAGGAAAAAAAACCTCTTCAGAAAGAATCCCCTCGTTTGCTGCTACAGTGCAAAGCTTTCCGCCTTTCTCCCATGCCCTATGGTGACCAGATGAGTTTTTGGGATCAACAGATGCACTACAAACCACGCTGGACCTATGGTGGTGACCATCTCTCTTGCCTTCTACAAAAACTGCTTGCTTTTTCGCCCGTCTTCCTTTCCCCATCTCCGTAAACAACTAGGATTTGTAATAAGCTGGTCAGGCTAACATTTGACCCCGGTGTCTTAATCTCACTGTTATATCTCACATATATATTAAACATTCTCTCTCTCCTATAATTGGAGTGAGACACGTCCACACATAATAAATAAATGCAAGGAAAAATTGAGCAACACCGCCAGGTTAAAGACAGGAAAATAGCATGAATCAACATATTCATGACAGCGATTGGGAAGAAGGAAGTGGAATAATCAATTTGTTTTCAAAAAGCCACGGGGTTAAAGCTATTAAACAAAATAACAAGTTAAAAACTTGTAAAAAATAAAGTCAATTTTAATTATCTGCAGATTGCAACCTACATAATTACTGATATACTAAAAAGACTTGCCAGACATCCAGCTCTAACGGAAACACACCAGGAATCAGTTAAGAATGCAGCAGATACAAACTCCAGGCTCTCCAGGTGATAGCCTGATCAGGAAGCTGGACATCTTCCCACCAAAACGCTGGGCTGATAGAGACCTGGCATGTTTAGTGAGACTGAGCCTGTATTTTCCTCAATATATTTAATGCAGATTCCAGAAGTAACATCAAAGCAAGCTTTTGAAGTCCACAGCAATGAGCCAGGATAAGTAACTGCTGGAGAAAAGGGTGACTGGACATCTGCTCAGAGACTTCCCTCTCCCAGCAAATTCAAAAAATATGAATAAATAAATCTCAGTGATTGTTAACATTTTACCCAACACAGTTTATAATTAACTGCATAAATGTTGACATGAACATAAAAAGATCTAAATGCTTGGCATGGGGACAGCCCTGAATTAAATACCTCTAACAGCACCAAAACAAAGAAAATACTTCAGTTCTGAGATTAGAATATCATTTTATATTTTAATACTGCTCTTTTTTGGTAATACTAAGAATGCAAAGCAGAAGTTTAATGTAAATCATTATCTACCACTTGCTGCCTTAAGCGTCTGGTTCCTTTCAAATGTAATGGGAAAAAAAACCATGCACTAATGAGATGACATTTCTCAGTGTGAAGGACCTTATCGTCTCCACAAAGACTTCTGTTTTTCTCAGAAAGCAGTAGATGTGGGTTTTCAAGGACACAGTCTCACCATAGGCATTTAAAAGTATAATATATACTACTTTTAATAGATTTGAAAGGCAAGCATCCATTTCCAGTATGAAATCCTATCTTGATAAAAGTCAGTTATGAGAACAATGACTGGGACATGAGCACTAATAGAGAAATCTAGAATATAATACCACCTTCAGAATACACTACGTCTTGCTTTCTTACTGTCCTATAAAACAAGCTTGAGGAAGTGCTTATTCATTCCTTGGTTTCTCTGTGCAAGCAGAGCACAGCCTGAATTAAACCACAACAGCCTTCTCTTGGACAAATGGAAATAGTCCTGCAGAGCTCCTTTACCTGCACTCCTCTAAGTTGAATTTGCTAACATTCAGAAGAGTCCTCAGCACAATTCTTCCTTTTTGTTCTTTACATTCTTAGAAACGTGAGGAATGCTACAGTCTCAAAAACTCTTTCGGAGCTGACAATCACAATCTACTAATAGATAATACTTAGACATCTTGTCTGAAGGCTTATAGACCCTTTTTCTTATCACCCTCACCCTTTCTGTATCTGACACCTGGAAAGGAAAATAGATACTACACAAGAAGGATCAGTAAAGTAGAAACACCCAAAAAAAGATGGGAATGGGTATGCGGTGCACTGTGAGATCTGATCCTACACTACAAGCAAAAGAAAAACATGGCGGAGGAGGGGGAGGAAGAGGAGGAGGAGATGACAGCAGCTCCATCCTATACCAAAGTCCCGCTCTCGAGGTGAAGTCCTGGAGCAGGTTGGCGTCTCCAGTTGGGTCACAGCAGCTGCAGAGCAAGTGGGCACCCAGCCCAGAGCTCTGGGAAATTCCAGGGACTGCCCTCCTTGGCATCATCATGCCTTCCCTGATTCTCACAGCAGCAGTTTGAGTGTGGTGCTACAACCAGAAGCCACAGCAGTATTCCACTGTCACTGAAGTCTGCTAAAGAGACTCCTGCCACTCTCTTCTCTGATCACAAGTGTAAAGCTTGCACAAAACTACCACAGCTGCATTTAGATGCTTTGCTACTTTTCTAATTTAAGAGCTCAGAATCCAGAACTATTTTTATAACTGAAATATGAAAATCTGGCATTTTATATGAAGGTTGCTTTAAAAAAGAACTCAGGGGTGAGCACACCAGCTGTGCAGCAACAGCAGCTAAATGTTTTCATAGCAAAATAGATTTCCAGATAGTAAACTCTAAATAAATGAAAATTCACTTTTAGCAGCTATTCAATGACAAAATCCTTCCTGTATAATATGGATAAAAATGTAAAGAACTGTGTAAAAACTCCACAGCTACTTACCGCTGATTGACAAAAGGAGTGGAGAATTCTGCAAGCAGACGGAAGTTCCCAAAATAAGCCAGCAGACCTTTGCTCTAGTTGGACAAAGACAAAGCAGACACAGAGATCAACAATCTAGCAGATGAACCTTGATTGAAGTCTTCAAGCGTACACAGAATGATACAGTGACCCAAATGCCTGATTAAGATGGTCAGTATGCCAGTTTCTTAGCTGTGGCAATCTTCCATAAAGTTTCAAAATGAAGTTTTCTACAGAAGATGCTGTTGTCCTTTAAATACCATGAATCAGTAGGATTTTTTTTTTGTTTTTGTTGTTGTTGTTGGTTTTTTTTTTAATAAATCTTTAAAAGATGTAGAAATAAGAGGAAATGGGAAGCCAGCTAGGAGACTGGCACAAGAATTGGTAGGATATAACTATGATGGTACTGCTACTGCCTAAGGGGATTATAAATATTCTGGATTTCTCACGTTTAAACAAACTCAAACAAAATCAGTAAGGTGAAGAACGTCCCTGAATTGTTTTAAGAATACAACCTAGCTACATCAGGATAAATTATCGGCTTTTATTTGGCAGCAGAAAGGACACACAAAGCCCTTGAAATTCTCTCCTGCCTTCTGAAAGGAAAATCCTTTCCACTAGTTGTGTTGCAGTCCCTGCCACATCCCCTAAGCTGGAAGACTTTGTCTTCCCTATGTTGGTATCCAGATAACAGCATGGAACTTTTCCACCAAAACACATTGTAACTGAACACCTCCCTCTAAGTGACAAAGTACACAGGCTTCTCTGTCTTATCTTTTGGTTGTGTTATGAGCTGGAAATAGTATCCCACTCCACCAGGACTGGGCAAGCAGCAGTTGGCAGGTGTAGAGATAAAGAAAATTCAGCCTTATTCCTGAACAACCCATGCCACAGACATAGACATCCAGTGGGTGAGTTGGATCCAAATAATAAATTGAGCTTAAAGTTCACGCTATATTATTACTCCAGAAACAACTACTGATTTTTCTGCATGAGGGATTAGTCTCAGGAGTGATATTTTCATTTCTCTAATATCCAGTTCTAATTCAGTTTCATCCATGACATATTAGTAGATCTAATTACCTTCAACCCGAAACAGAGTACTTACTTGTCAGCGCACTTCATTACCTTTAGATGGTTTAAATCTGGCAGTAATCTGACATCTCAACACATTTTTAAATATTTTAAGCCTGGGATTCATGAACTAGCTAGTGAAAGAGATGTGGTAAGTGAAGTAAATTGTGTTTTATAGGATTTCTTTATTTACTGAATGAGCTTTTCAGAAGAGCTTTAGCAGCATTACTCTGGAGGTCAGCAGGTTTTCTACCAAATCACAAAGGCATCTTAGCAATTCCAGCAGTAAATCAGCAGCAAAGAGTAATTGAGTTAGTCTTCGCCCTAGAAGAATAACCTTTTCTTCCCCTTTTATCATCAGTGCATGTACATATGTCACAGATATTGAAAGATATATACAGTGAATCATCAACTGCTTCCCCACCACAGCAATCTTAGAAAAAGTCTCAGAGGGTCAGCATCAGCCTTCATAAAAACAAAACAAACAAACAAACAACATACACGTACTGAGAAATCTCAGTTACAACAAAGCTTAACGTTAGTCTAAGCTAAACAGCGGATATAGTTACTTTGTTTATCATCTGCAATTGGGAACTTCATGTGATTGTTCATTTTTCAGATTAGTATACTTATATTACATATTAACATGTGCTGTATGCCAGCTGCTTAATATCCAGAAGAGAAACACATTTCATAATCCTACCTACCATAATAATAAAGTGGTCATGTCTGGGTGACCTAAATGTGTACAGAAACAAAGTTTTTCTGTTTTTTTTTATTTGTTTTTGTTGCTGCAATTAAATAAAAAGAATAATCTCCAGAAGAACCACATCCAGCTGCTCAGAGTGAGACATCAACTGACCAATGGTCTTAAAAATACAGTAACAAGCAAAACATTTGAAATCATCTCCTGGTTTTCCATTTAAGTGTTCACACTTGTGATTTTGTGATCTCTTTATTGAAGATATAAATATGCCTATCATAAAGTTAACACACCAACCAGCAAATAACTTTTTTAAACATTAAGGAAATGAGATTCATAAAAGCACTGTCTCCATTCTCATCTGCTTGTTACATTACTAAAGAATACAGCACTCACCAGTACAAAATAATAAGCATACAGAGCTGCCAAGTGATGTATTACAAAAAATTTGTCACCAATTGCCTTCCAGTAGCAAATAATAAGCAACAAATCTACAAGAGAAAATAAATAATGTTAAAAAGCAAGTTAGTATGCTACCATTTACTTGAGAATAGTGTTTCTCTTAGTTTTTAGAGGTATGAATGCCAGTGCACACTACCAGTAGAAACACACTTTATCCTAAAGATTTTTTTCCAGTAAAAGTTCTGACAAAATATTAAGCACAAGTTATTCCAACAGCTGCAATAAATTATCTTCCATATCAACAGGAATATGGGACAATACCTTTAGCTGAAGTATTCTGGTAGGAAATGGTGGATCCAGAATCTGATATGAAGACCTCACACTTACAAATCCACAAATTTGAAATAACTGACCAAAAAAAGAGGAGTGGGAAGGGAAGGGACATATATAGCCAATGTACAAATGCCTACAATAAAATCAAGGATCTACTATGGAGAATTAGTGAGTTCAGAACTTTATACTTGCAAACAGGGAACCATTAATCCTGTGCAAGAAACACGTGGAATGAGAAGCATGCTCACTTTATTTAATCAGACCTTCCCAGTTACTGCAAAAGCAATACAGTGTACTTGAGTTACTGCTGTAAAGAAAGCTTTGACAGAGAATTTCTTCTTGCCCTGTGATTGTCTGAGATTTCAGAAAATTTTCTGTTCTATACTGGAATAAGCAATTTATGCCTCTTCTTTCTCCAAATAAATGAATACTCGGCACTTTGAATGGAATACTAGTGACCAAGGTTCAGAATTAAAGACCTTACCATTATGCTTTTCCTATCTGCAGTGAATGCCTTGATCTCTTTATATGAGCTGTCCTCAGGCAGGACTCCATATTATCTGATATAGCTGCTCCACCACATATAAATAATTAAACATTAACTACATAAGGAAGAGAATGAGTGGCCAAGTTCAGTCTCTGTTCAAAGGCATTCATTAATTCATAATGAAAGCCTAATGCGTAACTATTTAGAAATAGATACCAATGAATTTAAACATAGAAGATGAAGTTCCTCTTACAGACAAACCAGAGACTTGAACTGCGTGTGCTGGTCACCAAACCCATTAGTGAGAAATCAACTGCAAGAGACAATTTAGTATACAGCGTAGTCTCTGGTGAAAGACTCCATTCAAACAAGGGAAGTTTTCCCAGAAAACAGTCCAAGCTAAAGAGTTTTCATTTTGGCAAGTCAGCAATTCCCCACACAAAATAAAAGTTCCAAATAGTGTTTTTGCAAAATTCCCATGCCAATTTTAGTTAGTCAATAATTCAGAACATCAACATATTTAAATGTAAATGCTGCATTAAAAAAATAATTCTAAATTTTCAAGTTTTATATGTGACTTAATTTTGGTTTGAAGCGAGATTAGAAGGTGGGCAAGTGAGATCCAATGGCATCATTTGCCTCAACTTGCGTTGAAGGTTGTATATTTAGTTTCTGGTGCTCTGAAGCAAGCCACTTCCACACCTTCTGAAGTGGCTGAAGTACAATCTGAACTGGAATTGGTAGATGGGTACCAAACCATCACAAAGCCACGCCATGGCATTCCCTTACTGCCTGGGGAGACACCATTCCCATCTTTCACATCCTGCAATTTCACCACAACCCCACAACTCCATTACAATACAACTTCTGCTGCGGCTTTTAAAATTCTTACACCCATCACATCTCCAGAACAGTGTCTCAAGATAAACGTAAATAGATAGGACTCAATATAAATAAACATGTTGAGCACGTTATAAAGATGACGTTGCATAATTACCAGAAATGAGGTAGCCTGTGGTAATAGCAATATTCAGTTTCACAATTGAAGGGTCACCCCTGTAAACACACCAAAAATGCACAGTTAAGCCTTGGAAACAAGGTAATTTGCAGAGGATGCGCACGTATCAAACATCATCGTGTCCATGAGGTTACCTAATGTTTGTCCCAACAGTAAGACATCGTGAGACTTGGCCACAGATCAAAGTTACATAAATGGACTCCTTTCCAGGCAGATGCAAGACATCTGCTAGCTGTCCCTGGCCTGCCCCTGGCTACACACCAGAACTGAAACCCAGCAATCGCCCTGGGCTGGCTTCTCTGACAACAGCAAATAGAAGCAAGCAGCCCAGGCAGCGTCACAGCACTCTGATTGACAGTCTTCATCTCCATTTTTTTCTTCTGCCAGTATTAAAACTTTGTGACAGATGACAAAAATATCTCTCTCAGCTAATGCTTTTCATATTTGTGAGAGGACAAATGCTTATATGAATAAACAGAATAGAAGGAGACACTAAAGGAGTTATTTGCCTGTTCTTTGAAGCCAAAGAACCTTTCAGCAAAAATGTTTTTTAGAGCAGTTTCACATCTTCTGTGCCTTCCCTTTTGGTGCCAAAGATTCATTTAATAGCAAATTAAAAAATGAAGTCCCCCCAGTATGTTCAAAACCACAAGACCTGTGAACACTGCTCAAGAAGAAGCATTCATATTACAGCAAGTAACTACTATTTGTTCTTTCTTCCACTGTCCTCTGTGTATTGTTACCTTGAGGAGTTAAGTAAGCAATTCTCCTTTCCTATGCCCAAAGATCTTTTTTTTTAAATTAATTTTAAGATTTTTAAAATTAAAAAAAAAAAAAAGCTTACGTTGTGCATCTAATCTAGATTTGTTTTGTGTAAAAATACACTGAGCTTCAAGTGACGTGTCAACAGATTTTTAAGATGTGGGCTGCCCAAAATCTCCCATTAGCATTAATGAGAGAATTATAACCTTGCAACAAGTCCTCTCCAGACTTTCTGGACCAACATTTTGACAGCATGCACGGCTGTGCTACCCATTTGTCATCTGTCAGTACCTTCAAGAAAAGTCCATTACAATCCCAAATTAATCTCAGTTAACAGAAAATATAGAATTCAGTCTAAAATGTTCTGGATTTCCCAATCTATCAGCTCAAATGGGAAATGCTGTCAAGTTTATGAGCCCTGGTGTTTGCAGCACAGTTTTGACGCAGGCGAGTGCCAGGAATGACAAACAGGGAGTGACCTGAACAAGCAGAAGTCTCTTTTACAACTGCTTGGGAGGTATGTGCAGCAAATGCACTACAGGAACACACACATGGAGAAAAAACACAAGGATGCCCAGCCAACTTTCTTCAAGCTTTTTTTGCAGATATTTTTCAGGTACAGTCTACTAGATAAAAACACTTTAACTTAAAGAAGGTTGATGACTGCAAAGTGGAGAGTGATATGAAGAAACCTGCTCTCTTGTAAATACACGAATTAAGTCGTAGCTTCACACCGTCTCCCTCTTCTTACCTAATCTCTACCACCTACACATTTTCTACCATGTTATTCTCATCATCTCAAAAACAATTTCTACATTATTTATGCTAGTTAGCTATTCTCTTAACATATAGAAAATATGGCAAGTGTTAGGGGAAGTCCTAGGCCATCAAAAAAGGTGTAAAAACACCAGGCTGATAAACCTCTGTGGCATACGCATGGTCCAGTCTTTATCATCTTTTGTTAGGATCTACTGCATCTAGTTTCAGGCACTACCTGGCAGCAACACCACATCCTCTCTCCATTGCACCCAATGCCTTAGTAGGAGTCCTGATCCCCTTCAAGAACTACATGTATTGTCATCACCATGCATTTAAGCCTCACATGAGCCCAGAAGTCAGGCTGATATACATTGAAGATTGGAACCTATGGCTTTCCATTACTGATATAAAAGACACAAATCCTGCAGAGAATAAATGGACATGATCATACAATCAATGGCTGTACAAAGATTTTGGCAATAAACAGAGGGCAAGAGTGACAGTGGTCTAAAATTGGAGCACCAGTGTAATGCTTTCAGACTACATGAGTAAAAGCAGCATTAAGGCTTTCTGGACGCACACAGACTGTTGAAACTGGACTCAAATGCTTCTTCACTGCTTATAAGACACTCCTAATGAAAGGCTCATGCATCTTTCATATCTGCAGAAGATATGAGCTCCACAGCTTATGACTGCATTTCAAAAGGGCATTTGATTTCCATGATGGAAGAACCTTACAGCAGTTCCTTAGAATTTGCTTTTTCCTCTTCAGCCGTATCCAGTTAAATTCAAAACTATGTGAATTCAACTATGAATCAATGGAAAAGTGACAGATTAAAATTTAAAGTACATCCAGGTCATACAGCAGACTGAAAATTGATTAAAGCTCTGTATGGTCAGTGAGGGCTTCAGTCACCACAGAGAGGGAATTGGCACAACATATGGAGAAATGCAGAGACAAATGCTAGCTATCTCCTTTTCAAGAGTAATATGAAAGTTAGCCTTAGACGAAAATATACACCTGCAATTTCTGAGGAAACTGACCTGTGATTCTGGCTTCACTGGTAGTTTCTGACAGAAGAAGCACAACACAGAGTTTTAATTCATTATAATCATCATTATAAGTGTATCCAAACAAAAAAAAAATACTTAGAAGGAAAAGTAGAAATACATAATAATTTTTTTTCCCCCAAAATTGATTTTGTCCTACAGTATCTTTTACATAATATAGGATGCTAAGGCTCCGTAAAGGAGGTTAAGTTTTCAAAGCAGTACACAAAAATATCTCACAGCCTTTCTTAAACTTATTAAGAATTAAAGATAATTTTTGAAAACTTAGTTTTCTATTTAATTAAATTTTTTATACACCAGGATAATTTAGTAAGCGTGCAGACAATTTATCACCAGCAAGTCATACTTCTTTCTATCACTTATTACTTCTTTTGTACTGTTTAGAAGAAGGTCTACTCAAGCAAACCAAGATAAAAGCTTGTATAAGATAAAGCTTACCACAATCCATATGGAGATCAAGTTATAATAACCTACTGCTTTTAAACAAGGTTAACGATCTTGTAAGATACTGGAGATTGTATACAGTCACTCCAGAGATACCAGAAT
Source organism: Tetrao urogallus (assembly GCF_951394365.1). NCBI lineage: Eukaryota > Metazoa > Chordata > Aves > Galliformes > Phasianidae > Tetrao > Tetrao urogallus. Next base: position 16,616,758 of record NC_136818.1, on the reverse strand, counting down.
ACAATGAAAAAAAGTCAAAGAAACAAATTAATCATGTATCACTACAAAAGTAAGAGGCCAGCATTGTTCACATTTGCTTTCTGAATCAGTGTTACGTTTAAGAAAGCCACATAAGAAATCAGTGGCAGAGATACCATCAGAATTCATAGCTTCAAGCACCCAATCTTGTCTAGTCCATACCGTACCGCCATTAGTTTACAGTACCAAAGAGCAAAGTAAGAATCACGTGTTAAATTTACCTGAGTTTAAACTGAATCATACTGTAGACCTACAACAAAAATAGCACCCTATGGCAGAAATATGAAATGAAACTCCTGAAGAGTGATTAACTACTACATGGCCTCTTCCAGAGGGAGAGTTCCAGAAGGTAATGAATGAAATGTCAAAATACCAATCACACAAAGCAAGAAACATATCCTGCCCAAAAAAGTAAGCAAAAAACAAAACAATATAACTCAATAGAACTAAACATTAAAAAAAAAGGAAGCTTAAGATGGAATATTTGATGAATAGAGAAAACATTCGAAATCTATTGATTAAAAAATTCTATTCCCTATAAAGATAGAATCCCTTAGAACTCCTTCATACTTCTTGGTAGAAGCTTTTTGGGAGGCTACAGTATAACATCCTAACTTCTCACCTTTTAGATATGTATTTTACATAGATAGTAGGCTCCACTTCCCCCACCCCCGCAATGATTTGAAAGAGCATTTCAATTTAATTTAAAAATAATTGTACTAAGTAGCATAGTTTCAGTCTTGCCAACTGAGTTGGACTCTCAATCCCATAGATTAGTAATATGCAATTACAAATCAATTGACTGCATGGTATCTATCCCACTTCACAGAGACAGTACGCTAAGGGCATTAGCACTGACAAAATAATCTGGAATTGTAAAGTAGCATGGACAAAAGTAAATACATCAAACTGTGTATTTTACAGGGAAATAAAACATTTACTACACTAATTAATACATTGCAGGATACTTTTTCCATGCTCTATTATGTTACTTGACCGTGTAAACACAACATGTAAATAACAACATCTTACCAGAGATGGTCAGCATTAACAGCTTCATCGTACAACAAAATATACAGACAAAATCCACCAACCACCAAGGCATGGAATGTGGACACTGTCCTGAAAAACAGATCACAGTCACAAGGAGATACTGCCAGTCACTGTCTGTACTGTACTGCAGGTAGGATACACCTAAAGGCATGCCCCTCTGCATCTCTGCTTTACCACTTACACAGTGACACGTGAGAAAGGAAGTCATAAAGAAGTATCTTCTGATGGGGGCGTGGGGGACGAGCACTGAAGAGAAAGAGTGGTTTTAAAGTAAAGTAACTGAGATCTACAGGTGTTTTTTTGTTTTTCCAATTAACCTACTGTTAATGAATACTTAAAGACAAAGCCACATCCAGTTCTCAAATACTGCATTGCTTCATTTGATGGAAAACCCACAGGAAAGCGCCTTGATTTTATACTCAGACTGGCTGTGAGTACCTCCTTTCAGGCACCAAGATGACCCAAAAATAATTCTCCTGAGCCTGGGTTTTGCAAAGAGGGGCATTAAGTGAAAATCCTATTGGTGAAAATTTCAGAAAGAATTTCTAGAGTGCTTGAAGTAGACTCTGGCCATCAAAGAGTAAACTTTTGTAACCCAGAGCTGCGGCTGCATATCCAAGGTGTAACAGCAGCAGCTTCCTACCAGCTTGCACTATTTCATACTCCTCCTGTCTTACACAAAGTCACAGGAATCAGCCAGGCCCACAAGTGCTGGCAGAGCAGCACACCCTGCGCTGAAGGCAGGCAAACCCCAAGCATGGCCAGGTCCTGTCTTTTTTTCCTCTAGAAGGTTTACTGAATAAAGAGGGATTTAGTCTGTTTCCAAGGGATGTATTATCTTCTATTGGTATGAGAAAATTCTATCACTTCTCATCAAAGATGTCCCTATTTACCATTTGCTTAAGGAGTGTCATCATGCTACTTTCAACAGCTTTTTCAATCATACGCCAGAAAACGGATAGAGATAAAAACAGTCTGAATATCCAAATGAAACAGGCTAAGTATGAACACTTAAAATCTATTATAGCATAGGCTTTATATATATATTAAAAAAACCCAAAACTTTAAACAAAGTAAAATCCTGTTATCAGAATTTTAATGATAATTAGTGCTTTAATTAAAACATTGACTCTCACAACACGGAACTACATAAGACCAGAAACTTTGCATCCTTTTAAAAACAAAGCATGGCATGCAAGGTTAGTGCTTGAGAAATACTTGGGATTTTTTAACTTTAGGAGAGCACAGCGCTGAAAGAAGTAAAATTTGCCCTAGCTTATACTTCATTAGCTTGCAGTTGCAGTTTGTCTTAGGAGTGGCTGTTTATTCAAACCTTAGTTCAGATAAGCTTACAAGCTATATACAAACACAGCACTTGAAGAAGAAAAAAGAAAAAAAAAAAAGAAGGAAAAACAAAAAAAAAAAGGAAAAAAGAAAAAAGCAGATTTCTTCCTTATTTCTGGACTTTGAAGTTTCCCCACAGAATAAGAGAAATACTCCATTTTAATATGGAAACTAGGTCAAGCTATCAAGCTCAGTACATTTCTTTGAAATTACTGTCAAAGCCTGCATCCTTTAACTCCTCATTAAACTGCAAAGAAAAAAAATAACAGGTGCACTGATAAAGTGTATACTTATTCTTTTCCTACCAAATCTATGCATTTTCACAACTGCATAATAGTAGTACAAATATATGTTGCAGAAGAGGTGACAGGAACTTCTGCATGACAAATTAGTTACAGTACATCTGTGTTGAAGTGCAACTTTTAATTCAATTTGAGAATGTGCATATTGAAAGATCTCAGAATCAGTTTCTTTATTGGTTCTTAACTCTTGGAAGGTCAGAATAAACAAACTGACAATATGGAAAACATGATCCAGAGCTGCAGCTCAAATGCTCGACTCACAAAACCCTCAAAACTAACAACATATTTTCAATGCTACAGCTCATTTCAGGCAGATGCCGTCTTCCAGACCCAGCTGAGCTGATAAAAATGCATGACCATCCTCTGTGCCAGTTTCCTTCAGGACTGCCAACAGAACCATTTGTCTGAGCCCTCCCTAGAGCAGCTGAATGTAAGACAGAAGAGCAAACATCTACTTTTCAAACATTTAAGCTAATCAAATTCATTTTAACAGGAGATAGTAACTTCCTCCACACGCACGGCCATATGCACGGTAGACACGTGTCTCTCTATTCTATGAACACATAAGATATTCCTTGGGGCTTTTCTTCACTTCACTGAGACACTGAAGTGAGGAAGCAGCGTGGTGAAGTGCTGTGCTTGGCTAGCAAAGTTAACAGCCAATCTCTTGCAGAATCACCAGCACCATCAGCCCTTCTTTCACTCTGTGCCCTCCTCAGATACAAAACCAACAAACTGCTGATGAGCTGTGCCTCACGTTTCATGCCTCTTAATTCCAGAACTGAACCACAATTTATCTAAAATCTAGCACTAACATCAACATCCTGCTCTAAGAAAAATCGTGGAAAGAAGTTAAAAAGAAGGGAACAGCATGAGGTGCTCTTTCAACTTGAGTAATTAAACACCTTACTGCAAAGTAGCCTGGAGATTACAGAGCAGCTTATTTCCAGCACACTTGTGATCTGTGAAACAACTTGTGTGTTGTTATGCAAAGCTTTGCAACTTACCATAATGCTACCAGGCATGAGGTATGTCCTCAAAAACCTTATTATGCAATTTAGGGGTCACTTGATGTGGCTTTGAGACAAAAGTTCAGCTCCAGTATGATAAAAGTTTAGTTTCCCTGTTGGACTTTATTGTCGATTTCTAACACAGAGATAAAACTCAGTTTGCACTGATATCATGAGCTGGCAATCTAGAAAGATATTTTGGTAGATACACAATTATTCAAAGATCGGACTGAAATTAAGATGGTGCCTTTAAAAGCACTGCAGGCAGACATTTGCCAAATGGAGGACGAAACTATTTGAGTTACTAATATTGCACAGACAAGGAAATAACTTTAAAAGCATCCACTTGATAATGCCTTTAAAGAGGACAGGGGAGGGAGAGCGATAATGATAATGCTTTTTGAGTGCAGTAACAGCCGTACAGTACATACTTCTCAACACAGAATTTCAGAAACACCTGAAAAATATTTTAAAAGTTTAATAGGCCACTTGAGCATGAAGTTATACTGTAACAATTCATTCTGGTTGGAGAAACTTCTGTACTAGATATAATCTTTCAAAGTTTATTTGAAATAAAACCTCAGTGATTACCCTGCTTGCAGTTACTACTCTATACTTCCTTTATAGCTTAAAATAGAGGACAGCACCCACCCAGGGAAAGGTTTACAGGGCTGCACAAGCTGCTGCCTGTGCCCTGCCCAAGGGGCAGGAGTAGCACAGGTACACACATCCTAGTGGCAGGTCTGTAGAGACACAAAGGGAGCAAGGCAGGTTTTTTAGACCAATTTTCCACAACTCCTTTCTGAACACTTACCCTACATCTCAATATCCTCCTGCCCTTCCTCAAAAAAAACACAGATGTAGCTGTCCTGAAGCTGTAGTATAACTCTGCCTCACCACAGTTCTACAATGACAATTTATCAAATACTTGGAAAACCTATCTAAAGCAGGATGCAGTGTACTAGTAGTGAGAGACAAGAGTAACTTGCTTTGCACACAAAAGCACGACCCAGAGAAATACTATCAGTAAGATCATAGAATAAATTGAAATAGGTATGATTTTCATGCATGTCTGGGTGAAAGGAATTTCATACCCATTCTCTAACTAGAAGCATCATAGAGAAGTCATCTAAAATTAATCCACATTAACTTAGTACCTCTCACCAATCACTATTTTCTTTTACTTCCTTTTTCACTTGAGCATCATGATCTAAAGAAGCATTTAATACACAGGTGTTTGTAACTCCATGTCCAAGAAGGAGATTCTTCTTCGACATGCAGACTTTGTTAAGCACATAGAACTGTCCTACTAATCCTCGTGCATGTTTAACCAATATCCTTATCTGTAGTTTTCAATACATGCGCTCACAAGTGGTAGTTCATTAGCCACCATTTGTTTTGAACACTTTACCTTGAATTCCATTCAATCTTCCTTTTTCGGCTGAGATTGCTAAAACCAGGTGTTATTCGCGTGGATACCCAAGAGCTTAAAACATGGAACAGGAGCTGGAATATGGTAAAACTGGCAAGAGCGATACCAATAGTCAGGTTGCTGAAGGAAGCCATTGTTCTTCAGCCTGTGAAGAGAAGAAGTTGTTAATTTCAGTTCATCAACCATTCAACTTAAAGCAGCAGAGTGTCTTTGACAACTAACTTCTCAATGGAAGCACTATTCACTAAAAGTATAAAAGTGTTCCCAGACTTTTTTTTTTTTTAATGTAAAAGTTGTAACTTTTTTTTTTTTTTTTTTTTTTTTTAATGTAGCGTTTTTGCTTGTTTTTAAAGTGCTTCCGACAGCACTTCAAAAAGTGACAGTGAAGTCACATAAGCATGGCAGGGATTTTCAGGCCAGCTGAGAAGGTTTCAGTAAGCAACAGCCTCGCTGCAGCTGTACATTTCTCCACTTTACAGAGACAGGGTTTCTCAATTTGCACTTTTGTGCCTAACTGAGGGCTCCTCCTTGCAATATCATGCAGGCAATGCATTCGGGCTTTCTTCTTCTTCTTCTTCACACAAAAGCCTAATCTTTGGACATAGCAAGGAGCTTCCCGTCATCAGAACCAATGATTTCAGGTGCTGGATGGCCTACCTACTTCATGAGGCCTAAATCAATAGCTAAACAATACCAAACCCAAATGCCAGTCGCTAAATGCTTCAGTCATTTCTCATACATCTCCAGCACATCACAAGGCAGACTGGTATTTCCCAGACGTCACAAACATCTGTCACACATCTCCAGTTTGACGTGTGTGAAGTGCTTTATATTCCAAGACTCGCAAAGGCCACAAACTCTTACAAAAGTGAATTTGTATTAAGTTGAATACAAACTGGAAAACACTCACAATCCAAATGGTTTGTTTTAAACTATTTAGATGGCTATTTAGACCATTATTTAGCTGACTGCTGTCACATCTAAAAACAAAATGAAAGCTTACAGGTTAGCATAATTTGATATTACTACAACAACCCGGTGGTTAAAAAAAAAAAACAAAAACATTAAGAAAAAAATTGATAGAATGATATAATACACTGTTGTCCACATTCACTTCACATGCATTGTGGAATGAGGGAACATGCATTTGATTTTTGGAATTATATCTGCATTGCAGATGAAAAGAAATGAGCACCAGGGAGAACAAATGAAAGAAAGGAATAAAAGTCCTTTATTTAAAATAGCAAATTGTAAAAAAAATAGGTACAGTCATTTAAGTATGTAGGGTAGATGGTGAACGAATGTATGGAAACATGTTTTACATTAACACTGAGAAGTCAGCCTGCATGCTCCAGGTCTGCAGTGCAACCCAACCCAAACTGCAGTTAAGTGAGCACAATGAGAAGGTTCAGCTCACAAAGAGCACTTTTAGTCCAAATTAAAATTTGAAAGCATACATATTGCAATGCACCCTGGTTATCTGATGACCAGTTCTAGCTCAGCAGTGGATTACTCTAGAACATACTGTACTGGAACTTTGGTTTCAAACACTAGCCCATACATGCCATGTTCTCTCAAGCACTTCCATACCATTCTCCCTACATTTCTCCATTGTCAAAGAGTACACAAAAAACAAATCAAATTTTATGCAATTTTTAATACTGGAGAGTCTGGGGGCTAAGTCTGATTTTCTAATACTCAGTTTAAAGGAATAGATCAATCACCTCAATTTTATAGACTCTGATGTAAACCCACTGAGGAGCACTGAGCGGCGCCCATTCCAGACTGCGTTCCTGGGGCTGGAACTTTGTTATCACATTATTTAATTTGTAGAAAGTCCTCTCCTACATCCTTTTAACTAGAAGATAACAATTCTCATGCTACTAATTGTATTCACCTGAAATGGCTACGCCAATACCTCTGATTTTCAAAAGCACTGACATAAACATGGCTTTCTTTTGTCCAAGAGTTTTCTCCTGCAGCACCAGCACTCCTCAGCACCTGAAGAGTTCATTAGGTAAGTGATATTTCAGTGCATGGCGGGTGTTCATTTTAGTACAGGAGATGATGGAATTAAACAGAAGACTCCCAGCCATTCACTCAAGAAATGACTTTCAAGGAGTTAACCTTTCTTCTAATCTTTCTTCTATGTACATCGTATGGGGAATTTAGGAAAAAGCAGTCATTGGAAAGTGCGTGCTTGGACTTTAAAGTATGATGTACATACACCTCCCAGCACTTACGGCAGCAGTACAGAAATGGGATGCTGGCAAGGAAGGTACCATGGCAGCAGAGGAGAAACCAGTCACCTGGTGCCTGGTTGCTCCGACAGATACTCAGAAGAGTTTTGCAATACTGATTTCAGAAGGTGATTTCATACATGCCTTATCAAAACACTGTTCAAGTGCCAAAGTCCAGGAATAATTCCATATTTTACTTCAGAAAATTAAAGAATGCTGTGTTTTAATTCACTTCAAGGACCACCTGCAAACACCGTGTTTATATGAGACAGAAGAACAGTTCAGCTATAGACTTTTTCTCATATGTCTAAGTTGTTTCCAACTGTGTCCTACTCACCATGAAAATTAAGTGTTGCTTACCATGTTCTGTTTTAAGTAAGAAAAGTCATTCACCTTGCTGAACTAAACTTTATAACTTAAAAAAACAAACAAACAAAAAAAAAAACCAAGCATAATACACTTCTGATTACATATAGTTTCTTTGCCTCAAGGAGAAGAGCCAAAGTTAGGAAATCAAAAGCAGCTTTCAAATATGCTGTGGCTCTCTGCCCCAGTATTTTCTCATGGCATTCCAGCAGAGTCCGACCTGGACACAGAATAGCATGGATTATATATGAGCAGACACTTTATCCCCCAAACTGCACAGTCATTGATTACCATTCAGCCAGCTGATAGTGGGGAGAGTTGGTGTAACTACTTCGCAACACAGGAAAAGAGTAATGTAACAGTGTTGGATCCTCACCATTAGTTATTGAACAGCAGTCTTCTCCTGGCTTACCCAGATTATTGTCTTAACTGCTGAGTTAGACAGTAATTACAACTTCACTCCTGCATCTTTCAAAGTAGACGTTAGATAAATAAATATTATCAAACACTGGAAGCTGACAACAGTGAGAAAGGTGTTAGTCAGGCACCACTCTAGCAGCACAGTATCAAATTGTTCTACCGACCCCACTAATTTTGAAAGAGCCAATAACATCACTTTTCAGTCGTACTCAGAAAGAGCTGAAAATACAGTCCTTTCATCTGGTATTAATACCACATGCTATTCCTCACATTCTGTTTCTACTTGAAAATCAGGGGGAAAAAAAACAACAGGAAAGAAAACCATTAAGTAGATATATATAAACTCAGAATTAATTCACCCCCAGTATGAAACAATTAGCAACTTCTGATAGCAAGAAGCCAGCACTTACTGAGAGCATAAAGGAGGAGTAGAGTTATCCAGCACCTGTACCATCAATGGCACTCGGCATTTATGTCCTGCTCAGATTGCTGTTCCTCTGCTCACATCAGCCTTTCCCATCAGAACAATAAGACATGCTGCCCTGCCACAACCCAGTGTGTAGGCACAGCATGAGACACAAGGCCCACAGCCCTCACCTCTGCCAGGCTGGACTGCAAGACACACAGGATCACTTTCCAAACAAGATAATGTGTTAAAACTGCAAGCAATACCAGGGCATCCCAGTCAGCGCTGTGCTCTCCTGGTCTGGTTAAAACTCACAGCTCAACCCAACCCTTGTAAACCTTACTATGGTAATTTGCAAAGAACTCTGTGCTACTGCTGACTGTTGGCACACATTATATTAAACCTAATAATAAACCATCTGCAATGCTCGAGTGTTGTTGGGTCTGAACCGCAGTTTCTACTGCCCTGATTAGCTTGGAACTACATTTGTTAGCTCAGTAGGAAATGCAGGAAATATCCCTTCCACATCGCAGCAGAAGAATGGAGACACGAAGAAAAGCAGTAACAATCGTACGTTAAGACATTCCCTGTTCTAAGTAAGGACATTTACAGCCAAGCTCCACTTACGGTTATGCTCCGGAGCGCCGTGGCAGCGACCCGACGCGACGCAGTTTGGTACCGAAGCGAGCTACGTGTTGCTATGTCATTTATCCGAAACATCCATCTCCTCACACATTGCAAGAAGTTCTCAGCGGGGAAGAAGGGGGGAAAACAGAGAAGGAAGGAAAGAGAGAACTTCTCGGAGATACGGCGAGCGCAGCCCGAGCGGTCCCAAGGCGCGGCACCGAAGCCCCGCAGGAACGCGCGAGCAGCGGCCCGGGGCCGCGTTACCTCGGAGTGCGCTCAGCCGGGAGCGGCGGGACTCCGCGGGCAGGGGTAAGGGCAGGGGCAGGGCCGGCCCGAGCAGAGGGCAACCCTGCTGTCGGCCGCGGGAGAAAGACGTCCGCTGCGCTCTGCGCTACCACGGCCCCCAGCGCCGCCGGCTGCGGCCCGCGGGCTGGGGGCGGCCCCGTACGGGGCGGTCGCCGAGAGAGAGTGAGAAAAGGAGGGAGTAACGGAGGGAGGGAGCCGCCGCGCAGCCCGGCAGGGGTGGGGACGAAGGGGCTGAGCTGCGCCGTCCCTACGCCTTTACCTCCGCTTCGTAGCCTCCGTCCACTCGTCCTCGCCGGCTAACGGAGCCAGGAGGGGAGACAGAAGAGGAGTGAGCGCCCACTTTTCCCGGCCCACCGCACCTGAAAGCGGGGCTACCGGGGCCGAGCTGCAGCCGTGCCTCTCGGCGGCGGGGAGACCAGCCCTTCCCGCACGGGATGCTCGGGTTACGGCAGGCGCAGCCTTAAAGCGGCCGAGCCGCCACCTGCCTCAGGGCTCCGCCAAGGGAGTGCGGCTCCCCCGACCCCGGAGCCCCCGGCGGACCGCGCCCGCGGGAGGCGGCGCCGACGGGCACCGCGGATCGCGGCGCGGCGGCGGCTGCGGTAGCGGCAGGGTGCGGGCACACCGCAGCGCCCGGAGCGGGGCCAGCAAGCACCGCCCCGCCGCGGTGGCGTTGCCGCGCCGAGCCAAAACCCGACGCGAACCGGAACGGCCGCACCGCTCGCCGTCAGCTGCGGGGGACGGCCGCACCGCTGCCTCCCTCCCTGGGGCTTCCCGACAGCACCGCGCCCGCCCCGCCGAGCGCACTCACCGCCTCTCCGCAGGCTGCGCCGCGCCGCGCTGGACTCTGGACCCCAAATTCTGCTAAATGCGCGGGGCTGAGAAAGGCTTACGTGTCGAGGGAGGAAAAAGGGCTGCTAAGCAGAGCGTTTTGCCCTTCGATAGAATTCCAGCCACCGCGCCTTTCTCTAGCCCCGCCGCCGAATATTATTTCATGGGAAAAATGCTCCTCGACCATGCCGTACGTATGAAGGGTGCAGTACCCGTGATCCTGGGTTGTGCAGAGTGCAGGTACTGCTGATACTTGCTGGTTTTGAAATCAAATGCTCCGATTTTGTTTAAATTATTATTCACTTTGCATCTTTGAGCTGTTACATTGTATTTATTAAAAAATAGAAAATCAAAGCAAAATTGCATTAACGAAATTAAACACTGAAGATTGACGGACTTGGTTAACTTCTCCCAGGAAATGGTAAATCTTACCAAGCAGGAAACAAAATGCTCAAAATTGTTTCCTTTTGAAACCTTCATCAAATGCATCCTAAACCACTCCAACTTCCATTTTCCAGCAAGGATGCCTGATCTTTAAGATAAAAAATGTATAAGTTCTCTCAACGAACATAACTTTAAAGGTATTCAGATGTAATTGCAACAGGATCAGCTGCCATTGCCCAAGAAACCATCTATCCCAGCTGTGCTTGTTAATTTCTCTTGCAAGATGTCTCTCATAGCAGGAATGCAAAGGCTCAAAGACAGAACCGAAACTGACATTGCCTACTGGAAACCCGTAGGAGGTGGGCAGGGCACATCCCCAGCACCTGTACTTGTTTAAAGCTTAATCCATTGCTGAACAAATAAATCAACCGCCAGGTAAGAATTTGTGTAAAGATCCGGACTGCTGAGGCTTGACTTCAGCTGGACTTGTGTCCTACGGCTGACTGACTCTGGCAGCATTTTGGTAACAAAATTCCACATGACATACTCAGCTGAACAAAGCAGGAGATCTTAATCCTGCTTCCAGCCTTCTTCCAGCATCAAACAGATGGACAAACAAAGACAGCAATAGCACATACACACAATTTCTTAATGAAATTGGGATTTAAAAAGCTCTCATATTTTACTCTGTTGTATCAATTTATTCTTCATATAGTGGAATATTTCAACCTGCCCTCTATTACGTATATCTGGGGTTTCTGATGAAACAGAATAAACAATAAAGCCTAAGAACAGCATGGTGGGATCTTAAACCACTTTCATAATGGCAAACTAGAAAAGCCCGAAGAAAATTTTCTTCAAAAATTCACTTTCCAATGAGCAGGCCTCAATTTTTGCTTAGCCCTGTATCACCGAATTTAAAATTTATTTGTACATATCCTATATGTGCTTCTTTGAACGTATTTTGTATGTACTTTGTACATACCTTCCCCTTCCTAAGCAAAATGACTGCAATAACCATATTCCATTCAAATGAGCAACAGGACTCTGGGGTGACCAAAAATCTGTGGCACCAGCAAAGGCAGCAGTGGCTGTTCTCAAGCCCACAGGGACACAGGGAGAGGCAGGTCTGGCAAAGACTCTCTGCTTACAGCTCACAACCAGAAGCTCTGACCAACGAGATCTAGTATATTTTTCAGCCTTGTCTTAAGGTGTTCTTTCTCCCAGCTGCCTGAGGTCATGATTGCTTTAGCAGAGCACAACAATTAAAGGAGGTAATTGTTTAATATGCCAGCTTGTGACCTGGAGGCTCTTCCATCAAAGTGTGGTAGTACTCGCAGCAGGATAAAGCAGGCAGATGAGCATGGTAGCGTCTTAATCTGAACAGATAACTCTGCCAGACCACCTATCAGAGTTTTAAACCTCAAAATAACTCATCACCTACAGAGTTAGGAAGCATCTACAAGACAAGCCAGACACTCCCCAGACCTCTACATCAGACCTGTGTAGTACACATCTTACCAAATAATTCCTTTGGCCCAGCACAGTGTGTGGGTGAAACTTGTCTGACCTGCCTCGCTGCTTGCACCTTGGCCCGCAATGAGCACTGTCAAACACCAGAACCAATGCTGTCTCTCAACAGCCACATGTGCTTTGTTGAGCAGAGCTGACTGGAAAGCTGACAGATGATGATGCACTGAGAATTCCTGGCTGGCAACTGCTCTCCCTGTGGGATCTCTCATCCTTCTGACAAAAAGGATTTACAGATAAAAGAGAACCGGCTAAGGAGGTACAAAAGCATTGCAGCAGAAGGAAAAGCTGTATACATGTTTAAATATGGCTACTGTGTGCTCAGGCTAACTTACTTTGGTTATTTGTTCTCTTTATCAGCTAGAAATATCCTGCAGGAATATTCAGAGCATTGCCCATACATTTGGAATTGAATGTTACTGCATATTTTCAGCAGCTTCAACTTGAATGTCCTACGTCCAAGCAAACCCCAAGAAGTATTCTGTGCAAACATACTATGCCAGTATTGCATGGGCAAGGAAACTCCAACAAAATCAAGAGAGTAACTTTACACTCTCATAAAGTGTTGCATGAATCACAGAATATCCTGAGTTGGAAGGATCAGAGTCCAATTCCTGCCTCCAGACAGGACCCAAATCCTATGTCTGAGAGTGCTGGCCAAAAGCTTCCAGAACTCATGAAGGTTTGGAGACATGCCCACTGTCCTCAGGTGCAGACCCTGTTCCTAACACCCACCTGCCCCTCCACAGCACAGCTCCGTGTCATTCCCTTGGGCCCTGTCACAGACAGCAGAACTCAGCACTGCCCCTCTGCCCCCTCTGTGCAGCCGCCACGAAGCCTCCCTCACTGCTCTGGGCTGAGCAAACGCAGGGATCTCAGCTGCTCCACACATGCCTTGACCTCCAGACCCTTCAACATCTTTGTAGTCCTTCTCTGGATGCTCTCTAATAGCATTCCATCCTTCTTACATTCTGGCATCAAAACCTGCACACAGTGCTTACAGAGGTGAGGTTGCACAGCACAGAGCAAAATAAGACAGCCCTCCCCTCCCCTCCCCCCTGCTCGGTGGCAGTGTTGGTCCTGATGTACACCAGGGCACAACTGTCCCTGTTGGCTGCCAGCACACACTGGTGACTGATATTCAATGTGCCATCAGCCAGAAACCCCAGACCTCTTTCTATGGAGCTGCTCTCCAGCCTCTCATCCCCCAGTCTGTACACATATCCAGGACTGCCCTGTCCCAGGCACAGAATCTGGTACTTGCTCTTGTTAAACTTCATGCAGCTCCCTAATTTGCCAAGATCTGTCTGCAAGGCCTCTCTATCCTTGAGGGATTCAACAGCTCCTCCCAATCTAGTGTTATCCACAAATTTACTTAGTACACCTTCCTGTCCAGCATCCAAGTCACTGATGAACTCGCAGCACAACCACTCACAGCACTTGCACCAGGAGGCCCGCAGCTGCATCTAGTGCACCTGTTATTTGCATTACCCAAAGGTAATGGTAACCCAAAGGTAAAGGTAAAGGTACCCAAAGGTAAAGGTAACCAAAATATTATTTGCCCTACCCAAAGGGTGGGACAAATAGTAACCATAGTAGTGCCATAGCCAACTGGCTGCTATACATTTTATGCGCATTTTTATCACTCCCTTTGCGGTTGACTCAATAATGGTAACTGTCAAGAGGTTTCCCAATAACAAATTTAACTTCTGGAGCCAAGCTTCAGCTAGGAAAGGAAGTAAGGGCAACAGAGTTGCTAAACAGAGGTGTAGCATAGAGATAAAGGAACAGGGGGCAAGAAATCGTTTTCCATCTTCCTGAAAGAGCAAATATGCTGAAAGAGCATTGGAAAAGCAGGGAAGACATGGAGGTACTACAGTAACATTTGTAGGTAACAGCATTCTGTTAGTTTCAGTTGAATCCTCTTATTTACGCTACCTAAGAGAAAAAAATGGACTCTTCCTTTCATCCATGCAACAAAACCTCTTGGTTACACTGATGATATTAAGCTTCATGCCAACTAGCTAAAAAATTCAACAAATGAGGAACAATCTGGCTGAAGTGGAGTGGATCTGCTAAGATGGGGTGTCTAAGGAAAGTAGCAGCTCATCTTCAGCCAAGTTTTACACACCTGTTCCTTCTCCTTCTGTAACTGACAAACAGAGTGACACTCCAGGTATGGCAGAAATGTGTTGTCAGATGATGGCTTGTACCTCCTACTAAAATCTGATAGGTGACAATGAATAGAAAACCCCACGGCACCTTTCTAAGTATGCCTGTTATTTCAAACTGTGTTGTCTCAGAGCTGAGCTTGCCTCTGCAGAGTATGAAATTTTTATCACAGCCACCATACTGAAAAGTGAGGCATATGTGAGAAAGCACAGTACTTCCAGAGCAGCTGAAAACTATTTTGGTTCTGGCTTTGAACTTAGGACATAACTAACCTTTCCATCTGAATTCAGAGTAGAATGTTTAAAGCACAACCTGATCAGTTTATGAAATAAATTATATAATGTGGTGCTGTAGCAGCAATGGATTGAATTCATTAATCTAAGAAGAGCTTAAATTTATTTTCATCTTAGGAAATCTACCTGTCAGCAGCAGGAGATATTCCCAGAGAATCAATTATACATGTAAGCAAAAACATTGTGGAGATGAAGGAATGTATGAAAGAGCAAGCACAATTCTCCTTTCACAATGTTGTGAATCAAGAGCAACTGCACTAAAGCCAACAGTTAGACTGGTGTGAGTGAGAAAAGAGCCAACTCCATTGTACGAAAATTGTTCAGGCCACCCCTGGAGCGTAATCACAGTAACTGTAGGCAGCTAATGTTACAGCATTTAATATAGACAACCCATGGCTGAAAAGACACTGAAAAGAAAGGACCTAAATTTGGTGTTAGCTAAAATAGCTGAAAAATGGCAGGGAAATGGTGATTGCAAATCAGAAAACAAGATGCCATTTAAAAAACAACACAACTCCTCCTACCCCACACCCCAAAAACAAAAAACGCATAGAGAAAACACACTGTTTCTGTATACTTCCCCCACATATGCTCTGCATGTTCCCAGTTAATAGTTACCGAGCTGCATTGCCTGAAAAAAAGTACAATATCTACTCTTTCCAAACAGCACATGTTTTGTACATCGATGCATGCTGTGTTATACACACTCAGATTTGAGTACCATGGAATGTAAATCTTACCTTTCCAGCACAGGTCACTATATCATTTCTCGACACGTATTTGAGTAACAGTATATTAAACAATATCTTAGTTTTCCCCTGCACTAGTTTATTTCCTCTAAAGACACTCTGCCTTTTCCATCTCAGATCAGTTAATTCAGCTCTCCTAGCTCCAGTCACCTCTCCATTTGAAACAGCATTTCTGACAGCAGTACTTACTCTCAGTGCTCAAACAAAGGCTTGTTCTGGAAAGCTGTCTGGTTGCTAACCTCTTCCTGTATCTCAGCCACCCTTCTTCAGTTTTTCTTCCAGTTTTTCTGTCTTCTCCATTTATCTCTCAACACTGCCTCCTTCATTTAGTTAACCTCACCTGCAGCATTACCCTCTCTACTGGAGTTATTGTCCCAAGTATAACCATCCAGAAGCTACTGAGGACCTGTAAAATGGCGTATGGCGAGTTTATCACCCTGCAGTACAAACCGCTACACTGACACATCATGTCAGCATTATGAAAAAACATCAAACTGCATTACACCAACTCTTTTTTTTCCTCCTCTTTTCTTTCCTGCTTTATCCTTTGTTTTCTCTCCCCTTTTCCTTCTCTGTCACTGTATTTTCTTGTATCGCTATTGGCCTCACACTCCTCTATGCGTTTTCTTCCCCCGATGTGCCCAAAAGACACATCTGAGCAATGAAGTAATAAAGGCAGCACTGCAGCTTTGTCACTTATGCCCTTTAATAAACAATGCTGCACCTGGATGCATCCTTAGGATCAGCAAACTAAGGGTGCAGAAAGCATTCAATTCCCAAAGGCTTAACCTAGAGAGCTCTGAAATTAATGCTAGTTGTTGGTTCCCTAATCCACGAGATGAAGCACACTGAAAGCAGCAGGAGGAAGCCTGAGATCATTCAAGACTATTTTCTTTGCATGCATATATTTCCTTCTGCATTGTGATAACTGAGGCTCTTAGCAACAAGAGCACTGTGGAATGGGGTAGTGACTGGAATTTGGTGATGTCAGAACAGCACAAAATGGGAGATGTATTTTGTAATGGCATGCGATTGAAAAGCATGAAATTGGAGCCAAGCAGCACTACAACCAAGCAAATTATTTCCCAGCCATTCAACATGCAAAGGGTCAGAAAGCAATGCCTCTTTAATAGGCAGGCTGTTAATTAAAATTAGCATAATTTAAGTAGAGAATAAAACCACGTTTTCACCTTAGGTATTATACTGTACATGACAGCATCAGATGTTCAGACGCAGCACATCAGGTAATGAGGGAGAATGCACAGTTGGGAGAGTATCACTCATCTGCATGCTAAAGGCAGCTTCTAAGCCTCTGGTAGATCAGCCTCAGCTTTGGCACATGCCATAGCAGCTGCCCTGCATCCAATGAGGCCTTTTTCAGAATGTACCATGGTGCAAAAAGATTGGTTTATAATGTATCTGACATTAAAATATCTTTAATCTGAAAATGCTATGTAGCTTCTTCAGACAATACAGCTCCTCCCAAATATTTTGGTTAATTTTTAAGATTTTACAAAAGCATATCTACCATCTTCCCTGAGTTTTCCATCCTTTGCTAATCTGTGAGTCTTGAGGAAATGAAGGAAAATTACTCAGCAGCACAAAGAAATAACAAAACCTCCTGTACACATATTACTTATGTCTAAATTCTATTGAAATTCATTTTAAAAATCCTGAATAAATTAAAAAAGAAACAAAAACATTTTCTACATGGTTTGCTAATACAATATTGAAAAATATTTACAATTACTGTAAACTTTTCAGAAAACAACATGATATTTAAATTGATCTCTTACACATTAAAACTTTTAAATTTCTTTTTGAGGGGTAAATATTAATGGGGATAATACATTGCTTCTAAAGGAAGTATACTTTATGACCTAAATGTACCTGTTTCAAAGCTCCAGAATGTACTATTCTTTATTTTTTGCTGATAATATTTTTTTGCAAAAATCCTGCTTGTGGAATTGTTAATGCTGTAATTTTATAGAATCATAGAATCACAGAATGGCCTGGGTTGAAAAGGACCACAATGATCATTTATTTAAAACAAATTTGTATTGGCACTCTTACCAATTATGAGCTTCTTACCTAGAGTTTAATTCTTAGTATCCATTGCTACCAGCAGGTTTATATATTTTCCTTCTGTCCGGATCTGCACATTATTTCAAACAAGTCCCTGTGCAGTTCTGGTCACGTGAAGGAGCTCGTGCTCTGTAACTCACAAATCTCTCATCTGAACAGCAGCCCTGGTAAGAAAGATATAAAAAGAGAAGAAACATTGGATTTACATCATTTCATGCTGAAACACAGAACTAAAGTTTTCCTTTCAGACCCAGAGGGGAAAGTTTTTAGGCCTCCGTTTCCACTGATGCTATTCAAACACCATAAACATCTTTACAGATAAGCAGCACTCACTCTAGTCGACTTACTCAGATACCTACAAATATTAGGAAAGAAATTGAATATAAAATACATAGATAATAAATAATGAGTTAAGAAAACAGGAAAAATAATCTAATTGTCTATGTAATATGTGTAAGTAAATCTAAGGTGGAAGTGTCGACATAAAACATACTATGTATACATAGTGAGTTCAAAAAGTCTCTGTGAATTGCAACAAATACACCATGTAATTGTATACAATGCCATTTTTCTGGAAATTTAAAATTCACCAATTACAACACCACTCTTTCTGTCCAGCGTTGTACATTTATTCTTGTTTTACTGCTCATATACACACTTTGCTACAACGGTACTACTGGATTTCATAAATTTCGGCTACATTTCGGCACTTGTTCACTTGATTCGTGGAGTTACAGGTGTTACACATCTGGAGTTCCTCTGGCAATGTCTTCTTTCTTCTTTCCACATAAAAACTATGCGGAAACTATGCCCAGCAGAAACAAGAGCATCCCACTGACAGAAAGAGCCTTCACATCCCAGCTATCCTGGGCAGCAGGCCACATGCAGGAGGACCTCGATGTTCCAGCCCCAAGGCCCACACGCGCATTGTGCCACACACAGCTCAGGGACGTTGTTGTCGCCCTGCACTCCACGTGCACACAGCACTACATGTGCACCACGTTCAGAACTCAGAACATCTGGTCATCACAAATGTAGGCCATCCGGGCACTAAACAAAACACTTATTTATCAAATTATCCTAAAGAAAATACAAGAAGCCAGGCAATACACTGCTCTTCGCATAATTAATCTTTGTTTTAAAAAAAAACACAAAAATTACATCTCCTTAAAACAGGGACATCTTACATTTGTACAGCACCTGTCCCAGTAATTCCTGCATACTGCTACAATAAAAAATAATCTGGAAGAGAACACATTCCCCATCCATGCTGTGGAAGTTGCAAGGATCACGGCTTCTGCTGATGCTGATCTTGACTACCAAAACAAACACATGGGGAAGGGAATTCCAGAGCCAGGAATTTCTCCATGTCATTTTGAACAAATTGTTCTTCCCATGGACGGGACTTCTGAAAGGCGATTGCCATTTACTTGATGGTTTCTCAATTAGATGCAAAACAAACAAAAATATTTCAGTGCATGAACACACTCTTGGCATGGCTAACTCCTGTGTAAAAACTGCTGGCATCTCCAATCATACCAGTCCTCAGACACAAAGGTCCAGAAGAAAAGAAAACATAATTTGTCTTCAAAGTGTTTTTAAAATAATATGAAATCACGTGCAAGATCTCTATTTTGAAATTCTACTTTTTTAACTTGCCTTTAATCCAGCCTTAATAAATCAGGAGCTACCATGACATCTCCTGAGTGCTTTCACAAGCATAAGTTTTACTTCTTTTCAGTCATACACTAATAGTCAGTCAGCAAAATACTTAACATAACTCCTTAGCTCTAAGCAAGTGTCTCATTAACATTGTTTAATTCACAACAATGGGAATGGACCAACCCTCATGGCACGTGCATTAAATTCACAATAGTTGATGCAAATTGTGTACAATTTCCCAATTCATTTATTCGTTGAGAGAACAACATTATGCATCTGAAGTTGATGGGAAAAAAAAAAATTACCTGTTTTTAAATTGTGTATTGATTACATAATTGAAGACTTAAAATGTAGTGCAGAAGGCAAGTTATCTTGTTTTATTTGGATTGTTAACTGTGAGAGCTTTTCATTAATAGTTTGTCTGGACTTCACATCTTATATGTTTGTAACAAAACAGAAAATAGCAAAAGAGGGAATGGCAGATTCCAAATTTTTAATATATTGTCTTACAACATCAATACATAGGCTTGTACAAACTAAAATACTGAGGTAACTTGACCAGTATTTATAAACCTACAAAGAATTCAATTTCCATGGAGAGCTCATGAAGTCATTACACTAAATGGCCTTTAACAGGGTCTGGACCAATCCCCAGACCTCCAGCCATACCTGGCAGCATCCGCAAACAACAGTCAATAAATGACATTTTAAAATATAACTGTGAAGACACAAGAAAAAGGGGAGGGAGAGAAATGAGAACCAAATACAGCATAGAACAAAACCAGAGCACATCGTCTCTTCCCTCTTTATATGACCTTTTTTTTTTTTTTTTTTTTTTTTTCAGCTCCAGTATTTTTACTAATTCAATGCCAGATCTTCAGAAATTTTAACAGCTCAGAAATGTTCCCTCTTTCATCTCAGGAACTCATCCTTACTGTGGAGAGCATCACGCTTCATATCTGCATAAGCAGGGGAAGAAGAGAGCATAAAAGGGTGAGAAACATTTTTCTAAAGCCTGAACATGCTGAGGGCAAAGTACTGGAACCTACAAACAGACCTGAGATGCCAGCAGTGTCATCCAAGTACCAATTTCCAAGTACCTCTGAGAGGAGGAAGAATATGCTGATGCAAGCTGATGGATGAGGTCATGGATAAGGCTGTCTCCCTCTACCAGCAGCATTAGCAACGGCCAAATTTCTCCTGGCAGCAAGGATCCAAAGAAAGCAAAGCAAATGTGTGCCCCCACATTCTGCTCACAGATCCATCACTGGAACTCACCAGTTTTAGTGAAGCAGGAAACGTGCAGAGAATCCTACAACCTCACCACCGAGTATGCTGCAAATTCCTTTTTACATTATGAGCAGACTTGAAGATTTATTTTCAGGAAGGTAGTATCAGACTCCATACTTATTTTTAGGAATATAAATATACACAAAGAAGCAAGGAGGACTAGGGAGGGACTTATTTGTCCAGGCTGAGCAGCCAGAGGCACCCAGTGAACTCCAGGCTGCTCAGTACTTCTGAGCTGTGAAACAATAGCCTCTTTCTCCCAACACTTTGAATAGATCAAAGAACACGAGTTTACATTATGTTGCAGGACCGCTCCCTAAGTGTACTACCCCTAAGTGTACTACCCAGTAATCAGGGCAAGCTGCAGTATGCACTTTTGGTGCTGTATACCACTAATGCTCATGCTTCCTAAAACCACACTCAGAACACGTTCACGCTGCTACCAAATGTGGGGTCATTGGAGCAACTCTGGCTCGCTGGTGTGCTGTCAGACCGGGCTGATGGGACATCTGGTAGCAGCGCACCTCGTGCCTAGCACAGAAAAACATTTTCCCTACAAATTGCTACTTTGATTGCAAACTCATAGGTGGTACTTTGGCCCAAAGAGACATCCATAAGCAGCCTCCTCCCTCCTCACCCATTCCCACAGCCCACATACAGAGACTTGTCACAGCCAGAAAGGGAAATCTGGGTATTTCTCAAGAAATGTAAAATCTGCAGGCAGCTGCAGGGAAGGATACCTTCCTTATTTAGCTGTAAGCTAACAACCACTTTGTTGTCTGACACCGATGGCAGCATCAGACACCAGAGCACGCTACTGGAAATCAAAATGGAAAGAATGGCAAATGTGAATGGGAGAAAGAAGGCAATTTAATTCAGAGAATTAATCTCATTATTTGAGAGATTTTGTTCCAGCTTTTCAGCCAGTGGTATCAAGCACTGTTCAACTGTTTGCAAATGTTTTTTCTTTGTGTTTAAATAAATGGGAACCATCTTAAATATATATGAAAAATACTGTCATGCCAGGAAGCACAGTACCAACTGTAAAGTGAACATACAGATGTTATTGATCCCAAATACTAATCAGGGCTTCTAAGATTGCGTTACTATAATTGCAATGATAGCAGCTTTTTAAGTTTCTGACTCACAAAAAAGTAAAAGTAAACTCAGTCCAAACAAAGTAGCTGAAAGTAACTGCAGCTAAAAGGGATGCATTTTGCCAGACTGACTCTGATACACCCTGATGCTGCCATTACATGAGCACATCTCTCACTTGGACACTGACCAGCTGCCTGCTCCACCTTGTCCCTAGCTCCTGCACAGCACTCTAGTCTACAACCTTAACAATCCCTGCTCTTCCCAACAGCAGAATTTGTCACAACATCCATGATGGTGGTATTGATCTAAAGTCTTCCAGACACAGCTCTACAGTTCTAGCATGAGAAAAGATGGATTAGGAACCCAGTCAGAAGTTCTTTCTCTAATAGACAACATAGTATCACTTCTCTTTAAGTTTCTAAGTAACATTGAAAGCACGTAAAAAAAAAAAAAAGTTTTCTGCAGAAATTGTACACTTATATAACATTTTGTTTTCCAAGTCCCTTCACATACACAATTATCCTGCAGAAACTGAGAATATTTAGATACATAACATGACTGAGGTTTAACATGATAAAGTGTTCCATAGGGCGATCTTTCCAGTGGCAAAGCCTGGCTGACAGGTTCCTGCCCTTTTCCTCACCCAACCTCGAACTGTTTTGGTAGTTTACCTCCAGTTGTGCTGCTGGAGATGTTCGTAGAGCTGCATTCTCGCTCAAAACACAGCAAAATGACTGCACTTAAGAAAACAAGTGCAAGAAGTATGTGTAGGGCATGTTCCCTGGGGCTGGCAGGAATCTCCTGAGCAAGCCTTCTAGTCTGAAAATTTTTGTTGTAATGTCATATCATTAAACTCTAGGAATGCTGTACGAAGATTCTGTCCACAGTCACTTCATCTACTTACCCTACCTGTAAGTTACTTTGGAGTAAAAAAATCACAGACTGAACAACCTAAAAAACCTCATCAAATGGACAAGGAATTTAGAAGATACTTATCTAAGAAGGCACCAAAAGCAAAATACCATCTGAACAACACAAGTACTTCGTTTTCCTATTTAATTAATTTTATATTCATAATACTTCTTATGCCTACTTCTAGAACTTATCATTAGAAGGAGAAATGAAGCAATCAAAGTGCCACTTAAGAAAGCATGAACACAAGGTGTACTTTAGTTGCTGGAAAAGAGTTTCTTGGAGACATGCACCAAATGTACCAGTAAGAATATTCCACAGAGAATATTCGCACACAAAAAGGACAGCAGCGTGTTTTTCTTTATACAGTAGTAAATAGGAAAAAAAATGCAATACCATTTTTTTTAAATCTATTTTTTCCTACCTGTGAGTTTCAAAGTTTTCTTTTGGATAACAGCAATCAGTTACATAGAA
The DNA here is from genome assembly GCF_951394365.1 of Tetrao urogallus. Classification (NCBI taxonomy): domain Eukaryota; kingdom Metazoa; phylum Chordata; class Aves; order Galliformes; family Phasianidae; genus Tetrao; species Tetrao urogallus. The sequence continues at coordinate 16,593,757 of NC_136818.1, read as the reverse complement.
TGAAAGTGGATAATTTCTCCTTCAGTAACAAAGTTCAAAGGTACTTTCTGCATATGCAGCAGAAGTACTGGAAAGAGCCTTTGCAATTACTGTACTGACATCACTTTCTGACACATTATTTCAGGGCGACTGTATTGCTTCTCTCACACAAATAGGTTCTGCATTCAGTGGCAGCATTTTCATTTTACAATCTTGAAAAAAACTGTTGTCTGTTACTAACTGTGGTCTTCCATGTAAAAGTCCCATACCTCACCTGCTTCACATCATTTAGTCAATGTGACCACAATGTGCTAAACTTCAGGAGAGTTGCTGCTTTCTGTTATTAACTTTCACATGCATATCCGATGCTGAGACAAAGCATTCTCAAGGCACTTGGACAAGGAACTGATGACTGCGTGTGCAACACAGCCAAATGGAGAGCAACCTGCCCGCCCCATCTATTGAGCTACTTAACTCCTACAGGACTAAGCCTGCTATTTCCCTGCTCCAGGACACTGACTGTAAGCAGGGAGTTGCTGCCATATGAAAGAATGCAAACACACTGGGGAAAAAAAAAAAAAATAAAATGTCCTACTGAAAAACAAAAGACATAATTAGCAGTGTTACACTGCAGATGATACCTTTACAGGCTCACTCTACTCAGTTTTCCAAAAGAATAAAAGAAATAAAATGTCTGAAAGCTTTAGGTTTGCAGCTTGCAGATTGCCTATTCAGTCTTTAAACAGTTATTTTAACTGGCCTCACCAAACTCTGACTCTTCCCTCAAGCTTTGCAATCAGTTGCATAGGCTTCTTGAAAGCTATATCTGGTATTCAAGCAGAATTCCCAATGACTAAAACTTCCAGCACTTGTCCTAGGAGTCTATTGTTACCTTTCTAGACACCCTGAAACCTCAGCATCTTTGCTTTGTATCCAAGCAATCATCAGATTCTCAGTTTCCTAGTCCAAGGAACAGGCGTGTATCACTCTAACCTTTTCCTCTTGTTTCTAAACAACTTGCTCGACCAACCAACCAACCAAATAAATAAATCTTCCAATTTTACCAGGCTTAGAACAGTTTTTAATGAATTTCACCAAAACATCCTCACAGAGATATTCAGCATAGAAAGGAGAAGTATACATATACAGCGGAAATAACACAAAAAGATGAAAATAAATTCAAGTTTTTCATATTATTCTCTGCTGCCAAGGTTTCAAGACTGTTTTTCTGAATACAAAGCCCAAAAAAAACAGAGCAAAGAGAAGCTGTAAGAAAAGCCCTGAAAAAAAGGAATTATTAAGTAAAAACAGTTTTTGCTATCTATGCTCCCTGTAGTAATCTGGGATATATTTTACATTAAGGACATTCTTTTCACTGAAAAAGCATAAGAGGAGAAAGATACCAAAACAGATAAAAATAGGATTAAATTGCCTATACAACTTGTTAACTCGTTTTAACATAGTAGTTACTTTCCAAAAGAGGACCCCATTGCTTTCCTCCTTTCTTCTGTAATTTAAGGTCACACATCTCTATTGTTCCTAATTATTAGTTTTATGAAGCTAATTAAGTGGAAAGCAAAAATAATTTTTGAGATTTATACATCCTCAACAGAACTATTAATTAAAGCCTTGTTGTTTCCAAATGTCAGTGATGATTAAGTAGCAATTGCTTTTGTGAGGCTGTCTACAGGACAGTTACTCATCTGAGTGGAAGACCGTGCTATGGCAATACTTTTAATAGTCTGCTTCAGACAACTGCCTAATTACACGTTGCAGCGATGTAACAAAGGACAACACACAACGCGAAGAAATGCTGGCCATGAATCAGGATTCACTCAGCTCCTAAGCCGGCGGATGGTAGCTGGGAAGCACGCACCTTATTTGTAAATGACGCAGCAGTTACTCGAGCCCATGGCTGGCACACGTTTTTGTGACAAGTGACAGAGAACCGTCCAGCTTCCAAGGCTAAAACTGCAGCGTTGGAGCTCCCGTGCCCGTGCACACGAGGCAGGCGCGCACAACGGTTACCGGCACGTGGCTGACACGCCATCCACAAAGCCGCGGCGTCGGACCGCTCCAAGAAGTTCTGGAGCGCGCCGATCCTACCTGCTAGGCTGAAGGCGGCTCTGACGGAGGTCCCTCTCCCCTAATCACCAAACGCAACCCTCGCTTTGTCAGCACCCCTCGCCCGAGGTCAGTCCTGCGCTCAGCCGTCCGCACGAAGCTGGACGCTGCAGCGATGGAAAGAACGCGGATCTGGTGCCGCAGGCTTCGTGCAGAAATACGGGGCTGAAGCATTACAACGAATCAAACCGAGAACCGTGAGCGGCAGTAAAGCCTTGCTATTCCTACTTCACGCATCGTTAGGCGCTCTGCGCACACATACCTGGGCTAAGCTCGCTCCTGCGTGCCGGCCTGCGCTCCGTGCAGCGCCAGAGGACGGGCAGCGGTGCGCGCCTCCCGATGCACGCAGGCGAGAGCGCGGCGCACGCCGAGGACGGGCGCGGGGCCGCGCGCATCGCTGTCCGTCCCGCCGTCCGGCAGCGCCGGGTCAGCCCCCGCCGCCCGCACGCACCGCCCCCACCGGCACCCGGCCCGGCCCCGCTCCGCCTCGGCGCCCCGCCGGCCCCCGGCTCTCGTGCAGGCGCGGGGAGGTTTGGGCCGCGCCGGCCGCCGTCTGCCGGGAGGCGCTTCCGCGCGGGGCGGCGGGCGCTCGGGTCGCGCCATGCAGCCTTCGTTCCCGCCGCCGGGCGGCACCGCGGCCTCCCTCCTCCTGCTGCTGCCCTTGCTGCTTGTCCCCTGGGCGCTCCTGGCGAGGAGACGCCGCGGACGGCGGACGGCCCCGCTCAGGCTGCTAGTGGTGGCCGGCTCCGGTGAGTGAGGCGCTGCTCAAGGAGCTCGCGGCGGGCACGGGAACTACGGCTCCCGGCACGCAGCGCGGCGCGAGACCGAACGCGGGGCTGGCGTTGTGCCGCGGTGCACGCCGGGAGCTGTAGTCGCGGTGCGCCGCCGTGAGGAGCGGCAGACAGACCCCAGCCCGGCCCGCCTCCTCGCCCCGTGAGCTCTGCCGTCGTGCTGCTGCCAGAATACTGACCAACATTATGTCATCTTCAATTGTTCGAGACTTTTTGAATTCAGAATCTCCTGCTCGTGGAAATACTTGGGTGGTTGCACTGAAATTACTGAAGGCTTCAATAAGCCGTTGCTCAAGAAAAAAGCCCTCCAGTGTTTGTAAAACACTGCATAGATCATGCAGGAAGGTGCCAAATTCCTGTGCCAGCCCAGCAGCGTGGCTCCGTGCTGGTCGGATGTTTGCCAGCTCAGAACACCTGTCTCTGACAGCAAAGGTCTCTTAGGAGGCTGATGAAACACAACCTGAGATAGCAGGAATACATTCAGTTCATGATTTTGGTCTGCAGCTTCCAGCAGAATTAGAGGTAATAGACCCAGTAAATGGCCACGCACATATTTCAGGGCTTGGTATTCTGATCCAGCCAAACTGATCCCCAGGTGACCCCCTCCCCACTTCATTGTTACAGTTATTCACGTGGCTTCAGTTCTGGAAACCAAACTGACAAAAAGATCAGCCCTATGCCATAGCAAGAGTACGGTCTCTCCTTCTCTTTGGTTTACTGCCAGCTCAGCTCCCTGAACAAAGTGACCTTGCAGTTAGAAGGTTGTCAACACCCATTCAAGGGCAGTAGGTGAAGCCTTTGGCTGGGGCCAGACTGTTTGTGTCCCGGCACTCAGCTTTTACCCTGGCTTAGCTTCAGAAATCATTGCCAGTGTGTTTTCAACATTATGAGCTGGGACAGCACAGTCCCTGAATTCTGCCTGCACTCAATGTGCTCACTGAGAGTCTCTGCTCCACGGCGCAGCCACGAGTGGGCTCTCATGTAGTTTTATTTGGACAGTCGCACTAGGGTGTGGTTTTTTAATATGGACTACAGTGCAACTGCCAAATTAATTTTGCATCACGTACAGGACATTAAACGTCTCATTTCTTTGTGATCTCATTTAACTGAAACACTTCCATCAGTTTAGCTGCACTGGGAGCTGAATTGCCTTCGTGTTACTCAATCATCCTTTAATTGAATCTTCTCATTTTAGAAGAGTGTTACCAATATTATTAGTACTAATAAGCTTTAAAAGTAAAAGTGACTAATTCAACTGAAAAAATTGAAAATTACAAAATATTTCATATACTAACAGCAACATATTTCGGTTTTGCAGGAGGTCACACAACAGAAATCCTGAGGTTGCTCAGTTGTTTGTCAGACTCATACTCTCCTAGATGCTATGTTCTTGCAGACTCTGATAAGATGAGTGAAGCTAAAATACGTTCTTTCGAACAAAAAAGGGCTGAAAGGTTCTCCAATTCCCAGGTAAATTGTTAAGTATATTCTTGTAAGATAATTTGATCTTAATGCGACATTCTAATTCAAGGCAATTTGGAAGCAGTTCTTTAAAAGGTTACTTTTAAGATCAGCATGTGCTTTTGATTTTCTAGTGATTGATAATCACTGCCACTGAAGCTCAGCTGAAGTGCCACTCTGTATATACTGTTTCTTGTGTTGCTAAAAAAACACAGTTGATTAATGCTGAACTAGATAGACCCTGAAAATGCAAAATACCTGAAAATAAATGTCATTTACTGCCATCTTAGTTTTGAAATGATCTTTACCTCTGGTGAACGTTATAATTGATAAAAAACAATGGGAAAGTGTAATTGTAATGAAAGTAATTATAGAAAGAAGGGAATCTGTTGCTTAAGAAAAGCACACTAAGAATAAGTTTCTTTTGGTTTTGTAAATGACTTAGACGTGTTGATTGTAGCTATAAAAGTATGGAGACAGAAATACGGTGGTTTGCTATTTTTTGTGTTTTTCAGTTTGGCCTTTTCCCTTGGTGAAATTATTTTTGAGATAAGTGTTTTAAATGTTTTATCTAAAATGTTTTATCTAAAAAAAACTTACTTGGAATTGTATCCCTCTTGTGTGTTTCTGAGCTGTGATTTGATATGGTTTTAAAACTGAGCATTAGTTAGAGAGGTGTTTAAAAAGGAGGTAATACATCTCACTGCCAGTAGCTTTCTGACTGATCACCTCAGTGAATGCTGAACTCCCAGTTCACTTACCTGAAAAATGTCCAAACCTAGGTCATTACATTTCTTAAAAATATTTTGAGTTTGAAAAGGTTAGGCATTTTTTCCATTTGTATACTTAGTTTTGCTAAGCAACTTCACGTTCTGACTCCCTCCAACTGCTAACACATCATGTAGTTATATTTTCCTTGAGCACTGAAAGCCAGAGGAACATAGTTGGCCGCATCTGAGTTTGCTGTCTGCACAGCAGATGCTCTTTATTTTGGCCATTCTTTTTCCACTGAGGAAAAACATTCGGAGCAAAAATAGAAGATGAATTTGTAAAGCAAAGGTCACGTGCCTATCACATATATTTGCTAACCTTCAGATTATGCTCTCAGCCAAGACATGTTTTGGCATTGAGTGCTGGAATATGTACGCATCATATGCATTTAAAGCTAATGTGTTAGTGGCTTCTTGTAGTTTTGAGTCAACAAAGGGGAAAACTGACAGCTTCAATCTATAGTCATTCTCTTCCTCTTCTTGTCAAGGAAGTATATTTTCCAGAACTAAGAACTGAGCAGAAGACAGGTTATAATGGTGATTGAAGAGAAAATCAGTGTATTCATTTAGCGAATTACAGTGTAAAAGACCTACAGATATGACAAATTTCTCTTTTTGATGTATGGCTCATCCCAATTCTAAAAGCTACAGAATTCAGAGAGAGGGAAAGGAAGCCAGAAGCAACATCTTCCTTACAAGAAAGAAAATGCTGCATCTCTACCCACTAAATCTTTTGGAAAAGAAAATCAGAAAAGCCTCTTTATGACATCTCTGGTCCCACTGTCACTTACCTTTCGCTTCTCTCTAGCCCATAATCACAGCTGTTGTGCTTGGTTGCCCCCTCAGCTGATACCCAGGTTACCTCCTGCACTCAGCATAGAGAACATACTTAGGCTCTCAATGACCTAGTCTAGCAGTAGAAAGACAACTTAGATGTATTGACTGAAGAACGCACATTCTTCACAGGATCTTATATTCCCATTCATCATGTCTGAGAAGAGGAGCCTGATTCACTAGCCTTCATGTAATTTGATCACATATGCTACTCTGTGTTCCCATGTTTCATGAAAGTAATCATGATAGGAAATCTTGTTCCTCAGCATGTAAAAGGACTGCATAAAGCCAGGTTATTTGGAAGGTCTGTGGAATGTTCAGTTGAGAATACTGCAGTAATTTTAGCAGGGGTGATTTTTCATCAACTTTTGTCTGCATGCTTGCAAAACAGTACTATTAATTAGGCAAAGACTACATTACTGGTTTTAAAATTACAGTACTCCATCAACCATTATTGAATTGCCAGTCTGAAACGTTTGTCCTCAAACAGCAAGGTCTCTGACTCCATTACAGAAGTGCTGAAAAAGAAATGCAGTAGTATGAGACCACAGAAGATAGGAGCACAGCTTGTCTATGTCTGATACTGCGTACACACTGTGCAGTTTTCCAACAAAAGATGCAGAAGTGCTCTTTGTTCAGAATACTAACAGTGTTTCCATTAGATGAGAAACACCTGGCAGTACCTTTTAAACAAAATTCTAATTTTTTTCCCCAGCTTAATACTCAATAATTGACTGACACATGGGCTGAAGTTCCAACATGTAATATAGACCACAGAATGAAAAGTTTCAGAAGTGTGTTTTGAAGAATACAGATGAAATCAGTTTGATGTTTACTTGAATGCTACATGTAAATTGCTACTTTGATACTATTTGGGGTCCCTTCCAAGTTTTGCTGAAATCAGTTGCTTATCAAGAAGAAAATTATGTACAGGTCTTTGGCAAATATTATTTAACACCATTCTTACTGTGAAGGGGAGCATCTGAATAGTTCCACTCAGGCTTGATCTGTCTAAAACTACCTTGTCATACATATTTATTGCAGGATGTAATACCACACAAAAGTCTAAACTCCACTTACAAACATTTCTTTTTATCATCTGATCTGTTCCAAACCTTTGAAAAAGAGAGAGAATCCTGTTGAATGGAGAGCGGGGGCCTTGTTTGTTTTTCTGTTTTGTCATCAGACTAATGCAGTCAGTTTCAACACCTGCAAATAGAGCAAAACAACCAGTTCGTAACATCTGTTAATGCTTTCTATTATGACAATTAAAAAACTTTATTGCAATGAAACAAGATTTCAGTCAAGAAAGTTAATTTAATATTCTGCCTTTGTAAGGTTTTGTGTTTAATTCTTTCCACTGTGTGTGATAAAGCCCTCAGCTACTGCTATTCAAGACTGATATGTAGTTTGCATTTCATGCACAGCTATTGCTAACGCTCTTGGTCACAAATCACCAGGACTAAGCTCTGTTACTTAGAAATGTTGCATTTGCAGTAAATGGGGAGTTTTTAGTGCTTAAAATATTATTTTAATATTAAATATTAAAATATTAATAATATTTAGAGTCTCTCACTCTCTGTATGAGTTCTGCCAGAGCAGTAGTGATCTGGTGTCCCATGTGAAGGGAGTTAGTGACCATGTCCAGACCTAAACAATATCAGTATCACTGGAGAGTGCACTGTACTTAATGTATTTATTTTTCATCTAAACAATGAAAAAATTAATTGGCATCAGGACTGACCTCTGCTGCAGCAGTAATTTTTAAGTGGGATTTCTGTGTCACTTGAGAAGAGCACAGGAAGCCTGACTAGCCTGACTACAGTTAGCTTGTGCACAGCGTTCTCAGACAAACAGAAAACATCTGTATTTTGTTAATTTGATACCCGTTACACACAGGGAAAGATCTTTACCTTTTTCTAGGAAAAGAACAAAGAAAAAATATTTCTTAAACTAATTTTTTCTATGAAATGTTATTTTTGTTTCTTTAGGCAAATGTTTTGCATTTTGAGTATGCATCTTCATATTCTTCTGAATACTTACTGAGCACTCATTTAAAGGACACAGATATCTGCTGTTAGATTTTAACAGTATGCACCAGACATTAGTTGAGAAATGTTGTTATATTTTCTACAATGTAAATCCACATAGAATCGAAGCAAGTAATAGAAGAGAGCCACCTAGTTTGGGCCCTGGCTTCTGAAACCTGTGAGTGTGTCTCGGTGGCCACTAGGAGGGGCACAAAGTTAACGTACAGCAGACGAATTGCTCCAGAATTGTTTTTAAAGTTAGGAATGTTTTAAAGTAACATTAGAAACGATTCAAAAAATTGATATATAGTTCTAGTATTTCGTTTAACCTCATCACCAGGGGTGCTAAGCACAATACTGAATAAGGCATCTACCCAAGCATTTCCATACTCGACTTAAAAATTAAAAAAATGTTGGCACAGGCAGGTCTAATAACTCTATAGAAGGAACAACAGTCTAAGAAAAATAACAATTCAGCTTTATCGTGCTCTCTTCCAGTTCACCCTTGATCGCATTCCCAGAAGCCGTGAGGTTAGACAATCTTGGACCTCCTCCGTGGTAACAACCGCATGCTCCATTCTTTATTCCCTTCCTTTGACGTACAGACTGAAACCAGATTTGGTAGGTACATTTTAATTTACTAAGAACTTAATAATCTAATCACAGAAGCGTTTGGAATACCAAGACATTGCAGATCTCATATATCTGCTTAGATGTGCATTTTACAGGACATAAGTTTTTTAACTTTACAAGCTGAAAGAATAGTTGCAATATACCAAGAAACAGAATGGGTTGCAGTGTTCGTGAATTACATTAGCAAATACCAGTCTTCCTTCTCAGAGTTTTCAGGTAACACCAGAGAGCTTGTCACCCCCTTGTTAATGCTGGCAAAGCTAGCACAGACAAGGTTGCAGGTTCTCGATCATATCTCTTCAGGATTGCAACAGCACAAACTCTGCCTGAAAACCTGGTTATACTATCAGCTGGTTTCACTCCTGAAATGGTATGACCAGTCTGGAACAGACAGGTTCAGAGCAGTAGGAATATGTACAGATTTAATTCTTCTATTTGCATAGACTTTTCAACTACATGCATATTTACTTAGTCTTTGGCTGTCTGACAATTAATTATCTCATCTGATGACAAAAACATCATTGCCGCAGTGGCAACCAGATTTCTCTCACTTTCAGTAATCTTTTCAAGCTGCTCACAAAGCTGCAGTCCCCCCAGAGCTGCTAATTACAAAATATATATTTAAATATTCCAGACACTTAATCGAATCAGAATTCAGGTTTGTCAGATTACAGAAATAAAGTAATATGACATATCTGATCAATAAAGTTTCGTATTAATGCAGCTCTCAAAAGGTTGCACGTTGGACTCCCAGGTTGAAGTCTTACAATTCTTTAAGTAAAAATTCAGTGAAAGCTGACTTTCTGCTGAGTTTGTCATATTAAGGACTCAGATATTCAAACTCATTGTTAAAAAGGCATTTTAACAGAATTTCAAATGAATGTTTTAATGTGTTTTCAAATATAATATTTCAGTGAAACCTGTATGAACTTGTGCAGTTACAAGTTATTTTGCATAATTTAGTACCAACTTACATACACACACACAAAGGATGTTTGTACACTGAATTTTTTAGCTCCAACTGTGAACTATATGGTGATTTACAAAGAGGCTCAAATGTATTTGAACTGTTTTGAAAATTTAGAGAAGCTGCTGTGAATAATTTGATCTCATCAGTTGTAGTAATATTGGTCAGCTCCTATAAGATCAAAAACTCCTTGCTTCCTGGATTTTAGAGCAGTTTAATGTGCAGAACAACAGAAGTGTCTTCTTTCCAATTCTTGTTTTCCAAGGCTGTTTTGGAAATTGGAGATAAAGTTGGGAGGGAGGAGGGAATGGGTTACTTTTCCTTTTACAGTGATTTTCATTTTCAGGGGTAAATAGTAGGGGAATGTTTACATGAAGCAGACAGTTTATAATTAAAAGGCATAAAATGTTTAGGAATTGCTTTGCTATGCCACTGGTTTCATTTAATATATATATGTTTCTGAAACGAAATAACGCAAAAGAAACTGACTGGAAAATCCCACTCTAGCTTTATTGTATTATTAAAAGTGTCAACAGGATACATTGTAGGAGAAGAGCAGGAAGTTACAAATGTAATTCTGTGGTTCTTTTGTTTATGGGAGGAATTTAAAGTGAAAGCCAAATGCTTCCATAGAACACTTCTATAAAACACTTGTCCTCATAGAATTAAGAATACATTTTATCAAGGCCTGTAAGACCTAAGACCTCTGCAGTCTTTAAGGAAACCACTAGTTCAAACTTCTGTCCTAAGATTCTGCTGTATCCACGATTAAAAGTGGGCTAAAGGGGAGGATTTTTTTTGCCAGGTACCATCATTGCCCATTGACAGCAGCTGGTACTGCCACTATCAGAAACATCTTTAGCTTTATGCCAAATCTTATTCCGCTTCAGAGTAGCTTGTATACTATGTGTATACTCTACTACAAGATGCTTGTGTATGTATCTCATAGTTTAGGAATTCTTTAAAACATATTAAGTCAGAAAGCTATAAAGATTTTAAAACACTTATCAAAGTAAAGTGATACAGGAATTGAAACGCTTCACCATTGCCAGTGAAAAGATTCTGTATAATATGTAAAACAACTGTTCATATTTAATTGCCTTTAGAGGAAAATGTTCTCCCCCCACTCATGGCAGAATGTAAATGATTAGTAAAGACCTAGAAAGGGTGGAGTTTACAGGATCCATCAAAAACTTTAGGCCTGGAAATCAATGCTGAGTTAAGAAACAAGCACATGATTACATCATGCTGAGAGCTTCATCATTTTAAACAGCAGAACTTACAGGTACTGTATATTTTCAGTCAAGGAGACTTTTTTCTTGAACTGCAGGAGGAAATGATGCATTTGAATTGCTTCTAATTCATTTGTATGTATATGTGGTCCCCAAATCCTTACACTTGTTTTTAGGCTTGTCAGGAACATTTGCAAGTTTGAAGAGTACAGGCTCAATCCTTTGAATGAAGTCTTCTCCAGACACCCAAAATCTAGAGAAAAGAATAAGCGTTGCAGTTTCAGTGTAAGGAATGCAGGATAAGAGAAGTACTGCAAAAGGAGCTGAAACCTTTTAAGTGCACAAAGGCAAGATTTGGAGCAGATAGGTTAATCATGCCAACCCAAGCTTATCTATCAAGCCAAAAGAGCTGTATAGGGGGAAACAGCAGACCTAGCTGCACAGGAGTTACTTCATATGTACTTATTCACTTGAGCATTACGTCCCCTTTGTATCTCTCAAAATCTTCTGGCAAAGGTTCTTAGTTAACTTTGCATGAGAAAGCAGTTTCACCTAACTCTCCTTCAAGACAGTGAGTTCAGAAAGAATTAAACAACTTCCAGGAGACCTTTACTGTCTTGCAGGACTTGACCCACACTTAAAATGGGCCTTCAGAGAGTTTAAGAAATGTAAAAGTTAGTTTAGTTGTGCAGTTTGAGATCATCTTCAAGAGGCCCATTTCTGAGTTATGAGCATCTGCACTCTGCAGAGTTAAATCCCTTAAGAGGTATTAAACCAAGTAACAAAATTAAGACGTCAGAAGTGATGATTGTCTTATATTCTTAAAGCTAAATACAGAACTCCAGAAATATAGGTGTCAAAATGTTTTGCAGGCACATCTCTGCTGGGCAGTTTTTACAACATGTCAACCTTACATAGACTTCCTGTGCAGAGACCTGAAATTCCAGGAAAGCAAGGCTTGTGCCAGCACACTCTGTCTACACCTTCATTCCCCCACAAACAACTCGTAACACCGTCATCCACAGCCAGATTTAATGTGCAATCATAGCCTCAAAGACTGCAAACTCCTACCATGAAAACAGGCAGCTGGTCAGAGAAGAGCGATTTTTATTGCCTTCACTGAGAGAAAGGATGAGAAGAAACTTAAAACCAAAGTAAAGGGTTGGAAGATCTGCTATCTAGGGAGAGATGCAAATCCTTCTCAAGCAGTTACAGGAAAGTAGACAAGCCACACTGAGATTTCCCCAAAGACAGAGAAAATTATTGGATCTTGTGTAGATTATTTGATGTCCAAAAGGGGATAGTGCTACAGCCTTACTATGATATGCTTACAGTCAGTAGTTCAGAAGGTCCTAGTCTTCAGTTTTCTTGTTGCTCACAGAACCATTGTCCTTGTTGTGTCTGAGATTTGCCAGCCCTGAAAACAAACCTTCATGTGATCTAGCCCTTTGGCTGGCTCACAGTCATTCCAGTTATTCTGGCATACTTGAAAATTAAGCTGAAAACAAAGGCTACAAGTGCACCACATGATAGAACACTGTCCAGTGATTGCATCCAGTCCTCATTTTCAGCCACAGGTGGGGTGTCTACTTATTGGGTCAGACCTTGGCTCCTTCAGTGTAATGAAGTTGTGTAGAAGTGCTATGTGAAGCTCCATAGGTCCATTCCTTACTGCACTGCAGATCCTACATTTGCTGCTTTAGTACTCTGCAGGGCCTGAGATAAGCAGATGTTTTCAGCCCACCGCTATTTGGAAAAGCTGGGGTTAATCCAGGCAAAGAAGGCGGTCCTTCCACTTTAGAGCCTCCTTCCCGTGGGAAGTCTCTAGTAAGAAGTTTACATTTGCACAGCAAGTACTGCAAGCTGTGCTGTCTCCCTCCCACCAGCTGTCAGCTGAATGGGACTCTCCCTTTTAAACTTTTATAGAAGCCTGAAATCTGCACAGCTGATTATGCTTCCAGCAGCCTACCAATTCTTGTATGACTCATGTGAGGCCTGCACATCCCATTACACACGCCTGGTCCCCAGACCAGTTAAATTCACTGCAGCGAGTTTCTCAAGTTGTTACAGAAGTGTTCACAGTATGCTATGTGAAAGGAGATCATTATTTCATTTAGCTAAGATTTTCCGTTCTTTGTGCTCTGCCCAGAATGTCTTAAGTTCATAGCACTTCAACAAATTACTATGGCGAATAATAAGTTATTGTCCCATGTATCACGGTTCTTATTAGAACTTGGTGGAAAACTACAAAATCTGGGTGGTGGCATTTTTTTCTCTATTCACTTCATAACAAGTGAACTTTGTATAATGCAGTATTAAGACTATCTGGTACTTTCTTTTGTATACTGAATCTTTCTCTCTTCAGATTTTACACTGTCTGATCTACTATTGTTCTTCTAAGATCAAAACAATCGAAGCAGGCAAGAGCAAGAATATCAGATTAACACTGTCAGTGATATAAGCTGTATATTATAAAAAGAAAACAAAGTTGAGCAATCCAAATCTGTTTAACTTCTCAGTGTTAATGAATATGAATTTAGTTTTCCCCTCCACCTCGTACCGTGTACACTGTGTACAGCTACCCTGCAGCCACAATATAAATTACCCTCTGCTGAACACCCAGAGACATCTAAAGCCATTCAAGTTACCAACTTTAAGCCAGCTTGTAGCTCTGTCTCCTGTGACTGCCTATTGGACATGCTTATACACACTACATTTCAGAGGGGTGATGCAATAGCAGTAAAAATTGAGATTTCAGGCAGGTATTTCATGTGCATTTTTGCTATAACAAGTGCAGTTAGTACTGCAGTAGCTTCAAAGATACTAATGTGCATAGAAAATAGTTTTAGCTAACCTAAAACACATACTTCAAGGTCTAATTAAATGAATACTTGGCTAATGAAAGACACACTGATATTTACAATTAAAGGCTTATGTTAGGTCAGTTAGCAATACATATGGTTGAATCTAATCTCTGGACTGTTTCCAAGTAGAAGCAATCTACTATAATAAGCAGTTTTTTTTTTATACATGAGGAGATGAGCTGTGCCCTTACTTTTAAATAGATTCTAAAGGTTAGAAATATCTCTCATGGCCCTCTGACCGAGTGCTTTGTCAAGTGCTGACACTCATGCGATGCTTAGAGCACTAACGGCAGCTTGCTGAAAGACAGTACTCACTGTAGCTGAAGGTGTGTGTGGCTTGGTAACTGCTATTTCACTTACTTGGCAAAAACCCTTTGCTGAGTTGCATTATGAGCAACGTCTACACAAAGTCAAAATTTTACTTCCCATTAATTTAGCAGTAGTGGCAATAAACCATGGGCCCACTCCATGGTAATGTAGGTAGGGAGTTCATTCTGTGGTCTGCATCTGCTGTTGTGATCTTGTTCTTTTTTAAGCAACCTTCTATCCTTCTCTCTGTTTCTTTTGGAAGTCACTCCTGCCACTGTTTCTTCGCACAAACTCCTGACAGAGGTAATGATGTTGTCTGGTCTCATTGACAGTCTTGGTGTTGAATTAAAGCTGTAATAACCAGCACAAACATTCCAACAGATGGGTATTAGTACAATTTTCTTACCTGTCCTTCATTATTGTTTTCAATTGATTGTTTCTGTTATTCTTATTTTATACATGACAACTATGCTGAGTAATACACTGAGCTCACATGTCCCGTTCTGCTTCCATGTATCTACAAAAGCATCATATATGGATGGAAATTACTTCTCCAGAAACCTTTTTTTTTTTCCCACTTGTGGACCTACCACTTTTGGTCTGAAATACAGGATGGTTAAACTTAAGGTTAGCTTCATTTAAAAAAAAAAAAAAAAAGTCAAACTTGCACATCTCTACATGTACCTAAGTCTTGATTCTAACTCTTTCTTCCCCAAGGCTGTTGTGCCTAACTCCAGAGGCTTTTCTTGACCCAGGTTATCTTTCTTTCCAACAGTTAAGCCCTTAGGCACACCCAGAAACAGACTTGAGCTGTTTACATCTTGACAGTCTCAAGTAGCCACATTCCTGAGCTCTGCTAAGATCCAGAAACTGGGAGCTTCTTTTACTGCTTTATGCACCAACATTGACATGAAACGCATCATCTGGCTCCCTGCTTCTGAGTACAGTGGATGAGAATTTGGAGCCAGGCAACTGAACGCCTAGAAGGCAGAAATGATGATACCTAGTGCTGTCATAATTAAATCCTGTTGTGGATTTGTCCATAGTATTTCATGAAACTACTGCTTTTCTCCCCTAGAGAAAATCCCAGCTAGGATTTCTGTCTCGCTTTCTCCAACCTTTTTTAGTCTTCGATGAAAATGATACTCCCATCAAAGCAGAGAAAAGGTACTGCACATTAGGAAACCAACTGCACATTCTAATTTAAGTAATTACTCTTCCACATCTCTCTCCCATTCTGGTATTCACTGGTCTGATTTGCCCTAGTTGGGTAATCTGCTTGCAGAATGACACAAGTCTCTGCTTGTTCTGAAGAGCACCTCACCTACTGTGGATATTATGTGATAATAACAATGAAACTTAGCAATAAAATGCCCAGAAGTGGACAATAAATATTTTCCTAGTAGTTCTACAGGCTGTAACCACTGATTAGCTCAAACGCAAGCTGTTGCTATAGAGAACTATAACTATCTTTTGTACTCATGATTATTCACATGATTGAGAGAGTAGAAGACAAAAGTGTATCCAGGTATAATTCATTCTACTTTAATTACCTGTTTTACACCAGACTACACATGTAGATTTTTTGTCCTAGTCTGTGTTCTGTAAGTACAGTTAAACAGGAAATAGCGTGAAATCTCAGCTGTTTTTTTTTACAGTTTGCAGGGGAAGGTGAACAGGGTAGTATTTTCATTCTTCAGAAGGAATAAACTAGTAGGTTTTTCATTGACCTTTATATTATTCAAATGGAAAGTGACTTTCTTCCTCCCCCCATCAATAACAGTAATAGCACAGAATTATTAGAAAAGGATCCTGCTTTATTTATTTATTTATTTATTTATTTTAAAAAAGAACTTGAAAAAGATTTAAAATACTAAGGTAGTATTCCTTGAGGTTCAAATCTTCAATTTTCAGACATGTTAAACAGCTAAAATAGGAGAAGACTGAACAAGGATGCTCCTTCTCCCGTACTTACATTAAGCTTAGTAGAAATCCCTTTCTCTCATAAATTCTAACATTTCTTTCTTTTTTTTCCCCTCTCTGATTACTAAACAGACATACATTTTCTAGAATATCTGATCACTGTCATAACTTCAATACCTCCACATGCACCAACAATTTATTTTTGAAACCTTTTAGAGTTACTTGCTATGAAAAAGTCAGTTTTTTCTGTGTTAGCCATCCATACAAACGCATGCTCATAAAAGCAATTCTTACCATACCTGGAGAACTTTGGTGAAAGGGGTATACAGGAATTTTGATGCATCCTCTCTAAGAAATAAATGATTGTTTTCCTGGTGTTAAGATAGAAAATACCAATGTAAGAGAAAGCATCATATACTAAATCTCATGCTGAATCCACAGCAGAGCCACGAGCACAACCCAAGTTTCTTGGCTTATCAGGCTTGCAGCTCAATCATAAGCTCATAAAGTAAATATATTTACTATTAAAAGCTGAAATATTTGTTCACCAATACTTTTCATTAACTTTTTCGTTAGAGGAGTCTCAAATATTGAGAGAGCTGCAGCACAGCTACTGCACACAGTTGTGTTTCTCACAGGCTCCAGGTGAGTTGAATCAGGTCCCTGAGGATCTTCAGGCAGGACAAGGTAACACAGCTGAGACCAAGCAGCTGCATTACACCTACCTATGTAGCTGCTTGGTACTTCTGTAGGTGAAGTAAGAAATTGTTCAGCTGAGTACTTTACAGTACATAAATGTGGATTTTTTTAATACAGTAAGATGATACTAAAAACAAGCAAATGGTGGTAAGCTTGTAAGATTCTACAATTTGCGTGGCAGAGTACAAATAAGTTCGTTGTAGATTCTACTTCATGTGCCACAGAAAACATTAACTCACTCCTCCCCTCTTGTCCCCCATCCCTCCCCCAAGCAAAACACCCACAAAGACATTTATTACGCTCTGAATTCATAACAGGGAATAAACTCCTTAAATATCCAACACTGGCCCATCCATAAAAACAAGTTTGTTATTATGGTTTTTCTTGTAGTTTTCCCTTCAGAGACCAAGGATCTTTGCATAGCTTTCACTTAGTCTGACTGCTTGGTTTCTCTGTCATTGTAACCATTCTTTCTGCTCCATTTCCTTTGTTTCTGAGAGATCCTTCAAGTTATTCTATGGTCAGATTTGCAGTTTCCTGAAGGAGATTTCTTTGTATCGAGACAGTGCATTCTGCCCCTGTTAGAGTTCTGTATTTGTGTCTCATTGAATTGTGTTTATTGTTATTTCTACTGAGTTTGTGAAAGGCTTGCTTTTTTGTCTGTCCTTGTCTCAAGAGTTTTCTAAAGCTGATTTTCTCAAGGTTTTATACATTATAACTTGCTAACGCGCTTTATTATTTATTTTTGTTATGCAAGACAGACTATCAACAACACAACATTTCGGTGTCTGTCATCAGCTAAGAACATGCAGTTAAAATGAAAATGCACAGATGACTTGACTTGCCTTTTAGCAGCTTTCTCTAGTCGTTACATCTTGCTGATGTTTGAAATCCCATTCCAAAGCCAGAATTTGCGTTCCAAGGTGAAGTGGGAAACTTGTAAAAATCAGTGTCTGAATCAAGGGTCTGCTGGCAAAAAGAGCCTTGGCCAAAGAGCTTTGTCACATCTGTAGATGGTTCAAGCTGTTTCTCAGAGCTGAGCAAGAATGATTTATGCTCCTTCCTCTTGAAAGAGAAATTTAATTATTTTTTTGTTTTTAAATAAAGTCTTATTTGCAAATAGGAAAGCTTATTTCACAAATCTGTTCTGTGAGTACATTGCAGTATGGTCATATTTGAAAACTCCTTTGTCTTCTGTGCCGACTGCTTTTCAATTGTTGTTCAAACCAGTTTCCCACTTCCTCTCTTTCTCCCCTGTTTTCCTTTTCTTTTTTTTTTTTTTAAATCCCTTTCCTTTTCCCTTTCCTTCCTTAAAATATCGGGAACGGTTGTTTAGGTTTCCTTGACCTTTCTGACAAACCTCAGAGATACCTTCTGGCCTTTCACAGCCTGAACCATTACTTTCTGTTCCCAAATGCTAATAAGCTGTTTAAATGAAGTGTTTACAACAAAAGATGAGTTTTAGCAGTCTAGCAAAAATATGAAGAAAACAGAATTTATAAGTAACCATTTTTAGTCCCACATTTCTTTCTAGGGAGCATAAAATGCCTAATTTTTCTTATGTTGTAATTTTTTTTCTTACTTCGTTAAAAAAGTAGGTCTCTTCTATTGCATAGATAAACAAAGATCATACAATAACCCGATTTGGGTCAATCCTGTATCATTCTTCTCTCCTTTGCCTCTTTGAGTAGCTCTCTGTCTTTACCAACCACATCCTTTTCTCAGGCTTCTTAGTGCAGTTAGGAAAGGGCATTACCAGGGCAGCAGGGAGGTCTAATTGATTATTTTAATTTGGGAATACAAGCAGTACTCAAATGCTTGTCCATTAAGGATATACAGCAAATCTTTACAGGAAAAACTGCAAGTTTTCTGCTTTTCTTGGTTTTGTTTTTAACCAGTGGCCTGACATTTCGTCCCAGTGAAGCTGTGTTACAGTGTTTTAGCTGGTAAATGTCACTCTGCTACAGTGCTGCATTCACCAGCTCTAAAGAAGTTTTTATCTGCACTGGTGCCATGTGCCAGAGTTCCCCACGTGCCAGCCTGCCGGCTTAGCTTCTTTTCTTTCAGCAGCTGTAGAAAATATCTAAAATACAAAGGCAAGAATGATTCCATTTTCATGTGAAAGTGATGAATATGAAGTCAGTTGTATCGAGTCAGTAAGTATAAATGTTATGTACTGACCCTTTACTGTCAAGCCGCCATTAATAAACAGATTGATTTGTTTACCATTCAGAAGACTGCTTATGTTGAACTGCATGAGGATTGTGGTATGTAGACATTAGCTTACAGGCTCTGCTGTGATGCCAGGCAGCCTATTTAAGAGTTATCTGGAAAGTTCTTTATATTAAAGGTGAATGCAAAAGGTGTAAAGAGACCTGCCTTGCTGGTATCTGCAGTGATTCCATGCAGCTTGTTGGCTGCAAGGTGAGGTAGTCCAGTGACCAAGGAGGTCCTTGGGCTCTTGCAGCTCAAGGTCACAAAAGCCACACAAAAATTGTCTGACCCTTTTCTCTTCTTTTTCTGCGCCTCTTTGAGGGAGGCTGAACCAAGTAAATGAGATGTCTTTAGAGACATCTCATGCAATGCAAATATTCTACATGCAGCCTTGTAGCTAAAGTAAATAGATATTGGGAAACACTTGCCCTGACTAGCCAGATCGACCTTAGAGAGGCCCTTCTCCTTTCTTGCCCAATAGATGCCTGCTTCTGCTCCAGAGAACACTAATATTTCCTACCAGATTCCCCAGCAGATTCTACTGGGCAGGGAAAACAGAAGCCCTGATTTTTTCAAGATGGAAGGCATCAATCATTCTCCAAAATTTACTTCTGAACAGTGTTTCGAAATGCACTATCAGGACAGCTCATCTTCTGTTATGAGCTTTGGGAAGGCTGTAGATGATCCAGTTCCTTTCACCTTTGCAAGTTTGTACATTGGAATGAGCTGAACAGCAGCATTTCTAGTTTACAGATCTGCAGTGGTTCTTCTTTATTAGAACATACATGCTATTTTCTCAGAAGTTCCCCCTGTATCTACTGATGAGCATCTGATGCTGAATTCCAAGCAGTGGGAACGCTGTTGGCTCTTCCTGGTGGCTGCGAGAGGGCGTAAGCAGAACTGGCCAGACAAGATTTTTGGAAGAGAATTGCCACTCCTATGTGTTTGCAACTCTGATTGTTCCAGTATGACACGTCTCTAGACATGCACTTAGGGTTGACTGAAGGTTAATTTTTAGTGATGAGAAAGGTTGATTCATAGTTCTGACTTAAAGATCACGACCCTTAAGTAAGATAGGGATCTATTTGTCCATAGACTTCAGCAGGTTAATACCAGTCCCTTTCAGGGGAGGATTCCTAAAACAGAATTTTAGAATGTGAACATCGTAGCCGGGGCACCTTATGGACATTGTGCATGCAGAGATCCTGTCACAAGAGCTCCGTCTTGTTTGAAGGGGTATGAGTGGAAGGGGAAGGAGCAGAGAACTAAAGAGCTGTGGTCAGATAATGTTTTATTACAGATTATTTTAGAAACTCCATAATTTTCCTGATCCTTTTCCTTGTGAAAATAGTTTTCTGTGAATCAAAGGGCATCTGAGAAGCAGATTATAACTTCTTAACAGCTAGTAGGAGATGTAAATTGTCATATCAAAAAACATATGCAGAAAAGAGGTTTCATTGTGATTTTCATTTTGATCTTTTCTTTTCTGGCTCTTACCTCAGCAAAGCAAAAACACCATCTCAGTGTGGTCTACAGATCTACATAGATCTTAGCAGACAGACCTATTTAAATATTATTTTGTTACACTGTTTTTTGTGAGTATGCTTAGTTTGAATTCATTCCAGTATTTAGTTTTGTGTGTGTTTACCCTGAGACAAGAATACTAAATGTCAAAAAGCCTAGAGAAGAGCGAAGTGTACAGCACAGAATGTTGATAAAGACCATTACTATAATAATTTGGCTTTTATAAAACCTGCTTTACCCACCCTCAGCTTCTGAGACAAGGAGAATGTTAGAATTTCTACCAGACCTGAATCCTAATGTTACTTTTTGTGTCAGACAATGGAAAGTAAGGGAGCAATGGGAAACTATTGTTGCTTTAGACAACCAGGCTGAGCCAGTGCAAGCCCAGGAGATAGTCTGCCTGAGAGCAGCGCTGCAGAGGGAGAAGAGCATGGAAAGCAAAAAGATGAGGGAAGAAAGAATGGGTGGAGGCATCTCCGTGGGCTGAGCAGAGTGCAGAGTTGCTGAAATGGCAGGCAGTGAGGGAAGGGCAAGGGAGGGGATGGGAGCGTAATGCAGCAGGGAAAGGTGTGGGGCAGCAGCAAGAACAAGCCAGTGATGGTACTGCACGTAGCTCTACTGAAGGAAAGGATAAGGGATTTTCTGTTTAGCAGTGGTATGCATTTTTATCTGTCTATTTAAAGTGGAATCTTGAATGTGAAAACAATAGTCAGACAGAATATTTAACTTACAAGAAAAAGCAGTAAACACTTTTTTTAAAAAAAAAAACTGTTTCCGTGTTTCTCATATATTTGCCTGAAACAGCGTGGCTCTGCAGCAAAAACCCTGATGTTTTTTCTTGCTCTGTGAACTCCCAAAAACACTCCAGGTTGATTCATGTGCCAATGTCTACAGTAATAAATACTATTACTAAAGAATGCAATTATTAACAAATGCTATTACCCAAACATGCTTAAATTTAGATATCAGTAGCTGTATACCAGTAACAGGATCAACATCAGAGCAAATTAATCAAACTTGGCAAGAAATAGGGCAAAATGCATGGTTTAGTTCACAGGTATGGAACAGTTTCTTTGAAATGCTAAAAGGCAGAGTGTGGTTGGTTCATGTCCTTATTTGCCATGCCAAATATATAAGACCCAGATTTTCATTCTCAGCAGATGGTAGAGTATGCTTTTAAACTCCAGCATGGATTTACTTGAAAGCACGCTCAGCAGGGGAGGTTTGAAACCAGTTTATTATTCTCATTTCAGAAATGTTGTATGCAAATTGGATGTGTTCAGCTTATTCACTTCTTAGCTATATAATTGTTGACATAAAAGTTACACTGTTGGAATTTTCTTATGCAAGTATTTGTGATTTTCTTATACAAGTATTTCAAGATTAAAATAGTAGACAGTGTGTTATTTCAAAGGGACTGCCGGGCAACTCAGCAAGTCTTGGGTGAATAAGTAGTTCAATTAAAAGCAACAATAAAATCAGAATAACTTCACATACAATATTCAGTTTTGTTGATTCGGATAAGAAAACATTACATCATGGTCATCACATCCCCAGGCTAAATTTCTGGGGCCATCTCCCAGGCAAAGGACAGTATTTGCTGTCAGGTCTGGAACTCGGCAGTATCAGAAGTGCCTGCATTTCACTGAGGCAAGGTGCTGTCAGCCAGCCTGTCACTGGGATCTTGCCACAAAGCAGGAAAGGAAGCGTTCTGAAATATTCGCTACAGCCCTGATACAGAAATTCTGATGTTTTTCTTTTCCCTCCCTACTAATATAATATTTTTCACAAGCTGGTGAACTCGGAACAAAAATGTAAGTGCATAGGATATAGGGCCATGATTTGTAAAAGAGCTCTTTATTTCCACATAACCCCCAGCTGTGCAGAAAAGTGTTGATTACATGGTAGCTGTTAAATTTAGTAAGAAATTCCTTGCCTGAAATCAATTTTGGTTTTCAAGTAGTGCACATAATGCATACCCTGGTTTAAAGCTTTTTGTTTTAAGCAAGATTTTTGTCAATTTACTAACGTCTAAGTTTGAAAAACCACTTTTTTTTTGTTGTTAATATTTATAAGTGAATTTGAGATCCTCTGCTACAAATATGCAACATATACCTAGAAATAGGTATACATAAGAAAGGCCAATAGGTGAATACTAACATAAATAAAATAAAATAAATAAATAAATAAATAAATAATCTGGTTGTGCCTACGAGCTAGCAGGTTTTGATGAAGATCCTAATTTATTAGCACATTTTTTTCTGAACTCTTTTAAGTGTTTTGCTGACTTAAGCCAAAGTTCAAGAAGTTCATAACTGAATGCGAGGTTTAATAATATTACTCAAATTTGGTTGGCCTTATTATGCCTTAATCTGGAACAAATCTTGTGAGTGATACAGCACAAAGCTGTAAGTATATATCCAAGTCCAGCAGTTCTTTTTGCTTCCTTCCTAGAAATAGGCTGTACCATGTCAGAACTCTTCTCCTCTTCCTTGACATGTAATGAAAGAAGATCTTTTTTGGCAGCTACTTAGAAATAATGCCTTTGGATTGCACTTCCCCCCAGATCCCCCCTCCACGCCCCCCCCCCCTTTTTTTTTTAATGTATTCAATTGCCTCTTCTGTTTATTTTAAATATCTTTGGGATTTATTCATTTATTTATTTATTTTACAGGGGATGGGGGTGTAAACGTAGTATTACAAGAATGCGTACAGTTTCAGTTCTTAACTGTATGAATAAAATAATGTTTCACTTTTGTAAAATGTTTCATCTCTTTTAGATATTGTGCAACGGACCAGGAACATGTGTTCCTGTCTGTATATCTGCTCTTCTTCTTGGGCTTCTAGGAATGAAAAGAGCAATCATTGTGTACGTAGAAAGCATCTGCCGTGTGGAAACTTTATCCCTGTCTGGAAAAATTCTTTACTATTTTTCGGATTACTTCATTGTTCAATGGCCTGCTCTGAAGGAAAAATATCCTAAGTCAGTTTATCTTGGTCGAATAGTATAACAGGACAGGCTTTACCTAAAATAAACTCTTAAATTTCCTCACTGAAAAAATTCATTAGTGTAACATAATTTGTTTTCAAGGATTCCTGTTAAAAATTAGGCCAGTACTGGAAAAACAGACGGTAATAAAGATATCTCTATGTTATAGTACACTTTTGTGTAGTTGTATTTATTGCCATCATGAAGGTCTGTGCATCAATACCCGTAATGGCAGTAAGTCTATGCTGTTTCTGCTTTCATCTAGTTTTCCTGCTATGTGAATAGCAATTTTTGTCTACAAATAAATATGGGAATTTGTATGAATTGTAACATTTCCTGTAAGGAAACTTTGTGTAGTTTTCTAAATTGTAAGAAACAAAGTCTTGTTCTAGCACAACAGACTTGATTTCCTGTATGCTAGCAGTGAAGTCCCTTGTGAATCCTTAGAGTATAAAGGAAACAGTTATATTAAGTTGGCTTCTTGACAGTTTGTGCTCTACAGTCTTCCAAGCTCTCCCCCCCCAAAGCATTCAGCCAGTATCATTTTTCCTCTGGGCCTGTCAAAACTGTCCTTTATAATCTGTAGCACACCTTCTGAAAATTTTTTGCCCGGCCCTTAAATAAAAAGGTGACAAGTGTCATGCTGCAGGCACAGCACTTATGGATGTAAGAAGCGCTTTCTTCAAAGCCTACACAACAAAGTCCCTGTCAGGTTTATATCACAGAGAACAGACCGTCACTTGGGAGAATTTAACTGGTTTGGGCTCTAATATATAGAGGAAAAATGTATTACTGTCTGTTGTAGGGAGAGGAACAGAGATTCTCTTCCCTTTACCTCACACAGTGAATTTGTCTTTCAGAATATTCTGTTTTCATGTTTTAAGCACCTTACTTTCATCAGTATGAAATGCTCCTAACATTTTGTTACGGAAAATGGTACTATACATAGGAACTATTTTTAAAACACGTTTTGTCGGAGCTAAGTGTGTGAAAACCTACTTCAGTATTTCACATTAGTCCAACAAAATGTAGCTCTACACACTGTTCTACCTCTGAAGCAATATAAACACATCTGTCATCTGTGCACACACAGAGCTATGTGTCTGGCTACAGAAACATACACAAAGCGAAAACCTCAGGGAAAAACAATGCTGCCTCACAGAGCCATTGTAGCAAGGCCCTCACACCACCACAGATGGAAGGAACCCCATCTCAGTTGCATGTCAGAAAAGCTGCAGCCATTACTTGGGCAGGGAATGGCATTTAGCTGAAGAGAAAATGTATGTCCGATGTCAGGAAACAGGAGTTATAGGAATGTTTTGCTTTTTGGAAGACGTTATGCTGAAAATTGCTATTGCGAGGCCCTGCGGGGAAACCAGCCCTTACAACCTGTCCAACAAGCTCCTTAGCAGTGGGAGAGGCACGATGAGAGTCCATTGATGTGGGCACATGTGAGCTCAGAACAGACACTTTATGTGGGTTTTACCCCAGATTGTGTCTGACATTAAGGAGCAGTTAATAGCTTAAGAACATGTGTGAAGGAATCTATGTGCAGTACATACTCGGGTCCTTGAAAATGACCCGACTAAAGTGATTTTGACCTGCTTAATGTCTTTTTTTCCTCTCCCAAACTGGAAGCCTTATCAGGACTTTCTGCCTAGTTGCAGATAGTTCAGTAAATTTGAGATATGCTGGAATTTATTATGACTAATGGTACTTTATTTTTGATTAGCGCTCTCTGGGCTGAACCTTGCTTTTAGTTTTGCAAGGGAACTGGAGTAGAGGGGAAGGAGGATAGAGGCAGCCCCCTCCTCTATCCCTGGTTGGGGCAGCGGTGCAGCATCACGCCCCAAGGCTTAGAGAAGCATGAGAAGAGAAAGGCAATGAATGCTCCCATTCATGTTCTACATCCGCCCCAAGCCGCCCGCTGGCCTGGCAGTAAGGCAGGCTCCCGGGCCAAGCACACAAACACAGGCCCAGCTCAGGCAGCTCCGCATTCACAGGCTGCTTCTGTTAGAGTAGGGCAGAACAAATCCCATCCTTCACTCTGCTCTGGATTTAGCTCTGGGTGGGAACATCTCCAGCTGCTCTACTGCCCCTTACAGCAGCCCTGCTTGGTGCAGGATTTGGGGATTTGGTGTGCTTTCAAACCATGGGTTTATAAACTTCATGGCGTTGAACACCAGAGAGTTCCAAAGATTTTCTTTCACCTGTCACCTGTACAGCAGCTACTTTGAGGATTACTTGCCTGCTTGGACTTGTTACCTCCCTTGTAAAAGCTCAGAAAGTAGGAGTTGATCTCTTCACAAGAGTGCCTTCTGAAAAACTGAACTGCTCCGTGCCTTGTGATGTGGAGCTGTCTCATCTTCAGCCTTGGGAAGACATTGTTCCCCTAACTTCACTGACAGCCTTTAGGAGAGCAAAGCCAGAAGGATCTCTGCCTGCGTTCGCCCAAAATCATGTCGTTTGCTCAGTTCGGTCAATCTGGAAATTCTAGTCAAAATAGAGAATTTAAACTAGTTTTTAACCTGAATAATCAGCTCACATATGAGGGTATGAGAGCGGGGGATAGTACTTCCTTGTATTTGTCACTATTTTCCTTATAGAATCAGTTGCCAACTTGAGTTAGGGAAACTTCTGCAGGTTATAATCAGTCAGAGTAAGAACTTGTGTTAGGAATGGTGCAGCACTTTGTAAAGTTAAGGCAGCTAGAACTACTTAGGACAGCTTGAATGCATCACAGCCTAACTTTGATGAAAGCCTGCAACAAGAGACTGCATTTCTAACTATAGAGGACAGAATGTAGAAAAGAGTTCCTGGCTTTAATTCCAGTAAGGAAAAGTCTGTTATCAACCAGATTAACTTTTCCTTGAAAAGATCATCTCATGTAACCTCTAGTTCTCTGCAAAAGCACAGCAGAGAGCAAGCAAGCCATGGTTTTGTTATTGAATAGCTCTTATCTTTTGTTTGTAGTAGGTGGGTACAGTCGAACTGTCATTGTTCTGAAGGAAAACTGCATTCTTCCTGCTCCTAGCAATGAAACACAATAAAAAAAAAAAACCACATCTGATGGCCTGCTCCAAAAACTTAGAAGTTCCTGACTGAATTCCTAATGCTTAACTTCTGAGGTTTTGCTGTGTATCATTTTTTCCCTTAAATACTAACTTCGAGGCAAATATGTTCATGTTACATACATGACAGAGTTTGAAGTAAAATCTATTATCTCTTCTTTCCCTATTTCTGAAAGAGGAAAGCAGTATCTTGTGGATCTAAAGCAAAATAGGGAACAAATACATTCTTCAAAGAAAACAAATATGACTTATGGAAATATCATCATCAAAACTGGCAAAAATTCAGAAGAGAACAGAAGGCATCCAAAAATTCCTTCTCTGAGTCCTAGCCTAGAAGCCAAATTTAAAATGAGTTTCAGCTATCAGATAGTTTTATCTAGATATGCATTAGTTGATAAGCATTAAATACTCAGAGTTGTTTCACTTTTTACCTGGTTGTCTTCTAAGGGAGAACATATATTGTATATGCATTAAAAGCAGGTTAATTTTATTTTAGAAAGAAAGGGAGGAAAATAAAAGAGGAGAACCAGTTGGACTGCAATAAAATAATTATATGGGAGAAGAGTTGATTCTAGATTAGAAAAGAAGCTTAAAAGATTATGTCTTTGCTTTACAACTTATTTTGCAGATTTGAAATGTAAAATAGCCAATGTTAGATAAAAACCTAATGCGGTATATCAGGGATAAACAATGCAATTCTTTTCGTGTGCATTTCCTACAGTTGGTCGTAGAACTGCTTTCTGAGTTGTGAAGATCAGAGCAGAATGAGTTAATGCCATCCCTGTATTGTATTTGCTGTTATTCTGGACACAGGCAGTCTTCCCTTTCAGTCAAACAAGGGACACCACCAGCCACGAAGCAAGAGTTTTGATCACTGAGGTATGTATTAGAGACTTCTCAGCTCTAGGAATAACTGTACAACACTTAATCTACACCTGATTTCCTGAAATGAATCTGAAAGTAATTATGAACTGGCTGTTGAATGTAGAATTTAAGATAGCTGTTCCCTAGGACATTCGTTTTTAGTTATCATTCCAGCTTTCATTCATTTAATAATGCTGTGTGAACAAAGGATGGCTTACATGTGATGAACACAAAGACAACTTAAATGAAGCTTATTTGTCAGCAGAGTATGGCACTGGGGAGTGTCTATATTTTGGGACAGGAAAAAAAAACTTGAAATTTTACAACAGAAAGCAAGGCCTTTCACATTTAAACAAAACTAAGCTATATCCTTACTCTACATCTGGTGATCACAATTTAGAAGACTGCTAGTACTTGGCCACGGTCAGCCAGAGCACAAGAAAGCACCATGTAAAGTGTTTGAAGAAACACTGGCTCATTCTGCACTTTGCTACTCCTCTCTTGTTGCTGGCCCATGCTGAGGCTGGACACAAAACCAATAAATGATTGTTCCAGAAGACAGGTGGAGATCCAGGAAAGAAAGCAGCAAAACATTCTGGTTATCTGCAAGGCAATTTGAACCTAGGCCTTTCTGGAACTTGGATGCAACTTCCTTTTTATCACCAGACTTCCCTATAGCATAATGATAGTCTCATGACCAGTACTGTTGAAGTCAATAGAAGGTAAGTCACCTTGCAGAAAACAGCTTAATAAGGGACAGGCACACCAGTAGCTTTCACTGGAATGGCTTTGGACAGCATTTTTCATCTGCATTTCCACCTTGCACTGCAGGGTAATGGAGAACAAAGAGAAAGTGTCATGTGATACAGAAAAACGGGCCTTTGCTGACATGGTTATTTAAATTCTATGTTTCACAGTGCAAAATTTCACAATTAATGTCTTGCCTTCTTTTCCCTACCTCTCCATACTCAATAAAAGAATGTTTAGCACATTCTGCAGTCCAGTTAGTGGACCAGACCAAAATACGCATGTAACAAAAATAAGCAATTCCACATTTAGTCAAGTAATAGGCTTTAACTTTGCACGTATCTAAGAAGATTTATAACCAAGATAGCATTGGTTTTGTACATGCTTTTGCTATCTTTGCCCATACCCAAGGAGCAAAGCTAAAGGAGATGTTTGGCATTTATTGTCTAAACAGAAAGAGACTTGAAGCAAGAATAATACTAAACATACAAAAATGGGGAAAGTGAGGGGATCTCTGCAAGTTACGTTTCCTGTTTCAAACAAGTTGCACCACTTCTTCATCAGTTTAAACAATATACATATTCAACAAGTCTATTGCAAGTGAGTGCTTTAATAACAGTAGCACGAACACTAATCACAGAATCATTAAGGCCCACTAAACCTCACATCTGCCCTTTTCTGTGACTGCATCACCTCCCTAGGCAGCCTGCTCCAATATCTCACCAGTCTTTCCAATAATAAGTTTCTCCTAATATCCAACATGAACCTCCCCTGGCACAACTTAAGGCCATCATCTCTCATCTTGTCTCTGTTACTTGGGAGAAAAGGCCAGCCCCCACCTTGCTACAGCCTCCTTTCAGGAGCTGGAAAGAGTGATAAGGTCTCCCCTGAGCCTCCTCTTCTCAAGACTGAACCATTCCAGTTCTCTCCATCCAGAACGGCCTTATTCTTGTCACTGTTCCACCCAGAGTATTTCATTTGAATTTCTCTCAAACCACAGAGATCAGATACTGATGACCGCAACACAGGGGTCCTCTGGAACAGGGTTCAAGTACTTAGTTTAGATTTAATTGTACTGTAGCAGATTTTGTATGGACTTATAGAGAGAAAGAGGTGATAGTCATAGATGAATTTGTTCTTGCACTATCCATCAGATCATTGCATTACTCCTTTATTGTTACTGTTTTTTTAATCAAGATAAAGACTTTGGAAGTATTTTAATCCAAGCCATGAAGTTGCAGGTATCAGAATAGTCATAAATAATTTCAGAATTAGAGAGTAGATAGCTAGAACTGGTTGTACTGTTGTGCAGTATTCTGCCTCTTCCATGCTTTGGTGCACAGTATTCTTAAAAACAAAACCCCTCTCTTTCATTTCAGAAAGCATGGCTATTTGCAGTGTTACATCAGTGTGATCTGCTCAGTTAGCATTACTGTAAATTCTAGTTTGTGTTGCCAGTAGTTTGGCAATTACTGTTTCCTGCTTTATTGTTATACAGCCCAATTGAACTCCACTGCTTTTCATTTATGATCCAGCTTGGATGTTAGCTGACACAGAAATGAATGTCCTAACCTCAAATCCAGTGGCTTAAAAGATACCTCCCTAATATTCATTGCCAAGATGGAGTCCAGAGATTACTGTTCAGTGGAAGCAAACAGGGTCTGTTTTTGCAGGCAACCATAAAAAAAAAAAAAAAAAAAAAAAAAAAAAAAAGACAAAGCTGGGAATCATTTTTTTTTTTTTTTTAAAATTATGTTGAAAAGCAAGATGCTAGAAATAATGCTGCAATATTATAATGCAGCTCTTTAAGTGGTATCTTAACAGCTCTACATTAACATTTGTAAGAATTCATTAAGCAACGTCTGTGAAAGGATACGAGTCAGATTTCTCAGTGTAGTTAGGTATATAACAGATTCTGTGATAAACTACTCTGCTTTTCTGTCACAGATTTAGAAGTTTTCCATTACTTTGCTAAGATAATTATCTAAGAACAAGATCACAATGCTGAGCATATTTTTATCTCCAGACTAGAAGAGAATTCCTGACAAACTCCATCTAGCTTTTACCTTGGTTTAATAAGAATAGGGGTGGAATATCAATCTTGAGGAAATACAGAGAGCAGTTTCTAGGTAAAGAACTACTTAAGGGGAGATTTAACAGATAATTCTGGAGAGAAATAAATTATTACTGCCACCTTGCCACCTTCCTCCCCCTCTTCTTTTAGTTTTGTTTTTCAAAAATTCAGGATGTGTAACACAAAGCAATTAAGATTTTCATACCTTGCAGGCTGAATTTATGACCAGTCTGTAACACTGAGCTGTGCTGGCTATGATGTCATACTTCTAGAATACCATGCTTGTTTTCCAAGCTTTTTTCTCTAAAGGAAGTATATTACCAGAATGAAGATACAAAATAAAGCTATTTACTTAACATTTTTAATCTTCGTAACTAGAAGCTTCCTTTGTATTTGCACATAAACACTACCCATATTGTCTGCTTGCATTCAGCTCTTCCCTCCCACCCCCTTTTGGAGGCAGGTCAACAGGCAAAACACACAGGAGAACTGCATGTACAGAACAGAAGTGGCTCCAGTTCTGCATTTCCTACTGAGCGAGCACACCTAGCACAAAGTACATGGTATTAATATCACCTATTGTTTAAAACTCAGTACCTCTTTCATTAAAAGTTCACTACTGTTGGTTGGATAACTACTTCATACTCATATACTAAGCTTCTCTTAACAGCTTGGGAAGGAAAAGAGTTCTCCTCACCACACATACACAGACACACCAAAAAAAAAAAAAAAAAAAAAAAAAAATCCCAAAACCACCCACAATCAACATCTCCTGGAAATTCTGAAGTTTTGTGGGATGCAGTGCAAGCATAGAATGGACAAGATTGATGATCTGGGATGAAGCAGCTAAAAACCTCATGATCCTGTATTCCGGTACAGTCTCAGTTATCTGAACATCAGCTATTGCAAATTCCCTTTTTTCCCCCCAAAGTCTGAATCACATCCTCTGACATCTACTGAAGTACATTAACAGTGACATCGATTATTTGAAATCTCTCCTATCCAAACAGATTTGGGATCCTTACCATTGTGCTAACTGAGTCTCCTCTCTGTAGCAGTAAGCCCCTGGCTAAATGCCACTCTGTCTCAGCCATTCACTCATCATGTGCAGCACTCGTCAGCCTTTTCTCCTTTGCACCATGTCAGTCTGTGTAAGGACTCTGAATGTTATTTGTGTGCTGTTTATACTAACTTCCGCTAAGTAAAGCCTTCCCACGGAAGTTTGAAGAAGCATTATGAAGTAAGGTTAAAAGAAAGCAGATTTCCTCAAGTTTTTAGGTGCACTGTGCCAGGGGTGGGAAGTTCTTCTCATTTGAAATTAGTCTCACCTAGAAAATACAGCCTAGATAATTAAAATTGAAAGAAGTCACAGAACTAGACAACAGGGAAAAGGTTTTCCATTTCTGTTTTCCTCATTCAGATTTCGACAAGGAAAACAACAGCACTGCTGTGTAGTTTAACATCTTAAAATATCAACACTGCTCAGGTGTAGCCTTGTTTTCAGTGAGCGAATGTGAAGATTTCAACTATTAAAATACCACCCTATTCATAGGTCAGTATAGTTTAATTAAGTTAAGAGCTGGTTGACCACTTCGTCCAGACCCTAATAAGAGCTGTACACAAACAAAAGTAAGGACAATATGCTCAAGTGGCAGGGAAACCAAGTATTGGGTTTGGAAGAGGGAGATCAAGTGTTCGGATCAAGCTTAGGTCATGTTGAGCAGGCAGGAGCCAAGTAGTAAATGTGAAACGTCTGTCCACATCTTGAAGAGCCAGCAATTGCCTCTTGTTACATGTATGGAAAGTTTAAGTGGTAGCTAAGTGCCAAAAACTATGGAGGCACAAAATATCCCCTAACTCCCTAGAAGGATGATCCCCGTGGAAACTGGACTGAAAACTCACTCATGAAAATCAATAGTCAGGAAATAGTCAGGAGTTTGTTAATAGAAAAAAATAAGGAAAGTTCCAGGCTACAGCAAGTTAAGACACACACGTTCACTGTACACTTCACATGCATCACAGCCACAGGAGCACTTTTCAAAGGGATTCTGTACTAGCATTATATCAATTAATTTATCTCAAAGCTACCTGATGTTTCCCTCTGCTGGGTATGCACAAGTTCTCTGCTCCCTGTCGCAGCGAGGAAGGGTCCTTGTGTGTGCTGCTCAGCAGGCGCAGAGCTCAGCCTTCTGATGGCTGCCAGGAGCTGCCTGCTGAGTTTCGGGAGCAAGAGGGCAACTGAGAGTACATTCCACATGGAAAGTTGTCAGAAGAGTCATCAGAAACAAAATAATTAAGAGAAAATGGGCACTGTTTCTTAATGGGTCTAGTGTGCTCTATAACAAGAGCCTGAAGACAGCGCCAAGACTTTGCCTACCAAAGCCTGCTTTATGGAGACATGTCGAAGTGCACTCCTCTCCTTCACAAGCATAAAGGAAAAAGGAAGATACGTTTGTCATCTCTGTTACAAAGTCACAAAGGTAAATAATGGTAACATATTATCCACTCATGCATGCATTTGCTTTGCGTGCTTTGCTACCGTGTTCTTGTAGGTAAATATCCCTGAAATAAAGATGTTTGTTATCCTTCAGTTTGTTGACAAATGGAATAAAACAGTCGAGTACACATACACTGATGTCACAGGTTGTCTGGGAGTGCTTTAGGTCTTGCTGATCAAGAAACGAAGGCTGCCAAATAGGTCAGATACTCACTTATCCCTCCCATCTGCTGTAAGCTAGCAAACCTACTTGCTGTTATGATCCGTAGAGAAAGAAACTGAGATTTCAGTGATTTTGCTTAGCAAGCAGTCTGAAGTCCTCCTTTACCTTCTAATTGTGTATTAGTTTTATTGAATTAAAAAACAACACAAGAAGCAAACCTGTCATTCACATGTAGGAGTGGGGTGGAGGGGAGGAAATCTGTAACACCAAATGGGTTGCAGATAAGCTTTGGTTTTGTTGTTGTTTTTATATATTTTTCTTAATATTAACTCTATCCAGGAATGTAATATGGCATTACACTAATGTCAAGCTATCCTCCCACTGATAAGAATGCAACTGTTACATTTTAAGAGAAGGTTGTGAATCTCAAAAATAAAAGCACAAACATCCACCTTAAGCTTAGTGGTCAACAGCTCTCCACACATGATGCAAAGCAAAATAAAACAGTATTTTCATAAGAGGACAGAAAAGGATTTCAGCATTAGTCTCAATGAAAAAAAAAAAAACAGCGAAGAATTAAGAACCAAACATTTAGATGTTAAAACTGAATACCTTAAAAAAAGCCGATTCTCTACAGGTACAAATGTGTGTAAGTCTTTCACTTCAGAAAGTTACTTTCTCATAAACATGGATAACATTTACGTTGTAAAAAGTTACATACAGAGGAGAATCTTTCCCAATGAGAAGATTTAGGGTTCCAGTCTTTCTTACAACTTCCAAAAGCCATGGTTTAAATCCCTTCCCAAAACAGAGATTTTCACCACCACTCCCTCTCAAGGGAGTCTTGGTTTCTTTTTTCTACTGTGGTATTTTAGGTTTGGTCCTTTACAATTCTCAGAACATTTTGGCATTGCATGCATCACTGAAGACATCTCCATATAAGGGAATTTACAAAAACAATATAGGCAAAACACAGAACATAGATGTCAGATGAGAACTCTGTCAAGGCTAGATCTGACCCCTTGTTTCAGTTTGTAGTATGTGCAAGAAGGGAGCAAATTTAATTTTCTTGCTGTTGATTTTGGAACACTTGTAAATGCCAGCCTCTTAGGTAAAGACTACCAAGAAAATGTTGTCTTCCACAGTTGCTCTAGAGGAAAGAGGTAGTGGGCTACAAACACCTCATAGCATCTGTAATTGTTCTACAAGGCAAATGAGTCCCAGGTGGGATGAGAACAGTGTGTTAAAACAGACACACAGGCATACATACAGTGTGCCGTGCTTCATTACAGCACAGAGGTCAGGACTTCATGCCCCTTGAGAGCCTCCAGAATAGTTACAATTAGCTGTATGAATACAGCACTGTTTTAAATAGATCTTTGAGGTCAGCAGATGTTATATAACTTACAACTGATTGTTTTCAAAAGGAATCCTCGTAAATGAAAGGTGAAGGACAGTTCTGGTTATTGATAGAGTTCACCACTACCTGTTCTGTAGAGTTCTTATTAGGCAGTTTTTAACGTTTGCTACTGCATGCTGTTGTGAACAGGAATCAACCAGCAGGAAGATGTGAGCCTTGCTGCAGCCACCAGCTGTATCTATCTGCAGCACTTTTAATAGCTTCAATCCCCCACCTCAGTTAATCAGGCTAAAATTTCAGCAAGCAGCTGCACCTCCAGCACCATGGGACAGGACAGGCCATTTGACAATACCAGCACTGAGAGGGGACAGGGCAGCCCAGGAGAGTCACCACCAAGTTTAGGGGGACTGCACTTGGTCTTAGCACCTTTCCTTTCAGTTAAGCACATCAGAGGGAAGCAGGAGCACAGCCTTGTCCTTTGCCTCACCAGCTCAGAATTCAGTATTTTTTTGCCTCCAATGCTCAAACATGGACAATTGTGACTCAGAAAACTTAAAGAGTTTCTTCCCTTTCTTAAAGCACTGAGTTACTGGAAAACACGTTCTTTCACCAGCTCACAGTCTGTTACCTGCAGACCAGCAAGCTCCATCAATCATACAGCAGCACAGCTCTCCATTGCCTTCACCGAGGGGCACAGATCCTGCTGCAGCACTCCCAAGCCATGCAGCTCCCAAGCAGGGTCGCTCCCATACAGGAAGATACCAGTTTTCCAGGTAGAACTGTGCACGCTCCCCAAGGACCTTCTCTCCCAGCCCTGTGACTAGCAGCACCCTCTCCCATCAAAGGGCTCTACTCTCCCCAGGATGAAACCCACCAGAAAAGCCATACTGCCAAATGAACTTCTTACATGCTGTGCGGCTCTACCCAGCAACCTTCAGAGAAACCATCCAGCCCCTTCCCAGCTGAGCCTGATAATTAAACCCAGGCACTTCATCAGGATCAGATGGGTAGGAAAGAGAAGATCCCTCCCAGGCCAGGCCCGGTTGCAGAGTCGCCCCATTACATGGCCTCTGCCACTGATCCGAGTGCAAATAGAAATGTGTATTTGATAGTTTTCCATTGAGCCACATTAATTCCATAGATTGTGGTGGAATTACACAAGGGATAATTTAGGCTTGGGAAGTTTAATAGGACTGCACATATGCTTACAATAATTCATGTGCAAGAATGTTTGCAAGATTATAGTCCATGTTTCCAAGAAAACAGATTGTGTCTCCTTGTGGCTCGTTTCTGCCGGTTTCCAGCTGAAGTCATCAGCACACGTTTATGATATTACATGTGGTTGCTGAAGAAGTTATTACAATGTCACAAAGAGGATTACCATTTCAGGTGGGGAATAATTCTTGTACAAATCCTCTTTCCATACAAACAGCCCCGGTAATAAAGAATGTGGAAAAATAGGGCAAAGATAAGAGATTTCCACATAATGAGCCGGATTGCCCCGCACGCCCCAGCTGCTTTGTCCGAGCGCTGACGTTGGCTTTGTGCGGTCAGAGGGAAGCCACGCAGAATGCGCTTCTAATCGCGCTCAAAGGTTTCCCTTTTCGATCCTCCCGCGGGGTTTGAGCTCACTGCTGGTACGGCAGCGGCCGCCCAAAGGCTGGGAGCTCTTCTGGCGGCCCGTGGCTGTCAGAAGAACCGCATCAAACGGCAGTCGTGCCGCGATCAGATGAGGTAAAAGTAAAAACTGAACGTGATTCACGTGCGCGTAATTTAAACCCGATCGTCCAACGAGAAAATACTACCCCGCGCTAATCGGGAACGTTTTATTTCGGAACGGATGAGACGTGTAATTTCTGGGGAGCGGCACGCCGTCGGCGAATGCCTGGGAGCTCGCGAGCCGCAGCCCGGCTCCAGCTGCAGCCCGCGGCGCCGTGCCCGCCGGCCGCAGGCTCGGGGCTCTCGCTCACGCGCCGCTCGGGGCCGCGAGGACGGCGCCGTCCCGGCAGCGCCGAAGCGCCGATCGGCTTTCACGGCGCGTCCGCGAGCCCCCCTTTTCCTCAGCCCGTCCTCTTCCTTTCCCCACGGGGAGCTCCGCTTCCCCTGACCGGGAGCGGCCCCGCTTCGGCGGCCCGGCCGCACCGCGGCCCCCGACCCACACGTGGTAGGCATTACCGGCCGCGCCGCTGCCCTCGGCGGCGGCGGCGGCGGATTCCTTCCCGTTGACGTCTCCCGACCCCTCCGCTCGCGGCCCGCTCCCCCCGAACGGCGCCCGCCCGCGGCGTGTCGGTGGCGGGGCGGGCCCGGCGCCCCCTCCTCGGCCGTCCCGGGAGGGGCTCCTTCACCTCGCGCCGCGATTGGCGCGCGGGCGGCCCCAACGGCCGCGGGGCCGGGCCGCGAGGGAGGGACTAGAACTTTCCGCGGCCGCGGGCGGACTCTCGCCTCAGCCCGCCGCAGCGAGCGCCCGCCGCCAGCGCCCCCAGGCAGCGGGGAGACCGCGGACATGACCCACTTCAACAAGGGGCCCTCTTATGGGCTCTCCGCCGAGGTCAAGAACAAGGTACGGGCGGCGCCGGCGGCGCGGGGCGAGCCCGCCTTTGTCCGCGGCGGGACGGGGCGCGACGCGCGGCTGCGCGCGGGGAGATCGCGGGCAGCGGGACGGGCCCGGCACCCCGCGGCGCGGCACGAGGGCCGCTCCCGCCGCCACCGGATCGGCGCCGCCCTCGGCGCGTCGCTCGGAGCGCGGCGGGTCGTCGTCGGGGCCGGGCCGCCACAGAGTACGGGGCGAGCGCTCCGGCTCCCAGCTCCCTGACGCGGAGCGCCGCGCCCCGGCCCTCGGAACAAACCCGGGCCGAAGGCGGCGGACGGTGGGCGCAGCCGTGCCGTGCCGCCCCCCGCGCCGCGCATTCCACCCGCATGACATCATGGGCACGGGCGGCGCGGGCCAATCGGCGGGGCGCCGCACAGATCGCGCATTGTCTGCCCGCGCCGCCCCGCCCCGCCCGCGGGGCACAAAGGCGCGGGGGTGGCGGCGGCGGCGGCGATGGGTCTGTGCCGTGTGAGGGTCCGCCGGGCCGGGCCCCGGCGCGTCGTGGGCAGCGCTGTGGTTTAAAAAACGTAACAGAAAGCCCGCCCTGCCCTGCTCCCTTTGGCCGCGGTTCTGCGCGTAGATGTGCGCACCTTTGTGCGTTGCTGCACGGAGTCGCTTTGATTTGTTTCTGTCACGTCCTACGGATCAGAAGGTGCTAATGTCGGTACCCGGCTGTGCAGACCGCTGCCTTGCGCTGAACAGCCGCCCGTTGGGAAGCAGTAAGAAAAACACCGGTGGCCATCCCGGGATGAGCTGTGCTGTGTGTCTGCTCCAGGCAGCAGCCCTCAGCGTGATGCTCAGTAACCACTTATCTCCCACACGGCTGGCTCAGGCCTCGGCGGCTCCCTGACCCTGCTCTGCTGGTGGCTGAGTAGAAGCGGGAGGACAGCAGAAAATACCACCTGCAGCATTAAAATGTGTGCAGAGTGCCCAGGTGGCTGTGCTGAGGCCATTCCCAACGCACTGCGGGGCTGTACCTGCACAGCGGGTTGCTGCTGTGTGGGGAATGTCTGCCAGAGGGCCCTGTGGTGCTGCCCCACCACGCTTGTGTGGCACAAAGAGACAGCAAGGTGTGCGCTTCTGCCCCTGAGTTGGGAAGAATGGAAATGTTGTTCTGCTTTGAAAACACACTGACAGAATCACATTGGCCTAACAGCGATGCCTGTAGGAAGACAGGGTGGGAAGTTCTTTGTCTTTCCTTACAATTTCTTATTGTCAGTAGCTTCCGTAGGGCCTCCCAAGAGGGGCTCCCAGAGCGTGATGCTGATGGAGGACTCAAAGCCGCCTTGCCACTGGTGGAAGAGCCTCATGCTTCACCCTGCAGGGTGTCAGCTGCAGGCTTTCATCACTCCCCTCAGTGCAGGTGTAGGGAGGCAGGCTCTGTGGGCAGCTCCCGTTTCTGTGTAGGCTTCTTCAGTCCTGGAAATATCAGTGCGGAACAGCCTCAAAAGTTGTTCATGCACTCCAAAGACATGAATTCATCCCTTAAAAAACAATCTAGAAAAAAATAGCTTGGAACTTTGAGAATGTTGTTCTTACCATAACAAATCACATTTCAAAGCATTATGATATGAACAGATACACTGCATCCCTCCTAGCTGGAGTTGCATAGCTCTGTGCCTGACTCTGTTGTTTCCCCCAATCCAGAGGACCAGGCAAGAATAGCTCTGTGAAGACCAGAAGTTCCATTTTTCACCTCCTGCAGTGTCATAAATCAAACACTGGAAGAAGGACATCCATTTTCCAGCTCCTAGTGGACCCTTTTTGGCACTGGTCTTACTGGGATTTCTGAAACATTGACCTTGGTGGAGACCACCGTGCTGCTATCGGTGGTGTTGGTGCAGTGCACAGGGCTGCAGTGCTCCTTGCTGAACGCTGCCCGTATCAGATGCCCATGTCAGAAGCATTTGGTGTCAGCCCTGGCAGTTTCCCCTGCAGAAGGCAGACATGCTTGATAGCTGGGCTGAGCAAAAAGCTGTCTTGGTTTTAGTTTCTGTTTTTCATTTTCCCATTTGGCATTGTGTTGGTGTTGAGAGCGACCTTTGTTTGGTGTGGTATTTGAATAGATGAATATAACACGTCCTGATGCTGTGTAAGACATTTTTTAAATTTATACCCCAGATTCCATCTCCAAGCTTCAAACCCTCGCTCAGTTTGGCGTTCAGGTCTTCTTTGCATTTTCTTTTTCCCTCTGGAGGCTCCACCCCTTTGTTGTTTTGCTCCTTACCTGGGCTCCTTACTTCCAGTTGCCTGCTCCGCTTTCCTTCCCCTCCACTCATGCAGATGGGATCTGCACTGGGAGCCCGCCAGGAGGAAGCTGTCTGCAGGAGCGGGCAGAGCAGGGCGAGCCCTTTGAAGTTGACTCCCTATTTACGTGAGATCACAGAGGATACTTGATCCCAAACAAATAATCAGCAAGGAGCCTTTTAAGCTGATTTAAATGGATAGTAGTAGCAATAAATAGTTTTCTTACTAAGAAACAGGGCAGTGTCTGCAGTACTCCACAGTTAGCATAGCTTGAGATGATAACAGCATGAAGTAGAGCTGTAGGCTGGTGTTAGCTGCTTATGGCTAACAGAGGGAATGGGGAGGGGGTGGCGGAAGGTTTCATGGCACTGTCTTGCTGGGAGCAAACAGCAACGGGGGCAGGTGCGGAGTTGCTCAGCTGCTTCCTCCCGCTCTGCCCTTCCTGTGAGTACACAGCAGGGCACTGCTTATCTGCGCCCTCCTGTCACCTCTGGTACTCTGCCAGCTCCATCACTGTTCGTGTGTGAGGGAGGATGGGCACAGTAAAGTGTGTGCAGAGTTAAACTTGTCCTGGCAACTGGCTGTCTCTGGTCTCCATCATTCCTTCTGCACTGTTGCAGTCAGGAAACCAGCCCAGGTCAGGACCGCTTCCAGCGTGTTTGATGACCAGAGTAGCTGGAGGGAGTCACTGCAGCAGTGACCTGCTGGCAGTGCAGGAGAGGAAGGGGGCAGCCTTGTAACTGGAGGCCAGCAGGCAGGGGAACCCTGGGAACAAAATGCCATCCTGCTCTCCTTCTCAGGGCAAACCTGAGAGCTGCCCTGGTATAGAGCAATGTCTGTGCTCCATGAGACCAGCCAGGCCTAGGTGCATGACTGTGTTCTTCCTGAAACTGCTGAGGAGAAAATTCTTTTATGGTGTTTTGCTTGCTATAGGACAAAATCACATTTAATTTCTTAGTCCAGGAGTTACATTTTAACAGACATTTGACTGGGAACCAGGTTCAGGTGACTATGCCTTTCAGGTTCTTTACCTCAGTGATTCATAGAATCATGGAGTCATAGAATGGCATGGGTTGAAAAAGACCTCAAAGATCATATAGTTTTAACCCCCCTGCCATGGCCAGGGTCACCAACCTCTAGAGCAGGCTGCTTAGAGCCACATCCAGCCTGGCCTTGAATGCCTCCAGGGATGGGGCATCCACAACCTCCTTGGGATTCAGTGATAGCTAGGTGAAGTGCTGAGTGTAGTTTGTCTGCAAGGTCCTCTCCTTCCTCTTCACTTTCTTCCTTCCTTTCAACATAGAAATAATACCACTTTTCTTCTTAAAAAGTAACCATTAGAATAAACTGTTTCAACTGCACACTTAGTTTTCCCCTTCCACGCTTTGTATTTGGTATTTTCCTTTAGGAAACCTCTAGTTTTGCTCACTGAGTTTCTTTTAGAAACCTTCTGTAAGTATATTTGCTTCTGCTGAAGTGTTTTTCTACTCACATTATCTAGAATGACGTAATAAAAATGAAGGATAAGGCAGTAATGAGTATCAGGGCAATGAGCACTTAGCTGTCAGAGCACAGGTGGTGATAACAGGGCATAAGGTTTCTGCATTCCCATCCTCTTGTATGGGACAGTCTGACTTCTATTCTTAAATCCTTTTTAAATAATAGCTTTAATGTGCAAGTTCTGAATTAAATATAGGTGTTTAGTTTAAAATAAAATCAGACTCTATCACCTTTATATATATTTTCACAATTTGTTGCCTGGAGAGTAAATGAAAAGTCCAGTATTTTGATGATCTCAGAAATACTTCAGTAGAAATAGATATGCTGAGAATGAGGAAGCAGCAAAAGGGCTTTAACGGATCAAGCACCAAACTCCATTTTTTTTCCAATTAATTCATGCTTTCTGATAGTTGCTTCTAGACATTGAGGTGAATATTTACTGGCTAGCTATCAGGCTCACCAAGCGTAGGACTGCAGAGTTTCTCTTTGTGCCCGATCTCTGCTAGCTTTTCCAAAGAACTGTGAAATTTTTCCAGCTGCCTTCAAGCTTTAGTAACAGATCTCCCATTCAAATTCTCTACTCATAACTTTCTTTTTTATTGGTTTTCTTCCAGAAATCTCAGAGTGCTAATCTTCAAACATCTCTGGTTTTGTTTTTTTTTTTTTTAATATCTGTTCCCAAGCTTCCTTTACAATTATGATGTACAAAGATAAAAGGAACACTGAACATTTCCACGACAGATTTAGAGAAGAAATCTGTAAACCAGATACGTTGAAAGTACTCAAAGTAAGAAGGAAATGGCACTTAACGGTATGGTTTTGATAACAAAGTCAACACAAAACTGTTTACAAGCCATAGCTATTCTGTGTTGGCTGTTGGGTAGCCAAACTTGCCTTCAGTCCACGTTTGGCACAACAGCTCTATGTACCACAAAATACATGATGGCATTCTTCTCTTTGCTTCCAAGTCACACGTTTGCCCCTTTCTGGACAGAAACCCTCACGTATCTGAGCATCCTGGCTGTGCACAGTTCTCACACCAGTTACGGCGGCATCAGTGCCCATCAATAGGTACGTGCTTGGTTTAGATGTTTTAAAGTAGGAAGGCCTTCTGGCAGTTGGGAGTCTTCACTGCGCTCTCAGTATTTATTTGCACCCTTTGCTGTCTGTCCGTGGCTCTGTCTCCATGTGTCTGACCCACTGGCTGTTCCCTTGCTCAGTGCTGCTCTCTGAGCACGTATCAAGTGAAGGTTTCTCACAGCAGCTTTAATACTGACACAGCAATAAGCAAGTCTGCTAACAGGCACAAACTGATAGCAGTGACACCTGTGTAGCTGACAGTCAGTCTGTACTTACATCTCTTTCTGATAGCAGAAGCACATGCTTTGGCACTGAAGCATTTTCCTTGCCCACTGACCAGGATGTGAGCACCTGCCACCCAGCATCTGGTCTCTGCCCCCAAGCCGCCCTGCGTGTGGCATTGCTGCCGGCTGTGCAGACAGGCCAGCAGGCGGCTGCCTGGTGATGGCCAGCAGTGATTGCTGTAAATGATGACATGAGGTTCATTTTCTTCTTAGTGGTGTAAGTCCCCAGTGATCCTTGGCATGTCGTCGTCACGTTGACAGTTGGAGCCCTGGCACGTTTTACAGCTTGCCTGGAATGGTCTCAAGCAGGAGCTCTTGAGCCACAAGGCTGGTATCGCTGTTGGGTGTAAAGCCCCACGCCATGGCTGTGATTTTGCAAGTAAAGCCCCAAGCCACGGCTGTGATTTCACAAGCACGTCTTGGCTTACCGCATCATTTCAGGGAGGAAGGCAATGACTGGCAGCACACAGCTGGGGTTCAACTCCTGAGCAGCAGGGCTGAGGTGGAGCCGGGCAGGCTGCAGGAAGCAGCAGCGGGG
The DNA here is from genome assembly GCF_951394365.1 of Tetrao urogallus. NCBI lineage: Eukaryota > Metazoa > Chordata > Aves > Galliformes > Phasianidae > Tetrao > Tetrao urogallus. Next base: position 16,551,399 of record NC_136818.1, on the reverse strand, counting down.
ATTCTCACTGGGAGATCGCGTCCTGCTGAAGCTGAGGCAGCACTTTGGCTGTGCTTTCAGTGTCAAAGCTCTGTACATTTACAGAATGAATTACAGCAACCTTATTTCTGCTGGATTCATCAACTTCTTAGTATAACTTTCATTAGCGGTAGAAAAATACATCACTTGCTGTGGTTAATGTTTAAATTCTGCATCCTTCTACAGCCAGAAAACCTCTGAGGACAGCAAATCAAATCTGCCTGAAGTCATGATGATTAAATACGATTAGCAGTCTCAGAAAATAGAAAATTTAAGTTGCATTTCAATGACACATCCTTGTTTAAATTGTACAAATGATTTTGGTTTCTTTTTGTGTGGTTTCAGGGCTAGTTTGAAATTTGGAGAAAGTGACCCTGTTATATTCCCCATGCTCAGTCAGTACCGGTAGGAGGCAGATGGATGCGTGCATGCATTGTTTCAGGACAATGGCACATCAGTGGGTTTTTCACCTCGCCTCCTTCTGTAAGAATATTAATTCAGAGGGAATGTAGAGGGCTGTGATTTGCCTTGGAGAGTAAAGGATAGAAACTTCTCTGTATTCAGAGCTGCTGGCTTCTGTAGCTCGGTAACACCATATACACTGTGCATCTGACACATCCTTTTAAGGAAAACTTTTTAGAGATTCCCATCCCCTACGGAATGGTACAGGAAAAGCCTTCAGTAAAAGTGGGCCCAAGGCCAGGACACGTAGGGCAATTTGAAACAGATTTTTTCTAAGTGAGATCATGTGAAAATCCTTCTTTTCTCTGTAAGAGGGACTCTTTTGCTTAAAAATGCCTTTCGTAACTCTTTGATTCTAAACAACTGTTAACTTGTATGGCCATATCCAGCAGCGGCGTTCTCTTCTGGTAAATATTTTTGGTTTTGCAGCATTGCCTCAGTAATGTATGTTGTCTCCATTTAGCTTGAATCACTCAGTGTTCTTCCTCAGTGGTTGTGACTTCATTCAGGTAGGCAGTTCTGGGTTCTTGTTTTCTTAAAATGAACAAACAGATAAATGCCAAACTCTGCCAACCTCTTATTTTTTCTTAGAGAGGTGCTGAGTTGAGTAGCTATGAGCAGACCTAACGACAGCTCCCTGCTGCCTTTATAAAGCCTTCTCTCCCCCGAGGCAGACACTGTTCTGGCATCTCGTTGTCTTAGTTTTCTTGCTGTTCTGAAAGGCTTTTATGAGGGTGGGATGTGAGCTGCTGTGCTGAGGGCTGGAGGAGCACAGTGTGATTCCAGACAAACCTCCCCAGCTAACCCAGCTTGGACACCGCTCCTACGAACGCTTCACACAGCTTCCCTGATAAGAAAGATCTCTCTCTGTTTTCCTGTCAATATTTCCACTGCTACAGCCTCCTGTTTGCAGGCAGATAGTTTGAATTTATTCCTGGTTATGCCTGAATGAGACTAACTTCCTTGAAAAGTACTTTCCTGTTGTCTCCAATCAGTTGACTGAACACAACGAGTCTTGCAAGCAAGAAACAAGGCGCAGAAGGCGAACAGATGCAGGCAGCATTTGCTTGCTCCCAGGTGCTCAGACAGAGGCAGCTCTGCCCTGGCAGTGAGTGGGGAGCCCCACAGAGCCCTCCCTGCAGCACACAGGGCAGGCGGCAGCACACTGTGGTTCCTGCTGCCTGGAGAGCCGGGAGCTGCCACAGCTCCTGTAATGCCACACTGCTGCTGCCTGAAGTTGGGTCATAACACGCGTGTTGAACCAATGAAGCATGTGTAATTCAGATCTATGTCACCAAACGCTTGCTTGTTTTTGCAAGAAACTGTCTCTTCACCTTGCAGAATTACCATAGAGATCACTTCCAAACAAAAGTAAAGAGTACGCTTAACTTTCTCAGAAAATAGAAGATTGTTGTCCCTTTTCTATGGCCTGTCCTGAGAGCAGCCTTTTATTGTTAATAAATGATGGCATGGAAATGGTTTCAATAATGTTGAAAAAACATAGCAGGTTTCAGTAATAATAAAAAAAACCAGTAAGATTAAAAATCAGAGACAAAGAGCTGTTTTTCTGATGGATAGGAAAGAATTAGCACCAAATATGACCAACAAAAGGAGAGATCAGTCGTGGCACCTGAGTGTTTTGTTCTACAGAAGAAGGATGGAACTTCAGATATTTTAGGGTTGGGACCTCTCTTACACATCATTTTAATACGGCATTGCCCTGCGCTTACTGCTTCTTGTGTTCCTGAATTCACTGCAGTGAAACCACAGCTTATGTAGTGGTAACCCAGAGTTCTGGATGCTGTGCACACCCCCAGCAGCACTAACTACTGATATCCAGTGGCAGTAACGAGATTGTATGATCTGTGCCAGTCACGCTGGGCAAAAGGACTTAGCAGGAAGCTGACAGTAACTGTAAAATGCAATCTGTTACGTGGCAGGGAAGGACCAGTAACTGGTTTTGGTGCAAAATCTCTCTGGGATGTGTTTTGCTTATACAAACAAATCTGTAGGTATTTTCGTAAGGACTTCAGCTGCTGTAAAAGTGCAGTCTTGAACTTTGTAACGCTTCTTTGTACAGTAGTCATGCATTTTGTGTGATTAATTAAGCATGTGTCTAGCTTAATCTTCTTTTGGATTCTTAGCCGATTCCAACCTTTTTATGCTGTGCTCTGTATGTATGATGTGAGTAGAGATGGATTTAGATAGAGATGCAAATTCGGTTAGATGCCTAAGGTATAACAGGTGACAGGCTGTCACCTGCTGGGATCTTTGTCCCAGACTGTAGAGAAACACATATTTTCCTGATGAATATTTGTTGTGGGTGCCTCAGTGAGCCCACTTAGAAGCACGCTGGGACTGCCTGGACCTAAATTTCAGCAGCCTAACAGCAACCACACAGTTGTTCCTGTTACTGATAGCATGCTGTGCTCTGATCTGTGTTGTATCAGTTCAGTAATACTGGGCAGGGCTCAAAAGCAAGGAGAACCTTTTCTCAAGAAGTAACAGGCTTTATGCATCGTGTGGAATCAGTGCTGCCCTGGTGGAGAAGAAACTTTATATTCTTAGGCTTTTTGTGTAATGATTGTGCAGTGATTTCATAAAATCATAGCATCACCAAAGGTGGACAGACCTCCAAAATCATCTACTCCAACCCTCCACTTCCCACCACCATTTCCTCACTACACCATATCCCTTAGTAGAACATCTGAACGTTTCTTCAATACTTGAAATTTTTCCTAACATCCATCCTGAATCTACCCATTATTTCAAATTATTTCAAATAATGGGTTGTGAATATTACTCAGAGTTTCTTTGCAGAACACAGTTTAAGTATTCAGCGATATACAGAGCAAATAATGCAACACAAAGGGCCTCAGTATCAAGAAGAATGTGTGATGACAGGAGCAGATGTTGCTGCAGTTGGAAGCAGAGCTGATGGCTAAGGAGGCACAGAGGCCTGTGGCTGTGACAAGAAAAGATAATGTGAATGTGAGGAAAAACTGAAAACAAATGGGAATGCGAGAGAGAGCTGCAGTAATCCAACAGCACAGCACAACTGGGAACCAGCTCAGTCTGAGGGCAGGCACAAATCTGAGTTGTTAGAGCAATAGAGGGAAGACGTGGGAACACCTTGACTGGTTTGTGAGCAGTCCCAAAGTCCTCCTGCACAGCCATGGAACAGAACACCGCGTTCTTCCCACCTGCTGCTCTGGCAACAGAAGCCCTGCATGCCCTCAGGTGCCTTGGGCAGGAGAGGAGTGGAAACTGTGTGGCATGGCTTGCTTCTACTTTGCAGAGCTTAAGCTGGTGCACGTGGAAGTAATACCAGGGAATTTGGATTAATTCTCATCCATCTCTCTTTTAAAGATTGTTCTGATTTACAGAGGAAATGTTGCTGAGTTATCAACTATGCTACAAATAACAAGATTACCATGAAGCAAAATGGATCCAGTTGTAAAAAAAATTGTACTAGGTAGGGTAGTGGTGGGATACAGTGGCATTAGTGTTAACAGGGTGGATGTCTTGCTTTTCTGTAAACAATCCATAATGACAGAAAAATGCTCAACTAGCCAGGCATACTTAACGGCAGCTTTCATTTTTTCAAGTTTCTCTTCAGTTTTCATCTGGATTCCTGCATTTCTTTTCACCTTTGGGTTTCTTATGCACAATCCTATGGTATCTATTTTCACATGTAGTTCTGATCAATGTACATGCAATTAATAGGGAATTTTAATTTGTGCTTATGGTGAATGTTCACTGAGTTGCTGGTAGCTCCGATGGCAAAAAGTTGCACTTAATGGTGAGTTTCCTTTCACTGCCTCCTCTGCCCCACTTTCCATAAAATCATAACTCTGTATTTTCCCAGTGCCGTTGGTTCTGTGTCTCAGTTTAAAGATCATGCTCTTTTGTATTCCATGACTAAAGCTCTGTTGGCAAACTTACTGGCTCCAACAAGAAGTATTACACTCCTTTACCTTTGAATCTGAAGTCTAAGCATATAGACATGACCTATTTACATTTCAGAATTTCAACTGCAACTCAGGTGTATAATTAAAAAAAAAAAAAGTAAATTTAGACAATCTTTAAAAAAAGAGAGATTTGGCAACGCGTTATGGAACTATAAACAAAGAACAGAACAGGGAGCTCAGATGCAAAGAGCTGGAATGCTGGAGAATCATTTGGGATCAGCGCTGTAGCGTGCCTCACTCCCACTTGGGCAGGCACCCATTTCTTTTGTTCCAACTTTAACAAAAATCAGTTTCTTCAGGTGCTGCCTGGTCCTGGAACGCAGCGTGCCTCATGCCATATGTGCCATATGTGCCACATGCTGGCCGTGTGAGCCCTGCAGCGCGGGCACGCAGCCTGCGGCATAAGGGAAAGCTTCAGGAGCACTACCAGTTGCCGGCTGTTGTAAGGCAATGGGTGACTTTATCTTTTATAACTGCTTTCTAATTACTGAGTTGTGTGTTTGTTAGCCTCAGTGACTTGTAAAAGCTGCGGAGCGTGTTTAAACTTAATCTTGAAAAAGTGTTACAGTGTTTTTCCAGAGTAGCAGCAAGATAGCTGAACTCTTAAACTGGAGATTTGGCACAGGTGTAGCTTTTAATGTACAGTGTGTACTGTGTAATTTGGAAAAGATTAGTATGAAAGGACAACTGAAAGTCCATATGAGATCATTTATGGTGCGAAATACTGGCTAACATCTCTCCAACTCAGCACGCTATGGCACACTGAGCAATTCTAATGATCTGCCTGTGGCCGTTGAACTTTGAAACAAAGGCAAAGTTACCTTCACAAGGAATCCATACGCTTGACAAATAAGGTGATGATTACTAGTCTTGTATTAAACTTGGCGGGAGGGTTTGTATGCTTTAAGATCAGTCCTACCTGCACAGCACAAGACAGGAAGATCAGAGTTCCAAGAATCCCGAATTCTCCATTTGCCAAAATAAACATATTACAAGAAGGCATGGATAGTATCAAATGCTGCAAGAAGGAAGAGTCAGTGTAAACTATCACCAGGAAATATTTCATCCCACATCTAAGGAATTGTGAAGGCTGTAGAGGAATCAGGTTTTACTCAAGGACTCAAGCCTAATGTGGATATTGGCATAAATGTACATGTATCAGATTGCTTAGCGTTATCTCTGTGTGACATTCCAAGATGAAACTTGGCATTGGAAACAGGAATTGCCTAGTAAAAGGCAGGAAGGACCGACTTACTGGTGTCCTAAGTTCTAAAGCCAGTTCTGCCCCTCCCCTCCTTCCACTCCACAAAGGAAAAAACAAATCTAGGAAACAAAAGCCAAAAGACTTCCACCTGTAAGACTGAAGCACATCACTTTTGGTTAGTAAAGTGCTTTCTTTAATTGATCTGTAAGAAAAGATGGCAGGAGAGATTTTAGTTTAATTTCAACCTCCCTTCCCAACAATTCAGACACAGTGGGAGTGTTTTGCAGAGATGTAACTGAAGTATTTTGTACAGCTTGAGTTAAAAATGAGTGGGTGACTTTAATTTATTTTGTATATTAAGTGAACACAGTCCAAAAGGACAGCTTTGAGCCTAATTTTTGTGCAGCCTCTTCTTGTGACTTCCAGTAGCAAGGTAATATATAATGTCAGTCTTCTGAAGGCTACCTATTATGAAGCTATCCCATTTCTATTTAAAATTAATGAAAAAAAAACCTTGTATTTTGTTAATTTCCAAATTTTACATAGCTTTTTCTGTACTGAAACAGAAGCCAACTCTTCACACTACAAACTGGCCTAGCAGTCAGGAGCTTGTTATCAGGCAAGTGACACCTGCTTGCTTCTTCCCACAACCACACAGCATTTCTGGCTTTGACCACTTGCATAGACTTCCGTCTCAGAGAGATTTCTAACAACTACATCTGTACCTCAGTAGTGTCTACAAAAGCGGCAGCATTTATAGCTTTATGAATCCTTCAAGATTTATCAGAACAAAACAAAGAAATTTACAGTTGGCATCCTGTTATCTGGTTTTAAATCACATTTTAGTGTTTATATCCATTGCTTCAATTTCATCTTTTCTACAGGGTTCTGAAACAGCAGCTTTTTCTAATGGCACTGATGATGAATTCTTTGAAATGAGCTGCTTAGCTACCACTTTCATTTTACTAGAAGGTGTTTTCTTCTGTGGACATACAAGATTTAAGTATTGGCCATGAAAGTTCAGCATTAAAAAGGATCAAATGATGGCATGTAGAATTGTAGTAATGGAAAAAGCCATAATATTTCATTTATAACAAAGCTTCCAACTTTCCCCTCACAGATAGCAATCAAAGAAAGGCTGGAACAACTGATAGATACATGGAAAATATGAAGTATTCCCTTGTTTAGTGTTATGTAACTTCTAACTGTGACACCAGGAGTAAAACAGAGCTCAACCCAAAGCAAGCAGAACACCTCCCCTCCAGTAGCACTGACCCAGCACCCGCCCAGCTTAACTTACCCCTCTTGCTTAGCCTGAATTCTAAATTTCCACATCTTTTATCTTTTCAGATAGATCAAGTATAATTCACAAAACCTACCACCGCCACCTGACATTCACTAACCTAGTTGCCCGCCTGTTAAAGACATCAAACCCTTTGCCATGTTTAAGTCAAACAAGTTTCAGTATCTTACTGAAGACAATTCAGAAAATGAGCAGACTTAATAGTAATGCTTTGGGTGCCAAAAATGCAAGTATCCTGATGTGATTTTTTTCCCCATCTGTAGATAAGCGCAGTAGCGATACCCCAACATACTTTAAAACCTCTTGAGAAACTGAGGACTTAAACGATGTAAAGTATTCCAACAAAGTAAATATCTTTCAAGAGACAGAATGAAATTCCATCCGATCCCTTTCAAGTACCTTAAGCAATGGGGGTAGTTATTTAGTGTTCATCTCATTTGTGATCTCAAATATGGAATGGATATTAAATGAGAAAATTTTTGCCATTGTTTCCCTTTATATACTTGCAAAGACAGCCACAAACACACAAGTGCTGGTGGGACTCACTCTAGTGACTGCCATTTTCATTGACTGTAAACTGGGGGAAGGAGGAGACGAGTGATCTTTAAAGCATGTCCCTTGGTGGAATCACCACTTTTCTGCAACATCAGTTTTGTGCACTGGTTATTTCCTTACTTATAAAGAGGAAGAGACAATAAGTTCAGCAGCAGGATGGCTAAACTATCACTTAGCATTGTCTTTAAGCCAATGCGAAACAAATCACCTGAATGTTCAGCTAGCATAACATTCATTGTATTTCTATTACTGAAGAACAGAGGAAGAGACTTGCTCTGGCCCCTCTCTGACCGGTGTGCATGTTAGAACTGTGATCTTAATGTGGCACAAAATGTCTCCATCCACACAGCCAGCCCCAACTGCCTGCTCTCTGCTAAGTGGAATATCAGAGCATACCATGCTCTGACCTTCATACAGGTTCTTTCTTTTTCTAAACTTGCCTGTGTTTGTGCCTGTAACTTCAGATTTTGTCTGGGCACTTTAATAAGGTCTCTGTGTATTCTTCAGTGTGGAATAATGATGTGATGCTATGTTTTAGACTTTGGGGATCTTTTTCCATTGCCCAAAATACTTCAAAAAACAAAGAAACAAAATCTCAGTTACGTCCTCAGTTACGTCCACGACTGCAGCTCTTCTGTGAGTCTGGCAGAACTTGAGTAGCTTGTTCTGATGTTACCAGGAAGACAGATTCAGGGTGTGATCACACGCGCCGTGTTTCCATAGGAAACAAAAATAACCATGAAACTAGTTTGTGAGCTGACTGCCAGGTTAGGAAGGAGAAGGACAATAACCAGCTTCCTCATCGCCATTTTCGAGGCAATGAATCTTTCTGGCTGGGGCCCCTTGCAAAAGGGGCTGCCTGCTCTGTACTGTTACTACAATCACTAAAAACACAGCAGTGCTGCTTCTGGCATTAAACTAAAGGGCAAGACGACTGTCTTCTTTAAAATTAATTAAAAAAGAAAGACACAAAGGTGTGGAGGCTTTCCCTGTGGAGCTGCGAACTTACTAACAATTAACTTTTCTAGTCCATTTCTCACCTTCTAACTTCAGAAAGATATTTAAAAAAAAAAAAAAAAAATCACTTTCCTTACCCTGGGCAGTATTTATTACTCGAGCTTTCTTCTCCGCTATGAGAAAAGAGAGCTCGAGGATGTCAGACCACCACTGTCCTGAGCACCGAGCTACTCAGAGCTTTTGCAGAACGCTGCCCAGAGTTCTACACAGTGATCAGTGAGGGAATTCTCCTGACCTGTAACTTAGGCACCACAGCAGCACTGCTACAAACAGTTCAAGGAAAAGGAAAATAGATATTCCTCACATAAATTTCTGAAGTAAAGCCAGAGATATAGGAATTTTCCATTCCCTTAGAAGAAAGAAGAGAATGGCATACTGTGTGATTTCTAGTGTGGTCGGTTTGGAGTTGGGGAGAGCAATGCTAGCCAAGATGTAGTACTTGCCTCAATCCAAGTAATTCACGTAGGTTGGAACTGCAATCTCCTGCAGTATAAAATGGTTGCTGATACCTAGCTTTTCTGAGCCCAAGTCTAAGACAGTCTACATCAAGTGTGAAACTTCAGGTCTGCATGTGACTGGTTTGGCCAAGTTTCCCACAAGGAGCTAAGCGGTGGCCAGCAGGGCTGTCAGCAAGCAGCAGTGCAGGTGCTGCTCAGCCTTGGTGGGGCAGCTCGCTCATCCCCAGCCTTGCTTGCTGTGCCAGGTGGGACAGCCTGTATTGCACACAGAGAAGCGTTGCCAACCTGTGCACCAGTGGAGGTTAGTGGTGACATAAAATCACGTGCTTGGATAACTTGTTCTGTTTGCACAAAAAGGAGCAAGTTATGTAGGACTAAGATTGCTTTCAGTGATGTGAACCCTTTTCTCCAAATTGCCCACGTTGGGAGCATTGCAAGAAGTAACAGATTTAGCCAAAGGAAGTTTGAGCTGCTTTTCAGCATCCTTTGAGTGGAGCAGGGAACAAAGGGCAGAGCTGAACTTGGCCCCTGCTGGCCTGATTCGAGCGTGCTGCTTCCCACTGACTTGCAGCACGTGCAGCACCAACTGACACTGAGTGGTGAAGACTGAGTGTCTGGGAAAGGAGTTTTTAAGAGTCACCTTGCTGACAACTCTTGGCCTCCGTTTGATGCCTTGAATTCCAAGGACTGTTGCAGGTTTTCTCTGTAACATAACAGTGCTTTGCAACAACCTTGCAATTAAGACACCAGATCTCTGCTTGTTCCATCTGAGTCTCCCAGCAAACCCAAACAAAAGAGATACATTAGGGATTCTGACTCTTCAATTGAAGAAAAACAACAACAAACCAACAAAAGACCCTGTCACCACACACAACCACCCAAGTCCCCAAAAAGGTAACTGCTGGTGTTGTGGTGATCGAGAAAACCTAACAATCCATCTCCATTAGTCATAATCTAGCTAAAGCAGAAAATCCACTATAATCTTCTCATAAATAACATCAAACCTATTATGTGTAAGTTCCCGTCTGGAAATCTGTATTGGAGCAGTAGTACTGATGGTATGGAAATCTAGAATTTTTATTTTTATAAACTACTGTTTCAGTTTTTACTTGCTGCTGAAGTGCAACTTATGTGTAAAATACTTCTTCAACAATGTCATTATCCCTCTGCAGCTGTCTAAAGACTATGCTTAAGTTCTAGCAAATGTTACAGTAGGGAGAACTGGTCAAGTGCTTCAAAGGAGTACTTACAAATAAACATTTAGTAAAGCCGTAACCATTACAGTAAAAGGAACAAAAACTGTACCCTGATACTGAAATACAGTACTGAATAGATGCTAGAAGGTACTCTCTGAAACACTTAGGGAAGGACTTGCAGTTTTTTCTTGTGAAGTAACTTTGTGACTGCTTGTGTTACAGATTGCCCTGAAGTATGATCCCCAGATAGAAGAAGACCTGCGTAACTGGATAGAAGAGGTTACAGGCCTGAGCATTGGTGCAAACTTTCAGCTGGGACTGAAAGATGGCATCATTTTATGCGAGTAAGCATTTATCAAGCAACCTTATTTCAGCAGTTTTCTACATGTGCAGAATGCAGATGGATTTCCTTCAAACACATCAACAATGGGAGTCAAAGATAGCTGGCAGTAGAGGGTGGGAGACAGCTTTTTTAAAACTGTGGAGAAGAATCAGAATTTAACTCAAACCTCCTTTATACTTCTGCAAAGATTTCTAAATATATCTGAATGTAATGATGAAGCTCTTTTTTATAATAATGAAATGGCACACAACAATTCTAACAATTCTTGTGACTTGTCTGTTCGGTGTATCAGACCGAGGTCTAAGCGAGGCATGCTGTATAAATAAAAAGCCTAAGCATTCTGATTAAACTAATGCAACTAACAGAGGGTCACTGAAAATATTATATAATGCCTGCAAAGATGGTATATGGATGAGATATATTGTTTAAGAATTTCCCTTTTTTTCACTCCCTAGGCTTATAAATAAGCTGCAGCCAGGATCAGTGAAGAAAATTAATCAATCAAAACTAAATTGGCACCAGGTAAAACAAAAAAACAACCCAAAACTATACCTCTAACCCTTCCAACCCCCAAATGGTTCTTTTCCATTAACAAATTTTCTGTGAATGTCTATGCTTTAAATCCTGATAGCATCAAGTTTTGTATGTGTGTAACAAGATACATGCACAACAGTTGAGTGAGGTTACTGCATATGTGAACATCATTTCATAGAAAGCAATTCTAACAGCTAAGATGGCTCGTAAATGGCAGCTGACTATACGTATTTCATAATAATGCTTTAGCTAACAAATGAAGATTCAGGTGGAGGAAGAACACAGAGCCATATAGCAAGGTCTTTTCCAAGTTTAAAGAAAATACAACGAAATCAAAACAAACAACCAAACAAGAACCCCTAACTAACGCCAGACAGCTAGCATATTCCATCTGGGCAGTTCTGCAGGTCAGCAGCTTGCCTCTACCTAGATATACGAGGTCACTGTGTGCAGCATCCTCCTGAGAAACCCCTAGGGGTCATGGGGAACAGTCTTTGAGGACATGTTTTGCAACAGAACTCAGAAAAAACAAATAAATACACAAGCTATTGGACTTAAGTACATCCAGGTTTGGTCTTTGTGGCTAATCTATCTTGCACTTTTTTTTTTTTTAATCCCCTTTGTGACTATCAAAACCAGCGTGCCTTTAGAACATGTACTTGAAGGGTTTTTGCCTTTACTATCATTGAGTCTAACTTACTGCTGCTGTATCAGTCTCTTGTTTTTATTGTCTTGAACGCTAAGAAATGCAGTGGAGGATTTTAATCTCTCTCATGACTCCTGAAGGAAAGGCGAGATTGTCCTTACTCACATACTCCATGTTACTTCCCAGTTTCTACAGCATACACTGCTAGTAAAACCCAAAAGCTTCTCTGAATTTGTCCAAGTAGGTGAGCAGGACAGCACCTTCAGACTAGAGTAAATGTTCTTACTACTCGCATAACCATGTTTTAATTATCTTACAATCAATTCTTGAAGTTCTGAATTAGGATTTCTCTTGAAATGGACACAGTTGAGTTTTGTCATCAAAATAACAGATACTGATGGAGAGATGCTGGATAGACAAACTCAGTCTGATTTCTGAAGTCCACATTAAAACTAACAAAAGTAATCTCAAACTCTTGAGTAGTTACTCTTAACCATGCCAACTGAGGTGTTCCATTCCCACAAGGCAAGGAATGTATGTAAAAAAGCAAAACGAAGCCAATACCAAGAAGTTCCATTTTAAACTAGTTACTTAGTTTTCAAATCAAAACATTGAATAAAAAAAAGGGCTTTTTTGTTTCTGTTTAGCTGGAGAACATTGGGAATTTTATCAAAGCGATCCAAGTCTATGGCATGAAGCCACATGATATTTTTGAAGCCAATGATCTTTTTGAAAATGGAAATATGACTCAAGTACAGACTACTCTCGTGGCACTAGCAGGTCTGGTAAGTATTTGTACCTCTGGCGCTGGCAGAAGGCCAACCTATCAAGAGGGGATAATAGTATTGTGAGTCTGAGAAACTGCAGAAGTTGCTCCTGAGTCATTCCTTGAGCAAAAGCTTGGAATTAAGAGTTAGGATTTTTGACCTGAACTAGGGAGGCTCACAAGAGAACATTAATCCCTACAGATTATCCTTCTCACTCTGACAAAGATCCTTATCTTAGCTTCAGAGTGCATGTTCAAATGGTGACAGAAATGGTTCTCTCCTCCCACCCCTGACACATTTTCTCATGAGATAATTCTGCTTATGACATCGCTTGAAAGCCCAGGACAGGTACAAAGGCAGCTTATGTGTCAGCCTAGGTCTCCATACAGGCTATAAAGTGTTCCAGTCACAGAAACTCTGCTTAATACTGAAGACTCTATTTTCCTTCTCCCTAAATAGGCAAAAACCAAAGGCTTTCATACTACAATTGATATTGGTGTCAAATATGCTGAGAAACAAGCACGAAGTTTTGATGCAGGAAAACTAAAAGCTGGTCAAAGTGTAATCGGCCTACAGGTAAGTGTGAAATTCTTGTTTGCAGTTATATTTCACAACAACTTTGTTTTGATTAACATGGATATTTTTAATGCAAAAAAAACCCAAAAAACCAAAAACAGCACTGTTACAGTATATTCTTGTCATGGAAGGAGGTGTGGTGTTTTAATTCCTGTACGTAGCTGATTGAGTTTATATGCTCATGTGACCACCTAGGTTTTTGTGTTTGTTTTAAATCTGTATTAAAAGTAATAAGGAGGAAAAGATTAGCTAATATTAGCTGTATCATCTTGGTCCCTGACAGTGGCTTTAAAAGGAGGCTGAACAAAATTGTACAATTCCTGGGGTAGACAAGTTCTGGCAGTGACACTGAGTCTGTACTGTCCAGGGTAGAAGCTGATGGTTGTATTTTGATACACACATCTATTTCTTACTATATATGCAGTTGGACAAATGCCAGTCATGAAATGCCTTGGGATGACTGTTAATTTTACTTTCTCTTTCTAAGCTCATTATGGAGAAGTGGTAACTTATTACAAGTAGTGATCAAGCTAGATGAGAAAAACACACGTGGGAATTACTTCTTTCTGTCAGCTATCACAGCTAGCAACTGTACTTGTTTCCTTACACTGTCTTGTTGTACAGATAAATCACTTTTTCTGTCCACCTCTTCCTTCTCCCAATAAAGATGGGCACCAATAAGTGTGCCAGTCAGGCAGGCATGACTGCTTATGGAACTAGAAGACATCTCTACGATCCAAAAATGCAAACTGATAAGCCATTTGACCAGACAACAATCAGCCTACAGATGGGCACTAATAAAGGAGCCAGTCAGGTAAGGAGGACTATGTGTGACATTTCCAGAAAAGATTGAGCACTCAGCCTGGGCAAGTGAGGAGAGTGCAGCAGAAGTGTCTTGCTGACAACAGCAAGAAAGTACAATTCAAACGTACTTCTATGCAGTAATTGAACAACTTAAATTTCTCATCATTAACTGGTATGTTCTGTGCTGGAAATCTTCAGGCATAAAAATGACGCTGTACTTTCAGAATTTTCACCTGACTGTGTTGCATCAGAAGAAAACCACAGCTGTGTTTCCAGCACTAACTAAGCACAAGAATCACATCTTGGGCAGCACCTCAAAGCATTTTCTTTTTAAAGAGAGATTAAATTGATCTTTCAGCAGGGTCTTTTTTACTAGTGAACGCTTGCTGCTGTTCAGCTGTGCTTGTAGTTTCTAGCGCTTCCAGTGAGTTGTACAACTTGTAATAACAGGCCTCATAATCACAGCTCTTGACCTTACTGAACCTCTACAATCCTGTTTTACTAGGCTGGTATGCTGGCACCAGGTACCAGAAGAGACATCTATGATCAGAAGCACATATTGCAACCTGTGGATAACTCAACTATTTCATTACAAATGGGCACCAACAAAGTAGCTTCACAGAAGGGAATGAGTGTGTATGGGCTTGGACGGCAAGTGTACGACCCCAAGTACTGTGCTGCACCTACAGAACCTGTCATTCATAACGGCAGCCAAGGAACAGGAACTAACGGGTCAGAAATCAGCGATAGCGATTATCAGGCAGAATACCCAGATGACTATCACGGAGAGTACCAAGATGACTATCAAAGAGATTACCATGGTCAGTACAGTGACCAAGGCATTGATTACTAGATTTGCATCTGAAGCTCAGTATTAGTCCATTATTTTATTCAGTAAGAACGAAACTAGCCTTGTGGAATTGTTACCTGTCTTTCCTACAGACTATACTTAATGTACCTAAAGAAATACTGCCTTACATACATTCCTCTTTTCTTTCTCTGCCCTTTCCCTGTCTAGTTGCCTTTAGTGCTGTAACAGTTGTAGTCTACAGCATAACCAATAACTGCATATGAAGTAAAAAGGAATACTGTGAAAGGGGGAGTGCTCTTGTACAGCCAGGTCTTCTAATAAGGAGCTATGCATTTTTACAATCTACTTAAGTAGGTTTTTACATACCACATTAAGCCTTCATTTTACATATTTACAGCTTTTCTGTTTTCAAAGAAATCAAAGAATTTAATGCTCAAAGTTAAATGTGGTCTTGGCCAATTAAGCCTAAGGCATCACGTGAGTGATTTAAATCTCATTACTATGTTTTTAAAGTATTGTTTGCTAATGGTAAGTCCCGCATTAGATGTGTGCATTTGTGATTTCAAATTCATTCCATTACTCACACTGACCAAACTCTTAGAAATAGTTGTCTTACTAAAAAGGGAGCTTGTACAAAGTCTTGAGCCAATGGAAGTCCCATGTCTGATGGTGCATTTACCTTATATTGTGCCATAATATATCCATGTAGAAGTGCTTTTTCTTCCTTGAACTGTATTTATTGCCACACTTCTCAAACTGATCCCAGTGTATTTTTATAAATAAATATTTTTTCTTAAAGGTATGTTGAAGACCCCGTCTCATTTGTTATGCTACCATCATTAAAGAAGAGATAGCATAGAAATTACTCCCAAATCATCACCATCATTGCCTGTGTTAAGGGTAATGTAGGACTGCTGTCTGTTGCAATCCAAGTTCTTTCTTTTCTGCAGGATTTAATCTAACAGCCTAGTAAAAATGTCCTGGGAGTGAGTGACAGTGACTTAACAAGAAAGGAATGTAGCTCCTTCATAGCAGAGTTCACTTCCCCTCTACGTGACTGTGAGATTATGACTAGAGATCCTTCAAAGTTCACAAAATCCCTGCCCCTTTCTCAAGGCAAATGAGGAACTACAGATATTTAACTCTGCCTCTCCTTTGGCCTATAACCTCCATACCATCACTTGCAGAATTCACAAGACAGAGTATGTAATGAGATACCCAGATCCGCATGTCTGCTGGTCTGTGTTCATTAGATACTAATAGCAGAACTTTATTCTTAAATGGGAAACTCTTTCTTGCCAGAGTGCAGCTAGGCTGTACTAATTCACCTGGGCTCTTGCAACAGGAGGAGTAAAAAAAAAAAACAAGGTTCTGCTGGAGGGTGGGGAGTACTGTCACTGAATAGAAGATATCTTAAAGTTACTTGCTGTGTATTTTAAAGTTATTTATATTGATATGTTTTGTACCTGCAAGCAGTGGACTTGAAAAGGATTCTTCCCTCAAGACTAGAAATATTAGTCCATTTCTTCATATTATCTTAGGGTGTAGTGATTTGACTTTCACATGACTTGTTGAATAAGACTTAAGCTTATTTATTTCATAGAATTTTAAGTTGGAAAGGAGCTCTGGTGATCGTCAGTCCAAGCCCTGCGCCTTAGGCGAAGGAGTGACCAAGACGTCTGTTTAGACCTGCTCTTCCTGAGCTATGCTGTTGTCCCCTTCAAGATACTGGTATTCAGCAACTTACACCTAGGGTATTAGATGCTGAAAAGCAGTACTGTGATTAACAACAAAACACTTCAGTAGTTTGGGTAAAGGCAGGATCTCTTCTGAAAGCCTTCCTGCTCTTCCTGAAGCCAGAACATACTTTGAACTACTTGCCCGCATTTATCGTGTATGTACCTGAAAGGAGGCACAAGGCACACAAACAGTTCTGCGTGCCCATTTCTGTCACTCACCAGGGGTACCTAAGAGTTTGAAGAAGACACCAAACAAATACAAACTGCCTTGCTCAAAACTTACTGCAGTATGTAGTTTTCTCTTGATATTCAAATAGCCCCGGCTCCTGTTTCTTTAAGGGAAGAAATTACAATCATACCTTCAATTCCTTCGAATCCAGTCACCTGTAGCTGCAAGAAACTGCATCGATCACTCCAAGGCTCCACACACTATTGGGCTGCTCTCCAGGTAGGCACTGCAAATGCCTAAAGCGGCTTGGACAATTATCTGATGGCATTCACAAGAGCTCTACTTTCAGCCTGCTTTAGTTGCCTGACCATGGTATCCTATAGGGAAGCAGAACAGCAACCAGTTTCTGTAAGGGTAATTTATTCTTCTAGCTCAGGTGAGGATTTGTGGCAGGCAGGAATGCTTCATTTGGAGGCTGTTGACATAATGACTAGCAGCATGTGTATGATTAGGAAGTCTCATGTCACACCTGAAAGCTATTTAAGTTAAAAGGACTAACTTAGTTAAAAGGTATGCACTCTGAACTATCCTCTGAAACCAAGAGATTGTCACAGCTGTAACTCTTTGGCTACAACACTGCTTACATGAAATACACTCAAATATAATTTAACTGGGAAATTCATTAACTTCCTTCTTTAAAAAGCAAAACGAACTTAGTAATCATCTAGAAGTCCTTTCCCCACACAGCAGCTGCACTGGAGGCAGCGATACTGAATCAATAATTGCAATGAACAGAACCAAAGAACCTCTGAGACTGGAAATCATTTAGAGATTGTCCAACATACAGATTATCTATAAATGGAGATACACTTCTAAAAATGTCCCCTCCTTCCACCATTCAGCAAGTTCCCAAGTCAGGGGCTAAGACATGCAGCATAAGCATGAATACAAACAGAAGAAAACTCCATTCTGTAGTAATTGAAACTTCAAAAATCACAGAATCGTAGAATGGCCTGACCTCAAGGATCACCATGTTCCAACCCCCTTGCACCAGCCAGCAGGGCTGCCAGCCCCTAGATCAAGTACTAGTTCAGATTGTCCAGGGCCCCATCCAACTTCACCTACCAGCTAGAAATTAATTAATCTTCCTTTTCCCTTCTCATCATCTATCACTTATCCTTTGACTTGTTGAAGCAGCTCATATTAGAGGAATCAGAAGCAAGTATTTCTGAGCATCTCCTGGCAGGCAACTCTTTTCAGCAGCAGATCAGACGAAGTATCCAGATGAAAACAGATCTGGCATTCAGAGCACCAATGAGCTTTGATTTTCTGTATGTCACTTCCAAGCTGTGACTAATCAAAGGTTTAGCAAGCTATTCTGTTACGAGACCATTATGGACCATTTGAGTCACTTACCTGCAGCAGTGTCTTACTTCCTACACTGATGTGTACTACACTGAAATCCCTGGTTCAAGTAATTTTCCTACCTGAAACCTCACTTCAAACAAACAGTTAAAGGAGTTTTAAAAGGAAGAATACAATCATGCTCAACTGAGTAAAATCTAGAACTACCCCCCTGCCCAGAACAAGGTGGACTCCATAAAAAATTGTTTTATAGACACAGTCCAACTACAAACTTCAAAAACAAATCCACGTTAAATGACACACCACGAAGATAAAAAGGGCAGCTCGAGACCTGTCAATTCTGTATTTAAGTTAGATGGCATAGAAACTTACAAGAAATTTGTTTATTAACAACTTTGATACACCGTTGTAACAATACTATTAATAAAAATCAGGTGTGCTGACACAAAACACATTATTCATGCAAACAGATTATTTTAGCAGTGCAGAGGGTACAGCAGAGATTTACAGAACTGTTACTTTGTCCAGGGTTGTTGGTAACCTTTACTTTTTTTCTGCAACTGTTTCTGCTCTTGCTGATCTGCTTTAGTACTTCCCAATGCATTTCCCATTCAAGTCTACAAAGAGAAAAAAGTAGGCAAGTAATGTGTAGTCCTGTAACTGCATTTATATGTCTGTAAAAGTAAACTGGGAAAATAATTATGGTTCTTTTGTGTCTGACATCTTCAATCCTCTCTTAGGGATCAGAAGCTCCCCAGTTTCTGTGCTTGGCAAAGTATTACTGAAGAACGCAAAAACAGACCCAAACAATGAAAAGAACAAGTACAGCCATCCCTTTCTACAACAATGAGAGGCTGAAGTCACCCCAAATTCTGAACTAGTTGGGGCAGTTCCTCAGCTTGGGCAATTTGCAGCATCTCAGATGTCAGTGAACTTTACTCCCAGGACCTTCCCAAGCCTGGGGGAAGGGCAGTGCTCCCTTCTAGCATCTCGTTATTTTTACCCCAGCATAAAAGAGAAGAAACAAATATAGGCACTACTAGAAAAAGAAGGCGGTGGGGGGTGGAGTGGCATGTCTTGTCCTGGAGAAGAAAGCCATTTAAGATCTAATATTAGAGTTCTAGAACTTTAACATTTCTATCAAGTGGCCTGCTGCTGTTTTGGCTTGTCTTACAGCAGACACATGAAGGACTACCCACACAGCATTACTCTCCCACCCCCTTGCTGTTGTCTCATTTTTCTCATCCTTTGCTGGGCACACTGA
This sequence comes from Tetrao urogallus, assembly GCF_951394365.1. Taxonomy (NCBI): domain Eukaryota; kingdom Metazoa; phylum Chordata; class Aves; order Galliformes; family Phasianidae; genus Tetrao; species Tetrao urogallus. Next base: position 16,532,197 of record NC_136818.1, on the reverse strand, counting down.
GTGGGAATGGAAGACAGATGAGTACAAACATTTGATCCATCCATTATGTACCAGCAGAGGGTTTCCTGAGGGGGGAAAGCAATAGAAGGAAAAGTGGGAGAGGGATGCAGCATGATGGCTGCTGTGAGGCATCAGAAAACATGTGTAACGGTCTACAGCTGTTCTCAGGACACAAAGACAAGCACATCAGCTGGCAGGCAGTTACCCAGCCTGCACTCCTGCCTCACCATGGGTTGGAGCTCTGTCCCATCTTCACTGTCCCGTCTCATGCTTCTGTGTTTTTGCCTGTCTGTTAACTTGTTATTTTGATTCACAAACATCTACAGAGAGAAAGCAGGGTGAGATCATTTGGGAATTCAATCGTTATTTAAAAAATAATAATTACTTAAGAAAAAACAATCACCTTGTAAAGGAAGATAATTAACCTGGGACTACGCAACTAGCTGGATGACACAGTAATACTGGGAGGGACAGCAGGGGCAGCAAGGGTGGCGAAAGCAGCTGAGGAGAATGAATCAAGAATCCCCACTACTTCTCCTGCCGCAGCAACGGGGACTCCTTGTCCATCTGAATCACTCCCAGCTCTCCGCCCACCACCAGAGCCTCCCTTCCACCCCCAGATGTTTATCACCCAACTGAAACACAGATGTCACATGTCAGTGCCTTCATGTGTTGGGAAACTCCAAGTTCTGGGCTGTGTGAACAATGTGCTCTTAATTATGCAATGAGGAGGAGTTTGGACGTGCTGCCCCCAGTTTTTCCATACAAAGCTGGGAAGGCTGCTCACCCCTGCGGGAAGTCTTCTCCTCACCCCAGGCTCCAGGGCACGGCTAACTATAGGGAATTAAGACCAGGGTTAAAGAAAAGCTACCAAAAAGTCTAAAACTGGAGAAAGGAAAGCCTCTGTTTGTTTCATGTAGAACTGGCTTAAGAAGAATTCTAGCATTTGGCAAAAGAAAGGGAAGAAAAACAAAGGTCAAGGCTTCAGAGTTTTCCATTAGGTAAGATATTCCTATTCAGAACATTTGCTTAAGTACTGTTCTGAATCAAGGCCAAAGATCTATCTGCTTTTCTCTGTAAAAAGGGTTAAGCCTATCTTGAGGCTGCCTTTTGGTTCCTTTTTGTTTGTTTTTACATGAAAATCTAGGAACCTTACGGGAATCTAAGAGCAGCATTAAAAACAAAAACAAACAACAACAAAAAAAAAGCACCCGGTTCTTTTAATGCTTTTCTGTAGAAATCCATCCAGAAGATTCACATCATATGAGCTGTTCTGGCTGTGGAATTTATCATGAATCACCAAGATTTTGTCACATGGTTCATGAAGAAAAAGACAACTGCCAAAACAGTATGAAAGGGAAAAAAACCTTCTGTCTCTTCTAATATTTTCATCATATGAAAATAATGGCATTTGTATATTCAAATGCTTCAGATACAGTTGTTAACTAAAGCTCTTCATCACTATGAGCTACGTAATAATTCTCTGTGGAAAGCTTTTAATACAACACAGTAATTATCGCAGTAAGAGGCAGAACAACCAGGCTGCAACAGAAGGATGTAATCAAGAGACCCAGTATGGTATTTGGCATAAGAATCTGTGCCTGGATGAAGCAGAGCAACTCAAATTTGAATTAAGTTTGTTCAAAACTACAGGATCCATCAGAAGGCAGCAGACCATAGCACGGAGGGACCACTGGGAGTTCGTTTACTTATGTTTATACATTCATACATAATTTGCATCCCTGAGTCCACCCTGATCTAAGGAAATAGTATGGCATGAGGGTCAGATTACTTGGTGCCATGGAAAGACAAACTCCCCAAAAGCTTAGAAGCAAGCATCTTTGCTGTGATCACTGAAGTTTACCAGCAGTTCCTGGTCCACAAAGTACGGCTTCTCCGCAGATCCATCATTTGTTTCCATATCAATAGCAAAGCAGAGGAACATGGTATCCAGTGTCACTTCAAACACAGACAGAAAGCTGTGGGACATCAAGTAGGCAAAAAATCCAACCAGCAACAGAGGAACTACCCAAGCTTGCAGCTCCCGGTGGTAGTTAAATGCCATCAATCCTCCAAAAACAGTAAAACATACAACAAAAACCTGTAAGGGCATCGAGAAAGAAATTCAGCCTTGCTAATCACATAGTAATTACAGCTGATATTTTAACAGTACATCCCAACAGCCATGAGAGATGGCTATGCAGGTTCTGGCATCATGTAGTTACCACACTTTGCGTTCAATTCAGTGTGCCTATTTTGTAGAGCAGAGGCAACTTTTTACTGTACATTTACCAAAAGCTCTCTGCAATAGAAACTACAAGAGTGGTGCCAAGGACACTACTACAGCACACACAAATAGCAGTAAGGGCTATAAAAAGGATTAAGTTCCTCAAACATTACTTTCTCTCCCAAACTCAGCTTTGAGCATTAACAGTGAGTTCAACGAAAACAGACATTTACTTCCGATACACAAAAATGGAACGAGACCCTGATTTTTCACTTCATTCTTACAAAAGAGCACTTTCTTTACTCTTTTACTTCTTTTTTTATTTCTTTTACTTCTTTTACACTTACCTTTCCTAGAAATATGATAAAATCTCCAAAACAGCTAACGGATGCAAGTTCAGCAGAACTCTTTGCCAGAATGAAGACAGCATCCTTTGCTGAAGTACAGAAATTTGTCCCATTTATGGCAGTAGTTGTGTACACATGCTAAAGTGAGAGAAGATAACGCAATGAGAGAGGAAAGATTCTTTTAATCTAGGCTTTACTTCAACACAATTGAAAGTCTGAAACATGATTTGGAAATACTTTCTTTATGAATACAAAGAGTTATTTTGAATAATATGACCATTTTATTTCAAGTAAGTACAGTAATTAAGTACTAACTTTAAACTTTTTTTCTACATCATTTCCACTGTTAGCAAGTGCTAGAACATGATTGGTTTCTAAACCTACCTTTAACCAATTTATTTTGAAACACCCAAGTTCTCTACCCTAACTTTTGTTAATAAAAATGACAGTTACAAAACACTTCTCAGAAGCGATGCTATCTCAACTTTTTCCCTGTGAATCTATTCCCAACACTGCTGGCAGCCTATGTAAGTGGAACAGTCTAGCTAAGTAGTTACTAAGTCATTTAGAAGTTGATTAAAGCCACGACCCTTTTAGACTATCCACACGCTACTGAAATTCAAGCTTATGGCCACAGCCATAAAATACAGTAATTCCATGAACAACAAGAACTGTGACAGTGACTGTAGAAGAGCAGTTAAAGGACTCTGGACTAGCTGGGTGAGTCTTACATCACAAAAAATAACAAACACAGCAGACAGGGGAGCACTCATGGTTTTTTAGTATGGGCAATTTTGTAAGGAAAACTGCCAAGATGAGGGGTGACCATCTTGGATTATTTTAGCAACTGCTCTGTATAACGGGACGTATCTGTTCCATCTACAGAACTCCTCAATGAGGTCCTGAAATAGCATCCAAAATACAAGCTAGGAAAAACAGCACTTGAGACACCCGAAAGGTTAGCTGGACTTTGCCAGCATGTTTTAGGAATAGTTGTCCTTTTCTCTAAGTATTAGGAGGTGGATTATGTCTCAAAAGAATAGTTACAGTCAGTAAGAACCACAGTGTACAGTCATTAAGAACTGCAGTGTGCATGGGATTATGGTTCTGAAGGAATTTATATACCCTGACATGTACTGAAGTCTTAAGATTATTTTTTGCTTCAAATGGCAGTGGAAAAAAAAATGGTTTGATGAAAGAGCATTGGCCTACTATAGAACTCTTTCTGTTAAAAAAATTTATATAAATCTTTCTTCTTACTTATAAATCAAAATATAAAATACCTTCAGATATTTCAAGGCAGAGAAAATTAATTCTGCAGGGTCCACTTTTGCCCGGTTTCTGTAATACTCTGTAATGTAGCAAAGCTATACTAACATTACTGTACCTTAAAATATTACAGAGAAACAAAGAAATTAAACACAGATGCTTTGTATACTATACTATACTATAGTATCTTCATTTTGAACATTATTTATTTTATACTTAACAAAGGATTTTTCCTTCTGATTAGTAAGCCAAACAAAGAGTATATTAAGCAGTGATATTCTGTAAACATTGTACTGGGATGGCAGCTAGTGCCCCAATAGATGGAAATAGTGTAAATAAGAACCATAGATTTTTTTATCTACTCCTAGAAAAAATAAAAATAAAAATAAAAAAAGAAACACAAAGATTCCTCTGAGCTCTACAGAAACAAATATTTGCATAAAAATCTGTTTAAACAAGCAAGTTCACTTCTTTCCTAAACACAAAAAACTGCTTTCTACACCAACATCTAACACTGATGCTGCTGCCCTCCACTGTCTGTCTGCAGCTGTCCCTGCATCTTTCAAGCATGGTCAGACCTATAACACCTTGTGAATTAAGTCTCTTGCAGCACCTCCATTAGCAGACAGGAAATCAAGACACAAAGTGGAAAAATGGGTTTGTAGGTTTGTTTCTGTCCCATAAGAGCTGAATTCACAAAGCAGATCCTGATCCAGTGAGTTCAGTGTGCATATTGCCAATTAATTAATCAGAGATTCTGTATTCATTATAAATTAAATAAATTATGTTTAAAAAATTAAAAAAGTATGCTAAAAATGCATGTGCACTTGTACAAACACTGCTTCCAAGCTTTAAATAAATAACTGCTTGTTTTCATTCTGGAATTAGCCACTTCGGTATCTGAGGAATGTGCAATGAAAAGAATTTCTGATATTTATTAACTAGAACAGTTATCTTGGAAAAACTGGAAAACAATTCTGGAGAGCAAATACTGCCTGCATTGGCATTTGTGATTTACAAACCAGGCAACAAGAAATGGCATTGAAGACAATTACCACCTCAACAAATCATACGCGTCTCAATCACTCCTAACATCCGAGCAGGTAGTAAGCCTGCATTACAGAAGACACACAGAAATGAAGGAAGTACCTGAAGGCTGCAAAACTAGACACTGGCATGGGTGAAATAAGAATGTTAATAGTAAAAGCTGAAGATTCAGTCAAGCGACCTCTGCCTTTAAGGGAAAAATACATTTCCATTAAAACTCTAAGTTGCACAGCAAGCAGCAGAAATGATTTCTCATGATAACCCACCAAGAAATAACTAACATGCATAAGCTAGTCCCAATATTTGCAAATCATTTTGGACTTTGGACTAAGAAGTTTATATACCCCATTTGTTTTCAATGTAGGCTGCTCCAAAAGTAATGCATCATATTTATTTCCAAGAAAATTACAATAGATACATAGAACACAATAACACTACCTGACAGAGCAAATTCTCAGCTACAAAACACTATTTTTCCACAGTCACCATCACTAGCTAGGTATTTTCACCACTGATGAACAAGAACCTGCATGCCATGCTCATAACAATCTGCACCAGTGGAGGTGACCCACTGTCACTGCCACCGCAACTGAAACGCACCACCCACTGCCTCACTGTGCTCACACCCACTGTGTGATCTCCATAAATGTTCAGCAAGAGTCAATGAATGTCAAGGGCTGCCATTTTTTCCTCATGGAGGAATTCAATGACACACCTTTGCTTCATACCCACTTCCGTATCAGATCCCATTTTGCCAGACTGCCCCTCCGCTCCCATTCATCACATGGCAACAAAATATAATGGAATATTGGTGGGAAGGTTCAGCCTACACTGCCATACCACCAATATTCGCCTCTGACATTGTAAGCCAATGTAACAACACAGCAGGCATTACTTTCAGAGCAGCCTTTGTATCGTAGGCCATGTGCAGCAACCCATTCCTTTGCAAAAATATGACAGCTGAGAAGGCTAAAGCGGCAGAGCACCATTAGCTACGAGTCTGCTATCATTTAGAAATAGACCATTAAAATGTGCTGTTTTTTTTTCCCCTGCTGTTGTATTCTCTTTCCCCAAGCACAAGAGCTTTAATGGAATTGGAAATGTTTGAGAGAAGGGCAGCAGGAATGATCCAAAAGGTATGGAATGTCTTCTGTCTGGGGAAGTACTGAGTACACCAGACTCTGTTGTCTGGAAAAGAAATGACTGAAGAAGGATGTGGTAAGAGGACTACAAAAGCATGAGAAACATGGAGAGGGCAGGTGGGATTAGATGCTCATTGTTTCTTCTAATATACAGACTAAGCAGAGTGCATATAAAGCAGCAGGAACCAAATCTGGAAAAAGATGATAGCTCTTCTCACTGCAGTCTGTAAGATGCGAGCTTCTGGCCAAAGGATGCTCTAACTGCTGGTAATTCCCATGAGTTCAAGGGAGAGGTGGAAAGTTCAGAGAAAAGGAATCTCCGAGAGGAGAAACTACACTCAGCTCAGAAAGTTTCTAGGCCAGAAACAAATCCAGAAACTGCACTGGGAACAACACTCTCATCTCTGCACTCCACTCGCTGTTGGAGACAGGACACCAAGCTAGGCACAGGTTCAGTGCGGCCCAATGCAACTGTCATATATCTAAATCCTGCTTAATGGACTGATTTTTCACAGTGGCAGCCTCTCCTGCAGAGACAAGCAAGTGGTAATGGGACTGACAGCGTGGGAGACTATGGGTTAATAATAGCCCTCATCCTTGCACCAGGAAGTTGGTACTGTATCATCAACTTTGTGAAGAACAGAAGCCCCTTCTGGCCTGCAGCCTGGGAACTAGACACTGCTTTCTCAGTGTCGGGATGAATAAATAAGGAATGAGAATGTTTACATATTTCCAAATACCACACCATGTAAAAAAAAACTATTTAAAGAATATATCCTTCTGTGCTTCATAACACAGAATGTCAAGGGTCTTGGAAAAACCGACCCACCAATTTCATGAGAAAGGCCCTGTGGCTTAGACACAGGCCGTAAGTTCCTTGATTGTTCCGAATAATTGCTACTTTGTGAAACAGCTGAATTCAGTCTTCCACTCCAGGGCTTTCTTCAATAAAATGAGCTTGGGGAAAGACAGCATTGCCATAGCAACAGAATCCTCTTAAAAAAGAGGCAGGAGACATGCTGGTCTCACATCCCATTTCAGCTTTTTCTGCTCTACTGATATTTTCAGGCTGATCCAATCTTCTTGTTGCTGCCAACTCTTGGGGGCCGCCCTGGCTACCTACAGCCAGTACAATGCCATGCAGCTCAAGGTGAGCTTTTACGTGTCCTAGCCTGCAAATGTCACAGCTGCCATAGGAATCCCCTCAGAAAACAAAATCTATTGCTAGCAAGTGGCAATGACATTTCTGTGGCTGCTGTACAAGCCATTGGTGAGCCGGTGAGACAGCTGTATCATGGCTTTCAGATGGAGGAAGGAAGATAGAGCAATGTGGGCCTGTGAGACCCCACTGAAAGAATGAAGACATGAAAACCTGTAGCAGGCATTCAGCCACTCCAGTCCCTGGTTATTTCAGGTTATTATGCTACATGATTTCTTATATTAAGTGGAAAACTCCCTCTTTAAACTACATAGGGCTGGTTCCTCTCCCAGCCCTTATACTCGGAGCTATTCTAGACCTTTGTCCCTCTAGTCCTCAGGATCCTTCTTCCAATTTCCAGACAATATTTACTGATGAACAGTTTACAACTATTTATTCTTCTGCCAATCTCATCTTGGCTTTTACCCTAACTTGCAGTTTCTCTTCCTGATGCAATGAGAGACAGCAAATGTGCTTGCTCTTACCCTTTATATATTATTCTAGTCCCATCTTGTGAGATGAGCCTGGCTACATAACCAGCAACTTGTACAGTGGCATTCATCCCTCTTTCTGGTGCCAGTACTTAATCCCATACCTTCCCTAGGACTGAATCTAACACACCTCTGCAGCCACGTTAACTAAAGGCTGTTGCCCTGTACTTGACCAGCACACTGAATATTCTATTCCATCACTTCCCCAGTTAACATGAAGCTAACACAGAAAAGGTTGCTACTGATTCTTAGGCTAATCACCATCAATAAGAAACCACACAGTAGCCTCCCAAATTTCCCCCAAGTCAAGAAAGCCCAACTTTCCATTATTTACATTCTATGTTACATTTGCAGTTACATTTGCTGAAAGACATCTCACCTTTCAATTTTCTTTGTTTTCTACTCTGTCATGTACTCCCCATAGCTGTCTTTCAGGGGGTACAACCAAAACAACTTTCTCCTGGGAGGGTGTTCCCACTGCTGCACCTGGGTTCCACTTCAACACAAGACATCAAAGCAAGAACAGGTAATTCTCATCCAGCTACTTCCCCCACATGGGCCACTCTACGGAGAAAGTAAAGACCTACGGTATTTATCTCCTGTCACCGCATACATGAAGTTTCTAGTGGGAGAACAGACAAATTTAAAACAAGATTTCATGAAGATGAATGTTTTAGCCAATTTTAGTCAATATTTTCAAGATGACTGAAAATTTAACTTAATATCTACAAGAAATTTTGCCAGTAATATTAAAATAAGGTATTGTTTTTGGGAGGAAAAAAGTATTTGATGGGGCGAGGCACAATGTGTTTGGCAGTGCACAGAAGAATTGTACTCACATTAGCATGCTGAATTTTGGTTTTATCTAGGTCATTTCTCCAGAAGGCACTTAAACACAACCTCTTGATAGGCTTACATCCAATGTTTAAGGGAATTAGCTACCACAGTTATATGGCCATTAGACAGATGTACTTCTGATTTTATTTTGGAGTTGCTTTTTTTTTTTTTTTTTTTTTTTTTTTTTTTTTTTTAAACTAGACTTTTGCTGGCTTTCAGTATCAGTGACAAGTCCCAGTTCCAGCAAATGCAGGCTGTCACTACTGTTCATCACTAACAGTTACCGCAGGGCCCGAAGGCTGCAGAGCAAGCAACTGTACTGAAGAAAACAGAGAAACCACATACAGCTCAGCAACTCCTTCAGAAATCCACGCGCTGTGCTTTGGAACTGCTGCCTGCCAACTGGCTGCAGATGGACCCAAAGCAGACAGAGAAGAGCAGAATTATCCTGAAATATATTGTTAAATATATACATATATATTCATTGCAACAAGGCTGTAAAGAAAAAAAGTGACCACTTTGATATATCGAAAGTTAAGACTTCGCCACCATTTAAGGGAGCAGGAGACAGACAGACCTTGTAGCTCCCAAACCACATAAAGAAAACAGTATATTCTTTTTGTGGAAGAGAAGTTTCAGTCTCCCAGATTTTACTCGAGATGATTGGATATATTTATCTGGAACATACTGAAACCATCAGAGCCAGAAGATGAAAAATCTGTGGTAATTCTGACAAGTGTTGGCAAACAGAACTGTCAAGTAAGGATAATGACTTTATATTCACAAAGCACTTTTCATCCAGATAGAACCCAGAGTGCTTTACAATTGTTACTAATGGATTATACACACACATGAATCACTTTGCCCATGACTGAAATGGAACAGCTTAAGGAGTGAACTGTTTAACAGCACATAGCAACTTGACACCACAGTTTAGCACAGGATCCAGTTGCAAATCCAAAAGAAAATTAGGAAGGCAGAATGTAATTACCCACGCTGCAATCAGAATAGGACGCTGGGTTTACATTACCCTTCCTGCAACCACTGCCATTGGAAACATGGTAACGGTCAGCATCCAGTGCAACGAATGTCACAACACAAAGATCACAACGAGGACCTCTTCAGCCCTGCTCAAGTTAAACTGCAATGGAGCTGAACACAACCTATCTGAGCCTGGACAGGAGTTGCCTCAGACTCAGCAATTAAAGTCTGTGTTACATCTCACCTGAAAAATGGCACATTGTCCCTCTGACATCATCATAATGCAGTACTTGGTTGATACCACACGGGAAGAAAGAAGCTCACACACAGTTACCAGTGCTACTTCCCCCAGCACCTGTTTCTCATCTGCAAGTTTCCCAGAGGGGAAACAAGGGGCTCTGTTTAATCTTGATTAAAGTCGTGAATGAAGGAGCAGAAAGAATTTAAATCATCTAAGCAATCTAACAACAGGTTGAAGAAAATACTGCAGAAGTGAAGAGGAAGGCTCCTCTTTTCCTTAAAGCAAAACAACAACAGTGAAAAAAACCACCACCAAAAACCTTTCAAGGTAACTATATGCTTATTACAATGGAGAATAAAAGGATAAAAGGCAAAAGCACAGTAAGGAATGCTAATACACACAGTGAGCTTTGGATGAGCTTTTGTAACAGCTGTTCTGAATTTCTGAATTTCAACTCAAAATCAAAATCCAAACTTAAAAGTATGTTCAAGATGTTAGAAATGTGTACAAGCAATTTTTAAAAGCCCCAAAAGTCCTGCCCTCAAGTCCCCATTCAACAGCTATGTGAAACTTCAAGCTGTCATTGATCTCAGTGAGAGCTCTGAAGTTCACCCTTTCTGTTAATCACGCTGTATGTTAAGCTTCTTAAAGCCATGGTTGTTGGGCTTTTTCCCCCTTTGGAAACGAAAACCTTCACTCTTAGTCAATACATATATATATTTAAACAGGCTTGAATAAATTCTTTATAGAAGAAACAAAACCACCAATTACTCTACAAAACACAATAACATGAGAATAATATTACTCCTTCATACTGATATAATTTCTCTTAGAATCTTAAAAAAAAAAAATTGCTCTCACTTTTAGTCTCTCAAATTACCCAATTTTCAGCACACAGCACATGATCATCTTCGCCAAAAAGATGTTGAAACAGTTATCTAACAGCAAACACAGTATTATGATTATTACACTAAAAATCATGACCTGTACAAAAACAGAAATTTGCCTGCAATAGATTAGGAAACAGGAAATCTTTTAAGGGAACAAGAGCTACAATACAGCTTTCCGAAACAAAAGAAAGTACGTTACAGTAATTAATTCTCCTTGTAACAAACACACTGCACACAACAGCTGGAGAAAGTAAATGCTATGATGCTGGCTATCTCTTTGGAAGGCAGGAAGCCAAGGGGAAAGGGTGACTATAAATGGAAAGCCTGGAGTCAAAACGAACTCTGAGATTCCTCACCAACTTGGTGACCATAAGATCTACCTAAAAAATGTGAGTCTGGAAAATTCATCAGCTGGAAGCAGAGATTTTACTGCACAAATGCTTACTTAATCTAGGTTGAACTAAATGAAAAATGTTCTTTTCATGGTTGTCCAAGAGTAGGCTTTATTTATGCGCCTACTTCAGAATGAGAAGTCAGACCCTTTATCGGCATCGTCTTGTTTACTGCACTACTGTTCTCAGCAATGAGAACAAAGAAAGCAGCAGATACGGAGTTACGAATCAGCATGAACATCTGATTCCTTGTCACATTAATAATACCACAGCCACCAGAGACAACAAAAGGGGACTGATAAAAACTGGCTATTTACAATGATGTATACAGAGGTTGGAAAAGTATATATACACTTGCAGAAAAGGATCAGGAAGGAAAGAGTAGGAATCAAGTGTCTGAAAAACTGCTGCACTTCAGAAATCATCTATTTCCAACAAAAACCCTACTGAAACAAAACTGCTAACAAAACAAAGACGTCTTTCAAATACAGAGAATATTATATAATCTGTTTTTTTTTTCATCTTAGATTGTATTCCCAGGTATCTCAACAACAAATCAGCCAAGAGTTCCATTTTTCTCAATAGGCACTTTCAGGTGAAAAATTTTGTGTCTAGTTTAAGGACATTTAAACTAGAACACCTCCAGGTGGGTTTCTTACTTCACTGCTTCCTTCCACCTGGACATAGTCTCCCTGGCACAACTCAACAAGATATTAATCTTCTTACCTTCAGAAATAGCAGGTGGCCCTGTGAGGGGTCATCTCAAGCTGCGCTAACAACTTTTCTGAACACCACACTCAGCAACATCGCATGCCACAAAGCATCACAGAGCTGACAAACAACCTTTACCAACACTTGAGGACTCTGTTGGTTTGTTTAGGTGGCCAGCAGGTAGCTTTGGCTTGAATGCACCACGTTGCTTTTGTCATGCTGAATGAAGCCAGCAAGCACACAGTTCATAGAACAGGTGTGCAGATGGCTGAGTGACAGAGAGATGACAGAGTGTACCTGATTAACGTATCTTAAGCAACTTTCCTGGCACCACAACCAGCAGAAACAGCACTTCAACAGGCACTTCGCACATGTACTTTCCTGCAATAAAATGAAACGTCTGGTTACTGGCCACAGAATTAGACTGAAATAAAATTGCCATTTCAGAAAGGCGTGCTCTGCAGGTGATTGACTTCCAACAGAGCATTCACTTACACAGCAGACACTTCCTTTTGGATTACTGGAATTGTTTTTAATTCAGACCCTACACTATTAATGACTGATGAGCTGAGTCTAGGGGTTTTGGGGAGCTTTTTTTTTTTTTCCCTTCCTGTGCATGGAAGATTCCTCTCCAGGAAAGAAAATAAGTGCTGTAAGCAGCTTGGTGAGCTAACAGCTGCACAGAGAAAAAAAAAAAAAAACAGGCAGGCAAGTCAGTAACCCTTAGAGTACTTGGCAGTGATTAGTGAGACAGTTTGTTTTCCTTTTGTTTGGTTGTTTCAAACTTTTTTTTGCCAATTATCAAAAAGAAACCCTTCACAGTTCTGAAATGACTGGCACGCTAATGGACAAATGTAAAAAAAACAGGCAGAGTTCTAGTGTGTATGTTGAACTAAGCATGCATTATGGTTCAGGACAGGAGGAAAAGACTTCTATTTCCTAGAACAGGCCATTGATCTACATTAATATCATGCCAAGAGCAGAGGAGAAAAGCTCAGTGTCTGTCTGCTCTACCTCCCACATCTCCATCGAGAGCTCAGAAGTGAGACAACAGAGATATCTTGGTAGCCCTGGTAGTATTCCAGTTTTAAATGGCTGTTTTTCTCACCAAAAGAAAATTCAGTTCAGCGATATTTGAGTCTTTTTAACCTTATTTTTTCAGAGACCAGAATGTTCTTCTGTTTTGGAAAGCAGAGATCTTCCAGTTACCGTATGAAATCCTCACGTCCCACAGCTGCCATGATAAAACCATAAACCACCCAACCTTTTTCCCCACAGACCTCTTGAAAATATTCATAGGATAATTCCTTTAAACTGCACATACTTTAATCTTGCTATGCTTTGCCAGAGAGATGATTTTACTACAGCTATATTTGTCTTGCTAAACACTGTTTATTAGAAATAGAGCAGAGGACTATTTTGCTATTTGGCTTGAAGACTGCTGTGTAGGAAACACCAGTAAATTTACCTGCAGACCTTGCAGACCCCTGATTTCTCAGAAAACAGGAGCTTTTTTTGCAAAGGTGACAAAGTCTGGAACTCTAGAAGAACGCAGCATCTGTTCTCCACCCTTTACTACTAATTCTCCCATCCTCTGCACAGAGAGCTGCTAAGGAAAGTGGCCACAGACTATCCTTCCTGCCATGAGAAGGAGCAATGTTAGTTTGTGGTGGATTCCTCTGTGGAACAGGGACGTGAGCTGGCCTCTTCAGGAACAGTTATCGGTCATGTCATATCCTAGCCGGATTCACAGCAGTTGGTCTAAAGGACCGCAGAGCACACAGCTACTGATAAAAATAATCCTTGCAAAGTATTTCTTCAACACATATTCAGATTATAAGAACTCGTACCCAGTAAGTCTGCTTCTTCTGCCTCCTCTAGATGTAAACAATTCTGTTTTCTTTCTAGCACAACTTAACCCACCTACCATCTGTACCCAAAATTCAATGTAAATATCCTGTCAAAGCTCTACATAATATACTTCAGGGCCAATATATGCATTCTAGAGGAAAACCAATGAATCCTAGCACCTGCATTTAAAATCTTTGCCTAAATCTTCCTTTGATGTCAGAGCTGTGCAGTCCTAAGAGCCTGTTCTATTTGCCACAGTGCCAAAACCAACCGTGCTGGTGTGTTTTCAGCAGAAGGTAAGAGATGCAGAGATGGAAGAAAGACAGGAATTAAAGCAACAATCACAACAACCAAGATATATTTTTATATGCTGTAAAAGATGCAATTTGGAACCTATATAAATCCTCATAATAGTTCTTGCTTCACGTGTTTTCTTCTACAAATACATCACAAGGCAGATGAAATCTTTTCTATAAGAAGTATTTTATACTAAACAGTGCAATTCTTACTTACCTTTACTTTTTTAAAAAATTATGATGCAAAAAATTTTAAATATTCTATCAAATCTGGATTTTTCACTTATCCATGATAAAAACATCTACATATAAAAACTAAACCGGGTATTTTCTTCTCTTAAAAATATCTGAGTTGAGAGAAGAAAAAAGGAAGCATATAAAAAGGCTCTCTTCATGAAGGAAATGGGTAAAATATAAAGTTTAAGTATATTCTTCACATTTCTTTTCCTGCACGTCACCTTTTAAGTACTATTTCTATGTGTTACAGAAATATACTTACCTTTGGCTTTAGGATATTATAAAGGTACAAGAGAACAATCCTTGGTATTCTTAGTATGGTGATTAAAAACGAGCCTTTTACAACAGTTCCTAGATGATAGCAAAGAAGAACTGAAATGGAGGAGAGGACTGGATGACGTGGTGGGCTATTTTTGTTTCTGGAAAGAAAAATAAACAATTCAAAATTGTTTTGGAAACTGTTATTTAAGAAGATACACATGGTATCATTCCAGTATTTGGAAAAGTAAAGACCTAAGCTGGTACACCCTTTCACGCTTAAAACAACTCCAGTTTTCCTTCTGACTTCATGTGAACTTTAACCCTAGTCCAAAGGAAAGCAGCCAAGTTTAAAACTTTTATTGGATTGCTTTAACTCTTCAGCAATTAATATCTTGACATACTCAGTAATGGAAAAATATCTAGAAAAACCTACTATGGAAAATATCAGAAGAGAACATCTGAGAACGTGTCCTCCAACACCTCTCTGCAGTTTCTGTTACTTCTGTTATCCTCCAAAGTCTTCTGTCAGACTTTTGTTTCTGCAAGATTTCAGTCTGAAGGAATGAATCCGCTATTTCTGCGTTAGTGGTAAAATTGAAAGCAGAAAAATAAATATGACACAGTCTCACGTGCAAAACTGAGATCTGCTGTTTACTTCCACTGCTGCAATTTGACCAAATTCAGTTTTAAAGTTTGTTCAGATAACTAATGCTTCCCCCCCCCCACTGAACAGGTTTTGTTTTAAACTGGAACACGCAAAAAAGAAATTTCACGTTGTATGTTTAAAATTATGATTTGGCAGTAAAACCTTGTAATTCCACTGCAATCTAACCTCTATCATTTTTGGGAAATGATGTGTCTCTCATATTTGAAATGGAAAGACAAAATAATAACCTCATGCAATTAGCTTATGAATCCCAAATACAAGCTTTATTTTTCTGCTTCCTTTATAAGGTTCAGCTTTCTTCAATCATTTACAGAGAACAGTGTGGAAAAGCTCTCAAGAATTTAAAGGAAGAACAGGAAATGAACTTAAAACCATTCTCACTCTTCAAATGCTGTAAGAAAAAAGAAAATTCACAATTCAATTAACACTGGCTAAACAGCTAAAAATATACGTCAGAAGGTTCAAGAAAAGCACTGATTAACAGTGATAAACTACCTTACTGAAAGGCAAATGTATGCAGCAATCCCTACCCCGAAACATTTCCTCAGGCAGCAGAATCAGCAGTTACAATCAGACAGCACAAATCCTGTGTTCATAAGCAACTCCTTCGAAGCTTATTACCTTGAAAAATTAATACTTTGCAGGAGAAACTAATGATAAGAGGTGGTGACTGGCTGAAGCTAAAATCTACTAATAAAATCTTTATTAAATCTTCATATACACCCCTTGAAGACAGGTATCACAGTTCTGCAAGAACCCTGAAGGTATCATTGCAGCTCATTCAGAACATGACAACTTCACAGCTGAAAAGTTCTATTTGAATATGTGAATGTACCACATTATTTTAAATAGGAAATTCCAGCAAAGCAGTTGCTGCTTTTTTGTTTTTTTTGTCTCACCACTAGGGGAACTGCTTGAGGGATACTGGAATTCTCTACTTCACATATATATATTTCTTCATTAAAAAAAGTGATCAGGTTTCCATGTTGGAGTCACACACATACCAAAACACAGGCCTTATTCTATCCATATAGTAACAGTGTTTCCTTTTCCCTTTTACACTGCCTTACTATAACAGCCTCAGTCAGATCTCAAAATATAAAAGATTAAATTTCTGCAAGTTAAAAGCTAACCAAGATTGAGAAATACAAAAAGGACAAAGTTTACTCACATGTTAATAATTTACTTGCTACTAAGAAGAAGGAGAAAAAAGGCTTTGGTATTTTAGCAGGTCTGATTAATGAGCAGAATCTCAGAATTTGAAGTTTAGATAAATTTCTACACACTTGGAAGCTCTTTCACACCTTCTTTTCCTAGCAAAAGAATTCTCACAAGAACAGCATCTGACAAAGCTTCTTGCTTGCTTCCAAATAGAATAGAATAGAGAAAGAATATTTTCTCTGCTCAGGGAAGGAAGCATAAGGAAGTGGTAGCTAAATGCAACAACAGGTGTTGTCTGTGACTCTAATCAAGCTCAAGTCTGCCTCAGTCTTCCACCTACACCAAGAACCTCAAAGGATGAAGTTTCATCCAGCTTTTTACATTATATGGCTGCAATCTGAAATGACTTTAGCACAAACATGCAATCTAACATACATTAGTTTTTGTGCACTGTTTATACTGCTCAGTGAATTCTGCACAAGTAGACTTCATAGCACAGACATGGTGCCTTCAAATGCATGTGAAGTATTGGAAGAAAACAGGAATCTGCCTGATAGAACTAGTTGCAAGACTGATTACCTTAATCTTCCTCTTTGGTATTCCTATTTTATGTAAATCCCAAAGGATTTACACAGAACACTACTGTTCCAAAATCCTGTGAGTCTGTACTCCACACTACACCATCTTTTAATTATTTTATTTCCTCAGTGCTGCCAATTGTCTTTGTTTTCTTATGAGCTCTGTGATATTTGGTATCTTTTAACACTAACTTCCTTCGATCCTTGGTTCACACATACATCTCGGATTTCATTTTAAATCCACTGTTTGTGTGTGTGAAGAAAAAAGGCAACCTAGATACACTCAGAAGACTTCAATATTTGAAAGAACCATGACTTTTTTTTTTTTTTTTTTTTTTTTTTTTTTTTAAGCCCATCATTTTCAAAGCTATGCTTATGGTTTTCTTCAATCCTGTCTCATCTTTTTCCAAAGGCTGCTTAAAAAGAGATTTAGTGTAAAATACTTCAAAAGCTTTTTAGGAATGACTCACATGTTCTTCAAGTAAACATGAATTTCAGCTTTAAACAAATACAATAATTTACAAGATCTATAATAGAAGAGACACCATTAAGCTAACACTGAACTCACAGTCTGTATCTGCATTGCCCTTTTACCTGTACTTAAAACCAGGAATAGTTCCAACCACACGCATGCCAAGAGCCCTTTCACATGAGCTGGGTCAAGTATGTCAGCAGGGCAAAGGATACTCATAAACACTACAGATATATTTGAAAAGGAGAGAGGAATCTTCTAAAAATTCAATCCTAGTTCTCAATATCTCAGTGACTTTGGTGCAACTCCATAAAGCTAGATTGTTGACTTACTGGGAGATGTATTTCACCTCTTTACTGAATCTACTGGAAGTCTGTAGTACTGACCATCTAAGAGTCAGTTTTAAAACCCCAGTCCTGCAAAGACTTACTCACTCTCTTAGTGCCAACGCTGTGCAGTGACATCCATGCATTAGTTATCAAATAAGTTCAAACATGGACAGGACAGTGATCACAGTGATATGAGTCAAGTTACTTGTACCACCTTACTTTAATCCTGAGGAAAAACCTCATCAAAAAGGCAAACACATGCATAACCTCTAAGCACACCAAGGTGAAAATAAACCCTCATATAAGACAGCAATACTAACAGAAATTTTTTTTTTTAGATTGAGCCTTTTTCATAAGTCATAAAAAATAACCATTAAGTAAATAAATCTTCTTTATTTTATCAAATCAATAAATTCTTTCACATATTCATGCTTCAACTAAAACAAAAGAAGGCAAAATCCATTTTTGGCAGCGGTACTGCGGATCAAACAAACATGACTCGTAAAACTAAAGCAACAACCCTGCCCTCCCTGCTTGCAGCTCTGCTGCAACTGCGGGCTGCACGGCACATTGCTGCGTGTGCTGTAGAAGGAGATTTCCGCAGGGAAAGGCCATGCCATTTCCTCAGAGCACTTATAGCCCAAGAAGAAAGCCTCACTGTGAGGTATCATCAACAAACTCTTGTGACATGCCTTTATGATGCTTCCCCAGGGAATACATTGAAAACACATAGCGGACAAGCTCAGAATTGCTGGAACAGCTTGAGATAACCCCTGCCCTCGATGCTGCGATCGCTCTCTTTGCTCACCATCCTCTCACCATTCTCCCCCTGCTCTGTGCCTCTGCAGATCTGGGCCTACAGACTGGGAAGAGGAATCGGCACCACAGAAAAGCTGCATTTCCTGTTCCAAGCACAAGTCTCTCAACTCAGTACGTGTTACCTGGCAAACAAGAGGAGGGCTCCGAAGTAGCTGTACTAAAATGTTTTCAATACAATTGGGTGTACTCCACAGTCAGTTCCTGCAACAGTAGGAAACGGCTGGAAAGCAGAAGATCCTGGCAAAGCAGCAGAAGTCATCACAACAACTCCTACAGCTGCTTCCCTGCTCTGCATGATGAAGATATGGACAGTGCCTTTACCCTGGGGATTTAGACAGTGTATCGTACAAATATGCACTGCAGTACACAATCACCAAGAAGAGGCAGCAATACTTTTCTCCCCTGATTTCTCAAGCAATTTAAGTGAATGCTTACTGCCTCAGCATTCAGCTGCCAAAGCTGAATCAACTGCCTAAGAATCATAAATTTGCTTAGAAGAGCAGCCAGCTACCCACAGAACCACAGACATACTGGTTACTGGTGTTCAGAGCTTCAACAGGAAAAAGGAGATGATAAATGAAATTGAGCTCCTCCCTTTTCTGGTCCTTTCATAGCGTGTAAAATAATAGTGTCACTCAGCAGACCCCAGCCTTTTGAAAAAGAGCATATTAGATTTTGGCCTGCACTCTTACTAGCCCCATTTCAGTGGCTTTGCTGTTGGCTGTGCAGAGAATCCTTGCACAGAAGCACTCCTGATCCACGTATTAAACACTGCTTTCCCTTGTATCACTGAATGGGATGACGAAATATCATTTAAAACAGGGCCACTGGCTGTTACCACATCTTCCACCTTGGCTGGTGTGGCTGGAGCACTTCTGCAAGCAAGAACCTGCACTGCCGTCTCTGCTGGGTGGAGGATAAGAGATCACACGAGGTTTTTCTCAGAAACTGAAATGACCAGGAATACATTCTAAAGAGCACTGACAGAAACATGTCACCTGGGGTCTGGAAGAGCCAATAGCTTCCTTCCCAGCCTCCCTGACAGCCAGGTGGCAGCAGCAGGAGCTCCAGGCTCCCTGCGTTCTCTCCTTCCACCCTCAGGTTGCCTTCCTTGAGGCAGTTTTCCAACAAACCGAGATCACCATTTTCCTCTAACACAAAACAAAGAAACCCCTTGTAATGCCAGAGCTTTTCACAGACCAGAAAATCTCATTGCCGGGAGTAGAGGAACAGTGCAATGAGGATAAGAAAGCTCAGAGATTAATTACAGAGAAAAATGTTTTCTGGATTGCGAAAAAGGTCCAACAGAGCATTGTGAGATTTAAGACTCTTCCCAGAATGGCAGGGTAGCACTGGGTTGCACTGTGCCAGTGCATGAAACTATGCTAATTTCATTTTGGAATACTGTATGTGTAAAAACAGGTATAAATTCCAGTAAGTGGGGATTTCCCCTTATTGCCGCTACCTTTATGTTCCAGGGCAGTATAAAATTTCAGGAAGTTTGTTTACACATCTCTGAATTCCTAACTGTGCTGTAAAAGCATCTACAGTTATCTGGAAATATCTGTACTGAATGAAAAAAAGCACAGCAGACCAGGCATTTATGCAGTAAGAACAAATGAAAGCCCAGAACAGGGACAAACACTAAGGAAGAAGTCAAGCAGTCTAAGAACACAATAGATGGCTGCAGAGCTATATATTGCTTCTCCATTTGCAGATGATGCAGTCTCCTGAAAAGATGTCAAATTCAGCCTTGTGCCCTATGAATGGCAGTTTCCTCAGACAGATGTTTTCTCATGGCTTGTATCAAGGCTCAGTTTGGCCCAATAACTTTAGAGGTAGAGATGAGTCATATTAATAGCATACCATATTAATAGCAAACCCTATAAAATCGTACTTAAAATCTTGCAACAATCGATACTATTTTATATTACAATATTTATACCCAAGATACTGATATAAATTGCAACCTATTTCAGACTAACTTGCCTGGAAAGAGGCTGAAAGCAAATCCTGGTAAATTCCCAAAACTCCAAGGGGGCAATGCAGCACTTACCTGTTGAAGTAACAAGTAACCACTGCTCCAGCAATTGTCATTTGCTGACAGGCAAGAATGAATTCACTAGTCCAAATGAGGCCAACAAAATGATACCATGCCATGTAGCAAATTCCAGGAAAAGCTCTATATTCCACTTGTCCTTCGGAAGTAGTCTGTGCAGTACCTGGGATTGAGATTATGCCATCATATTAATATAAATCACCAGATACAAACAAAAAATGAACTTCACCCTTTTTCTTAAGCTTTCTTTAACGAAATTATACGTGCTTCTTATCTATTTTCTCGGACAAAACCAGAGAGCCAAAATTTTAATTGAAATAGAATTTTGAAAAATAAAATTTTACCATTTAACATTGTCCAATGTTACTACAGTATTGAGGAACACTGACAAATGCATTCATTCAAGCTAAATAAAATTGTTTCTACCTCTATTAATAACATAGAATTCATTCCACGCTGAAAAGACAGCTTTTCACAAAAGGTAGGCATAACTCAGACAACTGAGCAATCAGACCTTTCCCCATGCAATCCAATTTATGCCGCTTCACTTTGAAGTCCAGTCAGGGGATAATGGCATTGGAACATTCATTCCTAGTGAAAGGTCACTAGTCCCACCACTCCGTTTTTGGGTTTGTCTGCTTGTTTGTTAAGTTTACCAGGCCTTTAATTCATTACCCTTCAAGATCACAGAATAAAATGAGCTCTGGAGGTGAGGAGTTTCCTATTCTAACTGTACAACATAAAGAAAGGGAGACACAGAATTGTCTTTTACTGCTGCAACAGCATTCTAACATCAGTATTGAAGTGCACCATCTTCAAGAATACCACAGACATCAAACTATCTAAAAAGTGGTTAATTCCACCTTTTTGTACAATAAAAGAGTGCATACTCAATAATATCTAGAAGTAGAAACAATAAGGGTTTGGTTTTCATCATCAGGTTCAGACAAGCTTTACAAGCCTTCAGAATCTAAGTCCATTTGCCTGTAAATTACAAAAATATGAATCCACCCCATAGTTGCTTTGCAAAATTATCTTCAAGTGCTTCAAAAGGATCAAAAAACGCTACCTGGCTATATAATTGTTATTATATGGTCTGCTTAAAAAAAAAACCTTATATTACTTAGCTTCAACAACATTAGCAAAATAAACCCATCTATCCTAGATTTTCTGAGAAGAAATATTTGCTATTGAAGGACAAAAATAATTAAAAAAAAAAAGAATAAATCTATGAATGGATTTATAGCCTAGAAGCTAAGCATTCTTCCCAGAGCTAAGCCAATCTTATTCTCAGCACTCTGGAAATCAAGACTTGCATCCATCAACATGCTATAGTGGGCCTCCAGGAGGAGCTTGTAGGTACTATACCAGACTTGGTCATCAAGGCAATCTTTGCTGAAGGGCAAACAGACATTTTTTATTTTCTGAAAAGTTACCAGTTTTAACTTGCTTAGTAAATCCTTCACAGTGATGTAAAGTTGGTCACTCACAGATATAGCACTGCTTCTATTATACTCAAATGTATTTTAAGACTCTGAAATGCAAGATACTTGCTGTGAAGAAGCTAATTCTCTTAGTAAGATCTCCTATCACACACTTCCAGCCACTCCTCCACATCCCTTGCCACCTCGTTTTTAAGTTTGGATCCAAAAGTTGTTTTTCCTTTTTACACACGAATTTTTGAGGACAGATTCATCTACTTCAGTACAATAAAATAGCTATGTGTTATATCATTTCTTGTTCTGAATTCAAGGGGGCTTTCATCTCCACTTCTTCCTCCGGGGATTCTAGACTGCTGTTTTCCTGCAGCCAGAGCCTGCCCTCAACATGCTCATTAACCACAGCCTATAGTCCTTCCTTAGGAACTTGGGCAAATGCTAGGTCGGCACTGCACAAGAAGATCTCCCACCTTTCTGTTTCTGAGCAGAGACATTATGCCATTTGGTAACAGAATTAACCATGCTTTCCACCATGCAATTCACCTGAGTATTTCTTTCACCAAGGAGGCACATTTCAGGTTTTGCATCTCTAGCTTTGTCATGAGGATTGACAATAATCTGTATTGTAAACTACTTCCTTTTGTTTTTTAACAGCTTTCTAAAATAAGCAACTGAAGTACGAGCAGCAATGGTTTTGCCCTTTATGACCAGCCTGAGACGAGAGCACATACAGCACTGTACTGCACTGCACAGAAATCAGGCACATCCACCTGTGAATTCAACATTACCACTGCTGTTTAGCTAAGGTGAACTAGTTTTGTAACCTCACAAAATTTATCAGTGTAAACATCTGTTTGATACCCCTTCTGATGTACTGTTCTGATGTGGCCCAATACATAACAGTGCTGGCAAGAGAATTACAACGCTATTGTAACATATTGTAAAACACAATGTTATTTGTCATATGTCACTCCTAGTAGCATGGATAAACTTCAAAAGATAGAATAGATACCCTGCTGACAAAAGCATCTTTCTCATCACTTCACTGTGATCTGTTTGTGCAAGCTAAACCTTCCCAACAAAGCCATGAAAGACAGTTTTCATTTGTCAGCAGAATATTTTTCCTCCAATAAGAGGAAAATAATCCTCCAATAAGAGGAAAATAATCATAGCAAAGTGTGCCAAAAAACAATCTTTCTGATGTACCACGCACTCTTAGTGGTGATGCTAAGTCAGTAAAGAATGTAAAGAACTGAGGACCTTCCAGATGAAACACCAAATCTGAAACCTCTGATCAGTACAAGTGTTGATCTGCTGCAAATACTTCAAAGCAGTGCTGTTAACAACGCAAACAGCTGTAAGTATTTGCAGCAGCATTCAGAACAGTTTCCCCCCCTGACTCAGCAGCCCAGTGCTGTGCCACCATGTCAGTCAGCACAGCAATGCCACAATAAAGTCAGCGCATGCACAGCACCACCAGCTGCACTCTGGTCCTTTAAGACTTATGTTAGATGCTCTTATTTGGCAACAGCTGCTGCAAGTTTTTGCTGATGCCTGGAGCAGCAAGCTGCTTCCAGGGATGAAAATTCCTGGGAAGTCCAGTTTCCTTATCAGAAATAAAGAACCACTGCCCAGAAGATACTGAGAGCTTGTTTATCAGTTCCTGTTAACATGAAAATACAACATGAACTTCCCACTGCTAAGCGAGGAAAGATTCTGGCAGCATACACCACATCTTCATATGTCCTCCAACAAAGTTTATTGTGTTCTTCTATTTAGTTTTTTCCCATGTAGTGTTATTTATAGCTAAGCTAGTCAACTGTAATTGGAAAGTCAAGGATCCTGCAGGAAACAGGTCCTCATTGTTGGTTTAGCTACTGAAAAACTTGATACAACAGTTCTTTGCTCCATTGCATATAGCATGCACCTTCACAACAGGAAAACCTTATGCTGCCTTCTCATCCTACATTATGTGCACAGCATTTATGCCTTGTGGACTCCACAGCTCCTGCACACCAGGAAGCTGAAAGACATGTATTGCTGTGCCAGACAGTCAGATCTGCAGTGAAATACACCACAAACTCACAAACAATAAGCCTTAATAACCCTAAGATCTATCAGCTTTTCTAAAGCACAGATGAATTCCATTCCTACCCTGCTAATGGTTCCAACTGGTGCCACTGTTTGCACTGTCTCCAGTCTCATGGAGTCTGGCATTTCTCCTAGATTTCCAGGTCTGGAATTCACTTGCTCTCTGCTGCTCTTACAGATTCTGAATTACTGAGGTACTTAAACAAGTGCCTACTTTAAAATGCATAAGTAGTCCCACTGATTTTAATAGGCTTATCCATGTGTTTCAAGTAAGTCATGTGCACAAGTACCTTTCTAAGAAACGTCTATTATAGTTCCCAAGAAGGCTGTTTCTGCTCACAGTTACACTAACTGTTGGAGAAGATATAAATAAGGGCCTGTGTGGTGGTATAAAGATCAGGTGCATCACAGCTGAAGCAAAGAGCAGGTGCTCCAGAGCTGTAAGATGCAGAGATGCTTTACATATTACATAACTAGCAAAGGTTCAAGGAAAGTGTTAAGAACAGGTGCAGCACAGCAGCAAGCCGAATTCATTTGCCCATTTCATTGTATTAGACTAAAGACTATTAGACTAAATGTCTTCATAAACATTTCAGTTTCTCAGCTTTCTTAATATATCTGCATTTCAAACAGAGCCTCAGAAAACACATTAATGAAAAGCTGAAGTGTCAGAAACGAGACAAAAACAGCTATATTTTACAAAGTAATGCTTGCTAAGCAGCTATCTGTCAACAGAAAACAATTGTTACAAGAGAGCAGATCTTGGGAGAACTTCAGAGAAGTATTCTCAGCTGATGTAAGAAGCCCACAAAACTCAAAAAAAAAAAAAAAAAAAAAAAAAAAAAAAAAAAACCCCAAACCCAAACAATAAAGGAAATATCTTCCACCTCCAGGGTGATTAGAGAAAACCAGTATAAAATACAAAGCTCAGCCATCACCATGTTATTAATCAAACAGCACTATATATGTTCACTTATCCTCATCTTGAGCTACAAACAAAATCTAAGCTGTGGTTTATTGGATAGAGCGTGGGACAGAACAACTGTCATATTTCTGTCACCTACTTTCTTCAAAACCCCTCAAATCTGTGGGACAGATAAAACAATCTTTCATCATCCCCCCCAGATCATTAAAAGGCTAAAATTGCCTTCGTTGTCTTCAAGCTCCCTTCAAGAGTTACTCTGTAATCAGAGCTGCTGTAAACAACCGAAGAGATTGAGAACAAACCTTTCTCACACAACTTTATCGGCACCTAGCGGGCACCAGGGCTGCTGCAGGGCATTTACACGCCATTTATACAGAGATCTCAGCACTCCGACTTCGCCAAGAACTCAGCTTACACCTGTTGGGTAACAACAGCCACCATTTCACACAGAAAGCAAAATAAAAAGCTCAATTACAAACAGGAATGATAAAACGAATGGCATCAAGCTTTAATCAGAAATATCAGTTGAACATGTGAAGTTGCATTTTTCTACCCACATTCATCCTTAGGTTGTAACTTTGAACTGATGTGGGTTATTTATCAAATGCACATTTCCTTCTAAATATCAACACCCTATTTGTTAATAGAAAATTCTTAAAGAATCAACACCCCCACTAAGAACTTCCTGAGGGAAAACCTCAGTCAAAACACACGTTTTACAAGATTCCCCATGTGAGAAATACATACTGATAATTAAGATAATTAAGCCTGGAAACAACCTTCTCTTTCATGCTGAACCTGCAACAAATAGATTCTCCGAAAACTCAGAGCATGCTAGCAATTCACCACCGCTCTACAGTGCAACAACATTATGATGCAGCCTTCTGTACTACCTTATGTGTATCACTCTTTGGAAACCTCAGCATCCCTGCTGTGATTGGGAAAGAAAAAAAAGTGAAACGCCTCTGAGCCTGGAGAGCTCTGCTGCACTCTGCATAATACAGCCAGTCTCAAACTTTGGATCCTACTCCCCAAGCCAGCAGAAAAAAAGAGTTGAGTAGAACTGTCTAGCACAAAGTATACACTCAATAAGGGAAAATGGCACAACACGGAAAAATCGTAAAAAGCCTCCAAAAGGTAATTTTCACTGGGATTTATTTCCCTGCAAAGACATGGAATCTGCAACTCACTGCTTTCCTGCAAATCTGTAAAAGCATCTAAGGAAGCATCTGACTTGTTCCCCATTCAGCACTTATCACCACGAGCTAAAACATTTCTATTCTTTTCATGATTGCCACATCTCAATATGACAGATTCAGTTGGTACAGTCTAAATTTATGTTCAACAGAGGCAAGCTTCACATCCTTATATGCGCTTATTTAGAATAAGTGTGAATATTCTTATAGGAAAGGTGTCAGTTCAGCTTGAAGTCTAACATGTAGTATGTTCTCTAATAGTACTTGTTAATTATATATTTAGCAAATCCGCTTGTTAGAATTCATTTTGTTTTTACCTGCATAGCTCACCAGAAAACTGAAGGAAAATGAATTCTGCTCTAGCCTAAGCAGCAGGTGACTGACACACAGTGCAGAGAGATGATGTCTCTGGCTGCATGTGAAGTGGGTGTGAGGGAAAGTGCCATGGGACAGGAGTGAGGTCTCTGCCCCATAGTGACAGGAATATTACCAGTTTTGCAAAAGGTCTTCAACTACAGAAAAGCTGGAGGCTTTTCTGGCCAGGACCACAGGCTCAAGGAGTGGTAGAATCACAAGACAAAATAATCAGACTTCAGCATCAGAATGTTTGGCTGCATTTGTTTCTCCACGCAAGAATTGCCACGAAGATTCAGAGGAAAACAAACTCATGAATAAGTAAAGCCTCTAGACAAACAGCTGTCTCTACCTGCATCAGTTCTCCACAAATTCTAATCCAGAGGACAACTGACTCTTAGCAGTAGGTACAGAAATTCAAAATGAAAACAAAACTAACACCCAAATCACAATGCTTCCTATGGACAAAAGCTGACATCTGCATGAAGAATTATCCCCAGGGTTGCACACAACCAGCCTAGCTTTCTTCCTTCAGATGACGTTCAAAAGGACAACCTTCCCCTCCCTCACAGTGATGCTTGGCCAAGGGACAGCAAACAAGTTGCCCATTGTCCAATCAGTGACAGATCTGATAGCAGTTCGTCTGTTAGTTATATTATGCTCATAATCTGCTCTTCTTACAGATCCTTCATAAAGAATTGACTTTCTCTATAGAGCACCTCCTCTACAATCTCAAGAGTGTCTAGATCGATCCAGATACTATTGTACCAGTCTAAATAATTACAGCAGTTGTCAATAAAGTACTGCTCACAGAGCACTGCCTCCATGACAACTGAACATTGTTTATAGTCAGAGGGGATGAACAGGAAGGAGGACACAACATTCAGTGCAGTTACAAAATGAGAATATGGCTTTCTTCATTAAATACGTCAAACATATACACATATCCATCATGATTTGATCAGAAGCTAAATAACTGAGAAAGAAAACAACTAAAGCCCACGTCTAAGAGCAAAAATCCTCTCTTCTGTAGTGCTGTGACTCACAGAACTTTAGCAATGACTTCAGCAAGAGAAAGAGGGAAGGGAAGGGTAACAGCTGTATAACAAGGCTAGCCCACATAAGACCAGAGGGTCCCATACTTAAGAATTGAACTCAGGAAACAGCATTCATAAGAAAAAAGCAAAGCATACACTTACCTGCAGTTCCTAAGCTAAGCAGCACAGCAACCCAAAATACCCAGAAGATGATCAAAATCAGAAAGGTCCAAAGCGGCTGGAACAGAAGGAAAGGGATTCTGCCGATTATTTTACCAACAATCTGAAAGAGCTGTACGGTGCACTGAAGCCTTTTTCTTAGCACAAGTATAATGCAAAGCAGAACAACCTGTTAGAGAAAATAAATAATTATTAGTTGTTTTTTTTTTCCCCCTCAAAAACATAATGAAAAGTTGTCAAGTGCAGGTCCAGGGGATACGGCTTCCACAAAGACATGACAGCAAAGCATTTTTCACAAACACTGTGTGCTGGAAATGCTTCCTAAGACACTGCCTATATTCTCAAGGAGCCTGTGAATTAAAATCTTTGATTTCACAAAATTAACTTTATAAAAGCATTACTACTTAAAATAAAATGGAACTCATAAATCTGTAACTCACGCAGTGGAAACAATCTATTTTTCTTTACAGCAACAAACACAGAGCTATGTTAGGCACAGCATACTGCTTTCATATATCCTGTACGTCATGAACATGTAAACTTCCTTCTACTCCAGTCAGCTTACTGCTGCTCACAGTGGTAGGAGTAGCCAAACCAAATTGGCTGGGTATACATGGAGGCAAAGCAGATGTAAAATGAAACCTCTTTTAAAAAAATCTTTCTTCCCAAAGCAAAAACCACCCAACCACCACCACCAAGATGCAAAAAATTCACAACCTCACGATTTTTTTTTGTATTTGACAGCTATGAACAGCATTTAAAAAAAAAAAAAAAAAAAAAGGCTGGAATTTATAAAATAACAAATGCAACCAGTGACAGCTGGTTGGTTTACCACCAGTTTTCTCGCCTGCTCTGCAAAGAGCAGCCTCAGCAGTAGATGTTCCTCAAGTCCTACAACCCAAATGAAACCCTTCCTACTCTTTTATTAACAACAGTTAGAAGGTCATTGTTGATAACTTACAGAGAATATGAAAAAATCTGATCTATAACATTTTTATTTTCACCCATAAAGCGTCAGACTGTTCACATCCAGTGAATCCCAACCTACGGATCCTAATCTGCTTTAAGAAAACAGAGATGCCATCTTTTTGACAAACATGTCACAAACTACAGATTGTACACTCAGACTGAGCAATGACTCCTTTTACACTGCATCACAATGAGAAACTCTCTTCAAAAGTTGCAAGACAGATTCAGGTTTTCTGCTGAAAAACAAGGGAAATGACAGAAAAGCAGAATTTCACCCTGTGGTGTGAGGCAGAGGCACTGCTGCCTGTGCTCTGCCTGCCCCTCCCATTGTGTAACAAAGCCACTCCTCTCTTCAACTGTCAGGGTGGGCTGAATGTACAGGTTGTGCTCACGAGGAGCCAGTGCCTCTCTGCTCACCCATGATTCTCCTAGCTAGCTGATGCACAGGGCAACAGGGATGGAGCACAACCGCATTTCTACAAAACTGATGACAATACCGTTTATATAGAGCTGAAGTGTGCAGAGCCCAGAGCTGATTAATGAGCTTCATAATGAAGATACAAAACTACATAAAAGACTATAAGCAAACATTGATTCTGCTTTTCAAATCTAAAAGAAATACGGGATTATTCTTATTGTCGCAAAACCATGGCAGTTCAAGTTTTCAATCCACAGCCCAATCACTGCTTGCTGTAAAATACTACTTACTGTAACTGCTGTAGAGAAGATGGCATATCCAAACAGAAATTTTACATTCTCCTTTTCTGTTTCCAGTTCAGTGCTGGGATCATTCCTGTAGTCGTAGTAGAGCCACCAGAGGACACCCGAGACAACTGCAACAAACAAGCAGCATGAAGGCAGGCAGCACCTCCCCAGGCTGCCTCCCCACAGCCCCTCTGCCCACCCCCAGCTCTGATCAGGAGCTATCATGTAGGAAAGGCACAATGTCAGTGATCACAGAGAAAATTCACATCATGGTCTCTTAGACTGTAGTACAAGCCCAACAGAGATTCGGTTTACTTGCAGCTATTCTAAAACTCAGCCATGTAATTTTGTTGAGGAAATAAGAAGCTGCTACAGAACGGCAAGCTTTAACTGGACACACTCCCACAGTTCTCCCTTTCCAAAGCAGACAATGTAAAACTTCACTACACTTTCTTGTGAAACAGCAGTATTTCCACAGCTGCATGCAACAGCCAAAAGAAATGTCATTTCCAGACATCTATAAATGATTAAAACTGATAACCATCCCAACACTCAGCAGCTAGAACAGTATGCCAGATGCTGGCACCCCAAAGCAGGCAGCACTCTGCTTGGAAATGGCTGTGGTTACGAAGCATGGCCTCCAAGAAAGGGACAGCTGTTTGTTCAGCTGCCTCTCCATCAGTTCAGTGAGATGGCCCCATTTAGTGGATGCTAAAAGGTAAACTTATGTAAGGTATAGCTTACATAAAAGGTGTACTTACATAACAACCCAAACACAACCAGTGCAATCAAAGTATGGACCAGAAGCATCCGAATGAATCTGAAGGTCAAAACCACTATAAAAGAGAAAGCTGAAAAATACACAAAGTAAGTTTATTATGAGTGTCACCACCCATTTAACTTAACTCTTTACTTACTTTACAGGTAAGCTTAACGTTCTATTAGAATTTCAAGCTTTTACTTTTAAGAGGGATATGAAAGTTAAAAATCAAAACATTAATGTTAATGGCATTATTCTTTTTATCAATGGCTTCTCAGTCCCTTGAAAAGACATACCACATGTGTATTTTAGTCTATTACATTAATCATAACAAAAAACCCAATTCTTTCTTGAGAATGAATCTGTCCAGAAAAATCTGAAGATCAATATATTAAATTAAATAATAAAAAACTAACAAAAGCATTTTGAACTTCACATTTTAACTGAATATTACTATTCACTTTCTATTTACAACCTCATTTTTTATTTGCAACCTTACCTAGTGCAAGAACACTCAGTCCTATCACAGTATCTCTTCCTGCCAATATTCCACTCAGAATTCGGTGAAAAACATCCATTTCATTAACCATATTTATTAAGACAGATGCATATTTGGAATAGCATTCAACATGTTGTGGAACACACCGATTAAATAATGGAAAAGATTTACTGGAAGGTTAAAAACAAAGATAGAGAAAAATGATTTCATTACTGGACAAACATTTTCAAACCCACAGAGACTTGAGACCTCTGCAGCACCCCAGCAGCACCCATAGCACAGTGCTGCAGCAGCTGATAGCCACCATCTGCAGCCCACCAGTCCCCCTCCCTGCCTCCAACATACACAGGGAGTCTGACCCAGCAGGACAGGGCTCTGGGCACAGGAGCAGTCTCTTACAAATGCTCAGGCAGTGGTGTCATTTTTCATCTGCAAAATAAACTCTTGGTGGCACCATGCCTGCAATGCTGGGTGAGAACATCAATTCAAGACCAACAAGGGGAAAAAAGTGGATTACTATCTCACTCACCATCAGCACATAGTTCCTATTCTATTCTAGCTTGGCTTCACTCATTCTGATCCCATATCTTTACATAAAATCTTAACTCATGAGAGCATGGCTGTAAACTTCGTTGTAATTCTAAACTGAACATTTCATATCATTTTGAGGATATTTAAATATTCTAAAACCTGCTCCAAAACAGTGCTTGTAAGGTACATGTAACACCACCAGATATCTACATATAAAACTGTTTGCTTCTTCCAGCTAGCTTATTG
Organism: Tetrao urogallus; assembly: GCF_951394365.1. Taxonomy (NCBI): domain Eukaryota; kingdom Metazoa; phylum Chordata; class Aves; order Galliformes; family Phasianidae; genus Tetrao; species Tetrao urogallus. Next base: position 16,500,762 of record NC_136818.1, on the reverse strand, counting down.
AATATATTCATTGTTCCACTCCGGCAAGGCTGCACTGCATCAAAGACACATTCATACCTAAGTGGAGAGGTTTGTTCATCAACACATTAGAACTTCTCTGACTAGCTTTGCTTCTACGATTAAATACTACTGTGCAACATGAATGTGCTGAGTTCCTTGCCGAATAAGAAAAGGCCTAAAAAGTCAAATATGCCACATTTTTTCATCAGTTTGCATGTCTTCCTTTGACCCACTGTGATGGTAACAGCTTCATGTGTCCCCTGCTCCCTCCTGGTGTTTCACCTTCTATTTTCTCATTGGAGCAGTAGATGACTTAGCTCTGCAAACATGGAGATTCCAATTCTTGTATTTTCATAAAGTGGAATTTTAAATAGTGGTTTTAAGGATTTTGACTCACTAACTCATAATAAATAAAAATATACAACTAAGTCAATATGCCCACACTTAACATGCTGGAAAATATTAGACCTTGCTGTCCACAGACCTCTGTGCTTCAAGCCAGCTGGCCATGAAATAACTCTTACAAGTAATTTCTGGGATCAGGATAATAACAGAGGTCTGAGAGCACAGCTCCTTTTCTTAGCACTAAGGGAGAGAGCAAAAATTTTGTGCAGAAAATAAGTCACTTCTGATGTGGAGTGCTCTGCCCCTGATTTGGAGAGAAAACATCTCTAAAGGGTAGAGGAACAGAGAGAATGCAGTCTTTGCTCATTTCAGGACAGGACACAGGCGTGTTCTCAGGCACACACAGAAACCCATAACGATACAGGTACAAAAAAAAACAATGCACAACCATTCTGATTTTACATGGCGTCATCTACAAAATGTGAGGAACTATGAATCCTTAATAAGCTATGCAGACATCAGGGTGTTGTAAAGCATCCAGCTCTTCTTACCTTGGTGGAACGGGCAGCGTGGGACATAGCTCAGCTGCCTTTGGATGTAACGTGTAACTGGAAATGCTCAGGTTGTAAATACAAAGACAAGAACCTAAGAAATAAAAGAAATGGGAAATTAATATTAGTTACAGTTCTGGAGAAAAACACTCTAAGTTTTGTTTACACTTATGCTTTGATCCCTTAGCAGGCCACATTCATCACTGATATTCCAGTAGGAACATAAAATAAATTAGCTACCAGGTAAATCTATAGCAACATCTATGGGATCTTCTGTCTTCTAGACTTAACTGTAACTACCATTCACTGACCTTCATGAAGGATGAGCACATTGTTTGTTCCATGGTACAACACTTCTCTGAACCTTTATTCCTTAAGACAACACAAAAACCTAAACTGACACATGGCACAGTGGAATAAGGCCCTCATAATTTAGAGCAGAGTATGTATCTATCCAGAAGCTTAACACTTCCTACTCTCTGGACTGAACAGTGCCAGGTACTGTGCTAACAGTACTCTGCTCCATTACGTCATGCTGCTAGGAAAGAAATGCTGTATGCGTTCAAGCCATTCAAAATGCAATACTGCCCTCTCCCTTGACATAAACATGCAAGCAGTTTTAGCACATGGATGGAACTTCATGCAATTTTATTCAGTTGCACTGAAACTACTTATATATCACAGGGGTTTAGGGCTTTCTGTACATAACTAAATAATGACAAAGTATCCTAAAATGAAATTAAAACAAATGTTGCCAGTTTAAATAGAAACTCTTGTCAAAACATTCAACAAAATGAAAAATAATGGACATCCAGTAAAAAGAGCCACAGCTATCTGCATGGACTGCAGTTTACAGGTATGCTATGGAATAAGGGCTAGGCCATAGGTTACTTCATTTATCTGCTGTAAATGAACAAACTGGAGCTGTCTCCTTCGCACAACAGCTACTCCTAACATTGTATTTATCTTCAATGGCAGAATAAAAAAAACTCCTAAGCAGAATACTAAACTTTGGACTCTGATGTCAAAAAGGATAACACTGCCAGTACATCTCCGGAATTAGTAATTCTACTACAGCTTTAATCAAATTGAAAAGAACCAGTTAGACAAGTTTCTCAAATAGCACGTGAGCTCTGTTCATCCACTGCCACCGTGAGCAGCCAGCTTTCTGCTGGATAACCTCAGACTTGTCCAGGAATGAATCAACAATTTTTGAATCTGCATAAGAGAGCTGTGCCATTTCTAGAAACGATTGTAAATTGTAATGGCTTTGAAATAAAGCAGAGATGGGGGTTTATTTTTGGTTGCTATGGACTGTTCAGGAAACTGACGGTCAGAAATGACTCCCTAGTGTAGCAAACATAAGAATAATAAAGTGAAAGTTTCTCAACTGTTCTACAGATACATTAGATACTCATATTCCCTGTTGCACACCATTGTTCCTTGCAAAACTCTGGAGGTCTTCCAAAGAGTTGAGCTGCTCTTGTGGACAACTAGACACGCACAAGGAAACTGAACTGATTTTGAGGCTTTGCATTTCCGGGCTGCATGAATTCAGAAAGAACACATACCTGGAAAGACAGAAAGATCCTCGTTTCAAAAAACAAGCCTCCTGGTTTTCATAGGTTTAAATTGTGAGCCTTCTCTCCATCTTTTTAAAGTGCTATAAAGCAAATGAAACTTTTTCCACTTACAATGAAACAAATGGATTTTGAAGCCAAAAGTTAAGAAGCATTTTGAGAACATGCTCTATTTTTGAACTTCATTTCTTTAATAGGATCAGAAGCTACCAAGGTGGGTGCCCCTCTACAAGCATTAGTTCTCTTGCATGGAATTTTCCAGAATGACAGATAGCCTCAACATTTAACTTCCATAAATACAAAGATTTGTCCACACTGTCCAACAATTGCTGGTTTGGCAGAAGTCCTAACATCCTACTTAAGAAGAAATCATCACAAAGCAGAACAATGTCATGCACGCATTTTCAAATTCCGCCTTAAATTTTCACTTTGCTCACTGTTTTGCACCATTCCCACACCATTTTATTTGCCTTTTAGTTGAAGTATGCACATACATATGCATGTGATTGACAGCTAGATGATGTATATTCCTGAAGGTAGGTGCAGTTAAAGAACGGTACCTTTAATTAGACATTATCTGAGGTACTTACTTTTTATTAGTCATGTCCTTTCCAGAAAGAGGCACCCCTTTTACAGGAACATTCTTCCTACCACATACGTTCCCAAAGCTGTCATATCCAAGCACAAGTCTTTCTGCAGCACCAGCCATCACAGCGTAGCCAGTTACAAACATCTATAAAAACAGGTTTTTCCATGTGAAATCATGCTATGACAGCTTTTCTCTCCCAATGAATAAATATTCCTTTCAACTTGACTATTTTTGTCTTGTGAACACAAATCATTAAATCTAAAATTCACCCCTCTGCACAAGGCCAGAGCAAGTCACAAGCACAAGTTCAGCCCTATTGTCTCCTTAGACTTCCTTCTTGTCTTCCACAAAGCACCCTAAATAATTTAGCAGTATATCACAGAAGAAAAAAGACAGGATCAGATTCATATATTTAGAAAGCAGCTGTAAAGTACTAAACCCCACTTCTGCCAAAGCTTCTGTGTGTTATTGGGCAAGGTCACTCAGGAAGCAACTTCTCCTATGCAGCCACTGCTTCTCAATTTTCAGGGTGCCCCTCAAACCACACCTGCACAACACATCTGCTGAAATACTGAATTTAACCAAAGGTATACTTAAAAAACAAGTATAGTTAAAATGCAGATTAGCTGAAATTTCAGGAATATGTATTCTTGACTGCATTTGAAAAACCTCAAGAGAGCCACATTGTGGACCTGGCTGTTACTGCACTGAGCTTTTAGATACTCTGTTCTACCAAAGCCCCAGCACCAAAGGTGAGCTCCAAGTAAACCTAAGAGGCAGCATCCCTGCTGGCTGAGCTGCAGCAACACTTACTTGGTCAGCACAAGACACTCTGCCTAGGAACGCAGCATAAAATCTGCCCAAGTAATCAGGGCCAAAACACCCTTTTAAAGCCAAGAAGCAGTAATTCTTCTGTGAAGCCAGTAAAGTCTTGAGCACTTTTCCCCACAGCTTATTTATAGCACTCCACCCATTGGAGAACTTGGTGATTTAATCATCCCCCTGTCCCACGGAGAGCAAACCACATTTCACGTATACCAAGGACAAAGCTCTTGGCTCAGTGGCTACATGCAAATTGCTGGCAGCTGCAAGTCTTCTCAGCCCACATTAACCACCACCACCCTGCACAGAGCAGTTGAATACTAGCTGTTCTGGAGAGAGGTTTTACGTATCAGATCCAGCACAATAGCTTTACTAATTAAGGTCTGTAACTTTGTTATTCTACTTTTAACTTGTGTCTAAAGATAGTATCTAGGCAAAAACTGAGTCTCATACATGAGTAAGTATGTACTTCCTGGTCCTCAACGTATTCTCATCTGTGCCTGTGTTTACAGTGTAATTATTTAAATAATGCTATTTATAATTATGTTTGCACATTGACACTATCTTAACACGATGATTTTTACAGAGATGCCATCGTTAAAGCTGACGTACTACTTGTGTATGTGATGCTAGTTATAATAAATTATTTCCAGATCCTATTTATATACATAGAAAAAATGTTGAAAATCAAATAGTTTTCAAAGGAAAAAAAGAGCTGACACTGTAACTCCACTTAAATGGACTTTCAAAAAAAAAAAAATCTGACAAACCTTCTAAAGAGGGAAGTTGCATGTCTACTGCCATTAGTATGGCAAACACTGTGTGCATGTATTATTTTTAAGTGCAGAAAGCTGGATAGCAACCATAAATATTCCAAGCAAGAGATGGCTGAGTGACTGCTGGGAGGCGTGTCCATCTCCATGCACCAGCAATATACACTTACACAGAACCACTCACATGGTTTCATTTCTTTTCCACTGTGGGAAGAAATCAGTGTCACCTTTTTCATGTAATCTTTAAAAACTCCCAACAAACAAAAGAAAACAAAGCTATCTATGCACTAAATCTATTTCACAGAAACTGAGCAATAAGAACATTCAAAGAAAACACAAATCCAGAATCCTTGCCCCAGTTGCAAAATTCAGCTTACACAGAGCTCAGGATGCACATATATCCTTCTGCATTAGCTTCCATCAAAAGAGCTCTTAGGAATTCAATCCAAAACTGATCAATAGCATATTCATTCCTCAGCAGGCTCAGAGATGTCATGAAAATCTTTCATGCATACAAACACAAAACCTGCTCCTAAAAACCTGCACGCTGTCCTAAGCACAGGACAGATAGCGAACTGATTCACCAGAAGAGAGACACGGCGCAAGAGAAAGACTGCACAGAGTTAGATAAGAAGTAATCAGAATCCAAACAGAGCCCGAACTCGTTCTCACAAGGAAGCTCCCACTCATCAGCCCTGCCCGCACCTGAGCGGCTCGTTACGGCGCAGCCCGGCCCCACACCGCGCCCCGCGCCGTCCGCGAACTGCGTCTCCCAGGGAAACGCACGCTTACCAAACCGGCCCAGAAAAGGAAGAAGAGGAGCAGCCAGAGAGGGTCTGTGCACTTTCTAGAAATGACCGGCCTCCATTCCCTCAGTTCAGAAACACGATCTCCAGATTCCTAAAATGAAAGAAAAACAAACGAAACACCTGTGAAAGCGAAGTTTCGAACATCACAGATTTTCTGCAAGCGCAGTCCTGCAGTCACTGCCAGACGCCCGCTAGCTCCCCGGCCCCAGGAGCGGGGCCGCTCGGCAGCTCTTTGCCCCCGACCCCGAGGCCCACTCCCCCTCACCAGCCGCGACTCACCTGCCGCCGCTCCGCTCGCAGCGCCATGTTCCCTACCGCCCGGCTGCGTGGCGCCGGGTCCCGGTGGGCAGCCGGCGCGGTGGCGACGGGCGCTCGCTAGGGGACGGCTCGACGGGCCGCGGGGCCGGGCCCGCCGGGAGGAGCGCCCCGGCCGGGCAGCGGCACCTCGGGTAGCTCCTCCCGCCGCCGCGGATGGGCGCCGCCGCCCCGTCCCGCCGCAGCCGCGCGGGCGGCATCTTCTCTCGCCGCGGCACGAGTGCGGCTCGGTCCGAAGGGCGCGCGGCGGAAGCGCGGGCGGAGCTCGGAGCTGCGGGATGGGGCTGAGCTGCTGCGGGCGGCGGGAGCGGCCGTGCTGAGCGGGGCTCGGGGAGCCGTCCGCTGCGTGTGCGCGTGAGCTGCGTCCGCACCCTGAAAGAGATGAAAGTTTGCGATCGGTGTAAAATAGACAAAGCCGATATTGCACGTTGAGAAGACGGTGAAGGTACGTCGTTGCTTCCCCACCGCGTTGGTCAGCTGAAAAACGTGTTCTCCCACGAACAGAAAATCAGCAATTGCAAGAAAATGGAATTAAATTGGAGCAGTCCTGAAGAGCTGTCGAAGAAGCGATGTGTCTGGTACAGAAGGCAGAACGCAGGGCTGGCTTTGCCCAGAAAAAAAGAAGACTTAACTGCACTGCTTGGGTGAAAATGCAGAATGAAATGGTGGTGGCAAAGTGGCGCTGATGGAAGTGCCGATACCAGGAACAGGTAGCGATTGATTGTTTAAAGAATAGACCTGTGCCGCAGAGCATTGCAGGCTCCTTCTAAGCTAACTGGAAATAAATACAATTCCATAAAATAAGTTAACCTGTGCAGTGTCTCTTAAATTCACTTTTACTGATTTAACAGAGCTCAGTACAATCCAGATTTATATTTTAAAACATCATGTAAAGGTTTCTTAAAACCCTGTTCTGCAAAGGATTTCCAAACCTCTCAATTTCCAGCCAGCTCATGGCCCTTGTCTTTATCTGCATTGTACCTTTTAATGTTCATTGTTCATCACTTTGTACAGTTTTCATAATTTGTGTGAAACTTTGAATAAAATATTAACATGTAATGATACTGCATTGCAAAAGTAATTTTCTGGCTGTAGATTCTCAGTGGACAAATAACTTTTCCTTCGCTTTGCACTGTTGCACTTTAAAAAGAAATGAAAAAAAGAAGGCATTTTCCCTCAAAATGCAAATGTGAAAGTTATGTGAAGCTCTTATTTTTTCTGGAAGGGACAAACAGAAAAACAGCAGAAGTGTTACTAACTTGTAGCTCAGACACAAGGAATAACCCCCTCCTACGATTAAGAAAGATCCCTCTGAAAGAACGCCATGCTAAGGCTGATGCTGGAGTTGATGGCCCACTGTCACCAGCTGCTGCTACTGGCTGCCACTGTTGGCCTGTGCCTTTCTGAACGATTCTCCTTGAGCTGTGCGTTACATTCTTAGTGTGCATAAAGGAAAACAGCAAGAGGAACAAAGATTTTAATGACACGCAGATGCCAAGCAGCTGAAGTTCATGGGAGAGCACCAGAATGGGGAGCAAGGCCTGCTTTTACCGAGCAGATCCAAGATTTGTGTTTTCTTTCAACCAGTCAAGGAAAACTTATACATGATAAAAAATACATCTGGATTGGAACAAGATTAAAAATAAATACACAAATAAAATATTTTAACTGTTTTTGTTTGTTTGTTTTTGTGTCTGAATTTCGATGGCGTTCAAAGGAACCATTCCTTGGCGGAGTGCAGGCGGGTAATGTCAGCGCGTGCCGCTAGGTGGCGCTGTGCCCCCGCTCCGCAGTCTGCGCGGCGCTGCCCAGGCCCTGGCGCTGCCAGCAGCAAATCCTGGCAAAGGAAGGTTTTTACGTTACAGTCCAGGAGAATCCCGGGAAGCAGGGCTCAGATATGAAGGGAGGTTTAAAAGTCCACGTACAAAGTCTAATACTGAAAACTGCTATTTATCCAATCCTGCAGAAGGCCAAATGGCCCAGGCAGAGGCTGGTTCTGCAGCTCAGTAGTTTGAGCACTCATTTGGGAGTAAGGAGTTTTAGAACTGACATTGTGTGAGACATTCACAGTTTAACCTAAATAGAAAGAAGATAAGATAATAGAGTTTGGGGAAAACACTCCCTTCATGAGAGCAGAATTGTTCCCTTTATGAGAGCACTAACGACTTGGCTAGACTGGCTTGTCCTCTGGTGAGAAGCGTAAGTTGGAGCCTTTGGTCTTCTTCTCCTGGTCTACACACACATGACACTGACCTTTGTAACACACTACATTTAAGTCCTGTATCCTACCTCAGACACTTTGCTGGGAGATTTGTATGATGTGTGTTTGCCTTCACGGCTCTCTGGTGTATACAATGCCTCCTGTAAAGACATAAAATACTTAGGATCTTAATTCACACATGGTAATGTATCCAGGAACTCACAGTGATCTACTTGTGAATTACGACAATAAATACTCAAACTGCTTGGTATGCTGTGATGGGAAAGGAGATTAACATTTACATTTTCAAAATTACTCAGTTTTTAAGAGCTTCAGACAATTTCATCAACATCAGCAAGAGAAATACTGAAAACTCTATCTGATTTTAATTCAAGGGTTTGTCACAAAGTCACTTAGTATATATATAGAAGAAAAACAGACAAACTCCAGCTTCCTAACTCCAAGCCTCTGCTTTAATCACAAGGTTCTTGTTGTTATTCCTTATGAGGGCAATGTTTATTCACAGAGAATGAGTCCTGATGACGTCTGCATTTAAAGCTCCTCTTCCTTACCAAGAAACCTACCTGGTTAAAACTGAGGCAGGAATGTGGACTGGGAGAGGAAGGTTTTAAATGAGAGCATGACAGTGCCTGGCTAAACTGGTTAAGTGAGATGACTCCCCCTGTCAGTATCCCCTTCTGGGTCAGACAGGACACAGAGACCCATCTCTCTAATGCATCAGGACACAGCAACTGAGAAAGCAAACCCAAAAAGCAAACATCTTCTGTCTAATTAGAGAAGGTGCTTATGTACAGTAGTTTAACAAGCAGACACTGTTCTTCTTGCACAGCTATGGAATTCCAGAACTAAAACACCCAAAGACTGAATGTAATGCTACCTACTGCGTTTAAGCTGTTTGTGAGGTTTTCTGATAATTTCTACTCTAAAACATGTTATTTACGACCATTCTTCACTTCAATCATTCTGTCTGAAATTTCTCATGGTGAATGCTAAAGATTTTTGGCCAGTTTCATCCCAAACTATTCAGTCATCTCTAAGAATGAAAGCAGAAAGGCAGACATTTTATTTGTATCTGTATTAAATAAATGCAGTGTCCTTTCTGAGTAATGTAAACAAATTCTTATAAATTATTTGGACCAGAGATTTCAAATGGACAAGAAGTGCTTTCTGCTTCTTCTCACGTCTGAGAAACTTCATCCACATTTGCCCAAATGACTGAAATATCACACTGCAGCCTCAGTCAACTTGCTGAATTCCATAAAGAAGCTAAGCAGTCTGAAGACTGTCTGGACTGCATATACCTTACTCTGCTTGATACAATTGGACTACCCTGAAACCTGCTTCTGATCTGCCACATGCTTTCACTGTTTTTTTGTCTCAGAGACTTGATGGCATTCAGTCACAGCAGACAAGAAAGATTCTGAGATGAATGCAAAGAAAACAAAAGGAGGAGTTGGTGGTGGTAAATGGTCTCTTGCAGTAGATAAGGAATACCTTGGTGAGTAAGGAAATCAGGGCCTGGGGGTTCTCTGAGAAGGATCATAAGATTCATAAAGGCCAGCATCAGGAAAGCTCATTAAACCATCTAACTACACAGTGGATCATTATGCCTCTGTCGAGCCACAGCCAGTGGCTGTGACTGCCTGAAAGCCAGGACTGGCTCAGCAAAGACTCTAGAAGGCTTATAGCAAAATAGGAGACAGTGATGGCAGGGAAATGACAGCCAGAGAGAGGACAGCATGCAGGATAAAAGGCAGAAATGTGAAAGCCAGGAGGAGATAGCTGGAAAAGAGAGGTGAGGTTAGGACAAAAAGAGACCCTGAAAGCTAAGAGAGGTCAGCTGTAGGTTAGGGAAGTGTACAGCTGGCCAGGAAAGATGAGAGTAGATCTGAGATGTGTGAAAACTATGTGGGGATTAAGCAAGCAATAACAGAAGTCCTGAATGTGCATAAAGATTAAGATTGTGAGAAAAGAGTAAAAGAATCTGGGTCTGCTAATACCACTGCCTTTCACAGCCAGAGTATCACCTTTCCACTGCTCTCAGCAAACTTCCACAGTGCTCACATGAAAGTGTCCTGTTGCACTTCGGCCCAGCTAACAACTCCAATCATCCTACCAGGTCAACTTGCTAGTGCTGTTAGTTTCTCCACTGGATGGCAGAGCACTGTGTATGTATTTGAGAATCCAACCCTTTATGAGGATTTCCTGTAGTGCTGTTATGGTGCTCCATGTCAGCTTTTGTTTCCTCATCAGTGAAATCTCCCGTGGCAAATCTATAAAAGAATATGTTTACAGATGGAAAATAAGCTACTCTATGTTACCCAGATAATCATGAATGAAAATGCACAAAAGATAAAATAAATAATGTCAAACTTTTTTTTTTTTCTCCTGTCATTTAATGTCTGTCTCTGGAGATGTTTCATATCTCAGTCTTAATAATCACATGAATTTAACAAGCTAATAATTAATCAATAAGGCATATGCTCTATTATTTCCAGTTTCCAATGAACATCCATTGCAGCTTCTCATGGATATCTCAAGTGCTCTATTTCTAGTTCAGGATGTTGATTATTAAGTAGATTACTCAGGGATTCAGAGGAACAGATTGTGGCTCTCTTATAGCCCAGCTACATAGCTTTAGCTTGCTGCCATTAATGATCACCCCTCCTGTGATTGACTAACCACATGAATCATTCAAGAAAGGAACATAACACCACAAAGTTAAGTCATTCCAGTTTCCGCATAAGCAAGCAGAGATCTGCACAAAGAGCCCTTTCAGTATTGTCAATACACAAGCTAGGGTACAGTCTGACCCTAGTAAAGTTTTGAGCGTGTTTGCTGAGCTGGAGCTGATAAACCTCAGAGCCAAGTCATTTCAAGGGCAAGAGAACTGTTTCGGGACTAGGTGGTACTTCATATACAAGCCCAGACAAGAAAAGGCACTAGAGCTGCAGCTCTGTGGAATGTCAGAATTACAGTGCACTTAATAAATGTTCTAACTGGTGAATGGCCCAGGTGGCATAAGAGGAAAGTGCTTAGTTTGGAAATGTGTCTGTTGTGCAGGACTGTTATTGTTCCTCTCCAACCCTGAGGGCAGACATGCCACCATACCTGAGTGCGAGAAAGAGAAGTTCACACATTGCTCTTCATAACAATTGGCAAAAGCCAGGGAAGGGAACTGGCTGAGTTTCAGAGAAATCAAAAAGTAAGGACTGGCTTGTTCTGTAAAATACATGAATGGAAGGTAGGACAGATGGCTTTCTAGAGAGCAGCAAGGGAAACAGAGAATAATAACCTGGGATAAACCTAAATAGGAAGGTAGTTACTAAAAGGCATCAGTCTGAACTGTGTAGAGTTTGAAGAAATTTTTGTGATCAATGTAGTCAGGTCTAGATCTGAGTGAAAACGATGAGAGCATTCCATTAATTGAATGGAGTCTAGGGCAACGTGGTTTTTATATTGCTGCTGATGGCACCTTGGCAATGGTTGGTAAACAAGAGAGACTTGTATAATTAATAGAAGACAATGCAATTGCCACTAGCAACTCACATTTGATGAAATGTCACTGCATTGTATCTCAAGAAAAGTTGTGCACAGAAGCTTTAAAAATGTACGATGCCATGCAAATTGTCACCAAAGCTGTGAATTTTATAAAGTTCAAGGGACTGAATCATCACAAATTCCAGGAGCTCCTTAAAAGTACGGATGCTGATTTTAGGGACATCATTTACTTTTCTGAAGGAAGGTGGCTAAGTTGGGGTAAAATGCTAAAAAGATTTTATGGTTTGCAAAATGAAATCAAGTCATTTATAGAATCAGAAGGAAAATTTGTGCCAGAAACTGAAGACGAAAAATGTCTCACAGATTTAGCATGTTTTGTGGATTTTACCACTCATTTAAATGAATTAAACATGAATCTTCAAAATGAAAATCAGCTTATCTGTGCTATGTTTCAAACCACAGTAGTATTCAAAATGAATCTTAAATGATGGAAAGCTCAAGTTATGGCAAATAATTTCATATATTTAAACACATTGTCTAAATACAGTCCTGTGAACACTGAAAAATATGCAACCTTGCTTTCCATTTTGATAAAGGAATTTGGGAATGGGAATAAGGAATTCACTGAGAATTGCAGTCACTTCCACTGAACCAGACACTGACACATTAGTTTTGCAAAAACAAAGTGAAATATCCTGCTAGTTTTATGTTTTTGTCACTCTTTGTTTTTTACATTTTGATTAAAAATATATCAAAAAGTTTTTCTACTTATCTACATTAAATATATTTATATGCAACCCAAGACAATTCTGCTCCACTCCACGCAGCCCAGCAAACCAAAAGGTAGGACACCCATGGGTGAAGTCCCACTAAGTCCAACAGCTGCTGCTGCCACAGTTTTCCCCACAGGATGTCACTCTCAGTCAGCCCTGATCTTTGACTTCAGCACAGAAAAGACTGTGAACTCCAGATAGCAAACCTAGACACAGAGCACCCTTTTGTTTACAGGATCATCTGAATGGCCTGAGTGCCATTTTGTTGTTTATTTTAATTTTGGACTTTCAGGAACTGCTTTCCACTCATTTCATTTGTGACTAAGACTAATTTTATGGGCTTACTGTGTCTAGACATTTGTTGTACACAACTTTAAAAGCATATACAATTCTATCTATGTTTGATGGTTGTCTTTTTAGAAGTATTTCTTTTTACTGCATAGTAAGGCTGGGTCAGCAGCATATATTTCCGTATTTTTTTTTCCCTCTTAAAAATAACAGGTTTTATACAGAGAAGCCATTAGTCTGTTCAAACTTACCCAAACTAACACTCCCAGACACAACACAGGCAGCCAGCGGTGAAATTTACACAAGTTATTAGTCCACTTTGTAGTCTTCACTATAATAAGTCAAGACTTCTCATAAATTACCTGCTCAATTAAAGTTTCACTTTAATTACTCATGAGAAGAAAATCAACAATGAGCAGGAGGCAGCCATGGAACCAGCAATCTGATAGTGCTACAGAATGTATGATGGCATCATTACACATACAGTTTATTCATACTCACTAAAGTTATACTGAATCAGCACCAGTATCACAGATGAGAAACTCTCACATATGACTGACTCTAACTCATAGAAATTATGTAGTAACCCCTATAGGCACAGCTGTTTTCAGGATGAGTCAGGTAGCCAAAATACTTGCAAAGAACTATGGTCAACTTCTGCAAACCCTAATTTAATGTTGCATAGGTAAAGAAATAATACGAACTCTATTAACAATCCAACATTATATGCTACCATTTCAGAGTGAAGAACCATGAATCATGAAGTCTTTTCCGTGACATTTTAATTTCCCCTATCACAAGAAAGTAAAGTAAAATATATCATTACATGTTATATGTCAGACTCTGTCTTGAAACAACTTATTCTGCACATACTCATGAAATTCAGCTAGTTAGAGCAACTGGACGCTAAAAACAGGAGCCTGGCAGCTCCATGTCATTGATCAGCCATACTCTTCAGGGCTCCAGCCATTTGCCTCTTGCTACTTAAGGTATTGGTTTATAGTGTTATATGATTTTAAAGCACTTTGCAGCAATATTTCCACTGATAGCAGTGTGTACTTACTACGTATCTTACAGTATCGAAGTTAATTATGTTCCGTATCTAAGATTAGGTTTAAATCTCTCTTCTAAGTTTTCCTTTCAAGTAATAAAGCTTCTGTAATAACAACTAATTCACTGCAGTGATAATGCTTATTACAGGATGCTGATGCAGCATTATTTGCAATAATAATAATATATTAATGTGCAGTATTATTGTGTATAGCATTTCTGTGGTATTACATAAAATGAGATACGGCATTACTTTTGTAGAAGATGGTCAGACTTATATAAAGAAAGATGTACATTAATGTGTAGGCATTTTTGCAGTATTATTTTTATAACATTTACATAAACCCAGGAGCATTAAACAGATTAAACAGAACAACAGTATTCCTAATCCATCACATTATCAATAAAGTTATGAGATAGCTACTGTACTTCATTAATTTTCATGCAGTGAAACAGAGTTGCCATTTTACTACAGCTCCTACAAGAGCTACAGTATTCCTAACAACTGTGTGCCATTACAGCAAAGCAAACTATTAGGTAATATGTGATACTTAATGGAAGACAAAAATATCTTTTTGAGAAGCTATTTATGGAAACAACATTTTGCAGCAATCATCATATGTTTCATCATGGAAAGATATTTTTTGAAAATCGGATGTTGACCTTCTTTCTAGTGACTAAAATTTGAAATGCTCTGAGCAATGGCAATATAATACGGTTTCCTGTTCACGTAGCATGTTTGCACAACATGGAGTTACAGATAATGCTAGCTGTTTGATGGAGCTTATAAAACGCAAAGGATGTGCATGTGCCTGGGAATTCCCATGATCCTTCCTGTCTACCAGTAAGAGGAATTTGTGGACATCATAAAAACTAACATCTATGAGCTAATTATGCGAAGTCTTATTCACACGAAATGCCACTCTTTACCCCATTAACCTTTGACCTTTATGCTTCAAATTTCTGCATTTACATCATCAGTTATGCAGCTAATAGTAATGCTGTTATCTGTCAACACTTGGCTCAGAAAACAACATGCCACAGCAAACCGATTTAAAATTTGATCTTGTTCTACACGTATAACTGTAAGCAGCTAGAGAGTTCATGGCAAGAGGTGATTCTACTCTGTTTCTGACTTTTCTTTGAAATCACCAAAATCTGTAGGTCCGGCAGAGGTTTAGCTCCTATTACCAAGAGTGGAGTATTTTGAAGCACACTTGGTCGTGCTACCAACTTGAACTCACAGCGTGCTCCTATATGACTGTTTGACTTGAAGTCAGATGTATGGATCTAACATTTAGGTTTTTATTTCTTCCATACCTCACTAACTGTTGTCAAAGAAATATCTTTACCTCTCCTTGCCTCAGTCCCACTCCCTGGTAAACTGGAAGTTGCTGTGCTTTTCTGCTGTTATAAAGCACCCTCAGATCTCTGTATAAAAGGCAAGCTATGTTCGCCACACATGGTTTTGTTCATTATATTAACTTGACTGTGGTCTGTTATGGATGAAAATAAATCCCACAGTACATGAGAAAAATATGTATAAGTTATAACAGTTAGTACTCATGTAACAAGATGGTTGAAGTTCTAAAAATAGTGGCCGCTGTACATCAGTTCTCCTATTTCTAGCTGATAAACTAAAAAAAAAATAAAATCAAATGTTCAATTTTGTGCCATGGAAAGAAGCATCAAACCACAATGTATTTGTTTTAGATAATGTAATCTGAATAAAAACATTCAACTGTGATATTTTTTGCTGAGGAATCAGCTATCTAAATGAGATTTCAACATTCACATCAGTGGGAGTCACAACGGGGCCTGATTTCCTTGAATGTACATTTTTTTAAATCATGAAAAAACCTAGTTTTGCATGCCAGCTCTCCTCAGGACAGTGCAACTTCCACTCTCACTAAGACACAGTCCAAGAGAAACATACTGTATGTGTCTGTGATGCTCTGAAAAGGGCAACAGCTGTAATCTAAAGAATTTTAGCATGTGTGGTCTGCGTTACTTATCGCACTTCTTCTGGGAGGGTTATGAACCATGAGGCGTGGTCCAAAATAAATACTGCTACAGCCGTGGACAACAAGGTGCAGCCTCTTAAATAACATCTGGTCAGGTCTGTGGGAAGTAACTGCAAGCTTTTAATGCATTTTTTAATACAAACTGTACTCCACGTTTCAAGTCTCGTTACTGAAGAGTGCCTGAAGCCTTTGTTTAAAATTAAAAACATCAGGATACTTATTTTTCAAACATTCTAAGCTGCAAGTATGGACAAGGAGTCTTTCTTTCTTTGTACCATAGATTGAAAGCTCTCCTGTTAATGTGTTTGTAAATCAAGCCAGTCGTCATGCCTTTCCTTATGCAGATTGCTTTTTTTTTGCAGCAGGCATTTCTGTGACACAATGCTGGTACTCAGTAATCTAGAACTCTAGATTTCTGGAAGTATCAGTAATTTTGATAACTGGCAGGAAGTGGTGTTATTGCTCACACTCATGTTTGTTGCAAGTTTGCATTGTTTGGAAACCCTTATGTGTAAATCTCACTTCCTTCCTTCCAGAGATCACTGAAGGCACTTTTTAATACTAACTGAAAAATTTTCTTCATGCAGTTGTTCATTCCTCTTTTGACTCAGTTAATACGCATTGCATGACAAACACTAAATTTAGTGGAATACAGAAAACAAAACTACTGGTGTCTCAATACTCCAACGTGAGAAACAAAAGCTTTAAGGTCTACAGCAGCAAAATTAATGGGAGAGGACAGGAAACAGGCATTGTGAATATGGGCAGCAAATCCTCAGAAAACCTCTTGCTGCCCTTCTCTATATCTTAACCGCAATACAGACAGAATGAATTCAGAAATCTCATAAGCTTCACTGCTTGTCATTATTTTAATGGCAAAATATAGCAGCAGATAAAATTCAATCATTCTATACAGAAGGATTCTATAATTGTAAGATATTAAACAAAAGAACAGTAAGGGTTGAAGACAAAACCAAAACCTGACATTCAGTATGATTCTTCTCCATCATTGCTCATGGTAGTAAAGGTGAAAGCAAGATAAGAAGATACACTGTCTGCTGATATTTGCTGTATTTCCTGGTGTTTCCAAACATTAATTCTGTAGCTGTCAGATCTCATGCCTTAACCTCTACAGTGGTGGAGACACCTTTGTCAGAATGCCACAAATATTTTGGGAGCTCTGTATATTGATGCAGGGTTAGATACTTAAGTTATTATTTACCAATACCTCAGAGTACAGACAGTATAATAGTAACTTTTGAGGCACTACAACAGTAGTTATGATGTATAGATTTCCCTCCTAAAGTGAAGCTGGTTAAATAATGATTTCTTTATCTGATCCAGCCCTTCTTAATTTACAACATATTTTTTTATATTGAAGTTATTCAACAACCTTTTTCTTCGCTTTTTTTTTCAATTTGTTGGTGCTTGGTTCAGCTGTGTGAGCAAACGTAGGTATTTATTTCTGATTATATGAGTCTGAAAATGTCTTGAACAAATATTGAGTAGATAATTTCATTAGACATATTCAGCTTTGTTAAACTGAAACATCCAAGAGATCCTGCATGCAAAATGGATGCAAACAAAAAATCAAATTACTTCATTTATATATTCAGCTTGCTGACAATAATAATTAAAAAAGAAAAATTAATTCCCTGTCTTGCTCTGAGACATGGTAGGAGATAGTGGAAGATAGGAAGAATAGCCATAAGATACAACCCCTTTTCAGTCATACATTTGGGATAAGCACAATCATCATCTGCTTTGCCATTAGCAGGATGCTGATCTCTAGAGGTGAAGCTTAAGGATCCATGCAAAAGTGATGCTGGCTTCTGAAAAGCTGTATTTAACCAGCAGTGGCAAAAATGACAGGAGGCACAGAGCCTGGAGTACTGGGATGAGGTGTGGTGCCAGTGGGACTGCAGCATGGGGGTTCAGGGCTGAGAGAGGTGGTAGGACAGGCAGGGCAGCAACAAGGAGCTGTTGCTACAGTGATGCTTTGGAGTCTGAGCAGATACAGAGGAGTAAAGCTTAGGGGCTGGGAGGATGATGGGAACCAGGTGAGGTAAGAAGGCAGATATTAGGGCAGGATTCCAGGGGTAAGGTAGGCATGAAGGAGGGAGACCTGGGGCAAGGGAGGACCATGAGAATGAACCCAGAGCATAATGAAGAGGTGCAGCTCATGGCACTACTTCAGATGTGGGACAGGCACAGAGGTGTGGGCTTGGGGCTGAGGAGATCCACCAGAATGGGCCAGGAGTACAGCAAGTCCTTGGCACGGCTACAGAGAAGACAGCCCCTGGCAGCGTGTCTAAAGTATGGGCAAATGCTGAGGCTCGGGTCTCAGCGGATGGCTGCCAGGCCAGGCCCAGTGGATGCTAATGAGCTGGGCTAGGACAGGCACAGATGGGACCTGGGTGTGGTGAGAAAAAAGGAGCAGTACAGCTGTGAGGTTATGAAACATCGAATTGCCCAGACCTTGGCTGTATGCCCTGATAAAATAATAAAGAAGAGGGGGAAAGGAACAAATCACAGAGCAAGTGACAACATGCTCTGCTCCTTGATCCTTGCTGGAAACACTTGGCACAAAAAGCTTTGCTGTCCAAAGTCATTTGTGTCAAGAGGCAACAGCATTTCTGAGGAAACAAAACTGCTTCATTATGGTAGAGTCCAAAGCAGGAGACTGTAGCCTGATGCTACATTTTTCTTTGCAGCAAAGTTGATTGAACAATTTGCCATTCTCCACCAGCTTAGCAGAAAAGAATCTTTACTATCAGGGAGTAGTAAGATTTCTGCCATGGGAGATTTTTTTTGTTTTCTTTATTTTTTAAATTATTATAACTCCAGAAGTTAAATAGTTCAAAGCATCACCTAGTTGTTATTGTTAGTTTGCTTTTTTTTTTTCCCCTCAGAAAAAAACTTTTAATCAGTTTAAATAAAAAAATAAGCAACAAAATGCATAAATGGTATACACCCTGGAGCCAGCTGAAACCGAGCATCTGAAATCCCCAAAGAACTGGAAAAGTGTTGACTCATATATATAAAACTTGCTGAGTAATACTACCCTTAAAAAAAGTTGCTCTAACTCCTGCAGACTATTTGCTATTCTTTCAGACCACATCCTCTACAAACAGAAGATCATACTACTCCACATTGCATAACGTCTGTGGCAGTCGTGCTTTATTTTTCCAGTTATTTCACTTGTTATGTCTCGATGTCTCTGTATGATCATGCTAAATGCTGTTTCAGAGACTGCTATGAATAGAACACTGCTACATTTCTTAGCACTGAGAAGTACTCTTCTTTTAGAAAAGAGCATCTTTTCTTTTTCCTCCTATATGGTCCTGCCTATGTTTGTACATAGGTATTTATAGATAAGTATAATATATATATGACATGCATGTGTCTACCTATGTGTACAGCAATATATATACATAGTGCTAGATACGTAACAATGTATTGCATTTCTGAATATTACTGTTCAAAAATATATCTCTTAAACATAACTTCTTAAACATAAAAGGCAGTTCAACCAACCTGCATTGCAGACAAATTTTGGAGTTTAATGCCTACTGGTAACAAGACTTCCTGAAAGCTCACCACATCTTATTTCTTCATTCCTTGTGAACCCCAAACCCACACCAAAGTTGGTAAAGCACAGTAAACTGAAAATTGGGATCTTTATTCACACAGGTTTGTGAACAAATATTGATGTGACTGTTGTTTTTAGGATATTAGAATTGAGAGATGAAAGTTTGTTTACCTCTGAAACTGATCTTAATGTAACAGTATGAATCTGTACATTGAGGTAATCTGTAAGTTAATTTGTTTTGCTGGTTAAACATTTTCATAATTAAAGCTGTCCAGAAACACAAAACAAAATGTAGAAGCTATGGTAGTATGTTATTGAGTACATAACCTCTAAATACCCCAAAAAAATGACAGATTGGTATATAAAAGCATGAAGTTAACTCTGTAAAATTGATCAAAATTACAAGAAAATCTGTACTACTAGAATATTAAACAGCAACTAGGAGTTGAGGTATGTTCAGCTGTGACAAATGGGAATATATTGTTTTATTATATCACCTTTTGAAGTTATTTAGTCTTTAAGCCACCATCTCTTACACAAAGGGAATATATTTGTTTTGAAATTTAGTGTAATCTCTACATCAGCCTATATTTGTTGATTTCAATCCATTTGCCAAAAACTTTTCTTCGCTGACCCAGAACTTTGCTGATAGCGCACATCACTGTATGCAGCTTCCTTTCATGCGTCTTTACAGTCAATCAAATACTATTATTACTTCACGGGACAGTAATTTTACAGCACTGTAAGATTATAGCTCTCACAAATATATTTGAGCAAAACAAAGATGGAAAAGGTATGCAGCTATCCTTATAGCAAATATAAACATTTACATGTTTATAGATATAAGCAAATATACCACAGCTGTCAGCAGGACTGAAGATCTAATAATGAGAGCTAAGGTTTGCAACTGGCTTTGCCAAGGCTCTTAAGTTTCTGTGAACCAGATTCCTCATGAGCACCATGAGCACCAACTAGAACAGTACTCTGAAGAATAAAATCTGCACGTTTGGGAGCTTGATTAAAATCTGATTTGGATCACATATACAAGAAGTTTAAAGTTTAACACAGGAAGAATATTTATGACTAGCAAATAATACAATGCATAACTATTCAATGACCAGAATGTACAAAGAAAAAGATTCTGAACACTAAATTAGAGAGCAACTACTGTGCGTTCGGTTTGGCCAGTAGCACTACAAATACAGACAGGTAATTTTCACAGTCATTGCAAATTTCCATGGCCTCTTAGTATTTAGGTTGTACATTTACTGCATCTTATTTTTCTAGACTGCTAAGTAAGTTTTAAAGTTTGTGATTTAGTAATGCTGGTGAAAAATACATTTGGATGCCTGATAATACAACCGATCAGTGCTGGCATTTATTCTTTTTCTTCATTTCTGAGCATTATTTCAGGTAACGTTTGAGGTTCACGACACATTAGACGTTCTGGGACCTGACTTTTCATAAGACAACTGCTTTATGCAGTGCTGTGATATTTGGAATCATCTGACACATTTTTACCATCACAGATCTTACTAAATAGATAAAAAGAACTCTCAGCTCAAAGATTTTTCTAAGAAATCCTAGGTTTGTTGACTTTGAAGACATTAACTTTTTTCCATGCGCAGAAAATGTTAATGAGAATTATACTGACTTCTCCTGGAAGCGTGGTATCTACTAAATATAATCTTTACCCACAAGTTTATTCTACGCTACTTGGTAATTCTGCCTATACAATATTTTAAATATAAGTGTTTATATTTAAGAGTTTATATTTAAATATATAAATATAAATTAAATGTTTATGTATTTATTTAAATATAAATATAAGAGTTTATATTTAAACTAGCAGGTTTATCCAGACTCTCTGAACACGAGGCTGTGCTCGTACATGGGCTCTAGCTGAACTCGATAACATTAGGAAGAGACAACTTGAGCATCTTCTATCCAAGAATAATCTGTTACCAGCATGGACATAGATATTACTACTCAGCACAAGTCCTCTCCATGACTTGGTTTTACACTGAAGTGCCTTATCAGAAATATAGATACCAAGATTATCTTTAGCAATACAGCTGTCTGGACTACAGGATACTATATATATAGTGAGTCCTAGACTCATTAGTCTCCTAGCTTACTTGGCCTTAGATTCATATCTCACTAAGCAGCATAAAGGTAGAATACAGATGAAGAGAGTTGCTTCCCACACAATGCCAAGTAAATAAATAGAAAGAACTTATCTTTCTGTTTAAAAACTTTGCAATATTTTCAGTAGGTTTTATTTCCAAATTGATTATTTCCAAATAATCTGGAAGAATCGGAAATTCATTATTTAATGCCTTTTGGTAGGCTTCAGAAACAGACTGCTGGAGTGGAAGATCTCTGGCAGAGTTCTAGACACACAGCAATCAAATACTAAGGGCAAAGTTTGTCTGAGTTTCGACTTTAAGAAAACATCTGTTTTTGTTCATTCCAGCACATTTATTTATTTCGAGACAGATGACAGCCATCAGCCTGCTGGTGGGGCTTGGCTTCCTGAGTCAGTGTCACTCTCTCCAGTGCTAGTTACTGCTTTTTTCATTTTCTGAATGAATAGCTTTAAGAGTTCTTCTACCAACACAAAAATGTTCATTTTTATTTCTGCAGATGATCATATGACTGCAATATTCCACAGCCATAAAAATAGTTTTGATTAATTTTCATGCTTCTATATGCATAAAAGTGGTAAGCTCCAAAAAGCGGGACACAAAAATCAAAGTAACAAATCCAAAAACATCAAGTCAGTTGCTTAAAGACAGAAGGGGCTGTGCAGTCTTCTCTATCAAGATTGACTTCACATATTCTTATTAGATTATGATGTCTTCAACATAGCTGAATAAACAAACCTTTGTTGTTTTTTGCTTTTTTTTTTCCTCATAAGTAACCAATGTGGCAGGCCAGAAGTAAAGAGGACAAAAATAGGAAGAAATTGTGCTAATGCAAATCTCACACTCCAAGAAAAAGCTTGTTGTACACCACATTGATGGAAAAATGGTAGAAATCAGTGACGGCTCACCACATCAGGCACAAGCATGACAGGTCAGAAGCCAGCCCATTTTGTTGTATTCAGATGGAATACTTTAGGAAGTTGAAAAATCACTGGAAGCCAAGAACTTCATTTTTTAAAATTGTTTCTACTACTGTGCTATCTCTTCATTACTTATCTGGTTTCTGTCTACTGCAAGTGAACCTGACATCAGCACATTCCTGGGTCTACCTACTTGCAACTGTGGTTGAGCTAACAAAGATTGAGTCAATTTAGTAAAACAGGGCCTTTTAAGAAAACAATAAGCTGAAGGGCTGGCCCCTATTGCTATTCAAAGAAGAAACAGATTGCTCTGTTGACTGAAAAGTTTCTTAAATTAAAAGTCATATTCTACGAAAAGAAAATCCCTTGGTATCAAGAATATCTGATGTTTTCTTTTTGGTAATTGCACACTTTCATTTCATAGACGAATTCATTTTCAGAAATGAAAATATTGCTAATTTAAAATTTAGTGTCTTTGAGCATGTCTTTCAGTTCTCAAGTGTTTCATATTTCTTTGCTCTACAAATCTGGAAACAATTGATATCAAAGTGGGAGGCTGTAGAAAAGGAAGAACATCTGACTCATGCAAATAGAAATTGCAGCCAAACCACTCAGCAAGGAGACAGCAATGCCCTGGGAAAACTGAAAACTAGCAGTTGGGAACAAGATATACCAATTGTACTCAATAGGTCTATGTGAGTCTGTATAACTGCTGTATTTCTCCGAACGTATACTCTGCTACATAAATTTAAAAGTAATGTAAAAAAAATGATGCAAGTAACATTATTTAAACCAATTAAAATAACAGTAAAATTACTCGGGCCTCTTTGTATTTCAAAGAATAGTTTGGATATTTCTATATTTGAGCACATATATTGGACATTTGTAAATATTAATATAAGAGTGATCATTATTTAACTAAACCAGTATTTATTGTCTTACTATAAGTTTGTATACAAAGCCAGAACTATTTTGGAAAAGAATCCCCTTTTCCATTTTTGGGACTGCTATAGCATACTGCTGTTATTGAGTCATACAGATAACTATCATCTTTCTTGCCACTAGATGTTTGACTTTATGGCTTATTTGCCTTTATTATTTACATGGGAGCTCTGTTTTTATTAAGCAGATGTTTGTACAGGAATGTTCTCTCCTAAATTTATCAAGAATTGATATTTCAAAATCTTCTGATGTGAAAAAATAAATAATTGTGTTACTGTAACTGTGAGGACCGCAGCAGGGCACATGGAACATCTCCAAATGCAGTAAGGCAGAGAGGCCTGATGAGCCTGGAGCTGCACAAACACTGCCAAGTACTGGCTAAGGCCCCAGGGCTGGCCACCTTCACCCATGTATGAGGAGGTGGATATAGAAGCAGAACTGGGAGCTATTCTCTTCTTATCAGACTTGAAATTGGCAAAGGTGTGCAGACATCTGAAAAGATCTGTGTTATCATGCAGTGAGCGGAATGACTGTGTTCCTTTCAGTTTGACTAGCAATAGATTCAGAAAGCTTTTCTGTGGAAGCTGTGACAAACATTGCTTGGACTGAGTTACCTACATGTAACGGCAAACATGAGCAATAAGGTCATGGAAAAACAGATCCAGAAGATGTGGCAAAGGGAAAGGAGCAGCAAAAAAAACACGTAGATTTTGGTGAAACAAAATGTGCAACCGTTAATAAGGAAGCCTACAAATAATTACTGAAACCCACTAATAACTAGTAACAAGCTCAAGAAGAAAGTACAGGAAAACCAGTCCTGTTAAGAATTTATAGCAACACCATGCATAACATTGCAGTTATGGTAACGGCTGTTCCAGCAAGGGAACAAGCAGCAGTTTCTGCTCTGTGAACCCATGAGAGTGAACCCCTGCTACGGCACCGGGAAACAGGGCAATCTTCTTAAAAACAAGATACAGTTAACTCAGAAGCCACTGCAAAAATGTTTGAGATCGACTACTGACAAAGGGGTGAAAGCCACCCAGACACATCAGTGTTTTACTGGGATATGCCACACCGTGGGTATGAGGAGCAAGGCAGAAGAGCAGATCTGTTTACGCAAAGAACGCAGATAACACTGCTCTGAGTAAGAAAACTTGTTAGTTGTTAACTCTATAGAAAGCACCCCAGAAACCCTGCTTCGAAGCAGTACCTTGATAGTTCAGAGATTTATATGTATGTGGAGGCTGAAAACTAAGGCATACTGCAAAGGTGGTATGGAGCAAGATGAATGAAAACAACTGTAATCTTCAGAAAGATCTCAGTTCCTCCAACAGTTTGCATTTCAGCTACAAGAGGCAATATAACTGAAGAAAAATTACCTTAAACTAGAACTGGATTATCAGCTAAGAGCTAGGAGAAGGATGCATCCTGTAAGGAGAAAACTCAAATGCTGAGCTGTTAATAATATGCTGTTCGTCATGTTGGTGCAAATACACGGGCTATTTCTGTGATGATGTACACTTCTAGCCCATGCAGAGAAAGATAAAGATGTTAACTGTTAGTCAGCAATTGTGGTACCTAGCAAAATCAGCTTAAGAGAGAGATACATGAGCTTTGCTCCTGAAAACATTTTTGGAGCAGTTAATGGAAAATATTGTCCTTCTTCTGACCCATGCTTGCTGATCACTAGCCAGTATCCTGCTGAAAACAGCGCCAAGACAACAGGGAGGTGCCTGTAGCCCAGAGGGACTTGGGAAAGAAGTCCTGGACTGCAGTGCAGTACAGAAGCACTGGTGAAATACCTTGGGAAGCAGAATGCTCCCACAGACCCACTGCAGCTGGCTGACATTCTCTGGTAACAATGCAGATCTTGTCCACGGCCCAAGAACTGTTTTGTACATGCTGTTCAGCAGATGGTTGATCAGCTTCCTTATTTTGAAGTTTCCTGGGGACAACAATCCACCACACTGTGGCAGGTCTGGGGATTAAAAGCACTTGAAAAGAGAAAACAAGTTCTTGGGGCTTTTCACCGTTTGAATGGCTTTATGGAAGGCAGTCCTACTTCTCCCAGAAATAAGAACAGATAGTCCATTTACTCTATTTGCTTTTCTCCGGTAATAAAAGCAGCACCCAAATCTAATGTTTATTTAATGCCTTGGATTAACAAAATATTAGAAGATTCCCAGAAGGCATGATGTTGTAGAATCATATCCAGCACAACACTGGCAAACAGCCTAAGCCCCAGAATTCAGAGTGTCTTACTCCATGTCCTTGACCTGTCAAGCTCAGAGTCTCCTGATTATGGTACATAGAGTGCCAATAAAATTTTAAGAACTGCTCTGGTTTACAGACAGGTGATACACTTGTACAGATCTCTATCAACCATCTCACAAGGATCTACATCTCAGCTATTGTCAAGCCAGGCATAAATAGAGAAAGCATGAGATGTGAAGCCTGAAGAATTAGGCCTTTTTTCATTACAAATTAAGGAAAAATAAAGAGCAAGAGGAAACAGAAGATACTTTGGGGTGGGTTCCAATGATCATGGATCCATTAGCTGATTTGCAAGAACAGGAAAGCAGAGTAAAAGATAGTATAGTGGAAGCTTGTATAAATGCCAAACGGGATGCATCCTAGACTTTACTGCGCAAATGGGTGCTCCCAAATTACTTCTGCATGATTTTGATTGCTATCCACTGGCTGGCATAACTTTGCTATATTTTTGTTATGTGGCCAGTATAAACTCACTCAAAAAATGAAATAAAATTGTACTTGCTCTTTCAAGAGATGAATGTGATTTATTTACTACAGGTAGAAGATAGTTAATTTTTCATATTTGTTTTATTAGTATATTGTTTATTAATCAATCAACTCAGTTGACTATTGAACTGTGGAGTTCAGTACTACACACACTGTGAACTTTTGTTTGTTATTCCAAAGAATACTCAGAATTAGGTTTTATTTTGCTTGGAATGGTGCACACAGGCCAGAAACAGGATCTGCATGAAAGCATGGTATGCCTTCATGCTTTTGCTTAGCGTTACGCTTTTTTCTTCAGTCTGTTGCTTGCCAATGGGTAAATGGTGATAAGGATCATATGCATAAAAAAATTTCTATTCTATTTCATGTGCTAAGAAATAAAGAAATATAGTCTGATCTTTAAAAGTCTGTGTTATAATTACCCATGTTCACATAACTTTAACTTCATTTTAAGATTGTGCTCCACCTAAAAGAGCTGCTCAAAGATCCTGGACAGCTCATGGCAAAAGACTATGTAACCCATTCTGCAAAGTGAGGGCCACAAAGTAAAGGCCTTCAGAGGAAGAATTCAAAATGAAACTCTTTCACTTCTACTTTTTTCTGAATTACCCTTCGAGATACAGAATTATATTCATGCCAAAATTCAAACTCAATTCTGATGTTTTTTTATCTGTGTAAGAATATTGGAATTTTACTATAAATACCTGCCTACATCTCACTATAAATTCCTGACCAGTAGCTCTTCTAATAATAAAGTTCAATTCTATGATATCAATGCTTTTTTTTTGTGAGAGAGCGAGTGAGCTACAGGAATGTTGATAAAGAAGGGAGGTATTAACTTTTTAATAAGGTCTTTGTCTAGCTGCTTAACCAGCCCTAAAGATTGATTTAATCCTGAACTGAAATTTTGCTTCTGCCTAGGTAATAAACTGAATAAGTTATAAATTGTTATCTATGTAAAATCATACAGTCACAGAATATCCTGCTTCGGAAGGGGCCCACAAGGATCACTGAGCCCAGCTGCTGGTTTCACACAGGACCATCCAAAATTCAAACCCTAATTCTGAAAGCATTACGTGGTAGTGGGTTGTAAATAACTCCAGACTGCCCAACTATTAACCAAGCAACTGAAGCCTTTCTACATCTTCTTTCCTGTAGTTACACAAGGAATTTTGCACGTGCAAAATTGCTCACATACTAGAAATGTGTCAATTTCTGGAATTTCCATACCCACTCAGAGCCACTCAGCATGTAATGCATGATGGCATGGGAAAAAAAAAAATAAGTCAGAGTTTGGAAAAGATCTTTTGAAATCAGTGATAGTCACCACGTTTGTGGCTATGGACTCAGATCAACAGCAGCTCTGTCATGAGGCACGAAACTCCTTCATTAGCTCTTCTGTTTGTAATTATTTTGTTTGGAATGAAGACCAAATTTCAAATTCACTACTTAAAGATTTTAGTCCAACAGTTACTAAGCTACTTTGCTGCAGAAGAACATCCAAAATGTTGCTATAGAGCGCTGCTAGCGCAACTTCTTACTAAGCCTACATTCTTAGAATTGGTTTGGCTTTTTTTGGAAATATTCTGAATTTGCATCAGAAAGGAACTTTGCAAGAAAAAAAACCACCAGTTCTTGCAGTGCTTTCTTATGTGTATTTTATATATATGTATAAAATACACAAATATTTCTGTTACAGTAATGATGTGAAATCCACTCTGTTCACTTTCTTTTTTACTCTTTATGTTACAGTAATTTTCAATAGCCTTGCATAAATAACAAGGAAAACAGTCATACAGAGAAGCAAGATCAGGAAGAAAAGTAAACAATCAGAATTGGATTAATATTAATTGCTAAATGAACATGAATTTTATGAAGTGAATAAAAGACAGAGCACAAAACACAGCCAGCAATCAGGCATTAAGCATCACTTAGTGCTGTCTTTCTGAAAAAGTTTCGTAAGTGTATAATACTTACAAAGGTAAATCTAGTAGCATAAATCTTGGAGACAGATGAAGCACTACATTTCCACTGAATGTGAGAAAGCAAGATTCAAATAGCACTCTAGTAACAGAGATACAATGTCACAGTTGATATCCCTGGATATTACTACAGTTCTGGTTTTCAGAATTATCCCAAACCCCATCACTGCTAACTGAACTTGACTAAAATTAGCATTTAAGAACTCTTCTGTTTTGTCAGCTTTAAGCAAAAAAAAAAAATTAGTATTATCTAAATATAAAGAAAATGTGAAGTTAACTCAAGGATGAAGGCATAACTGAATACTGAAAGTGATATCATTAAACATCAGATACTTATAATTTATCTTGGTTACAACAATAATCATTGCCAGAGTTTAACATCTAGGATGTATCTAATACTGACTGAGATAGGTATTCAGAGAAGAAATACCTTGTATTTGTGATGATAACACTAGAGTTTTTGTATGACACTGGTTTGTCTGTGAATTCCTCTTATTATAGTTCTAGAAAACCAAACAGAGAAGCAAGCTCATGGAAAAGCATGGTCACACATGGCATGACATGTTAACCAGAGCGGTTAAAGAAAAGCACTGAAAACTAGGAAGCACAATTATGGTAAACTGAATTGAGTAAACTGAATGGAGAAAGCATTTGTTTTTTGTAACCAGAAAAAAAAGTGTAATTTCTACTTGATCTGACTTTCATCCACTTTTAACCATCACACATAACCCAGAAGAACTCAATATGTTTATTAAATGAAATGAAGGTGTAAAAGAATTTCAGTTAACTGAGTTTTCACACAGCAATGAAATACCAATCACTATTGTTTTCTTAATTTTCTTATACCAAAGGAAAAAGAGATGTGGAATATCATGTTTTTAGAAAGTAACATCCATATTTTGTCCTCCTTGAAGTTCTACATTTTTCAGAATAACAGAATTCTCATCATCAGCTTACTTGAAGTCAAAACATGGGAAAGCTAATTCTATATTGTCAAGACTAAGATTCTAACTTCTTAAATGGAACTATTTGCTTTTACCTACAAATATCAATTACATCATACATTTTTGTCTGACTAGAATTCAAAACTTAAAACAAGAAACAAAATGGGAAGACATCTGTCCTTCCCTCCAAATTTTGAGAGGGCTAAACATTATCGGTGGACATTGCAGTCACTTTAATTGAAAGAAACAAAACAATATGATGAAGAAATAGTAGAGAA
This sequence comes from Tetrao urogallus, assembly GCF_951394365.1. NCBI lineage: Eukaryota > Metazoa > Chordata > Aves > Galliformes > Phasianidae > Tetrao > Tetrao urogallus. The sequence goes on along the minus strand of NC_136818.1, from coordinate 16,471,556 downwards.
TACATGATGCTTTCAAGATGGAGCAAAGCAGACTGTAACATTAGCTGTAGTCCACAGACCCAGACTGCTCCCCATCCCAGAATTCCAGGTCAGCAGGTAGAGTGCCTTGAGGACAATGGTCTGACAGTTAAAGACAGACGTAAAGAAGGTATTGAGAACCTCAGCCTTTTCCTTATCCTCAGTGGTCATGTTCCCCACCACATCCTTAAGAACTGGAGATTCTCCTTAGCCCTCCTTTTACTGTTAATATATTTGCAAAAAAATGGTTGTTCCCTCTCAAAAAGGAGTAGAAAGTGATTATTGTAAAAGGAGCTCTTTTTTTTTTTTTTTCATTTTCTTTTTTCCTGGCAAAGATACGTATGGTCTGATTGCCTGCAGATGTGCACTGGGAATTGCTTTCAGTCTCCTTCCTGAAGGACCAGATGCAGTCGCATCATGAGGTTTTCCTCACTTGAGTTGTGCAGTCCATATGCTTAGTCACTAGAGCTATAAATAGTCCAACTCCTCCTATTTTTTTCCCTTTCCTTTTTTTTTCCCCCCCTCCAACAAGAAATTTTCATTGGAAAATTCCTCTCACTGATAAAGCAACAGCCTGGACTCATCGACAGTTGAAATTGTCTATGTTAAAATTTACAAAATATTTAAGTGGGCTCTTTCCACAGAAAAATACTTAAAATTGCTGCCCTCAGCTCCCACACAGAAATTTAGTTGTTAGTGGTTGGTGTGGGAGGAAATGGTAGACAGGAGCTGGTAATAATTAGTAGTCAAAGTTTCAGTCTTCCACATGGTCTGCTTTCTGGGACTTGGCACATTATCACAAAAATCTGTTGCCAATGGTTATTCAGCTCTGCAGAGAGAAGTGTTCCCAATTCTGCTGAAAATTGAGTTCCTCCTACCCCTGTCTTTAGTTCACTATTCTCAGCATGTAACCAATGCTGTCACACTTGTGCTTTTACCAAGAAACCATAAAGAAACTCAGAGGACAGATCTGGTCTAAAACTCATTGAAGAAATCATTGGGAAAAGATTAAAAACAGCTTCAGAAAGTTATTTCAATCCCTAGATTCTCTCTTCACTCAGTCATGAATGATTCCTTCCTTTCTTTTCCAAAGAATGGGAAATTTGAAAGGGGCCCAAACCTGAATTCCAGTCCCAAATTCTCCTCATATTTTGAGAAGTATTCATTAAAGTCTGAACTGTGCAATTAAAACTTACTTGACTCCCATGTATGTAATCATCTATGCTGCCTTTCACCTCCAAGCACCAATTGCAGTAGGGATAAAGAGTTCACCTTCCTGTGACCTGTGAAGTTTACCAATGTCTTTTCTGCTCACCACAAAAAAAAAAAAAAAAAAAAAAATCATTAAATCTAAGAGTAATTCATCCTGAAACTTTGTTTGCTGCCTAAACCAAAAATTTTCATTAGAAAACTAAATATTTTTGGTACTCAATTTGTTTAAATAAAAACCTCTAATGTAAAGTCTTCCTCCCTCCAACTTATTGAAGAAAGAATATTTTTCTGAACAGATAACAAAATATCTGCATAAATTATGCTAGTGTTTAAGCATTGGTTTAAATTTTCAGGGGTTTGAATTTTTTTTTTTTTTTTGCAACAAATGAAATATGTGAGATACCAGATAAATGATCTTCAGAGAGACAGAAGTAATATTGCTTGTTCCTCTCAATCCCTTTTTAATTTCATAACTCCTCTCCCTAGGCATCACAGACTTGACTCACATACAACGATGATTAGTGGAAAGCACAGCTGTACACACAAATGCTTTCTGTGACACATGTTGGAACTAGTATGGCAATACCTTATATAGCATTGCACTGGTTTGGCCTTGAACAAATTATTATGAGATTTTTTGGCCTGAGCAGTAAGAAATAAAAAGTTACGTAATCCAAAACCCGCAGATGTTCAGTGAGGAAAAGCCTTATAGGGATGAAGTGAAGCGGGATTTTAAACAGATAGACTATGCAATAATAGCCAACCAGTGACACTGATTAGTCTCTTTTGTTATGAGAGCTTTCTCAATCTTTATCTTTTCATTTAATTAAAGTGAAAAACATTCCAGAGAATAAGTAGAGCAAAAGTTCAGTTAGTTTCCTAAGAAGGAACCTCCAATCCACTTCTTTCTGGATATTCTAATCAGAGTGAGAAGATCATGATGTGAGTAAAGATGACTCTCAAACTCTAGAACAGCCCCTAAACAAAGATGCGCAGGTTGTAGGTGTTATCAGTTCACAGTAGAAAGGACAATAAATATACAAAGTAAAATAAATACTTTCACTGAACCTGTGCCTTCTAAGGCACCCTGCAGCCTTTGATTTCTCCCACAAGTTGCTTATCCTGAAACCTGCTCAATTTCTCTCTTAATAGGAATATTTTGTTCACAGAGCAGCTTCTAGGATTACATGATAATCTGACTGATTAAATGATTACAGTGACTGCTAAAAAAAAAAAAATCTGGTACTTCCAAATTTAATACTGAAGTATATACACCTATTTTCCTCAGTTACCCACAACAATACTGGTTAATAACACTTGTAGACAACTAACATGAAAATGTTAGGTTGTATATAATCCAGTGGGAAGATTTTATTCTATTTTATGCCACAGAATTAAAAGAAACTTCAATAATCATTTCCACACCCCCAATCCCATTTTCAGCAGAACTTGCTGCAGTTCCAATGAAGCACAGTGACATTCTTTAGGGTAACTGGAAACTAGACAACAGGAAAAAGGATATGTCAGCGGACCACAGTTTTTCATGTTTAGTTTTGAGTATAATCACACAGGACTATCATTTACAGAGAAAAAGCTGCCTTGTGACAGTACACTGGTAAATGGAACAATCTCTGAGTGGGAATTTGAAAAGCAGGAAATAACCCTTCAGGTGACAACAGTTCATACTTTTACTTTCTTTAAGTTTCAAAATCTGAATGTGAAAAAAAATACACAAAATCCATGCCTCCTTCAACAGTTCAGCACTTTGCGATTGTCAGCACAGCTTTTGTAGTACCATGTTACTTCCTGCTCTCTACAAAGGGCTATGAAGCATTTTAGTCCTGAAACTTTAAACTCCACAACATAACCGCATTATTCCATTTATTTGAGAAAGCAGGATAATGGAATTATTATTATTACAGCAAAAAAGGAACTGAAAGTCACCATTGGGTAAAATGAAATTAAGATGAGAATGCGAGTCTGAAGGACACAGAGGGGTCAATCTCAATACCCCATGACTTATTTTCTTTGCCAGTTCCAGTTTTACTCCATGACCTCACATCAGAATTAGAGCAGAACCTTACAAAAAGGTATATAATTGAAGAGGGAATAAATACACTCTTCACGTTAGAGGATCCAATGTCCTGAAGTTGTTTAAGACATTATTTCATTCTCAGTTTCTTCGTCATTTCCTTGGGTGCAGTGAAATAAATAGGTTGTGCAATCGGTTCCCCTGATATAAAGTTATATTATGGAAATATACAGAAAGCAGCTGGTGGCTTCTCACCTTTCAGGCTGACTGATTTACAGTCTCTTTGTTTATAGGGAGAGGTGTTAGCCATAGTTTCCTGCTTTTCTGCTCAGAGGTGTGGCATAGCTAGCTTAACACCAAATTTAGGAAGCTACAGTCCAGTATATAGCTTCCCAGAACATCTCCACCACATTATGTTTTCGCAAAGAAAGTTCCATTACTTCTGTTCTAGCCATATACAGAAACAAGTACATGTAAAATCAGTTTCCCTACCCTGCTCAGGAACTACTACTGCCATAAAACTTACTATTGCTTTTCGGGCAGTGACATCTGCACATTGTGAGCTCATCCCTCAATGTCAGGAAACAAAGCTTGTGGCCAGCAGTACTTACTATTATTAGGATTTACTTTCTTTAAGTTTCAAAATTTCTCAGAAACTACACAGTCCACAGGCATTTCATATTTTTTTTTCCAGTTTGTCTAGTCCTCATCTTTAGTACCCACTGTCCCTGAAGAACATCAGCATACAATGAGTTTCTGTATTTTCTCTGAGGGAGGCTTATTACGCATTTTGATAAGTAAGTGCTGTGGTTAGATAAAGAAACACCACTTGTTCAGCTAGGAAAGTTGAACACCTCATTGTGAGAGCAACCAAACATGCTCAAACTAAGAAAGCTCCTAGAGTACAGCCTCAGACAGCCAGAAGGGAGACAGTAAGTGGGAAACCGTAGACCAGGAGATTCCTGTGAGAAGGGAGTTTGCCTGCTGCACAGAGCACAGCTAGTGACAGTACAGCAAACGGTGGGTAGAAGGCAACTCCACAGCAGTAGCAAGGGAGGCAGGAGCAGGACTGCATGGCTGACCCTGCAGGCCAAATACCTGCAGTGTGATTCAGTCATTCTACTTCAGAAAAGTTCTAGACTGCTCCTGCAGCCTGAAAGCCCCCATAGCAGCTGGCAGACATGGAGTCTCCAGGGTAAATCTCGTCTAGTTTCACCTGAAAGGAGGCCACTTTGGGTATTCAGATTGCTAGACTGCATTCTCTGTAACCATCAGGATGCGTCAGGAAACCATTAAGTTTCATGGAAATATTAAAATCCATAACAAAGTAAGTGAACTTGTTTGTCACCTTGAGAACATATAGTTATTGTGCTCCTTCCTTGAAGAAACAGTACCCCAGTAATTCTGAGCTGTTGCATGCATGACTATATTCAAGATCACTGCATTACTGAATTTAGAAACACAAAGAAAGTATTTTCCATATTAATAATAAATTCCTGACCTTTTTGTGCAGTTAACCTCCTGATGTGATGATACAAGAAGGAAATGAGAAATAGGAATTCTGGTACTGAAAGACAAGCTCAAAGCAGAGTGAAAAGGAAATACCTTTTCTTCCTGATCACCAGAGAAATTACAGAGAAACAGTTCCCTTAACAAGATGAGAATTTATTTAGTTAACAGAATGCAATTGCATTTTCTAAAAGTTTTGAAATAAGTATGTGTTCATCTGATTCCATTTTTACAGTCAGGCAACCTTGGATGCTTCGTTATGATATTCAATTACATGTTGAGTCATTTTTAAAGAAAGCAAACTGCACTGCAGATCAAAAGTTCAATTTCTTATTAGTAATTGATATACCTAGAAACTCACATAAACACCATACATTTGAAGAATACCATTACTTTTAACTTCACTTGAGATACAAAAGGTGTTGATATGTCCCAGACTCCAAAGCCGATTTTGCCCATTGAGACAGATTAGTTTGCTTTCCAGTTCTAAAACAAATCTTAATGTCTTCTATATCCCCACACCAAAAATTTTAGTTAGCTTACAACTGCAAGTACTCAAGTTCTGTTGACACTGTATGAAATTCAGTAAGATCCTTAGATTAAAAAATATATATATATGTATATTTTTCATGGGACACAGCTTTTACAAATAAAAATTTTAAAAATAATTTTATTAAAATTTAAATATTTTAATTAGCATTGGATCACAGACTTTAAATGAATAAACAATTGTCTAGAAAAACAAAATTATTGAAAATGTAATGAATGCGACTACTAAACCTATCACAACACTGCCCTGAAGAGGTACAGTTTCATGTCCTTTTCAGCTCACGTGTTTAAGTCTTACTTTGTGCTATTTATTATTTCAGTAGGTATTGCAGAAGTTTGCTGATAATACACTGACAGGTTGATTTTTACCCCCACTTTTTACTGGTTTATAAGACATTAATTAGATCTGTTTCTGTTTACTGTAACAAAGTTCACTTCATCATAGCAGATGCATACTGATATGAATAACAGTTAAAGTGAATATTTTCAGCAGAAATAATTAAAAGAGTTTGTGGTGAACAGAACATGTTACGACACACTCGTTCTAAAAATTTTCAACAGTGGATTTACGCAAAAAAAGTTATTTGACCTACTATGTGAAACTTAACCTTGTTTAAAAAGAGATTCATAAGGGAAAACGTCATTTAGTATGTCAGTACATACATCAGTCATCAGTGTATCAACCTGGTGCAGCAAATTGAACTTCAAATGCAACTCAACCATATAATCCTTTGAAACATAAACCAGTGTGAGTAATCTGTACGCATAATGTAAATCTGTTAGAGCTCAAGGAGTGTTCAACAGAAGCAGCTATGCAAAAGCAACCAACTGTACCCACCTATGAGTAGGCACAGAAGCATAGAGCATGTGGGGCTTCTTTCTTTGGGCTGAGGGAAGAAAATATTTCCAGCAACTTGCCTTTCCTCTTTGGATGGTGGGATGCAGGTTGTGCAAGACTGATCTAGTTACTGCCGTTTGTCAATGTGCAAACAGTGACAACAAACTAAAGGGAAAAAGCAGCATTAATAATGCCCATATTAATACATTTTCCAGAACAGATATCTGGTATGCTGTAGGGCATTACAACTCTGTACTTCACTAACTTGTAGAGCCCTGTTAGCTCAGGACTAAGCCTTTTGTGCTTAGTTGTTCTACATAAAACACACTACTAATAAATTACATTTCCAGGATATCAGTATTTATCATTAAGCTTTCAATGCACAGGTTTTTTTGTTGTTGTTTTTGTTTTTTTTGTTTGTTTTTGTTTTTTTAAATTACCCTTGCTACAACATTTTGACTTTGTGAAGCTTTGTTATTTGATATAGCACATGAGACCAGTTCCATTACATGCACAGACAGCATACAAAGATACATGGCCAGGAGCATTCTTTCAACTAAATGATCTGTGCTAAGATTTCTAGCTTGTCTCTAGACCACAGTCCCACAGCATGATTGCCTCTTTCCTCATCCCACCTCACCTCCCATCCTACAGCATCCTACATGGTGCAGCATATTTGGCTCAACTCAACTGCATGTTCCTACCTCTGCCTCCTACCACCAACAATATAAGTGAGATGCAAGGAGAAGCATGGATCTCCTCCAGCAATGCTGAAGTTAGCAATTTTATTTTAAATAGGTATTTAAAGCTAGCTCAGGTAGAACTGTGCAACACATAGTACTGGCACAACATTAGTGGAAGAGCAGCAGATAGAACACAGACCTCAAGTGTGCCATACTGCAAGAAATCGCCATGAGGCTTTCCTTCATTCTTTCAAAGGCACGTGCCACGTGTCAACAGCTGCTAAGACCCATGAAAGACCCAGGGACAGAAAAAGAATAGAAATGCTAGCCTCTTCATGAATCACAGACAGACGCAAAAACAATACCAGGATGGGCTGGCATTCATGTTTTACTGGCATTATCTGGGTTTCAATCCGCTACAGAAAATGCCACACAGTGCAGCATTTCTGCACAGCATTTGTATACAACATGACAGTCTCAGCTTTGATCCAAACAATCCACTAAAAAAATACTGTAGTAACATTGCACAGCAATTTGCATCATATGTGCTTTATTCCCAAATATTTATGGAGCAGATCTCCTATATAGCAGGAGTTCTTAACTAGAAGCTGTTGTTCACACAACTGGTTTGCATCTGGTCCAATTAATATCCACCTGTTCATCCACAGGTGGATAGACCAGCTTTTATTTGTCTGGTTTCACTTTCTTTTATTGAAAAGATTAGTGTTTTTGGATCTCAATATTTTGTATTATCATTTCTCCTATTCATTCCTTGTATTGGCATGAATAATTAGATATGGTTGCAATAATCAAGCCTGGACAGGGCCTAAAGAGAAAGAATGATAGAAAAGTGAATGCTTTAACAGCAAGAATTACAAAGGACTACATAACTACAGAGAATTTACTGTTACTGTTGGCTTAGTATTAACATATGCGGTTGCACCATTTACACTAGGTGTAAGAACTCATTTTCTGTTTTCAGAGACAAAAAAAAGAATGCCAGTTCAGCAATACTACTCCTTCCAACAGAAACAATGTTGAAGTTTCAAAATGTATGCACTTATACATTCTTTAAAAATACAGAAATTATGATATTTCAGGGTTTTTTTTTCTTAAATAGAGGAAAATGTGATAGGTATTTGTAACACTATAAAGCAATGCACTTCAGCAATACCAAGGTTGCAAAGTCTTAGGCTGCAGCAATAGAGGATAAGATCAAATGCAGCAGCAGAAACAAAAGAAATGCTTACCTTTAGAAGGCCTCAGGTACATGTGGATCTCAGCAAAACACCCTCATCTCCCTTACCAACCCTTAAATGAGTTCTGGGAAGGGGTGGATCCTAGCTCCATTCCTTCCAGTCACTCAGGGACATTGCATGCAGCTGAGCTCCCCTGGCTTGGCTCTGCATTCCACCAGGTGCTCCATCACTGCTTCAGGCTGTGACTTAGCACTTCCACTACAGTATTACAGGCCAACTGATCTCTTTAGCTGATCTTGCCAATGCTCATGTATCAGTAGAATGGTTTGAAAAAAATCTTGAACTTCGTAACTAAAAAACTTTAACAACTCTCTTCGTTTGCCAAATTTGGTCACTAAAATAACATTGTACAGTAAGAGTTGTAGGATCACAGAATCATTAACTGAGCTGAGTTTTGTGCAATTAAGTCCAGTACATTTTTCTCCTCTGCCCAATACCTGCTGTGCTTGTTAGACAGTGTCTACACGTGACCTGTCACATGCAATATTAGGAACACCACTTAACATGCACCAAGCACTTTCAACTCCCCACTTCTACTTAGCTTCAAACATTTTTATCACTTTTCCTCCTTTTTTTTACTATATTTCAAGACTCATTCATTGAAAATGTATGTCCTCTCTGCATATTCTCTCCTCTTCATAAGGCAATGAAGAGTTTACAGTACAGCCTTCTCAGTGCCATCATAGCAAACAGCATCTTGTAGCAATAGCCTACCTACACTGCTTCCTCAATAACTTCAATAAATCTTTCCACAGTGCTTTTCAAAATAATAAGCTAAAGATAATTATCATCATTAGTAAAGAAATCACTTTCTGGCATGTATTTCTCACATCCTTAATTGAACAGACTCCCAAGTTTAAAAAGTTCCTGTACAAGAGAACCACGCTCATGACATCACATCATCACCAAGCAAGAGCTGCTTCCTCTGTATCCTGCAAGCTTCCTGAAATTCTTGCAGTTCTCTCTCCCACAGTTCTGAAGCAATGATGTAATTTTCATACTGATGGAAGATTGCAAGCTTCAGATTCTAAGATTAAAGAACAAATCCATTTTCATTTTTTCATTTTTTTTCATGTTTTTCAAGGTGTGTTTTTCTGTTCTCCATGTAAAATCTATGGAGGTTCCAGGAGAAAATAAGGAGAGCAGCTCCTCTTAAACACCTGCAACGATGTGAAAGTTTCAGGAATTTAGGAAAACATGGCTACGCAGTGATAATGCTTTCACTCTTACCTGAGGATGTTCTTTCCTGCATATAGATACAATTCAGCTATTTAATAAAGGACAAATGTATTTGAATTTTGACATCTAAAGTTTAAGACCAAACTTCAGAATTATCACACTCCCTTTTCTCATGTCTCACAGGCCCTGCTGGCTTTGGAGAGCAGCATACAGAGAAAAGAAATCATACCTCATTCCCACTGGTCTGCCTTGCCTTAGATTACAAGTCAAGTCAGTACTGTGGTACAAGTAAATGGACTGAACCAGCATGTGCATATTCAGATTAGTTAGCATTTAACTTAAGCCTAAATTATAAGGCTGCACTCTATCATCTCTATAACCACTAATTTTGTTATATTACTTCAAGGGCCATTCAGAGCAAGACCTGTTCTATCTCCACTAGTTGAAAAGGGGTGAAGTGAAACTGAAAATATTAATCTCAGTATTCAAAGCTTGAAGTAGAAAAATAGTTCATCTGAACATCCCTCTATTCATCTTCTCTCTATTCCACTTCATTTTCTACATACTCATTTTCCATTCAAAGAAGCCAGTATATTTCAACAGCTATTAAAGAAACACAGATCAGATTGTGAGCTTTATGCTCTTTATGTTAGTTACCTGATGAGAAACATTATTTTTTGACTCACAGAGCTTTTAAACTGAGAGTAAGTAACATATTATAAACAAGCTTAAAAAATATATATTATTAGAAAGTATTGCCACACCTCTCATACTTTTTAAATAATGTTCACAAATTTACTGGGCCAATGGCATTCACCATATTCATGTAAAATGGTAAACTAACAAGAGCCATTAAATCCTTCTGCAATGTTTTTTAAGGTTTTAGAGCAGATTGCTGGGAAATACATATCATTAACTCCACATTACTATATCCCCAGAATGCTCTGTTCTAAAATAGGGCCCCACAGGAAAAAAAAAAAAAAAAGTAGGATAAATGAGTCCTGGAATATTAACTATTCACAGAACGGTTATCAGACACCAACTCTATCAAATGCCAGTCTGAATGAGTTATATGTGACCCTACGTTGTATCAGGCAAGTTATTTCCTGTGGAGAAGTGTCAGTGGCTTTGTGCAGATCTTCATCTGTATTACTGAAAAAATAGTGGTCACTGACATTAATGAAGAGAGAACTCAAGGTTCCCAAGTGCAAAGAGTGACTAGTAGCTCGATAGGCGAACCCAGATCCTACCTGTCAGAAAAAGATCAGGAAGCTTAGTTTGTTTAAAGTAGTGAGATTCCAGAGATCTGTTTTCTGTGTATAAGGGCAGAGAGGAAAAATAAAAGGAGGAAAAATATCTATTTGGGTTAAAAACAAACCTGAGCACAAGAACGTAAGTAAATATACATGAATATAAGGTGACTATCAGTAGTTCTAACCTGAATCTCGCATAGGAACATTCCTATTAGAGTAACAGTACTTTAGAACAGTTTTATGCTAAAAGGAAAAATATTACATGTTTTGTGAAAAATTAGATGATGCAGCATCTGCAAATATCTGGAAATCCCCTCAGTTCTAGATTTGGACTTTTTGATACACATCCCAGTACAACAGCACATTAATTCTAGAATAACAGCACATTCATCTCTGCCACTATAGTGAGTACACTTACTGTTGTCTTTTTGTCAAAGTTTTTAAAGAAAGTATACATAAGATTGAACTGAAATTCAAAATCACAGAAAAAAGCAGTATAACAACAAGTTCTTATTTGTTAGAATTCTTCCAATGTGTGCCTTTAAAGCATACAGTTGGTACATTTTAAGAGCTATGACCATACTTGGGTGGTATTGAATAATCTTTCAACAGGAGGATTCTTGACCACAAAAGGTAATTCACTAGATACAGAGTACAAAGCTGACAGTGTAAATTAGGAATTAAATCAACAGCAGGGTTACACTAAGTCCTGTTTTGTGACAGCTGGCCTGGTAAAGTTTTGGATTGGTGCTGCAGGAGTTTGTTTCAGGACAAATTCTGACTACACATTTTAACAGTCCTTTGTTGTAATTCTAATGATTCAGCAATCATCTGATTCACTATTTTTATGTGTATCTACCACAGCAATGGGAGCTCTCAAGTACCTTAAGGAAGGGTGATATAATTGGATACCAATTCTCTTTGTCCTGTATGGGTCATCTAAAAGTTGTATTACCAATACATACATACATACATACATACATACATACATAATATCTTGCCACAAATATTCAACTTCCCATGACTGTATAAATTCAGTCCATGAAGTCCCAGAGAGTCATTATTTGACAAGTACAATCACTTATGTTTACGCACCTCTATGAAACTAATGTCTGCTGTGGTTAATGTGAATTACTAATACAGTAGACAATATGCACAATACAAAAGATATGCTTCTGAAGTCATAATAGGCTCTTGTCTTTTCCATTTTTTCCTGCTCCTATGGGAGACTGTTCTGAGGAAGAGTGTGCACATGACCAGCAATTGCAATACTTAATATAAGAAATAAAACCACTAACTATGGAGATCTGCCAAAACTAGCAACAAAATACCTTATTCTGAAGGAATAGGGAAAGAGATGGGGAGGACTGCACAACAAATACATCACTAGGGAATAAAAGTGAGCAAACCACAGCTAGAGATTTTGAGTTAGACAGTACAGTTTCCACCTGTGCTGAGGTTGCGACAGAGCTGTGCAGTACCAAGCAATTGTCACTACATCATCTACTAGAGTTTTATAGACTATTTGCAGCATTGAAACCAGCCCTTATTTCTCACCTTGCCCCTCGAGATGGAGGACTGGAGCAGGTGGGCTCTGAACAGTGCTAGTCTATAGCATGTATCATTACTAGCTCACTAGAGCAAAAAGGCGGGTTTGAATTCTCACATTACGCTTTGCAATATGGCCTTGTGTGAGTCATGAAACAAGGTTGGAGAGAAACTCTGTTTATGCACCCACCCAGATACATCCCTGTAAGCATCTGTTGCAATCTTCACTTGAAGCACAAGGTAATATCTATGAGCAGATGTAGCACACACAAACAAGTGTCATTAAGCAATAAGCAGAGTTTGCTATCTTGATCATTTTCTTTATTAATACCAAGACCTTATAGTCTCCTGAATAGAAGGTGTGTATTTATTATTACAGTACACACCCAGAAGTGTCTCACTAAGTTTATGAATCCCAACTAGCATGGCTTTAAGTAAATAAAAATGTCTCTTATCTAAGGTGGAACATTTTCTATTGTTCTATTTGTCTTGTTACAGCAGCAAAGTACAAACTCACCCTTTTGTCATTCTGCTTTCATATTTTATAACTTTATTCCAGGTGAGCAGAAATTCCTTGATCTTATTTTGATTCCACCTGTGTTATTGGCTGCAATTCACTAAGTACAAATACATATTTTTGACATAACAATGGATTTTTTTTTCAGTCTTATGAACATTCCAGGCCTAGAGTTTCAAATATCACCAAGGTACAAGTTAGCCAGCATAACATTTAGTTTTATCTGAAGTCAGCAGAAGCCCTGTAATGCAGTATTGGGGGGGGGGGGGGGAGGGGGAGGGTTTGAAGTTATTATTAAATTTAAATGTGTCTTTTAACATAGGGAAGCAACAAAATTCATACTGACATCATATAGCTCTAAACTTTTAGCTCTAAATGGAAGGTGCGGAAAGTGATAGCAGACCTAAAAAGAAAGGTATCCTATAAAAAGGAAAAAAGAAGTTAAAATCAGAGCTGATTTCAATCTAAGAGCAATTTGCCACCAAAGCACAGGCTGCCTTAGCTGTAGGAACAGTCAGCTGACAGTGTGCCCTACCCAAGAACAAGATGTTTAGATTACTTGGTCTACAGCTCAGCCACCAGCACCCCCACAGCTCTGTAGCTGTCAAGCAAATGGGCCTTCAGAAACTACAACAGATCTCAAGGTGAAGCATAATGGACATCACAGAATTAAAACTTAGTACTGACTGCCAACGTGATGACTGAAGGAAAACATAGTAAAGGATAATAAATTCCTAAAATGGTTGTAGGATTATTTGGAGATGTCTAAGGAAATACTAGCATAAATAAAGGAGAGAGATTGCAGAAAAATATTACTAGGTAAGTACTGTAAGATCTTTTTATCTAAAGAAGCTACCTGATGAAATCCTATATCCAGTAGCAGATATGTTTTTGTAGTAGCATGGACTACATGACCTGATAAACACAAAAAGTAGAGAAAAATCTGTGATCTCATACAGCTTTGGTATGAGAAGAATAGGAAAAATATTCTGGTCTACTAACAAGCCATAAATAATTAAGTATATAGCTGGAAATAAAATAAAGAAGTAACAAAAAAGCCTCTTTTTCCTTCTGAATCACATGGTTCTGATACAAAATTAAAAAAATAAATACTGGTCATGACTGAAATGTTTATAGATTACCATTGCTCTATTACAGTGATTTTGAACTCAGATTTTGAAAAATCAATGCTTTACAAAAGCTTAATGTTAAACACAAGTGAAGAAATATTTTACAAGTTGCAGTGATGAATGAAAGCAAACGTCTCTCTTCAATATCACAGCTCTAGGACAGACTAACCTGGCTAGTTATTTAGACATCCAGCATATTCCCTATGCCTCATACTTCGGTGTACTCTATGCTTCCATATGTTTGCCATCAGATATATCTCTGATTATTTCTTCAACAATACATGTTTCAGAATCCACCCTCCCCTTTTCCAGTGTAAGTGCAGAGAGCAGTAGTACAACCAATCAGTGCCTGGTTCTGCTAAAGACTGAGAAGATGAACTGCAGACTCCCATTGAGTCTGGCTGACTGACCTGGTTTGCTATGAATTATGAAGTCTAACCTGCTGCAGTCCCTTTTAACTGCCTGCAAAGTTTTTAAAAGCCATGCCCTTACAAAATATGGAAAGATTTCTATCTTTGGTGACTGCTTGGGACAGGTAAGGAGAACAGTTTCTGTCTGCCTTTGTGACACACACACTTTCTACTCATCCACTACCATGCTTTATCAGGCTCACAGGACTCCTATTTTCTCATCCTACCTGCTGGTTTAATATGCTAACATTAAGGATACGATGTCTAATTAAAAAGTACTTACGCCCTCACTTATCTTTGGTTACAGTAACAGCATTTATTAAGCTTCTTCCCTTAGCAGGTCTTGCAGACTCTTCAGACATAGCTGCCCTAAACAGCTGACAGGGAAGGTCCTTTACCCACAATGCCATTATCTTCCTTCCAACTTGAAAGAACTTTTCTCCTCCTATGTTTGGCTAAGGTGTGGTTTGTTAATCTACACAAGTAACTGCAGGTTGATCGCCTCAAAACCTGGCAGGTCAGAGCAGCAAGATATTCCATCCAACCTGACCTCCACAGCCTCTCAGAGGCCCAGCTTTTATCAGCAAAACCCTTAGTGCATAAAAGACTATACAGTACAATTTCAGAAGCTTGTCCATTTGGTGTCATTTGCAGTGTTGGTTAAAGGAAGATTGCTTTTTAAGTAGCATTTTTTTCTGAAACAAATTACTATATCTAAAATACAACAAAATTTTATCATAAGAAATAATAGGGAGGACGGTAGCATTTTAAGTGTGGGGTGTGCTGATGCACCATTTCTGAACTATTTTAAAAAAAGAAATTCTGAAAATTCTATTGCACATCTGATAAGAATTTATGTTTTAGGTAAATAAAATAATTTGCCTTCCAGTGAGAGGATAGTAGAGTAGCACCGATAGTACTCACTGCAGCCATACAGCAAACACTTCTCATCCCACAGTATTAGAAGATTTTTAACTTATAAACCCTTGCAGATTACTGAACTGCTGTGTCAGGCAAGGCAGAGACAGAGCATATTTTAATAGTTCAAATAACATGATTCAGCATCAGTGGTTATATTAGAATACAGTTAATTTGTACAAATCTGTATGCAAGCCTTTTTTCTGGAACTGCAAACATACATCTTGTTTTCTTCTCTCCTTTTGGGGCAGTTATATTAGTAAATATAACTGAAATTTCGTTGCAGAAGCAGATCCTTTGAAAAAGCAACAGTGAGCCTCAGTTGTAAAAGCTGCTATTGTTCCTGGCTGCTGCTTTGCTGGGAAGAGGAGCCTTGGCTGTAAACATCCCTTGTTCCAGTTTCCTGGGAAGCCTCGTTAGTAAAATCCAAATGTTCTTCTTAAAATCATTTGCTGTGCTGAATAGTTTTCTTGGCAAAGGATCGATTCATTCTGGTCTGATTACGTTCCGCTGATCTGAACATATTTTCAGGATTAGAAGTTTTTGCCCCAAATATCTTGGTGGTTTTTAAGGATTCAGCCAAGAACACTATCCAGTCGTTATGCACACACCAGGAAACCAAGTGGGAGTGATGGGCTATGCTTTTATCGTCGCATTGCAGGTAATCCTGGCGATGCAGATCTTTTGATATGGTATGCATAAACAAAGACTGAGGATTATTTAAGTGCAAATGAAAACACTTTTTTTTGTATACTAAGACTGAATATGTGCTTCTACAATTAATTTCAAATTATTTAAGTAATAAAGAAAAATAGAAAATAGCATACTGCAAATACTAAATGTAAATATTTAGACAAAAAAATGTGATAAAAATGATATGCAGAGAGGTCTCAAGCAGCTACAAAATTCCAGTTATCAAGATCCCTCAAAATCTGAGCATATACATAGGAAATTGCTATAAACCCTCACTCTGATCATTTGAAGACAAAGAAGAAGGAGGAGTTAAAAGGAATGTAAAATTCTGTCTCAGACTTAAGCATTTTAGCAAGGAGGACATTCTTTTTTTCCCTTCTCTCCCTTTATGCATTAATGCTGAACAACAGAAGAGAAGCGTGTTCATTCAGTGGGAATTAATTGGCAAAGTAAACGAGACTCACTACCAATTCCAGGTGATACTGATCTCTGTGAAGTAAAATTTAGTTTGACGATTAGAGTGTTAGAGTGATATATGTTGAGTGTTTTCCCCTCGGTGAGTAATAATAATAGAGTTTTATAAACGTACATAAGCTTTAGTAAACAAAAATTTAGAAGAAAAGCTGAAGACTTACTCATGGATATTTCAAATAAATATTTGGACTGAAAAACTTATCTGGAGGGAAATAAAAGCCATCTGTAGAGAAAGCAGACTGAAAGGTTGTTGAAAATAGAGACTGAGAAAGTTAATAGAAAAAAAAAGAGAATGGTACAGGCCTTATTAGACTTTGAATGTGAGTGGATTCAAGAAAAAAGTGGAAAAACTTGGTGTAATCCCTGACCACAGTTCAGGTAAGCTAGCTCCTAACTTGAGACTCAAGGCCAAAAGAATCTTTTTTACGGGGCTGCAAAAAACAGACTTCACTGTGGGCCAGAGAGCCCACGTCCCTAGCTTCCCATTGATGGTGGACAGCTGAGTTTGACAAGCTCAGATGTAACCTTTTGTCTTCCCTGCAAGTGGAATGTTCACCTCTAGTTTGCTTATTAAATAACTCTGTAGACAGAGACTTTGGGAAATTACACTGCTGAAAATAAACCAAACCTGCAACAGCTGGGTCAGATACACCATTCCATTTGCAGTGTGCTACTTCCTTAACCCTTTATTCAGTTTAAATCTATTTCTCAAAAAATATGGAAAATCTGATTCAACAGTAAAGGAAAACATTACATTCATTTTAATAATAGTCTACTTTCCTACAAAGGTTTGCTATAGTGGAAAAATGAGGGCCTGATCTAATCTTGTCTTATTGTTAAAAACAGTTACTATTGAAAAGCAGATAATAATAACTCATCATTTGAGCTGGTTCATACTCTTAAATTGCTTGCATGTTTACCAGTTTTATTTTTATAAAGGAGATGTGTGTGTGCAAATTTCCTAGTGGAAATTCCTGGTGATGGTTTCAGCTGTGCAATCCTTGGTATTGTTACTTTCTCAAAACCATATGCTGTCACTGCTGCAGTGTTGCTGGAGAATAAGACTGGAGAAGAATTAAAAAACAAAAGCAGTGATATAAATACACTGAGATAAACTGTATCTCTAAGAGTATTTTCTTAGTCTGAATTTATTAAAGTAAGCTACAGGGGAGGAAACTCTTAGTTTAACACAGAGATCTATGCTGAAGAAGGAGAATGAGAAATTCATTCTTGGCAGTCTTCAGCTAAATAGCACTAACTTCACATGTGGACTGTGTCACTGTTGGTTATGTTCCTGCAAACATATACCTTCAAATTCAATAGTCCATGTTTTTTGTCTGGAAATACCCATTTGAATCATGATGTAATTCCTGGGGTTTGTCTTTTTTTGTCTTTTAAAAACTTCCTTTTAAAGAAAAGATTTACTGGTAGTTGTAAAAAGAAGTAAAATTAAGGAAATAATAAAATCATGCAGCAAACAAGCAGCTTCACAAATACAAGAAATGTATTTCATGCTTCCTCAGACAAAAGAAAAAAATATAATAATAATAAAAAGCAGTCCTAACTGAATTATCTGGATTCACATTTTTACTAATTTACACAATCAGACTCTATGTCTCAAATACTATATAGTCATCTACACGCTACAAAGGGAGTTCATGATGCTACAAAATCAAAGTATTACATTTTATTTTCAAAACTTACTAATAAGCAGTTTGCAAAAGCACTGTGCTTTCTGAAAGCATGGAGAATATGAGAGAATGGAAAGTGGCGTTTAACACAGAGCAGTTTGAATTATGACCCGGAATAGCACTAAGGCATGACAGAGCGTCCTAGTGCACTGCAAAGCCACATCCCCTAAACTTCCCTCTTTCTGATGTTGTGTCATCTGCCCCTTCAAAAATCCGGTGTCTGTCTCTCTCACAGACTTTTCGCTCACTGCTGCAGATGAGAAAACATACCCTGCAATATTTACACCCATAAAAAGAACGAATAGAAAGCAAAACTGAGTCTTGAAACAAAAACTTAGCACGCAATTATGGTGCTGGAGTTACTGAGGTCTGAGAATGAAAAAGCAAGAGATCTGGTTCTTCATATACATTAAAATATGGGCTGTAGAATTTCAAATTATCAGTATCAAAGTATTTGAAATGGGCATTTTTCAGAAGGCTCATCTGTCCAGCTGGAAAACGAGAAGAGAAGGTTCTTGGGCTAGTTTCTACCACAGAGTAAATGCAGACTCCTAGTTAGGCACGTATGAAATGAAAATTCTTCCATTCTTACTAGCAGCAGAGTATACCTACTGATAGTGGCAAAAGTGAAAATGTGCACATATTTTTGCATCACAGAGACATATTAGTCAACATGAGGCTTGCTAAGTCTGCAATACACAGTCAGTTCTGTATGGCTTACAATTATTTCATACCTGGAAATTATTATAATGTTCTAAGGATTGAACTCTGAATGTAGGAAAGTTTTCTTTGGAATTTTAAACCTGAATTGCTGTTGGATACATTGAGCTGGCTGGCAAAAGATATCATTAGCTGATGATTGTTTCCTCTGTAGAAAGGTACAGTTCTTAAGGAGAAAAAATATTCAGGTAGGTACATTTGAAGCTGCTAATGAAACAGCACTACTGCCGACAGATGTAGGTCTCACATGTAACTCTAAATTTCATATACCTTGAACTTGATTTTCTTCTCCTTTCCATGCTGAAATTCATATTCCTTGTCATAAAGCCAACATAAGCAAGAATATGTGTCCTTTTAGCAGAGTTACAACTATGTAAAATTTCCAAATATACTAATGAATTAGAAGTAGATGATTTAAAACTCAGTTCCAAGTTAACCAAGTTCAAACTTGTTATGAAGCACATACCTTCGAATTATAAATGTAATTGAAAACCCTTCTGATAACCTCTCTCAAATCTGGAGAGAAATTCTGCTTCTTCAGGACTGATCTGCCTCAGTGGTACAATGAGAAACATCACAAAGTTTCTAGACAGATCAGTGTTTGGACTGTGAAGCTAGATTTATGTTGAAATTTTATTGCTAATATAGTTAGACTTGTGTAACTTTCCTGGCCAAAGACTTTGTGTATGGTTGTCTGCATATTCCTGTTACGCTCTTATCGGTCAAGTCACTTACTTAAGACAAGTAAGATATACAGGAAAAAAAAAAGTTACAATCAAATGTAGTTAATAAGAAATATGTCATGTATCCTTGAGTCTAAAAGCAAGTTACTGTAAAAATTTCTCCTTATGTAAAAATTTCTCTTGCTGTTCTGAAGGATATATGAAGCTAAGTGTACAAAAATAATTCTATCTTGTATAGCAGCATTTTAAAAGTTATTTTATGTGTAAAGTTTTAATTTTATTTGACTAAAATTTCTCCACTGTACTGCACAGTATCAGCTGTTTTCCATTTCTATACTGACAGAGAGAGAACCTGGGAGAATTAGTGAAATACTACTGAATGGAGACAAAGAACACTGCTGGGTAGAAGGCCAATAAAAATATAGTTACAAGGGAGATCAATTCCTGAGCAAAAGCTATGGAAATGTGTCAAACAGAAGGCAAAATGCAGAGCTACTATAGATTCTAAGTAGTGTGTCAATTTAACAGCACCATTCTGATCCACAGCACTTCTTTTCTGTCAGGATTAAATCAGGGCGATTTATGAATGTAAGCTGCAAGTGACAGAGAAAAAAGAGATGAATGAAATTACTAATAAAAACTGTTCTGTCTGCCTCTCTTGAATGGGACTTTGCAGCACTGATCACTGGCAAAACAACTGAAGAGGTAGAACAAAATTTGCCTATTTCTTTCTTGGCAGCAAGAAAATGCGCTTCTGTTTATTTCCCCTTGTTTCTTTCAGACTCTTCGTACTCTTCTTAAAACTATGCCATCGAGGCTGAGATCAAAAAAGTGCCTGTCTCCATCCTTTCTTTCAAGTAGCATATAAAAGCTTTTGTGAGTCTGGTTCATCACATTCCTGGTTAGACTGCATCATTAGTCAAACCACGAGCAAAGCAGCTCACATTTGCATTCAGAAAGCGTCAGCGTTCCCGTTCTTTCTTCTTTCGGTCAGCGTTCCGAAAGGAGCTAGTTCCTTTCTCTCCTAGAAGATGTGAGTATCACAGTCTTTACAATATATAGGAACTACCACAAGCAATGAAAGATTCTAGGGACACAGTTTCAGATCGGACACAAAAAGGGAAGTCTGGGCACGAGCAGAACTGTGCAGTAAGGGTTTAAGGTCTGTGTCAAGAGTTTAGATGAAAAAAACTGGCCTCTCTTATTGGAATTTCTCCTCCCCTGTTTAATGACTGTCTGAGTGGCAGTACTATTTGTTTGAAAAGGTAACACCTCAGGTTCAAAGGACTGCTGAATTCTTCCCAAGATTTTAGAATTCCAAGGAGATATAACTCAGCTCAAGACTCTGCTGCGTGTCAAGAGTTGCCTCTGCCAAGTATGCCTCTCAGATTAAGAGGAGAGAGGGAGAAAAGGATCCTGTGAAATATTTTAAAAATGTAGTTCCAGATTTACTTTGCCTAGCTCTATTTTATGTTTTAATTACAAGACTTGGAGCCTTAAAATTCCAACCAGATTAAGAACAAAGGAAGGTAATACTTAAGATTAGAAAAAGGTGCTATAGAATTCTGTGCTTCTTTTTAATGGAGCATTTCAAGGAAATTTATCAGGGCTGATCATGAGAAAAAAAAAATAAATCATTGTCACAGAAAGCAACAGGAGTGCCTTAAGGAGATAGGAGCCCCGGAAGAGATGTCCAAGACATTCCTGCTGGTAGCAGCAAGAGTCAGTATGGCCTACTGTAATTTACATGATGAGGAATAGCAGTAGGAAACAAAACTTGGTCTGATGGTACTTTGAAGGTAAATGCCATGGAGAAAGATCAGAATTGGGCTCCACATCAAGTTTTCAAACTGCAAAATGCAGACTACCTCTAGATGTTAATAGAATCGTTTGAAAGTACACGTTTCTTGTGAGCAAAATCTTTTGTAATTTCAGAACAAGCTGGTCATTTTCAGTTCTTTTTTTCTAAAGCAAACATTCAACCTAGGAACTTCTTTCCTCTATATATTTTACATTCCACTGAAACACACTGACAAAAGTCCAAACTGCAGCTAAACAAAGAACAATGTTTCAAAGTTATCATTTTCGAATGCCAGAATTCAGGCTCCACAAGAGACCCTAACTTGACTGCCAGTACATTAAAAACATGTAAAGATACAGTTGTTTTAAATTCCTGGAGACTTCTGGGTTTGGAGGTTCAGCACTTCACTATGAACCAGGGAGACTTTCTAGCTAAATGCAGGTTACCGGAAGTTTCACCTCACCCCTGCTTTACTAATTCCTCTGATATGGTGAAGGAATGCATTTGGACGCTGGCCACTTACAGGATTGCTCCACACATAGGAATGTGATTGACGCCTCAGTTCTCATGTTTATGCTGTAATCGTGTTCTCAAACTGGCTGAATTAAAACTGTTTATGACTTTCAAATACAATGATTATGTCTGGAAAGACCAGTGTAAAGATTTTCAGGAAAACCACTTCAGAATTTGCCTCTAGAGCAGACCTATGATGTAGCGGACAGCTAAGAAGCTGACTGATAATAGCAATGCCCACGCTCTTTGTAGGTGAGATACACATAAGCAGACTTGGGAGCGAAGAAACCATTTCAGAATCACACAGTGAACCACAGAATCTCAGGGTTTGGAAGGGACTTCTGAAGATCACTGAGTGGCCTTCTGTGATAAGCAACCAACCTAGGGGCCTTCTATGATGGTGTAAGTGCATCAGTGGACAGGGAAGAGACAGCGATGTCATCGATCTGGGCATCAGTCAGGCCTTTGACACGGCCCCTCCTAACATTCTTCTCTCCAAATTGGAAGGATACGGATTTGATAAGTGAACTGTTTGATGGATGAGGAACTGGTTGCAAGATTTGGATTTAAATTTTAAATTAGTTCTATCTCAGTGTAGCTTTGTTATTTTCTGTTGCTACGTGTGATTTAATAAAATCTCAAACCAGTTTTAGAATCACAAAATACTTTATCATAGTTTAGGTAATAACAAAGCCAGAGATAAACAAGAAAGTTACTGGGAATTTCATTGGTGTGGAGAGTTCAGGAATAAACAGCTCTCTGTGTATAAACAACACTGCTCTTAAGAATACAAGTTGTTTCTCCATTCCATTCCACTAATCTAATGACTCTGATTACCACAGGCATCAGAAAAATTACGCTAATTCATTTTCTGTACATCAAAAATGAGTCTTGATACCAAAACCTACTGTGTTATATAAATCCTCCTAGTTGCAAGAGAGGTAATACAAATTTTGTCAGTATAGCCATTTTTATACAAACTCTAAATCTATGATGTGTTTGTAGTCTCCTTACTTTTTCTGGCTTGATGTTCAGCAGTGTAATCACCCCACAGCTTGGTGCAGAACATTCTCACAGATCAGATACTCAACTTACAGACATATGTGAAGTATCTAAAGATTGAATTCTATTTTCTGTGTTTCCTTTATCTTCACTGGAGACTTCTAACAGAGATGAATTTTTCTTTGCTTAAAAAAAAAAAAGGAAAACATAATCCTGTGATAATGTCACAAAACAGAAAATGGTATAAAGTCAAGATATCGTACGTTCCTGACTTCACCACAGACTTTCAGCATACCCAGAGAAAAGGTGGGTAAATACAGTTTCCTCCCTACGTACAAAATAGTTGTAAAGCAACCCACAATAATAAAATAATCTAAGTTATTGATAAGTTTGAGACATTGACATGCACAGGCAGAAAATGTTGATGTAAACTTACTGTGATTTCAAGATTTTGAATGGTCTTTGCTCTTTAGAATCTTGATTGGAATTGGAAAAGATTGAAAGAACAAAGAACTGTGCTGTGTATGCCCTTCTAGTACTGTATTTGATAGGACAGCTCTGCAGGACAAACATTAAGATACTTGCAGAAGAAATACCATATCGGAGATTTCTACCTAAGCTTCTGTTTTATCTAATTAAATATAATTAATTGCTTATGTAAATTCATTACCCAGTAATTTGAGTCACTGAGACACGTTAAAGAAAGACCTTAAAAGTCAACCAAAAGGGACAATTATTAGGAGCAATTCCAATTTGGAAAAAGCTCTGAGGGATTCTGAATCTTACATAGGTGAATTTTTCACTGTTAGACATGCCAACATTGCTGACTTTTATGTCAGCATGGAATGATGAATGTTCTGTAGCACTACAAAATTTCAAAACATTAGTAAGTATTACAAAACATTATTTAGAATGTTGGGAAACTATCAGCATAGGGAAACTGATCTGTTATGGATGTCATATAAAGCAAATGATTTATGATAGTACAGAAAACATATGATGCTGAATTTGCTTTGCTAAGCAATAAGGTATTAGCTATTTCTAAAGCTAACCAGTTTGGAGATCTAGTACATTATATTACAGATTTAAATACATACATGTCTTTCCCAAAACCAGGAGTTTCATAGACTTAGTTCCCCTTTTCTTCTCAACTTTCCTATAATCAATGTGTGGTTTGCTTCCATGATATCAAAGAATGAAAATCTGCAAGGTCTGTTCCTAATCTGGCAAACTTTCCCAATAATGAATTCCACTAAGCTCACCAGAGGGACGCAGAGTGGAAACAGTCATCTCCCTACACTGAGGGAGCCAGTCTCTTGCTATTGCATGATTCCCACACATTCAATAAAGTCACACTGAGATCCTGCCATTATCCAATAATTTTTTTCAATATTTAATGGATTCGTCTGACTTCCTTTAGATGTCTGCACTAGGAAAATATGGATTTCACTTTAGGGGAGATATTTTTCTCTGCTAATTGTAAGACGAGCAGAGGATGACTATATCAGTTATAGAGATATACACAGTAGATGATTACATTTTGACATTCCGATATGGGAGCCAAATCCTAAATGCTGAAGGAAATTTCCAGAGAACTAAGTCAGCATAATGCTTGCCTGCATGTAGCAACATATTGTCAAAGTAAGTGGGGAATTTCATGTCTTAAACATGCTGTTGAAATACTGTTCATGTGACCAGGAAATATGACCCAGAGTGCCACCAACCAGTGGCCAACCGCACAGCAGCCTGGGAGCCCAGCGACACCAGCCCTGTCAGGCAGCACCAGCTTCCTCTCGCTTCCCAGTTTGGCTCCTGGAGTTGGGCAGCACAGCCATTCTTATCCTTCAGTCAGATCTGCTTCGTGGCTTGATGGGAGAAAGAAGAGCAGAGGCAGCAGCAGCAGCTTTTCTCCGCCTCAGTGCTTCTCCCATATCTGTCATCCCCTTCTCTCATGAACATCACCTAGCCACACTGCTCCCCCACACCCAGCTATCAAATTTTCCCTTCAACTTCCTTCCCTCAGCACAGCTAGCTTGGCAAAGTTAGCCCATCACCCCTGCTGATCCACACACACTCTTCTGTTTGGGCCTGCTGCAAATGGCCACCTCCTTCCCTCATGTCACAGCACTCAACAGCGCAGCTAAAAGCCTCGCATTGCTGAGCAGCTGGAAATGCTGCTGGAATAAGGTAACACTGGTCAAGGTGGTTATTCCAGACAGCCTGGAAGGTTCCTCACCTCTCTCTGGTACAAGAGTCATGACAGAGGAAATGGGAGCAAAGATGGGATGTTGAGATTATCTCCATATCACAGCTGGCCCACTTCCCCTCTTTTGTAACTGAAATGCAAGGACATCTAACTGGAAACAGAGCTTAAAAGTGATTTAAGGTTTGATAGAAACACCTTTTTCATTTTTTAGATAAATAGGTCCTATAACTCTTTGTAATGTCCTTTGGAAATCAGCTATGATTTTACCAGGTGACATCCTTGAAATTCTAATCACACAAGATCAGGATTCTGCACAAAGCTGAAAGCATGCTTTTTCGCTGAGGTAATGTTGACGTACAGCTGCAGAGAGACAGTGCTGAAACTTGATAAAAACAAGGCAGGAAAATCAGAAGGGATTCAGAGAAGGAATGCTGATAATTTAAAAAATCCAGAATTCGGACACACCTTGAAACACTCGATATGATGGAGACTTTGGTTGAAATTGCCACTGTATCTGGATCCATATGTGTTTATTTTACATTATGAAACAGAACTGATTGCTTGCATCTAAGTGTACACCAAGCAGGAAAATTAAAGGCAATTAAATATGCAACTTCCCTATTAGTCTTCTCCTACACATATTTTCCAAGTGTAAGACCTTGTAAAAACCATCATCAGTTCAAAAAGGAATGTCAGCATAACACTGCAAAATGCACCTATCCCCTTTATATCCGTACAAGTTCTCTCACACCGCCTGTTTCCCAGCAGAAGTATCCCGAGCTGAATGCGAACACAGCTCCCTCTACAGCTCGAGCATTAGATGAAAGCAGACCCCAGGCCCCAAAACTTGGGTTGATCGCCTGGCGAAGCAGCACTGCGGCGATCAATGAGTACGGGCCACACTGGGGGCACAGAGCCTGCGGCACTGACGAAGCATTCAGCAAACCTGTTCAAGATACCTTCCTACCTGTGAAAATGACATATCTTCCCAACAGCTCTGTAGGAAAAGCGTCCGTCTGGTGTCTGGTTTACAGGAAAGCTGAGGTACAAATCCCCAAACAGTGTCTGGGGCTTTTTGGGGGGGGGTTATTTTTTGTCTATCCTGACAGGAGCGAGCCCAACAGTCGTGTTCTGCGTGCTGAGCGGAGGCCGGCCAGACGTTTGGCGCTGCAGAAGGTGCAGACCTGAGCCAGCCGGCCCAGCTCGGCGGGAGCACCGCCCGGCCCCACCAGCATCCCACCGTGCGGCCAGCGGACGGGAGCCGGGCTTGGCGCGCGGGCACGGGGACGCGCAGCAGCACGGCGCCAGGTGCCTCTGGGCACGAAGCCGCCCCTTCTCTCGGGCCCCTTCCCGCGGCGGGCCGTCCCTTCGCAGACCCCCGTCCCGCCTTGCGCAACCTTGCGATGCCGGAACGCTGAAGGACAGCCCCTCTCCCGTCCTCCCTGACCCCGCGCGGGACCCGGCTCCGCCGCTCGCACCGCCCGCGGAGTCTCCGCCTCTTTCCCAGACATAAGGACCGTCCCGGCCGCAGCTCACCGCGCTTATCCCCGTCGCGACGTCGCCGAGCCGCTTCCCGAGGATGCCGCGTGCCCCCGCCGGAGCGCGAGCCGTGCTGCTGAGCGCGCTGCTGTGCCGCCTGGCCGCCGCCGTCGGTGGGTGATGGCGGGAGGGGAGCGCCGGGCCGAGGTGGGGGGGTGGGCGCGGGCTCAGCTCCCGTGACAGGGCGGCCCCGAGGGACCGCGGCCACGCGCGGCGGCCTTTGCCTTCCGCCAGAAACTTCGCGCGTGGCCGTTGGGGCGGGGGGCAGCGGCGGCCCCGTCGTTCAGCGCAGCTGGCGGAGCGCTCGTGCGCCTCGGGCGGTTTGTTTCCACGGGCGTCCTGATGTCCGCAGCCGGGGAGCTGCGGGGCTTCCCGGCGGCACCGGGAGCGAGAGGCGAGATTCGGTGGGGGTTTCCCTTGTCGCCAGGTCTGAGCTAATCGCAGCGGCAAAGGAGGCCACATTTAGGAAGCAACGGGGTATGGATTAGCGCAGCGCTGGCTTCCCGGAGGTCGCGGGGGTCGCGACTCGCCCCGCCGTGCGGGGTTTTCCACCGCGCTTTCCTCCGGGGCAGTTCCCCGAAGTGTCCCCTCGGCGCGGGCAGGCCCCCAGATGTACGTGCTCAAGGCAGCACAGCGTTCTGAATAGTTCTGAGTAGTTTATCTTCCCAAAATAAATCGAAGGGGAACCGAGATTGATGCCTTCTGCATTAGAGACAGCGAGGGACTGTGAACCGCACTGCTGTTGTTTGGGGTTTGGACACTCTCACGTGAGGGTCTTCTGTTTGGGGTTTGGACATTCTCATAAGGGTCTTCAAGATCTCTAAGTTCTTAAGGGGTGTTGAATCGAAAACTAAAGTGAGGACTTATCTGGAGTTACCTCAGCAAGCTCTGAGTTAGAACAACAGTGAAAGAAAATAATTTTCTTCTCATATTTCTCACTTCTGCCAGGGCACATTCCTTCGGTGAGACAGCATGAGCCCAAAGGGCAGGACCGGGCCTCTCCGCCTGAAATAACTCCCCTAAGTAGTGATTAGCAGCAATGCTGCCTTTACCTAAACAGTGAGTGCAGGCAGCCAGCAGTTACGTGTAACGTGGCTAATGGCACTCTTTTCTCTTTTTAAAGGCAACCCAGGACTACCAACAGCAGTTAATATAACTTGGTCTTCAGTCAATTTTAAAACCATACTAAAATGGCAACCAAAACCATCGGGTTACTTCTACACCGTGGAAATACATGGGTAAGTGACATGGAGGTGTGTACATCAATGGCAGTTGAGGAAGATGTGTCTGGAGTGTTTGATTATTTCTGAGACAGAATTTATCATGAAAAGAGCTCACTTCTAAGGAAATTGACAACCCAACTGCTAGCACTTCTTTATGTCTGACCGTAGCAATACCTGCTTCAGGTTTCTGGCTTTGCCCACTTCGAAAATGGGAAACTGAGCTTTAGATTGGTATTTCAGTCCTGGGGTGAGGTGTGGCTCCAGCTATACTAGAGACGTGTGCCAGCGTACTGGAAGAAGCTGACGTCTGATCTGACGTGCCATATATTAGACACATTCACCTTTTTATGTCTGAACTCAGTCTTTGTTCTTTAGTCTCAGGAGGTGTCTGATAAATATGAATTTTCTAATCAGTGATTCACCATAACGTATGTTTAGTCTTGCTTGGTAATTCTGAAAATTACCTTTGTTCATCTAGCTCTGTCAAGACTTCCTCTGTCATCATGTTTTATAGAAACTATGAAATACTACAGCCATAAAAACGATTAGCCTGTGTGAAGTGTCTGACACCTGTGCTGCACAGAAACTTCAGTGAAGTTCAGCCATAAATCTGTGCCATTCTTAGCTCTCGTATTAATTCATAGATCATTAATGAACATACCCTGAAGGGAGTCTTCATCATCAACTCTTCCACTTGTAATGAAGATGTGGTGCTGTAGTCTCTTCTGTGTATAAAAGTTGCCTAGAAATGAGAGCAGTCTCATGACTAATGGATGAAATACCAACGTGATGGTCTAATGTGCTCTTTTATTCTTTAGGCTAAGGGAGCAATTAAATGAATAGGCTTAAAAGCATGCTGTTAGCAGAGTAGCACAACCTAGCTTAAGAGTTCAGTCTTACAAAGAGACAAGTGCGGGACACAGAACCTTATCTAGCACCGTGCAAGTGGAAATGTTTTATGAATCTGGAGTTTATTTTGCTTACGAAGTCTGTTTGCCCAAGGTTTAGCATAGAATCAGGTTTAGTTCTGATATGGAGGAACTTCTTCAGACAAGATGTTCCTATAGACGACTTGCACTAAAATGTTTTCTTTCTCTTTCATGTACATTTGTTTGATCACCAAGATCAGATCTCTTGTCCTTTTTCAAAGCATTATTAGGATGCAAAGCAGCCATTAAAACTTTTTTTCCTTATGGCTTATTCATTATTTCTCAAGTAAATCCTCTATTCTTTAGAATCGAGAGAAATTCATAGAGGTAGTGTTTCTTACAATATTTTTTCTTGCTTCTGTAATGTAATACTGCAAATAAAATTGCTGCTACTGTTTTGTTCTTAGTGACATTTGTGCCTGCATAAATGCAAACACAAGGGACACAAATGAGCAGGCACTGTTACATTAAGCAATTACTGTACATGGCAGCAGAGCTTCCCAGGACAACTCGTTTTTTAGGCAGTGATTTTTAGACACATCTGTGAACAGGGATAACATTTTCAATATGTTTTCTATACCTGTTTTTTTTTTGTTTTGTTTTCATAAATCAACTGAAGGAAAACCTCAAAAGGCATCTTTCCATAATTACTGTGGCTCATGTTTTTTTTTCACTTGTTTCTACAATGTGTTGTGAAATATACCTATGCAGAACTGTGGTTTGTTTTTGTGGTTTTTTTTTTTCCCTTCTGCTTCCCAGCCTACTATACTGCAAGGCCATTCCACTGACTGAGGGAAGTCTGTACAATTTGAATGGAAAAAATGTTTTTAACATGTATAAATAGCTTGAGAGAGTCTTCTTGGGAAGTGTTGACGCTTCTTTCTTACTCTTTTCAGGGAGACATCTGATACAAAAAAAAAATGCATAATGACTACAGAAACAGAGTGTGATGTTACTGATGCACTGCGGAATGTAAAGGAGACCTATACAGCACATGTATTATCTGTAAAATCCTTGGTGGAGGATAACTTTGAAGAACCACTTTTTGCGAGCTCTGAAAAATTCACACCTTATAATCAGAGTAAGTAGAATTCCCAATTAAATATTTTCGTTAGTTTCCTTTCAAGATGATTTCCATTGACTTAAACAAGGTTTGGATTTGGCCTAAAGCTTTCTCCTGTAGATTCTATGGATATCTTAGAAGGTGACATTCAGGCATAAAGCTTTCTCTCCTTATTGCAGAGCAGTGTGTAAGATTTTAGTCATTACTTGTTTCTTACTGCATTATACACCACTTTATTAACATTGTGTACTAGATACAGACACTTGTTAATAATCCTGTGCTGCCTTGGCTGAGTAAACTCTTCTGTTTGAGGAGGGAAGGGAGTAAAGCGAGGAAAAGAGCATATTACGTAGAAAATGGTAGAAGTACAGAATAGCCAAGAGTGGGGAAAAAAGGTGATGCCAGTGTTTTAATTCAAAAAATGCTTTTTTAGCTATTATTGGAAAACCAAAGATCCACAACCACACACAAGAAGATTCCAAACTGAACGTTGTGTTTCAAGATCCACTTACACCATATATGTTTCCTAATGGAAGCTTTCAAAGTGTTCGAGATATTTTCAAACATGACCTGGAATACAAACTCTATTACTGGAAAGATCAAAGTTCTGGAAAGGTAAGGCCTTACTCTGCTTTTTGCATATCCTGTAAATATAGAATAGCTATACAATTTTTCTGCTACCTTGAAAGCACGGCCATTTTCGCAGAGGACCTGAAATAAGAAATGTTTTTTTCTTTACAGAAAGATGCAACGACAAAAAGCCATACGTTTGATATAAGTGTTGACAACAAAAATAACTACTGCTTCTACATCCAGGGAATCATTCCCTCTCGCAGAGAAAATCGTAATGGTCAAGAAAGCATGGTGCTTTGTACCACTGTAGAAAGAACTGCTTTAGATGGTATGTATCTATTGAAGAGTGTTGTTCTGCCTTCTGCATTCCAACAGAAAGGCACTTCAATTTTGAATATATTTTATAACTCTATAAGTGTGACACCTAAGTTAAGAAATGAACTTACATAGCTACTTCTTTAGCTGGCTGGAATTGGCTGTAGGGTTTTGCTAAACTGCTTGATTCAGTTTTAAATCATCTGAGCTGTTGCCTGGTCACGAGGGTTTCAGGTCTCAGCATTACATTTCGGCTTTGGTTTTTTTGTTGTTTGGCTTTTTGTGTGGTTGGGTTTTTTTCCCCTCACTGTTTCCCTCAGATCCTTCCCATACAAATGATCCCATAGCAAGTGCAAGTGGTTGATTATCTCTAAAGCATAGGAGTGCTGGAAATCTGACTGACAAGCATTTCCACTGATTTGTAGTTTGAGCTGAAATTTATTATCTCAAAAGCAGATGATGAAACTAAGACTTTCTATAGTGTTACACTGCCATATTAGCTGACAGACTGACTTCTCTTAAGTATGTGAGCAGACTGTGAATCAGCCAGTTTTATTCCAGCCTGAATAACACTTTTTTCAGTACAAAGTCTTGAATATTTATTAAATAATATCACAGTACTATCGTGCTTGTTTCCTCTCCATTAGATGAAGCAACTAGGACATTAAGTAGAGAACCTCTTACGAAGTTTGCTTTCTAATTAACTTTATTATCTAGAGTATACACTTTCATATATCAAAATACTTAAATTCTATGTTACAATTTAAATAAGAATCTTTTTTATTGGTACTTTCTAGCTTTTAACCTAGAAAAAAAAAATACCCACATGGACTTAGTTTCACAAAGATAATGCAGAGACTGGAGGAATGATTTGACCTACACTTGGTATTTTGTTGTTCTATCTAGATTAAAACCTACTGTGAACCACATGAAATAAAGCTTTACCTCAGTTCAAAAAATTCATTTTAAAACAAATTCAGTGCATATTGGGATAATCATTCTACTTCCATGCTACCATGAAATACAGAAAACATTTTTTAGTTCAGTGTAAGAATTTATAGCAGTGTGACGTCATCTCTGATAACTGAACCTTGGATTTTTTTCCCCAACTCTACAGAATACGGAGCAGAAGTCTTTATCATCATAGCAGTGGTGGCAATTGCAGTCATTGCTCTCGCCATTATCCTAGCAGTGATCCTGTGTAAACGCAAGAAAGCAAAAACTGCACGAGAAAAAGAACCACTTAACGGTGTCTAAGGAAAAACTATTGTGGATACTCGTGGAAGATACAAAGGCAGAAAAAAAGATGGAGCCTTTAGCCTCTCTGGTACAGGAAATTTGAAGCTAAAACTTTTGGTGGACTCAAAGATCCATTAGACAGTGACAGACTGAAAAAGAAAAAAGCCACAGATACCAGGAAGGCCCTGTCTCCAGTGTCTGAGGCTGGAAGAATATTGTGGTGACCGATGACAAGATGATTACCCTACTCACGCATTTTTCTCAGCTAGAATCAAATGAATCTCTGATTTGACCAAGCACTCCGAAAGTATAAGATTCACTGAGCCAGCAGTCTTACAGTACTTGTAAGGGGAAGAAACACTGCATTTGAAAAATATGTCCTTTGCTAATGAAAAGGACCATTTTTCTGTTTCTATGAAACAAAACCTCTACTTATCTGACTTTCTTACAATATTATTAACTGGTGAAATGATCTGTTAGTTCAGATGGTACGAAGAAGCTATTTCTGCACTTCTTGGATAAAACTATCTTGGTTTGTTTATCTTTGGGTGTACCCAATCAGTGCTAAGCAAACAAATTAAGTGTATTGGTGACCACTAATTAATGCTCTTGCACTAGATAGCTGCTAACCATATGGGAAGCATATCTGGATTACACTACACCTACAGTTCCACAGACATGGTGGCCTGTTGGTTCCAAGTAAGTGTTAGGGTAAACACTTCACAGTTTGAGGGACTAGTAACTCACTTCAGGCAAACACTGAGTAAGTAGCAGTAGTTACTGCATTTTGAACTTTATTCAAAATAAATGGTAAATCAATAGTTTATGTACTATAGATTCAAATAATCTTGGTGGTGGGATTCAGAGGTACCTTTTGCTATGACTGTTTTAATATTTATTTTATAGATGACAATCTAATTTTTATACTGGTGATACCTGTATTTATAGTAATTTATACTTTTCTAGTGAAATAAAGGTGACTGGGAAAACAAGACTCTGTCTTTTTTTTTTTTTTTTAATGGAGTACAATATTCATTCTGGAACTCAAGTTAAAAATATGTTTAGGAAATTTATCTTGCAATTGAAGTTTACACAAGTTTCAGAAATCTAACCAAGACCATGTGAAATAAACCAGCAGGGCACCTACTACCTGCAAGGACAAAAGCACGAGAAGCCATACTTCATGAACTAACGATAGGTTTTGAAGAGTCCCAAGTTGCTATTCAGCTTTCTGTTTGGTTAAGTGATTATTCAGGATCAGCTTCTTAATCTAATGGAAAGTATATTGGACGCCCATCTGGATGTTTGCTTAGGGATCCCCACACTGATACCTGCACCTCTTTTGATACTAGCGTACAGTCAAGGCAGTATGGGGCATGGCCCAAAGCTGATAGCTGCTGCAACATTCTGCCTCTTGTTGCTGTAACAATGGGGATAACCAAAGCAGAAAGGGGAAAAAAAAAAAAAGCATCAAGCAGTTTACACGAATGGGCTGTATACCTCAAGGCTGTGTTTGTGTCTTTGAAGAGGATACCAACTGCCTTTATGAGAACTGATAACAAAAAAACAATTATCCCAGCCTATCAACTTTTGCAGATGGCATTTGCTATTTGTTATTCTTACTACACAGAAATATAATCCTTCATATGGATTATGAGTCCTGTGGTAATGCCTGAGTAGTTAACAGATATTTGGTTTGTTCTTGAATTCTGTTATTTACAAGGAGAGAAAAAAAACTTTTTACTCAATATTGAGCAATAAATGCTTAATTTATTTAACATTTTCTAATAACATTTTCTGCATAAACCTTCTTTGGAAAAAGAATCTTAAACCAGCAATCAGAAGCATGAGAGTGTGTGGGTGTAAACTTAAAAGCATTCCAAAGTTGTCATCATTACTCCCCTGTTCCACTTCATTAGTTTCATTCAGAGTAGAGCTCAGGAAAGGCAAAAGTTCATAGGAAAACAAAAGCCCACAGGAAACAGCATAGTGTTTTTTAAACCATACCATGCATTCGATTATCTACATAGAACAATGTTATAAATTATGGTTCATTAGTTAGATTTTTCATTTGCTTTCAATATAAAGGTGGTTTTTATTAAAAGAAAGAAAGAACACCCACAGATTACAAACTGCCTTAAATGGTGTAAGAACGGCCCACTGCCGCACAAGTTTTGGAAACCCATGGCATTTCTGCTCCCTAGCTACAGTACTTTATAGCCTCAGCAATGCTCAGCAACCAGAGTCACGAGGCCTACAGATTCCATTTCTAAAGTTTTCTGGCCGTTTGTGAAGACATTTGAGAATGGGGCTTTTTCCCTCCCCCACCTCTCCTGCAAATCTCAGTGGATCAGTGCACACAGCCCATGCAAACTGTTCTAATGCAGAAGTTTAACTTTCTCAGTATTGTCATTAGGAAGAAATAGTAGATCATATCTAGGGCACACACACAGGGCCAGCTTCAGTGCTCTACAAATATTGGACAGGGCCAGCCAGGCAGGGAATTGATGTGAGAAGGATTTTCCTACATACTGTAGTTTCCTGGCCTATCTTACAAGCACATTTCTGCCTTCACGTGGATTATTCTCATACTCCTAATTCCCCATCTTCTGCTTTGCCTCCAACTTTCAAGTGGAGAAAAACATTTGCACACTTCCGTGACATAACACTTGTACAAATGAACATGTAGCATGGTATACTGTAAGAAGCCACTATCATTTTATAATATTGCTTTAAATTCAAATTTTTCTTCACACAAGAAAATACAGGCTGATGTGATGCTAGCTTTCTGCCAGCCCTAAGATTACTGTGGGCGATAAAATGACTGCCATTACTTCAGATGAACAGCTTTACATGACTTAGATATGGCTGCAGACAGCTTAGCCAATCTATTCCTAGCAGGCTCAGCTTTTCAGTGTGAGAAGGGTGCTGCTGAGAGGCACGCAACAATAAGAACACGATTATAAGCTTAACTTGGATCACTGTTCATGTGGCAGGACAAAGTTTCTGCATTGAGTTAGAACAAAACAGCTATGAAATATTCCCCTCCTATTTTCCAAGTTAGTACTGATTGCTGCACAATTTTAGAACTTCATAATACACAGGAACAAGTGGGCTGTTAAGAGGACCAGACAAGAGTCAGTTGATCAGTTTGCAGTTCCTCAGTGGTTAGCTGCTACAATAAGAGAGCTTCCTATAGCCTAGGCTTGCCACTCTAGGAGAGAAAAGTCCTGTGCTGGAGCTTTGTTGATGGGTTTCTGTGTGTTTTAACTCCTTTCTCAACCACAAAGAACAATCTGCTAGACAGGGCAGAAACAGGCACTAGTCATCTGAAGATCTTTCCCAAACCATTCAGTCTGGTGTTACCACACCATTCTGCTCTCCTACGTAGCACATTCACATCCTTAACACAGAGAACCTTTACAGAAAGGCGTCCCTTCCTTATATACTGCTGTAGGTGCTCTCCAGTGTTACACAGCAGGTCACTTAAAAAAGCTCAGGGTTTAATGAACAGGACAGATGCACTGCAAAACTGTTTTTCCTTCTACCCTATGATGGGAAATGTTCCTGCCAGTTAGATTCTCCTGCTTCTTCTGGCACGAGCTCTAAAATCAACCCAAATAGTTCATTTCAGTATCTTCCGAAAGGGGCCAGAGGAACACCTGCATCTCCTCCTGCAATTCCTCAGCAGGTAACTGTAAATGAATTAGGCAATTTCTTAGAAAAAATTGCCACAGGGTCAATTTCTTTCAGTAAAATCTGCCCATATTCGGGAGAAAGAAAAAAAAAAAAAGAATCGTATTGACTGCCCCCAGGGTTCTTACAGCCAGGTGCTGTCTTGGATATCCAGCTGCAGGTATTACATCTTTTCCTCTGTAGAAAATTGTGCTCCATATTATGGAACTTCATTTGTGTTCAATTTTCTGTTCCTATAAGCAGCTCAGAAACCTACTGCTCCTTACTTCCCCAAATTCCACTGCTGATGTTTCCATTCCACCTACCCATCCATCCTCTGTTCATTTCCATGACTACTTCTTCCCCAGAGATGCGCTCACCATTTCATTAGGATCTCATATGAAAATATAGCATCTGAATAAATATATATTCCTTAATCACCAATCAGGGATATATTAATACCATAGCAACATTTTTCACTCTCTACAACTTCCCTTGCTCACCATAATCAGATCAGAAACTTCCAGAGCATTTCCTAATGTTGTTTTGAGTGTCTCAGTGCACTTACTTACCGTTAAAAAGTAACACTTCTAGTGACTTCTTAATTAACAATGAAGTCAATAATCTGAACTTAAAGAATATTCGCAGTTCCAGTAAGTCTCAACGCCACCTTTTTCTTTCCCTTTTCACATTTCCTACCCTCTTACTTCAGGTCATATTTAAAAAGCAAAGTACCCTGACATTATTATAATCACAAAACTCTTTCATCAAAAGAGCAGTTTAATTAAAAATCTCCATCCTCTGAATAGATGTTCTCCCAGTATGATCACATTTTTAGTTTGCCCTTCAGTGGTCCTAAGGCTAAATTAAAAATTGAATGTAATAAAAGATAAAATGACAAGGGAGATTTTAAAGCCTACTCCAATAAACAG
This sequence comes from Tetrao urogallus, assembly GCF_951394365.1. Classification (NCBI taxonomy): domain Eukaryota; kingdom Metazoa; phylum Chordata; class Aves; order Galliformes; family Phasianidae; genus Tetrao; species Tetrao urogallus. Next base: position 16,435,230 of record NC_136818.1, on the reverse strand, counting down.
TCATTACTTCTGCCAAAAAAGGTGGTATCTTTAAGCTTAATTAAAAGAGTATATTCTTGATTAACATATTTCCCTTCTGCTGCATTTGTACTCTACCATTCATGTCCAAAACATATCTTCACAGAGATTATAGTCTCATATTCCATCTTTCCACTTTATTCATAAAATACCAATTTTCTTCCATAAATCAAATATGCAACCCTATCATCATATGTCTCTGCTTCAGCTATCTCTATTGGAGTAGAAGCATAAACACATCTTGTTTACTTTTCATAGTGTGAGATTACAATAGCAGCACTGTATAAGCAATTTATACTCCAGGAGCCATCTCTACAATGCTAATCCTGCAATGAACATTCAGTACTACATTGCAGGCTACTTAGAACTAAGAAAGGATGACCTCAAGTGGCAAAAAAGAGGCATAACCACTGTGTTACTATGAATCTAATTTTTTTTTAAACGACCAGCATGCCAATCCTCAGTTTAAATCCAGATTTCACCAAAACTTGAAGGAAAAGGTCATATTAAATTTATTAGATCTTCTCTTTCCTACTATTGAGGAGCAATGGATAACTTGAACAGCTCAATGAAACCCAGTGGGAAATATAAGAGTTCTCTCCCTGGATACCTCCTGAATTCCTCCATGTAATCTGTATTTCACTCTGCAAGCTTCACCAAGGACTTCAGGTTATAACATATCTTGTCCAGCTTTCTAGCACTGTTGAAGACAAGGCCACCACCACCAAGTACTTATTTACCCTTTGCTTAACAGTATTAAAATCTGCACAAATCCAAATTCCTTTATTCTCAGAAAACTCAGTGGTTCAGTATCATAGTGTAAGGCAACAAAGCTGGTGAAGGTTCTGGAGCACAAGATTTATGAGGAGAGGCTGAGGGAACTGAGATCATTCAGTCTGGAAAAGAGGTGGCTCAGAAGAGACCTCAGAGCCCTCTAGAAATATCTGAAAGGAGGAGGTTGTGGCAAGGTGGGGGTCAGCCTATTCTCTAACATAATTAGCGATAGGACAAGAGGGAATAGCTCCAAGTTGCACCAGGGGAGGTTGGATATTAAGAAAAACTTCTTTTCCAAAAGAGTGGCGAGGCACTGAAACAGCCTGCACAAGGAGGTGGTGGAATCACTATCCCTGGAGGTGTTTGAGGAAAGGTAGATGTAGTATTAAGGTCATGGTTTAGTGAGTAATACTGGCAGTAGGTGGATCTTAGAGATCTTTTCCAACCTTCATGATTCTATCAAAAGATATTCACGCAGCATTAAATCTCTTACCAGGCTTTCAAGATACCTGATACACAGAACAGATTCCTGTCGCTGTCCTTTAAACTATTACGGAATGGATTGAGATCCCCTGAGAAGCTGTGATCTTTTAGGAGCACTGAAAACTGTGTTACTACCTCACAGGGCACAGATGGTGCAGTAAAAGCCATGCAGGTTACGTTGCAGTGCAAGTATACACTGAACAACGTGTTCTCTGCCTGGTGACAAGTTTAAAAAAAAAAAGGCACAAATAGGAAAAGACCAGCTGGAATGCAACTAGATTTGTAACAGTGGCTATTTTGGGCTTCACATGCCTTGAGTTCTACTAACCTTGCTTCCCAAACAACCTCCAAAAAAACTTTTTTGGGGAATTCTCCCCATTCCAGGGGCAGTGACAGGCACAGGAAGTTGCCAGAGCAACAGGTCTCAGGTGAGAGGCTGCTCTGCTCGTCTGTGCAGTTTCTCTCGTGAGCACCGATAACTTACCCACAAGCTCAGGAACACAAACACATGGCTGTACGCAGGAGCTACCTGCCTCTGAAATGCACCCATGTAAGCACTTTGTATCCCACTGATATGATACATTCCAACACTTCAGAGAAGGGCAAGAAAGTTTGCAGATACACCCTAATCATTAAGATTTTTGTGAACATCAAAGGATTAAATTCAAGCAGCCTTTCCAAAATACTCTTAGGACTGTTATAAACACAACTATCCTAACAGAAAGTTATAATTATATTTCATATAATCTACCTAGCATTTGTGAGTTTAGAAAGGCTAGAATTTCAATGTGCAGAATTGACTTTGGTCCCCAGTTCCTTGTTACATTAAAAAAAAAAAAAAAAAAAAAGCACCTGCCAGTGGTTCTTAGCTTTCCAGAGAAGTTCTGTTGCAATATGTAAGATTGCATTGAAGTTCTAAGAAGCCTTCAACACACACTTCTCCTTAACCACTGCTTCCCCAAACACTTCCGTTCATCGGTCCCTGTATGCAGGGCTATCCTGCAGTACATCTGGCATATTAGCAGCTTCTGACACAGCTGTTCTTAGCTACAGCAGCACACCATGCTGAAGTAAATAAAGGGCTAGTTTACTTTGAAAAGCATCTTCATACTACTTAGCTTATCACGATTCACAAAGATTAGATTTTCAGTCTATTAAGCAGATTTTCAGTCTATTAAGCAGTCTTAGTATCTGATAGCAATAAATGCTTACATCTAAGAAAATAAAAGGCATATTTGATTATGTAAAGGAACATCTCTTCAATTGCATATATGGTGTGGTTTTTCCAGAACAGCATTCTCCAAACTCGTTATAATCAGGATTTCTTTTAGCCGTGATTTGTGCCAAACTCTAAAGATACTTTAGTGCGGAAAATTTGCTCTGTCATGTAGGTGGAGTTCCCAAGTAGCAGTCTCAGCAGTCTAGGTTTTGCATAGACAGGCTTTGACCTCATTTTTCCAATTCTATTTTGGTACAGCATCATGTGTGGATGCCATGTCTCCCAGAATGAAGGACAGATGGGAAATCTTGGTCTATGGAAAAGCAAACAGGCAGCAGGGCTGGACACTATTGCACAACAGCTCCTCTTGCCAGTAAAAGCCACTATCTTATACTACAGACTCAACAAAGGACACCAAAAGTGAAGTTTCTAACCAGAGTTAAAGATGCTGTGAGTGCTGGGGCTGGTTTGGCAGTGATATGTTTCACAGAAGTTCCCCTTGCCTCATATTTTATAAAGCCAACTGTATAATTACTATTACTCTGCCGCACTCCTCATAGAATTACTGGCAATGTGTTTTCAGTTTCCAAAGCCAGCGCCCACAGAATTGCACCGGACATTTAGGCATTCGATTTCAATTTAATCTTCAAATTTATCATGTTTTTTTAAAGTATTCCCTTAAGATAGCTTCTGTCTGTGGGCTTCCAGACTATTTATAGTCTGGCTCTGCTTTTGCATGCAGGGAAAGAAAGTGATGCAGCAGCTCAAAGATGACTGTGCAACATTTAAGACAATGTTCTTCTAAGGTTTTAACAAATATAAATTGCCTTTGTACTAGCTTGGCTGTAATTCTGCTTGAAGACAAAACCACGATGTCTTACATTTGAATGCATATGAAGGATTTTGAGTTTTCTCAGAATGCATACGTGTTGTAGAAGCCTTTACTGGGCAATAATTCTAATCTTTCAGGTGGAGTTTAATACAATAAAATCTGACTGCAGGTGGTTGGAATGGTGACAGTGGCAGTCTGTTCCCCAACAGGGAAAAAGATGCTCATTAATTCATCAATAATAAGCTAACACACAAGGAAAAATAGGCAGACTAATCTGTAGCAATTGTTAATAGATACCTTCAAAGGTAAAAAGCCAATTTGCATATGCACAAGATGAAGCTACTTCCTGCACCATTCTACTTTAAAGTTCTCTACTTTTTGTACTTACTGTCACTTCAGAGAGGAAGCACAGATGAGAATCCAGGTGTGCAACTTCCATGCTGACAACTTCAGACTGGATGATGTATGTCAAAAAACACCACGTGCTTTGGAGTTCTACTTGGAACAATACAAATCTGTCTATTACAAAGGAGAGATGCCTTAGACATCAACACCTGAAGCGTCACTTCAGAAATAAAAAGGAAGATTTTCTTACCTGTTCAGTTTTCCCTCGCAAACTCCAAGCAATAACACGAGTGAGAATCTGGAACCACAACTTGTGAAGTGAAAAATCAACCAGCCTCCTTTTCCAAATAACTGCAGATCATAGTTTATACAAGGCAAGAAACCTCTTTTCGTGATCGTGAAAGGAATTGGCATAAATCAGGTAATGAAAGGTAATGAAGGATGCTGTATATTATACAATATACAGCAGCTTGGTAAACAGCAATTTGATCTTGTAGGAAGTTATCTTCTTGACAAAGATAAACTGGAAAAAATTTTACAGGAAAAAAAAAGAAACAATCTCCAACTTTTTCACAGTTGAATTTCAGGAGATCATTACTGTGGAAGTTTCTACAAACATCTCACAGTATCTGTGATAATGCTATATAATCATTAATGATGGATTTTTATCTCCTAGCTTAATAGAAGGACATCTTAATGTTTTTTCCACATTTCTGGGTCATTTTATGATACCAAAGATTAGGGATGCAGTGGCACCTATTGAGTCTGCAGAGGGCTGAGTCCTATAGGGAGACAAAAAAAAACCAAACAAGAACAACCACGACAATTAATTCAGTGACTTTTTTCTCTCTCTCACTCTAGTGCTGAATTTACGCAGAAGAATCCTCTGGCTTAAGGAACATGTAGCTCAAACTGCCAGTTCTGCTAAGTTGTAGTGACTCATTTGTCAGTTCCAATTATGACTTGATTAAAATGCCTGTCAAGTAAGCATCATGGTGCTGTTCCACAAAGAGAACCACACTGCTGCTTTGATTCTCACCAGTTAATCACTTCTATACAGCATGCAGCTAATTAAATGGCAATACCTCCACAATTTTCTTTATAGTACAAGTCACCCTTGAACACTGCTCAATTTTACATTTGGGCTGATCAGCCAGGTGCCTACTAAACCATCTGTGCCTCTTAGGCAAGAAACATTCCAACACATCTACAGGTCAGGATGCAGTTTACACTGCCAACACTTCCCAGAGTAACTCTGTTGTTTCAGTTTCACTGCTCCATAAATCAATATTTTCTCTTTACATAAGGAAGAATTGGTACTGATGCATACAATATACTTTAAGGAACTGGGTAGCAGATAGGCCAAAATTCTACAAGCAGCAAACTTTACAGTGCTCAAAATATTAGAATATTAAATATCACATCCATAATGTAAAACATCATTCAGCTCTTCAGTTAAGTTGAACACTTGATTTTTCAATTGAATTTGAGAGGCTTCCTTACAAAGGTAGCTCTATCCTTTACATATACAAGTTTGTTGGACATTCTTAGTCTGAGTTAAGAAAAAACTGCTAGCGTTAGAAGCACTGATGACAGGATAACATCCCTGCTATCAATTCATTTAGGTAAATCTATCACTCTTAGACTACACAGTTTCAAGCATCCTGATAGGGGGATGATAGATTTACTGATAGGGGGAGATATCTACCACAACAACAACAACGACGAAAACTAATACAATACACATAACTTCCTCAAAGTACAAGGAACAGGGAGCATTCAAAAGAATTACCACATGAGCACACATATGACGTGCTGCGTGATATGGTTTAGTACTTGTGGTGGCAATGGTGATGAGGAGATGGTTGGACTGGATGATCTTATAGGTCGTTTCCAACCTTGTGATTCTATGATTCTATGTTAATCTTACGCAAGTCTACACCCTTCCAACATAGGCAAATTTTGAGGGATAAGTGGACAAAGGATGTAGGAGAGAAAAAGAGAGGTCAAAATCAGAGCAGATTTAGAACAGATTAATGCACATATACACAAAGCAACTGAGTTATAAATCTTTGAGTAGTGTGTTCGTATTTTTGTTAAACCTACAAGTGGATGGCATCATCTGGCTGATGCGTGGATGAATATCAGGCAGAACTACACCCTTTATAAGCTGAACACAAGTCAAGTAGCTCAGTGAGTAATTCAGTAGTTGTTGAATACATGTTCTGTATTGTTACAAAAATCCTGAACACATCAAGAAACACAAAAAGCTTAAACATATTTCATCTTTAGATTTATTATTTCAGAGGCACTTAATGTCTTACATTTATACAGCGCCATTTTCCCTTCAAAAACACTTTACAGTATTTACATACAGGAATGTTTCCCACCACTGTTGAAATGCAGCCACCTGACTAGTACCAATACCATCTTCAAAGTATCAACAGTTCAGTACTCTGCCTTACCAAGATAGATCAGAATTCCAATTTACAGAATTCCAACTTGTGCTATTAAAAAGACTTACGAGCTAAAATACAGCATCACAGTGCAATTCTGCAACATAATTGAGACTTGATCACTTTCATTAGGTTTTACAAACATTCATTTATATCAAGCCTATCTCAAAATACTTCAATATAAGGCCTTTTAAGAATATCATTCTAAAACATTTCTTGTACTATTTTATAAGCCTTGTTTGCAATCAAGTTCAGGATGTCTTCCCTCTCAGTATATTCAGAAACGCTAGGTCCTGACCGTAAGGAAATATAGCATCTTCCATGTCAATGAATGTCATGTCGTCTATAAAGTCAAATTATTTCTCCTTGGTTGTAAAATAGGACTTTTTTTAGTTTATTAAATAAATCTGAGGTTACACAAAACTCTGTTAGCAACCCATTGAATTGTGAGGAACCACAGGACTGGTTGCTGGGGTTCCTTATCAGTGCTGTGTATGGCTTTGCTTGTCAACGTTACAATTTTGTTGAAGTATTCCAAGTCTGTCCTAATCACAAACATAACAGCAACTTCCTCATTTTAACTGATTTTTTTTTTTTTTTTTTTTTTTTGCTTCATGTTACACAAAGGGGCTGATATAACAACCCTTCCAAGAGAAGTTGTTGGATTTGTGCTGACAATTTTCACAACAATAGCTATCTGGCATTCATATTTTCACAGTTTCAGTCAAAAAAAAAAATATTACAACCTCACTTAATGCATGCTGCTACCTGCTACAGTACAAATCAGGCTGATACACAAATCTGAGTGAATAGAAAATTAGTAACATGAGATTTGTCTCTTTGTTTTCTATTTGTGAAATGAGCATAAAAATTTGTTCTGGCACCTTATGCTCCTGAATGCGACACACTCTGACTTTCCTCAACGCATCCTACCACAAATCTACTGTGATCAGAGGATTCTTAGACTAGGATAGCTGTTTGCATTGGAATACTATCAAACAGTACTAGCAGGGAAAGTTAAGGGCAAGAACTATGATCAAAGGAAAAATACTAACAGGTAGCCATCTCAACATGAAAGATGATGATAACATACAGCAGAACATCCAAATTCATATCCATTTTATGAAAAGACATTTTTTAAACCTAAACCTGTGATAAAAGATGCACAGAGCAGATTTATTGCATATTTTATGCATGCCTTCACATAATGCATTCCTATATTATTTCTTATGTGGAACAGTAAGGAATTATTAGATCTTCAGTGTAGAACAGGTATTGCAATTTTGTTTTAAAGCTTAAACAGTAATTCAGTTTGAGTTATACCTTCCTACTCTCTGATGACAAAATTCATCTTGCTGCATTTATGTTTGTCAAAATCTCATGGCCACCAGAGTCATCATTTGTATGGGGGAAAAATGGTTACAGTAAACAATTTAAGAGTTTGAATTCATCAAGGGATTTGGCAGCCAGAATAATAAAACCAGCAGTGACTAGCCGTACTCAGACAGCGCTGAGAACTGCTGGTAAATTTTTTATTTTTATTTTTTAAATCAGAAATCAAGAAACCTCACAACCGAAATTAGAGAAAAATTTGAAGGATGAAAGCATTATTTTAGGCTTCACAGACTAGAAAAATCTATCAAGTACCATTATCACTTACTTTCAAATTTGTATCTGTAAAGCAGCCAAAACCACAAGGAGATATGATTTTTTTTTTTTTTTTTTTTTTTTAAGAGAAAGAAAAGGAAAAGTAGCTGCTGCATCACAAAACTGAACACACACACAGGACACAGAGCAGTCTGTTAAAGTTATCTTCCAGAGAATGATCTGAGTCTTTTCTAACTTCTACCAATTTCAAGAGAAGTATGATTGCTCCTACACTTCATGAGAACTATTTGCTTTCTCATATAGCTGGAACATCATCTTTCTTTTCCCCTTCTGATTGATTAACCCTTTCCTCCCTCAATTTCCTCTCAACTCTTTGTTACCATAGGGTTTCACTGACAGAAAAGGTGGAGCTATAGAAGAGGTCTTAATAAATCAGAAGAGAATGAGATTAGTGAGCAGCAGATGACAGCATGGACAGATAAAGATCAAAAGAAAACCCAAAACCCAGCACAGCACTAGCTTAATTTTCTTAGCAGAAGGAATTAGTTTCATCTTTCAGGTTCAGTCCATTCTTCACCAGCAAAAGTGTACTGGCTACATCACAAGGCTCGGTGAAGGAAAAGGCTCTTTCTGAACCAAGCAGAGCATAGATCTGAAGATGGGATAATGTCCTGCATTGTTTGAGATAACTCAGAAAAATGCATAGAACAGAGCAAAATATCCAAGACTGCTTTGCAGGAACAAGAAAGAGGTAGCAACCCTAATTTTAACAGGGCTTTTCACTGAAGGGAAAGAAAGTCTACAAAAGTCAAATCAGCTGATTTCAAATGGTTTGCATCCCAGGATGAATCAGGTTACACTGATTTAAGCCCAATTTAATTTAGGCAGGTTTTTAAACCACAAGAATAAAGACATTCTTAGTACATATTAATAATTAAACCAACATATACACAATTAGCAATATCCTACATAATAGTAAACGCTTAAGAGCTTGTTTTAAGTTATCCTAGTTAATTTGTTTAAAAACAAGCTGAGTAGATTTACTGTACAAGGTTTGCCATTCTACACATTTCCAGTAATCAGTCTCTGTAGCAGTTCAGTTTATGAGCTTTAAGATCCAAATTCAACTGTGTCTTCAGTTATCTTCTTGAATTCATAGTTTCCTCTGCCATCCATGCGCAAGTAAAACTGAAACAAAAACACATACATTATCAATCCCTTAAAAATTACCACCCCGTAAGCACACAAATAAGTTACAATTTTTAAGAAGCTTTAGCGTAAAATCTTAAATTCAGCTGGCCAGGGCTTCCCACCTTGTGCTTCACTAAATTCGATCACCTCTAGGAGAAAAAAGTATGTGTGTGCATAATGTACATAAACACACACAGATTTTGTTTTTACAAAGCATCAATCTACAGGTCACACCCAGACGGAATGTCGATCTTCTGTCTGCTGTGACAATGTACTGAAAGCATACATTCATCCCTCTATATTAATTCAGCATCCACCCCTCCTCCCTTCCTGTTATACACACACACAATTTGGGTCTATGTATTAGAGAGAAATTTATGTACAGGTTTAGGAGGTAGGTATCTTCTGAAAGCAAGTTCTCCATACTTTCTACTGAACTCTCATTAAAGTTGGTTTGCTGTTGGCTTAGGGTTATTTTTTCAGGCTAAAAACTTTTCATAATTAGATGTGCAAGAATATTTCAAATACTGCAACAGTATTATGAAATAATCCTTTTATTAAATTAACCTTTTAATAAAACAGAACTATTATTTCCTAGTGACCTACTAGGAAATAAGATGTGAACATCTTGAATTTAATAGAAAAATCAAAATAAATCTCAACCAACTACAGATATACTTAGTAAAAGGATAGATTACGTACATCATGATGTTTCCAGAGTGACTTCCGGTGGGATACAGTGAAGAGAGTAATGCCAACCTACATGAATAAGGAAATAAGGCAGTTAATGTCATTTTTCTCATGGAGAGATAGTATTTATTTTTCAGCCTGATACAGCTGATGAAGTTAAATTCATAAAAACAAGCTTCCAGACCACTTCCAGTCTGTGTAGTAGTAAGTAGTGTAAATATGTAGCCTTAATGCAAGAACTTACAATTAAAAAAAAAAAAAAAAAAAAAAGAGTTCCAACTTTCCCAATTGATTTCACCATTCTCTTGCTCCAGATCGTTTGGTATTAATAAGGCAAGGAAGATAAAGCTTCAGGTGACTAAAATACAGCTGATAATTTAAAATAGTCTACTTAAACATGAAAAAAAAAAGTCACAAATCCCCAGGCCACAAAAGCTATTAATTATAACCTTTGTAAGGGACAACTTAAAGGCAATTTTCCTTCGCTTCCTTGCAACTCAGTTAACTATGCATCCCCAGCAGCTGTACCAAATAAAAGACCAAATGGCTCCAATAATAAAACGGTAATTTTCTTTGTTTCTGCAAGGACAGATTAGATAGGAACTCTGTTTCTCAGCAATATGCGTTAGTCACCTGGCAACAGTAATTCTAAAAACAAGCGGACGTTCCAGTCTTAATGAAATAAAACACCCTAAACTGTTCTTACAAAATGTTCACAGTATTCATAGTTATGTGGCAAAATTACTTCAAGAAACAATGCCTATTATTCTGCAGTCCTCATCTAATGAGAGTTCTGATGCAGAGTATCACATGTACACCTAAATTACCAAGAGACTTTAAAACACTTATCGAACCCTAGCACGCACAAAGAGACCTTGCATGCCCTGAGCTATTCTTTTTCCTCCCTCCAATAAATTCTATGCTAGGCATAAGATAGAATCCACTTATACTATTTTCAAGTTTCCTCTTAACCACAGATACAATTCTAGAGATGTATTTGAGGAAAAAAATTACGTGTTTTTAGGAGTACATTTCAAATAACTCTTGTAAACTAAGTAAACTCTTTCGCTTTTCTTAGCCATGATGAACAACGGATGAATACTAAGGAAAAAACAAAGATTTTCTTAGTAATACAATCTCAGGGATGCAAGAGCAGAAGAAATGAGAAAGAGTGGATAGGCAGTACCAAAGTTCTTCTACAGCACTGATTTGTGAAGGCCCTGAGCGTTCTCCTCCAGAAACATCTTCATGCACACCCTGAATACTTCACTGTATAACACATATTCGAGCTCCCACACTAGGTCTGAAACAATACTAGGCACTTAATATAAGTTTTTTTCTGAAGTAGTAAAGAATACTTATCTGGAGTTGGAAGATGCAGCCTGGCCCTCTCAAATAACAAAGAAAAAAGATTATCTTTCCGCAAGGCACCATAGAAGCATGCAGAATGTCTGGGACCAGGTTATTTGCTATGTAAATCACAGAACTGAGTAAGTGAGAAGAAATGAAATAGCAGTGGGCCATTTCTACTACAGAGATTCATGAGGCATTACTGCAGGAAGAAATAATTACACTAAAGTGATGAAACATACGTGTATTCACTGTCTAAGGACTGACACAACTGCTATAGCTAGCAATTTTATCTCCAGTCTTTCTAAAATAGAAACTCACTAAAAGCAGTGAGAATACAGGAATGCTTTCTTGTACAATTCATTGAAAAATAAAAGGAAAGGACTTACCTTTCGGCAGTGGTTGTAAATGTAGCCTTCTACATCAACACTAACAGCACTGGTGCATTCATCCAGAATTGCAAACTGGGGCTTATGATAAAACAGTCTTGCCATCTGGAATGCAAACCAAAGAAACTATGTGGATACACGACTGCAGTCAGTACAGCCTTGTGACAATTTAAACTTAAAATCGATGTCCAAAAATTTACTGCAGCCAGAGAATTGAGAGCTGTACATTACATCATTGATTTTTTGTTTTCACTTGCAAAACCATTATTTTAAAATCATCTTTCACATAATCAAAGCGCAAAGAGTGCTACAAGCTCAACATTCTTACTACATTTCAAGCAAAAGTAATTGTTTCTTTAACTATGTGTTTTTGCTGTATTCAGATACTTGACTTTTTGGGGTTTCCTTCTTTAAGTAAAATATCAATATTTAATACACAAAATTTGCTTAAAATCCAGATTGCATTTTCAACTTATTTCCTGTATTTTTTAAGTACTTATGCTTTTGAGACATACAGCCATTCTCTGTTTTTCTCCTCCACTGAGTACATCCATCCAGTCCTGAACACTGTCCCAGCCTCCTTCACGCTCCAAGATTTGACCCAGCTGGACATTATCCAAGTACTCCTTCAGCACCTTTTTTGAAAAGTAGTAATAAAGTTTCAGTGAACTTTAAAAATATATATATTTAGAAGAGTTATAAAGGGTTATCCTACTATGCAGGTGTAACATCAACCATGATAAACATTAGAAACAAACTAAATGTAGTGTTTTTAATAGTATCAGTATTTTTAATCTAAAGCACAACCATTTGTTTCACTTAATATGAGTACATTAATCACTTATTACCTGGTCAGAAATCCCTTTCTTTCGCTGATCTTCTAAAGTATCTGGGTATATAACTTGATCTCTGAGTGTTCCAAGAGTCATATATGGTCTCTGAGACAGTTACAGACAATAAGTTATGTCAAATATTTAGGAACAGTCATCAAAGGAAGAGAGAGAAGACTTGTCTGTTAAAGTGCTTTATCTCACCTGAGGAACATAGAACAACTTTCCTCTTACAGGTTTTGTTAAACGTCCACCAAACAATGGCCACAACTACAAGAAAAAGATTTAAACTTGAGGAAAAAAGTTCTACAATTGTGTTTCTGTTGCAGATTCTTCCAAATCTATTTGAAAGTTTCCTTACTTCACCAAGAACACGAAAAAGTGAGCTCTTCCCACATCCGTTTGGCCCACAAACCAGAACATTTGCACCAGATCGAACCTAAAAATGGAAAGACAAAACATTAAAACAGTAGTGAGAAAGTACTGCTGAAAGCTGCTATAAATGATAACACAAACTCTTGCCCTTGTAGGCTTGTACATAGTAGCAGATTTTGACATCAGTGAAGAATTTCCAACAATACTTAATTCTTTTCTCCAGCTAGTTTGGCATCAATTGCAGCTGGAAAAAAAACATACTTGTAACAAACTTTATTTGCAACAACAGTTTACTGCCTTTATTTTTCAAAATTAAGGAAAAACATGAATTTTGTTCTTGCATATGCACATCATACAAGCATTTTTGTTTGCTTGTTTTTATTCTTGTTTTGTTGTTTGTTTTTTTTGTTTTGTTTTAAACTCTGACCACTTACCATTTTCACTTTAAAGTATAAAATGAAGCACAATACCATTGGAATGATATTTACAATCTTACCTCAAAGTTCAGGTCTTGGATCAAAACATCACCATTAGGTGTCACCAATGGAACATGATCAAACCTATTTGCATTTTAAGAATAAAATAAATCAAAATGAGAGCAGATGCCTAAAGTTAGCTAGCACTGCATGCTTAGGCAAAGATTTCAGGAACAGGGACGACTTCAGCAGTATTTCATTCAGTACATTATCTCAGTTTCTAACAATCAGCAGCGAAGAAAATTAAGACTGTTTTTGTTTGTTGGGTGTTTACTGAACCTCTTGAAAGGTTCTCTTCATGTATCTGTTTTCTGAATATTTCTAAATCTTTAGTCTCCAAAACATCCTATGGTTTTAGCTTGCTTTTTTTAAATAGCTCTATCACCAACTTCCTTCTCCTGCCCTCCACCTATACTCCCATATCTGAGTTCCACACTAACTAGATTGAAGCTATTTAATGTCTTAACCTGCCTTACTTGGTGTCTTTGTTTCAGTAGTACTACTACATCCACCTATGTTCTTTAGGCCACAAAAAAAATAAAACCTGCTACTTAAGTACATCAGTGACCAAAGCATACAAGTGCTTTGAAAATGAATATAGACTTCTTCCTGATTTTTGCAGCTGAACTATATCAAAGAACAAAACATGCTATCAAAATATTTTCTAAAGGACTGATGACACATTAATAAAAAAAAAAAAAAACAAAAAAAACGCATGGTCAGGCAGCAGGAAATGTTACCAAGAAGGCTAAGTGAATACAACAAGCATTATGTTTCCTGCTAATATTGAAGAACAAAGACTGACTCTCAGAACAGAAGTGTTAAATGGTAATGAAAGGGAATTGTTTATAAGTGATCTATGCTACAGCAGGAATTTCTTATTGTAATAAAGTGTATTGCTCTATAAACAGTGGTAGAAGACTACAAAAACAGACCACGTTAAAAATACTGAAGGTGTAGGAACTTGAAAAACATACTTGATAAGGTTATCGGTGTTGATAATTTCGCCAGATCCCGGTATTAAAGGTAAAGCTTGTTTCATATCTGCATCTTAATTAAAAGAAAAAATGTATTAGAAACTGGAGCATTAGGAAGAGATGCCTAGTATTGCACACCATGCAGCCCATTTACCTTTTTCCTGTGATACCATGGTACGTTGATATTTGCCACTATTCAAATCTTTCAGAACCTGCATTAATTCCGTAATCCGAGCTGTGAAACTAAAGAAAACTTATGAATAATCCTTAGAAGTTTCAGAAATCTATGTGAGGAGTAGTATTCTATTAAAAAGTCAAAATAAAATGTTCATCAAATCAGCACAGGAAGTGAAGAGTTTAGAATTGCACTGAGGTTGTAAGAACCTTTTCCTACTGCAGTCAGATATTCCATATTTTAGTGAAGGACGTATTGTAAGTGAAAAACAAACCTCCAACCATTTTGGCAAAATAACACATAACTGATTCACAGGTACCTGCCAACATCCTTTCAACTAACCATTCAAACTGTACGCTGCTTCTTTTTAGTGGAAGCAAATATCACGTCTTCAAATACAGCGTTTCCAGTGCAAAATATTTTTAATTTTTGAATACACTATCATGAACAAAGCAAATAGCTCATTTTAATTCTACAGTTACCTGTTTCTTAAAATGAGATGAGAATCAGCAAAAACATAACTTCAAGAAAGATCATCTTATGCAAGTAGTGTTACACTTACCCAGCCAATCTCGTCATTTCACGACCTGCTAGGACTATTCTACCCAAAGCTTGAGACATTCTCAGTAACATTCTTCCACTTTGGTAGTAATCCTAGAGTAGAATAAAGTTTCTTTATATGAACTAACAAAACATAAATTCAATATATTGTTTTAAATTCTGTTGTGCTTACCTCTAGAAGTTCTGCATGGGTACTATTCTGATGACGAGGATCAGCCAGGTTCAAAAATGGACGACTAACAACCAGGTAACCAACCACAGTGGCAAGATCTGTAGTTTTTAAGGGTAAATATTAACCCATATACTAATTGAAGCAATTAAAAGAAAAAAAATTTAGTGCTGGCTATTTATTACAGTCCATTAGTACTGAACACTTACATTTGGCAATGATAGTATCAATGAAACCCATAGAGAACCGGAACAGGATGAAGTTATGTAAGTGTTCCACCTGGCAAGTTACAGAAATAAAGAAATCAAACTTTATCAGTCCTTGTTTTACTGTGTTTTATTATTATTATTATTTTTTTTTTTGAATTTTGAATCCAAGTATAGTTATTTTTCAGTATTTTTCACAAAAGCCCTTAACAAAGTCTACAGCCTAACTGTGATAATTACTACCAATGTCCCTACTGGCAAACATCTGCATTCTAAATCAAGAAAATCTACACCTGAAATTAAGCATAGAAAGGGGTCAGTAACGGTGGTGAGTAAAAAGGAGTTGAACAGCAAGAGAAAGACCATTCAGTCAAAACTACATCCTGATTTTATTCTAAAAACAGATTTATAATCTGATGATAGTAACAGCATAAACACCAACTCAGTTTAATTTATACAAATGTACACATCAAGACCAAGGGAAAGGCTTAGAAGAGCTCTAAATTAAAGAGCGCAAAATAAGCAAGGAAATAAAACTCTGCAGCAGGAAAAAGAGGTGGAGAAGTGGACAGAAGTGTTGAAAGTTGGCAAAACAAAGAACAGAAACAATTAAGGAAAAAGATGGTATACAAAAAAAAAATAAACTAAAAGGCCCTTAGTTTCTGAACAAGAAACATGAGGCACAAGAAGTCAAAGGCTGAGACATACACAAGTAGAAAGGAAGACAAGACTGAAGTGTTTCATTTGTAATGTGCTGAACAGACAAAAATCAGTGTTGAAGAGTTAAACCACATTTGAATTGCAAAGTAAGACTTAATCAGGAGAACTAGGAGTAGTTTCAAATGAATATTTCTGCAGACACACATTTTAGGACATTTCTATTTCTCAGCTTTTTCTTTGCAGTCTCCACTTTCATTCCACTCTATTTTTGCATATACAACTGCATACAGTTATACTGAACCAAAATAAGAAACAAATCTTTCAATGTAGTTCATTTGTTTATTAATTATTCAGAATGTTCTTAGAGAAACCTGTGTATGACAACTTCTCAAGAGATATATATTACAAAAATCCAAGATATTATCCATTTCTGTACTACACAATATCTTTCTTTTGACCAGAACCTCAAAGTCAGTTTATGCAATACAGTTACATTAGAATAATTATTTTAGCTGAAATTATAGTACTAACTACTATGCAAAAATTCTTTGACACAAAGCTGGTCATAATTGAGCTGATTTTAATATTGCTAGTACAAAAATCAGCTGTTTCAAGAAAATGAACTTAATGGAAACAGTGTTAGATAAGCCCTTTTCTGAAGAAATAAAACTGGAGAAAGGTTCAAAAGAATGTCAAGGAAAAAAAAGATAAACTCGAATCATGATGAGAAAATAATCAAAGTTTTGCTTAAAGTGTTTTTAGAAGTCTTACCAGTTTACGGAAGGTTCTGTGAATAGTCTGTTTTTCTCTCAAATTTCCATTATAGAAAGCAATTTCTTCACTTTAAAAAAAAGACAAAGAAGGAAACTTCATTTTTTTTTTTTTAAATGACAATCTGAAAGAGTCAACTATAAAACAGACTGTTCTTTTTGTCTGAAATAGGAGTTTTTGCCCTCGAACAACTACGACGTATACAGCAGTTCTTTTAAATTAGGAATACAATGCAAATAGAAATGATTACATGATCTGCATAAAGATGTGAAGACTCAGAACCGATAGTGTCTTTCAGAATATATTTTAACATCCAGCCTCTATTTACGCCACAGAATTATTTTGTCACTTCTATCTTGCTAACCAAGTAAATCTATACCTGTTTGTAATAAGCCGTGAGTTGACGTATCTGTACTCCCCTTCATATTTTTGTTCTATGATAGTCATCTTGCCAATTGGTCTCCTTAAACGCGTAAGGAAAAACCCTGACACAATCAAGTATGCCATCATGCTAGCTGGACCCTGTAAATATCAAAAGGGAATAAAAATTTTCAATCCAATGGTTTGCAACCAAGGTTTACAATCCAATGGAAACTGCAACATCTATATCCAAAACGCACAGAAAGCATTAAATCCTTGACATCCTTGATTCTCTCTTTCCACATGTCTGTATTAGCATCCCCTTACAGTCCCTTTCGTGCTGCTCCTCTTTCATGCAGCCAGCATGATCTTCTTGCTCCTAATTCCATGTTTAGGGATGTAATTCTCCCTCCCAGCTCTCTACTCAAATTTTTACCATCATCCAGAGAAAAATCTACATCTCCCATTTTGCTTACTTGTTTCACTCAGTTTCCTAAATCCTTCCTATCTTCTCTCCTTCATTTCCACCCGAGGAATGGCTCCTCTTTATACAGGTTACAAAGAAACAGGAAAACTAATTTTTCCCTTAAAAGCCAGACGCGCAAGATAAGAGCAATTAGAAAGGGCACTGTTCCAAAGGGAATTCCCAAGCAACAGCCAAAAGAAAACAAAGAACTTATGCTTTGTGATAGCTGAGTGCCTGCAAATTCTGCTTTTTAGACCACAGAATCATAGAAATCTTAGAGCTGGAAGGGACCTTTAAAGGTCATCTAGTCCAACTCCTATGTGACAAACAGCAACATCAAAGATCAATCAGGTTGCTCAGGGTTAACCTAAACCTCTAAACCTATCCTCTTTAAGCTTGAGAGCTTTTATCTTGCTTGCCTCAAGACAAAAAGAACTGAAGTTTATAAAACACTAAGTATTAAAGCAAATTTTAGTATATCCTCTGAAATAATGGATCAAACTATGATTAAGATCTAACATTCTTCTCAGACTCCAGATACAATGCTAGAACCAAAGGAATAGAACTTATTTATGTAGAAAACACTCAAGTTACCTGAGCTCCTATTGCACTTGTTAGCTTGAAGATATACAAAACTATATCCAAGAAGGGCTGTAACACAAGCATAGAGGAAACAAAACATTAGAATATCAGCATAATATGAATATATAATTGTGATTTTACCTCATTGCATCAAAAAACAAAGTTTCATACATGAAACAAAGGAAGATGCGCTCAGCCACACCTCCCTAGCCATAGTAGTATTTCTATTTAACTATGAATAAGCAGTTATTCTTCTTCTGAAATCTAACTAGCTGAGAAAGTACACACACATCCCTGCTTACCTGTTTAAAAAGAGCATTACGTTCTTTAAATAAAATTTAAGGAAAAATTTTACAACCTATCACAGGGTTTTAGCAGAGGTTATGGAAACTGCAGAGGAAAAAAGATATTACCATAATAGCTTAAACAATTTTTTTTTTTTAACCACATCTATAACTCAAAGTTCTCTATAAAAAAGTTTACCTTGCTAAGGTTTGAGTACAGGTCCACTACACTGTTACAGAATTTTTCCACATCCTGTGTAAGGAGTTGATCTGGGTTAGCTATTCTGTTGTCCAGATTTCCCATTTTGTAGTATGTATAAGCCCTGTAACAAAACAGTGGTTAAGAGGCAGAAAAAAGAGATATCATAACCTTATGATCTCAAATAATTGGAAATTCCTTACATCGTGCAATAAGGGGAAAACAACGCAGACATTAAATGACTGCATGGAGTCAACACTGTTTATACTTCTGCAAGAACAGATCCACATCAACTCTAATGTTTATGCTCCAGAACATCACCCTTGCTGAATCTCAGTCCCACACTGCTCTACGCTCTGGTGCTGCATTTTGAGTTAGAAGATCTTTGTGATCATCTCAACAGCACATCTGACAACCTAAATTTAGTGCAGAAGAATGTAAGAAGCTACTCAAATTCATACATCCAATCCAGCCAGTAGATTATTAGCACCAAACAAGAGCAACTGAAGGACTTGAGAGCTCACCTATTAATAAAAGCCTTTTTTTTTTTTTTTTTGTCCATTTGAGCCAACTCTGCCATCTTCGCACCTGTTGCCATATACAACCTGGATGAACCACTCATCCTTTTCAATGCTAAATGCAATCAGAAGTCTTTTCTAAATAATGTAACTACTAAGCATCTTGCTAATTTCTTACTATGGCCTTAAACTGATTTGTTTCAATTTGGATCAATTCAGTTTTTAAAAACACTGGACATTAACAAGGTGTTACTCACTTGAGATATTCCTCATAGAGGTATCTGGTGAGCCTTACTCGGAAGCAGAGTTTCAATTCATTTAGACCATATTTCAAGAAGTTATTTACTAAAGAGATCTAGAAAGAGACAGTATTTCAATATTTAGATAACAAGATTCAATATACCTCAATTCATCTGCAGCACAGCTTGTGCAAACACTTTAAAGTAGGGGAATTGTCCTCTGGAAGTCAGTAATACTGTTTAACTTACTTAAAACCAAATATATGGTGTCCACACAATTACTGATTAAGTTTTCATTTACATTTTTGACAACTCCAGTTCTCTGTGATACTCATCACATCAGAAGATCTAACATTAACCAACATTCAGACAACAAATCTTTAGCTTTTCTGCTAAACTAAGAGAGCCACCCTTTAATGTGGCCATAGTGCCCTAATGACTGATTCACTATTATGCCTACCATATAACAGCTAGATTATTTATTAGGTAGTAACAATTGTGTTGTCTTTTTTTTTTTTTTTTTAATCTAGCAGGAGTCAGATTTTCGAAAGCTGAAGGAAAAGTCAATGGAAAAAAACCCAAGTCTTAGAAAAGAGTTGTAAGAAATTTAAAGCTAGAAAACTGAAAAGAGTTCTTCGATTGTATCAGAAAATTCTAAAACTGCATTGCTAAACATCACCCCATTCACAGAACGAGACTAGGCAGTCCTACAGGTGCCATACTGTGCAGTTAGCCAAAACTACCACAAACAAAACCAACCTGAAAAACTAAACGTAAGAGCAAAGTCAGCAAGTACGCAGAAATGTGCCAATAGTCTCTCACATACTGAAGCCAGAAAATTAAATCTGTTCAATACAGACCTTCACATAAAGCAACTACTCCCCACAGACTCTGAGACACCCATTTGAAATCTTTTCCTCAAATTTTCATTTGTGCCATTCTTATAGCAGGAAATATCTCAAATCCAAGAAAAGCACTTACGGCAGGCATTGCGGCAATGAAGTTGAACAAGTATTTCTTGAAATCTTTTCTGCTGCGACCAATGATAGCACTGCAAACAGCCATAAGCTAAGAGTTATTTACAAGAGAAACTATAATCTGGTAGTATTCAAATGGAGAAACTGTCAGTGGATCACACAGCAGAGGAAAAAAAAAAAAACTCACAGCGAAGACCAGCGGTTTGTAGCTGTAGGATCAAGAATGACAAACTCAAGTAAAATATGCATCAGGAGAATTCTTATCTCCCACTAGTAACAAAACAAAATTATCCTCTGATATAAAGATATAACTACTGCCGTTGAACTTCCTTACATGTTCTCGACATTACAAGATCAGAGGTGCTAATATAACAGATAAGCTGGACAGCCAAAATATTATTGCTACCAGCTGGCTGACAGTTTCAAAAGAATAGAATCTGAATTTTCTAGCTGAAAAGACAAAGCAATATGAAGATAGAACCATATCAGTATTAGAATTTTATTACATCTTAAAGATGAACCAATTTGATTTATAACCAATTAAAAAAAAAAATGTTGCTGATGAGAAGCTACATTTATTTGGAAATATTGCAAATGAGCAACTAAAAAGACTAACAGTTCACCAATTCTGAAGCAAACAGGAAAAACACAGCAACAGCATAGCACAGTAGCTTCACTGTTGCAGCAACTATGGAAAATTAGCAGAGTATGTGACTGCCTATGTTACCAAGTGCAGCAGTTTTTAAACACCAGAACAGCAGCAGTAAGTTTTAAAGGATCATCTTGAATAGCCCCCCTATTATCTTTCTTTACAATTGTATTATGGGAACAAAATATCTGTAATTTAACAGAACTACATATTTCTGATTCTATTCAAAACTTACTTTACACCTCTAGTTCTAATGCCCCCAAGTTCTGCTATGCAGTCACCTGTACATTGACTTCATTTGTTGCAGGACCATCACATAACCATTCTAAAGCACCTCCCTGGACATTCAGATCACCACAAGACTTAGAGTTGTCAATGTACAAAATATGACTGCAAAATCATTTACCAAGAGGTACATTTGATTTAAAAATAGTGTCCAAGAGCAGAACAATAATTTTTTTTTCTCCTTTTCAAAATAATAGGAGCTATGAAATTATGACTATGCCAGTTACTCGGGCACAATAATATGCAATAAGTGTCTGAATTAAACTACCCTCCCCTGCTAAAAGTAAGAAAAATATTTTAAAATAAGCAGTTAATAGATACCTTTCAATGACTGTTCCATTTTGAATCATCCAAATATCACAATATGTGCGGACTACCAGCATTACAGCAATAAGTAGCAAATAACCTGTCTAGAACAGAAATGGATATATAATAGTTAAACAATGGATAAAAGTCATCATATTTTAGCACTCTAATAACTGAAAGTGGATGTAGCTTTTTATATTTACGTGTTTTTTTGCCATTTTAAAGTACGCACTACAATTTTGCCCTATTCTAGCAAGGTATATTAGAAGAGAAAACAACTCCAAAAACACCCATTTGTCTTTGTTACTCAAGGCAATGCTTACCTCCTTACAAAGTGCTCTAGGGACCATTATTTTCAGGATTCGACATATCCTTGCAATAAACAACCTGTCCACCATCGCTCGCTCCTTCTTTCCCTCTTTCTGCTCCACATAGAACAAGAAGAACAACAAAAGAGAGATTTCTGTAAAGCATGTTTAGATGGTGTGATATTCTCCCTAGCTGCATTACTTACATCTATCTTCCTTCCACAGTTTTTTGCAATTTTTCCTTCCAGTTTTAAGACTTGCTCATACAAGTTAAAAGAAATGTAGGAATTGGGATCGCATGCATTAACAGCTAACAGAAATCTTAAGTAGGAACTAAGCTATCAGAACAAGGTGCAATAGGAAATAGTTGCCATGATACAAAATCATTAGTTCAAGCATTAAAACAAATGTAATATAAAACAAATATTAAAACAAGTTATAAAGCATTTTGCCATCTCGAAGTTGCTTGTCTCTGGAAGACATCATCTGCCAGTATTCCTAAGGCCACATCCCATTGCTTCTCTAGACCATTGATTGCTTGAACTCTACTGGTAGCTCTTTATTGCTAAGAGTACGATCAAACTTAGAGAACTAGTCCTTAAACGTTCACGATGCACAAAGAGATGAAAAAGCATATGGCACACATCAAGCACTAACAAAAACTTCAGTTATATGCGATTACTCTGATTCTTCCATTTGTTTCACCATTACAAGTCTGAAGGTGTCATTCAAACTACACTTGCATCATACTCATCACTGGGTCCAAACCAAAGCTGCAATTATGGGACAGAAAGCAAAAAAAGGATCAATAGCACTTACAATTATTAAATATATATAACATGAAGAAATAATTACCTCATTGCTCTGCAAGGCTTGTTTTCCACTTCTTCTACTGTAAAAGAAAAATAAAAGTATTTCACTTTTTATTAACATGCATTTGTCTTGATCTCTACACATGGGAGACAAACAGAAAATCTGTAGATTACATCTCTACCACCTATTACAAAGCAGCATAGCGTCCTCACAGCAGGAATACCTTTTGTATCAAACTTACTTGCTAATTTTACGCCGTTACATGAAAAGTTATCCATTCTACAATTTGGTTTCATACAGGGAGATTAAGCCTCCCTCTTATCTCTTGAGTTCTGCTTCACCTTGTGTTTTGCACCACCAACTCCCACTGTTTCTACATCTCTAAAAAAAAAAACAAAAAAAACAAAAACAAACAAACAAACAAACAAACAAAAAAAACTTAGTAGGCCTGGCTACAAGGCTCCAGTGACCACAAGTGAAACTACTTGAATGCAGCTTCAGCAGACCAACTTCAATTTCACACTGTCCACATAAGCCAAACAGATTTGTTTCGCAAGATATTTGACTTTCAAATAACTCATTATGCTATTCATAAAGATTATTTGCTTAATAGCCTGTGCTGCACGGGAAGAAGATCCTGTGAAACTAAGGCTTTGCACAGGTGTGCTCTGGTTTTCATTTTTCATTCTGTCCTTTCTTTCCTCCCCTCATTTTCAAAAGGGTTAGAGGAAAAACACTTACCAACAATCACCCAAGAACACAGAAGTATTGTCTTTGCCCTTTAAAAAAGCAAGCTGGCATTTAAGACAGTTACAGTTTGTCTTTCTTTCTGAACATCGAATAAGCGTGTGAAAACAGTGGGAGAGTTTACACATTTATGTAGTTTAAAAGTGACAGCCATCCACACCAAATTGTAATATTTCTCCAACATCATAATAAAAGTATTTACAGCAGGCCCAACTACAATAACAGTTTCAAGCCAGTAGGTAGGAAA
Organism: Tetrao urogallus; assembly: GCF_951394365.1. Taxonomy (NCBI): domain Eukaryota; kingdom Metazoa; phylum Chordata; class Aves; order Galliformes; family Phasianidae; genus Tetrao; species Tetrao urogallus. The sequence continues at coordinate 16,411,695 of NC_136818.1, read as the reverse complement.
TCCCAGGGAAGCAGAGAGTAAGCAAGGCACTGCTCCTTCTGCCTCCAACTCCCCCAAAAGTGCAGACACTGCCCTGTAAACACTTATCCACAACTTTATCAGCATCATCTCACACCTGTGCTTTTAAGTGCTGCAAAGGAGGTACCTAGGACAAAACGTCTAATTTATGGTGATTGGGAAGACCTCAATGTCATTGACCAATGAAGCAAAACAACTTAATTACAAAGAAGGAAGAGGCAGGGCAGCAGAAGAACATGAAAAAAGGAGACCAGAAAGTGAGAAGGAAGAGATGCCAGCTTAAGAAGAGCTTAATTAAAGGTAATGGTGAAGCACAAGCTCAAAAGGAGAAGGTAAAAATCTCCTGTTACTACTTGTGCAAAATACAGAGTAAAGAACATGACACACAGTAGAGGGCAGACCAGTGAGAAATAATAAAAGTTCAGAAGAGATGTAACACAAAGGAAACATTTGGAAATGGTAACAGCACGCAGAGTCTAAGAAATAATTTAGGTAGAGACTACAGCCTGGTGATGCAGGAGCGACCTACTGCTGCCACAAGAAATTTCTCTCCTTCTTGATACATCTAATTTTTCAAAGTACAAAAGACCTATTAAGGCAAAAAAAAAAAAAAAAAAAAAAGAAAAAAAAAGGCCTAAAGTAAGGATCAGTTTAGGAGCATGGCCACATCTGGTTTGGGAGAAAGAAAAAAGCATTACTCTTATGAGTTAATAACTGATCAAACTAAGTGGCTATCTTCCTGCATGATTCATGAATTGCAGAAGTGCAAAATAAAAGCATGCTGCTCTTCAAGATATCCTACAATAACTCCTACCTTTGTAACTTCAAGGTCTGCCAAAGTTTGAAATCACAGCACTCAATATACAGCTACTGCTGCTTTAAAATGATCAGATACTAATATATCAAAATAGTACTATATTAAGAATACGAGGTCCAGCTGAATACCTGAAGTATTTAATACATTTCTCCTACAGTAACTGTAGAAATTCAGTAGGTGAAGGAATTGAATTCGCATGAAACTGATTATCCACTAAAGAAAAACAACTGTTCAGAAACAGCCATATTTGTGAACTTGCATTTAATTTGTATTTGTATTCACAGAGTAATCACAGAATCACAGAAACAAAGATTAAGATAAAAAATTACATATTTGTAAATGAAAATGGAGCTGTAATGATGCTTTTCTTCCAAAGAAAAGAAATCACGCATGCTCCAACAAGTCTAATACCTCCACTAGAAATTAAGCAACCACAGACTAACTACAGGTTACTGAGATGCAGAACAACTAGGGCTCAAGAGATCCAAGTTGCTCTCAACATTAACAAAATTAGTCCAGTGTCATTTCCAGAAGTAAAACTGTTTTGCTTGCAACAAAAGACTCCACTGTAACTCCTCTGCATTCTGTTCCAGGCAGTTTCCTTCTCAGAAGTCCCACTTTCTCAGGCTGCTACCTGCTGGCACTACTCCAAACTCCATTATCCTATTGTAGAGGTTTGTGTGAGAATTGTGGTTGCATTCTCACTGAGTGTAAAGACTAAATAACATCCTCAGTTAGTCAGCAAGAATACAGCAAGACTATCTGGTTGCAGCAGAAAACTCCAACATATGAGCCAATTCAGCTCCCCGTTATTTCAGACTTTACCTAATGCTAGAGCAGCACAGCCCTTAGTGCTGGAAGGGTGACTGCTACATGCTGCCCAGTTCCTCTATTGCACTTTTCCTGGTATGGGGGCATGCTTTAGTCTGAGCAGCACGAGTATGGGCTGCTGGGAACAGAAACAGGCTGGTTTTTACTGCGGTGTTCATTTGAGAGATTACTTAACCCACACACCCCACTCTCCAGTTTGCACTACAAGGCACTTCATTCAAGTTAGTGCACCTGTCATCAGTGGGCTTTGGAGCTCCAGAACTATGAAGGTTGATTTGGTGATGTGGAAGAAAAAGATATGGATACAACTCAGGTTAGTGCACTGTCTCACAACCATTCAGTCAGTGTTACTATCACCCAGGCAGCCACTGTCTAACTGCAGAAAAGCTCTACTTTCAGCCTTTAGCCCAATTGCTCTCACTTCACCACAGAGTGACACTGAAACCTAGTTAGATAGTGTCCACACAGAGGCTGACGTGGCTAGGGTAATGACAACTACAGAAGCAAGAGCCATTTTCAGACAGCTGAAAGGAAGCAGTGCTGGATTTGCCTCTGCATTCCCTTATCAGTAAAACTATTCTCTTTAAAGAAACACGCAACAATGGTGGTTGCTCAAAGGATCATTCTCAGTATTACTGCAGAAGAAAGTGATTTCAGAAGCACTGCAAAAAGCTTTCCAGAGACCATCAAGTCTGGTTACATAAAGGGAACTACTTGGCAAATGTAGTTCTGTGCTTTTGTTAGCAAACAGGAAAGTTAAAGAATTACAGTTTCTTGAAATATCAGTCTCCTTCTAGGCTAAAGTTCACTAGTTTCATGGAAGCAATCTACACTGAGCTGATTGTAACCACATGAAATTGCAGAGATAAAGACAGAGATAAGTAAGTCTTGCAGTTTAATGACAGTCAAAGTGGAAATCAGAGATTGAAAACAGTATATTGCGACTAACTACAAAGAAGCTACAAAGTTCAGGTCATGCTACCTGCTTTCTATAGGATATCTGGCTTCTGCTAAACCCAGCACAAAGGAAGAGGTTCTGTTATAGAGAGAAACTGAACTTTTCAAACAGTTGCTACCTCTGAGCAATCTTTGTGTGTGTTTTTTGCAGCCCTTGCATGAATACAGGTGCAATTTTCAGTCCATTTTCAGTCACACTCTGACACAGCAAAGACAATGTAATTCAAACAACTAAAGATGGAGTACAATTGCAGAGACTTATGGTGGGAGGGACTAACAGCTGTATTGAGAAACACAGTGTGTACCTCCCAGTGTAATCACTGCCAGACAGCTCCACACTGCATACCCAGCGCAGAGCAAGAGAGCAACAGCACAGTTACTTTTGGTCAAGGGCAGCAGGCACAATCCAAAAGGATGCACATTTATACAGTGCACCCTCAGAGCACACAGAAATGAAGGGAACAATTTTCTTGGCTCAACATCGGCAACTAGTTGCAGCACAACCAAAAATAACGTGAGAGAAGGCATTCAGATGACCCAGAAAGGGATTGAAAGGTCACAGGCAGCTAGGGACTGGAAGCTGAGCTCTGACTGCTGCGCCACTAACGCTCAGAAAGCTTCTAGAAGCACTTCAGAAGGCAACAAAGCAGTACTGTTTTAGAGGAAAATCTCAGTTTCAGTGTAAGCCTGCATCTCAGTAACAGAGTAAGACAAAAGGCTAAAGCTGTTGTTTTTCCATAAGCTTGCGGTCTGGCCTAAGATGAAGCTGCCACTCTCCCTCAGCTACACCAGAGGAAAAAGATTTTGTTCTCCTTCCTGCAACATGAAAAAAAACCCTGCTTCACACTGTCACACACTCATGCACTAGATCCTGGCTTAGAAAACAGCCATTTTCAGCAACTTAATAAAAGAGAAGCCACAAGTTAACTACCCAGGCCCAAAACAAACGCAGTCTGAACTCGAGGAGAAGGCCTGAGTCACCCAGTTCCTCCTGTCTCCTTGCCCTCCAGCTGAAGACAGCTTTTCTGAGCCTCAGGGAGGCTTTTTTTTTCCCCCCTACAAGGTCAGATTTTAGATACATCTTCTAGTAATCCTATCTGTATGTTTTGGTGAATTGTTTTGTTTTTCATGTTAACACAGAAGTGGCAAGCAATGGACTGATCAGTCACATTCACGTTCTGGTTCAGAGCACCATGTTGTCGCTGCCTAATCTTTCTTGATAGTTTCTTTAGCTTCTCCATTGTGCAGCACAGGTTCTCTTTAAAGCTTCCACGTGCATGGAAGCAACCTAGCCATCTGCTGCAATGCAGTTTCAACCTTTTTAGTCAGTCTTGGCATCTCCACACTGGAACAAAGTACCAAGCATGGACCTCACACACACATCTTCAGAGCCTAATGAAAGAAGGAATAAGAAAGGGAATAATATCTTCAGTGCAAAAAAACACTGAATAACAAAAAGCAAGACTTGTTTTAAGTTACAGGTGTCACTCACTAGGTTTTAACTTCTGTATTAGATTTCGTAATGTTTGAACAAGTTTTTATCAGTTCCAGTTTACTTACATGAATCACTGTCAAGTTCAAGGGCAGTCCTGACACACACCAACTTCCACTCCCTGAGAGGAAGAAGGCTGAAAAGCCCAGTGACAGCAAAGTGCAGCAGTCACACATCACCTAAGCTGACCTGTGCAAAAGCCTGCTTGACATTCATTGCATCAACTCCTCACTTTGGACCAATCCAATCTCTGAAGCTCCAGGCAAATATTTTTCTTCCTTTAAGCATTTTTTTTTTTTTCTTCAAAAAAGGGGGAGAAATCACTTGGATTTCAAAGGTTTAACATATACAAAATTAAGTTTCTATACACCAGCATTCACTTGGATTTTAATGGATGTACTGGGTGATAGGGGAAGGCAAGTGCATCTAGGACCAGATTCTAAACATCTTGTCACCTTCCGTATACTAAAAGTTCCTACTATATTCAGCTTATTCTCATTCCCTAATCTCGTCGCTCCAAACTCCTTTCAGGTCCCTTCTCCAGCAGAAACCTGTATGTGTTCAATACTTTTTGAAAATAATCCAAATACGCTCTCCATCTGTGCAAGTACTTCGCTTCCAACTACAAAGAGACTAAGGAACAATTTCCACTAGAGTGAAAGAGCCACAAACAACCAGCTCATTTACGTACCACCCACTAAGGTTTTATTTCTAAAGCAACCAAATCTTAAGCTTCTTGTTCTAGGCAGTGATGTCTAACATGTAAGACAAAGCTCATAAAACGTGGGGTTAGACTTCTGCAAATGAAAAATAACTTCATCTTACTTTAAGCATTATACAGCATAGATTTTCCTTTTTCCTTCCTTTTTCAGTCAGTCCTATACTGTGTATAACCCTATTTCATTATCTACCATTTTTTTTGACTGTCAGTATCCAATATGAGCTTACAGTCTGTGTTTAAAGAAGAAAAAAGTTTACATGAACCAAACTGCTACAGCTGTTTCAGTCCCTGGTTGGGTTGGTTTCTTTAATGTCACAAAAAATATAAACTACAAATTACATTCATGCATTCTCAGTAAATCTGAAGCCATCTGCATTCAATTAAAATAGTAATTCCTAGCAACAAATTGCTATCCCATAGTAACAGCAGATATTAAAAGGAAATATTGCTGTATGTGTTTACATACAGCCAAATAGTACTCATAATGCACCAGAACACAGAGTCAGTTAGGAAAATGCTACAGATTATTTGAGTAGTCCTATTTCAGTACTGTGTATTACTGAAAAGAAAACACCAGCTCCAAAAACCAGCCTTTTCAGATCTTGCTCACTGACATTTGCCCAAGGTCTTGGGCATTAAACTTTTTGCTGTCGTTTCAGCAGAAAGAGGACAAAGTACAAAGACTACTTGATTGGACCTCCGTTGGTCTTCCTTCCTTCTTTCTTCTGTTCTTCAAATTTTTCTCCAACGCTCAATAGAGGGAGTGGAGGGAACAGAATCACTGGTCTTTAATGCAGATTTTTGTGAGTGATTTCCCTAAATGGAAGTGAGTTTTTCAGTGGTCAAAAAACCCGTCAGCGCTGAAATCCTTTATACTTGTAACAATTGCTCCTGATAAATTAAAGTCATGATTGGTTTCTCCTCTACTATATACACAGAATTAAGTAGTTTCCCAAACAGGACAATATTTTTTTCCACTATAAAAGCACTCCAAACACCACAGCTCAGGTCATTATTGCATTTACATGTAACAACTTCCTCCCTCCCAAGTAATAAAATGTTTTCCAAGGAAACAGACTTGATTTTGAGAAGAGCAACACAAATGGAAAAACAGGGCATTTTTACTGCCTTGACTAAAGCACAGAAAGCAATGTGGAATACCACTGAGCTTCTTACTACAAGCCAGCAGTTATGTACTGGGCTATTTTGGGGGATTTTAGAAATTAGTAGTTAAAATTTATTGTCAACTGCAAGAGATACAGCCTCTCAGCTCTGCAAAACTGATGAGCAATGTAATAGGTCCTACAGAAGAACAGCTGTGACTAAGCCAACTAACACTAATTACATGATCTTTGACCTACTAAGGTAGGCTAGTGTAACATCCAGCTTAATTATTCATACCTCACTACTTGATATGAGTTGTACTGGACTTCGAACCTATTGCCTGACAGCAGAAATGAGAGTTGTCTCTTCCTCCTACAGTAGTTTCTATAGCTGACTATTCCCTATCAAAAGTAACACACAAAATCTCAGAAGTCTGTGTAAGGCAAGTCTGTTTTGTGGTGTTACACATTCAACAAACAAACACTTGACTTGCTATGTTTGGCAGTCACTTATGTTGCTTTTTTTAATTTGCATTTTATCTTGTTTTACTTCTCAATTTTGGGCAGCAGTAATATAGAACCACCACAGCATTCCAGTAGACATTTAAAAAAAGACATTTATATCAGGGAAACATGATATAATAGTATATCAGCATGAGATAGAAATACGTGTAAGGAAATACACTGACAGTAAGTTCTGCCTATGCATTTTGCACGTCCACAGCAAAATGCTAGTCTCCACTCAAGTCCACAATATTGATATACATCAATCAATTTCACCTTCCAGAATTCAAGAAGCTGAAATTCATGTGACACACACAAGACAACATTTTCACACATTACATACTAAAGTAAACAAAGACATTCACATACATAACACTACAGTTTGCCATTACTGACACACTTCAGTTAGCCTCAAGCTGCAAATATGCCACAATCTAGATTATCTAGATTGACAAAAAAATTCTTCTCCTTACAGAAAAGTAAAATTCAGGACAGCCAACTTTTCTCCATCTTTCCAAAGTGAACACAAAAATTAGATGGCATGCCAGGCCTTAGAAATTTTTAACTATTATTCCACGCAGATTTATTTGTATTGTCAGTATTGTATGTCTGTATTGTATACCAGCACAAGTATGATGGAATATAAAAATCTGGCACAGTGACAGTCCTTTCCAAAAGTATGCTATAATTTACATTAGCAACAAAGCATTAGGAAATGAAAGACACTTAAACTAACAAGACTAAAAGAGGATGAGGCAACAGTAATATGTGGTTGCTTCTGTGGTGTAGGCAGTGTAACTTGCTTACTGCCTCTTCTTGATAGGCAGCATTTTATAATGCTCCTGGCAAGGTTTGCCTCACAAGGAAAATGTGGAGAAAAGAAGGAGGACCGATGAGCAAATATCACCCTCAAAAAAAGGACAGCATAGCTGGCTATGAAACAACTGAATGGTGGATGTAGAGTTTGGAATTCACAGCCCCAGCATAACAGCAGTATTAAGAGCTATGCAACAAAGCACCTCAAAAGCCTAAAGCAGTAGTTGCATAGGTACAAACTAGCTAGCAACATGGTACTTATTTTAGAAACTGCATTTCTAGATAGATTTGAGAAAGCAAAACAGCATAAGAGAGGCAGATTACAGAGGCAGTAACAAAGAGGTAGGAGGATAACTGTAGTATAGATAGAGGAAAAAGGTATAGGTCATATTAGGTCAGACCACCTCAACTCCATTCAACTGCTAAATGTGTGAATCATCTCCACTTTACAGCAGACAATAACATAATAGTGCATGGTCACCTAATATGTACAAATAACTCAGATTTTTAACACTGTATGTAGCAAAAATCATGATTCCTACAGGAGGAATACAATCCAAATACAATTTTCAACATTTAAGCTAGAATTCAGTTTCATTACATTCACTCTCAACTCTCACTCTCAAGGCACTGTTCTTGTTGAGTCCAGCAGATGAACATCAAGAAACCTACAACACAGTTCAGGGACAACCCAGGACCCACATTATATGTATTTCAGGAGTATATCAAGTGTACTTCAAAACTACATTGGACCTCAATCTACAGCTGAAGGCATGCTCTAAACCAAACATAACCCAGAACTCCTCAACAAAGAGAAAGCAAGGAAAGTGTGGACAATTAAAAGGTTCACTTCAAAAGCACATTCAATCTGAAGTACAAACTTAGATTCTCCTAGAATGTCTGCCTGGCCCAGTCTTTCTTATAGACAGCATTACAATACACTAAGTAGGAAAGTCTTGTAGTAACCCTCTCAACTTACCACTTTCAAGCTCATCTATACAGCTTCTCAGCTTTTTACAGAAGGTGTTTGAACTAAATTCAGCAGAGATAACTGGAAAATATCACCCTTTCCAATGAATTGGACAGAAGAACAAACCATCATCAACAGTTCAGGATCTTGTTTCCACTCCCATGCAAATAACATAACATAACAAATTCCAAGAAGCCCTGTGTTGCTCACGTTTTATGTATGTTATATGACAAAGTTACCTAACTTCAGAAACTTGTGAAGATATCACCTGCATGAAAGGAATTAGGTAAAATAACACTAGGCCATTGCTTAACTACAGCTATGCAATTGCTTAAGTCTATTGAGCAAGTCCATTTCACCATCTGTGTTTAGCACCAGGCTGGGGTTATAGCAATTACACGATATCTAACTGTACAGCCAGGTCTTCAGCACACGGCCGGCAACTGAGATCCACAGATCTGCCAGCACCACGCAAGGGCTGAGCGTGGAGCACCTTCTCCACCCATCTCACGTCCTGGTACCCGAGTGCTCCTCAGGGGTCAGTAGACTCCCGTCCCAGCACACACACACAGGTGGGCCGCCCTCACAGGTAACCCAAGCAGGCGCTATCTCTGCTACAGCTGTCGGCGGGCACCATAATAACCCGCGCCCGTTATTACCCCTACAGACAGGACAAACCTAAACATTTAACTTTTCTCAGCTCGAGCTCGCAGATGGGAAAGCTAAGAAAGCGAATACAATTCGAGCAGCGGAGCCGGGGCGTGCCGCGGCTCCACAAGCAGGGGCGGCGGATGCCGCCCCCTCCCCAGGACGCGGTCCCGAGGGTCGGAGGCAGCGAGCCCCACGGCAGGGAGAGCCCCGGGCCCGGCCTCTGGGCCCCGCTCCGTCCCGCCCGGCCCCGCGCACCACCGCCGCTCGCCCCCGGCCCTTCGCGCCGCGCCCCGCCCGGCTCACCCGTGCTGGGCCGCGGCCCGCCGCTTGTTGAGCAGGCAGAGCAGCGCGCAGGCGGCGGCCGTGCCGCCGACAATGGCGGAATGGCGCACGGTGAGATATTTGCTGTAGGCAGCCATGGCGCGAGTGCAGCCGCAGAGCCGCAGCCGAGCCGAGCCGTGGCGAGCGGGCGCAGGGAATGCCGGGATGAGGGGCGTGGCGCGCCCGGCCTCGCCTCTGCCGGCCGGGGGGAGGCCGGCCGTCCGTCCGTCTGTCTGCCGGCGGGCGCTGTCGGCGCCGCGCTGGGGCTCGCCTCGGGAGCGGAGGGGCGGCAGCTCGCGCAACGGGCAGCGCTGCAGGGCGGCGGGCGGCGCTCTCTCCCGTGTCCCCGCAGCGGTAGCCCCGCACCGCCCCGCGAGCAGCGGACGAAAGGGGACGGGTGGGCTGACGGGAGAGCGCCTCTGAGGGGCCGCGAGGGTGCGGCGTGCCCGGCTCCCGTCTTCTCCCTCTGGCACCTTGGCCTGGCGGCTTCTGACTGTGCGTGTGCGGCTCGTTGCGCAGCTGTACGCCCGTGTGAGTTCCCACTGTCGTACACGGATAAAGGCAGCGCGAAATAACCCTTCCAGGAAGACTTTCATGTCAGTTTTGCCATACTGTCTTTCTTTTAGGGCCCTGAGAGGAGCTGCCAAGCTTAACTTTCAACAGAGAGGAACATGTTGCCAGTGTGAGTATAGAAAAGCCTCCCCTGCCGGGGCATAGCCGCACGGCCCGCCCCCGCGGAACCTGTTCTACTCGTAGGTGCTTTTCCTGTCCCAGCGCAAGCACCCGGGCCGGCATCACTGTCGTCGCACCTGGGGCAAGTTTGTCTCTTGGTGCCGACGCTGGGGTCTCAGAACAAGTTGTTCGCATGTTCTAGAGCGCTGGAGAAAGGGCTGTTCGATCTAGTTCTCTGGCACTGACTTGTGTGTCTCGGATGGTTTGGTAATCTCTGTGCTTTAAAGCATCGGTACATGGATGTAAACTAACCCATGTGTATTCTGATCCTCTGGAAAATATACGTCAGAGTCGCAAAACATTATGAAATTTACTGTGTATCAAAATTTTGCTTTCTGCATTGCCCAGAGTTGAGGGCCCTGTCTTGGTGGGTGTTTGTTGGGTTTTTTATTTTGTTTCAGGTTTCAGATATTTTGACAGTAGGTAAATCCGAAAAGCTAAAAATCAGTAATATTCTCATCAAATAAAATGTCATATATGCAAATCATTATGAAAATGAAAGTCTAGAAATTTTCTTTGAGGTACAGTTTTCATCTCTGCCACTTTTCATCTCTGTCTGTGCTGGGATCAAGAGCACTGTAGTATTGAGAGTTTTTACAGATCCTTTTCCCTCCATGAACTTAGGTTGGTTGTACCCTTCCACTGAACCATCTTTCAAATATAGCCCAACACTGTGTACACACAATGTCCATCTATTTAGGCCACGCTGACCTTTGTTGTTTGCATGACTTGTGCTCTGCTACATTTATCTTCTGTCCTTACCCTGCTTTTTGAGTTTACCCAGTACCACATCCTGTATTTCATTCATCTTCTACCTTGTTTTAAATAATTTCACAAATGCCTGCCATCTTCTAGGAAACTTGTCTCATGCATTGAGTTCTCTCACAGTTCAATTTACTGTCTTCATTTTTAAATGTTGTTTTTTATCAAAAAAAACTTTGCAGTAGAACTTAGTCCGAAACACGAGGTTTTTATTGATCTGTTATTTAATCAGTTTCCAACAGCACTCATGGGGGAGCATATCTGTGGTAAAATCATCCACACTGATCAGATGCTTTTGTGACAAAAGTTCCTTCTTTGTTCTGCAATTTGAGATCTGCTGTATTTCAGTACTCTACATGTTGTGGTCACTTTGTGTTCTCAGCATTCTTGGTACAAGTCACTTGGAAGAGTTTTCCAAGGCAGCAGATAATGACAACATTAGTTCAGAAGTATCTCAAATGTAAAAGGCAGAGCTTAGAAGAAAACAAAGCAAACTACCAAGAGTGTCATCTGTATTAATAATGGCATGCATAGCCTCCCTGAAGAAGCAATATCAAATCGAGACCTGTGCTTTTGATATGGTTAATGGTATGGTTCAAACTTCTCATTATCTATGTAAAAACATTCAGAGAGAAAGCCATTTAAACTTGAGGCTGTGCTATGGAAGACTGAAATGTCTGGGAATAGAAAAAGCATATTTGCTATTAAAGCCTTAAATCCAGTAATTGAATTAAGGATACCTCATAACAGCAAAATTAGATTGTGGTCTGTTGTCTGAAGAGTTAAGCAGAAGTACTCACCTAAGCACTTCTCAGCCCAGCTGCTGCTTTCCATACAGGGTGCCATATTTTCAGTTATACTGGTTTATGAAACCAGATTATGAAATAATGTAGAAAAGTAACATTGGAGGACAGGTAAAAATTGGAAGGTTTTAATTTTTAATCTGGATCCACTCCCTGACAATTTTTGCAGTGTAACTCCTGAAATACTTGCTTGGGCAAAATATGTTGTGCTTCAATTTCACATTAAATTAAATGTCTGTTTAATAAAAAGCAGTGATAAAATTGCTAAGCAGTTTAGATTCTCAAATCATATCCTGACTCAATATTGATTTTAACCTGTTGAGTTTTAGGGAATAGATTTAAGATGGGAGTGCCCATCTTAAATCTATTCCCTAAAACTCAACAGGTTAAAAGAGTATTTCGTCCAACTGGTAACCATGTGAATACAGCTATTTTAAATGGAGTCTGGGTTAACAAATGAGAAGATGCTCTGATTTCTTTTTTCTTAGAACAGGAAGAACCTGTATTATTTGCTGTTGGCACTTGGCATACTTGGCAACCAGCTGGTTTCTGAGAACAACATATCTAATAATTAAATGAAAACCATGTTGTTTATTGTAGGCTCAGTAACATTAATAGCAGGGAGAGCAATTTACAAGTGTTGTGACAGGTAGCAGAGGAATGAAATTAATTTATGTAAGTTGATGTAAGCTGTAAGGTACAAGTTAAGTTTGAAAGTAGTTTCTATGGTGCTGGTGTCCATTCTGTAGACTTGCACTTGCCTGACATGTAAGTTCATATAAATTCAGCAAGATTGTTCACTTGTTTGATGTTACTGTGATATTTGAAAACTCACTTGTACTAGCTAGTAGAGCAAGGTCAGTTCCAGGGACCGATACGGTGTCTTCTGTCAAATCTGGGTTCTCTTGTGTTTATCCAGCCTCTTTCAGTTTATAGTTTTAGAATTTGAAATAGTTTGTGGGGGATCAATGAATACTCTACTAATGCAGGCATCAGTGTTAAATGATAAGATTTTGCCAGTTCTGTTGTGCCAGAGTGCTAGTTTCTTGCATGATTTTTAACAGAAGGAAAGGATTCATCTGAAGCTGAGCTAGGTCTCATTTTTATCAGTGTATATATGTGTGATGAATAAAGATGTGGATTATTCCAAAGACAACTTGGTCAATATAACTAATACCAACCAGATGGAACCATTTCACATTTCGTCACTTCACATGACTTGAAACACCAGTGGGGGTGAAGTAATGTGGATATGCTGCCACTCAAAAAAAAAAAGCACACCTCCACCTCCCTGAAATATTATGCCAATTATGCCATGAGTTTAGTCTGCAGAGTGGGGCCTCTGCATTGAAATGGATGTAAACTTTTTCATCTGCTGAACAGGGAGAGGAAGGGGTTCCATTTCTTTGTTCCTTACCATTCTTGCCCTTTCCCTACCCATCTCCTGCAGGGCCCCAGGAACTTAAGGTTGGGAAGGTAGTCATTCTGGACAGAAAGTTAAATTTGTGAATAACATGGTGAGATTGTAATGGAAAAATGTCTTCACTGTGCTGTTCACAGTGATGTTTAGAATGCTGATATTTCTATCATGAATCACTATCCTTGGCAGCGTGTGTGAAATAAATGTAGAGTTAGGTTTTTCCTCCAAAATGCAGTGCTCTGCTTTTATTAAGTGCCAGTTCTTTGTGCTTCATTTGCCCATCTTGTTTGTAATGAGTGAGGTAGGTGTAAAAATGGTTCCTGTTCAGCATGTTTATTTTCTTCCAGAAGTGAATCAGAACTTAGTTTGACCTGTACAGCTTCTGGAGATGCAAAGGCTATGTTACATCACTGCTCAACATTTATTTCTAACTTATCTCAAATATTGTATTATTTTATGTTTTGTTAGATACAGAAGATAGAAGGCCAGAAAGAATCCATTTCAGTTTTCTATTGTACTTAGAATAATGTTTGCAAGAAAAAAAATGTTTCTTTTTTCCATCAAAAAGTGGAAAAGAAGTTTTTAAATGAAACCTGAATTGTTATAGTTTGTTTCTAACATCGGTAATGTAGAAAGGATAGTAATGTAATACAAGAAAGATTTTAATACATTGTGTGTAGTTCTATTTCCTTAATTACAAGAAATTAATAATGAGTCCAGTCTTTACACTCTGCCGAACTCTTCTCCTTGTCATATTTCTGAAAACTGCTGTCACCTACACTGAACTTCCATTCTTGATCAATACTGCATTTTTTAATCATTGTGTTCTGGGTCAGATTTTTTTTGGATAATTAGATTTTCTCCTCCATATGCAATACTTTTTGGAGAATTTTTCTTAACTTTTTTTATTGTTGAGCATTTGTTACTGCTCAATTACCATTTTGCTACACACTCACCTTGCTGAAACAAGACAGATAATGGAGGAACAATGTGGTAACTGAAGTGGGTTTCTGGAGTTGAATTCCTGTCTCCACCCATTGTTTCACAAGCTGGCAATTTTTATAGCAACACTTTTAATTAGCTATTTTAGAGACACTGGACAGTGTATGAGCCTAATGGCTTATACACTAACAATCCATACACAACATCCTCGTAGTATGATTGAATAAACTTTTCACTTTTTTGCTTAACACTGCCAAATTATTGACTTTTAAAAAACAGATTTCTGTGCCTTTTTGACAGTTCTTGGCCAGGAGCTGCCTGCAGGGCTGGAGAGACCATCATGAAATAGGCTTGGATCTCTCTCAGCTCCTGCAAAGTATATCAACGTATAAAGTAATCATTCACAACAGATTTCCTTACAGATGACATTTTTCAGTCTCTGCACTCTTCCTCCCTGTGGACTGAGTAGTCAGTTATCTGTTAATCAGGTACTACACAAGCTCAAAGGCTCTTCCTGTAATGGTTGTGCCACACCAAAACACAGCTGGGCACAGGAACTGAGCATAGGTAACAGTTGTTGGCTTTAAGAATAATCCTATTGATCTGAATGACTGGAGAATAAAACCAGAGGGATGAAAGGAACATATTAAGATGAGACAATACTGAGACCAGAAGAGAAACAAATTGCTTGAGAAGAAATCAGTGAAAAAAGGCTATATAAATTGAGGTGTCTTAGCACTAGAGTAAGTAGAGAGGAAGGCTGAGACACCCCGATTGGGAAGCCAGTGGAAGAAAGGTTTGGAGACTAGTTGAGCAAGGAGATTAGAGGGGCTGAACGATGATTCTGGTATTGGGAGGGAATCAAATGGTTGGGCAAGAAGATCAGACTAGGTGTGGGTTACGAAATAGTAGGATGACACTGAGCTGAAGTGGTAAACAGAAAGGAGGGATTTTGAGTTAACTGACCGGAAAGGAGAAAGGTTGAAAGAAGGTACTTACATTTAGTAAGATGTGAGATGGAACTGTCTGGACAAGGAATCTGTAGCACCTGAGCTAGCAGTTTCTAGTAGAGATGTAGTAGGACACTTGACAGGAAGTTCACGTGCAGCTCTTGCATGAAGCTGTACTAGTCAGTAGATCAGGACTGTCTAGGTAAGGAGGCTGTTGCCTACAGGACTGCTCTGTCATATATTACAAAATATTTTAGGAGACAATGAGTAGGTGACAATGGGAAGCAAAATGATAGTTCTGCAACTAAGGCAGCTAAATGGAATCACTTCAGGATGCTGCACCAGGATACACACGCAAAGTTGGCCATTAAATGCATTTTCCCTTTTTTAAGAGAAATGTGTATTAGAGATGCATTTGCAGAAGTGTTTTGTGCTGCTAAGTAATTGCAATTTAAGTAGAGCTTGCTTAAAAAACAGGTTTTTTTTTTTTAAATAATTAGCATTTTTTACATTTCTTAATGTAACATTACATTAAATAATACAATAATAATAAATACATTTTTAAATGTAGCATAGTATTTGAATGGCATTCATTTAAGGCTAGAGCTAAATAGCAATTAGAAGTGAATTTTTCAAATGAACTCTAAATAACTGCCTATTCACTGAATGAGACAGCAATAGAGTGGTAAAATGTATGAAGTGATGTAATTAAATGCTGCATCCTGCTGTAGCATCAATTCAGGGCTCTTGTGCAGTTTTAGACCACTGCTGTGGCAGATTTATTCAGCATTACTCCACACATGCAGAATCCACCTATTTGAATTAGCAATATTTTGGGGGGAGTGGGAAACAAGAAAAATCAAGAAAAAAAAAAAACAGGAAAAAAAACAGGGGAAAAAATAAAAATAATTTTTAAAAAAGACCAGTGGAAAAGACAGGGGCTTTCTAGTACTCTGCAGCTCACTCTGACTTTCAGTAGTTGTTGTAACTGAGGTGCTAGTGTAGAACTGTAATCAGTGTATGGATGAGATCTAGTTGCTTTCTTTTTAAGTGATTGAATTCATTCTCAAATTTAAAAAGGAATGCACCAGTAACAGCATAAGAAGCAACAAAGAAAGGTGTGAATCATGAATGACTGATGACTTGTCAAATGACAGGAAATAATTCAGCTGAACTGTATAGAAAGTAGGTGAGTAGTAAATCTTTGATTTTGATTGAGGAAAGCAAGAGAGACTTCATTATTTATTAAATATCATAAAATCTTGAAGAACAAGACTGGAAGTTACCTTCAGGACCATCCAAGATTGACTTCAGCAAAGATGGCATAGAAAGAGAGGAATGGAAAAGATCAGGGAAAAGGAAAATAACATTATTAACATGGTGAACCTCATAGTTGCATGGAAGAGTTAGGAAGAAACACATTCCTTAGAAACAGTAGAATAGGTATCAAAATGTGCAATCTGGTGTAAAAATAAGAAATGTGACATAAGTGTGCTTTTGTTAAGTATGAGATCAAGAAGCAGAGAAGAAAGCAGAAGGTGGGCCTGAGGAATGTGAAGAAAACAGCAAACTTTTAAAGAAATACAGAACTTGACACAAAGACACACAGAAAGAGTGCTGGTATAGCTTTTGTTTCTTTTGTAAAAGGACCTTACTGTTACACTACTCCTATTACTGCTACTTACTAACATTTAGTATATTGCTACTAAGATATGTTAATAATGTCTTTATTACAAATTTATTAATATTACATATTGGAACTACTAATAGTTCTGTGATGCTACTGATACTGTATTTAACAACAGATATTAAGTTATTTAGATTACTATGCCCAAGACAGCGCTTGCAGTCAAACATGCATTAACTTGTTCAGCAGCTGGAGATACTGCTTACATGGTTTCTAGTATAGCTCATGCCCACAGAAAATTATAATCTGAAACTGAATTAATCAGTGAAAGAAATGAAAAAGCTGTCTAAATGTAATTGCCCATCAGGACTGTTACCCTCCTACTTTATAGGCTGGTGCTTTATATGTTTAAAAAAATCGAAAGTTTCTGTGGACAAAAATACACATATGCATGTGTACATAAATATTATATGCACAGATACATAGCCAAACTTTTTCTATTGGTACAGAAAATAAATTAATCCTCTTTCATACAGAAAAATAAATAGTGAAGTTTTATCCTATTCCAACAGAAAGAAATCGTATTACTCTTCAGCCTTAAGGCACAAAGTTGTGTGTCTAACCAACGTGAGAAAATTCTCTGTTCCTTCCTACATAGAGCTACACCCTCAGCCACAGCTGAAAGCTCGTCCTCTCCTGCCTGCCAGCTAGGGCAGAGTTTATAGGGTAGGGCAAAATTCTTTACTCCAGCTCAGCAAGACTGAACCCACAAACTTCATCTTAATGCAGAATGTATAAATAGAAAATACACAGTTTAACTAGTAAGTAAATCATCATCCAAATTACATCACTACAAGTCAGATGTCATCTGCCAATTTGCCCTCTTATCTGGAGTGAGAGTTTTTACCACATGTAAGGGCAAGTTTGCATGTTATCATCACATATTAGTTAATGCACTGAATGTTCACACCCTAGTTGATCTATTGCTAACTTGGGAATAGCACAAACAGGCATCCAAATTAAGCAAATACTAGATATGGACCAGGCCTCTAATGATTGTCTATGTTAACTAAGCCAAAAGAAACTAACTCTATCTTTCTAGTTCTTCTCCTAATTTTTTTTGCACCATACGTTTGTCCTTCAAGTACATCTGTGTCAATCTTTAAGTGTATTAGATTTTCAACATCTGAAATTGTAATTCAGGATTGACTTATGTGATGATCTGAATAAATCAGCAGCTGTTATGTTGTCCCGGTTATACTGTTGAAATACCTTTCAGTCCAAAAAGCTCTGCAGTTCTGAGAAGAGGAGGATGAATAAAGTTGCTTGAAGCAAGCACTAGATCAGGACATGTAAGTACTGAGCAGTCCCTGTAGGCAGTTTGCAAAGGTTACTTCAGACACCACTGAAATGTCTGTTTCTCAAGTGGGTGTTCAACAGCTTTGTCGTTGCTGTTGCACATTGAAGCAGTTGTTCCAGTTACTGGTGGACCTTCACTTTCAGAAACGTGTCTCTTATTTTTTTCTTTCACATTAAGGAAAATATGAAGCTTCTGTTAACAACAGAAGCAAGGCTTTTGTAGCATAGCACATCCACTGCCTGTGCATTTGGTACTGGGAAGTCAACTTGTGTAGAAAAGATTGAATGTGTGAATAAAATAAGGTTTTATGAGCAGCAGTGCACTGTGACTTCTGCCTTCCATAAAGAAAGGAAACAAAGTATTAACCAAAACCTCAGAAGAGCAAGAAGGGTTAAAACAAGGAAAAAAGTCAAGGGAAGGAAGAAAAAGTTTCTACATTTTTAATTTAAAATCATAGCCATTATTTCCTAGAAATTCCAGATGGCTAATGGGACCTCCCAGTTACAACAGCAAGGCATGGAGACCAAGTTCATTCAATTGTGGTTACATAAAATATATACTTCAGTGGTTCAATAAAATTTAACTTACCTTTCAAACTTCTTGATAATAATCTAACTGTAAGGTTCATCTCCAAGTGTTCTAGATTCATCATCTTCCTTTTAAATGCAAAGTGCAATCCTATGGGGAGCCTCACACTAATATTTTAAGGTTATTGCCACTTGTGCTCTTGGAATTTGCCGTTCTCAGAATTCCGTCACCAAGCTGAAATATAACAGCAAAAAAATTGTGAGAGAAATAGTAGAAAAAAAGAAGTCAAACAAATGTGAAATAGGGGGTACAAATGCTCAGAAGTTTACTTTGAATCTAGAAAGTCTCCTCCTACAGAAATAAATACTTTAACACACAACCAAAACAAAGTAGCTTGGGTTTTCCTCCCAGATACTAATTAATAAAAGAACTCTAAAGAACTGTATTGTATACAAGGTAGTGAATTATTGGGCTGGGAACCTAATCTAGCTCTTCACATTTGATTTGTTTGTAGGTTTTGTTTGTTGGCTTTCCCAAGGCAGTGTTAATGCAAATAAGAACTTTGAAATAGCACAAAACTCTCATTCAACCTGTGCCATCAAAACAGACTATTACTCTACACTTGTGACTCTTCACTGTATATTCATTCCAGCACAGATATCTCTCTTAGTTGCGTTCTTAGCTTTGAAGGTATCATTCAGCATCTTCCTGGCAGCTCTCATAAATTAACATGTCCAACTAGTCTTTGGCAATACCTGACCCACCGCAGGTAAAGCTGGGCTGGCAGCTTACAGAACACTCAATATTTCTTTAGAAGAAACCACCAGAAAACTCCGTAGCACTCCAGAGAGACTGGTTCCATGCATGAAAGCATACAGTGTATGCTTCTGGGTCTCCCTCCAGATAGTTTTTGTTCCAAGTGGATATTTGTTCTAGAGATTTACTCATCTGGTTTAGGATCTAGATTCTGATACTAATTTACAAATGGCCAGTTTTTACTTGTTTGCTTTTCACCATCATTGCCCTTCTGCTTTAGCAAATCTTCATCCTTGGTGTTTACCATTTATGTGTAATGGTGATATCACATCTAATCTCAGCCTTTTTTTTCCTTTGGTCACCTCAGTAGTCATTTCTGCATATGGGCTTACTGTACATTCCATTTTGAATTCATACCAGCCTTAATGTCCTCTTTCTGCTGGAAAATACTTCAGGTGGCTGTAAAAACATCAAGATTTACTTTATCACATTTTACACGCATCAACTACATCAGCCTGTTCTGCTACTTCCAAATACTGTTGTCTTATAGCACTTTCTTTGTTACTATTCTTCAAGACATGTTTCTGTAGTTTATATTGTTTTATTCTGAGTTTAGACATTTATAATTATAATAATAATTATTATTATTAGAGTTTCATTCTGTTTTAATGTCTCCATTTCTTGAGATGAACCTTGTTTTTCCCTGTGCATAATTACCCCATCTCTCCTCCATATTAATGATACCTTCTAGTTTTTGGTCAACAAAACACTGATAACATTCATGCCAGGGTCACTAATAACTACATTAAAGTTTGATAGCTTTCTTTTATCCTGGATTCACCTCCCAAAAATTGTTCAACGCCTTATCACTTTTAACCACTTCATTGCCTATTTTATAGCCCTTATAAAAATTATCAACTTTGCAAACTTGGTTAAAAAATTTCTAAGCATCACACAGTGTGCATAATTAGCGATCACTTAGGTAATGTGTCACACTACCTTTGCCTAGAAAATGCTTGGGTTTTTTTCCCCAAACATAATTGCAAGTCCAATACACTTTTGTCTACTTTTATACCTGATTATACATCATTCCCTCTTATTGCACACATCTGAGCTGCAACATTCCCTTCACTCACTGCACACAACATTCAAGGACCCATCAGACATGAAAAACTTCTGTTCTCTCCCTCCTTTTTGCAGTAAGATAGTGTATTACCTGTTCTCCTGTCGTGTGCCACCCTGACTTCACACTTATTTGAAGTATTTCTCATGGAATTGATGCAGCAATATTCATATTCTAGTTTTCTCCATCACCACATCCTGCACATTTGCAGCTCACTCAATGTGAGTTTTTCCTTCAAACACATCCTATTCCCTATTCTTATTTCTATTAATTGTACTAACCACGGGTTGAGCAGTGTATTTAAATCTATTTTAGGACAGTCGAGAAAGTTCCCTCCCCTTCGAAAGATCTTCACATGGATAAGGAACTTAGGGTAGTCACTGTGGAAGCCAGAGAGACGTGAAACCTCTGCTGTCAAGTAGCCACTGAACTTGGTTGTGGTCGCTCACGGTGGCAGTGACAGCCGGTTGATGGCAACTAGGAGTCCTGCACTTATCAGTTGCGCCACATGATGGCGCCATAATGCTAAGTGTGTAAATCAACGGGACTAATGAGCTCTAGTATTACACAATTAATGGAGGGCAACCTTTGAATTTGCTGTAATCGCAACAGACTATTTCAATCCTAAAGTCACGTTAGTTATTTTCTCAGTCTGTATTCATTTCATCTTCAGTCCCAAGTCTCACATACACAATAGAGGTGGCTTATTTTTTCCTTTATCAGTCATCCATTTGAAGAGCACATTCCTTCTTTTTTCATTGTATTTAAAGCAATCTCTGTCTCTGTCGATTTGCTTTAAAGTTTCAGTAGTTAGGAGACCAACAAAGGCCACCTGAGGTTGCTATTGCATTTCTGTGGTATGTTGGAACTGTTTATATATACCCCCAAAGCATTCCTGAGAAAGCCCACATAACTGAAATAGTTCATTTAATTATTCAGAGAATTAACAGTAACATAAAATTAAAGTGACAGCTACTGACAGACGTTTTTTGTTGGGCATCACACTTGTTAACCTTATAAAGTTAAGATGAAAACGGTACCATTAATTTCACTCCAGCAAGAGTCCTACACACGTTTAAGATTCTTCTTGTCTCAGATTGAAGTTAACTACAGGAACTGGCAATATCTCCAAACATTGCTCAAAATACAGTCTTACTGATACACAAAATATACAAGAGTACACAATATGTGAAAACTAGATGCAGTTTTTGGGAATATGTTTATCAATGGGAACTCAAGGCTCTGATTTATGCAGGCTTTCAGTCTAATTGGGATTAACACCTGGAGGCATATCAGGATAATACAGGTGCCCTTCTGTATTCAGAACTTTTTTCCCCCTCCCTAACTTCCCTCTGTTCTTGTCTCCCAATAATGCAATTATTTCATTAAGTTGACAAAAGTAATATTAAACCATTATTCCACTCAATAAGATTTATCAGTAAGTAAACATATGTAAAAATGTTGCTAATGTTCTCACTCCTTTGAGTATCATCCTAGTTACAATCATGCACATTTTTACTTCTTTCAAAATTACCTTCACCACCATTTTCAAGCCTTAAAGACCTTCTGCTCTTACTTTGTATTCATTTCTACAAATAAAGAACTGCCTCTTCTCTGTGCTGGAACTAACACTGATTATTGTGCTAGCACAGTATAGGGGAGCTTCCTGATGCCTCCTCAAAACTATCAGAATGTTTTCTAGCATGGAATATCACTGAAAACAGCTGCTAAGTCTTTACCTGAAACATTTACATCTGTTTACCACGATGGTGTTTCAAAGCGTTTGATAAAATGCTTCAGAAGTGACGGTAGAAATGGGATAAGTACATAACAAATTGCTTTGAGTTGATAAACTCAAGTGTTTTATTTTCCTTGTTTAATTATTTAGCTCTTTGCTTAGGAAAAGGCATAAGCTTCCTGGTGTGCTCCTGATCTACGTTTCATTGAGATTTGCACTGTGGGACCCTTCTTGACATTCTGCAGAAAAGTGGCATTGTAATCCAGAGCACAAGTTGAGGATATTCTGGGACAGCAATTATTGTCTTAATCTGCCTGAACAAATTTGCAAAATTTCACCTGCTTTATGGGAAAACATTGCACACCTGATGGGGAATCATTACAGAAATGTTCCCGTTTCACCACCAGCGAAAGCAAACCAGCAGCATTCCCTTCTCCATACAGATCTTTCACTGTAAAGGAAGCAATTAAAAATTTCACTCCTAACCACAACTTATTACAATAAACAATTCTCCTTTCATATATCTGTTCTAAGTATCCGGTGAGAAATTTCGTCTGATGACAGCACTAGGCTCAAACTTCCATAGACACAGTTCCACCCAAGAAACTCCCAAGTCTTCAGATGCAAATGAACCTATGAAAATACTAACAACCATGGGAGTGGGTGCATAAGAAACTTTCATCAGAAAGAAATTGTGGTGCCTCACTCCATAGGTGTTATATTAACTGTCAGGAATTCAGGCACTGGCCTGCAGGTGAAGACAATTAAGTTATCCTACCAGATCTGGAATGTGTTGGGAGCAATTCAGTGACTAGTTGTAAAGGAAGGAAGGAATGTGTCCTGCTTTTCCTTGTTAGGGCTTGCTACCACCCTAGGGATAAGTGAACTGTTTATTTTCCTCTTCAAGGAAAGAAAAAAAAGTTTTATGTTCCACCTAAAGCAGACAATCTGAACAGCTTAACCCTTTCCAGCTTTGTCTGCTGTATTCAATCTTTCTGTTTTTAAATTCTATGAGTGCAAACCAGGGAAGTTCTGATTTAACATAACACCTGCCTATGAGCTTCTCTGTCTCGGCTACAAAAGCTACAGGGAATCAGTACTTCCCACAGGGCAGGGGAAGAATCAATTTCTGGTTTCCATCTCCAGTGCAGAAACAGTGACACATGTCCAGAGCGGCAGCAGATTATCCCATATTTGGTAACACTGCTACACTGAAAATTGAAAACAGAACTTCACAAAAGCAAAAAAAAAAAAAAAAAAACAATGGAATTTTAACTAAAGCCCTGTGGCACCATACTAAGCCACACAGAGCACTCAAAATGTCCCATATCGCATTTTGAAAATATCCTCCATTGGTCATTTTGATGTGCAGGTCATACACTGCTGTTAATTTCTTCTCCTTACTGATTGGTTTCACTCACTGTGCATTGGCAATGGTGGAGGCCCCATTCCTGCAGCTTGTTCTGGCAGAGCTTGCACTCACAGATCAGGTTTTGCAGCAGGAGCCAGATTCAGAAACCCAGGTTGAATTTCAGTACAAAGCTGTGATCCTCAAGTGTCAAAACAAAAAACAATACCCTTCCTCTCCCACCTATATGCCCCCAAAATAACTAAAACACACAACACTTTTTTTTTTTAAAGCTGTGAAGCTCCCTGCTAAGATTTTGGTGTTTCTAGAAGTTTACATGATCTCAGCAGATGGCTGCAAAAGTCCACAGGAGAAGAATTCCATGACAATTACTAAATATGCAGAAATAATGCTTGGCTCTAGACATTTCTTAGCTGCAAATGGCATGAAGCTCAAGGAAAATGGTAGATATTCCTGTCCAGTCCTTATTACCTTCCTTAAACATTAGTTTAACATTATTATTATTATGAGATGCAAAATATTGGTCTTACTGAATTCTTGATCTTACCCAGCCTGATCATTCCTATGTTCCTGTTATCTTCCACTCCAAAGTTCCTTCTACATAATTTTATTTTCTCACGTTACACTTTCATTGCTGAAAATTCCTTACTTGAGAGATAAGGCTCCAGAAGTGATAGAGAGACTTACTAGTGAGATTAATCCACATCCCAGTAAGTTTCCTACACCAAGACTCGTGGGTTCCACACTTGGATTCTGGCAAGTTACATGAAGAATCTGATGTATGATTATGATGCCTTTTAATAACAGATATTTTTAACACTGCTATATACCAGATTATTTAAAAACTTGTAGTGAGCTACATTTGTACATGAAGAAAAAGACACTGATATCAATTATTGGTCTCCTTTTGAAGAATTAACTGCATTTATTTATATTCTGGATGTACTGATGTATTTATCCTGAAGACAAGATAGCTGTTGCTTACACAGAACATGTACACATGAGAAAATAAAGAAACAGTGCAAATTTGTCCTTTCTATTTCCTTTCCAAGTTCTATTCTAGTCAGATTTTTTTGTTTGTCTGACCTTGATCACTTATTGATTTTCCGTACATCTTCTACCTTTGCAGTCTATTCATATTATCTTTGAAGATTTCCTCTTGGATCTTTGGCTTCCAATTCTTGCAGCAGTATTCCCTGACACACTGTTTGATGTTTTTGTAGGTCACTGACATACAGCTTTTACCCGCCAGCAGACTTCAAAGCCGGTAACGTTTGGCAGTCAAACCTGTCTCAGGCATTTTTACTGGTTTGAAGGAGTTACTGAAATTGAATGGCAAATGCTCAGCCAGCACTGGAGTCACATTCCTATGTGAGAGAGGACTGCCAGTGTTGCCTTTATATGCTGCTACCTGGATAAATCTTGAATTGGTGGTTATTTGAGGAGTACAGTCCCCAAAGCCACTCCACAAAAAACAGTATTGGGGTGGCAATGAAGGAAGCAGCCTAAGTTTTTGGGCTCCCTCAGTTCAGACCTCTGGTTCTAGAAGAACAGAATTTTCTTCCCCATAGACTTGTGCCTATGCCAGATTTTGTTCCCAGCGCAGCTACCAGCAGCATCTACCAAAGCACAAGAACCATCTGCAGTCACAGAGGGAGCTGCTGACATACTGGATACCAGATTACAATTAGAGAACAGTACAAACTCCAACATCATCTCTGCCCCCAGAGTTCTCTTGTGACTTCCACGAGATATTCAATGTATCCTCCATGGAAATAGGTTTCTGATTTTAAAATGGCACCTTCTAATCAAGCATTTCCTTTCAATTTCTAAAGAAATGTGTTCATTTTTGAGAGGCTAGTTTATGTTTCTCCAGTTTGTTATGGTCTCCTTGAGAAGGGACCGACAGAACCTGTCACTGAACCTTCCTGTTCAACAGCTGCCCTTGTCTCCTAGACCCTTACCCCATGGTAAGCGTGCTTACAGGCACCCCATTGTACCTGGGGACCACCTTTTGAGACATGGGGAAAGTCGGGGTACTCATGGTGAATTCCCTCCATGTGTTCCCACCAAAACAGCTTAACTTAGTAGAAGGGGGTCTTCAGAGTACATTCTGCTATAGCTAAGGGGACATAAGCAGCCCCTCTGTTTACTAGAATTGCAAACTTGTCAAGGCAGACTTGCTATTCTTATTATTATCAAGCACAGTTCCATCACACTAAGGTACAAATTAGCTGTTAGCTTGGACACAAGCTAGAAGTTTGGTTATTTTTTATTTTGTATTGCAGTTTTCTTTTTATAGTGATTCAGGTATTATTCAGATCTCATTATGGCTACAAATCTTCAAGACAGTATTTACTGAAACCGTAATACCTATGCAATAAGTGCAAACCAGTTGTGGCTTCTGTGAGAATAAAAGTGCTAAAATATTGTGGTTTTCACTGTAGTGAATTGTAATCTGTAATCTAATGCCATATACTCAACCAAAAGTAATAGAGCTTTATGCATTTTATTGGTTGACCCGTAACCAATAAGCATCACTCTGAATTCTATCTAAACACAAGACAAAAGTATATCAGTTTTATTACCTTATCATTTAAGCTCTGTGAATAATACTGTATTTCAAAATATACTGCTGTATTAGATGGACATCTTGTCATATATATGCATAAAACAATGGTTCTGATTTTATGCATATTGTTCAGTAAGTGGTTTCTTAAAGAGTGGGAAACCAGGTTTCCACTGCATGAGAAAGTGTTTAATGATAAATAACATATGTCATTCAAAGCAAGGGTAGAGCACATTCACATCTGTTATTCAAATCTGACATTACAATAGCATCTGCTGTCTTTCAGCTAATCAGATTCATTTTTACTATTAAGCACAACACCAGGAAGGAAAACACAACAGCCAAACCACTGTTGGTCTTGGATCAGCGACTTTTGGGCCAAATCCAGCCCAAAAAACCCCAGTGAGAGTGATGGGCTGCAGCACAGCATCCCAGCCCATGGCTGCAGGGAATCCTGTGCTAGTACTTACACTACCTGTATTGTGCTCAGCAAGATTTAGGAGCCTCATTAAACAGCAACTGAACAACCTGCGCCCTGAGAAATGACCCATTAAGGTGAAAATACCCTTCAGGATTTTAAGTGCCGCACCTAGGTTGCTGGGAGGTTCCTGGCTGAGGTCTACTCAGGAACTGCCTGTTGGAAGCAGGAACCCACAACTCTTTCATCAACAACTAAATGGCTTTCACTAGTTTTTATCATACCAGGGATTAGAGTACTCAAAGATATTTAAGAGGCATTTAGTAACTTGCTCAAAGGGCCCATACCCACATCTTTTTCACTCACAATTATGACAGATCTGTTCACTTGGAGATGATGTCTCAATATCTCTTGACTGCATGTCACGTGGTTTCATCCCCTCTGTTCATAATTATATCACTGGAGCGAAGATTCAATATTTGGAAAGCACAGAAGGAAGTGCAAGAACAAGATTGCTTCTGAATGCTAATCTGAATTCACTAGCACCGAAAGAGTCAGGCAACAGCATTGTGCTTTCAAAACCTATGAACACATGATTACTTCAGCAACTACATTAAACAATGTCATACCCTCCAGCATGTGTACTCACCATTGTTCAGTGAAAGTGGGATGACATTTAAAGACAAACTAATGTGAATGATTAAAACTACTACATCACAAAGCAAGCCCTATTACTAGATTTGGTAAGAAGACATTAGAAAGAACTTGACTGAAATATTCACACTATGAAGCTCAGGTTGAAAACCACTGAATGAGTTCCTTATTAAAATAGTAATGCTTTCTTCAGTGGCATATGGAATTCAGTGAAAACTGTAGATCAAAACTGTAGCTGGATTATTTTTTCTAGTATCATTAGTATTACAGTTAGATTCTGTTTTTAGTTATAAAACTGAATTAAGAAGTCTCTATGCTGGAATAGATCAGTTTGAAATCCAGAAGCTACAGAGAGGATAAGATATACCTTGCTCCATAATGATGAGAATAGCCTTTACTCTCCAGCCCTTTTCAGAAGTATGAGATGCTGGCCTTTAGTCACACGCAGCAGAGCACAGTCCATCACCTGCCCTGCTGCCCGTTTCGCAGCTGCATCCTTGCCTAATTCCAACAGCATTACATTGGCACAACATCACTGTGCTACAAGTTCACCACCATTGGGGCAGTGCTCCTCACTAATAGCCACAACCTTTACTCTTTTACTCCGCTTGTTAAACAAGATTCCTAATAAACATACTAAGAATAATGTATCTTGTGAGTGCACTAAATATAGCAATTCGTGCACATCTAATTGCAAGCTAGGAATAATTTTGGTTTAGCATCTCTTTTTTTTCCTCTCCTCCTGAGGTAGGCAGAAATAAAAACAAACCACAAAACATACATCCCCAGATCTAAAACATACATTGGCATAAATGGTGAATATGAAACTATTTTCCTGCAGAGACTGAGGAATCAACAGTGCTGAAACATCAACAATGCTGATCTTTAGAGAGTCTCTCTTACGCTTGTCTACACTTCAAGATGAAGATAAGATCCCTGATAGGAGAAACAAATATGGATGGCAAAAAACCTGTGAAACTAACCCAGGAAACACTAGACTAAAGCAAGAAAAGATACTCCAGCTTCACCTCAAGCAGGTTAGGTGGCTATAGCTCCCTACCCTACCACAGTCACACTTAAATTTACCAGTGTTGATTAAAGCCGTATTTTCTTTGTTGGTAAAAAAAAAATAATAATAATCCTATTGACTATAAGACTTATAACTATATAAGACTTTATAACCATAAAGTGTTACTTGAAATTGGGTCTTTTGTCAGGACTAGGACAACTACACCAGAATATCAAAGAGGGGAAAAGCAAGGGTTAAAAACAAGAAGTGAAGAACAGCAACCACTTAATCACATGTAGTACATGTAATTGTTTTTAAGGACCCTACCTTTTCTCCCAAGGTGAAGTAAACCATTCTGTCTTGCAGAGATGCATTCTTAATTTACCTCTGAAAGTTTTCTTCAAGCCCTGTCCCAGAACATTGTTCTTAGCTCCCTTTTTTATCTAGCAGTATTTGTGATACCATAGAGAATGGGCTTTAAAAGAAGGTCTCTAGCTAAACATACATTTGTTTGTTTATTTTTCCATCTTATTTATCAAACACTTAAGCTACTAAGAGCCTTCAGGTGTATGTAAAGAAGTTTTGTTTGCTGTTGAAGCAACAGTGCTCAGTGGTTTCAGTGACTGCAGCATGCTGCAGCACAGCCCAAGGGCACTGGTGCATCTTAACATTTGCCATCTACTGCAGACTCCAAATATAACATTTAAGGCCAGCAGATACTTCACTATAATCCCAGCAGCTTGTTTTACTACCACAACAAACAGCAGTCCTTATTACCCAGAGCATGTCAGGCCAGTACTGCCTCCAAACATGCCCTAGCCAGCCCTCCACTCCCTACAGAAACAGCTTGCCCTTCTCCCAGCCCTTGGCTGGAGAGCTTCCTCTGCCTTAAATCCAGCTGGTGCCCATGCAGCAGGTGGGGCTTGTGATGAGCTCCAGGTCTGCTGGCCCTAAAACCAGCAGGTGACTGGGCTCTAATTAGGGTTGGCTAATAGTGTGTTTGGCTAGGGAGATTCTGGAAGATTGTTTCCTTCATGCAGTCTTTCTTCTCATTCCTCACCACCTACTGCTCCTCTAGACAACTGGTAGTTAAGGTGGAAGTTTTTTAAGAAGCTGCTTGTTAAAGCTTGGGAAATGGGGTGCTGCCTGCACCAGCGGCAATTCTTTTCCTGGAGGATGAGTGCAATTGTGCTGCCCTGTGTCTGGCACTTCTCCCACATTGTACTTCCAGGCTTGCGTAAGCTGAGAGGAGTAGTTTATGGCAGCATATAGCTTAACCTGAAGACAGTAGGATACTGTGTAAAGAGAGGGAAAACTGGGGAGGAGGTTTTTGGTTAGGCCTTCTGATACAATTGAAAAGAAAACTAATGACTCTTGGGCTGTTGGGTTTAAGATGAAAGCAGTGGAAGGACAGAGCTGAATGCAATGGCTCTGTTAAACCCAATGTGTATGTCAACTACATCATCTGAGATAAAAAGACAGCAACTGTGGAAAAGAGATCACTGGAGACGAGGGCTTTTAGCAAGGGTGAGGTGATGGAATGGTAAGCTGTATAAGAGGCTGACACCTCCCTCACTGTGTTAAAAAGTACAGAGGGATTATCTTGGAGATGAATTGTAACAAGCCATTAAACAAAAAATGTGTGTTTTATTTAAAACTTGCTAAAGCTGTGCCTTTTGCTTCCCTTGCTCTCCTGAAGCATTCTGGGGTCTGCACAGAGGCTCAGGCCCACGGGGAGGAAGATGAGGTCCCTGCAGGCTGCAGCGGCTCTGTGGGTTGCCCAGTGCTCAGTGGTGCCTCAGTTTCACCCACATCAGTTGCTTGAGGGCGTTTGGTGCTCAGGCTGGAACAGGCCTCATTCTAGGAAGCACAGATGGACACAGGTATCTCATGGATTCACAGTGGGTGGTGTTTGCTGTAGTTAGTGGGTGGTGTTTGCTGTAGTTAAATGGGGATCTCGTGTGGAAAAAAATAAAAGCCTGTAGTAGATGTAGTAGCAAGGGAACAGCTTTCTGAGCTTCCTCAATGTCAGGTAGGATGGCTTTGTACTGACTCTTCTTTGGCTGTTAAATTTTATGATGCA
The DNA here is from genome assembly GCF_951394365.1 of Tetrao urogallus. Classification (NCBI taxonomy): domain Eukaryota; kingdom Metazoa; phylum Chordata; class Aves; order Galliformes; family Phasianidae; genus Tetrao; species Tetrao urogallus. The sequence continues at coordinate 16,381,651 of NC_136818.1, read as the reverse complement.
GCTATGGACAAGAGTTATTTACCAAAAAATGTCACATTATTTCCTTTAACAATAGCTGAGTCCTGACCTGATTTCTGTTACGCAAATAATGTGGCCATTTGGAGGAGCCTACGTGTAAGAAATGGTTGTTGGAAAGAAATGGTTTATGGAAATTCTTCTTCAGAGCAGAATTCTGCTCACTGGAATGTAAACACAGTGTGGAATCCTCTACCAACCTCTCCCTGTAAGCAACCTTCTCAGTCTTACTTTCAGTGATGTGGGTCCCTTTCAGCTGTTGCACCCTTGCTGGTGTGTCCAGTTAACAATAACAAGCGTCTGGCTCTGCAGGGAACTGTTATTGCCCATACTACTCTACACACTAATTGATGTCATCAAGCTAGTTTAGAACATGCGTCTCTTTGGCTTATAAGTAGAAGCACAGAGCCAGTATTTTGAAACTGATTTCTTAGCAAATATGACTTTCTATGAAGTCATACTTTATATGAAGTTCTAGCTATGTTACTGGTGCTACCTGGAAAGGTTTGTTCTCTTAACAGTGATTGGAGGCTTCAGTATAGAGTAGCTTCCATCAGGCAGACCTTTCCCTTGGGTTTCAAAAGCACTTTTTATGAGTAAAGTGCTATTGAACACTGAAAAGGGAGAAGCAGACATTTGAAGTTTACTCCGTATATTGATTTCTCTTAAAAGAGGTACGCTTTATTATTTCACTGTGTACATGTGCTCCAGCAGGGGAAAAAATATTAAAACAGTTGCATAGACGACTCCTAATAAACCAGATTTCAGCACCTCCGCGAAGGAAAATTTAGCATTTTTGATGAAAATAAATTGAATTTTTGTGTCTCCTCTTGGGCAACTCTTTGCTGAGATGCTATATTATCTCTGTTGCCTTGCTCTTCACTATTTGCCTAATTATTGTTTGTTGTTTTTGTTCATTCCGAGCAAACTATGATAGTTGGATGAAGAGCAGAAAAAGCAGACTTTGAGCAGCAGTGCACATGCTCGACTTCTGTTGCTCTCCTGAAGCCTTCCTTAGTAATGCTGTAGACTATGTTTAACTAAAAAGAGCCTTGCCTCTTTAAAGTGAGAATGGATGATGAAAATGCAGCAGTAGTCACAGCAGTCACGCTTTAATCCTCCTTTCATTGACCTACTGCAGCAAAAACTGCAAGCCATGGTGGATGCAGTCCTGACCTTTTTTGAAGTTGTATCTTGAAGGTGTGTCTTACTTCCATGTTTCCATTGTGCAGCACTTTCTAAGGCAACGTCAGATAATCAGTGCTGCAGAGTCTGGGATGTGACTGGAGCTGTTCTGTGTCTTGATTTGAGAAGAATGTGGGGAATTCTGCATTCAGTTTGGCAGCCGAGCTGAACGGAGAAGAAAACAGCTCTGAACAACCAAAATGAAAGGGACATTTAGTTTGAAGAAAACCCAGAGCTTCACTTAACATTCATATAGCATGCAGATGTGGGCTCAAATCATTTTTACAGAAGATGTTTGAGGCTTGGCTTCCCACAGGATGGAACGCTTGTACATTTCAGATCATGTGCCGGCAATAAGCATAAAAACATTTAATCCTAGGATTTTTAATTTTTGTCACTTTAAATTTCACCTCTGGGGACTTTTTTTTTTTTTTTTTTTTTTCCTTCAAGTAAATGATTCACCAAAAGAATTGATGAATTTTAGAATAGTCACAGGTTGACCTTAGAGGGAGCCAGGATGAGGGAGAAAACTGATGCAAAGAGTGGCAGAGATACAACAGGCCCTGCCTGCTTCAGTAACTGCAGAAGAGCCAAGCTAGGTATGCACTGGGGTCAGTAGTGCTTTCTTCCTTGTGTTTTCTAAAACGTGCCTGGAAATGGTATAGACATAGCAAAGTAAAGGTACTTCTCTTTTAAAAAAGAGTTCCTGAAGCAGTCTGCTGTAGCTGTATGCTTTCTTTTCTAAAAAAGGGTTGGACACCAAATGGTATCCATTGCTTTGTAGTCTATGTATTGATAAGCATAGGTGGAATTTCTTGTTTACTTTTTTTATTGCTATTGTACACTTATCAGTATTTCAGTGACTTTTCCACAACAAGCCTTTAATTCTTTTCCTGATTATGTGACTGCCGATTACACTGTTTGCCTTGCACTCCCCCACTTGCACATTAAATTAGTTTACAACTGTTTGCCCTGGCCTGATTTTGACATCTGCTGAATCAATTACCTGAATCGCTAGCATCTTTTGAAGCTCAGGGCATTGCTTTCTTTGTTTTTCTCCAAACTCGGGGAGTTTGGAGGAAGGATTTATAACCACTTACTTGGTTTTTAGAGTTACATTTTATTTAGTGTGAGTTTTTGGGGGGGTCTGCAGTCCTTGCCTCTACAAACGGGGAACCGAAATGCCGCTACCAGTCTGCAGAGGCCCTCGAGTCCCGTTAGCCGCTGGGGAGCCGTTTCAGTTTCTGTGTAGTATTGCTTGAGGATCTCTTCCAAATTTTCTTTTTTCTTCTTTAAGAAGAACGTGTACGTATGCACACGCACGGCCGTACCAAGGCTGAAGAGTGCCAGCTGCTGGCTCTCGGGGTGCTGACGGCGCTCCCGCCCGGGACTCCTCCTGGCACCGCGTTGGTGCGGCTCTGCAGGGAGCAGAAGCGGCGGAACGCAGCAGAAAGCGGCGACTGCGCGCGTGGTGCAGCGCGGGATGAGGCGCGGTGCCACAGCGGGGCCGGGAGTGCAGGGCGGGGGAAGCAATAGAACCGCTCCTTCCCTCGGCCGCGGTCGGTTCGGTTTCTCGCCGGGTCGCTGCCGGCGCTCCAGCGCTGTCACACCCAATCCAGACGGGGGCTGCGCCGCGACCGCTGCTGGCAACCGCGCGCTCGCACCGAGGGGCCCCGGGCCGCGCCCCCGGGCGGGACGTGCTCGGTCTCCGCCCCGCCGGGCGCGGGCGGCCAACGGCGTCGCGCGGGCGTGAGGGGGCGGTGGCGGCGCGGCCGCGCTGTGGGGAGAGCGCTGCATGGGCGCGAGGCGGTGTGCGGGGCCTGCGCTCCGCCGCCGCTCTCCGGTAGCGGCTCCGGTAAGGTCCGGGGGTTCCGAGAAGGGCTTTCGTCGGGGCGGGGCGGAACGGAGGGAGAGCGGGCGGCGGCGGCGGCGCCGAGAGGAGCGACGATGGGCGGGCGGTGCTCCGCGCCCGTCCTCGGCGCCGGGCTCTGTCCTCCGAGGCCGCGCTGCCCGCGCTGTGGGGGGGCGCATGGAGGGGCTGCCGCGGTGCGCTGGGTCTGACGGGGTCCCGGCGCGCCCCTCGGCGGCGGCTTCCCTGCGCTGCCCGCCGCGTCGCGCTCTCCTCCAGGCCGGGCTGTGCCGCGGAGCGGGCTGCTGACACGTCTGCTGCCGTTCGGTTTTTTTCTTTCCGTTGGGGCTGGCTCGCTCTAACTGGTCTGGAAGCGTTTATAGCGAGGTCTGTGGGCGCTTTTGTGTTCCAAAGGCAGGCGAGGTGTTCGGAGTCGCTTAATGACCAGTGTTACTCGTGCAGCCCTGGGCACGCTGCACGAGTGCCGTCGTCTTCCCCACCCCCTTTCTCGGCTCCTGGCGCAGCCCCCGTAGGGTTCATTGCAACAGCAGCACCGAGCGGCTCCACGTTGCAAAGAGAAAGAAAGCAGAAATAACGTAAAAACAATGGAGCTGCATTAGAGTAACTCCTGCTGAAACACGGAGTGGGAGTGTTAAATTGATAAGGGTGCTGGTTCTGTTTTTGCCTGACCAACTACAGAAATATGTACAATTTGCACTTCAAGCTGCATTCGTTACTTGGATCACAGTAACGTTTCTTTATTAATAGTGGTTGGATGTATCTGCAGCCACAACTAAATCGTTTAATTGGCATGTTCTATCTTTTTCTTCTTGTGTTTCCCATATAGGGTGAGTTCTGAGCACTTGGCCTGGTGCTGAGTGTAATGGCAGGGCTGTGGGTGCTGCTGGAGCCAGCCCTGGCTCTGCCACCTGCACGGCTGCCTTCAGACAAATGGCCTAACCTGGTGTTGGAGCTCTGAAAGCGCGTTCTGTTTTCCCTAAAGCTGCAGGTAGCTGTTTACTTTTACCCATCTGATAGCCCCCAAGTCTGCGTGTTTTTGTAGTGGAAATTTTAAGGTATGCTAAAACAGAGCACCAGCCTTCAGGCTGATTTGTTGAGATTTGTGGCTAAACTTTGGCGCTGAGATGTTTTAAATCACTTTTCTATATCTTTACTTTGGCTTTATTACAAGACAGCAGGCCTGAAAGCCCACATACCAACTTCTAGGATGTTTTCCCTTCTCAGGCTGTATAGGTCAAAGTTTCTTGCTCAGCACAATCTGTGTAACAAAAAATGATCCTATCAGATCAAGGTTGACTGTTATCTGAAAGGCAGGATGCTGAGAGCAGCTGGGTGGCTCTTGTGGTCTGTATCACGTGGGGTGTTTTAGCAATTGTTGTCAGCTGTAGTAACATTTCATGGTAGAGAATTGGTAGAGAATGGGTCTGGGGGTGTGTGTAACAAACGTGACTCTTAAGGTTTCCAAAATAAGTAGTGAGGGAACAAACTTTCTTTCCTTAAAAAAGGACGCATCATAATCAGCTCTAGAAATAATTTTGCATACCACTGGCTTTTGTGCAATGATGCATATTTGCTGTGCAAATCCTTAAAAAAAAAAAAAAATGTATGTATATATGAAAAGAACATCAAGCAGTCAAGAACCTTGATAATGCTTCAGTTGAGCAATGTAATGTAAAGCAGCATCATATTAAAACAATTTTTGGGTCTTCTCAGTACAAAAATATTGATTACTGTGTATTTCTGCCCTAACCAGTGCCTTTCCTTCTCCACTTCCTTTTCCCTTCCTCTGTTTTAAAGGGCTTCATCTGTGGCTGGCCAATGGACGTTGGGCGATCCTGAATGCTGTCTGTGGGAGCTCTCTAGGCACAGCGGCTGCTGGGATGTTGCGACAGAACGGTGGAAGTAACAAACGTGGTTTGGGATTGGCCCGGCTGTCTACCTCCAACTTCTTCACCATCTCTAATTCGGGAAATTGGGGAATGGGGCGCAGCACCAAGAGCAGCTCTCTGAGCAGCATTAGCTCCAATTCTGACTGCTATGATAATTCTGTTGTGGACCCAGAATACATCATGCAGCTGGTGAATGATGTTAGAAAATTTGCAGATGTGCTACTCTACTTGAAGGAAGCCATTTGTTCAGAAGGTATGGCAGTTCTTAATCCTAAATTCTTAGGTTTCCTGAAACTCCCGTGCCTCTGCTCATATTTTATCTAGTTTTTGCTGTGGCTGTTATCCTCCCCTTTGCTTCTTCCTTTTATTCCCACCCCTGACCCCCCCTCCCCCGCATGATGATTATGGGAAACGGTAGCTGTTACTTTGGGATCCATGTTTCCTCATCAGAACGCTGTGCAACCTGCTTTCATAAGTGTAGTGCTCTGGAGCATGTAGTACTTAAAAGGACAAGGGAGAAGAGGCTGTTAGCAGGCTGTTAAGATTGCCACTATAAGTTAGCAGGGCCATCAACTGAGGAGTTTTTAACTGTTGAATGCTCCTGTAATTCCAAATAATTCTGTTGGCGATGTGCTTGTTTTCTAGACTGGTATGATTCTGATTTTTCTTTTGGTGCTTTTTTGGGAGGCTCATATGTTAGTAGCTTGAATTAGAGTTTTAGGATAGAGTGAAACTTTTCTCTGCAGTATTTCTCTACACAATAAGTAGTTACTCTTTTCTGCTGGCGGGTGGAATCTGCAAGTTTTGGGGGCTTTTCATTGTTGTTTTTTTTTTGTTTTTGCTTCCAAGGAGTGTTTCCTTTGCACCTTCAGATTTCTAAAGGGATAGTAGTTCATTTTTGATCATCAGCAAAAAAGTTCTTATCTAGCTTTTACAGAAATATCGCCGTGTTAATAGTTAAACTGACATCGAAAGCAGCTTTTAATAAACATCACAAATGCAAGGCATTAGCAGTTACTTCTGTGTTCCATGTTGCTTGCTTCTTTTTGCTGTTCCCCATGCCTTATTGTTGCCATGTCTGTTTTCTCTGAAATTGAAATTTGCTAATAAGCAAATTTATGTAGATCCTGAAGAGTAAGGTGATATTTTAAGGTCCTTACTCAGTTCAAAGGCAGTGAATTTACTAGTGCTCCCTTGTACAAGTGCAGTTTTTGTTACTTCCTGTGCTCAGGATTACCTTTTTATTTATAGATGATATTCCTGAAAAGGAATGAGAGGAATGATTACACTTAGTTCAGATCTTCCATTGATCCTTCTTGAGGAGAAGAAGGCTAGAAATGGTAGGATCCAGTGCTTTGTAAGCTTCAAAGGCTTGAGTCTGTATGCAGCTGAAACAGCGGTGCCAAAAAGTGTGAACAAATCTTACCAGGACAGTAACTTGATACCAACGATTGCTGCGTGTCAACAGTGTTTTTGCTGAGCAGGCAGGATGAACAGAGTTATTTGTGAGGTCAGGTGTCTAGTGCCTGCTGACACTGAAATAGGCATCCAGTAGGAAGGGTCTATCAAAATGCTGATATATTCCATCTGCTATGCAGTGCTTGTTAGGCAACGGTCAGTATAAAATTTGGGGCTTAGAAGATCCAAGAAACTAACAAGGAAGATAGGAGTTATTGTATTATGTCAGATTGTGGACATGAATTGTGAAACAACGTTATCCATTAAAAAGATTGTTAATTTATGAAGGAGAGGTGTTTCTTTTCCTCCATTGGACTTGCTGCTGGCTGGGAATGACCTCTTTGCAGCTGAATAGTTTGAATTTCATTAGTCCCTCGTACTTCAGAAATATTTATAGGCGTTTGTGCAAAATCTGACGAACGCACTCTGAGGTGGCATTTATATTTTACATGCAAAATTATGACTTGTAAGACTTGCAGCTTACTGACATTTTGGAATTATGGTTTATTTCAAGATGAAGTCAGTTACAGGGATGGAAAATTAGTTTCTTCCTTTTGGGACATCCTTAATTTAATGTGTAGATATAGTTTTTGTTCAACAGTAGAGCTTTGCTCTGAAGCTTATGAAATAAGAATCAAAAGTAAATAATGCTACTAACTACAGCAGACTTCTTACTTTGATATGCTTTTACTGTGTGCATCTTCAGTTAGTTTAGAAGTGGCAAACATTAAGTGATGCTGCAGGGTTGCATTAGCAAGCCCTGGTGTTTGTCTGGCTAGCATTCCTAGAACCTGGTGCAAGTTTTTCAGCTTCCAGCTAGTGTTTCCCCCAGTTAACTTTCACAGCTACTGTTAGTCATAGTATTGCTGCTTGGCAGATTTGCCTAAAAATTCCTTTGTAGTATGCTGTAAGCTCCCTCTGGAGCACGTGGCTCAGCTTGCTGCAGGCTGCTTGGGCCAGCACCAGCAGTTGGGCTGGCTCCCGTGGGCGCAGGCCTTGAATTCCATACTGTGCTTGGATCTCCGTGGTCCCTGCTTGCTGTGCCTGAGCTGCACTGGAAGTGTCTGGCAGTTATTCACTAATAGCTCACTTAGCATTCTCCTGACGTAGTGATATTATCTGGGGTGAAAAATTTAAGCTATTCTGGACTGTAATATGTACTCATGTCTTGACTAGATCATAAGTGCCTTTAGATATAGACTTGCACTGTGTTTTGCATGGTACTAATCAAGTTGATAAAAGACCTCAGCAACTTCTTCATATTATTTAAGGAGACAGTGTTAGCAGAAATTTCTCGCCTATGTTCTTGAAAGTTTCAGTGCCATTTCTCTGTGTATTACTTGTTTAATGTAATTTAACTTCTTACAGCATTTTTATTTTAGTAATACTGAATGAAATACGGATATTAGCTTTAAATGTAGAAATGTAGTGATGATTGCAAGAAAATAAACCTGAGATACGAGAAACTACTTCTCAATGACACCTGAAAACTAAGCAAAACAACACCCCTCTACCTCTGGGGGGAAAAAATAAACCCTCCCTCTGAATAGAATTGCCAGATTGATGTTTTTCAGCCCTTTGGACACGGGAGCTGCAGTTGCCTCTTGTGTTGAATGAAATACCATGTGTTCCATGCACTTGAGTTCAATTTCCTTTCTGAATCTAGGCATTGTACTTGTTGGTTGTAATGCTCTATTGTTAGCAATCTGTTTTGAGGCACAGGACCAAGGTACTTACCAACATCTTTGTTAAAGAAGAGCTCTGTTTTTTGTAGGTCAATGAATTCAGCACTGTTTCACAAAAAAAAAAAAAAATTCTGTCTGATGACAATCTGAACCTGTAGTGGTTGGACTGCACAAAATGACAGTGGATCAGTCTTTTGGCCTGGTCTTAACTTAGATTTCTAGATGAGTTCCAGATGAAGTTGTGTCGTATGGCTGATATTAGAGAGGATGATTATACTGTCACCATGTCTTTGTGCTTGTACTGAAAGGCCTGCTCATTTTCTAGTATTAGTACTTTCTGAGGTCAAAGATAATTGAAATGTATTGAGGAGACTTAAAATAAATCAGTCATCTTTCCTTTCTGGCAAGAATAAATGGAGAACAGTTCCTTTGGAATCCTGCCTGGCAGGCCAAACCTGAGAGTATATGCTGGATGGATGCCTACAAGACTCTATCTATTTTTGTCAGCTACAGTCTGTGCCACTCTTCAGATAGTTCATTTGAATTCTCAGTTTTACTGATGGCATTCTTGCTATCCCCCAAGCTTAGTTCTTGTTTCAGTGTATATCTAAAGTAGAAGCTGTTAAAATGTAATAGATTGAAAGCTAATGGGTTTCTGTTTGTGTTTTGAGTTCAGATAGTGGCTTTTCAGCTGCAGAGGGAGAGTGTGAGGAAAAGATCACTGCCTTCATCTGGCAGCCTGCTTTCAAACAGTAGGACATGCAATAAAGTACTGTCTAAAGGCTAGGCTATTTTTGATCTTTGGATGTAGTGACATGCAATGAGGAAAACGAAGCCTGGTAGAGAAAGTTGTAGGAATGGAATGGTTGTTTGCATCCTGCAGACCTGCTGAGGGCCTGGCAGCCTGACCACAGCACTGAAAATACTTCAGAATGTGATGTGTGTGGGAATGTCACAACCAAACCCTTTAAGATGGAGAAGGTTAAGTCTTGTACCAAAGCAGGGGTTTGTGACTGCAAGTAAGTACTGTTGAATTTCATAAGGTTGAGTGACTTCAGCATGCAGATTATGTTCCTTTGGCAGGGAGGAGATATGGAGTAATTAGTCCATACTGTCCAATCTCCTCTAAGTATGTCTATACCTCACAGAAGTAGCTTACATGCTTTCTATACAACTTCTTGGTTCAAACTATGCAGGACCTGCCTCTAACAAATGTTTGTTAGAAGTTCTGTTGGTTCAAATATAGTGTTGTTAGACGTGCAAAGTTAGGAGTCTACTTAAGAATAAGTATCTGTGCCTGAGATTGGTACCATTACAGTCTGTTTCATTACTGCCTGTAATAAATTCCACTACTGCCTTAAGCAAATGATGTCATTGTGTGGCCTTTGCTCGAATGAGAGTCATTTACTCGGGTTTAAAAGGATCACATAAAAGAATATTTAGGGCAAAGTCTGAGTTCCTAATTAAAATATTTTACTCACTCTTTCACTTTTGGACAGTAAATAGTAGCTTTGATTTGTATCAAGTCAGAGATGGGGGAAACGTTCCGGTTTTCCTCCTCTGAAGATAGTTAAGTACTGGTTTGGTGACATCTGCTATTTATTTTTTTAAGGAATTCAGCGTATGCTGTAAGGTCTGCCCTTGGGACTGTGGGAAATACTGCTGCATTTTGAATAGCTGTGAGGGTGATATTTGCATGTGGCCTGAAAGTGCTCGTATAATTATACTTTAATATATAATCTGTGACTATACTGCAGAATATATTTAGGTATTACTGTTTTCTTTATCACAAACTTTGAAGTAATCTTCAAAGTGTGATACTGTGTGCTTCATGTGGGTAATTCTGCATCCTTTTCATGAGCAAAAGCTTTGTTCCTCAAGTTCATCCTGTCTGTCTTCAACTAATGTAAATCAGAACTTATTATAAAATGGTAATGTACCCTTTTTTCCAGATACACTGGAAAACAGAATAGCAAGTCAAAGCCCTTGCTTTTCATCACAAGTCTGTCTTTGAGGATCAGATTTTGCTGTCTGGTGTCTTAGAGTTCAGTGAGTGTTTTTGAAATTGTAGCAGAAGTGAAAATACAGGTGAAGCTCGATGGCCTGGTCAGGAGCATTTGAATCCTCTTTACAGTAGCATTGATGCTTTCAAAAGGACCAGGAATGCTGCTTAACTTGAAACCTGTCAGGTGCTGGTTCTTGAAGGACAGATGTGCAGCCCAGTGGGACACCTGTAAAGGTGTGTTGGGTTAAAGAGTTTCCTCATAGCAAGTCTCCAGTAATTTCAAAACCACTGTGGAGATTGGTATTGCTACCTTAAAAGCTAGAAGTTGTCTGCTGAATATAGAGCCTGGGGGTTAAAGACGAGCAACTCTTCGCTTCTTCCGGGCTTGTGACAATGTGTGCTTTTACTAACTTTGCTTTAGTTTTTAGTCAAACGAAGAATATGAACACATTTAGTTCTTGATTTTTATTTCCTTATTGTCTTCTAATATAGAACTTTGAAGTCCTCTGCAGCAAAGTTCTGAAGTGGTTTCTTGGAATGTCAACTTGCCCTGCTTTGCTAGGGAAATCTGAAGTTTGTTAGATTTGAAAATGAAGATAACAGATTGAAATTACTATAATTTACAATACTAGGTGTAATTTTGTTTGTTCTATATTCCAATTTTATTATTTCTCAGTGAAAGCTGCTGTCTTTGATACGCCTTAAACTGGACGTGCCTAATGACACTTCAGATTCTGAAAACTTAACTTGTAGTACAAATGTGTGGTAGGTGGGCACAGTGCTCTGAGCTAGGTTAATAGCATTTACCTTTCTTTGCAGCACCCTGGAAGAGATGTTTGTATACTTTTATTTTGAGTGAGGTTGTACTGATATTTTCTGCTTTGGAGAGGAAAAGGGCTGTTTTTCTCCTTGGTAGTATTGTGTCCTAAATGAAAAAGCTTCATAGAGGGGGGGAAAGTTGTGTGCTGACAGAGCAGCTGACTTCCAGGGATCGTGAGAACAAAGCGATTATCAAATATGTAAACAGTCTGTTTGTGAATTGATGAAGTGACCTTCAAGAATCCTCTGGAAAGGCCGAGGAATTCATGTGAAGTGTGGTATTGTTTATCTTATTCCATATAGCATAAAAAAGTGAAGACAAACTGTCTGGAAAATAATGCTATTACAGGAATCACAGCTTTTCAGACGTAGAGTCCAAAACTTTATGTAGATCACCTCCAGGATCTACTCAAGTGTTATATACCTATAATCTCTGTGGAATAGTCCTTTTAAATTCTGTAACTTGTTCCTAAAATATGCAGTTGTTTTCAGTGTCATAGCTCTGCTCACACTTGGTTCACAATGACTAACTGCCTGTTTTAAATATACCAGCTCACAGTATCTTGGCTCAGATCGCTGCTGAAAGAAATAAGATGTTAAGAGTTGAATTCTAACAACTTGTATTTGCTGTTTTGGAGGGTATTGTTCCCATAGCAGTTGGTGGAAGTGATCCTGTGAAGCACAGCAGCAGGGAAGCTGGGATCCAGACAGACTGGGGCTGGTGTGGGGCAGCTGGGCAAAGCTGAGACTTCACTTCTAAAGTGGTCCTGCAGAGATCACAGATTTTTCTTCCTCACTAGTAGCTGAAATGATGGCACTATTCTTTGTGCTAAATATCTGCAAGATGTGTTTTAAACTGTTGTTCTCGTGTCTCATTATCAGACTTGTTATGGTTAGGGCTTTGCTTTATACTAAACAAGTAATGTATTTCTTCTTAAATTTGCAAGTGTGAGCTCCCGTGGTCTTACTGCTGCTTCTTGGCCATGGCAATCATCCTCTGGTGCCTGTGTCACATTCCAAAGAGCAGATCTGACTAAATGCTAATCTTAGGGAGGAACAGAATTGTTTTTGACTAGATCCTCTGTAAGGTTGTACAGTGAAGTGAGCCCAGAAAAGAGGGAGAAGGCAGCTGGCAAAGGAGTAAGTGGCCTGAGGTTTCAATAAAAAAAAGGGCTGTGACAGTCATAGCACTCCACCCTGGCTTTGCAGTGTGCACTGTTGAACTCTCTACCAGTGTTTTTTGGTCTCCTCTGTTGAATGTTACGTTTACAGAGATGCATAAAAAGGTGGTAAGGAAAGAACAGCAAGCAGAAAATGCCCTGTGTAGGCGGCAAATCAGTCAGTTGGTTTTCACTCTGAGCTTCAGGCGTGTTTGAATTGTACTGTCATCATTTAGGCTTGCCTTTGAAACTTGCTTTCTGTATGCGAAAACATAAATAGTTCCAGGCTTTCTGACCTGGAGATTTCTTATTACACCCTCATATATGTTCCGTAGTAATCACTGCTGGATAGTAATTCTGCCAGTCTGAAATTGACGCTGTTCTTTGACAAATGCGAATGACTTTCAAGGTAAGAGATGTAAAGGATGTAAATAGAGATAAGAGCAAAGTAAATACTTCGCTAAACTTCTTGTTTAATAAGTTAGGAGTTATTCTAAGAACTTAATGCCATTAGTAGTGACCTATTTTAACAGCTCTGATGCTTTTTTGTTGCATAACTTGGAGGAAAAAATAAGTAGCCAGGCCTGCCGATGTCCTTCTTGAGCATAGCTTGGAGGACCACAACGCTCCAGGGACCAGTTGCTCTCCCAGGTTTCCATTCCCTTCCACTGCTGTGCCCCTCTGGCCCCTGGGGAGCAGAGCCTGGTACCCTGGCTGCGAGTTCTGCCCCTGTACGGCGCCGGCTTGCTCGACTCCATCCGTTTCTGTGACGAGGATAGAAGTCGGCACTCTAGAGACTTCGGTTCGCGCTGTAACATCGGTGTGAAGGCAGGCCCGCAGCGAGCCCGCGCGCCTTAGCAAAACAGAGGGGACAAGCGGCAGCTACGGACCGCGCTGTTCCCGAGGAGCGGCGCTCCCGGCGCAGCACAGCGAGCTGCCCCTGCCCCGGCTGCGCCCTCCGCGCTGTTCCGCCCCTTCTGCCGGCGACGGTTGGGCTTTGGTGGCTGAGAGCCGGGGGAGCTGGGCATTGTCTTCTGCTTCGTAGGCTCGTGCTGCTAGAACATTGCTGAATTAATATGCTGTTCCCAACGCTCAGAACAAGGGAAGGAGAAACAACTCGAAGTTCAAGCGAAGCCGCGCCCCGCAGAGTCCAAGCGAAGCTACGTGCTAAAGGCGGGTTGCTGACAGCGGATACTGAGGGCAGTTTCCCCCGTCCCAGGCCCTGCAGCCCGCAGTTACTGTTTGACTTGGCGGCGGGAGGTTCCGCCGCAGCGCGCCCTGCCCCCGCCGCATAGCCCGCATTCCTCGGAACAACGCGCGCTTGTTGCCGGCGGGGCCGGGGGCGGGCGGGGAGCTGTCAGGCCTCGCTGCTTAGCGGAGGAGAACGCCGCATCTTTGTAGGGAGAACGTCGGCATTTTCCATTCTTGTGTTGCTTTGGAAGTGCAAATGTAATCAAAATAAAAGTCCCGTTCTTTTTCCTTTTTGCATTTTGATGTACAAAGAATTTCAAAATGCTTTATTTGAAGAACCTTAACTTTTCTATTGGTTTGCATTACTTCTCCTTTCTGCAGTGACAGTTAAACTAAGGAAACTGATATGACAAGATTAGTGCAATAAGAGGAGAACAGTGAGGGAGAGGATCAGAAGTCAAGTTTTCCTTTCTGAGTGTAAGTGTGAAGCTGGGCCTTCTAACAACTAAATGTCATCTAATACAGTTAGCAGCTTGCTGGAGGAGCGTGGGATGCTTGGACACAAACCTGCATCTCTCCTGCAACTCCACATCAACACCTGAAGGATGAGATGTGATCCATTGCACTGAAGTCTTCTCCTCTTAACAGCAGTCTGTGTATACCTGTAGGAGCAGCTGTGGGTTTAAGTGTTATAGTGTATCCACAAATGTATTCCATTTCTATAATTACTTTGTGTGAATTTATTCCAGTTGTGATATGAATCAAGAATATCAGTAGCAGCAATTACTGCATACCTGGCGGCATGGAGTTGCAGGCTGTGACTGCTGCTTCAGTGACCAGAACTCTATGAAAATTTTATAGACCTAACCATCCTGACGCTGTTTCTCTGGGACTGTGTTTCCTATTCGCCTAGTTATGTCCCAGAACTGAAGTGACTTGTTTCTTAACTTCAAGTAAATGTTCATATACTCTGCTAGTTGCAGTGATTTGATTATGTTAGTCTTTAATGTCTGATTAATGAATTGGCATCAGAACTGCATGGTGGGGTTACAGACCTGGTGCAGAGCTGGGACCTCCATCTTCATAGGTGGCTGGTTCTCCTTTTTCAGTAAAATGGAGGTTTTGTGGAGACTCGATCCTTTTCCCTTGAGTGTTTCTTTTTAATAGAAGATTGAGTTGACTGAGGTGAGGCTATAGCAAATGACTAGGTTTAGATTCTTGTAGCACATGAAGCAACATGTGGCCTTGTGCTATTCTTTGTGCTGTACATTATTTTAGTGTTACATCATATTGCCATGATATTTATATTGCACCTGTAAAAGTTCTGTTAGTACTACTTCTCTGTTAGATGTAAGGTGACTGTGATGCCATGTATGTGGCCATGTATATACTGTGAGCCTTAAAGGGAATGGAAGGTTCTTTAGAAGGAATAAAGTGTGTATTTTGGGAAGTTTAGAGGAAAGAATAACTTCAGTAATGAAGTCCTAATCCTCTTCTAGTTCTAGAAATCTGAAGAATGTGGAAGACCTACTGAGGAAGTTTGAGTTAAGATGTATTGAAAATCCTGTTGGCTTTGGTTGAATGAATTGCAGGATTGTAGATCAATAATTGGTAAGGAGTATATTTGTAGGAATGAGTGTGTTTTAAGCACGAGTGTGTTCTCTCTCACTCTATGCAAGGTCTTTGGCATCTTTAGTGTTTGGGGCTGAATCTGAGTGCTGTAATATAGGAACCACTACCAGCAAATAAGCATGGGAAGGAGGGCAGTGCTTAATGGATGGTTCCGGATATGTTGTACTTCATCAGATAAGATGAAAGTTGCTTACTTGGAATTTTAGTAGTGTAAATGATTTGAAGTTGAGCAAAGATGATTTTTGGAAGTGTAAAAGACAGAAGGTGACCATGATAAATATGGCAGTGGTTTTGAAGGAGAAACTAACAGTAGGGTTGAGATTGCAGAGGTGTCACAGTAAAGGATCTGTGATATTCATCTTTAAACCCATGTACAGGGGCAAGTTAACAACTTCAGCAAGGAATGGCAAACTCCTTCCATTAGTAGCTGGTTTTAGCTGATAACTAGGCATGAGAAGTGAGCTGAGAACTTAATTGGGAAGTCAGTAATAGAGCTGGGGTATGTAAACAAGTCAGTTTCTTAATAATGAGAGAAGCTTGTTATGCAGTATCAAATGCTGTGTGCCCCTGGATGAAAAGTGAAATGCATGGGGCTACTGTGTATGTAGTTGACCAAGTTCTACCTGCTTTTATTATAATTTTCCACTTCTGTACTTTTTAACTGGCTTGTGCGTCCTTTGGTTTGTTTGTTTTTCAGTTAGCACTGGCTAGGTGGAATGACAGCTGCAGAGGTACTGGGGGGTAACAGCTCTGTCAATGCAGAACCATAAACATAAATGTTGTACTGCTTGTTATCTTTCACCTTTCTCTTTTAAGTTATTTATGAAGAAATACTGCTCAATTAAATATGCCTAACAAACTGTGCAGTAGGTCACTTGTTTTGAGTCAGACCAGTGCTACTATGACATCAGTTATAACTACAGTGGCAATGTAAGTGTGAAATACTTGATATCAAAACACTGTACTGCACTGGAGATCGGCTGTTCCTAATTCTGGGAAACAGGAAGATTTTGGAAGTATTTTTTCAGGACTCACGTAGCTCATCAATTTGCCTTCACCTGTGCAAGACATAAAGCCAGACTGTACTCTATTGTTGGGTGGTTGTTGCCGCAGCATTTCAGTGCTTGAAGGTCAGACAGTTAATTCTTCATGTTCACCAGTTTTCTAGATAACTGGTGATGGCTGCAATGATGTTTTCTTTTAATCGACAAAATAGGCTGTGATAGTATTCCTCTTCTATATCAGTCCATAATTGTGTTTAAAAGATACTTTAAAAAAAAAATGCACAAAGAAAATTCGCCCCTCGTTTAACACCGCTGTATAATCAAGATGCTATAATTGCAATATAGTTGTTTAATTGACAGATATCAAGATGTTGTAATCACAATATAATCGAGAGAATCAAGCAAGGTAGACAATGATCACAAAGAGAATAAGCGGAAGAGCTTACCCTTCGGCTGAGCTCACCAGAAGACACCAAGAGAGGGGATCTCCAGAAGAGATCCTTCCCCTCTGGTAGCCAGCTCTTAAATAGGTCTAGGAGGGGTGGAGCCTGGCTCCACCCCTTCCGGCAGCACAGGTGAATTGTCTTCACCTGTGCTCCTCTGGCTGACTCATGGCTCGCCTCAGGTGATTAATCAGAGGTTCAGGCCGTGACTCAGCAGTTCCCATACAACCGCATAATGTCAAAAATCCTTAATGACTTTGTGTGGTCTTCTGAAAACTAAGTGGGTGGACAGCAATAAAATGGCTTCTTCAGTCAGTGACTTAAGCTAAAAGGAGAAGCCAAGTAGAACAGATAGTATTTTAGACTAAAAGCAAAATGAGCTCGAGGTTAAGGGTTTTTTGATAATCTCTTGATGTGGCTTACCAAAGGCTAGATTTATTTTCTTTTGAATTTGTATTTTAAAAGACTTTCATAGTATCCCTTCTGTAGCAGGTTGATATGGTGAGATCAATCTTCTGGGGATAGTTATTCCTTTTCTTGTTTGTTTTTTCTCCAGAAATTTGTGTTGAGGAAATTAAGTATTGTTTTGTTGTATTCTTTTTCAGAACTTGAAGCAGTGTACAAGGAATGTAGTTTCTTACGGCACGTTTTCTTTTCCTCACTTTTATTTTATGGGCGACTTTGACCATAAACTGCTAAGCTCAAGAACTATTCAACTGTAGAAGACAGTAACTGTGATGGATATAATTTTGGTGAAATGTGACTGGCCAGACTTGGGGCAAATGTGCTCATTACGAAGAGTGTAGTGTTACATCTGTTCAACAACTTACGGTTCTGACTTAAATGGGTTCTGGAAGTGTTAAAGCATTATCCTCACCTGGTTTTATTCTTTATCTGCTTTCAGATTTTGGGAAGTGATAGAAAGTATTGCTGGAATGGCCCTGCAATGTGTTCAATCTCATTTGTCAGAAATGGGTAAATAAGGAAACTCAGCAATTTTTATTTCAGTTTGTTTAGTCTTTAAATTGTGTTAATAAAACATTAGTGTATTCTAAGGATTAAACTGCATGGATGAACGTGTCTAGGTTAGTTGATTGGAATCTGAAGGCTGGTAGGATACAAAAGTTGGAGGAATGTGGCATACAGCATATTGAAATGGATTAATGAAAAGCTGCATTGTGGTAGGTTTCTTGAAGGACTTCCCCCACACACAAGTGGGAATTTTATCCATGAGTTTGAATGTGAAATGAATGTGGAGTAATAGCCATGCTGTTGATATCAGTTGGCACATCAACGAAATAAAGAGGTTGTTATCAGTATAGGTAGAATTAAAAGATTTGGATTATTAATATGTATTTTACATGTGCATGCCATTTATTGTGACTTGAAAAGATTTATTTTAAGTCATTTTAGATTTTACAACTTTAATTTTTGATCATTAGTCTTACTTTGACCTATTTGTATAGTTGAGGACTTACGTAAGTATGAAAAAGTTTTGATTTCTCAGAGGTACGGTATTGGAGCATAATTAAAATGAGGTAGTTTATTAAGAAAAAGAAGAAAGAGTGGAGATTGGAGGATATTCAGGGGCTTGGAATGCAGTATGAATATTTTCTTTCCCCAAAAGCTGTGGAGAAGAGTAAAAAGTTATTTAACTCCCTGGGAAGTGTGTTTCAGTAAAGAAGAGTCTGGATGGCTAGAGAGTAATATATTTTGGTCAGTCCTAAGTAGTGAATGTCAGATTTCAAGAGCTGGATCAATATTAACATGGTGCTCAACAGCTTTTTATGCTAGAACTCTTCCTTGAAACTCTGGACTGACAGGGCATAGTTCTGTGTTCTCATCCAAGAGCAAATTTCCTGCAAAAATGCTAAGCCTGCGCTGCTTCTTCCCACCTTACCCCAACCTAAAGAAAACTTCTGCCCTTAAAATAATTTCCAATACTAAGTGCTTTTTCACTGTATCCTAAATTTGTAACCAGATGTTAAGATGAAATGTAGCAGTTCAGTGATTTATAGGGAACTGATTTGCAAAATATGAAATAATTATGTGCTGATAATGTCTTTGTAGTATAGTAAAGTAATTGTTTTATTTAAATATACTGTAGCCAATAAGCTATTCGTGTAAAATATCCATGGATTCTCAATTAATTGGATCTGTGTATTATTAAAAATAAAGAGCCTCTCCTAGACTTTGCTTTTATGTAAAACATAGTTTTGGCTATTTTTCATGCCTTTCTCATCTCCATTCCGAATCAAATATCCTTAGATTTTCTTCACTAAACTAATTTATGGAAAATGAACATATTATCAATTATCTCACTTGCCAGTTTTTGTAGTGGAATGTGGAGCACGTGTTGCCAAAGACTTTGAATTTGGCATAGTGTTTCTTAATGATGCCGAGACAAGAAAAGTTTCTGTAATTGTGATCAACAAAAGTGATAGTAGTTGTCAGTTTGATATTTTGAGAGGTTTGACTACAAGGCAAAAAAAGAATATAAACCAAATTGTAGTTTCAGAACTGCTTTGATTTGTTCTTCCAAATCTGTGAAGAAATGAAAGCATGCAGAACAACAAAAATCGTCAATCAAGCTGCAGAGTTAGAGCTCACTATGAATAGTCAGAAAGATGTTTACCAAGTTTTCAGTTGGCAGAGGTGTCCTTCCAAGGTTTTTACAGTGGTTTCTTAAAAACATCTCATTTTTGGGCATTTTATTAGCTATAGCTAATACTGCTAGTTTCTGCTGAGGTAATTAACATTCACCTTTCTTGGGAAAATACTAAAAAGAGGCCTCTTTTTCATCTAAAATTCCAGAGCAGGTTATTTTCTGTGTTGGGTTTCCAGTAGTTTGTGTGTGTTTGTTTTGAAATTGACCTGTAATAAATACAGTGTTCTAAAAAATCTGTTAGTTATTTTATGATGAGAAGTGGGTGTTTATCTTTGACTCTTGCAAACCAGGTAAATAATGGAAGGTTCATAAGGATAGGTTTTTGGTGGTATGTGTTTTTCTTTCTTTCTTTTTTTTTTTTTTTTTTTTAATGCTTAGGTATGCAGAGCAAAAGAAAATGGCTGAGCAATACCAAGGATGCAATGGGCACTAATGCTGTTTTAATGTGGCCTCCTATCAAGAATGCTACCTACTGTTGTATGCAGATAATGAGTGGTGTGTGGTTCTCGGCTTCAGGCCTACAGGTTTCTATGAAAGCAGAAATCATTGTAGTATGGGATTTGGCTAACACATTTCATATGCTGTGACTTGAATATGAAGCTCGGTGCTATGAAAATTAGATCTTTCATTTTGCACCAAATTTGTGAAACTACAAATTAAAGATTTTTTCTTTTAAATTCACCCAGTCTTTAATCTTATATCCAGTGCAATAATAATGGCTTCATTTTACAATTAGAACTTAATAAACTGGTTGTAGTCGAAGATCCTTTTTGAAAACAGAAATATAGCAGGCTCAAAAGCAAGGAAGGATTAAATAGCCCCTTTATAATTGCCCTGACAAAAGAAAAAAGAAAATACAGTGCGGATGACTTAATTTTCTTTAACACTACAACTTGTTCTTGTAGATTTTGTTAACTTTTGAAGGATTTGGAGCTATACGCTTTGAGTCATGTGTTTCATTCTGTGTAAAATGGCTGCTTCTGTCCATCTTATCGCGTCTGATGTTGGTTTGCACAACACAAAGGAGGCATCACTACTGCAGAAGATGTGGCTTCTTAAATAATAATAAAGAAGAATAAATAATACCTAATCTGGCTAGAAGAGTGAGGCAGTTGAAAAATGCCCAAGTGGGTCTGGGTGCATGACAGTATTTATTGTGCCTGCTAGAGCACAGAGTACAAAGTTTGTGCTCCTTTCATGGTTTTGTGCCAGCTCTACCAATGGTCTGCGTCAGTTGTGAGAAGACAGACAGATGATTTGGCATGAAGCAGGAGGTGCCTTCATGCGGTGTCTAATGATTAACCCGTTGCCATTGCAACGGGTTGCCATTTTGAACCTCAGTCCAGTTGATAACTGACCAGCATTCTGTACCATGTGGCAATATGTTTGCTGCTGCAAAACCCAAAGGTGGGTTGTCTGTTTGCAATCCCTGCTGGCCTGTTTCTTGGTGTTGAAGTGTTAAGTAATTAGTTTCTAATAAAGCATCGTAAATGAGACTGAGGTGTAATGACTTTTTTTAAGTGCCATTGGCAGCTTCTAGCCTTGTTAGAGATTTTAATAATACAAAAAATATTCTGGAACTTCTTTGAGTTTGCTTTTCAATTATTTGAAATATTTCATTCTTCCATATCTGCAGCACGTTTGTACAACCAAGTGAAGGAATAAATGATAACTAAGGTTACTGTTAATCTTCTCCCAAACTGTGACACCCAACAATAAAATATCTACTGAATAAATAAGGTTTGTTTTGTACAATTAATGGAAGTCGTATTTAGCCCCTATGTATACTGCTTTATAAAAGCTTCCCTAAGACTGGACCAAAAAGCACCGACGAAGGTTAGCCACGTGTAAGATCAAACCATGGTATGAAACACTCTCTAACTACGTGTTTTAATTTAGTTCTTATGGGACTCTGATAGTGATCTCTGTCAGATCAAATAGGGATAGGGCAGACTGTCAGTTATGTTAGTGGGGCTAAGGTGGTGGATGAAAGTCGAAAATAAAACAACAGGTAGATCTGAGAGGGTCTCCCCAAGTGAATGGTTTGGTGGCTTCACAGAGTCAACTGCAGTGCGATTGTTTTGCTTACTCTGTGATGCTCATTGGAAAGTCACATAATCAGGTCAGAACGGAGTGCTGCCAGTTTCCTAGTGCACAGTATGGGTGTCAGTGAAGCTGGAATTTAAAGTTGTTGTCTTTGGGTTAGCTTCATTTCAGTGCTGATTTTTTTCAACCTTGGTGACATAATGACTGATACAAGTTAATCTTCCTCAGAAGCATAATGGAAACGATGTAATATACCTTGATCATTGATGCCAAAAATGAGATTGGTAAATAAGACTTAGCTTTTAGCCAAGGTTCTGTGCTCGCAGATTGAAATGTTGACTATTCAAGCTGATTCCATCTGAATCCTTCTAAGATCAAAAGAGATGAGGAGCTGACTGTTCACATCCCGTAAGATGAAACTTTAATAAGTTCTAGATCCAGATATTTGGATATCAGAGAAGTTGCTTCCTACTTTGCATAATTATTTTCACCATCCTGGAATGCTACGCTGGCTTTTTTACCTTCTCTTGAAGGAGAGAAGATGCAGAATGTAACTGGCTGCCTGTAGAGCATGGATTGTAGATATTGGATGGTGGGGGATAACTTTGCTGGCATTATCAAGTGGTAATGTTCTAGGGGAAGAAGTTACGAACAGAATGGTGCGTGCATCTTCTATGTGGGTCTAAATAGCTCTGTAGGGTGTATGATGGCTGTGCAGGAGAAAAAGCATTGTTAGTCCATATTTCAACTTTTCTTAGCAAAAATTTGTTGAAATAAACAGCTTCAGAAACGTTTGGGCTAACAATGAGTCAGGACAGACAAAGGAATACCAGCCAACTGACACAGCAGTGCTTTTTCTGACTGCATGTGTTGTAATCAGCCCTGGCTTGGCAGAGAGGGTGGCTGGCATTGACAATCTTGATGAGCAAACTTTTATTTTGTTTTGGATGAACAAAATCCTTAGCTGTAAGGCCATTATTGCTTGCTAATATGTTTGTTTGGTTTTGTATTTTTTGTTTTCTGTTTCTAAAGGACTTCCCTTTGAGAAATACCTGAAATGAAAGAAAAAAGATAGTTTGCGATTTTGTTTTTTTTACACCAGAAGTAGATGTTTCAGTCACCACATCGTATGACTGCTGCATTGAGCAGTGAGATGTGATGATAGGCCAATGTGCCACTGAGAAGGAAGCCTGCCAGCTTTAGTGAGCCAGCTGCTTTGCTGTATCGTTCTTGTGCATCTTTTTTTTCCTGCAGATGAAGAGTTAAGGTCTTGATGTAAATTTTCATATTTTTTTTGTCCTCTTTATTTGCTTCTCTTACATGGCATGCTTTCCTTGTGGTTGCCTTTACATTTTTGAGTAAGCTTGTTTTCTGCTGAAGTAAATGATGGTTTAAACCCTGATGAAAGAAGGTTTGTAGACAAGCTATTAAGCTCTTTCAAGCCCTTATTTATTTTCTTTTTTCCCCCTCTCCGCTTTCAGGAGCTCTTTTCTTCCAAGGGAAAAAGGGCTGGCTGGTTCTTTCTGGAGGTTCCAAGAGGCTCATATCTGAAGCAAGCATCTGGACCTGTGTGTCCTCTGTGCTGAGGAACCACTGGGGAAGTCACATTCCTGTGGTCCAGAGCACGATTAGCCTTCCACAGTGCTGCAATCTTTATTACTAAACTTGAGAACCACAGATAGATATTTTAAACTTGATATAGCATCAATAGGTGGAGGAATTTCCTGCTTGACTGCATGTAGATAAATGAACTCATACAGTGCAACAGGAGGGAACAAAAGAAAAACTGAAAGTAAATACTGATTTATTTATTTACTGTGACTGCTTAAGTCAGAGTGCGCTGCTGCAGGAGCCTGTTGGAGACTCGTTTCCTCATGCATTCTTCCCACTGAACTGTTTTGCTCTAGGGTTGGTTTGGTCTCTGAGCCGTATTGAAACTGTTTCTATTAAGTTGGTATATTTAGATTCTGCAAGTACCTGAAACTCATAAATCTGCCACAGACAGGAAACCCCTCTGTTAGTATCTGTTTGGTCAGTATCAGCTCCTGAATGCGGGGTCACTGTAGTTCCTGATGGCTTCTGCCCTCCCTACTTGTGTTGCAGTCCGTTTGTCTTTGGGAGGTAGAGAAACAGTGTTTGAGATACTTTGTAAACAAATAGTGATGGAAAACAAAGCAATCTTAGCTGGGTGTAGCCAGAGTTCTGCTTTTGAGAGTAAATAACTAACCTCATACTTGAATGCATTATTTTAGTGATAGTGTTCTCCGGGACATCTAATTCAACTCAGCAGCTGTTTTTCAACATGCATTTTCCTTTGAAACTGAGTGCTTCTGTTTCAGAGTGTGTCCTTTATGGTATTTTTTCTCTCTGCCTTCTCTCTCTCCCGTTTTTTGGCTTTTGTTTTTCCCCAACTCTACTTGTTTAAGAGGGTAATATCAAATGTTAACACTAAGAAACTGCGTCCTGATATCAGATATATTTTAACTAGCCTGCCATATGACTTTTCTGTAAGGAGCCTTGAGAGTCTGTTCCCATCCTGTAATGACAAGCTTGTATTTGTGCATTGTACTGAACTCTGCAGAACTGCTTGTTCAGTTTCTGATATGCCCACGATGCACTCCTTCCCGAGGGTAGACTGGAACCAAACTGTAGGCTGGCTCAACTGCATTCTAACCTTGTTTCCCCGTCCCATACTTGTTAGGGAACAAGAAATCTGCCCACCATGTCACCAAGAGGATCTGGTTATGGGATACATATGTGGGTATTCCAGATCCCATCATCAGGAACTGTTTTCTCTCCATCCACAAGTGGGCACACCCCCATCAGAAGACAAGGGGTGCCTCCATCTTGTCGGCAAAAGAGACTTGGTTCTGGTTGGGTGGTGTACTTGTGCAGACAGTCTCTGCAGCTGATCCTTATGCTCCTCAGGTGGGAACTGTGTGCCTTCTAGATAGATAGAGTCAGGTAATAGAGGAAGATTGTGGTATATAGCTTCAAAATGCCTCCAGATCAGCTTTTCTTTCACAGTCCTGCCAATCTAAATTATTAATCACCGAGGAGGGATTCTGGAAGGTTTGTCTGTGTCCAAAGATTTGTAAGAAGAGATGAGATGCTACCTATACAGACAGTGTGTTCGTAACTTTAGTCACTGTACCTGTTTCTTAACTAAATGGAATTGCCTATCTTTATCCAATATCCACTTACCTGAAAATAGCACGTTACTAGAATTTTCAGGTATGTTTTTTGCGTTGTAGGTTCCTGTTGAGGTTTCTGGGCACCAGTACAGCACTGCTATCTTTCTGTTTTTCCATTACCTTTGGCTGGAGTTACTCAGTACTCCAGACAGCATTTATTGTTGCTTTGATGGGACTACAATTGAACCTTTGATGGATTAAAGACCAAAGGGACCATTATAATTATCTGTAATGATGAACTTCTCCAGGTATTTGAAGGTGACAGTGGCAGTGCTGGTTCAGACTAAAGCTGTGTTTAACTCAGTGTCCGAGCTCCGACCACTGCCAAAAGTGAATAGCTAGAGAAAAGTATAAAAAAAACCAAAACAACAAAAACCAAAAGCAATCACAAAGCAAAGTTGGACGTATATAATACTTCTGTCATCCTCTGAATGCTTTCTTCATAGGGAAGTTCTTGAGCTGGTGCAGGTTACGTTGTTTCTGTACAATGCTTAGTAGCTCAGCAAACAGAGAAGAAGAGTAAAATGAGATTGCAGAGGTAGGTTCAGAAGGAACTTGACAAATTTGAAGACAGTAGGTCTGTAAGCAATTACTGAAGCGCCCAGGAAACATGGTGCAATAGCTGTGGGTACAGGGGATTCTGAGGCAGCTGTACTGCAGAAAACAGGCAGTCTTGTCTAGTCTCCTGAGCCGTGTCACCCACTGCTTCATTGGGCACAGCCTAATTGGACCCCGGCATGATCCAATAAAGCGTATCTCACTTGTAACCCGAGGGGGCACTCAGAAGAGCTTATCTACTCTGTCCTTGTTTCTATGCAACCTTCTATCACTGTTGTGTTTTGATGAGAAGTTGCACAGGTCTCTTACGTGAGAATCACCTTTTTCTTTTTTTTTTTTTTGTTCTGAATCTAGCATTTACTCCATTTAATTAACTGAAGTGTTTATTTTTAACTGACAGGTGGTAAGGAGTTGAATTTATCCACTATTTTCACACCTTTCTTGATTTTATTTATTTAATTTGGCAGACTTCTTGCAGGTTCCCTGTAAGTCATCTCTTATCCAAAGTCCTAGCATCTGCTTCTGTCACTTAGGTTGGGAAGTTTACAGCCTAGTTTTCTGCATTAAATTTCAAACCTTGAGCCTTTGCATCAGTGTGTGTTTGTTGTAAATTACTTCTGTTATGTGTATGTACAGATTTCTAGCCACATTTAGTGCCAGCCTCTTGATGATTTTTGCTGTTGTTGTGTTTCTTTTGTCAGTCAAAAGTTATGGAATGTGTGCTTGTAAACAAAGATTAAAGTTACTACTGTGTTTGATGAGTTACACAGAGCTTTCTTAAACTCCGGTTATATAAGATGGGTTTTTCTAGACTTCTGTATATCCTGTTAAGGATATGGAGCTTCCTACTCTTGTCCAGCAGGAAAAAGCACACAAAGTGCCAGTGAATGGTAGATAATATTTTTGCTTTAGTCCACTTCCTGAGTCAAGGTTCTTTCTTTGACAATGTGTAAGCTATCCCAAGTTGAAAAAAAATCTTCTTGTATTTGACATCTAGGGAGATAAAAACTGGAGCACAATAGTCTTTATGGGACTTACTTTTGGGAACTTTTGTACTGGATATAATGCTGTATTATTTGTTCGTAGCCTTCCCACCTACACACATGACAGTAGTGATACACCATACTGACATGTCATGTTGTAGTTCATTGATTTTTTTTTTTAGAAAGAAATAGGTACTTTTCATCCAAATGTAATGTCTTAGTCTGAATAAAATTACTCAAAATTGAAACTGAAATCTGAAAACACTGGCTCTATTGGCACTATACGAAATTGTCTGTATTGACTTATTTGTTATAATGCCCACAGACAACACAGAAATGCCATTCCTTTTTCTCTATGGGGAAGTGAGTCAGCTTGTACTAGATCCTCTTTTTCTTTTTCATAAGCTAGAGTTTGAAAGCTTTTTACCACAACTTGCAACACAGCACTCTGATGCATGTGAAACTTAAATTATGTGCACCAACACCTCTTCTGCAGCAGAAAGGAAGAGTTTGTGGCTTAACCTGTGCAATGTATGCAGCAAGAATTTTTTTTTTTTTTTTTTTTAAGAGGGATAAGAGCTTGGAGGCACAAAGCAAGAGAAATATGATGTAGAAAAGCATGGATGTAGCACTGTATGAGTGCTTACATGAAAATTTTTCTAGTTTAGGCCTAATTCTACATAATTAGTTAGGTGCTAAGGTGGTTTTTGTTTGTTTTTAATCAGGATTAACATGCTTAAAGAAAGACCTTTAGAGATCTAGGAATGTATGGTAAAAATGCTTAAGATTTAATTGACATGAGTTAAATGCAAAAAACCCAACACTTACCAAAAATCTTTAATTCTATGAACATGCAGAGGTGGCACTGAATTTTGTATCAAGTTAGGAAAAATCTAATATGCAATCCAAATCTACTTTTGGATCTACTTGTCTGAATCTACGTATTTATTGGACTGGTGATCAACAAAAAAGACATAGAATGGTTTAATTCAGAAACCTGACAGTATTGGTGTATAATCCCTAAGGTTGTGGGTTTTATTTTCTATTTTTAAGTTATTCTTGCTTGTCTTATTTGGAGAAATGACTTCTTGCCATGATGCATGTCATTTACGTGTAAACTGTTGGCAAATGCTAGTATCTTTTTTTAAATTTGCTTGTTCTAAGCAGGCCCAGCTTCTACATGCCCTATTTTGTTGTGCTGAATACTAGCAAAGTTGTTTTTAAACTCATTGATTTGCTGTTTTTAATGTAGTTTCTTCTTTATTTCTTCAGAAAACCAAGATGGACTGCATCATGTTGTACATGAACGCTTGGGAGAGTTGCTGCGTGTTTTAAAAGCAGTGATAAATAAACATCAGACTCTAAACTCAGTTGATATTCTTAGCGCTGCAGGAACAGTTATTGCAAAAGTAAAAGGTAAGGAAGTTTTTATTTTCAAACTTGGGAAAATTGTAGTGAGTCACTTGACTAGCTGTGTCTTGGAGTTGTAGGGAGGGGTTCCATTTATACAGAAGTTTTTTTAATAGTGCAATAGTGCAACATACCTTTTCAGAGTGAAATTTAATATTGAAAAGCTTATGTTGCTGTAACAAAATCCTGTTTATAAGAAGCTATCTGCAAAACGACACTGAATTCTATAAACACAAGCTTTTGATCTAGATCTTTACCTCTCTACCTCAGGATAATATTATAGAACTATAAACCTTGGGTTTATCCGCATAGAGATTGTCTTTTTTGTCTTTGCTTAGTTCTGTGAATTTGTAGGGATGGTGTTAGATTTATATAAAGTGAAGAAATATTTGAGTGAACAGTCAAAATCTGAGTAGTCAATGCTTTTTGCATAGATTCCTTCAAATAGATCATAAGCATGGTTAAGGTATAAACAAAAAAAGGGCTTGGAGGCATGTATGTAAGTATTTTCTGTTGCTGGCCTTTACTGTTGCAGGTCTTTGCATCTCAGACAAATACAAATTGTGGAGCACACGGTTAGTCCAGTCCAATAAATCATAGCTGTTTCTTTTTTGTGTAACCTTTGATTGTAGCTCTTGCTTTTCTGGAGTAAGGCCAGTATTCCTGTGGAACAAATGGCTTCTTCCATGTGGCCTGGGTAATGCTTTGAGAAGGGTTAAATGTACAGCACCTCTTGCCTGTCTTAAATCATGTGGAATATCTTTTGTAAGAGAAACCTAGCTTAAGTTTTCTCCTTGTTCTAGGTTTCTTCTCATTTCCTAGTTGCTTTAGCACACCCGAATACACTGCCAATTCAGTGAACACAACTCTACAGCCACCTTAGATAAGCTGTTTTCAAGCTTAACTTCTGTGTCTTCCACTTGTTTTGAATTCTAATCAATTTCTTCAGCATATTTGCAGCTTTCTGAACCTGGCATCATACATGTTTCTTCTGTCCTCCTTGCGCACTCTGTTCCATCATTGAGTTTCAATAGCATTGGTCCTTGCTTAGCTGTATTGGTGCTTCTGTGCATCTATTTCTTCCTGGTTTGGCGAATGGCTGCCCTGAATAGTTATTTTATGATTCAATCTTTTCTCTGGATGATGAGTAGAAAAAATAACTTCTGCTAAGCTGCTTTTTAGTAACACAGATACTAAAAACACTTCTTCTCATGCTGAGCAGGTTCTATACTTCAAATAAAGAAATAGCTACAAACATTTATTATGTGTTGTTGTGTTCACTTACTGTTAATATGTTGAGTTTGTCAGGAGCAATAGTCATGGAGGACTGCGTGATTTCATAGATGGAAAGAAAAACTACTGTTAGAAAAACAAGGGGGCATGGTTTTAAACTGAGGCATGGAAGGTTTAGGTTAGATATTAGAAGGAAGTTTTTCACACAGAGGGTGGTGACGCACTGGAACAGGTTGCCCAAAGAGGCTGTGGATGCCCCATCCCTGGAGGCATTGAAGGCCTGGCTGTAGCTCACTTGGGCTTTCTTAAATATGAATGTCTTGTATGATGACAAATCCTCAGGAAAAAAAAGCATGGTAGGAAATGTTTTTGCTACAGTTGGTCTTTGTCCTTGAGGTGGAATTGAGAGCAAGTTTTGACTTGTTTTCCCCTTGTTTATATTATTTCTTTGAATAATTTTTCATAGGCAGTGATTTGACACTGAAAATCTAATTTTGAGATACCTCCTAAGTGATTGCATGGTGCACAGTGCTAATCTGACACAAATGTGTTCTTTCACTTAGGCTAAATAAATAGGTATATGGTGTTATCTGATGAAATAATACACTGTGGTATGAAATTACTATTAGTAGAATTCTAAGTAGTTTCTTATGGAGTTATTCATCTGTTTTATAAGCAGTGTACATTCAATTGGCCTAGAATTTAGAGGCTGACTTCAATGGTCTGATTATTCTTTGGCTAAGCAGACGTAAACTTACTCTGTGGTGAATTCTTCTGGTTCAGTGCTGTGTGACCTGGCACTGTGGAATTCCCGAGTTAATTGTCAAGGAAACAGCTTCAGGGGAAACTGAAGTCCATGGTTTCAGTCAGCGCTGCCTCAGTATTCGTAGCCTTTGATACAGATTGTACTTTTATATATTTATATATATATGTATTTATATATCCTCACATCTAGTGGTAGAAATGGAGAGTTACATGGCTTCAGCTCTATCAGTAACTTCAGTCTTCTCTGAGAACAGCAAAACTTGCTGTATGAAAAAGGATTACCTCCCTCATAGCATCATCTGTAGCAAGTAAATGTAAGTTTGTCTTCAGTACATGTTTGGGTTTTGCAACTGGTTTTTGTGAATATTGTATTACTCCATTTTTGTATTCAAAATGAGGTAAGCTATTGCTGGAACTGAGGAAGTAAAATACAGCATGTTGTGGTGAATAGTGATTGTATCAGACCTCGTGTTTGCTTACAGTGGCCTGTCAGTAACACACAAGCTCGCAGATTTTTCAACTATGGTTATTTCACTAGAAGTAATGTTCCTTTTGAATAAACAGGAAGTTACAAGAATGTGAGACTCAGTTGGTTAGAAATAGTATCCTTTTTCCTGTGTCTTCTTAGGCTGTGTTAATGTGACATTATGAAATAAATTCATCTGGATAATCTGCTTCTTGTTACTGGAGGACAGAACTATAAAAAGATGTGGAAGCACTCTGGAGTCAGATTTATGACTAGGAAGTTTAACCTGCAATGGAAAAATCTCTGATGTTTATTTAGGGAACTATGAAATAGCAATGGCCTGGAATTTACGCAGATTTTTTTTCCCCTCTTCAGAAATAGGAACATGATTGTTTTAGATTCTAGAAACTTGTCTGAGAACCTCTGCAGAATGCCAGGTTTTCAAATCTAGTTTGTATTTGGAGCTTCATCTAGGGTCAACTGATGATTTTAGCAAATAACTGCCTTCACTCTGAATGAGTACCTTAGAAACAGTGACTGTGAGAAGAAGACTAGAGGATCTGGCTCGTGATGCATTCTCTTAAGTCTGACAAGTTGCACTATGATTTAGATGTAGTGTCCTGTGCAGACATACCACCCCTTTAAACTATTGCAAGTGGGAATGTTTCAAGTATTAGTAAAAATTAGAGTACTTGTGCCTCCTCATTCGAAGCTGTCTCTGTCATGTTTCAGGTACTCCACTGGGAATGGCATGAATGTGCTGGAGTTGGAGGATTCTGCTTTGATTCATTATGTTTGCAGTTCTGTTCTTTTGCTGTCTAATGCTTTTTCTTTTAAATTGAAGGAAAAACTAGCTATAGCTTGTTACCTTAATCTTGATACAGAGATTGAAGTTTGGCAGAACAAGTAATGTTAGATATGACTATTTTAAACTGAGCTTGTAGGAAAATATGGAGGGAGAAAAAGCCACTTGATTTCTCTGACTGTACCTTTAATTGAATACAATAGTAGAGTTGGATGAGACTTGCAAAGATAAGTCCAACTGCCTGATCACTTCAAGGCAAGTAAAAAACTTAATGCATGTTGTTGAGGGCATTATACAAATGCTTCTTGAATACTGGCAGGCATGGGGCAGCCCATCAGCCACTCTCTAGGAAGCTTGTTCCAGTTAGTAGCACTTTCCAGCTCAGTATTGTCAGCAAACTTGCTAAGGACACATGCAACTGCTGTGTCCAGGCTATTGACTAAAAACATTGAACAGAACAGACCTGTTGAACAAGAATTGAGCCATGGGGAACACAACTAGTGACCTACCAGAGCCAGAGGTAGCCCTGTTCACTACAACCCTTTGAGCTCTGCCCGATCTCCCAGCATAGCTTGTGCCTGTTCATCTTTGGTTTGGACAGTTTGTCTGAAAGGCTACTGTGAGGGATTATATCAAAGGCCTTACTAAAATCCAGAAAGATCACATCCTCTGCCTTCTCTTCCTTTGCTAAGTAACCTTGCTGTAGTAGAATATCAAATCACTAAGACAGGATTTGTCTTTCCTCAGTCCATGTTTACTATGCCTGATAATAGCTTAATTATTTAAATGCCTTTCAATAGCACCCAGAGTAATCTCTCTAACTTCTCAAGGACAGAGGTTGGGCTAACAAGTCTGTGGTTTCCTGAGTCTTCTCTCGTGCTCTTCTTGTAGAGATTGGTATAGCATTGGCTGACTTCCAGTCAGCAGGGTGCTCTCTGGGCTCCAAGACCTGTGGTAAATTGTTGAGATGCGTCCAGCTTTGTAACATCTGCTAACTCTCTCAGTGCTTTGGGGTGAATCCTGCCAGGTGCTGTAAACTTTTAGCTAATAGAGGTTGGACATTATTTGATTCACTATGTCTCCCTGCTTGGACTGTGCTCCTCATCCATGCTCGCTTGTGTGTTTTCTGAATGTGTCTTTTTAAATGACATCTCAGTCTGGAGGAATGGAGACTCTCTGAAGCTTCTTACTTGGGACCTGTTCAGACTCCTGTTTCTGGAAGTTACTTTCCAGTCTGGCACACAGTCATAGTTATTTTCCCACTTGGTATCCTTAAATAGTTGAGGGCCACAAGCAACATAAAGTGCATGGTTCTCATGATCGCACGCTGAATTCAAGGCTGCAGTGTTCTTTTGCTTTAAGTTCCACCTTTTGATTCAGTTGAATTACTAGAATAGAAAAAGATTTCTAGTAAGGCTGAAAATTGTGCTTACTAGAAATTCCTGCTGATGTTTTTCTTGTATCAGTTCTGCGTCTGCTATATGCTTACAGTAAGGTGAAATAATTTCAATTTGGTTTATCTGTGGTGTAAATTCATGACAAAATTTATTATGGTGTGAGTAGGAAACAGTTCCTAAAACTTACGTTATAGTGAGCTGGTGGAGAGGTTGCCAGTACAGGTTGGTGGAATTGTATGGCACAGAGCCATAGGACTGGGGTGCTTGGTCAGCCTGCTGTTGCACCATTGTTGTGAGATCCCATGAATCCTATTTTCCTTTTTCCAGTTGGCATTTTATTGCTCTTTACTCCTGATTTTTTGTTTATGGTTTCTAAAGTTGTTTTTAAAGTACAGAATAATAACAAGCATTAAAGTACTTGCCATTTTGGAGGACATTGGGTGTTTTTTTTCTGGTTTTGGTTGTTTTCATTTGAGTGGTGTTTGTTTTTGAAACAGTTTTGAAGGGTTCTTGAAAGTGTTTGGGAGTTGAAGGAAAGAAAAACAGGTTGCATAGATGGTCAGATCCAACAAGTCAGCTTATCGGCTTTGTGCTTAAAAGGCAGCTAGTGAAGTATGGATTGAAGTTATATTCCTGTTGGGGGAAGTGGATGGTGGTAGTGGCACCCCATCAGCCTGTCAGGTGTGAGAAAACCAATCAGCAGAGAGCAAGTTATCCACTCTGTACTTGAGGTATCCCGGCTGTGCTCGCCTCTGGCAGGGAAGTGGTGCTGCTTGCAGACCTGCACAAGTCTCTGGGGAAGGGGAGGAAGCAAGGGAGCTCTTGTTGGCTCTGTGTCCCCTGGGCCCTTGGGCTGTGTCATCCTTGTACTAGCAGGGGGACAGGAGGGCACTGTACACTGTGGTCACAGAAAGTTCTCTAAGAGTTGTCTTTTAAAGGCTCTGGCTGCACTTTAGTCTTGATGCTCAACAGTGTCCTTGCTGAGTCTCCAAAGCTTTGTGCGGGTGTCCTTGGGCACTGTGCCATCTCCTGGGATTGCAGCTTCCCGAAGTCCCATGGTGACTGCTGGTTCTGCAGCACATTCTGTGATTGATTCAGAAAGTTTTGATGGCATGACCCACAAGTTAAAACTCAGCAGTATTGGACAGCATTCTGATGAGGATACCTCAGTCTGAACATGATTTTGCTAGTTCTGCAAATACAGATCCACTTCAGTGCAAGTCAGGTTTGCGTTCAGGTACTGGCTTCCTGTTCTTAATGTACTGCTACCCAATAATTTTTCTAAGCTCATCATGTGCCATCTGAAGTCTTACTTTAAAGCGTTGCTGTGTTGCATACCCGCTTTGAAATGCGTAGAACTATAGATAGATAGCTGTCATTTCCAGACATGGCAGTATTACTATAGTTCATTGTTGTCAGTAGCTATTGTGTGCAGTCAGGATGTCCTGGGGAAAGAGCGTGCTTGGTTTAAAGTTGATGTTAAGTACATCAGCATTCCAGCGGTTATAAGCGAGAAGAAAGCTGTTTGTATTCAATTGAATTGGAGATTGGACTAATTTTTTGGAGGGGGAGGGGAGATGTGATGATTCTGAAAAAAATTTCAATTTTTTTATTTGCTTTTTGATGGATCCTGAAAAGAAAGAGGTTCTCTAGTAGACAACATGTATAGCTTAACAAAACGCTTCCTGGAACAGGAAGGCAGGGTGAAACAGGCGGCATTTCTTTAGGGAGAGTTTATCTGTATTAATGTCTCATTAGCAAAGTGAAAGAGTTGCTCTTGTCTGAAGATTCTGCAGCTAATGGATATAGGAATGTTGCAGAGGTAAGTGCTCTGAACATACAGTTGGTTTTTATCGGTTCTTTTAATTTTGAAGCAATTTGCGTGTCGTGCTGGCACTCAAATGATTTTTCCAGTCATTAGTTGCTGTTAATCAATAGATCTCATAATAGCGGTTGCTGCTTACTGACTTGGAATGTGAAGTTGAGGTCTATTAGCAGTGTTATCTCTGAAAAGTCGAGGCTTTGAACTAACCTGATTTTTATTTTTTTTTTTTTTAAACCACTGGTATTTACAAAGTTGTCCAGAAATTGTTCTCTGTGGAGCTTTATTTAGTCTCCTTTTGAACAAATTTCCAAGGACTTCTATGTAATCACGAAATGTAGCAGAGCAGTGAGGAGGTGGGAGAAGCATTTATGTAGCAGTGAACTGTGGCTATGAAGACTGTTAACATTTTTGTAGTGTGTTTTGTATTGCTGTAGGCTTGTTACAACACATTTTTCCAGGTCTGCAAGTAATTGTGGAAATAGCCCAAAAGACAAATACTGTTTTCTGTAATAGCTTTGTACTGAAATGGTTGTTATAAAGTTGTTCAGACCTGTCGGCATACTGTATAAAAAGAAATGGATTCAATTCTGTTAATTCACTGGTTAAAAACTTTTCCTTTCACAAAGGAAATCTAATGGGGAGCAGATTGCTGAGCATTCTTTGTTACCCATTAGTGTTTAGGCACCTGGCAGGAAGCTTGAATGCTCTTTAAGATTAAAGTCTATTAATTAAATTTGTTGAGAAAATGTCTGTCGAACGGCCAATGTTTAAAAGTGAATTAATTTCTCCTACTTTTAGCAGTCATTATGATCCATTATTTGCACAGTAGTACTTGAAATGTAGGAAGGATAAATTAATAGTCACAGGTCTTTGAAGGAGGAATGAATAAAAATAAAAATGATGAAAAGCTTTATGTGCCGACATGGTATCTCTAAAAAATAAGATAATAATTACTGTACTTTAGCAATACAGATGATGAAGAATATTGTTATTTAAATAAAATTAAGCTTTTGAACATAACTCCTAATGTAGTATTTTGTCCCGAAGTAAAACAGAATTCCATCTAGAGGACTCTGCTTTTGCTCAAAGGGGCGTGCTTGACTTCTATTCAAAAATTCCTGTGGCCAATGATTTAGAAATTGAGTTTTTTGTCTTCTGCATTCTTCCTTCTTCCCCTTGTCTGGCAGTTCTGTTAATAGAAAGTCTGAATGAATCACTCTTCTCATCCCCATATTATTCCAGTTGGTTATGGAAGCCTGTTCCAGGGTCACTTCTAATTGTCTGAATACTGTTCTTGGTCACCAGTTCATTTAGTTTGTACACAAATTTTCCCTTTCCTATTTAGGAACAATGATAGCTCTGCTGCCTTTCTTCTCACTTTTAGCAGCCTGAAGGGGTTTTGCCAGATGATGAAGCAGCAGTTGAAGTTTTTGCAAAGGACGTTACCTTTTGGTAGCTTTTTGTTTATCGATACTCAAGTCAGAAGTCCTGTGTTCTGGGCATGCACAGGACTGCATACAGACTGGGAAGGGGACTTTCGAACTATTGCTGCTCTTCTGAAATTTCTACCCAGAAAAGGAGACAAGCAATCGCTCAAACATTTTGCCTTTTTTTTGCGAGTTGCTCTATGGTGTTGCTGCTGCTGTGATTTGATGCTTGATAGTAAATGTTTTTATTGTTTTTATCTTCCCCTGATGTCGCCATCATGTTTTCACAAAAAGCTGCTGTTTAATGGGGAGATGCAGGATGTGAGAAAGTAATCAGTTTGCATTGTGGAAATCGTGTTTGTTTCACAAATGCCATCTGGATGGTGTTTGTTTCTTTCCGATAGAGTTTAAGTTTTTTTTTCTGAACAATCTTTAAAAATACAGTAAAAATATAATATTGCCTGTTCTGTTACTTTGTGTATGAATTTGTTGTCAGGCGTGGTGAACTTGCTTGACTCCACCTCTCACCCTTTGGTTTTGATTTTTTCCTTAGCGGTGAACTTCAAAGAAGTTAATGAAGAAAACAAAAGAGAACTCTTCAGTGAAGTATTTTCTTCCATTGAAACATTGGCATTCACATTTGGAAACGTGTAAGTTGGAATTCAGGAGTTTTAAGTGTTCAGTGGAGCTGAATCAAATTAAGACTAAACAACAAACCCTTTTATTTTCTTTTAGACAAATATTGTCTGATACATTAACTTATATTAACCTTATCTATAATATTTCTACTGCTTTGCCATGATGTTAGTGTTTCTTCTTTACAAGGAAAGCAGTGATGGTATGAAATTGCAAGGAATTCAAAACTGCTTCCAAAAATGTTTTTGCAAAACTTCCAAAGAATATTTGAGACTATCTGAATTTTTGTTCTCGCTGATCTGAAATTAGGGTAAGTAATGAAGTAACAGCTCTTTGTCTTTCTGGTAGTATTTCAGACTTCCTTATGGGAGATGTAGACAATGGCTCGTCGCTGGGACTTCCTGTATCTCGGAGAAGCCGGGTAGGCTAACCACATTCTATTGGAGTGTGAAATCATACCTTTTAAAGGAAACCTTCATTTTCCCTGAAACTCTATGTGCTGTGTGGCTGGGACATTTTGAGTCCTCTGAATGTTAAAATTAAACCAGTGGGTGGGGGAGGGGGGCGAAGTCCTCAGAATTTCAGGTACACAAATGTATTCTAAGTTCTTAATGTTGATGATGATGATTCAACTGGACTAGCATTCAAATATTAGAATTAACAACCCGCTTGTAAGCATATTTGAGATTTTTAAGAAGTAAATAGTTTACACAGTATACTTAATTAAATAAATGATTTGCATGCAGGAGTAGTTGAATTATATATATCTAATCTAGAAGTTAAACTGGGGTTTGATGACCTCTTTTTGGCTATTAAAGACAATTATTCTTTACAAAGTAACCTATTGTTCTTCCAGAGCCCAGTCCCTACCATAGTTGTTTCAACAATTCACTAAGAAAGCTAAAAATAGCAGTGTCAGCTTACAGGTAGTCAAATGAAAGCATTAGGGTTTTAAACTGCCTTGTAAACAGACACTCAGAAGGCAAGATTTAAAAAAAATAAAATTATATTCAGAATTTTTGCTAATCTAGAATCAGATTTTCAGGTAAATAATTCGAATTACTTTAGAATGAAAGTATATTAATAATTGGTGCATATGACAAATGAAGCTGTAGCAAGGTGAAAAATCACAGATTGTTGCCTTACAAAGATTTTACTTTGAGCAACTTGATCATAGCAACGCAGTGCAGTTTACAGCTGAGAAGCAGACATTTACATTTTCACTGTGCTTGATAACGCATGAGAGAAAGATGGATGATCATAAAATGTCTTCTAAGGCTGTAGTTGCTACAAAATTCATCTTTCCTAAGGGCATAGAGAGGAAAGGAGACTGCTCAGAAACTGGTTATGGCAGGCATACAAAGGGGATTAGGCTGCTGATACAAAACATGAGATAAAATAATATACAAGCCTGCAACTCATATAACTTTGTACTTGTTCAAATCGTTTCATTTATAATCAGTTCATCTGAAGAAGGAAGGTGATGAATTTGGTTTCTTTTTTAATCTTGTAAAGGCTTTGTAATGCAAAAATGCATACCCAAGGAATAAGGTGTTCATGATTCTAAATGTGGAGGTAAGGGAAAATCGAATGGAAGTTAGCATACAGTGAAATCAAGAAGCAGTTCGAGTCTGGGTGCTTCAGAGCTCATCAGCTTATATTTAAAGGCCCCATTTTGTAGTGTTGTTTGCTTTTCCAAACATGGAAGGGAACAGTTTTAAGTTTTGGAGCAGGCAGGGTAACGTAGTTCAATTTCTGGGAAATCTGTCCTGTTACAACTACGTTGCATTCAGACCAATAAATACATATTTAAAACATGAAACATTTCATTTGGGTTTGCTACTCAGAGAGCAATTTGGAGGCCAACTAGTAGTTGAGTTAAGAGGAGTTAAATGCAAAATATATAAGTAGCTATATTAACTATGCATTTTTGTAGAGGTATACGTTCAGTAGTTGAACGTAGGAGCTAGCTGTACCTTAAAAAAAAAAAAAAAAATTAGAGCGTAGTATTCTGGTAGAATTTAACATGTAAATAGCTCGAGGGTTAATTAAGGAGAAACATTTTAGTTGCCTGTTCAATTAGGGACCTCCTAGCAAGACTGTGTGCTTGAACTGCTGGAAATGAGTGAACAGTTCTCAAGATTAAAATGATTTTAGTCTTACAGAGTGCAAAGTAATTTTTTAGGACCAGAACTTCTAAGTACCTATTGAGTTGATCTAATTTGTTGTTTTATTTTCTCGTTTATTCTTTCCTAACAAGTGTATCTCACTTTAAAAGCTACTTCAAGGTGGCACTGCTTGACACTAAAATAAAAACTGGATCTGTCGAATGTTCACGTTTTCTGTGTAATGGAATATTGGTGCATTCAAAGCTGTATATCAACAAAACAAAAAATCAGAATTTAGGGATGGACTTCCTACCTATTCTTAAAAATGTCATTCCATTTCACCAAAACCTTACAATTAGATAGCTACTATTGAAGTCTTCCACTTCTTTAGGAATTGGGCTGTTCTTTACCCTGTTGTTAGATTGAATTTAGTGTAACTAGTGTATACCTTGCATGTTTGGATATATGAAAAAACTATTTTTGCTGTGAAGTAAACAGTGATTGTACAGGGACTTTTCTTATTTATGATAAGTTCCTATTTACATTTAAATAAAAAGACAAAAACAAAAAGCCCTACTTGCACCATTACTACCATTCTCTATTTTCACTTTGTCTGAAAATAAAAACAACACCAAAATCTAAAATGGAGGCACACTCTTCTTCTAAAGCTTAAGATTACTGTGCAGATATTTCTTTGCCTTTACCTTCTGCCTCCTCTCTGCTTCTGAGTTTCCCAGAGTAATTCATTCGTTTAAAATGATGCAGGCCTTTGAAATACATAAATATTTAAATGCCAGGGGGAGGTTTTCAGTAGGTAGACTTCTTCATTCACTTGCACTTACTCAATGGCCTGCTTTACAGCACAGCCCTACAAATAATTCTACTTGCATAAGTAAAGGGGTGGCAAAATGTTGCGTCTGGACAAAGGTAGGGGTAAGATCTTACACTAAGGTAAATTCCATTTCCTTATTATTGGATTACATTCTTAAGTTGTACTGATTATTAGTGCTCCGTTAGAAAGTGTTACTAGTCAGCTGTCTGCCTACAGTGCACACCTGCAAGTAATTTAGGAAAAATCATAGCTTTATTCCCCTAAGGAAGAAATCCAGGATTCTAAAGGGCTGTAGAAAGGTCTGTTACATGTATATTACAATAGGTCTGTGTAAAATGCTTTCAGAAATATAGGTAGGGAATCACAGAACATCCCATGTTGGGAGAGACCCACAAGGATCATTGAGTCCAACTCCTGGATCTACTCAGACCAGACAAAAGTCAAACCCTATGTCTGAGAGTGTTGTCCAAATGCTCCTTGAACTCTGACAGTTTTAGAGCCGTGCTCACCGCCCTGTGGTGCAGACCCTTTCCCTGACCTCCAGCTGCCCCTCCCCTGACACAGTTCCATGCTGTTCCCTTGGGCCCTGTTGCTGTCACAGAAAGCAGAGCTCAGTGCTGCCCCTCTGCTCCCTGTGAGAAGCTGAAGCTCTGGGCTGAGCACTCATCGGGACCTCAGCCATTCCTCTAGCCCCCCTGCCATCTTCATAGCACTCCTTTGGATGTTCTCTAATAGTTCCATGTCCTCCTTATTTTGTGGCACCCAAAGCTGCATGCAAAAGTCCAGTGAAAGCTACTGATGGCTTAAATATTAACCCAATGTGTTAAATCATTTTTTTCATTACAGCCTTTCAAGTCGGTTGGTTAAAAGATATGTCATGATATTCTGCTATTTGTAATGTCTCTGTTAAGAGCTGTGAGAGCTTAGACAGAAACCTATATTAGATGAGAAGAAATTACAGGAATTTCTTGCTTGATTTGCAACAACAAAAAAAAAAACATGGGGGAGGGGCAAAGGGCAGGTGATGTCATTGAATTTGTTAACCCGTTAGTTCTAGCAAGACCTGTTCTGCTTTTCTTTTCTAATTTGATCTTTTTATTTCTTGTACACCAGTCTTTTGAGAATCTCTCTGTGGAGTCTGGGGGTTCACTGCATGAAAGGGATGATATTCAAGGTGGGTCATTCCTTTAATATTTAATGAAAACAGAGAGAGAGTTGTGTTTATCTTGGTCACTTTGTTTGTAACACCTTTAATTCCAGAGAACATTACCATAAAAAAATTACTATTGCAGAGGTTTTATACTTCTGTGAATAACCACTTGGAGTTGCTTTTATGGGAGAAATAAAGAAAACAAGACCCAAAGCACTTCAGTGTGTCATTGTACAGCCGATGTTTTGTTTGGTCACTTCCTTAAAGAAAGTTATGCTGACCATGTGACTAGTAAAGATAGAATACTATGACCCTTTAATTTGTTCTAAAACCTCTGTCAGTCCTGTTTAGAGTCAACTGGCATTAAAGAACAACTTGGGATGAGAGCTGCTTAAGTATTCACAGTTGGCTAATACTGGCTTTGCACTCAGTGTGTGGTCATGTCTAAAATTCACTCCTTTGCGTTTGATGCTTTATTTTCAGGACATCTTCGAGCAGAGGAAGTGGACAGCATGCTCCTAAGAAATGACAGTGGAATTGAATCAGCTCTGTCGTATGCTAAAGCGTGGTCAAAATATACCAAGGATGTAGTCGCATGGGTAGAAAAAAAGCTTAGCTTGGGTGAGTGGCTCTTTTTGGTATTTAATCAGCTTTGTCATGATGGAATTAAATCTGTTGTCAGGCCCCTGTGCTGCAGACTGTCAATAATGTGATTTCTAAATTAGAAGCTATTCCACTGAAATGGACAGAACTATTATCCATTTCCTATAATTAAAGGCCTATAATAAAGTGAAGGTGGTTCTCGCCTATCTCTTGGAGGAAGAATGTAAAAAGCATTTAGCATGTCATACAATTGTTACAGTGAACAGTTAATTGTGTGATTTTGTTTTTTAACAGAGGTGGAGTGTGCTAAAAACTTAGCAAAAATGGCTGAAACTGCTAAAGCTGTAGTTGGACCCCAGGTGAGTAGGAGGCTTTCCTCAAAAGACAAGATTTTGGGATATTGAGGAATACATTGCTTTTTGTTTGATACAGAATTGATTTGTAATGCAAGTCACCGTAAAAGATCTCTTGTATTTTCTCTTCTCATCCTCTATGAAAATTTGCATAGATGTTTTTTTTCCTCTGTCTTCTATGCTTTGTAGTTTGGACTTGTAGATTTTGTGTTTTCCTAGTAAAATGAAATGTGAGAAATCAGTCGCTTTCACTATTCGTATCTAAATGACCTCCACCACACATTAATACTTCGCTAAGCGCAATAGGAAGTCTAGTTCAGTTATACTGACATTTATGGTGCCAGCATAACTCTGCATTACCTAGAATACTAATGTTTTTTCTCTCTGTCGTTTTAGGATTATATGCCATTCCAATCAATATTCCTTAATGCTTTTCAAAATGATATTGAGAACAATCAACTTTGGCAACAAACAGCTGCTGCTCTCCAGTCTAACAAATTTGTGCAGGTAAGGCTACAGAAAATGACAAGTTATTTTTTAGATTTTTAAGAAGTTTTCTAACAGCACGGATTATTTGAAAGAACAAATTTTCTGCTTCTAAGTCTTTTACATACTCTATTAATATTTCCTATTTAGCCTCTTTTGGGAAGAAAAAATGAGTTGGATAGACAAAGGAAAGAAATCAAGGAGCTTTGGCAGCGTGAACAGAAAAAAATGGTTGGTATTTTTCATATCTTACGGTGTTAAATCTCAAATTCTTCAGAAGGTCAATGCTTTCAAGCTAGGCTGTGTCATGTTATGTGCTTCAATTCACATGTAGAATTTGTAAGGTTTAGTTGATGTAGAACGTTACTACCAATTTCACAGCTCATTCCTATTTGTAAGAACTTATTTTTCTATGACTTTGTTTAAATTACAAAGTACAGATCTATGTGTAACATCTTTTTAAAACAGCACATTAAATAACCAAGAAAAAATTAAATCATTATTTTGGTTTTTTTTTTGTGGCAATCTGCAGCAAGAGCTGGAAGCTTCTCTAAGAAAAGCAAAGTTGCTGTATACACAGCGTCAAGATGAGTATGAAAAGGCCAAATCCTGTACTGCTCGTGCTGAAGAGGAACATCTTAGTTCAAGTGGAAGCTTTGCAAAAGATGTCAGCAAGCAGCTGGAAAAAAAACGAAGGCTAGAAGAGGAGGCTCTTCAAAAAGTACGAATTTTTGTTACCTACTGGTTTTGCTCATGCTTTCCCACTGAGATCATCTGAGCAAGTGTTCTGTTCGTAATTCTTCACTTTAATCATGCTATGTTCATTCGGGCTTTTATCCTAAATGGGAATCTCCCATTACAGGCTGTGCTTTGTGTGTGTGCTTATAGTTTTTCTCACTTCTAGTAGCAAGTAGTCCGTCAACCCTTTTTACTTGTGTTTTGTCTAGGCTGAAGAGGCCAATGAATACTATAAAGCAAGCATGGCAGAAGTTGAAGAAAAAAGAAGTGATTTGGAAAGCTTTAAAAGTGATGTTTTAACGCAGCTTCGGGAACTTATTTACCAGTGTGATCTAACGCTTAAAGCTGTGAGTATGCCTTTTAAAATACTACTGGCAGTAAGGCGACTTGGCCTAATTTTTAAGAAGAGGTATGTGAAGATTCTTAAGGAAAACTGCTATACCACCGACATCCACCTCTGATGTCATGGATAAACATAATGAGGTAGAGACATTACTTTCAGAGCAGCCCTTGTAATGTTCCCTCCAGAGGGTGAAAATTGCCTTTTTGGTAGCAACAAACCATGCTGTTTATCCTGTTCAATCCAAAGTAGGAAACCACTGGAACTCTTTTCTAGTTGGTGTATTTGTTAAGCCAGAGAAGACAAGAGAAATACTGCCTCATAAAAAGCATCTGCAGTAGACATCCAGGAATCCTGCATGAAGTCCACTCCTACAAGTTTTACTATTTCCTAGAATTTTCTAGTAGTTTTCTTTAAATTGTCTTGATACTAATTTGAGATATACCTAGTGAATGATATACAAACACCAGAATATTTCTTCTCCTAACAGGTAACAGTTAACCTGTTCCAGCTGCAGCATGCACAGGTTGTATCTCTTCCAGTGAACTGCCAGTCGCTCTGTGAGAGTGCCAAACTTTATGACCCTGGTCAGCAGTATTCAGAGTTTGTGAAAAGTTTGCCAAAGGAAGGTGTTCGTATTGAACCAGGTTCTTTTGAAACCCAGAGCTCCCAGATTGATGGGTGAGTCTCAAACTAATGCTGTTATTTGTTTGCTTTAGAATTACATGCAATGCATAGATGTTTAGCAGTGAAACAGAACTTTTGGAAGAATAAAATGAATGCTGGTGTGTTACCATATTTTAAGTTTTTTTTTCCTTTTACACATTTTTGGTAGTTGATTACTGTGTATTATGTTGACATTGAAATCTGACTTAAATTCCAAAGCAGTGTCACTTTGCATATTAAGACCTGCAAAAACATTGACAATTGCTGTGTAAGGATTTACTTTAACCTAGACACTAGTTAGCATTAAAAAAGAACTTCTGTTTACTGGTGTGGCAGTATCTGTATGTTTCACAGTTCTACACAGGAAAGTGTTGTATTGCTTTTTAACAGAGAACTAAATACAAAAATGCAATACTTGAGTCAGACTTGTACTAACAAAAGCCAGGAAATGCTAAGTAAAAACAGAGATTTTTGTCCTTGTCTCTCAACTTCCTACCTTTTAAGACTGATTTAGACTGTATTCATAAACTTTAACCTGGGGGATTTAACTTTGCAGCTCCCCAGGAAAGCGTTAAGTATGAAATCTCAAGGCTTTTTATACTCTTCTAGCTCTTACTGCATAAGAATCATACAAGATTTTTCTCTTCCCGTCACCCCTCCCTTTGTTTTCTTTGACATGGCCTTGTGATTCTTTGGGAACTTGAAGTGATCATTTTTATTTTTTAGGTCCACATTTATTTAAGTGACAGTAGCTTGGGCAAATGCATGTTTTAATGTTTTTCAGTCTATTTCCTTCTGCTGAATAGGATAGAATTCATTAAGCAATAGTACTTGGCTAGTAGGCCTTTTTGTTCACATCTACATTGATTAGACTTAACTATTTCCTGTCCACATCTTGAGAGCAGATTTTTACAGTGGATTTATGTCTCTTTCAGGTTCAACATATTTGCTGTTTTTTTAATGTTTTGTTTCATGTTTTTTTTTGTTGTTGTTGCTTGCTCTTTTTCATGCAGAAAAGTAGATCCTGCAGCAGTACCTGGCAAAATTTTAACCTCTATATGTTTATTTGTGAATAGTGGGTAACAGCTGGGCAGAGAATCTTTCAGAAGAAAGTGTGA
Source organism: Tetrao urogallus (assembly GCF_951394365.1). Lineage (NCBI taxonomy): Eukaryota > Metazoa > Chordata > Aves > Galliformes > Phasianidae > Tetrao > Tetrao urogallus. The sequence continues at coordinate 16,337,488 of NC_136818.1, read as the reverse complement.
GAACAGGATGGAATAGCTGCTATATTATTCTGGTCCTTCAGCAGATTTGCTGTATTTTCAAAATCTGAAAAATTAAACTTTACAGAGATCTGAAAGAGCTGATTTACATGAAAGAAAAAAATATATATACTTAATTAAAAATAAATTGCCATACTGCTTTTTAATTTTGGCTTTACTAATGACAGGGCAAATACAAATGTTCATGAGCAGCAATGAAATGAAAGATCTTTAGTGCGTTGGGATGGAAAAAAAAAATCATTTAATTCTGTATTATTCATGCTTCTAATTACTTTCTTCTTTTTGAAGGGTTTTTAATAAGCAATCAGCCAACAGTATCCATACATCACACGGTAACTTATCTCACTGTTCAGGAGACTTTCCAACCCAAATGTTAGATGATGTGGGAAGTCCAATCTATCATCGCTCCCAAAGGATTGGTGAGAAGAGATCTTCCAGCAGCACAGATATCCAAGGTAGTTCTATTTCAGTTAGAGTTTGGTCTTTAAATAAAAATACCAAGAAAAACAGGTGCTTGATGACTCACCATCAGAAACAGCACCAAAGAGGATAGAATTTGAAGCCTGAAAGCACTTACGTTCTCAAGCATCAGAAGAAATGGAAAACTGTCTGTATGCATAGCTTAGATTCTCTGACCAGAAAGGTGAAGTGTAACTCAAACAGCAGGTTCTGTTAAGCTCAATGTATTAAATTATCTCAATAAATATCAGCAATGCGGTCATATTTTTTTTGTAAATATTATATTGATTTTAGCCGTTCTGAAAAAGTATAAACATCAAGTTCTTTGAAATCCATTTTTTTCGTACTGAAGTTTTTACAGATATATGTATGCTGTTCATATAACTGTAGCAGTATTTTCCTATTTTGAATATAACTATTTTTTGTATAAGATGATTGTCATTTTGTTCTTCACATTTGTAATTGGTGGATTTTATTTCTAAAAGTGATGCGAGGGCCACCGCCATTCAGATCTTGGTCAGTTGGAAACCAGAGTGGAGGAATGTGCAGTGATTCTGAAAGTGCAGGGGGAAGCAGTGAGTCACGATCTATGGATTCTCCATCTGCTAGCCCAGGTACAGCTACAGTTACTGCTATACTAATTTTGAAGTCTTCACTTTGGACTGTTTAAAATTAATGAAGATGCGTTGTTAATTTAGCGAATGTTGGATAGAGCCCATAATGACAATGGGCAGATGGGTGGAAGTGATATTTTGAGCTTCCTGAATTTTTCTGTCATCTTCTAGGGGATTTTAAAAGACGACTTCCACGAACGCCTTCTACTGGTACTATGTCATCTGCAGATGATCTTGATGAAAGAGAACCACCATCTCCTTCAGACTGTGGTAATGTTGTTTCCGTACCTGAATTCCCCAAAAGATGGCTGTTGTCATGTAGTGTAACTCTTCTCTTTAACGAGCTTGAGAAAAATACACTAAATGTATTGTGATTACCAGCACATTTGTTTAATCAGCGCTTGAGCTCTTAAGAAGTTTCATTTTAAATTTTTATCTGTAAAACAAAGGATTTTTGTTTTCAGAGTTACTGATAGCTTGGATCAGTCATGAAAAGCACCAGTTGGTATTGTGTTTTAGAACACTTTAGGTACTGTTCTGATGTTATCATAGAAGATTGAGAACTAGTGTGTTGGTTTTTTGTGGTTCTGTATGGGTTCTTCTGTGACTGTGTATTCTTACCTTCTGTAATGTGTATTTGTGAAGTGCTTCCAAAACATTACAAGCCAAACTGTAATCACCTTTCATATTCTAATAAAGGATTTTGAAATAGATAGAATGAAACTTGCATGAATAGTTGCCTAATCTCCAATTACTCCAATTAAATATCCAAATATTTTCACATGCTAATGACAGAGGAGAAAACTGGCATACTTAAAAATGAAAAATTGTTTAATTCCACTTCTATATAAGACAATATGATAGTTCATCTGTTACGCAGTCTGTTACAATGTTTTTGCTTCCTTGTGATTCTACAGCACAGTTCTTAAAATAATTAAAAAAAAAAAAAAAAAAAAAAAAAGAATAGGTAGCATATCTCGTTAATAGGTATTACAGTGACTGAAACAAAGTTCTTTCCAGGTTTAAATGATCTGACATCTGAAACTGCAAATTCTCCAGGACCTTTTAGAAACACAAATATGTCCAAAGCAGCGCAAACACACAAACTACGGAAGCTGAGGGCTCCATCTAAATGCAGAGAGTGTGACAGCTTAGTGGTATTTCATGGAGCTGAATGTGAGGAGGTAAGTTGAGAAGTATTTTAAATTGCTACTTTGAATTTATGTGAAGTTGAGAATTTTGTAAACTTTTTTTCTATGTAAAAAGTACAGACTTTCTGGGTCATAAAATTCTCACGATCAAAGACCTCACTGACTAATAAATCTTCTTGTTTGCTTACGGGGATGACAAATCTTTGTTTTTCTTCATGTGGAGTGGCAAACACCAACGATATTTCTCATGGTGTTAGATTGTGTTATACCATGTATTTTTTCTCTCCCCCGAAGTGTTCACTTGCATGCCATAAGAAATGTCTAGAGACATTAGCTATTCAGTGTGGACACAAAAAACTTCATGGAAGGCTTCACTTGTTCGGAGTGGAATTTGCTCAAGCTGCTAAAAGTGTCCCTGATGGCATTCCTTTCATCATCAAGAAGTGTACATCCGAAATTGAAAGCAGAGCACTGAATGTCAAGGTATGGTCAAGTTTGTTTATAAAAATTAACATATAAAAATACTTGGGGAGGGGACAAAAAGAAGTCACCTTTCAAGATGATAATTCTGTACTGTTAATCTCATCTATGTTATATGCTTGCTTATCAAATTAAAATTGATCTGTGCTGGTCTTTCAAAATTTCAGGGTATCTATCGTGTGAATGGAGCCAAATCAAGAGTTGAAAAGCTTTGTCAAGCTTTTGAAAACGGAAAGGATTTGGTTGAGCTCTCTGAACTTTATGCACATGATATTAGCAATGTTCTCAAGCTGTATCTTCGCCAGGTATGTGCTTAAGAGGTCAAATGGAAAATCAATGTAATATAGCATATTTCTTCAGTTCAAGCAGGAAAAACTCCTTCTAGCAATCCTGCAACTGAAGGCTGTATGAATGCCTTGTATATTTGCACTAGAGTTTCTTAATTTTTTTATAGAGCATGTGATAGGGGCAGAGAAAGCTGTGAGATTACTGACAGCTGGTATTACAATTTAGATTCCATATGGGCATGAGGTGTCTTAAATGCCAGTACCGTTTACAGAATTAGCTTTTATTTATCTGTTTGTGGTAAAGCCAAATCTTTTAAAACTTTGGTTGCTGTATTTGTGTGTTTCATGTGTACATCAAAACATCCCCCTATTTTTGCTTCAAAATGCAAATGGATACTAAGATATTGCAGTTAATTTATGCTAGTGAAGATCCACTGAAACATACTGGCCTTGATGATGTCTTTATCATGGATCATCTTTTTGTTTCAAAATGAGAATGTAAAGCTTTAGGATTAAGTTTTCCATCACTGTGAATCTGATGACTAGGATGTTGCCCTGTGAGATTACTGAGGCACTCAAAAGTCTTGTTGATCCTGAAAGGAACATTCCTTAGGTGCATGGTTTGGTCCCATCTCTGACACTAGTTGTTAAAAACGAGCCCTCTTGGGAGCAGTCCAATCCCATGATCAGTGTTAAATTAAGTACTTTTGTAAAGCTACAAAGATTAACTGGCTATTTAATCAAATCAAAAGGTAGCGTATTATATACGATACAGTGGAGTAGTTGGAGGTGTTGTGCTGTATTTTAAATATGGCTTAACTCTAAAAATAGTTAACATGTTTTCTTGTCTTTTTACTTCCTTTTTAGGTAATCTGTGTTTTTTTTTGTTTTTTTTTTTTTTTTAAGGTAAACCTGCTCATTTTAAATGTAGGAACAATGCTAAAAACCTGCAAGACATTTTAGAATCCTGTTTTAAAACCTATTTGACATCATTATTAATGCTGATTATTTTAAGCTTTTCTATTTTTCCTACTTTTTTGCTTTTTTCTAAGCTGGCACAAGGCAAATAACCAGTCTATATTTGAGTTTGTTTTCCTTTGTAATTCTTTTCAGTATATTAATATTCACTTTGTAGTACATTGCTGTTTTACTGAGACAAAACTTCAATCATTTTTTAAAAATAACTGTTATATGACACAAAATCCAGTTTGAAAACTGGAATATGCACCAAACTGGATATCACATGTAATGTATTCTCAAAGAAAAGATGAATAAATACTGTGTTTTATCACGTATTGTTCTGTATCTGCAATGTAATGTCTTCCCTCAATCGTCTTGAAATCTGAACCTGTGTTAAGTGCTCAGTCTTGAAGCTCTTGTAGCAAAGTTCTAGCAAAAGATGTATGGAAGGAAGTACAAGAAGGAGTTTCTTTACCCAGATTTTTTTTTTTTTTTATAAGCTGTGGTTTGAGCCACTAAACGAAAGATCTTCTAAAAAAGAATACACTATACCAGACAAGGTTGAAGAAAAACTGGAAAGAAATAAAAGTTGAAATTCAAGCTTGAGTAGTTTCTGACATGTTTGTGTTTCTTCAGCTTCCAGAACCCTTGATTTTATTTCGGCTTTACAATGAGTTCATTGGACTTGCAAAAGAAAGCCAGAGTGTCAGTGAGGAATTGGATGCTAAACAGGCTAGCCCCAACTCAAAGAAAAGACAGTCAATCTGTATCGAGCTGAATAGAATCATCATTAAAATTAAAGATCTTCTGAAACAACTGCCTGTACCAAACTATAACACTCTTCAGTACCTTATTGGCCACCTTCACAGGTAAGAAAAGAATTCAACTGCCAGTTGATGCTGAAAGTTGATGTATGCAGCATAGTGTGCATTAGGAAACTCTTGTACCTTTTTAATGACAGTAGAAGATGCATTATTTGTACTTGCCACTGTTTTTTCCCAGAAACAGTTGTGTGGTTTTCAGTGTGCTGCAGTTGTGTTCTTTGGTCATATACTACATCCTTATGCCAAAAGAGAACGTAATGGTGCTTCAAAAATAGCATAACTAATGTTATAGTTTGTCTAAGCATACTTTAAACCCAACAAACTTAAATGTAGGTCTTTGAGTCATCATATTTCTAGATTCTAGTCTTTGTTTCCCAATCTCCCTTCCCTTTCCTCCCACCCCTCCTCCCAATTCCTCAAAATTCCAGATAGTCATTAGTGATGCTAAATAAAGTTTTAAAACACCACACCCTGTGTGGAAGGGGCTTAGTCTGTGTTCCTGTTAAGAGCTTTCTTCAATGATGATTCTGCTTGCTACCCATCCAAACCCACCTTAAGTTTTTTTTAATCATCTTTTAGCCTCTTCAGATATAAATGAAAATTAGTGTCTAAAATACTTCTGAAGTAGTAAAACCCTCTAATTCTTGGAGTTTTTTTTCATCTCTTCTTATGCAGGGTTACAGAACAGTCTGATGAAAATAAAATGTCAGCTAGCAACCTTGGCATAATATTTGGCCCAACTCTGATCAGGCCACGCCAAACAGATGCTACAGTTTCTTTATCATCACTTGTGGATTATCCGTATCAGGCCCGGGTGGTGGAGCTGCTCATAACATACTATGAGAAGATATTTGATGTTTCATTGCAACCATTCCTGAGCACATCACACACTGAAGAAAATGCCATTACAGTCAGAGTTGCTTTATCAGCAGACGAGAGGGAGCCACAGCAGCAGAGGAAGTCATTTGTTGCCGTAAAGGAAGTGAGTCACTTCTCTTGTACTTTTCTGAGGAGAAATGTCTTTTCCCTTGTGCTCATTTACTTTTGCTCTGACTTCTGTTAACAGGGTGTTCTAATAGCTCCAGGTGAAAACAGAGCTTCAGAAACAACTGGATTACTTTTGGAATCGAACAATAGCAAGAATGCAAAAGAACAAGTAGATACATCTGTAACTGGTTAGTGGGCTTTTATGTATTGAGTTGGTAAATAAGTAGCAGTCCTGGTTTATTCAGATCATAATGCTTGCTGCTCTTCATAAGCAGATTACATCTTTTTAAGGGCTTTTGGTTTAAAAAAAAAAAAAAAAGTGTTTAAAGAATCAGTTTAAAGTACTTGTTAAGAGAACACAACAGTGAGTTGTGATTTCAAACAAAATAAATAAACGTGTGGTGACTATGTGTTTCTGCAATCTACTATGATGCAATGAACCAATATTGAGTAATTAATGTGTTTTGACTATTGTGTCCTCCAGAACATGTGTCGCTGCAACTTGGTGGAGCTAAATCAGAGGGCTCTGGGAAGAGTAATTCTCTACTAGGATCATCAGCTTCCAACACTTTGGACGTTCATATTTCTGCTCCCAAAGAGCCAGGTAGAGTGCAAAATCTGGAAGTGTTAAAATCTTAGAAATGAAAAATAATTAGGAATAGTAAAGCACTAGCAAAAGAAAAAATAATATAAAGTAGTGTGCTGTCTCTGATTTCTTCCTCCTTAGTCACATCTGTACATTACCTGTTTTAACATTATAGAAATAGTAATATTTGGCTATTGTGGGATACTCCTAGTAATGAGTACAGGGTATGCCTCAAAGCTGTTATCCCATTACTGTACCACCTGTGAAAGGGTCATTGGTGAAGCTTGCATTCTGTTTGTAAAAATCCTGAAGATTTGAATAACATCTATTTATGTGTTTCTAGGCGATGCTGTGAATCCAGCTTCAGAAAAAGACAGCCGTTCTTTTGTTTCTGCAGGTGAAGAGAGCTGTAAAGTTAACTTATTTCCTGCAAAACCTAATCGTCAAATTACCAAAGTTCCATTGCGGGTTCCAAGGACAAAACCAGCCATTCGTCCCGTGAGCTTACCTGTAGACCGAATACTTCCTCCTTGTGTTTTGAATGAGAGAAATTCACGAAATGCAGGAGCTGTAAGTCCAGAAAAGCTTGGCAGAAGCCCTACTATTGAAGAAGTTTCAGAGGTTAAGGCACTCCCTGCTGTCAATACATTCTGCAGACTTTCTTGTTGTGACACTCAGATGCTGCAAAAAACCTGGGACAAACAATATAAACAGTATGATATCACAGCAAGGACAGCAATGATTGTGACAAATGTGCCCCAGGAGAACCGAGCACTTGAGAGTGGAACTGCAGGTGCCTCATCTTCATCATGTAGTAATAATTCAGCTAATGCCATTCTTGCTAGTAAGCCATATTCTCTTTCTGTCAGGTCAGGAAGGACAGCAACAGATGGGAACAGTTCAGATGCCCATCCTCTTGCTGCCTTCAGGGCACCAAGAACACTGCAACCACCCCCAGGGACATTTTATAAACCACCTTCTAACAAATCCAAACAAAGTGAAAAGAGTTCAGTAGAACAAGCGAAAGCTTGTGCATCAACCAGTGTTAGCTCTGTGCTTCAGCAGGATACTGTGAAATTGGCTAGGAGCTCTGCGCTTCCATCGGGCAATCCTGGACAAAGCACAAGTGAACAACAAACTGGCTCAGAGGATACTCACTCCACAGATCTAAAGCCTGCTTACCAGAGACTAAGGCCAAAAAGGATCCAAGAGCTAGAACACAGGGAAGCTCACTTTGTATAGGGTGCAAATTCCTTTTGGACTGAATGCAATGTGTTGATCTTGCCAGGGAAAGCTTCGCTCTGACCCTTTATCCTTTGCTTTCCCTTGAGAATCCTACTTTTGTGCCATATGGGAGTTATTTTTTATATATGCTGCCTTTTAAAAGTGGGGGGGAGGGGGTGTGGAATTGTGATGGTAATGAGTCAAATTTTTTCTTGTAATTCAGTGGATTTTCATGAAGATTTATTGCATCCCGTGTCTAGATACAGCAAATTTATTCATTGAGTAAGATACACAGCGCTTCGTTTCATTGTATGGAACAAAGTGCTTAACTATAGAGGAATGACTATCATATGTAGCAATGAAATGACCTATTTTTCATAATAGATGTTATTAATAAAATTTGAAGGGCTGGTATTCAATGTCTAAGCATAAACCAAAGCTTGTGCTTTACTCTATAAAAGCATTTGTTCAGTTTTTTAATCTGTGCAATTAAGGCTTTGCTCCTGAACAGACTTACATGCTGGCCAGCATGGCCCATTATTATGTATCATATGTGTATATTTAGGCGAATGTGGTTATCTGTTGCCAGTTTTCTGTTGTCACTTTAATTTTTTGTTGTTGTTGTACAGCAAGGATGCACTTACTGAGCTTCACCATTCAGAAGCAGCAATTGAGCCACATCTGGGATTTCTTGTGTAGCTTAGTGAGTGGGACAAATGTGCACAGTCCTTTCTATGGGTGCCCTTGTGGGGAGACTCAGTTGCAGCGGTGCTGTCTTTCGCAGCGGACTGGAACGGCGGTGGTTTGCTTGCTATAGATCAGTTTCGCCTTAACCTGGTGCAACTGAAATGAAGAGCGCAGCTTCCAAGTTTCAGCAAAAAACCTGAAAATAACCAAAAACCTACAGCAGTAGGTGCATTTAATGGTTTCCACTGTGTATGAAATGGTTTTTACGTGTACACTGTTGTATTTGCTTTGAAATATATTAACTTGTTAACAGTTCAGTGGCTCTGGTTTCTCTATCTGGGTACCTTCTAATTCACTGAAACACGGACCGTTGTCCTTTGCGATGGTAAGTACCTCCTCAGGACGAGACTTCTGTCAGTTGCTGACCCCGCCGTAAGGCTGTGCTGCGAAGGCGCGGTGAGGCGCTTCCTGCCCGCGTGCAGCGCGCCTCAGGGGGCGCGCGGCGTGAGGGCCGTAAGGGCCTGGAGCCTCGCGAAAAGGACGTCGGCTTTCCTTTTGACCGACAGGAAGTGTTTCTGATGGCCCCCCGTTCGTGTTGGTTCTGATGCAAATTTCTCCACGTGTTGTTTCGAATCGCCTCTGCGCGACTAATTGCTGCGACTCAGTCAGCGAGGTGCGGTGTGAGCGACCCCCGCGGCTGCCTTCGCGAATCTTCCTGCGCCGCGTTTGCTCGGTAATGAGATTTTCTGAAGTTGTACCGCACTGCCTCATCCCTCTTAAAGCTTTGGCAGAGCACAGTCTCCGTAATTCCCTGACCTAATTAGTGGTGACGGCTGTTTGCTTAGCGGGGCCCCTAAAGCGGCCGGAGCTGCCCTTCTGACGGCATCTTTCCAAAGGCAAGTGTTGTTTGCATCTGAGGAAAAATCTTAGGGAGTATCAGCTTGTGAGGAGAGAGGGCGTCGTGCTCATCCCAACAGAGAGGGAGGATTTTTATTCAGGAGCTGAAAGTTGTGGGTTGCGCTGTTGTGCACGGAGCACAGGATTAAGGCAAGCTCCTTATGCTGAGCGGTGTCAGTCGGCACCTGCAGCACGGCTTTCTTTGCAGCGGAGCTGGACGTTCCTTCAGAAACCTTGCTCTTCAGCACTGCTCGCACATGAGGTAAGCTTTGGAGGTGAAGTTCCCAGTTCTTGTTGCTTGTATTTAAGTAGTCCTTGTTATGCTTGCAAATCCGTGAATTAATTGGCTTTTGTAGTAGAGGCCTGAATGGGTCATCTGAAAGCTTACAAGAAATGTCCAGTAAATGCTGCTAGTGTGCGTTTGCTGTATTTTAGTTTAGGTCACGTTTATATTTTTTTAAAGTGACTCCTCTACACAATACCGTGGTTCACAGCACAGGGATCCCAGAGCGTGCAAACCTGACTGGGTTGGGATGAGGCTGCACTGAGATGTGGTGTGGCAGTGCCCGATGTGCTGCAGCCGTTCATGTGCCTTCATTCTGCTTTCAAGAGCTCACCTGGAGTTATGTGCAGGCACCACATCTGGGCACTGGGCTCTGAGCTCTCGCTGTTCTGCTCTACAGATGTGCTTCTGTCAGGCCATCATGCTTGTCAGTGGAGGCAGACTAATTGTGTTGGGAAAAAGGGACAAGTCACTTCTATTTTGCATTAGCGAAGTAGGGAAGTTCTGATACTTACAACTAATGCTGTTTTATTTAAACATGTCAACGTGGAAATACATCGCACAGCAGGAGGCTTTAGAACTAAGGTTTATATCTGCACTTCCTCTTTGTAAAGGGATATGAGTTCAATTTCTAATAGAAATTGAATGGAATCCTTGAAATAATTCTCACTCACAGATGGAAGAAAAATCCATCCTAAATCTTGCAAAACATGAAGTATTTGAGAAGGGTGAATGTGAGGGAAAAAAAACTCCCTCCTCAGTTCCTGCTTGGTAGCTGAGTGTCTATGTGAGTAAATCGGCTTATGGCAGATGTAGAAAGCGTTCCTGCCAAGTTTGTGCCTGGTATGCTGTGTGTTTAACCATGGTACGCCTTGCGTAGATAGGGGTAATTAGTCCACTGCTAAGCCTGCGTGTCACAGGACTTATTTAAGGTGCCGCATTTGCTTGTTTTGAAATCGAGAGGAATCTTTGTTAGATTCTTATCATCTTTGATTCTTAGAAATGCGTGTCTTTCAAAAGGAAGTTTCAGTGGCTTTTCTCTGATTTCTTGCCAGTGCTTCTGAAGTCATTCTGTCTGCAACCTTATGAGCAGTACATTTTCTTCCATTTTCTGTACACTGATTTCAGTGCATCTTGTTCTTTGCCATCTGTTCAAGTGTCACCACTCACTTCCCTTTCTCTCTCTTTTCTATAATTCTTTCACTAGCTGCCATAACAAGAAATTGACCTACTTGACACAACTGCATGTTCTTGTCCTTCAAGTCAGGTCTTATCTGAAACACATCAGGAAAAAATCTGAGAAACTTTTCACTTGGGTTTTCCACAGGAATTTAGGATAACTGAATGCAGAACTTAAGTCAGAAGACTCCATCCTGTCTGTGTAGATGCAGTTCTCTCTATGTGCACACAACTATTTATTCACTTCTCTGTATAAGTATTCCATAGGATGGAATGTCATAGAATATAATGTGTAGTACACTGTAGCGCTGTACAATATTAACTGTTAGGAAAAACAATAAAGGAAGCCAGAGAGTAAATGGATTTTTTTTTTTTTTTCTGTGCTTGGGAATTTGAAAGAATCTTCCTACAGTTCAGTGCTGATAGGAACAAGTTGTTTTTGTAGATCCCCACACCGAGCCCCCAGAAAGGAGAGCCAGTTCCTGTAAAAGCAGAATTAGTAAAACAGATTTATATATGCCATGGGCATAAATCACATCCCTTAAACCTGTTATCTTCGGGCAGCAAGCATGTGCCATTCTAAATACTAACAGTCTTGATTTGCATTATCTTCTGAAAAGCTGAGTAAGTTCACAAGTGTGGGGGTTTTTCCAGTTTTTAGGAGAGGCATTCATATCTTTACTGTTAAACATTTTTTTGAAACTGAATTTCTTCTAAATGGCTGTACTGTTCCTAATTGCAGTTGTTTCAAGCCATCACTGATCTTGTGGGCAGAATGCTGCTGCCTTTAAGAATGAAGATGTATCTACACCATGACTAATCACTTCAGAAGCTGAGCCCATGTGGAGCTCTCAGTGCACTGTTTCTAGGTACTATCTTTATCATGGACCTCCTCCATTACTTCATTGTAGTGTTTTATTCTACATAAATTAGTAGAGTTAAACCCTGACAATATATTTCTATGTTAGTCCTCTTGAGTGATGCCCAGTTAGGAAAGAATGTTTCTGGCTTGGAAATGAGTCACTCGTTATTTACTGTTTTGCTACAGAATCTGAAGTTTATCAGAAAAATCTAGATTTTCTAGGGCAAGTGTTAACAGGCATTCTGTCTCGCAATTCTAATCCCATTTATGGCCTTACATTGCAATTGTTCTTTTTGCTAACTGTAAGACTGGAAGTTAGAAGATAATACCGGTATGTTATACATTAAAAACAGCATAGGAACATGAGCTAACTAGACTGTAGACTGTGCGCTACGAGGAAATCTCTCCGTGAGATTGAAAAAACGTACTGGATAGTTAATGAGCCGAGAAGAAGTGGAGATGCCAGGCCATTGGCAGAGTACAGATTGTATGGCCTTGACATGAAGGCTTGCTTTTTCTTTCACAGCAGTTGTACAAAGATTGCAGTGTCTGGGGTTTACAAAAGGATAAGAGGAGCTGGAAAAAAACTGTTTCATTTATTTAACTGTAGCATTCATTCTTGAGAACAGCAACAGGTTTAAGAGTCCTGAGTGTAATGTGAAAGCATCAGGAAGCTGTCTGACTGCCCATAGTCCGCAGCTCAGCAAAGAGAACCTCAGTGGGAACTCCTAAGGAGCTGCAGGTGCCACTTTAATGGCAATAGCAAGGTGGTCTCTGGAGCTGCCTGCAATCAAATATAGGATCGTTTCCAAGTGAGAATGTTCTTAGAAGGCATCAGTCTGTTCAGGTGCAGGAGCTGCTGTAAACAACATCAGTGCCAGAGTCTTGTCTTGAAGCTCAGCCAGTCTTTTTTTCCTGGACTCTAAGCCCTTCCAACAGTTAATTTCTCAGAAATGTTCTGGACTGGGTGAGTGTCCAAAGAGTATGATGTGCTTTTCCTCAATTAATGAGTACGAGAGGGAAAAAAGGTGAACACTAGTGTCTAAATTTTAGTTTTTTCTGTCTTTTGTCCACATGCAAGAATCAAGTGATCGATCTGAACTGGTTTCCTAGCGTCAGCTCTGAGGAAGATGGCAGAGGGGTCTGGAGCACAAGTCTTAGGAGGAACAGCTGAGGGGACTGGGATTGGTTGGTTTGGAGAAGAGGAGGCTCAGGAGAGAGCTTATTGCTCCCTGCAACTCCCTGCAAGGAAGCTGTGGTGAGGTGGGAGTCGGCCTCTTTTTCTGGGTAACCAGAAATAAGACTGGAGAGAATGGCCTCGAGTTGCACCAGAGAAAGAAGTGCACGCCTTCAAACCAGCAAGCGTTAATCTATTTACTTTCTGGAACAGCAGTTGTATTTTGTAACTAATCTCATTCCCTGTGGAACTTGAATCATTACAATTGGAGTGACCCTGAAAACTGCATGAAATGGTTGGCCTACAAAACATAGAAAATGCTGCAACTTCTGTCACCGTCAGTTTTACATATGTTCAGTTTTTTTTTCTGTAGACTTGATGTCTTGTCATTTGATCCCCAGTAAGCAACACAGCCAACTGTAGCTAAGCAAGGTCTCAGATATCCTGATCCAGACCTTTTACATGCTCAGTATGCCAGAAGAGATCCTCATGCTTTTTGGAAACTTTTCCAGTAAAGTTAGTAAGGACTCATGCCAGTCCTCCCCAGTGCTGTCCTCCCCCTTCCTGGATGATTAAAATGTGCACCTGAGATGATTTTCTGTAATTATCAAAGAAATATTACCAATTTCTGTGTCAACTAATATTATGTTGAAAGATTAGGCCAGTGTATTCTGATGTGCTATCCAAGCCTTGCCTCTTAAAACCAAACAAAATCTCTCACACTTAATAGGTATTTAAAAAAAAATTCCAGAAGAGTGACAAGATTGTCTCAACAAACCATCAAATCTAGAGCAGTCTTGTCTGTGCAGTTCTTGATAGAGAACCTGGGTAACCTCCAGCAATCAGGTTTTTGTCATAATTATTGTCATTACGAAGAGTCTTCTAATGTCTATCTTGCATCTCCTTTTCCACTTGCTCTCAATCACTCACCATTCAAGAAGAAACTACTCTCTAATCATTTAAATCCCAGAAGGCAGCTGTGAGTATGAAGTTGATATATAGAGCAAGTTTAAATGGTTTCTTTGTTTTAAAACAGGGTCCCTATGTTTGAAAGGCACCTGTTTTGACTTATATGTCCAGTTCTCTTTTTCCTTTTGAAGGTAAAATGTGTGGTGATGAAAATATGGCATGAGGCTAGAAAGCAGATCATACAATGATTTATATTCAGTCAAATCGCCGTTAAAGTGTTCCGGGAGTTTTTTATTTGGAAGTACATCAATCTGAGATCATGGGGTATATTTTTTGTTGGTTTTGTTGCGTTTCTTTGCAGCAAAATTAATTTGTCTATATAAAATCCATTCCAAGCCGTGCTAGTCAGTACACATTTACAGTGCCTAAATAGAAAGTCTGATTCTGCTCTGTTATCATAGCTAGTTTTTAATGTTACACTAATGTTCGGTTCATCTTTTCTTTGAAAAATCAGTTTGAAAGCACTGATTTAATCTGATAACTGATGCAACAGTTAATTGCTTGCATTACTTGCAAGTCCCTGGACAGTGCTAGTGGCACTTTTTTGTTTGAAAGAAATGCTTTTCTTATATCCTGCTTTTTGATGCTGATAAAATGTGCTGCAGGAAGCAGTCTCCAAACAAAGGAAAGGCAGAGGTTTTTTATGTATAATAGTGTATCAAGTGCAAAATGAAGTGAAGCGGATAATGACAGGAACCAATTTCTATGATAACATAGTCTTAAAATAAGAACAAAAAACTGTTATTTTTCTCAGTTTGAAGTGGTGGCTGAAAAAATGTTGATGCGTCCTCTATTGTAGATTAACCAGGGACAGCTGATACAGAAGCATGAGCTTCCTAAGGCAAATCAGACTTCTACTCTGGAAGAACTGGATCCTCCGAAAAAGGCAAAAGGTAAAAATTTTGTTACTGGACTTCGGCTTTGGGCGTGCAGACCCTTGGATGAACTGACTAGTGGAACATCTGTCAGCCTAGAAAAACAACCAATTCCTCAGTCAGATAAGTCTGGGATCTTGTTTGGTACAGTTTACAAGGCCGTTTTTAACCCACCAAGCATAGAGAAATGTTTGTTTGTTTAAATAGGACAACATATAAGGGGAATAGTTGTGGGCAGTAATAGTTAGTCAGGTTGGGAAAATGCTGTGGGTGCTGCTCAGCTCAGGGAGACTTGATTCCTAATTTCAGATTTGCTCCTCGTGCCCAACTGCTCCCACATGTGAATCTAGTTAGAGTCTGACACTCACATGAAATTGTTTATTTTTAATATGCTTGAATAGCATGATAAATAAATTGAAAGTCAGAAGTATTTTGAATCCTTTCAAATCCTTCTAGATCTTGTGAAACTCAGAGCAGATTTTTCTATAACTTTCTACCATATTTCATTCTTTCTTCTTTTTCTTAGCCAAATTTTCTTAGAGTCAAAGCCTCCAGAAAGGGTCTTGGTCCTCTAATACACTCAAATATACAGTGACTACTTCCGTTGAGGTAATTTTCAGGGAAAGCTTCCTATGAGCTCCTATACAGAAAGTCCACTCATTTCAAACTGAAAATAATAAAGGAGAGCACTTGGTCATGTGTGCAGCTGGAGCAGTCAAGGGGGATTGTTCTGCTTTGATAACAAAGATCAGCAGTTCCAGAATGAGTCAGGGGAAGAGGTGAAATGATTAATTATGCTGACGTCACTTTTTTCTGTGCCATCATATTTTGGGAGCTGTAACAAAAAATTTATCCAGAGCTGTTTCAGTTCTTGGTCAAAATCAGATGGAATCTCCCTCTAACAGTCACAGCTATTTTGCTGATGGAGCTGAGACAGTCCACTTTCCAAACCATTTTCTTGTTCACACTTAGGTGATTGCTTGCTTGATTTTGATTGATATTAAATACCGAAAATGTTATCGTGTAAAACTGCAAAAAAACTGTAAAACAAAAACTGTTTTGTTCACTTCCGTAAGTTTTAAAGACATTCCTAGTGACTCAGGCTGAAAGTTACAGGGTCAAAGGGTTATCTGATTCTTTTTTTCCACTGACAAATTGAATGTGCATTCTTTCATATCTTCCATGCAGACTTTGTCTCACAGTTTGCATTATGAGCTAAAGCTGATGCATGCAACATTGACAACTTGTATTTTAATGCGGTATGAAATTCGCCAATCCATTCTTAACCTAAATTACACCAGGGATAAGGACACCTTTGCAAAACTAGACTGATTACTGATGGCCAAGGAGTTGTCATAGCTTGACTCTCGAGTTCAGAAAAACGTACACCCCAATAAAAGAAAATCCACGTGTTTCTGACCTTTGAGTGTTTATGCTGAGAGAACTGAAACATAGTTTTTTAATTTTTTGCAAATGGATCTTTGCGCTCAGTGTTTTCAATGTGCGAAATATTATTTGATTTTAGCAAACCTATACAGACATTTCATTTAGAATTATTAGTTGTGTTTTGGATTTTTTTTTTTCTTAATTATGTTTTTCTTATAGACATTTCAAAACTGCTAGCCTTGTAATTTCTAGGTGTTACCGGAGGTCCCTTTCTGTGCTGATCATTCCTAGCTTTTAAGTATAAAGAAATATGTTCTCTTATCTGAATATCTTATATGAATATCTTAATATCTTATTATATCTTATTATTATATTAATATCTTATATATATTAATATCTTATTATCTGAATATCTTATATGAATATCTGAATATCTTAATATGTTCTCTTCTCTGAAGGGCAAAACAATTTTAAAATTGAGTCAATAAAAATTATTCTGTTTTTTGCTTATACAAACCTACTTGCTTATTTGTCCACTCAGACATGTTTGTCTGAGGTAGCCAAAACGAAAATCTGTAACATCAGAAGCAGCTACAAGAATGTGTTTTGGGAAAATGAGCCTTGCTTTAGGCAACCATCGTGCAGTACCATAAACTGGGAGGCATGCCCAATCTTTTACCATAGTTGACCATTTACCCTAATTCATAAGAGGAAAGGGTTTCTCACAGTTAACAGATGATCTGCAGCCAATTTAGCCTCATCAGATATATAGAATCACATGACTGAGCTTGATCCATCGCAGGTCCATGTGGATATTACATGTCTCTGTGTGTATTGCTAGGATTTCTGCTCTTTATCTCATGATTTTGTGGGGTTATGGACTGTTCTCTAAGTCTTCCTAGTAGGTACTGAGATAGCTGTACGACTTCAAGAAAAGAACTACAGGAAAGTATCAGAAGGCCAACAGCTCTTTATCTGTCCTCATCACACAACACACTGTTTACCAACTTGAATGGAGGCTTTCCTTTTGCTTTAGCCTTCAGTCCCACCCTAGCTAGTTAGCTCAGAGAGAAGGTAATACTGAATTCAAGTCTGAGGATTTTGTGTTTCCTGTGAATGGAGCAAGATCCACCTTCTGAGCAGTAACCCAGTTTTACCTGCAACAAAAACAACTGAGTGATCTTCTCCAGTTCTTATCCCTCTTGACTTGATTTGCACAGTGCTTGTCCCAAATGTCATGTTTACTGGTTATGTTGGTGCTAATCAGACCCTGTGGACGCACTTGGTATCGAGAACGGCTTATAATACTGTACAGCTGTGCAGTGGCAGACTTCCTAGGCTAATAATTTGGTCATCTGCCCTTTACTGCTAGCAAGATTTTGTCTGACTTTAAAAATATGAGGCATCGTAACTTCTTAGGTGATGGGATTTTCTGTGTTTCTTTTCTGTTTGTTTAAAACAAGCAAACAAACAACAACCTTGAGACAAAGTGTGAAGTAGGAAACAGTTGCCTGGTGTAAATCTTTCTACTTTTTTTTGCCAAAATCATAGCTGGTCTTAATTGAAGCTATTAGAGTTACAGTGGAAAAAGTAGGACAGCTTCAAAACCCTGTTCTTCGTTGTTCTGTGGAGTACCTTTTGCCCTGCATGCCTCAGTCTGAAAAAGGGAGAAAAACAAACAACAAAACCCACGTTCGTGCGTGACCCATTTTTTATCCTGCTGCTGTATGCATTACTGTTGCATATTTTGTATCTGATGGTGGAAGAGAGAGTAAAGGAAAGGAGGCAGTGAGGGTTTTCCTGCCACCTGTACTACAACCCAGCTTTGGAAAGAGTTTGTCTTGTCTCTTGTAGGGTGAGGAAAAAAGTGCCATGTAAATGCGCACAAGAAGCCCATAGCTGATTCCGAGAGCCCAAAGCCTGTGTCACAAGATCAAAGGATTGTAGTTTCAAACCTTTGCCAAAACACAGAGACAATAGAACTGAAAAACAGGAGTGGAGGAAACAGCCTGAAAAACCAGGCAGGATGTTGCTCTGTAGTGAAGTAGTGCTGTTGGCTTTTTCATCATGGCTATCAAGTGATGTCTGCGTGTATTCAGAGACCTGGGCAATAAAGTGGCCTTGGATGGGCAATTACACATTGTTGAATAAGACACTTGATTTCAATATATACATTTCCACCAGTATTGGAAAATGAATATAATGTGGAGTGGTGTTTGAAAAGGGGCAAAAGTAAAGATTAAGAAATGTAGGCTTCTGCGAAAGTCTCTACACTGTGCCAAAAGCCTACTACTGAGGACAACAGTGCAAAAAGCATGGATAAAATCCCTGTTTACCTATTGCATCACAGCTTGTTTTACTGTATTTTTAGAATCATCCATGTTGTGAAAGAACTATTTAGATTGACATCTAGTCTGCCTGGCAGCTTATTACTGTCTATGTCTTTTTATCACAGTCAGTATCCTTAAACACTTTTTTAGTAGATGTGAGAAAGCCACTGAGTTGATGCTGATGCTTCACAGGGTTCTGATGAAATCCTAGCCTTTTCTGAGTGTCCTTTCAAAGTGGTGGAATAGGAAAGGATAACCATGGGCACATGCTGCACTGGGCATTGCCAGTATGTTTAAAGGCCTCAGCTCTCTAATCTGTAGTGACTCTCTGCAGGATTTATCTGTAAAATTTGTTTTGAATAGATTTTTTTTTTTTCCAGCTTCGTATTCTGGTGGAGCTTATATGGCCTCTGTCATTATTTCTTGCCCTGGTGTGGCTGAGGAAAGCTAATCCACTGTATCGCCAACATGAATGTAAGACATTTTAATACTCTGTCTTGTGCTAGATAATGCCTAGGACATGTTGAACAGGTGCACAGGGCCTGTTTGCTAAGTGTTATTCTCTAATGGCAAAAAGACACGCTCTGCTGCAAGCATTTTAGTTATTTATAGCCACGTATCGAGAGAATTAATTATGAGTGAAATAAAAGCTTGAGTTCTCCTGAGATACTTTATGGTTGGATTTAACATAAGGTCTCAAGATTCTTTCAAGTTGTAGGTAGCTATAATTTTGTTGTTGAGAAATACATTGAGCCCATAATAGTACTAAGGTTCACACAGACTGCATCAGAAAAGACACTTTTTTTTTTCCATATTCCAGGTCACTTCCCAAACAAGGCAATGCCATCTGCAGGAACACTGCCATGGTTACACGGCATCTTCTGTAACATGAACAATCCTTGTTTCCGCAGCCCAACCCATGGAGAGAGTCCAGGTGTTGTGTCCAACTACAACAATTCCATGTAAGCAGAGCTCTGTGTCTAAAATGGGGGTTGCCATAATGCAGGCCTGCTAAGCAATTGCTGATAGCTTGCCCTTGACACCTATTGAACCTGTTGGCACTTAGTGGGTGATATGAGGAGAAAGGATGAAGTATCTTCGTCCTGCCTAGATTGATCCTTCAGTGTACTGAGGATAGTTTATAGAATTGTTCTGTGTTGCAAGCAAAAGAGGAAAGGGGAGCACTGAGGACAACAGGATGCAACTACTAAAAGACAAAAAAAAAATAAAAATCTGTTCTAGCAAGTCAGTTTCATTCCAACAGTGATCAACAGTGTCAGAATGGAGCTCATGGTGGTTGGTTGATGCCTTTTTCAAAGGAATTTAGTTCCACTAGTCTCTACAGAACGTGTATTCATATGATAAAATCATCTTTTTTATTGCCTACTGTTCATTGACTGTTTCAAGATAAATATTTCTGAGTACGAAGCTTCTAAGCTTTCTTTTCTCATGAGTTAAGCTGTTACCCCTGAATGAGGGCTTTCATGAAGTAGCAGCGAGAGACAGTCTGCTCTACCACTTCTCATATAGCACTTGTTCTGGTTATACGTTTGAGAGACTTTAACCAGCACAGTAACTTTCAGATACTAAGGTAAGTAATAAGACAAGAGAATGGGAGGTTTCTGGACTGTTGATGAAAAAGGGCTGTGGGAATGCTTCGTTGCCTTGTTGGTTGTAGCTGAGTTGTGAGAGGCAGCGTATAGTGGACAGAGACAGAGTGAAAACTCGTTAGGAAAAAAATAATTCCAAATCTCCCTTTTGAGCATCCAATGAGTTAGCAATGCCAGTGCTATCAAGGCTTCGGTAGCATTTAATTCCGTGGCTTGATGTTAAATTAGATTTTTGTGTTTTGTTCCTAGTGAACAGGATTTAAAATAATCAACTGAGCTTTTTGAGGGTACAGCCAGTCACACGGTGAAGTTAAAAGTTTGTTTTATATATATATTCTGGCTTTTCTCAGTTGCTTATTGCAGAGTGAACTGTCCCTTTGTGAGTCAGAATAAATTCAGCGCATTACAAAGGAAGCAAATACATTGTGTTTTCTGAAAGAATTTTGTCCTTCCTGTTTGCTGTTTCCTGTAAGCTAAAAAAGTCTTGAGGACTGGGACTTACCATTCCATATATGGAAAGCATAACTGTTAAAGAAATGCAGTGCTTCTTAACAGGTATTAGTTCAAATTCTATCTCTGTTTTACAGCAGAAGGAAAAGAAGCCTGTGACATTTAGTTCCTACATGTGCTTAACCACCTCTGCTCCTAATAAGATTTTTTTCATACTTGTTTATAAACACAGGACCTGACTGCATCTTTGCTTGAAATGTATGTCTTAACCCAGAACAGCTGCCTTTGGTAAAACTGGGCACTGCTGTTCTCCCACTTCTAGAAGAAATGTACTTCATTGTACTTAAAGAAAGGACTTAAAAAGCTACTACCACGTTAGAAGGGTCTGAACTGAGAGAGGGAGGAGGATTCTTTATCTGGTGATTTTTTGTCACTTATCCAGCTGAGCAGGGCTGTGTGGACCATTTAACTGCCAAAGCTGATCTTTAGTCATAACTGGAGCGTATTTGCACGACAGATACGGAGTGCTGTATGGGAAGGTCCGGTCTCCCCAGCAGTGTGTGGTAATGTAAGTGTGTGAGAGGCCAGCCTTCTGCCACACAAGCAGCCCTCTGAACCATGTGGATTCCCATATCTAACTGAATTCACTGAAAGTACTTTCTTGTCACCAGAAAATTGAGCTTTGAGTTTCAAGGATGAAGATAAATTAACTTTTTCTCCTCATCCCTACCACAGAGAAAGTGAAATTTGAAAGTATATATATGAAGTGTTCATAATAGTCATCAGTCTTAAATTATCATTGGTTGCTTATTTCTTCTTTCAGTCTTGCAAGAGTATATAAAGATGCTCAGGAGCTCTTACTGGAAGCCCCTGAAATCCATGACCTTGGCAGAGTCTGGGAAGAACTGATCATTATGACTCAGTTTATGGAAACAATGAGAACAAATCCTGAAAGAATTGCAGGTAATTGTTTTCTATGTGTCCTTTAGACCACTGAATTTTGCCTTATGAAATCCATCTAGTAATTACTATGCAGGGACTAACAATAACTTAATGTGTTTCACATTTGGCTGTGACTATTCTTACTGTTTGACAAGGTAACCGAAAATTCATTAACTAGCGGCTTTAAAAAAAAAACAACAACAAAAAAAACATTTGAGAGAGAATCATCTGGCTTCATGTCAGAAAAGCATAAAGTGCGATGGGTTTGCTAAAAGATCAGACCCCGTAGTTTGAGGGGTTTGTCTTTGCATCCTGTATATACTTAGCAACCAGAAAATAGCACATTGCTCCCAATTCCTATGAAATACAACGTTAATGTTGTTTTGGAAACTATTTTTAATGTGTGCAATTAAATTAAAAAAAAATTGGTTCCAGAGCAAAAGTAACAAACTGTGAATAGCCACTTTTATCTGTATAGGAAAATGTACTGTGTAATTAACTATATGTGTTCTTTATGTGTATGCATTGCTTTCTATCATTGCCTGTAAAAATCCTTAACAGAATATTACAGTTGCAGTGCTGAAAAATGAAAAATTACCAGATGCCAGAACGAAGACTGCTCCTTTTCTTGATTACTTAAACCAGATTCACCTCTTGAATCTCCTTTCTTGACCCACTCTCCCCCCTCTCCTTCCCCTATGCCTAGGTACCAGGAAGGGCATCAGAGAAAACACAAGAGACAGGCATCTGATAATGTTTTCAGTGTTTACTGCTTGAATGGATACATGGAGGAGCAATTGCTTCTCAAAGGAAAATAAGAAGTTTTGCTTGTGAAAGATTTTTAAGGAAAGATTTTTGTTTTTGCAAAAAACTGTAGAATCAGGTTAAATAGATAAAATTATCAACAGTAAATGATAAACTAATGTAAGTGTAAAGGGCTGACTGAAATTATTTACACAAGGCCCAGCAGAAGGGACTGTAACACTAACAATAATAGCATGCTTCGATCTGAACATGTGAAATAAGCAGAAAAAAGGCAGAGACTTTCAAATGCAATTAGGGATGCTATCAGTACTTCTATTTCTGAAGTCCTACTCTGGAGCATCTTTGAGAAATCAGATGTGGAGAGTTCTAGCAGTGACTATTTTCTGATAAGCGTTCTCTAGCAAAATATTAAAATTATTGTGAATTTCAAAAGTAGTTTTGGACCCCATTAGTCACTGGTGAGCCAAAATATATAAGTTTTGCAGGTTTAAACTAGGATTTGAGATGCTCCTTAACTTCCTTTATCTGACATTTCACTTATCCCTGTACTCTTTTCTTTATCCAGGAAGAGGAATAAGAATTCTAGACATTTTGAAAGATGGGGAGACTCTCACTTCCTTCTTATTGGAAAACCTTGGCCTTCCTGATGCAGTTGTTTTCCAGCTCGTTAATGCTCAAGTGCGCCCTGAACAGGTGGGTGGAATACAAAAGCTACCAGTTACCTGCCTGAAATACAGCCTCTTGAGTTGTATATGCAAAGTAGCTTCAGTGGGGACTTCACACTATATACCTGCTTTAGTGGCTGCGTATTTTTTATGGACTTAGAAGAATGCTTATTGTCTTGACAGTTTTAAACTGAAGGAGGGATAGTTTAGATTAGATATCAGGGAAAGTTTTTCACTGAGAGGATGCTGAGGTCCTGGAACAAGTTGCCTGGAGAGATTGTGGTCCCTGGAGGTGTTCAAAGCCAGGTTGAATGGAGCCCCGGGCAACGTGATCCTAGTATTTGATCTAGCAGTTGGTAACCTTGCCTATGGCAGAGAGGCTTGATGATGTTTGGGGTCCCTTCCAATCCAAATCATTCTGTGATTCTATGGGTATTTTGCATATGTATTAAATAGCGGTATTTTGTTTGATGCCATCATTGCTCCTGAACAGCAAGATATTAAGAAATAGTACTGACAAATAATGTGTATGTCCTTGTGATCAAAGACTTCTCAAAAGCAGAAGGTAGTTGTTCAGGTTTTTTTGGGACAACTGCTCTGATGATTAACAGCAGAAAACAATTTTCAGGCTCCTAATTTTATGTTTAAATTCTCTGCCCCAATGCCAGCAAAGTAGTATGCTGACCTTAGCGGTGGAGTGTAAAAGCAGACCTAATTTTTTTGGATTCCAGCTGAATAACAAACCCACTCAGAGAATTCACAGTGAAAACTGCAGGTCAGATCACTCCTGTAGCAGCTAAACGGTGGATTGTGTTTGACCAAGTCCAGGCTGTCTCTGCAACTGTGTGTACTGGTATGTGGGAGTCGAGGGGAATGTTGTATTAGTGAATGAATGTTGCTGAATCAGAACTCTGGAACTATTTCTACACTGTGTTAGTGTGTGGATTGAAACAAGTGAATAACTGAGGCTCAAAATTCAATTCTTTTTCACCATCACATAAAACACAAATGCTAGAACTGTGTGCAGCCAAAAAGGGAGGAGATTAATGATCTTGCATTCAGTGTCTTTTGTGCCCTGCAGATTCCAGATAGTTTGACTGGCTGCAGATCTTATCTGCTGTGTTCTTGATTAGTATCAAGAGAAGATCTCCCCACTCCTCACTTGGTCATGAAGCAATACCACAAGACCATAGCATAGCCAGCAGTATCAGTTGATACATCCAACTTGCTTTTACGTCTTTGTATCTGCGGGGACAGCAGAAAATTGTTTCCTTCCAGCTTCTGACAAGACAAATAACTATAGATACGCTGTTGGGCTTCTTTTTTCCTCCCTGCTGCCACTCCTCTTCCACATTAGAATTCTGCTGTCCTAGGAGAACTGTGTGCTGTTTTGTTAGATTATGTTAGCTGCCCAATGGCTTTCATTCATCTGCTGTTGAAAATCCTTCAGCTGCTAATGTATGCAGGACTGATGGTGCTTTCATCTCCGAAAGTATTCTCGAGGCCTGCTGGAACATATTGTCCTGCTGTATTCTCTGTGCTGCTGTAGAAAAAGATGCTGTTCTTTTTATACTAGGAATTTTTAAAAAATGAGCATCAGTTAAAGATGAAGCTGGCAGAAATCTGGTATTAAACACCACTTTCATTGTTCTGCATGATGTTTTCTTGTTAACGGTTATCATGGGTGTATAATGTCGTCTCACAGAAGCTGACTTACAGCTATGAGGAAAGAAAGTGCTATGAATACTTTCTCCAAGAGCAATGGAATGAGGAAAATCTGATCTCATGGTTCTCAAAAGACTCTAAGATAATTATTTTTAATGGCAATTGAATACTTACTCTGCTATGGGAAATAAATCCCAATTCATAAAATCATAGAATGGCCTGGGTTGGAAGGCAATTCAAGGATCATCTAGTTCCAACTTCTCTGCCATGGGCAGGGTTTCCATCCACTAAATCAGACTGCCCAGAAACCCATGAAACCTTGAACACTGGCAGGAAAGGGACATCCACAACCTCTCTGGGCAGCCTGTGCCACTGCCTCACCACCCTCTGAGTGATGTAGATATTGGAAAATGGCAATAAGCTCTCCCCAGAGCCTTCTCTTCCCCAGGGTAAACTATTGCAACTCCCTCAACCTTCCATCATAGAAGAAAAGCTCTGGTCCTCTAATCGAATTTGTGGCCCTCCCCTGGACTCACTCTGACAGCTTTGCATCCTTCTTGTGCTGATTCCTGGGCCTGGATACAATATACTCCAGATGGGGCCTCACAATCACCTCCCTCTCCCTGCTAGCCACCCCTCTTTTGACACAGCCCAGAACACCGCTGGCGTTCCAGGCTGCAAGAACACACTGCTGGTTCATGTCCAGATTTTCTTATAGATCTTATTGATAAGACCAGCCTGTTTAACTTGCTCATGGTTGGTTCTGGTCGAAGTCTCAGATCTTTGACTGGAATACAGATCTGTGGTTGGCTTTAGCCTTTACCATAATAGCTCATCTCCGGTTCTTCATGCCACTCCACTCTGCCTGCATATCGCTAGAAGCCCTTTCTCCTTGGCTGAAATGGAATAGAGCTGACTGAGCTAAAAGTAAGCTGAGAGCTTGTTTACAAGAGCCTGATTGCTGCCAACAGCTTGCTGCAGATCTAGGTCCCAGCTGCCTGGGAATGCAGGAAATGACACACAGAGCTGAAAACTAAACCTGATCAAACAGGCAACTAGCTGAAATAATAATTTGGACTTCATTTCTTTAGACAAAGTGACACATTGATTTTAAAAAAAAGTACTGAATTTTTCCTCTGAGGACCTGTTTTTTTGAGTCAGTCTAAGATAAGGATAAGAGGCTGATGTTAAACACAATAAGTTCAGGAAAGATTGGCAACAACCCACCCTACCGGAAAAATTGGAAGGGCGGAGGTTTTATGTTTTTCTAAACCCATCTGTTTGTGAACATTCTTGAAATGCAGCTACTGTTTGTAAATAACCTTTCTTTTTTCTGTGTTTAATCTCCTTCAATTATGTTAACGTCACAGTTTCCTCATTTCACAAATCAAAGTAAGATTCCCAGGTTGCCTCCCCGTGCAGCTCAGCTGTATTGCAGTTCATTGAATGGTAAGGACTATGCCAAGTCAGATGTGCACAGTTAAAAGAATGTTTTCTTTTCATATGCACCTTTCCAGAACTGTGATGTCAGTGAAAGGCTTTATTTCTTCAGTCATTAGGTCAGTTAAATTCAAATGTTGAAGTTTGTGGCCAAATTGAGATGTTTTGGAGGATCTTTGTGGAAGCCAGACTCTACCTATCAGTTGCTTTTTTGCATTCTGCCTCTCTCTAACTTGTGTTAACAATGCAGCATGAATGCCCTGTTTGTGTCTCACAGGTCTTGGCTATGCTGTAAAGCGAGTCTCGCTTTCTTAGCAGTACTTGCACTTGCAGATTCTCCTGTAGGTGAAATTGTGTGGTGAAAAGACACTATCTGAGGACACACATTTGTAATTTAATTTTTAAAAATTCATAATCTAGTATGTAGACTATTGCTTACTGAATAGCATAAAGTACTTGCCATGCCATGTCTACTTATGGAAGAACATTCACTTGCAAAGAGCCTGGGCTGAGTGGACTGATTATTTAGACTGTACATATTTGCAAAGACCAAGCAATGGTGTAAAGGATGAGGAAATTGATGGAGGTTAATTTAATTACTGCTGTGCACTTGATTTCAGGTTAAAATTGTATTATGTTAGAACTCTTCAAGGATTTGTTGCTGTACTTGTGCTCAGACTCCCTAGTGTAAGTAGAATAGATTATGTTAATATACATTTATGTGCAGGGATGATAGGGACAGTACCTGCCAGATTTCTAGAAATATGCATCTCTTCTTTTGCGCTGTCATTATACACAATCTGTATAATACAAGTATATATTTTTTGTAGTCTGAAAGTCATGTGTGTGTCTTCAAAATGGTAGGACTTAGAGCCATCATGTTGTGATGTTGTGAACTTTTTTCCTTACAATTTGTGCTATGGAAGAGATGGACAGAGGATGGGAACTTTAGTTTATGGGCAATTTACAGTGCTGTATTTCATTATATTACTATGTATTCTGTTCATTATAAAGCAAGCAGAGCTAAATTTCAGACTTCCAAGCGTATTCTGATGCAACAATAAAAATTCCAGGTACACTGATTTCTGTGCAGTTACTCTTTATTTACATTGGTTTAACTATAAACTACTCCCACTCATTAAACACTGGAGAAATTTTTTATTTTCTGTTCCATGTTTATATTAGTAGTTGAAATAAGTAGGTTGGGTGTAGTTTAATGTAAAATGACTTTGTAGAGTCTGGCTGTATGCCTGTACACAGTGGCAATGAATAATGCTGTGTTGGAAGCATTAGGGAATAATCGTAACTAAAGTAAAAAAGAGAAGGAAATCAGATGATAACAGAACCATAAGGCTAAACAAAAAGTAGGGTTGTGTGGCACATTTGGTTAGTCCTGGGGGAATACTTTCAAGCAAGCAAAAGCTTAACCATAAGAATAAGTAGCGTGGCATGGCCTCAGGCATGCTTGTATGCCAGAAAGTCAAGAAAACTCATTAGAAGGATGCAATGAAAAGAGGAATCTCTAGTGAGAAGAAAAGTTTGTCTGAAGGCGAGGTGATCTATCATACCACAAAATGAAGGTTGTTGAAGAATTAGTGTTTACGCTGACCTCATCTTCCCGCCATTCATAAAAATACTAGCAGGTGCTGATATCAAATGTCTATTTTTTATAAATCTCTAATTGTTCCTGCACAGGTCTGAAGATTCACAAAATGAAATAATAAATTGTTTTTGATTGCAGTTTGCGTATGGTGTACCGAACTTGACGCTAAAGGACATTGCTTGTAGTCAGATGCTCTTGAACCGCTTTATTATCTTCAGCAGCCGAAGGGGCCTCCCTTCTGTTCATAAGGCCATGTGTGCTCTCTCCCAGGAAAGCCTACAGAGAGTAGAAGATGCCTTGTATGCAAATGTTGATTTCTTTAAGCTATTTCAGCTGGTAAGTGCTAACACAATGATCCTCACCTATGTGATACTTCCTTGAACTTCAACAATTTTCTTCATAGTGCATCACCAGTGTTTAAGCAGTCTTTGTTCACTTGCTGCTGCAAATGTGTGACTATTGATGTAGGATTATTAGCCTACCATCAGCAGGAGCAGTAGACAGTTTGGAACATACTTTAGGAGATAACAGAAATTCACCATACAACAGAACTAAAAGAATCAAATAAAATTTAAAAATCAGTGTTTTCTTCTCAGATTGTGTAACAGGGCAGATGCAGCACAACCTACTAGGGATCTGAAATAACCCCAGCTATTCCATCCTGTCTGCTTCATCCAACATGGCAGAATTTTACTCTAAAGTCAAAGCCATGGTTCAACTTGACTTACAATTCCTATACAAATAATTTTTTTTTGTTTTGTTTTTAAACAAGTTCTACTGGCTTTAATCACACTTTCTACAGAAGCTTTTCCTCCTATTGATTTTTGTTGCCCTTCTTTGTGTTGGTATTTCTACCGTGTCCTTGCCATAAATAAACCACAGCTGCAGCCACAGTTCAGTATCCATGTATCATGGAGATAAGTGTATGATGATATAATGATATATATTTGCAACTGCTCTCTGTTCTTGTCTTGTATTATCTAATATTCCCTGGTGCTTTCAGAGAACTAATTGTGATGATTCCAAGGTCTCTTTCCATGATAGTCCATCGCTGTGTATGTAGTCAGTGTTGGTTTTCCCCAGGTTTTCTGCACCTCTTGGTGTGATGACATTAGAAAAGCAAAGCATACCAAGCTATACTTCCAATGGATTGTGACTTTTTCAGCTTCATGACAGTAAGACCACTCGATCAACCTGGTATGTGAGTCTATGTGCAGGTGATGGTTTTGTGGACCAACAAAACTGTCTAGACAGTGTTCCAAATAACTCACTGAACTAGAGATGCCATTTGGATTTTGTTCTCTTACCATATTAGCTGTTGTTATTTATAAGCTATTCAAAACATATCTGTATTTCTCATGTATTCGCAGCTTCCCACTGTGTTGGACAGAAATTCGGCAGGTGCTGACCTCAGGTCCTGGGGGAGGGTGCTATCTAATGTTTCCCAAGCAGTACAAAAGGTAAGTGGTCTAATAACAGAAGGCATCACTTTTCTGAGTGATGTGTAGTCTTTTATCCTTTATTCTATTAATTCCTATTACCAGCTTTATCAGAAAGAAAACAGAATTATTTGGAAAGAAATGCTTTCTTAGAAATTCATTCTTCCCTCATCACAAAATAAATGTGGACATAAGCATTAGCAGTTCTGAAGCTGATTTATTACTGATTTATTCAGAATAGACATGAAAGAACAAGAACTGAAAATGGTGCCTGTAACCAGCACAGAGATGAAATGGTCGGATTCTGACTGCTTCTGGACTTTGCACAAAGTCTTTCACAATGGAGATCTCTCCAATTACTTTCTTCCTTTGAGGGTTGCAATTAACAAAGAAATCTTTTTTTACTGCAGCTAGCCAGGAAGCAAAGTGTTCAGGACCTTTTAATGGTTTTGCAACCATTTGTACAAGATGGAATACCAGAATCCTTAGGCCACTTGGTGAGCTCCCTTTCTGATCTTTTCTGTGGCTACCCAGAAGGAGGTGGATCCAGAGTGCTTTCTTTCAACTGGTATGAAGATAACAACTACAAAGCTTTCCTGGGGATTGATTCCACAAAGAAATCCATTTATCTTTATGATAATACAACCAGTAAGTTTTTCCACCAAACCATGATAGGTACTGTGGACATATGCAGTGTATGTTAGAATACCACTATGGCTTTTATAAAATAATGCTCTAAAGCAGTTGATTTGAGAAATTAGAGACAGATAAAATAATTTTACTTGCAATTGCAATAGGAAAGAAATCAAGGAGAAACCAACTTTATTTTTTCTGCTATTCATTATTTTGTCTCTTTATTGTCCTCTTCAATTTTCCATTCATCTTTTTTTTTATATTGAGATCACTCACTATTTTTGTTACATATATAAGTTTTTGTTGTATTTGTCTGTTCCTTCTGGTATGACTGATATGTTTGTGTGGTTGCAAAGTAGAGGTGAGCGTTTTACCACCAGAGAGAATTCTAAATGCCACTATCTGTGTTGATACTTGACTCTACTTATGTCTAAATTTTCACAAGACCAGTAGGAGATCCAGTATTTCCTTAGCCAGGGAAAAGAGAAGTTCCATTCTGACTGTGAAAATAATTTATAATTCAGAAGTAAGATTGAAATGCTTATGTAAAAATGCTTAGTTCTAAGTTCATTGTAAGATCAAATTCTGAACTGCTGAATCTCCAGTCCTTAAGTTTATTCTGTGAAAGAATTAATGACTGATAGGAGAAAGAAAATATTTCCATATCAGAATCAACTACCATAGTAAGGAGTGAAACAATATGAAATTTGTTTGCTATTCTGTACTCTCTGATGTCCACTTTACAACTATAAAATCTACAATCTTCTTCAATTTTTTAGACATTGTGGTTCTATATTACAAAATGTGCTTATTCTATTCAGTTTCATAATACATTTAGGTGTCCATATTGCCAGCAAAAAGCCCTGCAGGATGTTACGTGTGATAAAATTTAAGGAAAGTTACATAAAGTCTATTTGTCTTTCTGTCTTTAGCACCCTTTTGCAATGAGTTGATTCAGAACTTGGAATCAAACCCTTTAACCAAAATAGCCTGGAGTGCTGTGAAGCCCCTGCTGATGGGAAAAATCCTCTTTGCTCCCAGTTCACCTCCTGTACAACAAATCATTAAAAATGTAAGGAATTTAAAAATATACAAATGTGTATTTCTAAAAAATTGCATTCTGAGAAATGTACTTTGAAAAACAGTCAACCTAATCAGATTTTCTTCAGGAACTCCTCTTGTTCTGAGGATTGTTGGAAGAGGACTGGTTGCATTTCATTAAAAAAAAACAAACAAACAAACCCAGGAGGCATGTCTTCTCTAATTCATCTTGCCTTGGCCCAAACTACTTTTTCCAGCTCAAGTAGCCTTTTTTATGGCATGTTCCTATATTTGCCTTGACAGAAATTGTAATATTCATATGTATGTAGATTGCTCTGAAAGTAATACCTCCTGTTTATTTCCATGGAAGGTGCAACAGACTCAAAGACACGATGGCACTGTTTGATGGAGTAAATTCTCAGCTACAAAATGCTGTTTTTCAACAGTCATTGCCAGTAGCTGATTTGTGCAGTTGAGCTGATGGAGACGTTTTTCATTTCTTGGTGTTACATCTGTGAATGGCCTTCCAGAACATGGCTTGTCTTTCATGTCACTGTCACCACCTCTGAAATGAGCCATCCAACACCGTACTGAGCTGACATCCACTGTTTAGTTTCCATGGATGTTCAGCAAGTGGCAGTGAATGTCAATGGGTGCCATTTTTTCAACATGGCAACACACTTTTCTTCATACAGGCTTCCATGTCAGACACCATTCTGTCATGCTACCTCTCTGCTCTAACCTTGATATAAATGATCAAATTAATTTCTCCTGGCTTTAGGGTCTCAGCTGAAGAGCTCTGTTGCAGAGCCTAGGCTCCAGCTACAGAATAGAGGGAAATAGTCAAGGGAAAAAAACAAAGAGTAGTTGAGTAGTTAAAGGAGTTGAAGGTAAGTAGGGTTAATGTGGGCTCTTTTCTTTTTTTTTTTTTTTTTTTTTTTTTTTCATTACAAGAACCACAGAAACATACCCTAAGTGACTTGATTCCAAATAGATTTTGTAAATTCCCTTTTTTTGAGGAGCATTTATAGTTCTGCCATTTAAAAATTTTATTAAGTACACATTTGTAAGTTAAATTACAGGTTTCGCTGTCACTGAATGCCTGGATTGTAAATTCATTGATTGTCAATGTTTGTTTCTGTTGCATTCTAAGCATTCTTTCCTGTTTTCTTTAGGCGAACTCCACTTTTGAGGAACTCGAACGCCTCAGACTGTTGATCAAAGCTTGGGAAGAAGTAGGACCTCAGCTGTGGTACTTCTTCCAAAACAGCATGCAAATGAATATGATCCGTGTATGTTATAACTTAGCAGGAAGCTTCAGTAAGAGCAGCCTTTCACCATCCTATATTTTTATTAAGCAAGAAGATAAATGTTTTAGAAGGTTTGTCTGGAAGCACAGCCTTTGCAGCAAGGAATCAGTTGCCTGTAAGGTTGCTGGTTTGCTGGCTGAGCTTGGCTTAAAGCCTAGTCCTAAATGTGTTACGGAGACTCTGGCAACCTCAGATTTAGACGCTCTTTTCGGTATGATAATGAGTTCTTAATAAAGACAGTAATTACTGCTTTCTAGCCTCTGCGAAGCGTCCTTCAAAACACCCAAGTTGATTTTCTAGAGTGCTACATAGGGAAAGAAACCAGTAGAACCATGTTTTAGCTAGACCCAGCAATTTTTACTGCCTGAGGAAATGGCTTATTTCTTCTTCCCTTAGATCTGATTTTGATCAGCTGCAAGTAGTATCTGTGATTGAAGTCCATAAAGCAGTTTATTCTAAATAAAATGTTTTTCCAAGCTTCTTTTCCTATTATATTAGACATTTATTACATTATCCTCTTGCTTATAGGGGGAAAAAATGCAATTAGTATTCAAGGATATATTCCTTCTTATCCATTCTTCATTTCTTACCTCCAGTTTGGCTACACATATTTACCCATTTATAAAATTCCTTTCTTAATATACCCTTTTGTACTACTTCGCAGTTCAGAAACAGCTGTGGAAGTTGAAACCTTTCTTTCTAAGTATGACACATGAAGAGGATTACTGTAGTAAAGCTGTTCCAATATGTTTTCTCAGGACTCTCTGAAGCACTCTACAGTGAGGGACTTCCTGAACAGTCAGCTGGGTGCTGAAGGCTTGACTGCTGAATACATTATCAACTTTCTCCACAATGGGCCTCCAGGGAGTAGGGAAAAGGGAATGGTGGATTTTGACTGGAGGAACATATTCAGTGCTGCAGACCAAGCTCTGCGTTTGATCAGTCAGTACCTGGAGGTAAGGGCATCTCTCTCTCTGCTGGGAATCTTTCTGGAGAATATCTTGAAGCAGGATAGACAGTACCCCAAATCTGTGGCAGCAGAACAAAAAAAAAAAAAAACAAAAAAAAAACCTTAAATTTCACAATCCCTTAATGCTGCATTCCAAAGGTAAATTGAATGTCTGAATGCGCTTTGGGGCTGAGAAGCAGAAAGTGCTTTATTCCTTAAGGAAAACTGCATTGTTGTTTTTTGTTGTTTTGGGGTTTTGTTTTTTTTTTGTTTTTTTTGTTTTTTTTGTTTTTTGTTTTTCGTTTTTGTTGTTTTGTTTTTTGATGACTACCAGACTGCTATTTTCAGCAAGGACAGGACTAGAGAACTAATAGTTCTTCGGAAATTCCCAGTACAGGATTTTGAGAACCTGATCAAAAAACAGGGAGTTTCTGCTTGTTTTGTAGCTACTTCTGACAAGACATCTGTCTCTTTCCTGGAATCTCTTCATCCATTTTCTAGGAGTGCTGTGTTTTTTATAGGCTTTTTGAGAGTCACAGTACAGAAAGTGGCACGAAATTTCATCATATAAATAAGGAAATGCTAAAAACATAGATGAAAATATGAAGCTATTCAGAAAATGCTTTGGAATATACTTTTTATCAGGCTACTCTAGCATGGACAGTGTAACTTACAGATGAGTTTGTCAGACTCAGATTAGTAAATCTATAAAAATAAAAATGTAAGTGATTAAAAAAAAGATCAGATTTCTAGAGGACTGAGCAAACTACTACATCCATTCCTTTCCAGAGCCAGGTAAGTGACACGAGTGATACTTTTCCTGTATCTTTCTGATATTAGGTAAAAGCGTGTTTGTAACCTGACCTGAGATGGCATGGATTCCTGCTGAGTTAGACAGAAGAAATGCTGACTCTTCTTTGTAAACCTAAGAAATTAGACAAAATTAGTAGAGCCTGCAATGCTGTAGGGTTAACACTGAGAGTTTAAAACACTGTTGCACTTGGCCATAATACACAACATTTAGCATCTCTCATCTGAGGTTTGGAGTCTTTAAAGAGCTTAATTACTTCATACGGTATGTGAAAGGATAGTTAATAATGGTTGAATGGCTAAGCCTCAAACTCACAGAGAAAGCTGATACTAATTGTAGGCAACAGGATCAACCCTAGCCCTGTTGATTTCTGTCTAGTTCAAACTAAAAGAACCCATGTAAGAAGGCAGGACCTTATGGTTTGTCTGCCTTCTTAAAGCTGTTGTAATAGAGGGCAATAAAGCTTTCGCACAAACTTCTGCTAATTCTTCTGATGATGATTAGCATCATATTAGCAGAATTATTTCTTACTTAAACTGAGTGAGATATATTGCTTCAGTACAGATCAGTAGTGGAATATTCACGGTACTGGGGCAGTTACTGTACTTGGTAGTAGATCTTAGTGTCCTAAGCTCATTGTAACAAGCTAGTACTTTCAAGTCTGCTGTTTACACTAAGTTGTTAGCATTTGGAAATGTTTTCACACTGTACCAAGCACAATGGGAACAAATAGCTCCTTTTCAGGTTCACCCTATCTCTCACCTGGGTATACAGTGAGGGTAATGTACTGCCAGAAGTTATCCTTAGAGGTTTCAGGTTTGTGTGGTACAGCTGAGAATCTTAGAAGTTATGCAGTGGCTGCTTATTTGCACCACCCCAAGAATTTCCTGTCGCTCCTTTTGATTACCTTAGGCTGCGGAACAGACAAACTCTTTGTGAGGGCTAAGCACCTCTTAATACACACTAATTTCTGTTTTAATTTTCTGATCCTCTTGTTGATATTTAACTTTGGTTTTCCCATCTTTGTTGAGCCATTTAAAATTGTTAAATATTTACTGGTTTAAGATAAGAAATAAATCTTAGCAAGTGGAAGATGAATCAATTTTGAAATCACAATGTTTCTAAAGGCACAAGCTCTGTTGCAATTTACAGGGGAAAAAAAGCCTAGTTAGAAAATGCAGCACTTGTTTTGAATGCAATTCATGTTAAGGGAAAGAATTCCAGATTTTGTCTTGTAGACTACAATATAAAATCTCTTTTCACTTCAAAGGAGCTGTTATTGCAACACTAATATGTCAGCTTGTATTCTTGCACAAGTTTTTCTTTCATTCTGCTCACAAAGAGAACCCATAAGCACTTGAGTTTTCTCTTTTGAATCTTTGCTGCTTCTTTGACTGGACACCTGGGTAATAGTCTGTACTGCTTCTCAGTCTCGTCCAGACACTGTACATTCTGCAGTGAAAGGTCATGTATGACCCTGTAGTTACATTCCATGGTAAGAGAGAAGTGGAGATCATCCATGCCTAGTGTCTTTTCAGGCTATTAGCTAAGTAAAACTCCTAAACAATACTAAGAAGCCAGTTTGAGATGAAGAAGAGATTTCTTTTTTGCTAAATAAAATGCTAAATTTAATGATTTGTCTCTGTATCTGTAGTAGAGTCAGTAATATACCTATAAGATATTTGTTAGCCTAGGAAACCAAATAGTGTGTTGCTCATGACTCCCTCAAGCCCTGCAAAGACTAGAACAGGATGGGGGAAGCATCCTTTTTATCCAGAGGGCTGGGTTTTCTTCCTCAACTGTATGTTGAGGACATTTGGTTAATCAGATAGATATTATCAGACCAGACAAGAGATGCTGGGAGGATTTATTAATGCATTTGCTTTTAATTCTACTGCTTCCTTGGTTTCAAAAGGCTCCCCCATTTAATTCCTGAAACACTCTCTCTGGGTTCTCTGTAAAGCAGAAAAGGAAATGTCAGAGATGAGATGTCAAGTTTAGAAACTTACTGCCATAATGTGTGAGTAAACTCAGTCCCTACCCTTCTATAAATAGAGAGGTGTCTTGATTGTAAATGGGATTGAAAGGTGGGATTCTAGCATTCTCTGCTCTTTATAGGAAGATCTTTACTCTTTGTCATGGTTACAAGTTTGCAAATAATCGTACAATTTTTTACGTTGAAAAGGATTCCTGAGATCATTTAATACAACTCTATTTGTCAGTACAGTGTCAAATAAAATAGGCTGCGCACTACCATGTCCAGATGGGTTTTGAGTATCTCCAAAGATGGAAACTTTGCATCCTGTATGAACATCCTTTTCCAATATTTGTCCACTTTCACAGGAAAATGGCAACTACTTCATATGAAACTACGTTTTCTATTGTCAGCCACTCATATTTGCTTTAATATCTCTTGCTAACTTATTCCAACACATTCGTTATCTTTGTGGTTATTTGTAGTGCTTGACTCTGGATAAATTTGAAGGCTATCATGACGAAACCCAGCTAACTCATCAAGCCCTTCATTTACTAGAGGAAAACAAATTCTGGGCTGGTGTGGTTTTTCCAGATATAGATCCTACAAGAAAAACTCTTCCACTGCATGTGAAATACAAGATTCGGATGGACATAGATGCTGTGGAGAAAACAAATAAAATCAAAGATAGGTAGGTGGTGATTCCTTCTTGGTTATTCCTGGTTATCACCTGAGTATATGCAATGCAAGGACATTAGAACCTGCCTTGGATACATGCATGAAATTCAATTGTATTCACCAGTATTTAGTATGTAATGCAGAGCAGAATCCATCTCTACTTACCAGGTTTTAACACAAGTGGTATATCACTCGTGCAACCATCAGGCCAGGTGGTGGGTAGGTGCATGGGTGTATGGCAAAGGGAATGACTGTGCTCAGAATCTGTTCATTAATCTGCAGCAAGATTTTAACTGGCACTATTACAGAGAAAAGTGAACAAGGCAGAACCACATGGATTGTGATCCATCTCTCCTCCACCAGAACAGCAGAACTTCTCTGCTATATCTCCTCAAATGCCCCTACAGACATAGGAGTCTGATGACTGAAATCTAACTCAATGTCTAAGGATAGTATGTTACAAATAGTTACTTCTATTCTAAAACAATTTCTCTGCAACATGATTTATTTATGTACATTTTTTGTGAAAAATTACTATTCTGTTTAAGTATAGAGAAGATTAAAGGAATCAAGAGAATATTCTAGGTTATAATCTTTGTCAATCATTGTGGTCTGACAGACCAAACTGGAAAAGGCAACTATGAGCAATGCCCCAGCAACTTCAGTAGCTAAGATTTTTTTCCTTTTTTATTTTTTTCCTTAAAGCTACTGTTTACCCAAATGATTTCCATGTGAAATTTTTTTAAGGTATTGGGATCCTGGTCCAAGAGCTGATCCTGTGGATGATTTACGTTATATCTGGGGAGGCTTTGCATATCTCCAAGATATGATTGAGCATGGGATTATAAAGACCCAGACCAACACTGAAGTGCCACAAGGAATTTATCTTCAGCAAATGCCATATCCATGTTTTGTGGATGATGTGTGAGTAAGAGCAGTTTATTGTTTCAATTCTGATGACTAGTTGATGTGATGGACACTGCAAGACTCCCAAGCACCAGTTCTAACTCTAGTCCTAAGGCATATATCCGAGACCAGTAACTGAGGCATAACTGAATTTGTTCTTTTCCATATCCCTCCGTAACCCAGACTCCAAAAGCCACCCTTGCCAAGTTTCTACCCCTAACCCCAGTCTGGCCTTTGCAACCAGGCAACCAGTGTCCAGACCAAAAATGAGCAAAAAACACTGCCCCCTTAACAGCAGAATAAATAACTAATCAACTTTGGGGTTTTGTCTGTTTGTTTGTTTTCAGGTAATAACGTAAGATTTCACACTAATTACTAATTAGTGTGACTCTAATCACTAATTAGTGAGCTGAGAACTCACTGTCAGCATGACACCCAGATAAAATCCTTTGGTACCTAAAAAAGTCAGTCCTGGATCTATCCCTTGTGTATTAAACAGGATCCAACAAAAGCATTATCTTTCTGAAAGCTTTCAACTAACTCTAAAACTGAACAGCACCTGCAGCAAAACTAAATGCAAAGCGCTGACCTGTATTAGAACCCACACTGCCTCCTTCAGTTACTTATTTAGGATTCTCTCTACTGTAGCAAGCCTATTTCCCTAATGATATCTCTAAAATCTACCTTTATACAAAAAGAGCCATTTTCTAAAGAAAAACTGAACAAACAATACAAGTCCCAGTAGAACTTATACCTGTCTTTCTATCTCTGTAAGTTCTGAAGAATACAGCAACCCAGTCTCATCAGGTGTATTATCAAACCCTAGCCCTATATTTAGATATAGTAGTTCTCACAGCTTTACGTATTTCTGGTGCTCAGAGACATCCAGCTCTCTACAGATCTTGCAGAATCTCAAGACAATTTAGGCTCTTGGAACTTTTTCTTTCAGAATCCTAATCCCTAATTCTTTTTTCCATTTATAACTACATAAAGAGTGTTTGCAATAAAGCTGGATGTGTGCTGTCAGTTTCTGCTAACATCGGTCCTTTTCCTTCCTTTGTGATGATGATACAGTTTTCAGCAATTACCTGATCTTATCTAGCCTTCTTTTCCTTAATTCCAGTCTATTGATTTTTTTGTAGAATGACTGCTTTTGTCTTAAATATCACACAAATCTAGCAACGAATTCCAGGAATTTATTTTCCTGAAGGAGAAAGGTTTTTGTTTGTTTTTTTTTTTTTTTTTTGCTCAGAGGGTGAGAAAGTGAGTCTTTTGGGTGCAGAGGGTCCTCAGAGGTTTTGTGGTTGCTATGACCTTCCCATTAGCACTGCCTGAACATGTGCTCTAGATGGTGTGGTGCATGCTTTTCTGATTGGAGCATGCCTGTTCCAGTGCTGCTCTTTACTACTGCTGTCTTATTACAAATCTCATTCAAAAAAGAAAAAAAACTATTAAAAAAATTGTTTCAGAAATCATTTTGATTTATTCAGTGTGTTTCTTTGCAGGCAATTCTAGTAGTTCAGATACCTGCAGATTGCAGACAGGTTATTTGACCTACCATTACCTGCCAGCTGACAGGTAGTTGCCCTGGCAAGCCTGCTGTTTACTTCCTCCCCTCTGAGAATACTGCGGTACAGAATCTTCAGCTGTGCAAAAGCTCTCTGAAGCCTACAGCAGCCACAGGCATATCAGAGCGGATATGCAAACCCTGTGGTGCTCCGTTGCACTATGCATAGCCTAGTTTTAGACTGAGAATTTCCAGTCCCTAGTTTAATAAATGCATTCTTTCCCAGTCTTTTCCTTTCTGTTCTTGCCTTTCATCTTAATATTTGTCTGTTTTACTTAAATTTTTTCATCGCTTGCTTTTGTAGCTTTATGATAACCTTAAACCGCTCCTTTCCCATCTTCATGGTGCTAGCTTGGATATATTCCGTTTCTATGACTGTGAAGAGTATAGTGCTGGAGAAGGAAAAGCGTCTAAAGGAGGCTATGAAGAACAGAGGCATCACTAATGGAGTGATTTGGTGCACTTGGTTCCTAGACAGCTTCTTCATGATGGCTGTGAGCACGTTCCTCCTCACAGCACTGATTATGGTAAGAGTTATCACATGAACAACCATAAAAACTCTCCCTAGCACTGTTGATGCTTTGCTGTTGGGAAGGTATAGTAGTCATTCATAGGGAGATGGGAGCAGCTGTTGACTTGTTCTGATCATAACATGCAGGAAGCGCGTTCTTGTAAGCAGTCCTCTGTACAGCATGAGCACTTAGCAGAGATGGAAAGTAAAATTCACTGGAAAGATTTTTTTGTGAGAACCCTCACAAAGCAATACATCTAATTAATTACTCTGTATGTTGTTTCATTTACAAAAAGTTCTAAGGAAGAATAGTCAAAAGATATGCTGTGGGTTACTTAGTACACAGCGACCTCCAAGAAACTGCCGTTGTTTTCCTCAGCAGTGATAGCCTTCTGGAATTAGAATGTAATTTACGTTCAGAATATATATATAATTATAATTTTCCTGTTATATTTTCTGAAGATGTATTTTTTTTTCAGATTTTCTTAAATAATGTTTCCTACACATTGAACAAATGAACTGGGGAGAAGATATGAGATCAGTGAAAAAAAATTTATGACAGTTCAGATGGTTTCATTTAAAATAGGAGAACTTCTACACTGGCACTTCTTGCTTGGAATCATTTACATATTAAGACAAGGACAGAATGTGTTTTCAATCAGCTGCAGTCTTAATTCAGTCATCAAATATAAATATGTACTTTACAGTCTGTAGCATTGAACTGAAGTCACAATCCAAAAGCAAGAATAAATTTAGATGAAGGATTTTTGTTATTGTAACGACCACAAGAGTTGAAACATTACTGGCAGGAAGAATTAAAAAAAAAAAAAAAAGTGGGTGAGAAAGAATGGCTTTTATTGCTCATTACAGGTTATGTCTCATTAGCAATTCTGACATTTTCTAGTAGTTCAGAACACGAGTAGCACTAAGTTAATCTGTTTTCCTTTTGCTTACAGCATGGCCAAGTCCTGAATTACAGCAATCCGCTTCTCTTCTTCCTATTTCTACTGACATTCAATACAGCCACCATAATGCAATGTTTCTTGTTGAGCACATTTTTCTCCAAAGCAAATCTGGCAGCTGCCTGCAGTGGTGTCCTGTATTTCACCTTGTACCTGCCTCACATTGTCTGCTTTGTCTGGCAAGATCGCATGACTGTTAATCTGAAGATCCTAGCAGTAAGTCTTTCACTCATATAATATCTTTGGGTTCAAATTTTAACTGCCCTGCTCACTATCTGTGTGTGAGTAACAAAGCACTGCATGCCTCATCCTCTCAGCTTTTTCCAATCATGGGAACAGACACTTCTAGATCTCTCTCAAATAACTTAAGACTGGAAGAGAATAGGCTTTTTTAGTAGGCCTAGTGACCAAGAAATAATTTTATGGCGTTTAGAAAATTCGATAAATATCATTTTACTGTCTGGATGTTAGGAAATCACCACAGTTAAAAAAGTTTTGAATAATTCCTGTAATTCAAAACAGTTTTCACTTCTGGTATATTTAATAAATAAAAAGGCACTTAATAGAAGGGGGTTGTCTTTTTCCATACCCTCTAATCTAGCCGAAGAGTAATATAAGGTTGAGAAGATTTCATGTTCACTTTCCTTCTTTACATGAACTTAGAAGTAGAATTTGAAAACAGAAATCAAAGCTTTGGCAAATATCTTGCTGTGAAGCTGGAAACTTTTTACTTTTCTGTGAAACAGAACTATGAGCATGCAGAATTATTTAGATTGATTTTCTTCACCACAACGAGTCAGACAGGAAGGGAACTAAATGCAGTCTTCCCATCTCTGTGGAGCATTTTAACAGCTTAGGTAAGAAATGTACTGTCCTCTACTCTTGCACTAAGAAATCTATAGGTGGAATGTATACCAATTTAAGTTCTACAAATAAAAGTAATACAACACAAAACATTTCTGTGAGTAAGTCAGGAACTGAGTTAGGTTGGCCCATGACAAGTTCTGATTTGAGAAGAACTTTTGAAATTCACGCACAATCTGAGCATAAAGATAAATCTCACAAAAAAGAGAAGGATGTCAGAACCAAGAACTGTTCCAGTTGAACTAATTTGCAACTGGAAGCAGTGAATGCTTTTTTCTGTTCCTGGTGTGCTTGGTTGTCTTATATTTGTTCTTAAAAGGCTGGCTGCTGAAGAACAGCTAATTACAAGGAGTACAGCAGGGTTGTGTTTGTGAATGAATGTCTGAAAAATATTTTTTTTAGGACAAGTAAAAGAGTTGAGCAGTGAGTGGTAATTGAAAACCAAACATTATTCTGAGCATCTGGTGTGCTTTGTCTTGTTCCTGACACTGGACTTATCTCGTACCCAGGGGGTTTATTTCTTCAGTACAAAATGCATATCTTAGATTTTCCGAGTGGAGACATTCACATAAAAATCTTTCAGAGATCCCATATCACTATAGAAAGGTTGAATTTGATCTAGTAGGGTTAGTTACAGCTTAGAATTGCACCACTCATCATAATCAGGGGATTAGATACTCCAGTCTGATAATAAAGTGAAAACATTTTTTTTCTTTCTATTTTTATGCAGTATTGAATTTTGAAGTCCAGTCCCTAAAAGTCTTCTCTTTTTATTTTTGTGTTTAAAAAATGTCCCTCTGTCTGAATTAATAACGTTTTTTTCTTTATTGCAGAGTTTGCTTTCTCAAGTAGCTTTTGGTTTTGGTACAGAATACCTGTCACGCTACGAAGAGCAAGGTCTTGGCCTACAGTGGGGTAACATCAGAACCAGTCCCTTGGAAGGAGATGAATATAGTTTTTTATTTTCCATTAAAATGATGCTTTTTGATGCTTTTCTCTATGGAATACTTTCTTGGTACCTTGATCACGTTTTTCCAGGTATGCCAGTTTCTTACTAATATAAAATAGTGGCAGTTGTAAATTATACTAATCTAATCAGTTTCTGAGTAATTTCTCTTTCAGAAACAGGATGTTTGATGCTCTGGACCATGAGTGTTACCCATTATGGCCCCACTGGTTTATTAAGAGCTTTTTCTTTTTTCTCTGTTTTCTTTCTCCCATTTTGCTCCTGAAATGAATGTAAATGGAGGAAAGAAGAAAGATGGTGCAAGTCTTGGTTCTGTGTCAAAATTTAAATAGAAATTAAATTAACAAAAGTACCTTCAAAGTCAATTTATGTGCATATTTCCCTTTTGAGACGTTTTAACCATTTCTAATGAGAATTTATCATCCTCACCCATACATTTTAAAAATACCAAAATAATGACACTAGTTCATAAATATACCATGGCCACATTAGGCCAGTCCTTTCTTAGAGGAGGGTACTATTTCCTGACAGGTACTGGTTCCTAGACAGCTGTAAAAGTTTCTTTGTGGATTTTTTTCTTAATGAACATCCTGGTTCTAGTTGCAAAATCATAAAAGGATTTTCTTGGTTATCAACTACAAAGTTTAAGGAGTTTCTCTGTGAGAAAATTGTTTATCCTTGTAGCTTAAGTGGTTGTCCTCCCTCTTATTGAATATTATTACACACCAATAAATGCAGACTCTTATGCTATGCAAGAGAGCAAGCTTTATTTTCATTAATTTTTGCTCTGCATGTGAACTGCTATTCCAGAATGTGTTTCTTGGCACATGACTATCTCCAGGATGTTCTTTTCTTTGATTGTGTGGCTACTCAGGCTTTGAGGCCTTGCAGATTTTCTAGCTATGAAGAAAAATAATTGATTGCTACAGTAAGACAGTGCTTGTCTGAGCACATCACTTAGAATAATTAATCCCAATCAGAAAACATGAATTTTTTAAAACTGTGTATGGGAATATTTTGCTTCAGATTAAAATATGGCCTGAATCTTGCTATTTTTGTGTCCCTTCCTAAGTGAGCTATGCTATATCAAATTAATACCTTTTTGAATTTTAACGAACATGTCCTCCCAAAGAAGTTTAATGCAATTTATTATTTATCTTTTGATTTTCAAGGCTGATATGGAGTAACTTTCCTAAAAGTCCTTTTTTGGACAAGCCTGTGTTGCAAATCTGGTGGTTTTTTCAAGTATGCATAATGCACTATTTCCATGAACACAGCAAAACTTAAACAACAGGAGAAAGTTTCTTCACTCGCTTTTCCAAGTATATCTTTTTCTGTTATCACTTTACACAAAGTAGTATTCCTCTGCATTTCTATCTAGTAGCTTCAGTTCCTCCCAGAATTTGTTTTGCGATCTCCTCATCTTTCTTCTCCTGTGTCTGATGTTTTGCTTAGCATTTCTCTCTTATACAAACGTAGCCCTTCCAAATCCATGCTGCAGTGTA
This sequence comes from Tetrao urogallus, assembly GCF_951394365.1. NCBI lineage: Eukaryota > Metazoa > Chordata > Aves > Galliformes > Phasianidae > Tetrao > Tetrao urogallus. Next base: position 16,293,995 of record NC_136818.1, on the reverse strand, counting down.
CTGTATGAATTCCCTGGATAATCCTATGAATCATATGGATCAGCTCCTGCTCAAGTTTTTTTTTCTGCAGATGACCACTTGTTGACAAGCTACTCCTTTCACTACTTACAGATTCTGCTCCATAATGGAGCTTACTTGGCTTTTTGCATTCATCCTGAATGAGAAGCAGTTGTTTTTGCCACCAGCTTCAAAAGGATATAATTACAGTCTGTAACAAGTGCAAGGCAAACTATTTATGAATGCAGGTGGGGTATTTGTGCATATTAATGGCAGTACAATTGGTTGCCTGACAAGAAGGCTATTTTTGTCAGAAAAAAAAAATACGGACGCTTTCACAAACAGTTTTTCTGTACAGACCAACTATCAGTGAGCACCAGAAATTCTGATTGCCTATTTTAAATAAATAACACAAGATTGATAATGTGTAGGTTCACAAGCACGCCTGTTTTAAATGCAGCAGCTCAGATCCCTATATTCTATGAATTAGTGAGACCCAAGAGCACTAGAGTTGATCCCACTGACTCTAGTCTGATCCAACAAGTACTGATAATGTTATTGTACTTTCTTTTTTCAAGCTTTTGACCAAAAAAGTCCGTTTCTGTTTAAGAAAAGGTTTACTTAGTTGTCATTTTTTCCCAGAAGGCTATGTGCTAAAAGAGTGGTTACAGTCTCTTTTCTCACTGCCAGTGTTGAATTCAGGCCCAATGTAATAAACTAAGTGTGGTGAGATTTTTTGCTCTTGTCAGCTCTTGAGTGTTGAGGGGAAATTAAAAGAAAATGATTGAGTGAGGCTGGGATCACATCTAAAGTAATCAGGATGTGCCTTGGCAACTACTGCCTGGTTGGCGAGATTTCAAATTGTCCTCAGGTAGAGAATAGCTTCTGTAACTAAACCACATTTTATTTAATAAAACATAGAGCTAATCAGATCACACATTTTCTGAATTCTTTACTCACGTTTGAAAAAAAAAAAAAAAAGCAAATGAAATCTGTCCTACCAGGTAGTTAGTGTGCAGTTTGGCCTTCTGATATCTTAACACTATGACTGCTGATGCAACTGCAGGTGTTTGTAATTATAGTTCAGATTTTGTCTAGATTTATTTGTGCTCACCAAAGAATGTGCTTACAAAGCACACATCACCTTCTTATTTTTCTTGCAGGGGACTATGGCCTACCACAGCCTTGGTATTTCCCTTTGCAGGAGTCTTACTGGCTTGGTTCTAGAAACCCAAAAGCTGAAAAAACAGCAACAGCTGATGGTAAGTTCTTTTAAAACTCTGGTATTTAGAAATAACTTGGAAACCACTAATCTAGAGGTGCTTATGCAACCACATTTCCAATACACAAATTGCTGCAAAGATTAGTGACAGCCATGTAATGGGGATCTCAGCAGGTGCCTTTGAACTTCTCGTGGTCTGCTATTATTAGAGTTGAGAGAGGTGAGTCAGTGTTCCATCTGAGAGCCAGTAAAGCATGGTTTAACAAGCATCATCAACCTTCCACTCTAACTAAAACCTTTAGAGACATTTGAGGAGTTCTTATTGCACAACATAGCATTTGTTAAGTTAGTCAGAATGGAACAGTGATGATCTTATTTACACTGAGACTCTCACATCTATCTAAACCTGATTATTTCCTAATTTAAACTAATATAACTTGGTTTCCTTTTGATTTGTAAGCAAGATCAAAATTTGTCACCCTTTGACCAATTTGAGTGAGTCCTGAAGTCCTGCTTTTGCACTTGTTTTCTGTGCATTGATACTGATATAGTAAATAGGCAATATTGTGTGGATGATTGTATTTAAATAGGAACTAATGCGTAAAGATGATTAGTGTCTGGAAAAGAGGATTGCTGAAGGTGATACTTTGAAACCTGTCTTAAACTGACAAGTAACAATAAAATTAATGAAAATGTCAGATGAAGAAATAATTCCTTCAGTCTTTTTATTACTATCTTTATCCTTCATCAATTCAAACTACTGGCAAGACAGTCTCATTTCAGGTGAACGTTTTTAGATCAGAAGGGAATTAATCCTATCTGTAAATATGCTGATAATACATCCAGACCTCACATGTTCTGTCAGAAAAGGGGAGGCTATAACATTGTTCTCTTTGAAAAGGCTTTGTCTTACTGCACATTTTGAGACGATGAGCAAGTTTTTCCTTAGACTTGCTGTGAGTCTATTCAGAATGATAGAGGCTTGTCTAGATCATTATAGAGTCTGTTAACTGTTTGTGCTTTGCAACTGCTGCCTGCCAGTTTAGAATATGTGTAGGAAGGAGGAGGAAAGAACTGAAGGAAGACTTGGAACATGTCATGTTCACAGATGAGTGACAAAATTTTCAAGGTACAGACGTCAGGCACTACATCTCATTGTCTTTCTGTGGAATTTGTGCATATCCTGCACAAGAGCTCCTTCGAGTTTCTAAAATTTGGACCATAGTTTCTTGCAGGGTTTTACCATTTTTGTAGTTACTTGGCTTAACCTAAATTTAGTAAAAAACAATTTTTCTGTGTAACTTACTGACTCATAAGTTCTGTGTGTTGTTAATGTATTTCCAGTACAAGAGAGACGCATGATTTTTTAGGCTTAAAAATACCAAAAGATTCAGTTGCTCAGGTAAGCTAGTGGCCTCCACTTTATTGCCAGTTTTTAATACTACTTTTCATATTGCTTCAAAAAACATTTTGCCGAAGTAAAGCCTAGAGTTTATTTTATGAAGTTACAACAGATAGCTGAGCTGACCTGACAGTTCACTGTTGAAAAAAAAAAAAAAAGGCACAGTTTAATAGCCTCTTCTGCAGATCTCATCCTTGTTCTGTTGATGCTGTCCTCAGTACCTATTAACGTTATAAAGTAGATCCTTCTTGAAAGGCAAGTACATGAAAGACAAAGTGATAGTAAATAAAGAACACAGATTAACCAAGAGCAAATCATGCCTAACCAATCTGATTTTCTTCTGTGTTGAAAGCACTGAATTACCGATGAAAACAAAACATCAGATGTCATCAAACCTTTAGCAATGCCTTTAGTGTGAATTCCTGTAGCATTCTGACAGACGGATTAGTTAGACATAGGCTGCTTGAGTGAATAATAAAGTGAATAGAAAATATATTGGACTTGCTGGGCCCAAAGGAGTGTGAACAGCAGTACAAAGCCTAGCTGAGAACCAGTTAGTGGCATCCTCATGATCTAATATTGAGGTCAGTACTGTTCAGTGGCTTCAAATTTGAGTGATGGGAGAAAGTTTGTGGAAGATACCAAGTTCCAAGTTGGAGGAAACAGTGGAGCACAGGGCAGCTATTACAGAGGGACCAAAAGAGAGGCTGTAGAAATGTCTTCACAGAAGCCTTACAGAGTTCAACAAAGTAAATGCATAAATGGGGATAGAATAACCCCATACAACAGTACAGATTGTTCACAACCGGGCTGGCAGATAGCTTTGTAGGCAAGTTCTAATGGACAACATGTTGAACATGAGCCATCAAGTTTTGTGTCTCTGCAGTCAAGAAGACCAACTTCATCCTCAACTTCATTAGCAGTAGTGTAGTCAGAAGTTCAGTGGAAATGATCGTTGCAATCTAGTCCAAGTTCGTGAGACTGTACTTGGAATACTGAGTTGTCTATTTGGGCATCCCTAGTGAAAGGGAGACGTTTAGTTAATGGAGAGCATTAGCAAGGAAAGAGCCACCAAGTTAATTAGAACCTGCAGCATATTACCAAGTGAGGAGGTGCTGAGAGATCTGGATCTGCTCAGCCTTAAGAGAGAAGGCTAAGAGAGAGACAGACTTCTCAGAAGTGCCCAGCAGAAGGATGAAAGGCAATGGATGTAAGGTGGAAAACAGGAATTCTGATTCAATATAAGAAAAAAAGTCTTTACTGTGAAGGTACTGCCAAACAGTGGAACAGGTTGCCCAAAGAGGCTGTAAAATCTCCATTCTTCAAGATAGCTAGCCTGCTCTAAATTGGCCAGTTTCTTATGCCCTTGGAAGCCCTTTCTGATATAAATTATTCCATGAATATCTGATCTAGCATTAGGGCATGCAGATACTTATAACTAAAAACTGTTCTGTCCTCCAAATAACATTGCCTTGCGTTTTCTCAAGCATGGAACATTGGAAAGGCCAACTCCTGTATAGGAAGTTAATGATTCTTACTTATTTCTCTGAAGAATTAAGATTCTTCAGTTCTTCAGCTTACATGAACAGATGTTAAACTTCTTTCAACTTACATTTTCTTTCAAGGATAATACTGGGCATTTTCTTTGTTTTTCATAACTGGTTAATACATTGGAAAGAAAATAGGATAAGAAAATGTCAGATAATGAAGATGCAAGGCTGAAAATTAAACTGGTATATAATTTGGGTAATTTTTAAGTCTTCTACAGAAGTTTTGTTTCGCTGATTTTTCCATTTTTGGTGACTAGGTAAATTTGTTTATGTATCCATTTAATAATTTAATGTGGCTTTGTATACTACAATTCCTTAAAGCAGGAAGTTATGGTGAAGTTCTGTAATAAAATTTAGTCTCAGACCATCTGACAATGCTAGTTGCATTCCAAGGTACCAGCTTGAATCTGTTTTGTAACAGTTGCTTCAGGAGGTCCTTCTTATATCACATTTTTTCATGATTCAGGCCTGTCCCTGTCAGTGATTTTGTGTGACTGTCTACTTTGTGGACGCATGATGTTAGACCAAGTTGGGAAGCCAGAAATTCTTGTACAAAAAACAACACCAACTCACTCACTCTGGCCTGCAGCTAGTCTCTTAATCTAAGTAGTAGTTTGTTTTTCGTTTTACTTTTTAATTTGTTTGTTTGTTTTTCTCTGAGTCTCTATAAACCTGGTAAATATTTGTATAGTTTTTCTCTTATTCTCTGGTGAATAATTTAGTCTGGAGCTGCATGGACAAAGTATAAACATACAAAATGTTCTACTCTTGAATCCATAATTGCAGAATTGTCGGTTTTCTTCCTTAAATGTCTTTTCTGGACACTGAAGCAGACTTTAAGCTAGATGGCTGCAAGTACTGTGTTGATAGTTTCAGTAATGCATTGTGATGATTTATGCTCCTGCAGAGCTCAAGTTTGAGGACTGCCTTCTTTTCCTCAAAGTACCTCTGAAGAGGAAAATAAGTTTTAGTTGATTAAATGTTGGATATTTTTATTTATGTAGAAAAAGCTTCAGAGTCAGAAGGTTGTGTGGATCAAAAGGCCGCGGATGGGGAAAGAAATGAAAGCAGAACAAAGAAATGTGAAGAACCTGAAAAGCCAGAAGTAAAGAATGGCAACCAGGGGAAGAAGGATGGTAAAAACAAACAATGTAAACACAAACGAGAAAAAGAACTCGGCGAGCAGGGGAAGCCTAAGACAGATGTCCAGGACAAAGATGAAATGAATAGTAAGGAGAGAGAGCAATCTGAGTACTTCTCAGACACTGTACTCATTGTACTTAATAACAAAGTAGACATGGGAATGATTGGAGTCATTGCAGAGTATGCAGCTACCAGAGCTAAGCTTAAAAGAGGCACTAACTCTCCTAGCTACTTTCTCACTGACTCCTCTACATTTGAGGTCCCTCAGAATACTTTAGTTGCCACACATAGAAGAGTTTCCTTTCAAGAAATCTCTGTCATTTGTTTTTTTACAATGGAAATACAGGCTGTCTCTATAACAAGTTAGTGTTCTTGCTAAGGGAAGCCTTGAAGAGGCATAAACTTACCTCCTAGAATTAAACAGAACTATACCTTCAGTATAAATACTTGTGCTGAGAGGAAGACAGGAAGGAACAATATTCTTTTCCCCCCACCTTTTTTTTGCCTATCTTTGGTGTGTCTTGCATCTGAGGGTAAAGGCTGGTTTCAAAGGGATTTATCTGAAGTGCTGTGTATCTGTCTCTAGCCTTTTCTGATGCTGACATAAGCCATCACCTAAGAATTACTGAATGACCTGTCTTGTTTTTAAGTGCCAGTGTTTTCTTTTGTGGAGAGCCAGAGTTTTCTGCATGTGATGCTCAGAGGAATGCATATGGATTCTGTAGCAAAAGTAACCACTACAGGCAGCTCTCTCTTGAGAAGATGGAGATAAAAGTAGGGTCGTCACAGCTCCTCACGTAGGCATTGAGAACATGCATTCAGGGTGAATAGAAACAGGACAGGACTTCAAAAGAAAAAAGACAGGCAGAGGGCAAAGGTTACCCAGTCGATCTTCTCCTAGTACTGCCTTATCTTTGTGGTGTGTATTCATCAGCTCTCTGGTTCCAGCTGCTACATGGCCACAAAGGAAGGGCTTTGCCTATCGCTGTAGGCACAAAGAAGCCTTCCTTCCCTTTCAGCCAGCTATGCAGGAACTGAAAGAGATGGATGGAGATGCCAAGAGTGGACCTAGTGTAGTCCAAGGATACTTTTCAGAATGGCTTCAGGATAGCACTGGAGCTTCATATAATAGTAATGGAGTGGGAAATACTTACAATTACTTGACTCAGGTGCAAATCAGTACTAGCAGAAGCTAACAGAGCACAGCAGACAGTATAAATGTGTTCTGACTGCTTGATGTACTTCGAGCATATCGCAAAGCCTCCATCTGCATCCCCTACAAACTCTGCTGCCTAGTAGCAGACCTAGATTGTCAAAAAAATTTTGAGGACATAGAATCAGAGCAATGTTCCCTTTTGCTCACTACCTTTGAGTGATGCAAAACAATTACTGCTCATCTGTGTTTGCCTCAGAACTTGTCAATTACTCTTCCAGGCCCATTGGGTTAAAAGTCTAAATTCCTTCAAAAAGCAGAAGAAAAAGTATTTTATAAGCATAATTTTATTTCAAATAAAGCTACCCCATCTAGATGAATTATTTCATCTACTCCTTAGTATATACAGCTCTCTAGCGTATGATATGTCTGGGACTTTTCCCAAGCATTGTGTGTAATAACAGAGTCTTAAAAGCCACTAATGGATGTGGGGCTGGTTTCACCCAGATGGTATTGGCTGCTTTCCACACAGGCCTGCTGGATACTGAATGATTTAAGTAAGCTGCAATTGCAAAACAAACCTTCCTGCAAAGCCTTAAGTATTCTGTGTAAACAAAAGTGGACGGGAGGGTGGGGGGAGGGATGTCTTTATTTAAATTTCTCAGCTGCCATAATTCATATTGCCCAGGGGCTAATTCACTTCAAAAGAAATTTGTTTTGTCTAGAAGTCGATCCAATAAAAAATCTGAGGATTCTATTTATAAGAATACATTTTTAATCCTGAGAGATAGCCATTCCATGTTCCAGCTCATGTGAGGTACTGCCTAAGTTTAGCTGACCTCGGCAAGGGGGTAAATTTCACCTACCAGGATTAAAGGCAAATCTTGTTTTTTAAAAGCATCATGGTAAAAGAATGCACAGCTGGGCAGATGATTTGAATGGCAGATTTCAGTCCGACTGGAGAGGCAACATGCTGCTTGTTTAGTGTAATCTCTTGGCCTATCTAAGTATCTGTAGACAACTGTATTAAATAATCTGCTACACAGTATAAACAGAAAACTTGTTCAGCTCCACCTGATCCAGTGAGTTTACTTCTCCACAGACCATTGTACTTCTGGGCTCCTTTTCTTCTGCTGCTCATACCTGGGTGAATCTAAGTAAATTGAGCTGCAGTTAAGAATTTTTTTCAGTTAGATGCAGGTCTGACTGGAGAATCTGGCCCTGGCACGTGATGCCATATTTTACTGGGTATGTACTGTTGCCTCTGCACTTACTGATGTGTCATCATCAAAGCAAGGATCAACACATCATTGTATTCTTTTCTCATTCTTGATTTTTTTCTTTTCAAGTAAATACCTTCTGTGAACCTGAACCAACAGGATTGATTCCAGGAGTATGCATTCAGAACCTGGTGAAGATTTTTGCAAACAAGCCTAAGCCAGCAGTAGATAGGATGAATATTACTTTTTATGAAGGCCAGATCACAGCCTTTCTTGGTCACAATGGAGCAGGAAAGACAACCACCATGTAAGTCTACATTTCAAAGCAGCAAATCCCTTGCAGTACTTTGAGTCCTGAGGCGCAGCCTTCCCTTTGCACTCTTCTCTTGTCTCACCACCCCTGCAGTAGACTGACACACGGCATCAAGTTTTTCCCAGAAAGGAAGATGCTGCTCCTAGACAAAGAGGAGGTATTTCGGAGTAGCCAAAGCACTGAGGGGAAGGCGAGTGAGTGAGCGACAAAAGCTAGTGAAATTATAGAAAGTAAGAAGCAGTTATTTCCCCCAACATTCATTTTGCATGTCCAAACTCCCAGTAGGTGAAAATGGAGGAAGATCTGACTGATAAAGCTGAGGATTTGAAAGCTGCTACAGTTTGCACATTTCTGGTTTTTCTGTCTGACTTTGTCAATCATGTTTTTTTAAATGGTTTATAAATTCAGATCCTCTTTAGACAAAAATGTACATACAAAATTACATCCAGATTAAAATATTCCTTTAGTTCTAGAACCCTGGAGTCCCAGGAAGCCAGTCTTCAGGACTGCTGTATTTGGTAAAATAGGATTCATTGGTGAACAAAACATTTAATCAGTCTGTGATGAGTTCACCAAACGCTGAAAGAATTGAAGTGCTTCAGTACCATGCTCTCTAGTTTTTTAATTTAAAAAGACTTATTTCAAATGCACTGTAAGTTGCCTTCAAAATGTTACAAACATTTTTTTTATTCTCTTGATTAAAACAAAAATGTTTTTTGCATTGAAATTTTGGGAACCAAAAAAATCCATTATACCATCCATTTGCAACCTAATCTTCTGCCCCAGTCCGTCTCACAAAAAATAAGGGTGTAGGGCATGTGCCAATCAGCATGGCTAGAGATCTTAAAATATAACTGCTGCTACTGGGCTTCATTTTAGACCCATTTGTGCACAGGAGTAGTGTAACATGCTTAGTAAATTACTCTGAAACAGAACCATACAGTCTGGTTTATCAGAAGTTCAACACATTAGCAGATCCGGAACATTCTCATCACAGTAGGGCGAGAGTATGTATTTGTATGTTTTTCCATTAGAGTTTTCTTCTAAGCCCATAATAAGAAGTCATCACGCTCCATCTAGTGGAATCATGCAAGATGTCTTCTTTATCTGGACAGAAGGATGAGTGAGTGGGCATTTCTTTTTTTTTTTTTTTTTTTCTCCCAGGTCGATAGTGACAGGCCTCTTCCCACCTACTTCTGGAACTGTGCTGATTGGTGGCCTGGATATTCAAACTCACATGGATTCCATTCGACACAGACTAGGCATGTGCCCTCAGCACAACATCCTGTTTAATCAGTATGTATCATTTCATTCTAGTTTTCAGAGTTAAGGTGTATGAGTGGCTTATCACCACAGCCTGTATGGTTTCTCTTGCTGTGCTGATAGTAGGTGTATCTCAGAGGTACTAACTCTTAACACACCTGTGAGATAGCTATTGTTGGTCCGCAGTAGAATTCTATTGCATCATTTAGCTGGGAACAAAGAAGGCTGCAAAGATGACTGTTCTTTGTATTGTTTTATGCTGTAGTGTGGATTGGCAGGAGTTCAACTTGGTGATTCATGCGCTATACTTTAGGACACTTTTTTTTTTTTTCCTGAAGGACAAAGGTCTGGACCAAGAGGGTAGCAGCAGGATATTTTTGTGCCCATTTTGCACTACCACGCAACAATTGGCTATCTGATGATTTGCAGCCTCACTGCCATCAGTTTCTGGTCATCCCAGCAGCAGCCTTTCTTCCTCACTACTGCTGTCCATGTTAGCTTACATTTTATTATGGTACATGGGTAGCTTGATGCCTACTATGCCTGTTCCTCTGGTAGCAGTTTCTATTTTGAAAAGACAGAGGAAGGTCCTGTGACACTAAGTGAAGTGTGTTGATACTGAACAATATCTATGATTCAGATATGGGGCAAAGCAGCCTCTCCTTCTTCAGCACAATCTATCTATAGCTATTTTTTTGTTGTTTGGAAAAAAATCTGCTGATTTGTTTAAAGTACCTTGGTGCTTTTCCGTCTGATTTCACAGCCTTACTGTAGCAGAGCACATCTTGTTCTACTCCCAACTGAAAGGAAGATCCAAGGATGAAGCTGAGCAAGAATTGGAAATGATGCTAGAAGACATGGGCCTCATTCATAAAAGGAATGAAGAGGCTCAGAATTTGTCAGGTGCCCACCAGATTTTTTGAAGTTTCTTTTTCTGCTGTTTTTTTCTTGCCTTTAAGTGATGAACTCAAGTATTGAATTCCATATTTAAGGCTGCATTTTGCCACATCACCATGCACTATGGTGGTCTTCACTTTCAAAGATATTGCTTAATGGAAGTACACAAATAGTAAAGCTGACACTACCTTTCCTTAAAGTTTCTGCTTCTAAAAATTTGACATTCAAATATATTTAAAATTGTTCTATTTAAACAAATATATCAAAAATATATCTATCAGTGTAAGAAAAAAAAAATACAAATACAAAATATAAACAGCAAAATCAATGTCTACTATTTCAAGGCAAATTAAATATTATGCCACCATAGAATCACCAAGGCTGGAAAAGACCTCCAAGATTATCTAGTCCAACCATCCACCTACCACCACTATTTCCCCACTAAACCATGACCCTTAATGTCCCATCTAAACGTTTCTTGAACACAGGTAATTGGTCCCCTGATCCCCTGCTTGGGTCAATAAGAATAATGCAGAATACTCCTTTAATTCTAGAAGTAAAAGTGCAAGTAGTGTATCTGAATATACTTAATTCCAGATTCAAAAGCTGAGTTGAATAAACAGCCAGGAACTCTTATACTACTTTGTCCAGTTTGCCACTTTAAAAGTTGGCCAGTTTCACATGAAAAATCTCTGATCTTCATCCTTTTGCTTTAGAAAATGTCACGCTGAAGTGATAAATTCCATTTAAAAAGTTGCTTTGTACTTCACAATAAAAATGTAACCATTGATTCAGCTTTGTAGAAGCATTTCTTTTTCAGGATGGATTTTGTTTTATTTGTACCAATTTGTCCCAACTCTGAGAAGCTCTGGAAGTTACATCCCTACCTCCTGCATAGTTCATTTCAGATTCCTGAATGTCCTCTTGTAGGTGGAATGCAAAGGAAACTGTCTGTTGCCATTGCTTTTGTTGGTGAAGCAAAAGTGGTGGTCTTGGATGAGCCCACTTCTGGAGTTGATCCATATTCTAGGCGATCTATCTGGGATCTTCTGCTGAAGTACCGTTCAGGTAAGAGGTTTGAGTGAGTGAACTGAGTTTTTAAGAACCTGTTACAGACTCTGTACAGATACAGTGCCTGCTTTTTAAAACATGTTAGTGAAAGGCATACATGCTAATAGGGTTTTTTGAGCAGACAGCTGTGGTTGTTGTGAATTGTGAGTACAAGCTGGGTACAGAAAAAGACCCTGCATTAATTGCCAAAAATTATGTGCCATTTTGAGTTCCTGAGAGAGTCCTTCTTCCCTTAAGGCAGAACCATCATCCTCTCAACCCATCACATGGATGAGGCAGACATCCTTGGAGACAGGGTAGCCATCATATCCCAAGGGAAACTGTTCTGCTCAGGCTCTCCTGTATTCCTCAAGAACTGCTTTGGATCTGGCTTCTACCTCACCCTTGTTCGCAAGGTGAAGAACACCAGAACTGGAAGGAATGTAGTAAGTATGCTCTTTCCTCCTTGCACGTGTAATCTGAAACATTCATGTTCATGCCCTGCACCAAAGTAGAAAGAAATCAAGTGCTACTTCAGACTGTAAAACTGAGTCCAGAATAAAGGAAGCAATGACAAAGTTTGGTAATACCTCATGAAATTATATGTCTGCATGAAAATATCTTTAATAATGTTATCTGATTTTATGAATATAAATTCAGCAGGGCAAGCTCAGTGGACATGAAGCCTTCAGTGGTCTATAGTTCACTTTCTTCAGTTATGCATACTAGGGCATTAGCCTGTCAAGTTGCCTCTGTGCATATACTGGTCTTTCTGCCTGAAGTATACTGGTTGTAAACATAGTGTTCTGTTGAAAGTAGCTCAAATACCAGGCAAGTAGAAATTAAATTCTACTTATAGAACATACTCATAGTTAATCAGACTGAGAATTGAGAAGTATGAATCTGGATTATTTCTGCTGTTGGTAGCACTTTTAGTCTTAATACCAATATGATCTTTATACTTATGGCCACTGTTCTTTGCTTTTTCTCAGACATTTTCATGTTATTTAAAACTGATGGACACAACTTGTGCAGGAGGATTTATGTTTTCTGTGTTGCTGAATTCAGTTCTCAAATGACTTTCAGTGCGGTGTTCCAGATGACATACTTTTCACTGATTGAAACTGGTGAACCCTTACATCTTATTTGCATGTATCTGAAGCACTTCCATTTTTCCTTCTGTTGCTTGTCCGTGCTAGTCACTTTGTAGCTGTGGATCTCAGTGTTCCTGCTCCTGTTCCGGCTGCGCACACAACAATGAAGAAGGAACTCAAGAACAGGAGCTAGGTGGTAAGATGTGGGATGGTTTAGCATTCTGGCACCTGGCAATGTCTCCTGTTGTGCTGCAGTCTCACCCCCGCAGATCGTTGCTGCTGAGGTGCACTTTTCCAGCACTTGTCTAACATTTGTATTTAATTGTAAAAGTCAGTAAGGTTTTTTTTATGCTTTTGCATACCATTGTCCCTTTTTGGGAGAGATCATATAGTGTCAGACACAGCTGCTGAACTGAAAGTTTGTGTGCTTTGAAAGTATAGACTGAATTTAAAACAACTCTGCACCAAATATGTTTTATTTGACAATGAAAACTGAAGCATGTCTAGAGCAAAGAAAAGTGGTTTTCTCAGACAAAGTCAGTTTCACCTTTTTATGTCAAAGAAATTAAGTAGATATTCCTGAAGGTCTTGTGTTTTACTACAGACCTGAAGTAGTTCCCAGTACATCATTCTGAAACCGTAATTAGGAACATGGTCCAGTCAATCTACAGAATTAACTGAGGTACCTTAAAGCTACATCATAGAACGATTTGGGTTTTTTTGTATAGTACAAGCAACGGCTTCTGAAATCGTGCTGTGCATGATTATATATACATTCTTGGAACACTGTTTTGACTTTTCACAGGAGATTTGAATGAACTAGCAGAAGTAATTCATCATCATATCCCAGAAGCAAAATTAATTGAAAATATTGGTCAGGAACTTGTTTACCTTTTGCCCAATAAACACTTTAAACAGCGATCTTATGCCAGTCTCTTCAGAGAACTGGAGGAAACACTGGATGACCTGGGACTTAGCAGTTTTGGAGTTTCAGATACACCACTTGAAGAGGTAACAGATTAAAACATTTGCTGATCTTACTGTGTGTTCCCCAAATGTTTTCTGACACTGTTCCTGCTCTTTAACAAGTAACCTTACTAATTCCTAAATATCCTTCAAAACCTGTCACATGTGCTGTAGCACACTCAGAAAGTCATTAGAATAGACATAAGGAAGGGATCCAGGCCTGACTGTACGTTAGCCTTGTGGAGCGTAGCTCATTAGCCTGAAATCTCTTTCTTTGTATCTAAGTTGTTCACTTCTTTATTTTCTGATATATTTCATGAGAGATCTCTGATTGTGTAATAAGCAATACTGAAAAGGTACCAAGTTTTTTTTTATGGCACATATGGTATATTGTGTTTCAGATCAGGTTAATGTTCTGTTCCTAACCAGATGTATCTGTCTGTGGCAGGTTTTCCTAAAGGTCACAGCAGAAGCTGACCCTGAAGTGCAAAAAGCAGGTATAAATCTATGTATCAGTATTTAATAAATTTTCTTGTGGTTGGTCTGTATTCTAAGTACCAAGTATTAAGAAATTCTCACCAAAATGCATTTGGTCAGAGAACACCTGTTTTTAGGTCTTGACATGATATATGAGAAAGCAGATGAAGTTAGCAGAAATACTTTTATTTTTACTGGATGAAGGCCTTAGCTCTGCAAGTAAAAATGTAAGATCCAGCCCCCAGATATCAATTGTTTTTGTAAGAAATGTTTTGGTGACCATTAGTCCATTAAAAACATACAGGATTAACTAGTTAATCCAGCCGAGTAAGAGTGTTAACCTGTATGATGATGCTGGGTACAGCTGCACTGCAACAACTGTAATTAAAGCAATCTGCTGATGTGATATATACATTTGTTAAAATCTGGAGCTCAGTGAAGTGTTTGTGTTTGCATATATGGAAGTAATCATCTTCTCTGTAACTTTTCATCTGGATAACTCCTATTATTAAGTGCATTTCTTAATGTAGGAGACACTCCAGAAAATGATTCAACTCCTGGCAAAATTTCTACTGAGAACAAAACAGCTGAACAGACTCCAGTGGAAACCAATGACACTTCTCAAATGCCAGGCATAGCAGGAGATCAAAATGAAGGCAAAGGGTCCCTGCAGTATAAAGGTTTTCAACTTGTGCATCAGCAGTTCAAAGCACTGTTCATCAAACGTTTCCACCATGCCTCCCGCAGCTACAAGGACTTCCTAACACAGGTATTGTCTTACTGCTGGTGTCCTTGACTGTTTTCTCACAGTGTTCTTAACACTGCCTTTCCCAGCACAGAGGTGCTGTAAGTAGTCCATAGCTGTTCTGAATTATGGTTCCAGCTGTTCTGCCTCTCACCGTTTTTCTTTATGCCTGTAATCTGTAATCCTCACCAAGTACATGATTTAATCACTATCAACCCAGCATACAGTTCTTTGACAACCAGAGTCTTAACTGAAATCGTTGGAAATGAAATAGTTGGTGGATGGTAGCTAAACCAAATCCTGCTGTCCTGTCTTCATTTATGTGTGAGTTGTATACTGTGTCACTCTACAGCGTATGTCTGAGTGTGATGTTTTCATGTCCCCTGCAGATTGTCCTGCCTGCTAGTTTTGTGTTGCTGTCTTTAGTGCTTACAGTCATTATTCCTCCATTTGGAGAATATCCTGCCTTAACCTTAGACCCTTGGATCTATGGACAACAGTTTACTTTCTTCAGGTATGAAGAATCAATGAATAAATATACTGTAAATCTGTCATATGCACTCACTAGCATTTAGGATCATGAGGCTCTATCTTATTAGGCTATCCTCATTCTGTGTAGTACAAGAAAGGAGGAATTCCGCAGCAAATCTCAAATAGCATGAAACTGGCGCAAGTGCGGAACAGCTGCTAGTATATCTAACCAGCAGGACTCAGTTATTATATGTGTTTTGTATTCTCCTTTTCCTACCTGAGTTCATGACTTCAGCACATAAGAAGTTAGGTATCCTAACGGGACATCCAGTACAGTAAGAAATTTGACTGTTCCTCATATGCTATTGAACTACTCCTTTATTCATTATCTTATATTACAAAGAACAAGATTCAAACTTATCTTTTGACCTGTGATAGGATTATTTATAATCAGTACGTATTTGAGTACAGCTTTGAAAACAAGATGAAAGCAGAGAATCTTAGGTTTTGTAATGCTGGTGCTTAGCTGTTTCAGCCTGTGCTCCATGATGCTAGATGATTCTGAAATATTGCTGTCTTTCATCAATTGCTTATGTATATTCTAGTTCAACTATTTTAACTATTTCCAATGGAGAAAGTCTCGTCTTCTTCCCTTAGCAATGAGCGTCCTGGCAGTGAGCAGATGGTCTCCCTCACTAATGCTTTCTTAAATAAACCTGGATTTGGAAATCGCTGCTTGAAGAATCAGTCTTTTTTGTAAGTTACCAGCTAATATCTATTGAAATAGACGAGTAGGATATCACCAGTAGTGCTGGAGTAGTGGAAAAATAATTAGTTGGCTTGACATTTTGCTAGAGCCAACGCTTCAGATTTGTTCTAGGCAAGAATATCTGGTATTGGGTCAAAAATAACAAACAGCAAGAAAATATTTCCTCTGGGTTAAAAGTCAGTCACAGTGCTACATGTGAATAACTGGAAGCTCTTGTGGCCTTGTATTAGGAGCAACTTTGAAATGTGTGAGTAAGAGATTGGAATCAAGCCCAAATCTTCACAGCTTCCCTGGCATTTTCCACATGTAAGTGCCTTCAGATTCCTCTTGTTTCCAGTGATGTTTGGAAACAACATCTTCAGCAGTTGCTTGGATAGTGAAGTACTAATAGGGCAGTCTTTGTGATTCAGAGTTTTTTTTCACTCTGAATTGAGAATTGCATCAGTAGATCTCTTTATTTAATGTTAAATTTATATTAAGTTAAGGCCTATGTGCCCTGATTTGAAGTATCACTGTGACACTCTTCTTTGCCATTCATTTTCTCCTACCTTTCTCTCAGCCCTGATATCAGCAGCTTGATTTTTGTGGCTATTTTCTCTTCTTTTTGTACAGAACAAGCCAGGAGGAGACATTAAAAAAAAAAAAAAAAAAAAAAAAAAAAAAAAAAAGAGGGAGGGAGAGAGAAAAGATACTGCACGAGTAAGGAGAAAAGAGAAAGATATCTCCTTGCAAAGGTGTCTCCTCACTGATTTTTCTGTGTACTGATTCGTCAGACAGTTTCTTTGTTTCTTCAGTTTCCCATCTGTAACCTGAAGGCATTAAATTTGGCAGAAGTTTGGAGGGAGATTGTACTTATGTTTATCAAGGACTAGAAAGTGATGTTATTATTCATAAGTCACTAGACAAGATCTGAAGGTGTCTAGTGAAAACATTGTGATTTTTGTAGATTTTTCAGCTCTTAAAGTTCATCTCTTAAAGTACAAGTAAAAGACTCCTCCTCTATGCAGGAACTACCCATGCAACAATATGCCTACTGCCTGGAATACACCTGCTGTTCATCCTAACCTCAGCAGCCTCCTGCTGATTCAGAAGTGGAGCTCTGAGAATCCTTCGCCTTCCTGCAAGTGCAGCACTCACAAGAAACTAACTATGCTGCCAGAATGCCCTCCAGGAGCTGGAGGCCTCCCACCACCACAGGTAGCGTCCCTGTGCTATCAGTACTTTTAGAAAAGTTTTGCAGTAAGTGGTAGAAAAGGGATTAGTGTTAAGTATCTTGCCATGGAAATATACATGGAAAGAACTGAGTATGGTTTTTAAGGGAGCAGGAACAGTTGGAGGTATGAGCTTGCACATAAAAATCATATGAGATATGATGACTGTTTTCATTCAACTTGCAAGCATTTCATTCAGAAGAACATCACAAAAAAAATTAACGATCAATCAAATATAAAAAAAAAAAATAATTCTTACCCCAAAAGAACAATTCTATGTAAGTGATTCTGTTTCCTCAAGAGATGGAAAGAGAGAAGGGAGGGAGGGAGGGAGGAAGGAAAAATGTCATAATTTGGAAGACTGTGGAGTAGAGTCATCTCATTTAGAAGAAAAGGAAGAAAATGAATGCTAAGTCAATCCCATTTTTTTACATGTATTTTAATTCTTTTTCTAGTACGAAACTAGTAAGCAAGTGAAATGAATTTTGTATGCATGTACATGTAGTACTTTAGTAACCATTGATCCTATAAAGAGACAATAGCTGCATTCCTACCTGTTCCTATCAGTGAATAAACTTAGTAACATCCTTTATAAAATGTACTTGAAGAGCATGTAAAATTGTTTGATGAACAAAGGAGAATTATAGTCAGTTGTTTGCATTTTCTACGTATTTTTCCAATAACTTAAAGAAAACAAAACTGCAACCACTCTCATAGCTCACTGTGCAAATTGTTCAGCTTTAATGTTCATGTTTGCCAGGCTTGCACACATTAGCAAGATGACTTACTAAAATAGAGCTTTTTGTACTAATGGCACCAGGATAATCAGTTTCTGAATCCAAGTCTTTGGTGTGTTGTATTAAAAGAATCAAAGTTTGTTTTTGTTTCACTATTGCTATTCACAAAATAATAAAGCAAAGTTTCAAATTCCTGTAGAATTCTTCTGTGTGGAGAGAGAGAGAGGAAAAAAAAAAGAATAAAGTAGTTACATCATGATCTTATTAATAGCATCCAAAGGTATTTCATATTTCCAAGTAATCTTAAAGTTGAATTTTGCTAATTGCATATTGAATTCTCATATGTGAGAAGATAATTTAACATTTCTAATGCAAATAGGATACAAAATAGGTGGTGGTGGGGATCCTAGTCCTCGACGGGGCATATATTATTTTAATAACATATTATCCCAATCATTTTGCAAGATACGATCATTTTGCATAACGCGTCATGAAGATACATTTCATATTTAAGTCTCTTCTAGGAAGCAATTGTATATAAATAATTGGGAAGTAGGTCTAAGCATGACTACCTCATTTGATGAAGGCACTATGAGTATGCTACCAATCTTCCTGTTAACTACCTAGAATCAGACAGATTTGTAATGCAAATTTCTGTGTAATCCAGTGCTGTCACTTTCTGGACAAAGATGTCCATAGAGATGTTCCCACAGAAAGTGGGAATATCATTTTCAGATTGCATTGTTTGTGCTCTAAAATTGTTATAAAGCGTTTTCTGCTCTGAGAAGAAATCAATGTGCTTTGAAGTTAATGGATGATGTAATTGCAAAAAAAAAAAAAATTCATTCAAAGTATGTAATGTGCTGGTGAAGCTGAGTAGATTTCTGACTTTCGTATTCTTATTTCAACTTGCTACATTGTAGGAAACAATGAATTACCTTATTTTCACTAGGCCCTCAATGTTTTTGATAAAGCTCCTTCTTTCACAGTGAAGAGAAAGCTTTGAGCAACCTTGGCCTTTGTTGCAAATAACTCAGGCCAAGTTTCAGAATGAATTGCGTCAGTTTTGTGTCAGGCATTGAAAATTTCTGTGATATTTTGATCTCTGCATGGACTTTTGGGCTAGAAAATGTGTTGACCCACTCTGGTTTCAGTGATACTGTGAAACTGAACAATTCCCCTGTTATAAAGGCTTTTATGGTTTTACTGACAAACAACAGGTTTAGAGACTTCAAAGCTTCATGTGGCTGAATGGGTTTTCTCTTTTTTCTAGAGAGTGCAGCACAGCACAGAAATACTTCAAGATCTGACTCACAGAAACATCTCAGATTTTCTGGTGAAAACATATCCCATTTTGATAAAAGGGAGGTAGGCATGAACTGCTCTGTTTCTCACGTGACATTTTATACCTGCCTGTGAACATAGCATCTGATTTGTTGCAGCATTGTGTAGTCTTGAGCATCATGTCCGTATTCCTGACTTAAGAATAGGAGATATCTATTTTAGGGGAGTTAAACTGTTTTTATTTTAACAGTTTGTGTAACCAATTGCTCCTTTATAGACAGAGCTAAGTTTCGATGTCAGTGGCATGCCATGTTAGCAGCAACTGTGCCAGTGATGAACGAAATGGTGAATTGCAGTTTCTGATTTGTGTTCCTGAAGAACTGTAGCCACACCAGTTTGACTGTCTGCCTTAATTAATTATAATTTGCTTCTCTGAAGTTCTAAAGGGCAGTAAGGTAATATAACCTAGGTGCATCTACCTACTGTTAGCTCCTGTGTTTGTCTGAGTGTCTTGCATGGTAGCTGGCTGTGCAGTTGTCCATGGCTTAATATTGCTGATTCAGGTCTTGCTCTCTCTTCAATTTCTAGAACAGTTCTTGATATTTCCATCATATTAGTTACGTGCTAGCTGCATTTAACTGATTCTTCTTTGGGCATGTCAGAATTGCTTTAGATGCATCTTTTAAAATCAGTTTACTATAGATTTAGGATAGAGACAGTATGCGTGTATTTAGAACTACTACTTGTCTCTGTATGAGCTGGAGATGAACCATATCAGAAAATAAAAAAACTAAAAGTAATAAGCCCACCTTAATGAACACCTAAAGTCCTGACAACCAATGATTCAGTGTAATCTGCAGATTTTAAAAAAAACATACTAACAACAAACAAACAAAAAACTCCCACTGCATTGGAAAACTAAAGATCTGCAAAGCATGGGAGTTCATCTTTAATTTCCATTTAGGCCTGACAGTGTATCAGTGACTTTGGTTCAGTGCATTAAGAGAGAGAATTCTCTTTGTCTGTTTCAGCATGAAGAGCAAATACTGGGTCAATGAGCAAAGGTAAGAAACTAATTCACAGATGGTGATGGTAAATAAAGAAACAAAGAATTTCTGTTTAACAGTGGGGCCTCACAATGTTTCTCTGAATGGACAAGGGGAAGCATGAAATAAGCGTGATAGCATAGAACAAAGAGAAGACTGCGGTGTGAAGTAGGTTGGTGGGTTGTATTTGTTTGGACTGCCCCACAAGTGTGAAGGCCAGAGACACACAATGGAGTTGTCACAATTTTATTATCTACAAGGTTTGACTAGTGGAATTTGAGTGATGAAAGTTGCAATACAGTACAGCACTTCATTGTGTGAGTGCCCTGATGAGCCTCTTTCAAAGTGCAGCAGAAAAGAAAAAAAAAAGATCTGGAGGTGACAAATTCAGGCAGCAATCTGCCAAGTATGGAGGATTAGAAATGCAACTCCTTATTCCCTCTCAGAACATGTGCAGTAGTTATAAAACAAATTCCACTAGTGCTCCATGCTTCCATTAGAGCATTTAACCCCAATGTGATGACTACACTTGGAGATACTAAGCTTAGAAAAATGACTGATAAGTTTGAAGAACATAGGTTTTTCATCAGCATTAGGAATTCACTTCAAGGGTAGAAGCAGCTTCCTTCAGCAGTTATCTCCTTGCTCATCTGCAAACATTACTTTCTATGGGATTCAATTTTGATCAATATCATTCAATAGTATTTATTATTACAGAGTATTGGTTAACACCAGTATTGGTTAATACCTCTTCCTCTCAAGAGAGATGAAATTTTAACTGGAGGTCCATTCTGTCCTCAGTACTTCATGTTATCCAAGCAGTTATATTGCATGTTAATGATCTTGATCCAGAGAATTGTGAACTATAGACAGGATTTTTTTCCAAAGTATTCTATCTGAATAATAATTTTCTCAGGATCTCAACGTGAACCCCTCGAAGATGGATATAATAACTACTTGCAAGCAAGATCTAATGCCGTATACATGTTACTAGAAAAAGATTGGAGATTATTATATGTAAATTGTATCATGTATGTAAATAATCTTATATTATAGGACTTTTTAGTATCCACATCAATCTATGGAGTTTTGGGTCAGTGACACAAATGGCTGATGTTGCTGTTTCTCTTTATTAGGTACGGAGGAATTTCTATAGGAGGAAAGCTTCCCATCCTTCATGTTTCTGGAGATGAAGTTGTCAATTTTTTAAGTAATCTGGGCCGAATGATGAATGTCACAGGAGTAAGATTTGTTTGGTCTCTTTACCCGAGAATTGTTACAAAGTTGGAAACCCTCAGCCCTGGAATTCCCCTGGACAACTGGTCTTTAACCTTTTCATTTTTATTTTAGGGTCAAACTTCACTGGCTGCTGCTAAAGAGTTCTCTAATTTCCTTAAATACATGGAAACTGAAGATAATATTAAGGTATTTACTGGAAAAAATCTGCAAACTTACTTTCTTGAGATAGACTTCAAATAATGAGATGGAATATTCCACCATAATACTGATGGTGGAATTCTCAGATTTAAGAAGAGCTGAATTACTGTATTTATTATAAGTAATAATAGTGTTAATGCATTTGCAGTTATTTTTAATATGTTTGGTTTTTTTTAACCCATATTCTTAGTACTTCTTACTACCCTAAGTACTTCTGAGTAGGACTGCTGAAGTTCTGCTGAACTTCAAAATTTCATCAAAATAACTTGGCAATCGCGTGGCAGTCACTCTGCCGAAAGCACGGTATAGGAGCTCCTCCTGCTGGACTCTGCCCAGGAGCTACCTGGTGCTAGAGTCTTCCCTGTTGACAGTTGCCACCAAAGTAAATAAAAGGCAGCCAGCTGCTCTCCTGCAGCTCAGGGTTAGTAGTGAAAGCTTCTTAAATGAATCTGTGCTTTTTGACTCTTTTAGGTGTGGTTTAACAACAAAGGCTGGCATGCTATGGTTAGTTTCCTTAACGTAGCCAATAATGCAGTCCTTAGAGCGAATCTGCGGACTGGCCAAGCCCCTGAGGAATATGGGATCACTGTTGTAAACCATCCTCTGAACCTCACTAAGGAACAGCTCTCTGAAGTCACTGTGTAAGTCTGACTGTATTTTGCTACTGTCTGTTACCCCTCTCTCTCTTGTCAGCTTACCACCACCAGTATGCTCGCACTCTGAGGAGGAGTAGTTCAGATGATAGAACATGGAGTAATTTACTCAAAATTTTTCTCTAACCAAGAGTTAGATATGCAATCCATTCTTTTTTTTTCTAAATATTTATTTTCACCCAACATAGGAGCTATGGCCATTGGTTATACGTGATTGCATGTTTCTACTGATTTCAAAGATTAAAGGTCAGATTCAGAAGTCTTTGTTCATGCTTCGAAGCTGATAGATCTCTTAGAGAAAAAATATAGAGATCGTAAGAAAAAGGTGTCAGAAATTGTTCTAAGTAACTACAGATAGGCAATAGACAATAACCACTGTTGGTGCCAGTGTCAGCATACAGCCATAGTTGATAGAAAAAGGCATTCTTAAGATATGACTTCCTTCTCAACATCTACTGTTAGGTTCAGAAGTCAATGAAAATGGAAATTTTTGCATTAGCACAGAGGCAAGATCTGTGCTTCATCTCACTTTGCAGTTTACCTCTTCGAGTACCTTTTCTCCTAGACCCCAAGCACTTCAGTTGTTATGCCTTATTGTCTACTTTGAGACGCACCATTCAGGAAAGGCTGTCAAACTGATATATGTAGGAGCTGAAATTTTCCAGTGAATGAAGACAATTAGAAAAAAACAAGACGTTGTGTTGTCGTTATCCACATTTGTTAGCTACTGTCCTCAGTACAGTATGGGAAGACACTAGCACATTTTGAAATTGAAAAAATCTTCTAGTTCTCCAATAACTTTATTACTTTCAGATCTTAAAATTTCTGCCAGTTTTCCCAAATCCTAATATAGTGTTATGTTGCATTCCTTTGCTCACAGTCCCTTCTTGTGCTTTGTTATAGGCTGACCACCTCAGTGGATGCTGTTGTTGCCATCTGTGTCATTTTTGCCATGTCCTTTATTCCAGCTAGTTTTGTTTTATACCTGATTCAAGAACGTGTGACAAAAGCCAAGCATCTCCAGTTTGTTAGTGGTGTTAGCCCTGCTATCTACTGGCTAACTAACTTCATGTGGGACATAGTGAGTAACTGCTAATCGCATTTTGTAATTGCAGCATTAACTAGGAAATAATCAGTAAATTAATTCGAATTAAATAAGTGCAACTTTACATACCAGGGGAGAGTGCCTTTGCCAGAATATAGTCACAGACCCTACCCTCTGTTAGTGTTTGAAGATATACAAGATATCTAAGGAGATTGATCAGCTGCTGGAACGATAGCTGGAAGACAGACAAAATGCTCTAGGGTGTCTAAAATAATGTGAATGTATTTGTTCAGGCCATTGAATCACATTCATTGTGTTGTTTCAAAAGGATTTAGAGCACAGGCCCAGACATGTTTAAACAAGGCTCAGATATCCTCTTATTATTCCCCAGGCCTCTTGAAGGAATAAGTTCTTTGCCTGCTAGAGGCCTAGCAAAAGAGCTTGTGTTATGGTTATGGTTTTTCAGCAAAGATGGAGCCTAAGGGCTTATCCAGTAAGAAAAGCATGAACGTAGGAGAGGAGAGAAGAAAAGAGGAGAAGAGAGAAATTTTTGAAATGCCCCAAACTTTCTGGGTTTTAGAAAGTGTTTTTTGATGAGAAGATAAAGCAAAACATGAATATATTAAATGAGGGGAAAGAAGCAGATCTCTGAGTTTCTTAATCTTGCTGGTCACAGCAACATCCCTTCAGTCAGGAATTCTGCTTGGTCATGGCCCTTGACAGCATAGTGCAAAGTTATTGGAGTTAGCAGTTCTGTGCAGTGCTGCCTTTCAGTATTCATGGGGAGCTCTGTGTATTGCAGTAGTCCTACATTACTAATGCTGAACAGAGAAATTGAGGAGAGCATTGGCCAAGCATCAATTGGCCAATCAGTTTAGCTTCATTCCAGGAATGTGGCTCAAGTTACTAGCTTTTTCTTTCCTATGCAGCTTTTACATCACCAGAAATCACATCTCCTTGCATACTCACTGTCTTTTTCTGTGGGCAGCCTGCCAGCAGGACCTTGAAACAATCAAACGAACATGTTTTATTTTTGATGTACAATCTGATAAAAGATGTAAAATGTAGAAAGATGTAGAAAGATTACAGAAAAATGTAAAGTGCTGCCAGAGGCCTGTTGAGCCATAAGCCTGAGCATCTAATCAGTCTTGCTAATTCCAGTTTTCCTCAATACAAAATCCTTTGAGAATAATTTATAGGATCTGGATACTTTTGTAAATCTCCTCAAGTCTTACACACTGATCTTCATTCACTCTGTGATGTGGCAGGTGAATTATGCAGTGAGTGCTGGATTGGTTGTGGTTATATTCATTGGATTCAAGAAGAAAGCATACACTTCTCGGACTAACCTCCCTGTGTTTGTTGCCTTGCTGCTTCTGTATGGGTGAGTCTTCGTGGTGTTTTTTTGCACATGGAGCCCTATCTTTCACATGGAAATGATTCTGTGTTGTTGAACTTGGTACTTAGTGAAATCCAGCTTTGAGAAATAAAATTGAGTTTGTACAATGTAGGAGAGACCTGGATTCTGTTCCCGATTCGGGTTATTTATGCTCTTTGTCTGGTCACGTGCCTTAAAAAGAGTTTCATCATGGCTTCACAGAACTTTTCATGATTTCATGTTATCCTTTTAGGAAACTAAATTTGTTCATTTGTGTTGCTTTAACCTAGCTGCAGTAGGTAGCTAAACACCATGGCACTCTTTCACTCCCGTCCTCAAAAGGACGGGAGGAGAAAATATGCTGAATAAAGCTTGGTGGGCTGAAATAATGACAGGGTATCACTCACCAAGTAGTGTCACAGGCAAAATAGAACAGTGAAAACTTAAAGCAAACAAAAAGCATCTTCCCCTCATCCCCCCTCTCCTTTCTCCTGCCCCCCAAATGACACAGGGGGGAATGGGAAATAGGGGCTGCAGTCAGCCCCGAACACTTTGTCCTGGTCAGTCTCTGCCCCTGCTTCATGTGATGTCCCTCCTGCGGGATGCTGTTCTTCCCAAACTGATCCTGTGCGGGCTTCCCATAGGCTGCAGCTGTCCAAGCACTGCTTTAAGATGACTCTGTACCATGGGCCCATCCTTCAGGAGCGTGCTGCTTTAGCACATGTCCCTGCAGTCAGCAACTCCCCCAGCCCTCCTGCCCCTACCTCTGGCTGCTGCCAATGGGCTGTAGTTTCAGCCCTGGGCTGCTCCTGCAGGGGCTCTCCATGGGCTGTACCTACTTCAGGGCACAACCACTGCTGCACTGGGGTCTTCTCCTTGGCTGCACATGGAGATCAGTTCTGTGCAGTGCCCATGACTGCAGGCAACAACCTGCTTCTCCATGGGCTTTTCCTGGGCTCCAGGGAGCTTCTGCTCCACAGCAGGAGCACCTCCTGCCCTCCTCTTACACTGACCTTAGTGACTGCATGGCAGTTTTATTTTCTCACTCCTTTCTTCCAGTTGCTGTTGCCCAGTAGTTTTCCCTTTCTTAAATCTGTTCTTCCAGAGGCACACCCAATGTTGCTTGTCGCTCAGTTCTGGCCAGCAGTGGGTCCAGTTTGGAGTTGGCTGGAGTTGGCTCTGGTCTGACATGGAGCTGAACCCAAATCTGCAGCTCCAGCTACTAAAACTTGGTCTTGTAAACCTGATATATCATCTTGCTCCTTTCTGTTATGTATGTTATGCTTATTTCCTTCAACAACAAGCAATACTAAAATATTTACCAGTATTTTATCCAAAGGCAAACGGTACTAAAACATCAACTTCTTTTTCTTCGAAGGAACATTTCTGTTGTCAAAATAGTGTTTTATAAGACTGACTGGAATTTACTTCCTCTATAATTTAATTAGTGATTGTATGTCTTTATTAGATCATTTTCCTTCTAGCTTTGTAGTAGGGTAATTGGAAAAAAATCCATAAGATCTGTCTCTGGAGCTGAAAAAGAATTTAAACTTTTCACATCTTCCTGTATGTCACAAATCAAACTGTAGAGGCCACAGGTCTTTTCTGGACATAGTACCTTAATTTTCTGAAGTTTTTATATTCTTTGAATAATAGTCCTGAGAAAATGCAAAGCTTTATTCAATCTCTGTAAAACAGTCAATGTTAAATGCTATTAGAATATTCATTTGCTTCATTATGTCTTTTTAAAGTTCAGTGATAGTATCTTTAGTAAGTTTTATGTGGTTATGTGTTTTGTATGTGTGTTTGTTTTCTAAATACTGTAATTTGTGGACACTTGAATTAGCCTCTCATATATAAAGCGTCTATCAAGATGGAAAACATATAATCACATAGCAGTGACTTCAGTAATAATTTCACAATTCACTATTCAAAATAAAATTCTAAAAAAGGCAAGTAAATTCAGAGTCCTGCATCAGCCTTTGTCTCCAGCCATTGTCACAATGGGAAATTTAGGATCATTCTTTCCAATGATGTACATGTTGTTCCAGTAGCCAAATCGGTCAGGTTGATTGCTGCTGAGAATTGTGATTTTATTCCAGTAGCACACTGTTACGTGTTTGCTATGTCTCAGAAATAATGGTACAGGAAGCTCCTGCTTTTCCATTTTATCCCTTGTTTCTTCCACTAAGTGTACAGTCCAGTGAGGTATGCAAAGATATTTGGGGTGATAATGACTTACTAGCATTGTTTCTCAATTTTAATAATCTGTTGCCTTACATTTTAACAGCAAACAAGACTAAGCAGAAAAAGCTTTGTGTCTAGTAGCAAGGGAAAACATATTGTAGTGGGACCTCTGGTTGATTATAACATTTCATTACACTTGAGATGAGAACTAAGCTCATCATTTTGTTTTTATTAGACCAGCTGACATAATACTGAGAAGCAGATATCATAGTATTTCTATCTTTTGCATGCAGGTGGGCAGTAATTCCCATGATGTACCCTGCTTCTTCTTTCTTCAGTGTCCCTAGCACTGCGTATGTTGCATTGTCTTGCATTAATCTCTTTGTGGGGATCAACAGCAGTGCTATTACATTTATTCTGGAGCTATTTGAAAATAACCCGGTAAGAAATATTTTTGTTGTGACATGGTTTTAAAAAGCTGTTCAAAGGGTGTCCAAACATAACCATCTCTAGTTGTCTTTTTCAACCTTGTCGTTCTTCTGGTATTAAATGAATGAATGAGGAACTTGCTGAGTTATGTCAGGAACGGGTGAGCAGAATAATCCGGGGAAGTGAACCTCAAGGCAATCAGTACTTTGGGCAAGCAACCATCCACATGCATGAGGAATGACACTGAGGCAGCACTTAGCTCTGCTAGCCAAGTACAAGAATAGATTGAAGGCAATAGTTCTTAGAAAGGAGAAGAAACCAGTTTATAAAACAGTTAGCTTGTATGCACTACTACTGCCTCTATAGCTGCTGATACTTTTACTCTGAGGTTGACATCTTTCCCATAGATGACTGCAGTCCTATAACCTGTCATTATCGATGATGCATTTTCAGATGTGTGCTGATCAAGCATTATTTTTATCAGGAAGAAAAAAACCACATCTTTATTCAATTGGAGTCATGGTATCAAGGACCAATTTTACAATACTTTCTATCCTTGCTGTTCTTGCATTTTCTGTCCTGGGCAGCATGGGGTTCAGTCTAATGCCAATCTGTCTGGAGGACAGTAGGCAAGTATTATCTCAGGGAACACATCTCCAGTGACACAATGAGAGGGATAACTGCCCTTCTCTGGAATCAATGATGGTGCAGTTAGATTGATGCAAGTACTTTTGCTGTTTTGAGTATTTCCACATTCCAACAAAGTCTACTGTTATGTCCAGACACTGGTGCTTCTTAAGATTATGAGAGTCCTGATTATGACAATAAATACAGATGTTATGATATGGAAGTACCACACTTGTTGCTCATAGTTCCTGCTTTGATTGCTGACACTAGACTTACATGTTGCCTCAGCAAAATAGAAGGATATTTCATTACAGAGAGTAACTTTTCTCCCCACTGTAAATTTTTCAGAAGCACCTTGCCTGGTGCAGTGTGTTCTGTTCTGCCACTGGTAGATGCGGAGCAAACCATTTCTCTGACATGAAAAAATAACTTTTCACTTCTTTTTACAAGTTTCCTCAAAGAAATCTTCTTTGAATTGCTAATTATATTGCTTCTGTTTCCTATAGACTTTGCTGAAATTTAACAAAACTTTGAAAAATGTGCTAATTGTCTTCCCACACTTTTGCCTGGGCCGTGGCCTCATCGACTTGGCCATAAACCAGGCTGTGAGTGAAGTATATGCCAGGTTTGGTAAGTAAGATATAATAACCAACAAAGTATCAGTGGTATCTGGTCTGACCTTGAGTGAAATGGCTAGAACTGTTTTGGAACATTAGTGGTTATTTCTAAAATCCTTCTCTTTCACATGATCAGGTGTTTGAGTATGAAAGTTCAGCCTCCCTAAAGGAATCACAGCTGATAATGTTGCCAGAACTTTAGGGCCTGACTAGTGGTCTGTATTGAAAGTTAAACTATTTGTTCAGTGCCAGACTGGTGTATTTTCATAACTTCTCCTGAAGTCCCTAGATTATCACATCTAGGATATATAATTTCATTTCATTTGAAGACTTAAGTGGACCTCATTAATATTTAAAGTAAATGTTCTTCAAATGCATTCTTTAGGGATGTGGCTGTTTCCTTATACCAATTTCTTTACTAAGAGCATAATGATACAGCAATTTTTTTCCCCACCCAAAAAATATTTTTCATGTAATCCATGCAGATTTCGCATTATGTAATACATGTGTATTCATATATATTCAGAGAGCGTATGTTCATTTTTACTCCCATGTAGCAGTGGTTTCTTAAGAATCTGTATTTATTGATGCAACGAAAAAATGGTAGACTTTGACTGATAGTGATTAAAAATTAGATTTTCTTCCTAAATTAATGTGTTCACACCTTCTGTTCTGATGAGCAATGCTTTTTCAGCAGTATTTAATTGCCTTCTGGTACTTCACCTCTCCAAAGGTGAGGAGCATGTTTCCAATCCTTTTCAGTGGGACTTTGTTGGGAAGAACCTGGTTGCCATGGCTGTTCAAGGAATTGCATTCTTCTTTCTGAATCTCCTTATGCAGCACCAATTATTCCCCTCAAGATGGTATGTCTGAAAGTTTGTGTTAATGTTTCTTCATTAGCAGGATGAGCACCTTCATTGTTCTGTATGCTTTTATTGTCTTTTGCTTTCTTTTCCTCTAATTTTTTTTACAGCTTCTATAGCTTTATTCTGTTGATTCATCTGATTTCATTTTATTTGTTGATATTTGCTATTTGTCTTGCTTTATCTATGCTTCTTTGTCTGCGTTGTTTTAACAGAAATAAGAGTATATTTATACAGCTTACTAAATAAATATGTTTTCTTGAACTAAGACTTCAGTGTGAATTTCATGATTCTAATGGTGAGATTACACAATTACTTGGAAAGCTTGTAGTTTCCTAATCACTGGCATAGTACTAGCCTGACATACCAAGACTGGAATTCTAGCCTATTGCAAGAACAGTCACAGCCAGGGTACTATTCAAGCTTCCCCTATCTGCTTTACAAAGCTGCTTCTGTTTCAATGAAAATAGCTGCCTGCCAAGTGTGTGTTGATTATTCACTGCTGTTGGGGATTCCCAATAGGAGTACTAGTTATAATTCTGAAAATACTGTCTTACAAGGAAGTCTATTCAAAAGATACATGTAAAATCTATTAGTAAGTACTGAAGAGCTGTCAAATAGAAAAAGCGGTGGCTTAGAGGCAGGTTATGTCATATCAGTGACTGGCAATGCTATTCTCATTTGAACAAGCAATTTCATCCCTTTTTAGTATTAAGGGCTTAACTTTCAAAGGCCAGGCATTGCCCCAGCAGCAGGAATTCTCCAGTGAATGTTACAATATGACATTTCAATCTCACTGCTCTCACCAGACAGAATTTTGCCAACTGACTAACTCTTGTTTCACACTGCTATCGTAGCTATACTCAGATCAACTCATTGTTTCTTCATAATCGATTCTTACTTTTCCAGGTTTGTTGAGATTGACAAGTCGCCTATTGTTGGTGAAGATGAGGATGTTGCAGAAGAAAGAAAAAGAATTCTGAATGGGGGGAACAAAACAAATATCTTAGAATTACAGGAATTGACCAAGGTACTATTTTGAGAAGAATGAAATAAGTGAATCCAGTGTAAGTTGACTTGTTCAGAATGTGTTTCAGCTGTGGATTTGGATGGTATTGTTTCCGAAATTAACCTTGTGTCCTGGAAAATAAGAAACGTTTTAGAAGTCAGGGCTTGATATGTTATTTGACTATTTCCTTTCAACAGAGATCAAACCTCAGGAAGGTCCAGCAAGGACAGTGAACTCTCTTGCTTAAGTTATTTTACCTCACATCATCCATCCTGACATGTTTACAGAATGTGCATTTCTACTGTTAGTCATCTTTTCCGCAGTGCTTTTTCTCCTTCGGTGATTTTCAATCTCAGGTTAACCATTTAGTTGCTTTCATACTGGGGACTAGTGTAATCAGTAATTTATCTTCTTTCCAGACATTGAAGGTAGGTAATCGATGCTATCAGAATACATGTAAGCCTGAGCTACAGAAGTACAAAGATTGCCCACATTGTTGGGATCTCATGAATAAAGAACTGAAGTGTCATTCTTCAAACTATTGTGTTCTTCTGTATGAAGTTGGAGATACTTTGTACCAGCAAAGCATCAGGTCTGTCTCCTAGTGCTAAAGTTATGAAGTAAAAAGGCTCAAGAAAGGAAAAGTTGTATTTTTAGGGATTATTATAAATTTATTTAAATGAATGCCTGACCTTGTTCATGCTTGCTCTTCTTAAAATTTTATTTAGTTGCTCTTTTACTTTTGTACTGGTTCCATAGTTGCCTCAACCCAATAGCATTGAACTAAAAAATTCAGAAAATTGTCTTTGCTGCAAAAATCTTGATTGTTTTTGTCAATTTAGATTTATGCAGGTAAGCATAAGCCAGCAGTGGACAGACTCTGTGTTGGCATCCGTCCTGGAGAGGTAAGTTGGTCATTATCACTACATGAATCATTCAGGGATCAGTTCTAATTGCATGCTCCTGTTGATTTATAAATTGGAAACACTAAATAATGGGAATTTATTTTTTTAAAAAATTCAGTGCTTTGGTCTTTTGGGAGTGAATGGTGCTGGCAAAACAACAACATTCAA
The DNA here is from genome assembly GCF_951394365.1 of Tetrao urogallus. Lineage (NCBI taxonomy): Eukaryota > Metazoa > Chordata > Aves > Galliformes > Phasianidae > Tetrao > Tetrao urogallus. The sequence continues at coordinate 16,262,667 of NC_136818.1, read as the reverse complement.
AATGCTGACAGGAGACACTGAAGTGACATCTGGAGATGCTGTTGTTGCCGGCAATAGGTGAGTACCTTAAACAAACAAACAAAGCAAAACACTAATAAACAAAACACAAAGCCCTGTGACAATCTACTTACCAGGGTTAACTCATAGTCTGAATGACTCAGCAGCTCCTTTCCTGTTACATGACATTGAAAGAGACCACACCAGCACTTCACACCTTCAGCACTGTGTTGTAAAATCTGTGGATGAGCTGTAAGAATGCTAGAAACAGAATAAGGTAATCAAATCTAACAGCAGGGGCTCTCAAATAGAAGATAGCCTATCCAACAGAGTATTTTATCTGAGCTTTGGGAATTTTATCTGGCTGCTTCTTGCTGCTTTTAACTGCTTTGTTTATACAATGCTGGCATAATGCCATAAGTAATCACTACTTCGAGATTTGATATTTATTTATGTCAGTTTATTTCTAGGCTGTATGTCTTGGTTTCTTAGGTGTCACTAGAGTTTGACTATCCATTGTGATTTGAACACATAGCTATTTTGTTGCCAGGACATGGTTCTGGGCAACTTGCTGCATTTTACCCTGCTTGAGCAGGCTGAGAGGACAAGGTGATCTCCAGAAGTTCCCACCAATCTCAGCTATTCTGTGATTCTGTTCTTCTCTTATCTTGTCCTACGACTACTACCAGCGAACATTGCTAGCTGTGTGTCTTACATGACTTCTCATGGTGACTACACTTCATGATGAAAATTCCTGATTTTCAAATCTCAAAAAAACCCTCTACATTTCCAAAAAAAAAAAAAAAAAAAAAAAAAAGAAATATCTATTGAGAACTTCTCTTTACATTGGTTTATACTTAAACAGTGAGTTTGTACTCTTAACCAAGACTTATTAGACTTAGAAGAGGATATATTCCTTGCTATACTGTACAGACATCTTTTAGTAGGATCTTCTGGGGAGAATTAATTTCCCTTAGAAGTGTTTTGTCCCAGAAAACAGAGATTTTATTTAAACTGTCTTAAAGCTAGTATTATAGATACAATATTATTTTATTTATTTCTCCAGTGTATTGACTCATATCTCTAATGTTCATCAAAACATGGGATACTGCCCTCAGTTTGATGCCCTTGATGACCTGCTCACAGGACGAGAACATCTCTATTTATATGCTCGCTTGCGGGGTGTTCCAGCAGAGGAAATCAAGAGGGTAAAACCTTCTTGCTTCTGATCTGTACATGGTTACAGTGAATGTCTGTGATGATTCTGGTGAGTTCACCTCATGTCAAAGGCCAAATTTTCCAAATTGGGCTTGCCTTTCTTTATGTTGAAGTCTTGAGAGTGGTTCTTGTCATTTGGAATTTAGTACAAGAATGCACTACTAAATCCAGGATCTTAGATGGTTAATAATACTTGAAATACTCCTCATCTGGAGTACTGTGTCCAGGCCAGAAAGATGCAGAGCTCTTGAAAGGGGTCCAGAGGAGGGCCACTATGATGATCAGGGGGCTGGACCATCTCTCCTGTGAAGAAAGGCTGAGGGAACTAGGCTTGTTTAGCTTGGAAAAGCCTCCAGGGAGACCTCACTGTATCCTTCCAGTACTTAAAGGGAGCATATAAACAGAAGAAGGAACAACTGTTTACATGGGTTGATAGTGATAGCACAAGGGGGAATGGTTTTAAACTAAGATGGGAGATTTAGGTTAGATATTAGAAGGAAGTTTTTCACACACAGGGTGGTGATGCAGTGGAACAGGTTGCTCAGAGAGGTTGTGAATGCCCCATCACTGGAGGCATTCAGGGCCAGGCTGGATGTGGCTCTGGGCAGCCTGGTCTGGTGGTTGGCGACCCTGCACATAATAAGAGGGTTGAAACTACATGATCTACATACGTGAAGGATGGGTATTTTTCAACCCAGGCCATTCTACGATTATATGGAAAACTGCAGAGCCAATTCTGGAAGGCTAAGGATGCAACTGCTATGACTCAAAACTGATACAGTTACTGTTTTGTTCTCGCCTTTGAAGTTATTCATGTATGAGAAAGAAAACATAGAGAAGGTTCCAGATGAAAAATAATGTACGTTCTTGCACAGATGAGTATTCTACAGCTGATGCTGGAGTATGGCTTTACTTCAAGAGATTAGAATTCCCCTCATCATCATAGTTTTTTGGACCACAGCTCCAGTTCTAAAAAAAAAAAAAAAAAAAAAAAAAAAAAAAAATCCAAAGGTTTGCCCATTTTCTGCCAGAAGAGGGATGTATCAATAATCCAGGCTGCTGTGGGTTAGCTCTGTGTTAAAAAGATGGTCTTTCTCATAGGTCACTGAATGGGGCATCCAGAAGCTGGGACTTCCTATGTATGCTGACCAGCTGGCTGGTACCTACAGTGGTGGCAACAAGCGCAAGCTCTCCACTGCCATTGCACTGATAGGCTGCCCTCCACTCATCTTGCTTGTAAGTGTCACAGTAATAGAACTCTGTGATATTTCAGTATGAAATCTCATAAAACTACATGCTGGAGAGCTACAGGGATGTTTATGATAGTTCTTGCAAGCTCCTTTCTGCCTCTATGTATGTCTACTTCAGTGTAGTCTTCAGTTCTTAAATATTAGGAGTAGACTAGAATGAGTAAGTGTGTTTCGGATAGAACCTAATTTTTATAAAAGAGATTTTCAATAAGGAAAGGTTTGGTATTAAAATATATAATTCAGAAAAATCTGAGTTTAAATCCATGATTGGTTTCAGCCTGTCTTTTCTTGTCAAAGTGTACCCAGTCATGTAAATGATGACTGGTTCAGCCTGGAGAAGAGAAGGCTTTGGGGAGACCTCACTGTGACCTTTCACTGCTTAAATGAGCTTAAACAGGAGGGAGAACAACTTTTTGCGAGGTTGGATAGTGACAGGACTAGGGGAATGGTTTTAAAGTAAAAGAGGAGAGAATTAGGTTAGTTGTTAGGAAGAAATCTTTTACTCAGGGGGTGTTGAGGCACTGGTAGATGTTACTCAGAGAAGTTCTGGATGCCCCATCCCTGGAGGTGTTAGATAGAATGGGGCTCTGGGCAGCTTTGTCTGGTGTGGCAGAAGTGTTGGAACCAGATGGTCTTTAAGACTCCTTCCAACACAAGGCATTCTATGCTTCTGTGATCTTACTACATACACCTTGCTGCTTTTTCCAGCAGAACAGAGGAAGATAGCTACCTTTTCACAACCTTTATTATCTTTGAAATGAACTACACAAATTTAGAATAAACTATACAAAAGGTAAAATGTAGTTCTCATCAAGTAATATGAATTATGATAATTGCATTTCTCAAAGGTAATTGTAAATGCAATTGCTACAAAAATTCATCAGAATTCCATTTATTTTTATTTTAGGTTTTGAATCTTTTGGTAACAGGGTTACATTTGATAAAGGCTTACATTTTTGATAGCTAAGACCTTGGACTTTGGTCTGCCTTTGTTATAATGGCCAATGCAATTCTTTCCCTGTTGGGAAAGGAATAGGCCTCTGTTGGGCCCTATACAGATAGCACTGTATTCTTACCTGATAGATTGCTTGTATTTGGTTCCTTACTGCTTTGTGCCAAGAAGTGCATTACTACCAATTCACTTATACACTTATCAGGGTGTGCTTATGCGTTCCCAAGGCACAGATTCCAGTAGGGAAGCAGTGATAAGCTAGAACCCAAATGTGCAAAATTAATTCTAATGATTTCCTTTCTAAATGTTTTCTTTTTTTTTTTTTTTTTTTCTGCTACTCTGAATCTGGCTGTCTTAACATTCACATTTCAGGATGAACCAACTACTGGAATGGACCCTCAGTCCCGGCGCCTCCTGTGGGATTCTATTGTCAGCGTGCTCAGAGATGGACGAGCTGTAGTTCTAACTTCACACAGGTATAGAGTTGGAATTCAAATCCCAGAGCAGCTGACATTTGTCTGCTGGTTCTATCTCAAATATCCATTCTCTGTTTTGAAAGTATGGAAGAATGTGAAGCTCTCTGTACTCGTCTGGCCATCATGGTAAAAGGTACCTTCAAATGTCTGGGCACAATTCAGCAGCTAAAATACAAGTAAGTTGAACATATTATAGTGCTTTTAATGGGTAAACCTAATATGTGTGGCATGAACCATTCTTAATAGAGCAAACCAATCTGAAGAGCTGTTGTGAAATTATCTCTTCATCCAATTTCCAAATCTGTACATGTTTCACAGGTTTGGAGATGGCTACATTGTCACACTGAAAATCAAGGCTCCTAAGACTGGGCTGCCTCCAGATCCAAGTCGTGCTGAACAGTTCATACGCATAAACTTTCCAGGGAGTTTACAGAGAGAGAAACACTACAACATGCTGCAGTATCAAATTTGCTCCTCTTCTCTGGCTAAGATTTTTCGGTTAATAATCTCCAATAAGGAAAACTTGTATATTGAAGAATATTCTGTCTCTCAAACAACATTAGATCAGGTGAGTGAAAAATAAATCATCCATGAGAAACTCTATTGGGCAATGCAATGACAGTGTAAACAACTGAAGGATCAAACTGCTTACAGTAGAGAATTGTCTTGAATCTCTTTCTCAGACAAAATTCCCAGGCCGCTCATCAAGGAGGGTGGATCAGATAAGAAATCTGTAAATAATTCCCTTCATGAATTAGGTGCTGACTGTAAGCTGCTGTGCCAGCATTTCGCAGGTGCCAGAGTTCACACAAATCTACTCTGTCAGGAGCAGAGGCTAAAGCTTCCTGAGCTGGAAATGATCTAATATTTCTTTCAATTTTATTTTGTAAAAGAGATTTGGGTTGTGTTGTCTGAGATGCTGATAGAGATGTGGTGGTATCTAGGTAAATGTTTTTTTCTCTCCGTTGCAATTATTATGCAAAAGCAATTAGATACATAGAGCCTGAAAAAAAACTGGGACTCTTGGCAATACCCAGTCAATCTCTGAAGGATATTCACCGCATCGCCTGCTTTCCTGAGTAGCTAATGATTCGCACAGATGAAGCTAGCATTGGTGAGGGTGCTAGAGAGACATTTTGGCTGCCTTACAGCTTCCTACTGAACTACTATCCCCTCTTCCTCATCACCACCAAGCTCAATTATATTGCACAAGGCCATGTAAACCATCTCCAGCTGAAGACAAAATAGGATCTTAGTTGCAAGTCACTGCATCCAAAGAAAGAAAGTTGCAAGGGAATTTATCAAAATAAAGGAGGAATGAATAGTCCCTGCTGATGCCCTGTGTTTCAGTTCTGAGTACATATTTTTGGATTCTCCTTTCCCTCTCTTCCCTGCAGAGGCCAAGAAGATACAAATGTATAGAGACATTCCACTAGCTAATCTCAGTTGATGTCGTTGTCTTCTTTCTTCACGTAGGTTTTTGTGAACTTTGCTAAGCAGCAGGTGGAGGATGAGGAAATTCCTTTGCATCCTCGTGCGGCTGGATCGAACCGAGAAACAAAGGTGTCTCCTGCTTCACAGCAGCAGGCAGTTGCATAGACTATTCTGGCAGTCACTAGCATTTAGTGTGCCATACCAGAGGGGTGAAAAGGTAAAAGAAAGGCTTCCATGCCCAGTATTATTCTGACTTTCTGTAACTTTCTGAGAAGTGTGCTTATAAGTCCCTAGCAATGGCAAACTTCTGCTGCTCTACCAGGAATATTACATACAACACATGCTGAAAGCATCTAAAGAAAAGCAGGTACTTGTTCCAGGAAAAAAAATCTTTCTCTAATGTAAAGTATAAAAGAATAGAAGCTTCATTCCTCCTCGTTGACATCTAAAGAGAATTAAAAAGAGCCAGTCCTTTCCAGCCAGTAGGATTTTCTTGGATAACTCTTATTTTTCATTCTTGCCGGTGGAAACAAACTTGTCTCAATAAGAATGGGAAGAATTCATTCACATCTCAGATCAAGGCAAGAAGTTTGCTTAATGAAAATGACCTAATACTCACTGATCTTCAAGTTCAGAAAAGGAAGCAGAGTATCAAATTGGGATTTAAACAAAATAGTACATCTAAACCAGCCAAACAAGACCAAACTTTTCTTCTTTCCTTTGACCTGGACCTCAAGTGGGTGTAAAGTGTGAATAGATTTGATTTCTCTGTGCTCAGAAAGTTTCAGCCTGCTTGTACTCCATGATGGGAAGTCATTTGCCATTTAGCTCTTTTCTCTGGTTCACCATTGAACTAATATAAAATAACAGTATTGCAAGCAGATTCACAATTACGTATTGTTTCACTTATCTAAGAAATTATTTCATTTTTTAAAAAGAAGAACTCCAACACGTGCTATACAGAAATAAAAGGTGGGTCACGTATTTTGCTTTTTTAGTTTTTTGTTCAATTTATGTAGGTCTTACTTGATGCAAGGACATTCTTCCTTTGTACTTTACAAGTAATTATGAAATTTTGGCAACCAGCTGTAATCTTCCTCTTTTGCCATAGTTATTTCAATTGAATTCAAAACATAGTCTAGAATTTATTGTAGATTTCACCCTTACAAACAGTTGCAAAATCTTTCTATACATCCATTATAATAAATAAATTAATCATGAAACAAAACAGTATCTACACATTTTCTTCATATTCTGAAACAGTTTCTTCAAAATATCATTCAGATATATTGCAGTCATAGTTTTATATTTTTTTTACTAGATTTGCACAAAACCCGACTAAATCCCACTGAACATCTTGTGAAAAAGAAAACACAGGAAGTTCAGAATGTCTGGATTTTTCTCCCTGGCTCTGAAAATAGGAAGGGAACTACCATTCTGAATGTTAGCAGTACTTTATGTATTCACAAAGTACACTGAAATTATTCAGAGAATTCTGACAAAAAATACAAGGTTAAATGTCCTCTAGGATCTTTTAGAATATGTTAAGGACTTATTATATGAAACAGGCCAAATATCATGGATACAGCATAGATCAGATACTGTGAACCTTATTTGTCAGTATGCAATTTACTAATTAAAAATATTAAAAACAAAACAGGATAAACACCCCTATATATTCACAGGATGGATGTTAAATCCACAGATTCTTCTTTCTTTAGATCCAATTGGCAAATTATAGCTTAGACCCAAAGCAGGTATTTGAGAGACTGCCCAATTCATTACTCCAGGAGCCATTCATTTTCTTTGGTAATGTTGTTTGTCACAAAGTACCTGCCTCCAGGCAGAACACTCTCTTTTTCAAGTCAAAGAAGGCAAAACATGCAACTGTCTTCAGGCCAGCTGGCCATACTGTATGAGTTGAGCTTTCTTGTAGTTGGCTGCTGTGTCCTCATTCCAATGTATTTATGTCACAGTCTTGCAGAATGCCACTGCTAAATTTGGAGCTGCTTTTCAGAACAAGCTTATCAGTATCTCTGATGTATCAGTCTAAATAGACTAGTGCACAGAAATCTCAGTCAGTCAGGTTGCAGTGGAGCTATACGGGCTTTTGGCTACCAGCTCTGCAATGAAGCCTTATTTTTTGAAGGTGCTTCTGAATTGAAGAATTCTTGAATATAAGGAAGTATAGTTTTCAAGTGTATTGTTTCCCTCAGCAGTGGAGAGTTAGCATACACCAGAATCACTGCAGTTAATTCAATTATTTGGCAGGAGATTTATGAATAAGAAAAATCCATGAGCTTTTTCTTCTTGAAGTTCCATGCAGTATTGAAACCAAACTTTTCTTACAATAAAAAAGGAATAATTGGCATTCGAACACTTGGATAATCCTTGAATTCTCGTAGGTAGGTATAGTGTTTATCCTTTGCCCAGATTGTCATCTGAATGAAGCAAAGCAAGGTGAACAGCCCCACTAGGAGGAAGGGGAAAAGAAAAGAAAAAAAACAAAACAACAAAACACTTAATTGTCAGAGAAGGTACAAACTCTCACTGCTGACAACACTTCAGGAAGAAGTACCAAAACATTGCTCACCTGGAACACATTGAGTCATGATAGTGAAACTGATCCATGTCCCCACCTGTTTTGGCCAAGGAAATTTAAAATATTTCTGATGACAGCATTTGCATTTATGTCTCTATTGATCAAATACAACCTTGTCCTAGTATAGGTAAATAAAAAAGCCAAGGTCAGCCATATCAATTTCTATTGTTAGTAGCTTTTAACCAAAATGTGAACAATGCTTTGTTATCACAAACAAATGCTTTATGTTTGCGTTCATAGTTAATATGACAATTGTGTAAGCATTACAACATAGCTTCCTTTCATTTTCCCTACCTAATTCGCATTTGTCATTCATCCATCAATGCTAGAAACAGTAACTTTGTGTAGTCAACTGTATAACCAAAGAAAATGAAGAGTAAGACCTGGCAGGTATTGCCTCATAGTGTGGTAGAGCAAAAAGGAGAAGCAGGGGTATCTTCTATTTAACTGTGCACTATTTTCTTGTACACTGCGATATTCCTGGGGCCACATATATTTTAAATCCACAAGATGCCCCAATCTCTTTTCTGCAACTTATCCTCAGCGTCAGTTCCCCTATTCCTCTCTGTAACATTTTCACTGCTTCAAAGTACATCTGCATCTTGTCTAGTGGCTACACTAAAGCTCAGGCTGAACTGTTTCAGAGTTTAACATTCCAAAAGAAATGAAGACATATCCAGGAAAGTTAAAATACTAGCATTTTGTTTCAAAATACGTACCTCATAGGTATAGTTAGGGCAAGATACAAAGAAAAACAGCCATGTGAAAGGATTCTTTGTTGGATACGGGATCTTACGAGTTTTGGACCCTATAGATTAGAAAACAAATCACAAAATGTTTACACTCCTGGGCATATCATTTCCAACAAAGACAAGCCAAACCTGCCTACTCTTCTGTCTTATCACTGTCAGAGGGACAAGCAGGATGGCGAAAACAAGATGTTCTCTGGACTCACCTGAAGGAACAGGGTAACTGTGAGGAAATGCTCTGGGCATTAGAAAGACATTTACATAATCCTTTGGGTTGCAGTCACACCCATAAAATTGCCTCAAGTATGTTTTATGTTAGAAGTTAAAGGTGTTCTCCAGTTGTCAGAGGATTGGATTTTAGTAGTCACAGTTGTTATCCATTGTTCAGTTAGTGAGCAAGGAGCTTTAGACTGCATAAAGATCTTTTGCTCCTCTGTAGAAGTCAGTTAAGTAACTTTCCCCTTGCACACCGAAGCATAACTTATACCACCATTACTATTTCCCTCTGCACTACCAGTGTAAATAATACAGCTGGTCACCTCAGCATAATCTGGCTGTAACCAAGAAAAATTACAGTGAGATAAGTGTTTTTTGACAGTCTCTTTTTGGATTTCTTGCACTGTCTGATCTCCCTTAGTATCCAATCTTTATAGTGCAGAACAACCTGATTTTCCAGCACAATCAGAAGAGTAGGTATCAGCACCCTACGGGATCAGTCAGTTCTTTTGTGAGGCAGAATAATTGTGGAAGTACTGAATAGCTGCGCAGAAGGAAAAAAGTATGCAATTTTTACCATCTCTCCGGAGGTCACTAAGTGCAACGTGAATGGAAAAATTTCCAGCTTCACATAGCTGCAAGAAAAGGTATGACAGTTAAAAACATTCTTCTCTTCTACACACTCCTCTTTCTTTTGTTATTTCCAGGGGAACTTAAAAACAACATAAAATAAGTTAGAGTCTGTTGTAAACACGATGAAAAATGGGAGTTACTGTGTTGCAAATTGCCAGGATACTATGCTATGTTACACATGAGATTTACCAACAAATGTAGACTCACTATCCAAAAGATAATTTACTTCTCATGCAGTCTCTATGAGATCTAAAGGCAATAAACCAAATAAAAGCAAATCCAGGAACTACTTGCTTTGTCTTTTGGCTAGTCTCTTTAAAAACACCAGAAAACTTCATTTGGATAGTTTTGGTTTCTCAGAAGTCATCAAAATCCCAAGGATTGGACTCAAAGGAAGTTTTCTTCTCTGGAGTATAATCAATCTGAATCATGAAATGTAATTGACCCAGCTTTCTCCACTGGTTTTAAATAATGCTTCCCCAATCAACTATGTGGAAAGGGTATTGGAATAACCCATTTACGTAATTATGGATCGTATCTTCAGTATCTGCACTGCATATCTATTAGAACTAACAGCTGGTGGTCAGACCTGAGTGCTATTGCAAACTGTATATATTTGTGTAGTCTCTTTATAAAATGAGACTAGTTTACTACCTCACAGTAATTTCATACTGGAAAGATGCTTTGATAGCCTCTGGTAACTGAGCATTGGTTTCTCAAAGCAGGTGAACAGCTATGTTTTAAATGAATTAGGCATAAGTGGGAAAAATGGGTACATCTTTGTTGGCTACACTATGCAACTGTGGAAATGTTCCTAGGAACTGTGAGGATGATCAGACAGTGTCTTAAGAACTTTGTTTCATAAAAAAATCCTTACAAGGCTTAAAATGCCCCTGCAACACCTACTTCCCCTTGCTCCATCTGCTGCAAGTGGTTGCGTCTAAAGGAACATCTTCCCCTAGAAATAAGCAATGTACTGTTTTAGTTGGCCAGTTTTCTAAATTTTATGACCTGTTCTGATTCTTAACACTCAATAAATATTTCACAAGACAAACTCAGTGGCTTTAAACACTGTCACAGACTGATCATGCCAGGATTCTTTCAGTGACTGGAGATCATCCCAACAGATCAATAACCCTTTCTAGTCTTAGAATAGATACTTAATCAGAATCTTCCTTTGTATACAAGATCACATTAAAAATGTGACAGATGTGTCTACTCTACATGCAGGTGGGCAGCTATAGTTTGTCCCAAGTATTCTAGCTTAAAGTATCTGCTTATCCTACCCATTCTTCCACTTATACAACATAATAAACCAGCAAGTTTTAGAATTTTATAAAAAGAGCAATAGACTTACCAGAAACATGATCACAGCAAAATTAATCTGTTTTTTCCCATAAGCTATAAAACAAAATGTTTACATGTGATTAGCTATAAAATACAACCAGTGAAGGACTTAAATCATACTGAGAGCTGTAATGCTACTTACAAGGAGGAGTGTAAAGAGGATGATTGATGTAATAAGCAAGCCAAGCTGCAAATCCCCAGTAATATAAACAGTTCTGAAAAACAGGTAATTTTTCTTTGTTTTAGTATCATCTTGGAAAGAATTCACTGTGAGGACCACAGATAATATTATCAATTGGACTGATCCTCCAAGTTGCTGATAATACAACAAGAAGTGATGATACTGGGTGTGGTAAGGCAGGAGCAAACAGGAAATGAGCTCATAGGGTAAGATTTCCTCAAATATTCTTGGAGCTGTTAAGTTTATAAATGATTTTAGAAAGTATTAATCTACTTGTGGAAACAGATTTCTTTGTCTCACAAGCCATCCAAAGATGGTGTGCCATGTAGACTTTATGTTAAAGGGAGACTTGTTTTATTAACCCTTGAGACTCATAAAACCTTATTTTGGCAATGTGCTCTCTTCCCTGCTTATTTCTTTGTATTGTCCAATTCCTTGACATTTTTCTTCTCCTTTGTCCCGTCGAGGCTTTTCTCCTTCAATGTTTTAACTTTTCTTTCCTTAAATCATCACACATGACTTTTCCTTCTGCCCCTTTTACTGTGGTATCTTTACTTTGTTCCTTTTGGTGCTGTTCTTGGCTTTCTGTGATCCAGCTTCCATAGAGCTCTCACTTCACTGATTCGTTCCTGACCAATTCCAGAGCTTATTCAGCAGCTTTATCCATTAGAAAACAAAACCAAAAACCCTTATTGAAAACTGCCTTCTCTACCTGTTGTTTAGTTTTCCTAGTCTTCCTCCTGTGGCTCTTCTTATGATACTCACTCTTTCTCTAGTATCTTCATGACAGATTCTTTTTCTTCTTCCTATATTTGTTGGTAGGAGGAAAGGCCTTTCTTGTCCTATTCCTCCTTTTTCTCTATGCTTTCAACTAAAGCTGCCATTCTTGACAACTCATAAATTTGCCTCCTGTTGGTTGAGATTTGTTTTCCTTTATCAAACCCATTTCTCCATTTTTCATGCTTTAGGTGTGTTTGATTATTACCTAGACATCTACGAAAGCAAAATTGAGCCCTTTATTTTTCTTCCCCAGTTTATATTCTTCTCTCATGAGTAGAACTATGATCCCCTAGCTCTGCTGATGCTTTTTCCTTAGCCTTTCAATAGGTTCACATACCTTAGACATTTCTAGATCTTTTTCCTTCACAGCTTTCCATTCCTGCTCACATAGACAAATTCTTACCAAGGCTGCAGTCTTTCATGTCCTGACCGTTTAAACTCTTTTTTTTTTGGCTTTGAATTTTGCAGTCTATCGATCTTGTAAATAGAAGAACTGCATTTCTAGGAATAATACCCCCAAAAGTGATCACCTCAGCGTCTGCAACCCACACTGAGTGCAAAGTGACAGTGTGTTTTTCTGAAAATGCTAGTGATGGGCAACCCCGCTCCCTATCCCCATCAGACATTCTGTTACAAACCAGTTTCTTTCCAGAATTAAGTGAACCACTGAAGTGACCAGTGACCTCAGACAAAATGGAGACCCCTTAGGATTTGTAGTTACAAATTACAAACTAATTACTTCTTGATCTGGGATTATGTATTAATAAATAACTAATGAGAAAGAGCAAACTATTAACTAATGATTACAGATCAGGTGGGACAAGAAGGGAGAGACTAAGTAGCTTCCCTGCCATTACCTCCTCTTTTTTTTTTATCCAGGAAAAGGAGCGGAGCTGGAGAACAGACTCCAGTGACGATCAGTCTAGTCAGTGTCCTATCCATAAATTACTGCCTCCGTCCTAATGCTAATTTCATGTGACATCATCCTCAGTGTATTAGCTGCTGTACAAACTTAGGTGAAAGCACTTTCCTGTAATCTTGGAATGGCAATTTATGAAAAATCTCCCTATAACTTCGGGCTTGGCACAGGATGGGTCAATATGGCAATGGATTTTTTGTAAAGTATAATTAAGTGAGTGATCATGGCTCAGCTCCCAGAAATACATGCTGTAATTAAACTGAACAAATACTAGTCATCCAAAGAACACGATTTACCACAAGAATTAAAAGTTATATCTCAATTATAACAAAAAGAGCTTTAAAGATGAGTGGAATCTGCCACCCTTAGCACTAACACTGCATGTGATAAGATGTCACTATAAGCCTTACTGCTCATACAAAAGTCTCCAGTGAGATTCAGATAGGAACAGCATGGTACGTGCATACTTAATCAATTCATTAGAAAGAAGGGAATTTTTTCTGTGCATCTTTTTTATTCCAGGTAAATAAAAAACCATCAGGTCCAGATATTGCTAAGATCCCATAAATAAACTATTCTTAAGTTTTAAAACTTCCAGTTAGGAATTTTGTTTTTTCTCCTCCAATTTATCATTATTCCTATAGTGATCAAAACTATTTCTTGTTATCTTGCCTATGTTTACTCATAGCCAGTGTGTACCCTTTTGTTTGTCTCATTATATTGTCTCCTGGTTTAAATGGAATTTCTTTAGCTCTAGCATATTCTTTCCTCCAGATATGATCACAGGAAGCAACAATATTCTGTCTTTTTACCCCTTTTTAACCTTTGAGGAATTCCACTGCTCAACTACTATTGAAGGTCTGACTGAACCTCTTCTGGCACAACCACTATCATCTTCCCTTTAGTTAGTTCCTTTATCACCACACTTTTTTTGTATTATTCCCTATTTTACTGAGACATTTGCTAAATCCAAGTAAGGCAGGTATTCTATCTTGACATTGCCTAGAAAATCATCTTAGAATTATACTGTGGAAGTGTAGCTGAACCGCTTGTGTGGTGAGCCCTTGCTGCATTTTACTGCATCATTTATTTCATTTGACAAACGAAGGATGAAAATCACAAATCATATCAATTCTTGTCTCAGGTCTCTGCTTATTGAAACTGAAGTGTCTCCTTTTAAACATAGCATTCTGTTTTGCTTTGGAAATAAGCATTTGCTTTGTGGGTGATTATACACTTAAAGTAAGAAGCTTTGGCTACCATCTGTATGTGAGAGAAAGAAGGGAAGAGGATGTGACTTTTTTATTTTTTTTTTGACTGATGGAATTCTGAAGTAATACCATCAAAGTCAAGGAAATTATAGAAGTAAATCAAATCCAGGCAGTGTTAAGCAGGGAGAAGAACTGTGAGCAACTTTACAGATGAAAGAAAGTACCACCAACCTGAAAAGGAGGAAAAGTAAATGTGATCAGAATGACTGGATACAAATGACATTTTGTTTGGTCTGAAGAGGATTCTTTCTGGGATCCACTGGCTCAACTTTCTCATTCCATGTAGAAAGCATGAAGCTATTGCCAGAACTATCAGAGCCACTGCAAAGCTCTAAGTTAGCCATGATGTAAAGTTTAAACAGCCTGGAGTATCACTGCCATAATTCAGAGTCCAAGGGATTGTCTAAATACAAAATATTAACTACTCAAATGGTGATGCTATAGTATGCGCTTTTGTTCTCCTGAGTATAAAGAGTACGTTTGAATAGCAGTTCATACTGTTGCTAACATTTTTGAAAAACCACAGCCTATGCATAAGCGTGCAGCTCTGTAGAATACTAAGAAATAGGGGATCTGTATCTTGATGGCTGCCTTATGCCACAGCAGCACTGACAACATCAGGGGGTGCTCCTGAGTGAGAAGAAAACACAGCACAACCAGGCTACTTTGCAGTGGAACAACAAAAGGTTGTTCCTTTTTTAAATTAATAGTTGCTTATCGACAAAGGTAATATTAGGTGGGAAGAAGTATTATGACTTTTAAAAATGGTTTTAAAGCAACAAACTTCTCAGTGTTGTACCTATCTGTACCACCTTAAATGTCAACTTTGTTACTAAAGTCTTCACACCCAGAGAGCTAGCTGAGTACAACAAAAGGATTGCTGAAAGTTTCAAATTAGAAAAGAGCAATGAGAAAACTATGATGTGAATAACTGTACAGCAACGTGTGGGTTATACAAAGTGGCATTAATAAATCTTCTGAAGGAACTACAGATTCATGGGTCTTTCGGATTTGCTGCACATTACTAAAAAAGCCACATCCAAAAAAATCTGTGCTGCAGAGGCAGAGAATAGGTTGGCTAGGTTGGATTTGTAAGGGGCTACGGATAGATTCTGTCACAATTTACCTTCACAATATTCCTCAGTGGCATAGTCCCATGGGAGAACCGATGAACAAATATTGTTTCAATCAACCTTTTGATGTAGTGGAAAGAATGGCAGATACATGCCAAGCTAGAAACAGCAAGACAAAAGCATTTAAGAGTGCTTAAAAAAACGTGTGGCAAGACATTTGGAATAAGACTACAATGCTAACAAGAAATACAGCTCAAGCCTGCAACGGACTTACTTAACTACTGGATGTGGGCTTGATGTAAACCTCTCATCCAGTCCGTACACAAAAGGCATGCGGAAATAAAACAGAAAATAGATGAACAATGGACCTGTATATTCTATCAAAAATACCTGCAAAAAGAGAGAAAATAATTAGACAGCTGAATTAGATGGTGGTTCTGCTTTGGTTTCTTTGTAATAAGTGATGCAGTGGGATAAATACTTCCACTGACCCAAAATGGCATTTAGAGATGCATGGGGAGAATAGCAGCTATGAAATCAGTAGACATGCACATAAATGTTTTGCAATGCATTTGCCTCAACTGCATACAAACAGCCATTGCCAATGCAGCTGACACAGCATGGATATGAAAAGGTAATCATGGTAGCCCAGAGATCGTGATAAATGGGCATGCAGGTTACATTTATGCAGCTCTCACCCTCCTCTTGCCCTCAAACCTACTTTTTTTTCTTTTCTTTTCTTTTTTTTTAAACTCATTTTGGGTTAAAATGAAATTAGGTGAAGAATTTATTTTGAAAGATATGTGCTTTATTTCTAATTCATGAATTTCATTTAAACTAGAAACACAATTTGCAAGTGTTCAGGTGACCCCATGTGTATGAACAGTTAGCACAGCAGATATTCCAGAAAACAATTCATTCTATGCTCAAAAAATCTTTCATTTGGAAAAATAAAACAAACACCACCAAGAATAAAGTAACAACTAGAGGAAATTAAATAAGCTATTATCTAACTTAATTTCATTCCAGATAGGAGTGTATTTCTCATGAGCATCACTTTATATTGTCACCAAGTATTTGGACTAAGTATTAACAGTTGAATTTTCAACTTTTCTGAGTGAGGAAGGTAGTTCAACACCTCATTTTTAGAGAGAAAAAGGAAAACTGAAGGAAAGCACAAAATGCATCACTTTTCTCATGTGTTTAGTTATTTTTACTGGAAGAAAAGTTGTTTTTTGTATCAACTTCTGTAACAGAATCAGCATTTTCTGTGGCAGAGGTATTAAAAAGGCAAAAAATGCGTTGTTAATTTTATTTTTATCAAAGCATTTCTTGGCTTACATCTGACTGAAGTAGGTTGAAGGAGAGAGAGAGAAAAGGGTAAAAGAAGAATAATGGATTGGAAGAAGTCTGGTGTGTAATATTTTGGTATATATTTAAGTACATGTGTCTTGGAATCTACACTGTCATTAGTTTTCTCTTCTTACTGACTCATGGTTTGTGCATCAGCTGCCTTACTTATCAGCATAGCATCCAAAGAATTGATCTAAAGATTCAGACTTGTAGGGTTTTTTTGTTTTTTTGGTTTTTTTGCCTCCTGTGAATCTACCTATTTGTCACTGACACAGTATTTTGTTAATTTTTCATAGATAAGAAATAGTAAATGTGTCTTTAAATTACTGGGTACCTTTTCCCTTCGTGCTGTGCTGTTTTGTTAGAAGTAGTGCTAATACGTGCACTATGGACTTTCTGAAGAACCTTCAAAAGTCATTGATCACCTCATTGCATGAAAATGAATGCAGTGTCAGCTGCTGAGTGAGTTGTGATGGGACCTGTCTTTGAGCTGAGAGAGTAAACATGAGATCTTCGTGGATTATAGAAATGATCAGCTGTCATTAGCCTGGCATTAGCATCCTGGGACACAGCCATATACAACTAATTTTACTTTCATGCATTTTCCTGCTGAAGTCAGCTCAATTACTGACAGGTAAGTTTCTCAGATGCCTCTTTGCAGGACAACCTTGGAGTATAATCTTTATCTCTGTCAGGAGGGTTGCACAGGAATTTAGATACTTAGTTCCTAGTGATTAGACATCTATATCCATTTGAGAACCTGCACCTTATTTCAGCACGGCCAAACTAACCCAGTAGCAAGTTTTCCTCTGCTGCCCTTCTAGGGAACTAGACATTCAAAATGTTTTCTTGCTGCTTTCCCTGGATAAAATGAACTGAAGCAATGAGGGTTCATTGCCTGCATCCACTGTCAGAGCAGGCATCATGCAGAAATACTGGAGTGAGACAAAAAGTGATGTAAAGATTAATTATGGAAGAACAGCCATTAAATTGGCTCAGATTTGAAGCATAGCTCACCGTAGTCCATCCTATCTGTGGCCCTAAATCTTTAAAGTATAAAGTAGCAGTTGTGCCAACAGGGAGGTGCTGCAGGATTTCCTCATTCCTCAGGGACTTTCCTTCTGAGAAGGAAAGAGGTAATTACATCTCAGTGAAATTCAAATCAACTACGCTAGCAAACTAGCTTCATATTGTGCTTTTAAAAGACTAAAGACCTGGCATAGGTTTATTGGAATCGAAGTTTAAAAAAATATTAAGAAAGTTTACACTTAGCTTTGAATTATCCCTGGGATCACATGTAAATCTAGGTCCTCTATTCACACCAAGACAGAAGAATTCCCAGTCCTATCTGTCTGCCTAGTCTGGTAGACTTGCTTCATCACTGCTACAGCAGAATTTGCTGATGGGTCACTGCCCTTTAGTATAGTTCACTGACCTGGTCAGCTTCACCTCCATCTCTCTCTTGCCCGCTTCTCATTGCTCATCAACAGACACCCAGATGGGATAAGCTGTAAAGGGAAGGCCCTCCTACAGAGGTTTTATTACCAGTTTTTTGTTTGTTTGTTTGTTTGTTTTCCAAACAATCAGCCAAGAGATGATTCCACAGGAACTAAGCTGGTGCGCAAGTTTTTTAATACCTGGATTTGGAGGAATCTGAAAACGTAGATCTTTTAAGAAGGAAATAAGGCACTTATATACCTGTTTTCCATGGATAGATTCTACATGATCGACTAATCATCACCAGCATAACTTTAAAGGGAATATATAAATCAAATTAAGCTCAATAGAAGCAGAAGAACAAAGTGATAGATTTTATACTAAATGCTAAGATGATTTAATGTAATTTGTCAATTAAACTATCTTTTGTGCACCCAGGCCATGTACTATGAGGCTTCCAGCAGTGATACCTGCAACTCCATTAAACCAGTCAACCACCTGTCATCAAGATTTGTCAGAACATTCATGGCAATATGTTTTGTATTTACTTACTTCAAAGGAATTTCAATTCCTGGCTAAGAGCAGAGAGGATAATATGAATTAATATCTGCAACTCCTTAGTGCTCCCAGTTTAGCGTCACTAGGGGATCGTTTCACTGAAGCTAAGGGAAATTACTGTCTAGAATCTGTGCTACGTGTCTTTAAAACAAATGTTCTCAGTAGTTATAAAATGCATTGGAGCAATATGCAGGTTCCTGAGTTAATTACCAAATGGATGGATGGAACTCTTTTCAATACTTTGAAAGAACTGAATTTGTTTTGGAGCCTCTTCAGCCTTCGCAGTACTAAGTAACATAGCTTGAAACTCATTTTTAAGAGCTAATGCCCATTCAAAGTACACCTTTCACGTGAGGCCACTGCTCAGAGCTTTATTACTCTAGTCTTCACAGGTACTTACTTGGATCAAGTTTTATTGACTGTCTTGCTGGATACCACTGGGGATCTGTAAAACCATGAAGAATTTTGTGATATACAATGTTTCTTTTAAATTATCCACTGTTACAATGAATGAAACACAACACAGATTTATTTGAAGGTATTTAGGAAGGTGTATCAGGCTAATATAAAAATTGTATTGAAATGTCACTGTGATCACATTCATGTGCAGATTACCTCATATTATCATAAAATCACAGAATGGCCTGTGTTGGAAGAGGCTGTAAAGATCATCTAGTTCCAGCCTCTAATGTGCGTATGCATCACGCTTCACCTTATATAATTTTTTCTTATTTATATACTGGATATTCTGATGCAATACAAACTGCTGCAAAAGTTATACTCACATAATTTATGGAACATTGATCTTATCTCCCTAATTGTAGCATTTGGTTCCACCTAGGCAAAAAAGAACATGTATGTATGTATGTATATACATATATAAGATACATATTTTTAAAGACAGCTGTTAGGATTGGTACGAATGATTCAAAACACTTCTTACAGGAAAAGTGGAGGACCTGATTTGTGACATCTGTTTCAGAGGCAGCTACTGTGGCAGTACTCAGTGTTACTACAGCAGCAGTGACAGTTTGATGGCTTATTTCTAAATGAGTAAGGGACAACTGGCACCATCTTAGAGAAACAAGTGAAATTGTGCTCTTTGCACAAGAGGTATGAGTATGAAGCATATGAAGCATGAACAGTTATTGTCTCCTTAATGCCAAAGAAGGGCTATCAAAATACTTTTCACAAACATTAACTTTGCTTTAAAAAGAGCTAGCAATTTGTAAATAGTCACCTAATGTTTTGAGCAGGTTTTTATTTTACCTTATCTAAGAAGCATAATTGTTCCTTTGTCTTCCAGTCAAGGATTTCCACCTGATAGGACACAAAACAATAATCATTAATTACTGACTGCATAATATCTAAACTCTTAGTTGACTCTCAAATTCACAATCACTATTCAGAATGAGATATCATTTTTCTATGATCTACATGTGAGAAGCAATTCTAATGTGCTCAAGAGACAGCTTTAATCAGAGACAGAATCTCAAATAACTCAATTTGTGACAAAAGTAACACTTGACAAATAAGTTGTCTTCATGGATAAATTCAGAAGCAGTAGTAGCTAATTTACTGACCAAAAGATGCATATTCAGGGATGTTCTCTTAAACTAAAACAAAAAGAGCAAATAAAGAGAAGTTTCACACAAATCATTAAGGAACAAATTTGTCTTCAGAATTGTTCTGATTTGTAAAATTAGACAATTCGAGAAGAAATGTGAATGTGCACTACATGCATATAAGCAAATATTTTGAATATGTATAGAATGAAGATTACCGTGCATTGTTCCCGGAATTTGTTAATTGTGAAGAGAGTAAAACTCAACAGACATAATGAACAAATACAGCTAAAAATGGAGACTTCACACATCATCGTGATACGTGCAGCATTGTATGCGATATTATGTTATTCTTGCCTCTCAGATCACCTGTATTACAAACTGCATTCAGCATTTTATATTCCAAGCAGCTGAGACAAGGATAGAGTAGACTGTTTTGATGATCAAATGACATTTTGGCAAAAGATTTTAGGAGTCCAGTTACAGCAGGCTCTTACAATACACTGGTTGTGTTTTAATTCCATTTGTTTCCATCAAACACTTAGCTGTACCACAGGGTCCATTACTAAGATTGAAGGATCAAAGCTTATCTGTCACACTAAATGACTGTGGCTATCATTACTCAGTTTGGGTTTTGCTCTTTGGTTTTGTTTATTTTTATAATGTCTACCATTAATTACGTTTGGTATTAACTGACCAAGAGGACAGATTAACGGTAGACTTTAAGTATGACTCCTGGCTAAAAATAGGAGTCACAGTTCAGTATCTTTCTGACAGTTTCTTTGAAGAGATCACTCAGTTACAGTGTCTTGTTTCCCCCTTTTAGTTGTCCCAAATTGTTCTTTCTCTGTTAGTGTAGCAATGAAGCACTTCAGCTCCAGCCAGTAGTATCAGATCTCATCCCACAAGGGATACTAATGCAGTAGTATTTTCTGCCTGCACCCTGTAAGCTCCAAAGGAAGTGCCAAGGGAGGTGAGCACTTCTCCTTTGCAGTTCATGAAGAATGTAAGCCACATTGGGGTATTATGTATTTCTCTCTTTGTTGCTGGTGGTTGTTGTCGTTTAAATATATATTTGAAGTGATGTAGATTACAAGAGTTACTGCCTCTGTGGGAGATCCCTGTGGGAAAGCAAAGTGAATTGTGTTATTCTGCAATACTGACCTACAGTATTCTGACTCTCACAAGCCACAGAACAGGTACTATGGGGGCTGTAAACTCATTTTTGTCCCTTGAAATGCTGAGTTACTACAAGGTTTATTGAAACCTCTGGTGTATCTCAAAGTTTTTGTATCAAAGAACACCACTGGGCAGCCCTACTGACTACAGCAGTGTGTAACTTAGAAGCCTCCTCCTCATTCCATACCCAGGGACAGCATATGCATATTGGATTGGAATCTCTCCCCAGGCAGTTCTACTCTATGACTTTCAGTGTCCGTATGTCCTCTCCAGGCCAATTACAGAGCAGGCTGGTCATCTTTCTGCCACTTATGCTCTTCTAATTAGTTTACTCTCATTTTGCACAAGGCCAGACAGAAAATTACAAAACATTTTCTTTTGCTCTGTGTTCTTCCTGGGGGCAGCTGTGCAGAAATTCTGTTATTTCTGTGAACCATTGGAATCAGTATGGGAAAGAAGCAAACAAAAACAAACAAATAAAAACAAAATAATCCAGGATCTTCTGTATTCCTATTTGGTTTAATTGCAAGATGTCTCTTTGAAGTGCCAAACTGGCATACCTTCCTGTACCGGCCCATTTCTTAAAAAACGTAATAGAAGCCTATATGATGGATCCAAACTTTTTTGAAGATGTGGTGTCAATAATGAGATGCAATGGCCAACAGCTGCAATATGGGAAATTCCAATCAGATACAAAGAAAATGGCCCAATATTTGACCAGGTAGCCTAGGGACAATGTAGTATCTCTGCCTTTGGAGGTATTTAAAACTGGGCTGGACAAGACCCAGTGCAGTCTGATCTAGCTGCATCTGCTTTGAGCAACAGTTGGACTACATGACTTCCAGAAGTCCCTTGCAACCTCTGTTATTCAATGTTGAGGTATTTTTGGGCAGTCCTTCCTGAACTTGAAATATTTTGGTTACTATCAGTTACTTTCAGGATCTAAGCAAATATCATACATGCTTTCCCCTTTCAGAAAGAGGAACACAAGAACACAGCTGTAGATTCCATTCCAGCCTGCAGAAATCTGTATGACAACAGAGTGAAAGCAAGGTAAACCGTTTCCTTTAACTATCATGCCTCTTATCTGTGACAAAATGCCCCCACAGTAGTTAGCTGTTCTCTGCAAAACAGACAGAAAAGACTGATCCAAACTAAGAAATGTTATTTTTCTGAACATAATGGCCAGCCACATGAACCTAGATAGCACTGAACACAGTGTTTCCAGTCTTGAGGTACAGCACCAAGTCAGTTAATGTACTGGTTGGCAGCAGTCTTTAGATACCCAGCAATCTGTTCTTGGAACGCTTACTGATGGATACCAGCTCTCTTAAACATAAATTTATGGCTCAGAGAATTTTAATTTTGGAGTATTCTTAAAGAGTTTAGCAGAATAGGACACTGACAATTGATTTGCACTAGCGTGGTGTGACTTGCAGATCACTTGTTTGGTGAATTTTTGAAGGCATTTTGAATTACCACTTCTCTACAACTATTTTGAATAGAATTTAATCAGTAGGCAGATTTGTGCAAGATACCTGTTAGTTAAAGCACTTCTAGAAGTGACTACAGGTACATACCTTCAATGTTGAGGAGCCAAATTTGTTCTCATAAATAAGGAGCAAAGATTGATAGTGTCTTGAAAGGCAGAGAAAAATTCGGAATTACTGTTTAGTACAGGTCAAGATCAAAGTAATCAATTTATGATAAAAGCCAAGAAGACTACTTTCAAGTGTTAGATATTTATTCAGAAGATTAGAAAGTTTATCCATAGGGGAAAAATGGTTGAGCAAACTTTTTTTTTTTTTTTTTAAGATGCTGTCTCTAATAGGATTACAAAAATACAATAAATCAATTTCTCTCAGTTTAAAGTTAATCAACAGATATTCAAAAGTGATGTGAGTAACTTTTAAGGAAGTACTGACACATCATGTTTCTGCATGTTGGAAGCATAATTTGCAGTCATTTGTACTCAGCAGATTCAGTAAACTCCAAACTTCAGCTTAGAGAGATTTTTTGAACACCAACATAAGCATGTATTGTATTGGTTTATTTTTAAGTTAAGAAAAAAAAAAAAAAAAACAACCCAAAACCTGCTTATTTTACAGCCTAGGAACCAAGCAGCCCAAGAGAGAGCTATGCAAAACGAAAGAATTATCCCTGAACTATTGGACTGCTTATATCAGTGAGGGTCCTTTAATTCAACCACCCCTCCCAAAAAAAAATCAGTGGTTGCCACAGTCCCAACTATATCTTTCTAAACATTTTATTCTTCCTATAGTATTAGTCATTTTCTCTATTCTCTTAGAATTTTCTGGAATAATGTGTTTTTTATGAAGGAAGCAGACATGGCTCAGTGTGATTTCTCACTAGGGCATATTGGAAATAACTTTCTTTAAGTCATTAGAGTTAAGCCAAGGGGAAACTGCTGTAGTTTTCAGTCATTACCACAAAGCCAAATTTCATCCTAATCTGTTAAGAACAATTATTCTGTCAGTAGTTCAACTAGATAAAGCCTTACCTCTCTGAAGAGCTCATATTTCATGAAACTATCATCTTATTACTATTTCACCTAGTTTAAAAAAGGAGATGCAGTGATACTTGGACAGTTAAATTTCTCTTTCATAAAGCAGATGTCTAACGTGCACAAGTTCACAAAATACACACCAGGTGTTTTACTGCTCAGCCTCCTAAATTCTGCTCCTATGTATGCTCACGAGAACGATCATCTGGAATGTACTGAAACTCAGTATCTTTCTATTTCTTCCACCTGTTTCAGACTTGTTAGCTAGGCATGCTTGCATGTAAACCCTTAAGGACCTTGATCCAGTAGCAGCATCATTCCAAGGTCAGCACGAAACACAGCATTTAAATTAATTCTGAATGAAACTAAGCTATTGCAAAGAAGGTGATGTGGTCCTTCATGCTTTATATATAATGGTTAGACACACAGCCAAGAAACGGAAACCTGCTATAGACTGTCTTCTATAGCATTACCAACTCCTCTCATAGAATCTGGGCCACCAAGGAATAAAGGATTCAGGAGACCAAAAAGTACAGATAGGAAAGGGCAGGAATGTTTTCCAGTAAAAAGCCGGAATCTTCTACCAAAGAGAAATCCTAAATCCCCATCTTTCTGGATTGCTTTAAGCATCGCTTCCTTCCACTGTCATTCTGTGCATCCTTTCCCTGCAGCTGATGCCTTCTTATATACCACCCAGTGAAGGGCTGGAGTTGAAGTAAACTTGGATGGATAGCTTAAGCAAATTGTTGTAACCAGTCGTGGAGCTGGGTGCCTCACGTGACTGCATGGCAAGCTTAGTTTGCTTTCTTGATTTGGGCCTGTGAAGGGCAACAATTGTAGGACTACAGTCATCCTTCAGAATGAGAAATCCATTTATATAACTGATTGAAACAGTCTGTAAGAATAAGTCAGGAAGGAAAGTAACACTTTATTCCCTTGGAGTGGGAGGCTGAATTTTTGTCCCCTCTCCAAAAAACAAACAAACAAACAAATAAACAAGCTGTTAGTGTTTTGTATGTTAGAGGTTATTACAGTGAATTCTGACTCCTGAAAGCCTGTGAAAGCTTTCCAGTTTTTGTTACCATGATATCTTCCAAGAGGATACACAAGATGGGAAAGTGACCTGCACCAGTTAATTCTGACTCAGTGGGTATTTTCTTGCCCTGGCTAACACAGGGCTGCACATTGCCAATTTCCCAGTCATGCTGAAGACTCGCATCATTCACTGAGTATCACTGTCACTATTAAGCAGGCTGGAATGCTTCCATCTGAGAATCTAAGTCAGCTTTAATGCAATACTAAGTAGATATCCAGGCTTTTCAACAGCACTTCCTAGCCTTTTACGTGTGAAAAAAGAGACTATCTATAGCTCAGGGCTCTAGTTCATAGTGATTATTTTCCACAGTGGCAATATTCAGGTAGAAGAGGCTTATAAATTCTCTGTGAAAACACAATCATTTCTTTGAATCAGCACTGTGATTTGCAGTATTGAACTTCAGTATCTATAGTTCCATTACTACTTTTTATGAATCATTTGGTGGATGAATGTGAAAATGTAAATCCAGGGTACACGTCAAACATGGAATTGAAGAGACTGAAGGGAGGAGGGGGCTGTGGTTTTTTTAATCACATCTAGTTTATAAAATATACTTCAAATAAGTCCATTATTGTCTCTAAAATAAGACTTTAGCTTTCAAAAGCAGCCTTCAAACCCTGAATGGCTCCAGGTACTCCCTGCCAAGTAACATTTTATTGTCACATTTCCCTCTACAAAATTTAGAGTTTCTCTCTTAAGTTCCATGAAGAAAAAGAACAAATTGCCCATCTCTTAAATGAAGCAACACAGCTGTCTGTACAAAGTGTTTTGGATATGGAGAACGGATGAGAGAAGAGAAAGGGAGAATGTTTTTCCCCATATTCTCATCTTTCTGTGATAATTGCATGTGTTACTTGCGAAAGCAGATGACATTTTCAAATGGCAGGGCAATTTTCTGCAGTCTCCCTTTAAATGACTGTTGAAACATCTCACACATGGCCTTGTCTTGCTTGGGCAGCTCTTGGAGAATACAGAATCTTAAAATCTTCTGCAGTCCTGCTTTTGGCACTTGCTCTCAGTGTCTCTACTTGATGAGGCTCTAGACAGCATAGCTCTGAGTGGAAGAAGCCTTTGTAACAGGAGCTGCGACATCTCAGCAATGCTGGCCAGGCAGCAGCCATCCCCCTGCATTCAGAAGGTTTTCATCACAGTCAGAAGGGGGAGAAAATTCAAATGCCAGCAAGGACAGGAGGGAGGAGGGAGGCAGTACATTATTGCTTTTAGCAGTACTGCATATGTCAGCTCAGTCTATCCTCGGGGAATGAAGACTCCAAAACATTTCTGGTTAGAACTGCTTACAAAAGGCACTTCCCGTCCAAACTAGTTAAGGAAGCAAAATTACAACTGAATTTCTTACGACACTGATTCTCTACAGTATTTGCTTAAGCATATTTCCTCTAGGAAGACAGAGGACCATTCTGTTTTTCCTACATGCGATGCTTTTGAAGACCTAAACCTGTTAAACAGAAAAAAAAATAGAGTAGAATTCATCAGCCTAACTTCAGAGCTCTGTGCTACAGATATTTATGTCTGAGCATCTCATATAAACCCTTTGTAGGGAAAGGAGAAAAGCTGGCACTTTCAGGATCAGTCATATCATAAGCTTAGAAACACATCTAAAATAGGCAGAAGAGTTATTTTCTAATCAATTTAGATAAATGAGCACTCCAAGAGAACATCAGTTATCTAGATACCAGTCTCTATCATAAATCTCTACATTCTGGGCAATGAATCTTTCTCCAGTACTGTCAGGCATGTACACGGCTCTGAACAGTAACTGTTCTTGCTACTTTTCTTCTGAGCTATTAGTGATAAAACAGCTGTGAGATGAAATGATAAACATACCAGCACCCAAACAAGACCCACTGTAGCATTACTGCAGAACAAGAAGCATGCAGGCAGTAATCTAGACATGGGTCTAGGAGTGCAGGGGACCTGACCATCTATCAGTTCTAGTGCAGACGTCTTGTAAGTAGAGGCAAATCACTCTGCCTGTCTGGACTTTTTGTGCTGATCCATTAGATCCAGCATACTTGGGCTTAATTTAGTTGTTGCTCATAGTTCTTGGCACTGAACTTTGAACATAGCCAATTCAAAGAAAAAGGTTGAAGGTGATTCCAAAGCTCCATCTACCTTTCTACCACTGGCTTCTTCAAAGTCATATTAATACGTTCCCTACTTTGGAAATCTTTAGCAGCAGTAAGAAATACTCTTGTAAAAGAGTTAACAGCCAGTGTCTGATCACAAGTAGTCTCATGCTCTTGCCCATCTTTTTGTAGGTCCATTTATGGGTAAGGGAGAGGGCTTTCCCACATACTCAATATGAAATTGATTACATACTGGCCTTGATAAAATGCCCCCAAACAGGAATATTCCAATTCTGATAAATCTCTGCTAAACTTGTAACTGTCATATTAGAAAAAGGTCAGAGAACAAGAGTTTGGTGTTCGCAAAGTGCTCTGTAATTCTTACAAGGAGGCACCACAGAGAAGCAATAAGGGGCAAAGGGTTTTGAGATATACAGAGATATGTATAGAATTGCACACTAATCCAAGATAGGGAATATTACCACTTGTAGTATCAGTAGAGATTTTTTTTCTCTTATGAAGTCTTGGGAGTGGTGGAACATTCATCTTCTGGTTTTGATAACTCAGTTTCAGATGTTTGCTGAGGAAGTGCAATTCAGCATACCGAGCGACCTTGAACTTGTAAGCGAAAGCAAATAAGTGAGAACAGCGCAGGAAGCGATAGGCAACAGCACCCCTGTCCAGCGCCACACCTTGGGTCTGCTCTGACACACACTGCATGACTTCAGGCACATCTGCTTTTGCCCATTATCTGCTACGCAGAGAAAAGGACTAAGAAACAAAGCTGGCATGTAAATTCATGAGACGTCCGAATTTACATTAGCGTTGCTTAGACAGAGGATATTGATTAGACACCAAGAGGAGGCTCTGCTGGTTCTGCCCAGTGGAGTGGAACAAATCATTCTACTTTCTCACTTTGTCCCCGCTTTAGAGTAATGGGTGTTACAAAGAAGCTTGGTACAATGGGAGCAGGAGACCAAACTGCAGGTCAGACAGTGAGGACATTGAGAGGCATCCGCTGAGTGCCTGCTCCTGCATCTGGATTTCTCAAGACCGTGGGACAGCAGTAGAAATGCAGGAGGCGGTGACAAGGTTGGGCATTTTTCCTAAAAACTTGGGAGGTCAGCATTGCAGGGAAGAGGCAGAGTGGGCACCCACCTCGCTCCCAATGCAGCTACAGACAGCTCAGTGCGTCGAGTGTGACATCCAAAAAACTTTTATCCCTTTGAAAAGCAACATCTCAACTTTTAGGCTGCGCAGAAGCAGGCTCTTTTCTCTTGTTTTAGAGCCCGTTAATGTTACAGTAACAACCGTTTTGTTATTTTGTGTATTTTGCACTGGGTGAAATGCGTTTTTAGTTGAGTCTTGCGCTGGAGCACACCAAGCGCGAGCCCGCAGAACCACAGGGCAGCTGGCATTTAGCCAGCACCGCCTGGCTGTGTAATACGGGCACCGCTAGGGATCTTTGCATTAGCCAGTCTCGTCCTCGCGGAGAGTGGGTCCGTCTCCCTTCCGGCCCTCCAGGTCCATCTCACCCCGCACGCACAAGCAGACGAACGGACGCAGCGCCCGCCGGCGGCCCCGCGCGTCCCTCTCAGAGCGCGAACGCGGCCCCGCACAAAAGGGGAGGACGCCGGGTACCGAGAGCGTTCCTCGCCGCCTCCGGCCCGCCCGGCGCGGCTGGGTATCGCCGCTCGAGGCGGCCCGGAGATCCGCCCCGCGGCTCCCCGCAAGGAGCCCGGAACCTCCGCGCGGTACCGCTAAGCGGCGGCTCCGGCTCCCGGCGCCTCACTGCGGATGAGACGGCTCCCAGCCCGCCGGGTTCCCGGCCGCCCCTTCGCCGGCGGCCGTCTCTGCGGGCTCACCCCCCGGCACG
This sequence comes from Tetrao urogallus, assembly GCF_951394365.1. Taxonomy (NCBI): domain Eukaryota; kingdom Metazoa; phylum Chordata; class Aves; order Galliformes; family Phasianidae; genus Tetrao; species Tetrao urogallus. The sequence goes on along the minus strand of NC_136818.1, from coordinate 16,233,894 downwards.
GCCGCCACCCGCACCCACCTCGAAGAAGCCGGCCCTGCCGCCCATCCTGCGCGCCGCCGCGGCGCCGTCCCCGGCCTCGCGCCGCTGCCAATCGGGCGGCGCCGGCCCCGCGGAGGGGACCCGCGGCGAGCGGGAGCGCCCGGCCCCGCCCCGTCGGGCTCCGCCCCTTCTGGCCCCGCCCCGCCCCGCCCCGGGAAGCGCGAGGCAGCAGCTTCGCCGCTGGGCCGGAGCGTGCGGCTTCCGTCGCTCGGCCGTGCGGATATCGCGACGGTCGGTTCCGCTCGGGGGCGGTGCTGCGGGATGCGCTCCTCGCTGGGGCAGTCGTGAGTGCGGGACGCAGCGCCGGGTCGCGCGGCGCTCCGGGTTTTTGTGGTTTATGGAATAAAATCCGTGCTTTCGCAAATCGGCGGCGCGCTCGCTGTCACGGCTGCTGCGGAACCGCCGTGACGTCGCTGCACTGCGTTTTAAGTTTCATCCGAAAGAAAGCACGACAGAACCAAACGGGCACCCGGTTTCTCTGAGGGCTCCTTGCTCGTCTTCTCTGGATCCCCACGCATTACTCACGGCGCCGCGACCGAACCTCGCATGGCCGCGGCGATTTCCGCGAGCTAAACGAGCGCCATTGGTTCAGCGGCCGCAGCCGGCCACCGTCCGCACGAAGCGGAGCGGCCGCCCGCCTCGACCTCTCGCTCCGCCCCGCCGGCGCGCGTGAGGCTGCGACGGCGGGGCGAGCGGCGCTCGGTGCGCGCTGCCTCCCAGGCCAGGCCCTCCCCGCTCCGCCCCGCCGCCCATTGTCCTCGCGCCATGTGACCGCGGGCGGTTACAAAGCGCGGGCCGCCCGCCGCTCCGCCTGCTGAGTCACGGCGCCACTCGGTGCCGCTGCAGCGCGAGGCTTCGCCATGGAGACGGAAAGCGCTCGCGCTCTGCTGGAGCGAGCGGATACCCTCAACCTGCAGACCGGCAACCTGCTGAGCTGGGGCTGCGGCCGCAAGAAGTGCCCCGCCACCCCCAGCGAGGAGGTGAGCGGGCGGCCCCGGGCCGTCAGGGGCCCTGCGGCGGGAGGCTGTGGGCCGGCGCCTGAGGGAGCGCTGGGGGCCCTTCGCCGGCGCGTCTGTGGAGATACAGCCGACCTTCGGGGCTTCGTCCGCTCGCTTTCCGGGCGCCCGTTACCAAGGGCGACGCGATCCGGCAGGCCGTGCCTCCCCGCAGCCGCCGTGAGAAATGCCGACGGCGCGGCGGTGTTGCGGCAGCCGCTGCGCGGTGCGGGCCGGGCCGGCGGCGTTCGGACTGGGGGTGGGGCTGATCCCGTGAGCCTGGAGCGGCTGCGTCGAAACGCGTCGGGCCGAGCGGCCGGTGAAGTGCTGTCCGCCTTGAGGGCAGCGCCGGGGCTGGTAAGCTGTGGTGGTTGAGGCTGTGCCTGATGTAACCGCGTCGTGCGTCTGGTCTCGGGGAATCAGGCTGTAAGGCGTGCTTCGTTCAGGAGAATGACGTGACGCAAACGCTCATTTCAATCAGTGAGGTTCTCCTTTCCAACTTAGAATCATTTTAATGCTTCAGTGACGGTGACAAGTTTAGGCGAAGTGCAGTCGCTGATGTCTTCTTTGAAGACTAAAGTGATCTGCTGTTTTTAAATGTACTTTTGATTAATATTTCAAAGCCATTACCTCTAGCACTGGATGTCATTGCCTGCAATCATTCTAGCCAACTGGAGCATCCTGTGGCTGTGGACTACAGAGCTCCTGCTTTGCTGTCCGACCAGGTGCCTGAAACTTGACCTCATGCGCTCAGCAGAGCTGCTTAGAGCTGCACTGACATGATGCTGTGTTATAAGTTGGCTGAATGTGCGACTGCACACAGACCATGGGAGTGGTGACCACGCGGAAAGGCAATGCGATACCAAGGAAGAGTTCCTCGTACTTTTATGTGGATGTTGTGAAGTAATGGCTCCTATTTTGGCCCCATTACTGATTGCTGTGGCACGTGTGAAATAGATCCTGCAGCTAAGAAGATGCTGCAGCATCACCAGCAAATGGTGTCAGTACCATCTGGAAGGTTATTGAAGAATGGCGGTGTGCACAGCTGGTCCGTTGGAGTATTTCTGGACATTTGATTACAGAGACGTTTTCATTTAAACATAAGGCTGCCAACTTGCTGGCATTGCTGGAATTCCAAAACCAGCATAATTTATCAGAAATAAGTGAGTTTTAATCTATTATGCTTAGTGTGGCAGTGTGTGGTGTTCCTAGTGTGAGAACAGAAGCAGAACATTGAGAAGAATGAACTGTAGGGCTGGTAGCAGTGAGCTATAACCGCTGTGCTGCTCAGAGGCACTGGGCGCACTGTGTGCCTCACTGTGCTGGGAGGAGGCGGTGTGCCCTGGGGACAGAGCTTTGTTCAATCCAGCACTGCAGCAACAGGGAGTGGCAAAGTAGTAGAAATGGGATATACATCTTGAGCAGTCCTGCACTTTTCTTCAGACAGGAGAAGATTGCCCGTGTTGATTGGGAACATAATGTTAAAGAATTCTAGCGTCACGGATAGCTGCTTAGTGAAGTCAGTTCTTGACTTTTGAGTCAATTACTTTATTCCTCACGTTTTAAGTGTCACACATAGTGTTCTTACAGGATTATGTCTTGTCTCTGTGGTGTTGGATTCCTGTATGGTGGTATCACAGAATGGCCAGGGTTGGAAGGGACCTCAAGGATCATGAATCTCCAAACCCCCTGCCACATGCAGGGCCACCAACCTCCCCATTTAATACTAGACCAGGCTGCCCAGGGCCCCATCTGACCTGGCCTTGAACACCTCCAGGAACGGGGCATCCACACCTTCTCTGTGCAGCCTGTTCCAGCACCTCACCACTCTCATAGTAAAGAATTTCCCCCGGCATCCAACCTAAATCTCCCCTCCCTCAACTTAAAACCATTTCCCCTTGCTCTGCAGTTATCAACCCTTTCAAAGAGTTGATTCCCCTCCTCTTTGTAGGCTCCCTTTAGAGCATTGGCCTTGGTGTGGAGTGTAATGGGTTCTGAGTTCGTGTTAGTTGTCCCAGGAAACTGCCATTCAGAGATATAAGAAGGTATTTGCACAGATATAGAATACTTTACTGCCCTTTCAGCAACATGGGCTTTTGAAGTGCTTCTCTCACAGCAGATAGTCTGACAGTGCATAGCATTAGTCTGCAGGGTGGCATGTTAGAGGGAAGGGTACAGGTACAGCTGAAGCACTGGTGCAATATTCAGTTTGTTAATTAGCTTACTAGGCTTAATGAGTGTAGCAAGGCAAACCTATTCATGTTCATAGTCAGAATTGTTACCAGATCTATTTCACATCTGGAAGAAGGAAAAGTGCAACTGAAGGTAGGATCTAAAGGATCCTCCTAGAAATTTGATACAATGGAATAAGGTGGAAAAGGGTTGCACCTTGGAAAGAGAGGTTATGAATGTAATAAGTGACTGTGATGTTGTTACAGCACATATGCTGTTATCTGTTTACTTTGCAACTTAATAATCTCTGCATTTAAAAAAAAAAAAAGCCCACAATGTAGGCCTCTATTTCTTGCATACAATTCCTTTTAGGATGGTGTTGGTCAGAAATAAATGAAGTACGGTACTTGTGTTACTGCTCAAACTCTTTGAAAGAGGAGAAGAATTCTTCTAGAGTTAGCTTGCTTGAACAAGTTTCGTATGGAAACTATGGAAGAAGAATCATTTGTGGTTGAAGAAATTGGATCACGAGTTTACCTGCTGTCTGCCATATGTCTGTGAATCATTGTATTTCTATGCAATTGAAACATAAACACACCTGAATATCAAAATATTTTTTAGGTGCGGGACTGCATTCAGAAAACACTGACTGAATGGAGCTCAAAGGTTGGAAGAGATCAGAATCAGGTAGGAGAGACTGTGCACCTTACATTTGAACACAAATATGTACTTTTAAAATATGAATGAATCTACTGAAATTTTATGAATGTCTGCAGCTCCAGATACCTTAAAATAGTATTTCTCAACCCTCCTTCTTGGTTGCTTTTTCTCTGTTTGTTTTCATGTGTGATATTTCTTAGCCTCTTGAGATTCGCTGAAGAATCCTGTTGATGGGGAAATAAGAATTCTCAGCTGAGGAAGCTGTTGGGTTTCTTTGCTTGCTTTGTTTAAGAAGGTAGTTTGCCATAGTGGTCTCTTTACATCCGAAAAGCAAATTACTCCTAAATGTTGTTCCAGTAATTTGTATCAATATATATGTAATTCGTATCAATATATATGTTGTGTGTGGTTGTTTGTGTTGGGTTGTATTTCTTTTTTTGTCATACAGTATTTTCCTCTGACTTCACATAGGTCAAGAGGTGCTGTGTTACTTTGTTTTTGTGTAACTGCGCTTTTATGCTATGTCTGTTTCTGTAAGGTTTTTGTTGTGGAATTGTGTTTGAATTAACAATAGTGTTCAGAAACTTACTGTCACCTATTGACAAGTTGTCTCATGTGATTTCTAAAGGAAATGGCAGAGGTTCTGGAATGTACCGTAGCTCAAGCTGTAGAAAAAATGAATCCTGAAGAAAGGGATGAACTGAAAGTATCAGGTAAGAATGCAGATTTTTAAAAAAAATCTGGTTGGATGAAAGGGTTTCATATGCTGTTTTTAGTAGGAAGTTCACATGTATATATTTTTTCTTCTTGCTTTGTAATGGCAAAGTCAAATGTCATCAGTGCTCACTGTCGTGCTTACATCAGTTAGCTGAGAAACACCCAAACATGTTTCAGGTTTTAAAGCTGCTCATCATTTTTCTACTTTAATTTCCATCCCATTGGGACATTAAAAAAATATTTTGTGAATCTTTGACTTTGCTGTAGCAAATTATCACAGACAGTGCTACAGTGAAGAAAAAACATTGGAAGCACATTTATTTGCATAACTGTGCCAGGTCAAATGTGATGAACTTGGAGGAAGTCCAAACTAACGCTAGGACATCCCAACTTCAGTAAGTTCTGAAGAAATCTTTGTACTGCTGTCCCAGCTTTACGGCTTACTGGGCCCCTAATTGGATGAGTTCTTATTCTCAGACTGTGCAACTCTCAAATTTAAGAGACCAGTGTTGTTTTTGGGCAGTTATGTTCCAGAATTTTTTCAGATTTTTGAACTGATGAATACTCTTACAAGCCCTTACCAAGAGCTCTTAAATAGCTATTTGCTGCTGCTATATATGCTGCATATTTAGTAATTGCTGGCTTGTTCAGTTATGGATTTGTTTCTTTGAAAACAGCAAAACTTTTCATTGTTGGATCAAGCTCTTCATCAATCAGAGATGCAGTGGACATGGGTAAGTGTGAAACTTGAACTTCAAGGCTTTTTTTATTTCTTTTACTTCAGTATTTAGATCTAAATTTAGGACATTTTTTCCACTTGAGATGTACTTAATGACCGTTGCAAGTATATGCTCTTTTCCTTTAAAGAGAAGCATAAGTAGTCAAGTATAATTTATGCATTATTTCAGTCAGTAAACTTACTAAATGTGCATCTCTGTAAAAACTCAAGTTTGATTCTTTGCTCCAGGCAGGAGCAAGTTCTTAATCTTTCACACAGATCTTATTAAATAGTGAGAAGCATGTGGTATTTTTGTAACAATGATACAGGAAGTTTTTTACCAGTTAAGAAACAACTAACAACACTATGAATTTCACTGCTAACTGTGATATTTTAGATCTGTAAGTTTGATTCTTGGCTAAGGATATTGTGTTACCGGTATTTGGCTTCTAACGAGAATTCTCAAATGGTGAACTGGAAGCAGTGAAGCAGCAGCTGTGTTGTTTCTGCTGAATTTGAGATGTGATGCTGCTTATGTTCTTACCTCATGAAAAAAAAAATTGCTGTTGTTATTTTTCAGCATGTTCTTCCCTTGGAGTTGCTCAGTTAGATTCGGTCATTATTGCTCCACCTCCTATTGAAGATGGAGATAATCTCTCTTTGGAGTATCTGCAACCTTATTGGCAAGAACTTGAAACTCTAGTTGAAAGCAAAAAGATTGTTGCCATAGGCACCTCTGACCTTGATAAAACACTTCTAGAGCAGCTGTACATATGGGCACAGGTGAGAACGAACTTCATAATTGCATTTCTATGGCAGAATTTTGTTGGTTGCCATGTTGTATAATTTAGTGTATATTATTTGTTATAATAGTTTAAAAAAAAAAACAAAAAAACCAACAACAACAAAAACTGGCTCCAATTATTTTCAGCATCTTACTGACTGTCATAATGTTGTTCAATGGGGGGAACGCTCCAGATGTGATTGTCACTTGTTCAGTGTTTTTTCTAAACAGGTCCCCGAGGACTGTAGGCCATGGGTGGGTTCAGTAGTAGTAATGTGAAGAAGTAGGGGGCTTAGTTTTGAACATCCTTATGAACAGGACCATAAAAACTACTCTTAAACCTTAAGGTTTATTCCAGTGATGTTTTGATTATAGCTGTTTGGACTTCAGAGAATGGAGGGGTTTCCCTTTGGAAAATGCTTCTTGAATGCTAAACATAAACTGAAAGAGGAAGAGAGACTGAATCAAGCAGCATAATGTTTGCTTGTCTAATGTGACTACTTGCCTTGTCATACTTGAGTGCCAGAGGTCACTACTAGTATCTGACCATGCTTGTGTAAGCTTAGGGATTTACTGTTTTGGTATCAGTTCTTTGAATACTGCTCTTGCATTTCTTTTGTGATGTGTGAACATGACAAAACTGTTTTATAGTCCTCACTCTGTTGTATATTGAGATAGTTCAGGGAATTGATAACCATCTGCACAGTGATCATGGATGTAGACTGTGGTGAGCAGTCAGTGGGAAAGTCCCTTTTAACTTGATATGTTTTATTTGAATATATGAAAGGCTGCAAATTGTATATCCTTAATAAACCTGAATTTTGAGATCTTTTTTGAAGCAACACCCCTATAACATTCTTACTGCAGAGAGGGGGTAGAAATACTCTGGTATTTAGGGAGCGCAATAGACAGGAAGCCACGATGGGTTAGAATGTGCCTCACTGTGATGGTACCTGAAGTGAGATCCTATGTTGTTTTGTGCCCCGGGCTGCGGGAAGTTGCAGGTGTTGGAGTTGGTTGTTGAGCGACGTGTGGAACTTCTGTCCTTGCTCAGGTCTCACAGCAGTGGTCAAGGCAGATTGGTCCAAGCGCTGCAATACAGGCGTAGGTGCGAAGAATGACAATGTATTTTCTTATGAAAGCATTCTGTTACTTTCAGGTGAAACCGAGTAGCAATCAGGTGAACCTGGCTTCCTGCTGCGTGATGCCGCCTGATCTCACAGCATTTGCAAAACAGTTTGACATACAGCTGCTAACTCACAATGACCCGAAAGGTAAGACTTTGCAAGATGGCCTAACAGTTCTGCAGTGTTCAGACATGTAATGGTAACCAAAGGCTTCTAAATGCACGTATTCAGTCCAAAATCAGGAATGATCTTTCTCTGCACTTCAAACTTCGTTACACTTGATTCCTGAATAAAGGATTTTAGAAAGTTCATCTCTACAAAGTATTATATAATACAAAGTATTATGCTCTTGCTTTCCCTTCCAGAGGAGGGAGGGAGAGAGGGTGCAAAGGCAACAAGTCTTCCACCATGGGTTAGTCCTTTGAAATAGTTTTAATTGGCAAAAACAATGTAAATATAAGAACAAAGTACTGAGATTTTTTTTTTACTATGCTTCATTCAAAAATAACTTATTTATATAAATCACGTAAACTCATTTTGTTCTTGGTGAAGGGCAGTAAATGACAAATGGGAGTCTACTTGCCCAGAATTTTTCTGCGGAGATCTTGCATGAGAGCGTTGATGGTCAGTCAGTTGATCTTTGCATAATGTTGGAAACAGGAAATTATTACACTTCATGATGGATTCTTTCATTTGTGATGACTTTCACAAATTCTTTTTGTAACTGTTTGAATTCTTCAGTTGTTTAGAGCAGTTTATAAAATGGTTGAAGGACTTTTAAGACTTTCTGTAGTCTCTAGAACTCTGAGCTATTAGCTCACTGGAATATACTGGAGTATCGCATTCATTTCTCAAAACTCATCAGAAGATCTTTGCTGTAATGATACCTTAAATATCTTGCTGGAACTGTAAGCCTGAAGTCTTAACCAATACTTTGCTCATTCCTTTCCCACACATTTCTTCCTGATCAACAGTTGTCTTTTTTTTTTTTTTTTTCCTTTCTTCTCCTTTCCTCCCTTCCCCCCCTTAAGTTAAAAACAAAACCAAAAAAACAAAAGCCAGCTCTGTATGAAATGCTATCTAAGTACCTGCTTTATAGTATCACCGTCAAAACCAATGGGTTACGTCAGTGCTTGAGAATGTGTCAGTTCCACCCTAGCAGGCTACAAGATGAATTGCCATTCAATGTGGCAAATTCCACATCCAAAACACAGCCTGTGATTTAATAGCTAATCTCAATCAAGAGTCATGAAATGAAGAAGAGAATTTTGTTTGAAAATAAGGCAGAGTCATTTTCTCATGCATTGTTTGCAAAGCCTAGTTTTTCTGTCTTGGTCAGCTGAAAAGTCTTGAGACTATCTTTGGGAATGCTCCTCATCAGATTGTTGCTTTGACTGACTTTCCAGAGGAAACTAGGAGAGTTTGTATATTCCTGGTCATCCTGCTTTTTAGCAATTATCCTTGTTTTCCTTGATGCTTTCTGAGCTTATTCCCATGAGTCCCATTACAGGAGATGCTATAAAGGCTGAGCTTCTTGTGGCTGCAAAAAGAACTCTGCTGCTGCTCACTACTTTGCTGATTTCAGCCTCATGCTTTACTGCTCTCTGATTTGTCTAGCTAGTGTCTTGACTTTAATTTTTGCTTTTTCTTGCTAGTAGCTCTGCTGATCAGCTCCATTAGATGTGGTGGAATTCTGTTTATTGGTTCTATGGCAAATAATGTTTGTTAAAAGGCAAAAGCTGTCCTGAAGATTTATTCTGAAATGTTGAATGGAATTTCCCTTGTATGTATTCAGGAGTGGATACCTGATGCTGCTGAAGGTTTTCACTGTAGGCAAAAGATTCTCTTACTAAGTGTTGCTTTTTGCAGCTGTTTGTCTGGCATTATTTAAAGCATGAATATTCCTTTTTAACTTTAGAATTACTTTGTGAAGCAAGTTTTCAAGAAGTTCTTCAGGAAAGCATCCAGAACATCAAAGCACACGAATGGATTCCTTTATGGATTCTGCGGTATTCAGTCATTGTTAAAAGCAGAGGAATTATCAAGTCCAAAGGCTATATCATGCAAGCTAAAAGAAACGCCTCTTAAAACCCTTCACCTTTTTTTTATTCTTTGAAATGTCCTACTGTTTTAATTTCTGGGGGATGGGAGGAACATGCCTTTTTCATAGAGAGACTTTACATCATTTATAACAAAGACCAGAAGTTGTAATTATTGAGCATGATGTCAGAAGGAGCATCTGCAGTGTTCTAATGATATATTTTTTAATGTACTGACCAGTTCATTAAAAATGTTTTGGCTTTACTGTTGAAATGATCTATAAAGAAACAGCTTAAAGTATTTCTTCTTATGACCAGTTCACTGTAGGAGTTCTGATTATATTTTAGCTACCGCTAGGCAGCATAGGGAAACATATATTTTTAAGTTCAATTTCTCTTTAATATTTACTAATGTGGTAGGAACATGGATTTCAAACATTCAAGGACTGATTTTTTATTTTTATTTTTATTTTTTTTTAATAGAAAATTGCCATCTTTCATGGAACAATTATTCTAAATAAACTGTCTTTACTTCTTATGTATATAGGCAAATTAGTTGTTTAATTTGTGTGGATGGGAAAAATTGGTTTATTTTTAATATATCATGTTTATATATTAAAAAAAAAAAAGCAATTCTCTGATGTAGAAAGAAGCATCTTCCAAATTGCTTTACTTTTTATGATTTGGAATTCCTTCTGTCTTTTGTGCCTGTGTGCTTTTAGTACTTCACAAATGATGGCATCTTCGCCATTTCAAGTAGAAAATGTTCCACTGTGTGTTTAAAATTAAGAACTGGAAACAAATGATGAGAAATGTGTTAATCAGGAATCCAGTAGTACTTGGTTTGTCCTCAGCTGTGTGTGTTTGTTCTTCTAATGTTCAAGAGCTATGCAATCTGAATCAGCCATGGCAGAAACAGTGGGAAATGTTAAGGCTGCTGACTGTGTGATCATGTAAAAGGGATGATGATTCTGAGGATTGCCTTGGAAACGGCCTTGCTTGGGTGCCACTCAGAAATGAAGCAGACAAAGATTGTCTTAGACTTAGATAATCTTTCTGTTTGGCAGTAGCTTAATGGTCTGGCTTTGGAGTCTTAGGGAGAAATGGCTGCAGCTAAGGCCGGTTTAATGTGCTCTTTAAATTTCCTTGGCATTAAAATCAGAATAGATGGCAAAAAAAAAAAAAGAGCTCTGTCTGTTCACCAGGGGTTCTAAGTGTCTAGAATCCAATGCTCATTTTCCTCTGGATTTCAGGTAGGAGTTACTAGTACTTCTTATTAGTACTAGTTAAATTATTTGTATGTATTTATTTTGAGCTTAGGGCTGTGAGGAAACAAATTTCCACCATTTTTTAAATTCTATTGTGCAGGCAGCGAGTTGAGTCTGAGTGCTTGTAGGCACTGTGTGGAAATACCAGCTCGCTCTGAACCATTCCACTAAGTTACAAGATGATTCTTTAAGATGCCTTTGAGTTCTTCACTATCTTATGTGTATATGGCAAACCCTAGGAATGCGTGGATTTCTACTGCTGCTTCAGTTGTTTTGATAAACAAGAGGCAGAGAACTTGAACTAGTAATGTATCAATAAAATGTTCTGTTTTTTTCCTCCTGAACAAAATGTAGGGTTTATGTCGGGTCAGTGTGCATCAGATCTGGAAAAGGTGTTTCCTTTGTACCTTGTGTATGGCACTGAGTTGTGTGCTGCTGCTGATTAACCACTCTGAACTGTTTGCTGCCATTATTTGATTGCATGTGTGTTCTGTCAATGGGAATTCCCTAAAATAAGAGCTGTGCTAAAACAATGCACGTTGCCCTTATGGTGTCATTATTTACTTTCCAGCTGTCAACTGCGTTCTCTTGCTTTAGGAAAATGCCCTTTAAGACAGTCTTGTTTTTGCGATGTCATTGATAGCATAACGACTTATCAGCTTTTCAATATTACTCTCTGTGCAGAAGTCTGAGAGGTGGCATTTCTTTCAGAGACGAATTAAAAACCGAAGTTCTTTTAGGCCGTTGTATGAATTCTCATTGTCCTCCTCCTACTTTTTCACCTTATCGGAGCCTTTGTCATAAAACGTGTATTTTAAGCTGAGCTCCCGAACGCGGTGCCTCCTCCCCGCTGCGTGGTGCCGTACGGGGAGGGGAAAAACAACAACAAAAAAAAAGAGCATTGTCGCTACTGAAGAAGCGTCGTAGCTCACGTTCCTCCCCCCTCTCTGCTTTCACCTTTACGCCAGACTCGGTTCTCAGGGATGAGAATGTGGGGATTAAAATTAAAATGAATGGGATGGGAATGTGGAGAAGCTCGGGACGCCCGAAGCGCCGAGTCGTGCGTTGCGACGGGAGGCAGAGAGCAGCAGCGGACATAGCCGGTCCTTGCTCTGCCGCCTCCGTCTCCCGGCCGTCTTTCCGCTCCGGGGCCGGAACTCCGCCGCGGCCCGCCGGGGGCACCGCCCCGCGGAGCGCCGCCGGAAGGGCGGGCGGAAGAGGCGGGCGGCGGCGCGGTGCGGTGCGCACCATGGTGGCCACCAGGCGGGCGACGCGGCGGCGGGAGGCGGGGACGGCGGCAGCCGGGGGTGACGGACCCGGCGGCGCGACGGAGGTGAGGGGGGCCGGGAGCTGGCGGGCCGCGGGCGGCTGCCCCCGGCGTGGGGTGTGGGCGCGGGGCCGCAGCGGCCATCTTGCCCCTCGCGTGTCGGCGCGGGCGCCCGCAGCGGGCGGCTCGGGAGCTGCGCGGCGGGGCCGCGAGGTCCTGCTGCGCTCCGGCCGTGCCGCCGCCCGCGGAGCCTGAGGTCCTCGTGCGCCGAGCGGCCGCGTGGCGGTTCGGGTTGGAGATGAGAGCTCGCCTTGGGTCGGCTGGTTCTGTTCTTTCTGTTGTACGGCGGTTACGTTAGCGCCGTGCTGGGGCCTTTTCACAAGGTGTGTCGCTAGTCGTGCAGGCGCGGAGCGCTCAGGCAGCAGGTTTTACGTCGATCCGGCTTTGTTCTGTTAGGAAATACTTTGCAATCTGAGAATGCTTTTTCTGCAACAGGGGAAGCGTTTCCACCATCTTGATCCGCTTTGCAGGGTCACTTCCAAGCACTAGAGAAACAGGCATTGCAATTGCAGTGCAGGCCATCCGTCCCTATAACTGCTGGCGCAGTTTTTTATACATATATATATTTATATATATACATAGTTGAGCAATGTGGCACATTTCAGAATGTCACCTCTGGACCTGCTTCCCATGACAGCTTGCCAGAATTTATGGATTGAGGCAAAGTACTGATTTTATGTTTCTTGATTTTATGGTTTTCTTTATTCTGTGATTTTGATTGAGAGACAATAAATCGTTAAGTAAGGGATGATATAGTAATGCTCCTTCCACGTAGATGGGGCTTCTTGGAGATCTATAGCACGGTAACGGCATGATAAGGTTTGTGTAAGAAGGATTGTCAGTGATTTGCACAGTATGTCTTTTATGGGATTATCTTATCCTTTAATACCACATTTTGTTTTCCTCTTCTAGACTGTATCTGCTGAAATTGGTACTTCGGTATCTACAAGGATGTCCAGAAGGAGTAAAGCAGTTTGTAAACCTGCTGTAATTCGGGAATCTCAGCTGGAAGAGGTGGACCATGCAGGAACAAAACCAGATGTCAGTGATAGCACAGAGATGCAGATGAGTAGAAATGAGAATACAGCTGTTCATTCAGCACAATCATCTGCCGATCCACAGGCTGATGGAGATGTGTCAGAGGCAGAATCAAACTGTTCTGCTGTGTCTGGTCTTCAGACACCTCTGTTTATAAGAGTAACGAGAAGGCGACAAATTGTAGTTCCTTATCAACCAGCTTCCCCTTTGAAAAAAAGACATAACAGGACTGCTTTTCTAAATGAGTTAAGCAGAACTGTGGATGAAGATGATGTCTCTGAAGCTGAGTCTTGCTCCTCTGCTGTTTCTGATGTCCGGATGCCTAATTCTACCAAAACTACGAGAAATAGGCAAAGCAGGAAGAAATTGCAGTCAGATCTTGTTTGTGAAGCCCAGAGTGAAGATATCTCTGATGCAGAGTCATGCTGTTTTCATCAGGAGCCGTCCATTACTGCCAAACGAACTACTAGGAGCACGCAAATGAAACTGCAAGCAGAAAATACTCAGCATGCTGAGAAAGTAAACAAAATTGTTTCAAAACCTGAGAATGTAAATGAGGACACAATTAAATCTGAGTCAGACCTAATTTCTGACTCTAGCCCTGCTGCAGGATTTAACATAGAAGTTGCTTCCTTTGTCACTGAGTGTAATAAAGAATCTGGTTCACCTAAGAGCGAATGTTCTCCCAAGTCTGCTAATCTAATCCCTAATGAAGGTGTGAAACAGAACTTTTTGAATGATATGGCACCTAGTAGTCCTGAAAAAATGGGAAAAAAAAGTACTGAATCACCAGTAAAAAAAGCTTTAACAGATACTCTGGTTGTTGAGGTAGATGATTCAGAGGAAGAAAGTGGCCAGATGCAGGAAGAGCACAGTAAAGTACCAGGGAAGGTGACGTTGAAGATTATGGATGTTTGTTTGACGGACTGCATGAGTCCCAAAGTGTTTTTAGAATCCCCAGGGGAAATAATACCAAATGAAAATGAAGCAGTGCCAGGAAACAGAAGAGTAGATGCTGAGGCAGCTGTTGAGAGAACTTCCACCCACACCTGTGAATTAAGAAAGGGTGAACAGTCTAGAGGATCAAGCAGCCCAGGGAAGGATGTGCCTGTTGCACAAATGACTGATAGCATAATTAGTAGCTGTAGAATGGTTGGAATCAGTGTAGACAGCAGTGAAGACCAAACAAGAGAATGTGCTGAATTTGTATCCCGCAGCAGTGAAAGATCCAGTGATGAAAATGATTCCTTTGCATTGTTACTGAGCAAAGATGGAAGTGGTGAATCTGAGAACTGTGATGCGACAGAAGGGAATCTGAGTGACACAGAGGCAGAAGAGAGGACTCCTTCCGTGAACAAATCTTTAGAAAAGAATTCACTGCATGTTGAAGGCCTTTTTGTAATTGATACTGAGCCTGGCATGGGTTCCAGCCGAAAGTATTACCTGGATCAGGTAGAGCAAGGTAGTGATGTTGAAAGTAAGCATGAAGGGAGTGAAAAAGAAGAATCCTCAGATCTAGAGGAGGCTGAAGAGGAACTAATAGATGAAGATGAGAAAGATGAAGATGATGACTTGTTGAAAAATAAAATTGATGTGTAAGTGTCTTTCCGGGAGTAGCTAAAAAAACATGCATTACGTTAGGTGCATGCATCAGATATGCATATTACACACTAAACGGCACAGAGTGAAAGGGAGTAATGTTGTCACAGATGTGGATAATTTAGTTGTTCTGATTATCACGTAGAATTGTAATTCACTTATTTTTTTCAGTTTTACATGTAGCAGAACAGAAATATCTGAAACATTTAGGCATCTTGAGGCCTTGTATGCATTCAGCTTAAAAATGCAATGTGAAACTGATTTAAACTGGTCTGACTTAATTGCTTACTCAGGTCACAGTTTTCTTACTAATCTTTTATTTTTGTATTATTTTTAGTTCAAATGTAAATAATAGAAATCCAGTAAATGACTTACACATTGCTTAGTTAGATCATCCTTTTTATTTCTGAAAAGTTGCTCTTATGTTCTCAATTCTTGTTTTTAAAACATGGCTTAAGGAAGATAAGATTAAGATAGATTGTGATATGTAACACTTCAAGTGAAACCAGCATACAATTATAGAATAATATAGGCTAGATGGAACCTATTGAGCTTACCTAGTCCAGCTCCCTGCTAAAGCCCCTTTGTATGCTTCAGATGTTTAAATACTCTGCTTAGGTCTGATAAGTAAGTCTTGCTATTTGAAGTTCCCTTTAGGTAGGCTAGAAATCCTACAAATAATTAGCCAGGTGTTCTGTATAAAGGTAATCAAAGATGACTGGTTCATAGTTTAAAAGAAAGTTTACCTATCTACGCATTCTAGCTATAAGTATCTGATACACCTGTTTAAATATCATTGTGTTTTTCCGTAGTACTTGATAGGTGTCGTGCATTCTTGTTATTTGAAGGCTCTTTCTGAGTCAGCCATCATATATTGTTTAATAGCTTAGTTCCTAGCACTGTTGTACAATTACTTGTCATTCCAGACAATGTTTCTCTGATGAATTCTGGTGCCTTCATATTTTTCACTAAGAGCTGAAAATAATTTGGGGCTTTTTTTTCCCCCCTCCTCTTAGCTAGCAAGCTTTTACATGTGTAGAAGAAGGATGCTGGTTATAAGTTATTTTGGCATGGTTAAGCAAACTAAGAACTAAATTTTATAGAAGATAAAAGATCTAAGATAGAATAGAGCATTGGAGTAAATGTGAAGGATCTGTGGAAGTGAACCCACAGGAGTTGTTCTTATTCAGCCCTCGTTCTGTATAATGGCATGAGTGAACTTGTCACAGCTTAATGATGTATTTCTTCTAAATATTGAGAGTAAAAGTCTCTGCAGTGCTGAATGTAATTTGGAAGAAGATGAAAAATATATTTTTTCTGTTTATTCCTCTCACAGGGCATTGCAAGATTTGATGCAATATTCTAATCATTTACTGTTTCCCTTTTTAGTTTGCATCTTTCCAGCAGCATAGACCCCGGTTTGAATATCAGGAAGCTTGGAGGTTTATATATTAGCTTTGATGGAAAAAAACAAAAACCTAGTACAAGTGTAATTAAGCAACTGAAGGAGAAAAAGAAGGACCAGGTAATGTGTTCACAATTTTGCATTACCTACAACTACAGTAATACTTGTTGTATTTGTTGGAGTTGTTATTTTAAAGAAGTGTCTTATTTTCTGCTTTGCTGAGAACTTCTACTTTTTTTGTGTTTACAATTCATTTCAGTGGTTAGAGTTCAAATACATATGACACTTCAGAAACTGCAAACCAGCTTGTACATGAGTGTTGTCTTGTAAAATAAAAAGAAGTTGATCGTGCATACATTTTGCCTGATGGTACAAACTGAAGGTCTGCTAATGAAATCTGTAGTCCATAGCAAGAATGAATTTCAGCAAATACAGAGTTATACCATACCTAGTATGAGATAGTAGTTTTATTTCAGAATACTCTGAGATAAAGAAAGTCCATTGTTTTCATGGGAGTGTTTTCTTAGACTTATCGACAATAACCTTCTTTATTCTGGAGCGTTTGCTGTCTTGCTTCTTCCAGAATTAGCCAGGGTTCTGCTCTGCCTATACGTTTTGAGGGTCTGTGCTTCTTTTGGTGGAGACTAAGGGAGGAGTTTGAACTGAAGTATTTGATTACAGTGATTATGTAGATTCTGCATCGTTCGTTTGGTAGGCTCTGTAAATGCAGGTGCATGGTAAAACTGATATCTCTGATTGATGTTTAAAAAATAACTCTTGCAGCTCTTGCAGAAGAGTATAATAACTCCAGATTTTGAAAGAAAGGAATGTGTCCCACCCCTCAGGGAGTCGCTTCAGCAGCTAAAGAAACAACGCAGAGTAAGTAAAGAGCTATAATGCCTCAGGTGACAAGAGAAGGTGTTCAGTAGAAAGCACCACACTGGCATTGTGCATACAGAGCTTGCAGGAAATGGAGTGGTGAACTACCACTTGATTCGTGCTGTTTATGGCCATCCTTTCAGCCTTTTAGTAGTCAGGGCAGTGAAGGGCAATATAATATGTGTTCATAATATACAGATATGTGGTTAATACAGTGCTGATGACCTTGTTAAAAGAGTCATAAAATATTTTTGAAGGTACTCAGTTAAGTTTTAAGTGCTTTATCTATCCTTTGGAGGTAGAAGTGGGGGAGATCCCATCTGTATTCTGTCCTGGTAACTGAATGCAGCTTTGTTTTTCTTGGTAGGCAGAGCGAGAGAAGACAACAGGTGACGGCTGGTTTGGTATGAAAGCCCCAGAAATCACAAGTGAACTGAAAAATGATCTTAAGGTGTTGAAGATGAGAGCTGCTTTGGACCCCAAACATTTTTATAAGAAGAATGATAGAGATGGTCTGCCCAAATACTTCCAGGTAAGGAAAAAGCAAAAGAAGACATTGTACTACTTTCTACCATTTTGAACTGTTACTCTCAACCTACTTTCTAGATAGTCTCTGTGTTTGTTGATTTAATTTCCTTAGCTAAATTATTAAGTATTTTGAGTACTTCACTGCAGTTTACAACTGCTTAACTCTACTGTTTAGGTGTATATGCTGTTTTTTATTTTGGCTGGTCTCGCAGGCCTGAACAAACGTGTGGCTTAATTCCTGTTTTGAGCCTTCAATGACTGGAGGTTCACTGTTTACTAAAGTATTAGCTTTTTTAACAAGTGCATAGATAATTAGAATTTATTTTCTTCTTAGCTAATGTAGTTTGAATGGAGACGACTAGCTTTGTGATCAGCTAGAATTTCTGCTACTGTAGCGTTCATCTTTGAAACACTGTGCATAAAGAAAATGTGCAAGAAGAAAGAAAATAAAATTACTACAGAAACTGTAGAAGTAGATTTGGTTGTATGTACTTATGTCTGTTTGAATAGTTAGTATGCTTGACATCATTGATTGCATCTCTCTTTCTTGCTAAAGGATGAATTTTATTGCATGTATAAGTTTATGGACATTAAAATTACATCAGAGCTTGCTAACATGCAAGTTGGGAGAAATGGGAGGCTCTATAGCCAGAAATCCTTATTAGACGTGGGTTATTGAGAGTCTAGCAGTGTCACTGCTAGAAAACCATCGCTCGTGGGGTTTCCTCCTTGGGGCAATGTTTGAAAGTTAAGAATTGAATTTTTTTAGTGAATATAAGAATCGATGCAGTAGTCTAGTGTTGAAAACTGTGCAGTTCTAAAGCTCGGACTCTCCTGCGTGCAGTAAATGTGAGACAAAGCGTGATTTTGCATGCAAAACATTGCTTTTGTTTTCTGATATTTTGTGCTTTTTTTTTTTTTTAATAAGTGTCTTTAGAACTGTAACTAAAGATTGAAAAAAATCCACACGTTGCTTTTGCAGTACGAATGCTTATAATTTTTATTTCCTAGGTTGGAACTGTGCTTGATTCTCCCATAGACTTTTACCACAGTCGGATTCCTAAGAAACAGAGGAAGAAAACAATTGTTGAAGAGCTGCTTGCAGATTCTGAGTTTAGAAGGTATTTAAAATTAGTTTTGTAATTCTAATGCCATATATAAGGGAGGTATATTTTTAACTAGATAACTCTCCTATCATTTCTAATCAGCTTAAATGTTTCTCAAGTTCAGTAAAAAATTTTGTCCGTTTTAGCACTGTGATTGAGAAGTTGTAAGGGACAGGAGATAATTAGGCCGTGACAGCATATTTTTTGTCATCATCAAAGGGTTTGATCCAACTCAGATGTCATCACTATTGACAGTCACTCTTAAAACAGAGTCAGTATTGGAAAGAAAACACTCAGATTTGTTTTGGTTTACTTATTAACTGAGTGACCATGCAGGCATGTGCCAGAAACCTGAACCAGTGCTTTATGCATATGCATCAACATTTTTGTTGTTTGTTTGTTTAAAGACTGATTCATTTTTCTTGGTGTAAATTGTAGAAAAGTTCTGGCTATAATTCTGTATGAGTTGTTGGTGGGATTTCATTTCATGAGCGTGTCAGTCTGCCAGCTGTCACAGGAATTAAAATTGCGCAATATGATTGGATGAATTCATGTCTGCCCAACCTCCAGATTTTTTTAAGCGGTCCCTTGGTTGGTCCATTTGCATATTGGTTATTGCATGATGCTAACGTGCATTCCTCATTTTCACCATAATGACATGTTTTCTTGGAAATAATACATGATTTGGACTAATAAGGTTGCCATTAACGGGCTTGTAGTTTCATTT
Organism: Tetrao urogallus; assembly: GCF_951394365.1. NCBI lineage: Eukaryota > Metazoa > Chordata > Aves > Galliformes > Phasianidae > Tetrao > Tetrao urogallus. The sequence continues at coordinate 16,214,766 of NC_136818.1, read as the reverse complement.
TTAATGCAAGTTAGAATAGCTACTTCTGAACTCTAGTTTTGTGGCTTGACCTGATTCATAATGTATTTATTAGGAGCAGTGTTAAAAAAAAAGAATGCATCTGAAATTTGATCAATTAATTTCTGTTATGACTAGTTAAGGCTTTAACTAGCTATTTTAGTGTTACTGCAAATATTTTTGAGTTTACTTTTGCAATCAAGTGTTAGCACTGCTAAGTGTGCAATGATCCATTATGATGGGTACATAAAAACCCCTTATCTTAGAGGAGCTAGCTGCTCATATACAATACATACATCCTGTTCTGTGTTAGTCTCACCTCAGTCTCTAGTCTTGAATAGAGTAATGTTGATAATAAGTTCACTGAGAGAAATGGGTTTGTTCTCCATTGTGTTGTCAAAATTGATGAATCTTCCCACTGTGAACTGTAGCAGCTTTTTAGCATACTGTCCAAAATGTGATTTATATATGCCGTGAAAAACCCAGTGATTATACCAGAGTTACTGAGTTTTCAATCAAATTATTTCCAAAACAAATTCACCTGCATTTATCTATAATCCAAGTGTCAGTATCCTTTGATCTATGCATAAGTGTCCGTATTATGTTTTCCTGAACTTTGATTTCCCATGCTTAAAAGTAAATTGTCTATTTTGTTCAGATATAATAAAAGGAAGTATCAGGAGATCATGAGTGAAAAAGCAGCTTATGCAGCAGGGAAGAAGAATCGGAAGAAGAAGAAATTTCACAATTAAGACTTGAAGAAAAATAACAAGCTGGAACCACTTATTTGTCATAAATCTTTTCTCAGATTGCTTTGATTCGTGGTGTGTTTTTTTATTTGTTTTTTTATTTTAAGGCTAAGGGTGATGTAAATTGAGAGTTAAGGAATTCATTGCAGTAAGAATTTGGTAGAAGCTTTATCAAATTAATCAGGTATCTAAAATTGTGTTTATATGAAAGACTGATGAAAAGTACTGTTTATTTTAAAAGTTAATGACTTGAAAGCATGTTGTTTAATCTGAGCACAACATCCAACTTAATGGGTTACAGCCTGATCAGTTTTCAGTCTTAACGTGAATGAATTAGCAAATATAGATCTAAGATAGGTGTATAATTCGCATTTGGCACCTGTTTGTATTGCAGAAAATTTTACCGCATCTTGTCAGGATGCTGCTGGCCAAATATGTAACAGGGTGTTGAGCATTAGCTTGGTTGTAGAGAGCTTATTTCACTGTAGAGAGTTTATTTCAACAGTGAACATGGCAGAGTTGAGAATGTCCCAGAATTCAGCAGAAATGCATATACTTACGTGCATACACATATATAAATAGTATATATAAAGTTAAAATATATAACATTTACTAATAAATAAATATATGCAATAAATAATGTGTATTCGTACACAAAAATTTAATATCCAGTCTTAGATCGCTTAAGCCTTACCATATGATTGTTTAATGATTTTAGTGACAATAATTTGATAGTTGGGTCCATTACTAGGATACAGTATCCAGACTGTGATCTAATAGCTGTTGGAATAGTTCTTCAGGAAAATGGACATGGTGCGTTTGGTAGAACTAAAGACAGTATCAGTTCCGTTTCCTTTCTGTGTCAGTTCATAACTTCTTGTGACCGTTAAGTGTTGGGCTGTTTGTTTGCTTTTTAATGACCTTGTTCTTGTATTGCTTTTTCAGTTAGTACAATCAGTTACTGTCCTTAGATAGCAGAAACTAGAAGAGGGAGAACTATCGCTGCATTATCTTGGATGAACTGAGGCAAACTTAGACAAGGTTATCAAGAGTCCAGCGATGTTCATGTTTTATTATAAGAAGAATGAATTTCAGAGGTTGCAGATTTTACACAAGAAGGATGTTCTTGACCAGTGTTTAACCATATAATTTTTCACTCTGCTGGGTAAATAGTTGGGGGGCAGGGTGTTTGTTCAACAATCAGCAGTTCGTGCTGGAGAGAGATGAAATTGGCATGTACTGATCACCAGCTGAAGTTTGACAGAAAATTTCCCGTGATTGTGTAGATTTTCTTGTATTTCTCTGAAGTAAATCGTTAAGCGTGCTGCCAAACACAGATGGAAATCTGGATTTTTATAAGTCCTCAGTTGCCTGGAGATAAGTGGTGCACAAAGTGAAGTGAATTTGTTTGAAGTGTTGAACACCATAAGAAGTAGAACCACCTGGCCCCAGGTCTCAGCTAACGCATAGATATTCCAATACAATCATACGTGCTACAGTCTTGAACCTGTAAATGATAATGCCAATAAAAACAACTATGGTGTCTTGTTCTCTGGATGGGAAATGCAAGAAGAAAAAAAGGAATGCTGAACGCTGAGGAAAGAAAACAAGCCACCACAGTAGTTGTCATTTTGTTGCATCCCGAACTTCAGGAAAGCAATGTGCTGCTCTGAAAGACCTTCAAAAAGAAAAGTGAGCTTTGGTTGTACACTGCAAGCAACAGCTTCATGTCTGTTGCTCAGTCTGCTCAATAGCTTACTGCAGATCTTAAAACAATTTATGTTTAACATTGCTAGTGAGGGATTTTTATGTTCTGTATCCTTCCCTTTCCTTCAGATGTTCTAACATCTGTTGTGCCACGTGCTGTGCCCAGCATGTGCCTGTGTTCTCTGTGAGCAAGAGGTGAGTTGAGCTGGCCAGCATGTGCGGTGGTTGCCTGCTTGCTGTCATTGCCCCAGCTTGCGCTTCATCCTGTCAGGGAGAGTGTTGGTGGTGTGTTGTCTCCCAGCTACTGATTTTCCTAGAAGTATAGAACATAATGCTTCAGACTATTGAATTTGTTTACAAATGATAAATTTTAAGTTGCTGGGGAAAAAAAAAAGATTGCATAAACTTATCAGATGTCTCTGACAGTACTAAAAAAAAAATACTGTGAAACATTGGTGTAGCTTGAGAAACAATTCGCTTACAAATTACAAGTATCTTCTTGTAACTGCTGTCAAATATTTGTATTTTATTGATATAAAATATTACTGACAATTCTTTCCGGGATTAAAGAGCACTTGGAATGTTTATAAGTCTATGTATGCAACTACAGCTGTTTTGGATGTCACTGGGATGTTCTGTGTGGGTAGAATTCCTTTCTCCTTCACGCTCCCCTGGCTGAGCCTGTGTTTCCCATGCTGTTGGACAGAGAGCAGCTGAAGTTGCTGCTGCAGCTAGCTCAGTTTGTCTCCTGGGTGCTGCAGCTGGGGCTGTCTGGCGTCCAAAGGGCTTAGGCTGCGATGACAGAGCTGTTGTTATTGGTGCGGTACTGCTAGCAGACATGCTTAGTCTGCATGAAGAAGTAAAACTTACCATTTTTCTTTGCTGTGTGCTTATTGCTCACATGTCTTCCATTCTTTGGGATAACCCCCCTGTATCAACTTAGTCTCCTTAGGACTGAAGCTTTCTAATGGTCTGTCCCATTTATATTGCTTGCTGCAATTCTTGGTCATATTCCAACTGATTCTCTTACTGCATTCAGGCAGTGAGTACGTTGCCTTAGCATACCTCAGAGCACGCTTTGCACAGTCGTCTCGCAGAACGTGTCCCTGTGCTGCCTGCTCTGCCCTGTGTGCTAATATGCAGGAGCTCCTCGCTTCTTCAGCATGCAATTCTTTCTATTAGGCTTTTGTCACATAGTGGTCACTTAAATATCACTTCCAGTATGCAAAGGTCTGTATGTAAAAGCCTCTGCCTTCCATCTTTTTGCTGGGAACTAGGCAAGTTGGATGAGACTGTCCTTAAAAAAAGGACAGGAATAGCGTTCAGGTAACTGGATTGCTGGCGATGACTGAACAGGGAGGAGGGCTTTGCTGTCTCACTGGTGTTGCTGCTTGGTATGGGATTCATGTTGGAGATTGGTGATAGCTGTTTGTTGTAGGTTCTGGCAAAATTGAATGTTTCTGCAAAGGGCTGCGTGCGTTTTGTAGCTAGGGAGCATTCCAGAACGGGTCTCTACACTGTAAATCAGCAATGGCTAACATTATTGATGGCATGCTTTTCAGTTGGAAAAAGAGGCCAAAGGCACATATGCAGGATAGAAATGCATTTTTAATATTTTTCAATTAAAAATACAACTCATGAATCAAATCACGAATGTTTTTATCAGCCACGAATCCATCACAGATGTATTTCAGTCCAATGCAGTCATGGTTTGTTTGCTGCTGCTGTTTGCGTTTTCCTGCCCACGCTTTCCATTCATTTTTCTGCTGTTACTAAAATGGCTCTTTATTTAGAGGGTAGGTGTAGGTTTTATTAATTCAAGCGTTCAGTGCTTCAGTGCTGTGGGCGAGCAGTGCTCGGATTGCTGTGCAGAACTGTTTTCTGAAAGCTGTTCTGGAAACGTAGTAGCTTACGGCGGTTTGCCGACGCAGTTACGTTTGCCAAAGATGGTGCTATTGTAGAGGTTTGCTTGGTGGCTCGCTTTTCACTTTTTTTTTTTTTATACCCACTCTTTGCACGAGCAATCCTAGGGGGGCTGCGCGCTGCCGCTCCTCAGCATCTGCACGGCCGGCTGCCGCTTGTGCCCGCGCGCCTCGCGGCTCCGTTGTCGCGCGCCGCCGACCGTTGGTACCCGCGCGCCGGGGAACGGATGAGGGAGGAGGTGATCGGCGGTCGCCGCGGCGTCGGTGTGCGGCAACGCTCCACTTGCTGCCGGCGAAGCACTTCGGTGCGCCGTTCCTTCTCGGCGGAGGCTCGAGTCCAGACGGCCGCTCGGCCGCCGCCGCCGACTCCGCCCGCTCCCAGCCTTCCCCGCTCCGTCGGGCGCGCCGGGAGGCGGCCCCGGAAAGGTCCTCTGGAAAGCGGCAGGTAGGCACCCCCGGTTACTGCGGCGGTGGGGGAAGGGAGGGAGGAACGAGGTGAAAAGTGTAGATGGGAAAGTGAAGGAAAGAAAAAGCGGTATGAAAAGAGAAGCTACGACTCCGCCGGGACTCGAACCCGGAACCTTTGAATCCCTTCAACCCTCTAGAAGTCCAATGCGCTATCCATTGCGCCACGGAGCCACCTGTTGGATTCCTCGCGCACCGCCTATGGAGCCTGCGCGCGGCGGCACGGGCGGCAGCGCGGGAAAGAGCGGCGGGGCTGGGTGCGCCCCGCTTCGGGTGCGTTGTGTTCCGCTCGGTGACGATGGTACTTGTGCAGGGAGCCTCAGCCTGGCTGCTCATGCCAGGGCTGCCAGCCCCAGGTGGCACCGAGTTCTGGTCGCGGCTGGAGTAGGAACTGCTCTATTGTACCTCAGCCGGTGTTGTGCTTTTGTTAGACACCGCTTTTGTTAGAATCTCGCATTTTGTGTAACAGTAATTTAAAAGTTTCAGTACCTACAATACGAGGAACCAGGAAGCAAATTGTGTAGAATAAGCTCATTATGATACGTGCTTCTTCTGCTATAGCATCAAGGGCTGAGATACCCTGTGAAACCATGGGGACCCAGGCAGTGAAGGCACTGTGTGATGTGCCCCATATGCTGCCCTAGAGTCAGCCGGTGTACCTGTGGGCAGCTGTGAGCCAGTGCTTGTTATGGACTGGCTGGTTCTCACACTGCTTCTGCTCAGGATGAGGGGATAACAGAAAGGTCTTGGCTTTAAGCATGATGTTGGAGTTGCAGCCCTCAGGGTGACAAAGTCTGATAATCGTAGAATCTTTAGAGTTGGAAGGGACCTCTAAAGGTCATCTGGACCAAAGAAGCCAACAGGCCACCTACGAATCAAAGCTGTACAAGAGTCAGAGGAGGTCTGACTGGATTTACAGGCTCTAGGTCTGTGCAGTCTTGCCATAACTGTTCCATTCTGGACTGAACTTGTTGTGCTTACTCCTGGTAAAGAAATGTTCTGCATTTGCAGATGAAAGAATGCACCAGTTCATTTCTTTACTAAGTTTCTTTTGCGTCCTCAGACTGTAACGGCTCAGGCCCTGTGCTTCAAAAAGGAAACAGAACTTTTGCTTTTAAGAATTGAGACGATCCTTGAAATAATAAACTTAAATTCATGTCTGTTCTACTTCAAACCACTTGTATGTAACTATGAACTGCCATGAATGTTCTCTAGTTTGGAAACTCCTGGCATTTATTGTGGGGCAAACTGAGTGTCCACACATCACCAACGTGCTTTGATACGATGGTAACTTTGTACAGCATATCATTAAATGATTGCAGGTAGTGTAGAACAGGAGGTTGGATGTAGCCTCCCCCCGTACATGAGGAAGCTACATCCAACCTCCTGTTAACGTAGTCGCAAAGTCAACGTTTTGTTTTGGACAGCAGATGGAGCTGCTGAATGAGAAACCTGAATGAGCTGAGGAAATGGGTTACGTTGAGCAAACGCGACAATTAATCTTTGCTGACTTGGATGGGTCCTTTAGACTTTAGGTCTCCTGTGGCCAGCTGAAGCTCAGTTCTCTTGTAAGCTGTCTTTCATCTTAGCTTCTCTTCAAATTTATGCTCTGTTTCAGGCAGTAGGTGTTTATAGGAGTCTGGCAGTACTGCTTTTAGTTACTGGCAGTTTTCACTGAACTAAGCTGGGTGCTGTTTTGCTAGTTTTAGATATGAGAAGAAAACTGCAGTAGTAATACTTTGACACAAGAAAGCAAGTGGATCAAAGGCAGGCCAAAAATAGCAGCGCCCCATGGTGCTTTTATGTTGATAATAAAAAAATCCAAATGTTATGAAATTCTTCAAGAGACTTTCTAAAACTTTGGTTTCAGCACTGTTCTCCAGTGGGTATTTGCTTCATAGAATTACTTCATGCTTGATTTATTGATCATTTCTGCTTTGATTTTTTTTTTTTCCCTGTTCACGTAGCTTAACACTGTGACAAAGAGCTACGAGTGTGTTGCTGTATAGTCCTGCAGCATTTCACTCATCTCGTATTGGTGCTGTATTTCAGGAGCATTGCTCTGTGTGCGTTTCTGTTGCAAAAGGATAGAGAGCTGCCCAGGTTATTCTAGAAAGGCAGAGTTCTTTGCATTAACGTTTCAGTGTTTATAATAAGCAAAAGTTTGTCACTTCTCCAACTTTCTCATGCAGCTCTTTTCAGTGTTCTTTTGTGCACTTTCCTCGAGTTGCATACTGAGCAAAGTACTGGTGAGGCATTAGCAATGAATGTTCCTAACTACACCAACTCCTGTTGATCTTTGGCCTCTGTATTGGGATTTCTGTTTGCGTGGCAGCTCTCCATTTCTAGTTCAGCTTTTTGTTGTATTTGTTGGCTTTTGTTGTTGTTGTTGTTTGGTTCTTTGTTGTTGTTGCTGCTGTTTTGTTTGTTTATTTGCTTTGAATAATGAAATCCTAGATTTCATTTACCTTATTGTTCAGTGTGCATTTGTTCTTCTTTGCTTGAGTTTATTTCTTTGGTATCATGAGATTTCGTCTAGCTTCTCTTTTGCTATTCATTATTTTCAGAGTGAACAAAGAGATGAGGAACAGGTATTTTTTTCTCAATTGAAACCTCAGATTTGACCCAAAGGGCCAAAACAGTCCCAAAGAGTACAAGCCTAAGTTAATAATCACCAAAGAAAAGGCTGGGTGTGCAAAGTTTTGTTCTTGCCTTTCGTTTTGCAACCTAGATGTAACTATCTGGGTTTTATTTTTAAATTCTTATTTGTAAATTAACATCAAGCTAATGAATACCTACAGAATTCAGTTGTTCCTCTAAAGCTTCTCATAGACATCACTGTAGTTCAGCTTCTCTTGTGCACAGTTGGTCATCTGTGAGGTAACTTCAACATTTTGAGATGAAACTTTGTCTGGAAAAGCCTTTCTGTATATCCTTTATTTTATTGGTCAGTTTCCATTTATCAAACCTGAGTGGCAAAAGATGTATGATGGAATCTATCCAGAGGGCTCAGCTGCTTTTCAGCAAGCTTCCCTTCTCTTTCATGTGATTTCATTGAATGCTATTGGATGATGAGCTTTTCCTGTTCCCTGTTTATTCTGTTGCTTCCTCAACTCAGTTGCTTGGTTGTTCACTTTGTAAGAACAATGCAGTTGGATTGTCCTAAATAGACTGACACACTGACACCAACTGTGCTGTCTCTGACATAGTTTACTTACAAAACAAACAGAAAACCCCCAGCAAATGTACAGATTCAGTCTCAAGACTTCAGTAATATTCAAGAAGTAGAACATGTTTCTCTAGCTTCTGTGCTTATTATAGTATTACAAAATATTTAATACATAAATTTTGTTCATAAAGGATTAAAAACAAGAGCATGAAAATCAAGCTAAAAGATACTGATTCTGAAACAATCAGAACCAATCCTTGCCTTCTGCCACACTGTTTAAATGCACTATTTATTCTCCTTCCTCACTCACATGCTCTTTGAACGATGTGCATGTGTGCAACAAGCGCAGGGTTTAAGCAGTGCTGCAGTGCAGGTACTGAGAATGTTTTTTAAACAAACATGCTGGGTTAACTTCTGCTTTCATCTGAGCCACTTTGAATATGACCATACTAAATCAGCTTCGTGAAGTTATTTCAGGGCTATGCTGATGATAGTAGAATTTGGCCTGTAGTCCTTCTTTTCTTGTTGTTGCCAACAGAGTGGCACAGTGTTTACTTTAGGTGATTATTGCTAATCTTTTCTTTGGAGAAGTCTGTTATTAATAAACCCAAGCTTTAAGTCCTGTTGTTACCATTCTTTCTGGGAAAAAATGCTTTTACTCTTTAGTGGTTTGGACCCCACATGAATAGAAATAGGAAGATAAAATGCATCAGACTCTTGTTTCTTTGATAGAGAATACTTTAAAATTAATGGGATTTGTTTTGTTTCCTACGTTTCTCACTCGAGGGCTCTGTGGGCTATTTATCCTGACAGCTAAAAGCTAGAGTTGGGTTGCTGTGTCCTGCCAGCTGGGTGCCAAGTGTGCCCCTAACAATGGCTGTGTGTGCTCAGCACTACTGCTGGAAAAAACTTGCCAGGCATGTTCCAAAACAATGAAAAGCTTTTAGTCTTAATTAAATTTAGCTTTTCACTCAGTTGTGAATATAAGTGACTGACTCAGCACAATATGTGAATACTGAATCTGGTCTAATTGCAGAAACAATAGCATATAAAAATCATATCCGTTTGTCAGTTCTTTAATTAAAAATATTACCCAGAACTGTGTTCAGATACTCTTCTCTCTCTCTCAACAAGTTTTTACTTGATCTGTTTCAAATGTACGTTGATTTGACTGTACGGGAAACTTTCAGAAAGTTATCTTGCTGTTGCTTTTTGGAGCCAGTAAATGTATTGTGAAGGTTTATTTGTAAACAGGTTTTTCTCTTTGAAATTTCCCTTAATTGAACTGTATCACCACTTGTGAATTTGATTTTGGTAGCTAAATTCACAGTGTGTAATATGAGGTAATGGAGTGGCGTAGGACCTGGAGCCAGGAATGCTACCCGAGTGCTTGTCCTTTGCTTACAGCACGGCTCAGCAAGCTGTTTGCATTCACTTGCACTTAGAGAGAGGAGTGTGTCCAGCTCAGCGTTCTGCAGGAGCAGGAGCTGTAGCTCATGGTTTGCCTGAGGAATTGGCCAATTCCCCAGTCAATGCCTGCAGCCTTCTAAATCTACATTCATCTTCTTCTCACTCTTTCACCCCACCTGGCAGGCAGTGATGGAGTGTGCTGCACTTAGGGCTGAGCACCTGGCTCCGTGCAGGCAGAGAGAAGATGCTTGGCGGCTCCTGGCACATCCCCAAAGAAAACAACAGGAAGATGACAAAGCTGGAGTATTACAAAGGAGTTATGTGTGGATGCTGTGGCTCCAGATGAAAAGGAATTGCTAGAGGGACATCATTAGGCCTTAGGTCTGCAGCATTGCTGCATGTGATCTGCCAAATGGCAAACAAAGCTTGCCCCATTTTGTAGCATTTACAGAAACTTTTCTCTTCTTGTGAAAATGAGCATTCTCTTTTATGCAGGTGGAAATTGGAAATTATTTCTTAGCAAGCAGCCAGCGAAGTCTTCTGGTTTATTTATTTATTTTAATAGCTTATGTCCAAGTTTCAGTTCAAGAAAAAAGCAGGAATAGACTGAATCCTATGTCACTTGGGCAAAAAATATCCCTGAAGGTTGTGTATAAATTGGATGTGAAGGTGATAAATGGTGTGAAGCAGAAGCGTGGGCGGCGTACTGATGGGATGATAGTGGGATGAGAAGGTACTTTTTGGTACTTTGGAAGAAGAGTAAGTAGGAGTGAAGGAGTTTCTGGCTGACAGGTGAGTGACGCACACCGTATTGGTTAATGTGGTTAATATTAACCATATTGGTTAATATTTCCTCTGGAATATAACTCCACTTTTCTCCAGGATCATCTACCACACAGTGATATTCTTTTGTACTTTCTAATTGTGTTACAGATAGCTATGTTCTGTGTAGATTGAGGAAAAAAATCATGTATGGCAAAGTGTGTTTTTTTCTTATGAAGCTTTTGAACATGGCTTGCTTTTTTTGTTTGTTTGTTTGTTTGTTTGTTTTAAATTCTGCTCTTTGGTCTATCAGGTATTATTTTTCTCTGCTTTAACAGCCGTAGAGGAAGAATGTTAAACTAGCAAGTGATATTTATAGCTAAACCTTGCTTAATGGTTGTTCCATGTCTTTTCTTCCTTCCAATTTTTGTCTCATAAAATCAGTCACTGAAGTTAATACAACTTATTGCCCTGCAGAATGTAAATGTTCCTCATTTACAGTATGAGGAAACAAAATGCTGCTCATCAAAGGCTCTTCTGTGCAGATAGCGCCAACACAAAGACTTCTTTGTGATGATCGTGCAGACTTAGCTCTGCCACTCTAAATCACTACTGAATTTTCCTCAATTCTAGTGTTGCAATAAAATAATGTCCATTTGTTCTTTTGTGGAGCTTTAATTTTATTTCCAAAAATACTGTCAGACAGCAAGCATTGACTTAACAACTTATATAAAAAAAAAAAGTCTGCGTTAAGAGTTGATTGGAATTTGCCCATCTAGTCTCTCAGAGAGCTCCTTTTTTTTGTGGAAGTGGTATCTACTTACATATACATTCATCTTTATTTGTTTGAATTAGTAATGTGTACCAATCATTACTGCAGCAAATCAAATCAAGAAGCTTCCAGTTTCTTTGGTATTTGGAAATCATAGCAATCTGTTCTATTTTGCCTTCTTTTTTCCTCCGTGGAAATAAAATAAATATTATTTTTATTGCAATATGTGTTTATGAGTAATATTGTACATATTCCAATTTGCAACCGCTAAGATATGAAATCCAGAGGAATAAACTGGAAAAGCCTGAAAGTTCAAAGTGCCGTTGCTGCTCGTCTGAAGTTGCAGAGAGACGTGGGTAGAGTTTTACACTGAGACAGTTGCTCAGAGGTGGTTCAATCAGTTTTTCATATACGTGGAATTTTTTTAATGATGAATGTGAATGCTTGTACAATCAGTGAATGTACAGATGCTGTAGTTATGAGGTATACCAGAGAGCTCGGCTACATTGTTATTGCACCAAAGCAGAAAAGACAGGATGCTTACCCCTACCCTGGGCTCACTTATGAAACTCCAGCGGAGTGGATCTCCAGAAGAGATCCTTCCTCACTGGTAGCCGGCTCTGAAATGGGTCTAGGAGAGCTGCAGCCAGGCTCCACCCTTTCTGGCAGCACAGGTTAATTGCCTTCACCTGTGCTCCCATGGCTGACTCAGGGCTCACCTCAGGTGATCAATCAGAGGTTCAGGCCGTGATTCAGTAGTTCCCCAACAATGCTATAAATGCTTTAAGTGTTTTGATGTCAAAGCTAGTTTGGAAAGGTCACTTTTTGTATTTAGTATTGATTGCAACATAACTGGTGTTATATGGAGAACTTGAGACTTCTGACTGATAGTTTTGCTACTCACAAGCTGAGTAATGGAGACCGTCTTCCTTCTTGTGCTGTGTGATGTTCAAGCGATGTACATATGGATAAATATATAATATTGTATAGGGTATACATTATATTGTAAATACATAATAAATATTATATATATTATAGATTATATTTCATGGCTTTAAACTGAGATAGGGGAGGATTAGGTTAGATATTAGGAGGAAGTTTTTCACACAGAGGATGGTGACACACTGGAACAGATTGCCCAAGGAGGTTGTGGATGCCCCACAGGCTGGATGTGGCTCTGGGCAGCCTGGACTGGTGGTCGACGACCCTGCACATAGCAGGGGGTTGAAACTACATGATTGCTGTGGTCCTTTTCAACCCAGGCCGTTGTATGATTCTGTGATAATATATATTATAAATATACAAAAATATAAATATTTCATCTTTATTTTATAAGACCCCTGAATTTTGATATTTTTGGTCAATTCATCAATCTAAATTATTTGAAAGATAATCTTATATTAATATGTCTTTATAGCTGGCTTTGAAAAAGTAAGAGAGAAGCTTGAAGAAAATACAGGAACATGTTAGTGTACGTTGTGTTTTTTTCCCCCTTTGACAGCAGTATCGCTTAAATGTCATTTTGCATGACTGTACTTGTTTCTGCTCTTGGGAAAATGTTGCCAATATGGCACAAGCATCAACTTCCAGGTGAGGGATGATGTAGGCAGCCATAGTAAACAGTTTTTCATCTTAATGTTACAGCAGTATTGGTCATATTTTCTTCACAAATATATAACTTAATGTCAACAAAACAAAATGTAAATAATTACTTTTAAGCAAAGAGACAAGTGCTAAGAAGTAACTTTGACCAGCCTGTCAAAAACACAAAGAGTTTCTTAGGTAACAGATGGACTGGCTTCTAGTGTTTCTGTATTTCTTTGATTTGCAGCAACAATTTGATGCTTTGGAATAATAGAATCATACTCTTTATTAACATTATGAGCATCTCAGCAGCCAGTGGTGTTACTAAGTGGATTTTTTTTCCTCTGAATTTTAATTCCCTGCTCCAGTCAGTGCCAGAGGGTGCCAAAGGGCAACACAATCTTCAGAAATTCCTAGTAGTGTTATGTACGTAATGGACCTTTTCTAAACATGACTGTGTTGATCCTCTCAGCCTTTTCTTGTTTGTGTGTTCACCACTGTTATAGTGTAGTACCAGAACGCTCCAGACTCTGGATTTTTGTGTAATGATAGCAAAGCATTCTTCTCACCAGCAGCTGGCACCATCCAAGACAAATTTTCAAGTATGCCGATAAACTTTCCTACAGCCACAATTCATGTCATGTCCTTGCCTTGCTTGTTCTGTCCTTAGTTAGGGCAGATATGGGGTCAGAGGCTGGGATTTCTGTTTCTACATGCCATGCTTACCAGCAAAATAAGTTACTATTACTAACTTTGAAATGCATTCACTGTTCTTAGTAAGACTTCATAGTGCAATTAGTTTTATAATTTACTTGTTTTTGTGATGACTTTGTTGGATCCACCCATGTTCCTCTGTTCACATTTCTTCAAAGTCTTGCAGCTAGTGTGCTTTGAGCAAGGGGAACTAAAGTACAAGTACTATTGACAGAGGCACTTGCATTTTGGGGGCCTGGAAATTTGACTTCAGGAAATGGATGTTGTGCCTTTGTTCCTTGAATGGCAAAAGATTTAAGATGCTTTGAATTACATACACATTGTTTCTTACTATTTTTTAATTTCAGAGATAAAAAAAATACCATACATTATTGTCTTTACTGCTGAAGAACAGCAGTGTATTTCTAAAGTTGGTTTTAGTTCTTGAATCAGCCATAGAAAAATGCAATTTTTGGCTGAAGAATACTCTGACACAGTATTTGTCAGACTCGAGTGATGTAAAATTGTTCAGCAGCTTACAATCGCTGTATTGCCAGGCTGGATTGGTGAAAGTCCCCTGTGTGCAAACGCATTTGATCAAGTTCTTGCCAAGAAGCAAATCCTTCTTTGTGTCTTCTTCTGTGGCCACACTCACTGTTAAACTGAGTTCAAATAATAAACTGTGACAACTAAAATTCTTAAAAGCAACCATTAATTTCAGGCCAATATTTTTTCTTTCTGCCAGCAGCAGATTGCAATTAAGAGTCTCAATGCTTGGACACTTACCTACCTGACTTGTGTTGAAGGTAGGTATCTAAGGGCACTGTTAGTTCCTGCAGGAAGTTACAGCTCCAAATCGTGTGGAGATTATATCATCCTTTGCAGTGGGTTATTTGATTGGAATGATAATTAGATGTATTGCTATGAGCTCTCTATGTCATACGAAACGGTTTCTGGAAGGGAAGAAGGCAATCTAGTCATTGCTGGAGACTTTTCTCTATATTTTTAATAACTGTTTAATAACTGTTGCTTCATTTATTGAAATAGTATCCTCATATTAGCGCTGCTTTCTCAACTGCATCTATCATTTGACTCAAGCATGAAATGAAAAAAATCAGCGTAGATTTGTTTTGAATCAATTTTCATTTGTTTATTTTAGCAAATCAATGTGTGTGAGTTCATCATCATCCTGATTGTTAACAGTAATTTTTAGAAGAGGTTAAACAGGGTCAGAACTGTCAAATTGGATGTAAGCTTATTAATTTATAGGGAACAGTTGGTGTGGAAACTGGAAACTTTGAGTCTGACTGTTTTCCTTCATACAGGCATGTTTTTAATTTAGTAGTGTTCAGTTAAGAGGAATTGGGACAAAGTTTGATGACATTTTCTCTAGCTTCTTCAATAACGTGAAGCGTTTCTTTTAGACATCTTTCATCTGGCTGTGAAATCAAAAAGATTAATATTTACTTCTACTTGGATCATCTGCAGGAAATAAAAGTTCATAAACAACTCAGAAAATCAATTAGATATCAATATATCAAATGCAAATCAAGTGAACTTTCCAGCATTTAGAGCAGTGACCTTCAACCTGACTTTGAGTCAAGAATTTCTGTTTCCAAGGCTGCTCATTCTTTATGCCAGTATTTTCCTGGCAAAATGTATGGATCTTTTGTGTTGTGTTGTTTGACGGAGAATGAATGAAGCCCCTCTGGCATATTTATCCTGCTATCTCACTTGGGTTTGAACTATTTTGCCAGAAAAGAAAGTTCAGTGCTCTCACTTGCTAGTCCCCTCATTGTTGCTACAGGAGCTCCTTGTTGCATGAATATTTTTTCAACTATGGAAACTAACAGTGTTTTTGGAGAGTCAGTAAAAGTTGAACGGTTTTGAACAATAGCCAACATTTACAGAGTATTGTATAGCTGTGATTTTGAAGCTGTCATCAGCAGTATTTTGTATCTTAGAATGAGAGGAAACATCACGTTTCATTTCATCAGTACAGTCTTTTTTAGTTTGCTTGGTCTCTTTGTGTTCTCCTTGTCTCACACAGTTGAAATCGGGGGTGTCTGAAACATTATTTTAACACTGATGTAACTGGTAAAGTATACTGAGAAATGGTCTTCCTTCTTTTTATCTGTTTATTTTATTATTTATTATTGTTTACAAACGCAGATACTTTTTAAAAAGATAAATACTGTTATCCCATATGAAGCTTCTTAATTTGCAAATCTGTGATGGTGTCTTTTGTTTGCTACACATAAAGCATTGACAAAAGTTTATACGTAATTATTAAGAGGCTTTCCATTAAAACAATTAATTTGAGTTTGTAATTAGACCCAAGAGAGGGTGATTTTACTAAGACAATTGAAATTGCATGTAGATTCTGGTTCTAAGTGTATATTTACAATATATGTATTTTGGTTTGCATGTGAAACTAATTTGCAGATCCAAAAATATGTGTAAAAACCTAATTGATGCACATCTTGTTAACAGAGTAAAAAGCAATCTCCATTTCAGATATTCTCTAGTGGGAATACGTGCCACTTCTTTTATAGGGAAGAGCCATCTTTTGTGCAATTATCTGTGACTGGATTATCTCATAGAAGTGCCTTGTATTTATTAACCTCGTTAGGTTTGATAGCTTGCTAAGAAAATAAAAGAACCCTGTTTTAGTGAATTGTCACGGAGCTGACTAGATCAATCTATGTCCGTGACAGGGACGACAGGCCTCTGCCCTCCCCCCCCCCCACCCCAGTCCCACAAAAAAATGGGAAGGAAGGAAGGGAGGAAAAGAGCAGTGGCAGCAATCTATGGAGGAAAACTTATTTTACCATAATATTGGACTACAAGATAACAAAGTGTAATACAATTTAATTGAAATTGAGATTAATAAATCAGACAAGATGAGAGAGAGAGTTCCCGGGACCGATTCTCAACCTGAAAAGCTTGGAACGGCTAGGAAAGCACCCTCCAGCACCCACTGCAAGGCAGCAAGAGAGCGCCCCCCATCCAGAAGGGCCAGATCCCGTGACTTCTGTAATGTACAGGGATAGGTACCTGGGATTGGGCATTAATACTTCAATGCTCTGTACACTACATGATGTTTTGATGTGGAATACTGAAACCCAAAATAAAAACAAAACAAAACAAACAAAAAAAAACCATAGAACCATGACATGAATGCACTTACAGAATGCGCTGCGCAGACATAGTTTTTGGGAGGACAGAACAGACGGTTTTACAGATTATCTTTCTTGAATTAATTATCCAAGAAATAGCAAGGCAATAACCTGTATCACCTTATTAGAATGTAATCGATTTTATTTGAGTAAATTATTACTATAAAGAAAATGCATTAGTATTTACCATGAAGACTTTTATCATTGAAGTTCCACTGAACTATCCACTGTCCACTGAAGATCCTGCTAAATGTGAGCTGGCTTGTGTGCATCTACACTTCCATGATTGACTGATAGCTGGAGTGATTGTCTCCATTGATGCTCCTTCTCTGTGCTCAGATGAAGTTAGCACTGCAAAACGTGTGGAAACCTTGACTTCTCTACACCTGTATGGAGAGCTGTTGTCATTAATGAACTGCAACAGTGATTATGGGATAGCTGTACCAGTCCTCTAAACTGGTAACTGAATATTCCATTCCAGCAGAGACCTTTTGTGCTGGTCTCTATAACAGCGCCTCTTTTCTCTAGAATGAGACATCCAGAATTCTTAACTTCCGTACAGTAAAAGTTTAAATAGAAATACCAAAATGGCTTTTAATATCTGTCTTTAATCCAGAATCACTTCATTTCCATTCCCATCTCCATTTGATGCTTTTCCTTCAGCAGTGTTATATACCCACACATTTGAGGACCAATGTCTTTTTGATTGCTTCTTCAGAAATTCTTTTTGAGATTGTTGGTAAAAATCCACCAGAAGTTTTGTGTCATCATGGATGTAAAGTGGCAGAAACTTTGATGTTTTATTAAGCAGTTAAAAGGTTAAAAAGGGGGAGATTTTCAATCTAAAATGTCACTGTCAATAATGGATTGAGATGCTGTTATTTTGAAATCAATGATCCATTTGCTTGTATGAACCCAGAAGGTTGTATTTCAGTAATTTACTTTCCTGTCTTTTTCTCACCCAGCATCATGATTGTTCAGAATACTAATGATTTAAAAAAAAACAAAATAATTTAAAAAAGAAAACAAAAAAAACCCCACAACTCTGTTCTTAAGTGTCTACTAAGAACTAACAACATTACATTTTAAAACTATCTTGAGGAAGGCATCACTTCAGAGATTCAGTCAACTTGGTCTAATCCGAGCATGGAGTGAGTTTGTTTTTGTTTTGTTTTTAAGAACAGAGACAAAATATGTTTATTAAGAAAAAAAAAAAAGGGAAACATTATCTAGCCACAAATTTACAGACTTTTCCCCTTGTAAAACTGCACTACTGCTGTTGTGATGGGGGAAAATAAAAAGGAAAAAAAAAAAAAAAAAGAAAATTTTAATCATTCTGCTGTGTCATTTTTTCCTGTAATCATGCTTTACTTCTGGCTTAGAGATCTTTTTGTTTTCCACTCTCTTTACCAACTTCAGCTTAAAGCTTTTTGATTCCTTTTTCATCTTTTGTCAGCTTCTCTTTCTATTTCTGCATTTCTCTACACCTTTCTTTTTACGGTGGTGTTTTTTCCTGCACTTCAAAAACACTGCTAGAAAGGTATCTAGTTAGATTTTAGAAAGAATTCATTAGAAGTGGAGGAGTCCATGAACCTGTAACATGGAAAATGAAAAAGGATGAGAGCAGAAAGCCCTTTAGTTTTTACTTGATATAACATAAAATTTCTGATGAGGAGTTTATCCAGTAACTGCAAGATTACAGGTGTTGTATAATCAAGAGCAAAGTAGTGCAGGTGCTAGAAGCCCAGTGCTACACCTGAAATGCATCAAGTTTAGTGCAATCAGAATACACTTGTGTACATTCAACAGGTATTTATATGTTGGAACAAACACAGAGCTTGGCTGAAGCAGTAAACTTTGTTTGTTCCTGATTTTCTTACATTATACTTCACTGAAGTTCTACTGGATGATGTCCTATAGCGCAGCGGTAGAGAACGTTCTATCTCTGCTGCTACTGCAGCTGATGCTGCACAATGTGGTGAGGCAAGGCTGGAAAGACTTCTGTTGAAGAGGCCGAACGCACGGCGCTGTATGAATGGAAGCTTGGTATGCAGTGTGCCACAGTACAGAACTCAGCAGGTAAGGGAAGCCTAACAGTGGTGACTGCAAAATTAATGGAATCACACCTGAAGCTTCTGTTTTAAAGTTGTGATTTGAATGCAGTAACAATGAAATATAAGAGGAAAACAGAAAGGGACTGGAAAAAAAAAAAACTTTGGGCAATCTGCAGAAAGACTGACAGAAGTGTGTTGTGTAGTCAGCCCCTTTATGAGGCAAAAGTTTACTACTGTAAGAGTAATTAAAAATTCTTTGAACAAATTTGAATTGGCATAGTAAGTTTAGGCTGGCTTAGTACTTTTCATTACCTATCTGTAAGGCTTTGAGAATCCTGGTCCTGCATTTGCATCTTCAAAAGGAAAATGAACAGTTTTTTGTTTCTTTTTTTATCAGACTTGCCTCATGTTCACGGAAATATGACTGGTAGCATTTTTGCAAGTAAATTCTGTTGATTCAAAGAAATTCCTGATTCTCAATGTTTACTCCATAGAGAACCCAAATATAATAACATCTTAGCTAGCTATTTGCATCCAGAGAGATAATAAAAAAATAACTTGTTACATTTTGCATGCACAATGCTGGAAGTTAGTAGAGGCTCTTATAAGCTTATAGACTTGTTAAGATCGCTGATGAGATTATGAGATTCCCATAAAGCACCTTTTAAACTGTTGCAGATGTTAGCTCAAGCTTTAATGTTACTCAGGATTATTTCTTACTGTTAGCTCTCTCAATGCAAGTTAACATTCTGTTATGTTCTGTTGAGCTCTAGCCCTAAATGTCCTGTCTCCATTTAGAGGAGTGAGAGAACTTCCATCTAAAATTAAAACAGAACTTAGTGCAAGACTACATTTATTGCAACTTGTGACCAGTGTTCTACTGATCATTCTCACTGAACACTGTAATTTATTTTTATAAGCCTATCAGCTTCATCATCATCATCTTCATTCATCATCATTCACCTTCATCATGCTAATCTTCAGCTCCTTTTCTTATGTAATTAGAAGTTGATTAAAAAAAAAAAAAAAGTGAACAATGACTTTACTTTCTAAGGGCATTGAATTTTGCAACTACTTTTCCTGGATAGTTCTCATTTTGTTATCTTTGCTACATGCCTGGATATCTTGAGCAGCAGAGGTTTTCTGCCTTTCACCATTATAAGAAATAACATTGGGATTTTTATTTAAGGAAAGAGCATTTCAGCTTGTGTTCTCTAAGGAAGAAATCTTTTTATTTCAAAATATGGTGGCTTCCTCCCATTTGATTATGTTGGCCAGTGATGCCAATATGGAAGCTCCCACCAACATTCCATTACATGCTGTTACTGTGTGACAGATGGCAGCAGAAGGGACGGCCTGACAGAATGGTGTCTGACATAGAAGGGTGTATGGAGCAAAGGTGTGTCATTGAATTCCTCTATGTGGGAAAAAATGGCACCCGCTGAAATTAATTGCCTCTTGCTGAATGTTGATGGAGACCACACAGTGGATGTGAGCACAGTGAGGCAGTGGGTGGTGCATTTCAGCAATGACAACAGCGAGTCTTCTTCACTGGTGCAGGTTTTTATGAGCATGGCATGCAGGTTCTTATTCATTGCTGGCAAAAATGCATTGCACGTGGTGGTGGCTGTGTTGGAAAACAGTGTTTTGTAGCTGAGAATTTTCTTTACAGTTACTGTGCTCTTCATATCTGTTGTAGTTTCCTTGGAAATTAATAGGAGGCATTACTTTCAGAGGAATCTACATAATACAGTGCACTATAAAAAGTTACAAAATAAGCCTTTTACATTAAAATGAAAGCACCATGGCTCAGTAGAAATTTGTATATTATGTTTTTTTAAGTCTTATCATGAAGTGTGTTTTGTCACTAGGACTCTATTTGTTTTATGAGTTTTGGTACGTAACTGGACCGGTTATCTACGTGTGTAATCGCTGCCCAGTCTTCTGGTTAGCGTCTCTTTTGCTTAATCTATTATTTAAGTGAATAGAAGAAGTATACATTGGGTCTGTCCTTAAAATTGTATAACAAAAATCAACAAAACTGGGTGTACAAATGGCTTAGGGAAGTGGACTGGGCATGGCTTTGCAGTTTGGGGTACTAGGCTAATGGGGATGAGTGAGAGGGAAGGAAGGAAGGGAGTGTTGCTAACCACAACTTGGGGCAGCTAAGCAGTAAGTACACGAGAGCAGTGGGAGTTTGCAGAGTAGAGAGGCCAAAAACTATTTGGCTATTGCAGGAAAAGAGAAACCAAACTAAGTTCAAATTTTGTTCTAATCCACTTCAGTGCAAAATCACCTGGGTTTGTTCAAACCACATTTAACAGCAGCTCAAGTTAAAATGGTTGATTTAGCACAGGTGCATGAAAAGCGCCAACAAAATTCAGCTTTCTTCTGTTATGCTGTGTTAGACAGCTGCATAGGAACATAATGATTGGCATCTTGTAAAATGTGCATATATTTGGCCAGTAGCCATAATTTAGCAAACATGCACCTGAGCTCTATTTCATTAATTATAGTGCTGTCAGTTTGATTTTTATCATAAGTCTAATTTGTTAGATAAGATAGCACTCAATTCCTAGCATTAATTCATCACGTGATAATTTCTGACTTTAAAAAAGTTATGTTTCTTGTAGGGTAACTTGAAGGATCTAAGTTTACCATAAAAAGTTGAAGTTCCAGAAGGCAAATAAAAAGAATATATTTATTGTTATTGAATAGTATATGTTTTTTCTTTGACTATTTGAGTGAAACATTTGAAAACAAATGAACGCTCTGGACGGGGGAGCTGATTTTTGTTTTCTAAAAGAGGACCGTTTCACACACAAGCTGTTTTACAGTTAGATGGATCAAACAGTGACTCTGCACAACAGAGATTAATAACTTCTGAGTTGGTATAGCTGAGGAATTGGAAGGAGAAGGGCTGGAACATTGCAAATTGGATTAATCTACAGTGAAACTGTAGCTTGGAATCAGAACGGTTCTTTCATTTTTCTCTTGAGCCCCTCACTCCACAGAGAGCTCAGCTTGCCAGCTGTAACCAGATTTCTCATTAAGGGATACATGCATTTACGGCCGGTTACTGTTAGGTGCGTTACAGACTGTTCAAGCTGAGAAACAGCTGTGCAGTCTTTTTGTCAGCGTGGGCTGGCTCAGGTTCAGCATGGCACTACCAGCAGTCAGGCTGCTTCAAGTTGGCTTCAGGTGCAGGTGGAAAGAATGTTCATCTACTACGAAAGACTACACAGAGAGATAAAAAGAGGAAAGACAAACTAGGCTGTAGTTATTAACTCTTTCTGTTCAAGAGTTTGATGGTTTTAGTTGTAATAATTAAGTTAACTGGAATCTGCGTTACATAAATACATAAATATTACAATTAGCCCTAGACTTCAAACTATGTGCTAAGATGGATGTGCTGAATGAATTTGGAAGTTTGGACTAATCTTTTCTGGTGAGATGTTAGGTTCATTAATACTTGGTTGTGTAGTTGCTGTCAGATCACCTGCCAGGCCAAGTCTGATCTGCACGAACGCCTACCTTTTCTGTCAGTCAACAAGCATATGCACTACAGCATTCATGTTAATTTTAGGCTAGTTGTGGGAAGATGGACAGGAACAACTCAAGTCACAGAGGTAGCTGATATTTTGCTGATATGCTGGTTCAGACAGATGATTAAACTCTGCAAGAGCAAAAAAGTTCTTTGAACTAATTTGCACTAGCAGAGTAGGCCCACGATTGAAAAGTGCTAGAGCATCTGTGTGGAATTAGGCCAAAAGTAAATCAGTGTCTTCACAGTATAACCTTGTGCTTATAAAAATGTTGTAAGAACATATGTATGCAGAAATTACTACCCCAGCTTTTGGTAATTCATGGCTTAAGGATTTTCAGAGATTGTTGTTGCCTCTATATATCCAATAGTCCACTATTATTTATTTGTTTTCCCCGTGCATATTGTCTTTTCAGCTTGTTTATACTTTTGCTACCCAAAGCATCTGTGGCAGTATATTCCCTCAGTGAACATGAGTTGTGTGCGGTACTGCCGCTGCTGTTTTAGGACTTCTGCTTAGAAAAAACACAGTTGTTACTGAGAAAGTTGCACTTCTCTTTTATGAGGAATATAAATGAGGAACGTTAGTCTGTGTATTCCGTGAGTGTCACGTTAAAAATGATGAAGCACTATCTTGGTCAAAAGTTGTCTCTTGTGTGCTGTTGGTAATAGGTATTGGCTACAACAGAAAATACCTGTTTTGAAATCTGATGTAGCTAAGTCCTTGTAGCATTATTTGTGAAATAATGGAAGACAGAACTGTATCACCAGAAGATAACCAAATAGATATATTCCATATAATTGAGTTATTCTGACAAAATAGTCTGAGTAAGATGTTAAGGCCATGCAGTTGAATTAGTTATGGATGAAATCTTAATTTGCTGTGTGGTTGCTGAGTCAGTATGCTTTTAAATCCCTACTGGTATTTTGTAGACTCTATCTTTACACAAACATTGGCCAGAATAACACAAACAAATTGAGTAATATTTTATCTTTCTTTCTGTACAGTCTGTAATGGATTTGTTAACTTCAGACTGAACTAAAAACTCAGGTTATAAGTGTCACTTTGGAGCCTAGGCTGCCTACAATATTTACACTAATGATTTCAGAGAATTCATATCCTTAATTTCTTCACAACATTTGGTCAGAATTTTACCAAAAATGTTTTGATTCCGAAAGAGAAAACAATAATTTGAACGAGGAAACATGAAGCAAGTACGGGTTTAAAATAAGTGAATGACAGTACTGCATCTCCTAGTGTCTGCTCTGAACTATTTTTTTTTTTTTTTTAATTAAAAAAAAGAAAAGCCCTCTCCTCTAGGTTCAGGCTGAACTTGGATGTCCGTGAGGGTTTGAGTCTTTGACATGGAATTGGCTGAACAGAGCAGTCTATTCAGATAAATGCAGGGGATTCATTCACATGGAAATCATTCTTGGCACGGTTGATACAAAGCATGAGTAAGAGGAAACTGAGAGGAGGCACAGAGGGCTGCGCTGCCAGCAAGAGTAAGTCGGCAGAGCTTCATTATTTGCAATACGTGTAAGTTACTTTATATTAGATCAGTCTGGCCCCAAATGTTAGGAGGTAGTGGTGAATCATAGTTTTATAATGAGATTACTTCAAGTTCATTTGAAACCTGATTCTTATTTATATGTGTAAATAAACAGCGTTTAATAATGTTGAAACCTAACAGCATACTTGAAAGTGATATTTTCATTTTAATCTTTCTTAAAGGCCCTTAGTGCTGAGAAGTTGCCATGAGTTTAGTTTAAAGCAGTAACAAGGGTAAGACAAAAACGAAGAGCTAACCAGTACCAGCAGAAACCTGGTATTCCACATAGGAAAACTACATTTTCTGAATTTTGCTATATCAGATGTGCCTGCACAAGGAGGAGTTGTCATCATGTGCTGGCATTGTAAGAATATCAGGCTTGTGCTATAGTTATTTCAAATATTTATGGAAAATATAATTACAGTTATGATGTGAAAGATCTGTAAAGTTTGGGTGTACGTGACTGGATTGTTTTACTGCTAAATGGTATCAATATAAATGTGAAATGCAGTTTGCAGAGTGGAAAAGCAAACTTACACTTGTCATTTGCATTTAGGTCAAAAACTGAATGCACTTCCTAGAAATTACAATTTATTTTGAATTTCATGTTTTTCGAGTATATTGTGTTCTGGAAGTACCTGTTCAAGGCAAACCAGCAAATGAAAGAGTTTGTTCCCCTTCCTCACATAAGAATGTTTTCTCTGTCTGGAAGATTCCTCAAAGAAATTTTTTTGTGGTGTGCACATTACATGCTGAGATTTTCTGATCGCTGTTATGACACAAGATGCACTTTGATGCTTCCATGCTTGCAATCCATAGCGTGCAGTATTTTCACAATTAAAAAATCCAGCCTACAATAAAGCAAGCAGTATATTTGTGTATTCTAGTGGAGGTTGAGGGACTTCACAACAGGATCTGAGTTAGCCAGTTTGTTTTGTAACAGACTGTGAAGTGGGTAAATTCCAACGATTTTTGCAGTGAAATGACGCACGTGTATTTAACTTTTTCCAGAGTCTTGACATGTTTCCAGAGTTGACCATTGAGTTGAAATTCATAGTGGCTTCCAAATAACGTGTGGGACGTAGTGAAACTTATTCCAAGTTAAACACTTCTAAAATATTTCTAGGTACATATTGTACTTTAACACAGGTTATATCTCTGTTATGTATTACCTTTCTGCAGGACAAGTATTTTGGACTTCATAGTTTGTTTGTTCAAAAATATAAACAACATAAACTTATTTCCAGTGTTCCAGGACTTAGAAAAAGACTAAACAGCTTCATTGCCTGACACAAAGCAACACAGACTCTTTTCTGACTGTGATGCATCAGCCATCAGGCAGCTTTTCCTCATATGTTCAGGGCAGACAAATGTGTTACAACAAGTGGTTTGTTGCTGGAAAGTCATCCTTCCAGTTAGTTTATAAAGATCTAACAAGCAAATTCTTTTTCTGAATGCTGGATGAGAGGAAATTCTTCAAATACAAAGTGGTATCAAAAACGTAAGACTGAAGTTACTGCGTGTCTGAACACGACCAGTTTCTGCTTGTGGCATTAGTGCTCTGAATAGAAATGTTTAGCTTGTAAGTTATAGATTTAGAAATGGACATTCTTGAATTCGTTTAGCATGTGCTCAAACTTGCAAATAGAAATCTCTTCATAAACTCAACAGTTTTTGGAAGTTTAAGTGTTTGTTTATATAGATCTTGCGTAACTGCTTAAACAGAGCACTGAAGTTTGGATAATGTTTTGTGCATCTGTTTTTTTGTCTTCCTATGTCTGTCATGCTTGTCTTTTATTGACCATCTTTTTATTTCATTTTAGAAGTTGAAGAGAAAGCGACAAATATTTTTACTTTTTTCAAATTTTACTTTTTTAAAATACGAACAACATCTCCAAATTCTAACAGTCTCTCAAATGCTTTTCTCATAGACATGCTCAGTTACTCTGTTAGTTGTTCACTTTTACTGTGTTCTCA
The DNA here is from genome assembly GCF_951394365.1 of Tetrao urogallus. NCBI lineage: Eukaryota > Metazoa > Chordata > Aves > Galliformes > Phasianidae > Tetrao > Tetrao urogallus. The sequence goes on along the minus strand of NC_136818.1, from coordinate 16,189,229 downwards.
CCTTGGACAAACACCCTCCACAGAATCATAAAAATAATGCATATACAACTTCCAACTACCCTCTGACCAACAAATTATTAATCTCTTTGGCCTTAAGGATAGGACTTGCATGCTACCAAGTGCTTTCTGTGTTATTCAGTCATTTCAGTGTTCAAGAGCAATAGTATTGTAGTGGAGGTTTTGTTTTTCGGAGTCAAAAGCATTGTGAAAGAAAAGCTAATGAAGCAATTAGTCACTTCTGACTGGCTGGCACAGCTTGGTTCTGCAGAATATTGCATGCTCTTTAAACAATACAGTTGTGTAGAGGTAAGAGCTGGCTTTTTCAATAAAATCCTTGACAAAATTTCAGTTGTGGCGATCTATGTTCCATCATATGATGTTGAAGGAAGCAGGTGCAGGATAATGCTTTCTTAAGAAAGCAGAAAATAAAGGCAGTATCTTCTGTGTAGCGTTCACAGTGAAATAGAGTCACTTACAAACGAGCTAGATAAAATGAACGTTTTATTGTTTTTAATGCTGCTTGTCCAATGTTGGGCATGGATGCCTCAGGCTGTATGTTTCCCAGAGCAAGAACACACAACTTTTGTTCTATAAAACTTTTGGTTTTACTGTTGAGCCAAAAAGTGTCTTTATATTTTATTTAGTTAGGGATTTTGAGAAATGTGGTAATTGCTATATTAAGCTGTTTATAAGTAAATGGATTTTATACAGCTTAAAAGTAGTCTTCACTATTGATCAAGTGCCACATTTTTGTAAGACCTTAAAGAAGTCATCTTGAAGATCCTTGGAAGCTTATTGAGAAATTCTTTAGAAGCCCTTTTCCCACAGATCTTACTTGATCAAAACTTTCTTTCTATTGTCCATTCTGTGATTTCAGTTCTTATCATCAATGTACATGTTTATTCACACTATAACATCAATTAAATGCTACCTTGACATATTTTAAATCTTTCTCTGTATTCTTAATTAAGAAAGTAACTGTAAAAATCTAACTGAATATTCTCATAAACTCAAAATATCTTTACATTAATTTCTAAGCAAGTTTTCAACCAAATTTTTTGGGATCACTAATCAAATTTTCATTTAATTAAAATTGGCATTGGTGTCGTGTCAGTGCTCCTTATATACCAGAGTTCTTCAAGTTCAAATACAGTTGTAGCAACAAGGAAAAGAACTGCATTTTCTACTTTCCCAAATAGATTCTGTCAGCAAGACTTAGAAACACATTAGGAAATACTTTTATGTGACTCACTACCATTGTAACTCAGAAGAAGTTAATATGGAACCCTGGGAAAGCTGTTTTGAGAACCAACAAGCTGAAGAAGAAACTTCAAAACAAAAACTAGCAAAAATAGTTCACATCTATCCAAGCCTTCAAAGCTGGCTTTTAAAAGTTTTTGCTGTTATGTTAGACATAGGCCTGCTGTTTTGTTTTGGATACAATGGACTTGTTTTAAGTTCAAGACTGTGAATCAGAATTTCATTTCTGCGATATTTAGAAATTTCATTCCATGGATAATCATATCATTTCTTAATTCCTCAGCCAAAGTGAATGTTTTCCTGAATTGAAAATTTAATTACATCAAATGCCTGACTTACCCTGACTTCACATACTTACTAACCTGCCTTATGTTAGGCATATGTTTAGCAACTATGTTGATTTAAGTTTCTAAGTTCTTGTAAGTCTAAGCCTTTGATATTTTCTAACTTGTAAAATAATTACAACTATTTACATGGTGTGTTGTTGTTTTTTTTAAATCTCTTCAGTGAAAGATAAGATTATCATATCCATTTTGCTGAGGAGAGTGATATCCTATACCTTCAATTAAATTATTCTTAGCAAGTAGTACGTTCATGGCAGTAGATGCAAGAGTTCTTCCTCTAACCAGTTCTTAAGGCAGATGAATGAAGCAAGGGGGCTTCAGAGGGAAAAAGGGGTAAAACTAGGCTTGCCATCAATAAGCTATGGGACAGCTAGCCAAAATCTAACGTGCTGTTTACTTATGAGATCCTTCAGTATCCTCCACAAGTTGCAAGGCACAATGAAGCACTTCTGAGATGTTTCTACACTGGTGCACCCAGCATGAGAAGCTATGCCTTCTTTGGCATAAGTGAAACCTGATGGGAAAAGAGCTGTGACTGATATTTTATGATGGATGATTGTATTCTCTTCAGAAGGGATAGGCAGGGAAGGCAAGGCACAGAGGCTGCACTGTATATGAAGAAGGGCTGAACTGTCCTGAGCTTGCAGTTGGCAATGATGTGATTGAGAGCTTCTGGGTAAGAATTAAGGGGCCAGATGTTGTGGGAATCTATTGTAAGTGTCCCTGCCAGGATGATGACACTGATGTATTATTCTTTAAGGATAATTAAAGAGATACCTATAGATCAGCTGACCTTTTCCTGCTAGGTGACTTCAATTTGCCAGACAGTAGTTTGGAATACCTTACCCACGTTGGACTCAGTGATCCTTGTGGTTGCCTCCCAATCCATACTGAGAGTTTCCTGCCTTCATAGAATCATAGGATATCCTGAGTTGGAAGGCACCCACAAGGATCATCGAGTCCAACTCCTGGCTGCACACAGGACAGCCCTGAAATCAAAACGTAAGTCTGAGAGAGTTGTCCAATTAGTCCTTGGACTCCAGCAGCTTGATGCTGTGTTTGCTACACCAGGCGGTGTCCACCACTCACTGGTGAAGAACCTTTTCCTAATCCCCAACCTGACCCACCCCGATACAGCTCCTTGCCATTCTTTCAGGTCCTGTCGCTGTCAACAGAGAGCAGAGTTCAGGGCTGCCCCTCCACTCCCTGAGAGGTGTTGTAGGCTGACATGAGACCTCCCCTCAGTTTCCTCTTCTCTGGGCCAAACAAACCAAGAGACCTAAGCTGCTCCTCCTACATCTTCTCCTCTAGATCCTCCAGCATCTTTGTAACATTCCTTTGGATGCTTTCAAATAATTTTATATCCTTGTATTGTGGCGCCCAAACCTGCATATGGTATTCGAGGTGAGGCCACAGCTCAGAGCAGGGTGTAATAACTCTTCCCCTTGCCTGGTGGAAGTGTTGGTCCTGATGCACACCAGGATACAGTTGTCCCTGTTGGCTGCCAGCACACACTGCAGTCTTATGTTCAACTTAACCATCAGCCAGAAACCCCAGATCCCTTTTGATGGAGCTGCTCTCCAGCCTTTCATCCCCCAGTCTGTACACATATCTAGGGTTGCCCTGAACTGAGGTACAGAATCTGGCACTTGTTCTTGTTAAACTTCATGAGTGGGTGATTACCCAGCCCCCTAATTTGTCAGGATCTCTCTGCAAGGCCTCTTTACCCTTGAGGGGTCCAACAGCAATTCCCAATTTAATGTCATATGCAAATTTACTTGGTGTACTTTTAAGTCCTATATCCAAATCGTTGATTAAAACACTGATGAGAACTGATTCTGAAATGAAGCCCTGCGGAACCCTAGTGGTGTCTGGCCACCAGCCTTGTTACCCCCTTTACTATAAGCCTTGGTGCCCAACCTGTCAGCCAGTTGTTTACTCATCACATTATGGTTTTGTCTAGCTCTGTTCTGGACATTTTGTCCAGAAGAATGCTGTAAGAAAATATGTGAAAAGCTTTGCTAAAGTCCAGAAGGTTTGCATCAACATTCTTCTCTTGATCAACTATGTAAGTAACCTTATCGTACAAGAAGTTAATTTAAATAGAACTTTCTTCTTGTGAACCTGTGTTGGTTGTGACAAATGACTGTGTTGTTTTTAAGCCATTTTTCAATAATTCCCAGAATGATCTTCTATATAACTTCAGCAGGTACCGAAGTGAGGTTGTCAACTCTGCAACTTGTCATTTAGAAAGGGCTCAATTTTCTCTTCATTTTCTATTGCTCTCTCTGTTTCCAATTTAATAAGATATACTCATGTTAACAGACTGTAAGTGACAGAAGTCTGTGTCACGAATCTGCCTTCCTTGCTTGGAAAGATCATAGCCAAAGTTCAAGACTAAGTAATTTTGTGTACGTGCCATCTTATGCCTTTTGAACAGAGTGCAAAATCCCTTGTGCAGGCAGCCCTTGCCCTCTTTTTCCATTCTGGACTTTGCCATGAATTAAGACTTGATCACTACATCTCTTTTGCATTTATGATGCTTTTATCAGTTCAATATGAAAATTCAGCTTGCACTTGTAAGAATTGGAACAAGCCCTGTAAGTTGTTACATTCTGAATGAAAGAATGTAGTAAGATTTTATTCAACTATGACTTGCTGTACAGGGTATTTGGAGAATAGTTAGCAAGATAACAAGATGCAGTTATTGTGCAGACTGCCTAATAATTCTTAAGATCAGTGACTGAAGCTTTTACAAGTTTAATGTAATATTCTGATTTACTTAGATAAATTACTTAGATAAATTTCTGATTTACTTAGACATTTCTGATTTTCCCATCTCTCTGTCGAGGTAACGACTTTTGAAGCCTATGTAGAAATCAAATATTCATAAAATGATTTTAGCTACTGCAAATCTTCAGAAGAATCTTGAACTATTGGTGTTCAAGTAGATGAGTGTATTCTCTCTCTTTTCTGAAAAGTTAAAAAAAAAAATTAAAAAAGGTTTAATTATCTTCTACAATTCATTGGTTTAACTTCATTAAAATATGAATATAAATATGACTTTTGTAACTCCTGTCAGCAGATTAGGAAAGGATTCAAGTTGATCACTGCAGTGGAACTGGATGTATTTCAATTTGAATATTTTCACCTGGTTTTAGGACTGCATTTTGTAGTTTTTTCAGGGACTGGAATGAGGACTTCACAACAATGGAACATTTTTCATACGAATGACCATTTGAACAGTCCTTTCACCTGACAAATTGATTTGTAGATAGCTACCTAACAGCTTGATCAGCTGACTAGAATGTTCCCAATTGTACTAGTATAACTACAACTTCTAATGGTGAAGCGTCAGGTAGATGCATTGAGATAGATCTGGCATTACTGTACTGCTGGTAATTTTGATGAATTTGTATTTGAATCAAATCAGTCCCCAAAATACAGGGAATATCTTGTGATTCTTGTAAATGTGTCTTGCAAGATGGTAGCTTGATGCTGTTTATTGCAGTTAAGCTCTTGGGTTATTTAAGTGAAGCTTTCATTGAAGTAATGCAGTTTCATATTTTTTTAGGCACTTACATGTGTCTTGGGGAGCAGTGTTTTCATTCAGCCTCTCATTTGGCTAATGAAACAAGTGAATATTTGAGTTATGCACTTGAAAAATTGTACCAGATTAATCTCTGACTTCTGTTTACACCAGGATATTTACATCCTAGATGGATTTGCCTGTTGTGTTAAAGAATTCTGGGAAGGCCACAGAACAGTTCAGTCAGTCAAACATAACTGCAGACTGTTTTGTTTTCACAATAGGGACTAATACTTGTTATCTAGTCTCCAGCCTATTCTGGCATGTTTTTGTTTTGTGTCTGTCTTTTGACAGAGTATTGTGTCTAAGTGCACAGTGCCTAATCAGTTACACTGCAATGCTTGTTTTTCAGCACTGAAGCCAGGCATTAGAAAATACATTTTTAAAGAAATCTTCTGTTAAATAAATATTAATTAAACCAGTACAGAGGAAAAGATATGCTATTCTATTTGCTGTTAATCTGAACTTCAAACAATGGCATATGTTTGTTGCTGGCTCAACAGTTTCCAGATAGTGCTTGATGTGATAAGTCACTTCAATATGCAAGCACTTTCACAAGATTAGTTTTATAGAACTAAGCATTTCTTTGTGTATTAATTTTTATTCCAAAATTTGTTCCAAAATTAACTTTTGGAAAATCTTGTTAAAATACTTTCTAAAATTATATCTAGTCCTGAAACTGTTTTTAACAGAACTTTTTTTCAGTACACTGAGATTTGGATTCATCTCATCTAACTTCAGGTACTCAAGCTCATGTTCCGTGGTAATTAGTATCAGTAATTAATCTGTACAGTGGCATAATTCCCAGCAGCACATTTGACCTGGATCAAATATGTGCACATGATCATTTATTTGTTGAATTAAGCAGAGTACACAATACAAAGTTCGCTACCTTTAGGCTTTAATGCTATCTTTATACCAGCCAATGGGAGGGAAGTGATTAGAATAACTGATCTGATATGAGTGGCAATAGCTAATTAGTACAAAAATAACCATTCAGACTCGTTAAACCACTTCAGTCCAGTATGAGTTTTATAGTGAATCAGTGCTTTGCATACTTGGGCTGTGGTATTCTTTATCTGTATTAGAAGCTGAAAGGCTGTTCTGCTGTTGATTCCTGACCTTGAACGAAGCTGAGATTCTGAAATGCCAAACAGAGCAGTTGGTGCCCTCTTCAGCTTTTCTTTAGCTGCTTTTTCCCATTTCTGTTATCCCTTTAGTTGTCAGTAAAACTATGCTGCAGCTGTGTGGTGAACCCAATTAAGAAATTTGTCTGACAGAAAAAAACAACTTTTTCACCTCATTCATCCAAATAAAGTCAAATCCCAATTCGAAATTCAGCTGTGAGATCACTCATACAAATGTGGGTGGCCAAAGAAGAAAGAAGAGAGCTGGGCACTGGTTGTTGAAATAGCCCTGCTTCATACAGTGAGACCACAGCCAAGGGCACTGCACTGGGAGACAAGTCACCCTATGCTTCTTCTAGATATTGAGAGACAGACAAATTCAGGCAGTAATTCAGTCCACTCTGAATTTTGAATTACTTTAGGTAGATGTCTGTATCTTTTCTTGTTGATTGTAGAGCTACATCTGCTATTGTCCTGGAACATTAAATCTCTTCTTTTAAGTATAGCCTTCCAAATGTCAAAGAAGTGTTTCCTCTTTTCTAATGCCTTCATGATCTCGAATCTTTGCTTGAGGCTTATCACTGTATTTTATTTGCTCAAAAACTGAAGTACACAAGTGGCAAGATTATTCCAGTTTCTGCAGTCTTTCTTCCTAAGTGCAAAAATGTTACTGGTGATGTACCTACTTCCTAATGCTGTTTCATAAATGGAACACTGCAAAGATGACTTGTGTACCAAATAGATACAGATACAGTTTCCTGTATCTGTTGGTGGCAAAGTAGAAAGTGAAACCCAAGGGAGCACATGGGCCCATAATGATGCTTTTCTAGAATACTTTCTGAGAACCTTATAAAAATAAAGTAACAAAATATGAGTACTGAGAGCCACAAATGTTCTTTCCACAGAGTTTTTATCTTTGCCTTGACTTCTGTTTTGATGTGCTCTACAGCATGTTCTGGACCATGGTGTCCTGCCATCTAAGCTGGCATGCATTTTTGTGTTCATAGCAGGTTGTTACTCTTTTAGATGTACCTTCATTTTCCCATTCCAGAAATTGTAGTCAGAGGGTGGGGCCTGTTGCTTGCCGTGGCTTGTCCCAGTGTGGAATCAAGACATACCCAAAATTTGGGTAGCACTCCCAGGTATTGCAAACTATAGACTGTGCTTCTGTCTGTGCTGTGAATGTTCTCAGTTGTCATCTAGCATGTTTCTGTAGTTTGTTTAGCATTGTAAATAAGCCAGGAAATAACATAATTTATAATAACATACAATAACATAACATAACATTTCCTTTTCTGGAAATAGCTTCATCAAAAAACACCTTGGATTATGCAGATGTGGAAGGTATTTCTTGGTTCCTTCATCTCTGTGAATTTAAATATAGAATTACTTTGGATTTTTTTTCTTTTTTGCTTTTTAAATGTCACTTAAAGTATTCATGGTGTATAATTCTGTACACTGGTTGTATTACAAGTGGAAATATACGTTAAAGCGAAGTGACAAGAAGATTTTTATGAAGCATTCTAAGAGCTAGATACTTTTCCCAGTATCTCTCCTTACTGAGCTGGTTTCTGATTAATGGCATCTTATGGCTCGGTATGATTTCATTCTCATCTCAGAGAGCTTTCCTTTGGGAGGCTAATGGTATAAATATTCTTTCCTTGTCTTGTATTGATTTTCTTTACAAACAGATGGCACTATTAATAGATATGTATTTGGAACTTTAATAATTTTGTCATATAAAGGCCAGCCTTAGTGCATTTAAATAAAATATAGGCACTGACATAATTTACTGTGGGTGAGTATAAAATAATACACAAAATGTGAATTAGAGTAAAGGTAATTTACATACAATAATTTCCAATTTTTGGTGGGGAAGAGATATTTTTTATTTACATTTTTAAATAACTGTTCCTGCATATATTGTATTTCTTGCCCAGCTGCAATTGTGTGAAATTAAATGTGAGTAATTTCTTGCCACGTGGATCTTGGGTCTCATGAACGAAAGGGAGACTTAGGATGTTGAGAAGGAAGATGGGTAGCAGTGCAGATTCTTACTTGTGCCAGGGACAGTATAAATAGAGAACACTAAGTATTCAAAAGCATCATAAAATAACTGAGAGTCTCTCATGTACTTTTATTAGAAGGCCAAAATGATTAGATGAAAGCCACAACTAGTTTATCGATATCTTGCCTTTTGTCACTCTGATAAAACTCCTTTGCTCATTCTTTTTTACCTCTATTTGAAACAGTGCAAACACAACCAGAGTGCTTTGGAGCAGTGGTATGTGGTGTTAACCTGGCAGATTCCAGACCAGTGCTGAAGTATTTTGGAAGCTCTGCCAATAGATGGAGAGGAGGATGCTTTGAAAACTTTCGTTTGTGTAATAAAGGTGGTGTTGCCACCTGTGTGGTCTGTTTTCCCCTCACTGAAAGATTTGCAAGCTTTTGTCATTTCTGTTTTAGGAGTTCGGAAATGTGGGAGCTATTACAAAGTTATAAACCTCTGACCATATTATTTAATTCTCTGAAGTTCTAGCCTTCTACGTATCCTTGTTTTCTACATCAGTTATGTTCTAAATGGGAAAAACGAAAAACAAGCCAACAAAAAAAATGACAAAAACTCAACATTTGTTACATGCAGAAGTGTTGTTAGCTCTCTTGTATTTGAGACTTTTTACAGAAGCATGAAAAAACTAAAAGCACACAAGGAAGTCTTAGCTCTTCAGTAATAGCTTTTTCACTGCTGGGAGGAAAAAGGAAAATAGACCCTCTGGTAAAAAGGAGCTCAGAAAACCTAATGTATCTATGAGAACTGCTCTGTGAGCACTCTATGCATCCCCTGTAGTCATCTTATGTAGCTTTTTTTCTAATACTTTCTTCCAGTTTAATTAGTCATTTGCCAAAAACAGTCAACCACAAGTGGTTTAAATGCAGCTTTAAATGTATACCTCAGACTTCTGAAACTGGTCTGTCTAATCCATACCAACACAAATTGTTTGATGTAATTTTCAAGACCAAATTGAAGGTTGGAGGTGGTGCTGGTGAACATGTTACTGTCATAAAATATGTGCAATAATTTAGTTTTGTAGTGTAGAATGGATTTACTAATTGGTAGCTGTTAAAGTTCATAATCCTTCGATTTTTCTTTTCTCTGACAAGGGCTGTTTTACTTTTTTTTCTTTTTTTCTTCTAGGAGTGGCTGATATTAGCTGACTCATGGCACATAGAATTCACCAGCGGGCAGCTACAAAAACTTCTGATAGCCACAGTGAAAATCTTTCCCAAAATTTCAACTTCTTTCAGACTTAAGATTCACTTTCTCGAGCTGTAGATTAGAAGTGTATAACAGTAAACCAGTTCCTACTGGAAAATACTGATGTGTCAGAGCTGAAGTTTTTATCCAGTAGTGAATGAGGATCAGGCATCAGGCATTACATGAACCCAGTTGGCGTTCTTCTAGGTTAGTAAAAATTAAATGTGCTGTAGCCTGAAACTGCAACAAACCAGAGCATGCTCGTGCTTGAGTTTGTCACTGAATGAGCTTAGACTTTTGTAACTCCTCAAACTCTTCTGCTTTTACTGCAGCATTACTTCTAGGATGATCAGTTATGGGGCTGATAGTTTGCAAAGTGTTTTGAGGCTAAGGATTGCAACGCTTCTTGACTCTAACTCATAACTGATAGCTCTCTGAAGATTTGGGAAGACCTCGTGTCTTCAGGCTTAAGACAGACCATACAGCAAAATTGGATGTTGGTAACTTTCTCAAGGAGGTCTGCGGAGATGATGGCTAAAATTTCAGTTGGCAACCAGGGCAAACCTTAGAAAGCACTGTTGCAGTAGTTCAGTTTTCAAAATTTAAAATTCACCATCGAATTAACTTGATTTCTTAGCCAACAGTTATGCTGAACATTATTTTTTTCCATGTGGCATCTGTGGGAGTTGAGGGCATGTAATATTTTGCTTGTTTGGATTGTTTCTCTTCTAAGAGAAGCCTAGAGTACAAACTTGCTTTAGCTTTTATTCATTAAAAAATCTATGAGAACTGCTATATGAGCAATCTATGCATCTGCTGTAGTCATCTTGTATAGTTAATCTGGGTTCTGTCTTTACAGCTGAACAGCAGCACTCTTAAAGTAGGTAGATTTCTTCCCAGTTATTTTAGGACCGTAATTCTGATGTTTAAGATTAAACTGAAAAGTTCCAGTGAATCCCCTTGTTTCATTGCACCATCTCTTTTTCTAATTGTGAGCCAAGCACATTCTGTAAATGAACCAGCAAGCACTCAACTCCTAGCACGGTTAAGGTAAGCAACCTAGAGCAGCACAGTTCTTGGGACTGTCTTAGGTGTCAGTTATTGTCCTCTGCTTGTTTATGTTCATATCAATGTCTTTGCATTAGGTGAAAATACACAGCTGTATGTATTCCTTCCAAAAGCAGAAGTCGATGGTGGCTGTACATGGCCACAACTGTGTGTGTGATGTGTGGCCAGCAATGCTCTGCACAGCACTGTTTTCTTAGCCTCCCCATCTGATATCATGAAGTACAGTGATTCACCACTAGAAGTTTTGCAGCAAGGTGATGAGCAGACAACATGATACTGTGTAGACAAGCAGATGAGTAAGGGCTATGGCGGGTCAGAATACTGATAGAAAGGCTTGGCAGACAACTGCTGTAGTTGTTTGAGGGCACTAGTGCTTTCAGAGGGCTGACAACATCTCAATAAACACATTTCTGAAGTAAATTTAATACAGTGTGAAAGCATCAAAAATGGCAACAAGGACTCTAATCTAGTGTGATTCAGATTAACTCTCAGTAGCTTACTGTAACCCACAGTAATGCAGCTAGTATAGGTGGTCCTCTGAATTCTTCATTCTTATAGGTTGCAGATAAATCTTTTTTAAAATATGTACAAGGACGTGTTGTGTAAAGTGTTGTATGTAAAGGAGAAGACCAATTTTCAGTTTGATTTGAAGGCAAAGTCAACTCTTAGGAAAAGGATGTAATGACTCATGCAAGAGTAATCACAGTTTATGCAGGGCTGCCCAGCTACCAGTCCCATTACTGAGCACTCAGTCATGTTACTAAGGAAATTGCTACTTCTTTTCTAAGTCTTATTCATAAAACATGACAATGAACCATGACATTACTTCCTATGTAATGGCAGTGCCTGAAAATTTCCTGGAGTTTTTAGTGTTGTAAATGGAGACCATCTTACATGATAACTCATCTGAATTGTTCATGTGATTTTAGATATTTTTCACTGAACTGTGGAACATGTGGAGAAGCAAGGTCCTTCCTGTGAAAATATTTACCGCTGTGACGTGTTACAAAAATGAAAGCGTAGGTCATACAGAAAGTACATGGCTCACAATACTAAAAGTGTCATCCCGATCCTCATCTTTTCTGTTTTCTGCCCAAATTTTGGTTTTCTTGAACAGGCCGTAGCAAGACATTTTGTTGTCCAGGATGGGGTTGTGGTCTTATTGTTTTGATTTACTTTGCCCTGCTCTCCCTCTCCCTTCTCCAGTTTTATTTTGAAGAAAGATCATGCTGAATTGTCCTATGGAAAATCTCCAAGGATTATTCTTTGTGTCATGATGTTCTGGAAACTGACAGTTTCTGAAACATTTATGATACATCTCTTCATCTATTCTCAGGCCCTCACTCACCTGATTTTTGCACAGCTGGCAATGTCAGAAGTTACCACTGCAGAGTGCTGTCAGATCGTAACTTCAAGGTTTTCTTCAGTGTCTGTATAATGTTAGAACATCCTGTAATCTGGGGAGAGATGGGTATGTGTGGAAGTTTGCATTCATCAGCATGCTGCCAGTGATGGGTCATCTCCTGCAAGAGAGAATTAACCCTTTGGGAAACAGTTGTCTTTTACTTTTTACCTGAACTTAATTGATATGGAAATTGCTACTGGAAAAGGTGTATGGCAATACATCAGTCGTATTCTCCTCCTGCTCATGCCTTCCTTAGAGGAACCAAAGTGAGTTTGCCATGAGCAGGGGAGCACCAGTCAGAAGTGCCACTGAGCTTCCTTTACATCAGTGTGTTGGATAAGTTTAATAATTTTCTGATCTTTTATTTTATCTTCTTCTTTCCCTGCAGTATATTGGAGCTCTCGCTACATTTGCTTTCTTTTTTTTCCCCTTTTTTTCCCTCTTTTATATTAAACTAACCATCTAATTTGAGATTTATTCTGTTCATATCTGTGAAAATCCTCCAGATTTTTTTCTGAGAAATTTCCTCTCCCAATATGTACAACACACGAAGGCTAAATAATCTTGTCATGATGAGCTATACATTCATTAAGAGCCAGCTATACTTCAAAGGAAGGTACTGCTCTCCTTCTGTCTTGAATTGTACCTTCTGTTTAAATCTCACTTTTCTGTAAGATAATTTTGAGTAGTTCAGATTGCAGGATGCAGTATTCTGGTCACTGCATGACAACAAATAACAGATATCCCAGTTCTACCAAATATCCAGAGATGTCACCTATGGGGAGTCACCACTGTGTTCAGCAGTTTAATCCTGCTGTTGTCACTACTGGATACAGATTAACTTGTTTGGACTGAGAATATCAAAACTTCCTTTTATTTTTGATGACTGCTTTGATAATACACAGGTCGTAGGAGATTAATCACCTGCCTCTTAATGATCTTAGTTATTTAGACAGTTTAGGGACCACAACTTCAGTAATATCGTGTGGTCAGCCTTTGAAGCAGATACTTTGGAAGCTTGTTAAAGCTAGTCCTTGTAAGGATGGGGGAAGAGAGTGAAAGGATTAGACTTCAGAGTGAAATGAAGATGTGTGCAAGGGATTTCCCAAAAGAGAGGAATTGTACAGCCGATGGGAGCCAGGTATTTAATGTCAAAATAAGATGCTTAGTTAGGCAGGTAAATATTTGCTTTTGAAATGTGAATGCCAATATGTTGGCTGTGAAGATGTTTCCAAAATGTTGGCTTAAGAGGGAAAGTGTTATCAAAATTATTGAACATGTGTCTTCTATTTATGGAGCAGTTTTTCCTTATGAGCCCTGTGTTTCCAGAAGCTATTCTGAATAACTGTAATCAGCCACTGAATGCCAAGAAAGAATTCCCAACCAGTCTATATTAAGGCCTCTGGCTTTAAAATAAAGAGCTCAACCAATTACATAAATGAAAGGTATTGACAGCTATGGGTATTTCCTGCTGGCTGGCTCACAGTGACAGGTGGCAAGGCAAAGCAGTCCGTGTGATAGCCTAGCTTCCGTGTCAGGCACGTTATTAGGGCTCCTGGAAGCAATGCTATTTGTCGCAGGGAAGACTGTGGTGAACAGTAGCGTGCCAGATGTGCACAGGCCGTGGTTGGATTGAAACGGGCAATAAATGGGATTATCTGGGGAAAGGAGATGTAAGGCTTGAGCGTGTATCTCAGAGGTGATGTTAAAAATGTAGGGGGGAGTGGGATGGATGTCTGGATGCAGAGTCAGACCGTGCTGTTCTTGGTAGCGGAGAGGGAACTAGCTCAGCATTTCTGGTTTTGAGGAAAGAGAGGGCGGTGAGTTTGCTGCCTTCAGCTGCTCTGCCCAATCCCTTACAGACGTTTGAGTCTTCATTCTGTTCGGCCAACCTGTTGCCCAGATAACTGCTTGTAACACGGTGGGACAAGGGGGAAGTCTGTCGATGTAAGGAATTGGTGAATGGCACGTAAGCAATGTATTCTGAACGGTCCGTCAGCAGGGTGGATTTGGGAAACTTAATTCTAGTTTTGCAGTGCTAATTTGGGAGATGAAAGCCAAGTTCTTAAAGCCGAGGGAAAAGGAGCAGCGCGAGGTCACCGAACGTATGCGGCTGTGTGTCCCGGCGGCTCTCCGAGGGGCGGGGCGTCGTAAATCAGCGCCCCCGCTGCCCGCGCTGCTCACAGCGCCCGCGGTCGCAGCGCTGCCGGACTCCCGCACGGCCGGGCTCGGGCGGCGCCGCGCAGCCCCGCAGGTGAGCGGCGCCCGGAGTCGGGCCGTGCGCTGGGGTGAGGGCGGCGGTCGCGGAGCCCGGGAATCGAGGTCCGCGGCCGGGGTGTGAGGCGCCGTCTGCGCTTGCCGACGGGCGAGCGATAAGGCGCTCAGAAGGCTGAGGTTGAGTCAGCTTTAGTTATCGCGATCCGCTCTTCTTCGGGGCGGGCTGGCGCAAGTCTTCGCTCCGGCTTCCACCGTGGCAGGGCGAAACCCTGGGCCCTTCGAGAACGCCCCGGGCGGTTACTGCGGGCGCCCCGGCCGCCCCCTCGCCCCGGCCGCCCTGCGGGCCCGAAGGGAAACCGCCCGGCCGGGAGCGGAACCGCAGCCGGCCTCCGGGGAGCCGAGCCAGAACGGGAGCGATCGGACTGGCGGCCGCTGGGACGGCGTTTTCCTTCGGGGCGGAGAACGACGAGCGGGGTTTGTGCGAGAGTTGATGCGCGCCCGTGCCCCCGAGATCCCGAAGGAGCGCGGCGCTCCCCGGCCCGGCCTCGTGGGCGAGTGGAGCGCAGCGGGTGCCGCGGGCCGGTGCTGTGCGTGAGCCGGCGGCCTGCGGGATCGGCGGCCGCGGAAATGCGGCGGTTGCTCGCAGGTGTACAAATCGAGGAGCTGGGGGTACCGAGGTGTTTCGCTAGGGAGAAGGGAAATATTGCCGCCGTCTTCTTTGATCCGTTAGAGAGGACTTTGTACAAAAGCGTGGCTTTCTGTCCAAATTTGCGGTTTAGATAAGGTGGTTGTTCAAAATCATGAAGCACATACTTGCTGCTGAAAATGTTTTTTTGAAGTATTTAATTTGTGGTTAGTGTAGGGTTTTCTTTTACTAAAATCGTGGGAATACAACAGCAGGAAAATAATAAATTACTTTCTAGAGGAGGAATAAAAGTTTTGTTTTGAAGCATTAGCTGAGAAACGCTTAGATTGGACTGTAGCCGTCATGAACTCTGCTTCCTCCAGCAAAATGGAGCTGGAATATTCACTGCAAGTTAAGGCTTCAGCAGCACAGAGCTGACTGTTGGTATTGGTTGGGTATTGAAGTTTGTGAGATTATAGTAAGTGATGAGATCTACTTGTTTGTTGAACCCTTTTCGCTGATTGCTTTTTAGGGCTTTTTTTTGGTTTTTTTTTTTTTTGTTTTTTTTGTTTTTTTTTTTTTTGATGGACATAAGGGCATTTTGAGTGTGAAAACTCAGGGAGAAAAGCATGGGTTTTATCTGTTTGTTTCATCTCAAAACAGAGCAAATTCAAAGATAACTTGTCCTGGCCTACATGCTTTCAGTTGCTTTAGAATGCTGGTTATAAAGCCTATCTTAGATTGTCAGATTACAGTGCAGGGATCTATGGGGGGAGTCGTGTGTGTATACAGGGAGAGAGCAAGAACAGTTTGGTAATTCCCAAGGACCCTTTGGAAGCACTGGCCTGTCTGTAATCCTGTGGGGAGTTTCTGATGTTTGACAGACTTGCATGTTTTCTGATAGCGACTTAAAGCCTTTGTACTACTGTGTATGCTTTCTCAATCTATTTCTGCTTATCAGAAGTTCTTGAGCCTTCATATTCTTCTCAAAGTCCTGTGACCCCTTGCAGCTACTGCGTGTTTATCTTGTTCAACAAACAAACAGAAACCCATAAAATAGAGGTTGTAGCCATCTGGGGAGAAGAAAAAGTCTTTTCTTGTTTCTTTCTATACTAGTGAAGACGACTTTGTATTGCTTCTCAGCAAATAATTAGCACAATATCTGTGTAGCATATGCAAACATACCAGGTAACTACAGTAAGATTGAAGTTCTGTATCCTGTATTTACTGTTACTTCTTTGTAGGGTTGGAGGGGAGGTGGAAGACAGTTGTAAGGAAATTTGCTGTGTCAAAAGTAAGTGGGGTTCTTATAAAGGTTGACTTCATCCCTTAAAGACATGAGAACATACGGAAGTTATCCTTTGATTGGATATACTAAACCATTTTCTGGCCCTCTTAGCTTCGTAGCGTACATAGTGATATAGAAGTGGTAAGGCTGAGTGAAGTGACTGATGGTGATATGATAATGCTAAGTCTAGACTTCAGAGAGTCTGAAGTCTTGGTAGTTCCCCCTATTAGAAAATTTGCACTTCTCTCCGAATATTATTGATCTGATATCTAAAACTGGTTTACTTATGATTCAGAGTTTTGAGATACCTTTGAGAGTCTGATTCAGAGCTTAGAAATTGCTTTTCAGTTTCCTTTTATGATATTTCATGTCCATGTACAGGCTCGGACTGTTGGTTCTGCCATTCACAAATCTCTGAGACCAAACTAGAGATTTCCTTCACTTACCCTCCTTTAATGTATGAAAACAAGATGTGGCCATTGGCACTGGTTTTGTTTCCTTGTGGGATGGAAAGGCTGCCTGCTTTTCCACCTGTGTCAAACCTGAGTGAAACTTCAGTCTATGAACTGCATCCAAAATTTTTTGTAAAGTCTGAACCAGAAAGTTTGTGTGAGGGCTGTTATTGTGCAGTGCCTGCTATTTTATTGTGTTCGCCCACAGCGTCAGAGGCGGATGTGTCAGAGATGCTGTGGCAGTAGAGGTTGAAGCTTCCCACCAATGTTCCATTACATGTTATTGCCATGGGACAGATGGCAGCAAAGGGATGGTCTGGCAGAATGGGATCTGACATGGAAGAGCACATGAAGTAAAGGTGTGTCACCATTTCCACTCCACGTGGGGAAAAAAAAAATGGCACCCACTGACATTCATCGCCTCTTGCTGAACATTGATGGAGACCACACAGTGGATGTGAGCACAGTGAGGCAGTGGGTGGTGCATTTCAGCAGTGACAACAGCAACAGTGGGCTGTCTCCACTGGTGCAGATTTTTATGAGCGTAGCGTGCAGGTTCTTGTTCATCAGTGGCAAAAACGCATTGCTCGTGGTGGCAACTGTGTTGAAAAATAGTATTTTGTAGCTGAGAATTTTCTTTATAGGATAGTGGGATTGTGCTCTTCGTATCTGTTGTAGTTTCCTTGAAAATAAGTAGAAGGAATTACTTTCAGAGCAGTATATGTATCTGCGTTCCAAAGCCAAGAGGGCATGAATAGAAAGGTTTTTGTGTATAATTCTGGCGGAAGCAAAGTTTGCTTCATTGTTTGTGTCTTTTCTTTGGTTTTGAGCAGTGATATGAAGAGATACCCATTCCGCTGGGTTAGAGCTTTGTTCATGTTTGATCTTGCCCACCAGATACGTATGTCATTCTGTGCACGATCTCATAAGGTTCTGTAAAGGCTATGTTGATTTTAAAAATAACTTAATTTGTATTCATTCCCATTTCTCCCCACTCATAACCAAAAGACAAGTTAGAAGTTAGCTGGAAACACTTTATGCCCTCCAATTTTCTGAACTCAGAATCTGACTTCTGCCAGTTCCATTCCCTTATACTTTTCTCAATTATGGACTGAAGAAAGAGAAATCCACATTCTCCGTTTAAAACAAACAAACAAACAACAACAACAAAACACCAAAATCTAGCTGTTTTTTCTTTTTAACAGTATATTTTCAAGAAATAAACTCTTCGTACGCAGTTAGAGGGAACTTGCATGACTGGTGAAGTGCTCTGCTTTGTTAAATGCTGCAGTTTGACAAATAGGAATTTGTTCATCTAAGTGGCTTTTGGCCTATCCATCTGCTATTATTTCTACCATTTCCATTGTTGAATGCATGATTGCAGATGTTTTAAGTGCTGTGTCTTTTAGGAAATAAAACTGAAAGGGGTTCCATCTCTAGTCAAACAAAGACAGACATTCTTTGAATCATATGCTAAAGTATTTGAGACATTCCAGACTCTTCAGCTGAAGAGGCTCCCTCCTTGCATTGTTTACATTCAATACAAGAAAAAATGTATAGGTAGTTTGGCATGACTTTTGTTACCAAGTTAGTTGCTGTAATTTCAGTTGCCGTTTGTCAAGAATACATAGTATAAGAGCAAATAGGCAGGCAGATAATTTTTTGGGTAGAAGTTAGCAGATCTGGGCTGTTTTTTTTTTTTTGTTGTTGTTGTTGTTTTCCTTTTTTTTTTGAGGAGAGTATTGCTTGACATATCAAAGTTTGTGTGCACACAGAATTGCGGCGAAGTGTCCTATAATTTCTTAAATGTTAGGTATCTCTTAGGTGGGGAACTTCAACTCAATTACTCGAAAAATTAAAAAATGTGAATTTGAGAATTAGGTGTTGAATATGAGAAATGTAGGATGTTACTGAGGGAGTGAGTTTTATAAAAGGTACAATGATTTGGGCATAACTGGTGGAAGTATCGTTGGTTTTTCTATTTTAAGAAGGGTTTACTGGGAAATTGAAAGGAAAATGGTGGACTTTGGAAAGTCATCATTTATTTGGTGAATATTGAACTGGAAATCTATTGGATTGCTATAATAATCCTGGGATTGGGTCAGGAGAGGGAATAATTATCTTCATGAATCCTTGAACAGGGTCCATAAAAGTTGTTGAGAGTGTATTGCCATTGTAAGTCCTATCGTGGACTCACCTGGCACTATTAACCTGAAGCTTCCTTTGGTTATACTTTTACCTACTCAATTTTACTACCAATTTATATGAAATATCATGTTTTGTTTCAGTGGGAACTTGCAGGAAGGCCTAAGCAAGTTCCTTCTGACTAGATGATCTACACTTATGTAGTCAAAACTCGGAGTTTTAAAGGTGTGAGTTTTTTAATAAATCAATAAGAAAATATGATTATTAAGTACAGAATCTCAGCCCCAGAAGGAAAATAGGAATGCATTTGGAAATATGAGCGAGTTGGCCTCTGGTTTTTTTTTTAGTTCCTTTATAAGTGATATTTGCTTCCTTACATTAAGCACACAAAGGTTGAGGTTTTCAAGTGACTGTGTGACTTCCAAGAAGCTTAATTTTGTTTTGTTTTTTTACCCCCTTGTTGCTTGAGATCAGTGTTGTCATTCATCTGTGATAATAAAGCTGACTTTACTGGAAAGAAGCTCTGTTAGTTTATTCTAGCTAGGAAACTGTAGTTTTGTGGTAAACATTTGCATTACAGAGCTTCTTATCTCTGGGCCAGTTGTTTTGCTTAGAATATTTGTAATACAAATATTTGTATTTACAAAGGCCTTGCAGCACTTTGTTTTATTTTGAAAATGATCATGTGATATTATTCATACTAACAATCAGAAACTGCTCTCAAGGCACTTGATAAATGAAGAGGTAACAGTATTTCACACAAAAGTCCTGTATTACAATTTATTAAGGCCTTTTGTGAGCGTGTGGCTTTCTTTCTTTCAAATGTTGAGTATTGTTTGGATCTGTGTGACAAAATCATTTCATTTTGACTTCTCAGCTCTTTTTCTATTCTTTGCAACAAGAAACCTGAGCAAAGTCAAACAGATACTCAGAACTGCTATGCCCAGAGGCTTTTCTGCTACATTATATAGCAGATGTGCTGGAAGCCTTGGCAAATTAAAGATTTAAAAAAAAAAAAAAATCATAGCCTAAATATTATTTATCATAGTTGAGTATTTATTGTAGGACCTTCAATATGGGAGAAGTGCAATAGAGTTTGAGATGGAATTCTGGAAACCTGTGAATCTGCAACACAGCTGGAAGAAAATAGAATAAATCAGAGATCAGGTTTAGCGTTACTGTAAAACTAAGCCTGTTGCAACAACCTCTGTAACAGTAGTATCAATGCAGCCTCACTTTCCTAGTACCTGTGGTGCTCAGGCTGGAGAAGCAAGCAGGACTATTGGATCCAGCTCTGATTCTGTTGCAACCTGTGCATTTCCCAAAACCAGAGGAATTCTTGTGTAGCTGGAAGCTGTCTTCCAGACTGCTAGGCCTTTGAGGTACTACTCTTTGCTTTGTTTTGTTTTCCTGAAACTAGACCAAGTCAGAACAGATTCTCTCAGTCAGCTACTTGAGAAAATCTTTCCTGCCTTCTGATTATCAGTCTGTGCTGCTTGTGTGGTTTTCCAGTTTGCATAGGAGACACCTGGTTGGCTACCATCTGGATCAAATAGCGTGGGGTTGATTGACCTTGTGCTGTTTGTTCCATGGACTGGCTTTTGTAGGCTAATATATCTGGATAGGACAAGGCATCTTGACTTCTGTAATATAACGCTGTGAAGTGAGCATGAGATAGGTGGAGTGTTTTTTTTGTTTTGTTTTGTTTTTTTCCTTTTGATGAAGAGGGATCCATTAGTGTGTCTGAAGTGTTTGTCACAAGGTTTTTTGCTCATGATAACAGAAAAACCTGTACTGTACAGCAGGCTATAATTGATTGAAAAAGAGACTGACAGCTATGTAAATCCCTACTGTCAGCAACGATTTGAGCCAACAGGCTGTGCATGCTGCAGAAGAGAATTCCAGTAATCTGCTCCTGCCTGTATCTCTAGGATAGAGCCCTTTAGTTTTCAGCCAGTAAGAAATGTGTGACGGGTTCTTTGCTAGATTTATTACTTGAGCAAAACTGTCCAGGAAGATTTTTCCTAACAGTGTGCCATCCGCTGGATTTACAAATGTTCTCTTCCAAACCAACCTGTCATGTCCCTTATTTTTTGTCAAAATGCTCAACTTTTGCTTTTTGTTAATTATTTTGAGTTGGTGTCTGACTCCTCAGAGGATATAAAGAATTAAAAAGAATTTGGTACAGAAAAGTGGAATGTGTAAAAGTTAATAAACACATGTACTTGACACATGCAATTGGGCAGAATGTGACTTGATTATAATACAAGCTACGCCTTGAAGGAGCTGAATGCATTAATGCAAAGTGAGGTTCAGTTCTAGGTGCTTTTGTTAATCGTGATATTTAATTTCCATTAAAATGGGACTTTGATTCATACTGATTTTTTTTTTTTTTTTCTCCTCCTCCAGAATCAAGAATGATAGCCGCAGGGAAATTTGCAAGTCTTCCCAGAAATGTCTCAGTGAACCATCAGTTCTCGTTAGCATCGTCCATGGACCTTTTGACCACCAAACCTTCACTAACTGAGCATCGCTCAGACTCCTTTCAAGACATATCTATCCATGGCACTCTCCCCAGGAAGAAGAAAGGAACGGTTAAAGTTAGGGCTTGTGATATGTTTAACCATGTGGGAATGTTACCAAACACCAGAACACAAAGGCAACAGCCACCTTTTGTACAGGATGTCATAGAAGAGTACCCTCTACAAAATGGGAAGAGCAACAAACTCCATACCAGGTACTTATGAAATCTTAATTTACATTTGCCTGTTGCATAGGGATTGTTAGATGTTTTCCTAGGCCTCTAAATGCCTAGTTACAGGTGCATCTGTTATAACTTTGTATGCTAATGAAAGCTGATTTCCTCTCTAGTGCTTGGTTTGCTTCTTGATGAGAGAAGCTAAACAAGAAAGTGTAAAATTTGCAATATTTGAGGTAGGATGGAATCTGATGGATATAGATTTCAGGAATTTTGAGAATTTCTTTTTTTTTTTTTTTTTTTAATTTACTGAATATTTCAGATTTCCACGTACTTTTCCTTTTGCAGTAATGTCAATTAGTAGAATTTATATCTTTTGAGACATAACAGCAAGTGCTATTTCTGTTTGATCTTCCAAAGGCTTTTCTAAAATACACACAATGCTATGTCAGCAATTTCTGAGTCATTGTCATATTTGCTGTCAAGTTTACACTTCTGAATCTTCTTGTGATGTCTCTGCACCTTTCGCTTGTTTTTTAAAAAGAATATTGAGAGAGTGGGTCTTATTTTCCTGTGGTACACATTCTGCCATTTAGGCTCATGTTCAGGTTGTTTGGTTGGTTAATTGCATCAGTTATACTATAATATAGGAAATTCCACACTACCTTATCTATGTTTTATTAGAATAGCCTTGTAGTATTTTGATTCTATTATAGAGATGTATATAATGTTTATTATAATTAAGAGTAAAGCAGTCTTTCATTGCTATAATGCTGTTCACAAAAGTTAGAAATGTGAATGTTTTAGTCAAACTTCATGACGTGCTGTTCAACTCTAATGCTCTATTTGACATCAGTAGACCAAAACTAACCATTTTTAGGATTACAGTGTTTCATGTGTATATGGATGTGCTTATACGGAACTGAGACTCAGGCATGTCATTGTTTTAAGCTTGATAGCTTGTTTAAAAAACGTAATATTGACAACATTTTTAATCACTCAAAATGAATAATGTAATATTTATTATATAAATGCTATTTGTTGAACAGTTTCAGTTTGAATATGTTTTTTTGTAGATCTGTTCTGTCTGCAGTTAAAGCACATGGTTGGGTGCACTTTGAAAATTAAGAGAAAAATAAAATTGTATCAATTAAGTGATTTTTTCATCACTTTTAGATCAATGAAGTTCTACAGGTTTTTTGTTCGGTTGGTTGTTGTGTTGCTTTTTTTTTTTTTCTTTTTTTTTTTTTCTCCTCTGTATGGAAGAAAAACTAGTAAATAATTGAGCTGGCAGATCTTTAGGGAAGCTTTCTTTGGGGCACAACAGCTCTCCATCCCTGGGTGTAGGAAGTCAGGAAAGGAAAACTGGAGACTGACATGGCTGAACTGGGACCTACTGGTCAAACTGAAGCACAGTAAGAAAATACACAGGCAGTGGAAACAGGACATGTACTGTAGGAAGACTACAAGGAAGCTGCTAGGCTGCGTAAGGATGGTGTCAAGAAAGCCAAGGCTCAACTTGAAGTAAACTTGGCAAGGGGTGCCAAGAAGAACAAGAAAGATTTCTACAGGTACCTCAGCCAGAAAAGGAAAGACAAGAGGGTGTACCCTCAGTGAGTGACACCAGCGAACAGGTAACGAGAGGCAAGGTGAAGGGTGAGATACTCAACTTTTTTGTCTTTGTCTCCTCTGATAACTGCTCATCACACAGCCCTTGAACAACTGGTTTAGAAAAAAGGGACAACATCCCTCAACTGTGAATGAAGATCAGGTTTGTGACCACATGAGGAACCTAAACATCCACAAGTCTATGGATCCTGGTGAGATGTATTCCAGAGTCCTGATGGAATTGGCTGATGTAGTCACCAAGCCACTTTCAATGATATTTGAAAAGTGGCGGCAGTCAGGTGAAATGCCTGGTGGCACATGGAAGACAGGGAGGAGGTGATATGAGAGAACCATCATGACTTCACCATAGGCAAATCCTGCTTTACCAACCCATTAGCCTTCTGTGATGGTGTAATTGCACCACAAGGGAGGAGCCACTGATGTTGTCAATCTGGACTTCAGTTAGATCTTTGATGTAGTACCCCACAACGTCCTTCTCTCTGAATTGGAGAGAGATGGATTTGGTAAGTATACTGTTTGATGGACGAAGAACTGGCTGCAGAATCAAACCCAGAAAGTAGTGGTCAGTGGCTCGGTGTCTGGATGGAGGTCAGTGATAAGTGGTGTCCCCAAGGGGTCAGTATCAGAGCCAGTACTCTTTAATATCTTCATCAATGACAATGGCAGTGGGTGAAGTGCATCCTCAGCAAGTTTGCAGATGACACGAAGCTGTGGTATACAGTTGGCACAATTGAAGGACAAGATGTCATCCAGATGGATCTATGCAGGCTTGAACAGTGGGCCCAGGTGAACCTCATGAGATTCAACAAAGCCAAGTGCAAGGTCTTACACCTGGATCGAGGCAACCCCCACCAGCAATATAAACTGGGAGCTGAAAGGATTGAGTGCAGCACTGCCAAAAAAAGAGCTTGGGAATGCTGATGGATTGGAAGCTGGTCATAAGCTAGCAACGTGCCCTCACAGCTGAGAAAGCCATCCATATCCTGGGCTACATCAAAAGATTTGTGACCAGCAGGTCGGGGGAGATGATCCAGCCCCTCTGCTCTGCACTGGTGAGGACTCACTTGGAGTACTGCTTCTAGATGTGGAGTCCTCTGCACAAGAGAGATGTAGACCTGTTGGAGCACATCCGGGGGAGGTGGGGTCACAAAAAGGATCCAAGGGATGGAACACCTCTCCTATGAGGACAGAGAGGGCTGAGGCTGTTCAGCCTGGAGAAGAGAAGGCTCGGAGTTGACCGTTCAGTATCTAAAGAGAAGCTACAAGAAAGAAGGAGACAGCCTCTTTAGCAGCGTCTGTGGTAATAGGATAGGGGGTAGATTTGGACTGGATTGGATATAAGGAAAAAGTATTTTACAGTGAGGGTGGTGAGGGTGGTGAGGCACTGGCACAGGTTGCCTAGGGAGGTGGTGGAAGCCCCGTTACTGTAGTCATTCAAGGCCAGGCTGGACCATGCTCTGAGCAGCCTGATCTAGCTGAGAATGTCCCTATTCATTGCAGGGGAGTTGGACTAGGTGACCCTTAAAGGTCCCTTCCATCTCTAAGGATTCTATGATAACAGTGTGTGTTGAATTTAAATGTGGCAATACAGTTCTTCAGATACGAAACTTTTTTGCAAGATCATTAGAAAAATTGTTACCTCTGGTTACCTTTGACCATTTCTGTATCATAAGTTTTATTAATTTTATGTCTGTTGCCATGAACCTGTCAGTCTGTCACACTCTGGATGAAACTATGATGTGTGTCTGTACTTCTACTTTCTAGCAAAAATTGTTGGTTAGTAAAAGATACTTTGCATTGTGATTTTTCTTGTGTCGCAGTCTGATATGTATTTTCATGATAGATTGTGAGATACCTACTGGCTTCTGAAAGTACTTGTAGCAGCCACAGTTTATTACGTGATGATGAGATTGCATATTCTTGGAGCTCTGTGCTGAGCAACTCACTAGTACCAACTTGTCAAAGTACAACTTAGCTGGATGATGTGAAGACGGGAGATGAGCAACCAAGTAATTATGTAGGGTTATAAATTTCTGATCTGTTAGTAAGGAGGAAATCAATGAAATTGAGTGAAATATATGCAGCAGAGTTAAATGTTACATAGGGCAATGTATTGAACATTCGTCTTGTTTGCTCTCCTGTATGGAGTGGTGCCTGATGCAATGAGGTTAAACTGAATTAAAGAGGCAGTCAGGTAGGACAGCTTTTCCTCCCACCATCTTCTTAGTGCTAAAACAAAGGATTAGCTTTGCTTTGTTTCAGGTCAAACACATTGAAAGCACATCAGCTAGGTGACAGTCATCCTTTGTGAGTAATTTTTGTACCTCAGTTTACATGAGCTTCAGATAAATCGATAGAATCTGTGATACCATTGAGTGTGCCTCTTTTTTTATTTAAATAAATTGAAGTGATTTTAAATTTCTGAATAACTCAATTCTGAGGAACTACAGCAAACAAGGCACTGACTGTAAAGAATTGCCAGATGAAGATATAAATGAACAGATGACAGCACGTATGCAGAAAAATTTATAAAAGGCACGACTGTTTTTGATAAGCCATAGTTCTGCTGCACAACCACTGCTTTCACAGCTTTGTGACTGTCCTGGAAAAAGGACACTTAAGAACAGCTTTAGAGAGCAAGCTTTGGCTCTTGGACTTCTAAACGTTATGGAAAATAGAATAATGAAAGCTCCTACTTGGGGCTTGTGGTTGAATTGTAGAGAGAACTGTACTGTCTGTGGCTCAGAATTAGAAGTTGACTTGGAAAAGGTAATAAAAGTAGGATAGATTTTTCTGCTCTAATTGGTAGAATGGAGCAAGTGAAGGGATTGCAGAAGATGGAAGTGGTGAAAGGAAATGGCTATAATATTAGCTCTGCAGAGGCATTCTGAACAAGTATGAATGAGTGAAGATTTTATTTAATTTCAGAGAAGAGGATGTTTTATCTTTTCTTGAGTTTAATTACTGAATAGTCCTTGCTGTTCTTGTGTGAACTGCAGGTCATTATGCAGTTAGACATAGAAGTTTGCACTTGTTTCCACTGGTGTTTGAGTGAGTCACGTTCATAGCGTTCTGCAGCTGTAGACAGAAGAGAGGAATGAAGTTAGGAATGTAGTAGGAGTTTGTGTTATGCAGAAGCTGCTCAAGGATAAAATCACCACATCTTTACTCTAGTTTACAGTGCAAATAGCATTAATCTGCAGTACATATACTTAAATACAATATGTCTAGCGTGTTCAGACATGTACCTTCAAAATTAAGTAGTTGGGTATTTCTTAAATCTATGTAGATGGAAGGAATTTGGAGACAAATTGAAGAAGGCTTCTAGTGCTATCTGGTCTCTATAGCAGTTCTGTCTGTCTAAGCAGCCACACAACAGGTTGGTACATTTTTCAGTTTATCAGACTCCTTTGAGCCTGTACTGTCTTCACTTTGATTTGTCAGGCAGCAGCCTTGGCACTGTTGAGAAATTTGTTCTTCTCAGCATTGCTTTTTCAATGTAGAAGAAAGGAGCTGCTTTAAAAAGTGTCACTAGCAATGGTCACTGTAAAACAAAGAAACATGCTTTCTTGTAGCAATGTGTCCTACTGTTTTTCCCCACAAGAACATTTAAAAAAACGCTTAATAGCGCAAATAATGTACTTATGGACCGTCAGCAGTTTTCACAACATGTAAGAATTATTATCTTGTTTAATGATGAGGAGGATTTGGGCATCTCTGATAATACTGTTATGTCCATACTTAAATTGTATTGAAGTTATCACAGTTACTTGGTAAGTGTGGCTATGAGGGTGACAAGGGCCAGAGAAAGCAGGTGCTTAATATGGCTTAGTCTGTGCAGGTCTGTATGTTGTAGGGCTCTTCACAGCAGCAAAAAGGTTGGAAGGTAACATACAATCGTAGGAAGATGGAGGTTTTCTTAAAATGGATAGAAAAAAATAGTTAAAGATTCTACTTAAAGATTCTTCATTGATATAGTGCTAGAGAATTATTGAGCAAACCTCAGAATCTGCAGAAAAGGAAAAGCTGCTCACAAATTCTGGCTGTTCTGCATCCACTGAGCTGAATGATCAGAGTTGGGTTTGTGCTCCAGCGGTGAGAAAGATGTTTTCAGATGTATCAGGGGAAGATCAAGAAAGAATGTATGATTCTGGCCGGGACAGCCTTAGAATAGTGGAGGTTAAGAGTGTGATGATGAACTGCTTGCTTCTACTGGTGAATTGTTACTGGAGGAGTATTTTATTCTACCGCAGTTACAACACAGACATGTGGAGGACTTGCACTTGCGTGCATGCATGCTATTGGTACGTGTGGAGAAGGGTTAACAGAAACATGCTGGAGAGAGCTCTTGAAATGAGGTGGCATGGTTGTGAATACCCACAATAGATGTGGGAGTATGTATTCACATCCCTTTCTTAAATCATATTTTGTGACAATCTGAGTATGAAAAGAGTGTGAAGCCAATTCTGTGTGACATATGGAGTGCTTACCCAGCGCCTTACTTTGAGGTGCTCTGAAAATATTCCAGAAGACTTCTTTCTGCATTTAATGGGCTTTTTGGCTGAATGAGAATTGAGCTTATCTGATTAACAGGAAGCTGGAATATGTAATAACACCCAATCTGTGAATCCACAGTTCACACAGTAATGGTTGTCTTACAGACTCTAATTTGTACATATTGTAGGTAAGCATGCAAATGAGCAAAGCTGTAAAGTCAAGCTCATTATGAAGAGAAACATTAGCATTTACTTGAAATGTAGTAAAATCTGATGAAAGAGGAAAAGTTTGGTGTTATTGAAATAAGCCTTTGATTGAATTGATTTTGAGACGTAGCAGAGCCTGCAAGTACTTATCCTAAAATGTTGTGTTGTTTTTTTCCTGAAGACTATCCGATACAAATAGTGTGTTGTGAATTTGCCCTTTTTATTAAGATGACTTACAAAAAAAAAAAAAAAAAAAAGCTTTTATTTTTCTTAAGGGTCTTGACAGGATAGGTTTCCTTTACTGGGAGCATGAGACATAAATGGTGCTTCATCACTACTAACTGAGAGCTGATACTCAGGAGTTAGTTTTGTGCTTAGTTCCTAGTTGTTTTGGCCAACTGCTTAGCGTGGCAGCTTTATGCTGGAATTGCATGATACGAAAGTGAAATAATTAATCTTTACTATCAGTTATTGCACATCAGTGAAAGTTACCTTCCTTGAAAATGATCTCAAAAAATTGCACGAAGATGAAGACTTAGACAAGATAAGGTAGGGAGAGAAGAGGGAAGATCTGTTAGGAGAAACGTGGCTGAGATGAGGAGGGCTTACAGCATAGGCATTCCTTTCCACAAACTGTAGTAGTGGAGCACTGTAGGATTTGCTATGTTTTATTGTGTATCAGTTTATTAGATTAAATATTATGGTGCTCTTGTAGAGATTTGCTACGGTGTCTTTTTCCCAAGGCCAAAATTTTCAAAGCACTTTTGTCATGTGGATGGTGAATAAGTGCAGTGAAAGAAAAGTAGGTCGCTTTCTTTCAGTCCTGGGTTCTTTGCTTTATATGGCAGGAAACAGACTGCTTTGTCTGGAAGCGTTTCTACCTCTTTCATTTATTTTGCTTTGGCTTGATCTGTCCTAAAGATTTGTTGCTTTGCATTTGACAGTGGGAACAGTAGAGTCCATAGCAAAGCCAGTGTACAGGAGTAGAGTTTGTGAATACCAGAAGAAAGCATTCTCACTGCTAAAGTAGCAGTTAACTAGCTAGTTTTATCACTTAGGTTCATTGTTTAGGAGTACAGTACAAATTAGCACTGTTAGATTCTTTTTCTGAAAAATAAATTGCTAATTTTTTTTCATAGCATTCAGTATTTTCAGGACTTCCCACAGATCATTTGGGTATGAGAAAAATTTAGCCATGCTTATGAACTTTGCTGAACTGGTTAAGAATAGGATTTTTTTTCCCCAGTTAAATTGCTAAATGTTGTGAAAGAAAACTTTTTTTTTTTTTTTTTTCCCTCTACACTAGCTTCCTTTTTTCTCTGTGCTTCACCTGTTTTCTCTGATATGTTTGTATGTATTTTGTGTGTACACGGTTGCCCAAATGTCTCTTTTTTGGATATTGGCTAGGAAAATACTGCAAATGGACCAAATCCTACTTTCACTGGATTTGGTATCATTGGTGTTTGTTTTTTTTTTTTTTAATTTTTAAACTTAACTGGGAATGGAATTTGGCTGTTGGTAAGTACTGAGGTAGTGAGAAACAGCAACATACGATCCAACCTGGACAGCTGAACGCTTTGCAATATTCTTTGGAGGCAGGGCTGTGAAGCAGAAGGGCTCTGTTTCGCTTCTAGATTAAGAGCTGTGAGAGAATCAAACCTTAAACTGAGTATTAAACAATAACTTAGTTTCTGATGATAAGCAATTACATTCCAAATAAAGGTGAAATTTGAAACTATATTTTGAGTTGGTTGATTTCAGTGTAACCCATTTTCTTCCTGTCTGAACCTGCTGATATTTCCAGTGTTACATCATAGCAACTTCCAGTTGAACAGAATTCCCTTTCTAAATTTTTGGGCATGTGTTGGCAGTGTGGCAAATTGTATTGCCATAACAGGCTCCTGATGGCTTTGTGAGTCTGCAAGATTTTCATAATGTCTGTTGCATGTTTGTGTGTTTGTGTTTAAATTAGCACTGTGTGTGTCATCTCAGAGTCTGTAGAAATCGTCCAAGCCTATGTTGCAAACTCTAGTAACCTTCTCATTCCAAAACACAAACAAATATGCAGAAGCCTTTGAAAACAAATATTAGTTTTTATTCCTATTTATTGTGAGAGTTATAATTGATAACAGGGCTTATTACATAGAGTTGTATGCCCTTGGGAATGTTTGTCATGTGTATGTATTGACAACATGCAAAAACAGATTTTGTTTTTAAGACAGAGCAATGGCTTGATTACTTGACTTTTGAAGAATTGTAATGTTGAAGTTACGATAATTTTGTGAAGTTTGCAAAAGAGTACAAGAACCATTTTTTTTTTTTTCAAAACGTAAAATATTGTACTTCTGCAATCCCATTAATTCTTTGCTTTGATGATATAAAAAGTGAATGTCGTGTTTTATTTTCTAGTAGGTTAGCAGTGAATGCCCTCTCAATCCTGTCACTGCCAGTAACCTAAATGGGAAAATGTGCGAGAAATAAACTGAAAAGTTTGAAAGTTCTCTCTCTTTAATTTACTTGAAATGTTTTAGGTAACTTAACTATTTTCAGCTCTCTGTTGAAATTTTTGTCATAAGATTGGTTTTAGTTCACTTAAAACTGTATAATGATGTTTATTTCCAAAATTCAATAATAGTAGCTCCTCTATTGATTTTCCAGAAGGAATTGATGTTTAATATATTTCTTAAATGATTGGGTAGGCCATCTGCCTTTACAAAGGCAATTTTGAACAAGAATTTTAATGTGATCTAATAATATTCAGTAATACTAGAAACATTTGGACTCACCATTCTTTTTTTGTTTGTTTGTTTCTCTTCTCCCTCTTGCCCCATTCTGTTCTAGAGATCAGAATATTCCAGATCCTACTTTGGAGTATGTCAAGGTAAGGTACCAGTTCTTATCCTTCAAATATTTCATTCAGTAGGTAACTAGAAGTTCACAAGTATTTCCAGTCTTTTGTAGGCAAATGGTGCTCCTGTCTATCTTTTGCTATAGAGAAGCTAATTGTAAATATATCAGACCATTTTCTGTGTGCTTCAGTGAAACACTTCTGGGTGTTGTGTTTCATTTGGATACTGGGGCCTCTCTTCATTTAAGTGGCGACTACCCATGAACTTGTCTTTCTTAGCAGCTTAAAAGAACCCACGTTCTTGCTTAATTGATTTTTGGGGAAGTGAAGGAACATTTGCAAAACAAAAACAAAAACAAAAAAACCAACAAAAAGTCAGGTCTATACTTACTTGATGCTACAATTAAAAATTCACTTCTGATCTGAAAAGCAACTGAAATCTTGGCAAAATTGTATATTCTGTTTTACTTTTGTACATATCAGAGTGCTGAAAAATACATAAGTATGTATTATGTTAGTGTAAATCACAAACACTCTGAAGCATTCATTAATCTTATTTAAAAGTGAAGCCGGAATTGGCAGTATAGAAACTCTGGAAGAAATGTTAGGGATGTGATTCCGTAGCAAGAGCCTCTTGCTGTGCTCAATGTCTGTAGTTTCCACTGAATTAATACCTTTCTTCATGGTTGAATTGAATGAATGTTCTTGTATAGAACCTTGAAAGAACTGATGTATGTCACCTCTCTCAGATACTACATTCTTTAATTATTGCACTCCTCTCCTCTGTCTTTTAGGAGATTATAACATTCTGGAAAGTATTTGAGAAGCACAGGTTATCCTTGACTGTAGGACGTTTCTATAGCTATTCTTGTGGACAGTCTAAATTTCTCAGATGCTTGAATTTCTGTTTTAGGTTAGAATTCTAGTGGCAAAGAGACTGAGGAGGGCCAATAGTAACAGGCTGAAGAGGAAATTATGAAGTCAGTTGAATTCTGATGTTAGAATTGCCTTCGTTGGGTGTTCGTGGTTGAGGAAAATTGAAAGGTTCCCAGGATAGGGTCCAGGTTGATAGAAATAGTAAACTAGGAGAAATGCTGATGTGGAGAGGCGTCCTCTGCTAGAGTCTCAGCTGAGGGTTGGAGTCAAAGCTGGAATTACGGTTTGGAGTAAGAAAAGGGATGAGGAGAATGGGAAGGGAAGAAGGGGGAAGGAGCTGCCAAAGGACACGTAGCGCTGCTGTTAGAATTCTGCTCTAAACATCAGTTAGTTCAGTGTTGCAAGGTCTCTGGCCTTAGTCACAGATTAGTGCTGAGATATGATAACGTAGTGTTCTTTGACAGAGACCAAGAGCTGTCTGAGAGCACTGTAAAAAAACAAAAACAAAAAAACAAAACAAAACAAAAAAACAAAAACAAGAAAGTGATGCCAAAGGCAACAGTGGTGGACATGTTGATTGTATTATTTAATTTGCTGTACATCTTGCACTATGCTGGACAGTGTACATTGTTACAGTTTTAATAATATAGCCAAGTGAAAGGCAGATGCATGATGTGCCAATTCATCAATGTGTCTTGCCTTGTTGCAACAAGTTTTATATATTATAAATGTGGTTTCTCATCTTTTCAGTGTTCTAGTGGAAGCTTGTCTTGGACTCTTGTCAATAGCCATGGTGCTAAATTTACTTATTAAAACTTTGATGTCAGGATGAAAAGCCTGGGGAAAAGAGGCTTACAAGGAAGAAGACAAGGACTATCCTTTCCTTCAACTCCTTTTAACAAAGTTTTTCCTGTCTATATATCTTAGTTTAAACTTGGTCCACAGTTCAGTGGTTTTAAAATAGCAATCCTGGAGAAGAAGTCTTAAGA
Organism: Tetrao urogallus; assembly: GCF_951394365.1. Lineage (NCBI taxonomy): Eukaryota > Metazoa > Chordata > Aves > Galliformes > Phasianidae > Tetrao > Tetrao urogallus. Next base: position 16,156,710 of record NC_136818.1, on the reverse strand, counting down.
CACAAATTCAAGAGGTATAAGAAAAAGCTTCCTGGATTTATAGAATTTTCAGCACACTGAATAAATGGTGAAGGCCATATGAAGTCAGGTATGAACTGCTGAAAATTAAGGTACTCAAGTTATAAAGCTTTAAAACAGGTTTTTTTTGTAGCATCTCGCTCTGCTTGTGGCAACTTTGCATTTGCACATATCTATTTGTATTCAGGCAGTCGGGCTCCTGGTGTCTCTACCAAATTACAGTCCTTAATGAAGTTTACTATTTCAGGACCCCGAGGGCACGAAGGTGCGGCTGCTCCTAAGCCCCATTTCTGAGTTGCTGTGCAAGAAGCTCAAGGGACCTCTGTCTTGGTCTGTTATCTTGTCTTGCCTGAGGCTCGCTGGTCTGTGACAGTACATGTCACTGTCATCACCCTCCTCAGCTTGCTTGTACCTTGGTGCTGTGGGGCTGCACCTTTGTTGGTGAGCTCATTTCCCACGCTGGAGCTCTCAGTTCGCCTTCCCTTGGGGAGCTGCTCCATCACATGCTGGTAGTAGTGACTATGTTGAATGATCTATCAATACGATCAAATGTGTGCCATCCTCATGTCTGATGCACTGTGTAGGGCTGTTTGGGCATACTTAATCCACGGAACTAATTTTAGGCGGGCTAGATGGCTAGACGGCTAGACTTAGTTGTTTTTTTTTTTAAAGGGAAGCTGAGCACAGAGCTGATCTTACACCTTCACAGTTGCAGATCGTCAGTTTCTTTAAGTAATGCTACTTAACTTTGTGGGTCCTAAAAGGTAGATAATCAGTACTTATTCAGAATGTGCTCTTGCTGGAAGATAATCAGCATCTCCCTTAGAATGGGAATAATTCATTCAGGAATGAGAAAAAATGTCTTTTGATTCATTGTACTCAGCTTCACAGTGCAGAGAATCTTGTGCTGTGTATCATGCAGTAGTGACTACCTGCAGGCACTGCTACAAAGAACTGATGGTAAACTCAGAAGCCACTTCTATCAATTTTCTGTTTATACAATTCTTTCCTTGCTGGTGACAAGAAGTAATATTAATAATTGCTTGTATTTAAAAATACTCTGGCTATGGGAAATACAAAATACGTTGTTTTTTATTTTAATTCTTTTCAAGATACAAGAGAGAAAGTACATATAAAATTAGTCTTCTGAAGATGTTCTTTGATAGCCTGCTCTCTATAGGTGGTGCACTGTGGTTTCTAATGCTTAAATCTAAACTAAAGCTCACAAGTGGCAGTTTTATGCATCTTGAATATTGATGTATTTGTTCATTCAGTATACAAAGAGAGCTAATTATGCATAAGCTCCTTCTGAGGGAAAGACACTGATTTGATGGAGTCTGAGTACTGAAGTGTCTGAATCAGACTTCAGCCCTTCCTTTGTCTTCTCAGCGTTGCTGAAACCATGGTCACAGTTAAATGGCTCTTTCAAAAAATCCTTTTATGGTAGCAGCAGAAACAGGCCAGACTGCTTTGAGACAGGCTGCTAACTAAGTCATGAAAGAGATTTACGAACACAATAGCACGTTGTAGTTCTGTGAGATTTTTTACAAGTTTTACGAGTCAAATAATAGAACCATTGGTAGTCTCAGCAGGTTGTTCCCACACCCAGAGGCTGCACTTCTAGGGGACAGACTCCTGCAGGGGAGAAAAGGATCAAGTGCTGGCAACTTCAGAGTGTGTTGGAGGACTTGAGAGTCGTTTTCATCAAATTCCTGTGAACTAAAAACAGCTTTCTGTCTCACTCCTGTGCATTGTAAATACTTTGGGATCTTTCAATAGAAGTCTAGTTGTGATCATTAAAGCTCTATCAGGGTGGAAAGGAAGAGAAACAGATTTCTCTGTTTTCTGGAAATCTTTCAAGCATTTCCTGTGGAAAAATGCTAATAATGGCAAAAATACTGATCAGAGGAGTTCTATAGCCAGAGATTTTAGAGATATGTTTTAATTTATTAGTGGAAGAATTACAGAATTTATGACTGATTGCCTGCTGAGTGCGATCATGAGGGAAGAAGTTTATATTTAGATTCAGACTTGGAAAAAAGAAGTTACAGAGTTGGAAAAAAGGAAGTTAAGAGCTGCAGAAAAAATATTACTCCATTGACATTTTCCTGACGCGTACTAGATTTTGTCAACCCCACCATGTTTATTTTCTCCCTGGTTTTATTCTTCCTTGATTTTGTTAGAGAACAGGCTGCCATATTATTGTTATTTATGACAGCTCTTGTGAATGCAACTGGAAAATAAAATTTTGATGTCATGCTGAAGTGTTGATCCTGTTGAAATTTTTAGCTTACAGGAACTTTGATTCAGCAGTGATGTTCATTTATGGACAGCTTGTGTGATTCACTGAAAAAGTTCATCTTCTTGACACCAGTCACACGTGTGGGTGTTCAGCACTCTAATGGCTGTTCCAGGAAGATAATTTGGGCAGAGTACTGTCAAATTGGAAGTTAGTTTGTGTGTGTGTTTATTAGGCGTGGTTTAGGAAAAAAAAGCTTGTCAGCATAACATGTAGTAGCAGTTCGGGAAAGTTTTTCCTCACAACACTGAGATTTCATTGCAAGGAAACTATTTTAGTCATAGAAATATATTAGAGAAATCCCCATCCCACAGGAAAAGTTGCCAGTACAACGTATACCTGTTTATGGTCCACCGTGTGTCATTCTCCTGTACAGACTTGTCTCTTGAGATGCAAGTTGTGACTTGTGAAGAGAAGGTTTGTTGGGTTTTTGTGTTACACATTTTTTGCTTGGAGGATTGTCTAACACTAAGGCACCAAATGATCATGAGGTTCCTTTTGATCCTTTCTTCCTTCATTTTTTTCCTTTTTGCATCATGAAGGCAGAAGTGTCAGACAATGTATTTTAATGAAGAGTACACCCATATATCTGAGTTCCAATTTACCTATCTTTTTGTCATTATGGAATTGATATCCAACTTGAAGATTGTTGGCTTGACCTTGGCATTTAACTAAATGATGTTTTAGTGAGATATTTATAGTTTTCTATGTTCCTCTTCTTAGTAGGATCTTTAGTGTCATAAACATCACCCCACAGCAGATGCCTCTTCTACATAAATTGTGTTAATTTATAAAGATAAGACCCAGCTAGATCTAATCTAATGTAAAATGCATACATTTATCCACCTCATAATTAAATAAGATCCTCCTTCTGAGTCTTGCTGAGTAGTTGATAGTTATACATCGCCCTCTGCTGGAGAAAAACATTGTTACTGTGGATTTTTTTTGAATAATTTCATTATAACCTTCGTAACCTTTTTTTTTTTTTCTCCCTCTTCAGAGACATAGAATAGAGATGAAAGATTTTTCCCCATCAACTCTTTCTCTTAAATTATACAACTTTTTCTGAATATCACTGATATTGTTAGTGTAGATGTTCTAATTTAGCAGTCAAGAAAAAATTCAAGACTTAAGGAGTTCATAGAATCATCAAGGTTGGAAAAAACCTTCAAGATCATCTAGTCCAGCTGTCCTCCTACTAACAGTATTTCCTCAGTAAACCATGTTCCTTAGTACAACATCTAAATGTTCTTGAACTTCTCCAGTGATGGTGACTCAACACCTTCCTGTGCAGCCTGTTTCAGTGCCTGGCCACCCTTTTGGAGAAGTTTTTTCTAATATCCACACTTAACCTCCCCTGGCACAACTTGAGGCCGTTGCCTCTAGCCTTATCACTAATTATGCAGCAGAAGAGGCCGACCCCCACCTTGCCACAACCTCCTTTCAGGTACTTACAGACTATAAAAGACAATAAGGTCTTTCCCGAGCTTCCTGTTCTCAAGACTAAACATTCCCCTTCCCTCAGCTGTTCCTGATAAGACTTGGGCTCCAAACTGTTCACCAGCCTTGATGTCTTCCTCTGGATGTGCTCCAGGGTCCTCAGTGTCTTTCTTACAGTGAGGGGCATAGAGCTGAATTGAGGTGTGGCCTCACCCGAGCTGAGTACAGGGGGACAATCATCTCCCTGCTCCTGCTGGCAATGCTACTTCTGATACAAGCCAGGATGTCATTGTCTTTTATGGCATCCTGGCTTGTGTGAGTTGCATATGTAGTTGAAATTCAGCAGCTCTTAAATAGTTAATTCCTTTAAAATCATTATGATAATCTTGTCCCCATTTACTTGGACTTAATGAAAACTTGTTTCATTTGATAGAACTGTTATCTGTAATTAGTGATGGATCTTACGTCCAAGCTTCAATAATTAGCGATGTTGAGATTTGTTTGGCTAACAGGCTACTCTGTGGGAAGGTGATTAAGTCAGCAGTTCTATAGTCTTTTGGGTGCAAAGCGATGAATACAATTTAAGCAGATATTTCCAGTAAATATGTAGGAGCTGTGATTTTGCTGCTGCACAAGACGATGCATTTTTCAGTCTGCTGTCCTAGTGCATGTTTCCTAGAAGAGAGAGCCCCAGATTAGCCTGTAACTGTTCAGAGCTTTTCTCCCAACTCCCCATTCTTGCATGACCTGTTAAGCTTTTAAGATCTGGTGATCTCATCTTTTTTTATTTTTCTTTTTTTAAGTATATTGAGAGTAGAGGGCTTTTTTTTTTTTTTTTTCTTTGTGAATGATAATCCTCATATGAATTCAGTGAAGTGGACAGTGGCTTTCTAATTAATCTGGCCTTTATTGGAGAATCTCACAGCAGTAGCTCATGCATTTCCCTTCCCTAATGCTGAAATAGAGTTTACAGTATTTTGCGTGTGAAATAGCTTTCATAATGTTTCTAGGCTTTGGTAAATCTAAAATGTTGATGCTATCAGAACCATGTATTCTCTCTAATTATATACTAAGGATCGATCTTATACCTACCCTCTTGTTACAAATTTGACTCTGTTAATGTCTGCATTCTAGTTCCTGAATATTGTTGCTCATTAACTCTCAAATAATGTCTGTTATGGAGTCACCAACAGCTACTACACGCACTGAGATTGCAGCAAAGCTTTGGGTTGAAAACTGTCTATAAAAGTACATTGCTCTAATTTCCTTGGTATCACTGGTGACACTAGTGCTGGTGGAATACTTAGTAGATTCTTCAGTATCTTTGTTAGATCAATTACAACTGCTAAGCCACATTCATTTGTAAGAAACATCAATTGGAAAGACCTGAAATCTGAAATGCAGGACAGAAATTTTGAGGTACAAAGGAATGCCTAGATTTCATATTGAAAGCATTATTTTTATTTTGACTCTAAAGATCTTGTGAAACTTAGATTTAAGTGGAAAACTCTCTCCAAGATATTAATATCTGTGGCCTTCAAATGCTGACAGTTACAGATTTCTATTGATAATATCCTTAACTCAAAATGATGGCATCATTAAAGGAAATAATAGTGAATGATAATGTTTATTTATTTTTCAAATCAAGGAGAATAAAAAGGTGGTCACTGCCTAGTGCTCCTTGATTTGTGATTCATTTTTAGTGCAAATGCATAATTTTATTAGAAGTTGTGACTGTTGAAGCAAGAAAGCATTTCTGGAAAAGCAGTGCTTTTGAGTGTAATACTGCACCTAATCCCTCATGCTGCCCTATTTCAGGGGGGAAAAAAAAAAAGTATCCCATTTCCCAAAAAGTACTACCTATGTCTAAGAAAGAAAGTTGCTGAATGACAGTACTGCTCATGTAGTTTGTATCACCTCACTTGCAGTGTACAATTAATATATTCTTAAGAACAACCCCATGCATAATGAAAAGGATTTGAAGATTTGAGTGGTAAGTGCATTAAAGTTAATCTAGTTGTAAACTGAGTTTGATTTTTCTTTCCAGTTTCTGTAGAAACAATGCATTGGTTAAGACAAGGGGCGGAAAAAGGTGTCTTGCTGTCTGAGTGAGGGCATCAGCTGGAATTCTTACAGCCTATGGCAGACTTTTATATACCTATGTAAATAGATGTGTGTGTGTGTGTGTGTGTGTGTGTATACATATAAAAGCTATGAGTGCCACACAGTTTTATTCCTTTTTATGTGAGATACTTAAACTGTTAATGGAATAGAGACCTCACTGCAGTTTACCATCCTTTGTGTTGATCTTTTCCTAACAGTTGCTGAGCTGTGGTTTTGTGTGGAATACTTCTTTTCATTTCAAGTGTTCATTAGTATTCTGTGGAATTAAGCTTTAAAAACAACAGGAATTGATATGTTTGGGTCCTTTTTCTAATCTGTAGGTAGACTAAGAGCAAAGGCTTATTGGTCTGTGGAATTGTTTGTATTAAACTTGTATATAGCGGCGCCTTACTAAAGTTGATTTTCAAACTTATACAAATACATAAACTGCAAGAGGGAGTGTATATATAGCCTGTGGAAGTCAAATTATTAATAAATATTTTGGGAATTCGTAGTGACAAAGCATATAGAGGTGAAGCTTGTAATTAGGGTAAGGCTAGTGTACTGCGTGTGTCTGTGCATCTTGCCTCTTCTTGGAAACATGTTGTTCGGGTATAAATCTGTCTGCAGAGAGGGAAGAAGTATTGGAAGTACATTTCAGCTGTGATTTCATCTACAAATTTATACTCTTAAAGGCACAGAATTTGCTGATTGAGGGTTTTATCTGTCAAGTGCTATTAGAAACTAATCACAGGGAATATAATTTTAGTGGCTGTGTAGAATACTCTGAGATCATTTGCCTCCTTGTCCTCAAGTCTTTCAGTTAGTAATGGGAGGTATGTGAGTTGATATGAGCTTGCCATATTTGCTTCCTCAATTTCATGAAAGCGTGTCATGCAGAAACGTGGGGGGAAACAGGCCTTCTCAAACTCATACATGCTGCTAAAGGCTATGAAAAACTCCAGCACAGCCTTGTGACTTTTGGGTTTAATTTTTGAGTGTTATACATCCAAAATCTCTTTCTATAAATGGCAAGTATTTTAGAGTATTCAGGAGTTCTGATTAATGGTTCATTTTGAGGTTCTTCCAGTTACGTTGGTGAGGTAAAAGAATTTTTTCATCTTTGAGAAATAGCTGAAATTGGAATAGATCTCAGATAAAGACTTTACTTTGATAGGAGTGGGGAGACTTTCAAAAGCAGAAATCTGCAGTTACTAATTGTATAAGTGGGTCCTTTTTATGTGCAAGAGATCTCCTGTACAGTGTTCAGCAAAATTGAAGTTAGACTAATGACAGCTAAATCAACACAAAAGGGAAGAAAACATGAGCCAGAAGTTGTGAACAAACTCTTAATGAAAAATAAAAATAAAAATGGGAATATGTGCTTTTTCACTTCCTTATTTTATCCAGTGTAAAGAATAAATTGAAAGAAAGACAGATGAGACCTTACAAAATAGGTTAGTGCTTATACACAAAGTGGCAGACAGTAGATGGAGCTCAAGCATACGAAGTCTTGTTTTTGGTAGGATCAATAGTAGTGTCTGGTAGCTTCTTAATAAATGGCTGTAAGAAAAACTATGCCTATTGCCAGCTGTCTGTGAGGTTTGAGTGTTTTAATTATAAAAGTGCAGGTTTTTTTTAAGGTATTTAGATGTCCTAAAATTTGCATTAGGTCCCATCAGGAAGCTCTTAAGAAGGCTGGACACCTATTTTTGCAGTTTCCAATCTATATTTTTAGATGACTCCAATTACCAAAGGTTTATTTGAACACAAAATAAATGGAATCTCTGTTTTCTTGCTGTTCCCATACAATAATTACAGAGTATTTCCTGACTTTTCCTCACGGAACTGCTGCAGAGAGAAGAAAGGAGTTTGGCTGACCTCTCCCATACCGCACCCCTGCAGTGCAAACAAATGTAATAACAGCTACAGCTGTGTCTTCTGATTTATGATCAGGAACTGTACCAACAAGAGCTTGCAGGAAGTGAGGTTAGTATTTGAAGGAGTCAGTTCTAATAAGAAGTGACACAGGAATGGTATGACATGAGCTAGGTAGTGGGACATTATGTGTCCACTGACAGTTGAGTCAAGGACAGATAAAAGTAAGCAGCGTTTTCAATGTTGTCATCCCCTTTGCTCTATGTATTTTACACTTTAAAAACTATTCAGCTGTGAACAGTAGGTAGTACCAGTGTTTGGAGGCATTCCTCACAGAACTTCAGTTAGAGGTGCTAGGCCTTGTCCTCGGGACTGAGTACTGGCACTTAAGTGGCAGTGGGTGTTGCAACAATGCTGTTACTGTGAGCAAATAATTTATCAGTTGTCATCCACTGTTTTCTGGCTTTTTCTCACATCAGAACCACAAATACTTAGCTATAGAGAAAAGACATACATATAAAAAGAATAATGTTCCAAACTTAAAATTTAAATACTTTGGGTTTTTTTCTTTCAAATTTTATTCCTATTGTACTTTATTACAACCTTACAGGTGCCATTTCATGGCAGTAGATGGTCACAAGCCAGGTTAGACTGTGCGTATGCGCTGTGCAATCAAGAGGCTCTGTACCTTGTGTGGTGTTATTAGTCCAGTAACAGTGAGCAGCATGCTTTGGATTGGCTGGGTGCTATATCAGATTTAGGCTGCTGACCCTTGTACAGTACACCATGTCTTCTGTGGTTTATGGTTGGCTTTCTGGGTGTATTGTTTACTTTCATTTAGTGGAAAGAAATCTACTGTAGCATCACATGTGATCCTTTGAATATTGTTAAGCTGATTTAAATGCTTACATGATTTGTTGATGTAGTACCAAATAATAGTTACAAGTCATCAATCCCATCATGAGCCTTGGTCTGAAATTATTACTTTGTAATGTGAAATTGATAATCATAGATCCTTGTGTGAATTACAAGCACTCCCATGAACACAGGTTTGATTCAAAATAGCTTCTTTTAGCTCTGCAGACTTTGATAACTTCAGATCTTTACAGAGTTCAGTAGCTGGACTTGAGCCATTTGCATCCTTGAAGCTGAAGAAATCTTTGCTGTTGTTTGTTTTGTTTTTGTAATGAGAGAAAAGAAACCCACAACCCCAAGATAAATGATTCCAACATTCTGTCTCCAAAGAAAGGGAGAAGGTTTAAAAGAAATCAGAAAGATTAAGGCAGCCAAGAAGGATTTCCCCAAGCAGATACACACTATTCAGTGTGAACACTTCAAGCTCTTGCATTATGCTCTGTGCTGTGATTGGAGCTGGAAGAAGTTCAGGTGTGTTAGAACAGTCCTGATCTGTGGTGCTGAGTAAGTGTAATTTAAACCAGATCATGAAATGCTTAAAGTAATTGTAGAGGCTTTGTAATAATACAGATGAGACTGACAGAGACACCTCTGTTTATCTTTCTGAGATTAAGAAGTTGATTTGGAACACTTCTATGATCAAGTGTCCTTAATCTCATAAGTTTAAGATCTATGAGCTTAGAAATCTTTTCTAACTAAACTTAGCTACCAAAAATACTCTAGCCAGCCATCCTTTGAAAGAAATATCACATAAGCTAAAATGTTTGCCAGGAATCCTTGAAGACAAAGAAAGGAATATGGTTGATCACTTGGGAACATTCTATGGATTCTAATGTTGGAGAACATTAGAATCACATTGATAGCGTGGCTTCTCAGAAATATCAAAAACTATTTTTCTGCTGTGTATGAAACAGTTTATTTCTTCTACAGGGTGTGAGAACTCAAAGTACCAGTGAAAGTTGCAGAACAGAAGAGTGAATATGTCTAAACCATGCTTTGCTCCTCTTAGTATTTCTTAGCTATGAATTTAGTGTAATTTGGAGTGGCATGAGAGGTGTCTATAGTCGTGCTGGCTGAAAGCAGCTCCATAATAGCCATCAGAGCAAGAATTATTATAGCATCACCCAGAAATTTGTTGTGTCTTCTGTGATTTCTTCCACTAGTCCTGGTTTTCATAGTACTGTATCACAGTGTCATACAGAGGTTCAGTTCTGACTCTGCTCCTAAAAATGCATCATTTATTCTTTGAACTGTAGGCACAGAGCACGTGTTATCCTTACATTAAAAATAAATAAATAAATCTTGTTATATTAAAAAAAGAATAGATGCACTATCTAAATATCCAAATAAAGCACTCTCTCCTGTCAGCAATGCAATGCTGATTTAAAAAAAAAAAAAAAAAAAAAAAAAGTGTCAACAGCTACTCTATGAAATTGTACAGTATTATTTTAAAGAGTAAATGTCATTGTTTCTCTCATTCCGACAACATACATAGTTTTGATTCTTATTCCATTACAGATAGGAAGCGGGAAACTGACAATTATGATCTGTAATCTATGCAGTACTGCTCATGTTGAGCTGCAGCTGTAAATTTTTTTTTACTCATGCTTAATAATAAGTATTTTCAAATGAAAAATAGATACGTGAACATTAAGCCAAATATACTTTTCCAGTTGAGCTGTGCACTGAAGTAAAGAGATTGTGCCTACAATGAAGAGTGTTTGATGAAGATGCCGTCATTCAGTCTGTATGCTGTCGGTATGGAAAAGACTAGAGGAGGAATCCAGCTCCTGTTGAAAATGTTTGGGAAGATGTTCTATACCTCCCTTGTATTTTCACATGTTGTTTCAGGTTAAGCAACCATGTCAGGAATTGTATCCTTCAAACTAGACCATTAAAACTATACCAGGAAGTTTCCCTGGGTAAATGAGTCACACACAAAGCTGCAAAATGTCAGGTCTCTGTAAGACATGAATGTACGTACGAAATTACTGAGGCCTGGGGAAATAAGTGTGCATTAGCTAATGAACCACAGCAACAGCTGATTGAATTTGTAGTTTGGAGCTTGGTAAGGGAGGAAGGCACAAGTACATAAAGGGTGCTGCATCCTCCTTATTGCCACAAGTACCATACTGTGCTCGTATGGGGATTTGGATGTTTTGTTTTTTTTTTTCTTTCAGTGAAGTGCTTAATACTGAATTTTGTTAGATCTGCTGCTTCCAGCCCTCGATTCTTGGGAAAGTCTTATGACTGAGAGCCTTTGTCTAAATTCCAGAGTATGTTTATTCATTGTATGGTCATAAAATATTTTGTCCCTTTCCCCTTCTGCCTTAAAGAGCTTTTCTCCTTTTCTAAACTTTTTTCTGATGCTTTTTGGAATAAGTGTCCCACTTGATTTTTGCATTGCTAAACATTGTTTCTGTTGCCAAAATAGCTTAATCATCCTCATTGCCCTTCTTGTCAGCTGGTATAGTTTTGAGTTCTTGTTATGGTAGTTTCTGTTCATTATATACCAAATGAAACCTTAGTATGCTGTGCTGTTTTCTTTGCTCAGTGCTGCTTTTTAGCAGATGTGCCAAATCTCATTGTTTGATTCGAACACTGAGGCCATTTCACCTCATTCAGTTGTTCAGCGTGGGAAGGAGGTACTCTGTTATTAGATAGGAAGTATTGCTTCTCAAGTATTGTCTCAGGGCATCTGTAAACATTGAATATATACATCCTCCTAATTATGGAATGTATTGCTGACATAGAAGGACAAGTAACTCTTCCTTTTAAACAGTCCTTGGAGCTAATTCATAATTTGAGATCTGAATTATCTGTAACTTCTGGACTAGGCAGGTCTATGCAACCTGCCTAGTAGTAAGAAATCTGAGACACAGCTGAAGAATTTAGTTTTCGTCTGGTTGAGGAGTCTGCTGCATACTCAGATAATGCAGAAATGTGCCAATCTCATTCTTTAGAGAATTTGTGATGTAGTTGTATCCTTAGAGTATGGTACTGTGGTAATTAAACTGGAATGCAGAATGTAGGCAGGAAGATTGAAAGCATGGCATAGAAGAACCTGTAGGGCAGTTTTTAGTTTTCTTTTTTTCAACCTCTCTGTGCTGTGGAGCAGCAGATAAAATATTCTGGTTATCACAGTCTTGATGGTGATGTCTGTGTGCGACTGTGGCATCCAAGAAAATAGAATCAGAGGCATAAACATGTAACTTGTTTGGTGTTCGTCAAACCAGAGGTTTTTAAATTGCATCTTTTCTTTCTCTTGCAACTTGCACAATTCTATGGGACTGTCATCTAACTGGAGCTATCTACTGATAGTTTAAATGCTGATAGTGCCCTCGTTACACCCCTAACACTGGCCATGCTGGCAGTGTTGGTTTTGTAGCATTTTTTTTCATCAAGGACTGATCACCAGAAGCTTCCTAATTAAAAACCAAGAGATTCATAATTTCCCTTTTATACATAAGCTCTAAAGATGTAAATCTTATTCACGTGATAAGCAACAATCATCAAGCACTGATCAACTGCTTTTCATCTTTGATTTTATCCTCTGTATGTTGAAAGATATTGATGATGCAGATAGAAAACGTTGCATGACTGGGCTGAAGCAACTGTTTAAACTCTTATCAGTGCAGGGAGACAATTGGGTACTGTATCTCATCAGGAGAAGTTTATCTTGAGCTGCTGACTTATGTGCAGCTCTGACTCGGGATACGATACCAAGATAGAGGAGCTAGAATTTCACTGGTGAGTGGAGGAGATCACATGAGGATTCTGGCATACTCTGTGTGGCATACTGGAAGCAAGGATGCCAGCGGTTGCTGCATTGATAGTATCAGCTTCAGCTGTGGAAAGTGTCCTTGTCTGATATGTGAGTAGGGGGGTGTGTCAGCTCTGGCAGGCACAGTACTGAAGAGCTCGTTGAATCTCTGAAACTAGTAGTAGTGACCGTTCATCTTCAGGCTTGAGGACATACAAACAGAAGAACTGAACATGCCGAAGGACTATAATGTTTTTCAAATGCTGATTGCAGCGCTTTGCTGCTTTTATCACCGTAAGTCTATTATTAGAGTCAAGGTAGGTGTCCTTTTTCAATAACAACAAATAAGCAAAATGTTAATCAGTAATGCTCTTGGTTTCTGCTCAGAAGGGTTTGTTTTTATGTGATGGATGGATACAGTGTGTATCTGTTCTAAAGAAAATACCATACCAGCGTCTCAGGGAGAAAGCAACTTTCAGTTTTATGAGTATTAAGCTGCCTGTCTTCGTGTTTAAGCAGTAAGTTTAAAAGAAATGCCACTGGTTTTGGTCTTGCTGAGAATAATTTTAGCAAAGTTTCAAGGCTTCAGAATGTAAATCAAACCACTTGGTTCTCTAACTTTTTCACTTGCTTAATGAAAGTATGGACAGTTTTGCTCAGAAGCTCAGTTTTTGAAAATGCATTAGACAATTCAGTATTTAACCTTGTATTTAGAACTTTTGAAATTACAAGCTCAGATAATGTGTCCTATTTGCAAAGAACAAGCCTTCATAAACATTTAGAGCCATACTTTTAGAAGGGGTGATTGAACTGTAATTAATTTTGGGGATCTGTGAACTGCATCTAAACTTTAAAATCTTTTTATTTAAGATTTATGGTTAGATTGTTCTTTGAATATCTAGTGTCAGCTATATAAGTCACTGTCTAATGTGTACTGTTTTTCTGACACACTTGCAACAAGGATGTGAAGGTTGCTCTCTCATGGCCTGTGGACTTTCATATTTTGATGCAAGAGCTTAAATTTGGGAGCAATCATTGCTCACCTCACTTGTCCCCTAACGGTTCAGCCTGTGAAATTCTGAAAATGGGTTGTGGGGCTCCGTCTTCTGGGCACACTAGAACTCTGGACTCTAATCAGACTGTCCTCTTTCTGACTGACAATTGTCAGAAGTTACCATCAGGATGGAGAGCTAACGATACTGTCCTGTTACTGTAATCTTGATCTTCATTAGAATTTTAAATATAAGGCTTAACATTCTATTATTCTAAAACTTGAAAAATGGACTTTGTTGGATGTCAGAGCTGTTGTTCTTGACCATGTGTGCCCTTTGTTTAACTTGGCATGAATTCCTAATACCTAAAATAACGGTGATGTTGTCATAGCAACTTTCCATTTGGTCTAATCCATACAGTCTCTGGAGAAACTGAAACATTAATAGTGTTTGCTCTATGGAGGGTAAAAAATAAAACCTTTTATGTAGAAAAAAATTACAGCTGGGCTCTTTCAAAAATACGGTTCTATTTAAAGGGATTTGCAGCATTTAAAATAGATTTGAATACATTTGTTCCATCATGCAGATTTAGCATTAGTTGAATCTGATGAACTGCTATTTCAAGAAGTTCGGACAGTTGGAACTGGGGTGCATTTGTTTCAGAGAAAATGACATTAGGTATTGGAACAGCTCAGGTCTGTACCTGGAGACCAATTGATGCACATTCCATTAGATGACAAAGTGCCTAGGGCTGTATGAACAACTTGGTGTAAGTCATCTTTTTACTTAATTTGTGGAAACATAACACTTCAAGCAAAATCAGTCTGTGTAATTAGATGGGATTAATTCTTAGTTTTAATAAGAAATAATCATGCATTTAAATACAAAATTGATCATAAATAAAGATGTTGAAGTCAACAGCTACCTCTGAATTCAATTCCTCTCACCTCCCCCCTCCCCCACCATGTCAAGATCAATTCAGTGTATTGTATAACTTAATTGAAAGCAATGTGTCTGATTTCAAGGGACCCTCGTGCCCTCTCAAAGCACAGGAAGGTTCAACACTTGAAGACTTGCTTTTTGCTGTACTTATAGCATATTAAATTAGGATCTCAAGAGCAGCTTTGCTTTGTTTTCTATGTGGTAATAGAAAATACAAAGAGAAGATCTGAATTTGGATCAACCTATTCTTCAACCATGATCTGTCAGTACCTTGTAAAATCCCATTTGGTTCTAATGGCTGTTCAGAGTAAAGGTCAGGTTCTACATTTGAGGAAAACAAAGGGAAACTTTAAGGCACAGGGTTCTTGTTGGTGAGGGAGAACTGTGAAGAGAGAATGATGAATTGTGACTTTATTGTTCTTTAATTTTTGCCTTTTTTTGGAGTTAAGAATAAATCAGTGGTGAAATAGCGTTTTTAAAAGTGAAGGGCAGTTGTTTTTGTTTTTTGAGTTTTAGCTGGTATAGTCATAATGACTGGAAAGACAGACCTTGACATTCGAGTATTTTCATTCTTAATTCTCGACTATGATTCACTCTCAGCTGAAGCTGTGCTAAAGGGGAAAGCTGCTCAATTTATCAGGGCTGCCAAGTTTTAAAACTGCCAACATGCTGATTTATCTCACTACTGGGTTATGTACTAATGCTATGAATGTGGTATGGATCAGAAGCCTTTTATAAGCAGCTACTTATTTCAAGTGCCATCTCCTATGTTGGGTGAACTATAAACACTTTTTATACATAGTAGATCTTAATTAATATTTCTTCAGTATGTGATTATCTAAATCTGTTTTACTGGCATCCTTGGGCTTCACGTATCTACTTTCTGCAGATGTGGAGGCAGTTGGACTTGATAACATGAGTTTACAAGTCATCTGTATGAATCTGCCTGTTGACATTAAATTTGTAGATGTTGAAGGGGGCCAAATGGGAAAGGTCAACCTACCAAAATTGCGTGAAACTTTGTGTAGCTCCCTGGACTTTGATACCTTGCTGTCTTGATGCAGAGTTTGACTTTGTAAGTCTTACCTTATGATCTTGTTCAAATCCCCATGTTAATTTTGCACAATTGATTATTTTTTTTAAACTGCAGTATGCTTTCTTTCATATATGTGTGGATAGTATAAAGTCCACCATTGCTCTATAAGGGATTCCTCTTCACTGCTAGGGGGACGTTCTCCAGTGGATTGTGTCTGACTTTTTAATATGTTTGTTTAGGTTTTCTCAGTTAAAAACAGAAAAGGTAACCAACTTCTAAAATTCTTAGATTTGGTAGTCAAAATCCCTGGGGTTGCTGAGTGAGATTAGGATTTGATTAACTCCAAACTCAGGATTTCTCAGGAGCCATATTCCAGAAATGAAGCTCTCCTCCTAGCTCTGAATGTGGACACCTAGAAAATTGAGGAATTCTTGTCTATGTTGATTTTTTTTTCATTGCCTTCTGCTAACATTAGACTGAACTTGGTATGAAAAGTCTTTTTTATTTCCTCTCTTTCAAACACATATCTCACTTATTAATTAAAAGTGGCTACTGTGTGTAGATATCAGGCTAGTTAGATTTTTTTGTAATGGCAATCTGAAGGCTTACACTAAATGAAATTAATTTGGTTTTGAAGAGCCATTGCAGTCATGATGGAACTTATCATGGTTATTGCTACTGTGCAGGCAGTTCTCTAATTCAATTATGCTTGTGTATGCCAGTTTGGGATAGAAATTGAGGTAAGCCAGGAAATCTAGGATACATGAGATAGAGCTTCAGGGATATATGTAGACCTGTATGATTCTTCTCTAAACTATTTTGATCGTCCATGGGTACATGTTCTCCACTGGAGCTGATACAGATATGAACTGCAGAAAGAATTCAATGCGAGTAGCAGACAGAAATAACTATGGGACTCTTATTTTAATCGCCAAACTCAGTAGACTATTCAGCACAATTAAAATTTATTTCTAATCTAGTGTGATTAATTCAGCTAGAATGATTGAAATGAGCTCGATATAGCAAGTTTCCTTTGGAGAGTGCTGTAGTCTCAAATGAAAATAACATCTCAGATGCATGAACAGTAGATCATTGTGAGAAACGTCCATTAAGATGTGTTCACAAGCTCCTTAGGAAGAGTGTGTAATGGCAAAACCTTCTTAAATTTACTTGCAACAAGTTTATATTTTGGGAATTGGTTTGATGTCCTTAAACTTTGTTATGTCCTGGTCTTCAGTACATTAGGCTAATGTTTGCCTGAAAAATGTGAAATCTTATGTAGTACAAGAGTAACTTGCAAAACTAAAAGCAAGCTGTGCTTACAGATGTAATGGCCTTGAAGCAGAAATCTTTTGTGAAATGTAATAAACTGGTGTGACATTTATTAAAAGTACTAAAATAATTGTACTAACTAGATTTATTTTCTTTCTTTTCCTCTTTCTGAGCTTTTGGCATCTGGGTTTTCCTTCAGGTACGTAGGTAGGATTTTGAGAGCTTTTGTTTGAGGTTGACAATACACTGAGAGGTAGATCTGTATTTTTTCTTATAGAGACCTGCTTAAAAAAAAAAAAATAAAAAAAAAAATCGGCCTTAAAATAGCACCTAGACTGAAAACAATGCAACTAAAACGTGAACAAAAGGTTTTGGACAGCACATCACTCTTTGTAGGTCAATGAAAGCATCAGCAGAAAGCATCTGTATTTGGAAAGAAGACCTGCTGACTTAATTTGTTTACATACTCCAAAGATTTTTCAAGAGTTTTTACTACTTGGAAATTGTAATGTATCTGAACTGGAGGCTTTTCCATTTTGCTTCAAATGTGTTTTGCACTATATACAGTGAAGCATTTAATTTAGCCCCAGGGTTTTTTTGTTTATTTCTTTTTACCATCTACTTCATTCTCCAGCTGTACATAGAAATTCAGTTTTCTTGTAATTGGGCAGGAGCCAATAAGGCAAATACATGAACTGAGGGCGTACTGCTAAATGCAAGCTTATCACCTTGAAGTTGGTACAATTTTGCAGCATACTGCTGCTGTCCATTGATACTTACATGCGTATTGAGAAATGAGGCTGAAGTATCTGTGTCATGCTGCACAGAGTAAGTCTTCTTTTTAACTGCAAGTCCTTTGAAATAGCTAATTGTACTGTTCCTAGCTGACTCTCTCTCTTGATTATGGATTAACATGGTTGTGTATGTTGTGCCTGGGCTCATTTTTGAGTCCATTCTTGCACTTTCCCTTCAGTGCACTCAGGTTATATAAGAAACGTCTTAGCCAACAAAAAAATGTCCAGGAAGGCATGTTAGTACTGAACTTGCTTACCTAGGCAGTTTGTCCCCTGCAGACTGTGGGATATGTGCTAGCCACAGAAGATCTTCCACTGAGTTCAGAGTTGCATAAGGGTTATTTCAGCATGTTTGCTTCATCTAGGGTGATGGCTGACCTCTGGCAGGCAGGTATGTTCAGTGTGGTAAACCACGGTGGAGTGGATTTTTAAGAGATTGGTCACTGTGAATGTTAACGTTTTAGTTGGTTTGGATTCCTTAAATGTTTTTCTGTTGTGTTAGATGTAATTCAAGTGCAGAATATCTCATTGCATTTGAGTAGTGAAATGTCCTTTTAACCACTGGGGGAAGTTCAAGGGTTTTCTTGTGTTTTTGAAATTCATGCGCGAGTGTAACTTGGATTAACCCATGTTGGTTTTGTTTGTTTTTTAAGATAATGCATGTCAGCATTGTGGATGAAGTTAGTTGATATGTGAAGACCTGCAGCTCTTTCTCTTGCTAAGAATCTAGTTCTCCTAAGCAAATTTGCATTTTGTTATTTGCAAATTTGTTATTGCATTTATGTGCTCTAGTCTGTTCCATTTACAATAGCTTTGCCTACCACCAAGACAAAGTGAGATGCTTTTAGAATTAATAACAATTTGCTATAGCAGTCTGGTGGTTTTTTAAATGTCTCTAGTCTAGTTGCTCAGTAACAAATATCTTTCAGAAATGTTTTTGTGATATGTACAGTTCACCTAAAAGTATTAATCTTTTTCAGAAAGTCAACAAAATACACAGCTGTGAATATAAAAGATGTGTGTACCATTGCAACTGAATCCTGTTCAGATCAGAGAGGGGACTTTGAAAGCTCTCTAGCCACTTCCTGGTGCAGTCATGAAAAATGTGGTGGCTTGGTGCTCTTGAAAATTGTACTCTGTATTTGTGTGCCCTGCCTTTTCCTCCTCAGCTTTTGTGACTGTTATAATACTTCTTACAATTTTGTCAAATGTGGCAGTGAAATAGCTAGCTGTTAATTTTGGAATCAGTGCTGGTCAGCTTTAAATGCACAGCCAGCTATCTGAGTTGGGAAATCAAAGGTGGCAAACATGTCCCACAGGTCATTTCAGCTATTTTAGCCTGACAGCTCAGTGAGCCTTGGAGTGGAGGGGGAATTGTTGACCTTACTTGACTACATGTTGATACTTGGATTCACTTTTAGATTTGAGACCTCGCCACAGCCTCTCATGTGACTTTCTGTGCTTCATATCTTCATCTATTCATATTGGGCATGTTTTTATATAAAAGTCCATGCAGGGAAGATGGCCTTTGTAGTGAGGATTGTTCCTGTGCAGAGTTTTTCTTCTGAAAAGACTTGTGAAGAATTGGTGAAAGGCCTTGACTGTATAAGAGCGTGAAGGGTTGAAAATGGTTGTCAAATTTGAACCACATTTGTATAGACAAATATAACTCGGTTGCAGCTCACAGAAGCAAAACTGATGAGAAGTGATCCTTTACCAGGATGTTCTTGTGTGTTTTCTTTGTCTTTAGCAACCACTCTCACTTGTGCTCATCTTAATAAATAAATAAATAAAGCCATAATTTTCTCTGAGGAGAGCAGGGAGAAGTAGGGAATTTATCTCAGAATTTATCAGGCCTCTCAGCATGTTTAAATAAGTCTTGGCAGCAGGTTGCCTCTTCTGGCATTATTCCCCTGAAATCTGCTGTCTAGTAATCTGCTGATTACTTTAATTCTACTTTAAATTGTAGGGAGGATTGCTGAGGGAAGTGCTAAATGTGTGCCACCTGCTCCCACGGTCAGGTGCCATGAATATTTAAAGATGAAAATACTATAGAAACCAGTGTTCATGAAAACAGCAGGACTGGTGTGTGACCAACAGCATTCTCAGTTATTTTTAAAATAATGCATACATTGCATATTTACATCAGCGTGTCAGAGAAGGGAACCTTTAAGCTTTGGCTTATGTCCAGAACCAAAGAAGAAAAGAAAGTAATGCCATGAGGAATATGTTTCATTTTAATCTACTTCACTGCTAGAGACCTATGTTGCTCTCTCTTTAAAGTTATTATTATTATTACTTTCCTTCAAGGGGGAGTGTAAGAAATGTAAGAAAGTCCAAAGAGATTCCCTCCTCTAAGTGCTTACAAAAGTGTACTTGAAATGTTGCTAGAGAAAATGCTGCACCTTGTGTTACTATTATAACACTACTAATAGTTTACAGGAAGACTTAACAAATCCTGGTGGGATTGTTCCAGCACGGAAACTGTCCTCCAAGAAGAAGTGATAGATGGTTTCCACAAACATCTTACAGTAGTTGTTACTTGGTGTTAGAAGGATCTTAGGCTTTCTGGGCTAAGGGGCGACAAAAGCGCTGTCCCTCAAGAAGGAAGGAAGCTCGATGTACAGATTTAGTGCCCCTTAGAAGTAAGCCCTTTAAGGATAGAAATTTAATTTGGTAGAGTCAGCTTATGTTTAGTGCAACAGAAATATAGAGTATGGAATGTTTTTAATTGGATGGGCCAAAGGGATTAGATAAAACACCACCAACTACAGCAGTAACACCAAAGAACACCCAAAGAATCTGAATTTAAGATGGAATGTTAAAGAGGAGGGAGAATATTGGAGCAAGGTATGTGGGTCCAGTTCTACTTTATGAGGTAATTAGAATTTTTACAGCGAAGAAGTAAGTAAGTAAGAGAAGTGTTTTTGCAGGTGTAGTATTATTGATTTGGTGGAGAGAAAGGACACCTCTGTATTCTGTGCAGTGTATAACAATAATATGTTCTAAACGCTAAACACTGGATTTTTCAAAATACAGCAAGAGATAGAAGCCAGGCCAGCCTGCTCAAAGCAGCACCTGCATTCCAGTGGTTAGTGCAGATCATGTGATGGAAGTTACTACCCAGGTAAAATGTTAATGACTAAACTTGGCACAGTTGAAGCTTTTAATCTTTTATTGCAGTTTTCTAAGGAGCGGCAAGTTATGGACAACAGCCCAGAAAAACTGAAGAAAGAGCTAGAGGAAGAACTGCAGCTCAGCAGTGAAGATTTGCGTAGCCATGCCTGGTACCACGGACGGATTCCTCGGCAGGTATGTTATTCCTTATCTTTTTGTTGCCAACAGCGTATTGAGCTTTCATAGGCAAAATTGCACTAAAGAATTACACATGCCTCTAGTATCTGCACTAATTTAGCAGGAACATAATACTTTTTAACTGTGAAAGTTGTGTTTATCACAGCTTGGTGCAAAATGAAGTTGAGAAAGGATTCGGGGAAGACTCTGGTGGAAATTATAACTATTTCAGGATTTTTTTTCACTGAGTAAAGGCAGAAATTGAGTTTAAACTTTCTATCAGAACAGTATCCGCACATATTGTTCAGACAATACTTTGATTCAGTATACTGAGCTAAAGTTTAAATGTTCTTTGTTTGCTTTCTTGTGCACTGATTTTGGGGAAGAAAAAAGCACAAAGTCTCTACAGTAACTTTGCTCTGGTCATTATGACTGCGGTTAGAAATGTGTTACAACAGCCGTTGTATTGGAGCTCAGCTTCCAGGAGTGCCTGGAGCTCCCCCTGCGGGCTTCCCCCTCTGCGCACCCGGCTCTCAGGGGAGCCACGGGCTGCCTGCTGCCCCATCAATAAGGAGAGCAGACTAGCGGCCATGTTTGTGTCTTCACGTTCAAAGTTTGACATAGAAAGGACTGATTTAGTGCAGCGAAACAGGATTTTTCTGACTCCTTCCTAGTTTTATGCAGTATTCATGAAGAATAAAAAATGAAAGCTTCTGTCACTTCAGGTAATAATGAAAGCACAATTTCTGGGGTCCTGTGGTAATTATTTCTAAATGTTTGTGTGGTTGTATATTCAGATGCTTTAAACTGTAAAATAAAGTCATTTATTTTCTTTCATGTTTTGCTTTCTAGTAGCAAACTAGAAGGCATTTATACATGCAAAAGTGTACGCATTCTTCTGATTGCTGGGTGTTTTCCAAGAAATCCCTCCAGATCTTTGCTGTGGGATGACATCATAACTTTTAGAATTGGAGATAAATTTTTTTCTACCATGCTTTGTGCTTTGCTTTCTGTTTCCTGATTTTGTCTGTCCTGCTAGGGTAGCCAAATTGAGTCCTGTGTTTAAGAATATTTTGTTGTTTGGTGGTATTTGGTATTTGAATATTTGCTCCCTGATTCTAAAAGTATTTTTTGTATAATCTTTTTCCTTACAGGTGGCAGAAGACCTAGTTCAGAGGGATGGAGATTTTCTGATTAGAGATTCTCTTTCCTGTCCTGGCAGCTTTGTTCTTACCTGTCAGTGGAAGAATACCTCTCAGCATTTTAAAATCAACAGGAAAGTTCTAAGATTAAGTGAAGCCTACTGCCGTGTTCAATATCAGTTTGAACTTGAAAGTTTTGACAGTATCCCTGGCTTAGTTAGATACTATGTTGGGAATCGCACACCAATATCAAAGCAGAGTGGAGCAATTATTTTTCAGCCTATCAACAGGACTGTGCCTCTCAGGTGTCTAGAAGAAAAGTATGGCTTAACTCCAGACCGACAAAAAGAGCAAAGTATCCCTGAAGGAAAAACAGAAACTGCAAAAAGACTGAGTCTAGGTATAGCCAGCATGCAGTCCCAGGAGCAGAGCATACCCAGAGGAAATCTTTTGAGGTACTTTAATTTCTCTGTCCTTAAAGGGTGAAGTGAGGTAGCTCCATCAGCTCCCACTGTGGGTGTGGGATAACAGATGCTAATTACAGTGTCCAGATCAATGTCATATTAAGAACTCTCAACATTCAAATGAGCTCCTAAATGCTGGAAGTTCACACGTATTATAACTTATTTAATTGCTCCCATGGTGGCATGAAGTATCTTTTAATCATACAAGCTGCCTGAGTAGAAAGCTAATGATCTTTGCCCTAATCGCAATATATTCTCTCAGTTAGATATGTGTGTTAAGATTGCAGAGTATATTTATGTTTTTGCTTGGATTTTTGTTTACCCTAGAAACAAAGAAAAAAGTGGTAGCCAGCCAGCTAGTTTGGATCACGTTCTGGACAAGAGATTCCCTCTTAAAACTCACCAGTCGGAGAGCTATCTGCTGAGAGGTATGTTTTGTGATTAAATGTTTTGCACATAAAAGCAGTGAGTGCCTAAGTTTTCTGTTATGCTTCAGACAAAAGTAAGACTGCACTGAGTACAGTTACCACTATATAAGCTAAATTAATATACTGCTTGCACTGTAAGTACAGTCATTGGAATAGGTTCTTTAGTTACCAGTGTGATACATCTGTTGTGATCTGGGCAAATTCTAGTGCTTGCCTTCCGAGGCTGCCAGTCATTTTGAATATGTTAACTTAAAATTATACTGCTCATTGTGGGAAGATTACTTGAGACAAAAAAGATACTAAGTACTTGTATGGTGAGACTGTATTTTGATAGAAAGGATGTGCTTCTATGTTTAACATTTTACATGTGTAACAGAGACATTTAGAAAACAAATTTCTGTCCATCTGTAATTAAATTGATTATCTTATTCCAATCTATGGCTGCAAAATCCTCACTTTGGTACTGTGAATCTTTAATTTTGTATTAATCTAAAAAGTAGTGCTGTGCATTTTGTCGTGGGGTCCTCTGAGCAGGTTCTGACATCATAGCACTTATAGCGATGGGCGTATTTTGTTGACTTGTACATGAATTGAGAGTCAACTGAAACAAGCAGTAAAAAACACTTTGCAGTACGTAGCAGCAAATGCACTGAGAGCTGCAGATTAGGAATGTCTGACAAACGTTTAAGTCCCACATTGGATATTGAGTTTTGCATACACAATGAACATAGGATTCAACACATAAATGCTTGGATACATTTTTCCAGCTCTTCAAACTAGCTAATATTTAGCCAAAAAAGTTAGCATCCCTGAAATTCATTCCTTCCATACCTTAGTATGTGCTCAGGCTTGACTTTGGGAAGCTTTTCTTTCATCTCAAACTTATCATTCTCAGAAATGACTCATCTGTTATGCTGTGTGGCTGGAAGTTTCTGTTTTTGTAGCACAGATCAAGTTACAAAGAAACCTCCTATTCCAAGCCGTGGAGACTATCCAGCTCTGACATTACAGCCTATGTATGCAGCTGGGACTGGAGTTATTGTCAGCATTCCCACAGAATAACACAGTGCAGCTGTTCCGTGTACTTGGGATTTTGGGAGGATCAGCAATTGAATGGAATTTGTTGGCTAGCTCATTCCTCAAAATTTAACTTCATATACATATAATCAGTGAATAATTTGCATGTTCAGACAATAATTTCCTCAGGAAATAGTGTTAAGAAAAGACCCTGGGATATAGGCACCAGGAATTGTGTGTTTTGGCCTTCTAAATTAACGTATCAACGAAATGGAAATTTTTTTCTTTTTGTTTTCTTCTGCAGGTTCAAGACATTCCTCTCGATTACCTGAAGCAGATGCTGACTCCTGCCCAAGCTCTCCTGCATTTAGAACAGGCAGTGAACCTTCTTTAAGCCCCACAGTTGTTCAGAAAGTAACCTATGATTCACAAGCAGGAGAAGCTCTTAGAGGATCAGACAGCCAGCTCTATCCAAAGCCTCCACCTAAACCCAGCAAAGCAGCCCTGCTGAAGACCCCAGATTCTCCTACGGTTTCCCATAGCTCAGAAGGACACTATTGTGAGCTAAGCCTTGCCAGAGATTCTGCAGCAACAAAACAACATTTATGCCAGAAAAACAGCTATGTGGAGCATCTGACACAAAAGGAGAGGGGAACACAATCGTTCAGGAACTCTGAAACAAGTTATTTGATCCTGGATGATGACCCTACAACGAATTCTGCAAGTCCTTTAGATGTTTCAACTGAGACGGATGAAAAAAATAATGTGTTTTCTGCACCTCTTTTTGAGACGTTATCTAGTTTTAAACCAAATGATTTTGAATCCAAACTGCTTCCTTCTGAAAACAAGCCTTTGGAAACATCAATGCTAAGAAAAATTAAGGAGCTTTTCACCAAGAATAACCCAAAGGTTATTGCACAGCATATTCTTAGAATGGACTGCAAGGTAAATAAATAAATAAATAAATAATAATAATTAAAAAAAAAAATACATATATATATATATAATATACATATATATATATATTCCACTATACTTTATATTGTGCAAGTATAGGTTTTTTTTCAGAGAATAAGATTTTAAAAGATTGATAGATTTGCAGCTAACATATTAAATGTACTGACTCGTAGGAATTTTTGGGTGACTTCTTTTTTTTGTTCCTATTTGAAGAACAAAAATATCCCAAATCCCTTTGGACTAAATGTGTCTCCTGTCAGCCTTGGCTTCAGACTCAAATTCTCAGTGTTCCATACATCTCTTTAATCTCCTATCAGTTGCTGTGTGTTCTCTGATTCTCACTTAGTGGCGGCTGCTGCTAAGTGAGGCTTCATGGAGATATGGCTGCTTAGAAAAATGTGGTCTAGGGGCAAGTGTGTTAACTCAGAGCAAGACAGCAGCTCTCTAGGATGCTTTCCTGGGGAGGTCTTGTGTTTTGATGCCTTCTTCCAGTGATAGCCTCTTTATTTTAAATCCTGTAAGCTTTGGACACTAAGGACTGAGGACACTAAATAGCTGGTAGTATGGGAACCTGTACAATTAAGGAGAGGCTGGAGTGTCTTAAATATTCAGATTTGTGTATATTGGAGCAGGAACAATAACTAGCTAGCGCAGGCAAGTCTGCATTGTTGTCTTCATCTTGTGGAACTGCGAGCCAGTGACAGTAATTCATGGGTAACTTGTTGGATACTATTACACTGGTAAAAACTGCTAAGTTATAACTAGACTGGCATGCCACCTGGGCCAGAATACACGCTTTGTACTGAGATCTGTGTCAAGGCTGAAGATCATAGGCCTTCTTGTGGTATCAGAAATTTTGCTTTTAAATAACATCTGCAGTTTTATAGAAACTTTAATTTGTGGAAGAAGCACCTCTGTATTAAGTGGTGGAGTGAGTCTACCACTTGTATGTTGGAGAGGAGTCTTTGTGAAGTAACTGTGATCAGCATGCATCCAGGGCATCACTCCTGCTTCTCCAGAAAAAAGTTTCTCTATGGTGCTTGATATTGCACCAGTGAGGCTTGCTGCATGGCAGATTGTTTTTGTCTTTTCATAACCGAAAAAGCCTGCTGATAGATGTATTTAGAAATAAGAGGCAGATTGGTTTGTAAACATGTCAATGTTTAGGCCTTAATCTAGCAGATAACCTCACATTATATTAATTTGGCTTTGCTTGTAATTGTTGCTAATTATAACCATTAGCTAATACACCACGGTTAAAAACCAGGGGCAAATTGGTGAGGATGTCAGTTTTCACATACTGATTTCATTAGGCGCTCAACACTGTGTCCTCCCCAAAGTTCTTTTTCTGGTTAATCCTTACAAGAACCCTGTGGTGTAATCTAAAACATTCTGAGCAATGTTGTCCTTTTAGAAATAAGGAAAGCCAAGCAAATGCAATCTCAAGGCCCCAAGAGCAGCGCCGTGCTGATAAGCACCAGGTCAGGGGAGCACATTTCCTGGAGCTTGCATATGGATCTCCTGGAAGCAGAGGACATAGTTTGACAAAGTATTTTGGTCACACCTTTTATGCTTTCTTATTATGGAATCACTGGGCAGAAAGATTTTTTACTGCTCTTGTGTGAGACAGTGGCCGTGTGAGAGTTGAGTTGTTCTTGGATTGCTGCATTCCTGCTTATGTCCTAGAACTAACCTAGAGTGGAAAGTTTGGAAAGTTTGTGGGCTTTTTAAGTAGTTTCAAAATTCATCTTCAAATTTTTCAGGTGGCAAGGATACTAGACGTTTCTGAAGAGATGAGGAGGATTATGGGAGTGAACTCCGGTCTTGAACTCATTACTTTGCCTTATGGACATCAATTGCGCCTGGACCTAATTGAAAGGTAAATGTTCCTATGAGTCCTTATTTCCAAGGCAGATGGCCCTGAAAAGGACAGAGCACTGTTACTCTGTACTCAACATCTTCTCAAAGAATGCTTTCCTGTACATTTGCTGAATTTGTGTGTGCAGAAGATAGTTTATCGCTGCTTTTTGCAAAAGTAAATTCCTTGAGGTCATAGGGCAACTCTGTGCTTGTAGTACTGGGAGGTGGGTGCTATGGAAAGCAGGATCCTAGAGCTGCTGAAAATCTTCAGCTTTTAATCGTTCCTATTAAGGAAAGTTCAGAGGACCTACGTTCCAGCTGACTGCACAAGTGGTTTTTTTGGTAGAGAATCCTGATAATTGCCTTTTGCAGATGGGGAAAAGAGCAAAAGAACTAGCAAAGGTGGGGTGTGTGTGTGATTTTGTGGTTGGTTTTCTTTCTTCTTTTTTTTTTTTTTTTTTTTTTTTTAATTATTAGTATTTTTTATCAGCAAAGTTTTCTGCGAAAACTGTCCAAGTTAAGAGGGAGTAATCAGGATCTTCTATCCTGATTTAGTTTCTTTGATTCAGATGTCAGTAGTTTAGTTGCTGAAATTTAGGAGGAAGTCCTCAAGATTTGAGTGCAGAAGAAGCACAATGGGAACTGGGGCTATTATCCACTATTATCCAACAAGTTTGGTTACTCATTGCAGAAGCAAAATTTTGCATTCAAAACTTTAGGGATATTCAGCCAGCCAGCTAGCACACCATAAGGCATTACTGATCTCTCTCTGATTTCTAGCTATTGACAGCTCATGTCCTATTCACAAGTGGAGTAAAACAGAAAAGCAACTCACTTGGCTGGTTCAGGCAGTCATGTTCCGTATGCCTGATGTTGAGTGCAGCTAATATTCGACAACACTGACAGGGCGCTACCCAGGTTTTTTTGAACAGAGTACCACAGATCTGGCTGACCAGTAATTAGCACTGAATGAATAGCATGTACTATAGAATATACATAAAAAATGTACTAGAACATAAACTCAAAAAAACATTCTATATTAATGGCATTGCAGCTCTTGATAAGAAGATGCCGTAAAGAGCAAGTGATACTGACATATACCTGAGTTGATTTTCTCTGAACTTATGTACATCATAATGTATTAATAATTAGTAACCACTAATATAAATTGTTTCACTTGCAGGCACAATACCATGGCAATAGGAATAGCTGTGGATATCTTAGGTTGCACAGGAAATCTGGAAGACAGAGCTGCAACGTTAAACAAGATCATCCAAGTTGCAGTGGAGCTGAAGGACTCACTGGGGGATTTGTATGCGTTTTCTGCCATTATGAAAGCACTGGAAATGCCACAGGTAAAAAAAAATAAATAAAAAATCATCAATTTTCTCTTTACATTTTGAAAAGTAGTTATTAGTTGGTTCGATTAAACTAACTTATGTGGTAGCAGCATGTTTTTCCTGTGACTTGCTAGAGTAAAAAAATGTCCATATTCCTCTTATTTCATCTGAACAGGTCACCAGGTTAGAACAAACATGGACCTCTTTAAGACATCATTACACCCAGACTGCCATCATGTATGAAAAACAGCTGAAGCCATTCAGCAAAGCTT
The DNA here is from genome assembly GCF_951394365.1 of Tetrao urogallus. Lineage (NCBI taxonomy): Eukaryota > Metazoa > Chordata > Aves > Galliformes > Phasianidae > Tetrao > Tetrao urogallus. The sequence goes on along the minus strand of NC_136818.1, from coordinate 16,128,484 downwards.
TGCATGAAGGACAAGGTGAGTGGAATACTGAGCATGAATTTGATGCTGTTTGGTTTAGCTTTTTAACTCTGCCCTTGCCACTTGTCTGTGGAAGGAGGTGAGCTGCTGTTTTGACAGCTGTGTATCATATATTTAAAAAGGCTACATAAAGCAGTAAAACAGTGAAATAGAAGGAAACAGTGCACAAGCAAAACAGGAGTATGTATGTGATTGATCGCATGCGTCCATGCAAAACATAAAATGCAGTGGAGCAGAAACCAAGAATAACTGCAAAATCTTGCCTCAAAGACAGGATAAAAAAATCTTCTCTCTCTCCAAGGAAAGTTATTTTGGGCAGATTTGTTTTTTGTGTGCTTTGCCTACTGGATCAGATGATGAATTCTGGAATACAAAGAATGGGTCAATCGCATAATTCCTTTGATCACTTCATCAGGTGCTCTTAGCAGCTGATCTCCATAGGGGCCTAAGGGGGAGGGATGTTTGTCTGAACACTTCTGTGGCTAAGAGAACAGGTAGAGATAGAAAACTTTTTAGTCCCACAGTTCTTGCTGTGGTTTATCTTATCTTGGCCCTCTCCCCCAAGCCAAGCAACTTACTAGAAACTGGCAGGACAGAACATATCAGAAGTGACGTGCTAATTTTGTGATTCAAGACAAATGCCAGTTTCTGACTTAGAAAAGAATACTGCATTTACAGTACTTGATTCAGTTAGCATTTCCATGTCTGATATGGTTTGTTCTTCTCTATTCCAGAGATGGTCAGTGTTCCACAGAACCTAACATTGCCACTGCTGATGCCTCTTGTTACCTTGATGGAGCGACAAGCTGTCACTTTTGAAGGGATGGATCTGTGGGAAAGCAGTGACCAAAGCTGTGAAATAATGTTCAGGCACTTGACCAAGGCTCGTCAGATAGCACAGAATGCAGAAACGTACAGCTTGACTGCACAGCGGATGCTGGAAGGTAGGGAGCACCTACAGGAGAACTGCATATTAACAGAACATGTGGGCTATGTCTGAAGAATAAGATTTCTGCTTAAGTGAAAGGAATAGTCGCTACAATAAATTCTTCTCAGCTTTCATGGGAGCTGATATAGAAGCAAAGGTCATGCAGGAAAGTTGGTAACTGAATCTAAGTACAGGAAGAATCAAGGAAAACTCACTGCTTCCTGTGCAATTGAAGTCTGCACTCTGATCTTTGGAAATAAGTTGCCATTTACCATAGCAAGATTCTTTACCAGGAGGCCAAGATGCAACACAAAGATCTTGACTTCTTGCAGCTAGAAAGGAGCAGTAGGTTAGTAATGTGACTTTTATAACTTAAGATTGCAGTGAAGAAGTTGAGACAGGGAAGAAATGTAGTTCTACAGCAAGCATGCAGCAAGTATGCATCAGTAATTAGTTTCTAATGACTGTACTAACAATTATGTGCATAACAACTCTAGGCCATCAGAATTCAGCGAAGGATAGCTTATCCCAGTATACCTGCAGCCATTCTAGTGCTACTAGAATACAACATGTTGAAGTTTTTCACTTTTTCTAGCTTGTTAAAACAGTGCAAAAGAAACCGAGCAGACTAAAGCTCTTCTTATTTGCAGGGAATGCAGTTTAAAAGGCAATTCTTCCAAGTGAAAAAAAACTTGCTTGATGGTGACACTATTCTTTTTACTTACTAGGTTTCCAGCCAGATGAAGAGATGAGCGAAATCTTCAAGACAGAATTTCAAATGAGATTGCTCTGGGGCAGCAAAGGAGCACAAGTTAATCAGAATGAAAGATATGAGAAGTTCAGCCAGATTTTAACTGCACTTTCCCGAAAACTGGAACCTCCTCCAGTGAAGCAGGTGGAACAATTAAGTATCTAAGACTATAAACACTATTAAGTGAAGATATACTTGAAACAACTGTAGCTTGCTTTCAGTAATTTGATACTGCACGTACTTCTTGCATTTCACAAGATGTTTAGAACTTCTAATTGCACAATGCACACTTGTTTTAAAACTACTGACTTCTCCAACAAATTATTTATTTACTGTGTTACTACATTGTTAAATGATCCCTTTATGCAGGTAGGTCATCCCTGTAAAGTACTTCTTAGCTTTCTGCATTTCCTTAAGGTTGCAATCTTTTGATAATGCCTAAGAATAGGGGCATCTGCATTATAATTATATTTAAATGAAGCAAATAGTGTAAATAAAGTGATAGATTAACTATGTGACAGTTGTATAATACTCCTTAACTGGGTATAAAACACTGTGTATAGAATTGTGAATTAAAGTATATCTTTATGCAAAATAATCTATAGTTGAAGAAATGATCTGTGACTGCAACAGAAGGCTCAAATTTCACTTTACCTATGGAAGTGGAAAATTAATTGTGTGTGTGTTGGGACAATTGAAAGTTTTTTTCCAGACAGCATGTGAAGCACTTTAGTTTTTGCTGGAGGCTGGGCAGCTACGCTGCCAGGAAATGAATGATGAAATGGCAAGAACAACCAACCTAGGTAATTAAAATGCTTTCATATATGAGTAAAGGTGGGTGTACGTGTATATTAAAACTTAGTTCACATTCTGAGGTGAATCACGATAAGCAGTACTTACTTTTTTTTTTTTTTTCTTGGATGAAGAGTTACTTCAGATTTCATAGATAATCAGAGTGCATAATGTTAACGTAAAGAATGCTTCAGCAGCAAATATTATATTGTCATTACATGTACAGACTTGATGTATAAGCATTCTCAGAAACTGTATAAATAATTAGGCAAGAACTGTGGTTACAGAGTTGCATTTGTTCACTGTAAGTAAGCCTGTCCCTGGAGTAAGATGTTACGGCATTTTAAAGTACCAGAATAGGGCAAGTAGGCAAATGAGCAAACCAACCAATACCACAATGGTGGCAATCAGTTCCCCTTTAGCTACAGTCACTGCAGAGGGACTACAACCATACCGTGAGGTAACAGAGCTCCTGTTCACGTTGTCACACTGCAAAGTCTCCCTATCAATGTTAAGAAAAAGGTTGAAGCTAATTTTTTAAACCATGAAAAGATCTTTTTATTCCATGAAAATACTCTCAACAGAGAACACTATCTTTAAACAAAGCATTTAACATTTAGGAAATCAACATGTGCACAAACAGAAGATTAAAAATTACTGGAAAAGGCAAGTCTTTTAGACACCTCACATTCAGAATTTTAGAATAAGTGATTTATAACTAGCTATGCAAGGACAGATGTATTTTTTCCTATGCTTAATAACCCTCCCACAAGTTGCACTATCCCTAGTGAAAGCAACCTGCCTTCAATGGAAGCAAATCCTGGTTTTAGAAAAACAAACAGTAGTGTAAATAGAACATTTTGTCCTTTCCCAGGAAGTGTTATTACTGACCTGTACGGCTGTTAGCCAGGCAAACCACAGGCCCTTTAGCAGAAAATACACAGATCACATTTCTTCCTTTCCTCTAGTTTTAAAATGAAAAAAGTACTATTTAAAAAAAAAAAAACTACGTAAATAGTTTTGTCAGTATTGAGTATTGTCACATTATAATATAAATAACCCTGTATACAAGCTCCAAAAATCTAAACTTTAGCATTTAATAGCCCCCATAATACACTAGGTCAAGCTGTGTAATAATGGTAAAAAATGAATAAACCTCTACACAAGTCACTCAAATTCAGTTTTACTGGTAGTACAGTTCCTAATAACACTGAAATTAAAAATAATCCAGCACTTCTCCATCCAAATATTGCTTGAGACCCCACAAAAACAGGATGTTTTGATTATTATTTCCCAAACAGCAGTTGGCTGGGTAGACGAGCTTTGTTTGATGCAAATATCCCCCCCCGCCCAAAATCTCTAATCTAATTATTATTACCCTAGTAGATCAGATATGATGTATTTATTAATAGAACCACAAATGGGAGGCAAGACAACATAAAGCAACAGGGGCACTGCAGACAACTATATTTACACGTATAAACATATCCAAATTTCAATTGTTTACAAGTAAAAGTGCACATAGATCATTACGAAGTATCACTCAAATTTCAACTGGTCCATACAATGAAGCATCACCTAGAAACGGACTAGCACTGCAGTAATTTAATTAAAATTGGAACTTCATAGTCAAAAAACTAAAAGAGTTTCCATAAAAATAGTTTTAAAAATATTAAAATCAAATTAAGAGATACACATCCCAATGTATAAAATTCATGATGCACCATGTATCCTGTAAAGTAGAGCTCTACAAAACACCTACCATGTCTACCTCAGCAGCTGCAGCACTGTGGAAAGAGCTGAGACACAAAGCCCTTCGTGAGATACTGTAAGTGGTAGTGTTGGCAACAACAGATTTAGGCACTATAGTTTAAGGCAGCAGTAGAATGGCAAGTGGTTGACTTCTGACAACAGTCATTAGCTCGCAGTGGTGAATCTCTCTGGCGGTGTTCCAGGTTTTCAGTGCTGACAGTAGGTTACTGAAGTGCTGAAGATGGACCACAGGTCTAGAAGTTTCTCTTGACTGCATTGTAGGTTAGAGCTGGGATGTATCATTTCCCCGAATCAACATAACATAAATACATTACGGTCTCTTACCGGTTATGCTAAAAACTGGAATGTAATGATGGTTGTAGTGGAAAAGTTATAGCAGCATACATGGATACTGGATGAAACTCTAGTACTGAAGGTATTTAAAGAGAATGATTTGTTACAAAATAAGAGAAGCAATGATGTCAAACAAGCGTTATGCAGATATGCCTGACTGTCCTAGGCATGCAAGAGGAGGTTAAGGGCGAGCATGGAGGTGGTGCAGGCAGACTGGTAGCTGACACGGTTCTAAATGACTGCCATTTAAAATGAGTAGGAAAGAGTATAACCAAACCAACCAGAATGTAGCATGAGCTAAAATATAGTACGGGCCTCTTTGACCACCTATGACAATGAAAATAGTGCGGTTTTAGGAAGAGATGCCTTTTTACTCTGGTAATGGAATCCTATTTTCCTGCACAAATTTAAGAATTTGTAATACATCCTTAGTTACGTATGGAAATGCTAAGAATGTTAGTGACTAAATGTATGTCTGCATGCATTCATGCAACTAGCTTTTCCCCTTGTTCAATGGGCATCCCAGTCTAACACCTCCCTCCCACCCCCCGCCCCAAGCAGCTGCATGTAACCTCCTTCAAGATCTCGCCCATTTTCTCAGAAACCCGCTTCAGGAACCTGCAGTCCAAGAGGAAAAAGAAAAGAACAAAGTTACTGAGGGCCTTTAGAAGACAGGGAAGCGTGCTCAGTTCTAACAGGCCATTCTCAGTGGCTATACACTAGCCTTGTATTACTCTCATAAATTCACATTAGAAATACCAGCAATAGTTTCTAGATGAAATCAAGTAGTGCAATGCAGTTTCCAAGCCTCAATGATTTAACAGTGAGGGGAACAGAATTAGTTTAAAAAAGAAAAACCTTGATTTCAAACTAAACATGATATAATTCAAAGACAACTTACAGGCACAGATTAAGAATCTAAAATCGTTCCCTTTTCAGGAGCAAATGGAGGTTAAAATTGAGTAAAACACAAGAATTAATTAAATGTGGCTATTGTTGTTGTTGGATTTTTTCTGGTTCAAGGTGTGTATAGTTAAAACAATGCAGTTGTGTCCCATACACAACGTTCTACATGAGAACTACAGCAAGGGAAGGAGAGGCAGGTCAGTGGACCTTCTGTCCTTTTTAATCATACTGTTTTCTTCCTGAGTAATTTTGTTGAGCTTTTTGATTCAGAAAAGATCTTCCTGTTTAAGAAGTGAAAGATGCCAAGTATTTGCTAAGAAAGGAAATAATAATTTTCAGTAACTGAATTCAGTTAGTAGAGGGATATAAAACACTCGTTTAAGCATATAGGTTTAAGTCAGGGAAGTGAACAGTGTATCTGAGAGGTCTTCAAAACTAAAGTAATTTTTCAGTTCTCCGTAAAGAAAGTATTGTACAGAACAAGCAGGAATCCTGGTCTTTCTCCATTTTATAGCTGAATTGGATTTAGTGCTTTGTAGAGCAGGAACATTTTATCAGTGAACAAAGCAGAAAGCATTAGCCAGAATTATGGACCAATTTAATGCTGTTATCTCTAGAAAAGCTACAGCAAACTCACATTGCAAACAATAGGCCATTCCTGACTTCTGTTATTCTCATGCTTTCCATGAACCTGCCTGACTTACTATTTTTCCACTATTTTCCCTGGAAAACGTACACTTGAAAGTTGCCAATTTACTGTTAGATATAGGTTACTGCACCTTTGCTGTTTTTCTCTAGCGTTACATCTATATAAGATGTTGGTACATAGCCTTCCTCTCCATTTTGTCTTCGAGCTCTTGTCCACCCATCTCCTTTGTCCTCCTCAATAATGTACAAAATTTCCCCTTCTTTCATTGCCAGAGTGCCTTCATTATGACCTGGGAAAACAGAAGGCAAAGAAGACAGAATTTCTATTTTTTTTCTCAGAACGTAGTTTCCAGATTACATATAAACAGGAAGTATCAAAAATCTGTGAAGCAAACATATGGTCAAACAGGCTGAGACAGACAAAAACCTAGTCCAATCTCTGTAGCTGAATATTTGCCAAAGTTGTGCTAACTTTTCTGAAGAAACAGAAGAGAAGCAGTACTTATGAATTAAACTTATTTCCACTGCTCTTATAAGCAACCAATTGCTCATAAAAATTTACATTATTTTACCTCAATTCTCTGCAGCAAAACATCCATACCCTACAGGCAAATTATTTTTGAGTCAAGCAACCATAGTATATGTTGTTAACCTTACCATCAAAAGGATATATTGCCTTGCAATGTCCTATAGCTGGTAATGGATCATCATCTTCAAACTCATCATCAAACTCATTTGGATGCGCATGCTGCTGTGGTGGGCCTCGGACTTCCTGATTCGCATCATCTGTGTAACTCCCTTCAGGGCTATAATGCAATGATCGCAGCGTGAGGATTCTTCAGAGTTCTGAGCTCTGAAACTCTCAACATATATACATCATAGGAAAGTGCAAGACCATGGATATTTCTTTGGGAAGGCATGTTAACAGTTCTGGAAGTGATCTTCTGAAAGTGTTTTGATCTAACAACAAGGGCTTGGACCAAATTCTCTTACAAAACCAAAGAAATCTGACATATCTGTCTTTGCGAAACACGGAAAACAGGTCAGTGTAACATAATGGAAGAAGACAGCATTAAAAGGTACTATGAGCAGGTGTTGCAGTTCAACTCTCCATTTTTCTACATTACTGTGATGATCTAAGTGACCTCTAGAATTTAGAACTAGTAAGACTATCCTTTGGAAGGACATAAACTTTCAGAGAATAAGGAGCAACCTTCTATTAACTATCGGAGAGAAATACTGATTCTAGCATAGATTTAAAAGCAGTAGAGATAGAATAGAATAGTGACCTCTCTCTGCCCTGTGTTACAAGGTGGTTGATATCACTGCTGTGTCGCCTGTCAGTTCTGGCTGCTACTTTTCCTTCAACTTCAGAGAGCCAGGCCTTGAAGAAAAGAAGACAAATACTGGTATCAAGATGAAAGCTGATCCTAAACCAGCAACTACAATTTTAAAAATGCACTTAACTACATACTGTTTAGTTGTTGGTGTGCAGCCACAGAGGGACTGTATTAATCGATGAAGTCTTGAAATTATCTTATATGAAGCATGAACCTAACCCCCTCTGCTTAGCCTATACTCTGTACTGGTGTTAAGTAACAGAGAAAAAAAAATCTGTAACCACCTATGACTTGCAGAATAATTCATTCATAAATTCTTCTCAACATCCTGCATCTACTATAAAGTACACTGTCATTCCAGCTAGACTAACATTTCTGAAAATAGAGCACCCCACAGAAAACTGTATTGGGAGATCTTGGTTTAATCAAGTAGTTTCACAGCTGATATGTAACCCATAAGGCAATGTACCATAATATTATCATTCATGTACATTTTCTAAGAAATTGCTTTAGATTCTAACCTCATTCTTGTGTATTTCCATCCGCAGGCGGTCCATGTTGCTCATTGTTTCAGCTAACTTTGGCTGTAAACTGCTTGGATCACCCATCTGGGGATTTTTTTCATAAACATCTCTCATCTTGATGAGGGCATCTCTAACATAGAAAACCCCACAATAATTATACAAATTATATATACCTGTACTAGTTCCTTAAAGCAAAGATAATGTTTACATTTGAAATCTTAGCCCATGATTACAGTTCACAGATAGTAAACAAAGATACTATACTGGAGCAGGAGGATGCAATGTTAGCAGAATCTACGTATGGCAGATCTTCAATTAAAAATATTTTCAATAGCTTAGAATAGCTTATTCTCACCTAATTTTTGAAGTTTTTGGCTAAAGCATAGGACTTTATGATGCACTCACTTTTGGTCAGTTTCCTTCTGTAGTTCTCTGTTGAGTTCATCAATTCTCTGCTGAAGTTTCTTGCGTCTCTGTTCTGGAGGAAGGTGGCTGAAGTCTTCCAGTGCAGGGCCCTGAAAAAATAAATACTATTACACAAGTAACACACACATCTTGGCAGCTGAACTGACATACCCACACATGAACGGTGTTCACTGGAAGCAAGATGGACCTTCTCAGAACTCTACTTGACACACAGCTCTTTAAAAGACCACAACAGAATTGATGTGTGTTCTTGGTGCTATCCTGTAGTCACTCATTCAAGGTTCTTTCTACCTTCTGTAACAGCTGGCTTGGGGTTGCGATTAATAATTTGTAGATTAAGCACTAATTAGTCTAAGAAGCTGAGCCACGAAACTTCCTAGTTTAGCCACTGCCCCAGTGCAGATGCAGCAAAACCAACATTACTTACTGAACATTTATTTCAGTCAGAAGAAAAATCTACCGTGTATATAGCACATAGGTAATTGAATCTTTCCACAGACTGTTTTCACTGGCTACTTGGATGCTGTCAAAAAAAGAACACTGTCATTTGGACCTTTGTTCCAAAATATTAATAATATAGTTTTCTTTCAGAAGCTCATCAATCTTGCTAGAAAACATATTAAAAGAATCTCAATTGGACTTACAAAGTTCTGACACATTTTCCCTAGAGTAAAACCAGTTCACAGAGCATAGAATTTATACAAACAAAACTTGCTCATATATTCCAAGTAACCTTCTTAATTACAAAAAAGAACATTTCAAGGGAGGGAAAAAAACCTGCTAGTTCTCAATTTTTATTATTATCTTTTTAAACTTAAGGCCAAATATCGGTGTGAGCCCACATTTGCAAAGGTTTGATTGCAAGCTTGTGCTAAGATTATAAATAGTATGGTAGAATTGGCAGGTAATAAAGCATGGAAGGAGATTTTTACCAATCATGTGAATTTGATGTGCCAACTTTCCTCCGTGAGCAATAGACACCTAAACTGCTTGTTAAGAAGGAAATATAGTACACATACTGGTAACAAAGTTACATTACTTTCTTACAAATATTTGTAGGTCAAAAAAACCTGCTTGCCATTACAGAGACCCTCCACAGATGTCAAAAGAAATGCTGTCCAGCTCATTTTACAGGAAGCCTAATAAACATTGCTGTCAATATTTTGACACAAACGGCCTTAGGTCCAGGTGCAGTTCTGGGTTTCTAGATTCCCCCATCTTAATGATCTTCTTGCCCCTCAACTTCTTGGCTCTCCTCTACTTCTAAAATCCTAATCTCTCTTACTTTCTAAGATGGAAATACACGAGCCCATTAAAAAGAAAAAAAAAAGGAAACAAAGATCAAAGTGGTGTTTCAAAAACAAAGCAAGAGTGTTTCTTAGAAGACAAAAAGGCTTTCAGGTGCTTCCACACGCTACAGAAAAACAGATAATCATGTCCTTTGTATCATTGTTCCTTACAGGTCAATTATTAAAACCAGTGAGTAATATTCAGAGGAACACAGTTATTCATGTGAATTTTTTTACTTTTTTACTCTGCAAAGTTACAATATCGATTAAGGGGCATTTTTTCATTGAATATAAAAGCTTTCTAGTACTCCTAAACATAAAGGATCATCTCCTCTGTAAATGTCAGGTTGAATTCAAGTGCATGAATTTTGCAATATTCGCTATTCCTCTTTTAAACAAGTGTTGTAATCTTTTTGTATACTCTTATTTTATGCTGCTTTAAAAATTATTTCTGAAACAGAGAAAGCATAAGTATTTCCATCGTCACCAACTGATGAATGCTGGTCAACCTTAAAATCCCAAAACCACAGAATAAATTGCAGACAGATCACAAGTCTCATTATCTCACATTAAGCATGTGGATGATTAAGAACATGACTGTGTATGAGAATGGAAAGTCTGAAGATGTATTCCAGTGCCTGACTTAGAGCAGTTATGATATGGAAACACTTTCAGAAGATTACTTTCATGCTATCTTAGCAGAAGTACAGCAGACAGATCAGCACACGGGCTTACCGTCTTCACCGACCACTGCACAGTTCATTTGAAAACAGAAAGAAACGGGAAATTACTCACATGTAACGACCAGTTACAAAAATGATTAATGCCTAAAAATGTATCTTTAAAGTATTAAACATTAATATTTTAAACTATGAAAATACGTTTTACTACGAGCACAAGAACAGCAAAAGACAATCAGGAATGCACTTCTGCGCTAAGCATTATAGATATAAAAAAATCAGTAGATGAGAATAGGTAGTTTAACTTACAAAACTATAAAACACAACTTCTTTAAACTAGGTTTTAGATTTGAGTGTTCAAATGATACACTTAACAAGCTTTTACTGTGGGAGAAGAAACGCACACAGCCAACACTGCACAAAATAGCAGAATTTGATGATGATGAAGGACTGATCAGCCATATACAAATAGCTTTTTACAGCAATCCACTACCATCACCTTTACAAAGGTAATTTACACCTTATTATCACAGAAGGCTACAATAAACAAAGACCTTTTTCAAGTTAATGATTTTACTTTTTGTAAACAAACATTTGGGTCAGCATTGCTACCCTAGAATGTTTTAGTTATTCAACCTGGAAGAAGTAAATAAACAAAAGCACAGCTTTGCTTTAATATTCACTATGCTTTCCATGACCTTTTATAAGCCTTTCCAGAGAATGGCTAAGGAACTTAGGAGATAGACAGATATCTGCATTGATATGACCTTTAGCGATTGCTATGACTATCAATGATTAGAATTTCTAGCAATAAAGAAAATGAACATCCTTCACAAATGATACCATGGTAGAAACCTCAACAAAGTCCAAAGCCGTACAATGGATACAGAATAAACTACTTTTTCTCTCTACAAAGAGCCTTCTAAGAAAATGCAAAATAAGATTTATGTATCACTGTTCACAACACAACCATGTATGTATCAAGCAGCAGTGAGGAAAGATCTCGTAAGTAAATGGAAATGATGATTTTGAAAATAATAAGCTGCATGGAGTAATAGTATTAATGAAAGGGAGGCGTGGCTATTCCTAAGGCTTTTTTCCATAGCCTGTTAATTTTGTATAGAGAGAGAACTTCAGCTACTGTACACTATGTTCTCTGTACAGCAGATGGCAGGAAAAATCCTAATGCATGAAGCACAGATTGAGAGCAGCTCAGTTTTGTGATCTCTAGTGCTTCAAATGACATTTGGGGCATAAAAAGCAGCATGTCTGGTATGCTGATTACCTGATCTTTGCTCATGGATAAATCTCAAAGCAAATTAAAACACCATTTGAAAGTTGTGCCTGTCAATTCTATTTGGACATAGTTTTCCAGGGATAAAACCATGGAAAACATAGCACTTTGTATTAGGAACTATTAAGAATAGAACAAACAGTATTTCAAAGATAAAACTGGTCAATGACATAAAATCTATTAAAATTACAGCACACATTTAAAGACATTTGATATGTGAGGTCTTTAAATGTTTGCAAGGTATTTCAAACCACATAAAACAAAATATTCATCTGGAAGACTTAGAGATTTCAAAACATTTGATACTGCAGGATAACGGAGATCATCCACATTTGGATGTTACTATCAATCTTCTGTATTGAGTCGATTCTATTTTACAACATGGTCAATAAATTGGTAAGAATACAAAATTAAAATACTGTTTTTGTTTTCCATGGGTATTTTCTAGTTGTTAGTAACAAATTCTAGATCTATTAAGATTAGAAGGTGTCAATTTGTGAGGAGTTGATATATCCAATGATAAAACAAAAAGGTGGGGGTTAATCAAGATCTCTGCTACTTCAGCAACTTTAATCCAGTTCTTGAGTAGGTAAGGAAGGAATATTATCTTCACAACCAAAATAGATTACAATACCATTCAGAAAATAAAAGGAAAAGCTTCCCTTCATCAATACATACAAAATATCTGGGGGTCTGATATAAGATGCCATGACATGATTTAAAGAAAGTACGTTAAAGCATCGCTCATTTCTGAATGATAGCAAGGGAGCCTCTAAATCATTAACTTTACTGCACTGCTATGCTGTACTTTGATCTCCACGTTACAGTAACCAGCCATTCTTGGTGCATATGAGATAGCACGCTGATTTTTGTTTTCGAATACAAGAAAATCATGAATTAAATATAATCAGGTACATCCAATTATCTCATTATAAAGATCACTAAGCATCTTAAAACACACAAACTGGGCAGCCTGTATTTCACTGAAATAACAGGAAAGTGGCAATACATTTATCACTTGTACTGTAAATGTTGCTAAGAAACCACTTAACAATTCTGTTGTCTTCCAAACAAATTCTATTTGCAGAATATGCCATTAATAATTGATAAATGAATTGACAAATCTCGAAGTAGCATTTGGTAGTAATTTTTCAATACCTTTACCCAGAAGTACCTTGGACAAAAACAATTTGTTAAGCATAAAATTAAGAGGGTAATTTTTCAGAAAATCAGGATTGCAAAATCTGCAAGCACTGTGTGCTGAAACATTTGATGTATAAAAAAATAAATGAAACTTCTCCATTCTTCGTTCTGTCTCAACATCAACTACTATTATTTCAATTAGAAGTCAGCAAATAAAGCGATCATCTGTAAGCTTTTTTTATGGTTACTATTTATTCCCTGCGGTGTAGTACTGCTAAAATATGGTATATGATGGTAGGAAAACATTTGTGAACGTGAACAACAATGAATAAAAGTTATCAAACACATGCTGAGCACCCTCTTTATAAAACTTTTATTTTAGACACAAGCATTTGGAATGTTACAACAAGTATTTACACTATTGCAATTTTAATCTGGTGGTAAGGTCTGTATAATATGAAAAAAAAACCACAAACCAACAACCACCAGAGCATCCTAAAAGTGACTGTATAGCTGAGTATTGCTTAAAAAAGAGTAAGCCTTATAATGAGGGTGAAGAGCATTAGAAAGCCACATCACAAACACACTGTTCATAGCCCATCATGCATTTCAACTTTTTATCCAACTTACCCCTCTTTTGAGGCTTCTGAAAGAAGGAATTCTGGGCTTCCCTGTTTTTATGTCACTCATGCAATAATGCACTGGTTCAATGGAGAATATGGGATACTGGGACCCATTAGGAGTACTGGATATGTATAAACTAGTAGGGGTTAGGGGTGGGGACTGTGGCTAATGTGGAAATAAAGAAAGCAACAAATAAGCCAAATGTTCAAAGTGATTTTAAAATGAAAATTCTGTCTTATAAAAGCAAAATTTCCATCTATCACAAACACCTTTAACTTTCACAGACACGTTTATGCTATCACTGTATGGGTTTTAAGAGGTTGCTGTCACAAATTAATCTTCAGAGACAGAGGAATATTTAAGAAAACTCCAGGCTCAACTTTCATAAGATCTCAAAAAAGATTCCAAACTTGTTTCTCTGTTCTTATAGAACAGGAAATTTTGCTTTTTCCAACTTTATTTATGGTCATTCTGGAAACTTGCGCAACTGTGCTCACATTTTCTTCCTACATTTTGATGCACCTTCCCCAGTAAGTTAGAAATAATATGTACGTACATGGAGAATGACCAAGAAAGAGGTCTACTGAGACCTCTTGTAATCAAACTGGACTTGCAAAATGGCTGCATACCATTCTAATCAACATCATCACTTCAACTTCCCCTGCTTTCTTCCTCCACTTTTAAAAAATTGCTTCTCTGATGGTTTCTCTCTCCTGCTCTTTGCTGCTTTTGCCTATTTCAGTTTTCCCATTTTCTCTGCTACACAATTCTTTCCCTTTCCGAAAGGCTTTTCTGTCTGACAACATCAAAAAATAGGTAAACGTACGTAAGGAAGTCAAGACCATCCACAGTTCAAGCTAAATGAAGGCCCAAATGCCACTACAAATACATCAAATACACTAAGTTAATATTTTTGCTTTGGTTTTCTATTAGCTAATGTTTTGAAATACTTTAAGAATGTTATGTGCTTATATTCTTATAGGAAATATAATAAATAACATACTGTTTATATAAAATATATACAATTCCAAACATATATATATATATTCTGATGTATATTTTATTTCCAGCTGGTTTTTTTTTTGCTTGTTTGTTTTTTAAAGGTGTGTTCATAAATCCCTTCCTCCCACCCCTCCCCCTCCAAAAACAAAAACTGAACATAATCTTCCATTTATTCCAGGTACTTAAGGAAGAGTATGTAGAATTTATACATATTTGTGTGTCTGTGATTCCACATAGGAAATAGCATGTAGCGTTCATAGTCACCTCTATGAAGTAAACAAACTGTGGAGAAGAAAGAGTAGGGAAACAGTCCTGACAGCTTTCTTCAGCTGTCATCATGCTATGGAATATCTTGTATTATATATAGTATACATACTTATATCTTATTATTATATATAAAACAAGATATTATACATATCTTGTATTATATATAGTAAACATCCAGACCAGAAGCACATTTAGATCGTCACTGCTTTGCTGTCTGTGGCAGAGGATGTGTGTGTGTGTGAGCACACATGCAAAGCTTTTGGACACAGGGCTTATTACCAAACTGGTAGTCATGACTGCAGCCAAATGCAATAAAGATGGTAATATGTTGAAATGATAAACTACTATTAGTCATTAATTATACTGCATGAAAGGTAAATAATCAATTTTCATTTTAACACAGCTGCAGTTACACATAACATATTGAGGAGGAGAAAAGGAATCAGCTGAATCTTTTCTGCAAAGATCTGCTTGCTTGGAATACTATCAACTGGAAAATAAATCCCAGCCTTCATGAGCTATAAGGACAGCTTTCTACAAAGTGGCAGAAACCAATTTGGAAGATTAAAACAATCTCACCAAACTCTGAGGGAATCATTTAAAAGACTCACTTATATGTTCTAATACTAGCTAAAATCCCAGCATAAAATTTAAATTCGTGCCTACTTTCGATTTTTTCCTGAGCATAGGCATTTTTACCTTTTTCACAGCTACATTTCCTCTGGGATATTTTCCTGTATGGATCTTCAACAGTATGTTTTATCAGTGAATTACTGTAAGTTTAAATATTTTTGAAAATAGCACATTTAATTTAAAAAATAAAAATAAAATCTATGTACTATTCCTATTGATAACATACATAAAATGTGACATTTTAAAGGAGGTTGCTTTTTGTAGTATTAAAGAGAGATCTGAAGCCTGCCTGATTCCAAAGCATAAAACACACTCTCTCAGTTTGTTTTGCTTATTTTTACGCCCAAATCAACACTTTTTCTATGCAATTACAGAAAGTCTTTACAGCAACTCAAAATAATAAGGGAAGTTGGAAACTACTTTTATTTACTATATTTCAACCTATGCAGAACATCGAATAACGGATAAAAAACCTTACAGGACACAGACCACTGGAAGAATCGCAAAACTTCCTTCCACAAGAACCTGAGAACATCCAACCTTACTCAAACTGTATGTCATCAAAAAACAATGGAGTACAAGGAGAACGTACTTTTAAAATAAATAATTGCTATTTCTATGTACTCTGAATCTTCACATTTTAATTTTCCGAGTAGTAATTTCAGAATTGTTACCTTTGGCTTTTTTCCAAATAGCCACAGCTTTCCTTTTGCCTTGCCCACTGTAGTTTTTGAATCAATTCTCATTCCTTCCTGCTTTGGTGTACTGATGGTTCCATCAGAGATAGTTCTGTAAATATTCTGACTGTAGTCTTCAAATGGAAAATCTCCAGGAGGTTCAAAACCAGATTTGAAGCAGTCTATCACTAGCTGGGAGTCCTAAACAGAACATGAGTGAGTTTAAAAAGAAAATCAAGCAGTTATCAAGAGAGAAGAAGAGAGAAACCTGGAGACATAAATTTTCCCTTTAAGTGAAAAGATGCACAGGTGGAAAACAGAGAGGACACAAAATGCCTTCTTCTGGACTGAAGATAAAGTATGTTCTTTTTTTTCTCAGCAGCGTTACCAATGGCACAAATCAAAGCATACATACACTGCTATTCAGAAGCCAGCAAAGAGTCCCCACAGGTTCTCAGGAATTTAAGGCAGGGCAATGGTTTATGCCCAAATTAGACTCCATCTTTTTATACTTTATCCAATTTAATGCTACATGCCAGAGAAGACACCAACCATGTTGGTATTCTGGGATGTTTCAGGATATGCAAAACAACGCATCCAAATCATATATGATGTTAAACATCTTCAGATCAAAGTAAAACAATAAAACATGAAGAGAACAAATACCAGCAATACTGGAAACAATCATTAAGACTAATACTTTTATGGCAAATAATTGAAAACATAAAAAAACGTACAGGATTAAGTAATTTTCCTCTTCTCTCCCACTCTCCATGCATCAGTTCACTTTCTAATATGCATTTCCTAAGTAACTCAATTCTACTTACTCTATGTTCATCAACTGATTTTGCTGCAAGGATCATCCCCTCTAAGCATTTGGAGATGATTGGAATAACCTTGCGCTCAGAGTCAGCAAAGCCTTTGTAACATTCACTAAGTTTGATAGTCCTTCTTTCATCCATTTCTTGAAGTTGCTGCAAGCACAAAGGAAGATAAGTATTTATGGACATTTTTTCCTGATCCCGATGTATGCAGTTGCTGTGGTCGCCACAGTGTAGTATGGAATTTCTGTACCTTCCCAGTATTACTATTTACCCAACAAAACAGAACCTAATTAAATTTCAAAAAAAGGAAGTCCTGTCAGACATAGATTTGAGATGCCCTAACAGAAATTAGAGTTTATATTTTTTAATTTATAAAACGGTGTCTGGAGGACTGAACTTTCTATTCCTTATTTTAAAGCCTGTGTAAAGCGCCTACAGCCTCCTACTTAGTTTGAAAAATTTCAGGCAAAAATGAGAACTATAGTGATAAAATTCTATTGATTTCTACATCTCCTCACTCTCTCCTTCCAAACAACCTCTCTGGTAATAGTACAGCTGCCTGAAATCTCATCATCTTTAACTCTGCATTTATTTTTATCCTCTCCAATAAATACCAGTGGTTAACAAAAAATACGAAAGGTTCAGAATATTAAAATCAAAACTGAAATGTATGCATTCAAATTTTCTCTTTCAAATACAAACCGTTTCCTTCACAAATGCGCAAGAAAATAAAGAAAAAAAGATTACCATTATAGAAGATCTGTAAACAAAGTCTACTGGAACACAACACAAAAGAACAAATTAAAGAGAAATACTAGTAAGATAATAGCCCAGAACACTTCACCTAAATTAACGTGACAAAGAGAAGGAAACAATAGGCAATAAACACATAAACAGGTTATCAAAATGGGTTAAAAAAGATGGATCTTTCCTGTATCCTGTATCTATTCTAACAAAGGCAGATATCTCAAAGAGCGTCTAATTTTATAAGTGAAACAAGGCAACAACCTTAGACCTGCTGAACACCTCTCCACAGGCACTCTCACATGAAGTTATTAAACACTTGCAAGGAAATAATTTAGAAAACATAGTCCCAGGAGAAAGTAGGACCAGGCCTTTTTGCTTTTACTGGAGACTTTTAGAAAACACAAGCCATTTCAACACTAGAAAAATTGGACCGAGCTACAAAACCAAAACTGTTTCTCCTGGGACTTCACTGCAATATTCCATCAGTGCTAATGCCAGATCTACTTAAGTACTGCTTACCAGCTAAAATATTATAAGATTCTATAATCAGCCATTTTTAAATTGATACACCTTCAAATGAAGTCAACATTTTTACTTCCATTTCCACACTCCACGTACTCCATGCATTTGTGATATTTTAGGGAGTTCTGTGCATTGCTTGTAATACTGCTGAAGCAATGACCACCTGAGTGTGCAGGAAGCACTTCTGCCTCCAGATCTACCCAGTATAAACCTGCTACATAAGACCCATTAAATCACACTGTCACCATTAGCTATGTGCTTTCCTATGTCCCTACAAATCAATGCATGAAAAAAAATAGAGAACTAGTGATCAAACTTTGCTAGAATGATTGTTTTAACATTTGCTCTCATACGGATGTCCAACATTTTTATTTTACTGCTCTGTTTCATTAATACTTCAAGTCTTATGTAAAACCTTCATGAAGTATTTCCAGTGCAAGTGTAAGCATAATCACTGAAAACAAACTCTTTAAATAAAGTCGACTGTATGAGATTGTTAATTTCTTCATAAAATTATCTACTATTGTACAATAAAAGAGAAATTTGACATTTTAAATTCTACTTTCTCCTTTAAAAAACACCAGTCATGCTTTCTTCATTAATTATTTTACCTTGTAAATCTGAGGAATGACAATGTAGTAGTGTTTGTGCTGTTCACCATTAAAATTCTGTAGTTGTGCAGCATATTCATTTTTGTTTTCATCAGCCATGTGTGTACGCAGGTTTAACTGTTGCTTAGCCTAGTAAGAAAGTGTTATTGGTTCAAATATGTCTTCAGCTTTTCAGTGCTACACAGCAGTATTGTAATTTACTTTGCCAGTATGTAAAAACACTAATCAAAATCATCATCACAACTTACGTCTTTACAGTACAAGGAATGTGAGCCTTAATTTATACAGACAGCCAAGAGACCTAATTTGTTACACAGAGAGAGAGTAGTGGTTATTTCAGCTCCCTTAGCCACACTGCTTAAATACATATGCAAAAAACATAAAAGAGGCTGAACGAGACTGCATACATACGATAAAATGCCAGATACCAGTAAGTCTGCCGACTGAAGGGAGAAAACCGACTCAGCATCGTCTCAAGGACGATGAAGCAGACTCCGTGTACATTTTATTCTTTCATTTTGCATGCAATAACCAAGCATATCTTATACATAATTTTGAAGGACGTTGTTCCAGTATGATAAATAAACAAATATAATTTGTTTATAATAAAGGGAGAGTAGAAGACAAACGTGGCACTGCTCTTACCTTTTCAACATCAGCCTTTGTCGCATTAGTGTCGTTGTCCAGTCTTTCGTAGCTTTGCTGCGCCTTCTCTGCCTCTCTGCATTCTCTCTCAAATTTCTTTTTACTCTACAAAAGCCACAAACTTACTGCTTCAGCTACTATCCCAATTTTTAAAGCAACTCTGAATTTTAAATATCAAAGCTTCCCTTTAAGACCTTAAATTCCCTAAATACCTTTATTTAAGTAAACACACTGTTAACATTATTTAGTATACCCAACATTCAATAATTCTGTCTGCTTTCAAGATAACTTGTAGGAAAAATCATTGCAGCTTGGGAAGTTAGTAACTCTAGAGAAGAGCAGGTAACAGATGTGAGTACTACTCTTCTGCTTTAGAGAACAGTCAGGCAACGGAGGTTAACGTGTCCCTTTCAAAAGACTCATCTGCGCTCAAAAATACAGCAGACAGAAGCCAACTGATTGTTACTGGTGAACTCTGAGGATTATCTGTCTGAAAGGTAACAGCATCTTGAACTACCACACCTGCTTCTACTCTGATCACCTGACCATGAATTAAAACTCTTTGACTTGACACTGAACCAAGACATCAATCATCTGAGTTCACAACAACAAAATAGAAATTCACTTTTCCAGTTTTGCTTCACAACAACCTGGATCACAGATAATAAATTTCAAAGACACAGAAAGAGCAAAGTATTGGAATGCATTATGAACACGCTGTTTTGCATTTTTTAATCCTTAAAAGCAATGTCTGTAATTTATTCTAGAGAAATACACTTTCTGCATTTCTCTGTAAAAGTATAATTCTGTCTCCTGAAAGGGTAACAGCCTACAAATTATATAAAGGGCAGCAGACTACAAATTCAAGTCAAATACTTAAGATTTCACCTTCACAGAAATAAATCATCCCTACTAATTACTCTCTAACCCAATGAGAAGCCTCTCAAGCCTGTGCCCATGGTTTAACCAGATTCCTTTACTCTGGATAAACACCAAGGCTTTATGTATGCACACTGGCTGTTCACAAGAGATTTTTAATTTTCTTTTCAGCAGTGAACTATAAACACATTGGAATGTATTTTGAGCGTTGCTAAATCTGATTTGGCCATTCAATAATACAGCTAAACATTAAATTCCGAGCAAGGAAGATTTTAACAGTTCCATTTACAGATAGGCTTTTTTTCTAGTTAATAATAAACAAAACACAAACTCACATTATCCATCTGTTTCCAGCACATGTCCAGATATTGTTGAGCCTTTCGTCCTTCCTGAAGATGCTAAAATCGCCACAAATAATTTGATTTACATACATTCAGTACTGTCACCATTACTTAGTTTGTGCTCTGTTGACACACCACAATACACGCTTCTAGCACATCACCAGTACCCTTTGGAAGACATTATTTTATGCAAGAACAGTACCACATTAAAAAAATCAGATTGGCAAAAAAGCTACCAGTAAGCAGTCTCTGAAGATCTTCATCCTCAGGTTTTAGTAACTGTTAACAGTACATAAAAATACACAACAGCTTTAAACACGTATTCTATAAATGCATTATAAAACCTACCTATTGCCAAGCTCATGAAATGAGGTAAAGAAATACATCAGTTCATTCAGAGGCACATCTCATTTCATATCCCATTATAAAATCAAGATATAGAAATTACCATTTTTCTCTCAGTTTTTAGATCATGTGAGTATCTCATTAATTCTCCATAGACTCTGTGTCCCATTTCTTCTGCAACGACTTCACGTTGTCCTGCATAGTCATTCAGCTCGTTAAGGATGTTAAAAAAGGCAATACATGAAGTAAACCTGGCAGAGAGAACATACACACAAACAGACAAATACAAGAAGTGAGACAGTTTTGTGTTTGCTTCTTTTTTTAAATAGATTTCCTTTAACATAGTTTATGCTCCTAATTAAAAAGATATCAGGTATATTTTACAATAAACCTTGTTTTAATGCTGATTGAATTACAAGAAGTGAAAGTAGGGAAAGCCTACATTGAGCCTAGCACATACTACTTGTTGCAACGTCTCTTCAAATACATTTTATAATATAGATTTTTGTGGATGGAAAAGAAAGAAGAAGAATACTACCTGGAAAGCCCTGTAGTATAGTGGTATCTCCTAAGCTGCCAACTGAGAGGCCTGAGCTTGGGAACGGATACGTACGTCCCTAGGCTTGGAGGCTGAACTTGTTGCAGAGATGATGTACTTGGTAGTCTTGAGGGTGGAACATGCCAATCATACCACTCATATGCATCCCGATGGATGATCTACAGAACAAGCTTGCTATCAGCTCTGAAGACAGCTGCCTGTATGCCTGCCCACCTCTTGGCTGGAAGTAAGGTGCCACTATGGCTGGCACTAAAAAGGGGGGAAGAGGAGGGGCAAAGGGTAGAAAGTGTGTGTGGAAGGGAAGAAAGAAAAAAAACAGGCACCACATTAAAATATAGATCTTTCTCTCTTTAACTGTGGAATACCGCCATCTCCATAGGCTTGGCTTTGTATAATTTAAATGCCATCCTAGAACTAGAATTCCTGTTCCCTGTAGCCCAGGTCTTTAAACAGAGTCCAAAGAGATAGAGGAAATCCTAGCGTGGATTTCCAGGAATTCTGTACACAGCATGTGCTCTGGTCACAATCTGAACCTTAGCCCACATTCTTTCATTCATGTTTATCTCTGAAGGAAACAATGTATTACACTTCTCCAAATAAAAAATGTAATGGATAGGGACCACAGAACAAGCCCCTCTTTTGTACAGCTGTAGAGGAGCAGTTGATGCTGAACAACTTTATGAGTATTTATCGTTCGGACTTATTTTGTCTCTGGAGTCAGAGAAAGACAGCAAGCTTAAGAGGCGTAAGCGCTTCTTGCCAAGGTCAAGGCTTGGTTTACACCCAAGTCTCAGATCTGAACACCTAACTATGCTGCAGGAAAGTCTGCTAGGCTAAGAAAAATCACAGCCCAGTGGTAAATTGCTGCTCTTCTATTAAAAAAACCAACCAACAAACAACAACAAAAACCCAACAGAACAAACTTCTGCTTTCAAACTTTCAGTGAGATGAAGATTATTTTGGAACACAGCAAGTACAACCTGCCATGTTTACTATTTTAAAATACCACAGAAACAAACGTAATGTGCCGTGGTTAAGTATTACATCAGAACTGAGAAGCCAAGCAGCTTTTGTTGTCTTTAAGTATTTTATCTTAGAAGAAACAGAAATTAAAAAATGGACAAAGTGCACCGCAGCCCTTATTTCTTATACGCACAACTTTAAGTGCACATTTTTACCTGGGTTCCTCATCTTTGGATGAACGTTTAGGACAGTACTTCTTAACCAGATTTCTATTAAGGAAGAAGAAAAAAGGATGTTATTTTACAGTGTGTTTTGACAAAACAAACACAGAGCAAGGTACATGAACAAATATTTTTTTTTGCAACTACCTTATTTTTGAATCCAAGGGTCCCTTAACCTAACACAAGGCAGAGAATCTACAGTGTTTCCAATGTCTTAAGTCACTCTGACCTCGAATGATGCATTTATAAGCATTTTAAAACCTAATCCACAGAGACTAGACATAAAGTGTTCTTTATTTAACAGGTTTTTCACATATATGTGTAAAACAACAAATTCTAACAAATTAGAAAAAAGCAAATACGTGGTCACTGTTTAAACACACACATACTGGACACCGTACACAATACCCATGAACCCATGGATGCTTTCTCCATGCCTGAATTAAGTTTTGAGTGTACATTCAGATCAGTGGTTTCAACCACAATTTTTCTCAATCTTCCATACTACTCTAATTAAACAGACCAGTGCATAAAGACCAATGTCCACCCTCACAAAATTTCCCATATCTTCCAAACCTAAGAACCAGATCATTAAAATCTAGCTAATAATCTAGCTAATAAACTGCCCATTATGAATATCTCTCCTTTAACCACATTATATTTTTAAAGTGAGAATTAACTTCCCATAAAATAAGGCATGCCAATTACTTGCTTTACAACCCATAAACGGAAGCAACAGAATGCTGACAATTTTTACCAGACATCTCTAATAAAATCATACCTTCCATTAAAAAGAAAAAGTTCACGAAGCAGAAAGTCCACCTTGAGTCAGTCAAGGAAGCACTTTCAAAGTGTGTTCCTGAGCAATGAATCTGGATTATGCAAATAATGGTTCTGTTTTTTTAATTGGTATGAAATACACTTTGTTCAAACTTCTGTTTTGTGCAGAAGGACATATTGTGTAATTAAACTATTTTACACATCCATCCAAGAAAGAAATCAGGTACGAAATATCAGCTCTTACAGCTGCTATACCAGCTGTATTTTAAATGGCCACTAAATATAACTTTCCCAGCTGTCTGTCCAGTAATAATTGAGTCAACTGGCCTTTCACATCTTAAGACTAATTCCTAATTAGTAGCCTAAATCCGTTACTAATCTAATCTAAACCAAAATACCTTCTCCCAGAAGCAGCCACACGGAAGGGTTGGATTAGATGATCTCCAGAGGTTTCTTCCAACCTCTGCAATTCTCTGATAAAAAGCAAACAGCATCTCCAATGCTACAAAATATTGCACGAAACAAAATCTTCCATGTATGTTTTGCATCCCACTCCCACTGGCTGCCTATGACTTCATCGCTATGAACCACGAACAATTTCATCATTAAAACATGAGTGCTAGTCCTGCCTTCATCTAAAATAACCTTCTGTGTTTTCCCTTCAGGTTATGCGGAAGTCCCGCATCTCTAAGGTACAAGCAGTGAGAGACCACGTTTAGCCATGAAGCACATAACAAAATATGAGCTGGGAGTCAGTGGAAATAGCAGGCTCGTATCCTTTGTCTCTTCTCGTACAGTCAGTCTACAGCCAGAAAGAACTACTGTAAGATCATCACATCATTTACACATCCATTCATACATTAACAATAAACACTGACTTTTAAAAATGCATCTACAAATTGTGTAACACCTTTCTCACTAAAGTCAAAACAGGAATTGTTCTTCACCATCATCAGAATCTACTGCCTGCTGTTAAATTCAACTTGGTAAGGAATAAAAGGAGACTTTCTGACTGTAAAATTCAAAAGATTAAAAAAAACCCAGCCATCTACTAATCTTCTTAGCTAAGTAACTTTCCCATGTTTCACTTTCCCTTACACTTCTGCATTGCTACTCAGGGCTTATTAATGACTGGCAAACTCCTGAAATTCACCTTATTAATATTCAGAAGGTGAACTGCATCTCAAGCACACAATGCTGTGTGTAGCTAAGCAACCATGCAAGTCTTTACAAGGGAAGATTTTCAGGAGCGTTACAAAAGAGAAAGTAAGCCACCTTAAAAAGCAAAAAATAAAAAAATCCACCACCATAGAATTTAAAGCTGCAAAAGAGAAGGGCTTCAAGGTCCAATAAACAGTACAAAGTACAACAACCGAAGTTAGCAAATAAAAAGTGGCTAACAAATGCAAAATTTCTAGCTAAAGGAAAAAGGAGCATTCACATGAACAATGAAGCATAAATGGGTTTTGTTTGTTTTTGTTTCACTTACAAGTGAGTATCAACATTTAGAAAGATCTTATCTCTGCCTAAACACAGGTCTGTTTCTCAGGATCCTAGTATGGCTCTGGACCAGTTTC
The DNA here is from genome assembly GCF_951394365.1 of Tetrao urogallus. Taxonomy (NCBI): domain Eukaryota; kingdom Metazoa; phylum Chordata; class Aves; order Galliformes; family Phasianidae; genus Tetrao; species Tetrao urogallus. Next base: position 16,103,422 of record NC_136818.1, on the reverse strand, counting down.
TCCAAACCATGGGAACCTTACATACCTCTACAGCAGCAATTAGAGTAGTTTACATCTTTAAGGAGCCCAAAACAACAGCACTAAGGGCTCAGCACTCACACTACCAGTTTCTGGAAGTTTTAGTCCAGTCCAGTTCTGGCCAATTTCCCTCAGTTAAACACCCACCAGTATTTACAGAACAGGTTCACTTCCCACAATTCAGATTCACTGGGAAGAAATCTAGTTTGCCTGTTTTCAGATTCTTCCACAAGAGAACCAGACTACAGCTGCGTATAACTCACCTGATTTCTTCTTAAAAACCATTCCTGCCCCAAACTAGCACTCACGTAAAAACGCTCTTACTAGAACAGCTGGACTGACAATGTTTCAGCTTAAACTAAGGGGAGTCCCTGCAAAGCCTATTTGGAGCAGGAGAAACCACAAACAACGTATCCCCACTCAGATTTGTACTGATCCCCCAACCACACTGATTAATTTTGAAGTGTCCATATGTGTGTATGTACCTGCACATATAAAATATATTGAGTAGTACATATGCATATGTATGCACTGGTTGATAAATTAGAGAAGAGTTTAAAACGAAAGCAAGTGCTTACTTCAGCAATTCTTGCCACTCTGCTAAGTTGTCCTGTTTAATTCTACTATAACTGTACAAAAAAACCCAAACGCCTACCATTACAATATGAATAACTTCGTTCCCTGATCACAGGCGTAAATCCCACTTTTAGCAGTGATCAAAAATGACCAGCAGGCAGACTCTGATAAGCTGTCCTGAGGAGATCAACACCCAGACTCCACAACTGAGGTGTAATTTTTAACCTCACCTAGCAAGTTTGGTTGACATGTTGGAGATGAGGAAGGTCTCTGAAGAAATACTGTGAGCTGGTTCTCTCAGAGCACAATTTATATAACAGTCTTAGAATGCCTCTTTTTATATCTAATCCAAAGGCCAATGAACAAACTCACGAATACACTGGGCCAAGTCAACATTAGAGATCTTATAATTTAATTCAAAATAAATGCAGAATCTTCATTTTCCTTCAAATTTTCCTTTCATTTTAAGTAAAGAAAAGAAAAAAAGAAAACGCAAGTAACACATTTGAGCAACAGTACTGTCAGGTTCAAAAGAAAAAACAAAGTAAAAATTGCAGACCGTGAGAAGAGAACCAAATCTACTGGATAAACTGCTCTGCGTTTCTTCAGAGAGGGATGACACTTTAATACCTTGGAAATAAAATCTAGAATTCTATCACATCCTGAATTACACGCATCTGGAAGTAGATTTCATACAGCACAACATTCAGTTTGCATGCCCTGTGATTTTATCAAATCTCTCTTTTCAGTATAAGTTGGTCTTAGGTTAACACCACTGAGAAAGCAGCCTGGACTATATTACTCATTTTAAGTTGTGCATTCTGAAATTTCAAAAAGCACCTAATCAATACATTTACATTATTTATAGGCATGTACATAAGATGTCTACAGCTGTACATTTACACAGAAACACGCTAATGAACTCAAAACTCAGATTTATTCACTCAAATAACACAATGTAAAGAATGGGTGCAGCAGCATCAACAGGGCAGAATTTGTGCCAAGGTAACAGCTGTGACATCTGTTCGTATTAAACTTCTGCAGTGCCTACATCATTCCACAAGTGACTAGGAGCAAACTTATGATTCTTTCTTCAGAAATGAATTTTGAACTGTAGTAAGATCTTAAAGGCGTTTCACATCTGTAAGGCAGTAATTTCAAATAGGTTTCTGTGAGTGCATATAAACATACAGGCTGGGTTAAAGTAACGACAGTGAATTTGACTTAGTAACATCATCTCACCAGAAAAAGCTTTCAGCTAAATTAGAGTTTCCAAAGCTGAATATCCTTGGAATGATTAAGAAAAAACCTACCACACCCATGTTTAGATCATCATCAACCTAATTTCTCAGCTTCAATCAAAGAAGGATATCTGAGAAACAAACACATACGGTGATAATTCGTGTCACCAAAGTCACATTTGAGCTTATGCACATTTTAGATCACCCCTCAAGATTCCACATACAGAAGTGCAGGAACTCATCTTCAACTTGAATGGACGTGTGCATACACCGATATCTTATTTAGAAAAACAGCCACTTTCTGGTGTGCAGAAGGAAGTAACAAAGCCCATGAAAAATACATTTGCTCAAATCAATTAGGAAGATTAGAATTTTAAAGGGAAACACTTCAGTAGTTCAAGAACAACCAACACTATTTACTTAAACTAGCAATAAAGAAAAGTTGACCAAACTCAGAAACCTTATTCTGCATGGAAGTTTCACCTATAACTCTATGACCACTGTTACCAAATGTTAAAAAATATGGAACTCCTACATCTTATCAAGTGATGGAATGCTTCAGGCAGAACCAAAAGGGATATAAGCTCTCAGAAGTCTTTTCCATGTGATAATCTGGTAATAAACAAAATAGAATTTTGCCTCACCCCCTTTCAGCAATAATGCTGATCAAAAGCAGCATCTGTGAATTCAATTACAGAAGTCAGCTCAGTGCCCAGTAATTAGACATACTACATCTTTTTCCCCTGTAATAAAGTAGGAAGAAATACAGCAGCTGTATAATCAAACTTAAATCTATGAATCTACATCTTGTATGTTTGCCCTAATTCTCATCTCTGTAAATCAGTAACAGCCTACAATAAACTCCACATTCCTTGTGTCAACACAATGTTAATTGAGAATAAAGCTACACAAAACTCAAGATACTTCCTTTAAGTTGAGATTAAAAAAAAAAAAAAAAAAGAATGTATGGTTGCTTTTTTCAGAACAAAGAATATTTCAAAGATAAAACAAACTTCACAGTTTTTATTTTCTGTCCACGCTGAACATTTCTTGAAAGGTGACAGTTTTTCTTTATTTTTTTTTTCTTGACATCAACAGTTGTGTTTGAGAGCAACAATAAATTACTTGTGAGAACTCTGTCCCAAATACTGTTCCTAGTTCACAAATTATCATTTCTGCAATTACCCAGCAACCATAAACCATCAGTTTCAACATCAATATACGAATTCATTCAAACACCTCTTCATATGCTCTATGTGCATCACTTGCTTGCCATCTCCTTAAAGATTTGGAACAGCTGTTGCCACCTGGAAACATCACTAAATTGTGATGGAATCCAAAAAAATACCTTAGGCAAGGGCATAGACTATGTGAGTGTGAGTTTCTGCCAGGACACAGACTCTGATTTGTGAAAACTCTTATGAAGAAGTATCCTTGGTTCAAGTCTATGAGAGTAAGATCCAACCAACAATAAATATGGCCCACCAGAAAAAAAAACACACACACAAAGAAAATCTATACATTTCTAGCACTGAAGCTCTGTATCTCCTGCTGAACTTTTAATTTCCTTTCAATGTCCCATCCAAGTAAAAGTACAGTCAAAGAACCACCAAGAGCTGAACACTTTCTATACTGTTTATGTACCTGCTATGTAAGGGCATAGTAAGTATGAGAGTTCATTATATAGAGATTCTCAGCAGTGTGTTTGTCAGGTTGTAATCCATTAGAAGAGAAAAAAATGAAGATAAAACCAAGAAACTGCTATCAGAGATATTAATATCCAGCTTACAGGCCCCATGCTGCTAGCATTAAAATTCACCAGAACTACAGTCTAACCCTATGATCTCTCTCTCAGAACTTCTAAGGAACAATCTGCACGATGAATAACTTTTCTGAAGATGAAAACTTCATGGATCTCAATCTCCCACGGGGCCTTATGACTGCTGCCTTTTACAGTTAACATCAATGAGTATCCTCCAGAGAAATGACGGTTGAAAACAAGGCGCAATCACATGACAACTCACAGCTAACCATCAGTTCTCCCCTACGGGAAAGCAAGGCAAGAATACCTAATGGTGGATTAGTGAACCAGTCTCCTGGCAGAAAATCAGTCACCTTCTTGTGTGTGTGCTGTCCAGACCCTCGTGGGCAGCAGGCAGGAAGTGCGTGCATGCACTGTACGAGTGCGCAGCAAGACCAGTGTTTTGCAAAGCTGTCATACTTACTGCACATACACAAGCAGCCCAGCCATCTGACAGAACGAGTACTTGACATAACTTGCTTTTCAAAAGTGCTTTGAGAAAAATCAGAAGTTTCACCCAAAATAACAAAACACTACACAGAATACATTTCTCATTTTTAATCATATCCTGGAGTACTGGTATCATCTCACTGCCTGTGGAAAATGAACTTTTAAATAGAACCAAGCAAAGCAACATCTCCATAATATTGAAGGAAACTGAATAGGCTCATGCAAATAAAACATTTCCATTTTTAAACAGACAACTCAAAACAGATCAAAACTAGACTGTGAATTAGTGCTGTGCATGCTTCAAACTTTCCTTTACCTCCTGAGGTTCTTCTATGTCAGCTTTGGAAAACTGGTATTTATTTCCTTCAGGAAAAAAATTCCTTCAGTAAAGTAAGAGGATATTATATTTGGTGAATATACACTACTGGATCAAAAGAAACTAATACAGAAATCAAACAGAAGACAACACCACCCTCTCAGCTATAAACCTCTTAAATGTGATTATGAGGAAGGATTCCTCAGCTCTGTATCTGGTGACAATCTAGTTTGCCAATGGTGAGATAATAGAAGACACCAAAGAGAAGCTGCTGTGTAGCTTTCATTTGCCAAGGGCCTGGCAACAGCTTCACCTGAGTCCCCAGAGGAACACAAGGGTAACAGTTAAAGCCAATTTCATAGTAGTATCTTAATTTAAATCTTGCTCCTCAAGTATCACGTGTCTTTTGGTTTAAAAAAAAAAAAAATAATCCCACTTTATTCTGGCACCTCTGGGCCACTTAATTGCTACTACACTTCTTGTATGATCTCCTTCTCTAGGAGGGAAAACTCCAGTTATACCTACATTACATTTCATTTGGCAACAACAGAAAGTGAACAAGAGAGATAAGAAAGAGAATCAAAAGGGATGACTCGCTATGGAAAGGTCATCTTTTAAGGACATGAAGATCTGCTGCTTTCTGAAGTTTTCTCAATGATTTCAATCAGATTTCTAAACAAAATGTAGTGAAGCTCTTGACAATTCGACAAAAGAAATTAATTAGTAGTAGAGGCTTGAAACTGGTTGAACAAAGAAAACATAGATGCAAAGGGTAGGTGGGAGGGATAGGAGAACAGAGGGGAAAACAAACAAGGAAACAAGCATACACCAAAACAAAATAATACACTAAAAATAATTAAATATAATAACTAAATAACTAAAATAATTTTGTTTTAGGTTGCTAAAGAAAATCCTGTCTGTCATAAAAAGAATTAATGATTTAATACACTCTTTAAAAGAAAAAAAATACTCTTTAATCATGAAACTACACAGTTGCCCATAATTTGATTTTAAGTAACTGGTAAGACCCTTTTAAAAAGAATTTAAAAAAAATAATAAAAAACTTACCTCAGTTGCTTTGCATAGTTTTGCTCAATTTCTATCCTTTCTTTTACAAATTTTGCATATTTCTCCAAGAAGTCAATGCCCCACTGAGTATGCTTGTCTAAGTTGTCGAACTGATCCTTAAAAACAAAAGGAGACAAGAATACTGAGAGTGAGCGAAGAACTGCACCAACACCAGAAACAACAACATGTAATTCACGAGTTGTGCTTTGAGGGAATGCTTGCTATTTGAGCTGAAGTCATTAAAATTGCAAATCAGCCCAATGTATGTACATACACTGGTCACATAGAGGAACAGAGAGCTGTATGCCCAGGTACAGATCAATCTCTTTCTCTGAAAACAGCTCTAGGTGTCTTCATTTAAGTTGTATACAGCTTTTCATCACTTCCACAATGCAAATGCACCTTTTTTCCCCTAAAAACCCTCTCATTCACAAGTGGAAGTTTTCCACCAATTAAGACATAAGCAGAGATAAATATTAGGTAACTAACAGACTGCTGTTCAACTAAAATGATGCACTTTTTTTTTTTTTTTTTTTTTTTTAAAGAAAAACACAAGCAGTAGTAGTTTTGATATGAGGAAGTAATTCTACTCATAAGATTGTTCACTGAAACAAAAATAACGTAAATGATAGCTGCATGACTAAGTTGAGCACGGGCAGCATATGAAAACATTTAATAAAGTAAATCCATACACAAAGTTTATCATCAGTCTAGCAAGAGATCCTAAAGAAAGCAAACCTGTCCTTGTAATGGTTATTACAAATGTTAAAGGAAAGCAAATGCACAAAGGAAGCAGGAAGACCAAAAATAAGCTCAACTTCAAAAAATAATAAAAAAATAAGTGGTGATTATTAATAAATTATCTCCAAAACTCATCTATCACTGTGTTCTGTAGTAATTAACATTACTGATAACTGATTTCACAAATGAGTTTCACAATACACAATCAGGGACAATGGCTTTCCAAATACTTTGCTCAAGTGAAATAAGACTCCACTGGTGAAAATTTCTCCTCAGGTACCAATAGGAAACTGGACTGGAAGAACTGAGTACATTTGACACGTCACACTTTACAGAAGTATTTAATCACTGTCAGAGTGCCACAAACTTTGCCACAACTCTGTTCCTTCATCTGATTCTATAAGCAGTAGGCTCTGAGCAAAGACAATTTTGTAGGATTGCACATAGGCCCTGAAGGGAAGAAAGAATTAGTTCACTCTCAATATGAGGAACACCTAGAACATGCATTAGACAATGAGAATGAAGTGAAAAAGAAAGTTGCTCTCATCCAGGGCTCAAAACTTAAAACCCACTGTTCATCTTCACCACTCTTTATGTATCTTTACATTAGGGCAGCTCCTCCACCATTACTGGTGCCTACAGAATTACTCATGAAGGCATTAATGATCTGGTAGATAAGCAATGGAAACTCTGATTCAGTGGGCCATTAGTCCACATTTTGCTGGAAGGGGCAAAGGTAGCACCAGTATGCTCTCTTCTGAAACAGCTTTACAAAGCCTGTTTGCTTGCTGTCATTTGTTGGCCACCAATTATATTATGCATTATCATGGAACAAAGCATACAATATGATGCCTAAAATTAATACTTTCAGGAAGTACATAGGCCAATCCAAAAGTAATGCCTCCTATTTATTTCCACAGAAACTACAACAGATACAAAGAGCCCAACAACACTATTTGGTAGAGCATATTCTCAACTACAAAATACTAGCTCCCAACATAGCCACCACCACTAGCTATGCATTTTTGCCAGTGATGAACAAGAACCTGCATGCCACGCTCCTAAAAATCTGCACCAGCAGAAATGACCCACTGTTTCACAGCTGCTATGACAGCATCACTGCTAGGAAAATGTTGCCGACACAATCCATCTTTCATCAGTCTGAACAGATAAAGTCAGAAGGTGTCAAATCTGGACTATACAGCACACACAGCGTGCTGTACGATACACTGGACAACAGTATGCTATACTGGGTGTAGTAGTAGAGTCCAGCTTAGAATGGCAACGTGCTCCAAGGCCTTCAAACTGATGTAGGGGCTGGTGTTATCATGTCATAAGAGAAAGGTTGTCTTCTTTTCTGGACTGACTCTGGAAGTTCAAGCCTTTAGCTTGGTCAGCAAGGAAGTGGCCAGAGCTGACGTCTATGTTTGAAGAAATCCAGAAGGATCACCCCTTCCCTATCTTAAAAAAAACAGCGTACATTATTTTACCTGCAGAAGGCAGCATTTTGAGCTTCCTCTTCAATGAGAAGTTAACGTGTTGTCACTCCATGGATTGCCATTTTGACTTCCACTCATAATCACAGAATCATAGAACGGATTGGGTTGGAAGGGACCTTTAAGATCATCTAATTCCAACCTCCTGCTACAGACAGGGACATCTCCCTTTAGACCAGATTGCTCAAAGCCCTATCCAGCCTGGCCTTGAAGGCTTCCGGAGGGGGGGGAGGCTTTCAGTGTCTCACCACCCTCTCAGTAAAGTGCTTCTTCTCACTATCTAGTCTAAAATACATTGAGAGAACACATCTGGCTTCACAATTTTTCCAATTTTCAAACAAGAAACCAGGGAATCAAAGTCTGCAGTCCTACGATCCTTACATTGCTCAGCAACGACAATGAGATAAATGAGCAAAAAAGAAAGGTAAGATCAATGAATTAGCAGAGAGAAAAAAATAGGTCTTTTCAGACAGGCTTCTAGATGTGAGTCACGAATTTATTCACTGTCCTTTCAGCTTCTCAAACAGCATCTAGGTTTAAGCTCTGGGCCTCCATTCAGCCAAAGGCTTCCTTCTCATCCAGGAGCACAAGCAGAAGATATTCCATACTGCTAAAGAAGTCAAATTATGCACTGACACACAAATCAAGCCAAGAAGTATCCTGAATGGAAGGGGAAAAAAAAAAAAAAAAAAAAAGCCAACATTGTACAGAGGAGAAAGTGAACCAAACGGATGCAAGAGAATATATGCCTGGATCTTTCATAAATAAACAGTTTTATACATACATAAATGCATATGTCACTACATTAATACAACCTGCTCCTTTGAGGAAATGCAAAAACAGCACTGACTAAAGATCAGCAAAGGAAAATTACGGAATAAAAGAATACATCCTATGAGATCTGGCTAGCTATTACTTTGATAGCAAAGTATTTTTTTAACAACATCACAAAGCAAACAAATTGCTGCTTGTCCAGTAACACCCCACCACTCTTAACAGCTGAGCAATAAATTTTTTTGTAAAAAAAACCACCAAAATTAAAACTGCAGCTGACTATTATGAAACTAATTAACTTCAGCTAATGGACGGCGGCCAGAAGCACTGCCCACTCAAAAGTCAGACTGCAGTTCAAGTTGCTGCAAACAAATCCAAGACTTTAAGAAAATCTGCAGTAGGTCAATAAAGATTATTTCAAAACAAGTGTTACCTCCCTAATTTTTACTTCCAGATTATTTACTGGAACAACAGATGAACGCTGCTATTACTTTTAGTTACATGGTTCTTATCACATTGTTGCAGATACCAGGGAATGTGACAACAGCAGTGAATGAGCAAGGCAAAAAGCTAAGCCAAATCGTATTTGCACCAAAAACAAAGCCATGATTTCTCAGGATGAATGTGGGAATTGCTCTCCAACTATAATGGGTATCTTTTTTTTTCCCCAAGCAAACCCCAACAGTCATAAAAAAAATAAGGGCAATTTTTTAAATTGCTCCATTTCTCTTTGGAGCAATGAACACTGAGGGAATACAACTGCATAAAAGCCTTACCTTTCCTCACCCAAAAGCAATCTCTAGCCAGTCCGGCCGCTGTTCTTACATAAAAAGAATTTCAAACAAAATACGTTAGCCCAGTCTGCAATTTTTAAACAGCTAATGCTCCCAACATCCACTGGTGCTGGAAAGAGCTGTACGTGCATTAAGAGCTAAAACTGTGATAGCAAATTCTGTAAAATAAGTAAGTGAATAGCTAAATAAGAGTTTTACTAAATTATTCCTTTCCAAAAAACTCATTTATTTTGTTCATTTCGATTGACGTCTAAATGTGCCTTATCTTCTATTTCCCAGATTCCCATTTAAATGATCTCCAGACAACTCAGTTCTAAGCCTTGGGAATCAGTTCAGACACAAAACTGCATCAGCTTAAAAGTTTAGAGAACCTATCTCAATTAACAATAATTAAATCCACAATCCCTCTAAAATTCATTTAGTAAGACATCTTATTCAAAATCATGACATTTGACATGTATGCTACCATCATTTTGTTCTTCTGACTCGACTGTACATCAGTTTTTCCACACCTTAATATCTAACACCACAATTTTAGTCTGCAGTGACAAATAAGCGACCTTATTTGTAGTTTAGGAACACTGGCACAGGATTGGCTTTTTTCCAGTTCTTTGTTCTCCAGGCTGTCTAGCATGGCTAGCCTAAACTTCCAAGTCAGTCAGCAGGAGCTTAAAAGCTCAATTCTGCACTTAGATACCTCGATTCTTAGCACTGCTACAAGTCTAACAAGGAAATACAGACTATGGGCCAATGAGATTCCATAAGGAGAGTTTCAGAGCATGGAATGAGATTCAGGTCAAAAAACAAACAGCCCAAAAACCATTTGGTATCCAAAAAATCCCCAGTGCAGCTCTAGATTGAAATGCTTTATTTTATACTGCTTTAGGAAAAGCAACAAATTAATAATCCACAATACTGCAAGCCTAAAGTAATCCAACTGAGAAACTGGGGCTGATTATATAACTCAATCTAATGTTGTTTACTGAATTTATACCCGTGAGAGTTTCTCAAATGAACTTTCCTTCCTGCGTCCACAGTACTGCAGAAGACAGTTCTCAAATAGAACATTTAACTACTTGAGTACAAGTTAATTTACAAAGCAACTACTTTGCATATTATCACACCTCTCCCTTGAAATAGATGGTATTTGTATGAAACACTGCAGCTTGCTTTTCTTATTATTTTTAATGAAGATGAAAGCCTTGAGTTAAGTTCAAGCTGTCAACATTTTACATTAATGAGATTACTCAAGGTCAGTTTATTGTTGATTTATTCTTTCTTAACTCGCATTGTTTGTGCAAAGAACTACCTGACTTGCTGTATTAGAAAGTTATGGAAACCATGACCTACTAATGACAAGTTACCAATATAGCTTTGTGTCCCTTTCCCCACTTGTCTTCAGCACAAATTAGATTATAAAATTATATTTTAGTTAGAGAGAATGCGACAGTAATCTAATTTGGACAACACATTTCAGATTTTCTGATCTTTGAAACCTCTTCTGTGCCTTTTTTTTTCCTTTCCCTTTTGTCTCTATCTTTCTACATTCCTGCTTCCTTTTCTCTCAGTATAACAACTCTTCTATTTTACTGGCTGAACTTATTATCATTTCTCTTCCTGCCCGCTTCCCTTTATAATTATCTATTTGGTCTTCTCATCTTCTTTTCTTCTTGCAACTGCAATCCGCTTCCTTTTATCAGGCAGACTAGAACTACTTTCAGCTGAACAGTAGTTTATTTTTTTTAAACTTCCTGTTAGTTTTAAACCTAAAAACTAACAAAGAGCTGTTCTATGTAGAGAACAAAATATAAAGTGCCTTTCTTTTCTGCTCTTTACAAGTTCTGCAGAGTAGCTTCCAAACAGACTAACCTGCTTATTGAAGTAAGCAGGTTAATAAATTATTAATTTAACAAACTTAATTGAAGTAAATTATACTTCATTCCTCTCTAAAAATATTTATGCATTGAAGTTAAGAGAGTTGTGTGGCTGTTAGCAAATTTAAAGACTAAACATTGTTACAGTTTTTTTCCCAGTCACTGGGGACTTCACTTGACAGCCGTGCCTTTTCAAACATGATGGAGTTCACAACCACATCAGCCAGTTCCTTCAGGACCCTGCGATGCATGTCATCTGGCCCCACACACCTACATAGCTGTCTAAGTCTGTGCTTTTCCCTGCAAAGATCTCAGACCAGCAACAAAATAACTGCATTGGGAACTCTTTCCTGTCAGGTCTGCCAGGCGGGGATGCCTTGTTTGGCTGCTAGCAGCTTCACAGGCATGATGGACTCCTGGCAGCCACTTTCTAGGACAGGACAGGCATTGCATCTATCAGACAGAAAAGGAGAAGAAATACATGTGGCAACTTTTGAAATGAGCAGTCAGAACTGGAAAAAAACTATGTTCTGCAATTGGAGATCAACTGAAAGACAAGTAGGTAAATACAGACAGGATTACGGCACTCCGAGAGACTGTTCACATTTGGAAGTACAAATACTGACACCAATTTCAAGGTGCAGTACGCTAGAATCCAAGGAATTACTGAAGTACTTCTGCAGAGGGTCAAACCACCTCCTTCAGAAGCAAAGAGCTGTTGAATTAGCTCAGCCATCTCATAGCACTCCACCTTGAAGACACTTTTTGGCATTACAGATTGCATTTGGCATTACAGCTATGCACTCCAGGTCACCTGTGCCACTGACTTTATCCGCTGGACTAATGATTAGATATTAACAGCATTAGTTTTCTGCCAGCACAGCCAACTGACTGTCCCAGCCCACAGCAGAGACACTGAACAGCAAAATTAATAAAAGAGAACAAAGGAACAAGCTGCCAGAGTTCCTCAACAAACACTGCTATTCGTCCAGCTTGGGAATCACATCTCAACTTCTTCATTTAATGCACAGGCATCTTCATATCAAGTAAATGATGTGCTTACTGTATCAGCATCTAAACATAAGAGAAGAAACCCTTAATTCTTCCTGAGCTCACCAGTAGTCCACTTGAAAGCAGGCACCTTCAGAGTGGTTGAATGATACTAGTAGACAGAAGCATAAGTAGATTTTAGTCCTGGTTACGTCACTTGTGATAGGAACCAGAAAAGACTTCTAAGTTTAACTAGAAATTGACTAAATGTGAAATGATACATTACAGTAAAAACATATTACTGTTTATACAACGCTTAGAGATGCTGTTGCTCATTGTAAGAAGGACCAGGAGGAAATCCCACCTTTACAGCAAGACTGGAATAAAACAGAGTATAAAACATTGTGGCTTTGCATCTAAACTTCCTACACGACCAACAGCCACACAAGGTCTCAGGTGAAGCAGTGCTGTACAAAACCCGTGTGCTACCACATGATTGATGTTAGCCTGTAAACAACCTGAAAAAATAGGCAAATATCCAACTTGGGAAACTACGCTGCAAGATTCTGATTTTTCAAAAATTGTGTAAAAAATCATTTTGTTCCTCAATCAGAAAAGGTTGCTATGTGGTTCTAACCTCAGTGTACAACATGAGCATTCCAGCATATTCCTAAGCACCACTGATGAAACTATCGAAAACTTAAAATTTAAAACAAACAAATACCTCTCTAAAAATTATACATACTTCAACAATGTTATTAAAAACATATCGCTAGAAGGGCAAATGAGCAGGCAGTCCCTCATGCTTCCCGTTCTTGTATATGTGACCTACAGAACTAATCCTGCATTCAAAAGCATTAGTTTTCTAAAGTCTTGTGGAAGCAGCAAAGAGATCTTAGCAGTTGTCAGCTTCATCAGAGACGTTCCTAAGTTCCTGCTCTGGCCAGCCTGGCCCAGCATCTAACAACAAGCAGAAGACCTCCTGCTTTTTTCCCAGTGCAGTTAGGAGTGAATTTAGGACAGCGTGCTCAAGAAAAGAAAGAAGTGGTATAGATGTTACAAACAGAAAGTGTTTCCTGAAAGGAGGAGGTAATTAGCCTGGAATTAAATAGGCAAGGGGAGAAGTACAGAGGAGACAACAGGGTCAAGCTATATGTTTCGTACTGAGATTATTATTACAAAATACCCAGGTACCCACATCATAAACTCAGAAGAAAAGCTTCACCAGCTTTGCTGCTCACAGCGTTGCAACGCAGCTACCTAACACTGCTTTGCAAGACACATTCATTACTTATCAAGGAAGCTCCATCTCTTACACATACACACACAACCCTGCACAAGCTATATTTATTTATGCTCATTCAACTGTACTACCATGAAAGCCAGTTCACACTACTTAGTGAAAGTTTTACTGAACTCAAATTTTGACATGGGTAAAGTAACTACCTTGCATAAAACTTGGAGTCATAGTTCCAAAGTCACTAAAAGCCAACAATATAGTGATAACAAGTGATACAAATTTAAAACAAGGAAGTACTTTCTGCCAGCTGGGGGAGGGGTAAAAAAAAGGGAAAGAGGATCAACTTCCCTGTAATCCAAGTATCACTTCCTTACATTTACTTGCTGTTCAGCTACTTAGAAAGTTCTGAAAATACAATTTTTAACTGACATAAAAACCAGATAGTGTTTATCAAGTAGGGTGCACAAATCCCATGCAGAAGAGTCAATCTGATTTGCTTTGCATTTGAAGTTGAACATTTAAGTCTTACCTCGGTGGAATAAATAGAAATAAATTGTTTGGCCTATGTTTTATCACACTGGATACCTTGGATTTTTAACAAAGGTACAGCTTCTTTGGAATGTTAATCTCGACTCACCTCTTCCTTTAAGTACCTTTCAGGGCACTACCCCTAAACAGTAGTTTGTAGAAAAGCTATGAATACCAAACAAAATTTGTAACACAGAAACAAAGTGAACACATCCTGATATTAATTTTCAGGTCACTTTTCACAAGAGATGCGATTAAAATACTCAGCCAACATACTGAATACTGTGCCTTCAGGCAAACATCGATCTTTCAAACACAGGCCCAAGTAATCCAGACAGCAACTCCTTATTTAGCACAGTGTAAACTGTTTCAACTAATGTCACAATTCCCATCATAGGTACATTGTAACACAGTGAACAACGCTGGAATGCAAGGTGTTGGAAGTCCAACATGAGTATGCATCAGTGTTAAGAGGAAAGCATACACCTTTCCTTTGCTGCTCCTCATATTCAGAAATTCCAAGCGTACCAAATAGACTGTCAGTAAACCTTTGCTGTTCCAAATCAGAGTAAGATTCCCCTTTAACAGTTCTGAACACTTCTCCAATTTTTTTCTTAATAGTTATTAGCCTTTTGTTGTTTATGAAAGGCTGCAAATGTTAGGAGAATTAATCTCTACAGACCCAGGTCGGAGCAGACCCCTTCCCTTAAACGGGAGCAGGCACAGCAGCAATTCAGAAGATCAGACATCACAGAGGACCTGTGAGGCAAACAGCTGGCAGAACCGGGAGGCCAGCCTGCTAACTTGCCAGCATGACAGAGAAGGGGAATTTTCTCTTCAACACCCTGTCGGAAGGTGAATTTCCCCTTTAGAATCACCTGTGGATGTTCCAGCGTTCAAAAGGAAGAACAGAGAAGCCACACCTTTTTCCCTTCATGAATATCTTTGAAAAAAACAGGAAGTGTTTCTCAAACTTGACTTTAAAACCAGATGCACATTCTTACAGGAGATACACAGGGCAGTAAATTACAGCCTTCCTACCTTCTTTTAAATATTATTTCAGACAAAAAGGAACCCTGCAAAACAAGCAACCACCACCTATGTATATCCTATTTCACACGGGAAGCTACTGCACTTATTGCTTTTAAAGCAAAATTTGCATAAGATTAACATAACTGAATAAAGAATTTAAATTAAAAACAGATGGCACTACTGGCATCTTTAGAAGCATAGAATTTTTCAGCTTCCCAATTCAAATAACTAACATTACAACATAAGATGAATCTGTTGCGTACCAATTTAACTCCAAGTTTTTAGGATATAAGCCCAGAAAACATACTGCAACACTCTTTCATGCTTCACTGTAAGAGACTTCAGGAAACTATATTACACAAAATACATTATTAAGATTATCCACAGAAAACTGAAATGTCAATGTATTTTATGAGATCAAATAATACAAACGCTATGCCCCTTCCAGGTTAACGAGCTATTGTTTTTCCTTGTCAAATACCTTTCATTTCATGGAATGTGATCAGTGACATACTTTAACTGCAAGCACATGCATTCTGTTAGAAGACCCACATTTTTAAAACAGGGAAAAACTCCACTACAGCATACTTAGACACTGAAGTTGCATACACAAAAGTAGAGCACAAACTTCAGGGTACTCAAAAAAAAAAACAACCCACGTGTTTCTAAACTGTCACAGCTACATTTCTCAGTCTTATATAAATACAAAACTCAGACTGGAAACATCTTGATTTCATACCATTTCTGTCACCCAGTATAACAATTACATCAGTAAAGCATATTCCACAAAGCTACAGGAGCTCAATACCGAAAGTAAGCAGATCTGCAGCATGATCAGCGCAAGAGACAAATGTTTCCTGAAGCAACAGCTTCCAGGACAGAAGCGAGACTTCCAGAGGAATGGTTTTACACAGACACAGAGGAGACCTGGAGTAGGTGTTAGGAGGAAATCCTTTACTCAGAGGGCAGTGAGGCTCTGGCACATCCCAGAGGAGCTCTGGGTGCCTCAGCCCTGCAGGCGCCCACCCAAGGCAGGCCTTGGAACCAGATGATCTTGAAGGTCCCTCCCAACCCAAACTATTCTGCAATTCTATGAAGTAAACATGGAAAGATGGGGTCACATCTGGCAATAGCGACACCAGATGGCGTTCATTCCTTTTTGAAGAGTCAATTTATTTTTGAAAGGCCAAAAAACCAGCCAAAGTAGAAATTAAAAAGTACTTCAGCAGGAGCCTGTCTTCTGCTGTTATTCCCTTCCTACATAAACTGAGAGAAATACAAGGATACTGACACTGAAATACAGTAGATAACTAAAAAGTATAAATAAGCATCAAATCCAGGTACTTGTACCTGTGGCTGAAGCAAGCACCTTGGTCATTTTTTCCCCTCTCATCACTTCTCAGGTTAAGTTTTACATGTAAGATTAGAAGGTGATTAAATCCCTCACCTACTATGTGTTAAAGCACATACTTTGAAAAAGCCATCTAATTGCATACATTTTATGCACTGAAGTTAACTCTACGCTTCATGAAAAGCAGCTTGTTCTGCATCCACAAAAAAAAAAAAAAAAAAAGCTCCTGTAGTAAATAATTAGTAGGTCTCTCTCCTAATAATTTTTCAGTATTACCAAATCAGAAATAATACAACAAAACAGTGCTCAACAGCATCCTTTAGGTATAGCTCATAATTCCAATGCAGATCAACACAATCACTATGAATTACAGCACTTCTAAACAAACACTCCTATAAAATGGTAACTCCTTGCTGAAGGACCTTGGTTTCAAACGAACAACAAAAAAAAACACCGAAAATTGATGTTTCGTTATCTGAGGAGCCATAACATTTTACATCCTAGCAGAAACATTTTCAACCCACTGATTAAAGCCTGACAGTTTGTAATGAAAAAATGCATCAAGATTTGTAGTGGAAAAAGAATGCCAATCACTTCTCCCTAACATGTGGTTTATTTTGTAGTTCACCACAAATCATTGCATAGAAACCATGCTTATCTTTTCAGCAGCAAAGAAATAAAAACTGAATAAGATGGAATTAGACATTTTCTTATCTGTGTCAGTACCTGAGTTCAGGGCATCTTTAACATATAATGGGAAGTTAAAGACAGTCTCCAGGCACCCATTTTTTTCCCAAAGAGAATGTCTTGAAAAGGAAGTAAGGAAATCCCAAGAAAAGAGCTCAAGGACAGCTGCACAGCATTCTGGCAAAGGAGCACAACACTGTTACGTACTTTATTTGGAGCTATCATCCCCATGAACCTCATCAAAGTACTATATATTTAAAATAGCTGAAAGATTATTTATCAAAATACACTCGACAAGGTTTAAAATAATTTTAAAATAATTTAACTAAGTAGTTACGATTCTCAGCTGTCAGCACAGCTAGTTCCATTCAATCTTTTAACACCACGCTGAGATACAAACATTGAATATCTTAATCCTCCTTTTAACTAAGCCTATATGAAGCATTTAGATTCAAAGTTTGTTGCTCGTGCCAACTGCAAACATCTCTAGTCAAGGTTTCCAAACTCAACAATACACTGAACTGTTAACTTTTCTCAGGATATAATGAAGAATTCCAAGTATTGATGTAAGGTAACAGCACACCAAATACAATTCAAATAAACTACCTGCAGCTGAAACACTAAACCGTTTCCAGGCACATGAATGTAATCTGATGAGACCTACTACCTCCTGTGTCAGTATTAATTAAGGCATTACTGGGAATGTCTTTCATATACTGTACTCCAGGATTAAAGTCAAAAAAGTAAATTCATAAACCGCACAATTAAGCGCCTTATGAATATTCGACCATTCTTTCCACTTAAAAAAAAAAAAAAAAAAAAAAAAAAAGCAATGGATACTCAAACGTTCCTCATCTGGAACTGCTAATTTTGAAAGACTCTGAACTACTTCACAGAACTACTTCATCATTAACTGTCAGGCTCTTTGCTGAATTCTACCTTCCTCATAAAGCAAAAGTTAATGCTAATCAGGAGACAAAATTGGTAACTCTGAAGATAGAAAAGACTATAAATGGAAATAGCATAAGAGAATAGCGTGGAAAACAGGCTACAAACAAAGGAAAAAACACAGCAAATGAAGTGTTAAGTACTTAACAAATGAAGACAAAAAGAAATTGTTTTCAGGGAAAAGAACAGAATTTCACAGTAAAAAAAAAGCGCTGAATACATTAGGTGCCATTTCTTTGTATAAACCTACAGCACTAGCTTATCCTATGGCACAGGACAGTGATATACCAAAGATGCAACCTTAAGAAATGCCTGAAATTCTTTATCGTGTGACATGAGAACTTAAAACTTCTATTTTCCACATGCCCTCATCAGGTCTCAATAAAATACAGCTCAAAAACAACTACATAAGAAAAGCTGTATTTAACTGCATGCTCTACTATTCTGAGATAACTGAAATCAATTGTAACTAACTGAAAGAAACGGGTTAAGTACTTCAAAAAAATGCATCCTGTCTGAAATTACGGATTTGGAGAGCAAGGAGCCTTTTTTGCTATCAATTTTTAGAGCACGTACCTGACTGGGCAACTCGTGCGTTTAAGGAAGAAGAAAACCTGATACCATATGAAAGCTGTTTTGCATTGACTGCTTCAGGACAAACAAAGCCCACAAGTGCTCTGTCTTTCCTTTGTATTTCATCATCCCAACAGTCATCAAGCCATAACTTTACAGAAGGCTTAAAATATGCATGAATCACTCCTTCATGTTTAAAACTGAAAAGGAAGTATTCCACAATAGACATAAGGCAAAATTAATTTCTGATAAGGCACCTAGCTATGTATTTACTGACATTACTATCAAGTTTGAGAATGCACTGTATTGTGCAAGAGAAGGAAGTGGCATAGTGAAAAGCTACACTGTTTTCTTATCAGAATGACTGCTCCTAATTCCTATCTATTACACATGGCATCCAAACAACTGTTAGATTAACCTGGAGATACAAGAGCATGATCCTCTTTCCACAGATGAAAAAAGTCAGCAAAAAAAAATGAAGCCTCCTCTCCAAAGACCTAACAAAGTAAAGCAGTCAAGAAAGCCCCAGGCTTCAGGTCTGCATGACAGAAGTCGAGAATGCTAACTACAAAGTACTAGGAAGAGTTTACCAAGATGATAAGAAATAATTACATACAGGGTCTCTGTTAGAAATCGATTGTTTTCAGTTCCCCAGCATCCATATATAAAAGTAAAAGCACCACTCCCACCTTAAGTCTGTTCAGAGAATTAACAACAGTTCTTTCAGAATTAAAATTGAAGAACAAAACTTGTGTTTGAAGCATTGGTAATCCACTTCATCTCATTACTGAAAAGAAAACATGAATATTGTCCATTCAGTATTATAGCCTCTCGTTGATTACAGTTTCTCAAAAATGGTAAAGCATTTCATTAAAAGTCAGCATGTATTGCTCATGCAGCCCACAATTACAGACCCGCAGTATAAATCAGACAGATACAGAAAACTATTTTATCTACCAATCACTAAGCATAAGTGCCACCAGCATCTGATTGCCAATACTTTATTTTAAACCTCTAAGAAAATAACTTCCATTACTGCAATTTTAGTGACATTCAGTGATAACGCCTGAGAGTCAAAGCAACCGAAAGCACTACCAGCCACAAAAACAGAGAGCAGAAAGCATCAGTGGCCTGCCATTGCTTTTGGTTGTACCTGTGGGGCTTTTAACACACAGAGCCAATTCACTGATTTACTGGACTCCAACCACAGTCCACCATTAGGACACATCTTCTCGCTAAAGCCTCTTACAAAGCACAACTACTCAGATCTCACTTCTTCCATTTCAGGAATGCAAAAGATAGAAGTGAAACTCAGGGAATGAAGCCTCTCAAGTGCTTGGCTGCTGCCCTGAAGAACTGCACCACCGTTCTGGGAAGCAGATCGTCAAACTACGCAGTATCAGCAGCAAAGGAAAAACTTTATTAAGAAGTCATTTTAGAAAGAAGTTACCTTTGTTACTACAGATTACCATCAGGAACAAACTACTTAATAGTGTCTCAAACCCAGGGAGATAAAGTAATTCAGGTTCTATGAATGCAGTACTTCAGGGGAAGGAGAAGCCTCACCACCTTTACAAAACAAAGAAGCAATCAAACAAAACAAAACAAATAACACCCAGCCCTTAATTCCTTATTCTCAACCTAAGGACTAAATCAGACCACCACACCTCTGGCTACAGGAATAATATCTGAATATCACACTGAAGACTGAGGACACGATAAAATTCCTTGGCTAGACTCACATGGTGACACTTCTATTTGAAGTTTCATGTTATCATATACTATACAGCTCTCTCGCATGATTTATGAAGCAATTGGATTTTCCTAAGTTATTATTTTTCTTCAAGAAACTACTTTTTCTCATTTTCCCTTTCAGCAGGAAGTTCACTCTTTTCTTTCTCTCCTCCAAATAGGTAAGCACCTTCTTGATCATACTGCATGGATCTCAAATGTCACTGCCTACTGTCTAATGACTTCCCCAGACAGTAAAAAAAAAAAAAAAAACAACAACAAAAAAAAAAAAAACCACAACTATTACGATAAACTTTTCATTAAATGAAGTTAATTCTGAATACTTAGAAAGCACGATTTTCATCACACAGAAATACCAAGTACCAACTTATATCTTCGTTCTACTAAATCGCAGCTTCCAGCAATCAAAGCTCATAAGACTGAAATGAGATCTCACAATAATTAACAGAAATAATAAAACATCAGCAATTTCTGTCAATTTAAATAGTGCAGTGCAACAACCACAACCTACAGGTAGAGCCAAGAAACTCAGATGCAAAGCGATAGCTCAGAATATATTGCCTGTTTTACCACAGAAGCACATTTTGGGAGCTGGGCAAGAGGAAAAATGGAAGACTCTTCTCTAAGATCACTTTAAAGACTCCATCAACCATTAAGACTGCAAAATCACTACAGTATATCTTCAGGTTTCATTAGCTTTCCAATCATCCCCTCTCCTAAAAAAGTACGTTTAAAAAAGTTTTTATAAAGTTCCCCTGCTCCAGAAAGTTCCTTACATACATTACTTACTTTCAAAAATAGTCAGATGTTCCACTGATCCTGCAAACTTTTGTTTATAAAAAGAACAAACAATGATGCAAGCAAGTACCAGCACTATCAGTACCTAAATAAAAGCAGATCTAATGGAGGGGAGAGAGCTCTTGATTTTTCAGAACTATTTTTTTTTTTAATCAGTCCTTAATGGACCTTCATTGAGCATTTCATTTACTAATCATGGATTTGAGCTCATTTTCAGGGAAAAACTAAGATAAAACATATTTTATTAAAATCCAGGTAATGTGATACATACAATCTCTTAGCAGCAATTACACTTTATTGCACTGTACCTTTTATAAAGTAGGGGCTTAACCTTTAACTCTTTAACTTGTGCACCTGCCTTCTATCCTGAGATCAGCGTCCACTGGGCTGCACAGCATCTAGTCCTGCTCTGTCACTTGGCATGACCAGTAACTGAATCATTTTCTGCTGGAACTCAGGGGAATGGGAATACTGGGGATGGGGAAGCTCTGTGCTTCTGTGGAACACAGCACAACTCAAATCCACTGTGTCTCTGATGGCTCTAGGCATCAAGTAAGATGCCTTCTCTCCATCAGAAGAGGGATGGCCTCCATCAGAACAGCAGTGGCCAGCAGGGACAAGGAGGTGATTGTCTCCCTCTACTCTGCTCTTGTGAGGCCCCATCTGGAGTGCTGCGTCCTGGCCTGGAGCCCCCAGCACAAGAAAGAGCTGTTGGAGAGGGTCCAGAGGAGAGCCACAAAGATGATCAGGGGATTGGAGCACCTCCTCTATGAAGACAGGCTGAGGGAGCTGGGCTTGTTCAGCCTGGAGAAAAGAAGGCTGCAGGGTGACCTCATCGCAGCCTTTCAGTACCTAAAGGGAGCCTACAAAGAGGAAGGGAATCAACTCTTCGAAAGGATTGATAACTGCAGGACAAGGGGAAATGGTTTTAAGTTGAGGGAGGGGAGATTTAGGTTGGATGTCAGGGGGAAGCTCTTTACTATGAGAGCGGTGAGGTACTGGAACAGGCTGCACAGAGAGGCTGTGGATGTCCCTTCCATCCCTGGAGGTGTTCAAGGCCAGATTGGATGGGGCCCTGGGCAACCTGGTCTAGTATTAAATGGAGAGGCTGGTGGCCCTGCATGTGGCAGGGGGGTTGGAGATTCATGATCCTTGAGGTCCCTTCCAGCCTCGGCCATTCTGTGATTCTGTGAAGTAAGCAAACAAGATTAAACAAACTTCAAGTATTGCTTAAAAATGTCAGACATCCTGAATATTTCTCTAAGGGCGAGTGACTTCAGGTAAGTAGCAAAAAAAAAAAAAAAAAAAAAAAAAAAATTAAAAAAATTCAACATAATTAAATGTCATAACTGGCAGCTAAAATAGGAGCAACTTATACATTTATAATAGGAAAATAAATCTTGGACTTCAGATGTTAACATTTCCTATACCTGAATATTCCTCTACTGCAGAGAAATCAAACTGAAGCACAGCAGAGATAATGTCTTTGATTCACACATACCAATTATTTTCCTACTCCTAGCTACAAAAACACCCTAATGCCACCTAGATCAAATAACTACTTGAAAACATTATTGGAAAAAGTAACAGTTTTTTCACTTCTTTAGAAAAAAAAAATAAATGGAAGCACCTGGGGAAAATAAATGAGCAAGAATATTCCCCACATTTCAACTCCTTCAGTCACTTTGCAAAACCAGAGTTTACAAAGAAAGGTTGTAACATTCATCTGAATCAGCACCCACTGTATAAGACAGACACCAAAAATCAAATGCTGGGATAAAGACCTGAGAGGTCTCTCAGGTCATCACCTCCATCTCATTCTCCCTCATCACCTTCACACACATCTGGTTCCCCTAAATATTGCAAAAATGAAGACTGCCTCTTGACTGTCCAATGCAACTGCTGTTGTACTTCAGAAGCTCTTCAGCTTCTCTAACACAGTTAACACTCTAAACTCTAATCAGGGGGATGCCATTTCATCACACAATGCTGGAAAAACATGGTTTATCTAACATGGAACGATAAGAAAAGCATGCTGCACCACGTCTTGTGTACCAGCCAATGACAAAGCACAGTACCTGCCTCCTGAGCAAACACTTGGCAAGAGTAAGCATTATGTGAATAAGCACCATGATCTATGGTGAACTTTCTTGTTAGTATATAGCAGGTGTTACCCATCCAAGTGATGTCTGATCAAATATCGCAAATGTATTGCAAATACATTTCTTTCAAAATAGACACAGCTTTTTTGGACAAAAGCTAGCCAGGTAGCCAAGAGGGAATTATGCTTTACAATGAAGAGTTTTAAATGGTTACTTCACGTAGGCAGTCTGGCAAATAAGAACAAGGAGGAAGTTACTAGAATTTGCTGCTTTTTGGTTTTGCTTATGACATTTAAAAACATTGTATTATTTTGTACTTACACATTAAATAAGTTTGAAGTATTACATAAATGAAGATATTGTTGCAATAATAATTTAATGCAAACAAACTTCATTCCAGCTTTACAACCTAATTAACAGATAGAAAATAAGTTTACCTGCCCAAGACTACCACAAGAGCTCCACATTAAAGCCCAAGAAAAATTCAAGTTTCAAAGGCTTTTCAAGCCTGCAAGATGACGTTTCTCTTCTGAAAGACATAACACAACACTGCATAAATGTGCAAAGCACAATTCCAGCAAGCAGTCAAAGCAGCTTAATGCCCTTTTTAGTTACAGGGCAGAAGATGAGCTGTGACCAAAGAAAATATCAAGGAGCAAGTATTTCAAATTTCAGTGCTAAGAGTATTAATAACATAAAAATAGAAAGATAATTACACTGGAAATTAAAGCCGTTCTCACCACCTAGCAAGAAATAGTATACAGCTACTGCTCTTCTTACAACAGAGCCTGTAGTGGGAAAACAAAAAGCAACACAAGCTAACAATTCTATTGTAGATAATTCTATGCATAAAGTCTGTGTAAAGGGTCAGCATTTTAATGAAATCCTCCTGGTTTATTATACTTTTTTTTTTCCCTTCTCCTTCCATCCAGCTGAAACACTGACATGCTTCTGAGGATGAACCTATAAAGCATTCTGCCAAGAGAGCTCTGAGACTGGGGTATGTAAAGTCACTAGAGGCAAAATGAAACAAGCTGATTGGAATTTCAGCTTTCACTGAACAATCTGTTCACCAACACAAGGAAAAAGCTGATCACATTTGGACTTTGGGGATTCTTTTTCTACCAAAAAGAATTCAAGCTGCTGGAAAAGTATGCATGTGTGCTACAAACAACGAACACTCAAAGTGAGATGTGCTGAAGACTTTCCCTCCGTAAAAACATTACTGCATTACTCAATTACTGGATTCACCAAGCATACTAAAAAACTGCTCAGCAAGTTTAAGGACTGAAGCACTCAACCACAGTATTAATAAGACAGTCTCACCTAGATCGATCCAGTAGATGAATTAATTTAAATACACAAACTTGCAACATTTTCCCATGGCACTATACTTTATTTCGGTGTGTCCATAGCACCACTGGCAACTCTACAGAAACATTAACACAAACCTTCTCCTTCTGAGTATCTGCAAACTGTTCAAAGCCTAACTCAGACCTACCTGGTCACTCCTCAGAAAGAAGAGCAACCTGAACACACTGACAACAGCCCTGTCTCTATTCATGCTTTTGCCACCTCAAAATGGTGACGGACTTGTGGTTCCAAGCAATCTTGTTGCAGGCACTGTTCTGCCAGGTACAGTCTTTAAAGAAATCTTCTGCTTGCCTGAGATAAAAAAAACTTTTAATTTCAAACAACCCCCTGCCATTCTCACTGAGGAAATCAAACTGCCGGCATTTGGATTTACGATACAGGCAACTTTCATAATTTGTGCTATGAATAAGGATACTGCATAGGTTCTAAAAAAGAAGTCCCAAGTATGCCTGTAAAAACTTCCTTGAGGAGCATTTATATCTCCCAGTACATGTAGAAATGAGGCCATAAATAAAAAATACGTGCCACTTTAATAGGTATCGGATGATCAACAGTTTTCAAAAGTGGAAAAAAAAAGCTATCTAAACAGATACTCAAGGGCGCAAACACATATGCTTCCTTAAATTAAAGCATGTTCAACATGAAAGCCAAACTGATAAAGTCTCAAGACAGTGACTCACCCCTTCCTGGAAAAACCAGTAAAAAGGTCAGATGTTTAGGAACCAGACAATTGCTGGAAAAATAAAGACAAATATTATTTCTAACTAAAACTCGATACAATTGTTTTCATTCCAGAGCCTGAGGTAACCACACATTCAATAACCAGCCACTCAACCCTTACGTAAGTTCCCACTTGGAAATCACAGCGGTCTTCACAAGGAGATAAGCTGCACAACCTCCTTGTGAAACACTGCCCCCTCACAGAGGTTACCTGTGGCAGTACCTCACGGCAGAGGAGACGCACATTCCTCTCATGCATCTGGAAAATGGCGCCATTGGGGACTTCAGCCACAAGACTCTTCCCTTGCACACACTTACAGACCACGTGAGCAAGAGCACTGAATTCAACGGGAGAACTGCTTGCACTCTTTGGATTAAAGAAGAAATCTGAGAAAAGCAACAAGTTTCATCTCATAAGCATCTACATATTAAACAGAGTATCATCTTAAACACAGAACATGTTACCGCGTTGGAAAACCAGTTTGTGAAACATTAAGATTCAAAACCACAAAAGAATTTCCTCATAGAATATGGCCTGCAATGTAGAATTATTTTCAATGGCCTGGGTTCTTTTTAGCTGTTAAAACAAATTAGCAGTTCTAACAATTCAGTGACTACATAACCACACAGAAAGGTTTCTCAGTATCAAATTGTTCTTAAAACACAAACTAAAACCTTCAGTCACATTAAAAACCAGTTTTCCAATGAGAAACTATCAGAACAGAAATACACAACATAACACTTATTTTTGAAGTCAATTTTTTCTTACATTCTGTTGATGTTTTCCATTTAATTTGTGATGCCGTAATTCAGTGACATTAAAGATTAGACAACATAACCATACAACTTAACCTCTTCTACACAAGTAGATTATTGAAAAACAAGAGCATTGAAAGCATAAGAAAAAATAAAAAGAACAGCTTTGAAAATCTACTGCTGCAGCAGACATAATTTACTATTTTAATAAATAGAACCCTGTGGTAGGCATGCAGTAGATGAAGTTTAAGGGATGATTAGAAAGAGCACATCATCAATTACACTTTGATCTGTCTTTGGTCAAACGTAACTAATTTCTAAAACAGTACTCTATGATGCCAGTCATTTCTTAATTATAAAAGATGATGTGCTTCTGGCCCCAAGGAGCTCACAACAGCAGCATCATTAAATCTTCAGTAGCTATTCTCTTAAACTTATAAAATCTAAGGGCACAAAAGCCCCCAGCAAAACTCCTGCTTTCAATATTTATCAAGAGGTGAGAAACAGATGGCTAGACTGGTTTTACAGACTAGAAATGCTCTGACATGGTATTCAACCTCTTCTCCTGCCAACTGCTATTAAGAGGTTCACAGAGGCTCCAAACACAGAATGCGCATCAGAAGTTGAAAACACCCCTTCTGATTTATTTTTACTTTATTTTTCTGGAAGCAGCACTAACCTCTTTAATTAATTTCCAGGGAAGTTACTTCAATAACAAACGTGCCAATCACACACTGAGTTTTGCTTGCTTCCACTCATTAAGCCAAGAATTTCATTACCAACCACCCTCCAGACTCAGAGCACAGTGAGCCTTCAGTGCCAAAACAAATGCGCTGGACATTCAATTGAACTGAACCAAAACCCAAGATGACAATAACCACATATGTTTTGTTAAATCTAAGTGAATATTATTTGCACACTTCATGCCCAGTCCAAGAACAACTCCAGACGTACAGAAACACATATATTGAACAGAGGTTTGTGCTGCAGGGATTCTCTAAAAAATCAGAAATCGCCATTTTTATTTTGAAAGCTTCAATCTGCTAAAAACAATTTTAGTTCCATCTATCTATTCCTGCCTTTGACATGCAGTGCTCTTTGACAGAAATCAGTCCGGGGCACCACACCATCCTGCCCAGCAACACGTGTACCCTCCGCGTGCCTATGAGGCAATCGCAAGCACAATGCACTGGGGGAGAAAAAAAAACTTATTTAAAAAGCTAAAATGCTGGAAAGTGTATCTAAAAGATCAGCAGCAAATTTTACTACCAACAAAACACAGATGTGATGCTTGGCTATTAATAACTCACTTTCATCAGATGATTATTGCTTTACAATTATCACCTATGAAAAAATTAAACATTACACACAGGAAATCTTAAGAGCACAGAGCACAGCAGTCTAGCCTCAGAAAAATACAATTTCAGCTCAATTACAGCCACCAAGAGCCAAGACCTTCTTGTTCTCAATACCATCTCCTACCACCAACAAAAGGCTGTCACACAAAGCAGCTCACTGGAGTATCTTGGATTTAATGTGAACATACCATAAAGCACACAATGCAGAGTGACTGCAAAGATAAAGGAACCAAAAAGAATAAAACTCTCTGTGAAACAATACTTTCAAAACTCATCAAAATTCGTTGTGACAAAAAAGGTGCAAAAGGGGAACATCTTTCACACAGTGTAGAAAAAAAACATAAAACAAAGTGACAGAATTCTAACAACAGAATGGCTTAAGCATATCAGCATTCATTTTATCATTACTGGCTCACATGATTTTACCTGGCATTACCAAATGAAGTACATTCATACCTGAAAGCAGTTAACACAAGAGGCAGGATGCTGTTCAGCTAAGACATGCTGCAAACACAACACGCCTCCAATGCTTCAGCCTACACAGAACACAACAGTGTCAGCCACTGCACACCTGTGTCAGACAGCAGTGGTTTTCCTATAAAAACAGCTGCTTTGAAGGCAAAAAGCCCAATAACCTAGCATATAAAACAGCAACTATGGAATTTAAGAGCCAGGAAATATTGGCAAGCCAAAGGACATCTTTCTATTGCCATGTTTCTGACATAACCACAGAAGATAGTTCAAACAGAAGCAGCACACGCAGCATTTTAACATCAAAGAGTACCACGTAAGTACTGGACATAAGTTGCTCTTCCTAATCCCCTAAATCTTTTCATGGATACCAATTTCTCCCTGAATATCCACATACACTTCTTACTTTATAAAAAGTTGCATAGAGACTCCACTAAAAACAAATTGAAAACAAATCAGAACATCAAATCGGCACCAAATACCAAAAGTCTGCATGAAGAGATACAGAAGAGCCCGATGCAAAATCATCAACATAGAAGCGAAGCCCACAGTGCTTACTTGCCTATATATGCCTGTTTGCAAACGTTTGTGCAACACTTAGAAAAACTGCCATCTAGACGCCAGCCCTAACCTGACCAACTCCATGGCATAAGCACAGGTGTGAGCACTACGAAGGGGAGCTCCAGGCTCCACGGTGACCTGCAGCGCACAGAGGTGTGAGCAGCCCGCTGCCAAGTGGGGCAGCAGTGAGACAGGGAAAGGGAACGCTGTAGTAATACAAGCACGTCTAACACTGAGCCACTCTTCCTTTGCAGCTCTGTCTTCAAAACTCAAGCACACTGTCCTTCTGTTTTTAGACTAAACAGAATCTAATTTTTAATAAACTGGCAAAAAAAAAAAAAAAAAAGTATTTGCCTAATTACCAAAAGAATTCTTTCCTATTCTTTTCAATTGGTACAAGAAACAGTGACCAGTTTTCTAGCTAAGAAATAATTTCATAGTTCGAAGATATAATTTTTCAAACAGAGTGATCAAATTCAAATAAAAGAAACCCATTTAAAAGGTGCACATAAATGTAAAAACCTGCGCTGTCAGCAGTCAGTGACACACTTACAAACAGACAGCTTGGAATACAGATAGCTCTTAAGGTGCAGATGTGGATGTCTCCTAATATCAAGAAAAAGGGGTGTTAAATTTTACTGAAACAAAAGAAATTGCATATATATATATATATATATATAAATATGCACATAATATATATATACTTTTAGGTAAAATGCTAGCTTTATTTCTTCAAACCAACACGTTCAAATTAGTGACTTTGGGAAAAAAAAAAAATAGATAAAATTATAGTAGTTTCCTGACATTAAAATAAATGTCTGCTATTAAAACAAAGCCTGAAGTCGAAACCTTTTTGCATGTGTTTCTTAAATGTTACTCGCAAAACTGGCTACAAGATTGCTACCGTTTTGATTTTTGTCACTCACAGCTGAACAAAGAAATTTGAGGCAACCAAAAGAAGACCAGCAACACACAGCAAAACATTCCGTGTTCTGCACAGCACCAACCTGTGACCCTCTGCCCGAGGCACACACAGGCACCAAGGACAGACACACCTGTGCTGCCCACGAGAAGCTTTTTTACTCCCTAGAGTTAGTGACACGAGCTTCACATTTCAGTTCTGTTACAGCACCGCCGTTCGCATTTCACGAGTGCGTTTTACCTGAGTTCCCAGCTCACCCACAAAGCCCAGCTAGGTGCGAAGCACGCACAGGAGCCCCGCACGGCACGGCCAGCGGAACGCCCGTTGCCGGGCACATCTCTGCTCCTCCGCGACGCTGCAGACGGGCGCAGCTCCACAGCCAGCAATCGCTGGTAGCTCCGAAAGTGGAGGAACGGAACTCAAGCCGCAATACTTCGAGCGCCGTAAAACCGCCCCGGGTGCGCGTTTATGCGCTTCACGGTCTTCGAGAGCAAACGCACGGAGCGCGAGAGCCTTGAACCTAGGGCCGCACGGCCCCCGGCACCCTTTTTATCCCATCCTTCTAGCTCTCGCCGCCAGTCCCAGCCGGAATCCGAAGGCGACACCGGCCCCGCGGCGCCGCCCCGCAGCTGCCCGGCCAGGCCGTCCCGGAGAGCTGGGAGCCAATGCAGGCAGGCACAGCGAGCGCAGCGTCCCCGTGCCGCGAGCAAATCGCAATTCAAGGGAAAGAAAAGAAAAAAAAAAAAGCAACACAATACGGCGTTAACCGACGTTCTGGGCCGCGCTCAGAGACAAAGCTCCACACGAGCTGCTTCCAATTAAGGGGGCCGCCCGTAGAGATTTACTCCCGGAGCCGCTCGGTGCTTTCCGGGCACGGCGCGGCCGCCTCCCTCGGCGCGGGCGGAGGCGCGGCCCCACCTGAGGGACCGTTTCGGTCCCCGGGTGGCCGCCAAGCGGCGCGTGCCCCCGGCCCGCTCCCCGGGCGCCATGGCCGCGCCGGCGGCGCGCGCAGCAGAGCCGGACGAGGCGCTGCCCCGCGCCCCCCGCCCCTCCTCGGCGCCCCCTCCCCGCCGCCCGCCCCACCTCCCGCGGCCGCCCCCCCTTCGCCGCCCCCTCCCTGCGCCCCCCGGCCGCCCTGCCCGCCTCGGCCCTGCCCCGCCCGCTCCCGGCGCCGAACAAAGCGCCTCGCGGCCGCTCCGCGCCCCCGGGGAAACCGCCGCGGCAGACGAGGGGAGGCGGCGGATCCCAGACACAATGAGACGAGCCGGGACTCACCCACAGCTCCGTGCCCCAGCTCATGGCGGCTCCGCGGGCGGCGGCCGGGATCGGGGTCGGTCGGAGGCGGCCGGAGAGAGTCCCGCCGGGCGGCGGCGGTGCCCCGGGTCAGCGGGGAGAAGCGAGAAGCGGCGGAGCGCGGACGGCGTCGCGGCGAGCTGCAGCCCCGCCCGGCTCAGGGAGGAGAGCCGCGGAGGAGACTGGGAGAGGGGCGGGCCCGGCCGAGGCGGCGGGGGACGGCGCGGGACGGGGCGAGGCGCCTCTCCCCAGGGCGCCCCGGAGGCCGGCGCGTCGTCCTGCTCCTCCCGGCCTCCGCCCGCCCGCGACGCCCCGCGGTCCCCAGAGCGCCCCTCGGCGGCGGGGAGGGGAGAGAGGGTGGGGGCCCGAGGCGCCTCCCGCCGCCGAAAAGGGGCGCGAGGGCGGCGGCCGTCCGTCGGCGCGGGGAGAGCGGCGGGAGGAGTGGGGAGCGCCTCGCGGGCAGCGCGAGCCCCGGCCTTTGTGCGCGCGGCGCTGAGTCACGGCGCGGGGCGGCGCCGCGCACCTGCGGCCCGTTGCGTCCGCGTCGATCGCGCGGTGAATGATAAAGCCGCGTAGTGCGCTGCTTTCCTCCTGAAGTCAGCCCCGCGTTTCTCATCCTCCACGGAGCGGGTCGATGATTCACGCGGTTGCACGACGGCACCTGGAAAAGAAGGGGCGATAAATCCTAGAATAAATTTTTTCCACCAAGATGGCTGTTAGAAAGAAGGTAAAGACTGACAGCCACCACAACTGCTCTCACAAAAAATCCTTTCTCATCATTCAGGGTGCTCTGAGGCAGTGCCCTCATCACCACACACCTGGGCACACTCAGCTGCACACACACATTAACCCAAAACGCGTTGTGCCCATCTAAAAGCATCACGCTGGCTGCACTGAGGGCTCTAGCAATGCAGCACTGCTGAACAGAGCTGATCGGTATGTGCATGTTGTCGCACAGCGCTCAGGAAGAGCAAATCACTTTTAAGCACTGCATGCTTAGGCCAGTGCTGTGCTCCCTGTTCACACGCGCTTGTATGAGAGTGTTAAAGAAAATGGGACAGGCATTACTACAGCAGCCTCTGTGCCACACGTAATGTAGGGCCACAGAATGGGGAGAGAATGAGGAGAGCTGGGCATGTGCAGCCCTGCAGGGAGATGGAGAGCGAGTGGTGCCTCCGTTGCTCCTAGGGAGGAAACACGTTTCTCCATCTAATTGGGACCCTATGTTAATACACTGAAAAAGTCTGTTTGCCCTGTGCTGCACAAGATAAAGGCTTTCATTATGACCTAATGCAGGTTTTTTGGTTTTTTTTTTTTTGTTTTGTTTTTGTTTTTCTTCTTTCTCCATACTACAAGATTCCAGAAATTCAAATGCAAAAAGCATATGCTTTGTTAAAAGCGTATTTGAGAGGCTGTATGAGTATTTGCATTGAAAAACAACACTTCACAACTGGTCCCTGATTTTTGCTTGCTTTCAAGTTGCAGTTCCTCCTGACCAAGAGATACATGTGTACACCTGAGGTGTGCACACAGGTGTGCTTTCACATTCACTTCAGCTAGGAGCCAGTGTCCCAGGTGCAGCCCTGCCCAGAGAGATGCATGCCTATACTGCACCCCTCTCTGGCTGTAAGGGAAGAGCAGAGCACCCGCTGCATCTCTGCAGGGTGCTGTCAGAAACGCTGTTGTCAGTCATCAAGGATTTGGATGTTGTTCCCATTATCACAAAGTAAAATTAGAAGTAGCCCTAGATATAACCAAACAAATATTATCATGCAGATCTTTTTTCCTCCTGGTTGCATTTCTGAAAACATGAGTATTCAGAAAAAAAGTCTGTAAAAGTCTCAAAAAGGACTCAAGAAAGGAAATACATGCAGGACATACAGAAGAAATAGCATGCAGCACAGGCTCCATGACAAACTGCACTGTTCTGATATCCTTGTACATCATTATAACTTTCTGGAACATGATAACAATGAAGTAAATTCCCTGCTGCATTTAGCTGGTTTTCCCCATCACTGAGTAATTACACAGGCTTTAACAGAAAACTGCCCAATTTTGGTTTAGGCCAAACCTACATCATTCTATTTATTACAACTGGTATATATTTCATTAATCCTGTTCACCTCCCAGCAGAAGCTAGTTGGGTTTACAAGTGTACCACAGGATATTATGTTGGCAGACTCACAACCAGCATGATTAACTTGGAGTGGCAGAGCTCTGTCTGGCACTCCCCACAGGCATGCATCCTAACAGAGTAGCAGTTCAACTTCCCATGGTCACAGAAAGCAGCGTGGCCAACAAATTATTTCCAAATACCTCCCTTCTCAGTGTGAGGTGCCACTAATCTTTTTCTCTGCCAACCAGAAGCATACCAAAATTGGATTTTCACTCCACAAAGAAATGTTGCAGAAGCTCATCATCTCTTTTTGCTTTGAAGCCAGAAGAATTTAGCTGCATCCCTTTATTTATACATGCATTTCCCTCCACCATCAGCACGCCTAGTGCTCTAATTTCTAAAAATATTAACATTAACACCACCTCTATGTGATGAGCACACAATCATTATTTCACAGCTAAGAAAGTATCAGAGACAAAGGAACCCTGACACCTTTCCTTGCACTGCTGTCTCCACATGGTCCCCAACATGGTCAACAGCACCCAGCAGCTTCCAGCGCATCCATAGTTAATACACTTGGCTAGGCTCAGCTTTTTTTTTTTTTTTTTTTTTTAAATTTTTTAAATTTTGAAGCAGAAAAACAGCTGAATTTAGACCACACCACCTTTGCTTTAAGGCAGAAGTACGACTGCACATAGTAGCACAGCCTTGGCCAGAGCTTAGTGATCTTATTCTAAATATCCCCTTATCTCTGAATTTCTGTGGAAAGAACTGCATCCCCTCCTCTTACATCATTTCCAGACCATACTGAAATAGTCTTGTTTTTCAATAGCAGAAGTGTATCTTTTCTCCCCAGCCAACAAACTAAAGGCACTGCCAGTGATCAGATAACAGGATAAAAGGGTACAACTTGCACCAGCTGTAAGCAGGAGAAAAATAAGAATTTCCATCTGCTTTTATTAAATCCTGCATTCACTCTATTTGCCTGCCCTAAGCTAAGAGCACATCTTTCCAAGACATATGTAGCAAAGGGAAAATGGTGGCAATCAGCATAAACTGGCAATGCACCAACCACAAACATCCTCCGATTTTTTTCAGTGAAGAGAGACTCATGATAATTTGGCAGTTTCTTTCGATAACATACAACTGTAGCCCAAGGAAAAGGCTGGACAATTATTATAGGAACATCAGGGAATGTCTGTAAGTCATGATCTGAAAGTATTATTTTGAACTTTGAATGTTTTAATTATTTCCCTGAATACTGTCACCACCATGGCTGTGCTCCCTTCAGATCTCCATCTAACACAAGTCTTCTCCATTCTCCCACCAACTCCATGTACATTTCCCTATTCTAAAAGAATATTAAGCTAACAAAGTGGAAGAGGAATTAGGTGAATAGGAATGGTCAGTTGTAATCAACAAGCTATTTCAGAAACACTACATTATCTGCAGGCATAAAGATTATTAGTGCCAAGATAATAACTTAAGACATGCATAGCAACTTCCACCTGCATTGGTCAGCCAGCTGCTTTCAAGCAGAGCCTAACAGATTAATGTCTGTAGTCAATACTGAAACACAGAGAGTCTGTCACGGTATAAATTCAAACTGCAGGAGAACGAGTGAAGGAATGAGCAGCTACAGATCAGCACCGCGTATCTTTAGGCTTGTTAAAATATTTAACATCTGACTGAATCGTGTTCAGAAAAAAATGTATTTAGAGTTGTGCAAAACCTGGCATAAAAGGTGATCAGAGTCAGTAGTTAGTCTCCTTACAGGAACTTTAAGCCACAGCTGCGCCGGTACCACGCCTCGCACCCGCAGCAGTACCAGACTCCCAGCTGAAACCATTCCCTGAGCCTGACAGCCACCTGCCGGCAACCAACGGAACGAGCAGGGGAACAACACCGACCCCTTTCTGCCGTAGCCCATCCGATCCCGTTTCTTTGAATCGATATCAGCTGCATTAATTTGAAACTCAGAGGGGGCAGTGAGCCCTCGGCTGCCCTACCTTGCGCACCGCTGCAGGCCTCAGCTTCTCTCCTCCGCAGGACCTCCTCTCAGCAGTCAGCAGCTCGCTGTCAAAGGGTCCTTTCTTTGTTATATATGTTATTATAAGCCCGTGGTGGTACCTCCTTTTCTCATGAGAAAGTGGATGCCCAAGTTGCCTAACGAATTTGCATGAAAAAACTGGCAAAGTATCAGAATACGGAAGGAAACTCAGGGTAATCTGCATATCCAAGAGCATCCTCTTTTTTCCACTATTAATCATTTGTGAGAACAGGAATGTAAATAAATCAACACTGCCACTCATTTCCTTAATGACTTTTCTATTCTATGCAGCAATTGCCTCCCCAGATCTTTCTCTCACAATAATTAAAAAAAAAAAAAAGAAAAAAAAAAGAAAAAAAAAAAGAAAAAAAAAAAAAAAAGAAAAACCCATTACAACTCTATTCATCATCCTTTCTTCCAAAGTGGGATTCTGACCAGAGCTTGTCTACCTAAATTTAAGTGATCCAAATAGACAAAACAAAAAATAAGTCATTTGTCACACACACAAAAATATTTTTCTTCCTACACATCACATTTTTTGAGCTACATTTAGCTAAATTTCAAGACCTCTGCTCTTTGGACTTGAGATGCAGATCAGACAGAAAGGTAGCAAACCGAGGCCTAGGTAAGAGTTGCTTTTCCTTCATCTTAAACACTACTGGTTTTCTCCCATACAAAAACTGGGAAAATAATTATAGACTCAATCTTAAAAAAAAAAAAAAAAAAAAAAAAAATCAAGTTATTAAGTTAAGAACTAAGAACAGAACTTAATTACAGGTTCTGTCAGGCTTCAACACATTATCCACATAAATTTGGCTTTATAGTTTGCTAATTAGACCATATACACGGCTCCGAAACCCACACAACTCAACCTCTAGAGCAGAGCCTGAGGCCAGTACAGCTCTTGCCAATTAGCCTGGCAAATGAGCTGCCTGTTGAAGAAGCTCACAAATGAGTTCCCCACCTGGGGAGCTGGCAAGAAAGAGGCCACACAGAATCCTCCCAGTCATACCACAGCAACCTATAAGCCACATTCTCAACAAACCCAAGGGACTCCTGTGTTTTCCTTTCAAATTCAAAACCATCAAAATCGCAAGAGGTTTGCTACCTTAGCCATTGACTTACAGTATCATTATTCCACAATCAGCTTTGAAAACTCAAAAGTACAGGAAACAGTGATTCTTACCTCTAATAATAACTATATAAAAATATACAAAATATATAAAATATACAAAATATTATATAAAATATACAAAATATATATGAAAGGCTTTACATCTCATTTTCAAAATTTGTCTTTTTGATTCTCTAGCAATTAAAAATCATGCAAGCACCAAATCAAATGCAGAATTTCCTACTCATTTTACCTTGCTGCGTGTTGACCTACCTATACATAAAGCTCAACAGCTACTCAAAGACTTCAACAGCCAAGTCCTCAAAAAAGTTACCAAGTCAAAAATTTGAGAACTAACCTGACTCTCTTGGTTGGACTTTGTAAGTTACCAAATTGGAATTGGAAGCTACAAAAGCATATCTGAACACAGATGCGTAAGAAAATATTTCAGCATTCAGAAGCTTTATTCTTAAAGAAAACTAACTAACTTGAGATCTAAAATGTGCTCTCATAACACCAGTCAATACTGGAGATCTCATTTTAGGACAATGTCCAGTTCTCAATCCCCTTCTCATCTGATTAAAGAAAAACTCCTTAAAACAATGAAAAGTCTTTGTTCAAAGAGACCTACTACCATAACTCTTCCCTCATGACTGTTTGATTCATGTCCTGGAACCTTTTCATCTATAAAGGGAGGAAACAGTAAATGTTTCTACCTGTGTACGTTCTTGATATATTCTGTCATATGCTGAGATGGACCATTTCTATTTGCACTCATGCTGTTCTGCACCTATTTGGGTACAGAAGTTCATCACTTCATCACTGAAATTCAGGTTATAAATGTTTATCATCTTCCTGAGATAAAAGCTCAAATGGTGATTTTGGTCTCAGAACATCAACACTCAAAGCAGATAACATACAATTTTTCAACGTTTTGAGAAAAATGAACTCGCCAACAGCAGATACAATTTAGCCCTATGTTATCACATCCTGCAGACAGATATGATTATGCACTTTTTTCCACATTTAATCCAAAATATATCCCTTGATTTTAATGATATTAGGTAACACTTCACAGTAATCAAAAGAAAAAAAGTGAGAAAGGCCGCTGGGGATGAGCCACTGCTATGGAACTTCCAGCAACGGAAAGTAACCCTTTGCAACAACAGCCTTAGAAAACTCAGGCAGCTGCAGATTTTGGCTCCCATGCAAGAAGGCCTGCACGATGCAGGAGATGCTTGGGAAGGTCGGTCCCTGGCTGCCACAGCACTCAGCAGGAGAAAAATCTTCATGAAAAGGGCTAGATGAACTACTTTGGGGCATCTACCTTAGATTCCAGATCCTCAGAGCAATGGTGAGTGGGAAAGGCAGTACTAATTTCAGGGAAGAAAAATCAGGACTACCTAAACTAATTTCCTGTTTGTAAAGTCTTAGTGTCATAAAATCAAACTTTATTCTATCTGAAAAACAATGTAATAACCATTCAAAAACTGCAAAAAAAAAAAAAAAAAATCCATAAAACTAAAAATGTTTCCCACAATTTCAAGTTTTACAACATTCCAACATAGCGTAAGTAAAAAATAGTTATTCATAATTTAAGGGTAATGAGTTCAGCTGCATACAACTCAGTCAGCAGCCCAGACAGTTAAATTACTGTAAGTATAGAATACAGAACAGAATCAGAGAACACAGAAAACATGTGTAAGTATGTTCTTAAACATGTAAATATATTCTAAAGTAAGAATCAACTACTCCTGTGTCTTTATTTAAAAGATCTGAATTTTACTTGCATGAAAAATAATCTCTCATGCATGAAATCTTGCACTAGTTTGCTGTTTGCATGATAGTAGAAAAAACACCTTTTTCCCCTGCTCATATTCCTTCTTTCATCACACACATTTTGGAACAATTTTGAAAATGATCTCCTTTACAGCAGGACAGGATGGTGAATACCACCAGATTGCTTATGTTACTGTCAGTATCCCATAAATTTAGTTCTCTTTCACAGACTACACTGCTTTCTCAGAAAACCTAAATTTGTACACAAAACAAAGAACATGGAACTTTATTTCTAATTGAGCTGTGGGTTTTCACTCTGTAGGTGACAGAATGAAACCTGAACACAACATTAATCAAACTGAATCCTGCCCCATAACCAACAATCTGAAGTACTGTTCTATTGCAAATACTTTCATCTCCAACAATGACTTTCAGAACAAGCCTGTTTGTCTTTCCAATTACTTACTCTCTCTAAATGAGTCACCATTCCTTGAGTTTGACATGATAACATCTTGTACCTCTGCATGGTGCAGCACCTTTTAATTTTGTACCATGTGAAAGTATTACCTTCAAAGCACAGCATGGACTGTTTAGATACTGACATTATTTACCGGGCAGCAGGACATTGCCCAAACCTAATTAATACCCATATAATGCTTTGGAAATGTATAAAGTTTACAATAACTGACCAGTAACAGTACTGAACTAAAACCAAAACTGGATAGTGAAATAATTTCTACTGAAATGGGTATGGAAATCATTGTAAGGTATACCACACATCAATATAGCTCCAAATGCATTAAGTACTCTAGCTGCTGGCCAAGGAGGGGAGGGGATAA
Organism: Tetrao urogallus; assembly: GCF_951394365.1. Classification (NCBI taxonomy): domain Eukaryota; kingdom Metazoa; phylum Chordata; class Aves; order Galliformes; family Phasianidae; genus Tetrao; species Tetrao urogallus. The sequence continues at coordinate 16,064,919 of NC_136818.1, read as the reverse complement.
ATCAAATGCAGATCTTGCATGGTGAGTGTTCTGCCTCTGAACCAAATGAAAACAGAGTTCATTGCCTTTACTTTAAGTTCTTTCTTCTTTTCTCACAAAGAAACACATCTAACTTATTATAAAGATTAATCACATGTACATTCAACCTTAAAACTAAATGTATTCTTTATCCCATTTAATATGCTTCTTATAAATCGCGATCCCACACATATAAGGCATAGTAACTCTTACATTTCTTTTCTTTACTTTAAGCGGGAAAAGTGTCAATTCTTACCTGAACATTTGCTTCAGGCTGTGGGACAGAAGTCTTCATTCTGTATTCCTGTAGTTGACATTACAATAAAGCACTGCCATGAGTCAAAAACAAACTTCCCCTTCCCCAACAAACAAAACATCATGTGAAATGCATTTCTTCTTCATATTATTCAAATTTATACCAGGACTATCCATACAGCAAAACCCACTTATTGGACATATGACTGATAAATGCAGAGGATTTGGCCTATAAATACAGGAGAATCCTAGCTCTGTTGGATGCACAAATGATTGATGCACGGGAATTGCTGCACGTGGTTAGATTCGTTGTCTCATCATTTTGCTGCAAAATCTTAGTTGCATTCTAGCACAGCTGCACAGAACAGAATCACCTCCAAGTCAAGCATTCAAAGGATCTATTCCTTTCCATAAGTGTATCACCCTAGCATACTTGTTACCTCATTTACACATCCACAATGTAACGCAGACATACAGCTTCATTAAAAGAACAAAATAAAGCCTTTGCAAGAAGGTCAGTTAGTGAAAGCACTCTGAAACAGACTGTCAGAATAATTATGGAAAACCCACTGATGATCTAACAAACTCAACATTTAAGGAAGACACACCACTACATGTTTCTTCTGAGACACAGCAACCACACAGTTTACTAATCCAATTTACACTATAAATATCTGCAGTATCAAAACTCAGCAGTAACATAAATTCACAAACCTCATCTTCACTGAAAGGCAAGCACATGGAAGCACAAGAGCAAAGTAATACAAAATTCCTAAATTTACTGAATGACCGGTGAAGATTCTCCCATCTGCCACCACTAATTGACTTTTTATCCCTGAGCTGAAATGCCTGAATAAATGAAGCGGTCTCAAAATTTAAGCAAGACTATCTATGTAAAATCAGTTCAACAGAAAACTAGCATACATTCTTATTCCCCCAGACCTGTGGTCTTCCCTTTGAAATACTTTCAGTTTTAACGGGACGTTACCTGATCTACAGGACTTGGGGCCAACTTCCCAAGTCATGAAGGTTAGCTTATAAAAATGCACATATACAAAATGCAATTCCCAAGAGAGCAAAACAAGCCAAGAAATATTCTCTGCAAGCACATAACCCCAGTGAACAGCAATGCCATCCAGCAGCACTCAGGTTGAAAAGTCTCTGGTCACAAAAAGTTTTCAGTGGGTCAAATAACAGGAGAGCTTAATTAGTCTTAAATTTCTTCTTTATAAATGCAATGAAGAAGGCAGACTATTCATTAAATATAAAAGCAATTTTATAAAAACACATCAGAATTTTATTGCTTGAAGAATACAGCATATGAAAAAAGCACAAGAATGTCCAAAAGAAAGGTCACAAGGATCCAAACATATTACACCACACATACCAGATGCAGTAAAATGTTAACCTGAATTCTGCATCAGAAAATAAAGGGGTGAAAATATTCCTAATATTATTTAAAAGAAAAAGACTCATTTAAAATAGAAAGGTGTGAAGGTGTTACAGTACAAATTAGAAAAGCCAACACTGCACATTAACATTGTATCACTAGACTAGATTTTCTACCTTTGGTACTTAAACCTTCACAGAAAACCACTTCCTTAATCAAACCTTGCCTAACGCATATCATATAGTAGCTGTGAAAGGTTTTTCGTTCATTTTAACTTAAATATTGAGATACGTTTCTGAGTTTTCACTGCATGAATGCATTTAAGGAAGTGTTCACATTTACTCTATATGAAACAATGCATCTCACACTTAAAAGTCACTAAGGGACTCAGACCTGAATATATGCCAATTCTACCTTGTTCAGACCATTATGTAAAAATGGACATGATGTTTTCCATTTATATCCTCACACAAACAGACTTGCTGCCCTCCTCAGGATCTGTGACTAGAGCAACCTGCTGAGGTCTTAGGTTAAAATAAACAAACTGCATTATTACAGAGCTATGAGATCATCTACAGCAGTATGCAAGTGGCTTTTCTAGTCTGCTCAGATTAGAGTACCAGAAGATATGCCAGTATTACTTCAAGTAACACATTAAAACCCAGTAATGGACACTACTGTGCTTTATTTCAACACAAAGAACAGCCGCTTATCCATTAATCAACAGAATTTTCAAATCAACTATCAAAAGGACTGCTACAGTTCTGTTCCATGTCTTACCCATCACTTTTGGGGAATACTTTGTCAAAAACCTGGACTTACCTACAAACCAATTTGAGTGATGAAAATGTTATCTTTCAAAGTATTTTAGTAATCCAGCAGCAACCTAGTGTGGAAAACATTAGCATTACGCTGACAACGATGACTTATCAAGGTTAAATAAAATCCCTCTTTTATTGTAAGCATGCTCTTAGCTTCAGCTTTTGCCTTCATAGGCTCAAATCATTCCCAGTTACATCAGTGGAACCAGAACAATTCTGTTTCATCAAGTTCCAGTTTTATATTTCAACAATATGAACATATCTGGACTACGCAATAACATCAACAGTTAACATTAAATTGGAGCGAAACAATAAGAAGAGTTAGTTTCCCAAAACGGGCAGTCTGCGAAGTAAAATATTCAGTCGGGACTGACTGTCAAAGGATGCAGTAATAAAACCATGGGTTTATTTTTTTCCATCCCATACCAAAAAGGATTCAATTTGTACAACTCCTATTAAACATACATTTTCACCAAGCTAGGAAAGATACTGTTTTCAAATTGTAACAAGTGTGGTATTTGAGCATTTATAATATTTATTGCCATATATATCCGCATTTTAAAAAGAACAAAGAATTCAAGACTGTACTATGCTGAACTTGACTTTTTCCCCATTAATGGTTTACCTCTACTGTACCACTCCCCCCCAAAACAATTAAAAATTCTAAGTAAGATTTCATAGTTTAGTTAAAAGGGAAGAAATGCAAATGTGGATTTAGAGCTTTTTGTATAAATCTCACTATATTTTATAAACTTGTTGTTTATTGTAACACTGTTTATTGATCAAATAAGTGACGCACTGCTATCTAAAATTTCCATATACACCATTAAAAATCCAAAGTCGATATGATACTGAACCTTAAATCTTCAAGAGTTCAAAAAAAGACAGTTTATACATGTACAGCACACAACAGCAGACACCCCTAGAATACCAACTGCCAGTCCATGATGCATACAAACTTACAGGTAAGCATTCATTTCACTGTTTTCATTGTGCAGGAAAAATATTTCTTAGTGAAGACAGAAACCCAGCTGGTGAATTTCAGATATCATCTTCATCATCTTCATCCTGAGAAGATCCTGCCTGATTGGATGCACTGGCTGAGGCAGCAGCAAGCTGCGCCTGTTGAGCTGCTTGTTGCATCTGCAGCCACTCTTGCTGTGCCAGTTCTGCTTGCTGTTGTCTAGCCTAAAGACATGAATTTAATTGTTAAGGTCATACTATATAACTTGTGAAGAATCTCTAGCACACTGTAGCTAAAAAAGCAGTTTTATCTGCACCTGCAGATTCCTTTTATATAATTTTGTATTAAATGTGCACACAAAAACATATCCAGAAATACCTTCATTATTCCTACTAGCTATATTTACTCTTCCTCTGAACATTTAGAGGATTTATGCTTTCCAGAACAAGTACATTAGTCCACACCTCTTTAGTTTCATTGTAAGGATTGTGCTGAACCTCTTACTAATGGAAAAATTAAGACAAGACAGAGCGAGAAAAAAATACAGGGTTCAGTTTCAAGGCCTGTTAGCATTCAACCACCGTTCAGAGATGAGAACAGTCCTACTCTGCTGATTACAAACAGAAAGTTTGCAATCACAAAGTAATCCAGTTGCATCCCTGCCCCACAGCACATAGTATTACAAAAACAAAAAACAAAACAACAAAAATAATCATGGAAATGAAGAACGCCATTATCTTACTTTGCTAAGCCATCTTTGGAAAACAGAGCAATCTAAGCTCTTCTTAAATAAGGACAGACAGCTTGAAACGTCTTTGTTACAGTAGAGTACATTATCTGTACTTCAAGGTACAAGATGTTCTAACCAAGTCCTTCAAGTAGTTCACACAGTACCTTCCCATTTTCCCATTTAGAGCATTTTCTCTTGTTTTTCAGCAACTATTTTTGATTTCAACGCTGTGTTAAAGTTTCAATTTCTGTTTTGAATGAACATTAGAAGAAAGTTTTTTAAATTAAAAGCCTTCAGTATTCTTTACTTGCTCACCAAATTTTCCTTTCTTTTTTCAAAGCATCAACAAATCAGCTTTTCAGACTTTATGACACCAAAAGATGGTGCTTCAGAAAACAGTGATCAAAACCAGTTTACCTATTTAGTATACATGAAAACAAAAAACCTTCCTATGTAAGAAGTGTCGCACTTTCTCAGCCTGTTCAGCACCTCCCAGTGAGGGCTTTTCAGTATTTTTAAGTGGTAGCCAAGTTAAAAAGGTTGGAAAACAAGACATTGTAAATTTGCAGCATCTGCACACATAGCAAAGGCATAAATATTGATCACATACAAACTAACAATAGCCCTCCCCACTAACCTTGCTACAATTAAGCTGACTGTACACTTACTGAAGTAATACACAGGAGCACACCAGCAATCAGAGGCCTGGCACTTCTCACTGGATGGATCATTTTGTCACTATCATTCACATCATTTACATAGAAAAATTCAAATTTCTTCTCTGAAAGAGTGGTCAGACACAGGAACAGACAACATTGTTGAATGTGCTCATGAAACATTTAGATGTGGAACTAAAGGACATGGTTTACTGGGGGAAATTGGCAGTAGGTGGATGGTTGGACTGGATGGTCTTGGAGGGCTTTTTAAACCTTGGTGATTCTATGATTCCATGATCATTTTAAGTCTTTTCAAAAGCTGCAGCAATGAAAAATTCCACTGAGTTGTATTGACTAAGAAGCCGTATCAGCTCGTGGGGTAGACTGAACTCATTTATTGAGCAACCCATTTACACAGGAACTTTAGAAGCAATCTTTAGTAAGGAAGCCTTAAAAAAAACTCCTTCTGTTGATGACCTCATCTTACAGATACTTTTAGACATGTGTGAATATCAGGAGGAACAATTAGACTGACTTCAAATATTCACTATCATCCTAGTACAGACTTAAGTATAAATCAATTATGCTAAATTTAAGTAAATTAAGTATAATTTAATATAATATTAAGTAATATTTGCCACATTATAACATAATACTTCTAAAAATCATATTAAAAAAAATCAAGACAATTTTGTTAAACCAGCATGTATTGTCTTTAATTTAGGCACAGTACTATAGAATTTGAAATAACACAAATGTATTTCACGTGGTCAATTCTGTATATAAAGTGTGGCCTACATAAGGTAGCAATGGCTTTAGCATTCTTGTTTTATGTTACTTAGCAGGTTGTATCCCTTCAACTATCTTTGTTGTTCCATATATCTATCATTTTTTTGTAGACTATATGAAGTTTTTGAACAATAGTTTAAAAAAAAACAAACACGAAAGCCATGAATCAAGCTAACTATTATATATAAATTAAACCTTGAATCAGAAGCAGCCATATTGGTCTTTCCAATAATAGTAAAATCAAAAAAAGTCCTCCCTAGTTCAATGCATGCTGACAAGAGCCTTATGCATGCTGAAGCTTTAGTTGGCAAAAAAATTAATCATGCAAATACGATTAACATAGTTGGCACCTTATAACACAAAACCAACAGTTATGAGGTGTTTCAGCAAGATAAAAGTACAGTTAAGTGGTTGGAAAGGAGGTCATAGTAATCAGGCATAGTAACAAACAAAGCAAGCCTCAAAACAACAAAGCAAGACTCATAGACTGGGTAAGAGAAAACAGAAAGCAAAGATTATTTTCACATCATTTAGTTTAGAGAAAGACTGTCTTGTCATACTGGGAACAAGACAGAAAGACAGCGTAGAAGGATAAATAAAATTAGCTTTTAGTTGTTTAAACTTGGAAATGTTTACTATCAGGTAAAACTGGGATGAAGGAGTATTTGCAGGCAAATTCTCTTCCTGTGCTTCAACTGCCTCCTTAAAAATTTATGCATGAATTAACTCAAATAGAATCTTGCCATGAGTAAATAAAGATGAGAAAGGACAAATTAGAATTTTTTAACAATTGTTTCTTTCAAAGCCTCAGTGATTTGTGCACTGATGGTCACAAACAGAAGAGATATTCATGTTTTAAATGCAATTTTTAAAAATGGTAATTCCTAGAACAGCACCTCCATTTTTTATTTCCTCAGCTAACTAGTTCTTCATGTATTACTGCAATACAATGGAAGTACTTGTCTCAGTAGTAGGGGAGGAAAAAAATCCTTTCTAAATCTAGAGCATAAAATTTGTATGTGTCAAATTGCAGGAATAACCACAAACAGTATCCTCCTTACTGACCTGACTTTCTGTAATACAAACAGGACAAGAAGATCAATAGCACCTTGGATGCTATAGCAGTCAACAAGGAAAGGAATACTTCTAGGTGTGCGTACACGTTTTCGCAGCAGTAGATCCACCGCATTAATTATTACACCCTCATCTGTGTAAGTGCTGCGTTGCTTCACTTACTTTTGCAAATAATTCCTGTTGCTGCCTTAGAAGCTCTTCTTCCGGAATGCCGAGGTTTTCCAAGCGTGAACTGGCCTTTCTTCTCTTTAGTGCTACGGTTTTGCATTCTTGTAAGACTTCTTTTACTTCACTGATATAGGAGCCAAAGCCCAAACTTTCTAGTGCTAGAAAAAAAAAAAAAATTATCTTTTAGAAAGCTTCTGATATCAGATACCTACATACATTTACCCTAAACATGCATTTCTAAAAAAATAGAAGGCATTTGATCATTTTTCTGTCACTTGTGATGAAAAGCTATGTTCATGAGAACATCTGACAGCTACTCTCCCTGCCTCTTCTTCTATGCCCTCTAAAGAGGGCATGCTAGAAATATAAAGTTTACTGAAGTGCAAGAAGTCCTGGCTTGCAAAGCACTCAGGACTCCCAGATTCATTTTACTAGAGAGGCATTACACTTAGAAGGCCTCCATCTTCATGTCCTGCATATCAGATTAATACACAAACTACAGAACCAAGATGCCCTATCTGAACAGTGATCCATTAATCTCTCAGTGATTCTGTCTTTCATTTTTGTTGCAAGTCTTCAGAAAAAGTTAAATCATCTACCTATAACAGAGAAAACTTTCATTAAGATAGAAATAAGGACAACAATAACCACAGAAATATGCTTTACCTTTGTATCTGAATACCTGAATTCATTTTCCAGATGCTAACAAGCTAGAGATGTGTATTTTACATAAACAGTTACATACAACTCCTTATTGTTTTGGAATGGAAATCCTTGTATTTATTGCTACATGAAAATGCATTCAGAAGCTAAAACACAGCATTTCAACCTGCCCGAGGAGATGTGAAGAATAGCTGTATTCTGCAACAGCCTTTAAAGGTTAAGAAAGGTTAAAAGCAAAACAGGCAGAACATATGATAAAAGGCATATTTTGACATGCCACTTGCTACTGTATGCCTCCACACACACATACACACACACACCCCAAAGCAGAACAGGCTAGCAATATTACACAGACGCCAACTACTTAGAAACAAGCCCCAGTTTCACTCAACACCTGGTTCATTTCCAATAGTTACACAAGTCTGAGTTTTCCTTATAGAATTATACTTGTTTTAATATTTATCCTACTTTAGTTCAACCTTACATAATAAACTTTCCAAGAAATCACACTCAAATAAACTATATAACAGTAAATATGAACAACATTATAAACAAACTCCGATTTACAGTAGGTCAGACTACTTTTTAACATGTTTCTAAGTGCTCTTTTCCTACCCGTAACTGAGGGCACGCCATCACAGTAACACAGAGCCACTCTGTAAACTTGTGGCTTCCAACACATACAAGGAGACAATCAACGCGCTGCCTTCAACCTAGCAGCACACTGCAGCAGGACTGCCATGCTTTTAAGAGATTTGGCAAACATTTTGCAAGTGACTTAACATAATACCTATTTCTTAAGAAAAATGAAGTTCAGAGACGAACCAATTTAGAGATAATTAAATTACTCCAGACAGCATGCCAGTTCAACCTCAGCCCACGCAGACACTGGAACCATTTCAAATTAGTCCACAGTTTCTATGAGAATCACCAAAAGCCTTCTCTAACCTGTTTAATACAATCTCAGCAGAGAGGAGGCAAACATATCTGATGGTGCAGAACTGGTTCTCTAAGCAGCCTATTAATATTAAGGAACTCATTTAATTTTAAAATGTAAACAGTAAATTCATTCAACTATTCCAAACTCAAAGCTTTTCCTTTTTAGCATTGAGAGCTCTACAAGTCGAACTTCACTAAGATGAACTATCACAGTGAATACACAGATGTTCACCAAAAGAATACTGATACATCAGGCTTGGCAATCTGCTGCACTGGAGTATGAGCAGCAACCCAATTCAACGGCAAGTTGTACTTGCAACTTAAGAGAACGGAAATTAATGGAAAGAACTTATAGTTACATACTGAATATAACACAAGGAAAAGTTGCAAAAGAAAAGTGTGATGTAACTATGACAGATTCACACAACAGTTCAATACAAATACACCAATAACATTATGCCTGCTGCAAAGAAATACTACTGGCAGTGAACTTCAGAATTTCACTCTCTTGAAACACACTGTGGCTTCACAGAGCACATGCATGGAAGGAATAAGCCTCTACCTCTTTCCAAAGATTATATACATACATACATATATATACACACACACACACACACACACACACACACATTTATTTATTTATTTATTTCTGAGTACCACTCAGCATGGTACTCAAATGCTGAATAAATGTCTACTTGAGCAGAACTACCCGTTCACCAAAATCCAGAATCTTTCTATTTCTAGAGTGTTAAGTCTACACATTTATTCAGGCTGCTGAAGATTTGATATATTACAGATGTTAGAATGATGTCAAATCACACCTGTCCTTTTTCTTCAGCTTTCTCCCATTCTTAAAGACTGCATGAAGGCAAAGATGTCTGATTAATCCATTAGCATAACCACTTGTAGTTCTAAATCTGTTTTTAATACAATCAGGTCACTCATATCTGAGATGTTTACCTTCATAGCCCTTCCAAAATAAAGTAACTTCCAAAGTGAAAACTCAAGTTTTTCACATTAAACCATTAACTAAACAGTGTCAACACCCTAACAGCCCATGAAGAGAGGCTACATGTCATCGATTCTCAGCCCACCTTAGCACATCTCAGCTTCACATAGACAAAGTAATCCAAGCAATCAGATTGAAAAATTGGTGATTTCCAATCGTGATTTCAGAATGTTCAGAATCCAATAGAAGGCCAGCTTCTCAAAAAGCCCACCTCACCACAACTTACAGATCCACCAAGTGAGCCTATTTTCTGTTTCCACAGCTGGTCCCAGTGTCTCTAACTGCTGCAAAAGCTCTCCATCTCCACTCAGACCATGACAGCTCTGACATCTTTTGGCACTCTCCAGGAAGCAGATGCACATTTTATCATTAGTGGTGAGCGCTTGGCTCAGCCCAAGTAAGTCTATCACACCAGATCTCCCTCAGGATGCAGGAAGCCTCTGCTTTTCTTTCCCTGTGCTGTCCGTAGGCACTGTGCCAGTCAAGTGTTTGTGTTACCACACAAAAGAACACTGCAAGGACTTCACTCATCTGAAACAACCCAGCAGCGAGGGAAAGCATTCCAGCCCAGTATGTGGCCACGCAGCCATTTTTCCCTAGTGCAATGGTGTGTCCTCTGTACCGCTGCTCCAGACAGGGAACTACAACAAAGAAGCTGCAGTTTCAGATTAGTTCTGACACAGCCCAGTGGCAGGATGTCACCAGCTGGAAGGGCGCCTCTCTCCCCTCTTTTCCCCCAGCCCCTGCTTCTAACCTAGCAACCTCTTGTTCGCAGGAACAATCATATCAGCAACCTCATGTAACAGTGAACTATCTTCCCTGAAGGCCAAGTTCTCACAAAGCCAGTGTCAGAGAAGAGACAGCTACATCCAGCTCTAGAGAGGGTGCAAAAGGATTCCTGTTGGCAGCAACCTGTTTAGCTGTGATGCGATCTCCACATAATTTCTAAGGGAGTTGACTGAAGCCATTGAAAGGACTGGGTTAACCTCTTGATCACAACAAACATATATTTCAACTACTGAATTTGTTAGCATCGAGGTCATGAAGCTATATTAAGGTAAGTTAAAGCAGCAAATATCTACAGTGTCAGAAGGCTGATGGAAATGTCAATATGCTATGCCTCTGTACACATCTCTGCTGCCTGCAAAACGAACAGCCTAGACCATCACCCTTGAAATGAGTACCATCTGCTAACTGACCACATCTGGGGGAAGCACAAGCACATTCCTGCAGGCAAGGAGAGCAGTAAATACAGGAACAATCCCTTCCGCCTCCAAAAGCATCAGAAAAAGCATCTCTCTCCAGAGTGTTCATCAGCAATATTTGACTAAAATGGCCAGACCTAATACAAGAGCAGTTTTCAAACACAATGACACAGAGCTCAGCAAAATACTTGTGTGTATAACATTAGCAGATGGTCTCCAACCACGTACACGCACATTGCTTTCGATTTGTTACCAAATTGCTGTTTGTAATCCTGTCAAGCAATTGAAACTCTCCTGGTGAGCAAGCTGGGACCAGCGAAAGAAAAAACATTTTGACTGTTTATCAACAGAAAGTCTTATGATTTTGTTTCTTAAAATAATTTGACACCATTACAATGTTGGAAATACCTCTATGACAAATACTACTGCCAAGAGCTCTACCAAACAACAGAATGAAACACTCTAGGGATCAATGTTATCAATTTGTTTGCAGCAGTCACTGGTATCAACAGCAGCAAAATGAATGGTTCCTGACAAAAGATGCTTGCTGCAGACTTACACACAAGGCAAGGAACCTCCCTGCTCATGGCAGAACATAAAGAAAAGCAAATGAGATGTACCGAGAAAACTTTCAGTCAACAAGGCAAAGTAGAAGGCAACAGCTGAGCACAACACAAAGGAATACGTCATTATTACGTGTTTCCCACACAGATAGGAATAGCTGATTTAAAACGATCACAATTCCAGGCAAAGTATCTCACTTCTTATGGAGTCCATGCAAGGAGATTAAGACCCACATGCCCAATCACGGGCCTTCTGTCTGTCTCCTGAGCACTCAATAAGCTCAAGACCTTGAAACACACTGTAATAGAAAGCTGCACTGCCTTTGCAAAGAGCAGCCCTCGTATCACAAGCCTGAAAAAGACTGCTGGAATCGGAGACCTCTCTCCGGGCATCACACTTCCCTGAACGAACAGACAAGAGCCAGTGCCCAGCACACAGCCATCTTTCGAACCAAAGACAGCGTTCCCTCGCAAGGCACCGACTGGCCGGACCACACGTTGCATCCCTAAGGCCCTTAATGCTCCCCTGTTGACTCTCACACCTGAGCAGAACAGGCGCGGCCCACGGCACGGTGCTGCCGGAAGCTCACCTTGTATGACATGCTCCGGGGATATGGTCTTCTTCTCCGACTTGTTGCAGATCTCATTGGCCTCGGAGGAGATGAGGTGGATAAACTCCGTGCAGCAGTTAACCACCAGTTCCCGGGCATCGTTTGCCACGCGGACGTTGGGGAGCGTCTCCTTGATCATCTTGTTGATGGCAGCCCTGGGGATGGTGAGGTCGTCGTCGTTACCCGACGACGAGGCCATCCTCGACGCCACCGGCCCCCGAGGGCCGCCCCGCCCCGCTCCCGCGCTCTCGAGCGTGTGGGAACCGGCAAGGTTAAGCGGGAGGCGACGCGGCCGGGGTCGGCGCCAGGCGAGGGGCACGAAGAGCAACAGGCAAGCAGCCGCCGGCGAGGCGCCGGGACGCGGGGCCGGGAAGCGCCGCTCAGGCTCAGGGCTCCCTTGGCCGCGGCGCCTGCCACTGCCGCCACCGCCACATCCTCCGGGGCGCCGGCGCCGCCGCCTTATGAGCGGTCTGAGAGAAGGCGAGCCCTGGAGCACCGGCGCGGCACGACTCCTTCCTCCCGGGCGGCGGCACCAGTAAAGGCTGCCGCGAGACGGAAACGGACCCTCTACGGGCTCGACCTGCGCGGAGCGCCGCTTCCGCCGGAAGACGGAACGCGCTTCCGCCGCCCGGCTCCTCCCCCTCATCCAGCGAGCGCCGGAAGTGAGGGGGGCGCGAGGCCGTGCCACGTGCGCGCGGCGAGGTGCCCGGCGCTGCTTGAAGCGGGGCGTGGTGCAGCCGCCGGCATTGGCTGCGAGCAGGAAACGCGCAGATGTGGCACTGAGGGACGTGGCGAGCGGGCATGGTCAGACTTCGGCTTCTTGGTGGTCTTCTCCACCCTTAATGATTCTAGGATTCTGCTCTGGGATTCTGCTCCCCCCCACTGGGCCCTGTGATGACAGACTGAGGCGTGAGCGGGATGCCCGTGGGGCTCCCAGCGCAGCACTCCAAACCACGCTCAGCCGGCACGGGGCAGTTCGGGCACTTTGGGGAGTTCGCGGCTGGGTGTGAAACGCGCTGCATTACCACAGCCACTGCCTGCGCCGGGGCTGCCGCTGGGCTCAGTCCACACCTGTGGGGAGAGGTGGGGCCGGGCTGCTGCCAGTCCGGGCACGAAAGGAGAATTAAAGCGGAGTGTGCTGACGGAGGGAGAGAGCCGACGCCCGAGGCACGGCCAGGCCTCAGTGTGAACGTGCTGGGTGCCTCCTGCCGAGGGCACGAGCCTCCAGCACGAGCCTCGAGCCTCTAGCCCTAGGCAGGGCTGACGTCAGGGAGTGATGTGAAACTGGGGAGCAGCCCTGGGGAAGCACGGGTCCTTGGCGAATGAAGAGGAAAGACTCTATGTTAGAACTGCAGCTGAGTAAATGCAGAGTAGGAAAGTTGGACGAAGAAAAGCCTGTGCTACACCTTCAGCTGCTTCTGCTGTATTGACTTGCATTTTTATTTATTTTAAAGGTGAATTCTAAGGAATTTGCAATTTTTTTCCACGTAAAAATTATCAGCAATAAAAAGCCCTTGTCTCCTTTCAGTAAATTAGCTACTTCTGTTAAAAACAAACAAAAAACCAAAACTACCAAACTACTGGGAAGACAGCAAGGTGTTATGAGGTGATTTGTTAAAAACAAAACGGAACAAAGCAAAAAAACACTCCTCTAATACATTTGTCAGAGCATCTAAAGGAAGCATTCAGAATACCTTAGCTTCAATAGAAATAAATACTCTCTCTAGTTGTTGCTCTTCAAGATCAATGAAACTTTTCATATATCAAATATAATTATTAATTCTTAATAGCCTTCTAATACAGTACACATCTCAGTGCGTGTTAGGTTATAGTTGAAGGGAAGCAGACTGATAGTAAATACTTAAGAATTTAAGTTAAAGTTTATCTTTCCACAAAAAGAGAACTCTAAATAGCAGTTGCTAAGATGGACTAAACCTGTAGATAGAGGGTTTTAATTGCAACGTCCTGCAGACTAAAGATAAACATAAACTCAGGTGATTATCTTATGTAAGCTCAAAGATATTGAATGCCTTTATACAGTTACAGAACAAACAACAACATGGTCTTAGCAGCAGCTGTAACTAATATTCCAGCTTGTACAATCTCATACTTATTGTGATGAGGATTTTCCCAGGTCAAAGCTTTTTCTGCTTCTCCACCTCAGCAATTTGATGAAGTTAAGACTTGCACTGAAGATTTTGTCATGATGAAAAACCATTTTGTAGAATATATCGATGGGTAGATCTCCATTTGGATCTGCATATTTCAGTGTTGTCATAGGCGTATACAAGGTATTTGTCTGATGGCGAAAAGGTGGATTTTCCGCAAGTATTATCTTTACTGTATGCTGCCAGGAATTACAAGAGGAGTCATTAAATGACCTTTACTAAAATAGTAAATTAAAAATTTGGTTTTCATTTAAGTAGAGGAAAAGTAGATGAATGAAATGCTAGAATTATGTGAAATGCCATATGCAGCTTTATTAGAATTTCATTAGAATTTTTTCTTCAAATATTTAAGGCTAGAATTATTTTTTATTTATTCATAATCCTATTTCTATTCCTCTACTCCACAGTGATGGCACTTTGTACAAAGAATCCTGCACAGCCCTCCAAAATTATCCCTATTTGCTCACAATAGGTAGATAGTTAAATTGAGTTTACTAGAAAAGGATCAGAACAATGCACTTCACAGCAAGGGAAGCTTCAGTGTCAGCATGTGTTATGTGTTAGCAGTCAGCATCTGAAATTGTTGTCCCGTTCAATAACTTGCCTCCACCTGTCTTCCCAAAGAAAGCCCTGAACACCAAAAGCGACATCCAAGTATTTCTTATAGTGCCTTTTGTGGTCTAGGGTAGTCAAGTCAACTTCACACTCGCCTCGCATTTGTGGAGAGCTACTTGTGAGACAGAGAGGAGAGGATTTAAACAGCCAGAAACCCTGTGCAAATGTAACAATGAGGAATGGCCAGATTTGACAAGCTGATGTGTAAAAGAATATGTCCACAAGGGTATTTAAATTAGTTAGCAGCTGCCTTTAAGTGGAAAAAAAATAATATTCCTTTAATATTCTGGTGGGTCTTGTTCATAACTCTTGAGATTCTCTTAAGTTTTTAAAATTCTTTTAAGTCACACAAATACAGTGTAATTTAATCTAACATTTTTACAAAACAACAATAAATACAAAACAAAATTACAAAAACGACCAATGAACCAGTGCATTCTTAAATTAAGAAGAAAAACAAGAATTGTTGATGAGTTACCTCTGCAACTTCCTCAGCACTTTGTCCAAGGCTCTGAAAAATTTGTTTGTAATTTTTAAGGTAAATATTAGTAAACATGTCAGCTGTTTCCTCATCTGCAGCTGAAAGATCCATTTTCATTCCATCTTCAAACACTTTCCTTTCAAATTCTGTAACCACTGGACCCGGTTCAATCAGACTTAACCTATCCAAAAGCAAAGGTAGACAGATTGTTACTGGTCTCCATGTGAAACGTACCTTTCTATGCTTCTTAAAAATGTATACCAAAGAGTTGCAATCTGAGTTTGAGCTAGCAAACAATAGGAAGTATGCCTTATCAAGGTGGCCCACATCATATTATTGGTCTGAAGCTGCTATCCATCCACATAGAGTAGAAAAATCTGCACAGCATATCTTTCAGGGAGGCACTGTAAGTTAACTCATGACAGAAAGAAGTGCAGTTGCTACTTGCTATCTTGGAAGTGTAGAATCTGATGATTATTTATCTAAAAGAACTTCAGAAACACAAAGAAAAATAATTTAAAGATGATAAAAAATTCATTACTTTCTACTTTCTGGACAAAATCCCACATGATTTGTTTTTGTTAATGGTTTTCCCATGATAATAGTGGCTGAAAGAGAGCGGAGTTACCCAAACACGAACTTTTTGTCAAGTTGTCAGCGTTACATAGATCCCCCTACATTATTACATAAAATACTGAGAATTTTGCTGTTGACAGATAGATTTGTTTGCTAACAAATACAAAAAATCTGATTTTGATCAATAGGTACTGCAGCAAGTCACAGAAATACAGTTACTGGTCAGCTCTTATCTAGTTCGGCTCTCAGGTAGTAATTACCCAATCTCAATGTTTATCAAAACACTCTTTAGGATAGGGCTTCTTTCCACAGTTCAGTTTTGGTCAGGCTTTTCTTCAGAACTAGTGCAGTATTATAGTCTTATAATCTCATCATGGTACTTATTTTAAATCCCTCCAGGCTGTTCAGAGCCTTATGCAAAATCAAAGTTTGGAGGCAGCTTTGTCTCTAGAATCCCATGTCAGCAGCTGTCTCTTTTCCCACAGCACAAGGGCTAAACACTCAAGCACACACAGATGCAAGCGATGTTTAACAATTCTTGAATTTCACACGTAAAATAGTTCCAGTGTGAATATGTGTGACAAATCCAACACTGAAGTACCACAATGAACAGCACCATTCTCTCAAATACTGTCTTAAACATTAAGAAATACTACATCACATTCTTATTGCTTTCCTTTCAACCTCCTGTCCCAGTAGAAATCTCACTCCATGTTCTATTCTGATGAATTTGTGTGATCTTCATCTTCCCCTTCCCTCCTTCTACTCTCCCTTCTCTGTCTCCCCAAGTCCTTCACCTTTTTTATCTCTAGATTCCTTTGAAAAGGAAAATACAGGTTTGTAATATTATTTCTACTGTAATATTATTTTTAGTATATGCAAGAATCTGTTCTCAGAAGTATTATTCATAGATACAAGCATGTAATTGCCCATGATAGTATGTTTATTTTTGTATCAAAACTTTATTTGATAGAGCATGTGAAGAATGTGGACATCTCTATGCCTTTCATGATGTACAATTTCCATGGGTTTCTCCTAGATAGCAACAAGCCTTAAGGATCTGTTTGGTAGTTCTGACCATATCTAAAACCATCTCAAGAACAGTTTACATCTGTGGATCAATACTTACTGCAGCTTGAACTTGAGTGCTTGTATAGCTAAACTTTCGCAGAATCCTTCCACTGCAAACTTAGATGCAGCATAAACATCATTAAATAAAATACCTGATGGTACAAATAGAACATCCTGAGAATTGTATTCAACAAATAATTATTTTACTTTTACAAACATTTGTATTTTCCCAGAATTTCTGTGGTCTGCTGGGAAAACATTTAAAAAAACACCTGTGTATATTGGTCTAGTGAAACAACACTAACCACACTAATTACTATTGATTTATTTGCATATGTTCTCAAAATTGCTTATACTAGAAAAGTGTGGCTGACTAACACTCTTCTTCCTCTTAGCTGATGCTGTGAGCTCTTTGGATCATAAGTATTTTGTAGTCTAATGTATAAAAGTGCATATATAATATGCATTTATTTACACAATACCATTCACATTTACCAGCAAAACTTTTAATAGGCAGTAAATAGACACAGATGCTGAGCAATGTGGGAGGTTTGATTATGCAAGAGATCCAGTTTGCACTTGAGGGACTTGTAAAAAGAAGTGTAACAATGTATTTAGGAGAATGAGAAGTACTGTATTAAGGCAAACTGTAAGGGTTGTTATTGTTTAGGATTCGTCTCACCAGAACAATCCAGGCAGGAATAATGCCACTGTCTTAGTAATTGCAACACATATACAGTTAAGACTAGATGGAACACAAGAGTAGAAACATGATTATTCTTTGCTAAAACTAGCTCTGCAGAGTTTATGAGAGGAAGCTTTATTAAAAGGTGGTACAATAGTGCAGGATGTTATTGAATTTTATTCCTTTACCACACTGCAGGGTGTAGTGTGTTTGCCCGTCCCCACAACCGTTTCCAATAGTAAAAACTCATACTACTAAATCTTGTTTCTTTCAGATAATCTCTAGTAATAGGAAATAAAAAATGACAAAATAAGAAATGGAGTTAAAACTGATAGCCTTACTCCCATGGAAAAAAATATACTGCAGATTCTCTTGTTTAAAGGTCTTGAGTAGTTGTGCAGAGTCACAGGTTATTGGAATGCATAAAAACATCATCCAAATGTTGTCTATCGAATAGCTGGAACTTCAGCGTTATAGAGCACAGTAGTTAGATATTTTTTCCAGCTAAGAGTTATGCCCTAGATATTGAATACTGAACTCTAAGAATAAAGAAAAAAGAACGACCACTTTGCCTTGTATTCCCATAACACTGCTTATTATAACTATATGGCCGCTCTTTCTCTTCTTCATGTCAGGCAAAATCTCCTTTAGGAGTCGAACCAGTCCGAAGAAGTTGGTATCCATCACAGTTTTCATTTCATCAATAGTCTGACATTCAATTGGTCCAATGAGCCCCATTCCAGCATTGCTGACTGCACAAAATGGAAGACAACAGTGACCAATAACTTTCCTACACATTAACTTGTCATCTTCACTGAACAGCATTTAAAAGTGAAAGGATTAGGCACTAAATGATCCTTAAATAATCTTTAAAGAAAAGGTTAAAACAAAAAGATGTTAATGCATAACTCAAGCTGTGCAAATATACTTTTATTTTTGTGTAATTACACTTCTAATCCAATTTTATTTTGCACTTCAACCAATTAATTTCAGCCCTTTTTCTTTAAATCAGAAAGGGATTACAGGAAAATGAGTCAAGAACCATCTATGTTCGTTCATCATTCAGCAGCAAGAATTAGAGCCTACTGTTCCATGCTATGGGCATTGGCTAAGTCTTCAATCTATTCCAAAAGAAGACAGATTAGGTGGTATTTTAGCCTGTCTTTTAAGTTTCATTTGTTTGTTTGAAATACATACATCTTTAAAACACACACACACACACACACACACACACACACACACACAATACCCTCATAGTAGCAGGTGTTCTACAATAAAACTATCATATTTTAGAAATTAGATCATAATATAGTTTGCAAATATATTTTGTTAAACAGTTTTTTCAGCATTATCAAAAGAAAGGCAGGTCTGTGATTTTCTCTCAGATTTCATTCTTGAGAGTCTTCCATCTTAAGATATCAGTGTTTCCTAAAATGTCAGTGTTTACTTTTAGCAAAAGAGTATAGAAGACTAATTGCTGAATTATTTGCACAGCACAACTATAATTCTCCACACCAAATTAAAGAACTCTTACGTTGCATTTGTTATTTTACTTCTGATTTCTGAATGCTATTACTTTCTTATTAGGCAGGACTAACAGGGCAATGGTTGATCTATAGGGTGGTAAGTCTTCTACATGAGGATGCAGATTTGGGCAAAAGTTCTCTTCTCACACTTTATTATAAAGAACTGCATCATCTTATCCAACACTTTCTGCAATCAAGCCTCTCCTCTGTAAATAAAGAAAACGAGCTTCCCAGCTTCACAGAAACACAGTGAGATTTAATTCATGCCTGCACAAAGCCCAAAGAACCATAAACAGAGTAAATTATGCAATGACTGTTACTTTAATGACATGAAAAAATGCACCAATGAAGCTTCTCCAGTGTATTTGAGGAGAAAAACAGTACTTATCTGTTCACATCCTGTACTTGCCTAGGACATCAATCCTTCTGTCAGGGATACTATTCACACAGGTTTTAATGGACTGTTCATCACAGACATCCAGTTGCTTAATTTCCAAGGTTTTGCCCAGATTATGACCTGCAGCTTCCTCAAGTGCATCTTTCTTGGCCAGATTCCGCATTGTGGCATACACTGCAGCAAACCAGAAGCCACAGTCGATCAGAACTAAAACCTTTCCTGTGGCAGTGTAAAGAACATTTTTTCATCTATATCTTAAATGTCAGTAATAGAATCTAGATAAAAACTTGAAGTAGGAAGATCCAATTTTCAACATAAAATAGCACTAATTCCCAGAACCAGAATCTGGTTCTGAAACCTTCAAAAAACTAAAAACGAGAATTAAACCACTATGCACAAACTAAAACACACAAGCATAGTACCAAGCCAGGCTGCTGAGTCATTTTTAATATTCCAAACATGATATTATAGTCCATATATGCTTTTTGTTTGTGTTAATCACATGCTAGCTAACAAAAAGAGCTATTAAAAATGATAGCTGCTTCCTCCAGCTGTAAAAATGCTCATTTACGTAGGCAACTTCCCCACATAAATCATAGAATGGCCTGGGTTGAAAAGTACCATAATAATCATCTAGTTTTGTTACTGTACCATAATTATCCATAAAACTATGTATCTGCAACCAGCCCCCTTGCAGTAAAATGCTGTAAGAATGAGAAACTGATTTCCTGCAGGCTGATATATTTACCTTGCCATTCATTTTCAGTCACAGCAAATATCCCATTTCTTCTGTTCACCCTCTTATAGGTGCATGGGGTTAGAATAATCAAATACATCAGGGAAAATAACTACAAAATTATTATTTATTTCTTCTAAAAGAATTTCTTTGGCCTTCAAATTGACATAAACGTTTCATTCAACAAATTTTTTAGTAGCCAGAGATGAAGCTAACTACAAGCATTAGAGAGACAGAGAGAGAGAGAGAGACAGAGACAGAGAGAGACAGAGAGATCTGTTCAGTTGATGCAGGTGTTCAAGCTTTTTTCAAGTTGTTTGCTTACAAGAAGTGGCATATTTTAACTGCACTGTATTTCCTTGATGATAAAAAGGGGAAACTGACAAGAAAAGAGTCAGATTGAATACTATAATGTGTTAAGTAACAGGGAACAAAAACCAAAACTATTGCATTGAAAGATATATGTATTTTTTAATAAACATAAATAACAGAAATGTTGTTACCTTTAAATCTTTCCTGTTCATCTTTTGCCATTTTTACAGCTAAGGCCAATCCAATTCCTGAGGAACAACCTGTAATAAGAACATTTCTTCTTGCCATTTTTTCAACTA
The DNA here is from genome assembly GCF_951394365.1 of Tetrao urogallus. Lineage (NCBI taxonomy): Eukaryota > Metazoa > Chordata > Aves > Galliformes > Phasianidae > Tetrao > Tetrao urogallus. The sequence continues at coordinate 16,044,198 of NC_136818.1, read as the reverse complement.
TGGGTCAAGCAAGAGTTCTTGCTCAGAGGAGCAGCAACCTAAGTGCAGCTGCAGAATGTGTCATTGGCCTTTAATGCTATCTCGAGCTTTCCTGAGTCGGCAAATCCAAAAATGCACACCTAGACCCTGCGTGATTAAGGGATAATCTCCAACCAGACAAAAACAGAAACACATGCTCCTTCATGAGCTTATAATCTGCACTGTCAATATGGACTATATTTAATACAAAACAAGATGAGTCTTGTAAGACATGTAAACTACAAAAGTTTTTTTTTTTTTTTTTTTTTTTTTTTTTTTAAAGTAGTAGAATAACCATTTTGTACACCACTGGAAGGAAAAGCCTTGCCACAATCACAACCAGCTTCTGGCATTGAGTCTGCCACACATATCAAACGCTCAAAACATGATCCTTCTGCTAACGGTGTTCAGATTTTCTATGCTTTAAAGCACTTACAGTTCTTTTGAAATTTAGCAACACATCATTTTATTCCCACAACGCCTTCTTCCAATGGGAATGTTTGTAACTTAGAGTCCTAACAAGCTTTTTTTTTTTTTTTTTTTTAAAAAAAAGTAAATTGAAAAATGTGATGCGGAGTTAGGAGACAAGTTGTTTAGACACATTCCTCACATTGCTTTCTGGCACTGCTCCCATACAAGACAAGAGAAAGTGAGTAAGTACACCAGCAGGGACAATCAGCCAGGAAGGCTCTGAGCACGTCAGCTTTACTACATCCTTGCAATCACTGACATCTTTGAACTATTTCGATTCACAGATTCAAGAATAAAGTTTTCCAAGAAACAGTAACTCCATGTCAGTGCAACACAGTTCACAAGAAGGAACTTTCCAGGCTTCGTGCAGATGTAAACTAGTTATTACCTCAAGAAGAGTAGGACTCCACAGAAACATTCATCTAAAATTACATTAGTTTCCAAATGAGGAAATTAATGTAGACAGTACAACAAGTTAAATTATTAATTTTTCAGACCAACAACAAGAGAACACAGCGCCAAAACTTTGTAATAAAATATAATTATGATTCTTTGTATTCATCAGGCTTCTCACACTGTGTGACCACAGCTTTTAGCATTCACATACATAATTATGTACAAACACTGTTTGGCTGATCCAGCTATTTGAAAAATTGCTTTTGCTGCTCATGCACATTTATATTTAGTGCATGTGGGAGGGGCAAGTGAGGCTTTATGCAACACCACATTAGTGGAATTCCACTAGCGTGGTGACAACTGTAATTACAGAAAGGTTATTTTCTCCTTTTAAGCCCCTCAAACCAGGATTCCATGTTTCTCTGTTTTACAACATCAGTCGGAATTTTGATGCACAAATTTCTAGACAAACTGATCTGCTGAACAAGAGGAAAAAATATTTTTTCAATTATTACAATGGTCTAATTAATTCTACTGGTCTTCATTTACTATTATTTAGAGGAGTAAAGAGCTTGATTTAAAATACACAATACAGTCATTTCCACAACAAAACTACACAACATCCTGATTTTTATACTGAAAAAATAATCTGAAACCACAGAATAGATATTTCATGAGTGCAACTTATCAACAGCTGTGAAATGTGCACCTGATTTTGTATAACTGGAAACTGAGTAGTTGGACTTGTGGAGCATGTTTGCACATCTAGTTAAAGTGACCTACCTGCTGCCAAGGAGTTTAGCATGATCCTACCTGCAGAGCTCCTGAAATAACACAGCTAGCCTTTTTTTTTTTTTTTTTTTTTCCTGGCTGAGATGCACTCTTAATACAATCAACATATAACTTAAGCCTAAGACCTAAACTGCAATACATTAATTTTTGTACCTCACTAGTTCAAAATAGCTTTACTAGCTGGATTTTCCAAATTATAAACCTATCTTAATGTGCATAAATCACATTTGTACCAATCTGACTTGAATTTAGGCCTCATAACCATGTTTACACTTTCTGATGCTTATGCCATTACCAGTGTTAGAGAGTCACTAGCCATTTATACTAGCTATACAGTACAGCATTTTTGGAAAACCTGCAAATAAAGTTTTGGAATGTATAGTTGAATCAATATTTTTACTATGATTTTTAGTTTGGAAAAAAAAGCATTAAAATTCTCTGTTTCTCATGCATCTTTACATCCGAAAGACACTGCTGGAATACAGCAAGCATACTTTCCTACAGTCTATTTGTGATCAAATCAATGCTCTAAAGCATCTTACAAAGAGGTCCATTTTAATAACTGTTCTAAGCGTACAAAGTTGCAGAGACTAACAAACACAAATTTATTCCTTAAGAAAATCTGTTAAAAAGGTAATACCACTGTGCTCTTAATTAATTAATCTTAATTAAACGTGCAACACAATAATGCCATTTAAAACCATTGGGAAAAGAAACAGAGCTGAAATTAGGTCTTGCAACTCAACATATTTAAAAAAAATAAATTTTATTTCTGAAAAATAAAATAAGTGAATATATTAAGACAATAATCACAAAAATGGTTGGAAAATTAAGTCTGGCTTTTGCACCAGCACAAATACATTCATTGCTTATAAATGTTAGATTAAAATTTCTTCTTATAATGTTGCCAGCAACAGCATTCCAGAGTTAGTGTTGTCAACAGTTTCTTCCTTCATAATTCTCTAACCTAGAACAAAACAACTGTGATCAGAGCCTCTTTAAAATATTTGAGTTTAGTTTACCATATCTAAATCTTTTTGCATTAAGATATTACTTTTCATTTTGAAGATTACTTTTAACAAATTAAGCCAACTACCTGCAGGTCTCAAGTCCATGGCTTCTTTCTGAAATTCTGCCTCCTGGACTGAAATTATTAATGCACTTGTTTACTGCTCTGTCAACAGAAGCGACTTCCTTTCAAAATAAACTCTGCTTACAAATCTTTCAAAATGTATTAAGTTCCGGGAGATAAGTAGGAAATTACACAGCATACTTTGAAAAGAAATATTAACAAAAAATAATTGTACAAAATTTGTACAAGGACTACTGTCTCTTGAAATAAATCCTCTACATAAGGCTTAAGGTTTCACTGTGAACCAGACTGTTAAGATATTAACAATTCAAGTTTCTGGAAACAGAGGAAGTGTTTGCAAAACCTGTATCAACAGCACTGAAGTATTTCTGTCATGTGAAAGGAAAAAAGCCTACAGTTTGTAACGATACGTTAATAAAATTTTACCCAGTTCATGAGTATTCTGGATTTTATGAAGTAAACAGAAATAAATACAATAAATAAATTAGGAGTTGGATTTGATGAACCTTAGGGTCCCCTTCCAACTGGGGATATTCTATGATTCCAGGAAATATGGTCTATTACAGGGTAGGGTTTTTTTGTTGTTAACTTGTAAGGGTTTGGCTTTTTTCCACCTTTAAAATAGCTTTGCATTCCAAACAATTATTTGGCAGTTATTTATTAAAAAAAAGTAAAATAAAAGGAAGGTGATCAACAAAACAATTCTTCTGGTATATAATGCATAGCAGCAGCATTTACAGTAGTCAATACCACGTACTTTATTGATCACCCCAATATTTGGTATCATCACATTAGAATATGGCTCCTGTTTATCATGCATACAAAAGCCATTACCTTGCATCTATTAAATATTAGCTAGATGCTTATTCTTTAAAGGGAATACTGTAAACAGCGTACACATCTTCAAGGAGCACATAATAAGCTTATAGCTAATGAATAAAGGACTATTATACTAACTTCTAGTCATTTTTGTACTATGTATGAGATGTATCTCATCTTTCCCACTGCTTCCTGCATTTAAGAAACACAAATATGCAGACTTTTTTTTTTTTTTTTGCAAAAAAATATGTATTTTTTAAACAGTAAGCTATAAAACACATCAATGCACATACACTGCTTGGGACCGAAATGACACACCCAAGTCTTAGATGACAACAGAATCATCCTGTAGTCCTTCAATGTCTTTCACATAAGAACAGAAACCCTCTATCATATCTACGAGGTTGGCTAAAATGAACACTTTAGACCTTAAGGACTTAAGTTTACATGCATTGCAGTTATTCCACTTTCCTCCATCATTACTTAAACTAAATGATAAATATAAAAATGGAACTGGATGATTACAATCACTTTGTTCAATTCTCTTGGTAAACGAGAATTTGCCTTAGATGTTTTATGTATAACAGGTGGGTAAGTCAGCTTACCTTAACAAGCAATGTTTCACTTGCAGCACGAACCATTTCATCTCTCACCTGAAGCTGTAACTGCAGATTAGTGACATTATCTTGAGCCTCTTCTAACTCTACCTTCACCTGCTGTAACTGTTCACTCAGATGGTAAGAATCAAAGTTCTGGTGTTCTGTTGATATCTGTCTTTTTGCTTGGTCTTTCTCGTGAGCAAGCTTCTCAAGTGTAAGAAATATGAGAAAATCATTGTAAAAATTAAATATTGATTTAGGAAAACATACACTTAATTTTTTTGTACTTCTCTTGGTATTACTAATAAAATTTTTATTTCTCATTTCAGTAAGCAACTTGGCCACAGAAGATTAATTTGCCGTAAGAGTGTTCTGCCATTGTAAATTGTCTCTCTTTTTTTTTTTTTTTTTTTTTTAAATCTTTTAAATGAGGAAAGTAAAATAAAGCACTCTGGGAAGTTGAAGTTAACAACATCTTCACCACAGATTAAAGCAAAAAATAAAACTTTAACTGAAGAAATCTGTAATTTTGCTATTTTATGAATCTCAAAAGGACAAGAATGAACAAAGAGAGAAATCAAGGTAACAGACTTTCTAACCTGCACTGATATATCCCCTGTATCAGAAAAGTAGTGCATTAAGGGGAAAAAAAACAAATGACAACCCACCCATACCACCTGGCCCCAGCAAAACACATCCACCCACACTGCTTTCCCCAGATCCATCAGGTAACTGAAGTCTTAGAAGTAGCACAAAGTTTTTGTGGAAGATCAGTTAGTCAGTCTGCAATAAAAATGTTTTACTAATGGAGAACATTTTCTTACGTTATGTTTATTCATAGAACATTTTCAAACACGGAAGCAACCCTATAACATTGAGGATGGAGCTAGAACCTTTGTCATATTTTTACGCACAATGGTTCTAAAATTTAGTTTTCTATCCACTTAACTAAAATGAAAACAAACTTGAAATTTAATTTCCTTCATCGTAAGTCTCTTAAGGAATACAGCTAGTGTAGGTATATTCACAAAGCTTCACATCTTTCTTGGGCCTCATTTTTCCTTTGCAAAAACAATAGAAGGAATTTTCTGAATGCTAGAAGTTATTCTGAATCTAAGAATGAAACAACTCCCTACTTTAATGCAGAATACAGAAAATGATCCTTGTAACATAGACATCTCCAAGGTTCCTTTTAATTAGAAATAAGCATGTTAATATTTTCAAAAGTATGAGAGTTTTTGCACTCCAATGGACAGAATTTTAGAAACTAATGCCCTATGCAAAACTGCTTTTACAAAGCTTGATGTCAAAAGGTGATCAATAAGCCTTATACTGATATAGTAAACCCCTTAATCAGGTGAACTATTGAGATCTACAAGAACTACAACTTCTACCTTGTCCAAAGAACCCAAGTAAAATGGTTTGTTCCCATACCCCCAAAATTTCCTATTACAAAGAATCTCATTAACATTTTGTGCATCCAGCTTATTCCTTTGGATTTTATTTTTTTCTTCTGACATTTTATTTATGCAACCTTCATCCAGCTCAGAGTTTTATCCAGGAGTACGTCTCCAATGAGAAAGACAGAATATATCACAGGAAAATAAGCTTAAGTGCATCATCCTCACTGTGAGAGAAGGAAGAATCTGGTGATATACTGGATTCATTATCTTAGAGCTTAGTCCTTTAATGACAAAAAATACTTTTTTGTCTGGAAAGGATGTGTCTAACCAGTAGCTCTTATAGGCACCTTAAGAATCAGCCTCAGAGTGTTAGAAGGTGGAAATGTTAGTGACGTGTCTGAAGGACAGCAGCAGGCACTGTCCGTTTCGTATCCAGACCTTGACTATCCTGTATCATCTCCGTAACAGAAGTTAATGTGGAAAAGCTGACACCGCTTTTATCTGCAGTTAAAGAACCTTCCTATTCAGCCAGAACACAGTAAGCCTCCCCCCTGCTCCACAGACATCAAATGCCTTCAGTGACTTCACATATGACTTCTCAGATGTCTCACTCTAGGAAAAGAAATAGATAAATAAAATAATCGAAATGGCAGGAGCTGTTTCAGTTCTGATGCATAACTTTACCTGACAAGTGTCTTGTAATGAAGTTATTTCTGCAAAAAGCCTGTTTATCTCAGATTGCATCTGCAGTTGTAGTTGAGCTTCACGAGCTTTGGCAGCACCCAGTTCTTCTGCCAGACGGTTCGCACGAGATTCCTGAAGGACAGAAAGACATAGTATGAATCCTGCCTGTATCTGAAAAACACTGTAAAATGCAACACATTATTTACTCTTGAAAAATTATAGGCGATAAGTGAATCACATTCTCTCTGTTTAATGCAAAGAAGCACAACAAGGTTAACCATTTCTTCTATTTGTTCATATGGAATCAGCAGTGGAACAGGGCCTTAAGTCAAATACAAGGTTTTTGAGTAACAGTGGTAGAGTCCTTTAAATAGGGGGGATTTTGCTGGTCATTAATTTAGTTACACATTCGAGCAGGAAACTACATAATCTAAAGTATTTCCCAGAAGTAACCCAAACAGGAAATAGATGGCAATTAAGTTATTTTCTTGTATATTTTAGACAAACAAAAACAACCACCCACAACTGCCTTTTATGAGAACACTTCTAAAGCTTACACAAGACTGCATAGCTGCAGCACTGCATTTCTAGATAATCAAAACTGGTAAAGATAAAACTACATTTGTGCAAATGAATGCTCCTTCCTAACCTAGAGTGCTGTCTGACTGCACTTTTTTTTTTTAAAATAATTGGTAATAAAAGAGAAGTAGCCATCTTCAGTGAAGACGAACAGCAACTGGGTATGACCTGTGTACTCAAAACAAGACAGACAAGATACCTGTTTTGTGAGTTCTGATTAAGTGTAGGTTCTCTGCAGATACTTAGTTATGGAAATACACCAGCTATTTCCCATTTCTGCTCCATACATAAAAGGAAATATCATCTTCTGGTTAACGGTTTGGTTAACTCTACTAAAAAATAAAAAATGCAACAACTGCATTTTTAAATCTGGGTTTTTTCTTTGTCTGCCATTACCCAATTACACAGAAGAGATTTTGAAATTTTCTTCTTCCAGAAGAGGTGCTACTTAGTGTGAAATGGCAAGGGAAAACAAAACTCAGACATTTTCATGTCAACCATGTCAAACAGAGCTGCAATACATGTTATAAACTTCAAGCACTAAAGTAAATGCATCCTTTCAAAAAAAAAAATATATATATATGTATATATATATATATATATATATATATATACATACATATATTTTTTTTCCCAACAATTAGTTATATTAATAATGAACATATGGAACAAATTCCAATTCTGAATTGAAATGTTAAGTCACCTTCTCTTGGGACAGATAATTTACTTCTTCTAATTCACACGCAAGTCTGTCTGCTTCTCTTTGGGACTGCACAAGCATTTGACGAGCCTCCAGTAGCTCTGAGTGAGTGTGCTGCAGCTGTTCTCGTTCTAGCTTCAATTGCTGACCCAAATCTAATGCTTCCCTGTACTGGTCTCCAATGCAGTTCTCCTGGTTTTTCACTGTCTGTAACAGGTAAATAACTTCAGACCTCAAAGATCAGAAATACCAAACTATTCACATTCATTCTTCTCTTCCTGAGGGGAAAAAGAAAGCAATAGCAACAACAAAAAACACGAGCCAAACATAAAGCTCCAACATTACTTTCTATGTTTACTGCCTTTAGAATGTTGCAGAGATGTCATACATTATATCTGTGGTCCATCTAAGTTCTGTGTCATCTCTCTCAACAGCCAGTGTAGACATTTAAAATAAAGCTTTAACAAAATTTCTTGACAGATACATATACATATATATATATACATATACATACATACATATATATATATATACATACATATATATAGAGAGAGAGAGAGAGAGAAACACATCCATAGAAAGTGTATTTGTAACACATTCACTAATTACTGATTTAATGTCTGAGAACAGGTGTTAGTATAACTCAAATAAAATTTGCTGTCCCCTTTATTTATACGCTCCCATTTAAAATGTAAATACAAACAGAACAACCCTTCCAGTTCCTATGAGCATGCCAGCTCTCAATGTTCTTTGAGGCAATTATTTCCACAAGATAAATACCTAAGATACAAAAAAATCTCATCATACAGCAATTTTTTAATATCATTTCAAAGGAGAGCAGCTCCATATCCAGAACGCCACACCACCAAAGACTGTCAATATTTTGATTTCTTCACAAAGCCAATAATTAACAGTATGCATTAGATTTGTCCTTTTAAAATCCTTAAACTGGCTAGGGAATTAAGATCCTGTAAACACCGGGATATACAATGCAATTACATGGGGAGTGGTAATGACACCTGATTAAAAGACACTGTACAGTTCTTGGCAGGCAATGACAGCAATGGCATCAAAAATTTGATAACGGTTTTTAAGTGAATTCTACCCAGAAATTTAAAAGGAGAGTTTCGCAGGGTTTACAGCCACTCTGTTTATGGAGAAGGGTGTTTAACCTTCACTGTTTCTTAAACAGTCACACAGGCAACAGTACTAAGAATTGTGCAATGCACTGTGAGTAACAGCAAGGGGAAAGACAGGTTGAAATCCAAGAAACATTTTACCTTCTCAAGAGCTTCTAGGCTCTGTTGTTGTCTTTCCATTTTCTTCTTCAGCTGATTTATTTCTTGATTTCTCTGGAGCAGTTCAAAGTCTTTTTCACGAAGTTCCTCCTTACAATGCTGGAGTTTGCCCTCCAAGGTCTCAATCTGAACAGAAAATTCAACTGCATTAGAGTAGATATTTTACTAAACCCAGAACAATTTAGGAAACGTTACAAATCCTGCAGTAACACTGACTTTGTGTTCTTTTTTGATTTCTGATTCATTTTGCCAGTTTTTCTGTATTAGATGAGCAGTTTGGAAATTATCATATTAACTAGAAATAGATTTTCATTTTAATACTAGGAACTCTCTAATACAATTTACAAATATAAATCTAATTATATTGACAAATATAAAATATTTTTGCTGGTACAATATCACAGTATCCTTCCTTCCCCTAAAATATAGCATCAGTTATTCTCTTCTGAGTTTAACCTGACTTAACCAGCTTCTGTGTCCCAGGAGCAGATATTCTTATATAACTGACTGCCATTCATTATGTAAACTGTTTTAAAGCAAGAATTACCTGTTTATTACATTCCTTAACTTCTAACTCTGATTTCTCTAAATTGCACTCTAACTGAATTATTTGTTGTTCCATTTCTCCCTTATGTTCACGAACTGTCATATCCAACTGTGCAATCTAGATATAAAAAAGGAAAAAAGGAAATATTTTCAGCTATTATGCAAAATTTAAGCAGCAATACTACAAAATATAGCAAAATTAATTAAACCTATCTTCTGTAGCGTAGAAAAAATATTCTTCTAAACAGTCAATATAAAAATGAATCTCATTTTAAAGCACACACAAAAAAACAGTGAGGTAGCAAAGAGATGACTGAAAAAATGAGGGAAAAAGAAGTCTGTAACAGAATGTTTAGATGCACAAAATATAATCAAGTTCTCAGTTTAATCTGAATTTAATTAGTAGCTCATTATATGTACCTGTCATTGTAGGAAGCACAAATTTTGCCAGGGCAGAAAATAAAAAAAAAAGATCCTGTTGCTTCAATGAAGTCTTGGAACACTTCACAGAGTACTGTGGCAAGAATATATTGGAAAGTCTGACCTCCTTACAGTCTCAGCTCCTTACCCCTCCTACCCCTTCAAATGTTCTTGGATACACAAGCTGTTAGCCCCTGCAAGAACTAGTTATTGGCCTTTAGTTTTCTCATTTATACTTGACAGAAGAATAGTTTCTCCATAAGGGATACCAAATCCTGAAGTCAAGCCAGAAGACTGAAAACGCTTCATGTCAGCTACAAAAATTTCTTCACAGTAAAGATGCCATTTCATAGTCAGAGATTTCTTTAGATCTAGAGAAGAGTGCTCCAGTACAAATAAGGAAATGAATCTAAAATCTCGAAGCGCGCTTCAGTGCAGACTTTTGCTCTCTTTTATCAAACATCAAGATGACAACCCATGTCCTGCACCTTTACTACTATCAGAATTATGGGATGGATTTATAATACCAACAGCCTGTGTATCCTTAGGGAAGGCACAATTTGATCTTCCAGTTGCCATAAGGCTTCAGGAATACAGAGCCAGTTTTCAGGTTGACACTGTGGCTAAATTAACAACATAGTCTGGAATGATGGGATAAAGCAATTAAATCTAGCAGTTTTTTTAATACAAAATAAGAACAATTGTGAGTTACATACTTAAAGTTATCTGACCTGTGCTGCTCTTTGTTTCAGTTCCCAATTCCTTTCTTTCAATGCTTGGTCCATATCAAGCAGCTCTTGTTTTTTGTCTTCAATTTCTCCCTTGCAATACCTGAAATCCATGCATGCACATTCAGTTATTTAGCTTAAAGTATCCAACTTGAAAACAATCACATCTATTACTTAAAGCCAAGTATCCCTACAAAGTGACTCAACTAACTTAGTAAAAGAGCAAACCCAAATGGAATAACTGGGTTATTTCCCTTTCGCAAATACCTGCAGAATTTCAAGTTTTTAACTGATTACCCAGACAAGATTTGAATAACATTGTTAAAAAACAGTAGCATAGAAGAAACAGACTTCAATTTAGGGGCAGAAAGGAAACTGGACAATTTCATAGAATCATAGAATAGAATCATAGAATGGCCTGGGTTGAAAAGGACCACAATGATCACGTAATTTCAACCCCCTGCTATGCGCAGGGTCACCAACCAACAGACCAGGCTGCCCAGAGCCACATCCAGCCTGGCCTTGAATGCCCACAGGGATGGGGCATCCACAACCTCCTTGGGCAACCTGTTCCAGTGCATCACCACCCTCTGTGTGAAAAACTTCCTCCTAATATCCAACCTAAACCTCGTTGTTTTGTCTTAGTTTGAAACCATTTCCCCTTGTCCTGCCACAATCAGCCCACATAAACAGTCATATCCCCTCCTGTTTATACGCTCCCCTCAGATACTGGAAGGCCACAATGAGGTCTCCCTGGAGCCTTCTCTTCTCCAAGCTAAACAAGCCCAATTCCCTCAACCTTTTCTTATAGGAGAGGTGCTCCAGCCCTCTGATCAACTGCAGTATATAAGAAAGTCATTTCCCATAATTAATATAATTTCATGGCTTTGGAATTAAAAAAAAACAAAAAAAACAAACAAACAAAAAAAAAAACAAGCACACCACAAATCACCTAGAGATTAGAGAGCTGTTAAGATTTAAGACAACCACCCAAGCTACACACTATTCCTAAACAAATGTTAACATAACTGAATTTTTGTGATTGAAATGATACTAACTTACCTGAGCTCAGCTGTTAGATTGATGATAGCAACCTGCTTCTCCTCCAGAGACAACTGTGCATTCTGTAATGCATCTTGCAACCCCTGAAGCTGCAGTGAAACGACTTTTAATTCTCCATGTGCATTCTGCAATGCAGATTCTAGTTCCTCTATTTTCTGCAACGCCTCCCTGTGGCAAGTCTCACTTTGAAGCAGTTTATCTTCTAAAGCAGTCACTATTTAACATGCACAAAACAAATCACAAAGTGTTTAATCATGAGTCAAGGCTTTACACAACATCACTGCCTATTAGCGCTGGCGGCCTCAATCAGTTTTCAGTATCACTGTTTTCATAGTAAAATCCAGAAAAACAGTGACTTCTGAAGTTAGCTGCCATGAATGTGTGGCCATGTAAGCCCTGACTGTTTGTTCTCTTTTTTTAAAATCAAGATCACGACCTATGATTGATCTGAAATTTGAGTATGTATCTAAAACACTCTAAATCATGAAACACACAACATAGCAACTTAATACACAGTGCTACAAAAAAGCACAACTGTTGAAAAGAATGGTAAAAAAAAGTAGGGGGGAGGATGGTTAGAAAGTTTGTTATTTCCATAAGCTTTCCCATGATTTTTATTTTTTAACAAGAGATGAGTTTTCACAAACAGCATATACCTCTGTCATAATTGTGCTTCTTGTTTGATTACCACATTAAGAATCTGCGTTACCACCATCTGTGGGCAATTTGCTTAGTCATTTCACACAGGATAAAGGTATATCCCACAATAATGAGGCTCTGCAGATGTCCCTTGAAAATAAGCCAATGGGGTTTTGTTTGTCTTTTAATGGAATTCCCAACATAAAAAACACAATTATGAAAAATCTGCAGAATTATCGCAGTCTGAATCTCCTGTGCTTGATAATATGTACAATGGGGAAACATCAAAGCTAATACACTGCAAAACAGCACAATTAAAGGAAGCCTGAAAAGCAGAACAGCTGAGTTACCCTCACTTGTCTTTTCACCGAGCTCTGATTGTGCTTCCTTCAAAGTGATGTCCAAATGACTTATTTGCATTGTTTTGTCATCAATGTCTTGTTTTAATTGCACTACTTCTTTTTCCATACCAGTAAGTTCATTCTTATACTCATCCATCTCCAGTGTTTTTTGTCTAAATAAAAGATGCAGCCAGAACAAAATTAACCTTGTGACAACAAAAGCAACATATCTTTATCCTTGAGCTCTGAAAAGACAAATACTTTCACAAATAGTGAATACTGTGGAACCCAGGGGAATTCTGTTAGCAGATATGTCACAGGTATACTACGGATCCTGTCAATTTCATTTGAAGCAGTAATGTTAAACAAAGTTAAACAAAGTTGGTTATGGAAAGATCCTATTGAGATATTACTCTCATCAATTATGCAAATAACAGACCTGTCAGCATCAACATTAAAAAAAAAAAAGTCAAGAAGGCTTTTTCTGCAATAAAACCAATGCATTATTTTAAACTTACCAAGCCCTCCATGAATTACAAGCAATTTGGTATATTTACGAATTCATTTGTATTATGACACCATTTTTAGAGTAAATAGGTTGCCTGGACACAAATTAATTCCATCTGAAGACTGTTACAGAACCTCACACTGCTGCTAGTTAGAACCTTTCTGTCTAACTTCCAGTCCATTGCTCAAACAATGAATGATCTAACTACACAGCTGAATAACACTTCAGAGTACAATCTTTCTTTTTGATATTTAATACTCAGAATATTCTTCTCAGTTACTCAGAACTTACCGGATTACGTTATTAAGTTCATCCACCTTTCGTCTGTTTAAATCTGCTTCCAGGCAAGTTAGGTAAAGTTTCTCCTCTACCTTTCTCAACTCATCTTCTGCATATACTTTCTGTTTCTGAAGTTCTTGTTCTAAAGTAGATAGCTATTTAAGATTGTATTAAAAACAAACAAACAGTATTTTTAAAGTTACACAACATAGAAAAATGCATCTTTGTCTTGTAACAAACACACACACTGAAACTTGTAATAAAACGGTTATCTCTGCAGTCTCAAATTGCATACAGTTTAAGGCTAGGACTTTGCAGTCACATTGAAAGAGAAGTGGTTTTGAGCAAATGTAACTAGGCTTGTCTTTTGAGTTTCAATACACTTGCCCTTAGTTGAAGTCTAAGGCCTAATTTACCAAGCACGCAGCCACAGAATGGCTGAAGTTTTTAACAACACAGAACTTGCTTTAACACAAATCAAACTGGTAATCCTTTATTTTAGATATATCTGAAATAATGAAAATCAAATCAGTTATGAACATACTGATTTTAAAGGTATGCAAAATGCAAAAATTAAAGAATTAAAACAGTTGTCCCTACGCAGACTTCCAACTGTACTATACCTGTTCTTCAAGCTTAGTTTGATTATCTTCCAGTTCCCCAGTTCTAATAGTTTCTTGCTGCAACATTTGCTGCTGATGATGCAGAGTTTGTTGCAGGAGAACGTTCTGTTCATTTGTGTCCTGAAGATTACGACCTTTTAGTTTTATTTCTTTTTGCAAATAACAAACCTGAAAATACATTTACTTTCCATCACTATAAAGCATTTTTATTCACACTCATCTATCCTTTGTTCTTAATCACAGATTTATAAAAAATTCTATAAGATTTTGGCTGTGAATTTTGTGCATCAGTTTCAACAGTACATAACACATCATTCAGTTGCGCTTTACAAAATGAGCAAAGTAGTCATTTATCAACATTAATCTTTTAATTCCTGCTTTTTAACTACATTTGAACTGCTAATATTTTAAGAACAAATTCAACAAATTTAACAAAGATTTCTCATTTATAAACTACTGAACTACTTTTCTTTTTGGCACTCTTCTTACTTAATTTCTCAGGAAGTTCCTGTCCTCCCCATTAAATTTAGTTCAGTCTCTCCCTTTATTTCTTCCTGCTTCTGTGACAACAGTCATTCCAATAACAGCCATGTACTTTGAGTGTCTAGCTTCACCATGTGTTGAAGAGTCTGATTTCTCAGTGAAGAAAGCCAGGAATTATCTAAAAAGTCACATTCTTCAAACAGCGTATATGAGAAGTGAAACACTAGCTGCTCACCCCAAAGTGGAGGGAGTGACTCTGCCAGTTATGTGTGGAAGTATTTATCACAGAAGTCTCACCTGCCACCCTTCCGTATCACAAGCAGTCAGTCTCTCCATGCACAGTATATGAGCAACAAGTTTTAGGACGTAGAAAGAAACAGCACGTATCACAGGCTTGTGATAATACAGAGCACAGATTTCCACTCAGTTATTCTTGTAAGCTCCATTTGACTAACACCTGTCTCTTTTTAAGTAGGGCAGTATTGTCTTGGGGGGGAAGTGGTAGAAGGGAGAAGGAACTACAGACAAAAACCTCACATGAATGTTTTAACTGATTATGCTCAGACATCTTCCCCATTAAGATACTTGCAACACAAATCAATTCTGTAAATTTACGTTCATATTGCAACAGCATGCCCCCCATTTTTTAAGACAAAGATTCCTTCCATTTAGTCTCAATTTTGCTACCTCTTTCAACAATTCATTCTCTTGGTATTTCCTTAAGTTTATCCAATGTTTCTTCGTTATGCTTTTCCCCTCGATCATCACAAAATATACAGCATTTCTTCCCAGCAATTCACAGTCACAACTCACACTACACAGGTTTTGTTTCACATTTCACAAGATTTCAGGGTAAAGCAATCAGAACAATAACTACTGTAATACAGAAAAGTTGCCAAAACAAGCTTTTACCTCTTTAGACTTCTTTTTGAGCTGATTTTGAAACATCTCCTTATTTTCTTCTGTCTGACTCAAATACAGTGCAAGTTCTTCCTTACATACATCCAGTGCTGACTCAAGTTGTTTCTCCTAGTTGAATGCCACAGATTACTTTAAATTCACATTTCTTGTTAACTAGCTAATAGCCTAAAAATGTTTAATGATCTTTGTCTAAAAATCTACATTTTAATACAAAGAGTGCAATAACAGGCACAAAAGAAAAAAGCAGAGAACTCAGATCATAAGCAGAAATGAACATGTGAAATTAAGTTTCAATATTTTAGATTAAATCAGATAAGACTACCAGTTATAAGAACATACTCCAGTATTTGTCAGTAGCTGCAGTTCAGTTTACAAATAACCCTACTTAAAGCATCAAATCATAAGACTCCCATACTTTGTTACAAATTAAAATTTACATACAGAATTCTATAAATTTGGAAATATCACTTGAGTTGTCAGAAGTCAAAAACAGAATTCATATCTGAATATATCTCAGAAAGCTACTAAAGCTTTTGTTTGTTTTCTGAGCTGAGAGACAATGCCCAAGTTCTACCAAAATGGCAAGGAAGAGTTCTATTGTAAAACAGACAGTATCAACACTGCTAATTTATTTTGCTGTTTACTGTTAATACTACTAATATGGATTTTAATTATGCCCTTCAACTATTTTGTGACTGTTATCTGCCCAAGGTTATAAAGAACAAACCTCTAGATATCATTAAGAACAGTAACTTAGCTACTTGATTTCAATGCTAAGAAACTTTTCATCAACATGAATTATGCTTATGTACAGTGTTTTCAATGGTACTGATTTCTTAAGTGATATTGGATTGTATGTTTCCCTCCTCACCAAAACAAATTGCTTTTTGAAAAGAGGCAATTACAGATCCTAATTTTAAGTATTTTAAAAACAACCCAGGTACTAGAAAGATACTCACAGTATGTACTTTCTGAATTTGTGCCAGTTTTCTATCTGTTAAGTCGATAGTAGCTAACCTTGGCAACATCTTGAGAATTTAATATCATATAAAATCTGATGGTGTTAAGTAACTAAGTGATAAAGTATAACACCACTACTGTTGCAAGTATTGCAAGGAAGACACCAAGCCAACACTAATAAGAGGTACAGATGGCTACACAAAGGTAACTAATATCATTACTGCATGCCTAGAACGTAGTAACTGGAGTAAAAACTTACATAGCATTCTTTGTTAGACAATTTTTTTTTCTAGAAGTGCAGTTATAAATAAGGGAGATTTGTACCTGTAATCATTTCACAAGGCAATTATGCACTGCATGATCTCTAAGGGCAGGTTTCACCAAAATTTTTAATAAAAAACAAGGAAAAGATGCCAAGAAGACTTCAGGTTTCTGAAGTATCTGTGAGAGAGATTTCTGTAAAGTAGCCTAAACGTAGCCTGTCCACAGAGGCTAAGAATTAAAAAAAAAAAAAAAACCTCATAATCGTAAAACTTTGAGACTATGAACTGGAAAGTTACAAAGAGTTTACTAACTTTGATTGTTTGTTCCTTCAGCTGACTCTCCAGTACCTTCAGTCTCTCATCGTTCTTGAGATCTTGCTTCTTCATTTCCTGTTTGTACATTTCCCACCCCACCCCCCAAGAGAAAAAAGTAAATACAGAGCAGTAATAAAGTATTAGAAACAAGAATCATACAGGTGAGAAAATATAACACTCTACTTAGGTATACCGCTTGCATATTCTTTTTGTGTGGATGTGGTTCCTAAGAGGCATCCCTTCATATTCAGCAGCAAAATTAGTTATTTAAAAGAACATGGATCACCTAGCATAATGTTCTCATTGTTTGCCTCATGTAGAGTAGATACAACAGATCTTTATCCAGACCTCTCTCCTTTGATTATGGTGCAAACCAGAAGTATAAATGGAATGGTGAAACAGTAAATAATGAAGAGTTCTGAACAACTTAGAGCAGTATGGGGAGTACAACAGATTGGGTCAATGAGTTAAGCAAGAGCTCTGAAACACACATGCGTCATCTTTTCATTTTCTCAGTTTTTCCATGCGTCCGTGGATATGCTTTTCACCATTGGTCACTTCACAGATTTGAACTTAAGTCAAAAGCCAGCCTTACCTCTCTGCTCTCCATCAGTAGTCCATCCAATGATTCGATGTGATGCTGTTTACGTATAATATCTTGTTGCAAAACAGATATTGTTGTCTCTTGTTCTACACATTGTTGATGTTTCTTATCTAGCTGTGTCTGAAGCTGCCCATAAATAATTCATAGTTCACTATTTTAATAAAAAATTCAGAGTACTTATACATCTAAACTCTGTTTAATTCTATTCAACCACCACTAAAAATGACAAGTAGATTTCTGACATTAGCAATACTGCATAGTATCAAAAATACCAAGATATCCCAAATCTTAATAATTAAAAGCAGAAAGAGAAGCAAGACCATGAGGGAAGGTAAAGTGTAATTGCCTGTCATCAGCTAAGGCACTAAGACATACATACATCTTCATTAAAAATAACAAGTTTACTTAACAGCTAGAATTTAACAGTTAGAAATAGCCAAAGCTGTATTTCTAATGGCATAAAACAAGTGAGTTCTTCTGTAAAGAATGAAAAAAATCCTGATGGCTCTCCCTGAACACACATGTTCACAACATAAATAACAGTTTGATTAGAAGTTAAAACATTACTTTTTTTTTGTGCTAGGTGTTTGGAGCAAAGAGCCACAGCATTCTTTTTAAGCCTGCGTTTTTCTTCAGTTGAGCAGAAAAGAGGATATCCATACCCAGTGGAAGTCATGACGTTGTGTAGTATTAGATGGAAAACAAAATAACATCCAGAAATGCAGGGAGAAGATGATAAACATTTCTCATTATGTATCTGCATCAGAACTACTAATTAAAGAAATTCTCATGTGAAAAAGTTGCCACCTATATCACACATACATATTAGCATACAAATAAGGCCTTACTAGTTCCATCTGTTTCTCCATCTCTGTATGCTGCTCGAGATGAATCAATTTTGCTTTTTCAAAAGCAGAAGTTAGTTCTTTGCGCTCCTCACTGACCGTTGTTTGCAATTCACGAATGCGTTTGTTTTTTCCCTTGGAAATGACAACAGCAAGGACTTAATAAAAATGTTTACTTCTGATATTCAGCAGTTATTATTAGATAATCAAGTTCCTAGATTTCATTAATAAATAACCTAGAAAATGCTAAGTTATACACAGCATGTTTCCTCTCAAAGAACGTCAGGCCTACAATAAAGACACAGAAAGCCACCCAATGCTGCCTCTACGCAGACAGGATGCCTGCCAAGGCAGACTATCAGAACATAACAGGAAGAAACAAAAATAAGTGGTATTTTTATATGGATATAGGGAATCTTTTAAAATACAGGTTTCCATCTGAAAGTTGTTTACTTCACTAACAACCTTGGACCTCTTCCCAAAAATCAACGAAGTTTATATGACAAAACCAGCACTGGAAGATTCAGTGCTCTGAGTTTCAGACTACCTTCTTCACAAGTTCCCATTTACAAGACAATTTTATTCACAGGTCTACACATATTAAGAACTCACAATTTAAGAACTACAGCAGAAAATGAAAATGATTTGTCCAACACTTCCGATAACACATTGATTCCATCCCTGCTACTCCTTACACTAATAATTTCATAAAGACTCCTTAAGAACTTTAGGAAAAAATAGAGAATGCTACCAAACACAGTATGCTCTACTTTAGGAGTAGCCTTATTCTATTGAGGAGAAGAAAATACTAATTTTATTAAATGAAGAATTAAAAAAATTAGCTTAAAGGATGGAAAATCTTAAGGTTTTTCTTAGTAGCACAAATGAAATTCTGATCTCCCCAGAATAAAGAGTAGCGTTACAGTTCATTTCACGAGAACTAGATGTTTGTTGTATGTGTCATCAAAAGGGAACAGCAAAATGTCAATTCAGAACTTACCATGCTCAAGAGCAAGGAAGAAGTATATCTTATTTGAAACAATACGTACATATATAATTTTAAACTGTGCTCTCTAAAATATCAGACAGATACCCTAACACATCTCAAAGTCTGTTTTAAATACATGCAACAATACCACTTCAGTTTCAACTCTGATTTTCATTTATGCCATTTCACACAAATGTGGTTTTTCACTGAATATGTCATACCATGAGTTCCTGTTCCAACTCAGTACTTCGTGCTGCAGCAGCAGAATAAGCAACAGCTTTTTCTTCCAATTGTTTCTTAAGTGCAGAAAGCTGAGAAGCTTTCTTTGCGATCTGGAATTAAATAAGGCAAAAAAAAAAAAAAAAAAAAAAAAAAAAAAAAGAACCCAAAGAAACCAACATTAAGATATTATTGTCTAATTCAGGTGTTTTCCTATGCTTTCCTATGAGAGATTCTGTTTTAGATACTTTTATTCCTTACTAAATTTAAGGCATCATTCATTTATTTTCATATGCTCTAATAATCTTCATTAATCATTGTAGAATTCGGGACAATTTACCTCAAATTTCTCCAGTACATGATTATTTTATAAGTAACATACACTGTAATTATTAACTGCATTTTATAATATATATGGTCATCATTAGGAAATATGGCAAATAAAATTATGCTGTAACTAACACTGTCATGTAAATACTAAAAGTTTAACTTATTAAAATCAGAGAAGAGCCAGCTGAAGATTAATTTCTTTCCTCACATTAATGATGTTAATCTCTGGAAAATGTATTGACACAGTGAGGAAAAAGACTCGTAACTGTTCTTCAAACATCTGTTTAAGACTCCACGTTAATTCGGTCTTAACAAAGGAACAAGACCATGCACATTTTCCATTTAACAAAGCAAAACAGAAGTAAAGCCCACTAAGAACATCAAATTAAAAACTAGAGATTTCTGACAACAGATAAACTGAGGCTGCTATCCTTAAGTTCCCCTGCTTTCTCTTAAAGTCACCCCCACCTTGAAGTTGTTCTAAAAGAGGCAAATTTTTAAATTAGAATGACAACTGCATTTTCTCCACAGCAATTATCTTAACCGTCTCTAATGACCGATCTAAGCAAAGCCTGGAACTTTTTCCTTTCTATTAGAAACTTACTTCTTGCTTTAAGGTATTAGTTTTTAAAGTCTTTGCTGATAGCTCTTCCTGCATGCTTTGAAACTGACTGGTTCTCTGAGCCATGCTGGTCTTCAAAGACAAATTCTCATTATCTAATTTTGCCAGTTTAACACGTAATTTTTCCATCTCTTTCTTGAATCTTTGTCTCTCCTTTTCAAATTGTTTGCTGACAAGTTCCAGCTGTTGACATTTTGTCCTCTCTCAAAGTAAAAAAAATAAATTCAAGCTTTAAAAAAAAAAAAAAACAACATGCAAACAAGCACTGAAGTAATGATACATTCCAAAAAGGAGAAATATAATTTAATGACAGAATATTGAACTAACACATCGCATTCAGAAACAAGAACTTTTTTTTTAATCTATAATGTAACTACAAGCTGTGTCTCACGGGAAAACAATCAAAAGAGACAAAGAAGAGTTATTACATATTTGCCCTAAAGTCATTTTATTCCACTCTAACAAACTGCAGAGGCAACTGGAGAAGTTCTCAAGTAGCAAGACACAGACAGATCAAAGATAACATGGAGACATTAATATAACCCGTGAAAAGAAAACATACGTGGCTCCATTTCAACACAACTTGTACCTTGTACATTGCTGCAGAACATAAAGAGCTAAAAGAACACTGTGCCTAGAGTCTGACAATTTACAGAACTTGTAGGTGACAAAGTGCTCCCTATTCAACTAAAATACATCTACTGAAAGACAAAAAAATACACGCACAATAAGAAACAAATTTGAACTCCACCAAAAGCAAAATTCCTTTTCTGCAGATTAATCAGACAGAACTGCCAGAAGTTTTGTTGAGCTTACCTTCTTGAGTTTTGATCAATTTGACAGGCTCTGTTTCCAGACCACATAGCCCTCTTTTTTCTTGTCTTTCATTTTCATTCAATAAATGCTCAACTGTATTACAGGTAGATAAGTTTGTGTGAGGCTTTCCAGCTTCCTTTGATGCTAATCCAGTGCTGTTATACAGAAGGAGATAACTATTTAGTAACTCTTTGTACAGGCTAGTTCTGGTACCAGATATCTGCCCGCTCTTGCCATAGCTCAGTAAACAGAAAGTTATACCTTAGGCTTGCAGTCAAAGGTTTATTTGATTCACAGGATTCAGAGACAGCTTCTTTGGTGGATGAACTGGATAGCTGATGTCTCAGGTTATGCCAATTAAACTAAAAGTTAAAGGAAAACCAAAATCAACTTTTTACTGCCTAACAGTATGACTAGCTCACTTCCTATACTACCATTTTATGAGTCACATACCAGGATGTTAAAAACTTGGGTAACTTTAAAGTAATTCTCTTAAGTGCTTGCAGAGCACTGCTGACTCATCTCACAGTAGGAGAAATTAGAGGCATTAAGGTCCTCAGCCCTTCATCTCTGTACAAGTACAGAAACATGAGTGTTTTTGCCATGAGAATTTAAATACACTGCGATACTGTCAGAAATTCTACTTGATGAACATCTAACATTATGCTTCCTTTCTGATTCCAGTGATTGTATTAAATTATCAGAATAGCTTCTAATTTTTCTCTAGAATGAAATTTTTCCAAATAAGGCAACTAAATGACTTCTGAGGATCTTCCAAATATGTCCACAGTCACAGCAGCCCAAAACATCATGTTTTATTTGAAATTACTACATCCTTTGACCAACTTCATTTTGGCAATTCCACAATTGTATAGAAAGAATATTTTTAGTTTTGTTTTCAATACAGCTACTCACATTCATGTTTCAAAAGGAAGGAGAACTGATGCAGTCAACTCTCCTAACCTTGCATGTTTCTCTGCAGCCCTGAGCATTTTTTTGTGACATCCACAACCACAGGCTACTGATAAAACTTCACTAGTGCAAAATTAATAAGCTAAGGTTCATCTTGACAAAATAAAAATTACTTGTGATCAAGGAAGGTGTGTCTTCACTTGTCAAGCAAAGTAAACTACTAAAATACCTCTCTTCTGCTCTAGTTTCTCCATTACTGAGGTTGACTCAAACTCTGGCTGCATAACATGGTGTATCTGCCATCAGAGAAATGTCACAATGTTCAACTCAGAACTACAGTCTCACATAACTGGACATCCTGTTTTGAAGTAATACTTCTGTCCAAAGAATCAGGGCGTAGAACAGAGGAACAGAAAATGTAATTAAAATTTTAAATTTAAAATTTAACTTGCTAGTTAATGAACTCCAAAGCACCTGTTCCTGGTTCTTAAATCAAAGATGAAGACTAAATATTTCAACTAAAATAACATTTAGTCCATGCATATTGCGGAAAAAAAAAATAGATACTATACTCAGATGATTTCTCAACAATGTCACAAGACTTCCATGCAATATCAGTTAAAATTATTTAAGTTACAAAACACAATTTAGAATAATGTATCTGTTACTGTACCTCTTCAGATGTACTTGAAGACAATTGGGAAATTATGGTTTCTAGTAAGTTGAGCTCTCGCCTTGAATTCTCCATTTCTTGATGGCATAACTTCAGGTTGTTATGCTGTTGTGCATTAAGCGCTCTCAGCTCTGCATTTTCACTGACAAGAGCATTTTTCTCCTTGAGTACTCTTTTCTTCTCATTAAGTTCCTTTTCAAGCCCAAGGATCTTCTGAGTAGACTGATTCAACGTTGACATCATTTCACTGTTCTTTGCCTCTAGAGTTACAATTTCTTTTTTTGCATTGTGATTCTCTTCCCTTAGTTTCCTAAAAAAAGGCATCTATTCAACAGGTATAGCTCAACACAGATAATTAGATGAGGATTTCCAGCATTAGAAGTACCAGGGGAAAACAAGGTAACAACACTGCTAAGTGCTTTCTTCCCTCTCAAAGTCTAGGATTGACTCCAAAGGATAGAAAGTTCTCACTGCTTTACTCAGCCTTCACTTCTCATAAGGACAATACAAACTGCCACCAGAAAACAAATGTAGAGAATAAAGTACCCCTTATTCTTAAACAACTTAAAGTTTTAAGCATCATCATAAGGGTAAGGAATAGATGAAGGCTTTAAATGTGCTAAAGCCGAGGAAATTTAAAAACGGGATAAAAAAACTATACCTAAAATGACAAAGAATTAGGGTCATATTCTAAGACTAAGGTTATCTAGTATTCCTTATACACTCTATTACTAGTGATGAGAGGGAATAGGACTCTGACCATTTGCAAGTTATTCACTTTCTTAGCTATCTGTTGGCTTAGCAAACTGAATTATCTTAAAGGTCCTGATGAGTGCCAACTCCAGCACAAATCAGCAAGGAAAAAAATGCCTTGAAAATAAATGGTCACTGAGCATGAAAGTGTGCAACAGCGGGAAACTAGCAAGATAAACACTGCTTCAAATCGCAGCCAGCATCAAAGCCTGCCCTCACATCTGAGTGCAGCCTCCCCACTGAAGGCTGACAGAAGTCTTCATTCCAACTAGGGACTGACTGTATAGTGCACAAATAGGTGCTCACACCCAGAGGTTAGTGCAGATGACCTCTTAGGATGCTTTCTCACCAGCATGTGCATTAGCAGACTGAATGCAGAAGAACAAATATAAGAAGGGGCAGAGTACCCACATTTCCTACAGAAACTGTGTGTGAATAGGGTAAATCATGCTCCCAGGCCATAGAAGTGTGCTTTTAACTGAGAGTGTAGCAGCATGGGGGATTAAAACTTTGAAGAATTAGTTACAAAAGAGCACTTAAAAATGTGTAGGTTTATGCCTTTAATTTATTTACTTTTTAACTGCCCAGTATTGGGATCACTACAAACAGAACAGAGAAATCCTGAAGTGTTCACTGATGCTGGTCCTCCTGATTTGGTTCGAGATACGTGAATTGAGCAGCAGCTTCCCAGTTACAGTTTAATATGAAATTTCTTTACAAATAACTGTACAGATTTTTTCAAAAAGATTTTGTTACCTTAATTGCTCATCTTGGATGTCTAGATGCTTTCTGTAGCTGACACATTTTTCATTCAACTTCTCTCTTTCCTTTTCACAATTAATTATATAGTTTCCTAAACGTGCTCCTTCAGCTTGAACCTTAAAAAGTATTTTTTTCCATTATAAAAATAGTCTAAACTTTGAAAGTCAACAGGCTTTTTAGAAAATTACTATAAATCAATGCTGTTTTGGTTTTGGTTTTTTTTCTTTCCTTACTTTCTCCTGCTAAGCACAAACATATTGCTTGCCATTGTGAGAAAAAGAAAATTGGCAAGAAAGTTTCCTTTTCCTCCCCTATCATTTGAGAGAATGTTATGTCACTATGGTTTGAAATTGGTAACCTCATGCCACAAGAAGAGAAGTCAAATCAAATAAAAATTTTCCATCAGAGGCAATGGTCTCAAGACTTATTCTCATGTGAAGCAGCAAACATTTTTGACCATCAGAAATTTGGGTATTAATTTCAGCCATTCTCTAGCTATGTTTCTTTGGACAAATTAGAAAGATGATTATAAAGATGCACCTGTAAAACACATGATTCCCAGTTAGAAAGAGACAAGAAACATAATTTTCTTGGACGCATAACCATACTGTGCAAAGAGTTTAACAACAGATAAGAGAAGTTATTGATACAAAAGTTGCCTACTCCATCCCAACTCTCAAGATTTTACCACCAGGAAAAAAAAGTGATCCATAAATAACATAGCTGTTTGCTGCCCAACATAGCAAAAGCAAAATCATCACAGAGTGGCAAAACACACAAACAAACAAAATCTCACCTTTTCAAACCTTCCGGTTATTTTCTCCTTATACTTTTGGAAAACTCTTGTTAGCTCCTCAGCATTCAATAAAGCTTCATTTCTTTGTTGTTCTGCTCTGCAATGCAACATAGCAGCTTTAAAAAAAATCAGAATTTAGTAATCAGGTAACTATTTTCTCCAGAAACAGGAAAAAACAACGGAATTAACAGCTTCAGGTCACTTCCTTTTGCCTCCTAACTAACTAAGCTCCTAGACGAAAGTGTGCCACCTGGTGTGAATTCATTTTATGGGTCATTTTAGTGTATTAAAATAAAATTATAATACCACTAAAAAAAATAAATACTACTGATGCTCTTCAAAAAAGATTCATTTTTCAAGTCATTCTCCTACCCCCCCTTTCCCTCCAGGTAAAAGTCCCTGCGAAAGATTGAGACAGTATCCATGATAAGAAAGCAAAATTCAAAGAGCAGAACAGAGCTCCTGTAACTGGAATTATGCTAGGTCAGATAGGAACAGATCAAAGGATAAATTATTTGGGGGATACTGGAGAGACGACATCAACATGTAAAAGAAATAGACTGGGATGGTATTACACAAACAAGCATTCAAAAGAAGCAAGCAAAGACTATTTCAGATCACGTATGTATCTTGCTCCTCCTCACCCTTCTTAATTTCTTCCACCATTACTCATTTCAGAGGTTGGAAAGGGAGGGAGATGGGGGAAGGAGCAGTTATGAAATGCAAGAATTACACACTGAAAACATACAGATAAGTAAGATTAAAGATAACAAAGACAATCTGATCTAGTGGAAGGTCTGCCTACCCACGGCAGGAGGGTTGGACCAAGATGATCTTTAAGGTTACTTCCAACCGAAACCATTCTATGATTCTACAAATCTCTTGTGGAAGTTGTGTTTTTATTACTTCCCCCCAAAAATAAAGCACTTCGTACTCTTGACTAGTTCTGTTCATTACAAGGTTATATATATGAGACACAAAAAGTATATACTGTAGATCCTTGCAAAGCACAGTCAAAAATAATTCAGGAAAAATACATTATGACCAACATCTGCTCTCCACTGCAGTGCCTCTATTCTGCAGAGAAAATAGAGGCACTAAACTGGATAGGTAGCTAAGTTACATTTTAGTGTAAATTATTAACCTGCAATTACTAGCAATTTTCTAGATTTAAAAAAAATAAGCTAATACTGTCATAACAGAAAGACTTCTTCTCCCCTCCATGTGTTTTTTTAAAGTAATATTTATAAAGTAGAGAAGATTTAATTCCATAAAGTAAGTACATGTAAGAAACACTCGAGCATTACTATTTTATATTCAGTTTATTAGTAATACTAAGAACACACCTTTTTTCTTGCTCGTTTCGTTCAATTAACTCAGTTTTCAGATTTTCACAGTCCTTTTTGTATCTTTGCAACATGCTTTCTCTTTCCACTACTGTTTTCTGGCTTTGTTCTAGTTTATCTTCTGCATCTCTGCAAGTAAGCAAAGTATGATTTAAAAACAGAAGGATTTTGGTTAAGAATTATTTATCTACACTTTGTGGAGAAAATGTATGTATTTCTTTTCTGCACATGCTTGAGACATGATGCAGCTCTCAAAACCAGGTTTGGAACACCAATAGTTTCAAGACTTCCAAGCAATACACCTGGAGCAGTGTCCAAATCTCATCAGCAGCCATCAGCTGCTGTGGATGCCAAGAAGCAGACAACTGGGTTTGTGGTGTAACATCTAAACACTAAAATCACTGTTTTTCTAAAAACAGATTTGACAGGACAACACGTACATTAGTGCTGTTTGGGATGTTTAAGGTATTTGTGTTGTGAGAACTGACTTTTGAGGCATTACTTACTATTATTAGCATGAAGTTTTTAGATAAACTGACAGCCGGCTGTGCCCCCCTGACACATTCTGGATATTGTTTACATTAGCTTTATTTGATCATTTGTCTTAATATATTCATAAAGAAAAAAATCTTTTAGACTGCATGGTACACAGACATCTGTAAATATGTTTGTTCACTACAGAAGTCATACAGTCACACAGCACAGAATCCGTTTTGAGTGGATCTCATTATAAGGAAGTTCACATTTAAATGTAAACTGGTTTATTTTACCTTTACCATGTTCTTCTGGTTCTTGATGTGCATTCTCCATATAAAAGACACTGGTACAAAATAAAACATTTCACCCTTCCTACATATGGCTCCAAGGTGAAAGTTTCAAGCCCCAGATTACATGACCCACATAGAACCAGATATTACACAACCTTAGAAAAAGACTGAACTCTCAAACAGACTTCATGACTGCTAAAAAGTGTGTTTATTACCTTAGAATTTTATCTTGTGCTGAAACTTCTGCTTCCAAAGTTACAATTCGCTCTTCTAACTTAGGAATGCTGACTAAATGCGTACCTAAAGTTGACTCAAGGTAAGAAATCTGAAAAAGAAACATATTTATGGTTTCATTAACATTTGCATACACACATTTAGATGAGATGCATGAGCCATCTACTTACTGGGTGACACGATGCTCTTCAATTTGCTGCAGAAGATGCTTGTACCCATACACACAAAATGAACTCCAACTTTCTGCTAATTTAACATTTTATCAGTTCCCTAGCACCGCTCCCATCTGATATGTTCTGATACTGTAGAGTGATTGCTTTACAGTTTGAACTTGTTCATTTTTTTCCCCAAATGTTTACCTTCTACATGTTCTGTCCATGTCAGACAGGCAAATACTTCTCTAATCTACTTAACTGCACTATATATAATTGTGAAAATTATACTTAGTCACATGAGTGTACAGTACTAACTACATCTCTGAATTAACTAGTTTATTCTTTCACCTCTTTATTAGTAAACTAAGACTTATGACGTGAGGAGCAGGAAAGGCTTTCTTCTCCCCTTGACACATCACTTAGTATACCAAGTGGTCATTCCAACTCGTCCCACTGGCTTTATAATTTAAATTTGGAACATTAATAGACAGAATTTATACTTAATATGTATATGATTTGTTCATGAAGAATTTGATTACAAACTCCCCTGTTCCAAAATATCACTGAACAGATGATACATTTAGAACTACTAAAAAACTGTAGAGAATATTTTAAGTTTAAATATGAAAGATGAATAGAACAAAATACATTAAAGATACATACTCTTGTTTTTGACTCCATTAGTTCCAAGTTTGTTGTTTCAACTCTATTCTTTAGGTAACGGTTCTGAGAAGCCAAAGATGCATTTTGCTCATGAAGATCATTCAGTTTCTCCTTAAGACGTTCATTTTCTTCCACAGCTTTATCAAAAGCTGTAGGCATCAAGTCCGGCTAGACAAAAAATAAATATGTATTTCCACATACATACACACATGGAACAACATATACATCACAGGAATCTTTGCAGAATAAACGTACTTAAACCTCATTAGGCTTAAGGACTATTCAGTCAACAATCAAGCATATCATAGACCTGAGAGCAAGAAAATTCCATAAATACAGAATACAGAACAGACAAGAACAGCAAAAACTGTCTATGAAGTGCACATTTACCTTGGATTTTCTTTGAAAATCCCAGCAATACATTTCACCAACAGTCTTCTTGCAGTTGGAAGAGCACTGACTGTTGCAGTTAAGCTGAACAAGGTCCTCCAGGGTGAGGTCTACAGCCTCATCAAAGCAGCAGTCAGAATGTTCCCTTGTACCAGTGCTAGGAGGAAGAGCAAGAAGCTGTTACCTCACATTTCTTCATTATTTCAGTTGCTCATAAGAGCACCCCAGAGCAAAGCACAAGAGGAATCGCAGCAATCCGTCACACTCGATACAACTACACTACAAGGGACAGCCACTCTCACACCTGAACACACACACCTGGAAAGCTCTGCCCCTACGCTCTGTAGGCTTTTTTCAGTTCTCCTCAGCTGACTGCGTAAGGACTCCACGGCTACGAGCAGTTCTTCATCATCACTTCTAGAACGAGCCCACATGCTGTACTCCATCGGCACGGCTACAATACCATCAGAACATCAGTAAGCGTACACAAACTTAATTTGCAGAGATATTTTAGAGTTTTATAAAGGATGAAATAAACAAGAGTCGAAGAAAATACTTTATTCCCAAACATAAGGGTACGTCCCATACGCTTCTGGTACTCAACAGATAAACGCAACGTTTATCTCACGGCGCTACCGAAGGAAAAACGCTGTGTTTGTTCACGAAGCACGCGCAGCTCCAGAACTGCTGCTTCTGAAAAACAGCCAGGAGCTCCGGCCTACAGCGA
The DNA here is from genome assembly GCF_951394365.1 of Tetrao urogallus. Taxonomy (NCBI): domain Eukaryota; kingdom Metazoa; phylum Chordata; class Aves; order Galliformes; family Phasianidae; genus Tetrao; species Tetrao urogallus. Next base: position 16,014,656 of record NC_136818.1, on the reverse strand, counting down.
GGGGAAAAGAGGCGGGAAGGGGCGGGCGGTCGGCCGGCTGGCTCCCGGTATCCCGAGCAACAGTACCTCAGCAGACGCCGCCGAGCTCTCCACGCGCGGCTCAACGCACACGGCCCCGAGCGGCGCGGACCGTTACCGCAGTACCCGCCTCTTCCGTCCCGCCCGAGGCGCAAGCGCAGCTCCGCCCCACGCCACACCTGCCGGGAGCATGGACGGCGCGCGCGCGACCGCCCCCAACCCGGAGCCGCGTTTCGACCGCGTTGTGGCGGGGGCGGCGCGTCCAGTCGCGGTGCACGCTGGGCGTCGAGGGCCAGCCGCTCGCGAGGCGTGGGCGGGAAGCGGGAGGCGCCGCGCTGCCGGCATGGGGCCGCCGCGGCTGCCGCCGCTGCTGCTGCTGGGCTGCCTGGTGTCGCTCCTGTCGCCCCCCGGCGCCACCGAGTTCAGCCCGTCCCTGGACAGCGACTTCACCTTCACGCTGCCGGCCGGCCGCAAAGAGTGCTTCTACCAGCCGATGCGCAAGGAGGCCTCGCTGGAGCTCGAGTACCAGGTCGGGCGGGCGGGGCCTCGCGGGGCCCTCCGAATCCGGCCGCGATTCCGCCGCACCTTTCCGGGACGGCTCCGCCCAACACGAGTCTCTCTCACGTACCTCCGGCGGCCGCCGGCTGTGAGGGCTGTGGGCTGTCGCTGGGCTCCGGGGCTGCGTGGGTAGCGGCCCATTCGGTCGCCTCTGCGCGCCGGGATGCCGGCCTGACCCCGCTGCGGCACCGGGGAAGGGAGAGGCTTACAGCGATCCTTTTTTCTTGCCTTACATTAATAGGCTCCTTTGTGTGCGCTATCAGGTCTTAAGTTGCCGTTCTTTAAAGCAGGATGTTAGCGGCTGTGACCTTGCATAGCAGCAGCCCTACGCCTTGCCTGCCTGTCTGCGCTCCTATGAAGCCTCTTTATCTCTGCAACGAAAGTTTTCCAGATGTAGCTTTTCGTAAGGCCTCGTGCCCTTCGTGCTGCAATACCCGCTGATCACAGAAGCGTGCAGGCTCTCACCCTCCCTCCCCCCCTTTCTTTTTTCCCTCTTGCTTTAGAAACATAAAGCTGAAAGTCCCGAAGTTTTCTAATTATTACTGCTCTGTGCAGCACTGAGCAGGAATCAAAGATTGATGAGTGAACAAAGCTTCAACGCAGCTCTAAGCAAAGCTAAAGTTTAAAATAAAATCCTGCTTTAAAATGTCAGTACAAAGTAATCACAGCAGTCTTTCAGCTTTATTGCACAAAGGAAAAAGAAGTCTTAAACAGTAAACTTACTTTCACCCAGGCGTAAATTTCTCTGCAGTACTGTTAATGGTGGTTTTGTTTTTCTATCTGAACGTGTAGAAAAGAAGCTCCATATATTACTGGAAATACATGTTTTTTGTTTTGGTTTTTTTTAAACTATCCTGAATTTTTAGTGGCTAAAGCTTAATGCTACCAGCCAATAAAATGCCATAAACACAGTGCTGGTAAGAAGTGTTGTCCCAGTATGTTTGGGTTGTACCGTAGCCCTGAAGGTGTATCACTGTCTGTGTTTTAACTCTGATCAGATGTTAGCTATGTATCTTTGCTGCCCTTTCTCTTTTTGGTAAGCCTCCAGATCATTTTCAGCCAGTTTGAACTTTGTTCTCCACTTCAGTTGGAGTAGACTGCTGTGTTCCAAGAGCTCCCTGGAAGGTAAAATGGTGAAGTCGTGACATAAGAACTGTATTTCTACGGTGATATGGATTGTAGCCACATCAGTGGTTAAAGCAGCACAGCCTTGTAATACTGTATATGCTTATTATGAGCCTGGAAACTAAATGCCTTCAATTATTTCTACTTCTGGGAAATAAGAATGCCCTGGGAGAGTTTAGACCTTGTTATCTTCATGAGGTCAGCGATGTATCTGTAACGGGCATAGCAAGTCCAGTCCTGACCGTTATTCATCCAACAGATCTTGGAGATGGTGCTGCATAGATTGTGTTCTTTTACAAATATATATGAGTTTGCACATAACCTTTGTTATAAAATCTTTTTCCACCATTGAACTAACTCTGATATTTACTCATGATGACAAAGAAACTCGGGCTTTTAGCATCTGCTGGTGTTCCAAGGTTGTCCATTAATGAAATTGCACACATTCTTAAAAACTTAAAATGATTTTGGATTGAAACTGTTTTTAATCTGTATCTGACTAATTTAAAATTCTTTCTATGTCAGTTCCTTCCCTAAAGGTGTTGCATTCAGCAGTGTGAAGTTTGTTTGTTTCACAGGTTCTAGATGGAGCAGGATTAGATGTTGATTTTCATCTACTTTCTCCAAAAGGTGAAACTTTAGTTTTTGATGAAAGAAAATCAGATGGAGTTCATACGTAAGTTTAACTCTAGAGAAGTGTTACATCAAAGCACTGCTCTGGTTTCTTTAGCAAATATGGCTGAAATCAAGGCTGAATACTACTGTTCATTTCTTAGTATTATAAAAGGCTTTTTACTAGAACAGTTTGAGAATATCAGTTACCTGTTTATGAACACTTAATGCTTTTTATATGGACTTTACCATGGAATGAAGTATATTTGTGTTCTAATGATAAGTGGTAATGGTCATTAAACAAAAATAATGGTGCGGTCATCACATCAAAAGACCTTGTTACAGTCATGTGAGCAGTAAGCTGCAAAGCATCCCCTTTTCCCAGTCCTTTTATCAAGGCACGTATTACTGGTATTTTGGTACCAGTACAAGAATTCTACTCATATTACAGATACTTCTTAATCATTAACAATTCAAAATTCAAATAAAGGAAGAGGAAAATAAGCTGTTACCTTGATGATTTTAAACTGATTTTAAGTCAGTGGGGTGGTTTTGCTGTAACTAATAGTAAAGTTGTTAAGTTTATGTAAAAAATGCATAAGCTTTTTAACTGCACAATTTTAGTTTTGAAGAGGAAAGCTTGCTTATAAAACTTGCTCTTTTAGAACCAGCACAGAAAGCATACCTAATTCAATTATATGCTTATATACACAGGGTGGAGACAGAAGAGGGGGATTACATGTTCTGCTTTGACAATACATTCAGTACCATTTCTGAAAAGGTGATTTTCTTTGAACTGATCCTGGACAATATGGGGGAAGAAGGACAAGATCAAGAGGACTGGAAGAAATATGTTACAGGCACAGATCTTCTAGATATGAAACTAGAAGACATTCTGGTTAGTACTGGATCCTTAGTTCTTCTTAACATAGGAATAATTGGAAAAAAATATACATGCCATTCTGCCTTGTTCTGGCATATCACCCTAGAAACTGTTCTGCTACAGATGAAGCCCAGCACCATGAGTCTTTTATTTCCAAAGAGAAACTTGAGAATACTTTAGAAACTGATCCTTAATCAGCAAAAAAAGACTGTGTATCTATCAAAATAATTCCCTTTTCCATTCAGCTTCCTTTCTTAATATTACTAAAATTGGACATTTTCCCCTAGTAGCAAAAAAACTAGATATGTATTCCATTTAAGTATTACTTAATCCCAACAACACAGTTGGAATGTGCATAGATTTCTTCATCGTGCGTTTAAAAACAAAGTACTGGCTAAGCTTCTTGTTCCTATCTTTCCAGAAATACGCCAGCCAGCACAAGGGTTAATTTTTCTCTTTTAGTTTGGTTTTCCAGATTTTATTTGCATCTTTTCTGTTTCATAAACTCATCAGGAGGTAATCTGTGTGATTCTGCTGACCTTGAGAAGAGCAGTAGTGAACCACTAAGGGCTGTGGAGCATAGTGGTACATGGAGAGAAGTAGGTGCTGTGCCTTCCTGATGTAGCAGACATTACACATTATGTCCCGAGGCATCAAGCAACTTCAGGGAAGGGCTTATACTTCTCAGATGACCCCAAGAGAACATAAGACCTACTGTCCTAGCTGCTTTGCTTATGATTTTTTTTTCATATTGAAAGCATGCTCAAGTCAAGTCAGTTCCAGTCTGCAATCACAGCAGCCACAGTTAGGATTTTCAGTTATTACAAATGGTAATGTTTGCTTAAACTGTACACTGGTCCTGTTTGATCTAGGATAAAGACTACTACCCAAAGCTTTTATTTCCTTCCAGCATCACTGAATGATTGCTTTTAGGTTATTCTAGAATCAGAGAATTGCTTGGTTTCCCTGTAGAACTGTTTGCTGGTGGCAAACTTACAACAGAGATGATCTGCTTACTTATTTTTAAGATGACAAAACAGCATCCACAAAGACTGAAGACACTTGTATAAAACGTGACATTGTATTCTATTCCTTGTAATAAACCACACATTTTTAAACAATAGAACAGAATGTTAAAGATCTGAGATTCTTTACATGTACAGTATGATGTTTAAGTAGTTAGAATCAAATGCTGAATCTGAGAAGCCAGATGTTCTTTAAGCCCCTAATCGAGACAACTGGAGAAAAAGAAATTTATATTGGCAAATGTGAAGAAAATCCCTCCTACAGTAATCACAAAGAGTACTTCAATGGATTGGCTGTTCATGTACATACAGGTATCTCTTCCAGAAGAGTAAATACAGGAATTGTCCTTGAGGGCTTTGCAGATCTTACAATTTTTGTAAAGTTAATGTTAGGGTTTGATGCTATTGTTTACTTAGGCTATGACATTGTTTCCATGTTCTTTGAGAAGTTAAATGAATGCTTAGTAGCTTCTGAAACAATGTATTTGCTGTGGGAAATGGGAAAAGGTTTTTTTTATAGCACTTTTCTGGCATTGATATTCACTATTGTGTAACTTACAAATTTCAGTATCACTGTAAAATAGCTTGGCATCCAAAAGTAACACTTGTGAAATATTTGTTAAGCTTGCAACAAAACAAAAAAATCCATGCAGAAAGTGTTACTGACTTAAAGTATCCTGTTGTAGCATATGTACCCCTTACTCTACTTATTACTGGAGGACTCTCAACCTTCAGTATCAGGAATATAAGGCCCAGTAAATCAGAGCTTCATGAAATCATCATTTAGGCTCCAGATTAAACTTCTAATGTTATTGGAATAGGTGCTTACTGAGTAAACTTGGGACAGTGAGTTCCTGTTATAGCTAAAGTGTTAGTGTACTTTCTCTGATTCCCTAAGCCAAACTGTGTTACTAATCCCACTGCAGAACCTCCAGTCATCATATTTAATGAATTTTGGGGGTCCAAACTATGCTTCTGTTTCAAAGCTGAAGTAGCAGCCTATGGCTACTACTCTTAAAGCTGAAAAGAGGAGATGGGGATATAACATTATACTACTACTTTTCTTTTACAGCTCTAGTCTTGATGGTAGTTTGCACTAAAAACCAACTTGATTATCCAGCAGGAAAAAAAAAAAAAAAAAAAAAAAAAAATCACTTGTTTTGAGATTACTTTGTTAGAAGTAAATGCTTTTTACTCTTCTAAGTACCTGCATTTGCACTTCCCTAAGATACAATGGATTATTAAAAATAAAAAATGAAAAATTAGGTCTGATTTCCCTTCTACCTCCCCTTCCACCTTTAAGAGTGGAAGACATTGCTATATAACCTTAGTGCTGTGTTAATTAAGTCTTTCTAGGTGACACAGTGGGAGACCCACTTCCGAGACATTGAAGGCCAGGCTGGAGAGGGATCTGAGCACCTCTCAAGCTCTGGATGTCCCTGTTCCTTGCAGAGGAGTTAGACTAGATGGCCCTTAAAAATTCCTTTCAATTCAATTCTATGATAAACAGTCTAAAATTAATTAATCAAAACTCTGAAGAGGTACAGATCTTAAATTAACTGACTTCTTAGCAAGAAATTTAAAGTATTAATCCAGTATTTTTTGTATGAATTGCAAGCTATCAATTTAAGGTGCTTTTTAATTTTCTAAAAATATTTTTTTGTTACTTACTAGGAATCCATCAACAGTGTCAAAGCCAGATTGAGCAAAAGCGTCCAGATTCAGACCCTGCTCAGAGCATTTGAAGCTCGTGACAGAAATATACAAGAAAGCAACTTTGACAGAGTGAATTTCTGGTCCATGGTCAACTTGGGAGTAATGGTGGTGGTATCAGCTGTTCAGGTTTACATGTTGAAAAGTCTCTTTGAAGATAAGAGGAAAAGTAGAACTTAACATTCAGTATGATTGTAACAGTATAACACGGTAAGGGAGGGAGGGCAAGAAACTGCCTTATGTAAGAAAGAGAAACCTCTTTGAGAGTCCTTCGAATAGGCAGTAGCCACATCAGGTTTTCAAATCTTATGGTTTTTTTTTTTTGTTGTTGTTGTTGTTGTTGTTTGTTTGTTTTTTTTTTAAAAGATGAACAGAATGCCTTGTCCCAAGTTCTTCCATTATTTTTTTTGCAGCTGCTATTAACACTTTTTATGCTTACAGCATTTGTTAATGATTGTTACTGACTGGCTTATGAACAGTGCACAGGATGCTTGGTACATATGCAAAATATTGTTAATATTGGTGGGTTTTTTTCCATGTTCACATAAAATTTTAAATGGTAACTTTAGATAGGAGTTGGTTTGCTGGTTAACATCGAACAAATTTACACATGCCTAAAAATTGTAGCCCATGAGAGCAGCCTGGTGACAGTCACTTATTTTCAAAGTTACATGTTTTAAAAAATCTTCAGCTTGTGGGTAAAGCATCACATGGAAACATTGGGCTAACATTGGGAGAACAAAATGAGATTTTTTTATTATTTTAATATATAGATGATTAACATCAGCACTTTAAGAGAAGCACTGTCAATGTGAAAGTGATGTTGAAGGGAACTAGAGAAAATAAGTGATTTCTGTTGAAGAACTCTTCTATAATTGTACAGCCCTATTTCTTTTTTTCTGTTACATGAGATTTGAGAGACAACTATATTGTATACAGATAAAAGCACACACCTGGAAGTGTGGGTTATGAACTTCTACATATTGTAACCTCCTATAATAGTATTTTTTCAAGTAGTTATTTCAGATGTTATTTCTTTTCCCTTTAATAAAGGGAAAGGGGTCATGGTATGTGAAAACAAGCTTTTTTCGAAGTCTCAAAATCCCTTTTCTTTGCCAATTTATTTTTTATTTGTCTACTACATGTCTATGACTAATTCAGCAGTTAATCAAGTGATTTACATAGGCTTCAAAAAGCAAAGCTGTTCAATTATGCATTCTCCTTTTGCTTACCATAACAACTCTTCTACACGTGTGAGTACACTCAACTAAGTAAGCAGTGTTTGCATATCCAGCTGTTTATATAGATAAGACGTTAAGTGAGCAATAAATTCAGAATTCAAATTTCTAATGACTGTATGCTTTCCAGATAAAAAAAGCATAGTAAGATTATGGAGCATTTCTGCAAAAAACCCCTGATGTGTAATAGTTAACTAGTTTTAAATAGAGTTCAAACTTACTCGTTTTTACAGTGTGCCAAGTCACTGAATTCCTGTATAGATGTGTTAAAGACAGTATGTGTATTAGCACTGTGCCTGTTCTTGGACCTAGGCATGAACAGCAGAATTGCAATTTTAAACACTTCCTGTGAATAGAAGTGATTTAATGGAGAAAGGACAGGGTCACTAGATAAAGAAACAATTGCTTCAGATAAAGCAGTAAGGGCTACAGTACATAGTAATGCCACTTCAACTTTAGACAGTGGGACCCAGCAACAATATCTTTAAGTAATTTTTAATCACTAGAAGTATTATTCCATTCAGAACTTGTTCTAGAGAACTCCAAAGGCTATTGAGCTACCTTTTCCTTTGGTAAAGCTGTGTCCAAAATAAGTGTGTTTCTCTTTACATGCTGCATATCTTCTCTTTCCCCATAACGCTGTGAATTAGAAAGTTTATTCCTGCAATCAAAATAAAGTCTAAGAAATGTTAATTCTTCTTGATGAAGTAGCAAATAGTATTGTACTGCCATTTCCCCATGCATCTCCCACCACCAGTACATACGTGTAGCTGCATTAGGACATAAGCCAAAGCTCATTGGAGTCAACTTCTGAGCTATTGATCAGGTCCCACCAGGGTAAGAGAGTAAAGATTCTTAGGGGCCTGTCCCTTTTGCTAAAAGAATCTTCACTTGCATCACAACATGATGCTACATGTTGTACCTACAAACCACCTACAAAATGCTGAACCAGCTCAGTGAAGCTCTAACCAAGACATCTACCTCTTACATCAAGGCTACTGGATTCCAGCTTTCAGCTTAGACCTCCAACAGATAAGCTCTGCCACATTTTGGAGACGCTTCAATGGATTACGTTCCCCAGGAACTCTGCTGTGCCTCTCTGATAGAGGTTATAAATCCATTAGCAAAACAGGCCATTTGTTGGCACATCATTTATCTTTGTTCAGTCTGGTTTATTGCCTTAAGCTGCTCATGAATGAAGATCTCTCTGATAAGGCAAAATTCAACAGTTTCTTTTAATATAGACAGCAGTCCCTGGTAGAAGGAAAATACAACTGTCAGCAGAGTTGAGGTGAAATTATTTTATAACTAAGAAAGCTTACTGTATTTTCTCCCTCTTCAGGGCTTGCTGTAGAAAACCATACAGCAAAAAGCTACAAATGCTTTGATAGTGGCAGCTGGAATGTGTATTATAGGTGAAGGATGTGGCATTTAAACTTGTCATGGAATAACATTTCATTTGGATTTTGAGAAGTAGATTGCTTTTCACTGTATAAAATTTAGAAAGGACATGTATCTATAATTTTTTTCTTAATGGTATTTGTATTCAAAATTAAACATTTTAAGATTTGTGGATGTTGAATAAAATTATGCAAACCCCTGAGATTTTCAATAAATGACATTTAAACCTGTTTGTGTTCTTCATCTTACAAGAAAGTAAGCTGCAAAAGATCAAATGTCCTAAGCCAAAAAACTTAGCTTTTCTAAGAAGAACCTAGCTTTTCATAACACAGCTTCTGCATTTCTTAGTCACAGAATGCCTTGGATGGAGAGGAACTTTGAAGACCATCTAGTTCCAAGCCCCTGCCATGAGCAGGGCTGCCACCCAGCAGATCAGACTGTCCCTGTTCTACCTTAAATGGGATGAGGTATCCACAGCCTCTCCTTGTAACCTGTTCCAGTAGCCAAAAAGACATTCAGAGAGGGGACCATAAGGGCTCTGAGGAACCCCACTTGTTCAGAGGAAATGTTTTATCTAGCTCAGTCTCCTGTTTCAAAAACAGAAGGTGCTGCTGTACAGCATATGCAAGCCTAGCACTGTCTGTCATCTGATACATCTAGATCCCATTTTAAATAGTCTACTAGCTTCACTCTATGTGCTGTTAGACTGGATCAGTAACAGTTGTGTATTCATTTTATCCACAACCTTCATGATTATTTTTTTTTTTTTTAACTGTCAGTAACATTATTTTTCTCCAGGCCAGTTAGGTGTTTTTCTTTTCGTTTCCCTTAAACTAAGCCCTTGCTCTAACCCAAAAATAATTTTACTTCTCTTTGTACTTGTTCTAGGCTGCTGTCCTTCCAAGATGAGGTGGCCACAAGTTGAAAAGATACTCCAGATCACAGTCTTGCATAGCTGAAAACAAATATTCTTGACTAGCATTTAGAACTAGCAGCACCCTTTCTTTTCCTCATTTACTTCTTGGTTAAGTACAGGCAGCAGGCAATTGATTTCATCAGCTGTTGGAATCAATCATCATGCTGTTTTACAGGTCATTTTAACCTTCGTACGGATGAATAAGGCACTGTTCAAATTCTTTTTTTCGTCAGCATAACCCAAAATCAACTTCATCAATGCAAATACCAGATCAGAATTTGACACAAACCTCTAAGCAACAGAAACACTTAGTTTTGAAGGTACTAAAGGCATGTTATATGTCTTAATTTTTTAAGTTTGTTCCTTGATAAATAGTTGTATCCCATATTGCTCCTGCAGTTCATTAGATACACCCAGAACTGAATGGCTTCCACTTACACAGGCAGTGAGACCTTCAGCTTCTATTAATATTTATTAGCAGCTGCCATAGTTAAGAAAAACCTAAATGCAACTAAATGCTTGAGATAGATGAAGAATTTACTGTTCACTTAATTACTATGAAACAAGTAATTTTGACAGTGTTTTTAAAAAATAGTCCTAGTTAAGACAGAAAGATTACAGTTGCAGATGGTCTTCTGAAAAAGATGACAAAAATGGTCTTGGTTAAAAACCAGATTTCCAGTTAAAAGTAAAATTACATTTACATTACTCTTTTACTCATTTGCTCTTACATTTACATTTGAGAAAAGTCACAGTGGCTTAAATTAAGTAATCAATGAGCCAGATTTTAATATTGATAGGCAGTCAGCTGCAGCAATCTTCTGGCAGAAAGCATTTAAAAGTAGGGTAGCCAAGTGTAAGTAGTGTTACCAATGCAAAATGACCACGGTATGTTAAGGAAGTTAAAAAGCTTTGAAATCTTACTGTCGTGATTTTGCAGCTCTTGAGATTGCAGAACACAGCTGTTTCTTCTAGTTTGAAATACTAGAGTTAATAAACACACACAAAAATGATGCTTCAACCATTATTCACTTGTGCTGTCTCTCCTGAAAGCATTCATCCCAGCGACTTCCCTTCCACACGATGACACAAGACTGGGAAGATGAAGCACACCGAGGTGCCAACAGGCACTTCTCTGCAACTCTGGGGCATGTGAGCATATATACCAGCCAGGCTCATTACCACAAACAGAAAACAAAAAGCAGGGAAAGGTAAAAACTGAATTGATATTTATTTTTTTTAAACAATCCTTCAACGGCTTTTTAATAAGCATTTCATAGCCCATTTAAAGACTTCATTAATAATAAATTTTCATCTTAATTAAATACAATCTAAGTTCTTGTGTTTCTAGGACTTGGGAATTTGAACACATGTACGTACGTATGTGCATACAATGCACACAGATGCAAAGCGAAGTATGTTGGTATGAACAAGAATCAGAACAACTTGATCTCACGCATATGGAATCACTGCAGAAATCTGGGGAAAGAAAAAACCCACCGACCAACTAAAAACAATACAGATGAGCTAGCTTTCAGTTCTGCACTTCTAAAGGTCATGGCCAAACCACTATTATGCTCCAAATGAAAGACCAAAGTTTCAATGTATGTCAAGAACAACCCCAAAACAATAGCAGAAACAGAAATATATAACAGGAACTTAAAAAAAAAAAAAACACCAAAAAACCCAAAAAAACCTACACTCAATGCATTCTTGACAGGATAAAAACCATAGAAGTTCAAGTGAAATGACAGTATAAAATTCTACTTCATAACTGCTGAAAGATGGAGATATCAATAACAATGAATTCCAACTTCATTCTCACACTTATGCACAGCTTCCGCTTCTATTCATCTTTTTGTCTTTCTAGTTGCCCTGTACAGTCTTTTTCAAAAGATGGTCATTCCCCTTTCAACTTTCTTCATCAACTTCAAAGGATTCTTTCCCCTTTTCTTCTTATAGTTACCTACAGGTAATTGATCCAATTTCCAAAACAATTCTCCCACGAACTTTGGGTTGAACATTTTTCCTCACTCATTCCCACTTTTTTCTGTCCTAACTAGATCTGAACAGACCTGGCGCCTCCACAGAGGTACTTAGGCATAAGGTTCCACACTGACTAAATGCAAAATTCTACACTAAACCCTTTTCTCCATTTCTAGAAAACATTTTCTGCCATCATATCTTTAACTGCAAAGTTACTTCTCATTCAGGTAGACATCTGGGAACTAGAGAAGTTTAAAGCCTGAAAATGTTACCTGCATAATATTTGCAAGATCCATCCTTGTCCCTCAGTGCACAGAACGGATGTTCTTGTCCAGCTCATCCTTATCATTGTGTTCTGACTACTGCTCCATCTCCAGCCTTGGTATGTTCCATCTGAAGACCAATTTCCTTTTAAAATACAACACTAAAGATCACTTCAGTAAGACGTTTCAAAAGCTTGGCACTTTTCTATTGATCTACTCATCTTTCCTCCTTGCAAGACAATAAACTGCTTTTCTTCACCTTTGAGATCTCATTTGCGTTTCTCGTACTAAAACAAAATATTAACATTGACTTATCTCACTGAACGACCTTACAAAATTTCCTAGTAAGCTCATACAAAACGCCTGCTATAAATGGAAAAGCACAGAAAATTCCTCTTCATGGCAAAGACAAACAGTAGTGCCTTTTCAATTTTCTTTTCTGAACAAGGATTTGACAAATAGTTTGCTATGATGTTTATTTCAGTTTGGACCAGCAATGTGTCGTTATTTCTTTGTTTTCTTGTTTATCTGATGCCTACATTTTTTAGGATGGCCTCAAAACAGAGTTCTCCTATCTAAATATTACAGTAATACAAATAATATAAAGTGGAAAAAATATCATATTTGGTACACAAGGGAAAGGTTCTAAATCAGTGACTGCAACAAAGCTGAGTTACATATATTTACACACATGCATACATAAAATGATCAAGTTAAACTAAAAGAAAATTATTACATACAGCAACATTTGTATTTTTCCACTCCATTATTACATACAATAAGATTCACGAAATGAGAGAAAGCCATTTGTACTACTCTAGTAATAGCTTCAGCAGCACCACTGCAGCATTTTCCAGTTCATAACACCTTGCAACAAAGCATCTCTCAGGTGCAGCTGGAAGACCAGTTAGTATCTATGCGCAGGGCAAGAATTTCTAGGAGAGCAACAGGCAAGCCAGAGCAGAGGAACCATGGACAGGAGGAAATCACATGTATGTATTGCACGAGAATACAGACTCAAAACTCATTCTTCTCTCTTTCAAAAAAACAAACAAAAAAAACCCCCACACATTTAAAGTTGGACTTTAATTCTAAGAAAAAAGCAATTCCAAAATTACAAACTGAACATCAGAGTCAATTCAACCATAATAATAAAATGAAACAATGACATTCACAATATTAAGTCTATGGACAGTTTGACAAATATTCCCCTCCCCACACCCCCAGCTAAAGTCCCCAAGTACATTCCAATATTTATCTTCAAATGCTGAAGCTTTACTGAAAATACTGCTGGTGTTCAGTTAGAATTAAAGGACTTGAATAAAGTGAAATAGACAAATACAGATGGTGTGAGTAAGGTTACGAAGGCTTTACATTTTGCATTATCCCAATGTATAAACATTCAAAAAATTAACATGAAAGATGTCGTGTTATCAAAATATTGCAGCTACAGGCAAGGCAACATTAAATTAATAGCTGAGGGTATGAGGGGAAAAAAACCAACATTTCAGTGAAGAAAAACAGAGGTGGCAGCTTTTAGTTAGCAATTTTATAAAGCTAGTATTACCCAGCCAGTCATAAACCAAGCACAGGATTAAGAGCTTCCCTTGGCTATAAGGCGACAAAAAAATAAAATAAAAAATCACCATGTCAAGGAGAGCAGAAAAAAAAAAAAAAAGAGGAGTCAAATAAGTAACGTGATAAGAAAATACTAACTCAGGTAGTAACCTTTAAACCACTCTGTCATTATGTTACTTAATTTTATTTTGGTGGTCAACTGTAATCTTAAGAGAAGAAGGTTTATGCTGTACACTAACCATAGCGTAAAAATATTCTTCCTCCGTCCACTCTTTGGCTATCCTCCCTCGAAAGTTATCAGAAAGAACACGTAATACTGGCAGGAGACATTTTTGATTAAAAACTAAAATGAACACATCAACTTAGAAGTTGGTACATTTTATAAAAACAAAAGAGGTAATATTGTATTAAAACGAGTAACGTTAACTTCAAATGGCAACATGTTTTTTGTTGACCCTGTGCAATAATAGTTTGCTCATACTACCTTTATCGAAATATGACTTTCTACACATATGTATGAATCTTGTGCAACTCCCATCAACTCAGTTTATAACTGGGACACAATTTACAATCAATGTGCCAAAATAGCTTTAAAATTGTTATTTCTAGTCGTTAATGTTCTAATCCTGCGCTTTTTTTTTTTTTTTTTAACTGTTAAATCACATGGAAAATTAAGGAATATATTACCCCAAGGCATATGAACATCAATGACTGCACCCATTGCCAGAACACAATGCACTGGTTTGACATTTTCCTTAGTACACAGAAAGCAAAACAGCACCCAATAAGCCTGAGAAGAAATGCTGCTGTGTAAATACTGGCAACTATTCCTGAAAAAAGAATTATGGGATGCATACTCAGAAGCTGTCCAATCCCATAATTTGTATTGCATAGGTCACAATCACACATATATATACACACACACATGTATGTGTGTGCATATATACATATGTATATATACAAACACATGCGCACACACACAGAATATATTAAGAAGACAATGAAGTCTGGTCACAGAGCAATTTACAGGCTCAATATATTTTTTTCCTTTTTTTTTTTTTTTTTTTTTTTTTTTTTTTTTTTTACACTTTGTTTGAAAGAAAACTTTAGTATTTTACAGTCTTCAGTAGGCATTATATACACTGCACTTATGAAATCTATAAAGTATTGAAATAGAAATACATTTCTGCAAACATCTGGGTAAGAAAACAAACCAAAAAATTTCAAAGATTTGTGCTATCTACATAATATTTCTCTAAATCACAATAACTGTATCCATGGAATGTTCTCTAGAAAACATCTTTTTTTAAAACACCATGCACATTTTTAAGCAATTGTAACCCAAAATATCCCAACCTAAAACAATCTAACAGTGTTCAGATTAAAAAATTTAAGTTTCAGATCAGATTTTAAAAAGATAAGTCTTTTATCACAAGAGCTGTAATGATAACAATTACACGTTAAGGCTAAATTGGTTTTGTTTTGTTTTTAGAAACATTTAAAGACACACTTCTCTCATGGCTCTGCATTATGAACTGTACTTACAGATGACAGTGCAGTGAACATAATATTCAGTCCTACAGTCAGGATGCAGTTGCTCCTTCCCACTCCACAAGATACTGCACCTTTCCATCAAGTGTCACCCGACGAGCCAAAACACGGTATTTTTCACCACAAGCTATTCTACCTGCTGCACCAAAATAACTAGTAATAGAGTTCTTTAGATGATTGAGCTGTAACTCCTGATCTGCTAAATTGTTAAGTATCTCCGTATTGAGTTCATCATACTGGTAATCTTCCTTGCTCTCGTCATCTTTTACAATTTCTGAATTTTGAGTCTGGAGTGCTTTTCGTGGAAAGCGACCTCTTCTTCTCAAATGTGGTATTGCAGCAGGCCAAGTTCTTCCTGTACGAGTCCTTTTTCTTGAATCAGATAAACTACTAAAAAAATAAACACAAGCATTAACTCCAGGAAACACTCAAGATGAACGGAAATGGTAAAACAAAACTCAATTCACAACTGTTGTTCTAGTTTTCAGTTTCAATACTCATTACCTGTATATAAATGATTAATATGGCACTTGCAAAAGAGACTTACATAACAAAAACTGTGCAAGTTATCCCATATCAGAAAATTTGGTTAAATGACATTAGATTATGCCTAAGTATCTTTAGAGTACTGTTTTGATTCAGATTAATTCTAATCTTCTGCAAACTTCAAAAAAAATTTTTTAACAGATTCTGCCCCAAAAGTGCCTTGAATAGTAAATTAAAAATACAGCTTTACCATATCAGTAGGCCCCTGTTACAAAAAAAGCTGAACTGTAAAAGTTTGGAATCTTATGTTGGTGAAGACTATAATTAAGGACTATCTGCAGAAGTTGCTTTTTGGGTTGTTTTTTTTGTTTTGTTTTGGTGGTTTTTTTTTTAATGCAAAGGGTCACCACCCTTTTGCATAAAGGTGGATTATAATTATTTATGAAGACTGAGTCAAACTTTTAGACTAAAATCTATAGCATAGTCACTATTCCTTAAGATTAGTATACAAACAAAAACAAACAAAACAAAAACAAAAGTTGCCGAAATTAATACAGGGTACATGTCTGCTCTTCTGTGACCTTCCTTAGAAAGGTGAACTCAGTAAGTGTTTAAGGAGTTTACTTGTCTCCTGTAAAAGTAACTTAAGTGTGCATTTTACATTAACAATGAACAGTAGTTAGCACCCATGCTGTGAAGAAATTATTTTCTTCTGTTCTATTCCATTAGATTCCCACTCAATTCACAGCTCTACTTCACATCTCAGTAGCTGGCTATAATAATTACCAGCAAACTCCCTTATTCTCAGATATTCCATATCCTCTGCAACATCTTAAGTGCTTGTCTACTCTCCTTCAAATTCCGGAATACTCCTATCTCTGTTTCATATCTACTACAGTTGCCTCACCACTTGCATCAGTCTCCTTATCTTCTATCTTTGCTTTGCCAAAGCTTCAATGAAGAACAAATAAAAAAAAAAAAAAAAAACCATCACACATCACTGGCAGTGACTAGACTGCAGATGATTGCAAAATTGCCTTTTTGTTTTGTCTTTCTTTTCTTCTTTTAAAGAGTTGCTGTTTTAAGTCTCTCTCATGATCTTCTTAAAGCTTGTTGAAATACAATCTCTCTGGAAGTACCTGGCTCAAATTTAGCTGAAGTTTGCCAAAAGGCACCAAACTCACATTTTTTAGCTTAACACAACCTTAGGTTTTTGGAAAGTAGGCATAGAACATCAGAAGTCATTCTTTGGCAAGATAATTCCTGTACAATTTGTGTAACTTCTGTTTATTGCAGGTAAAGTACTGCTGAACTACTTGCTTTGTGTCTCCCCTTCAATAACCTTGTGAAAATTAACATATTAAACCCTTAATCAATACAGTAGATAGAGTAATTCAAATGTTACCTATAATGTCTGGATATGCTAGATGAGGTAGTTTCTTTTATACTGGCAGCACCTGTGGATTCCACATCTGAGGTATTGGATGAATGTGCAGTTCCATCGGATTTCCTGATATGTAAGATAACAGGGTTGCCATGTAATGAAAGTAATCTTATAGTAAAAATTGAGTTGACATTTCAGAAGCAAACAAATAAATGACATGCTATATTAAAATAGCTTAAGCTTTTTTGTTTGTTTGTTTTTAATTTACCCAACAGAGCAGGGTAATTCCAATGCTGGGGTCTCTATCACTGGAACTGGTTCAGTATCCTAAGAAAAAAGGAAGAGTACTTCAGTTTAAGTTTTAATTGCTTATTCAGCTTAGTTTGAGGGCAAATGGGGAGAGGAATATCACAATTTAGATTAACTGATTATATTTTTCTTCAAAAATGATAATCCGGTAAGAGAAAATAAAAGAAACATATCCAAAACCTTACCAGAGGAGACGACTCTGGAGTTTTGTGAATCATTTTTCTTGTATAGGGACCAGGTGGACGACCTACTGATTTTTTTTTCCCCTTTCTTTCTATACCATTACTTAATTCCCTAGAAGAAAATTTATATTTTTTTCTTATTGAAGAAAATTATTGAAGATAGTTTTCAAAGAATAAATGCTTTCCTTTGGCAATGAATACACATTGTGCTAAACGAGATCCTGGCAAATCGAAGCTGTCATGTAAAAGCTAAATAATTTGCCTGTATAATATCACACAGATAAAGTTGTTTCTACTGACATTACCGATTCCTTAACGTTGAAGAGGAATGAACAAGCGTTGGTTAAAGAAACAGCACATCTACTACCACAAGCCAGAACTGTGTATCATATTCCCTATTTAGAAACCTAGTTAACAGCATTGCATAAAAGCTCCAGAAAGGAAATATTCCCCCCCACCCCTCCCCAATGGCAGCGAGGTTCGGACAGCCTGTATTGTTCTTACTGCCAAATGTCATGATGCTTGTTTTGGTTTGTCTTTTGTTTTTCAAAGGCTCATAATAGGAAACTAATAAGCTTGAAGACTCTGCTCTCACAATCACCTTTAAAGAGAACATGCAACTGCATCAGTTTACAACTTTAAAGTATCTTTAAAACATACAAACAAACCACCTTTACAGTTATTTAGAAATGGACATTATACAATGAGCAGGAGTTCTTTTGCAGGCACTTGAAGTACTTGAAGTAGTTCCTATTTACCACAACATTTCTAAAAAAGCATGGGATTATTTTACCTCACATCAGGGATTGGTTTAGATGATTTTCTGCCTTTAATTTTGAACTCATGAGAAGTTCCTTCTGGTTCTTTCTCAGCCTTTAAAGCAGCATTTGGTGGCACAGGAGGAACGCGAATTCTCAAGCCAAACAAATGCTTCTTTTTCTTTATTTCTTTTCCAGACATAAACCTAGATGATTTTAAATTCATTGTTAACATTCTGAATCCAGGGAATGAAGCTTTTAAAATAAAATGTTCATGCAAAACAAATCTATGCAAATTAAAATACTCATCCTAATGCTATTTTATTCACCTTTTCCCGCTAACACAATCCTCAATCTGAAATACAGAATGAGAACTGGGAAGAGGATGGAAATTAAAACAATTTTTCTCATGATCTGGGATCCACTCAAATAGGTATGGGGTGTTATACTCTGAAACAGAAACAGTATTCAAAACGTCAACGTTAACACAGCCACAGTGATTATCAGATAAACTGAGCAAAGGAGACTGACAACCACGAATGACAAAGCTGGAAGTATTTAGAGTAAAAATACCAAAAACTTACATGGTCTTGTAATCATTTAATGCCTCCAGTACATGCTCATATCTTTCAGATTTTGGTGTATCTGCCAGCTGCGGAGAATTAAGAAATTATTTAGCCATTCTAATTCTTCAGTAATAGAAAGCTTCCAATCATTATTATTAACGACTCTGAGTCATTAAAACTATCAATTTGGATGTGAAGTACATTAAAAAAAAAAAAATTACCTGTAGAAACTACCTAACCCTTAAAAGGTGTTAGTCATTTAGGTTTTTTTTTTTTGTTTTTTTGTTTTTTAAATCCTCATGTTCTGTGATTCACATTCACAGAATTTACATTAGGGACAAGCCCTGGTCAAAGAATCTAGGTTTTCTGGTTAAGCAGTACAAGAAAATCATTTCAAATTGTTTCAGTATACAAGAAGGATACTAGTCTGCCTTCCCAGGATCACTAACATGAGTACCTCAGTAGCATTAAGCACATCCAAAGTAAGAGACCGCAAGAAGAGTACAAGAACCTCAGTTATTTTATTGGTGATGGCTTTAATGAAATCTTTCTCAAAGGCTTAATTCCCATTTCTGTCTGCATTGATGACTTTCAAGAGGTGGATGCAACATTTATACATTAGAATTTAGAGTATTTTTAAATATGGTAGCGTTGCTGCCATATTTCCAGTTGCTATGCAAAAATGCTCCAGAATTTATACCCGGTTGGATCTGCAGTCAACTGATCTTTAATTATAGAGCTGGCCAACAGCTCACAAAGCACGAATATTAGTAAGGATACCACAGAGCAAACTGTACAACTGCAGCTCAAGAGAAAGCCCTCAGACACTTGTAAATAATACAACTCATTAAACAAGAAAGCTAACACATTTAACAATTTGTGAAATCTCAATACATACTCAAAAAAGAGCTCTGCTTTTAACATTGCAAGATTCAGTAAAACCATTTGACTACCAAAGAGAAATCTGGCCAACTTTTGCGAAGTGACAGCTGTTTCAAGGTATCTTTTCATATATTTCCACACAATCCATTACTATCCTCAAGTTGTGCAATTCTTCAGCACATAGCTACAGAAAACTACAATATTGTTTATTGCACCACAAATGGCAACATGATAAAAATATATGGGCTTAAGAACTCTAATAGTTCCACCATTTACTCCTATCTTACTAATTCAATTCTAACAATACTTAGTCAGTTCTAACCATCTAGAGAAAGATGTACCATGCCTCATAGCAGCAAGAGAAGAGTACTACCAGAAAACTCAAACTATTAGTATTGTATGTTATTCTCTGACTAGTTTCTGTTCAAAGACAGGTTATCAGAAAACCTAAAATATACTTGCCTTTATTTTTTTTACGGCACAGCTTTCCCCCGTGTCATGAGAGACATTTAGAAACTTATCAGAATAAACAACCTTGAATATTATTTCCTCAACAGAGCATTTATTTGCTTACTCAAAATATAGCCTTTAAAAAAAAAAAAAAAAAGAACAAAAACCAAGTAGCCTCATTGGAAAAAAAAGCAGTTTCCTTGAGGTACAGAAATACCTTAAGGAATTTCTGTTACCACTTAGGCAGGCATGCTTTCTCATTTTGGGCTTTTCCTCTCCTCCCACCTTAAATACCCACAAATAAATATTTGTGGGTTTTTCCATGTACACCAGTCACGATCTGAACATACGTATCGTAAAAAATTTTCATTATTTATCAAAAATAATAGTGCGTGTCAATCATCTAAACCAAGACCACATTTCATTCTCATGTTGCATCTGCCAGAACGAGTGGATTAATTTACTGAAAATAAATATAGAAGTAGGAAATACGTTAGGAGAAGTTCCAACTATTCAAATGCCACCTATGTATAGAAGTTTCAAAACCTTGAACACTTACGCAAAAAAGAAGCACACACTCCACTTGCAGTACATCAATGTCACTTCAACAGAAATTTTTGCATTCAGCCTTAAACACAGAACCAAAAGACTACCTACATCATTCCTCTACATTAAACATGAACTCAATTTGCTTGGGGAAATGGATTTTCTACATACTTTCCTGATAAAGCCCACATGGTTGGAAAAAAGTCAAAATCCTTAAGACCAATATACAAACTGCTCACACTCACGCTTGGAACAGGGAAGAAAGAGGAAATGTTTGTGTACAGTGATTTGTTAGGTATTACACCTTAGAGACCTTGATATTTTCATCCTAAATACACTCTGCATTCAGTTATAGGCATAGGTTTACTTGTCTGCACCCATGAAAATATTCAAGCAAGCATGAGACAATTAAAAAATAAAAACAAAATACGCTACAGAATCAACAGTTGAGTTAAAAAATAAAGTTGCCATGCAAACAATAAAATGAAGTTTTACAGCTCAGAAAAATATACACAACTTAAATATTTCAATTCTACAAGGAAATTGAAGATGATCTCTACCATTTGGAGTTACCAGATGTTAAGATAATCAATTTAATATCTTACATAGAAGAGTTCATTGGTCCCTGACACGTGCACAGTGAAAGGTGAGGAAGAAAGAACATTCCAACTACTTACCTCACCAGGATGTAATCTATCCCAGTTTTCATTTATGTATGCCATGAGTTCAAGCTCCGAATCAAAGTATTTCTTCTTATGAATAACACTTAGGTTGTAAAGGCATAGATGTGCTATATCTACCCTAGAATTCAGAAATATATAGAATCACCAAAAAATCCCCAACTGCTTTTCTTTGACATAATTTCTTTAAAAGGATTAGCATAACGTAGTTAGACAAATAAAGCACAACACAGAACACTCAATCCAGGAAACGTTATGTTATCTCCTATCATTTCTCTACCTAATGTGGCTGCTGCTGCTTTGTATCATACACGCATGTCTGCCTCACCTCACATTCTCATTACGCTTCTTTAAAATCCAAAACAATTCTGAATTCATCTAAGTATTCCAGTGAACTACAATTTAGCAAGGTAATTTTTACCTTACACTTGTCAGCACATACATCCATTAAGTTGGTATTATTTTTAATACAAGCTACAATTGAAGTACTTCAAACTGCAACACGGAATTTCATCAAGTAAACCACTACAATGCATGTCAAGCTGTTTACTTTTATACTTAACACATTTCACTGAATTTAACAGTGAGACAAAGCCTAAATAAAGGAATTCTGCTTAGGTATCTTCAAATAGACAACAAGCAAGTACTTAGGTGCAACTTTACTGAACGATTCTAGGAATAAATCCGAAGAGAACTCAAGAGCAAAGAAACGTGCATTTATGAATAAGCTTTGAAAGAAAAACTGCCCGTTTATACAAGAACTCAGGAAATGATGAAAGACAGCATGTGAATTTCCTTTTTAACAAGGCAAATCAAAATACCAAAAAGAAAAGCAGCACATATGTTCCATTATTTACTTTAATTGCACTTACCATCTCAAGGGTAAACGTTTGAGGTATTCTGGTCCAGAACTGCAAACTGAGCAAATGAATGTATAAAACCTAAAAAAATATATACACGTATATATGTCTGCGTGACTAGGTGGTGGGTGTCTGTACTCACATATACATACATACAAGATGTTTTAACATGCTACTTATTACAAACTGTCACCTCATAATTCCAAAAAGGACTCTTCATGGGATTTTTTTTTTTTTTTTTTTTTTTTTTTCCAAGGATTGTACTGGGGAAAAATGAAAAATCAAGTACTCCAGAAACCCAGCCACATGACATTTGAGTCCCTTCACCTGCTATCAATTTCCTGTGTACTGTCTTATATCTGACCCAGTAGTGGTCTCTACTTCATAAATTTTACATTCCACATCTTCCTTCTTTTCTTCCCTGACTAGTGACTGTGCTCCCCAGTGTCCCTATTCCTTTCATTCAAATTTAGAAGCCTAAGCAAGTATGCCTCTAAAAGAGCACTTTCTAGATATTAATTTCTTCATACAAACATTCAGCACAACAAAGGGTGAAACGAAACCACAACAGATCACAAATTATACACTCCTTGATTCTTTAATCCAGTGTTCTCTCTCGTTCGCTTCAACTACTCCAAGCTCTTCCTAAAACAAAAGCACAGACCAATGCCCTTTCTCATTTCCTTTTTGCTTCACTCGTCACACATGAACACAGAATATATGGAGTTGTCATCTGACTATCCCTCCTGATTCTCCAGTTCCCTCTACTAGCAGTTCCAAGTGAGCAGGAAAACAGTTAGTGGGACCTAGATGAGTCAGATGGAAACAGAAGCACTGATGAGCTACAATGGAACAAGCAGGAAAACATTTAATCTACCACGTTCCGCTAAGGGCACATTTTCACACAGTTGCTAGATCTTCTCTTCGGCACATACATACCAACTGCCTACTTCAAAGCACAAAGTGCTCACTCAAAAAGTGCTGTTACTAATGTACTACATGGTGAGATCTAGAAAACCCTTATCTTTATTATAAGCCCACTATGGTGTTCTGCTTTAACACTTCTGATCTCCTAGTAGCCTATGGCATAAAGAACCTCCGCAAACAGTTAAGTCAATAACAGTAAGTTTGAAATCAGCTATCCATTGATTACCTCACCCTAATTTTCTTTTTCTCTTTTGTTTGAAGGCTGTTCAACAACCCTGTTTAAAGAGATGACAAAAAGCACCCCCCTGGTACTTGAACACATTTTGTTTTCTGTAAGTTTCTATGCTAAACTCACCACAATGTTTTTGAAAAACACTTGAGTACTACACACGCTTTATTAAAAGTTCATCTATGAGATACTTCTTCCTAATTAAGAAGAAAACAACAATGAAGTACAGCACAAGTGTTCTTACCTGTCACCAAAAAGCATTGGCTTTTGGAGGCACTGCACACAAGCCTCGTGGAACCACTGCTTACATTTGCAGCACTGCAACATCTTTAGATACCAGCTTCACCAACAGAAAGAAAAACAAGATGCATTATAAGTTACTCAAAATGGCTCTTCATTATATTTAGATTAAATAGCAATGGATCTTCTGACACAAAGTAACTTTCACTGTTATTTGAAAGAACATTTCAGCATCAGTTAGTTCTACAGTGAACAGTTACTAGTAAAGAATGACTAGGAATAGATTAAGTAGAAGTATTAATACTTTGCTTTCTTGTATGACTCTGAGTTGCCCTGACTTCAAACTCTCAGTGCTACTTTAGTCGTCCACTCACTCATACAGATATCAGAGTATTCAAGCTCCACCTATTTGGATGTCCTTGTTCCTCATAAGACTCTCAAGAAAGAAAACCTTTTTTCCCCCTACCCTCATAATAATTACAGTATAAGGCAGAATCCTGTCTGTTCTGTAACATTATATCTCACATTATCCTTAATATTAAACCTGACTCAAACACAAAGGAACAACTCAACATAATTTTATTCACATGAACAAACAGTGAAGTATCTGTGCAAATCTAAACGATAACAGCAACAAAATATTCCCATTTCTTTTTCAGAGTGTCACTGTTTATATCTATAGAAACTTAAATTAACAGGCAATGTTTCATAAGCACGCCTTTCTAAAAACATTCAAAGAACTTCAAAAGTGCTTGTCTTCAGGACCAGAATCAAGGTTTGCAGGTGTCAGGTGTCTTATGGAGAAAAGTTGACACAGATCATCACTTTACTTACTCTCCAGGTCCTCCACAATAGCAGTAACACTGCTGGACGTTGGTTTTATGACCCGCATCCCACTCAAGGTCTGTTGCATTATATGGTAAAGTCTGTTTCATGACTTGCAGTGCTTTGGCATTTGGTCCTTTCTTAAGCGCACCACCTCTCTGTTTGAAATAAATACACTGGTTTACAAAAGTAACAACACATTCCTTAAACTTTCAAATACTTTAATTTTACACTTACCAAAATTTGTCTATAATCCAACTAAATGCTCTCATACATACTTATGCTTTAGTACGCTAGCATATTTGCTTAAAAGCTAATTCAAAGACAAATGTCATCTATTTCTAAAATTAATATTTATCTCCAAAATACACAACTTTCCCATTCACATCAAATTAAGAAGAGGAATTTCTGATTTTAATTTGAAACAATTACGTAAGTAATATGTATCAGGTGCTACTTCAAGTAACACACCTTTGTTGTTGTCGCAAAAACACACTGTCGACAGAGCCATTTATCATCTGAATCTATCACGCTGGAATCAATATTTGGTGTGTGACACAGCTGATGATAACCTGTATTAGAAATAATTAACCAAGGTGTTATAAAAATGGCAAAAGAAAACCTTAAGGAAAAGTAACTATATAATTTTAAGGCAACTACAACGCATTATCCTTGACCAAGTACCAAACACCTGATCAAAAAGATTAGTAACAAAATTATCTTTTAAATCATCTTTGTAAAACAACTCACTGTCCATAGGGAATACACGATAGTCACATGGACTGCCATTATTCACTGACCTATTAATAGCCACTAAGAGCTATGAAATTTAAGATCAGCCTCGCAGTCAGCGGTAGCCGTGTCAACATCTTCCTTCAGAAAAGAAATTAAAGATCTTTTAAAATGCAGGAAATAGGAAAAAATCTATTTACCTTGCCCACATTTATCACATATAACCATTTCATTCGGTGCTTCTGAATACTCCTCCTGACATATTGTACAGACCATTTCCCCACTTTCAGTGGCTCCTAGAAAAAGACAGAAGTGTGTTGGCTTTTTTTTTTTGTCATCATTTGCAGACTACAGTGCAGTCAGATCCATTACCATGCAGACGATTTGTTTTTATAAATGAGTTACAGATCCACGCATTGTAGATAGAGATTTTTACAGAGCCTAACACTCGAACAAAAAATAAACTCAGACACTTTGAATGGACTTAATATACTATAAGCATTTATATCATTTGACAGGTCAGCAGATTCATATAGGCTACATGTTGTCTACTTACTATACATTCCATGGTTCCTTAACAACAATAAAAATTAAATAACCGTGAATAAGGAACGCAAATGTAGACTGAAAAAAATCAACAAATCCTATCTGGACAATTGATAGAAAAAAAATTGATAGAGTTTGGCATTGCAGCAGCTTGTTCTCCTTTTTCAATGCATAATATACACAACTTCGTGCATGCTTTTTTTATAGGTTTGCCCAGTAAAAAAAAAAATTACTGGAAAGGAAAGCTAATTTTGCTTCAGTGACACCACATATCAGTATAACAATCTAGATTAAAACAAGTTATTCAGTCTATGTGCTGTCATACTTGTGCACTAACGTTCAGCTTACCATAAAGGTATTAGTGACCATTAGTGCACAGCAAGAGAACAAACAGCAGTATTTTAGGTTATCAGAAATGAAGCATTTGGTTTTTTCTTATTATGAACACAAAGCTTTTCTCATTAAAAATCAGAATGTCTGTTTAAACATCAAGAATCAGAAGGAGCTTCCATTACTTCCATTACTTTTATCTGACAAGCAAGTTTCCACTGATTTTCAGACAAAACCTGAAATGGTCACTGAAATTGTCATAACACTTTGTTAGCATTAGGTTATTGTAATAATTGCTACTCCTCCAAACATCCGAAAAATTAAAGTTAATAGAAAACAGACACCTCATTTGATGAGCATTTCTTTAGAGTACATGAATACCTCCAAACTGGTAATGGTTTCTGTTACACAGTTATGGTGCTACTTTCAAATATGATAATTCCATTTAAATTCAGCATTTTCAAATCTTTGCTTTCTTTCTGTGCTATGCTGTTTCAACTGAAAACAGAACAAATTCAATGCAAATGAGGTTCTTTGAGATTTCTGTTGAGACCACATTACACTCCACCACCAAAATAAACAAATGCAATTGCTTTTTAGAAGTGTTTTCTCTGCTACACAGTTACACAAAGAAGTAACTGTAATGATCTAGAGTTTTCAAAAAGAAATTGTGTATTAACTTGCCTAATGCATTATCCTGCATCACTTTAAACTACACTGCTCTTTTAGAAAAATGAATGCAATGCAACAATTTATTTTAACAGATATAGTAATCTAAACAGATAAAATACCAAACAACGACTACTTCACTGAAGTTCTTGCCTGTTTGTATGTCCTTCCAGAGAACCCAAGACTTGGAACTGTCCTCAAATATAATGAAGCAGTTCTGTTTCAGTTTGTTTATCTGGAAAACATGAATACAATGGAATCCATGAGAAAGGACTAAGTAAAAGAACGTATTTAATCTTAACTAAGTGAAACAATAACGTGGTCTGACTCAACCAACATACCATACTACAGAACTGCAGTGAAGTTGAACAAATGTTTACCTTTTTGATAGTTCCAAGATAAAACAAGCCATCTGACCATCTAGCTAGGACATCCTGACCTTCTTCAAATTTACACAGTGGCTTTTTGGCTTTCTGTCCATCACGTAACGACAGTTTGGGTGAGGATGCTGATGCCTTATGACTTCGACGTAAAGGAGACCGCTTATGGACCAGTGAATTACCCACCGCTGTAGAGTCTCTAAAACAAGAGAACCAAGAGAAAAGGTAAACTAAATAACAATCAGATAAAGCAGCTATTTCCAATATGAATGATTCACAACTATAACTCATTTAGCAATCTCCAGAACTTCAGGTAACTAAAAACTTGGTCATGTCTTCAGACATAAACAGCTTTAGTAATAAGTAGTACCTCTTCAAATACATGCAGAGAGAAAAAGAGACAAGTTTATATCTAAAAGAAATACACTGTGAAACTAAATAATGTGAACAGAGATGGGGAGACAAGCCTTCCAGCTACCAGTCTCTTCATGAAGTCACCAGACCTCACCAAATACATTTGATGCAGGATTGCATATGCAAAACATTCATCACTCACGACACTGACAGATCTCTAGAATTCCAAGGAAGTTGAAAGGGTCCCAAGCCAACCCTATTACTTTGGTAATGAAAGCTGCAGTCTACTGTAAACATGGTGCTCAGCAGCTAGCTACCTGGAATAATATAACAAACATAAACATACATAAGAGGAAAAAAAACCAACACTGCGCTACCCAAAGTTCTACATTAATTTAAGCACATCCAACACAGCACCGTGCTTTACTACTAAACACAGCTGTCAAGGTTTCCAGCACAAGAATAATGCCTATATGTTAGATGACTAATGGAAACTACAGGTTTATCCTCTATTAGAATCAGTCAGGGGAAAAAAAAAAAAAAAAAAAATCCAAGGAAAAGCATGAATTCTTTTAATCTTTCTTCAGACACGAAAATCAAACCAAGCAGCACATCCCATGCAAAATATATAAAAAAAAACCAACAGTGAATTATAAAATAGGTCCAGAAAAGGCAGGTGGAAGAAACTTCATACTTACTAAGCACAATCTGAGTTACCAATCCCATATCCAATCATATTTTCTCTTTGGAAACAAAGTGCACCTATAACTATGATAAGGATATAAAAGAAAATGAAGGAGCTAGATGGCATAAAGTCTATTGAAAGACTGAAGTTTCACCTCACTGAGGCTAGCACAGGTACATTATTATAAGCAGCAGTAACAACTGAACACAGACCAGCAAAAAAACTAGATGAGCCAGTGTCCCATGTAGTTCAATGAAAACTTATAGCCAGACATTAGAGACACTGAAGTTTCAAGGAGACAGGAAGCCTTTCTCCTTAAGTTCATTATTTACTTACAATACTCAAATAAAACAGGAATAATCATTCATTTTTCTTCCACAATGTTAATGGAATTTTATTATGCAAGTTTCCTTGTTTTGTTTAATACATTAAGCAAAATTTCAGGCTTATGCCACAACCAGCACCACTTAATTTCATTTGATGCCCTTCATCATTCTCCAGCTTCTCCCTTTATGCCCCAGTAGTGATTTTTAGACCCACCCTGACTTATTTGCCAAATAAAATCCCATGAATTCTGCCACTTTTCACATGAAAGCTACTTAACAGTGGCATCGCTTCTCCCAAGTCCTGTTGCAACTTCTGACAACAGCTGAAGATTCCAAGTTCAAATTTACAACAAAGGAGCTGCAGCTAAGCCTTCAGCCCAGGTCATTTTTTATTCTCTCATCTCTCCCAGGAATAACACTTGCAGCCTTTTCCCCCAATGCTGCAATGAGGCACTGAATTAAACATGTCAGATACTGATTAGAAACTCCAGATATTCATTCTAACTGCAAAAAGGCAGCCCATAGCAACTTCTTCTCTTCCCTCTGTGTACTGTATTCACATCAGATTTCATTTGCCATTTCATAGAAACATTAAGGTTGGAAAAGACCTCTAAGATGATGTCATCCAACCACTAACACTTCACCACCAAGCCTAAAACAAGTCCCTCTATGTCAAGTCTCCACATTCTGTGAACACCTCCAAGAACAGTGACCTCCCCATGCAGTCTGCTCCAACACACTACCACCTCTTGCTCCAACACACTACCACCTCTTGCTGAGAAAATTTTTGCCTAGTGTCCAACCTGGATCTCCTTCATTATCAAGTCTCTCAGAAGCTTGAAGTTCTTGATGTTTGAACAGCTACTTTCTGCTCTTGATGTTTGAACAGCTACTTTCTGCATTATTCTGAATCTTATCCTTAGAACATTTTTACATTTTAAATTTACCATATTCTGTATACCACTTCAAGATTTTGCCTTCTTGTATAATGCTTTTAAGTTCTAGAAGAGCCTTTGAAACAGGCCCCAGCCCTCAACACATGAGCAAGCACCTTCTTTCTCTGCATTTTTTTTTTCCTGTTCAACTGCTTTCATAAAAAAGCACCAAACGGGCACATAAATAAATACATCTGAAGTCAGCCAGTGAACACAGGAAGGAAAGGTTTTAAATTCCATCAGCTCCTCAAACCTGAGTACACAGACAGTCCAGCCAGCATAACACAAGAGATGTTCACAATGTTCAAAGGCAGGCAAGTTTTGCTCAAAACTGCCTAGAAACAGCCATGAAACTATACCCTGCTCTCTGTTGGCAATTATTTTCTTGGAAAGGAATTGTCATAAGGAAGTATTAGAGTATCCAAACACTTCAGTCTGGACAGGCTGGAGAAGTGGACTCATGAGAACCTAATGAGGTTCAACAAGGCCAAGTGCAAGGTGCTGCACGTGGGTCAGGGCAATCCCAGGTATTTATACAAACTGGGGGAAGATCTCCTTGAGAGCAGCTCTGCAGAGAAGGACTTGGGGTCCTGGTAGACAAGAAGCTGGACATGAGCCAGCAGTGTGTGCTTGCAGCCTGGAAGGCCAACTGCGACCTGGCTGCATTAAAAAAGGGGTGGCCAGCAGGGAGAGGGAGGTGATTGTTCTCCTCTCCTTGTCTCATTTAACTTGTACAGCTAAGCTACACTGCATGGCATACAAGACATCCAACTTAACCACATACAACCACATCACTCGGCTCTTGTGAGGCCCCATCTGCAGTACTGCGTCCAGGCCTGGGGCCCCCAGTACAGGAAAGATGTGGAATCTTGGAGCAGGTCCAGAGGAGGGCACTACAGATGATCAGAGGGCTGGAGAACCTCTCTTATGAGGAAAGGTTGAGGGAACTGGGATTGTTTAGCATAAGAGAAAGCTGCAGTGAGACCTCACTGTGGCCTTCCAGTACTTGAAGTGAGTGTATAAACAGAAGGGGGGAATGGCTGTTTATGAGGGTGGATAGTGATAGAACAAGGGGGAATGGTTTTAAACTAAGACAGGAGGGGATTAGTTTAGATATTAGGAGGAAGTTTTTCACTCAGAAGGTGGTGAAGCACTGGAACAGATTGCCCAAGGAGGTTGTGGATGCCCATGCCTATGATTCTATGATTCAAGTTACACCTATGAACATGATTTAGCTAATTAAACTGGTCAACAAACTGCAGTGTGCATTTCAAATCACCTAAAGTAAATTGACTAGGCTTGAAACACTTCAGTGAGCGTTTTGACAGACTATTCTCTTCATTCAAAGATGTTCTTTCCAGATTTTTTTCAGCTTTATAAATAAAACTAGAGAAAGCAGCTGGAAAGCCATATTGGTGACTTTTTTTCCCCGGTACACAAAAAAAGTCTGAAAGATCTTGGGCGAAGTAAAGAGATGCAATCATTCATTTACTAATATACTATCCACTACAGATTTTCTTATTTTTTTAAATTAAAAATCAACAAGCAATATATTTTGACTTTCACTTAAGAAAAGAACATCATAAGCTTTCAAAGACTTTTTAACACAGAAGTTTGAACCTTAACACCAATTAAAGAGTAACAAAAATGCCTTGTGTATTTTTTTCTGGAACGAAGCGCTCTACAAGGACTTAGAAACTTACTGAAGCATTTTGACTCACACCCCATGCAGGTGGGAGGCAGTAAAGCAGGCACTTCTCCACCCCCACACTGAGCGCTTTGCCAGAGGCAGCACTGCTGCACTGGTGACAACGGCTCACAAAGCACTTTCTGCTCCAGCAGCTTCCAGTTTAACATAACGTAGACTGAAAACAGGGTTAATTATTGCAGTATGCTGACAGTTGCAGCTAGCTCAGCAGCTCCTTTCCATGAGGATCAGGAACCCCTTCTAAGCAAAACACCTCTTCCAAGCTTTGATAAGAGATGAAGCAGCAAGAGATCCTGTTTTAGCGGATTGATTTTAATTAACAAACCATTACCAGAAAAATCACACCAAACATTAAAAACAATTTTGGTAGGAAGTTAAATGAAAATGCAAGTTGATGTTAATTTCTCGCTTAACAATTCTGAAATTAATCCAAGTGGTCTGCATTTTTTAAGGAACTTGTTTCCCAAGTCTTGCCTAGTGCCACCTCCATAGTACCTTCCTACCATTCCATTCAGAAAACTACCAATAAATTTAGTAACATTTAACCCACCACCTTAAAATTGCTCTCCCAGCCCTGCTCAAGGCAAAGTGCTAAACAAGTGTCTTTCTGGGAAAAAGAAGAAAGATCTGAGAGAAAAACCTACCTTGTCTCATTTAACTTGTACAGCTAAGCTACACTGCATGGCATACAAGACGTCCAACTTAACCACATATAAAGCTTTATGTGCTTTATGCAACACTGACTATGTCGTGGCTGTACTCTCATTCAAGCACTTATATAAATAAGCACTTATACAAATAACTTATACAAAGAAAGTACTTAAATATCCATGCAATTTTTCAGAAGTTAGTGGGGAGGATTCAGTAAAATTTGTCTGCTTGTTGAAATACGCTTCAAAATGGAAATACACTTTCATCGTTCCTTAATAAGGTAGTCTCATCAAATACTGATAACGCTCGCTGATTTTTCTTTCACCTCAGGGCCTAGATCACAAATACATCCTCAAGCAAGACAACCAGAGGACCTTTTACTCATTCATCTACTCCATGAATCAAGTTACAGTCACACGCTGCAGTAGGAGGAGACAGCTGTCACTCAGTCAACAGGAATGGCAAATTCCCTCCAGAAGCAAGCTGCTAAATGCTGTTTCAGACTCATTACTGAACGATGACACTCTGTGCATAACATTGTATATAATAAAATCAAAACTAGGTTTTTGTGTGAGAATGTCTCATAACTTTACTGGAGATTAGCAAGTCTGACTGTTCACATAATACCTCACAAAAGCCCTGTAAAAGAAGCAGAGAAGTTGGGAAAAAAATAAAAAATAAAAACACGTGAAGAGGATAGCAGCTTTCAGCCCCTCCTATCCAAGCGGATTAACATCTTGTTCCAAATACAGCAATGCCAGGATAGGTTATTCATATTCCCAAACTCCTTCAGTCATAACAACGGCTCTGAGACACTCCTGTTAAGAACTACTCCCTTGACAGTTATTTCTTCAGCCAGCTCAGTTCTCTGCCTTGTTTCGCAGGACGGCTTGTCAGCACACCAGCGCAGTGCAAACAAGCAGCCAGGGACAGGAACTCCCTCAGCTGGCACTGCAGAGCACACACTGAACTACAGAGCTCTTCATTGGCAGACTGTGCCATTCTAAGTGCTCTTCCACGAGGACTGTGCAACTCACAAATATTCTACCAGCTGCAGATGACAGCCACCCTACAAGCACAGACAGACATTGAAAGTCAATTTAAAAACATTAAGTATTAACAACTAAGTGCCCAAAACATATTAGGAGATAATTTTCATCTGCTGAGAAGTCAAGACAAGGACCTTATTATTAGTTTATTCCCAGTAAATACAAACCACACTGAAGCACGACCAAGCCTGGAGAGCCCAGCAGGCTCAGAAGAAAGGAATTCAGTTCAGAAATGAGACATTTTAACATTTATTTTTATGCAAGCGCACACTGTATCCTACTGAGGCAACTCACATAGATCCTAAAGCTATCTCAAAGCTGGCAAACATGGTGTTACACAGAAGATCTAGAAAATGAACTTAGAGTAACCAGAGGTAAGCATTTTATTCTGATGAGAAGTAGCTTCACCCTTTCAGTTTCAGTTATTCTGTCTAACGTTACAGGAAAAGTTTACTTCTATTACTCTCAACAAGAAAAAAAAAACACCCCGAACCACAAATAAGGGCTGTAAAATGCCAGCAGCCTGTTCTGCTCTTCATAGCACAGTACTGTTAGCATGCCATAGGGAACAGAAGTAGAGGAAGGAGGGGAGAGCCTAACAAAGACACAGAATGCACAGAGCTCAGGGCACTTCACACTCCCCCCCACCAGCTCTGGAACGATAGGCTGACTTCTCCATAAGCTTTCTATCCCTTTCTTTCCCTTAATAAGGATTCGTTCTCTGGTATTTTAAGCAGGTCAAGGCACTTTACGGAGAGGCTGGGTGACAAGACAAGACAATACCAGAAAGGAGCAGGAGCCTACAGCCAAAGGGCAGCAGAAAAGGGGAACCAAGCTGTTCTGCAAACTGCAGACTTGTTTACCTAGCACCAGCGCTGCATACCCAAGTCCAAAGCCACGCTCCCTCTGCAGCTGCTAGCCTGATACTGGGATCCAGCACTTTCTTCACAGCTAGAGATACTGGATCCCAGCCATGTTTCTTCTCCCCTTCCTTGTATCATCTCTCCCATTTATCAGATTTCATGTTGAACAATATCCCTTCACCGTGCCAGCAATACACCTTTCCCATACAGATTGATCGGGCTGGGCCAACAGGGACAAAAGATTGAGCAGGAAACTTCCCTCTGACTGCCCCAAACCCAAACTTAGGACCAGTTCGATTCAAAAGCCCAACAAGTTCATTTGTTATTACTTCTTTGTCACAACAGCAAATTTATTGACAGTCACTCTTCCAATTATACGGGAACAGTCTATTATATTAGTGCAACAGCCAGAAAGATCAGTGTGGCAGAACGGCAATACACGAGGCGTAGTAACAAAGAGACAAGCGTGAATGGAAAGGTGTTACAAAGGAAGAAGAAAAGTGCTCACTGCAAAAGTGCAGGGAAAACTCCACAAGAAAGACACCTTCAACCAGAGATCCTACCTCAGTGGCAATCAGCCCTTAAATGAGGTCCAAGAAGGGTGCAGCCAGGATCCACCCCTTCTGGTCACACAGCTGAACTGCCTTCACCCGTGCTGCCAGGGCTGACCAGGTCCTTTCCCCAGGTGCTCAATCAGTGGCTCAGACCATGACTCAACAGTTATCATACAATCAAAAAGCTGCCATTATGTTTTTTTAAGCAGAAGATCCAATGTAAATCGAGATATAGCCTATCCTTTCATGCTACTTAAAACTTGCAGTGACACAGAACATCTATATGATACATTTGAGCTCCCTACCTTCATACTACTTCATATTCTGGCACAATAAAAAGCCTAAGCCATATCATCTACTAACCTAGGCATCACTCAGCCTAAACAAACACTAGAGATTAAGGAGTAGATACATATTCTATTTTTTTTTTCCTTTCAGTTTTTGCAGATGTTGAAGATAATGGAATAATTCAGGTTGTAAAGGATGTCAGAGGTCCCTCGTTCTGCTCAGTTCATCCACCAGGCCAGATTGCTGCAGGTTTACCCAGCCAGCCCTGAAGGCCTGCAGTGATGGCAGCCACACACTCTCCTCCCAGGGCCCTGTTCCACTGGCCAACAGGAGCCTAACCAGCCATGTTTCCCTAGCTTGACCTTTTGGACAGTTCTGAAAACACACTGAACATCTGCCATTCTCAGGCCATCGCTGATTACCCCTGTTCCCCACAACCAAAGATAAAGAGCAGTCTCACAAGAACATCACATAGTTATCACAGTGCTCCTGAAAGCAGCCTGTCTGTTCCCATGGATGGGAGGAGTCAAGTTCACACGTTTATTTAAACTTGTGCAACAAAAGCCAGTTCGAATGCCACTCAAGTAAGCAACACTTAACAAATCCAATCATAGATAGAAGGTTAAGTACAGTTTAGGGTAGCAAGACTTATCCATCACCATCAGAGACTTCAGGGCAGCCACTTCAAGGTGCTCCTTGAAAACAAGTTAAAATTTCTCACAATAGTAAGTTACTTTCATTCAGTACATTACTATCTGAATAGGATTGTTTGTTTCCTTTTTAAATCGTTGGAAGGAGACTTGCATTTTGGCTAAGATTTTGGTCTGAGTTTTTCTGTCTGGTTAGACACTTTAAAGAACTGCACACTCATCACGGAACATTTTTTCATTGCTTTGTCAGGGGAGATTTTTTGTTATTTCTGTTTTTTTAGTAGTTCTATGCTTTCAAAAGTATATCACATTACCTGATAGACATGGTACTTTTTCTTTTTTTTTTTTAAAGCAGTAGTAAGAACTAAGAACCAGCAACTCATCCAGCTGATAAGTAGTCAGGTTCATGAATCGTGCACTAGAAGAAGTCAAGCAGGAAGACTGAAGGGAAACGATTATTGTTTTCTACTCTGAACTCACCAGACAGTGCGTAGTGTATTGCGTGGTGGGTCTCCCAGTGCAGGAAAAATACTGCAGTGCCTGTTTGTGAGAGGAAGCTGAGGGAACTGGGCTTGTTGAGACCAGAGATGAAATAGCTTTAGGGAGGTCTAGCAGCAACCTATGAGAGGATTATCAGGATGGGACAAGCCAGTTCACAATACTGCATGGCAGGAAGCTAAACAAATAGCTTCTGACAGATGCAGGGGTAGGTGTTTTTTCTCCTACAAGGACAGTTTGGCAGTTGAACAGGCCGTGAGGTGCTGGGTGCCTCCATCACTGCAGTCTTTCAAGGGCTGATTGGATCACACCCTGGTGCAGTGGCTGAAGATGGACTGCTTAGAACCAAAGACCTCTTGAGATCCCTTATGACCGCTACTTCCTAATCTCATGACCTTCTGAAACAGGATTGATTCATACCACAAAAAGGAAGAACACTTATCCTGGTGGCTAGCTAGCTATACAATCATTTGTGATTCAAGTTCTATTTGCTCAAGCCCACCCTCAAGAAATAACTGGAAGTTTTCAAATTCTATTTGATATGCAAGGCCAAAGGATTAGTCTCCAAAAGACCATAACAGAACATATTTCCCTACACAGTGAAGTATGCAGGGAAACAGGGCAGTAGCACTTTGTTTGGGATGGATCATGTGTTTACACACAAAAAGAGGAAGAAGGCAACAACAAGGAGAGAACGATCATACTGAGATCTTCCCTTGAACATTCAGGCAGCATCCCCTTGATCACAACTGCCTTTTGGTTCTCTTCAGTATCCAAACACAGCACGCCCAGCAACACAGCTAAAAGAGCATGGGATGAGCACCTGTGCGGGCAGCTAAGATTGCAGACAATGCACTGACTTGTGTTGGAAAGGAAAAAAAAAGAAATCAGAAGTGATCAAAACTCACGAAGATGAATTTCTTTCTTTAAAGGTTTTATTTATTTCTTTTTTTTACAAAAACTGACTTTTATGAGCACTGCATGAAATTAAAAATTAATGAAATTAAAACAAAGAATGAAGTATTATGAGGGCCGTTCCAAAAGTAGTGCCTCCTATTTTATTACGTTGGCCTGCAATGTGAGAGGTGCATGTTGGAGGTACAGCAGTAGAGGTTGAACCTTCCCACCAATATCCCATTACATGTTGTTGCTGTGCAACAGATGGCAGCAAAGGGACAGCCTGACAAAATGGTGTCTGACATGGAACTACATATGAAGCAAAGGTGAGTCACTGAAATCCTTCATGAAAAAAATTGAACCCACTAATAGTCGTCACAACTTGCTGACCATTTATAGGGATCAAACAGTGGATGTGAGCACAGTGAGGCAGTGGGTGCTGTTTCAGCAGCGGTGACAGTGGCCACCTCTGCCGGTGCAGATTTGTGTGAATGCATCATGCAGGCTCTTGCTGACCGCTGGTGAAAATGCACAGCTTCTGGTGATGGCTACATTGAAAAACAGCCTTTCGTAGCTGAAAATTTGCTCTATCAAGGGCTGTTATTGTGCTCTTTGTATCTCAGAGCAAATGACGCCTCTTCATCTCATTTCATAAGAGATTCTACCTTCTAGGAAGAGACTATCAACTTAATGTGCAGACTGTTTAAAACATAAATTACACAAGTTTCAGCACTTCCAGTAACACACATTGCTCTGCAAAGGACCCTCCAGCATTATCCATGGTTTCAAAGTTCTCCTGGTGTGCTTTACTCAAAGACACACTTCCCCTCTGTTTCCTGCAAAGAAGGTCTGTAAAGATGGCAAAACCAATTCTCATAAGTTCAGAGATCAGCTGCACAGACAGTAAATGCCAATTTCCAAACTAAGTAAAGATTTCCACTGGGTTTCAGTTACTCTTATTTCTTCCAATCGAGCTTTCTCCTTTACCACTCATTTTGTTGTGGAAAATGTGCTTTAAAGCAACTTCAGGCGCCTGTTGTACTATCTTCGTTCACATCTCTCTCCACGGAATTCATACACCCACTCTTCACAGTAAAGGAACTGCACCATACTTATCATGGCTGTCTTCTTGTACGTTTCACATCATCTCCTACTGCACTGAAGGACAAACATATCTAACCCAAGTCTTGACATCATCTTCAACTGCTGTGTATTTATGTACATATACACATTTACATAAATACATGCACATATACACACACCCCTCAACAACCCGTAACCAGCCACATAAAGATAACCTTTCAGAAGCAACAAACGCCTCTCTTAGAGTTTCTCAGGGCACAACTCTGTAGCTTCAACAAGTTCCTTCCCATATCCTATTAAGCAAGAATTAACTTCAGAAAACACTGCTGTGTAATGGCCTCAGTTCAGACCCACATCACGCTACCATGTAGCTCCTTGCAGACACTCCTCCTTCCAGTACTTTACTACACGCTTTATCTTTTCTATTTGTGTGTCCCCTTATTCTTTTTCTCTCTTTAAATTAACAACGCATACATATTTTAACCTGCATTCTAATGCTCCTGAACTACATCTTTTTCCTCCCTTCTTTTAACCTCAAACATTCCCAAGTTTTTGTAACGAGCTCTCAGAACAAACACCGGAACGTTTGCTTTCAGCAACCTGATTACAAACAACAAAAAGGAGACAAGCTACTTTCCTTTTATTTCATGCTTCTGACAGCTCGGGCACCACGCACAGATCACCTTCCTTTCCGCCGTAAGCCAGAAGAGAGCTGTGCAGATGGCCTTACAGAGCTGTGCGGGCCCCGCACCAGCGCCCCCGGGCACAGCACCGCCGCGGCACCACACCGTGCCTTCGGGTACCAGAGGTACCAACCCGTTCTTCCTACGCAATCCCAGAAGGAAAGGAGAGCTAACGCGTCACGGCGCGTCTTTCAGGCCGCCGCAGTCACCGTATCGAAACGAACTTAAAATGCGAGCTTCAAAACACGATCAAATGGCTCCGCTCTGACAGACCGCGAGGCAAAGCGCCGAAACGAACCCAGCGAGGAGAGAACCCGGCGGCGCTTTGTGCGCTCCCGCGCACCCGAGCGGCCGTCGCCTTTTCGGACAACACCCGCAGCCGAGGACGAACCGCAGCCGGCTCGGGCCGGTACCCCCGCCGCAGCCCCCCGAGCCGTCGCAGCGCCGCTTCCTTTGTGTCGGTGACGGAACGACCCCGCCGCCTGCGGGGAACCCCCAGCCGAGGCCCGGAGCGGACCGAGGAGAGGCGATGCGGTAACGGCGGCCCGAGCCGCGGGACGCGCCCCCGCCCCCCACCCCACGCAGCCGCCGCCGCCGCCCCTCCCTCCCTTCCGTCCGTCCTTCCCCGCCCCCCCCCTCCACCCCTCACCTCATTCGGTCTCTCCAGTGGTGCCAACCGCCTCATGCAGGGAAATGGCGAGCTCGGGAGCTTCCCCCCGGCGCCGCGCTGCGGCCGGGCCCTCGGTGCGCAGCGAGCCCCCCCCGGGCGCGGTGCCCGCGGCGCGGCGGAGGAAGGGAGGCGGGGGAGGGGTCAGACCCGCCTCACGGCCAGCCCGG
The DNA here is from genome assembly GCF_951394365.1 of Tetrao urogallus. Lineage (NCBI taxonomy): Eukaryota > Metazoa > Chordata > Aves > Galliformes > Phasianidae > Tetrao > Tetrao urogallus. The sequence goes on along the minus strand of NC_136818.1, from coordinate 15,975,747 downwards.
CTCCGGCGCAGCCCCTCGCCATTTTTGTTTCCCGCGGAGGAGAAGCTGGTGCATTGTGGGAGCACAAAGAGCCGCGGCCCCGCCCCGGCGGGCCCCGCCTGCGCCGACAGGCGGCTCCGCGGCCGGGGGCGGGGGGAGCGGCGCCGCGGCGGAAGGACACAGGTGGAACGGGACCTTCGCCGTCGGTGAACAAAGAGGGACTACTTTGGGCTCGCGTTCCGAGCGGTATCGCTGCCCACGGCCGGGCCTCGTTGCGGCAGCGCCGGGGCTGGCTCTGCGCCGCCGGCGGCTGCCTTTTGTTCCCCGGCACCCGAGGGCCGTGCGACCGCGGGTTCCTTCGCCGCGGCGTTCGGGCGCGGGGGGAACGGTCCCGGCGGGGCGGGAGCCGAGCGCAGCCCGGCAGCAGGCCTGGGCGGTGGGGCGGGGCGCGTGCGGCCTCGGTCGGGCACCGCGGCGCGCTGCCATTTTGGAAGCGGAGCCCGACTGCAACTCCCTTTCCTACAGCCGGGACAGTCGGGCGCAGCGGGCCGCGAGCAGCTCGCGTTTCGCGGGCTGGGTCGCTAGGGCAGCCTTAGTTGAGGGGTTCGGCCAGCCCTGGGTGAGCTGCTGTGAGCCAGTGCTCGTGCTCCACATGCCTTCTGGCCCACGAGCGTTCTGAATCCAAGTTCCAAGCGAGCAGCTCTCTCAGAGCTGCACGAGTCAGAGGGCCCGTTTCTCCAAGCGGCAGTTGGGCACCACTGGTGCCAGAAATGGAGAGCGGTAGAAAATAAATGGCACTCGATGTGAGAAGTGCATCTTTGTGCCTGCGTGCAAAGATGTAGTTTGTAATCACAACAGACGTGTCAGACACAGTGCTCAGCAGCTTCCCAGGCAGCAACAGCTGTGATTGCGCATGGCCAACCCACAGAATACCAGGGGGCTGAGCAGCCTCTGATCCTGCTGCAGCTCTGAAATGACTCCAATAAAAACTTCTCAAAATCCCTCTTTTCTAATTTACACTGTTTCAGCATCAGCATCACCGCCACATGCACAAGTTCCTGACCACATGTGCACATGCCAGCTCTATCCTTTCTCTGTACAATAGTTCCCAAAACCAACACGTTCAACTCCAGCATGACTGCAGAGCTGCATGGCCTCATTCCACCATAAAGCAGCTCTTGCCGCAAAGCCAGAAGCTACTGCTGATGTATCGTTATCAGAAAGCGGCACTGAAAGAAACAAAGAATCCCTGTATTACAGAAGAATAATTGGGGTCTAATTAGTGTGCTATTCAGCAATTATGCTAGCAAAACCAGTGTTGCTCCCAAAACCTGTTACCATTCACACTCTCACTGGGCACAGCAGAATACATCAATATTTTCCCACAACCTAGATTCCACATAATAAAAGAAAATTATTATATTCAAGGAGTAACAAGTGATCTTATAGCCAAACCCTAAGTAAAACCATTTAAAACTCTCCATCTTTGCTTTCAGAATTAGAATTCCAAGCCATACACCTCACACATACTCATCACCACCTCCTCCTGCTGCTCAAAACATCCTTTTCTAATCAGCTCTGTGGGTCACAGAACCTGCATTGGAGAAGTGCCTTTCTAGAGCAAGGACTGTGCAGCTGCCACCAGCCTGCTCCATCTGAGAACAGGGGTGCACATCAACACAGGTGGCATAGTTCAGCTGCCAATAAACCAGGAGAGATTTGTGCTGAAGGGTCACTGTCATTGTTCCCTTGCCCAGATGGTTGCAGGACTGGAAATCTCACCAGAAATGGGCAAATGACCCTTTACAAATGGGTTTCAAGTGAAAATGCTCAAATCAGCAAGCCTAAATCTGCAGCAGCAGAAGGTCCTTCTTATCACTGGTATACGTGGGGCAAAGAAGTGAGCAGCAATAGTAAGCAAACAATTACACAATCCCCATCACTATACTATGAGACATATACAGTTATCCGAACTTGGAGGAAGTATCTTCATCTGCTTTCTATCCAGCACTAGCAATGAAGCAAACAGCTACTTCTTCCGTTAACATATGGCAAGACTGTATGTCATGACTTCAGAAAGAACTCTCCTGCCCTCCTTTCTTTTTCATCTTCTCATAATATTTCCAAAGTACTTGAACATACAATCTCCACTGTTGTGTTTTCAATTTGAGACATAATATGCATGTAGTTTTTACCACGGAGCAGGCAAAGCCGAATTAAATTACCTTCCCTCTCATATCAGTAAAGGCTTCCTTGTGTAGAAATTTCGGGGGGGGGGGAAACAACAGATTTTGAGAACCTATTAGATGCTGTTTAATAGGCATGTTCAGCTTAATACCATCTCATTTTGCAAACAGCTCCATTGCCGGAGGGAGCTCAAAAATAATGACCTGTCACTGACTTTACCTTTGTTTATTTTTATCCACATATTGTAAGGCAAGCTTTTGCCATAAAGTCAAGCAAAAGCAAGGGCTTTCTATGCTTGATGCACAGCAGAAAAAAATCTATTGTATTCGATACATAATGTGTAAAGCTGGACACATTTGAAGAGTCAAAAACAGTGGCATTTTTCTAAGCAAATGGCTCTTCTTTTGAATGTTAGCTTGTTTTTTTCAAAACTGGTGTTGTTTATATAGTTTCCTTGCCACAGTGGCCACATAAATATCAAGCAAACAAAAGAAAACGCACAGAAAGGCATAAGCAGCTGTACAGTATTATTTTCCATTACCTCACTGTATCACACAGCATAACACCAACATGATACCCTTGAACAAGACAGTACTGTAAAGTTTACCCTTCTACAGACGGTTGTCATGACCACAATTCAATAAGGAGGGAAAATTAGATCCCGGGCCACTTACTCTGCATTGTTAAAGCATGGGAACAGTGAGAAAACTCACCTGGGTTCTTCCAATCTTAAATCAAGATAAATATGGCACGTCTGTTCTTACATAAGCTTTATAATTAGTCAGTTCACCTATGTGAGTTGGTTATGGCTTCACTCAGAAAAGAATCTTCATTTTACAAACCTAAAGAATAGGCAAGTTATTTTTTTATTTTTTTATTTTTTTTTTTTTAAGATAAAAGTACTTTATATTGTCTTACAATCAAGTAGCAATTGTTACCATAAAACTACAGCAATTATTCAATCTTTACACGAAAGATACAAAAATAGCGCTGAAAATATTTAAAAATAGACACCTGTAAATATTCTTCTAGATGGACAACAATGTGAATAATTGTTCTCATCTTCATAATAACAGCAATACCAAGGAAAATAAATTGATGTTACTGGATCTGGTATATAGGCTGTTCTGAAAGTAATGCCTCCTATTTGTTTCTATGGAAACCATAACAGATGCAGAGTGCACAGTAACACTATTTGAGCAAATTCTCAGCTACAAAATGCTATTTCTCAGCATAGTCACCACCACTAGATATGCATCTTTGCCAGCAAACAAGAGCCTGCATGCCATGCTTGTACAAATCTGCACCAGAGGTAGCCCACTGTCACCATTGCTGAAATGCACCACCCACTGCCTCAATGTGCTCATATCCACTGTTAGGTTTCCATAAACATTCAGCAAATTCAGTGAATGTCAATGGGTGCCATGTTTTCTGCGTGGAGGAATTAAGTGACAAACCTTTGCTTCATACACATCCCATGTCACATGCCATTCTGTCAGGCTGCCCCTCTGCTGCCATCTGTCACACAGCAACAAACTGTAATGGAATATTGATGAGAAGCTGTGTATAATCAATGAATATTAAGATGTTATAATTATGAAATAAACAAGAGAGTTTGACAGAGCAGACTATGATAACAAAAAGAATAAATAGAAGGCTTACCCTTATCCTGGGCTCCCTCGCAAAACTCCAGCAGAGCCAATCTCCAGGACAGATCCTTCCCCTCTGGTAGCCAGCTCTTAAACAGGTATGGGAGGGGTGCAGCCAGGCTCCACCCCTTCCGACAGCACAGGTGAATTGCCTTCTCCTGTGCTCCTCTGGCTGACTCATGGCTCGCCTCCGGTGATCAATCAGAGGTTCAGGCCGTAACTCAGCAGTTTCCATACAAGCTTCAAGCTCTACTGCTGTACCACCAACATCCATGTCTGATATTGTGTGCCAACACAGTAAAATAGGAAGCATTACTTTCAGAGCAGCTGTTGCAGATGAATTGGTCTTCACACACAAATGGTTTTTTCTAGTTCAAGCACTTTACCATTTCCATCTTTGCAGGAAGGAACAGGAATTCCTGAAAAAAATCTGTTTACTCCCTCACCTTCTCATTCTTGCTTGACAAATCTTAAACTGAATATATTTATTTAAATATATATTCACTATCACACTCATCGTTTAGCTAACTTAGACCACTGAGTCTCATAAAAGCAACCTATTTGCTTCCTAAGTAATTCTTTATTTATTACTTTCTTTTATTTTTTTATTTTTTTTTAGCAATCTACTGCCTGCATCTTTTGAAGATAGAATACCCATAGAGTCCGGTCCTATTTTAGATTGTAAGTCTGTAAAGCACTTATACATCATACACAGGGAACAGCAATTGCTCTGTGGGATAGTATATATTTGTATAGCTTGTATCACAATCTTTATTAGCCTTTGAACTAAGCCCATTTAATCTTGAACTGGAACTCATTTACCTTCTGCAAACTAACATTTAGCAACATAAATCTGTTCTGAAAGTCTTTCCCTAACACAATCAGATACAGTACTGAGGACTCAAAAAACACAAACTGGGACACACCTATAGATGTTAGCTCTTCATGTAATAAAGAACACCTAAGATGCCTTATAAAAATAAAATAAAACAAGTGACATCTTAAAAGACCTGAATTCTTAATTTGCTTAAAGTTTTATTTCAGATGCATAATCTTTCTGAAATTACTTGTAAACATTATGTGAAGACTCTGTATGCTTGCTTGGTCTTTGGTAAGTTGCTACGTAGTTCACGATTCAAAGCACCTAGACATTGTTAAATGTTCCCATAATTGTAATATAAGAACCTAACTGTTCCTAATTTGCAGTTCATAGCCTACCACTACCGAAACCTCCCTGTTGGAAGTGGCTGAACAAGAAGTCCCTCAGTATACATACACACACAGTAGAAGACACAAAGCTTTTAGTAGGTAGAGATGTTTCAGAGCTGAAGTAGGGGGGTTGACATATAACATTCCTGTGTTATTTACAGCATATTTGAGCGTGCCAGCTGAAGAGAGGCTTTCATTGTGAGGTGCATGTGAGTATGCCTCTGACATCAACCTTGGATAAACTATAACTCTTTATCCTGAAGACAGTGAGTGAAAGGAAAAAAAAGTACCTGTATGTGTGCATCTGCACTGAGGATGCTTAAGGGCAAGTCACTGTGTTCTTATTGGTAATAGTGCCTTTTCTGTATTGAAGACTTATGAGCATATGTAGCGTTGTCTTAACTCCTGAAAAAAGCTGTGAGAACTGTGTCTTCCTACTGCACTAGCTAGTGGGAATTCTGTGGAGAGATGCAAGAGTAGTCCCAAGTAATCTTTCTTCCTGAGGCCAGTGCATAAAAATGAGCTTATTACTCAGAGCTGGAATTTAAGAGAGGTTTAATTCTCTCTGCAGTGTCGCTTTGTTGCTGTAGTCATATAATCAGCTTCTTTCAGAAAACCAACAGCTGCCAAGACTAGAAATTCTGGTAAATTGCCTGGATCTGAAAGAGGTTCCGGTTCCCAAAGTCTCTGAGAATTCAGTCATACAACGGTGTGATGCATTCCATTCCTCTGCTTGCTCTCTAAGCACAGCTCTGAAAGCAGCTACTGAAGCTTTAGTGACTTGAGTAAAAAAAAAATCCATAGTCAGCATTTCAGAGTGTAAGCCTAAGCAAAACCCTTAATATTCTCTTCAGCTCTGTTCTGCATAGTTGCAAAACTAATTAGTCTCAAATATTTTATTTCACAGTGATTATAATATAACTTCTCGAGAACTGTGGCATCAGACAGTTTAATGGCAGGGTTTTGTCTGCTGCACATACTGTAAGAACGTCTGCTAGAGCAGAATTCCCAGTTGTTGCGTGGTTAAATTTTATAGCAGTACAGCCAGACCTACCTCTCAACTCTAAACTGAATTAGAAAAAAAAAAGTTTAACATCCCCTCAGGACAAAGTTACATGGCAGAATATTGCTGCTACGCATGCAATGAAAAATCTGTTCTGGACATCAGTCTGGCCGGAGGGAGAATTAGTACAGCATTCCTTCTGCGCTCCCACCACCTGGAATGCAGTATGGGCCTTCTCACAATCTTTCAGCAGACCTGCCAAGCCCCACTCAGATGGAAAGTCCCTCACTTTTTTTTTTAATAGCAGCTCTGTGTCTGATGAAGACAAAATGCTTTTGAACGTCGCAGAATGACAGAATCCTTGTAACACTCGGAGCTGCTCGCACTCCTGTAAACTCAGCTGCAGGCGCTGAAGATAGAGCAGTAACCCTTTCTGTTGCTGCTGCCGGTGCAAGAGGGCTGAGTGGGACAGAAGCTGGTGTTCCCAGGCTGACACATTGGTCCAGTCATTAATTCCATACATCATTTCTCCACTGCTTATAGAATAGCAGCACTGTTATATTTGTTAACTTTGATATGTTTAAGTAAAATGTGCACCCTAAGTATCACTGTTTTGGCTAGTGTAAACATAATGCATTTTCTTGCTTACACTTCAGTCTTTCCTCGTTCATGCCATGCTATCTCAGCCTGAAAGCCCTGATTATGTTCTAAATCAGTACTGCTTATTTCTATTCAGCTAGAAAGACCAGAATCAAATACAAGGTCAAAATTAATTCTCATTACATCTGACATGCCTTTTTTATTTTTCAACAACCTTCACACAGGCGTTGGTATCCCTACTTATATAGTCCTGGCTCCATCTGGGGCTGCCAAGACAGGACATTGGTTTTTTTTTGTTTTTGGGGTTGTTTTTTTTTTTTTTTTTTTGTTTTGTTTGTTTTGTTTGTTTCCCCCCCCCTTAATATTGCTGTAATTTTAGTGCTAGGTGATCTTGAGATGAGTTAAAAAAAATTAGCTGAAGATTAGTATAAGATCAAAGCAACAGCATGTTTGTGTACAAGGGGCTACAAAAACATACCATAAACCAGATAGCGCCTGGCAGGGCTCCTCTGGTGCTACAAAAAATCTTCATAGGCAGTATAAATCAGCCCCCCAACCCTGGTGATTTTCCTGCCTGTTATACACTAAGCTTACTCCCTGTGGAAGTGCTGGGCCAAAGGAGGAGTCTGGCTTTTCTTTGCAGTGGGAGCTGAGGGTACAGTTTCATGTCCCAGCCAAATGCATCCCACAGCTGCTGCCATCTAAGGTTGCACTCTCTCCTGCTGAGGAGGAGCTGCCTTGTCAGCTCTGCTGCCAGCGCCACGCACTTGCAGCCACACCACTGGCTGGATCAGATAAGTGCTCCAGATAAGAAATACTACTTTTATGCACTTAAGTATCTAGAACACATACGTATGCATAAAAATGTACTTGTTTTCAGCCATATCATCTTGCAGTAACTTTGTTGCTTTAAAATGGATTGAGGGGTGCTACCTTTATTATGGAGCTGTCAATATGTATAAATAGAGGTGAGAGGACATAACCAAGGCAACACAAAAGGTTACGAAAATACTAATTTTAGAAAATGGAAATGAAAAGAGGAAAGGCTTATTTCTTCTTCCGTTCCAGTTACAGAGTGGAGCATTCAACAAGAACAAGCCAAGAAAGAAATACAAATTGACTTCCAGCTTTCTTCTGTGGATTGCCATCTCTCCTTCAGGTAACTAAATGTATGTTCCATGGTCACAGGCAGCTTTTGAGGTGAGAACTGCAATATTTCTCACTATGGGACAGGCAGCCTGCTTCCCGAGTCAGGAAAGCAGAAGTTTGCCAAGCAGGACTGCCAAGTAAATAAGACGACCCTGGGAATTCATTAACACCAAGAACCCTCAGCGTTGAATTGAAGACCATGGACCTTCCCAATGCAGGCAGGACTGGTGCCTGCAGCAGGGTGCTGATGGCTCTCTGTTGCAACAAATCCAAGTCCAACCTCCTGCCCATGAGGATAGCAAAGGGATTATCCAGGCCCGGCATAAAAAGATGCGAGGACAACTTTAGGATGACAAGAGTCGTATTCAAAAGGCCTGCCTGCAAACAAATACTCTTTAAAAGCTGGTGCAAATTAATTGTAAGAAGACAATGGACAAAGGTAAAGCACAGTAAGTATGGGTGAGGATTATCTAATTCAGAATTCATTTTGTGAGAGTTTAATTTTTGTTCATGTTACAACAGACTGCTGAAAGTTTGCCTCTCCCAGAACCTTTACCAAATTATCTCAAATTTCTCAGTTAAGAACAATTCTAGAGTCATACTTGCCAAGAACAGTAGGAAATTCAGGCAAGAATTGGTAAGAAATTGTATTCACATGTTAGGTGACTGCTGATAGCAGAACTGATTCTTTCTCTCTTCTGTTGAGTTCAGCAAACAAGCTGACAGTCAGGTAGCAATGGCCTGAAAGGACTTCTTAATTTACTGCAGATTCTGTGATTTAAGATGCCTGTGACAATGCTATGATACTAGTCCTGATTTAATGCTGTATCAGATTACCAATATGATTTAAGTACCAGCTGATAGCCTGTGATAAAAAGGGCATCCTTACTTGCTAGACCTGTAAACTTAGGTCAGAATCTGCAAATTTAGTATAAATTAGACAAGCAATGATCGTGTGATTTTCTTCTGTTTAGAATCCACCTTGAATCATACATAGTGGCTGGAAAAAGATATGAAGGAAAAAAAGGAGACTCCATTTTTTTTTTTTTAAATTAAAAACTAAAATGATTAGTTACTATTAATTACTGACATTTAGGAAACAAGAAGTGTGGTTGGAGATCAACTTTGTCCATAAGAATTTCTAAAAAGCCTATAAGTTAAGTTACCTAAATGAGTTCAGTTTTGAACAAAAATGTGCAGAAAGGCTTTTACAAAGACAACTGTAGGATAGGAACAGGACTGTAGAATAGGAAAAGGAAGATGAAATAAAACACGGGTGAAACGTAGTCAGCAAAATATCAACATACAGTAAGTCTGCATATATAGGGACACTCACAAAATAAGTTAGAAACTGCAAACCTCACATAAGGTTAACCCAAGCTATACAAAAAAGTTACTGACAAAATAGAAAGTAAGCAATTCTAATCCTCTGAAATGCTTTCAGAGCAACTATGCTGTCATGGAGAATAACTGCATTGACCCAACCACCAACCAACCTTATCAGAAATGTAAAGGCATCACAAAGACCCTTTATCTCATAAAAAGTAATTCATCTTACCTTGCTCACTACAGCCTTTCTTTTGATTCTTTTTTCTTTTTTTTTTTCTTTTTTTTCTGTTTTGCAGGTATACTCCTAAGCCCAATTTGTTTTTATAGGTTGGTGCAATGGAAGTGCTAAGTCACAGCCTGAAGCAGTGATTGAGCACCTGGTGGGAGGACAGGGCCAAGTCAGGGAAGCTCAACTGCATGCAATGCCCCTAAGTGACAGGAAGGGGTGTATGTTTGGTGGCCCTGCTAGGCAGGGGGGTTGGAACTACATGATCCTTGAGGTCCCTTCCAACTCGGGTGATTCTGTGATTCTGATTCTGTGTGAGTCAGGATCCACTCCTTCCCAGACCTCATTTAAGGGCTGGCAGTGGAGATGAGTGTATTTTGTTGGAGATCCACATGTACCTGAGGTGTTCTGTAGGTAAGCAGCTTCTTTCTTTTGTTTTAGAGGGTATGGCTGTTGTACTTGAGTAAGCCCTCACTTGCTGTAGCTTAGGACTTTGCTTTGCTGTTATTGCTTTTTATTACATTACAGTTGCAGATGTAGATTTGTGAATCAAATTTTATTTTGCATAGCTACTCTGATGCAGAAAATCCAGGAAAAGGCTTGATTGCTAGTGAAGTCAAGAGGAAATGCTTTATCTACTGTGACTACTACTTGAGTGTGAGGGTATTAGCATTTTAATGCTCTGTTTGGAGAGAAGGTTCTGAGTGTGAGTATGAAGTGAGCTCAAGACAAGCACAACAGCAGCACTGTTCACTATGACAGCAATCAGTATGTTCAGTATGGTCATAAAGGTTATATTTCAATAGTTTTTTTCTGAGTTACTAAAAGCATTCAATAACTAAAGTAATTTATTCTTTGTACAGACAAAAAAAGTAAATTTCTTTCCCCCAGATTTAAATCTATGTGAGAGGCAAAAAGTCACATGAAATGAAACTTGCATAGCATGTAAGCCTTGGGGAAAATAACTTCTGATGTGAACTTAAAAGCTTCTGGAAACCTGTGCTCCAGAACTGGTCAGTGTGAGCTGCTATGTTGTATAGAGCTAGGCTTATGCCTTGCAAAAATAGGGCATAAGCCTCTTCTGACAAGATACTTCTACAGTATGCTAATCAATGTGCTGTAGTTAATCTATGGCCACTTCTTATTGCTCCAGTTTAATGAAAAAATAATTCTATATATCATATTAGCATAAGCTTGGTCATATATTTATAACTTTAAAATATTACTCCTCCAAATTGCTTTCTACCATATGACTGGGGAAAAAGTACTTTTAGAAATGCCTGGTAGTTGGTGTTGTCATTCATTGAGATTTCTATACAGCTGGAGCAAAAATATCTGTTGTTCAGAATGAGAAATATCACACTCAATATCACTTAAACTACTGAATTTATTTTGCTTCCATGTGATTAATAATGTAGGAAAACACGTGACTGCAGTTCCTTATTTTGCTTAACACAGTGTTTCTGCTTTAAACAAATTTAAGAATAAATAGTTTTTGCTTTATAAGTGATGGCGTTTATAGTTGAAATTGCTCCTAACTGCAATAGGAATTTAAATATTTCAGTGGATACTTTATGCCTACTGAGACTTTCTACCAAAAATTTAGCAGTACTTCATAGAAAGTAGGCTATGGAAATTAATTAATATACAATCAATAGACTGCCTACTCCAGGGATCACGAAAGGCATGTGCTTTGTGCCTGCCTGGCTGTTCTGGTAACTTAAAGGGGAATTAAAACTTTTATCTACTTAAAAAAAAAAAAAAAAAAAAAAAAAAAATCCAACAATAGAAATTCAGTGTAAATACTTAGTACTTAGTTAACTGCTCAGAACTTAAAGAAGGTAATACTAACAATGATAAGCTTTTAAAGAAAGTTCTAATGAAAATGACATTATTTACCAACTCTGAGTAAATATAGGGTTAAAAAAAATCTAGACCTAACAAATTTATAATCTTTACAATTAGAGGATTCTTAAAAAGGAAACATTAGTTTCCTAAGTATTTCTGCTATTCATCAGTGCTTTTACAGAGTGCTTTCAAAATTGTCTAACAATCAGTACTGAGCTGCTTCATTTCGCATATGAAGATTCCGAATGGAGCAAAACTATTAAGAGAGGTGCTATATTTTAAGTAACTCTGCCTGTAACATGAAGGCTGTTAAGTAAGTAATTCTAGCACATTGTATTAATTCCCACATATGGTCTAAGGTCTAAGTTCTCAGCTTTTTTTAAAGACTAAAAACTGAAATAGAGTGACTTATATATTAGTTAAGGCTTGAAGGAATCATTTGTTCAGTTCAAATTCCAACATAACACAATGATTCATTCATTCTGCCTGACAAATCACTGAGCTGGGATATATATTTTAGGGAGACATTCTTCTAAGGGTAGACTTTGAAGGGCTTTTCTTGTCACATGTTAAGCAGTTCCTGGTTCTGCTCCTGTATGGGAACAGTTGAGTCATGGCCTGAACCACTGATTCATTACCTGAGGCGAGCACAGGGGTGAAGGCAATTTACCTGTGTGACTGGAAGTGGTGGAGCCTGGCTGCACCTCTCCTAAACCCCCATTTAAGGGCTGACTGCCACTGGGGAAGGAGCTCTTTCTGGAGATTGCTCCCTTTGGAGTTTCTCTGTGAGTCTAGGATGTCTGAGCATTTGCATTTAGTTTTTTTCATTTAGTTTTGATTATCTCTTTCCTTCTAGTTACATGATCTGTAAAATAACAACCTAACTGTGCCACTCTACTAATTATGTATTTGTTGATTGTACAGCTCCTTAATCCAAATGCCAAACTACTCTACCTTTATATCACAGTCCTTTGAGCTGCATGCAGAATCAAACTGGAGGGGAAGATGACTTTTTTTTTTTCCCCCCTTTTTCTGGGTTATTTTTAGTCTGGGCTCATCAAACAGTTCACCATTCAGCTACACAACCAGTTATGTGACAGAACAGAGAGAAGCACATGGAAGGAGGTATAAGCTGTAGAGGACAAGGAAAGGGTTTCACAAAGCAGCTCAGTTATCTGTAGTTGCTTTTCTGCCTACTTTTCTTCTCCATACTGTAATTGGCAGAAGGGAAGGCAGAGCTGTGGATCTGAGGATCACAGTCTAGTATGTTGGTGTGAACTAACTTTCACAGGCAATTAAAAGCAAATATGCTAGACTGTGAACTAAGCAGTTCTGTTGTGGAAATGTCCTCGGGCAGAGGGGATGGCAGGACAGCTGGGTATAGCAATGTATGAAACACTGCAGCTGTTTTTCTCTTGCATTTAAGAGCTCTTAAGTATACTGTGTTAGACTTACCACTAAATAATTTGTTCCAATGCTAAACTTCCTATGGAGTTATGAATAGATATTATCTTTCTGAACTTAATTTTTGCTGTTATCTCCTTCCTGTTATTTATGTTCTTAAGTGTCTAATTTCAGTACTAGAACTTAGTATTTAGACCACAAGTAGGATTTTTGTAAGAGTGTGTGTGGACTAAATTTCAGATGTTGTCTAGTTTGCTGAGCTATACTATAGAGAGGAAAATGGAAGCACTGGTTCAGGGTAAGAAGTTCTGGAAAATGGCAGCATGGAATTAAAACAGTCTGACTGTTTTCTTATTGTTATGGGAAATTCCATGAATAACAATTTGTGGAATTGAAGACTAACATTCAGATTTTAAATCAGAAGGTAAGCAGAACAAATGAAGTATTTTACTTCAAGTAGTTAGAAGTTCCCAGTAGATTATAGCTCTGTTTCACTGTTAATTCAAATAAATGGCCAACTAATCAATATTTTCCAACATCAGATTATTTTTGCCAAAAAATTATAAAATGATTTCTCAAGTAGAATAAGATTAATGCTAGCAAGTGTACTGACCACACACTTTCAAGTGACCTACGCTTAATCCCCATTAATCCTAAGAAAAAATGTTGGATATCATAATGACAGCAATTAAAAGAGGAAGCATACTTGAGATTGTGTATGAAAGAAAATTCATTTTATTGCTTGATTGAATCTGAACTGTGTTGTTTTTGTGGACTTTCAAACAATGAGAAAAATGCTAACTGTTGTTTCAGTATTTGCTTATGAATGAGCACTAACAAGGTAGTGCTTTCTTTCAAATCTTCTGAATGGAGTATCTCAGGAGATCCCTCAGTCCTCTAATCCATAAAGGAATCAAATTTATAAAGATTTTTACTTTCAGTCTGTAACCTATTTACTGTAAACATGTTATTAAAACTTATTTACTGTAAGCATTTTAAGTTTTCTAGTACATTTTGAACTTTAAACGGCGTAACAGAAAAGCTAGTAGACACTGTCTCCCAGAGCAAGGACTGGGGGGTTTTTATTCAAACTTAATCAGCATCTCTAAATGTTTAATAATAGTAGGATCTATTGAAGAATGAAGAGCTAGTAATGAGTCACATGTGCTTATCACTTATCTGTAATAAAACAGTATTTCTGATACAGATGTTTAAGATAAAAGCTTCAGTGGTTAGAAACAACCACTTCAATTTTGGCATAAATTCAAGGTACTGATGAAAGGAGTTGGACTGCCACTAACCTAACCCAGAGAGAAAATGAAGGACGATTAGTTCATAGTTCAAATTATTGTTCTAGTTTTTCACACAATAACAGAAATGGCTGTGCCAATCCAAGAATGAAAGTAGGCAGCAAGAGAAGTGCATGCTGCTGCTGCAGCAGGCTAGATTTGTATGTATGGCCTTAGAAATGAAACTCACTGGCTAAAAGATGCTGCTTCCTCAAATAGTTTAATAACTTGTTTATAACAAGTTAAGCCACAAGGGAATCCTTAACAGGCTTTGTTTGCTTTCTGAGTGAAAGATGGCTCCACCTATTTATTCACTAGAAACACTAACATTAGTAAGAATTTGAGTGCAATAGGAAATAATATTGAAGGATAAAATAAAAGTTATCCCCAGATCTTCATTTTGTTCCACAAATACAAACCTGATGATGGAGTCAGAATAAAAACAAATTTCTGGCCAGATCTCTGAGCATGCATCTTGATAGCTAAGCAGTGCAAAGAGTGAAACTTTGACATTTTTATAGACCTCATTTTAGGGAAAGTAGTTTTATTTAAAATCATTATCACATTGTCTACCATGTAAATACATTTATTAAACTAAAAAAAAAAAAAAAGGTAACTGGCAAATACCAACACATTCCATTCCTACTGGTGCTTAAGCTGTGATGAAGTGCAAGCTTGTAAAGCTGCTGTGAGGAAGAGAAGTGGTTATTAACATCAGAAGTCTTGCGATTACGTACATTAGCCAGAGGCTTCCTGCATTAATATGATGGTGAGAAGAATGTGTGAACCCTGAGGATTTCCCATGGAGTCTCCCATGCTAGAATCAAGTCTGGTTACATTGCAATAAATTAATGTTTAGCTTTTAAATATGTTAAAACTGGTATTACTCGCTCAAGTAGCAGATACTGCTTCCTTCAAAAGAACTTGGACAAAATTCTGTATTATAATCAAAGATGCACATTATAATCAGTACCTTGAAGAATGTAGATTTTTCTCTAGTTTTCTATTATCCTTATCAGTCCAAAATTCCTGGATGCTTCAATACACATAACAGCTCTTAGTTTTTTCCTGAGTCATACTTAGTATGCAGTGAGTGTTAAGTTGTCACGGAATTGAAAGTGATGGTATGCAGTTATTATAAGGCCACATTTACCTTTAACGCTGAGTAATAAACAGTGCATGTGTATAGTCATCAGTGGATTTGTCTCTCCAATCTCTACATGGCTGGATAGGATGCAAATATTAACAGGTAGCAATAAATCAGCATAACTTCAACTGCTTTTGCATTTGAGATGTGATATTGTCATACAAAAATGATGTGTAAACTACAGAATGGAAAGGCATGAGTGAATGGAAAAATGGTTCAGTAAATACATCAGTATGACTTATGCCCTACCTCTGTTGCATTGCTGCATCTACTCCCTGGTCTTTAGAATATCCTTTTGCATTTGCACATGCAGAATGTCACAGGCTTTGCATTTACCAAGGCTTAACTGGGTATTTGGTGTTTAAGGGATAAGCTGAAAAAGGGGCTGAAATTGCCTTACTTTTTAATCATCTAGCAAAGCCTGGACACAAAGAGTACTTAAAGAATAACTAAACACTTCAGTGCTGGAATAAAGCAGCTGCTCTCACACATGACTAAGATCACATGCACTAAGTGAAAAATATATCCCCTAATGAACATATGCCAGGAACTGTTTTGATCCAGTCTTAACAGAAATGAAACATTTATGTCCATGCCTGCCATATGGGAGAACCACATTTCATGATTACTCCCAGCCTCTCCTTCCAAGGACTGACACAGAGCACTAGATGAAGTAAAATCACTTCAGATTATTCAGCAAAACATTTAAATGTCTGCTCTGTAGCTTCCTGGTGTCACCTTTCTGTTGCATGCCCATAATCTTGCTAAGCTTGTGCAAACTACTGAACTGTAGAGGGAAGTGATGCAGAAAGTGCAGCCATCTGGGCCTGCTGAATAGGAAGAGAAGAAAACACTCACTGCAAGAGTGTTATTAAAGCCAGGATTGCTTTTGCAGGAGTGCCAAATCTTACTAATTAATTTTTTGATTTATTCTTCAGTGAGAGCCTGGCAGTGATTCTATTATTCAAAAAGCAGTCATGGTCTATTTCTGAATCTTAAAGTGAGAGTCTCTTTACATCTTGCAGATTTTCAGTACTTTGTGACCTCCTAGCATTTGGTTTCCAGATATGCATCTTTCCTTAAGACTCATCCCTGCCAGAATCCCTGCTGCGGATTGCTGCCACAGGCATGCGGTGAGGCTGGAGGCTGGGCCAGCGTGCCATACTCTTTCCCCAGCAGCCTGGCCCGGCCTGCCCTCCGTTACAGTCAGAGGCTGTTGCTATGACAAACCTAATCATGGCTTTTTTTTTTTTTTTTTTTTTTTTTTTTTTTTTTTTTTCTTCTTCCAGCAGCAAACCCGCTATTGTTGCGAGTTCAAGGACAGGAAGGTACGCACCTGCCCCCAGAGCGGGCTCGGCGGGAGGGCGGAGCCGGGCTGAGAGGGAGCGCTGCCTCACCGCCGGTACGGTAGCGGCCAGCCGAGTAGCAGACAGGAGCCCGCTCGCGGTCAGTGGGACGTGTTATTCATTCGCGGGCTTCTGCGTAATTCTCCGCAGTCCAGCCCCAGGAGCTGCCCGCGTTCCAGCGGACACGCGCGGAGAGCCGCGGGGCAGCGCGCGACGCTCTCCTCCCGCCCACCTCTTGGCGCCCACCCGCCGCCCCACAGGCAGAGGGCGGGGATAGAAGCAGCCCCGCCCCTCTCGCTCTCGCCCCTCTGCCCCCGGACGGCCGCTTTCCTCCCTTCCCTATGGTGCGTCCGGCGCTCGGCGCGTCCCCGACGCTGACAGCTGCCGGCTCGGCGTTGCGCGTCTTACGCGCTCCTCGTCCTCCCTTCGCCGCCAGCGCGCCCAGCCGAGCCGGCGACGCGGCTCCGTAGGCAGGCCGGGCGGGGAAGCGCTCCGCCTCCGCCCGCCGCCCGCCGCCCGCCGCGGGGATGTGTGATTGCCATGGCGAGGCGGCTCTTCGCGGGGGCCTGGCTCAGGAAGCCCCACCACGCGCAGGTAGGCCGGCGGCGGGCGGCACGGAGAAGCCATTGGCGGCGGTTTCCCTCGCGGCGTCCCCTTACGGGCTGGCGCCTTCAGCGCGTCCCTCGGCCGCCGGTTCTCCCTTCCCCCCCTCTACCGCCGGGGCCCGGCCGCGCCGTGCCGTCGATCTGAGGTGGCGACGGTGCGGCCGTGGGGGCGTGGAACAGGTGTCGGGCGGGAGCGGGTCGCCGCGCGCGGGCCTCCCGTGCAGCCGCCGAGCGCTGCCCGTAGGTGGGAGCCGTCAGCCGGCCCTCGGGCGCGGGGCCGCACGGCTCCGGAGGGTCGGGGAGCGCCCCCCTGTCCGCGCCCGCAGCGCGCTGAGTCCGCACCGCTCTTCTGCTGCCCGGCGGTGCCCGCTGGCGGCGTTCGCCTGCGTGTTATCGGCCTCGCTCCTGCCTCGATGTGCGCAGGTAGGCGCGGAACGGTGCTCTGGCCGAAAGCGCCGTGGTTGTGGTGCAGCAGGAAGTTCTGCTGCGAGACGTCGGCGAGGGCCTGGTGGTACGCTGAGGGGTGTTCTCTGGGTTTCCTTCTGTCTGTTGCACTGTGCTTTAACTCATTTGCGGTTCAGCTGAGTTGAGGGGGTAAATGCCATATTTACATATATGTGCTACTTACGGTTGTCACCTATTGCTATATTACTAAATGCTTTCTAGTAATTGGCTTATTGAAAAAGTGTGGGCTTCATCCTTATGCATTGTAAAAACCCAGGTGCTTTAATTCCTTCTCATCTGGAGCTTTTCTGATGCCGTTCTCTTTTTGAAAGTTCCTGGAATGAGATGTCAAAGCTGAGGAGCAGTGTTTAGGTGCAGGTTTAAGCTCAGCCCCTGCAGCATTTCTGTCCACAAATATAGATCATGTGTCACCTGATTTTTGACCAGGAAACGTTGTCCTTGATCTCCTTAACAAAGCAGACACTTTTTAGTTCCCATAGGAGGAAGTCTGTGGCACACGTAAAGTGAAAATCAGCTCACCGTGCCTGTACCCGCTTTCAAGCTAGGACTCTGCTAATTGTTGACCCTGCTATAAGTTCTACTTTGTTCATAATATGGTGATATTGGATAACTGTTTTTATTTATTCTTCTCAACATTTAAAGGCATTGTTAGCAAAATGTATGATTTCTGCCCAGATTATTTCTTAGTCAAGTCAGAAAGTTAAATATTTGTGTCAGTTGGAGATGTAGCAAAAGCATTTTTGTTGATGCTTTCTCACACTAAATGCTGTATCGGAATATTTTACAGATTTGTTTGGAAGAGAGCTAATGTGAGCTTTATGAAAATGACCTTTCTTTTCTCTTACATAGTTGAATGTGTGCTGGTAGTTGATGTGTCCGCAGAATGGCAGTATGCTGTCAATGTATTGACTTTGTGACTGCGTGTTGCTGTTGGTACGTGACAAATGCATTCATGGTTGAGCTGTACTGATTACTCACGGACTGAGTTTTTGCCTGCAAAGAGGCCACTGCTCTCTAAGTAAATGCTAGACTTAACTCACTGAGATGTAACTGTGAGTGAGATGATTAAGACTTGTATGGTGTTGCTATGCAATATTTAATGTGGCAGACCAGGGAAGAGGGTTGTACAATGGAAAGCATTGCTGACTGACTTCCAAATTTTGTTGGCTGGTGTTCCGTACTTCTTGAAAATTGTGCTGTGGAATGAGTTGAGAACATCAAGTTCTGTGATGAAGAACTTTATACCTCCTCTAGATTTTCTGCTCTGGTAGTGGGAGCAAGATGCTGTTGGTTGGTTTGTAACCAATGTTCCGTGCCAAGTGTTCTATTATTATTTATTGTTATTATTTGACACACACTTTAGCTTGCTTGCAGTATGCACTAATCCGTAGGTAATCGCTCAGCCTTTCTAGCTAAGGGCAATCAAACAGCCTCACCTCATAAAGTGAGCAGGACAAACTCTGAGGACATCTTGGCTCAGCTCAAAGTTTAGTGATTGGGATCCACAAAAACAGTGCTGAAACTTCATTGCAAAACGGGCAGTGACTGTGAAACACAGAATTTTCCCACTGTTTAGTCTGCAAGACTTGTAATAGTAGAAAACCAAATAAAACTAGAGCAAAAAGCTCCAAACCTTGACAAACTTCTAAACACCTAAATAATGCCCCAAAATATCAGTATTATTTATTGGCTGTTACAGTTGGGAGACTAACGCTGTTCTGCAGTGGTGATTAACATTTCTTGAGAAGACATGAATGTCCCAAATTCAGGAAACATGGTTCTGAATTTCTTTCTGGTAACTGTAGTTAATAACTGTACTGTGAGGCTGAGGTCAAGCCAGTAGGATACACACATCAATAACGTTGTAAAGAACACTGCTATGTTTGGGAGCTTTCTGGCCACTAGAGATTCTGGACCTCCTTTACAGACTCTCTCGGGATGTCGTGTAGCTGCCTGTAATGTAGAAGACTTTGAAGGCCCAGGTTTCAAAGGCCCCCTTAATGTATCATCATCATTTCCTCCAAGCTTTTAATTCTCTTCTTGTTGTTTAACCTTTTAAGTGGAAACACCCTGTTTTCTTTCTTGATTGCTATCCTTTATTTCAAAAGATACATTCTATGATGTTTGCTCAGCTTGACTGCTTAGGATACAAGTAAGTGAAGATGACAGTGTAATCCGAAGTGTGCACTGTAAGCTCTTAGAAACCTGAAATGCTTGCTATAAACCATAAATCAACCTGAACTTAAAGAGATTTGTAACATGCATACAATTTTTTGGTTCTCTCCTATTGCTGGTATGTCGAACAAACTGTGTGAGTAGTTTGGAGTTTTGGAGATGTTTACTTGACTATGGTTATATGAAATACTTGACTGCATGAAGTTTTCTGTAGTGCAAAATAAATGAACACTTCCATACTTACTAACTATAAAAATGTTTTAAGTAAGAAGTACTCTTATCAAAAAATTGGCAAATGGTTGCATTGCGTCTGGATCTGCTACTTTCCATATGCTTTGGAGTGCATCCAGGCTTGAATTCTGCCAGAAGAGGCTTTCCAGTTCTGTTCCAGGGAATGAATGTCTAATTCTTATTCAATGCACATGACTCAGTGCAATGCACAAGTGATGGATGAAGTTGATGCTGTAATAACCTTTTAAGTGTTACAAGTGCTTTCCTTTATCCTTGTGTTCCCTGACTCGTGTTTCATGTCTTGATGGAAGAGTAGAGCATAAAAGAGAAATTATATTTCCTGGTTTTGGACTTTCTGCCCTTTTTGATCATTTCAGAACTCTCAGTCCTTCTGACATCCTGAATATTAACAGTTTTCTGGAAGTTCGTTGTGATTCCAAATGAAGCTTGTCTATAAGCATTGCTCCCTAATTTCTATCTGGGACTTTGTGCTCAGAAATATGCTCAAAAAGCCGCACGACGTGTGCAGTAAGTGTGGTGCATTGAGGGTGTACTGGCACATACATGGCCTCACCAGGCTTACTGAGTCTGTGTCCTCGCTGCATTAATGCTGCACGTCAGTTCTGGCACTTCCCGGGTGAGCCTATGTTCTTAGATTTTAAGGAGAAAATGCAAAATTTTTAGAGAGAATTTGTGGGAAGAGACATAAGTAATTCCCTCTAAACTGAACAGAGTAGAACCTCGTGGTCCTCTGAGCAGCTGCGTGCTCTGAACGGGGAGTAGTGCTGGAGACCCATCAGTCAGAAGCTGTGTGCCTGCATTGGCACAGTGCTGAGCCTGAAATAAACACAGCTCCTCCAGAACCTCACGCCAAGTCTATGATGTAGTCAGATGGCGTTTGGGGAGGGTTTTCTGTCCCAAATGCATTCTCTCTGTCTTTCTGAGACGGAGGACAAATTTGGATAAACCCTTATACAGAGGGTTATTTCCTGTGCTATGAATACAGTTGTTACTCAGCCGTGATCCTGAGGCTTGTGGACGGCTGCTAGCCTCAGATTATACAAAATGCTATGCTTGTAGTGCAGAACTGCTTTAAATAGTGCTTGGGAGTAACGTTTAGTATTGTAAATGTGCATAGGAGGAATTGGCAAGAAGCTTTGAGAAAGGGGGGCGGTTTGTTGTCCCAGTAAGATTTGGGAGTAGTTTTTTAGAAATGAAACAGCTTTGCTGAAAAAAATCAAATTTATTTCAAATAAATCTGTATTAGATTTTATCTGCAATACTGTGTGTTGGTGTCTGTATTTCTGCCATAAGGTATTAGAGCTATTAGAAGTAACTTTTCTTCTGGGCTGTGTCTCTAAATGAAATCAGTATCTTTTCTTTCAGATAGACGGAGGATAATCATTAGCATTTACTTGTTGTGATTCTTGGTTCATAGGAACTTGGTGTTATTTGAGGAGAGAAGGAATAAAGAAAATTATCTTACTAGAATTTTTCTGTAATTCTATTAATAGAAGAAAAATTTGTAGAGAAGGGTCTTGTGACCCTTTAGGCTGTAGGAACAACACTGTTGAAATTTGTAGAAATGAGGAAGTGATGAAATCAGTTTTCCCTGTAGGTGTTCTGCAGAGTTTTATTAAGGACTGCGTAACTAAATAGTTCTGAAATATTTACTTCTAAAAACAAAAATCAATTTTGGAAAAGCGAATGCTGTTTTTCCTCCTCACACTTTGCCCCAAGCATCCCATTCACAGCTGTGGAGCAGTAATCCCTCATACATTTTTATTTAGAATCTGTAAATCACATCTGTGTCCTTCTGGTTGTTTGTTCATAATCATCTGCAACTTGTGTTTTCTCAGAAGTTTTACAAGCTGCTGTCTCACGCATGTTGCTTGATTCACTGAAAACTGCGTCGTGTAATGGTTGGTATCCTTTCTTGTTTGTGGGTACGATTTCATGTGACACAAGAAGTTCTTGTGTTACTTTGAATCTTTGGAAGTGTGCATACTGGAGTTTAAGATCCAAACTGGGGCTGCTTTGAGCTTGGAGGCCCAGAAAGACATGCTGGTGATTTGCAGTAAACACATCCAGAAATCCTGTGCTGATGCAACTTTAATCATGGGCTGTTCTTGTTCGTGATATTGGAGATTTAAATGTGGAATACTTCTCAAATTATAACCATTTCTGGCAAGTCGTACTTCTTAGGCAAACAAAACTAAAATTTGCTTTTAAGGGAAAGCACGTGGAAGTGCCATAATGTCTGGCATTCAGCAGAAGAAAAGAGGTGCCTTGCTATAGCTTCTGCCTTTATTCAGTTACTTTGCTTTGGGATAGTATCCATTTTATAGCAAAAGATGAGGTTTTTTTTTCTTAAGAAAAGCGTTTAACATGATGGGAACAGGAAAATAAGCCCTGGGTAAGTTAAACTTTCCCATTTGAAGGAATAAGATTTCAATCTGCTCCCCATCCTGTATGTGAAGTGGCAGTTGGTGAAGCTGTTTCATCTGGGCACTGCCACTGAGCAGAGGTTCTGAGATCAGCCATTTCGGTGAGGATGCTGATGTCGCAGCAGAGGAGGTTCTTTAGGCACTGAGATGAGCAGGGAGGCTCGCGCTTCTTAGAGAAAGGACAGAAGCAGCTCTACACCAAGTGATGATCTCTGTCCTCTGGGAAAATTGCACTAAGACACAAATCTTCATCCTCAAAGTTTGTGTTACAATAATGAGATAAAGATGGATTGCAAAACTAGACCAAACTGAGTTCTCTACAAAAGGATAAGCCACCCTTAGGGAGGATATTGGAGTTTGTGAAGATGTTTTGTTTTTAAATAATTTGCTGTGCTCATGGATTTCAGAAAGAAATGGTGGGAGTGGTGATTTTCCCCCCTATGTTCCTTGTGAAACTTGAATAACAACTTAAAAGAAATGGTTGGAATCCATTATAGAATACATTATGGGGTAGTCATGGACTTAGACTGCATGAAATAGGTCTGTGGCTGCCCCAAGAAAGCTAAGAAAATATAACATTGAACACTTAACAGCATGTTTATAAGCATTGGCATTCATTACATGTGTTCCTATCAAATGTAATTTTAGCATTGCTGAGTTGTAAGTTGAATCAGTTGAATAGTCAATCCTAGCAAGAAATAAGTACAAAAAACTAATGAACATGGCTTCACTGAATAGTTACCAGTCATTGAATATAACCTGATTTTATCAAAACATCACGCTTTAATTATAAAAAACTTTTGTACCTCTCTTCAGGTACTGCTGTATCTCGCTGTCCTTGCAAAGGGGAAAATTGTTCTTTGTTTGGTGCTGTATTGGGTTACAGAACCATTAGGCCAAAGAAAAATAAGCAGGAGACTCACCTAGGCAATCTCAGGAGCTGCTCTGCATGCACTCATTAGTTTCATTACTATGCTTAAACCAGTATAAATAAAGTTTAGATTATGAATGCATAGGTTTTAGTGGGATATAAGGACAAATAAAAGAAAAAAAGTAAATTATTGCTTAAGTCTTTAAACTTGCACGAATATACTGTGGTAGTTTTTATTTGCAAGTGCTACAGCTACTATGTAGTGTCTGCCCTTCAACCAGGGAAAAGTATGAAGGTGGCAGAAAAAGCCCAACACATAGTGTTCTCTAGACAGTGTGAGAAAAATGTGATTGTGTATTCACAGCAGAGCCAGAAGAGGCAGCCATCCATGCTGTGCCTTGAATGCTTTGGTTCTGCTGGTTCCATTCACCTCTTGCTTCAAACCTGTGTTTCAAGAGACCTCTGCTGGAGGATTGCCTCAGAGCTGGCGAGCTGGGCTTCCTGCCCAGATTTGCTGGGGAAAGATCGATCTTTGTTGTTGTTTTGGTTTATTTTGTGCATCAAAATAACATGCCTGACAGTAAAAAGTAAACTATGTGGAGAATCCATCTGCCCTGCTTACACCTTAATTTTTTCTGAGGTGAGAACAGGGAGCGAGATGCCCCTGAAGACTTTGCTGTGCTGTCTCAGCACTGTGAAAGAGGGATTCTGAGGGCGATGAGCAAATTCTGTAGATGGGCAGTAGCTCAGGACAAGGATTCTTCAATAGGCAAGTTGTGCTGGGAAGACTGAAGAAGCAGACGAGGTGCTGAGTAGTGTTGGGACCTGAGGCTAATACTGTAGAGTTGGATGGTGTAGAAATAGACAGCAAATGGCTGGAAGAAAGAACAGCAGATGATGTGTGGCTTGAGAGGATTGTCAGGGCAAGCAGCTTGAGATTGATGTTGAAGAGAAAAAAATTATTAGGTGAAAATTACAGGTGAATAATAAGGAAAATGGACTGGAGTACAAGAGAGATTGAGCTTCAGCTGAGCATGAATGCAGATATCATCGTTCTCTTATGTATGGAGAAAATTATTCCTGAACCCATTGGTAAAGTATCCATTCTTGTTGTTGCTGGTTCACATCTCAGGTGACTCTTACTGCTCCTCATCAGTCTGTTCAAGTAGTGTGGTTTGCAAAGTTTGTGATTCTTAATGTTGAAAACTTGTAGATGTGGTATTGCAAGGCTAGCAAATTAGGTTAAAATCTTCCAGTTCTGTCCCTTCAGTAGTGTTCTTTCAGAGGGAGCGTGGTATTTCTTTTTGACTCTCCCCAACCCCTTGCCTCCAGTATTTTTTTTTCTTGGCTGTTCTGTCCTCACCAGCCCGTTTTCTCATAGGTTTTCTAAATTGTTTCTAAATGTGCTGTAAACCACGCAGCATTATTGTTAGTCTCCTTTTGTACTTCATCCAGTTCAGGTCTTCATATCCATGTTGTGGATAACATACTTCAGAGGAAATTATGTGTTACTCCTAGGGTCTTCATGGCTCTGGTAAAAACAGCTTAAATTGTTCCTCTCTTACAACACTCCCAATAATGTACCTTCAAAGAAAAACTGGTTGAAGGAACTTTCTGGCCAAGATGAATCCCCAGGAAAAAACGTAGTTAGGTGAATCTTTTTTTAACTAGGCAGTTCTAGGTTGCAGTTAAGTGGATGTGTGTGGAGGAACAGCAATGCACAGCCACTGTGCAGGAAAGGGGCGGGCAGGACTGCAGCTGCATGGGCTGGCATCACCTCTGGGTGTTGTGGAACTGCCTTTTAGCTGTTTACCTCTTCCAAGTGGAAATGGTGCTGGTCTTGTCTTCCACCTAAATAAGTCGAACCGACTTCCCCTGGCATTCTACTTATTTTAATCACTGTGAAAGTCAACCTAATTTGCTTTTACTGTTCTTACCACTGCTGAATGAACAAAATATTTTTTCTTTGTGTCCTCTAGGTACGTTTCTCATACATGCGGATGAAGTATCTCTTCATCTCTTGGTTAGTGGTGTTTATTGGCAGCTGGGTCATGTATGTCCAGTATTCTACCTACACAGAACTATGCAGAGGACATGACTGTAGGAAAATAATAGTAAGTATGTTTAGCACAGTTTGCTTCTTAAGTATTTGCCTTGACTAGTTCCACAGCTCTTTTGGTCAGTGCCATGCATAAATTCATCAGATGCTGCTATTCTGTAATGCTGAAATAAGATCATACCTTCAATTACAGATAACACCAGTTAACACAGCTTTAATACAGTTATTAAAATTTTCTTTGACCTCCCTCCACTTCTTTTTTTTTTTTATTTCAAGAGTGAGATGTTGGGAGAGAGGTGGTTATTGCTTACTTGAGTGATTTGTTGAATATTTTTGTTTGTTTCAGTGTGATAAATATAAGACTGGAGTTATTGATGGATCAGCATGTAGTAGTCTTTGTGGAAAAGAGACATTGTATTTTGGAAAATGTTTGTCAACAAAGCCCAGTAACCAGGTAAGGCTTTAATCACCCATCCTAGCTTTATCAGTTCCTACTGAAATGTCCTGTATGCACGTGTTACACCAGCTTTTCTCTCTTGGCTTCGATGAGAAACAGACTTCTTGGCTGAGAGGCTAGAGGTTGTAATGTAGCATTTCCCTTCTGCAGGTTGTCTGTCATTATACACTTAAATAGAGAAGCTCTATCACAGTGGAAAGCAATGCTGTTCTGCTCGTGGTACGCTCTTTGGACTTCAACATGTGCTTTATGGATGGTAACTGCTGTGCTGCAGTCTGAGAGTGTTTGAGGCTGGTGATAGCTACATTGGCCCACCTCCCTAGGATTTGGATGAGCTGGCTAAGGCAGCAGATGTGATTAGAAGAGTTGCAGGCTTTCTTTTGCTTGTAGGGCGTTAAGCAGTAGTAACTTTTCTCATGAGGTGAATAATGCAGTTGTAGAAAGAGATGGGAGGATATCAAGACAGGCTCAGGAACAAGAACCAGCAGCCATGGTAATAGCCTCTGTGTAAGTTGCTGCAGCTACCTAACTGCAGTTTCACATCAAAGCCCAAGTATAGCACAGATATGTTATTGTTAGTTGCTCTTTTTCTCTGAATATGTTCCATGAATGTATTCAGGTAGGTAAATATTTGACGATTGGTGTTATATGGATCATTTTTGTCTAGCTGTAAACAAAGAAATATTCCACTGACTGGATCCTCGTGGACCTATATACTAAACTAGCAGTAAATCTATAATTGCCATCAAGACTTTTTAATTTCATAGTTACAGAATCCAGTTTCCAAGGAGCTGATCATATCCTTGCACATTTGGACAGAATACCTATACTTCTGTACAGCATACCATCTCTGCACTATCCTGCTTCTCAAACAAAGTCAGCAGCCTCTTAGTCCAAGCAGAGTATAGTAATGCCAGTATACTGTTTCTCAAGCTGTCTTCCTATTTGGATAGGGCAGTGTTCCTAAGTCCCTGCATAATGTATGTGAAGCTTCCATTGTTGAATTTGCTGTCTGTAAGCAGGACTTGGTTTTCTGATCTGTGCTGCTGCTCGACCACAGGGAGTGGTAGAAGTTTGGATGATACTTAGGTGAAGGACTTGTGCAATGATTTTATCTTTTCCCCTATTTTCTTGCATAGATGTATTTAGGAATTTGGGGAAATCTGCAAGGGGTTATAAAATGCCAGATGGAAGAAGCTGCTCAGCTTGATTTTGGTACTGATCCAGAACCAAGGAAAGAAATAATCCTATTTGATAAACCAACAAGAGGAACCACTGTAGAGAAATTCAAGGAAATGGTTTACGGTTTTTTTAAAGTAAGTATATGCCTAGCTATTCTATTCTGACTGAAAGGCTTTTAACAATTGTTTATGCATTACAGTGGCTTTGTCTCTAAGATTGGGTGTGCAACAGATTTTTAGATTGGAGAAATGAGGAAATGTTTGTGTGACTCTTCTGTATGCATTGGTAGTAGTTGAAATTACAATGCTTCTGATTCCAACAATGGCTTTTTTCTTTATATTGTTACAATGGAAATGGCTGTACCAAATAGCAGAATAAAGTATTTCAGTACATTTAGTCTGAATTCGTGCCAAATAGCATGGTACTCTGTATGAAGTGTAGTTGATAGTGTTATTTCTCTACAACTGAGGGGCTTAATCAGCTGAAAACCAAATTAGGTCTATATTCTACATACTTACTGTAAGAAGATATTTAATGAGCTGCTCTGTTTTTCGTTAGACCAGCCTTTAGAAAAAGACTGCCTTTTGAATTCTAGTCCTTGCATGCTGAAATGCAAAGAGTGCTGTTACTTTCAGATCATACACCAGATGCCTTGGAAAACAGAACAGAGAGGAAGTTCATCAGACATCTCTAAGCACTAAGAACTAGAACATGATATACTCTCTAATACTAAAACAACAAAAAGATGGAGAACTACAGGTGGATTGGCAGTAGTTAATGAAATCATATATAACCTTTTTTTGTTTGTTGTTTCTAGGCAAAGTTGGGTGAACAAGGAAATCTTTCAGAACTGGTTAACATCATTCTATCTTTTGCTGATGGAAACAAAGATGGTAGAGTTTCTTTGCCTGAGGCAAAGTCTGCATGGGCACTTCTGCAGCTTGATGAGTTTATGTTAATGGTGATGTTGCAGGATAAAGAGCATACTCCCAAGCTGATGGGTTTTTGTGGGGATCTCTATGTGATCGAAAGAGTTGAATATACCTCTCTCTATGGAATCAGCCTTCCATGGATCATAGAACTTCTAATTCCTTCCGGATTCAGGAGAAGCATGGACCAGTGGTTTACTCCATCATGGCCAAGGAAGGCAAAAATAGCTATTGGACTTTTAGAATTTGTGGAAGATATTTTTCATGGACCTTATGGTAACTTTCTTATGTGTGATACAAGTGCCAAAAACTTGGGATATAATGATAAATATGATTTGAAAATGATGGACATGAGAAAAATTGTGCCAGAAATGAATTTAAAGGAAATGATTAAAGATCGCCCGTGTGAATCAGATATGGACTGTGTTTATGGTACAGACTGTAGGACTCTATGTGACCAAAGTACAATGCGGTGTACCACAGAGGTTATTCAGCCAAACTTGGCAAAAGTGTGTCAGCTACTTAAAGACTATCTGCTTCGTGGTGCACCTTCAGATATCCACGAAGAACTAGAAAAACAACTGTATTTGTGTATTGCCCTTAAAGTCTCAGCAAACCAGATGGAAATGGAACATTCTTTAATACTGAATAACTTAAAAACATTACTATGGAAGAAAATTTCCCACACAACTGATTCTTAGTTTCTCCACCAGCAGAAGATACTGTCTGCCACTCGGGGTGGCCTACCATGTTTGATAAAAATGATCTGCAGCATTTTGTAAAAACGTGTTCTCAGATTTCACGAATGGCTCTTCAACTCTTCCCTTCAGTCAGTTCTTTGTTACAGGGCTTCTGAAAGGATGAACTTACCACCAACCGATCTGGCAGAAGCCAATAGCACTCATGGTGTTCCAGTGCACTGCTGGGAAACAAAAACAATCCTGCATGCTTGACTGTTCTGTGCACTTTGTTGGAGCTTGAACAGGATGCCATCACATCAAGTAATACAACATCTTAAAATTCTGTGAAAATTGTTGCTCACTTGTGAAATACCTGCAAAAGATTTTTATGACGAACCACCACTATTGCAAATATGGTGGCTGAGTCCAAGTTGCTGTTATGAATAAAATGAACTGAGATTGAAGTTTACTAATACCTTGGCATGGCAGAATTTGCACATCAATAATTTTTAAACTGTGGAAAAAATTAAAATTTTATTCTGGAAATGACAGGTTGTAATATGAGATTTAAATTGAATTCTGTTTACACCTTGTTACCTCATACTTTCATCTTGAATGTTTTAGTTCAACACTTGAATAGTCCTGATACAGTACACCATGTTAGGAGCCAGGATTTTTAGAATGTTACTACTTAGAACATATTTGTATTTTACATTTTCAGAAACACATTGCTGCTAAATTATTTTTAAGTACTGACAGCAGAATCATCCTAAGTTTTAAAAGCAACACCTAAAAACCCTTTCACACAAGTGAAAGAAGTAACAGTTGTGGATGAAGTCTTATTACTGCCCACAGAAATATAGCTATATGCTTGTACTGAAATCATCCTGAATTATTGCAGAAATTATGCAAGTCAGAACTAGATCATAACTGCCAGACAAGGTGGATTGCCCAGGACCCCAGAATATTGCTTAAATGGGAACCCTGTGACTAGTAACAGCTAGGGACAAGGTGGAATAACGGTACTTTGTAGTATGTTTGTGTTCTGCTGTTTGTTTTTTTTTCCGGTAATATTTGAGTTGAAACTCTCAAGTCTTAAACACTGATCCGGGCACTGTACAGGGCATGACCGCTGCATCACCTTCAGTCATCAACCCTACTGTTCTACAGATTTTCAGCTTGTGGAGAGAGATGCATAAGACACCTTAATGCTGTGCTCGCTGCATACGTTTAATTTAATGTTTTAGGTATGAAGCAGTTAAAAACCTTAGTGATTTTACTGGCAGTTGTCCTTATCCCTTCACATAGCTGACCCCTTTAATCAGTTACAGCATAGTAAAGATGAGCTTTATTTCACTATTTTAAAAGTGGTTTAGTTGCTTGAAGGTTCTATACTAACTGCGTTCCTTGACTAACATCAGGGAATTTCTCCACACCATATGTAATAATGTGTGGCTTGGGCTAAGTGTGTGCTGTTTGTAATCAGCTTTTTAGTTGAAAAATTACTTACTATTTACTATTATCTAATATAGTTTTTATAACTAGCAATGCACTGAAATCTAAAGCAGGATATTCTTGGTGGAAACACGACTAATTGCTACAAGGTTTGGGGCAAAAAAAAATTACTGAACCCAAAGTACCAGTGGGCATTTTGAACAGCTTCTTGGAAAAACTAGAAAACATGTAATAGTGCAGTTTACTATACAGAACCTCTATTTTTATTGCTGTTGCACCAAGCTGGAGCTTTAATTGAAAAAATATATATGTATACTTTTGTTTCCAATTAATAACAGGCTTCCTGTTTTTTTTTCCAATAGCCAGACTTCCTGTCATCAGTATTGTAAAGCAAAGAGTTCATCAGTGTATCCTACTTGGTGAAAGCATGCAAGCAATTTCAGTATCTCAGCTTCACAGACAGCTGTAGAATAAGGCAAGCTACAACCTCTATAATTAAGCAAACATTCAACTTCAGAGTAAGTTCTCTTGTCTAATCCCTAAATAATAGAAAATATTTAATCTTAAGATAGTACCTGCTTCAATAGCAGCCAGAACCTTTAAGTACTTATTTCACTTTGTGGAGGAATGTTCAATATGTCAATGTGTATTGCTATCAGCTATACTCATTTTCAGTCTGGGAAGCACTACTATTCATGTTCCTAAAAGCTTAAGGCTATCTACAATGGAGGTTTGTTTTCCTTAAGATACATATACATCTCTCATAGCATTACGTACACTGAAATTGTACAGAATTGTCAAGTGCCTGTAAAGGTTATTTATTTTTAATTTAAGTCATCCTCTAGTTAGAAGGAACAAATTCCATCTAGTCACAATATAAATTAAACAAAATTATTTCCCCTTGCCATGGAAATAATTCTAGTGTGGTAGCTCTCTACCACTGTCTTTACCACTTACCTTCATTGAATGAGTTTGTATTGAAAAGAAACTTTAAGGCTCCATAGTATGTGGATTATAAAAAATATTCTGATCTTTAAGTTGTATTAATAAGCCAGTCTTACACTGTTGCTTAGTCAATAGATTTATTGCCACTTTTTCCAAAGCTTCATAGAAAATTGTGGAAGTTGTCTTAACTGTCAGCTGCACGCTCCTGGGCCCTGAGGAAGCTAGCCTTCTTCTGAGCAACACGGTCTTTCTTCTGGGCGAGGGACATCTTGGTACTGTTCACTCTGCAGTGTAAACACACAGTATAATATATTAACCGAAGCAGAAAGAGGCAAAAGTGGTGATGAAGGAAGCTGATAAATATCAAAACTGTGACTAAGAGTTCTGTGCTAGAACTACTTCCGTGTCATGCTCTATTTCTCAAGTTCTTTAGTTAAGGCACCACAAAGAAGTTTCTCAGGAGGTAAGCTCTTAGGGGATGAGGCACCATCACGTCCCTTCCAATATCTGTGCCTCTTCTGAAAAAACTGAAGTAGTTTAGTGCTGACACGTAAGTCAGCCTGCCCTCTCCTAAAGGGAAGTAGCCTTGCCCCTGAAAACATCCAAGTGTTAAAACACACACTTAAGGAATTCCAGCTATTCAGGCTAAAGACATGCTTTACTGCTCAAGTTTGTTGTTGTTGGTTTTTTGTTTTTTTTTTTTTTTTTTGCACAGTTAAAAGCTTTTTCTTTCCTGACAAAGTTATATATAAATCATTGTACCTTAATCTCATCTAAAAATGAGTTTTGACACAAGTGCCATAGAAATCAGTCCACTTGGTGCCATCATTAATTAAAATCTCTTCCACAGAGAAGTTAAACTTCATGTTTACCTCTTTTTCTTGACTTCTCTCTTGGGTTTCTTTTCATGGACTGGATTATCCCGTATAGCAGCATGGGCTTTCTTATACATTTCTTCCATCTTGAAAAAGGAAAAGTTGTTACAGTTCTCTAGTGGTGCATTGCAAGATTATATCAAGTACTAAGACATTCTCAGCAACGAGGGCACTAGAACCAGTTACCATCACAAAACAGCTCACAATTATTCTCTTTAATAGGTTTCCTTCATGCGAATCACTGTTAAAACCTACTAGAATTCCTGGCCATCACAAGAAGTATACAAATATTTAAATATTTAAAATAAGTTGGATACAAAACTGAGGAATTACTTTTATCCTTAACTACAGACTACAGGTCTCCAAAGCACAGGCTAGCATCTTGGAGAGGAAGAGCTTACTTCCTATGGTCTGGTTTCCTTACACTTAAATTGAAAGGCAATACAGAATCTTATTCCACTTCTGCCTTGAGTAAAAGCAAATAATTTACTTTCCTTATATAGCTTAGTGCTCTGAAAACTTAGTTCTTAAACCAGAATTATTTTACATGAACCCTTTCATCAGATGCAATCTTACCACTTGTCAGACTCTACCCCAGTATACATTACAAAGCTGCTTAGTAAGAAAAGTTGTGTGAAAGCAGCTTCTATTAACCAATCACATGAGATCCTGCATCATCCCCAGTAGCAGCAGTCTGCTGGCACCCACAGAAATAAATTAGCACAGGTTACATCATTTCTGACAGCTGATACAGTACTATAACATACAGACCTTGGGGAAGCAGGTCAGTATGCAGAAATAATTCTTTAACATGTAAACAGGAAAACTGATCTGTCCAGTCACATAGATCAACAGCTGAAGCTACCAGAGGACCTATTCTGCCTCCTTTCTCCCCAATTTCAGTATCTTTGCTGATGACTAATTAAGACAATAAGACATTTAATAGGAAAATCTTCTCTGAATGAATACTTGTTTAGCAATGTATACAAAGTTGCATTTACAGTAAAATGTTACTTGTTTTTTTACAACCCATAAAATCAACATAAAAACGTTCCAAACTTCAGAGCCACTGATAACAGAAACCAAACAGCAGACAAGTTATCTGAAAGAAGTTAAAAAAGGACCATGGTAATTTTACCAATCCTCTAGTGTTTTCTGTGGTATATTTAAGATTTTCCAGTCATGCTGACATAAGACATATAACACCAGGTGTATTTCTCAAGATGGTGAGTTCCGTAACAGAACTAGGTTGGCATTTTCTGTATTTGCCTGGAGCCTACAGCTACCAGCAAGGTCACACTTTGTAAAACAGATTTGACAGAAGACAGATCCTCAGAAATCACAACTGCAGTGCAGGATTAGGAACAAGTGTGTAGCCATGCACAGAAACTTAAGTGTTAATTTCTGTATCAGAAAAAATATATGGTCTGTTTTAGGATGCAGTCTAAATAAGCAGGATGTTAAGCTTCAAAGCAGGAAAGAAGTCCTCATGTTCAAAAAACCCACAATATGCTATAGAGCCCTCAATAATGGGAAAAAAAAAAAACAGACACATTTTTGTTTGTCTGGGGAACATACAAAATAATCACATTACTGTTTTACATAGTGAGCTTAATTGCATTATTAGAGAAAACCCTGTACATGAAGATCTACATAGCTACTAAAGGACAAGAACCAGACAGATAAATCTTACCCCATCAGGTGTAATATTGTTCTTTATGTACTGGGAGAACTGTTTTTTGTAAGCATCTTCATCCTCCTCCATCAGGTAACGCATATAATCTGCCACATTTTGGCCCATAATATGCTTGCGGTGAACCTCCGCATTGAATTCTTTGCTTTCTGAGTCATAACCAGGGAAACGTTTGGTACTGTGAAAGAGCAGTTAAATGCTGAGTAACACATATTCCTCAAACACTCTGATTCAAAGGCAGGTTCCACAAAGAAACGACTGAGCTCATATTCTGCTATAGGTAACTGAGAAATAGGAAACTAATTTTAAAAATGGAAAGATAAAGAAAATGAATATAAAGAAAAAAAAAAATGAAACAGAAGATTTAAAGTTCATCTCAGCTGCCATCAGTCCCGTCTTGAAACTATGCAGTCCATCATTTACACACCATGGACCTATTACAGAGTGGTCAGTCATTGGGGTATCATCACACAGCAGCCAGGTTAGAAACAAATGAAGAATTAGTAAAAACATACAAAAAGACAAAACAAAAACACGAACAAGATGACACAACTCCAGGACAGCAAGAGAGAATACAAAAATCCACAACAGAGATCAGATGTTTTTTCCCTTCTTTGCTGTCTGAAAGAAGCAGGCAAGTGCAGTGACACTGCTAGTGCCAAAAATCTTGATTCCATCACGTGTTACCTCTGACAAAAATGACCAAACCTCAAATGGAATTTTTTTTTGTTTTTGGATCTCATATGTACACACAGCAAAATTAACACCTACATGCAATTTGCTGAAGTCTTGAAACAACAGGAAAACTAAGGAATATTTACTGAAGTGCATTCAAACACCAGATGGTTTTAAGTGAAAGCAGTGAAGTGGTTCCTTAGCTTCTAAAAATTTAACAGCATCTCTTAGTAGTCACAAGAGTCATTGCAGTGCTACTAGAATTGCAACTTGGAGTAAAAAAAGCCCAACTAAACAAAAAAATATTCCAGAACCTACGCTAAATTAATCATTACCAGGTTATAAAAATAGCTATCTCAGCATAAAATTGACACTATAAGTAGGCTGTCACACACAGAATTATCTCAGGTAACTCCGAAGTAGTTTTTCCAGAGAGATGATTACCTGTGAGGGATGGACAGACCACCATCCACTGCACCCTTCAGAGCACCAAAAACTTTGTTTCCAGTAGTAGTTCTGGCAAGACCTGCATCAAGGTAACATGTGAAAGCACCAGGCTTTCCATCCACACTTTCCACATTGTATTCATCTCCAGTCACTTCCACTTGGCCTTCATAGATCTTATCAAGACCAAATTTATTCAGAAGCTGCGGGGAAAAATAAAAGCCAAAACAATAGCAACACTTCTGATCTTCTGCCCATTTAAAGCCAAAATGGAGAGTCACAAAATTAAAATACAAAAGTTGCAATGGAATCTTCATACTTTCAATGATTTTTTTTTTTTTTTTTTTTTTTTACAAAAATTACACATTCCATACTAGTATTAACGCTTATAATAACCACTGAAATATAACAGGCATGTCTATTGCAATCTCCTGGTCCAACAGGTACACTAATAAACTTCAGACCTATCCACAAGCTCATGGGAAAATAGATGAATACAGCTTACATGTATTTAAATTCTTATTGAAGGTACATTTCTTACATTTTTGTCCTGACTCCCTCCCTCCACCAAACTTAAGTGCAGAGACTTAAAAGAGGGCTGCCGGAGTTGAAACTGCATGTTGTCATACTTCTCTTTGTGATTTGACAGTCACAAGAGGCCATCAAATCTATATGGTAAAGAGTACAAGTTAGCATTCAGACAAGCCCACAGAATCTGGATCTATACTTCCAATACCACTTAAGACAGTGAGCTAGCTTTCCTGTTTTTAAGAAGAACAGAGCAACTCCTTCTAGACAATTTGACAGATACCTACCCTGCGTGCCAACAGCAGACCTGTACAGTACGCTGCTGCATAATTAGTCAGGCCAACCTTCACACCATATTTTGGCAGCTCATGGGCATACGCAGCACAGACAATCATGTCGCCTTCAATCCTGGCATAGGCAATCTGACAACAGTAAAAAAAAAACAAACACAACACAAAACAACACAAAACAACCATTAGTTTTCTCACTGTAACCGTGGGCTCAGTTTACCACTTCTATGATATCTACTTAAGCCAATAGGAACTTTGTATAGAAATGTCCAGCAAACTGCTTTTCTTGAGAGCTCAAGGAGCTCTATTCCATTTTTCTTTTCAGAAATTTCTTATGGCGTAATTAACTCCTCAAGTACTGAAGTATTCAAATCCATATTTGGCTTTGAGAAAGTAAATGATGGCAACCACTTTTATTTATGTCTTCATATAAAACAAGAGACCAGGAAACTGCCAACAAAAGCAACACTTCAAAGAATTTTTACGTATGTAGATGGATTCTGTCCTACTTTCTGCACGTGGTTCTCAAATAACACAGAACACTACTCATCTCCGAAAAATGCAAAAATATGAGTGTTTGTGAGGACACTTCATTACGAAGTGACTGCATTAAGATATAAGATCCTTGTAATCTCAGGGGTCTCCTGTGAGACAGCAGTAGTATCAGAACCGTCTCCCTTTGACTTCCACACCTCCTCTGCCTCTAAAAGTTGCTCCCCTCTCTCTGGAGTTTCCACCTCTGGAAAGGCACAACTGCTCAGATGGTACCTGCCACCACTTTTTGTTTTGAATTTCAGAGATAAAGCAAGCTCATCAAGGTCATACAGTTTAGTCTGAGCTGATTAAAAGCGGCACTCTTTACTATTCTCCATAGATAAAACTATTTAATGGAGAAAGAAACAACAAGAAAACTTTCTACCTTCAACCTTACCAATGTGTATTATGATAGAACATTCTGGAAATGAACCAGGAAAATGAATCACAGTAAGAAACTGCATTATGTGATGCAACATACAACTGCATACCACAAAAAGGTGCTTACTACTCTTATTTATCAGTCTCCTTTAATCTCTGTGAAACGATCTTAAGGCCTATCAGCTTCACATGATCCAATATCACAGTAAGAAGTCTTGAAGGCCAGGGCACCTTCAGATACTACATAACAGAAGTGAGCTGACAGGTCACACAGCAGTTTTCAAGCAAACAAAAAAAAAAACCTCTCTTTTCAAAGCACTTCAAAGACAGCAGAAAAGATAAAAAAAAGTTTTTCCCTAAAACCTTTAACATACTTCAGCATCATTAGAAGAGTACAATCTCATATCACAACCTTGTTTTACAATGTTGACATTAGTAAAATTATTCTGTATTGGGACTATGGTGTATTACTGACATTGTGTCAACCTCAAAGATCGTTCTCCAAGAAGCCAGAGAGCAATATAAGAACTGCTTAGGCTTCAAAACAACCAGCAAGTGCCCCATCAATCCCCCTTTTCTGTTCATTTCCAGGAGGCTGACAAATAAGTGGCAACACCACAGAACTTACCTGGCAAATGATGTCTCTGTTAGTAACACGCACAATCATCCTATACTTTGGGGTGTTGTACTTGTTTTTATCCTGAATTACCAAACGCTTGCGAGCATAGTAATCCGTTTTTCCCTCTGAAAAACAACAGTTACAGTGTGGAAAACATTTTAAAAAGAAGTAACAATATTTGTCAATATAATGTAATTCAGCAATACAGGGAGTTGAGCCATACCTCTCCTTCTCCTGAATTTTACTTGGTATCTCTTGAAGTAGGCCTTATTCTTGACAACTTTCACAAACCCCTTGAATAAGAAAAATAAGATGTTACTGACCTGGAACCACATAAGCCAAAGCCATCCAAACTAAATGAATCATTATTAATAAAACTGTAGTGGACCAGGAATAAAATGACAGGTTTTCTTATACAACGAGATTAAAACCATCTTAAGGAAGAGAAAGCAGGATTTTTACCCTTTACGCAAACTTTTCTGCCCATGACTTCACGTTTTCAAGAGAGAAAGAGAAATTGTATCTACTAATGACACGTTTTCTGCATAGGCTGCCCCGACTACTCACTGCCAGTCACTCCCACAGAGCAGTCGCTCGGCCATTTCACCCCGACTCCCCCAACCAAAAACACGAGCCGTCCTAGCACCGCCCCGACTCAGACGCCCCCCACGCCCGCAGCTCTCAGGGCAGCGCCCCACGGCAGGACGAGGCAGCCGCCCGCTCCCCAGCCACGACCCCAGCGGGCCCGGCCCCAGCTGCCGCCCGCCCGCCCGCCCGCGGCTCCCGCTCGCCGCCACCCGCCCGAGGCCCGGTCTCGACCCAGCACCGTGCCGGCCGCGGCCCAAGGGTGAGCCGCGAGGGGCTGCGGGGGAAGGAGGCGGAGGGGACGAGCCGAACCGTGCCGGAGGACCACCGCAGGGCTCCGCCGGAGCCGCCCCGATCCGCCTCGCGGCGCAGCCCCGGTGCCGCGGGCGGCCATTGCCACGCCGGAGCCGCAGCGGCCGGCGGCGGGCCCGGGTTAATCGGGCTCCATCCGGACGAGCGGAGTCGCGCGGCGGTCGCGGAGCGGAAGGCAGAGCACTCCTATGCGCAGGGGTCCCGTACGGGCCGGTACTGACCATCGTGCCAGGTACTGTCCGGTCTAGGCCTAGGCCGGGGCCCGCTCCGCACGACAACTGCAACGACTGCAGGGGGGAAAAGGCCGCTCCCACTGCGCAGTCGCGGGTCCTAGCCTGCCCAGCGAGGCGGGGCGCCGCCGCACGGCCTTCCTGTGAGCCCGGTGCGCGCCCTCTGCCGGCCCGGAGGGGCGCTCGCACCGCGCCGCCGCCTGGGACGGGGCCCGAGGGCGGGAGCGCTCCTCTGAGCTCCGGAGGTGTGACGCGCGCGGGAAAAGCCGCCGCCTGCCGCCCCTCTGCGGCACCCGGCAGAGCGCCGCCCCGCGGTTCCCTACCGCCTGCCTCGGCAGGTGCCGGCACGGGGCGCGCGGCAGCACGGGATGAAAAACAATGGTTTTGGTATTAAAGATCTTTATCTTATTAAGTACTTTATTCACTTTTTTTCCTAGGGAACGTTGTCGCGGTTGACCAATCAGTAAATAACTAGAATGGTAAGCTGACCAAAACCCAATTCAACGCTATTGCTAAAATAGAGCTGCTGGTATTTGGTCGAAGAAACCAAGAGCGCGTTACAGCTGTCGGATGGATGAAAGAAGGAAGGAGGGAAAGGAGGGAGGGAAGGAGGCAGGAAGGAAGGAAGGAAGCAAGCAAGCAAGCTCGCTCGCTCGCTCGCTCGCTCCCCCCGGTAGGACAGAAAGCGGCGCGCTCCCCTCCAGCTGCGGAAGTTCGGCGCTTTCCTTGCTAAGGGCCGCCGAGCTCCCACGCCCCGCCCTCACAAATTCGAGGCCTCATGCTGCCACCCGCGATGCCAGCTGGAGCCGTGGCTGCAGTTCGGAAGGGCTCCGAACTCTCTGAGGTAAAATCTCCGATTTTTGATATTGCGATGAAGTAATTTTTGCAGGTAACTTTCAATAGCAGCAGGAGGAGCGTGTGCGTGTGTTTTCTCAGTCCGCGCTGTTCGCGGTGCTTTGGTGAGCTCGGGGCGCACAGCCGCGCCTTCCGAAGCCCGCTACCCGCCCGGTCCTGAATATTGTCGTTCCACGGAGCAGCACGCGCGTCTGCTGGCAGAGTTCTTCGTTTCTGTGTTTTAAGCTTTCAGGAGAGTTCTAACTATCGAGGACCCCGGCGGGCTTCAGCCTGGAACTGCTCGCGCCTCTGCACGAACGCGGCGGCAGGCGGACTCGCGCCGGAGCTGCCCCTGGCTCGCAGCGCCCCGGCCTGCGGCCGCACAGCGTCGCCGGAAGCGGTACGGTGCAGGCGGTACGGTGGCGGCTGCCGGGCGGACGCTATATCGACACCGGGAGGCGCTGAGACGGAGCGGGCACTGGTCGTCACCGCCTCGCGCGAGGGACGGGCGGCAGCGCCGCGCGCTGCGAGGCGGCGCGTCGCGTGGCCGGCGGCACGCGGGAGCCGGCGGCCGAAAGAGCCGGGACGAGGTGAGGGCCAGCCCGCGTCGCGTTTCGCCGCCGGGGTGGCGCGGAGCTGCGAGGAGGGCTCGGCGGACCCGGCCACCACCCGGCCACCACCCGGC
Source organism: Tetrao urogallus (assembly GCF_951394365.1). Classification (NCBI taxonomy): domain Eukaryota; kingdom Metazoa; phylum Chordata; class Aves; order Galliformes; family Phasianidae; genus Tetrao; species Tetrao urogallus. Next base: position 15,936,196 of record NC_136818.1, on the reverse strand, counting down.
TTCGCGGCGAATGAACGGAGGCGGCGAGGCCAGAGCCACGCGGCCACCCCGGCCGTCGGGCCCGGCTCCCGGCCGCCGAAAGTAGCGCGGCCCGTTATCGGCGGCCACGCGCGGGGAGTCCGGCGCCGGCCGCACCCGCGTTCACGGCGGCGCGAGAAAGAGATCCCGGCGGGCCGGGCCCGGCGCTGCAGGGCTGCCCCTCGCGGCGGCTGCGCGCCGACTGCGCTTGCGCGGTGCTCGCAGGGACGTGGCCCGGCTGCCGGGTCGGCGGGGAGGCGGGCCGGCGGGGGGGCGGGAGGTGGATCGGCGGGCGGCTCGGCGGAGGTCGGCGGCGGGCTACGGGGCGCGCCGATGCTCGCGCCTCTCCGTCGCGGACGACGCTTCCAAGGTGAGGCCCGGGCGGGGCGCCCTTGCCGCTGAGGGGCCGGGGCCGGGGGCGGGGCGCGACGGGGCCTAGGCGGGGTGCGGCGGCCCGGCCGTGGCGTCCGTCCCGGAGCGTCGGGTCGGGCGGCGCGGCCCGAATCGCTCGGAGCCGGGTTCTCCCCGCTGCGGCGTGCGCGCCGCGGAGGGCGGCCGGACCGGGGGCCGCGGGATCCGTGTGCCTCGGCCTGGCTGGGCGGGAAGGTGGGCGCTGCGGTGCGAGTGGGGAGAGCGTGACTGCGCGGGGCTGGCGGCGCTGGGTGGCGAGAAGGAGGAGTGCTCGCCTTTGGTCTGCGGTGCGCTCGTGGGGGTTTATCTATGAAGGGAGATTTTCCTCAGTCAGGGTTTTTACGGAGGTATTTTTAAGCCGAAGCGTTTGGGTGTGTGGTTGTTGAGAAGGAGTTTTCAAAGGGTGCTTCAGAGGTCTGTCTTAGTGACACCTCGTGCTGCATCTGCACTGACTTGGTTGTGTAATAAGGACAAGAAGTCGACGATGGTGTTGTGGCTACTTAGGGTTTATTTCGTCTTCGGTATCCAAAGGTGTTCTGTAGTCACACGGAATTCCTGCTTATTTCCTGTGTTGGTGGTCAGAGAGCAATTTGCATGAGGTTGGCGTGGTGTTTGGAATTGTCAGTATGAGCTGAAATGAACAGCAAATTTTAAAACATTCTCATATTGTCCTGGGACAGTTTTTTGTAACAGGTGGCCTACAGGAGGTGAAGGAAGGAGTCACATCTATGCAGAGGGGATCTGGCAGCATTTAGTGTGTTTTACTTATCTCTGAAAATGTTTGTCAGAAAACTTCTCTTTTCTCCCAACGTTTTTTTTATTCACTTGGTGGCTAAAAGATAAGGTAATTGGATTCTGTTTCTTTTTCTGGTGGATATTTTGCTTAAATGTATCTATTTATTTTCCTTTCTAGCCCCCAGTTTCTGCTTCTGGTCATGGTTATACAGCTCTGCATTTACATACACACATCAGTATTTAAGGATATTTTGAGATAGCTAAGTGCAATTTCAAGTAAGGGTTAGGAAAGGAAAGAGAGGATGATGAAAGGGGGACAGGATCAAGAGGAAAACACTAGCTATTATGAATCAGCATTGCCTGAATTTGATTAAGCTGGGATGAGGACAGCTGTGGTGAGTATCCTTGAGGTCCAGCCAGCCCAGTAGTGCCTCTGAGAGTAGCAGATGTTTGCAGAAGAACAACTGAAAACAAGAATCTGCCTCCTCCTCAGATTTCCTCTGAGAGGCTGAGATTCAGGCACTTCCTGAGCTAGAGGTCAGTGGATTGGATTCTTTGTGTGTCTTTTTTCGTTGCCTTCTGTATGTTTTTCTTCTGTAGGCTTGTCTGATGGGTTTTGAGAAAGTAAGCAGGAGATGGCTGGTGAATGGAATAGGTGAACTGAAGTTTGTGAAGAGGAGGATGTGGGAGAAGCTTTTCAAAGTTGTCAGGAGAAGGGGTGGAGGAAAGTGAAGTGCTTAAATAGTTAGTGTCAGCTGCTTCTTTGGATAAGACTGAGGGAGAAGTATTTGAAAAATGGAAAAAAGAGGGAAGTGAAGTCCCTTCAAGTAGATTTTGAAAAAGCAGGGCTGTTTATCTTGCTAATTCAGTGTTCTCATAAACAGTCATGTAAAAGAAAAAAATCCTGGTGGTTCTTTGCTCGAACAGCTTCTTTCCTTACCTTCATTTTATACTCTGAATTCAGTATTTTTTTTCCAATTTTTTAATAATAAAAATGTGTGCTTAAATATAAAAGCAAACAGTCAATACATTAAGTTTATAATTTTGATCTTTTAAATAAACCCTCTGAGGTTTTAACTATGTGATGGTGTTCTTAGATGGCATGCTGAATTAAAGCCCAGTGTCTTATTTACCTTGTGAAAACCAACATCATCTGTTGGTAAATTTTTGGTTAATTTAAATGGGGCATACTGTCTTCATTGTAGTCATCTGCTGAAATGCCTTTGGTTAAAGAGCGTCTTGTCCTTCTGCCGCAAGTGGCGGTTGGAATAACTGGGGGTTGGCATCTGACGGTGGCTTAGTCATGATGGAGGGGGACTTAGCTTTGCTCAGCTCACGTTCTGCAGGGAGGTATTCCTGTTGTTTGCATGTATGCTTAGCAAAAGCTGCGTGCCCACAAGGTAGAGGCGGAAGTGATTGAGTGAAGTCAGGCTTATCCTTGATTGCTGTTCATTTGTTTAAGAGCCTCAGAGCTCTGGAAACTATTGAGTTACCTGGGAAGAAGTGTTTTGGGGAGAGCCTAGGAAATATCTGTTCTGATTTGAGCAGTGAAGAACATGAATGCCTTTTGGTCACGTTGAGAGAGACACTGCAGTGGCTGTTACTACAGGCTGTATTAACTGTCAACTTTGCTTGCTAGTTTTCTGTAAAACTAACCCTTCCAAGTTGGGTTGAGGCAGTTACTGTGTATTTGGGGTTGAAGTACAGTACCAGGGTTGGGCTTTTGGACTAAAATGAAGATGTTGGCTTAGAGAGCAACTGTGGACACTTAATCTGCTTGTATTGGTTCCTGACTTGAGAAACAGCCAAAAGCTGCTATCCAGTGTTATTTTTTTGTCTGAACAAATTTTGTCTGTCTCTGTAGTATAGTATCAAATGCTTGCTTGATGACATCATAAAACATTCTTGATTTTTTTTTTTTTTTTTAATTTTGGAAAATATTAATATTGCAATGACACAGATCTCTGATTCACCAGTATCATATGCTGTATTAATGCTGGTGTGGGTTGGTTTTGTTTTTTAAATATGGTTTCTTCAGTCTGTCAGATGGAGCTTGTCTTTTACTAGTGGGTTGCTGCTGTCAGAATTTGGCAGTGCACTTGTAACTAGCAGGATGTTATGGGAAGAGCTTACTGTTACCTTTAAGAGAGGAAAAACTATTGTATGTCATTTAAAAATGGGCATCAAAAACTAGTAGCTACTCACAACCAAACGTTTGGAAAGTGTTGTTTTCCACATCACTGTGTAAAGTGATGTATGTAAGAACTTAGCTTTACATCTCTGAGCTGCTTGGCTTAGATGTAGTTTGAATGGCAGACTAGTTAAAGACTACTTTCAGACATGGTGAAAGAATTTCCAACTTAATTGTTCTCTGAAACAGCAGAGCTAAATTTCATTAAGCAGAGCAGTTGTGTTTCTCGATGTTATTGTAGTTTTTATTTTGCCTTGGAACATATTAGTGATTGAACTTCCAGGGTTTGACTCCAGCTTCAGCAAGTATTTCTTAGACACTTGGACAAAGAATTGCTAGATATTTTTAAAGACAAAATGATGGATGCAAGTTAAAATTCTGTGATAAAGTACATACCAATCATCATAAGACTTGGGGGTTTTATATAATTTTTTTGGTGTCTCACTGGCACTAAGGATGATCTTTGCTTTGTTGACCTTTCTTGCATTTTTTTCCACTTATTAGTGGACTTGTCCCACTGAAAAGACTTGGGAAGTTGGTGATTGAGGTGCAAGTTGTGATATTACTGACTATTGGTAGGTGATAATATGAGAAAAATCAAGAATATGTGAGCAAACCAGCACTCTTCTCAGTCTTGATCTGAATTGAATGAAAGAACTGGGAGTATAGAAGATGCTGATGAAGCCTGTAGTGAAACCATGTTTGAGTCCTAAACTAGGATTTTAGCTTGTCAGGAGGCATGAAAACGGGCTGATTCACCAGCTACTGCTTCTCTGTCCTTTACTGAGTCGGTTCAGTTTGTTATTTAGGTACTAGAATGTTATTAACTTCTTGAAGCAAGCAGGGATCTGGGTTTGTGGAATGCTATACAGCTTGCTTGAAAACGATGTATGTAACTTCGACCATAATTGTGTTAGACTTTCTCTTTATATACAGAGTAGTATGAGAACTACTTCTGTTTCCTTAGGAAGAGAAGAAAGGGTAGAGAGCACATGAAATATACGAAGTGGACACAAAAATGTTAGTATTTCTTGAGGCTTGCAGTTAGTTTTACTTTGTCATACAACAAGAATAGTTGAAACAGCATTTCTGATAATTGAGACACCCATAGCTTTAATACATGTTTCTTTCAGGGAACGCAGAGGTCAAACTCAATGTCTGCAGAAACATGTATGTAGGTTGCTCTGAAAGTAATGCCTCCTGTTTGTTTCCATGGAAACGACAGCGGCACAGTGATGCTGTTTTTCAGTGCAGTTCCATCATTAGCTGTGCATTTTAGCCAGCAATGAACAAGAGCCTGTGTGCTGTGCTCAAAAATCTGTACCAGCTGAGTGGTTTGGTGGGGTTCCTGGGTGCGGGCTGGGAGCTGAGTTTGTGTTTGAAGTGTGATTAATCGGCGGGCTCTGAAGGGAGACCTTTTGGGGGAAGCAAACGTGTTCTCAGAGTTGATTGAGGCTGTGGTTTTGCTCATGCAGAAGTAATGATGATCAGTAATGGTTTGGTCAGCTGAACGGTTCTCTAGATTTGGTGTGCATCCCAGGTGTAGTGGGTTATCTTTTCTGCTTTTCACATTTAACTTGAAATTCAGCATCTGAAAAATGCTGATTTAACTGCTGTCTTGTACAGTTTTGACTGTACCTTCTCTTAGTATTCTTCACCTAATCCGTTCCTACAGACTTTTACATGGCTTTTTAATGCGCTGTGATCTGCTGCTAAGTAAATTCTAGGGTTTTTTCCTACCTCCTCATTCACTTCAGATCTCTGAACTCAGAGTGTGAGTCTTGCGTAAGCTGTACTCAGCTTGGATTTATTTTTGCACCTTGTCTTAATTACTTTGCTTTGTAGTATTTAATCCATTTGTATCCTTCTCCCTGTTTGTGTCACAGGGTGCAACTCTAAATCAATGCTTTTCTAATGTTTATATGTGGATATCTGCTCAAAACAGAAGTGTGACTTTTGGCAGTTGTTTGCTGTATTCTTAAGATTGTTCCTGTTTCTGCCAATGTTTACTTTTGGAGTAGTTGTGTTGCTTGTCATGTTTGAAGCAGTAAGAAACCTTTGAGAAAATACTCAGTCCTCTTAGCAAGTGACGTACGTGTGTTGTCTGTATTATAAATCTGTTACTTAAAATGAAACATGAATAATTTGGGCGTCAATAGCAATAGGCTGAAATATTAATGAATATATTAAATTTGAGTCTGAAATCTCTACCGTATATGTTATAAAAAGTGGTATTGAAATCTTAGTTTTGAAAGTGCATCTCCAAGGTGAGCTTTAAAAATTTATGGTTTTTTTTAGTATTGTAATACTGGCAAGGACAGTATTGCATTTCCTATGCATGTTTCCTATGCATTTGCATAGGAAAACCTAAGTGGTGCAGGAACCAACTGGAACATTTCAGGTGCTTTTTGGGGGGGCCTGTAGCAGAAATGTTAAGTCACAGATTGAAACAGTGGCTGAGCACCTGGTGGAAGGCAGGGCAACCCAGAGGAGCTCAGCTGCATGCGATGCACCTGAGTGACTGGAAGGGGTGGAGCCAGGATCCAGTCCTTCCCAGACCTCATTTAAGGGCTGGCAGTGGAGGTGGGGGCATCTTGCTGGAGATCCCTGCCTACTGGAGGCCTTCTGAAAGTGAGCAACTTTTCTTTGTTTCCGCATGCGTGGCTGCTGTGTTTATGCTTTCCAGAGACAATATTAAGCATACAGAATTTAACTTTTTTCTACATGCTGGCAGATGCTAAGGACTCCTGTACTTTGGTGTAAATCAGGATTGTGGTGCATCTGTTCCTCTTCCTCACACTGTAGAGGATTTCTGTTATATTCAAACAGCAATCAGCAAAGCTTAGGATTTACACTGATACATTCCTGCTGCTTCTCTGTCAGTTATGAAGTAGTTGACTGCTTCCTTATCTGTCCTTCTGCGTGTCCTGTGCTGTTATTATCTTCTCAATTCTCGATACATTCTAAATAGTGGATTTTTTTTTCCTGTAGTGGGAAGTCTGAACTGAGCTGTGATATTTCTGTACTGCAGAAACCAGTTCTGTTGAACAAATTCCTCTGTATTTTTCTAGTGTATTAGCAATATAGTTGCATGTTATTTCTTCTGTAATACTGAATTTCTATCATTGCAGCTTTTATTGCTTCTGACAGCTTTGGGTCTTCTGCAGAAATAAACAATCCCAATGTCAGTTTGTGCATATTGTATCTTTTCCCTGTTCAGTGGAAGTAGTTGATTGAAAAGATGAAAAAACAAAACCCCGCAGCTGTTGTAGCCTCTTCTTGTCATCACAGGTGGCGACAGACAAGGTTGCAGGCAAGCTGAGCTCTACTCTCTCATGGGTGAAGAACACTGTATCACACACTGTCAGTCAGATGGCCAGTCAGGTGGCAAGTCCATCTGCCTCTTTACACACTACATCTTCCTCTACCACTCTGTCTACACCTGCATTATCACCATCCTCGCCAGCACAGCTGAGTCCAGACGACCTAGAATTACTGGCTAAACTTGAGGAGCAGAACAGGTAAATGCAAAACTTCTTGGTCTTGACTATAGTGATAAGATTGAATTGGGTTATTGTAGCTTCAACACTGAGGCTGTTAAAGGAGGTTGCTGTTCATGGCGCAACGCCTTAATTTCAAGGTTAAGAATTAATGTTGTAGAGGTGTGCATTCTTGAAGAATTTGTTTTTGTAGAATGTTCAAAAGAGTTGGCTTTCTGGTTTAAAGAAGTGCTCATAACTGCTGCTTATTCTAGAAATTTGCATTGGAGTTGCATGATATTCAGTATCCCAACTGAAATGGAATATCATAGCAATGAGACTTCTGTGTAACTTCCTCCCATTCTTAGATAAAGATGGTATTTTTATAGGCTTTTTGAAATGTGAAGTACCTCACAGTTCCCTTCTTTTCCTTCTCGATTTCCACAGTATAACCTGCTCACATGTAGCCTTTTAGCGTGTTATCCGTTTATCTGTGATGATGTACATGGAGCAGGATTTTCTGTTGGAAATTCTAGAAAAGTAGAAGTTGCTGTTCTGCTATTCAGTTTAAGGGTTTGAGCAGAATTCTTCAGTTTGTATTCTGTAATTTAGCCTGCAGCTCAGGCTATTTCGTACAGGTACAGCTAATAAAAGAGGCTTTGCAGCCTATTCAGTGTTATGGCTGGAGGCGTATTTTTACAGATAGAGCAGTGTTCAAGCATCTTTTATTTGCAAGGAATAATAGATGCTTGCTGCAGTTATGCTAACAGTGACAGGTATGCAATGACTTAATCTCATGAAAGAGAAATCCCTAATCAGTCATTCTTATTTGTCCTGAATTTCTTTGTACGCTCCTGTAACTGAGAAGAGGCAGTGATGCCAACTGTCTCCAGGCATGTCTTCTCTTAATGTTCTGATTCTGCTGCCTGATAGTAAAGTAACTTACAAGGAAATTGTAGCTGTCTAGCTCATGACTGAGAATGGAGGTCAGCTTTTAAACCACGTCGTCCTCTTTTCCTTATGGTTTATGGGGTTATCTTTCATTTGAAGGTGTACTGTGATTTGTGCTGTGCTAGTAGCCTTTTAAAATGTATCAAAAGAAGAAAAAAAGGAGATAACATAAATAGAGTGCTTCTAAGAAAGCTAATTTGCATTTAATCTGAAGCTTTCTGTTCTGTTTATGACCAAGGGTCTCATTTATATTAGGAAAACTGCAGTATCTGTTCTTTGGACTGCTTATCTTTGTTAGGGCGTAAGATTTGTTCGTCCAGAGTAGCTATATTAAGCCCTGGAGTGAAGTTAGTTTGCTTTTTCAAAGCATGTGAGCTTGGGCTTGTTAGGTTTTCTTCTTCAGGTTTGCATTCTTGATTTAGTACAATTCAGGTTAACTTATCTGTTTTCATTTGATCAATATATATATTTTTAAGACAGGTTTGTTGTTCATTCCCACGTTTACTTTTGTGTATGAATTGTGATTAGAGGTTGTCCTGTCAGATATCTCACACCAAATGTTCTTTCCTTGTGAGACCCAATACTTGAAGTAAATTAAAATGCGGTGCTCTTATCATGGAGGGTGCATGGTAGTTTTGAAAGTTTGAATCTGCATTTTAACACAGTGAGAAGGAATTGTACCCTGAATGCAGGGAACAATAGCTGGTGCTGGGTGTTTGTAAAGGTTTAATTTATGTTCTTGACTTCAACATGAACAAGAACAATGTGAATTATTTAAGCAGGCTGGGAACTGAAAAAACTCGAACTGTATCAGGCTATGAATGTATGAAGCATTCTGTAATCCAGTCCTACTGGAAGGCTCCTCAAAATAATGAGTTAGCTCAGTCCAGAGTCCTGTTGTAACTGTTTGGCATTAGTAAATCATTTATAAAGTTTTAGGTGAAGGAAATCAGTTGTTGAACAACACGGAACTTGCATACTACTTTGTAAAGAACTTCTCATTTTCAAATCCAAGGACAATGAATTTATCCAGGTAAGGTCAACCTACTGAAATCTAGTGAAACTTACATAAAAAAGCTGTGGTAATTAACCAGTCAGAGCCTTTTATAATCATCGTGTTTTTATAACTGTGATATTTTTTCTGTGCTCATTTTTCATCAGTAGTTACTTTGCTCTTTTGACGCTGACACACGGATAGAAGGAATTTTGAGCTAAGTTTTCATTGTGCATTGGTATTAGGGTTTCTAAACATCAAAAAACGATAGGTGAAAGCTGGGCACTGGGAAAGCTAATGTAAGTATCTCTTAGCTGGGAGCTTAAACTGCAGGTGCTCTGAGACTTGTGTAAAAGGGTGATGATCTAATAAGTACTTAAAACTTAATACAACGTTGCTAAAATGTTGCCAGGCTTTTAGATTTTGTGCTAGTACGTGAAAAATTACTGAACATAAATCTCACTACCTGATAATCCCAGTTCTCATATCCAAGTGCTGGGCTTTATCCATCCATTAGCTTTTGTTACCCAATTCCCATTTGCTAGAACTGAGGTTTTTTTTCTCATCCATTTATAAAAACACCATATTGAACAGTTGTCAGCATAATTCAGGCATTACAGAACTGTAACTTACATTATGATGTGTCTGTATTTACATTATCAATGTGTATTGTGTTAATGGGGAGATTTTTGACAACTTTCCTTTAAAATTACTGTCTTTTCCAGTACCTCTTACATTCATTGATTGTTGAGAACGTTTAACTTGTTTGCTTGTGTTCTTTTTGTCAACTCAATGCATGAAAGCCCTTGATTTTTTTTTTTTTTTTTTTTTTTTTTTTTTGTGTTCCTAGTAAGGTCAAACCCTCTTGCCTCAAAACCTGCTGATCTTCTGTGTTCAGCTGTTAATCTAAATTGGTAAATGTGTGGAAGAAGTTTGATTTGTGGTGCCTCTGTACTTTCCCTGACTTTAATAAGATCTAGTTCAGGAGGTTGTAAGACACTGATTAAAATCTCAATTCTGATATTTATGCATAATGTGATGCTTGTGTTTGTTCCTTAAAAGGCTGCAATGTAATCTGCTATTCTGGCTGCAGAAATACTTGAGCGATTATATATAGTAACAAGGAGCAGTTCTACTTAAATTTATTACAGATGGTTGTTGGAAAAACTGTACCGATGGCACTCTGTGCTCGTTCTTTGCAATGATGTTGGAAGCACAGATTTGTAAAAAAGAAAACAAAAACAATAGTGTGGCAATAGCATGATAAGAACATGTAGTTTCTTGTTGTTTTTGTGTGTCTGTGTGTGGTTTCTTTGCAGGCTCCTAGAAACAGATAGCAAATCCTTGCGATCAGTAAATGGGTCAAGAAGAAATAGTGGATCTTCTCTTGTATCTAGTTCATCAGCTTCTAGCAATCTCAGCCATCTTGAAGAAGACTCGTGGATCCTGTGGGGGAGAATTGTGAATGAATGGGAAGATGTACGGAAAAAGAAAGAAAAGCAAGTTAAGGTAGTTGGACATGTTTGTAGGATGGATTTGTATTTTGATAGCTTTTTGGCTCAATTTTTAAGATAAGCAAGTAAGAGAAGCTTCTAATTGTATCTGTTTCAATCCTGAAGCCCTAGTGCTTCTTATGTAACTGTTGTTACACTTCAGTTTTGTCTGGCAAAGGTCTCATTGAAAACCAGGTGCATATCATGAATACCAAAGCTTTCTGTCTGATTATGAGAGATTCCGTTTAATCGCATACTTGGTATTTTCAGAATGGAGTTACTGAAAACCTGCTTAAGATCATATTGTAGCTGGATGCTGTGATATCTTTTTTCCCCCTACTGAACAGCTGTCTGTTTAAAAGCATTCTTATTAGAGGAGCAAATCATTCTATTTTATAAGGATCTGATACAAATTTAGTTCAATTGTTCAGGCCAAATTTGCTGACCCCAGGAATAACATCAAGTGGAAGAGAACAGTTTCTAAACTGTTTTAGAAGGTTAGAGAAATTTTGGGCTGTATATGTCCAGTCTAAACTGTGGACATGTGCAGGAACAGAATTCAACAATAATTTATATTTAAATTAAAAAATGTTTAGGGCATTTAACATTCACGTTTCAGAGGTAGAAAGTACTGGAAGTGTAGGATTTTTATTTGTGGGCAGCCTATTCTGTTTTGGTTCTTTATTAGCTTTAGTCTGTAGTCTTATGTGCAGAATACAAATTTCAGGGTCTTTTGAATAGTTTGAAGTTCATGTCTGTGAATAGATTGTGGGAAGGCAGAACAATGGGCTAAAGCAAAGTGTTTTTTGTGTGAAGCAGTTGTGGAGAGAGAACATGACCTGAGAGTGGAAACAAGGGATGAAAATGAATTCAAGGCTCTATGCTTGCATAGGGAAAACAGTTTCTGGAAGAGTGTTCCCAAAAAGCTGTGAAAAGAAGACCCGTGAACCTGACAAAGAGAAGCAGATTGGTAATAAATAGATCAGATTGGATAGAATTCACTTTCTGAACTGTTTGCATGTAGGCTTTGCAAATAAAGTGTCATGCTGGTCAAGAGTTGTTTGGAGAATAAATATTTATTGAAAGTTAGTTGGTTAAGTGTACTTTTAGTGAGGTTTTTCGATGGTGAAATAATTCTCAGGTATGTGGGAGGTTTTTTTTGCTCGTTTGTCAAAAATCAAGCTAAACTTTGGAATACTTGAACATCCATACTTCGTTGTTGGTTGTGCCAGTAGTTATGATTTTAGCAGCCCAAATTTCATTTCATACTGGCTATGAAAGCTAGTCTTAAGTTACTGGATACTTGGCAAGTTTCTGAAGCGTTAGTCATGTATGTCTATGCTTTCCTTGTATGTGATATGATCTGTCCATGTGCCTTGATCCTCTCTGAACTCTTCCTGTTTCTGAAGAGAAACTGAAAGATGATGCAATTTCCACTTTTCTGTGTTCCTCTAAGAGCGTTGGTGGAATTAACCTTGTTATTTTGGTTGAGCAAGTGCATGATAATGCAAGGAACTACTAACTAATCATTTGTTTATGCTTTTAGAGTTTTTGAGGCTTTAGGTGACTGAACTGCAGTCTGGTAGTGCGTTGTTGATATAACAGCTAGAGATAAATGTGGAAAGCTGTCTTAGGCTTGTTGGTTTGGAGTTGGACATCTTTTGGGAAATAACTCAATGTCACAGTCATATCTGAACAAATAGTTGCAGTGACATTACTAGGAAGGTTCTGGAAAAAGCTGATGATCTTTAGGATGTTGGAAGGCTGCAGATAGTGCTGCAAAACTCCTGCAGTAGAGTTCAGGCTTAACAAATGATTTGAAGCAGGAGTGTCTGTGGAAGTTCAAAAGATTAGTTAGTATTAGTGCTATCTTAATATTTGGAGTAGTAGGGTAAGTACTTGGACAAATAGGAGTAGAATAGAAGATGATTCTGACCTCAGAATAAATACCAGCAAAATGAAATAAACTGACCTGCAGGAGACAGTGTTTGATAATAGTTCATAAAGCTTAAAAAAAAAAAAAAAAAAAAAAAAGGTAACCACAAACAAACCAAACCTGTCCATGACAAAGGAACCCTCTTGTCTTGAATTGGCAGTCTTGTAGTTGGATCCTAGTTGCAGAAAGTACTACTAAACCTATTAACTTTGACTCATACTTTCTCCTCAGTTTTTCAGATTAAGCAACAAGAATTCTTTTTACTTGTCTGTTCTGAAAAGACAAGTAACATACTTGGAATGTGATAGATAGATCTGAGAAGGTTTGAGTTGTATAATAACTAGCTGATTTTTATTTTTTTCTCTTCAGGGAATTTCAGGTAAATGAAGGAAGCTCAGTTGATGTAAATTATGTATTCTTGGTCTAGCATCAGAAATCACATTTAAATACTTCCTTTAAATGAAAGAAAACTTTGAAATACTGGTACAAGAGAGAAAGTAGACTTTTTGTGAAGTGTGTGTCAAATGACTTCTGATAGAAATCTTGTGCACTTCTTTCTGGTTGTCTGTGCTCCATGTAGTTTCAATTTTTTTTGCCATTTACTTGTCTTGCAAGTTATTCTTAAGCAATAATTTCTTATGTCTTAAAAACTAGAAATATAATTAAGATTACTTTCTTCAATAATGTTTTGTGAAATATTAAAAATTACTATTACTTTGTCTCGGAGGAGTTCTTGTTGAAAATGTTTTTTTTTTTTTTTTAATATTCAACTTTTTTCATGGTTATTTACTTAAGGGAAAAAAAAAACCAAAAAAAAAATCATTAATTCTTATTACCTATCAGGCTGCAATGGAGGCTTACGCCTTATGAACTTCATAACTGGTTTGTGACATAATGTATTATTTTCAGGAAATGTTAATGGTTTTGTATCTTTGTGCTTTAGGAGCTTGTTCGAAAAGGGATACCTCATCATTTCAGAGCAATTGTTTGGCAGCTTCTGTGTAGTGCTCAAAGCATGCCAATAAAGGATCAGTATTCAGAGCTTTTGAAAATGACATCTCCTTGTGAGAAACTAATAAGAAGGGACATTGCTAGAACGTATCCAGAGCATGATTTCTTTAAGGAGAAAGACAGCCTTGGGCAGGAGGTTTTATTTAATGTAATGAAGGTAAGTCAGCATTTCTGTTCTTAAAAGCACATTAATAAGAGTAAGCAAGCACAAAGGTTTAGAAAATAATTTACCTTCTGAATGTGTTGTGTCAGTTTCACGTGTCCTGTTTTTTAAACTGACTCTACTTTTCAAATTACATTTCAAAGATAGCTTTCAAATATTGTATTCCCATTTAATATGATTTTGTAAGAGATTTAAATCATCTGCTTACTTAACTTGCATTAAAGCAATTTCACATAGTAACTGCTGATAGCGTAATGGAGAAAAGTGTGCCGTGAATTATCAATACTGACAGATGAGAACATAGTAAATCAAAGTGAGCGTTCCATTTTCAAGTGTTGGTGAGCCTGTGTGTGAGAGAAGAAAACGGTAGGTGCCAGCTAATGTGCAGTTGTTAGTGCACAAGCACAAAATAACATTGCCATAAAAAGTCACTGTATTGCCCCCATTCTACTAGAGCTTAAATTTTGGTCATGTAGCTTCAACAGAGAAGTCAGCACTTTTCTAAATCGTAGTAACTTCCAGTTCTAAAATATGCATGGAAACATGCAATGTGTGTGGAAACCACCTGTAAATAAAACTACGGCTCTGAATTGTTCTGAAACAGACTGTTTCTTTTGTCAAATCTTCTGTAGATGTAGTAAGCCTGTGCGTTTGGTATGGAAGCCTCCTTATCTTTTGAGACCTGGCAAATTCCTGTGAACTGCAGGCTTTTTTAGGTGTCCATTAATGAATTGAAGGCCAACAGAGAGCAAAGTTCATGTCTCTGTGTAGCTGCAGGTAGCAACTAAACGTCTGATCAAATTTTTTGTATGGAGTGTCTGTTTGCTGTGGATTTGGAAGAGCAAGACAAAAGTTGTTATCAAAATAACAGCATGAGCTAAGATATATTCTTATTAGTAACGAGGATTTAATTGTTTGGAGTCTTAAAGATGTTATTTTGTAGGCTTATTCTTTGGTGGATCGTGAAGTTGGATACTGTCAAGGAAGTGCTTTTATTGTTGGATTACTACTTATGCAGGTAAACGTTGTATTAAGAAATATGTGAACCTTGAAAATCCCTGCTAGGTTGCATGGTGTGGTAATGATTTGGAAGGAATTTTTGTGGTGATTCTTTATTGCTGTTTGTTATAATGTAATAGTGGAGGTCTGTCTTTTATTCTGCATATGAAATGAAAGTATTCTCTGTTTCTGTGTTTTGTCAAGAAGCTACAAACTTTCTGAGTGAGAGAATGCATTTGTTTCTTAAAGCTAAGGTGGGATCCCAGTCTTGCAAGTTACTCTAGGGCATGTTATGTCAGCTATTGATTAGTCATTCCAAATCTATTACACTAAACCTCCTCTCAGTTTAACTGGGATTTCACAAGTGTCATATTTTAAAAGTTGTCTTTGTATTAGTATTCAGTTTTATAGACCAGGTTATATTGTAAGAAGTTTGCAGACCTCCATTTCGGTTTAGAAGCCACTTGATAGGACCCAGCATATACAAGGAAAACTACAATAGTAATCATCGGTTATAAATTCCTTGTTTAGAGAAACAGCAAAACACTGTCTTCCCAAACATTCATTCTGTCCTTATGCTTCTCCTGAGTCTTTGTTTCTTTTGTTTTTATTTTTGATATAGATGCCAGAAGAAGAAGCGTTTTGTGTGTTTGTTAAATTAATGCAAGATTACAGACTACGAGAACTCTTCAAACCAAGCATGGCTGAACTGGGCCTTTGTATGTACCAGTTTGAGTGCATGATACAGGTATATACAAAATCTATCAAGCTTTTCAGTAACTGAGAATAATGAAATTGATGAAATTGGGAATTGCAGCTCAAGAGCAGGCTTGTCTTTGATAATAGACTGTTCTTTGACAATAGCTGATTTCAAGACTGCAGGAGAAAGTCTGTGTCTGTACGATGTATTTTTTAACCTTTGACAATGTCACGAGGACTTGTGTTGCTGTACTTCATGCTTATGAATTGTAAAGCTTGCATTGAGAATTTTAAGACTGAAATGTCTTTTTATAAATTTGTACTCGATTTACAGCTGTTTGTTTTTTTTTTTGTTTTTTTTTTAAAGTAAAAGAAAAGTTGGGCTGACAGGAACAAGTAGGCTTAATTGTGTGGTATGGAAATGTTTACATTTCTGCCATGCAGTGTAGAAATACTACAGGTAATACTGCCATGTCTGCTGCTTGGTTTTTCATACTGATAAACTTTCATATCCATATCAAGTGATATTTCTTCTGGTTATGTGTTATGTAACTGCTGGCTGAGGCAAATGCCAATTATTTTTCCCCATATGTCAGAGCCATTTGCACAATAAAAACTACTTGCAAAACCGTAACAAATACATTTTTTCTCATCTTTTTCTGCAGGAGCATCTTCCAGAACTTTATGTGCACTTTCAGTCTCAGAGTTTCCACACTTCTATGTATGCATCATCATGGTTTTTAACTATATTTCTTACAACTTTTCCACTACCAATTGCAACAAGAATATTTGATATCTTTATGTCTGAGGTAACTACTCAATACTTATGTTCTACTTCAAGAGTAATGGTTAAGAGCAGCTATTTCAGTAGTACTGTGAAGGCTGTTCTGATGGGCAAATTTCAAATACCCTGCCTTTGTAGGTTTATCAGTTGTTTGGTACGGGAAGATGTCTGTGCATGTAGTTTAAGGAAAAGCAAGTACATATTTGAGTATAGATGCTGTAAGCAACTTTATAGTCTAAGCCTATTGAAGAGTCATTGTATCTGCCAGAAGTTCTGGATGCCATGTGATAGCATCGTGCAACAGGATGTCTGTTTTTCAGTAGTTTGGGGTGAAAAATCTTTTGGGCCCACGTTAAAGCTTCATGGGGACAAGCAGATGAATAGGAGGGAGTATAGAAGAGCTGCTCCTGTTGAGAAGATGGCTAGTAGCCAAAAGAACTTATGGAATTATTCAGTGGAATTATCACTGATGCCTAAGGTGTATCTAGGGTTAGAGCTTTGGGTGAATGTAAGTAACAAACCAAAGGTTTTAGTCCATTTGTGCTTTTCCTCTGCCATAATGTTCTAGAAAACGCTAACTCAGAGGTGGATTTCTTCAGATCATGTATAGTATCTAGGATATTTTTGAGGCAAGCATTCCCTTGAATCTGTTTAAATTGTTCAGTTATGTTATACCTTGTTTGAAACAAAAATACCTTTCTTGAGAAGTACCTTGTTTCTTTTTTTATTCATTATATTTTAGTACCAAATGTATTTAAAATTATTGATAAAGCTCCTGTGAAGTGCGATAGCACTCTGAAGAGGACCTGATGTTAGGGCAAGTAGCCTGACTATTTGTCTTCAGTACAAAACAAGGAACCCAGGATCAATCTGTTGTTTAAAGATTTTTGATTTCCTTTTCTTTTGTTTGGGAAACTGGGTGAGCTTTCCAATGTTCTTAAATAATAGAATCATCTTTCAGCATTGACAATACTGTGAATAATTGTTGAATATTATTTTAACTTCTATTTACAGGGTTTGGAGATAGTATTTCGAGTAGGTTTAGCACTACTTCAGACAAACCAAGCAGAATTACTGCAGCTTGACATGGAAGGGATGTTACAGGTAAGTTAAGATTGTAATATTTTAAGAGATGTGTGTGGTGTGTGTTTATTTGCAGTTATTAATTACATGTAATCTTGTGCTCTGATTGCTTTTAGCACTTTCAAAAGGTCATTCCACATCAGTTTGACAGTGGTCCAGACAAATTAATCCAAGCATCTTACCAAGTCAAATACAATGCAAAAAAGATGAAAAAGTAGGTATAACATTTTGAGAAAAGATCATACTATTGCTTGGAGTTATTGTTTGTTTGTTCAAAACTAGTTACTCATTACTTCACTCTGAATTTTCCATGTCTAACTTTTTGGGGGTTTTATACTGTGAAGAGTTAAAAACTGAAGTACTGTTTGCAACAGAATTCTACTGAAGTGGTATTTGCTATTGTTCCTGAATATAATCAAATCTCACTTAAAAACTAAAGCTTCTGAGGAAAGCTGCGTGTTACAGAAAATTACAGAGCTTCTGTAAAGAGGATTGGAATAGAAAATCTGTTGTGGGATGGGGAGGTGTTAGGTGTGTAGTGTGTAGCTTTTTGATGTTTTTTCTGTTTGTTTTTTTGAGGGTGAAGTAGGGAGGGGAGGATAATTGTAAGGGTAATCCTGATTCTGAGTTTGAAATCCTGAGTATAATACTGCTACTTAAGGTTAGTTGCATGTCTTTACTTTTCTGCCGTCTGTGAATCGTACTGATAAATCAGTTTACCTTTCTTGTGCTTTTCCAGGGTTAAGTTGGGCAATTCTTAAGGCAGGCAGCTTGTAGTATATTGTGATGTGCAAGGAGAGCAGATGTGCTAGGGTCTTTCAAAATAAGTTTACTAATCCTGTCCACCATAGTGCCCAAACTTGCAGGGCAAACCCTTTCTCTGAAAACTAATATAAAAGCTTGCAATTTAAAACACTACAATTCAGGCTAAACTTACTTGATTGCCTTTTGTAGAGGCATTGAATATCGCAGCTTGCGTTTCTTGTTGCTGTTTCTTTCATTGGGGCAATTCTGGAGCTTGCTTGAGAGGGACTAAAATAATTTTAAGACTTGCCTCAAATCTCTTTGCATCTTTCTGTCCTACAAGCCTTCCCAGCAATGTGTTCCTTTGACTGTACTGAATTGATTGTTGTGTAACTGCATTGAGTGGTTATTGTTGTTCCAAATCGTTGCCATTTCAAATCTGTATTTGATAAAGATTGTACAAGCAAGCATCCACATTTCACCATGTAGTCCAGCCTGTTTATGTCTGCAGAAGTATTTCTGTGCTTAAACTAATTTTAATGTTCAGTCCAAGTATTTACAGGAGGACTGTATTGGCAACTTTCAAGTGGTTGTTTAAACAGAGGAAATACAACCTGTGTCTATTTTCTTGTTGCTTGTTAGGTATTAGACCACTTAAGTTGTCAGTAACATTTCTGATTATCCTTTACTATTTCTATTTTTTTAGGTTAGAGAAGGAATACACTACAATAAAAACAAAAGAAATGGAAGAACAAGTTGAAATTAAAGTAAGAGAGCCTCTATAAATTTACTTACAGATAAGTTTAGTTCTTAGATGTGGACTGTGTGTCTCTGATCTGTGTAACATAGAATTGTTTTGGAAGGGACTTCTTGAAGATCACCTAGCTTCAACTCCACTGACACAGGCAGAGATACCTTCCAGTAGATCTGGTTGCCCAGCGCCCCATCCGGTCTAGCCTTGAAAACCTCCAGGGATGGAGAATCCACAGTGACTCAGAGCAGCCTGTTCCATTGCCTTACCACCCTCTGAATAAAGGATTTACTCCAAATATCTAATCTAAATCTGTCTTTTAAAGTCATTGCCCTATATCCTCTTTCTATTGCCTCTGAAAGAAATTCCCTCTCCAGCTTTCTTGTGGATCCACTGTAAGTTCTAGAAGGAAGGACGTGTGGCTGGACATGTAATTGAGGTTCCCACATTGTTGTTTTTCAGCATTTGCATTGGACTGTTTGCTCATAAAGGGCACTTGACTGTGAAACTTCTGGTGAACAAATTTGAAGAGAATTAATCAGTGGAGACGTGCTGTACATAGTTCTCGTTAGTTTCTGCTACTAAACTTTGATTTACAGACAACCTCATTCATCAGAGCTCCTCATTCACAACGCTCTGTTGTAAGATGTGGATATCCCACGTGGAAGATTTGGAAAACATTTTAAGGAAGGTTTTATTACAGTTCTCTCAAGTACTTCAAGATTGGTTTGGGGATTTATTTATTTTTCCTCTAATGCCTTGCACACAAGGTTATGTGTCCTGTTTGTGTTCACCTCTTCCTTATGGAGCTTCTGCAGTTGATACATAATGTGGGGTTCGGGAGATCTTGGTCAAAAAACCTGCAAGTTAAGATCTGCTCCTACAGGCTTAGGTTCTTTTACTGACTTGCTTTTGTTACATAAATAAGCTTTTGTTGTATTTTCCTTTCACATTTAAGCTTTTTAGAGGGAGTGAGTTGTATCCTTCCTTCTTGCCATACATTTCTGGTCATTTGTCTTTCACTGTCAATTTTAAAGACAACAGTTCTTCAGAACATTTCTTCAGAAACAGAACAGAGAACAGTTCTTCAGAAAAATTCAGTGAACGTGCACCTGGGAGCACAGAAATTTTCCATGCTTTTGCACATTTTTTTATCCTTGTAAACAAATAGTAGACAGGTAGCATTCTTTACTTGCGATTAGGGCTTGCTGGGGTGGCTTATCATGTTAAGATTTGTATGAAATACATCAGATAAAAAAAGTACAACTATTTCTTACTTTGGAGGTAAATAATTGTTCATATAGTTTCTAACAAGAAAAAAAAATAACTATCCTTTTTATTGAGAAGAAAAGGAGAATCTCTGTAGCATTCATTAACTTGTCCTAGTGGAGGGATTACTTTTTCATGTCCCTTCACCAAGAGGACTGTGTCCTGCTTTGATTATGAAGAGGAGGCTAATAGTGTTGTGTGGTTAAGCCCTGTGGTTCACTGACCTTCTTATAGCACCAATACAGTTGCTTTCATATTGCACGATACCTTTCTTATCTTTGCTCTGTCAAGCTGTAAAAACTCACCTCTAGAGTTAGTACATCAAATGAAAAGGCTGTTTAAAACAAGTATCACTGCTCATGTTGGTATTCATATTGATTTTTTGCAGCTGTGGTAAGATGTTTTGGTTTTCATTTTCTTAAGTTAACCTGCTTGGCTTTATCAGACTTCCATAACCTGAGAACTAAAGTTCTGAATTGTTTCCATTTCAGAGGTTGCGAACTGAAAATAGGCTCCTAAAACAGCGCATTGAAACATTAGAGAAAGTAAGTAAGCTAGTGACCAAATTGAATCTGTTATTTATATTAATTATATGATTGGTCATCTTATTATATGAAATGGGTCTCATAACTTACTATTTGTTTCCAGTTGATTTACAATGTTCACTAACAGTGCTTAGCCAAAAGCATGGCAATAACAAAGCTGTTAAGGTCAGTGCTTATAAATGTTTGGCTCTTATTTGAAATGTTCAATTTCAATATCTGGTTTCTGTAGCATTTTATTCCTCAACTAGAAGTATTAAAGTACAGAAGACTACATAAAATGGTGTAATGCCTGGGTGGAAAAGAGATTATTGTGAGAGAATCTCACTTCTGATAATCTGAAGTTGCTAGGTGTTTTTATGTACGAGCAAAATGACAGGCTTCTGAATGGTCAGAGAAGTGAAGGTGAAAGATTGTTGTCACTGAATACAGCAGTAGAGGGATGTTGTTGCAGCATTCACGTTTAGTACAGAAGTCTGCTGCTGTCAGCTATTAATTCATCTTACATGATTTGGAATTTTTGTAGAAATTACAGGTACAGGGGGCTGGGGAAAATAATTTCTCATGGATATAGTCTAAAATAGGGTTTTGTTAGGCTTCTTTGTAGCTGGACATAATGTCCAAGTGTGCACGATAACTGTTGTCTTATGTACTGATAGCATGCAAGCATTGTACTTTAGCTTTCCTGTATTGATATCATGCTTCGTGTGACAGACTGAATCTAGGAAGGTGTGCTCTAGCATGAGAATGTTCTTACCCTTTTTAATTGCAAATAATAGCTGTCTTTCAGCAAATGAAGTTGAATGCTCATGACTTACAAAGAATTGCTTCGCAGTGAGGAAAAGGATAGACTAAATTTTATCTGAAATAATTGAACAGTGTTGTATTTCAGATGTTTCTCCAAGAAACCATAATAGATTTAACAGCCTGTGTCAAATTGTGATTAATTGTGATTTCTAAACTGTGGTTTGGGAAAAAAATGCACATTGTGAGGGACATCTTGTGAAAAGAAGTTGTGACCAAAAATTTTATGAATCTAGTTGTTTCAGATCTTGAATTTGTAGGTAAAGCTAACTGAAGGGAACAGACTCTGATATGTTTAATTCTATAGCAAATGATGCTAGTGTTTTTTTCTTGTGGACTTATAATAGTAAATGTCCCTGGTTTATGCTTGATTTGCAGAGGTTCGAAGTTTGATTTTATTTTTTTTTTTGCTAGGAACTCAATGATGAGCCACCTGACAGCTCATGTGCCTGTAAATTCTGTGTTTAAAATTTCAAGATTCATTTTCAGAATATCCCGGTCTGATTGGAATTGAAATGCTTCAAAATGAAAAATCATCTATATTAATTATCCTCGTCCAAAATTCTTGTCATCAAAGCATCTAAGAACAGATCATGAAGGAAAAAAGAAAAAAAAACCTCATATAATTCTTCTGTTGGGAACTTTTAAAAATTTATTTCCTCATCCTCGCAAATGATTTACTTGTGATTTTCTTAGCATACTGTAATGACAGACACCTTAAGATGCAACCTTACTACATTTAACTGATAGCTCCTATAACCAGTTCAAACTTTGTCCTTGGAATTTTTATAAGATTCTGGATGGTTTAACTATCTTTGAATAGAGTACCATTGAATCTGTGAAAATTGGGTGCTTACAAGGGTGGTAGAGTGCAGATGTCTGTAATGAAATTGTACATTTACCAGGGTGGAGGAAATACAGTGCTTGTCAGCTTGCACACGTTTGTAGTACTTCAGTAAGGGAAAAGACTCTATGAACTGTTTGAGTTGCTGCTAAAGCTCATTGGAACAAAATATTAGCTGTCATAGTTGAAATTTTCTACTTAGGTCTTTCAGTGTGCACTGTTTAATTTCCCTGCTTCATCTTTGTGGAAGCGTTAGTTCTGCATGGATGTCTGTGCGCTTAGTGGAGTTGCCTTTGTGCTGAAATGCCTTCCTTTCGTAGTGTTCAGATAAAAATAACCAATCTCCTGTAAAAAAGAAGTAGTCTGGCTTTGGTGCCTGCTTGTATCAAAGATTGACTCGTTACATCTGTTGCAGTAAAAGGCTGCTTCCTGCAATTTCCAGCCTGAGTTGCTTTAACTTACATAAGAGCTCAATTTGTAAAAACAAGTTGCCTGTATAGAAAAATGGGTAGAATTTGGACACTTTCTTTCTCTGCTCTAGTCTTTTTTTTTTTTTTTTTTTTTTTTTTTTGTCACTATTATCACTCTTTTGTTTTTTCTTTTCCTTATTCCTATCTGAATTTTTCCTTTGTAGGAAAGTGCTTCCTTGGCAGATAGATTGATACAGGTATAGTCTTCTAGTCTTTTACTGTATGACTCTTTCTACTTTCAGAAAAACCAAACTGCTTTAATGCATGCATACTTGCATGCTGCTCTCTATCCTTGCCTTGTTGATTTGGAATAAATATATAGCTAATCTCTTACTAGAAAGTCATTTAATATATTAAAAAATTAAAAAATATAAAGCCAGTAGTTGCACGTTATAATAATTTTCTAACCTAATGTAATTCTGGTGGAAATTTTTGTTTCAAATGGATTGAGACATTATTAACACTTCAATTGAATATTGCAAACTTAAATCTTTGCATGTACAGCTGAGTAATATTGCATGAATTGACTTCTATTGAATGCAGGTACACAATTGTGCTTGCTGAAAGGATATCAAGCTTAGTAACAAGGTACTAAAGCAGCTGCTTAGTACTACATTATCCAAAAATTCCTACTAATTGTATTCCACGCTGTTTGCAAAACCAATCTGAAATATGCACCTGAGTACTGCAAAGGCAGTCTTTCTTGGATTTGTCCTCAATTGCTTTTGAGGGGAAAAAACCCACATAATTATGTCCTAAGGGACAAGTGACAAGGGCCCAGGAGGCCGAGGAAAACTACCTCATAAAACGGGAGCTGGCCACCATCAAACAGCAGAGTGATGAGGCCAATACTAAACTGGAGCAAGCTGAGAGTACCATCAGGGAGCTCCAACAGCAGCAGCAATGGGTAAGGAGCCTGGCAGCACATCATCTCATGTTTTTCATTCACTCGTGTTTGTTTTTCCTCATTGTGACATGGTGTCTGTGCTGTCCTTACAAATGCTTGTGTATTGTGATTTCCCTTCTTAAGAAGTATACAAATTGGACTAAATGCTATTTTGATCTCTTCTTACTGATAGATGATGGAATTCATACCCTGGATAAATGTAAGTTTAAAAAAAAAAAAAAAAAAAAAAAAAAAAAAAAGAATACAAAAACAAAAAACCACCCTAAACCAAAACCAACACACAACCTTTTCATGTCTAAGAACTCTAGCCACTGCGAACTACGTCTGTCTGAATACTCAAACTTGAGAGTTGATAATGCCATTTCCTAGCTTCTCATTTAAGTTGCGTGCTTCAATATTGATGGTTTTTTCTGGTTACATGCATACTTTCCTACTTCTTTTGCAAAACATTAGCAAAGTAGCTATCCCTTGCTTTGGAGACAGCACAAGAATTCATTAAAAGGTGTGGATTTATGTGCAGGTGGAACAGGAAAATATGTTGTCTGCTATATTTGGCAAACACTGTGTTCGTATGTACTATGAATTTTAGGTTGTGTGATGTGCAAGACTTTAGACCATTACTGTGAGGCTGAAGTTACTTTCCCTAAGCCACTTGCAAGGAGTTTGGTATCTTTTTTCAATAGAGGGAGGCTGCTTATGCTATCTTCACTTGGTGGATAAGCTATGTGTTTGCAGTGTTGGTGTGACCATACCTGTACTGCCTTGTACGAAACTTGTTCAGAGCCCTAGACGCCTCAGGTATATGAAACGTGATGTTTTAGAACTAAAGCGTTCTGCAGCTACTCAATAAATGCCTTATTGGGCAGCGCAATGGTTTATTTTACTCAGCACCAAATCTCTGGAGGTACTTACATTTGTTTTTGGGAAGTGGAGAACAGATTTACTGTTAACTTAGATACAACAGTAGTTTGTTATGTCTGTTTAATGTGTTCAGCTGTACAAATGATGCATCTTTTGGAATAGTTGCATGGCATTGTAATTGAGCTGTGACACTGTAATGTGTAATGCTGATAACTTTAGTTGTATTTTCTTCAGGAAAAAGCATGGCAAAATGATGGCTGTGGAAGTTCTATTTCACTTCAAAGATGGTATATATGGTATAGCATGCCAAATGTTTATAGAATAGAAGTATTCCTCTTTCTACTGTCTAATTATGACAGTAATTTGGAAGCAAACAATAATACTCTTGGAGTGTGTATTAGTGGAGGAATCCTAGTGACTGTTAATTCCTAATGGTTCTGAGCAAAGATATGGGAAACTGAATTGCAAAATTGTTTCTATATTGATTCTGTAGGTACAAGATATTGAATTGATACTGCAGGAATAGAGAGAAAGCAATGCAAGAGTGAACAACTAATTTTAAGCCATACTTCCTAACCTGTGTGCTTGCAGCTTTGTTTTTCTCCACTTATGTGAGAGAGTGACAGTAGGAAATAGTCTGGCTGTTTGGAGCTGAGGTTGCAAATTCATGGCATTACAGATGGGTTTTTACTTACTAGACAGTACGTTTTTGAAGTGCAAGAAATTGTGCTGTGGCGATAAAGACAGCAACTGAATTAAGGTGGTGGAATTTCCGCCCTAAGCAACGGGAACTGCGTGGGGGGGATGGCAGGTCGCTGCACGTCGGGCACCACCTAGTGGGAAGCCACGCATTCTGTCTGAGTTCTGGTATTCACTTCAAGCAGAATCCCCTAGTAAATCTTCTTACCAGTGTCTAGTGGCAGTGGCTCCTGGCAGTGCTCATTTTCAGTATTGTCTTCATAGCTGCTTTGGTGGTGGTTGTTTTTTTTTTTCCAATTACTTCAATTTTGTTCATGGTTAGCAAAAAATAAAAAATAATAATAAAAAAAAAGCAGACTGTACTGATAGATGGCTGCATAGCTGGTCTCCTCATTTGAAGGTACAGCATCTATCATGCATCCTTGGTAACCTGAATCTCTTCCAGTTATGAGTTCTGTTTCAACATGTATTTGGTAGCATGAACATTATAACAAGCCACAGTATTTGTAAGAAAGGTAACCTATCCTTAGTAAAAAAAAAAAAAAAAAAAAAAAAAAAAAAAAAAAAGTTATGATTTGTGTTTAAATGCTATCTGGGGCTTATTTATAGCTGTGCTGTGAGAGCACAAAATGGGTGGATTAAAAAAAAAAACGGAAATGTTGAAGATCCTACAGAGTATGTGTGTGCCTTTGAAGAATTGCTCCCTTCTGACACTTTTCCTTAGGGGTGGGGATTGAAATGGGTAGAAGAACATCCTTCTGACTGTATTTCAACAACTGAAGTCCAAATTACATGCAGCTTTAATTTTTTCTGTATTGCAATATTTGTAGGGAGTTTTCAGTTGAAACAGAGTGACTTAAATCTATTTAGAGGTATTTGTTACCATTTTTTCCCAGTATAAGTAATGGAATTTCTGCTAAAGTTCTTATCTCAAGATGACCTGAAAGTTGTGCTGATGTTCGTATAATGAATTGCATATTAAGAATCATCAAATACGTTCTACATATTTCTGAAAAAATTTTAGGTCATTTGGAAACAGAAGTGGGAAAGAAGCATAAAATAGTAAGGCTTGAGATGGAGACTTTGCGTATCATTTTACTTTGAATGCTAGGTTTTACATCTTTCTGTGGAGCGACTAACAGTGTAGCGGTTTTAGCGATAGCGCACAGTGCGTGTACTTTTCTTGTATTGCTACCTAGGAAAAAGAATTGTAAAGTGAAACACCTTTCTGAAGTACTACTGGAGCTCAGTGCTTCAGCTCATTTGTCTAAATGCCTCTGAAGAAAACTATACCAATCTACTGCTGTGGCAAGTGCAGTCTTATAGAGAAATCTGCCACAGACTTGTCCATGTGGTGGGCAACTGGGAGATTAAGAGGAACGCTGTTTGTTTCTTCTGTGTAGTGCTGGTCAACTGTGATCTGTATGGATGAAGTTGTGCCTGACAAACCTTGTTCTCAGGTATGCTGAGGGCAGTGGTGTTTGAGGGATTAGGTGTGAGGGCAGTGAGACTGTTCTAAGATGCTCTTGGGGGGGGGTGGTATTTTTTTTTTTCGCAATTTTTTTTTCTTTCTGATTTTTTTTTTTAAAGAGATTTTTGTTGGATATATAAGAACAAATAATCTAAGGATTTCAGCCCATTAAACATACCTCCAGAAAACAATATCAGTCTTTCCTAGCAATACTTGAATTCTTAGTGATGAGCCAGATCATCAGTCTGAATGCTTGAGAATTGAATTTACTGAATAAGAGGCAGTTCAGCAAGCTAAAAGTGCTTTATTTCTTAATATTGAGAAAGCTCTCCAGATGTGTTACAAGTTGGAAGTTTAATTGACTAGATATTCTGATGGAAGCATATGCATTTTACTGGGTAACTTGTAGCCATATGTTTGGTTATAGTCGCAGCAACTGCATTCTCAGTAGTTTCATTTCAGGAACTCATACCAGAATTACTAATAATGAAGAGCATGGTAACTGACATAGGAAGAATACACTTATAATGAACGTCACAACCTTACTGAAGGTTTTCCTTTATTTTATTCACTTTATTTTACAATATACTTTACGTCTGAATTTTCAAAAATACTGAATTCATTGAAGTGCTATGGTTAGTGTGCAAATGTATGAGCAAAGTTAACAGGGCAGTATAGGAAGCTGGAAAGGTGTTTTGCAAACAGATACATTTATATACATTACAAAAGTAATATTAGGAATGTTTGGCAATCTTACTATGTGACACATGAAGGAATAATTTGGAAAAAAATAAATCCAGTTACGTGAGGCTAAGAACAAGGATTTAATTCGGGGGTAAATGATTGTAAAACTGGGTTTTTAGTATTTCAGGTTATAGAGGCATCTTCTGAAGATATATCAAGAAGTGTTTCTATAGTGAAAAGGTTGGAATGGTGCTCAGAAATGTAGATTTGTGGTGTTCTTTGACACAAATATGAGGGCTTAAGGCAAGCACTTAAAGGCAATTAAGACGGATATTTAGCAAACAAAGTAGCATTTTCTAACATCAACATCTAACATCAATTTGACATATATTTGTCAGTGATTTAACCTAAAGTTGTTTTTAAAAATTAAAAATCACAGCTTTGAGCTTCTGAATATTTTAAAAAATTTATTTTGATCTTGGTTATACTTTATTGCCAATCCGCCAAGACTGGGTTTAAGGGAGTGGCATGGCTGTTTTTGATGCTTGCTTCGTGGCTAGGTATTTAGAAGCATTTAACTGTGTCCTAAGTAGGCCAAGTCTGAAGGCAGATTTAAAAAACAAGTTGTGAGTCCAAAACTGTTTACGTTACTCACATGTGTTGTTTCCAAATCAGGATGTGTTTAGCTCTTCAGATCCACTATTTCCACTCCATTTCCTGAAAAGTCTAGAGGACTCCAAAGCAAGCATGCTGCGTTCATTTTTGTTTCCTATTCTCTTGTTTGTGGAATCTGAAGCAAGAAACTGAGAGTCCACCGCTCCATCAAAGTTGCTGTTTATGTCATTTGATAAACTTGTTCAAACAGCTAAGGAAGAAGAAAGCTGTTGCCTGTTCTGTGTCTCTGCATATTGTTTCATGTGCTATGGATGCCCTCCTATCGTGTGCGGTGATTCTGGAAACACATTGGCGTTGTCTGTCTGTCCTTTCCTGACACTTCAGTTCAGGGCTACCTCTGCTACTTGCTGTGTGAAGACAATATGCAGATTGAAAACAGTACATATTAAATCAGTGTTGTGTAAGGAAAAGTTAATATCTTTGTGCAGTGTTCTTGGTGCGTTCAGCTGTGCAGCTAAGTAGTCAAGCACTTTTAATTGGACAGTCTCTGTGATGCTGAAAACTGTTTGCACAGGTTACGTTTGCCTTGTAGTGTTTTGTGTATGCTCCTCTGTTGTAATTCTGTGGATTCATATCCTGTGTATTTTAAGAAATGTAATAAAAATGTATCTGTAAACAGGTGAGTTTGATCAGATACGGTTTAGATGTAGTTGGCATATACAAGTACAAAAATGAGAAAGTACTTCTGTGGCC
Source organism: Tetrao urogallus (assembly GCF_951394365.1). Taxonomy (NCBI): domain Eukaryota; kingdom Metazoa; phylum Chordata; class Aves; order Galliformes; family Phasianidae; genus Tetrao; species Tetrao urogallus. The sequence continues at coordinate 15,907,835 of NC_136818.1, read as the reverse complement.
ATGTAATCGTGTGTGATAAATTCCTGTTCGCTCTATTAGTGAGGTCTGTGCAGTGAAAGTTAGGGAATGTTACATCCTAATAGCAGCACACAGAACTAACAGCTGCTAACTCAGCTTTTTTTATATGAAGACTAAGTTGTTTGATGCAAAAGCAAAGCAAGATATGGCTTTATAGAAATTCATGGAATATTCCTTAAATTGCCTTGCAGATTGAGTAGAACTTTCTTTATGAATCCAGGTATAGTATTAATTTGTCACAGTGTAGTTAACAGCATCAAAGATGTATTCAGTTAATTCCTTTTGATTATAACTGTTTGGGGTAACTGCATAATCAGTAACTGGACAACTATGTTTTTAGCATTGTAACAGTACTGGATAACAGTAATTTAAATGCTGATATAGGATGCCATGGCAAGTCATGCAGGTCTAACAGTGTGTGGCGAATCTCAAGTTATGTTAAAGTCACTCAGGAAAAAAATGTGCTTTCTAACTATTGACTGGACTGAAAAGTAGTGAATATGATTTCAGTTGAATTTCTCTGTTGAAATACACGTTTTTACAAAATTGTACTTAAGCAGGTGTAATGATAGCTCTTACTTTTAAGCTCTGACTAATCAATCAAATAAGTTAATGATAAATTAACTTGACTCCAATTGTGAGATTTTTCTCTTTCTCCGGAAGTTCAGAAAGAGTAGCTTTAAATTCTGAAATGATATTTTAATACTGAAGTATTGTGTTAAAGTGTGTAATTCTGTGCAGTAATAGACTTGGACTAAGTTCTGTGTGTGAAGTACCAAATCTGATGTAGCCTGGACCTATGCTATTGGTATGCCATCTGTCTAGAAGGGGCTATACTACTACTTAGTCCTGTATTTTTTTTTCCTCTTAAATCCATAGGGTTTATCCTAAAAATATATTACAAGAAAGAATATATATTCTGTGAGTAAATAGGAGCCTAAAGGTTGGAGTGAAATAAAGAGGCAAGCCCAAGTAACAGTGCTTTGAAGCATATGTGACTTATTTTACATTCAAGATTATGGAAGGCTTCTGCTGAATCAAAGTTTGAGTAGGGATCAAGAGAAATCCTCATATTAACCTTGTAAATAGCTAACCTTAAGCCTTTTTTCAACACACCACAAAATAGCTACGGATCCTTCATTTTTATTTTTTTTTTTCCCTAGTTTGGATAACATTGAGAAGAAGGCATGAATCATTGCTCATGAGTACTCAGAGAGGTCTCAGTCTGATCCTATACCTTTGGTCTTGTATGGCTGAAGTTGTTTGAGAAGAGTAGTAATAGGGTTTGTACACATACCAGTGGCGATAGACATGTTAGTAGACCTTCTGTATCTTAAAGTAGTATTTCTAGTCTTAAGCATTTGAATGTATGGTTTTTCACTTCAAATTTGACACGAGACCCATTTTGAGCTATCTGTGCTTCGTACTAAATATATTTCTGCAAACTTTATAGCATAAGTGCAGTTCACGATACAGTGAAGACTTTGTGCTACAGCTGGAAAAAGAGCTGGTCCAAGCCAGGCTGAGTGAAGCAGAATCCCATTGTGCCCTGAAGGAGATGCAAGATAAAGTTCTAGAGATGGAAAAGGTAAACCAAGCCCAGGATCTTTGGTATAAAATAGCTCTATAGATGGAATGCGGGTCCCCGTAGTTATTTGTGTAACTGTGCTCTACAGTTTTGACATATGTTTTCATGATTGTAAGATGCTTTTCAAATTTGAAGTTGATTATAGCAAAAACAAACAACAAAAAATAAGCCACACCAAACAGAAATATCAAAAAACAGTAACAAAAACTAAACAAGATGTTTACACTGAGAAGGGCCTATGATTGCTTTCTCCTGTGCCTGTGTTGGAAAACGCAAATTCAGGTAGGGTCTTAACTGCAAACATCAGCTGTTTCAAAACTATATTCTGCAATGAGTAGCAAGCCTATGGTGAGCCTTGAAGTGATGTGGAACTATGAGTATTTGGAGCAGACACGAAAGAGGAATTCAAGATTGCCATTCCCCAGTCTTGTTCTTGAGTATCTCCCGCTTTCTGCTATGGGCAGGAAAGTGTATCTGCTGTCCTTAGCATGAAACTCTGCTGCTTTTCAGGTGCCAGTCATTTTGCAGTTTTCTGATGCCAGAATTCTAGCTGGATTCAAACAGTCTGTCAGGCACTTTATTCTTAATTTGTTGTCAGGTTTTTCTTCACAGAAAATAGAAAAATACAATTGACCTTATTTAAAGCACACTCTTTTATTGTTTTGGGAGATCATTTTCCTATGGAAACTTGAAAAAGCTGCATATTCAAGAATGTGGACGAAACTTAATAGTTAACTTCACAGGACTCATCTAGTTAAGATTTTACTTAAAGAGCTTGACTGGGGATCTGACAGAGTAGTAGTGTTGTAGTTACACTGGTAAGAGGTCAGAATCTAGCATCCATGTCCAATCTGCTAGTTTCGTTTTTGTTGTCCTCTTTGTTTTAATATTTCATTTTTAAATGTGTTATTACTTGTATATTTAAACTGTGTTATGTATTTTATATGCTGCCCAAGACAGTTCCTCTTCACTCATTGTGGCCTGGGACAGCCAGAATGTTGCATACCCATGATTCTCTAAAAATTTAGAAAGAATACCACTTTTCTTGAGCTATGGGAGTTAGCATATACTGAAAACTTTAAATATGAAGATGTTGGAGTTGTGGGGAAAAAAATGATGTACCAGGCAAACTTTGGATGTCAAGAAACATTTTAGTCTTTAATGAACTTAGGCATGTGAGAAAGTGACTCAGGTTAACTCCCCTCAGTTTCTATAAATACAGCTCTTTATGTGGCATGTCACTAACAGTAATCTGGAAAAACTCTGCTTGGTAACCTGAGACTTGAATGGCTGTACTGCCCATAATGTAAGCATTAAGAAACAGTCAGTTTCTTGGTTTGCTGATGCTTACAGCCCATAATTTGGAACATGCTAGTAAATGGTGGCTTTGCTGTGTTAATGTTGAAGTACTACACTCAACTCTCAGGAAAAACTGGAAGCTTTCCCAGCACTGTCTCTACATACTTGATTTTGCTAGAAATTACAACTGAGAAGTACAGTAGAAAATGATGAAGCACAATTGAACTTTGAGTGTTTGGTGAGCTATGATTCAATAAAAGGAAACTAGTTGGGCAGCTGTCCTCCTTCCCTTCTAGTGTTTTTGTTTTATCTCCAGACTTTCATTCTTTCATCGCTTTTCCTAAGTAACTTCTGTGGTGTGCATTGCTGTTTTATCTCTTTCCAGTCTTTCTACTTTTTCATGTCTTCGTATACATCCATGTACTTTCACTTAAGAGCTTTCTTGACTATTAGTAAATATTAATGCATAGTTTCTTTATCAACATACCTTTTCTTTTTCAAAAGCAAATTATCTCCTTCCCAAAACCTAAATTTCCATTTATTTTTTTCTGTAAAACGGAGTAAGAACTGTAACTCTAAAGGTGTAAATTTTGTTCCTCATTTGCTTTATTTTTGTCAATTATTTCATAATCTTTTCTCTTTTTTTTTTTTTTAATGTGCCAAAAGTAGTGTAAATAATCTTTGGGAGGGATAATATCCAGTGAAATGGACAATTTAAATATACCTGTAGTCATTAGATATATTTTGAGGTACTTTATAAGAGATGTATTAAGAAATTTTGGTTAGCAGTAGGAGTTTTCATATTTGTGTTTTGGAGTGGATCTTGCTAAGCAATATTTTGTTCAGATGCATGTTTAAGAGGACGTTCCTTGTTCCAGAGGAACAGCGCTCTCCCTGATGAGGAAAATGTTGCTAGACTACAAGAAGAACTGATTGCAGTGAAACTAAGAGAAGCAGAAGCTTTGATGGGTCTCAAAGAACTAAGGCAGCAAGTCAAAGACTTAGAGGAACACTGGCAGGTATGGGCACCAAGAGACTGTTCTCTTTTTCTTCTTTTCTAATGGATGATGACAAGGCAAGAAAATCTTGAGATGTTAAGTAGGAACTAGTGACTGTGGAATGTGAAAATATCACTAACTTCAGAAGTATGTTGGAAGTTGTTCTCTAGCTGTTGCAGATGACAGAGGCCTGTACTAACAACCAGCCATCCTGGTAGAAAGGAAGTATCCCATCAATACTTCCACTTCAGTAAATATTAGAAGCTCTTTTTCAGGATGTATTTGAAATCCTGTGACTTAATCTAATCTAGTTGGGAATCACCGCCTTCGGTTTTTTAATGATCTATTCTTAAAACTTGTATAGATTTCTAGATTTTTAGACCTAAAAGTAGCATTTTGAGCAACTTGGCATTGTACAGCTGAGACATCAAGGAGTTCTTTAAAGGAGATTACTTAAGTGAAATTAGAGAACACCAGGAAAGATGAGATATCAGCAATGATGTGGGTTTTTTTTAGCGTCACCTAGCTCGCACCACTGGGAGGTGGAAAGATCCTCCGAGAAAAAATACAGTGAATGAACTGCAGGATGAGCTGATGACAGTCCGACTGAGAGAAGCAGAAACTCAGGCTGAATTGAAAGAAACCAAACAAAGAATGATGGAGATGGAAACACAGGTATGATATTTAGCATATGAATTGACCAGAATGCTGCCAGACTAGCATCAGATGGCCAATACCATTTAATGGTCTGTACCATTTATGGGGATGACTTTAGCTCTAAGATGTCATAGTCTCTTTTTTTAACTGCTTTTTTCTTCGTATCTTAGACTGGGAGGGAGAATCAAGTGCAGTGCATACAATCAATCTAGCATACTTTAATGTCCCCTTACAGGACTAAGCTTTCACAATTTCTTACTTGGATTAACTGGTAAACTCTGAATGTGTGTGAATCCTTATCTGTTCAGTTGTTACTGGGATGCTAACAAAAGTGTGCTTAAGGTGTTTCCACCTTCACAAACCTTTACCTAATTGATGATTCACATATTGTAATTTCAAGTCTTAAAGTAACAGTGCTTTTCTTGTGAAATTGCCAGTACTAGATCATCTCCTGAAAGCCTGAATATGGTTACTAAGCAGGAATCTTGGTGTAACAATAGCCTATTGTCACTTTTCAGCAGAAGCTTTACCTTTCACCTGCTAAGAAGAAGTGTATTTTAGCATTACTGAAATGTGCAGAATAGGCAAGAAACAACTTATCTGCTAAGATCCTTTTTATGTAACTGTAGTGCAAGTTAAGTGGTCAAATCTGAAAGTGCAATGTACAATTGGTACATTCATATTAATTTGTGAGCTCTCCACTGAATTGATATTGAACGTGCTGTTGATTGATAAGTGTTTGTAACAGGTCTCTGAGAAATCTTCCCATGTATCAAGATGTGGTACTGAAGAGGGAGAGAATGGCTATACAATACATGGTAGCTTACTACTGATAGAGGCACCAGTTTATTCTACACTAACTGAATAAAGGTGTTTTTGTGCCTTCTAAAACTTGTATTTAAATGTAAATACTGTTAATGTATGTTTTGTTGTTTTTCCTTTCTATTTGTTTTAGTCAGTAGGGGGCACAGGTATCCTGCACTCTGGGTTACATGCAATAACCTCAAGACCTCTAGGTTGCTCTTGTTTCAGTGTTAAGCATTGAGTCTGTGTTATGTTGGTGAGCTGTCATTTGAAACAAATGCAGTGGTTCTCAGATTGTGTTGATCTATGCACAGCCTCCTGTAAAAAATGTCTTGTATTAAAGCACTGATCTTAGTTGTACTGTATTACTTCCAGGATTTCACTGGTTAAAGAAGTGTGCATGTAGTATTTCTGATATACTTGATGTTCCGTGGTTGCACCAGCTAGTAATTGTAATTGGGGTGTAAGTTCACAAAGGCTTTGACTTACGTAAGTGCAAGATGAGTAGAAATGTGTACAGCAACTTTATGTTCTTGTTCTTAGAATGAATTCTCTATTTAAGAACCCTTGAAATATCATGGTTGTGAAAAACAAATGTCATGCAAACTTTTGACTTAATTTAAAAAATTCTCAATGTTTTCCATCAAGTTTTTTTTATAGCAAATGATCTGTCAAGTCTGTCTTGTCAGACTTTAGGGAGGTAAACTAATATGAAACATCTCTTATTGATGTGCTTTCTTTTTTTTTTCCTTATCATAAATGTCAGAGTCAGATCAATAATAACCATTTGCGAAGGGCAGAGCTGGAGGTCACCAGCCTGCAGGAGAAGGTACAGTATCTTAATGCACAGAACAAAGGACTTCTTGCTCAGCTGAATGAAGCAAAACGTAGACAAGCGGAGATTGAATGTAAGGTAAGCAACATGAATAGATCATTTGCATGCTTCTATGTTTGTAATTTGTAGTGTTTTCCACTACTATTTTATTTTCCAGTTTGACAATGTCATCTTAAATTTACCATCTCAAAATCATTTGAGGTTTTGACAAAGCTGTTTCTTTGTGGTCTCACAAAGATAAACTTTGACTTCAAAGTGTGATTCTGCTTTACTCTCTACTGCTGTCTGTGTGAAATGAGTAAAAAGACACTCTTCTGCTCAACAGATTCTGATTGCTATGTGCTCTGATTGTCTTAGTGACAGAAGACAACTTCAATGCTATTACTGCAGAACTAGCTTGGGTTCAGAAATGGCAGTAAAAACCGTCTTTGAATGGAAAAATGCACAGAGAAGAGCGTTAGGGTATTCACTACCTAAACAGTAAACTGCTTGTAAGAGATCAGCCTAAAAATACTGGGCAAGAAAGTGTTCATTACCATCAGTGCACCAGAGCTCTACCTGATGTTTTCATCCCAGACTTAGTTTCATAACTAAGTACATAACCGATCCCTAATAATTTCTCTTTCAGTCATGTGCATGCAATATGGAAAGGCAGTAAAGGATAAGCCCTACAAGGTTTTCTTTTAACTTGGATGAAACTTTTCCTGAAATGACTGTTGATACTTCTCTCAAAGTGCAGTCTTAGTTGGAAATTGCTATAATTAAGACCTAATGTACTGGAGACAGTAAAGCAACTTTCAACTTCACTCTGTCTCCAAAAGATGTTTGCGGAGTTTTTTATAAAATCAGCTGGCGCTGAGTGGCCAGTAATTTCTAAATAGATGAGTTGTGTGTTAACATTCATCCTATAACAAAATGAATGCTGCCTGTTGTACTGCAGTTGCAGATTTAGCAACTTGAGAGCAGATGCTGTTACATAATGTAAGTTGGTCATATCTTAGTTATGTCCATGGTGTATCCAGACATTTGTTTCTCTTTTTTGCTCATATAGAACACAGTTACCAGCTGGGTGTTTATTCCACGTTTTTTCCAATGTACGTGTGTTTTGTTTTAACAATATATAACTTGAGGACTGGCTGAATTCTCCTCGGAAGATTCTACTGATAACGTAAATAAGAGTGTCAAGAGTGTAGTGAGTGGCTTGTCGCAAAGCTGCTAAGTCTGAAGATGAATTGGCACTCTATGCATAATTTTCCTGTAATATATTGTTTTTACAGGCTTGATTTTTTATTGTAATCCTTTTTCTTCAAGGTAGTGCATCAATGTAATCAATTCAGTTGTGTAGTAAAATTTCATCTTGTCTTTGCTAATCAAAGCCATATTGTGTAATTTGTAATTGGCAACTTTTTGCTGGTTTCCCTTAGTTCTTTCCATAAGGAAAATGAAGCTACAGCAGCAGCAGCACTTGTCCTACCTATAGGTACCAAAAGTAGTTTCAGTGGCACTGTGCTAAGTAGTGTTGCTACTGACTTTGGCTTGAAATATAGAGAATATAGAGTAGGTTGAATTGAAAAAATAATTTTGCTCTGTAAATACTTAAAATAGTTAAAATAAGATGTTGCTGATGCAACAACTTCATAATCAAAACTGCAGTCTCAGTGGTCTTTCATATAATATAATGGAGCAATACAAATGTTAAGGTTATGTAGCACTAAGTATTTTAAGCTACACTTGTATTTCCACTTTGCATTTGCGAAGTTCTTTTGTCCCGATTCCCCCTGGAAACTGATGTTTGAGTATTTTTTTTTTTTCTTCCTGTCATTTCAAGATATCTGAAGCTTTGCTCTAGTGTTGTTTGTCACTGAGGTTTTGCCATGTAACAATATTCGTACTTAAAAATCCAAGTGAGTCCTTCTAACGCATCTTCAACTCCCCAGTTCTCTTGTGTAAAACAAACAAAAAAACCCAAGTAGTATATTCTGCAGCTTGTCTCTCTTGAAACAGTATCTTATACTTAAGTAGAAATTGAAACTTGTGTAGCAAGCTGTATATCATACCTGTGCAGTTTTCTGTCACTAGTGTGTACTTCATGGTTTTTTATGTTTGCTACCTCTACAGCAAGGACTTCATTTCAAACAGTTTATTTAAAACACAGCAGTAATCTCTCTAATCAGCTGTGTTAAAGGACCTACAACAAAAGAACTATGTCCTCACCCCAGTTGTCTTTCCTATCAAATCCTGTGGTACTAACTGAGCATATGCCTTGTTTCGGTGATAAAGTGTCAGTGCCATCTAGAGCAACACTATTGACTCATCTCAGATATTCAAGTCAAATCAAGCCAAAGAGAGTCAGCTTGCAGTTGACTATATATGATCCTGTAGGCTTGTGGACTTGGCTTCATGCAGGCAGTCACACAGTAGAATTTAGCAATAATGGCTGAGCTTTGACTTTGGGTTCCTCTAAAATGGAATTAGGTGACTACAAATTCTGCTAATTAGGTACTGCAGAAAGTGTGATTTAATTACAGGGCTCTTTTTAAAACATACAGCATCTTTTCATGTAGCTACTGTGGACAAGTTTTGGCAGTTAAATTCAGTTTCAATCAAATTGTCTAAAAAAGTAAGAATAGCAAGTATTGTGAATTAGAAGCACGCATTAAATGAAGTACACATTAAAATAACTGTGATACTTGAACTAACCTACAGTAACTATAGTTTGTGGAGTTCCGCCATTCTGCCATGGAAGCTATATCTGGGACTCACCTGTCTTTTCCAGACGTTGCACTCTACCTGGAAGTATTATTGACTCATTATGTATCCCTTTTTTCCCTGTGGTTGTACCAAGCTGGTGACAATATAACACTGGTAGATTTGTGTTCTCAAGTCTTCAGGGCTTACCTCAATAAAACAGAAAGTAGAGAAACTTCCTTCTCTTATCAAAACTCAAATTGCAAATCACTGTTAAATTTACAGCAGGAATCTGTTCATTAGTTACAGGCATTAGTTTCATCCTACGTGGTCTTTGTTGTATACTGTCACTAAGACAGCTGAACATAAATGAGGTTGAGTATATCTCTTCTTATTTGTTTTTAGAGAAAGGTGAAATAAGTAACTTCAGTGTATCTTTGCTGTCTGTTCACAAAGGAGAAGCTGAAGAATGTGGTCCTCTGAAGAATTGTCGATACCTCTTTCTTAATTTACATTATAGTGTTTCTAGAACAAAGGGTATCTGTTTCTTGGACCTGGACCTTTGTGGACAATATTTTTCACAGGTATTAGGTGGTTGTAGTTTGGAATTAGTATTAGATGTTTACAGAATTCTATGGACTACAGAATTTAAAAAAAAAAAAAAAAAAGGGAGGGGGGTTCTTTAGAATATACTTTGTCAGTAGGCATGGTACTCTTCAGCAGCATAAGTTCTCTTTGTGTAGTTCTGAGTAAAAAATGCACAGTTATTGATTGAAACTGGTATTATGGGTTGTCGTTAATTTATTCTTCCAGAGTAAAGAAGAAGTGATGGCAGTGCGGCTCCGTGAGGCAGACCGCATAGCAGCTGTGGCTGAACTCCAGCAGCACATTGCTGAATTAGAAATCCAGGTAACACATGCTCGTATGAAACGTGTGGCTTCATACTCCTTCTTCTTGTACCTTTTTTCCTTCACTTTCTTTCTTTTTTTAACCTGTTGTGAGCAAGACACTACTTGGCAAAGTGGGATAATGCTGTCTTTGTATAGTGTGCCTCCTTTATAAGCAAAGGCCTTACATTTACCTTCTGTGTGTACTGGTGAGCTTTTAATAATTGTTTCTGTACAAGCACCATGTGACTTCTTTGTTTTTACTTGTAATGAGTAATTTTCAATGCTATATCAGGTTGGAAGCATACCATTGAAAAACCCACATTTTGATTTTGGCAGACATTCCTGTCTGCATGTAGTTTTCTTCTATGATCAGAGTTAGATTTGTTCTAAAACGTACCTCCATTATTTACTTAAACCAATACTTCTATTTAATGCTGTGTATCACTGTAGGATTTGAAGATGCATTCTGTAGCCCTTGTGCTGTTCCTTGTACTGTTCCATTTTTTTTGTCTTGAGCCCACTGCTCCCGTAATGAGAGAATCATAAATGATTTCTATTTTTTTGGCTAGGAGAAATCTTGATGGGTTACTGCAGACAGTCATTCATGTACTTGCACACTGCTTCCCTACCTGAATTTTGTTGTCTGTCCGTGAAGGTTTTCTTGGTTATTAATCCTGGATTCAAAGCTGGTTGTTATCTAGTTTCCTTTCTTTTTCTCTTAAACTGGCAGTGCTAGTGTCTGATTTCCCTCTGAAATTTCTCCTTCAAGATGATTTCATTTTATGGTGTGAAAGTTCAACTTCTTGCATTTTTTCAAAATCTTCATGTATGGTATGAACTTGCTTCATAAAACAGTTTTTTGTTTCTTAACTCTTGGTTACCATTTTGCTAACAGCATGAGGAACATGTCAAGTAACGTGTTTGCATATTGTTTCTAAAAGATCAACTTGATTTATGTAGATGACTGTACAAATAAATTTGATGGAGTTTCCGTAAAGAATTTCAGTTTGAATACTTTTTCCTGTAGTGAAGCAGGCACTAAATCTATTAAAAGATAAAGCAATCAGTTGATCACATAATGCTTAGATAATGCGGTGATGAGTACATTAGAACTACTTAGATAAGTTAGGATTGCATATGACTCAGTTATCTTCTAGAAAGATAGTAAGAGAATAGCTGAATTCAGGTCAGGCTTTGTCTTCTATGTTAGCAATCTGTCTGTAAAATAATTGTTTTATTCATTCCAAACTATCTGGTTTTGCAGGTGAGGAACCACCTGCACTTTTTTTGCTTTTTTCTACTGTAACACTGGCTTTAAATGCCATCCTGATAACTTTGGCTAAAACGGATCTTCCAGAAAGCACAGTAGATCTGGTGTTATGAAATAGAGAATACAACAATCTGTTGTTTTTTTTTCTTTCACTGAATTAGAATTTTTTATGTAAACAAGTCTCTTATAGCTCTCTCCTATTCCTTTTCCATACTTCTGCCTAAGCTGTGAGTGTCAAATTATACAGTTTTTATCATATCATGGGCATTTAAAGAATGTAGGTGCCAGAAGGGTAAACTCTTTTGTAAGCCTGCTTTATACATGCAAGGACTTCACTGCCCCTGTTTTGTCATGATATTTCACTGTCTCATTCACTTGTTTCTCTCTCCTTCCTTTTCACAGTCACTTCTTTGCATGATGCCATCTTTAGTTTTTTCTACTTTTCATAATTAGGTTGCTTTCTTTTGTCTCCTACTGAAGTGCATTTCAAGTTCCAGTCTTTTTTTGTTACCTTAGATGACACATGTTAGTGATTTCTTCATCTGTAGCCTCAAGATCCTTTGTTTTCTGTACAAATGAGAATGACTGTACTTTGTGTATAGTCAGAGCATGAAGTCATTCTGTGGCTGCAGTATGTACCTAGGAGTTTCCGTGTTAGAGTTTGATGAACTACTGATCTCAAGCTTGTAGTAGTTCTGAAATATAGCTTGTGTAATTGTGCAATGCATGTTTTGAGTGTTAACTTCATACATACATTTAAAACAGCAGTGGTTTAATAGAAATAAATTACTTTTATGTCTTCCTTCACACTTCAAACTTGTCTTGAAAATTTTCTATTGCGCTGTGGAAGATTCTCTCTGCTTATAGAACCTTGCACAGATATTTGACTGGTGTTTTGACAGCAAATATGAAACTTAAGATCAAAAGTTCCTTTCAGGTACTCAGGCTCAAAGACGTCTGAAACATCTGCAACAACAACAACAAAAGTACTAATGGAGTTGTGAAGTATTTACTTCCAAAGCCAGCAAGCTAAAACAAACTATTGATCCTACTGCTTCAACAAAACCTGTTTTTTAAGAAAACAACAAGTCTCAATATGGGGATGAGGTACTAAATAACTTTTTCCTCATTGGAGAAAGAGCTGCCTCATTCTTTTCCATTCAGCTTGCTGCTGGAATGCTGTGACCCGATGTCAGTGGTGGAGGGCCTTTTAATTGAGGCTTGCCTTAATGACTTGAAACACAACATTTGATATAAAGTGCATGTAACTAATCTTGGAGCGTGGATGTCTCAAAGTGATTATGCTGAGTAAGAGGCATCATAAATAAGTCTGCTTGTGATTATTCCGAAGCTGATGAAACTTACCACACAACCTTCGTCTTTTGTGTATGTGTGTGTGGAAAATGGTGATTCTGTAGGAAGCAGGGGAAAACGTAGGGATTCAGTGCAAGGTCCACATGGTCCATAGCAATGCCTGACTTAAATCGGATTTTTCTTTTTAAATGTTTGTGTAGGTGTAGGTGTGAGACATTGGCATTAACTTTTGCAGAGTATCACTACTCCCACATATAAACTGTTCTGACATACACAAATGCTAGATTTAAATCACAGTTTGAGGTCACTCTTAGTTTTGGTTAGTAATAATGACAAGGAGAAAGAGGTAGTTTTATCATTTAATAGTAGATGTAACTTTGTAGCAAGTTTGCTGCGATTCAGTTATAAATATTTAGTTATATTTATGTATTTTGAATGTCATTTTATCTTAGGCATTGAGTTCTTGATGCTGACCTGTTAGACTTCTGTGTAAATGTGTTGAAATGCAAAAATAATCCACGGGCATTCTTACTCAAGTCTGAGACATTCCTTAATGATAACGTAATTGGAATGCCTAATTCACAGAAGTGACGGAGAAAAACCTTGAAGCTGTGTATAAGCAAAGGTGTCCTTTGTCAGCCATTTTTTCCTCCAAGACCAAGGAATGGATATTTGCTCTTTATGCCTGTAGTCCATCAGTAAATTCCTGGGTTTGCTTCCTCAAAGAATAAATCTTTCTTGTTATTACTTGATCTGATGTAATAGCTACAAACTGCAACAAGCAAATGTTCTAACTCCTTAATATCAGCCTTTCAAACACTATTACTTGTGGTTTGTCTCTACAGTCCCTTATAGCTCTCAGGAAAATCTCTACCAAGCCTCACTAAATCTCTACCAAGCTCCACTTTCTGGTCTGTAAGAGCAGGTGTTCCTTCTGGTCATGTATAGTTGGTCCTGTTGGTTATTCAACACTGGTAGAGTTTTTGTTGCTGTTAGTTTTTTTTAAGCTTTCCTTGAAACAGTTGAAGGCAGAACAGGCTAAAGGTGAGAGGGGGAGGGAAAAAAAATTTTTTTTTGAAAAATTCAGGCAAGGTTAAATTAAGCTGCAGTTATCAGTTAATGTCAGTCAGCTGGCCAAGATAAGCATGGTGCCCGTGAAGCATGGACACTGGGGAAACAGAGCTGGGAAAACTGTGGAATGCTCTTCTGCATTTTAATCTGTTTCTCTCCATTTCCATTCAAATTACTGACTTGTTGCTACCCTCCTAAAATGGTCCATGGCTAGTTTGGTATGTGGAGATACAGAGCACATTTCTGTTATAGAAAATTAGTTTTACATGTGAGTAATCTCAGTAGGAAAACTCGTCTGTTGGTTAGGTTGATCTGGTCAGGGGGGTAACATCACTTCCTTCTTGGTGTGTTTCCTGGCAGATTCGGAGAATTGTCACATTTACCCATACTTAACCGTGTCAGAGCTGCTTTGAGAACAACTGTAAAGGAAGTCCATGATTGTGCTAGTTCTCTCTCCCACAGTTAAAACTTTTAGCACTATTTCACTAGAATGAAGCCTTTCTATGGCCTCTGTTTAATAAGTTTTCCAAGTACTGACTGTTGAGTAAAGAAATTGTTTCCATCTTTTCAAATTACAGGAAATGTTTTTTCTCTTATCAGTAGTGGTATGTGATGTTAGTGATGTGTTTTTTGAAAGTCTAGAATGAGTCACTGTAAAGTCACTGAAAGGACACTAGTTACCACATTTACCCTTCTGAATAAACTTCATTTACATCTCAGTGCTCTGTCTTGCCACAGAGGTAAGAGTTTAAAAGCCTACCCTGAAAAGAGTCTGAGGCAGATTGGTAATAAGTAAATATTTTAAGTCAGGGCAGGGGAAAAAAATCAAGGGTATTGAGGAAATACTCCTTAGATATTTTTAGTAAAGTTGATAGATTATTATCTGAGGAACAACTGTCTCGTGTCTCTTCATTTTTGACTACCAGTAAAACTATTGATTTGGTTTTTGTGTTTTTCACAGTTATTTATTAAAGTAAATAAGATCCCTACATATTCTCTTAAATGATGTAATTTCTGACATTTATTTTCATACTGTAATCATCAAGAGTATACTGGAAAACTGCTACTGTTGGAATGCAACTGGAATTCTATTATTTTGACCTTCTTAATCTTAAACATTCCTTAGTTTAAAGAGCAAAAGCAGGCATAAGTTCTCCAAGGTGTTTCAGATGTTTTTGGTGAATTTCTAGTTTGAACTCCATTTTATCATAACTACTAACTATACTTAATTTTTATGTGGGGTTACTGTACAGTAACAGCTTCAGGTATTTAAGATAAGCATTCTCTGAAGCAGTTTGTCTCTATGCTATTGACTTGCCAGCTGTGTATCTTGGTCCAGTGGTTGGATTCCATATACTCAATAGTTCTTATATACATCAGGTAAATGTGCTGCTAAAGACTAACTGCTGTTTCTTGGGAAGATATAGAAATGGTTTTCTCTTAAAAAGTCAGCCAAAGGAGGACTTCAGCCTGATACTACAGCCATGTATCTCAATTTATGCTTGTCTGTGGGCAGAATTCTTACTCAGTCTAAGAAGCCAAACTTTGAGGAAAAGATACGTTCTCAGGTGCTCTTGTAGTAAGTAGATCTTGGTGTGCAGACAAGTGCAGTAACTCTAGTACTTCAAAGCAGGGTGAGTGAGGGAGGTGAGAACTCCCACAACTGAAGGTGCTTAAATATTTTAGCAGTTACTTTTTTAGTCTTCAGGGCTCATTTCCTGCCCTTCTACTGCCTGTGCTACTCCCTCCTTTCGTAGCCTCTCAAGTCAGTTTGGACTGCATGTGGCTGCTTCATCTGTTACAGCTACTTTTTTTTTTTTTTAGCAGAGCTGATACCTGCCCACTAGGTTTTGGCTTTTTTCTCCCTGGTACAGAGACTTGTGACTGCGCCAGTGCTGGGGGAGCTGGTCCATTTGAAGATACAGTAAGACGAGGAGAGGCCAAAATTGAAATAATGGCTTTTGAATGACACAGCACCAACTAGTATTACATTTCTAAAATCCTTCCTGAGAAGGGGAGATGGGCACTGCAGTGTTGCCAATATGAAGAAGCTGTATACTGTAGAAATTCATGTAGAGATTGATTTACTTGTGATGGGGGTTTTTAAACAAAAAGTCCTTGATTCTACATTTGCCTAACTTTAATTCCTGCACTATTTCAATTTCTTAACCCTTTTTGCTTGTTGATGCTATCTGGTTTCTTTAAGTACGTTATTTCGAACTTAAAATGTCTATTAGTTGTCAGGAGGCCAGGCATCTTTGTATTGTGACCTCTCCAAATATACCACAGATTTTCTGCAATTGTTCTATCTCTATTAAAAAAAAAAAAGACAACAAAGGAACATTAACCACATCCTATGCATACAATATTAGATCTTTAAACTCCTTTAACACTTTAAAAGGTGTGATATGCATACCTTAAGCACACGTTAAGATACCACTTAAAATTTAACATTCATTTTTGAACCAGTCCAGTTTTCTGATAGTTTTATTCAGAAATACAAAACTGCTGAAGCACAACATAAAACCAGCTGAGTTAAATGCTTCGTTACTACTGAACTAAATGGTACAACAGGGAGCATTCAATAACTCATAAAAGCAGCTTATTTTTTCTGTCAGTGGGACCATCTAGCAAATGAGGAAAGTCAAAGCATATGGAAATGTGATTTAATGAAAACAGATAACTTTGTTGTTGGTACACCTTTTCTTAACTAAAAAAAGTCAAAACAGGATTTAGAATAAAGGAACACCATGAGTAGAGCAGTTAGCTCCCCCTTTTTTTTTTCTAGGAGGTTTTACACAAGATAAATTTTATTTCCTTTGTGCTTGAGCACTGTTACTATTTAAGATTGATGAGATTAGGATTTTCTTCATCTTTTTTTTCTGTGGAAGACTTGCCAGATCAATCCATACTAAAAACACACATTTTCCAGCACATCTGCATGGCTCAACACTTGAAACATGAAACTAGCAATGGTAATAGGATTGACTAAGAAGAAATGCATCAAGACTGTTCTGATTGTAGGCTCAGATCTTCTGTGCTTGGACCACAGTCTTGTGGGCAGGTGATCCTCTGTTCCCCATCTCAAGTTATTCTTAAAATAGCTGCTATCTAGTGAACTAATTGCAACAGCCATATCCTGGCAGATAATATGATGAGGATGTAATCATTAAGAGTGCACCAGTATTGCTGCCTGAAGTACTGAAGAGAATTTGAAACAATTCAATGCTTGTTATTGTTTTCACTTCTTACTTTCTTTCCCACTTCCATGTCACTTGCAGCCTAACTAATTCCCTGTCCCTCTTTTCAAGGCAAATTTAATTCACGTGTAGAACTGAGAACAAGGAGCTCTATCAGATTGCCCTATGCCACATGGCTAGATCAGTTTGAAGAGTTAAAATTTTATCTATGTAATATAGTGTCATATTTGAGACTGAAAAAGCCAAGCTGAAGTTGCTAAACCTTTCTTAATAAGCC
The DNA here is from genome assembly GCF_951394365.1 of Tetrao urogallus. Taxonomy (NCBI): domain Eukaryota; kingdom Metazoa; phylum Chordata; class Aves; order Galliformes; family Phasianidae; genus Tetrao; species Tetrao urogallus. The sequence goes on along the minus strand of NC_136818.1, from coordinate 15,890,926 downwards.
ACTAAGTTAAGCATGAACTTAAAATCCCATGTGTGGTTTTCTTGTGTGAGAGAAACGTGTCAAGCATCAGTATGTTTATTGTTTGCACTTTTAAGTAGTCACGGTGGCATAAAAATTAGTGCCCAAGTGTATCTAATGTAATCTAGAATTATAATGCACAGGAGGGAATCTAACCTGCAGGAGGACAGAATTTTGGGTTCATACTACTGTAGTGGAGATTTTTGCTATTTAAAGATATGTGCACAATGACAGTGGTCATTGAAAAGAGACTGTCAGGTCATTACCAAGATCCCTTGATTAGTAAAACTTCGTTGTTCTTTTTTTTGTTTTTATTTTAATGGTAGTCAGGAAATACAGGATACTGTTGTATGTATTACCTGGTGTAGGTTGAGAATGAGATCTAGAACTACAGAATTCTTAGGAGAAAGTATTCTGTGTTTGTGACATATCAGAAAAATAATAGTAGGGAAAGACATTCCTATTGCTTTCTGGAATATTAAAAGGGACTGCACATACTGAAAGCTCCCTGTCATCAGATTTTGATCTCCTGTCAACTGTCACAATGAAAAACTAGTGTTAAAGGATGTTACAATGAAAATTGAAATTTGCCTTTGATAAACAAATACTTAATAGAAGCTGAAAATTGCTAGCAAGTAATAAGAACTCAATATAAATATAAAATGTCTGGAAAGAGAAACAGTTTTGTATTGAGGAGAAACATCAGTCTCTTAGAGTTCTAAATAATGAAGGGTAACAAGGCTTGTACACTGTCAGATGAACAGAAATATTCACAAATATTTTTAATTGCTTTTATCTGACAGGTGTACGATTTCAGCTGTCTGCTTATCTGATTTATAGAACAAATGATATTGTTGTAAAAACTGAAAAATATTTTAATTCTAGAACACGTGATAACTGCATGTTTTCCAGTGGTTTGCTTGTGCACCTGCATGAGTACCTTTTAAAAAAGAAATGACATAAACAACTTGGAAGGAAAAATAACATAGGTAAAAAAATACATCCTTGCTGCTCTGAGAAATGAATAGCAGCTATGAAGAAGATTCTGATACGTTGCCTAAAATTTGTGTGGCACCCTTCCAATTTACCCACTGAAAATAAGCTCTGTAGCTTATAGAACATGGATGCAGTTTGTTAGAAATACTTGTGGTTTTCTAAATTTTTTGCAGCTAGATAAAAGGATCGTCTTCTGACCTCTAGTGTTTTCAATGTTGCAAGAGGAGATTGCAGCAGAAGTTTTCTTTTAAAAATGTGTTGTAGAAAATCACGTTGCAAGGTTCCTGTGCTAAACACATTTTGATGAACTGTCACCTCTACAAAATCTGTAAGTTCTGAAAGGAAAACTGAAACTGTCTTTGACCACTATTAGTGACGAGGACCTTGCAAGCCAGGCTCGTACTGACATTCAGTTTAAGCTGATTGGAGGTAGACTGTTCTTCCATCAGCAAACTTAATGTTGAATTGTTCTGTGATACATGTTAACTTTACGGTGTTATTTAGAATAAAAAACATATAAGTTTAATGATATATTATTCACAGTAATGTATACTGTATATGGTATGTAGTAGCAGCTTTCAGCTATTTGTGCAGTGCTGAATTTAAGTGAGTAAATCTTATTGACTTTATTGTTAGCATATCATAACAACTTGGAAAAGGCTGCATCATGTCCTCTTGTGCACTCAATTCTAATATAAACTCAGATGTTTACTCTAAAAAAGCTGTGGCACCTGTCTTATATTAGGTGTCAGAAGCTGGCTTTCCATTTCTTTCTGACACCTTGCTTTGTGGTTACATAGTAATTTGGAATCAAAGGAACAACATGCTAAAATGGAAAATTCTGTTTCAAGTGAAGGACTTACATGAACGTTTCTTCCAAGTGCTCCTGCTGTGACAAGAGATGAAATCATCCTTGTCTAAATTCTTAGCATCGGTGAAGCTTTTTCTTCAGATGAATGTAAACTGTATTACTTTTGCTCTGTAAGTTATGTTCCTTCTGTTTGTAACTTTGAATACTAACTAATAGTTATCCTTGTAAAGGGAGATGAGTTTTATATATATCATTATTTCAATCTCTTTAGTACAAGAAAAATAATGATGTTTCTCACTTGGTGTGTGTGAATTTGAGCCATAGATTGGCTTGGAACTGAATTCAATGTGGTATAATGCACTACTATTCCATTGTAATTTATGTGAGTTAATAGTAAATATCACAAAGTAAGTTTGTGATGTGTACTCTGATGCAATAAAAAAACAGCTTTAAAAAAGAAATATCTTTGAAATAGTTGACACTACTCAGGGCTCTTCTCGTTATGTAGTAAAATGGTTTGGAAGGCAGTGCACTGCTACTAACTTCCTGGCACAAGTTGTGTCCTGGTGGCGTTTCAGGGAAAGCTCTCAGTTAAAGCTTTTTGTCTTTTGAAGAGTAGTTGACATTTCTCATTCTCTGAAATTCTGTTTGCAAATTACTTTCAGCTTGCTTGTTGAAATGCATTGTTTACTTTCTTCAAGTGTAAGTAGGAATTCAGCTACTGTTAGAAAGCCACCTGTTCCACGTACAGTTGGGTTTCTGTATTGTATTGGCTGTGTGTGATTTGCAATTAGTGCAAAGACTTATAACATTTCAGCCAAAGTTGGTGCCTGCTTCAGAAATTATTTATCTGGGGGGGAAAAAAACAAGATTTTTTTTTTTTTTCTTTTTTGAGATCTACTAAGGATTTGGTTTGGTCGTATTAGAGATAAGCTGAAAGTTAGCATTGGAGGCTGAATGTTTCAAGATAAAGTCACCTGCAGTTAATAACTGCATTTACTTGACAAATAAACGTCCTCTTCATCTGTTTATCTTTGTACAATTTATTGTTGTACCTCTTAGAGCAGTGACATTAGGGAACATTCCTCTCT